>NC_140585.1:1012665832-1015371956 GCF_964204655.1 Triturus cristatus | reverse complement strand
TGCAGTTGTATGTACTCTGCAATAACTAAATCTAAACTATCTTTCAGAACACTAAACTTGAGGGTGCACTATGTCCCGGCACGTGGTTGTAGACACACTGGTGTCACAAAGGTGAGCTGCGAAGATTTTCTCCAGTGTCAACACTCCCTCTCCATCTCTTCCTTTCTCTCTATCACACTTTCTCTCTTTCTCTGTCTCTTCCTCTCTCTCTCATTCTTTCTTTCTCTCTTCCTCTCACTCTTTTTCTCTCTCTCTCCCGCTCTCACTTTCTCTCTCTCTCTTCCTCTCTCTCTCTTTATCTCTCTCTCTTCCTCTCTCTCACACTGTTTCTCTCGTTGTCTTCCTCTCTGTCTCACTATGTGTCTCTTTGTCTGGCTACCTCTCTCTCACTATTTCTCTCTTCCTCTCTCACTCTTTCTCTCTCTCTTCCTCTCTCTCACTCTTTCTCTCTCTCTTCCTCTCTCTCACACTGATTCTCTCTTTCTCTCTTCCTCATATCTCACTCTTTCTCTCTTTCTCTCTCTTTGTCTTCCTCTCTCTCACAGTTTCTCTTTCTCTCTTCCTTGTATCTTACTCTTTCTCTCTCTTACTCTTTCTCTCTTTCTATGTCTTCCTCTCTCTCTCACTCTTTCTCTCTCTCTCTATCTCCTTTGCTAGACACATGATGCACCATCTTATCTTTCTTTTTGTCTTGCAGGCTGTGAATCACAAATGGACCAGCGATGACACGCCACGGCTGTACAAAGTTTTATTTGTTGTTTTGTTTTAGTAAAATGTTTTGTATGTAAATCTATACATGACTAAGATTCTTATTTCTCCAACCTCACAAGCATCTTTTTATTAGGAGTTTGTAGAGGGACACTTCTGGGCCCAAGAAGGTTGTTGGGGGTATGCTGGTGATGTGGGAAGAGGGTGCGTTACCTGCTAATGTGGGGAGACGCAGCGTGAAAGGGGTATCTCCAACAGAAAGAGCTCTGATATGTTTTCAGAAATGCCTTGGACAGATGCCAGCTGACGGACTGAATCACAAAATGGCTTTTCAGTGCTCATATAGTGTGACTTATGAACAGTTCGTACCCAGGCTCGCAGAGAGACAACTGCGGCCCGTCCGCTCGACTCACAGAGGCAGAACTACGAGCTGTCTGCTCCCAAAGGAACAGCAGCGTAGTAGCTCGCAGAGGTAGAGGCACAGCAGCTTACTAGCTCGCAAAGGTAGACAGCTGCGAGCCAACGGACTGGCTTCTAAAGGAATAGCTGTGAAGTGGTGATGTTGGGCACAGGGAGCGTGAAAGGGTTATCTTCCTACTGGTGTCCTGGAGTGGAAGTCGTGCTGCTTGGCGCTCACCTGTTTCTCCTTTATTGTTAATAAATCTTAAACCTTCACTGCGTACCAATTCATCGTTACACATAGCTCTGCCAAATCAAATTATCCCGGGAACCTTTCTTTTATATTTTCACTTGATGTGAGACACAAGATGGCTGCTAACAGTTCCTGGTTTTAAGTGTTAGCAGCCAATCAGAAAACACGTCCTGCTTTGAAGTGTTAGCAGCCAATAAGAGGCAAGCTCGTGCTCGGGAGTTAGGCACAGACCAGATATATATATATTTTTTCCCTTTAATTTCTCAAAAACTACTGAACGGATTTACACCATTTCTATAAAACCGTGCTTTCTGGACCAAGACCTTTCTCCATGCCAAATTTGGAGTGATTCTGTTCAGCAGTTTGACCTATAGCCTTGTCTAAAGTTTCCTATAGAAAATGCATTGAGAAAACATGTTTTGACAGCCCCCTTTTTTCTCACCCCCCCCCCCTTGATCAATCACCCCTAAACTTTCAAGATAGGAGCTGATCAAAAAAGAGAAACGTTTTGGAAAATTTCGTAAAGAATCATCAAACGACGCCAAAGTTATAAGCAGATGGAGGGCTTCAGGAGGGGAACCGCGCAACCCCCTTCCCAACATGAGTGAAGCCCCGAGACTACGGGGACCCCAGTGGGCCCCCTCAGCCCCAGCGAGCCCCCGCTATTATTTTTTAAGAAATGCCCCGGGTACATAGCCCACCCTCTCATTAAAATAAAACACGGGAACCTGCGACCCCAGCGCGAATTGCGACGATTATTTTAATTTTAAGAAAAATGCTTCTAGGACTCCCTAAGAAGGCCTAGGGGGTCAGGGTGTTTCTATCCTACCCCCTTCTCTTCTTTTCTACCTTTGTTTCTCTGTTTACTAGCGACTCGGTTCTACCGAGCCACAAGATGGCTGCTAACATTTCCTGGTTTGGAGTGTTGACAGCCAATCACAGTGAAGCTCGTGCACGGGACTTAGGTTCCGCCCAGATATCAAAACTTTTATTTTTCAACTTTCTCAGCAACTACTGAATGGATTTACACCATTTAAAAAAAAGGTTGCTTTCTGACCCACGCACTACCTTTGTGCCAAATTTGGGGTAATTCCGTTCAGTAGTTTAAGCTGTAGCCTTGCACAAAGTTTCCTATGGGAAATTGATTTTTTGACTCTTATTTTTTGAATTTCTCAAAAACTACTGAACAGATTTACACCATTTAAAAAAAAGGTCGCTTTCTGAACAAAGATTACCTTTCTGCCAAATGTGGGGCAATTCCGTTCAGCAGTTCGGGCTGTAGCTCGTCGCAAAATTTCCTATGGAAGTTAACATGTGGAAAACGCGTTTTGGAACCCCCTTTTTTCTCAGCCCCTGCTTCACGAATCACCCCCAAAAATTTCAAGATAGGAGCTAACCTAAAATTTCATAGATTCGTCAAATGACACCAAAGTTATTAGCAAATCAAAAAATGGTTTTCCTATGGAAACTAGGTTGTAACTATAATCTCCAGTATGTAATATACATACATATATATATATATGTATGTGTGTGTGTGTATATAAATATTCACTGAAAAAAAAATAGGTTTTACAGACGTTATAGTCAGGAATTAGCATTTAAAAAACCTTAAAAATTCACTGAAAAAAACATAGGTTTCAGGGATGTTATAGTTAGTTGAACATTTGACTCATATAAAACCAGAGAAATTCGCCTGTTATAATTAGTTGAGCTAACTATAACTCGTGCGCCTGCAATGCACTGCTGATGACGTCACATATTACATCACTCATGACATGGTCAGTGACCTCACTCATGACATCACTGATGACATCTCAAATGACATCACTGATGACATCATCCAGTGAATGTGTGTTTCTGTAAAGTTTAAATATTTTTCATATATATCTATGCCAAGGTCTATTCAAGAATAAGATGATGTAAAAGTGCCTGAATACATTATTTAGTAGATGCATGACTGACTCTATAAGTCACTGTTTGAATGTACGTTACTGAATGCATGGATTAGTGACTACACTGTGTGAATCTCTCTTAGTCTCTCACTTGGTGTGTATGGTGGTCTGACTGTCTATGTGGGTGTGTGGGTGGTATCTCACTCTGTGCATACATGTCTGAATGGCCGATTCACTGAGATTCAAAAGTGCATCTCAGAAAGGCTGTATAGATAGCTGACTGTGTGAACAGGTGCGTTGATTAGCGAATTGATGTCTCAGTTGTATATATGCATAACTATATATGTTTTTACACACTATATGTGAGTGTTGGGGTGTAAAATTGACTACGTGAAAGACAGTGATTGCAAGAGTGTCTACATACACAAATGTGTACATGTATTAGTGATTGTATAAAAGAGTAAGTATGTGATAGTATCTATATAAATAAGGAAAGTGATGTGTGTATAAATAAGGCAGGTGTTGTGTATATATCTGCATAGGTGAGTACATGGGTGTATGATTGATTTTTGGCATGACTGAATAGATGTGTGAGTAACTATGGATCAGTAGCACTGTGTAAATGTATATATACGTGTACGAGTGGATATTATACTGATGTAATGATGAGTGACACCATATATGAGTGACTGTATCAGTGTATATCTGGCTCACAATATATAAATAGGAATCAGTGGATGGATATCTATTATCTGTCTATGTGTGTGTCTATGCTTTTCAAAACGGTAGTCTGTATTTTAGAGTGCGTCTATCAAAGGTTATATTACAGTGTGAAGAGGTGTGTTAGACTATCACGTGGATGATGTCATCAGTGATGTCATTTGAAATGTCATCAGTGATGACATGAGTGATGTCACTGACCATGTCATGAGTGATGTAATATGTGACGTCATCAGCAGTGCATTGCAGGTGCGCGAGATATAGTTAGCTCAACTAACTATAACAGGCAAATTTCTCAGATTTTATATGAGTCAAATGTCCAACTAACTATAACGTCCCTGAAATCTACGTTTTTTTCAGTAAATTTCTAAGGTTTTTTAAATGCTAATTCCTAACTATAACGTCTGTAAAACCTATGGTTTTTTCAATGAATTTTCGAAGGTTTTTTAAATCTTAATTTCATATTTTAATATTTATAAAGCCTATATTTTTTTCAAATTGTTTTTTAATATTTTGCAACTCTATCATCCTTTTTTAAAACTTTACAAATTATGTAATCTTTTATATCTTCCCCACAAAATATGTTTATCTTTTTTTTGAGAAAACTACAGTCCCGTACCGGTAGTCTACCAAGCTCGATCAACACACGAATCCTATCCACCTCATTTAAATGATGCACATTTCGTATCCGACGGGTTTGTGGCACCACGTCCCGCGTAACAACATGTACATATGAGGTCACGCCAGCTGCTACTTTGGTATGCGACGGGTACGCACTACCAAGCCACGCGTTACGTCATGTACGAATAGGGTCGCGCCCGCTGCGTATTGCGTAAGCGATGAGTGCACGCTGCCACGCCCTGTGTTACGTCATAGACGTATGATGTTGCGCCGCATACGCCATTCCCTAATTTTTTTGTCTCAAAACTATTTCTGAAAAACTTTAAAGTGTATATGAGAGCAAGCGATAATTACAAATATTTTAAACAGTTATATATTTCGAACTCTAATAAACTTATATTATAATAAATATATTTTCTCAAAATCACATCGGGTGCAGTCTCATTGCGCACTGGCTGCGCGATTGCCATGTAACCATAAAAAAAAGCATTTCATTAGTTCATAACATTTCCCATTGTAACAGTTCGAAAACGCCACCCATTTTAGTCAATATCTGTACTGCATTTAATGAGACACACCTCTTCTGCTTAGAGAGCTTTGTTCAAACCTTTTTGCAATATACACATATCTTACACTACACACAACATGCAACCATCATTTTCATCAATAATCATGCTCTGTAAAGTAGCCTTCCACCTATGATACCCATACACCTAAACGTTACATTACCGAAATTTTCTCCAATACCACAGGTAACATGGTTCAATACGCTGTCCACAACACAACGTAATATAGTACGGCCCAGAGACAGTATCATGCATAGATAATGAACACACGGACACAGATAGATAGTGGAAGTGGATATGGGCATGTACGCTCGACTTCTTTTTATTACCATGGTGACATCTCCAGTGACGTCTGTGCTGGATGTTTGTGCGGAATGTCTAAACCAGCCTTCAGACAATGGTTGCTGCTAGCATCAACTACAATAATAAAAGTATCAATAATTTATTCTGCAGTAAGGTAGGGACAGTAGATGTGAAATAATACAGAAATAATTCCATTCGTAAAAGAACAACAACTTGTGGTATACTGACACACAATCAATAGATCTGAAATAATACACAAAAAGATTATATCATAAACGCTCCATCAGTCTAGTGCACTCACATAACCACATCAAAAGCATTCAGCATGTGCACAGCCACCGATAATGCGTGCTGTAGACAGGCCGTACTAGGAGCAATATCTGTTGCCATCAACACTGCATCATCCGCAATACCGACTCAATCTGAATTATGAACACTGCTGTCTGCAGTTTAGGCCATAGAGAGCGGTCACAAAGGACCCACAGATGCGTAAAGTGACTTCACCTACCCAGTCTGTCATCAGCGAAGCAACAAAAAAGAGTCTGCAAAGCCTGCAACGATACATATGCATGGTGCACACAGTACACACTGGAGCAATGTATTTTCCGATAGGACTACCTCATCTACAATAGCGACTCAATCTCAATTGTGAACACTGCTGTCTGCAGTGTAGGCCAGAGTGAGCTGTCACAAGGGCCCACAGCCACATGGCATTCACTTGAGCTCTACAGTTTGCAATACACAAAACGTAAAGTGACTTCACCTACCCAGTTTGTCATCAGCGAAGCAACAAAAAAAGAGTCTGCAAAGCCTGCAATGATACATACGCATGGTGCAAACAGAGCGCACTGGAGCAATATCTTTTCCTACAGGACTGCATCATCTACAATACCGACTCAATGTCAAATGTGCACACAGAAGTCTGCAGTATAGGCCAGAGAGAGCGTTCAGCAAGGGCCCACAGCCACGTGGCATTGACTTGACCTCTACAGTTTGCAATACACAAAGCAAAAAAAATGTGTGCAGATCCTGCAATGATGCATATCAGTGGTGCAGACAGAGCGCACTGGAGCAATGTCTTTTCCTACAGGACTGCATCATCTATGATACCGAATCAATGTCAAATGTGGACACTGAAGTCTGCAGAATAAGCCAGAGAGAGCGTTCAGCAAGGGCCCACAGCCACGTGGCATTGACTTGACCTCTATAGTTTGTAATACACAAAGCAAAAAAGCACGTGTAGGGAGCCTGCAATGATGCATATGAGTGGTGCAGACAGAGCGCACTGGAGCAATATCTTTTCCTACAGGACTGCATCATCTACAATACCGACTCAATGTCAAATGTGGACACAGAAGTCTGCAGTATAGGCAAGAGAGAGCGTTCAGCAAGGGCCCACAGCCACGTGGCATTGACTTGACCTCTACAGTTTGCAATACACAAAGCAAAAAAAAGTGTGCAGATCCTGCAATGATGCATATCAGTGGTGCAGACAGAGTGCAATGGAGCAATGTCTTTTCCTACAGGACTGCATCATCTATTATACCGACTCAATGTCAAATGTGGACACTGAAGTCTGCAGAATAGGCCAGAGAGAGCATTCAGCAAGGGCCCACAGCCACGTGGCATTGACTTGACCTCTATAGTTTGTAATACACAAAGCAAAAAAGCACGTGTAGGGAGCCTGCAATGATGCATATCAGTGGTGCAGACAGAGCACACTGGAGCAATGTCTTTTCCTACAGGATTGCATCATCTATAATACCGACTCAATATCAAATGTGGACACTGAAGTCTGCAGTATAGACCAGAGAGAGCGGTCAGCAAGGGCCCACAGCCACGTGGAATTGACTTGAGCTCTACGGTTTGCAATACACGAAGCAAAGAAAACGTGTGTGGAGCCTGCAATGATGCGTATGAGTGGTGCAGACAGAGCACACAACAGCAATCTCTTCTCTTACTGCACTGCATCATCTACAATAGCAACTTGATCTGAATTGTGAACACTACTTTCTGCATTGTTAATTAAAAGCAATACTCAAACACTCAACCATCAATACTTTTTCTCACTCCCTCTTTACAAAATAAAACAACATAAATTACAGAGAACTCTACAATGAATAAATCAAAACAATTCGAAGTGGGATTTCATCTCTCCACAGTCTACACTATTCACTGTTCCTTTGGACTTCCAAGATAAATTTGGTCATTTCACTAAACCTATAATTGATATAAAAAAACTTCTTGAAGCAAGTATACTAAAACAATATTGTGTATGTTTCAATAGACGTTCTAATTACTTAACTACTGGATTCTGTAATTAAACAATCACCACGCAATCTAAATTGTGAACCCTGCGAACTGCAGTCTACACCAAATCCAGTGGTCATTCACAACTCACAGCCACATACCGTTGGATTCGGAAGCACGGAGTTGGTTGCACCTGATCAGAGAGGGTACACAAAAATCATCACAGACTTTAACTTATGACATCTTCAATCATAGAATCAAGACCCCATTTCACTGTTTGCACCTGCTGTACCACAGTATACTCCACCGACGGATGTATGACGTTACAACGCACACTTTTACAACGCATGCACTTACAACGCATTTTTTACAACGCATAATCCATACAACGCATGACATTACAACGCATGACACTACAACGCATTTTTAAAAACTACCTTTACAACGCATTTCCATTACAACGCATAATACCTTTACAACGCATACCATTACAACGCATAATATTAAATTGCATTTAAGGTAAGTATTAGATAGTATAGGGGTAAAAGTTACTTTTCTAACTCCAGGGGGTGCAACAGTAGGGTTAGTGTTGGATAGTATAGGGGTAAAAATTACTATTCTAACTCCAGGGGGTGCAACAGTAGGGTAAGTGTTGGATAGTATAGGGGTAAAAATTACTATTCTAACTCCAGGGGGTGCAACAGTGGGGTAAGTGTTGGATAGTATAGGGGTAAAAATTACTATTCTAACTCCAGGGGGTGCATCAGTAGGGTAAGTGTTGGATAGTATAGGGGTAAAAATTACTATTCTAACTCCAGGGGGTGCAACAGTAGGGTAAGTGTTGGATAGTATAGGGGTAAAAATTACTATTCTAACTCCAGGGGGTGCAACAGTAGGGTAAGTGTTGGATAGTGTAGTGTAATATTATGCGTTGTAATGGTATGCGTTGTAATGGTAGTATGCGTTGTAATGGAATGCGTTGTAAAGGTAGTTTTTAAAAATGCGTTGTAGTGTCATGCGTTGTAATGTCATGCGTTGTAATGGATTATGCGTTGTAAAAAAATGCGTTGTAAAGGTAGTGCGTTGTAAAAGTTGCGTTGTAAAGGTTGTTCCCCTCCACCGACTACTGTCAACCAAGCCCAATAATCATGTGCAGCAGTTAGCTATGGAATCACAGACTGTGATACACATCAACACACGGACATCTGAAAAAAGCAAGCAGCAGGTAATATCGGACATCATCCATTGTGGGATCAAGACACCGTTCCACAGTTGGGACCTAAAGTTGGATGAACCTGATTGAAGAGAGTACCTTCATCTCCACTCTCACATGCAGTTCTAATATCGTCCATTGTGGAGTCAACACATCGTTCTACTTTTGGAACCTCAAGTTGGTTGCAGCTGGTAGAAGGGAATACCTCCATCTCCACTCTCAGATACAGTTCTAAGATCCTCCATTGTGGGATCAACACACCATTCCACTGTTGGGACCTAGAGTTGCTTGCACCTCATTGGAGGGGGTACACAGAAATCATCACAAACTGTAACTTCTAACATCCTCAATCCTATAATTAACACCCCATTTCACTGTTTGGACCTGCTCTACCGTGGTGTATTCCAGCAATACAAGTCAACTAAGCCCAAAATCCATGTGCAGCACTTAACTACAGAAGCACAGAATCTGATGCACCTCAACAGACGGAGTTCTGTGAAAAACCAGCAACGGGTAATACGGACATCGTTCATTGTGTGATCAAGACACTATTCCACTGTTGATACCTAGAGTTGGTTGCGCCTCATCAGAAGCTATACACAAAAATCATCACACACTTTAACTTCTGACATCCTCAATCATAGAATTAAGACCTCGGTTCACTGTTCGAACATGCTTTACCGCTGTGTACTCCAGCAACTGCAATAAACCATGCCTAATAATCATGTGCAGCAGTTAACTACAGCAGCACAGAGTCTAATCTACCTCAACAGAAGGAGTTCTGTAAAAATTAAGCAGAATGTAATATAGGACATCTTCCATTGTGAAATCAAGACAAGGTTCCACTGTTGCAACCTAGAGTTGGTTCCACTTGGTCAAAGGGAGTACCTTCATCTCCACTCTCAGATGCAGTTCTAACATCATCCATTATGACATCAATACACCGTTCCACTGTGGGGACCCAGAGTTGGTTGCAGCTTGTCAAAGGGAGTACCTCAATCTCCACTCGCAGATGCAGTTCTAACATCGTCCATTGTGGGATCAAGACACCGTTCCAATGTTCCGACCTAGAGTTGGTTGCACCTGATCGTAGGGGGTACCTTCATCTCCACTCTCAGATGCAGTTCTAACATCGTCCAGTGTGATATCAAGACACCGTTCCACTGTTCAGACCTGCTGTACCGCGGTGTACTCCACCGACTGCAGTCAGCCAACCCCTATAATGATGTGCAGCAGTTATCTACGGAAGCACAGAGTCTGATGCACCTCAACAGAGGGAGTTCCCTGAAAACTCAGTAGCAGATAATATCGGACATCGTCCATTCTGGGATCAAAACACCGTTCCACTGTTGGGACCCAGAGTTGATTGCACCTGATCGGAGGGGGTACACCGAAATCATCACAGACTTTAACTTCTGACATCCTCAATCATACAATCAAGACCGTTTCATTGTTCGGACCTGCTGTACCGCGGTGTACTCCACCGACTGCAGTCAACAAAGCCCAATAATCCTGTACAGCAGTTAGCTACGGAAGCACAGAGTGTGATGCACCTCAACGGAGGGAGTTCTGTCAAAACTCATCAGCAGGTAATATCGGACATCGTCCACTATGGGATCAAGACACCGTTCCACTGTTGGGACCCAGAGTTGGTTGCAGCTGGTTGAAGGGGGTACCTTCATCTCCACTCTCGAGTACAGTTCTAACATTTATTTATTTTATTTATGGTATTTGTAAAGCGCAACACTCATCCCAGGGGATATCACGGCGCTAGGACCAGATGAAAACAGCCGATAACTGAACAGAGGGGGTTTAGTGATGAGAGGGAAAAAGGTGAGTCTTAAGCTTTTTTCGGAACAGCAGATAATTGGTGGTGTGTCTGAGATCATCAGGAAGCTCGTTCCATCTCTTGGCCGCTAGGTAAGAGAAAGAGCGGCCGCCAGTTCTGGCTTTATATATGCGTGTTGTCCTCGCTAATGCTAAATGAGTGGAGCGTAGGTTCCTGGTGGGAACATAGAAATCTATTTTATCCTGGAGCATGGTAGGGCCCGTCCTGTGCAGGGCTCTATGGGCATGACAGAGAAGCTTGAATACGGCCCTCTGGCGCACAGGGAGCCAGTGGAGGGTCCTCAGGCATTCCGATGCCGAGTCTAACTTGCCCTTGTCACAAATCAATTTGGCAGCTGCATTTTGCAGTACCTGTAGGCGAGAAAAGAGATGTTCGTTCATCCCTACAAATAATGCATTCCCGTAGTTGAGACGACTGACTAGTAAGGCTTGGGTAACTGAGCGTCTGCAATTCAGCGGTATCCATGGGAATAGCCTCGCTAGGAGATTCAGGATGGCAAAACCCTTGCCGCAAAGGGATCGCACATGGTCTTTCATGGATAGCTCATCATCCATAATAATTCCCAGATTCCTGGCGTGTTGTTTAGGGGTGGGGGCCAAACCCAACGTTGGAGGCCACCACATAGCATCCCAGATTCGTTTGGCTCCCCCAAATAAGAGGATCTCCGACTTCCCGGCATTTAGCTTAAGGCAGTGGGAGTGCACTATGATATCAAAACACCGTTCCACTGTCGGTACCTGTCAGACTACTGTGTTACTATTATACAGAGCACTCCACGCTCCTGGACCTCAGGCTGTGCTCTGTGTGCCTGTGTCGCGGTAGCCAGCATTAATCTCAGGAGCCTTCCGAGCTCGCAGACCTCGGCCCAGGACCTTCCACTGGCACGTGGTCAGCCCTCTTTCACATACAGCGGTGTCGAAAGGTGAACTGTGGGGCATATATGCGTCACAGCGGCCATGATGGTTTCTGAGTACCAGCAGGCTGACAGCATCATCACGCACCCACCTTCGCTCACAGCATCAGCCTCATGGAGGTGTAAGCTGCGCAGACCTGGCAGACACGTTTGCCAATCCGGAAGAGAACCACACCCAAAGAAACGTGCCTTTTATTCATACCCCTACGCTAGCCTTGCGTACGGCGAGCCAGCCCACTTCCCTAAACATTTGGGGGGGGGGAGGCACACACGCGCTACCATTCCGTAAACTTCCCTACTGACTGTACTATCATGGTTGCGTCCACTGTCCACTTCACTCAATAGACCATCAGTGTATGTTGATAAGTACATGTCTGTGCTCTGCATACTCAAGTCTGTCAGGGTACATCCTCTCAAGACTTTGCACTGTATACTTTTATAATCGAGAATTACTTGCCACCTTTGCACATACTTTGCTCCCATCTCTCCCCGCATTCTGCATTGTGTGGCAGAGGTGCCATGCCATGTTTGGTTTGTGTACATTGCTAGCCACAGTTCCCACAGTACGCAGTGTCGTTGTGTCTGCTGGGTGTACATGTTGTTTGTCATGTTGTATGTGAGCATTTAGAGCTTGGTTTTAACTTGCACCTTACTTTTTTTTTATTGTGCTTTCTTTGGTCACACGTGCTCCACCTAGCGATCCCTGAGGCGGAAGCCGGGAATCATTTAAAGTACTTTGCCAGCATTTAGTGCTTGGTTTTAACTTGCACCTTACTTTTTAAAAATTGTAATTGTGCTTTGTTTGGTCACACGCACTCACCGTCTCAGCCGATTAGGCGCTGACTGGGGAGAGACTCAGACACTTTGAAGGCTGCCATCTTGGGGGTAACCACAGATTGCGGGCCAGTTGTTTTTGTCCTGACAGTTTAAATGACAGCGCTAGCGCGCACGCAGCGGACGTGCTGCTGGTTCGCCAATGGCAAGCCTGACTGCGCGCGTACGCGCCCAAACGAGCCCAGAGGCAAGAAATGCTGCCCAAAGTAGGACTCCTACTTTGATTACGAATCACTTGACGTATTCTGGAAAAGCCTTACGCGATATTGGCACGAGAGGATTAATTAACCATTCTCCCAATATATGTTGCTTAACAAAGTTTCCTACTGTCCTTGAAGGACCGGTAGTTTGTAGAACTTGTCTCTTTCAGAGCAACTTGGTCACTACATGTTCACATGACTTATCAAACAAACTGGATTACAGTCCCAAGTACATTTTATGCAATGCACGATCCCTAGCCAAACATCCAATAGAAATATGGGATATGATCTCCTCCCACTCCCCAGAGCTTTGCTTTATTACAGAAACCTGTTTAACACCAACTAACCATCCATCAATCAATTTGGCCATTCCGGAGGGCTACAAATTTATCCATCTAGATAGAGTGGGAAAAACCGGGGGAGGCATTGCTATAACCTTTAAAAACCATCTAAAGGTGCAATGGATTTCCACCTTGGGCAATGATAGCTTGGAATTGGGCATTTTTAAAATCACCATGTCCCCCACGGACTGCTGGAACGGAGCGCTAATTTATCGACCTCCAGGTCCGAGAGCCAATTTCCCCAACTATCTGATCAAACAAATAGCCATGCAGGTCTTAGCTTCCAGCAAATGTATTCTGTTGGGAGACTTTAACTTTCACGGTGAAGATCTCGCCAATCCAGAAGTAAACAAGCTCATAACTAGTCTTGACTTAATTGGTCTCTCCCAAAGGGTTCTTGGCTCCACTCACCGTGCTGGTCTCGCCCTGGATTTAATTTTCACTAATAATAATCATCTTAGTAGTTATCCCCCATATCCTTTAACATAGACTGACCATTTTATGGTCATGTTTACTTATCAACCCTATACTGACTCCAACTGGAAATTTGGAATGGAAGAAGAAGGAATCACGTAGGCCTTGGCATAAACTCACGCTGGAATCCTTTAATGAGGTTTTCCATCCCCTTTCGTGGGAATGTGGTTCCGACGACTCCGATGTCTCTGGTTTGCTGGAAGGTTTTAACTCTGAGTTAGTGACAGCACTCGACCTAGTTATTCCTCAAATAAAACATAGGCCAGCTCAGCGGCGGCAATCTGCCCCCTGGTATACAGATGAGTTGAAAACTGATAAATCCAACTGCAAGACTCTGGAGAGACGTTGAAGAAGTAGCAAAGACTTACTGGACAGACAAGCTTATAAACTAGCTCTATCCAGCTACCATCAGAATATAAAAACAGCCAGACGAACTTACATCATGAATCAAATTGATCAGTCTAATAATTCATCCAAAGTCCTATTCAACGTAGTTAAAGACTTTGTTTCACCTCAAGCCTGTAGACAATCGCCGGCCGAATCTCAAGTACTTTGTGATCCAATAGCAAGTTATTTTCAGGAAAAAGCTCGCTGATTTACGCTAACATTCCAACAATTAAATTTCAGAAACCGGCATTCTCCACTGGACGGGATGAATTGTATACATCATCAGCTAGTTTTCTTGACCAGTTTGAAACAATCACACTCGACGAGATTTCTAACTCACTATCGTCGGCAAAATCTGGTGCGCCTGGCGATTTATGTCCACCAAAAATCATGGCCCTCCTCTCTCCCAGCTGCGCTCCAAAAATTCTCAAAATTTTTAACTGTTCGATTCGATCAGGTATTATCCCTTCCGTCTGGAAAGAAGCTTATGTACGACCTATCCTGAAAAAACCTACAGCCGACCCTCAGGTGGTCCCACAGGACCCCCTGGGCCTCAATTATTATTATTTTTTTTAAACTGCAAGATGCGCGCAGGGTGCGCGGATCCTGCGATTAAAAAAAAAAATGAAGCGCGGACTCCCGCGTTTCGTTGGTAATTAGCCCCCTGGGGGGCCAAGTCCTGGGGGCAATATTATAATGTGAATGGGGTACCCAGAGGGGCCCCCCAGCCCCAGGGACCGCCACTCCCTGGGGCTTTATAAAATTATGTACGGGGGGCTCACCGCCCCCCCAGCCCCGGGGACCGCCACCCCCTGGGGCTTCAATATTCATGGGTGGGGGCTCAAAGCCCCCCCCAAGCCCCGGGGACCTCCAACCCCGGTGCTTCTGTAGAATATATGCGGGGGGCTCACGGCCCCCCCGCAGCCCTGGGGACCGCCACCCCCCGGGGCTTTTCACACGCAAGCACGCGAGCGTCGCATAAAGTAATACGTATGTGTCACGTATGCGCCTGGAGTCGCATACCGGTCGCATAGCGATCGCGCATGAAAATACGCACCCATCGCACATCCTACGCGGATCCTACACAACAATCCTAAAATGGCAGCTAGGTTCCGCGCAGTGATCGAGAAAGGTACGCTTTGGGTGCGCGACTCCCAAAAAAAATTGAACAAAAAAAAACAATAAAGAAAATAATATAAATATATAAAACACCATGTCATGAATGCTGTAATATGTGGCATCATCAGAAGTGAATTGCGGGCGCGCGAGTTATAGTTAGTAGAACTAACTATAACAAAGGAATTTCAATGGTTTTGTACGAGTGAAATGTCCAGACTAACTGTAACACCCTTGAAACCTATGGTTTTTTCAGTGAATATATATATATATAATCGCACATCTACTTCCATGCCTTGATGAAAGAAAGCACTGCACTCCAGTCTCCAAAGATTATAGCCACTCGTCTTTATTCTGACTTAGCAAACACCTACGTGTTTCAACTCCTCAGGGTCTTGCTCACGGTCAGTGAGTCCCTCTAATATGTTGTTTGTATACATGATACCCATCCTGCTTATTAGGATTCATTCTGGGAAATGTAGTTCACGAATATTTACAATTCAGTTTTCCAGCAAAACATCGCGCTCTGAAAGATATATAAATAAAAAAAAATACTGAAACTTATGTTGATCTGGAATTGTTCATGTTATTCATATTACCAGTGATTCATTTTGATATCTTTTATATATGTGTATCATGAATTGGTTCACCTTTACCTTTACGCAAAGTATTATCTCCTAGTGGGCTGAGTGCCCCTGACAGACAGATGGAACTGTTTGGGGTATTGTTATCATTGTCTCTTGTGGTTCATTATGTTTTATTATATATTTAACTTTTATTATTTTTATTCTGTCTTCTAGAGGGGTGAGTGCACCGATTAAACATGTGTTCAAAAGATGAATTTCCGTTCTGGCTGAGTGCCTTGTTTTTTATACATGTAATTCTTGTGATACAATATAATACCCCAATTTCTTGTCCTCTGTCCCTTATTAGTACAAATTGTGTTGAAATTTAGGTGTGTGTGATGACAGTTAATCACTACTGGTGTTTCGATATGTACTTTTCGATCAATAGCTCACTAGATGTTATTTGAGTTAAACTCATACAGCCATGCTTGTTTGGTGATGTTATCTTCTCCTTCCCATGCCTCTTAACTCATAGCCTATACCAATGTGAGTAATTGGGATATGTCTTATGGTTATGTATTTCTAAAGAGATCTTAGTGATCACATTAATATTCTGTTATGGCGATGTTCACGGTCTGTACCTCTGAATTAACCTTTTCCCTTGTGTGCATGTTTCTATGTGAGTTACTCACCGACAGTTTGACAGTCACATTTTTCGACATTAGTCCTGTAATATTCAACAATGAGATGTCCCTTATTTCACAAGTGTACCTATAGTTCTTCGTCTGTGTTGAGACCAAATGGTATTTTTGTATGCAGTCTTATTATATATTTACTCTCCAGTCTTTGCAGTTGTAAGGTTCTGTCTCCACCTCTCTCATTTATGGGAACATGTGCTATTCCATAGTATCTTGAAGTTTTCCAATTGTTGTCATGTGTGGGACATGGTGTTTTGCCATCGCAAAGCTTACATCTATGTGTTGAACAACCTGTATGTGTTCTAGAATTTGTTTCTTCAAAGGGCATATCGTACTCCCCACATATTTGAGACCACATACACATTCAATGACATACACCACAAATTGTGTATTGCAAGTTGTCTTATGTTCAATCACAATTTCTTTCCCATTTGGATCTTTTATGCTTTTTGTTTTCTTGCCAATCCTGCATGCTTTGCAGTTGTTGCATTTCACGAACCCTTTGATTTGTTGTTGTAGCCAACTCCCCGGTTGTTGATCTGAGAGATGGCTTCTCACTAGCTGATCTTTGAGAGAGTGTACTTTTCTGTAAGTTATTTGTGGTTTTTCGCCCACTGCTTTTGCAATTTCTTTGTCACTTGTTAGAATATTCCAATGTCTTCGGAAAATCTTATATATTGTTTGATGCTCCTTGTTGAAAGTCGTTATCATCCTGATCGGTTCCACATTGGTAGTGTCTTTGTCTGGTTTCCCCATAAGTATTTGTTGTCTTGTTTTTTCCTTTGCTCTCTTGGCTCCTTTTTCAGTGTATGCTTTCGGATATTTGCGTTGGTAAAATCTTGTTTTTACTTTACGTATCTAGGCATTCATGTCATCTTTTTCAGAGCAATTTGTTATGGTTCTCAAGAACTCTCCATATGGGATAGTCTTAATGAGTGCTTTGGGGTGAAAGCTGGTGCCATGTAGTACACTGTTGGTTGCAGTTGGTTTCCTATGCATGGTCGTTTCCAGTTTCTGATTTTTGAAATATACTTTGATATCTAGGATATCGATTTCCTTTTCACTGATACTGTGCATAAACCTTAATTTGTAATCATTGCAATTTAGAGCTCGAAAGTATTGTTGAAATTCTTCCTGTGTCCCATCCCATATCAGGAAAAGGTCCCCTTTATAACGCAATGTCGCCTATGCGCTGTCTTCCCCTGCTTAGACCAATAACGCCACTAGACTGAAGTACAGGATTGAGGCTTTATTCCAGTGTAATACAAGAGTTATCTCGTTCTTTATGGGGATAAAGGTGGTCTGCCGGCTTGTTATACTCCAGGATAAGGATAGGTCGGGTTCCTCGTGGTCCTCCTTCTCCTCGGCACGTTCCTGGGTAGGGGAATGCCTCCGATGGGGTCCGAAAAGGAAGGAAAGAAGTAGGGATTAATATACGACCCTCCACGACCGAAAGTTGAGGGGGAAAGGGGTGTGAGGGGTCACCGGGGTTCCAGCACCAAAAGAACACTCGTGTTTGAGAATAAGGATGTAAGTGAGTGAGGGATTCTCGAAACACAAGACAACGTCCTCAGCCCGGGTGCCCTCCCGACAGCGAACTCCCTCCCCTAGCGCCCTCCCGGTGATTTAAGAAGCCCAGGATACGACCCAGTACCTTTCCCAGCCACACTCCTCCTGGGGTGTGGCGGGGCGAGAAGTGGTTCCGTTGGCCTCCTGGCTCACCGTCTCTCCCCGCTCCTCTCTGCTCCTTCGAACCTCGTTCTCCTCTCTTCTCCTCGGTCTCTCTCCTCGCCTCGCTCTCCTCCGCGTCTCCGATATCTCCTCCTCGGGCTTTCGCGCCGTCAGGTCTCCAAGCTTCCGCTTTACGGAACTCGCGACCGTCTGATTGGTCCTCTCCCGATGTCGTCATCCGAGCCGCACCTCCATCCTCAGCGATCCAGTCCACGTTAAAGGGGCCATCAGCGCCCTGCAGGGGAGGTGTAAAAGTCTCGTCAGTTGTGTCCTGTACGTGGGTCTCCTCAGGTCCCTCGACCAGGCGACACGCAACCAAATTACTATTTTAGATAGATGTTGTTCATATGTGTCACTCCATGCAATTTCCCTCTCCCACCAGCCCATAGTCAAATTGGCATAGCTGGGGGAGAAGGAAAGTCCCATTGCGGTCCCGCAGACTTGTTGGTATTGTTGTCGATTGAAATAAAAGATATTATTTCGTAGACACATGTCGATCATTTCTAGGATCCTCGTGGAGTGTTCATGTTGTTGTTTTAAGAAGTATTTAACTGCATCCAGTCCTGTGTCGTGTTGGATTGAAATGTATAGTGACACTACGTCGATTGTTACAAGCACATAGGCCTTTTGCCATTCTATTTCTGATGTTATTTTGAAAAATGCTCCACTGTCTTTTAGATATGACGTTAGCGTTAAGACAATGGGGAAGATATAGTGATCCACGTATTTTGAGATGTTTTCAAACATAGATCCACATCCGGACACTATTGGTCTGCCCGGTGGGTTGTTGAGTGTTTTATGAATCTTGGGGGCAAAATATATTTTTGGCATGATTGGGTGGGCAGTTGTTAAGAATTGGTATTCATCTTCATTTAGTAACTTGTCATCATACCATCCCTTTAATTTGACATTCAGATTGGATGTCATCAGATCCATAGGATTGTTTTTCAATTTCTTGTAATTTTTCGGATCATTCAATTGTCTATATGCTTCTCTTAAATAATCTTGTTTATTTAGAATCACTATATTGCCTACTTTGTCTGCCAGCTTCACAATTATTGATTGAATTTTAGATAGATTTTTTAAGACTGTTCATTCTAATATTGTGAGATTTTCTTTGCTGTATTTGTTATCTTTTTTCAATTTCGGTTTGAACGGACTGTGTGTATGGTGGTTGGTCTCCCATTCCAAATGTTCCATGACTTGTGTTTCTGTCATGTCCTCATCATGTAGATCGTGCATGAGGTCAAATACCAGTTTAATATCACTTATTTGTTCAGAAGTAATGTTGTCCATTGGATCCTCTGTAATACACTCCTTTTGTTTGGATCCCTTGTTGGAAAAATGTTTCATCAATTTTAATTTTCTTATGAATTTGTAAATATCTATTGTGGTTTCCACTAAGTCTATATGTTGTTCTGGACAAAAGGAAAGACCTTTGTTAAGTAAAGATATTTCATGTTTATTTAATGCATAGTCCGATAGATTGATGACTAGGTTTTCATTTCCTTCCTGTGCTTCTTCCACCAATGGTGTGGCATTTCCATTTACTTTTTCTGTCTGTTTTATAGAGGGTAGTTTCTTTTTACCACCCCCTCTTCTGCATTTTCTGTGTTTCTTTGGGTGTTTCTTGTTTGGCCTCCACCAATATTGCGTCCTTGGCCTCTTCCTTTTTATTTTTGATTATACAAGAATATAAGTTGTATTTCTCCAATAACGTTGCGCTTGTTACACCTTCCGCGTTTCCTTCCCCCTCACTTAAATCCGTGTCCGATTCACCTATTTCTGCCGTTGGTAATGTTGCATTGGATTGTCCTACCGTAGCTTGACGCTTTTTCAATGCTTCAAAGTGTCTTGCAAATGTATGTACTGTCCCATTGGCATAGTCCTGTTCATCTCTTAAGAATTTTAATTGTTTCCTCGCTTCTATATCTGATTCATGTTTTTCTATTCGTACCTCCATCTGTTTCCTTAATTTGATTGTCTCATCTATGCTTGGGTATGTTGATATGTTATCCTTTATTTCTCTGATGGATTTAGTTAAATCATTTGCATCCATTTTAGCATATTTTGTTATGATTCTCACCATATTCTTGGAGCCTATCATGTTATTTTCACTCCATTCTAACAACATCTCCGGTCTCACTTCCAAATGATTTGGCATTGTAAATATGCTCAGTCCCCTGGGCACTCTGTCCATTTCCACATATTTTTCAAGTGTGACTATTTACCAACTCTTCGTAATTTCTTTCCAATACATTTTTTCCACTAGTGGGAATATCTGTTGTAAGTTGAATACCTGTGTCCCTGTGTTTAAATTTCTGTCAGTTGGTATGCCTTGTTTTGTTGGAAAGAGCGTCTGCACTTTAAGAGCTCTTTTGGCAACTCTAGCCTCCATGCTGATAAACGTTGCTATTAGTTACCCACTTTTGTTTGCCACTTTGTATTTGAAATTTGGTGGTGATTGGAGACTAGCTCACATAACACTCTGTGAGCCACATCAATACTTTTATGTTCTCTGCAGCTTAAGTAATTGAGCGTTATCTTACCTCAGGCTGCTCCCGATCACTCGGCGTCCGGCGACCCCGGATGTAATGGCGCTCAAACTGCTCTGCAATTGCCGTATCCTGCTTTATCTTACAACTCTTCCGATTTCCCCACGCTGTCTGTTTGTGAGAGTAGGCAATTATTTTCTAGGTTGCTCCTCCCCAAACTAGCGCTGAAAGGATTTCACGTCTGTGTTCTGCATTAGACATGTGGATACATTGTATTGGGTGCCGTTGCTGTTTGTGACATAGTCACTTCAAATCAAAAACGGTCCCATGGTTACGACACACTCCTCTGTGGGTGCCAGCGTTGGGGGCAAACTAGGTCCCCCTGGTAAATCGCACATCCACTTCCATGCCTTGATGAAAGAAAACACTGCACTCTAGTCTCCAAAGATTATAACCATTCGTCTTTATTCTCATATAGCAAACACCTACGCATTTCAACTCCTCCGAGTCTTGCTCACGGTCAGTGAGTCCCGTTATTATGTTGCTTTTTATACATGATACTCATACTGCTTATTAGGATACATTCTGGGAAATGTAGTTCACAAATATTTACAATTCAGTTATCCAGCAAAACATCACACTCTGAAAGATATACACATTTTAAAAAATACTGAAACTTATGTTGATATGGACTGTTTCGTGTTATTCATATTACCAGTGATTCATTCTGATATCTTTTATATATGTGTATCGTAAATTGGTTCACCTTTACGCAAAGTATTATCTCCTACATCTATACACACACATATATATATATATATATATATATATATACTGGGGGTTGCCAATAGGCAGTTATAGTTAGGACCTAATTTCCTGTCAGAATCGATTCCTCAGGAGCAGTACCCTCAAGAAGCCCACCTCCAGGCAGCCTTGACTTCAGAATTCACCAGAGTATCAAGATGGCCAGATGGGGGGAAGGAAATTAGGGAGGGTACTGCAGGGAGGGAGATCTGGAACGGTGGAAAAATATAGTTGAGGAATGTCTTCAATTTCAAGTTAAATTCACTAACATAAAATTACAATAGTCTAAAAATAATTATTACCTGCAAAGAAAAATAATCAAACAAAAATGTGCTGTAGTTGCAATTGCTTATTCAATACTTGTCGGCTTCTTGCTTCCAAAGGTAGATTGCAGTTCTCAAAGTTACATGTAGAGTTGTTTATTGGGTTATTTATAGCATCTTTAGAAACTTCATGGGGTTTCTTTCAGAAGAAAGTCTTTAAAGTGAATAAACTCAGGAATTTAAGCTTGTCTTTGAACCTTTAGTCTTTTAAGTTCTCAAAACACTGAAATATTCTAATATTCAGGCACAAGAAAAACGAAAGAATGTTCAAGAATAAAGTATTCTTTAAAAAGGAAGTTTGTCCTAATTGCCAAAGAGGTTCATCTCAATTTTACTTTACAGGCTGCAAGTAATAACATGTGTAGATTAAATCCTTAAAATATTGTTCCTCTAAGCGTTTATATTCCTTAAAGTTCAAAATAATGATTCTATAAAGCACACGATCAGTAAAACCAAATATTCAACTCTTTCGTCTGCTGTTATGTCAAGAAAAAATGATGCGTGTTTTATATCCTTTTACTTCTGAGAAGAGCCAAAGAGGTTATCTGGAAATGCTGTCATTAATCAAGGAAACGACGTTCCTTACCTGGAGATGACAGCCTCACAAACAGCTGAGCAGATTTATCTTACCGGGAAAGGAAAGTCTTCAGAAATTAGAGGCAGGGTACACACAAGCAGGAAAACAGCCCTGGGAAGAATCCAGAATAACCTGCAGGGCATGTCTGGCTGCGGTCGTCTTAAATAGCAGGAGCATACAGTACGGCGGACGCTGAGGGAAATAATAGTGTGAAAGAAAGGCAAGCTCTTGGGACCGATGGAGCGTAATTAACATATTAACATCGGAGCACAAAGCTTTTGGCACATGAAATAGTGCCAATAGTCATGGAACCATAACAGTAGTAACGGAAATTCCTGAGCACCCAATATCAGAAATAAGTTACCAAGTCTTAGAGGGGAGTGACATTTCCATAGGAAAAGCATGTTTTATTTTGCCAATAACTTTGGTGCAGATTGACGAATCTTTACGAAATTTACACAACTAATACAACGCTCACTTCAGCTGCTATCTTGAAAGATTCAGGATGATCCATCAAGAGGGGGCCGAGAACCAAGGGGGATGCTTAAAAGCGCGTCTTCCCCATAGGACCTTTAGACACGGCTACAGCCCAAGCTGCTAAACACAATTACATGAAATTTGTCAGGAAGGTAGATTTTCAGGGAGGTGTCTTTTTGTAATTTGGTATAAATCCGTTCAGTAGTTGTGGAAAAATTTAAAGAAATACCCAATTGTATATATAGGGGTGCGGTGGATCCATGATCACTTCCGGCCTCGTGCTGAGATCTGACTGGCTTCAGACCAGGAAGTGTTGGCATCCATCTTGTGACTCGGTAGAAATGAGTCACAGAAAAAAGATTTTTTTTAAAGAAAATGGGGCAGGACTCTTGGGGGGTCCCAAAGGAGCCCCAGGGCCAAAAAAGCATTAAAAAAAAATTTAGCAGGAGTTCCACTGGATCTGAGTTTCCTACCAAAATGTTTAAAAAAATTAAGCGCGGACTCCCGTGCTTCATTAAATGTAGGCCCCTGGATGGGCCAGGTCCCGGGGAAGTTTTTATAGTAAGGCGGGGTCTGCCCATGCGGCACCTCCCGTGCCCCAGGGTATGCCTCCTCCCCGGGGCAAACATATGAAAACTGATGAGGGGGGCCAGTACCGCCCCCCACAGCCCCGGGAACTGCCAACTGCCCAGGGCTACTGCATAAAATAAAATTGGAAGAGGCCCTTATGGCCTCCCCTGTGGACCCGGGGACCGCCACCTCCTCAGGGCTAAATGAAATATTAATACACGTGGAGGCTCCGCCCCCACAACCCTGGGCAACACCACCTTCTTGGGGCTTAATTAACATTGGAGGGTGGCCGCACGCCCCCCCTCGTGGAGCCCTAGATGGCCCTGGGGAACACCACCTCTCAGGGCCGGCTCCTGCAATGTCCCAGGGTGCCCACCCCCAGGACATTGCTGTCTGCTATGGCTTGGTGGGAGCACCGCTCCAGGCAAGCCATAGCAAACACTGCTACGCTTCGTGGAAGCGAGAGCAAGTAAAACGCTCTTGCTTGCATGATGCAGAGCAGAATTGCTTTTCGACAGAGTGAGCTGCATGCTAGTAGCTCCCTCTATCCAAAACCAATGCTGGTTCCCCCCGCAGTCTCCAACGTGAAAAAACTGGGTGCTCTGGGTGGGACCAGGGCACCCAGTACTGAGGCCAGGTCCTGGGGATGGGGTCCCCGTGCCCAGAATTGGCCTCCGGAGTGTGGCTGAGGAGCCCCCCTCCATTGTTAAATTCAAAAAAGAAAAGAAAGGACAGGCCCCAGGGTATGGGGTCTCCGGAGCCAAAATTGGTCCAGGAAAGGGAGCCACGTGGCCCACCTACCTTTATTTGAAAAAAATAATGCCAGGCCCCAGGGTGTGGGGTTCCTGGGGCTGAAACTAGCCTGGGGAGGGGGGCCATGAAGCCCCATTCTTAAAATGCCTGGCCCGGGTGATGGGGTCCCCAGGGCTGAAATAGGCCGAGGAAAGGGGGACTAGGCAGCCCCCCTTTCCTTAGGAAAAATGAACAAAAAAGAAAAAAAAGCCCGGCAACCCGCCGGAGGCCCTGTCCACTTTCTCCATTACTCTGCAAACATGCTTCCTGGCGGCTGCTGGTTGTGGGATGAAGTCCCCATTGGCTGCTGAGGATCCGTAGGGGCCAACAAGACCTCCTGTAATCTCCAGTAAACTGCACACAGTGGGATTTCTGAGATGTGGTTGGAGTCTGCACCCCCTTTCTCTACCACTCTGCAAATGCACCTCTCGGTGCACTGCTGGTGGGCGGATGGCATCCTCTTGCTTTCTGAGGGCCTCAGGTCTAAAGTGGACTTCTTCCCCTTCACATCTTGACATCATATATGGTTTTCACGTAAATTAATATACTAAATCCACATCATTTATACTCAAAAGATAAGTTTCTAGATGATATAAACGTCATACACCTCACAATAATTATCGTATTGCTGCATCATTTTGCATAAAATCATTGTGGTATGTTCCCACGTGACTGCATAGAGTATACACACATAAATCACCTAATACTCAAGTATAACGCCTAACAATGCTAATCTGTATGCTTTCCACTACTTACTTTTCAAAGCGTTCCTCAATCCCACCACTTTTATTAGTCAATTCATTCCATGACTTATCTTGGATTCTAAAACACATTCCCTCAAAAAATGAACATATGCTACAGGACATTTGATCAAGGTTCTCCCCCTATTGGTAGATCAAGGAGTAGCAAACTTTGTTGCAATTTATGTCACCTTTTCTCTTCCATTTATTTCCATGCAAACTTAAGGGTAAGGACGCTACATGTTAAAATATTGGTTCAAGGGTAATGGAAACAACTCATAAAAGAGGGTATTGTTTCTATACTCCTACATATTCTATAAAGTGACATGTGCTAAAGTGCTATACATTAGAGTATCTCCCTGATGGTTACTATAATATATTTTCACTGAAAAAAATGAAGGTTACAGGGACGTTATAGTTAGGAAATAGAATTAAAAATGAAAATTCGAGATGCACTTAAAAGACCAAAGGTTACAGGGATGTTATAGTTAGGCTCACATTTCTTCACTTGTGCAATACCACAGAAATTCAGCAGTTATAGTTACGTGACCTATAACTCAGACCCCTGTAATGTACTGCTTCCGACCTCATATATTACATCACTCATGACGCGGTCAGTGACATCACCGATGACAGCTCAACTAGTAATGCGCCAGGAGGCACATTTGCAGAGTGCTGGACAAAGGAGGCCGAGCCCCTGACGAGTCCTCAGCAATCCCGCTGTGTGGAACTTACTGGCGGCAACAGGAGGGGTTCTTGGCGCCTAAGACCCTCAGCATACAAGGGGACCTTATTAGGGGTGGGCAAGCAATACTCCTCTCCGCCCGTTTGGCCCCGTCCGGTCCACCCTGGTAGTACGCAAAGGTCTTCCAGCCTTTTGCCAGGATGATGGACAGCTTAACAAAAGGCCCCCAACGCGTTTCCCGCTGATTTTGGTGACATGTTCTTGATGTCGAGGAATATGAGGACATCTGCACCAAACAAAGAAGAACTTACTTTGTATAGTTAAGAGGATAGACCTTTGTTTGGTGGAGATTTACCTGTTTGTTGTCTTTTCTATAGAAGGATTTGTGTTATCTCATATTTCTGGATAAAGACGCATGAGCAACAATCACATTGCCAAAACGCACACAAGGCCACTGAAGACATTTCCTCATGGTCCATTATGCAGCTGTAGTGTAGAATATGCACTAGAAATTTACCCAGTAAATTAGCAATTACTTACTAACCAGTAGAAAATACCCCAATTGGTTAGACATTTCATGCAAAACTGTGAACTCTTGTTGGATAAATGGCGAGGTGAGGATCCGTTCTGGCCCTGATGCTCATTTCACAGAAATTAAACCTCAACAGGAATCACTTGCAAATATAAACATACCAGGTGCACCAGTTGAAGCTCCACTTCTGTTAATCATCCTACCTTCTTTGGCTTGGTGAAAGCAAAGCAAATGTGTTTCTACTTGTATTCCACGTTGAAAAACTATGAAATCCTTAATGGAGGTGAATTCATCATTGATCTTTCGGAGTACAATCTGATGTGTAGTGACTCTGGTGAGTGATTTCTTTCTTGTTATCTCCTGGTGAGAGCATAGTTCCATGGTTCTCCTTTTAAATACCCTAAGTATGTAAATGCCTAGAATCCATAGCACCACTCACACACCCACTCACAGACATACAGAGGTACTCACACACCCAGTCACAAACCCACACAGGCACTCACAGACCCACTCATAGACCCACACAGGCACTCACAAACACACCTACTCACACACTCACAGAGGCTTTCACAGACATACTCACAGACCCACACAGGCACTCATATACCCAAACAGGCACTCACTCAAATCACACAGGTACTCACACACCCACTCACAGACATACTCACAACCCACTAAGACACTCACAGACCCACCCATACAACTACTCACATACCCAGTCACCATCCATACAGCCACTCACACACCCACTCACAGATCTATACAGCTAGCCACACATCAACTCACAGACCCATACAGGAACTCACACACCTACTCATAGACCCATGCAGCCACTCACACACCCACTCACCAAACCATACAGCCATTCACTCACACACCCACCAAAACACTTATGCACTCACTCACAGACCCATACTACCACTCACAAACCCACTCACTGCCATATTCAGCCACTCACACACCCACTCTCAAAAGTGACAGGTTACAGTTAGGAAAAACAATTAAAAACCATAAACATTCACTGAAAAACAAAGATTACAGGGATGTCATGTTTAGGAAATAACATAAAAAATGTAGAAATGCATTGGATAAAAACAAAGTTTACATGGACGTTAATGTTAAGAAATAAAAACAATTTAAACATAGAAATTCACTACAAAAACAAAGATTACATGAATGTTAAAGTTAGGAAATAGAAATAAAAAATCTTAGAAATTCACTAACAAAACCAAGGTTACAGGGACATTATAATTAAGCTCAGATTTCACTTGTACAAAACCAGTGAAATTCAGCAGTTACAGTTACCTGAGGCAACTATAACTTATGCCCCCGCAATGCACTGCTTATGATCTCACATATTACATCACTCATGCATTGGTCAGTGACATTACTGATGACATCTCAAATGATATCACTGATGACATCATCCACAGAACCACTCACACATTCACTCACATACCCATACGACCTCTCCTATACCCACTCATACACCCATATAACTGCTTACACACCCACTCACTCATCCATGGAGCCACTCACAAACCCATTCACTCACCCGTGCCGCCACTCATACAGCCACTCACTCATACACCTACTCATACAATTATGTATTCACCCATACAGCCACTCACACACCCACTCACTGACCCATACAGTCTCTTTACAGAGCCACGCACTCCTCCATACAACCACTCACACAACCACTCAGTAAACCAACCACCCACTCAAGCAGCCACTCAGTCACCCATACAATCACCTACACACACAGTCACTGACCCATATAGCCTTACACTCAGCCACTTAGTCACTGATGCAGCCACTCACATATCCACTCACCTACCCATGCAGCCACTCACATATACAAGCAGCCACTCATTGTAATAAAAGAGCCACTCTTGTGGTTTGGCACCCTATGATGACCTTCGACTACCACCATTTTAATTGACTTTAGTGTGCTATTTTACCCTAGCCTTAATGTAGGTTGGTCCTGCATATGCCTGCTTTTCTTCTGTCTTATAATCTTGCTGTCTTTTAGTGGGAGCTGTCACAGAGTAGAACAGTACTATTGGCTTTGACATGGCCTCATTTCATCTTGTTTTCTGACTTTTCCTTGCTTCTGCATGCACAGTAGTGCTTTCAAGTTGTTTGGGGTTATATGGATTACAAGTGCTTACTATATGCTTTGACATGGCCTCATGTCATCCTTTTTCTCTGGCTTTGCCTTGCTGCTCGCACACAGATGCAAAGTGGGGAGGGCATGTTTCTGCTCCTCACTTGTTTTTCGCTCTTCACTGACCAGAGTGAACTGGATATTATCTGTAGAATGTGCAACTCTGCCTCGAAGTCAAAATACGGGAGCTTGGCCAGCCTCCATCTTGGCCTTGACGCAGACTGGTACAGCCAGCTCGGTTCTTTGTCATGAAAAGAGGGTGAGGTTTTCTAGAAGCTTCGTCTTACGTTTAGTAATGGTATTTAAGCTAGGAGCCTTCGGGGGCCAGGTGGAAGTTCACCAGAGAATAGACGTATTGTTGTGGAGGTGACGGAACTGATATATATATATATATATATATATATTATATAAATATATATATATATATAACCTGAAGGGGTAGAACGATTGGAGACCCTAAAAGACAAAGTGGTGGTACAAGAAGACCAAGGAGATGCGGGCATTCGCCTAATTCTCACATACAATACTGATGCACAAAAAATCCAACAGATAGTGTCAAAACACTGGAACATTCTCAAGGCAGATACCACACTGGGAGGTTCTATTCCTGACAGACCTACTGTAACATACAGGAGGGACAAAAATATTCGAGATTTGGTTGTAAAAAATGATATCACCCACTATCCTAATCCAGCCAATCATGGCCTCATGGGATTTTTTCCATGCGGCCATTGTAAAGCCTGCAAGTACAGCAAATACAAAGGTTTTCTTGAATATAATGGTGTGACAAGAGGAATTAAACAATTTTTGACATGTAGTACCAACTTTGTAATATACGCCATCATATGCACCTGCAACCTTTGGTACATAGGGAGCACCACATGTCCAGCTAAAAAGAGGGTCTTAGTACACCTCAGAGCTATCATTAACAACGACCCCAAATACCCTGTTGCCCGACACTTTCATGAACGTCACTGTTCTAATGTCGCTGACATGAGTTACCTGATTATAGAACAGATCCCTAAAAATCCGAGGGGAGGTGATAGAGTTTTAGTTTTGAGACAAAAAGAATCTAAGCACATCATAGATTTTCAGACCAAACTCCCGGGAGGCCTCAATATCGATGAAGAACTGTTAATTCACCTTAAAACCTGACTTTAATATAATGCTGCCTTTTAGTTTGCTGCAGTATACAGTTTTGATGTTTTGTACTATATGGTTAAGATGTTGCCGTTTTCAGACTGCATGAACCTCTTTTTTGTCATATGTACTTTTAATATGAACTGTGATTTTGGATGTAATATTTCACGGTTTTAATCCCATTTTTATGTTTTATATTACTTTACAGGAGAGAAGGAAGGGGCCCCTTCACATGTCTGCACCTGCACGGGCATCCTACCCTTTTTCTCCGTTCTTCTCCGTTTTGTTCAGCACTTCCTCACAAGTCTTCACTTTTGTAATTCAGATCAGCAGTTCATGAAGGATAGACCAGCCTCAGGTGTATTTGTTATCAATTTTTTCTTGATTATTTGAATGTGTTTTTTGGTGCATACCTAACTACACAGAATGGTCTGAATAGAAGCAACATATTGAGCACTAGCTCTACTTTTGTATCTGAGAAATGTATACTAATCTTCGGTACAATGAACGTATGAATTTGATGAAGATGATGTAATTGACTTTTATGTTACCACTTGGACATCAATATACATTTGACGTCCTTTGTTTCCCTTAGTAAAATGCACCTGTTGAACACCGTTATGAAGAGCATTGGCTCGGTAATCTTGTATTTAGGATACACCTCCGTGGGTACACAATGTAGGGAATATTCAGTATGCGATGTGGGTTGTGATAGATTAACTACATATCATTCAGAGATGTAGCTGTCACTTAGACAATTACTATACATCGGGATGTGGGATATAATGAACCACACTCATGCCAATATTCGGAGCACTGCCTCTATGTAATTCATGAATTTGATGCCTTGCGCCATTAATAAGGGATGCACCATTTTATCTGTAATAGTAGGAGCACTGGCTCTGATCTTATGGGTGCTTCCTGGGGTTGTTTTCTTGTACATAAGACACACTCCCCTGGTTACACAACCGAGGTTACATCTATCTAGCTACACGTGGCTTACACGTAGACTCCTCGCAAATACACAAATACACACCTCTAACTCACCCCCTATTCGGTGGCACTAAGTGTACAACACTATCCTCTGCAGTGTGATGATCATGGTACTTACTATGGGGAGTTTAGATCATTCAGCATTACTCGTAAAATTTCGTTAGAGTCTTACCGATCCAACATGGCCACCTCTAATCGATCTTTACACATGGCGGACATGCAAACATTTATTTAATTGATCATTTAAATCAAGTTTCTTTCTATTTGGAATTATAAACTGTATTGTGCCGGGGCTTTATGATAATGTGTATTATTGCAAACAATATGATGACCTTATTGTTTTACTTAACGTTTGCATAGGCTAAGATGGCCGCCACTGGTTGATTTACACTGCATACAGCTAAACCGAACCCTTTGTTGATTTTGTTTGTTGTAGAAATGGCCGAATGTATATCTATGACTGCCGTTGTTGAATTACAATCACACGTGATCAAGGCTCTTCGCCGAAACGCGTTGTGTGAAATAAACACTCGACTGCCCACTCTGCTTGGTATCCGTCTTTTATCTACTGAGAGCGTACGCTATACTTGCTTTGGCTTGACTTTGGATATTGATTGCCCGGCGCGCTCCGCCGGGATGTACACCAACCTTCATGGGTCCCTCGCAATCCGGAAGGAGCATCTTTGTGGATTTATATATATATATATATATATATATATATATATATATATATATATATATATATATATATATATATATATATATTCACTGAAAAAACCATAGGTTTCACACACGTTATAGTTAGGAATTAGCATTTAAAAAACCTTGCAAATTCACTTAAAAAACCATAGGTTTCACACAAGTTATAGTTAGCTGTACATTTCACTCGTAAAAAACCAATGAAATTCCACGTTATAGTTAGATCAGGTAACTATAACTTGCGTGACCGCAATGCACTGCTGATGACGTCACATATTACATCACTTATGACATGGTCAGTGACATCACTCATGACATCAATGATGACATCTGAAATGACACATTGTGCATTGCGGTCGCGCAAGTTATAGTTACCTGATCTAACTATAACGTGGAATTTCATTGGTTTTTTACGAGTGAAATGTACAGCTAACTATAACTTGTGTGAAACCTATGGTTTTTTAAGTGAATTTGCAAGGTTTTTTAAATGCTAATTCCTAACTATAACGTGTGTGAAACCTATGGTTTTTTCAGTGAATTTGTACGGTTTTTTAAATGCTAAGTTATGTATTTATTTTTAATTTTTGCGCACACGGTGCGCTTCGCGCACCGAGCGCCCACATTGCGTATTTCGTACCGCGCACGCCTCGCCATTTTTTACAAAATATCAATTGTTTTTTTCTCCCTTGGGGGTCCTTAGATTTCTACATTAAATGTGATTGTTAATTATTTATTTTTTTTCTATTTTTTTTTTACCGTACGCGTACGGTAAGCTTACCGTACGCGTACTCCGCGATTTTTTAAAAAAATTATTAAATTTATTTTTCTTACTTTTTGGTCCTTCGTGAACCCCCTGACGAACGCTAGGGGGTCTGCAACTCTCTTCGTTGCCCCCTTTTCATGTTATCAACCTTTGTTTTTCAGTGCGAGAGACAGAAAATGGCGGCCGATACTTTCTGATTTCGACCGATTCGAATGTTTACAGTCATGTAACCACCAATCAGAATTGAGCTCGCGCACGGCACCGTACGCGTACGGTAAGCTTACCGTAAGCGCACGGAGCGCGCTTACAGATATATATATTGATTTAAATGCTATTTTCTCAGGACCAACTGAACAGATTTACACCAGACCTGCAAAAGGCACATCCCTGACCTGAGGACTACCTCTCTGCCCAATTTCAAGTAATTCTGTTCAGCCGTTCGGGCTGTAGCTCGGACTAAAGGTCCTATGGGAAAATGCATGGGGAAAACGCATTTTGGGACCCCCCTTTTTTCTCAGCCCCCGCTTGATGAATCCCCCCGAGACTTTCAGGGTAGGAGCGGAGTGTAGCGCCCCATTAGTTTTGAAAAATTTGCAAGGATTCGTCAACCGGCGCCAAAGTTATTCCAAATAGAATGTTGCGGATTTCCTATGGAAACACGGTCCTAACTATAACTATCTACTGGCGACCGCCAGTAGATAATATATATATATATATATATATTCTACTCTTTGCTACTTGTATATACTATATTCTATTTCAATTGTTCATTTACTCATTCACTTGATATTTGGGAGTCTGCAATTACTGATATATTCAGCCTGCCTTTCTAAAATATATTGCATTAATAAATGTGTGTGTCATTTCAAATGCACCTGGATTCGTTTTCTTGCCTCGCCTAAAGGGAGTGTGGCGTACTTTTCCTCATCTTTAGGGGGTGCTGCTAAAAGTGTATATTATTTAAAGGTGCAGTGGTATATTTTCCTCCAGAGTGGGAGTGCAGGGTTTGGGTGTGTCCTTTTAGCAAAGAGCACATTCATTACACTCATACATCTGCTCACTCCCCAATACAGGCATTCATGTAATCACTCACTCACTCATACAGCCATTCACACACCCACTTGCACACCCTTAAAGCCACTCTTACACCCACTCACACACAGAAACACACAGTCAAAGAACCACTCACATACTATACATTAGAAATAGTATCACTCATTAGAAGTACACAAATTATACTAATTTAACTTTCGTAATACCTTAGTATATATGTTTAACACTCATAAACTTTTAGAAAACACTCACAGTCACTGGATGATGTAATCAGTGATGTCATTTGAGATGTCATCAGTGATGTCACTGGCCATGTCATGAGTGATGTAATATGTGAGGTCATTAGCAGTGCATTCCTGGGGCCCAAGTTATAGTTAGCTCAGGTAACTATAACTGCCGAATTTCACTGGTTTTGTATAAGTGAAATTTGAGCATAACTATAACCTCCATGTAACCTTTGTTTTTGTTCAGTAAAAAAAACACATATATATAGGTAGGATTCCCAGAGATAGAAATTCCTCTGATTTTTGCTTGCTATTAACTTTGCCATCATTTCATGAATCTCCCCAAAACTCGGCAGATGATGCAAAGTTTCGCAGTGATTTGTTAAGGGGGTGTAAAATAAAGTGGGGTCCCAAAATGTCTTTTTAGATGGATATACAGGCAAAAAGGCCAGCCGGATTTTCTGAAAAATTAGCAGGAATGTAGATTATAGTGTATAAAGGATCCTTTTTGGTAGTAGATGTAATTTGTTTCAGTAGTTTTAATTTATAAGGCACAAAAACAGTGATATTTTGTGCTTGAGTATGCAACAGTAATTTCGCAATATATCGATGGCAAGGTAGTATATGATTGGATAATCAAAGCCTTCACAAAATGAAGCAGTTTATAAATGTGTCAGAAGGATTGAGGCGGTGTAGGTAAGTCTATAAAAGTAGGAAAAAGTAGTTTTATTACTTTATATATTTCTTTTACGTTTACAGAGCACAACAGTACTACCTAGAAAATACTGCAATACTATAAAAAAAGTATAAAAAGATTAAAAGCACTGTACTACACTATATTTCCCCTTAAGCCTCAGAATGCAGACTAAGTATGCTCTAAACAATAATTTGCCCTTACAGAATAAAAAGGCAGCCATTTTGTTTAGGCTGCACTTAGTCTGTGTTCTGGGTTTTAAAGAGAAATATAGTATACTACAGTACATTTTACAATTTATAACATATGTAATTTTGTAAGGTACTGTTATATTTTCTAGCTACTAGCGAGATGCTCAGTAAACTTTTTTATATATATATATATATATCTATATATATATATATATTCACTGAAAAAAACCATAGGTTTCACACACGTTATAGTTAGGAATTAGCATTTAAAAATCCTTGCAAATTCACTGAAAAAACCATAGGTTTCACACATGTTATAGTTAGCTGGACATTTTGCTCGTAAAAAAACATTGAAATTCCCCCGTTATAGTTAGTTCAGCTAACTATAACTCGCGCGACCGCAATCCACTGCTGATGACGTCACATATTACATCACTCATGACATGGTCAGTGACATCACTGATGACATCACTGATGACATCTCATATGACATCACTGATGACATCACTGATGACGTCATCCAGTGAGTATGTGTTTCTGTAAAGTTTTAATCTGTTTAATATGTCTAGGGAAAGGCCTGTTGAAGAATGAGTTGGTGTACAAGTTGTGAATGGATGATTTTCTACGTGTGTTACTGACTCTATACGTGAGTCATTAAATGTATCTTACTGCAGACTAGTGACTAAACTGTGTGAATGTCTGTATGTGTCTGTGTGTTGGTGTATAAGTGGCTGCATGGTTTTCTGAATAGCTATATCAGTGTCTGTATGGGTTATTGATTGGTTGTCTGAGTATCTGTATGGGTGCCTGAGTGTTTGTGTGGGTAGGGTGTGTGTGACTCTCTGCATAGATGTGTGAGTGGGTGATTCTATGGGTGCATGGTTTTAAGAGTGCAACTGTGATGGACTGTATGGTTGGGTGAGTGTATGTATGGGTGTGTTAGTGATTGAATGTATATCTCAGTTGTACATGTGTCAGTAACTACATATGTGAAACGCAGTGTATATGTGTGTAAGAGTATATAACTATCTATATGTGAGAGTGTGTGATTGCAGGAGTGGCTGTATTGATGAGTGTGTGCTTGTATCAGTAATTGTATAAGAGCGTCAGAATTTGTTAGTATTTTTATGAGTAAGTGAACTTGAGTGTGTTTAACTGTATAGGTGAGTAAATTGGACTGTGATTCATTATTTGCATGACAGGACTAGGTGTGTCAGTACCTCAATGGATGATTGGTGGTGTGTGATTGTCTATATAGTTGTATAAAGGCATATGATAGTCCTGTATGGAGTGACTGTAAGTATGAGTGACTGTACAGGTGAGTGAGTGGAGATGTATGTATACCTAAGAGTCAATGAGTGGGTATGTAGTTTTTGTTATTGGAGTATCTATGGTTTTCAAAATGGCCGTCGATAATTTTGAGTCGGTGTATCAAAGGTTATATTAGGGTGTGAGACGATGCACTAATTTATCACATAGATGACGTCATCAGTGATGTCACTGACCATGTTATGAGTGATGTAATATGTGACGTCATCAGCAGTGGATTGCGGTCGCGCGAGTTATAGTTAGCTGAACTAACTATAACGGGGGAATTTCAATGGTTTTTTACGAGCGAAATGTCCAGCTAACTATAACATGTGTGAAACCTATGGTTTTTTCAGTGAATTTGCAAGGTTTTTTAAATGCTAATTCCTAACTATAACGTGTGTGAAACCTAAGGTTTTTTCAGTGAATTTGCAAGGTTTTTTAAATGCTAATTCCTAACTATAACGTGTGTGAAACCTATGGTTTTTTAAGTGAATTTGCAAGGTTTTTTAAATGCTAATTTATGAAGGTATTATTATATTTTTTAAATATTTATTTTACAATAAGCTACATATGTATATAGTTATAGATTGACTGTATCCTGCAATATGGAATGGCTCAGCTTTTTTAAAAAAAATTTAGATATAGTTGAACAGCATAGTTAATATCTTCTATAAACCTCTAAACATTGTTTTTTTTTTTTAAGGGTTTTTGACCGTGCGCGCACCGTACGCGTACCGTACGCGTACGGTACCCGTATGGTGCGCGCACGTGGCTTGCATGCGTACGTGCTCCGTGTGCGCATGCGTACGTGATCCACGTGCGCATGTGTACTTCGTGCGGGATGCGTACGCGTGTGCTCCGTACGCGCATGCTCCGTACACGCGTGCTACGTACGCGCATGCATGCTTGTACCGTGCGCGCACCGTACGCGTACGGTGCGCGCACGTTAAGTCATGTGATTTAAGAAACAACACATTTAATTGGTTTATACTAGTTTCAGGTCATGTGATTAAGAAACAACACTTTTCATTGGTTTATAGTAGTTTCAGTTCCAGAAACTTCCAACACCACACCCACTCCCCTTATTATTTCTTCTGATTCCCTTGGAGAAGGAGCTGAGAAGCTTTTCTAGTACTTCAGTACTTCAGAATGGCAGAGCAGCAATCATCTTCTGGGAGTGAGCAGGAGACCCTTGTGCCACAGAGACAGAGGAAACAGAAAGACTCTTTCATATGGCAATATTTTACATTTCCACAGGGGCAGAAGAAAGTGAATGCTCCTAAAGTCACCTGCACTCTTTGTGATCGTGTCTTATCAAGAGGAGATCCTAAAAAGAAATACTCTTTTAGTATCTTCACTATGATCAGGCACGTTAGGGATGTACATCCTGTGGCTTATGCTCGAGCTGCTAGAGAAAACCCTCCAGCAGCTCAGCCGAGCACATCCGCAGCAGCTCAGCCGAGTACATCATCGGCAGCTCAGCCGAGCACTTCATCTGCGGCGGCAGCTTCACCTTCTTCTGCTCCTCTGGATATACACCCTCTGTTTAAGAGGGTGCATATACGGTGCGATACGTGTAATGCTCTTCTTGCTTTGGGGGAGACCAGCATTCCCATAATAGAGATCAAGATACAGCAGCACACGTGCGGCACCCTATAATTTTTGCCATTCTTTTCTTCCTCTGTCCCTTAATTAACACAATGGCTCTTTTTAGAGCTACCTAACATCTAAACACTTTATTTTATTTTTTTATTATTATTTTTTTTGTTTTTTTCCCCGCCGTGCGCGCACATCCCTGACCTGAGGACTACCTCTTTGCCAAATTTCAAGTAATTCTGTTCAGCCGTTCGGGCTGTACCTTCGACTAAAGGTCCTATGGGAAAATGCATGGGGAAAACGTGTTTTGGGACCCCCCTTTTTTCTCGGCCCCCGCTTGACGAGCAGGGTAGGAGCTGAGTGGAGCGCCCCATTAGTTTTGAAAATTTTGCGAGGATTCGACAACCGGCGCCAAAGTTATTCAAAATAGAATTTTGAGATTTCCTATGGAAACACGGTCCTAACTATAACTATCTACTGGCGACCGCCAGTAGATAATGAAGTAATAAATCTATTTTTCTCTACCTTAACAGACTTACATAAACTGCTACATTCCTTCCTCTGCACTTATAATACAGTAGTCTACTATATTTCCACTTAAAACCCAGAAAACTGATTAAGTGTGATATTAACATAATGTCTACCTTTTAATTTTGTACGGGCTTTCATTAGCCAATCAAAAGCTGTTTTGTCATTGTGATTTACTATGGTATATCATGAAATTACTGTAGCATACCACTGCACAATATAAAACTACGTTTTGTGCTTTATAATTTTAACACTACTGAACCAACTTAGATCTACTATCAAAAAGGACCCTTTCCACCCCCAAATCTACGGGGCATATTATCAAACCAGGCGATAAAGTTATTGGCGCTTTAGTGGCAGAAAACTGCCGCTAAAACGGCAATAATGGGTTTGATGATATGCTCTATTGAATTCCAATTGAAGCCCATGTTAAATGTGAAGGACATCTAACCTGAGCTTCAATTGGAATTCCATAGAGCATATTATCAAGCCCATTATCGCCGCTTTAGCGGCAGTTTTCTGCCACTAAAGCGGCGATAATTTTATCGGCTGTCTTGATAATATGCCCCTACATTCTTGCCAAATTTCATCCACGTACATTCAGCCATTTACCCACTACGTCTGTTTTAACTCCACCATACGACTACGTGCCACGCCATGCCACTGTACGACACAACACTCCACTCTATGACACGTCACTCCACTCAACGACAGGTCACTAAATTGCATTATATTCCACCCTACACCACTCTACTCTATGACATGACACACCACTCCACTCCAACACACGCCACTTCACTCTTTGCCACTCCACTCTACGCTATTCCACTCTATGCTACTCCACTCTACACCACTCAACTTTATGCCGCTCAACTCTATGCGACTCAACTCTATGCTATTCCATTCTGTGCCACTCCACTCTATGACACTCAACGCTATGCAATTCCACTCTACGCCACTCCAATCTATGCCATTCTACTCTATTCCAATCGACTCTGTGCTATTCCACTCTATGCATCTCACCACTCCACTCTATGCCACACCACTCTGTGCTACGGTATTCAATATATGCTGGAATAGCTACGCTATTTCATATATATATATATCCACTGAAAAAACCTAAGGTTATAGTAACATGATAGTTAGTTGAAACGTTCAGTAATAATGTGATGTTTTAATTCTAAAAACACAGAAATTTACCAGTGATAGTTATCTTAAGTAACTATAACTCATGCTCCCGGCATGCACAGTTTCTCATCAACAATTTCACTGCAAATGTTGCAGTGATAATATCAACGATGTCATAGAAGATGGTATGAGTGATGTAATATGTGTGGGAATTAGGAGAGCCCTAAGGTAACTATAACTCGCATCCTCGCCATTCACTGCTAATTACTCCTCAAATTACATCACTCATGACATCTTCTATGACATCGTTGATAATATCACTGTAACATTTGCGGTACAATTATTGATTAAAAAGCTATGCATGGTAAGGACAAGAGTTACAGTTACCTTAAGGCACAGGTCATAGTTACCTATTATAAAACCTATTATAGCCCTGAGGGTCCCATCCCCCAGAGCTTATTTTTTTACGAGGGAGGAGGCCAGTTGGCCCCCCTCCCCGAACCTTATTAGGCCCTGGGGACCCCATCGCTTAACGCTGTTTTTTCAATTAATGGGGAGGCGTGCCACATGCCCTCCCCTTCACAAGCCTTGTTAGGCCACTAATAAACTTTAAGGGGAGAGGTTGCACGGTACCCCTTCCTGAGCCTTTTCTGACTTTAAGGAACCCATCCCACAGGGCCCACATTTCTTAAAGGTGGGTGCCCTGGTTTCCACCCAGGGCACTCACCATAAACTTGCTGGGGGTACGGGGAGAGCCCTTAGGATCCTACAACTCCAGCTGGCTCCCCATATGCAGCAGGACCTGGCATTGCTCCTGCAGGAGGTAGCCTCTACTAATGCTGCTCCCTCTGGGTGGGAGCAATATTTTGATCAGTTTCCCTGCCCGCATCAGTACAAACGTCTGCCCCCAGCCAGCATGAACATTTTCAAAGCTCATAGCTAGTGAATGGGCTCCCTCCCCTAAAAAAAACGCCAAAAAACCTGCCTCATCCCCCTGGGCCCTGGCCCTCCCGAAGGGGGGGGGGGGGGGGACTTTAATAAACAAGAGTGGGAGCCCACGCTTGGTTTTTATTTTTATTTTGCAGCGGATTTTCAGATCCTTTGTGAATTTGCTGCAAGTTTAAAAAAAAAACATTTTTGGCCCTAAGCGGGAACCTACCATCAGGCCTATGGAGTCAGGGTATCCCTACTCTGCCCCTTATGTCTTTTTTGAAAACCAAGATGGTTGCCAGCACTTCCTGGTTGAGGTGGGGGCAGCCAATCAGCTTGAGATCTGTCGGAAACAACGAAGGCCCCGCATTCCTAGATATACAAAGTTTTTAAGCATTAATTGCTCAGAAAACTACTGAATGAATTTTCACCAAATTACAAAAAATCACTCTTTCTAGAGCAAGATCTAGCTCTCTGACAAATTTGGTGTAAATCCGTTCAGCGGTTTAGGCTGTAGCTCTGTCTAAAGTTTCTAAGGAAAAATAAATGGGGATATACAACAACTATACTAACAAACGCACATTCATTCATTTATTATTACAGTGTACATCTTATTTCAGTATAGTGACACAATACAGTGAAACAGACCGCGGTGTACGCAATGTACTGCCTCACAGATTGCATGTAACAATTACTTTACACACTTTAAACTCTACTTATGGTCCCAGGCCTCTATAATGAAGTTTTACCTTGCTGCACAAGTTTAACCCCTTGCATTCTAATTTTGATACAAATACATTTAAATAAAACAAATACATACAACCAATTCAATTGCGTAAACTAAGCAGATTTGCAGAGAATATTATGCTAATTATTACCATTTTGAGGGAAGGCAGGGTATCATGACCCACTCGAGGTTTCTCCTCTCGCGAGTCATGGCCGTTCCCCACACTCAACAATGGCAATACACGGCGAATTACATACACTCCGTGCACCTGCATACTGAGGGGCAGATTTACAAGAAACTGACTCATCTGTAGAGATGCGTCAGTTTACCTCCGCAAGCCTGCAATACCCTTGCGCCACCATGTATGCGCAGTATTTATAATACAGCGTTGTTGGACTTGGCCCTTTTTGCAGGGTCATCCATGAACTTTTTGCCTTCCTCCTGTATTTTTTCTGACCTGTTGTTGGCTGTTTTATGACTCTGGCCACTTTACCACTGCTGATCAGTGCTAAAGTGCATATGCTCTCCCTATTGTAAATTGATGTATGAATTGGTGATTCCATAATTGACTGATTTGGTTTACTTGTCAGACCCTAGTACAGTGCACTGAGTGTGCCCAGGGCTTGTAAATCCAAATGCTGCTGGTGGGCTTGCAGCACTGGTTGTGCCACCCACAGAAGCAGCCTTGTAAAATGTGTCTAAGGTCTGCCATTGCAGAGCCTGTGTGCAGTCTGGTACTGTCATGCTGACTGGGCAAGTGCACCCACTTGCCAGTCCCTAAACCTTCCCTTTTCTTCATATCAGACACCCCTATGAGTAAAAAACTTTATTGTTGGTAAATTAAAACCTTACAATATAAAAGCATGCATCGTATTCATAAAATGGATACATTTCTTAAAAATTGTTAAAATAACATTTTGGTTAAAACTCGACTTGACTTCTTAACTGCTGTTAAAAGTCTTGTGAACCAGGTACGATCAACAATTTGTTAACAGCCGACAAGGCGTAGGTACGCTCAATGGTGGAGTTTCCCTCAGCTCTAATAGGACAGGGTTGGCGGCCCTGGTAGCTTCCAACACCCCTATGGTAGGCCCAAGGGCAGGGTGCATTGTAAGTATAAGGTAGGACATGCCCTGATGTGTGTGGCATGTCCTAATAGTGAATTACAGCCATTTTCGTTTTTCACTATTGCAAGGCTACCTGTTCTCCATAGGCTAGAATGGGCTGTTAGATTATTAAATGTTTATAATCTTAACTGACTAAGAGAACATGGTAGAAATTCGAGTTTAGCATGCCTGAACTCAGAGTGATAAAATACATCTTTTAGTGAAGGTGGTTTTAACATCATGCGTTTGAAAATACCACTTTTAGAAAGTAGGTATTTTCTTGCCTAACCTTTCAAGCCTGCCTCTGCTAGGTTGTATATTCCTTGTCTGGAGTTTGAGTGACAGGGCTGGGGGATTCCAGGAGACAGGGGGAGTCCGCCCAGTGGTGAATAGAGAGATCTGCATCTAGATGGGAGTTGAACCTGGGACCTGAATAGGACAGTGCCTGCCCCCCACAGTGCTGGGTCCACCCCCTGTGGTGCGTCTGATGTCTCTGCCCTGCACTGTGAAAGGAGAGAAGGAATCATGTCAACAAAGGGCTCCAGGGCTGTGCTTTCCCTCCACAATGCTTGCTCCACCTCCTGTGGGACGTCTGATGTTTCTGCTCTGCACTGTGAAAGGAGAGAAGGACTCATGTAAACAGAGTGCTCCAGAACTGTTTTGGACTGGGCAAAGGCCCCTCTGCCCTCAGAGGACAAAGGATTTTGGGGTATAAATATTGGGACCCTGATCCCAAGAAATTAGATCACTTTTGGAACAAGAAGAAACCTTTACTGAGGAGCGGAACCTGAAGAAAGTGAGGAAAGACTATTCCTAAGCTGAAGTGCTGTTTGGGGGATTGGCCTGCAGTGGTTTGCCTGACTGCCAAAGGAAGGAAAACAGACTATGTGTGCTTATTTCAACTTGTAAGGATCTCCAAGGGCTTGGAACAGAGCTTGTCTCCTGCTGAAGTCTCAGGGACAACAGACTTCAACCCCCAGCTCCCCAGAGTTCTTTGGAAGTGCCTGCTGCTGTTTTGGACCTTCTGAGGGACTGCATGTCGCAAGGAGCTGGAAGCGCGACTCAATGAAGCCAAAGCGTATCGCCGTCGCTGCTGCTGCCGTCGCACTTCTAAACAAGGGTGTCACCGCTTGAGTTGTCGCACTTCACCGCATCGAGAGAAGCGTCTCGCAATGAAGAGGAAGCGTGTCACCGTCGCTGCTGCCTGCCGTCGCACTTCTGAACAAGGGTGTCGCCGCTGGAGTTGTCGCACTGCACCGCATCGAGAGAAGGGTCTCGCAATGAGGAGGAAGCGTGTCGCCGTCGCTACTGCCTGCCATCGCACTTCTGAACAAGGGTGTCGCCGCTGGAACTATCGCATTGCACCGCATCGAGGAAAGTGCCTCGCATCCCAAGAGAACCGCGCCGCCGTCGGAGCTGCTGCCGTCGCATTTCTGAACAAGGATGTCGCCGCTGTAGTTGTCGCATTGTGCGGAAGCTTCACGCAAACTGGGAGAAGAGTGTCGCAGCTGAAGCTGTTGCCGTCGCACTTCTGAACAAGGGTGTCGCCCCTGCAGTCCACGCATCGAACCGAGAACTTCTCGCATCCCCGGAGAAGCGTGCCGCATCTGGAAGATCTTCACGTCTTTATTTCTTTGCACCAGAACTTTGCCGCATTTCCATCGCTGCGACATTACTTGTCGTGGAAGCGCAACACATTGTAAGGTACATTGACGCAAAGTGTCGCATCTTAAGAACTGAACTGAACTAAGCTAAATACTACCATCTTAAAGTAATAGTATTGTGTATTTTTGTTGTTTATGGTCTTGTGGTAAATCTATATAAAGTATAATTATTTTTGATATAAAACCTGTGTGGTGTCCATTTGTCGTGTTGTCACTGGATTACTGTATGTGGTCACAAATGCTTTACACACTGCCTCTGAGATAAGCCTGTCTGCTCGTGCCAAGCTACCAAGGGGGTGAGCAGGGGTTATTGTAGGAGTGTACCCCCTTACCCTGACTAGAGGCAAGGGTCCCTATTTGTCACAAGTACCTACCTGTGCCAACTAGAGACCCCCAAATCTAACAAGTGTACCATAGCGCAAGGATTGACAGATACGTCAGAAATTCTGACGCATCTGTTGGCGCAAAAGTCACGCATTGCTGGAGTCGTGTCACAAGCACGACGCAACTCCAGCAATGCATGTTGAGACCTATACTTATTGTACTGCATCACTCCTTATGCCTGCTTCAAGCAGGCGTAAGGATGTGAAACAGGACTTTACAACGTGACGCTTCTCCCTAGATGCGTCACGTTGTAAATTGGCCCGATTGTTTACGCTGCCGCTGCGTCACAAAAGTGACGCAACGGTGGTGCAAAAGTGTCGCATGGCACTTGTAAATCTGCCCCAGAGTACCTGCCCATTTTTTTTTTTATTTTAAAAGTTTTATATAGCGCTAGCTTGACCCGTGGGTATCAGAGGGCTTTACATACATACTGTAAAGAAAAACAGACGGAAATTGCATTACATAGTAGGCAGGCAGTAAGGAAGCAAAACCAGGGATAAATAACATACAGCATGGAAGATAAGGTGGTTAACACAGTCCAGTCACCAACTATCCTTGAATGTCAAGAGAGAGGAGTAAACTCGGATATTGAAGTCTAGGTTAGTTGACGTTGGTCAGGAAAGTATTTGTTAAGGAGATGGATTTTCAGGTCTCTTTTGAAACAGGAGAAGGAGGGGTTGCATCTGAGGACTCTAGGGAGAGTGTTCCACAACCTGGGAGCGTTGCCAGAGAAGGATCGGTTTTGTGTGTTTTTCTTTTTCAGTTTCGTGGGAATAAGAAGGAGTGAGTTGGAGCTTCTCAGCGTTCTGGATTGTCCTTCTCTTACCAGTTTGTTGTTCAGGTAGTTAGGGGTCGGAGAGTGAAGGGTTTTGTGTGTGATGCAGGCCAGTTTGTAAATACACCTCCCTTCCATGGGAAGCCAGTTGAGGGAGTTGAGAGCTGGAGTGATGTGATCAAATCATTTTACTCGAGCCGAGCGGCCATGTTCAACACTGCCCTTAGAGGGGCTAGGTGAGCCTTTGGAGTCCCTGTTAGGATGGCGTTCCCGTAGTCGATTTTAGTGAGAACTAGGGATTGGACTACTGTTTTGAGGTCATCATGGGGAAGAAAAGGTTTCAATTTCTTGAGGTGTTTTAGAGAGAAAAGAGCACTTTTTGCAGAGTTTTTGATGTGGGCCTCCAAAGATAAGTTCTTGTCAAGGGTGATGCCTAGAGACTTAACTGAGTCGGATAGGACGATGGGGCAGTTTAGGGCGACTAGATTCTTGAGCCACTCTTGGATTGGACGATGCTTGCTTTTTGGAGAGAATAGGATTAGTTCTGTTTTATCTGGGTTGAGCTTTAAGTGGTTGGCGTTGAACCAGGTTTGGATCTCGGTTAGAGTGGCATTGAGGTGTTGGATGTCGCTGGGAGACTTGATTTTGAAATAGATTTGGGTGTTATCAGCGTAAAGGTGGTAATTCACTCCAGCTTTTTTCAAGATGATTGTGAGGGGCTCCATGAAAAGATTGAAGAGGGCCGGGGAGAGGATCGATCCTTGCGGGACCCCAAGTGTGACTTTTGTTGGCTTCGAGAGACAGGAGTTGATTTTAATTTGTTGCGAGCGGTGTTGAAGGAAGGAGGTGAACCATTTTAGTACTGTGCCATTGATGCCGGAGCACTTCGCCAAGGTCTCCAGAAGCGCTGGATGATATACTGCCGCAGATAGGTCAATAAGGATGAGTAGGCAGGCATCCCCTTCATCTAAAGCCTTGTGAATATCGTCAAAGACGTTGAGCATAGCTGTTTCCGTGCTACAGCCTTTCCTGAATCCTGATTGAAAGGTGTTGAGGAGGTTGAACTCATCAATGTGTTTGTTGAGTTGGTGGAGAACGCATTTCTCCAATGTTTTTGCAAGGAATGGGAGGTTGGAGATAGGTCTGAGGTTGTTGAGATCATTAGGGTCAGCCCCTGGTTTTTTGAGAATGGGTGTGATTTGTCCAAGTTGAAGGGAGTCTGGGACACAGCCTGAGGTGAGAGAGGCGTTGATGATTTTTGTCCAGAAAGGGGAAATGGTGTGGTTAAGTTCTTTTATGAATGTGGATGTGATGGGGTCCATAGTGTGGGAGGAAGGTTTTAGGTGAGAAATTATACTGAAAACCTCATTTTCCGACATTAGCTCAAAGTCGGACCAGTGCGCATTGTTTTTTAGCTGGAGGCAGACCTGATTGTCCTTGGTAAGAACTCTTTCTGTTGTTGCAGCTGGGAGCAAGAGCGTGCCTGACTGCACACACGCGGTTAACAACACGCTGTTAGCGCCTTTAACATGTAATTAGAACGATTTTATGTAAATAGCTAAACGTGCTTGGCCAATTTAATTCCACAAAAAGAATATCAAATATCAACAAGGTCATCTGGACCATGGTGGAAAAACGTGGCTAAAATCTTTTGTGACAGAAATAACATGTGTGCAGGGTAGTAGCGTTATTGTGGCCATTTTGCATGCACTAACGACTCCTTCTTTTACATTTTGCACACAGAAGCTGCTGCATCCACAAAACGCGTGCAAGCACAATTTGTCATCACCTCAAGCTAAGTGCTAAAATAGAAGCAAATAGCCTTGGGAATTTCTAGCATTGCCGTGTGGTTTGAATAACCTCACTAAAGTTAAGGGACCACACACATTCTTGTGTTACTTACCTATATTTTTGCTCACAATCTTGCCTCATGGGCTCTTCTCTTTTGACCCTCTGTGTGTAAGAGGGGCCGGTTCATTTTATTTACTGTAGTATTCTGCTTCTGCAAATGCCTTTTCTGTTTTCCTTCAGCACTAACAACCTGTCCTTGAAGGTCAGATCCCAAGGTAATGAATAGCTATCAATCATGCTGATGTGTTTGCCGTTTTAGCTTCCAGCTAGCAGTCCCTTGACATTTCCAGTTTATGAGCCTGTGCATAATAGGCGCCTTCAAGCTGGGGGGGGGGAGGCAAAGGGGAATGTTAGGACAATTAGGGACAACACCTGTGCTGTCACGCTCCGCGCTGCATATTTACAAGCCCCTTGCGCCGCCAGTGCGTCACTTTTAACATGGGAAAAAGTGACGTACAAGCTGCACAAAGGGCTTGCAAATAAGCCAATGTTTAAACCAGCTGGAAACACTTCACCTGGTTTGTGAGTAAGATGCAGTTTTGTTTCACATCCGGAGTTTGATCATGCTATCTAGATAATGTAGCAGGCAAATCGTTATTTGCACATTGCGCTTCAAAATGGGCCTGTTGACATTAAAAAAAAACCACACAACATTGTACTCAAGTAGCATTTGTGTATGCTTCTGTTCACATGCTTTCAAGCATTTACCCAGAGCTGCTGGTCCTGCACTTGCCGCCATTGTATTATGACTTCTCAGTGGTGAAGGACCCCCTCGATCCGATCCTCCATATAAGTTAGAATCCAGGGACGAAGAAGTGTCTCCCACCTGGCAGCACCATGGAGGGCAGGGGCAGGGTCAGTGCTGGAAAGTAGGGAGATCCCGGTTTCAGCACCTATTTCTGGGTCCAGGAAAACATGCTGAATTTGTCCTTGTGTCATTTTTTAATACTGGGACATAAGTGACACATTGTCTACATTCCTTCTGAGAAGCACCCTGCAGGGCTTTCTTATTTTCACATCCAGGTATTGTTTACAATATAGGGCGTGGAGCCCCCCCATGCCTCCCATTCGTTGGCTCCATTGTTGCTCTTCTTTGCTGGCTCCTGATTGACCAGAGCCTCATGCATTACTTCCTGTTTCGAATCTGGCGCATGGATGATTGATTGCTGTTGATTAATGTCCAGGGCCAGGCCTAGGCTATGTGGGGCCCCAGGCAGAATAGGAACATGCGAGGCGCCTATAATTTGCATAAGACTTAACCTCACAGGAAGTGACATCATAGAAAGTAATATCAATTGGCCAATATTTATATGGCATTGATGAAGCTGCTTTGCAAGAAGCTACTTACCTAGTTTGGATATCAGTAACATGGTTAAATTAACATAAATAATCCTAATAAAATATGGATATAGATGTAAAATCGCTATTAAGTAGATTGAATGAAGTTTAAATGTAGTTTAAAAGAATTAAACTTGGTTATTGTTCTATTGAATAGGATGAATAAAAATGATATGCTAACCAGTCATTCTGATTCTGGCACAAAGAGATGTCCAAAAGAGAGGTGCAGACTTTACTAATGTGGAGAAATTACAGTTTTGAGTGTTTTTCCAAAAGACTGGAGTTCCACCATAGCTCAAGAGGGAGATAGTTCCAGTCCTGCACAACTAGAAAGGAGAAGGCTGTGCCTCCAATCAGGGCCATCTAAATTTTAGGATGGCACAGGAGTTTGGTTGGCACAGAGTATGGGTTCTGAACTGAACATAATAAGTGCTTTCGAAAGATAGATCATTTTTAATGCAGTGCACAACAAGAGAAGATGTTGGAAAATGAATCCAAGATTTTTTTGCTGACTCTGCCAATGTGAGCGATTGACTTTCTTCCTCCAGCCACCGAAGAGAACACCATATGGTATGAGATCCTTTAAAAATGAGAACCCGGGGACGGAGCCAAGATGGCGGAGTGAGCAGACGTCCTGCTCGAGAGCTCCCGCTACGGATCTGTACAGCACCGGCCTGTAGGCCGTCAACAGCACCGACGACGACACTTGTGTGGCAGCTATTTGAGCCCCGGAGCCAGGGGGGCTCACCGCGGTGGTTGGAGCGGCGGCCGAAGCCTGTTATCGGCGAGACGGTGGGGCGGTCAGCGAGGTGCGGCGTCCGGGCCGCGCCGGAGTGGCCGGAGGCCGGTGTCGCGACGACGGCCTGCTGAGCTGGGGCCGGACCCTCGGGCCCCGGAGACCGCGACGGCGGTGAGTGGAAACCCTCAGGGGCAGCAGCGAAGACGGAGCTGGCAGGAGGTGAGGGCGGAGCTCCGAGCGGCGCCGCGGTTGGGCCTGGCCCGCCATACTGAGTGGTGACCTGCGCTGGGGCCGGCTCGGCGGGCCTAGGGGCCAACAGAGTGTTGTGAGGAGATGCCCGGGGCCTGGGGTGCCGGTGTGAGCGTGCCGGGCAGGGAGCCTTGCAGTGCAGCTATGGAGAGGGAATAAGCGAGGAGCGGAGGCGGAGCCCGGAGTGGAGCCACGACAGGGAGTGGCCCGCCACGCTTAAGGAGCTGCGCTGGGGACGGGACGTGGCTTTCCCCCCCCCCCCCCCCGGTGGCTGGGCTAACGTCTGGAGATCTGCAGTTGCCGAAAGTGGCAGCACAGTGGCTGGGAGGACGGCGGATGACGCGCGGCTGTGCCCGGGGCCGAGTGGGCCAGTGAGAACGTGCAGAGCCCGGGAGCTGGGTTCCCTCCCATGCAGTGGCGGCGAGTGAGCAGGTATGGGGCGACGACGGAGTCTGGAGAGGCCCGCCATCTCTGAGGCCGGGGCGGCAGCGGTAAGGGCTTGCTGAGTGCGTTTCCCTCCCCCCCCACCACCTTGAGACTGATCGCTACCAGCAGAGGGCCTTTGCTATTTGGGGCTCGGGAATCGGCAAAGTGGTGGGGCGGCTGGCGGATCATCGGGAGCGGAGCGCTGTGGCCACGCTTTGACCCTACTGCAGTGGGGGGGGGAGTAGCCTGGTGTGTCCTGAGAGCAGTGGTGGTGACAGCGGACAGCACACTCTCCGCCGGTAAAAGAATGGACACCGGCCTGCCTGGACTGATGGGGAGACGTACTGCCTGATCTGCCGCACTGACGCTGGGAGGGACAACGGTTCTGCCCCAGAAGGAGCGGGTGGTCGGCCCGAGCTGTGTGGCCCGAGTGCATGATACCGGGGGTATTAGTGTTCTGGGCGTGGGCAGTCCATTGGAGGGGCCTGCTGGGCCATTGGAGATTCGGAGTTTCGCGCCCTCTATTGAAAGATCCCTTTGGGTCCTGTCCCCCGGCTGAGAATTGGTGGAGGGGGGACAGAATCTTGCACAAAGCTCTTCAGGCCCAGGGAGAGGCACCATGTCCAACCCCAGGAAGCAGCAGGATAAGACCATCAAAGATCTGTTCTCTAAGACGTCAACCGGACAGAGAGTCTCTGGTATGTAGGAGGGTGCCACGGGACGGGGCTCACCGGAGGCCGGGGGTGCGGAACCTATCACCAAGGCATTCCTGGAGTCGATGTTTTCCCCGTTGCGGGACGACATCCACACGCTTAAGCGCGAGTTCACGTCCAAACTCAAAGAGCTCCGTCGTGACATGGATGGCATTGGAGAGCGGGTTGCTGACCTGGAGGGTAAGAGTGATGGTAGGGACGTAGAGGTAGCGACCCTCCAGCAGGAGATCATCAGACTTCATGACCAACAGGTGGATCTCTAGACCCACCTTGAAGACTTGGAAAACCGCTCCCGTCGCCACAACATTCGGATCAGGGGGGTTAAAATAGATGACGCCTCGAGAGACCTTTTTACCTATACGAGAGAACTCTTTAACCACATTCTAGGGCGACCTCTGGAAACAAATCTGTGTATAGATCGGGCGCATAGAGTGGGCCCTCCTAGAGCGTCAACGGCTCCCCCATCGGACATTCTAGTATGCGTGCAGGACAATCGCACCAAGGAACTGATACTACAAAAAGCCCGCCAATCGCACCCTCTTCAGTTCCGGGATCAAAAGCCGGTGTTGTACCAAGATTTATCTGCTCTCACGCTGCAGAAAAGGCGCCTCTTCAAGCCTATTACTTTGCATCTGCAGCAGCTCAACATTCCTTATAGCTGGGGCCACCCCTTTCGCTTGGTATTCCGTAAGGATGACAAACTGTACCAGCTACGCTCTCTGTCCGAGGCCAGCAATTTATTAGGGCTGGATCTCCCGGAGGAGGAGGGGGATTCCAAGGCAGGACCAGATGACGCCGGGCCTCGCTGGCGGCAGCAGGGTTGTAAACGCTGTCTCAAGAAACCACCGGCTGCGGAGATCACGAAGGGCCGACAATCAGCGCTGGAGGCGGTGTCCGCGGACCACTCTGGTTCGGTTCTTGGCTGAATTTGAACGCTATGCTGTGCCGAGTGTTTCCGTCTCCAATGTTCAGATCCTTGGCGGGAGGAGGGCTTCCTTTCACTGTTGGTGGATTACCCCAATGACTTTTCACCGATCACCGAGTGATGGACTACATGTTTTCCATTATTATGGTCGACAGTTCTCTTTTTGGGGGTTTGTTGGGGAGGGCTTCACGTCCACTTCTCCTTTGAGAATCGATCGACCTCCTGTGACCGCGCTTTCCTGGTCCGCCTGCACATCGGACAACCCGGGGCTGCGCCAATTGACTCCCCCCTACTGCAGGATCCCCCATCTACCGCATGTCATGCCTCCTACCTCACTTAAGATCTTGACCCTCAATGTACGGGGTCTTAACAACCCAGTAAAGCGCAGGGCGGTCCAATTCACTAGCTGATCTTTGCCTTCTGCAGGAAACACATCTCCTGCTGCGCGATTTTCACCGGATGAGATCCCGGAAGTTCCCCACTCTGTTCTTCTCTTCTGGGCCTACGAAGACAGCGGGGGTGGCGATCCTGGTGGCTCAGAGGTTTCGGGGCGAGGTCTTGCACAGGGTGGCTGAGATCAAGGGGCGGCTATTGACGTATCGCTTTGCACTGGGGGGAATGACGTTCACTATTAGCTCCCTGTATGCCCCAAACGAGGGACCGGAGAGATTCTTACATTCCGCCATCACCGAGGCTACAGCTACACATGATCGCAATATCATCATAGGGGGCGACCTCAACCTGGTTTTTGATAATGCTCAGGACAGATCCACTCAGCGCACTCACCAGGTGGGGGCACTTTCTGCGGAGGGGTCCTGGGGCTATGCGACCTCTGGCGCAGCCTTCACCCTAGGGATAGGGAGTACTCCTTTTATTCCAATGCACACAAGACCTATGCTAGATTGGACCATTTCCTAGTAACAGCTCCGGTACGAGTGCTCACGACCGCGATCGACATTGGGATGGCCTCTCTGTCAGACCATGCTCCGGTACTGGCGACCCTCACCCTTCCACCCATGTCACGACCGGTCAGAGTGTGGCGCCTTAGGGATACCCTTTTGTACCGGGAGGATGTGGTTAAACGCATCCAGCAATCCATTCACGACTATCTTACACACAATGCAAACTTGAACACCACGCTCGCTACACAGCGGGCTGCTCTGAAGGCGGTTATCAGGGGGGAGTTCATCTTGATTGCAGTGGCAGACAATAGGGAACGAGGGGGCAAAAGGGAGGAGCTCACGCAGCAGGTCCGCGAGTTAGAACGGGTGCACCAGCGGACGGGAGCCCCAAGGGTGTGGCGGCAACTTAAAGCCGCTCGTCAACAGTTATCGGCGCTTGACCAGGATCGGGCAGAATATGCAGCGCTGAGGCTGCGACATGCCTATTATGTGGGGGTCGACGGGTGTGGACGCCTCCTTGCACATAAATTGAGAAAGGTTCACCAGCGTCACGCGGTCAAAATGATCACGCGGGAGGACGGCACATGCGCTACGGACGACGGGGCTATATCAGAGACATTCCGGGATTTTTACGCCACTCTTTATGAGGGGGTTCCTCTGGAGCGCTCTGAAGGGACGGCATTTTTAGACTCAGTCACTTTGCCTGTTTTGACCGCGGCACAGGCCGAGCACCTCGACAGAGCCATTCAATTGGCGGAGGTCGTAACCGCCATATCTCGTCTCAAGCTGGGAAAAGCCCCCGGTCCGGACGGCTTTTCCGCTATGTTTTACAGGAAGTTTTGCTCCTTGCTTGCCCCGATTCTCACTCGGTTGTTTAACTCCTTTGCTGTACCGGGAGCGATCCCGAGTGACCTATTGGAAGCCTCTATAGCGGTCATTCCCAAACCTGGGAAAGGCAGTTCACGCTGTGGGGCCTACCGCCCAATATCCCTCCTCAACATAGATTTTAAATTGTACGCAGGAATATTGGCCGCTAGTCTTGGCCCCCACATGCCCTGCCTCATTGACCCAGACCAGGCGGGCTTCATCCCTGAGCGCCAAACGTCGGATAATACGAAACAGATTCTACATCTTATTGAGAAGGCTACACGGGTTCCGGGGGAATTTATGATGCTGGCCATCGATGCCGAAAAGGCGTTTGACCGTGTGCACTGGCCCTTTCTGGAACAGGTGCTGGAGAGGGCTGGGTTGGGCTATCGGTTCTGCACGTTCGTCCTCAATTGTTATCGGTTTCCTACAGCTACGGTCCGGGTGAATGGTCATACATCCTCTTGCTTCCATATTGAACGTGGCACGAGACAGGAGTGTCCGCTGTCCCCCCTCCTCTTTGCCCTTTATATGGAGCCATTAGCTCAGAGGAGGCGGCAGAACCCGGGGATCACGGGAATAAAGTTTGGGGGCTTTGTCCACACGATTAGCTTATACGCAGATGATGTGTTAATCTCGTTAGCGGAACCGTCGTCTGCACTTCCGGCTTGCTGGGCGGACTTGGATGCTTTCGCGCGAGCTGCCGGGTTCAAAGTGAATGCAGAGAAATCCCTAGCCCTGGACCTCTCGTTGCCACGTCCCACCCGGGAGTCTTTGCAGACTCTGCTCCCCATTCGTTGGGCGATAGACACTATACCGTATCTAGGGATTCAGCTAGCCCCCTCCCTTCCTCAGGTCGTTCACGCTAATTATTCATTGCTTCGTGGCAGAGTCCGACGGGAGCTCGATCGGTGGCAGCACTACCCCCTCTCTTGGCTCGGCAGGGTTGCGGCGGTCAAGATGACCATTCTCCCGCAAATCCTCTACCTTTTTCGCACTATACCTCTCCGACCGCCTGTCGGGTGGATCCCGATAATGCAAGCCGACCTGGCCCGGTTTATCTGGAACGGTCGGAAGCCGCGAATGCGTCGAGCACTGGTGTCGTTGACGCCGGAGTCTGGAGGCCTCGGGGTTCCCGATCTTGGACTTTATTTTCAGGCAGCTCAGTTGAGATATCTAGTGGAGTGGAGCAGATGGGAATCCGAGAAGCACTGGTTGTTTTCAGGACCAGGCGGTGGCTGCGAGGCCCCTGCAGGAGATCCCCTTCCTGCGTAAGCCTCACAGGCCCCCCAATCTGTATGCCTCTTATATTACACGTGTCCCCCTAGAAGTGTGGGATGCCACTAACCTTACCCATGAACTCTCCACTTACGCCGTTGACTTATGGTTTTGGGTTTTCAGTTCTTTCCTTTCCTTGGAGAGTTCCTCTTGGTTGAGGTCACTACTCGACTATGCACACGCGGTTCGGATGACACTGTTACAGGACTTCCGTTAGGGTATATCATTGCCGTGTTTGATGACCGTTATACGCATGTAACTTTGCTTGCCGCATGTGAATTACTAATAAAAACATTTAAACCATAAAAATGAGAACCCTTGATTTGTCACTATAAGGTTTTAATGAATTTGTCTTAATTCAGAAATCAACTGCTAGCATGCACATACAAACATATTCTTTGGCAGAGATCTGATTGCCACTGAGGGAAATCATGTTTGGGTGTCAATATGCACAAGATAACAGCAAGAAACCAAAGGACTGTAGGAGTAAGCCTAACTGAGAATGATAAAGATTAAATTGCGGAGACCCAATAAAATCCACAAGCCAGAGGTTTAGTACGTAACAGAAATAGGTGGCGAGTGGATTGTTTCAGATTTCTCAGATAGGATAGAGGTAAGCCTTACCAGGAGAATACCTTAAATTCCAGGTTGTACTAGTTGAATTATAAGCAATGGCTGGGAACCAGTGTCAAATATGGCACTAAAGTTTAGTAATATTAAGGTTTCTCCAACTCCATGATCAAGAGTCAGCCACAAATCATCTGACTCAGCAACAAATGCTACTTCAATCTCCTAGAATTGTCAGAAGCCAATCGGCACAATGTTAATTAGTAAATTACTTTTTATGATTTTTTTTTCGAGTTGACTTCTTTTTTACTAGGGTTTTTGAGAAAGGTGCAACAACGTTGCCCGGAGATGGTAAGTTTTGAGCCAGCTGAAGATTTTTAGACCATTTTTACCTTCCCTTCAGACTCTACTTACTTTATTGCTACGACGTTCTCTTGCTGGTTCTGCCTATTTAACTTCCACCTCTCCCCTCCTGAATCTTTCCGCCCAACTTCTTACCATCTTTGGGTGGTTCTGCTTTTTTTCATCATCCTCCCACCAACTCTCCACTGCTCATGTTCCCTAGCTGGTTCTGTCTCAGTGACATCCACACATCTTATCTATTCGCTCCCCTTCAGCGCCCATCTCTCCAACCTGCCTCATAACTTCTTTCCTTGCTCTGCTTCATTTACCCTCCCGGAACATCTTATCTTTCCTTATTGATTCTGGCCCGTTTAATCCACCTATCGCTCGACGCTCTACTCTTTTTCTCATCTTTCCCTCAGACTCTAACCATTCCTTCTGTATGCTGGCCCCCTTTCATCCATCTCTCCTACACCCCCAGGATTGTCCTGTTTCGTACTAGTTCTGTCTCTTATATCCACAGAAGAGCTACTGGAAGAATATAAGCTCCCCTCAATAGTGACACTGGCATCCATTCCTAGCTCAGCACAAAAATTAGTGGTAAAAAAAGGATAGTAAAGCCTAACCTTGAGTAGGGAAATTGATGCAGCCTCCAGATATAAGCATAACAGATATATTGTAGACACCTTTTCTAGCTGAAGGCAACCTTACCTTGATTTTAATGTGTGGCCTCAGAACAAGACCACAGAAAATATCTGGTCTTAAAATGGAGATAACCATTGGGGCCTTATTTCCGCATGTTTTGTTGCTGGACCGCGCTGCAAGCAATGTTGCTGTGCTGCCTGCTACAAAATTACAGAACAGGACTGGGCACAATCAATAAGATAGTGCGCATTCCTGGGCCTCACGCATGAAAATTGTTGCAACAAGACAGCGTTGCAACACTTTTCACTACCCCCTTCTTGCAACACCACGGATGCGCTGTATTCACTGGACAGCGCCCCACAATGCAAATAATGACAGATAGGTCTGGAATCCTGACGTATCTGTCTGCGCAAAAGTCACGCATTGCTGCAGTTGTGTCACAACCATGACACAACTCCAACAATTCATTGGGCCAGCCTATCCCTGTGGCACTGCGTCACCCTCACGCCTGCCATCAGGTAGGCAGAAGGTACTTATGCAGTGCCGTTCAAGAGGAGTGTCCGAATGTCTGCGCTGTTGGAGAACCATTGGTGGTGGTTGCGTGCAGCTGTGTCATCGGTTGGAAGCAGTGGAGGAGTGTTGGTGCAGAGAGAATTGACGAGATGTCCTTCGGTGGCTTTGATCCAGCTGTGAGGGGTTGCAATGATGGCGGTGGCGTCCGGTGGGCAAGGTGAAGACGTAATGTATCCAATGATGGTCGGTCCAGGAGAGTCCGGTGTTGTGGCTGAAGTCGAAGCTCCCGCTGGCGGAGGTGACGTGCTTGACCGTGTGTCCTGCTATGTGGCCTGTTGAGTTGAGTTGCTGCTTGCGTTTGATGTTGGGGACCTTCCTGTACTGCTCGATTTTCCCGGCCCTATTGTGTTGATGGGTGATTAGGGTGACTTCAGTCTATTACCATTCAAGCCTAAGGGTTAGAGTAGTGAATGAAGTCTATTTACTAGGCACTTCGACATGATCCTGTGTTCTTCCCCATAGATTAGGGCTTGCACACATATCCTAGGGGATAGATTCGTTAGTCTTAGGGATAACCTGTCCTGTAGTGAGGGTATTTCATGGAGCCGTGTTGAATTCAGGCCTGGTAGGCCTCAAACGGGGGAGACTCCATCTTTCTTTCTGCTCCAGCAGCTTGAGATGTTTCTAGGTTACAGGGGATGTTTTAGTTATGAGGTGTTATTCGCTTGGAGAGAACCGGTTCAGACCGGCCCTTATCGAAGGATTGTATTTTTCTTCATGCCGAAGACGCTACATCAGGCCGGCCGGCTGGGAAAGTGTCCTTGGCACGGGGAGGTACAAGAATTTGGTGGGCGGCAGGTTACGGGCTGGAATTTTCCATGAGAAAATGCACCTCTATATTAGTGAAAGCCTGAGGCAGATACTGGCACTTATTCTTTCAATCCATAGCTGGCACCTAGCCGTTAGCAGAAAAGCTACTACTTATTCCAGGGAAGACAGATGACAAACTTGAGGGCGGAGAAAGACCAAGAGACAGATACTCTTCTAGCAGAATTGCCAGAGAGGAGAGAGTAGCCGACGAGGAAGAGGTCCCAGTGACTCGGAGAAGGGAGCTACGGAGGTGTGATCTCCAGGCGAGCCGAGGCACAGACGAGAAGGGGACCTAGATGACCATTGAGTGCAGGCTACACACGACTAAGGTGATGTCGACCCCTTTCTTATTAGAGTGTACAACCTAATCTTTCACTTTTTCTTTACAGGTTATGTGTTACATTATGTGCTTGCGTATATGATATGTATATATATAATAAAGTATTCAGTTTGTAGTGAGTCAACATGTGCTGTGTGTTCTTGTATAAGAGGGTAGCCTATTCTTCTAGTCAGCTGTTACTTGACATGAACAGATGCTAATCCTGATCAGGTAAGTGGTAACTGAATGAGGGAGGAAGGAGCCCCTCGGACTGAAGAACAGGTTGTGCTCAACTAGTGGTCTTTGTGTGATCTGATACATGGTAACCCTGATTTCCCTGTCGTGTATTATGGTAATAATAGGATGAGCTCGTGCTGAGGCTGCCGTCTGGGTAGGAAGTCCTGGGTCTGTTTGAGACCGTGAGGCTGAGGCTGCCGTCTGGGTAGGAAGTCCTGGGTCTGTTTGAGACCGCGAGGCTGAGGCTGCCGTCTGGGTAGGAAGTCCTGGGTCTGTTTGAGACCGCGAGGCTGAGGCTGCCGTCTGGGTAGGAAGTCCTGGGTCTGTTTGAGACCGCGAGGCTGAGGCTGCCGTCTGGGTAGGAAGTCCTGGGTCTGTTTGAGACCGCGAGGCTGAGGCTGCCGTCTGGGTAGGAAGTCCTGGGTCTGTTTGAGACCGCGAGGCTGAGGCTGCCGTCTGGGCAGGAAGTCCTGGGTCTGTTTGAGACCGCGAGGCTGGGGCTGCCGTCTGGGTAGGAAGTCCTGGGTCTGTTTGAGACCGTGAGGCTGAGGCTGCCGTCTGGGTAGGAAGTCCTGGGTCTGTTTGAGACCGCGAGGCTGAGGCTGCCGACTGGGTAGGAAGTCCTGGGTCTGTTTGAGACCGCGAGGCTGGGGCTGCCGTCTGGGTAGGAAGTCCTGGGTCTGTTTGAGACCGCGAGGCTGGGGCTGCCGTCTGGGCAGGAAGTCCTGGGTCTGTCTGAGACCGCGAGGCTGCTATATATATATATATATATATATATCCATATAATAGGAATTCCCTGTCCTTAGGTGGTACATGTATATATGTGGTTACTTATTGCAAATAGGCCCTAGGGAGGGGGTAACGTTCTGACTGGGTTAGAAAGGCTCTGTTGAGCAGGTTCTATCTGATCCGACAACCCAAGCAGAACATTTGGCGTCACGAACCGTTTTCGAAACCTGTGTGCGTCGTGTTGTCTCGTGTTTGCTTTCGGCGTGTGCGTGGTTTTCTTTGTATATTATTTGTGGTATAATTGTGTGTATAGGTTTTCTTATTTTTTTTTTCCTTTCCTTTCTTCTTTCTTTTCCACAATGTTTTCTAAAAAGTCAAAATCTACTTTTAAGTTGCCCATTGATATTCCCGGATGGGATTCAACGCCTTATGAAGCCTTAGCCCGGGAGTGGGCTGATTCTACTGGTTTGAGTGAGAATTGGAATTCTTCTTTGGAGCTGGCGGAGCCGGCTAATGTGATTACTTGTTTACAGAAGGCACCCATCTCGAAGGGTGAGGAGATTCCCATTTTAGGGCGCAGAGGTTGGATTGTCCTGTCTGCGTACAGAATTCTGCATGAGAGGTTGTTGAAGCTACAGATCTCTTTTAAGGATGTGGAAGCGCACTTTGTTGAGATTCAGAATTCTCATACTTTATTGCGGTGTCAAAATAAGTTGCTTACTGACAAACTTGAGACTTATCAGACTATTGCCGAGAGGGCGGCTGTGCGAATTGCCCGTTATAAATATAAACATCGGCGCGGCCGGGTTTCGACGCGAAAGGTGCGCCTGGTCGTGGCGAATGCCGGACTGGATTGGAATCCTGATGAATGGGATGGTAATATCTGGAACTCGAGCGATTCTTGTTCCTCGGGTGAGGAATCTGTTAAATGTGAGTCCTCCCGCTCCCGCCATGATTGTAAGCCTGCTTTTCGCACCCCTGATGGTGCACCTCGTGATTGCGCTCGTCCTTCGAGCGGGGTTGATGCTTCTTCCGCTGATTGTTCCTCTACGTGTACTGGTCGAGCTCCTTGTGATGCTCACCCCGCGGTCTCGGTGCATCCAGTTTTTCGTCGGAAATTGCAGCAGTCTCCTGCTGCTCCGCAGGGTATTTCTTTAGACTCTTTAGAGGACTTTACCCAACAGGAAATTAGTGATATTTTGCAGCGATTTCGGCAGCGAGCTGGTGAGACATTACTCACATGGATGGTGCGCCTTTATGAACTGGGCGCTGCTGGCATTATGTTGGATAATGGTGATTGTTTGAAGTTTTGTTCCTTGAGCTCGGATTCTACTGTACAGGATCATTTTCGTAACTATAATGGTGGTGGTCAAATTTCTTTACTTCAATTGGCGACTGAGGGTTGTAATATAAAGTACCCTACTGAGTCTGATTGGCCTGTGAATGACAAACAGTGGTATACTTTGCGCGACGCTGCACAACGTCTCAAAGAAGAGGTGATGAAAACGGCGATTTTTCTAGGTACTGCTGACAGATTGCTTGATGGTTCATTGACATCTTCTGTGCGGAATCGTATTATTCGTTCTTCCCCTGTTGCTTATAAGCAGGTCATGATGACTTTATTGATTAATCAAACTGGTAACGTGTTATCTACAGTACTGGAATCGGTACGCCAACTCGGTGAGTTAGGCGAGTGGTTTAAACCTGAACGTCAGTCCCGGCCTGACACTCGTACTCCTGGTGACAATAAGCTTACTAGACGTGATATCTTTTCTGGTCTTTTGGCTGATGGTGTGCGGAGGGAGGACATTGACGGTGAGACAACTGCTCGTTTGTGGGAGTTGTTTCGCAAACGTGGCTTGGATCGGAAGGAGGGTGCCCGGCGTGTTCGGATGTCTGAGTGTGATCGCGGTGGTTCTGACGGTAGCGGTGATGATGACCGCCGTGGGCGCTCTATTCGTCGTGATGACCGACGTTATGTACGTGATATGTCCCCCCGTCGAGAGAGAGACAGAGAGAGAGAAGAGGAAAGGGAGAGGGGAAAAAATGATTATATTTACAACAGACGTAGAGATGATAGGGATCAATCCCCTGAGTTGAGGAGGAGAGAGGATCGTCATAATCTGGCCGATCGAAACCAGCACTGTACTGCTGCTGACACGAATCCATTTCGTACTGGGAATGGATATGAACAGGAGGCACCTATACCTAAGAAACGTGAGAGTCTTTATCCTGATTTATCCTGGTACACAGAATGCGGTAAACATGACTAGGAAATAGGTCAAGCTCCAGTACACAGATGGGCTCACAGAGATAATAGACCCTTTGTAGATATTGAAATTTATTGGAGACATCGTAATATCCAAAGGGCCCGAGCATTGGTAGATACAGGAGCGGAGGCCACTCTTATTCATGGTAAATCAAAGAAGTTTAAAGGTCAGCCTTTTATAATTACCGGATTAGGTGGAAAGGAAACTCCCGCAATTCAAACATTACTTGAAATGAGAATAGGTAGAATCCCTAGAAAAGAATACTCTGTACTAGTGGTGCCTCTCTTGGAATTCATAATTGGAATAGATATTTTGAAAGGAATGACTTTGCATCTAGATGATGGATGTTACCAATTTGGAACTACGCTTTATATATCGTCCAGGCCTATACGGGTTGGTCGTTTACGAATGCCCCCCATAACAGTTCCTCAAGCGACAAAAGTGGTTTGTCAGAAGCAGTATCGTATTCCGGGTGGTCATGAGGAGATTAGTACCACTATTCAGGAGTTGGTGGATGCAGGTGTTATAGCCCCAGTTACTTCTGCTTGGAATAATCCTGTTTGGCCTGTACGTAAGAGTGATAATTCTTGGCGTATGACTGTTGATTATCGAGAATTGAACAAACACACACCCTCTTTGACTGTTGCAGTACCGGATGTTATTACTCTAATTGAAAGAATCCAAAAACATCCGGGTACATGGTATGCGTCAATTGATATTGCTAATGCTTTCTTTTCGATCCCGATTGCCCCTGAGTGTCAGGAACAGTTCAGTTTTACGTGGAATGGGCGTCAAATGACGTTTAGGAGTCTTCCTCAGGGCTATGTGCATAGCCCTACTATATGTCACCGGCTGGTGGCAGAGCATTTGGCTGACGTACCAGTTCATCCACAGGTTCAGATGTGTCATTATATTGATGATGTTTTGATCCAAGGCGAATCACAAGAGGAAGTTCAGACCCAATTGGACAGAGTCATTGAGTGCCTGCGTGAGAAAGGTTGGGAAATCAATCCGGATAAACTACAAGGCCCGTCCCAGGCTGTGAAATTTTTGGGTATTAATTGGCATGAAGGGCACCGTGAAGTGATCCCTCAGGTTAAACAGAAGATTCTTGATTTTGCAGTTCCAAGGAATAGGAAGGAAGCCCAAAGCTTCATTGGTTTATTTGGTTTTTGGCGTCAGCATATTCCTCATTTGAGTCAAATATTGGCCCCCTTGTACCGTGTCACCCGTAAAAAGAATGCGTTTGATTGGGATACACCACAGCAAGATGCGTTCGACCTAGCAAAAGAGGCAATTCAACATGCTTTGGATTTATGGCCCGTACGTGATGGGGAGGTAGATTTAAATGTGTCTGTACAGGGCCTTTATGCGAATTGGAGCTTGTGGCAGAAGCAAGGCAGAAGTAGAGTGCCGTTAGGTTTCTGGACCAAAAAGTTACCTGATGCTAGTGAGCGTCATACACCCTTTGAGAAACAGTTACTTGCATGTTATTGGGCTCTGGTGGATACCGAGCAATTGACTTTGGGACATGATATAGTTTTGCGACCTGAGATTCCTATTATGCAGTGGGTTATGAGTTCGCCAAAAACTCACCGCATTGGACACGCTCAGGAGGCGAGTGTGATTAAATGGAAATGGTATATACAAGACAGGGCACGTGTGGGACAGAAAGGAGTTGCATCTTTGCATGAGCAGGTGGCGCGAGCGCCATCGACTGAGACTGAGAGTGTATGTTCCGTACCTTTAGTACAGGAGTCTCCTGTCAAGTGGGGTAGACCCTTTGATGATTTGTCCGCAGAGGACAGAAACCATGTCTGGTTTACGGATGGTTCAGCAAGGTTCATAGGGCCGAAACGGCACTGGAAAGCGGTGTCCTATAATCCGGTCACGCAGAAACTGCTGAGCACAACTGGTGAAGGTAAGAGCAGCCAATTCGCTGAATTGTATGCTGTTTATCAAGTCCTGAAACAAGAATTACCCGGCACATGTCATATTTTCACTGACTCTTGGTCTACTGCCAATGGATTGGCAGTTTGGTTACCGACTTGGCATTCTCATAATTGGGAATTGCATTCAAAAGAATTGTGGGGAAAAGAATTATGGCAGGAGATTTGGGAAATGCTCCCACAGAGTACTGTTACAATCTTCCATGTGGATGCTCACACCCCTATAGATTCTCTTGACAAATTTTTTCATAACATTGCAGATGAGAAATCTAAAATTGCTGAGGCAGTGGTGGACAGGCAAGATTCTGATATGGCGGGATTGGCGAAATGGGCCCACCAGAAGGCAGGACATTTTGGAGAGAAAGCCACTAGCAGGTGGGCTGCTGATCGAGGAATTTATATTCCCTTGGATTTGATCAAGAATGTTATTTTACATTGTCCCATTTGTCAGCATATCAGACAGCGCAAAGTGCCCCAAATTGTTAAAGGTCATTTACATCGCGGGAAACTGCCCGCTCAAATTTGGCAAATTGATTACATTGGTCCACTTCCCATGAGCAGGAATTGTCAATATGTTTGCACAATTGTTGATACATACAGTGGCTTGTTGGTAGCCCTTCCCTGTAAGCAAGCTACCCAATTGAATACCATTAAAACGTTGGAATTGGTTATCATGTATTATGGTGTGCCATTCCAAATTCAATCTGATAATGCATCCCATTTTCGTGGAAGATTGGTACAGGAATTCTGTGTGGAAAACAAAATTGACTGGGTGTTCCATGTCCCGTACTATCCACAGGCCTCAGGTCTTGTGGAGAGAATGAATGGTCTGCTGAAGGGGCAGCTGCGTAAACTAACTGATGACAAATATAAGAATTGGCGAGACTTTTTGTCTCAAGCACTATTAATTTTGAATAATCGCCCTTTTCTAAATGCTGAATCTCTACTTATGCGTTTGTTCCCTCCGAATGTTAATGCTCAGCCAAATGAAATCAGAGAGACTGTGATGTACTGGGAGATTACTCCCGGAGCTTTGGCTCCATGTAGAGCGACCCCAGGGTCGGCAGGTTTAGACTTGCATGCCATGGATGACACCGTTCTAAAAGGTAAAGATCGGGTCATCATCGCGACCGGTGTTGGTGTTCATATACCACCCGGGAATTTTGGATTAATCGCCCCTAGATCGGGGCTGGCCGTAAAAAGGCATTCAGGTACTTGGAGGGGTCATTGACAGCGATTATCAGGGAGAGATTAAGGTGCTCCTGCTAAATAGCAGTGAGGCTGATTTGCTGATCCATCGAACTGACCGAGTGGCTCAATTACTGATAATGCCTGTCTTCAGTGGTGGGATGGTAAAAGGCACTGCCCCAACTTTGCTAACTGTACGAGGCCAGAAAGGTTTTGGCTCCACAGATAACCCTGGGGCCAGGGTTTGGGTGCAGTCGCCTAAGACTCCCCCTGAACAGGCAGAGGTCATCGCCACCGGTCATGATAATACCATTTTAGTTATGAGACCAGGGAAAGATAGCTGGGAAGCAGTCCCGGCTGACAAATGTTACTTACGAGAATGATTAATGCCTGCATTTGATTCTCTTTCAGATCATTCTTTGGACTGTTGCTGCAGGATGTGTCGTCGCAGGACTATTTTCGGGTTGGTTCGACGAGGGAGGAGGACTCCCGTCAACCCCGGATGAGCTACGCGCCCGAGTGTCGCGTTCCTTTGCTGCGTGGGATTCGTCATCGAACTTTTGGACACTACTGGCGAAAAGGGTGACCGATGCCCCTCACTTTTGTTTGACGCCGATGAGATCCGTACATGATATCCTAGCGACCTGTCTGGTTGCTGTCCCTGCTTCACTGGAAACCCTAACTAATATTTTCAACATTTCGAAGGCTCGCCCCAATGTTCTTCTGGGCGATTTTGCCACCCACACGTATTGCCCCTTATGTACGGAACTTCCGGACAGGATACCCCCCATCCAATCCCAAATAGTTACCTATAATATCACACAAGGTGATATATGCTTTTTTCTTACATGTAATCCTAGTGCAATCTCTGAATGTCTACAGCTGAAATTGAAAGGTGCTACTTCCTTCACCTTTCATGAGCGAACTTTGTGCTTTCAAAGGACACCGAAAACATGTGCTTCGGTTATGAACAATATGACTTGCAAGAGTTTGGTAGTTACCCCTAGTCATTATCGCACGATGTTGCTACCTGCCGGATGGCTTTTCTCATGTGGTAATACTTCCTGGCCATATGTCCCCGCGAATATTTCCGGTGGCCCCTGTGCTATTACAAGACTCAGTTTACTAATGTTCTCGTCACATCCGAATGCCAATTCTCGTGTGATTCGAGATACAGTGATGTTACAGGAGGATTGTGACTCATCTTTGCATTTGTATTCCAAGTCTGAATACCTTAGCTTGGCTATTTCAATTATTGGTGTTCCTGCTTTGGCGGTTTATAATGCTAAATCTATTGAGAAAATGGCCTGCTGGATGGTAAAATCTATTAATCATACTTCTACAGTCCTATCTGACATGCTGTTAGACGCCAAGGGTGAACGTAGAGCCATCTTGCAAAATAGAGCGGCCATTGATTATCTTTTGCTTAAACATGGACATGACTGCTCTGACTTTGAGGGTCTTTGTTGTTTTAACTTGTCTGATCATACACAATCTATTCGTGCCCACATTGACAGGTTACATGATTTGACGGAGGAAGTGAGAAAACACATTGACCAGGGCTGGTTTGACTGGCTCTTTAATTGGTTACCTGACCTGTATCTATTACGTCGAATATTAGGAGGTATTCTACTTACCATCGCTGTTTTGATCTCTATTTGTTGTTTTATTCAGTGTATCCCTTCACTACTTCAATTCTGCACACTTGGTACTAGACATAGGTCAGTTAGTTTTGTTTCATATTATTCCTCTACGGATGTTAGTTCGGTTTAATGAATGTATAATGGACTGAAGTCAAGGGTGAAATGTACTGCTCGATTTTCCCGGCCCTATTGTGTTGATGGGTGATTAGGGTGACTTCAGTCTATTACCATTCAAGCCTAAGGGTTAGAGTAGTGAATGAAGTCTATTTACTAGGCACTTCGACATGATCCTATGTTCTTCCCCATAGATTAGGGCTTGCACACATATCCTAGGGGATAGATTCGTTAGTCTTAGGGATAACCTGTCCTGTAGTGAGGGTATTTCATGGAGCCGTGTTGAATTCAGGCCTGGTAGGCCTCAAACGGGGGAGACTCCATCTTTCTTTCTGCTCCAGCAGCTTGAGATGTTTCTAGGTTACAGGGGATGTTTTAGTTATGAGGTGTTATTCGCTTGGAGAGAACCGGTTCAGACCGGCCCTTATCGAAGGATTGTATTTTTCTTCATGCCGAAGACGCTACATCAGGCCGGCCGGCTGGGAAAGTGTCCTTGGCACGGGGAGGTACAAGAATTTGGTGGGCGGCAGGTTACAGGCTGGAATTTTCCATGAGAAAATGCACCTCTATATTAGTGAAAGCCTGAGGCAGATACTGGCACTTATTCTTTCAATCCATAGGCGGCACCTAGCCGTTAGCAGAAAAGCTACTACTTATTCCAGGGAAGACAGATGACAAACTTGAGGGCGGAGAAAGACCAAGAGACAGATACTCTTCTAGCAGAATTGCCAGAGAGGAGAGAGTAGCCGACGAGGAAGAGGTCCCAGTGACTCGGAGAAGGGAGCTACGGAGGTGTGATCTCCAGGCGAGCCGAGGCACAGACGAGAAGGGGACCTAGATGACCATTGAGTGCAGGCTACACACGACTAAGGTGATGTCGACCCCTTTCTTATTAGAGTGTACAACCTAATCTTTCACTTTTTCTTTACAGGTTATGTGTTACATTATGTGCTTGCGTATATGATATGTATATATATAATAAAGTATTCAGTTTGTAGTGAGTCAACATGTGCTGTGTGTTCTTGTATAAGAGGGTAGCCTATTCTTCTAGTCAGCTGTTACTTGACATGAACAGATGCTAATCCTGATCAGGTAAGTGGTAACTGAATGAGGGAGGAAGGAGCCCCTCGGACTGAAGAACAGGTTGTGCTCAACTAGTGGTCTTTGTGTGATCTGATACATGGTAACCCTGATTTCCCTGTCGTGTATTATGGTAATAATAGGATGAGCTCGTGCTGAGGCTGCCGTCTGGGTAGGAAGTCCTGGGTCTGTTTGAGACCGTGAGGCTGAGGCTGCCGTCTGGGTAGGAAGTCCTGGGTCTGTTTGAGACCGCGAGGCTGAGGCTGCCGTCTGGGTAGGAAGTCCTGGGTCTGTTTGAGACCGCGAGGCTGAGGCTGCCGTCTGGGTAGGAAGTCCTGGGTCTGTTTGAGACCGCGAGGCTGAGGCTGCCGTCTGGGTAGGAAGTCCTGGGTCTGTTTGAGACCGCGAGGCTGAGGCTGCCGTCTGGGTAGGAAGTCCTGGGTCTGTTTGAGACCGCGAGGCTGAGGCTGCCATCTGGGCAGGAAGTCCTGGGTCTGTTTGAGACCGCGAGGCTGGGGCTGCCGTCTGGGTAGGAAGTCCTGGGTCTGTTTGAGACCGTGAGGCTGAGGCTGCCGTCTGGGTAGGAAGTCCTGGGTCTGTTTGAGACCGCGAGGCTGAGGCTGCCGACTGGGTAGGAAGTCCTGGGTCTGTTTGAGACCGCGAGGCTGGGGCTGCCGTCTGGGTAGGAAGTCCTGGGTCTGTTTGAGACCGCGAGGCTGGGGCTGCCGTCTGGGCAGGAAGTCCTGGGTCTGTCTGAGACCGCGAGGCTGCTATATATATATATATATATATATCCATATAATAGGAATTCCCTGTCCTTAGGTGGTACATGTATATATGTGGTTACTTATTGCAAATAGGCCCTAGGGAGGGGGTAACGTTCTGACTGGGTTAGAAAGGCTCTGTTGAGCAGGTTCTATCTGATCCGACAACCCAAGCAGAACACTTCCCCAGAAGGTGGTGGTGTTCTGCTCACTGGGGTTGTCCAGGTGGAACTTGAGATAACTGAGTAGGATGTCTTCGGTGGATGGGAGACCTTGGGCTGCAATGAGGTCAACAATGGTATTTGAGAATGGGGGGCCTGCACATGATGGTGCCGCAGTGGATGTGCAAGGGCTTGGTACGGATTTGGGAGTTGAGGTGGTCCATGGTCACTCTTTGCTCATTAGAGTGTGTGGTGAGTCTGAGTGTGCCTCGGTAGGTGATGGCAATGCCTTGTCCTTGAAGGTCGGATTGCTCCTTGCGGGTGACACTGCAGCCGCCAGTAAAGGCGATGGCGATTTCCGGTCTGGACCAGAGGTTGGTCCTGGCAGGCGAGGTGGCGTCCAGGGTTGATGGCAAGGAGCATCCTGGCATTGTAGCAGTGGAATGTCCAAGAGGAAGGCTCCTTGGTGCTGAGCGCAGACCAGGGGCAGATGGATGCAGACGGGCTAGCCTATGGTTTGCCTTTGGCATGGGAGACGTCCAGTACAATGCAGGCAGTACATCATTAACTACGCAACTCTGACAATGCAGGTGCCTTTACATCGCATTTGAGTGCAACACATTGTGAGGTCAGTAATGGGGTAATGTTAAGTATTTTGTGTGGGTATAGGATGTCGAATCTGAAATTTTGGGTGTGATTTGGGGTAAAATATGAAATTTTGGGTGTGATTTGGTGTAAAATATAAAATTTGGGGTGTGCATTTGGGGTAAAATATGAAATGTGGGGTGTGCATTTGGTTTGACTTTGATTTTTGGGTGTGTATTGAGGCATCAAAAAGGAATTCCTGGGTTCACTTTTGGGATTGGGGTGCAAAGGTTAGTTTAGGGTTGCACTCAATGGAGTGGGAATAGTGATATTCATGTCTCTGCAATGCAACACCTAACCTGCTGTTGCAATGTGCCTAGTATTAGTATGCATTGGAATGGAATGCAATGTCATGTAATGCGTTGTAACTACGTATGTGCCTTTGGCACACCAGTGTTAGTCCCACTGTGCATGTGTGCACAGCGGCCGCCATTGAGAAGTGCTCGGGGGGATGCTGGACAGCTGTGAGGGGGTAAACACCGTAAAGAATACTGGATGTTGCCTGGACGCGGGAATGTGTGTGTGTGCGGGTGTTGTAAATATTGTAATGAGGGAAGTCTTACCTCGAAAGCGTGCCCGGTTCTTCAAAGCTCCTGTTCCCCCTGAGTCTGCTTCCAGTAACAGGAATTCGGCAGCCAGGCTCCCTAACCATAGTCAATCACAACGCTGCGATGCGGCAGTGTGATTGCTAATTTTCAACGCGACAAGTCATGCAGCCATGGGCCGGAGGGGTGGGCATTTTCACCATGCAGGCTGTAATGCAGCCTGCATTGCGAACAGGGAAGTGAGCATGACTGCTTTGTGCGGCCTGAGTGGGCAGACCAAACAGTCCATCCGCACTTGAGTGGGCATGCCAATCCGCCCCTCGACACGAGCATATGACCTAGCACCTACGAGACCTACACTGGCTCTCCATTGAGAAGAGAGTAACATTCAAGCTACTCACCCACACCTACAAATCCCTCAACAACCTCGGACCCAAATACCTCAACAAAGGAAGAGTCTCATTCCATGTACCCAAGAGTAACCTCTGCTCTGCCGACCTGGCCCTGGCAGAGACCCCACGCATCCGCAAAACCAGAGCAGGAGGAGGGCCTTCTCCTCGCTCATAGTCAACATCAGATGCTCACCCACCGTGCACACCTTCAGAAAGAGCCTCAAGATCTGGCTCTTCAAATGACCCGGAGCTGAACCCACACCCTCCCCAGAGCCTTGAGTCCCTCACGTGTGAGTGGTGCACTCTATAAACCCCTGATTGATCGATTGATTGATGGACATTTACACCGTGATGCAATCCACTGCACTCTCTCAACATCTGTGAATCAGCCAGCAGGTGCCTCAGTGTACCAACGCAATACCATCAGGGCCAAGAGAGACACACAATGTGGCAGAGTGTATGGACACCATACTGTCATGGCCAAAAGATAACCACTATATGCCAGAGTGTACCAACAGGGCCAAAAGAGATGCACCTGAATGTTCATGCACCTTATTGGCATGGCCAGAAAACAAACACAATGTGCCACAATGTAAGTATACATGATTGACACTGCCAGGATGTCCTCACAGTGTGAAATAATGTAATTATACCAGCATACTCAAAATACTGCCATGATGGCCTGGATAATTTGTCCTCTTTCGTGATTGTGCAGAATTGCCAAAGACTGTGACCAACAAAATCAAAAAATGCTGGTAATTCACAGAGAAATATGTGGCCAAAGTTTGCCTCCTTGCTAAAGTTGAGACCACAGACTGTCATATGGCCTGGTTATGATCTCTGTGTTATAAGTTTGGGATTCCCCATCGCTGAGCTTTGACCCCTCCACAGGCCTGCACTAGACACCCACCTTGCTGGAATGGACATGGCTGAGTCCCTACCCTGCCTGGCACCGTTGGAGGTTGTCTGGGCGCACTGCACATGGGCCAGCAGTCTTCATGCATGAGAACCACCCATGGCACCAGAAGCAGGGTGCTGTAGGTGCTCTCTATCAAAGGTGCTGGACACTTTGCAGCTGCTTGGTCCCCCCTCTATCTGTTCTACCTTGTAGGCGCGGCAGGCACCTTGCCAGCGTTAACCATCTGAAAATGCTCTATCCTCGTTGGATTCAGGGCAGATCACTGGAATCTGATTTTGGACCGGAATTCATGGGCTACCAGCTCAGATGTGACACAGGACTGGGATTCTGCTGTGTAACATTGGTTTGTCATGCATGTTCTTTTGTGCATCATGGATGACATCCTGAAGGACAATATGCATCAAAGTCAATGTAGGCACTGCATTGAAATATCCGAATACGTTTGGCTAGCAGGGGCAGTTTATAAGTCTGCACATGCTCATAAGTAAGGCATCTTCATAGCTGATTAGTCTGCCCAGATATTCTTTTATTACAAGGACCAATCATTTAAATGTTTTTTTTAGTGAGCCTGATTTGTAACTCAAAAGAAAGTAGATCGGCGGTGTTTTTAAAGACGTGCACAACCCCTATTTTCTAAAGGCATTTGAAATGTAAATTAAGCAGCTTAAAACGTGTTCAGTTACATTTGTGTCACAATATTGTGAAAGAACCTTGGGGCATTTTAACAAGGCGATATTGCCGGGAGTGAAGATGGGACTTTTCTGGCGCTAATGGGCCGATTGCCAGGTATTGACGGCTAACGCAGGATTCACTATCGCGCTTATGTTATCGAGAGTTTTCGCCAACGTTCCCTGGTACTTTCGCCATGTAGCGTCGGCTTGATAATACGCCGCTAACATGTCAATAGATTTCAGGGTTAGGCGGCGGTATCAAAACTGCTGATAACTCGCGTTGGCGATAGTTATCACCCGTCCATGAGAATATCCCCCTTAATGTCCCATGTCTCCCCAACATCTAATATTTTCTCACTGATTCTGCCCCTATAACATCTACTTCTCCCCTGCGTCCCTGCACAGCATCTTACTTGCTGTAGGTGATTCTGCCCTCTAACATCCACCTCTCACCCATCCCTCTACCCGCCGTTTAAGTTCTCCTCATGATTTTGCTTCTTTTATATCTGCTGCACCCATTTTTGCACTATCTCGCACTATCTCGCACCTTTTATCTTTCCCTCCAGCCTCACCTTTTTTTCGCTGGTTCTTCACTCTTTAGATCTACCTCTTCCCTCCATGTTCTACTCATCATGTTTCATCTCTCGCCCACCTCTACCCTTCTCTTTCTGAATCTGACCCTATAACATTTACCTCTCCTCTCCATGTGCTGATCTTCACCATTTTTCTCCACAGTCTCTTATCTTGTTTTGCTTGTTCTCCTCCTTTACATCCACGTCTACCCTTCCACCGTCCCACTCTACACAATCCTTTTACCAGTTGTGGCTGGTGCCTGAGGGCACTAGAGCATCTATGCAAAGTATCAACGGGTACAAAAAGAAGCTACCTTGAACAGCTTTGAAAGGCAAAAAGTATAAACACCCAAACTAACAGCCAGTTTGCATGTTTACTTTCACCAGTGCTACACTCTTTCTGCACCCTTCACACATTCACAAGTCAAAGAGAAACAGTGCATGCACCCTGAAACGCACCCCTGTGAAATATAGGAGTAATCTTGGGTGGTGATACATTTGTAGCCGTGTCGCTCAAAGCCCTATTAGAAGCCATGATAGAATGGGGCTGTATAAGGGTCAGTCCCTGATCCTATCCTGTCTTCTGATAGGGCTGTCAGGGAGCTCATGTGCAGAGACACAGACCCTAGGACTTAGTGAACCAGAAGAGAAGAGCTTGTACGTAGAAACCTGTCGTGGTTTCTCCTGTCCGTTTTGCTCACCACCGGCCAGGTGTTTGTTTCCAGACTAAAGCCTTCGCATTCTGTGCAGGTGGTCACCCATTGTATCAGCTTTCTTAGCTCATGATCAAACTGTTTGAAAAATATTTGAGCCAGGAATCACCTGTGATCATACGGTGTCACATTCTTGAGAAGACTGTCACAGCATGTTATCTTTTTGAGTGTTAAATAACAGTCTTATTGTACATTGAGTTTATTTTAAAAGGTAGGACAATGCATAAGTGTGGTGTGTTGGCACTATTCTCCCATGTACCTCCTGTGCTGCAGTATTTCCTATTTCCGAGTTTCAACATAAACTTATAATTTGTGCAAAACAGTGTGAGCCCTTGGCGTAAATCTGACATATATTAATTTGATTTAACTATTTTAGAATGGCAATGTCTACCCTTGAGTATGAACACATTACAAGGGGTAGGAATACATCAATTGCAAGGAAACGTAAATGTAACAAGAAACTTTTTTATATAGCGTTTAAAATTACACATTTACCAGTACTAAGCTCGGTAAATATGTTTTGTTGATAGCCAACTAAAACTTGTGACCTGCTAACCATTGCAATTTTAATTTAAAGATTATTCATTCCCTACACAAACCTGCAGTCTGAAGTAAGTTGAGATGTCGAATTCCTGGATGGTTCCACTGCCTAACATAGAAAATATACTTTGAGTCCAGACTGAGATACCTTTTAGCATCCTGTTTGGTCAGAGTAAATTTGACCCAGGTATGGCAGAAATAGTTGCAAACAAATTTTCACCTGATTTAGCAGTAATGTTTACATTAGGAACCACATGCAAATGGCTCTTGCTCCTGTTTTGTCCTTTTGAAAATAGGAGAGAATTCAGGTAGGGTACACATGGAGTTATAATGGTGTACCAAAGAGAAAGGAGCTTAGAGAGCAGAATGATGCGCACTAGAGAACAGTACACAATGAGGAGAGGTGATTACTGGGGGAGAATATTGCAGACAGGAAAGTGTATTGATTGAAAGGGTAAAATGGAGCACATGGGAAAGTGGAGATTACAGAAGGAAGAAGGGCAAAGACAGGAGTGCAATTCAGACTGGTTAGAATAGATCACACATGTGGCTTCATGACCACTTTTTATGGAAACTGAGCCACTTTTCAAAGTATTCTTGGGGATGGTGAATCCCCCTAACCACTGGGAAGGGTAAAGGTTGCCTGGCACAACACTAATTATTGGATGTTTTATTTGGGAGCTCTGCATTTCAAGGTTCACCAGTCTCCCTGCCTCTTACCTTTTTTGTGTGGATTCTGTTCCTCTTACATCGTTGTCTTTTGCATGCAATGCCCTTCACCTCATCTCTCTACCACCTTGTTTGCAATGATTCTGCACATTACATCTATCTCTCCTCTTCTCCCAGTCTCCCTTTCCACAAGCTCAGGTCACGATGGGCTTTAAGTGGGCTGAAAACAATGGGTGGGTCTGTAAAAGGGGTGTGGAATATGTAATTAAGGGCGTAGCTTAAACACATAATTAAAATTTCTGTGATTCCCATAGTGTTCCATCTGACTGGTACTTTGGTTCCTCTCTGTGCTTTCTGTGCAACCAATTTAGAATTTGCTTGGCATAATCAGCTAACATCCAGTATGCCAATTTTCATGCAGATCCGTAGAGGGGAATGAAGTTAGTAGGGAGTGAAAAAGAAATGGGGGCTTATTACAAGCCCCTATCGCCAAAGGAACGTCACTTTTAAAGACATTCCTGTGTCAATACGGGCTTCGCCATATTTACAAGGCAGCGGTAAGCCACTTAATGTGGCTAAACGCTGCCTTGTAAATAAGACACCTTTCACGCAATACTTAGCATAAAAGGGTTGGGCCATGAGTGTTGCAGGGGGCGTTCCGCCGCAACACCCATTGATTTTGGTGCTGCCCTCTATTTACAAGGGTGGCGTAAATAGGAGGTAGCGTCAAAATTAAGACCAAAAAAAAAATAGTTTTATCATGGCAAGACGAGGAGAAATGCTTTGTTTCTCCTTGTTTTTTCTATTTCTATGTGTGCTGCACTGTGCAGCACACATAGAAACAGCAAAAAGCCATGCTGGATTGTTTATGCGCAGGAAGGTATCCCTTCCTGTACATAAACAATCATTTTAAAAATGATGAGTTGCAACTTCTATGTGTGCTGCACAAAGAAGCACACATACAGCGCAGCCCTGTGTTTCAGAAGTGGCGGAGCACGGCGTTAAGCCAAGAAGGCTTAGGTTGCGCTCCATCACTTCTTTGGGAATATGCCCTGGTGTTTTCCTATTTTAGCTCCCATAGGAAATTCTACTTGTGCCTCCAGCCCATACCGCTAAACAAATTAACACCAAACATGAAAGTAAAACTTTACTTGGAAAGCTTGCTTTTGTTCGTTTGGTGTAAATCCGTTCAGTAGTTTTTGAGATATAAGGGTTTTAAAGGTTGCAGAGCAGGCTTAACCATTTTGTCGATTTTGGCCATTTGTAGTCTGCAAAACCTTTTCAAGTACAGAAATCCAAAAACTAAAGGAATCCTGTAGGATTAGGGAGCCTTTTCTTTGATCATCCATTTTTTCATTCGTGGTTTCAGACTCTGTACTGTGGATCTCAGTGATATGATTGTCTGCCCCAAGAGAACAAATTCCCTTGCAGTGGTCATTTCAGGGATGCCGGCTAGGTTCCTGCATCTTCCCAAAAAAATAAAAGGCAATGGAAGATAGTAGGGAGACACCGGATCGGTGAAACCGATGATCTGCAACACCTACAAAATGGTTACCGGGATCAAAATATAGCCAAGACACTCCTATCTATAGGTAAACCCCACCTATGGCGGGTTGAGCACAAGGCCTGGATGCAGGCAAGGCCAGGGGTCTCAGAGTTTGGCTGCCTTTGGTAACTTGAGTGCAGGGCCTGGCCAAAGGTTGTGTACAGCTGGGTTTGGCTGCTTGTGGCAGTGTTGGGCGCAGAGCCTAGCCACAGGCCAAGTTGTACTTGAACTGTCCAGTCCTATGCACACCGTGAACCCACCTATGGTGGGTTCTGATCAGGGCCTGGTCATGGGCAGATGCTATAGCCTATGCACACGACATAGAGCCAATGGCCGTCCACAGATGAGATTGGCCAACCATGGACAGGTAGGTGCAGGATCTGTCCAAAGTCTAGCCCCTGCTGACCATTCCCACTGCACACCGCCAAAGGCCATGCACATTGAGGTTTGATTGCCCCTGACGGGATTGCCCACAGGGTTGTCTGGAGGCTAGGACCTGAAGGCAGTCCTCTTTTGCCATGCGCAGAGGGGATAGGCTGCCCCGCCAGTGGACTGGACGCAGTGCTTGGCTACCCAGGTATCGGGCCTGATCTAAACCTCTAAAGGGCACAACAGCCCTCTGCCCTCATCGGGGAGAAGAATTGGGGTTTTACTCCTGATCAGCTCACCTTGGGGGGAAGAGGTGCAGCAAGTTGGCTTTTAGGTTGGGAAGTACCACCCCTGGGCTTGAGCAAGTGCTCCCCCTAAAAAATAATAAAACAGTCTTTCTGCCTCCCTTGGTTAGGCATTTGGGTGGTTTACCCCCCTTGCTGGCCTGGGGTGGACAGAAAGTCCACTAGCGCAATGAACACATTTTTTTTAAAAAGAGGTGTGGGTAGCCCATGAAGACATTGGGCTTGCCCCTTCCACAACAGTCATTCTACCCCTTGGGGTTACAAATTGGGGGCCTTACCCCAAACTGTTCTAACCAGGTATGCAGAAAGCACACTTGGCACCAGGGATTGCTTTTTAGATGGAGAGCAGCATCCCTGGGCACGGCAAACACTATCCCTTAAAAAAATGATAAAACAGTCTTTCTGGTCCATGGGGTGGGACACTGGGTCATGTGCCCTAAACTGCCCCCGAGGGGATAAATCCCACTTATACACTAGGGAATGTTTTTTAAAGAAAAAGTGGTGGAAGTGGCCTACACTAGCATTGGGCAATAGCCCAACATATAACGATTACACCGTTCTTCTTGCCCCTCTAGAGGACAGAGAGTACACTAGGTGCCAAGGAGGGCCCTTGAGGTAGCGGCCCATCTGAGCATCACCAAGTGCTCCTCCGCTTATAGATAATAAAACAGTCTTTCTGACCCCTGTGGTATGCGATTGGCAGGTTTCCCCTCCAGTCTGCCACCTCTCACAAGGGCAGAAAGGCCACTTAGACACCTTGAACTGCCTTTTGTGGGGAGTGGTTCCTCTGGTCATCAGCAAGTGGTCTCCCCTAAAATATAATAAACATCTTTTTGGTCCCCTCGGAGTGGGTGATTGGGGAGTTTAACCCAAATCTGCCCCTGAGCAGAGCAGAGCAGAAAGCCTACTTTGACACCAGAGAATATTTATTTTTGGAAAAAAGGAGTTGGGAGGTCCATCCTTTCATTAGGCTATGCCTCAAACGCACAAAGGCCACAACTGTTTATTTGCTGCCTAGGGAGCAGACTGGGAGGATTACCCCTAATGTGCCCTCTCTGGAGGGCAGAATGTGGACTAGGCACTATGGATTGCCTCTGGGAGTGGCAATATTGCCCCAAGTCATGAAAAAGGGTTCCCCTAATAAAAATGTTTGAAAAGGTATTTCTGCCCCTTCTTGGTGTAGGCAATTGGGGATTTACCCCCAATCTGCCACCTCAAAGTCAGAAAGCCCCCTAGATACCAGAGATTATTCTTTTTTGTTTTTACAATAGAAAATATGGGTTAAGGCAACTTGCCCAGGCATTAGGGCTGGCCCTCCTCACTAAAGAGCCCAAATAGTCTTTGGTGTCTACCCCGGCGGCCAATTGGGGGGATTTAATATTTTTTACTTACAAACAAATATGAGGTTGGGACATTCTGCCGTGCCATCGATCCTTACCCACTCCCCATAAGGGCCCAACAGTCTCTCTTCCCCCGGGGACCTAGAACATCCTGATCTCAATGGCAAGCAAGAGGAAATATCTGAGTCAGCAAAGAGGGATCACAAGTTCATCTAACTTTCCATGATAAATGGCTGCATTGTTCGTATTCTTAGTCATCTGGCAACCATGGAACAATACCAACCCTGAGCATTTCTGAAACCTAGTAATCAAGAGAAATCCAGGGTTGTAGCTTGTGTGGATGATTTATTACCCAGACTTCCATGGGAATGTCAAAGTGTGGGTCAAAAAAGTCTATCTTTCCCATATTTATGTGACAAAACTCAGCCAATGGACAAGATCTTACCTCCCTAAAATCCAACACTTCTCCTGACTGAAGCTCTGCCTCCCATATGTTGGTAGACCCAAAGTACGCCATTGAAAGAAATCAAAACTGTGAAACCATTTGAATATGTCCTTGACACCACATTGACTTCACAAGGTTCAAGTTTCAACTAGTTCTTGTCACGGGTGATAGACTTCGCCAGGTAAGTGGGCACTGTTTTTATCTTGAGAAGTTTGGAAATGCTGGATGGTAGGAAGTTTGTGAGTCCCCAGATATCCAGAACTTACCTTTACAGAGTGTGAAGAAAATGCATGATTTATTCCAAAGTTTGATGTTTGATGAGAATTCTAAGTAAGAAAATGGAATGGAATCCACACAAGTCACACCACTCTGGACTCTGCCAATTGTTAAGTTTTCAGAAATATCTGGGTTTGATAGTTTACTTGGGTGGGGGCTTAGCCCTGGCCCAACTACAGCAGCCTCCCATATCGCCACAATGGGTCAAGGTGAAATCTTGATGTCTCAGTGTTGCGTTTTGGGGCCTTTCCTGTCACTGCCGATGGGCCCAGCCACACAACTGGGATATCATTTTTGGCAGAGGAAGTGTGGGAACACTACATGGTCTGAAGTTGTGTATCCATGTAGGATTGGAAAATTTCCCTTACCGAAGAAATTCAGGGAAAGTCACATCTAATCACAGAAAGATCTTTGTGATTGGACCCTAAATAAGTAATTAGATGCATCATTTTAGAATTGTATATTTAAGTTCCTTTTCACAGGGGAACATTTTAACATCCCTTACAGTGGATGTCTCTCCAGTCATGCTATGCTATTTGCCTTCCTATCGCACCAATCACCGTGTTATCCAAACTCTCAAAAACCAAAATACATTTATTTACAGTTGTCAGAATGACATATTAAGCACATAAACCACTTTGATATTCTTTTGTAGGAAACAATGGACAGAAACATAGTATGAGAAAAAGAACAATGTGAGGGAGGTGGGTCTCTTAGACAAGAGGAGGAACGCAGTAAAAGAACACTGACATTTAAGAGCAGAGGCTGACACAGGAGGAGAGCAAATCCGTAATTGTAAGAGAAATAAAACTGAATTATTTATGGGAAGTGGAATGGGAGGCTAGCACACTAGCAAACAAACAATAAAAGTTCCAAAGGAAAACCTGTGAGTAAACTAAGCAAAAGCAGGGCTATAGCAGAATGCATTCAAAAAGCTCAAGGAATGATGCAGTCTTTAACTTTCCACTGCCTTCCTATCTCCTGACAGCAGGACAATAATGGTACTCTATGATCTGATAGGAGACTGGGGGAAATTGGGATTAGAGATAGGAAGAAGAGAAATATAGTTTCTATTAATTTTCTGCTCTATGTTTCAAAGGGCCCATGTCAACACTGTCTGTTTGCCTTACCCACTGGATTTGAGTTAATCACATCTGGTAGCTATGAGGGAGGACTACATCTCAGCAAACTACAGGCATATTGTGACATATAGCATTTAGAAACAAGATGGAGCCTGTTCACTAATTCTAGTCATGAAGAGGCTGATTTCAGTCAGTTTAGTATATGATATCATGGCAAGGGAGAAATAGTTGTGTGGAAATGTTTTTCGGGATTATAATTTGTGCATTAATAATGATGATTACTATGCCTCTTTACTTGATTTTACATATATAGACTGAATTAACATAATTGCAATTGAAATGAAATTCCTGTAGAAGTGTGCCTATTATTGTGTTTTAATTATGCCACATTGATCTGAAGAATACCATTTTAGACAAAAATGGATGGTATCCCTGTCACTCACTTCTACTTCCCCCCTGCGTACATTCTCTCACTATTGGTTCTGCAGCACACAGTCAATTGGCGGTCATAATAATTTCATTTCATTTCTGTATTGTTTTGCTGATGATTAGTTTTCTATGGCGTGGATGTAAGATTGGAACAAGTATCCATCTCATTTGTTTCCTCACTGGATCTATTCACTGAGAGAAAGAATTTTGTTACATTTTTCATATTTGTTCAAACATCTCCAGGTGACATTAGCATAGAGGGTGTTGAATACATTTTTTAAAGAATTGGAATGGTGCTTATGTGTTGAAGCAATGACATGTATTATTCTTATGTTCTGATTCGCTAAAGAAATTATAATTTTTTTTGCACCACAATAATTTTGTAGTATTACAAATTTGCTACTCAAGAATTGTGCATAGGAATCCCTTAATTTTCAGTGTGAGCCATGCAACTTTCTTTTTTCACTAGGAATGCTGCTGAATAATTTCTGTTTTACATACTCTGCATAACTTTCCATCTAAAAGCCTTCATGACACTGAATCTGAACCACTTATTTTGAAGTTTTGTAATACAACCCTTTAACATTTCATTGATCTAGAACTTAATTATTGAATGAACCCCATTACTTTTTTTACCGCTTTTACTCTGCTTATTTGATTTTTTGGGAGGTGCCTTAACACAGGGCTACACTGTGTCATGAAATTGGGGTTTAACACTGTCTCAGATCCAATAAATTTGGAAGAACAGAATCAGGGAAATGTTGGGGTGTCCAAATGTTGGTGTACTTTTTTTCTTCTACACTTGCATATTTCAGGCAGAAGAAGCTCAAAGTTCAAGAAAAATGTGACATGAGGAGAATTTGTGAGAAGTGTGGGTACACTGGTAGGTATGAACTTTGTGGAACACTGCATATTTAGAAACTTTTCTTCACCGAAGAAATTCTGGGGAAGTCACATCCAATAACAGAAACCTCTTTGTGATTGGACCTTAAATAATTAAATAGACACAGACTTTTAGGAATGTATTCAAATTCCTTTTCACAGGGGAAAAAGTAAACATCCTCTACAGTGGATGTCTCTCTGGTCATGTTATGTTATATGCCTACTTATAGCACCAATCACGATGTTCTCAACACGCTCAAAAACAAACATATATTTATTTACAGTTGTCAGAAATCACAAATCTGAAATGCTGAGAAATAACGTGAAAAACAAAAAGAGATGAACATTTGAGGAATAGCCGGATGCGTACATGGTGAATGCAGAGCAAAACCACTAATAACGCTAGGAGGCAAGCAAGAACTGTGTGTCTGGAAGGCCCTTAAATACTGCAGCTGCCTTCAGTGACCTGGAAGCAGAAAGCAATGTTAGTTAACCTGTGCCACTGGGACCTGGGTTGACGTCCATTTTGAAGACTTGCCGTACCCCCGTCTAAGAATGGAGAAAATTTCAATAGTACCGCAAACTTAAGTGCCATGTCGCTTCTAGTTGCATTAGCTGCCCATCACTGTAACTCTGGCCGCTGACATCTTCATCTTGCTGGGAACCCAAACGCGACATGAGTACATCATACAGAGGCTTAAAATCGTATTGATGTCCCTTCACGCTCACCTTTGAACTATTCCCTCATGGTAGGTCCTGAGGAAAGGAAGCCAAATTAAACCTGGCAATCTGGCAACATAGAGATGTAAAACTGATTTGGTTAAAGGGCCCAAAAGATCTGCCAGCACTAAAACCCAAATAAAGACCTGTGAGCTGGAGGGACTCGAGTGCCAGCTCACTGGCCTAAGTATAGGTGTGACCAATGAGCTGGCTCCACGTAACCACCTTCTCTCCTCGTCTATTGAATCTTAGATAAATCTGAGGAAGAAGGATGCTGGTGAGGTATCCTTTGATTTATAAAGGGGAATCTGCAAACTTGGGAAGGATTGCCTCCATTAATTTAAAGTTTTTATTTACAACTTCACAACGTAAAATCTTGGAGTAACAGGCTTTGCAGAAAACTGCCTGCCTTTACAAACAACCCATTTTGTGGAGGAGAATCCTGTCACCCAAAAAGGGTTTGCCAGAACATTCTTCAGCAAAAATGTTTTTGGGTGGTAATGTTCACGTATGGGCAACGTTTTGCAAAATTGCCAAACTAAATATTTCAAAAAGTGCAAAGATTGTCAGCTTCACAAAACGAAAAAGGATGCATTTGGAAACTCATATTTCAAAATAATAAAGTCAGCAATTCTGGTGTAATAATGACATTCTTAGAAATATCTCCATAGTCATGGGGAAGTTGAAGTAAATTAGCTGAAATCCCGATTGAAATATGAAATTCTGTATATTCATATTTGACAAGATATTGCAACACACTATAGGCATTTTACTTTTCTTCTTGCAGAATTTAACTACCCATTATTGACAGGGGTATGCCCAGACTTGGGTCCCATGCTTACTTTAGCACTTCCGCCTGACAAGCCCCAATCAGTTCAAAACCAGTCTTGAGATGCTTGTGTTCTCATTCGGAGAGGACCTGGCCTGGCAGCTTGGGCTGGGCTGCTCCTATTGAGGCAGGGTCAAGACTGATTTGTATATACGCCTGGGTCCAAACTAAGGTGGCATGGTGGGCAAAAGAACAATGCGCTGGAATGCTACCTTGAGAGATTGCCAGTGGCTAGACTTAATGCAAGCATTCCTTCCATCACCTTTTGTGCCTTTGATTAAACTACCCACAACCATAAACAGTGTATAAGATTCCAGCACAAAAAGCAAGCTGAAACTATATAAAACAGTAAAGGACAGGGCCACACAATACACATAGTAGATAGCCTGTTGCTCTCTTAAAAACATGGTACAGCTGAGTGAGTTGTAATGATAAAGGGCTGTCCTTCATTAAGTCTCAAAGGGTCTGGTACAAGAGCTACGACCTATTGTATGAGTGAGTAGTGGTGTTACATAGAGTTGGACAAGTCTGAGCCTTACAAAAAGCTGAGGTTATCTAGGAATAATGAAGAGCTGAGGGAGCGGTGACCGTAGTGCACATTAAATTCATCCTGAATTCCTTTAGTCTTGGTTTACTACTTGACTCCTTCATGTTTTGAATTTTTTAAAAACTTTCTTGAATGTTTCAGTGGGTCTGCTGCTCAGCCCTGCCTCATAATTTGCCAACTCCATGGCCTTAGAAGAACAATACTTAAAAGGGAGGAGCAGGAAAAATGTGTAGACAGCATATGGATGGTGATTGAGACTTCTAATGAGAACAAGTAAGAGTTTGTTTAGGAAGTACAATACCGAAGGTAGGTAGGGCAGGGTGGCACCGATCTAACTAGTACCTGACAGATCTGCCAAGTGCCACGCATCAGGCGTTAGACTGACGCATTTCAGTGTGGTGGTCCTCATCATTGCACTGAAATGCGAAGTCACGCATATTAGCACCTGTGCTTGCCTGTCAAGGCACTGCCGCCAGCCGAAGCCCTGCTGTTATTATAATTGCCAGGAACAGCCGCAGGCAGCGTGCGATGCGCGCTGCTCAGCAGATATGGGCGGGCGGGCAGGGCTGAGCTTGCTTCCTACAATGTAACATAATAAACACTGGATTAATTCCCATTCTTGATTCAACCACCGCGGGGGTACGGAATATTTCACTGACCTCAAGTTAGTGCCTACCTCGGAGACATCAGCAAGAGGTCAGGAGTCAGACAGTTCTGTCAGGCTCACAGTTACGGGTCGTTAGTAGAGGGCTGCCCTCCTGTGGCGCGAATGCTCAGCAGTTCAGAATGGGCAGGCCGCTGTTGATTAGCTACTCGCAGCACTGTGGTTAATTAGAGTCCTCCTGCGGGCCGCGCGCAACTGATACGGAGCCGACCCAGCCAGCCCAGGCCCCACCCGAGAGAAACGAGCCCAGGTGACCGACGTGTACGCAGAAATGCAGCTGCTCTTGCTGTCCTGGCACCCACCGGCCGTTACAAATTCAAGTAAGTGTGTCTGCCTAGGCGGACAGACCGCGGTCTAAGTCATGCCAGGGGCATACATTAAAGCAATTCAGTAAGTTAAATTTAGCCGCAGGTCACGGGTGATTAAGTTCCAAATCATATGCTCGCAGTTTGCCTTGCCTTCCTCCAGTACGTGCCACGCCACACAGGACGTGGACACACGCACTCACAGGCACACAGACTTCACTCGACTTAGTTAAGACACTTCACATGCACAGACCGTGTGCTGCAACTAACAAAGAGCACAGTACTCTCCGTGCAGGGATCATCTGCAAAATGTGTTCGGTCGGAGCCCGCCAGTGCCTGTATTATTCACAGCTGCCCATGAAGGATAAAAGTAGCGGACGGTGTAGCATCTGTCTGTAAAGTCAGCACCAGCCACGTTGCACAGAGTGCAGCTTTTATTATTTTACACAAAATAACTGCACAGCGCAAATAGATTTTATTACAATGAAAACACACTTTATTTTTAATTTAATTTATTTAGAAGAACAACTACGTGTGCCAGACTCACTCCCCTGAGGCTTGTAGAATGGCCAGTGCAGTCTGCTGCCGCTTCAGCGAGTCCGAGTCAGCTGACCATTGTTGACTAATAATTTATTGTGATTAGGCAGCAGCTGAGGAGATCGTTCATGTTAGGGTTGCTTAAGCAGTACTATGGTCAAGTCCAATACAGCGTCCTGGCTTGCTGTAATATTTGCACCTCACTCTCCTGATTTCTGGTGCTTTGCAGCAGTTTTTGAAGATCTTTTTAGAGTTCATCATTGCTCAAATGGGTGTGATTACTGATATTTATGTGTCCCTTGTTTTTATTTCTTTATTTTGCTTGCGAGAAAATGTCACGCACAGTTGTTGAAATGTCACTCATAATTACACTAAAATTATGAAAATGTCACACATAATCTGAAACCTTGACAGCGACGACCCAATGACACTGAAGACATGGATACTGGGGATACGGTCTCCAGAGGGTGAGGTTTCAGAATGTTCACTTTAGTCCCTTGAGTCTTACTCTGAGTTACGTAGGGCCAAGTTGTGCACAAGCAATTCAGGAAGTTCAGGGGCTCCCTCAGCAGAGCTTCTGACAACGTATCTCCTGCAGCATAGTCGCGTCAGAGGATTACTGAGGCAGGAGAAACGCCTGTGAGCTCCAGTATCAGATGCTACAGCGGCCACAGAAAAGAGCCTCCCTCCCAAGACAGAGCTTGACGTGGTCTGCCTGTTGGTTACTCCGCTTCAGTGAGACGTTATGGGTAAGAACTTTCCACTTTGCTTATATAATAAGCTAGTAGCCACTCTTCGCGGTTTGAAAGCCATCTTATTTCAAGCGACACAATACAACTCATAGTAGTCTCAAAGTATTATTTTTCTCCCAAAGTTTTCTTAAAAGAAAATCTCAGTCAGGTGTTATGAATGTTAGGATTGAAAAGGCACTGGTGAAGTGTAGATTTCAAACGGCAGTCTGATCCACCGGTTCCTGTCATTTGACAACTTCCTTCTTTGGCCTGTAGCCACTCTACTTTTAAAAATTTGATGTTCGACTTATTGATAGTAGAAACAACAATAGCCCAGGTCATAGACCTAGAAAAAACCAATTAGGCAGTAATAGTGTCAGTACAGTTAATGAGGGAAGCAGTAAACGTGTTTGGATTTTGTAGTAGGTGGTTTCTTTATAAAGTAGTTCATCAGATTTTTTTAAGTGCAAGTCATTTTTTTAAAGTGCTGTATGGTTGTTGTAAGGAAATGCTTCGGTTTGTATGGACAACCCCAAGTTTTTTGACTGATGCTGCTCGTTTTTCGACTCTGAAAGTGCACTGAGGCCTGGTAGCCAGACCTAACTACCAGTGCCCTGACCCCCAGAGTGTATGTCGAATTGGCTATACCCAACTGGAAGTGGCTAACTTACCTGTAAGTCCCTAATGAATGGTACCCTGGTATCCAGGGCAAGTAAGTTAGACGGGTACCCAGGGCTTGCAGCACTAGTTGTGCCGCTCTGGGATTATCCTAAGTAAAATGGGTACCCCAGTCTATCACTGCAGACTGGTAGAGCAGTCGTGTACTTCTAGCCCAACTTTACCATTGAAAGCAATTGCAAAGCCACTACTTCCCCTGCACCTCTGTGTAAGTTAACCCTCTGGCAGGTCTACTGAGAGCTAAGGCAGGGTGCAACATATGACATGGGCAGGACAAGTATTTTACATGTCCTGACAGTAAACACACAAAGCCACAGTTTTTACTGTGGAAAGCCTTGGTCTCCCAATTCGTGAGTACAGGATTACGCGCTGACCCCTTAGCTGTGCTAACTCCTGAACGGTGCGTGCGACCAAAGTGGGATTTTTAAGGTATCAAACAACTTGTTACATTAAACCTGACTTTCATCTCATCATCAAGTCAAAATTAATGTAACTTGTTGCAGTGTGCAGCTTTTATACAGCTGTCACTTTGTTGCCTTTAAAACTCCTCTGCTTTCCTGGGCACACATGCAGCTTGTTCCACGAAACAGTTTTCTGCCCTCTTGGAGAAACATGCCAGTGACTCTCAGGAAGGAGACCAATGAGGGAGTGTGGGCCAAGGAGGTGTCAACTCCTCCTGCAGGAAGTCACTTAGATATTAGCCCAAAAAGGCACGCTTCAAAGGGAAAGCTGCCTTTCAAGGGCATATATGCCACACTAGGGAGGAAGGCTACCTCATGGTTTCGGCTGACAAGCTGTGACAGGGAGAGGGGGGAACCAGTTGCCAAACTGGTTTCCCTAGGGGCGTGAAGCCCTGAGGCAGCCACACCCCAGGGGTGGGCTCGGGAGGTCTGAACACCGAAAGAGGGGTCTCACCATCTTGGGAGTGGGCAGAATGGTGCATCCTGTGATAGCCAGATGCCACACTCTACAGCATGTGGTCACTAGGTGGGAGGGGACCTGGTAGCCCATTGGCTACTAACCGCATCCTGCTCTGAAGGCAATTTCTGAGCATAAGATGGGCACCCCTGGCACCCAAACTTCTGATTTCGATCTTCAAAGACTGCACCTGCAGGCTGGCAAAGTGAGGGGCTGTGTCTGCTGTGTCCTGTTCAAGGAATAGCTGTTCCAGAGCCCAGTCAAGCCAAGTTGACTGGCCTCTTGTTTGCAGCACCGGAACACAACAGCTGTAGAAGCCTGCTGGGGCAAGTTTGTAGCCCAAAAACGTCAAGTTACTAACACTGCCACCGTGCAGCATCAAGGGCCAAGACCCGATGCACAGATTTGCAACCAAGTTCTCTGAATCTAGGAGTGCTGTTGGAGAGTAGCTGGGTCCTTCAGATGATGAGTTATCAACCCAGAAAGGATTGGCCTATGACTACGATAACAGATGACTGGTAGTCCATTGGTGACTGGGCTTCAGCCAGACCAGAGAGGAATTTGTGGGTTGTCGACCCTGCAACCAGGACGCCTCACCATCTTTGTGGACCAAGGAATACCTGTAGGAAGACCCGCATCGCATACAGAGCATCCTTGGAGTGTTTTCAGCTTCCTTAATCCCTTGCATCAGGATCACTCCTTAGGAATCCATTGCAACGTGGATAATGTGCCCTGGATTGCTGGAGGACTGCTTCTTCTGGTAAGGTAACTTTTCTTGAGGATTTTGCTGGTCCCCTGACATGCTTCCTGCTGGAGTTGGTAACCCCAAAGTATCTCTAAGCAACCGCATTGACACTTACCCAAATTTACTTTGAAATGTTTCGACTGTGTGTGTCTGGCACCGCTCTGCGATGGTTTAAGTCTTTTCTGCAAGATCGTTCTTTTGAAGTACATACAGAACAGCATTGCTCACAGAGCTATTCACTATCTTATGGAGTACTGCAGGGTTCCATGCTCAGCCCAATGATGTTTAATGTCTTTGTACATCCTGTGGCTGATATTGTGGAGAGCTTCGGCCTGACTCTCTTCTCATACAGCAACAAAACCCATATATATCATAGTCTCTCTGGCAGCTGAGAAAAACAGGATTGCAAATGAAAATCTGCCTGTCAAGTGTTGACCTGGATGAATATCAACCACCTCAAATTGAATGGTGATAAGACCGAGATTCTGTTCGTGGGCAACCAGCCCCATCTTTGGAGGCCTCACCTGTGACTTAAGGCTCTGGGGGCATGCCCTCCAGCAGTGCCTGTTGTTAAGAATTTGGCCATCTGGTTAGATCACACGCTTTCAATGAACACCCAGAAAACCAAGGTAGCGGCTACCTGCTTTGGAATACTTATATGGTTGAGAAAGAATCTTAGTTTCCTTCCAACCTCAGCACAGAGAACGGTGAAACAGGCCTTGATACTCTCAATATTGGATTACTGCATGATTCTGTATCTGGGTGTTACTAAGGGTGCTTTTAAGCAACTGCAGTTAGGCCAAAATGCTGCCGCCAGGCGTCTTCTAAAGACTCCCAAACTCACTTCCACATCTAAGCTTTTGAACAAACTCCATTGGCTATCTGTTGGAAAAATGAAATAATTTCAAAGCACTATCCTAATTGTATAAAACATTGTCTAACATGGGCCCTCAGTATCTCAGACATCAAGTAGCACAATATAAACCAAGTCACTCCCTATGCTCTAGCAGTTCCAACTCTTCTGCAGTTCCTAGAGTAAGACAAGCCTGTCAAGGCGATTGTGCGTTCACCTATTTAGGGCCCAAGTTGTGGAACACCATTCCACTGTCACTCAGATCCTGTCAGTCTCTCTCTAGTTTTTGTAAACAACTTAAAACCTGGTTGATCTGAATAAATATGCCATTACTACTCTGATAAAGTACAGTTGGGGGGCCTAGCACCTGGAAATCTATCACGGGTAGTTGTGCGCTTTATAAAACCCTAATAATAGTAATTATAAAGTTTCCAATTCGTTGACTTTGCCAAGGTTTGTTTCCAGTTGAGTGAGATTGCTTTGATTTGATTATTGCTTGTAAAATCAATATCTCCAGAACCATCTAGTGGCTCTTTTATGCTTTAGTGTCTAAATTCTTATAAAAATACAGTCTATTTGATAAATTGGTGTCGGATTTCTTGAGTGTCGTGTCAATTTCTTCTTCAGTTTTCTTGGTGCTGCTTAAATGCTTCGTACTCGTTCCTCTGGGTAAGCCTTTCTGCTCAGTGCCACAGCTACCCAGGGTTGAGCAGAGGGTTTTTACCGATGGAACCTACGGGTTCTAAAGGGGTTGGTAAGTGCATTACACAGTAAGGTCTCACAATCGCATTATATAATGCACCCCATTTCCTCACAGTTGTCAAGTATTTCTAGGTTTTGTCATGGTTGAACTACATTTAAAAGTAGTCCTGGTAATATGTATCGTGCTAGAAGTAGTAGTGACTCGTGCTCCTTCTGTTGTTTTGGAGTGATTACATTTTTTTCGTTAAGTTATATCTGATTTTTAATCAGTAGTGATACCAATGTTCATACCCTTGACCCAAAATGCAGCTTTGTTAGCGCTTTCATTTGTCTCATTATTGTAGCAAGATGAACTGCTGGTAGATTTTCTGGTCGTTAAATATTATCAATGTGAATCAATAGTTTCTCATTTGCTGCCACTCCTTTTCCGCCAAGCCTTACAATGATCAATATTTCTTTGTCACGTTTCTCCTGTGATTAATTGTGTCCTGAAGCAATAACTGTCAACATATGATGCACGGTCATAACATAAATTAGGTGACAGCAATTCCTTAGGTCAACAGTGGAAAGGTTTATGCACCAATGGACTTTGAAAAATATATATCTTTACTGGTGCCTTCATGGTAACTTGTGATCATGAAGCATTGAATGTAGACCCAGAACATGGTGTGGAATAGGGCAACCAGAAGGGGTTTACCCCTATTAGGGAAAAAATGAGCTATTCAGTTGGAAGGTTTCCTACTAATCAGGCTCTATGGCATAGATTTTAGCTAGATGCAACCGGGCCTACTCAATGTCTAGAAGTGCGATGACCTAGTCAATGACATTGATGTTCTACTCTGAGTATACAGAATACATTTGACTGAGCTTTTATGTAATCTTATAGCTATCCTTTTCTTGCCCACCCACCCCGGAACATTGAGTCCTCTATGTGCCCCATTAGTGCCTCCTGAATTAAAGAGACATAATATTTGAGATTGCCGCATCAATCTGCAGTTAGAAAACATCACAGCTCTTGGGGTAGTTGTTTTCAATGCATGACCATAAGAGGCATATGGGAAGATTATGAAAACATTGCATGATGATGTAGCTGATATTTGACTTCATCCTACGCTCCCAGCTCCAGCTAGCATAGTTTTTTCATGTAAGTCGCAAAACTAGGGCATTTGATGGAGATATGCCACAAACGTTGTTTACAAAATGAAGAGTGAGAAATGCATCCACTCAAAACGTCTTCAAATACAGAAATATGCCTGAAGTAACTACAGAGCTCTGGCAAATAAGCCACACCTTTGACAATACTAAAGTATACATGGCAAAAGTTGCATTTAGTAAATGTAACATCACATCACAATATAATACATTTACCCTGTGGAAGAATGGGCATAATATACCAGTTTGTGCCAACTTAAAATAGGGAAAAGCAGGTGAGGCATTTTCATATCAGTACTCTTGCCTGTGAGTTCTTGAAAATCAAGTATGCACAAAAGTCGTGAATTCTTGTGTTTTACCATTGTATGGGAGCACTTGCAGGAAGCTAGCTCCTGTAATGAAAATAAAGCCTTCTGGCGAGCAATTAACTCTACACCCTTGACAACAGATGAGGCTCCCAGGGTGGAGCTTGCAATATTGGAGGTAGACTGGATAAGGCATTTTGCTAATATCTACTCATTGCCTGATACAACATCCGCATCTGAACAGGAACATAGTGGTAATGATATCACATTTTCATCACAAACCTCCTCCATTACTCCTTTCACACTGGAGGAAGTTAGTAGTGCAATACAGGAAAGCAAAAGTGGCAATGCGCCAGGACCAGATGCAATTACCATTAGATTTATATAAAGATAACAGTGCTCTATGGGGGCCTGTGTTAACTATAGTACTGAAGACATGCTGTACAATAGGCTTTTTGTCAACTTGGGCATAGTCCATTATTGTACCTATTTATAGAAAAGGAGACCGCCTTAATCCAGCGTGTTACAGACCCATCTCCTTCCTTGATTCACTTGTTAAGATAGTAGGCCGCATAATTCTAAAAAGATTACAGGATTGGGCGGAATTGCAAGATATTATGTCAGACTTACAATATGGCTTCTGCCTGGGGATTGGGACAATAGAGCAGAGCCTGAATTTAAACATGCTAATTAAAAAATGTATAAAGTTATAGTGTCAGCAGCCTGGGCCATAAGTGGCTGCACAGGTATATTAATTCTCAATTAATACCTTGATCTGTTGTGCTCAAACGTTTCGTGACCCGACTGCTTAGAAGTCACCGCAATAATATAACTTTTCAAAGACACAAAATGAAAAGGAGCATACAATTATATTCAGTGCAGTAGTAAAATACAATCTGTATCACAAATCCATAAGGTCTAGAAATATTGAACGGGGAGTCTTGGCGTGCCTGTATCCAATTTCACTTTCTTTGTAGTTTTAAATGACATGCGCACATCAGCCCAGCCAATGCGTTTCATCCAACAGGACTTCCTCAGGGTTGGGAAAATTCTTCAAAAGAACTGACGTGTTCTTCCTCTACTCCACTTCTATTAGTGCTAGGAATCCCCATAGCGTCCTTATTTCCACACGATAAAAGGATAAATGCCTTCTTTTCTGATCTGCCATGTTCCCCGTCGGAATCCGAATGCCGGATGAGACAGATTCCGACGGGGAACATGACAGATCAGAAAAGAAGGCATTTATCCTTTTATCATGTGAAAATAAGTATGCTATGGGGATTCCTAGCACCTAATTATCGGCCTTTGACTGTGTTATACATGCTAAATTGTGGCAAAAAATTAAAGACATGGGGGTGGAGGCACCGATCATCAGTCTATTGAGGGACTTATACTCAGGATGCAAAACCAGGGTCAGATATGGTATCGAAGGAGAATGTACCGAAGCCTTCAGTGTGGAGAGAGGGGTGAGACAGGGGTGCATTTTTGCTTCCTTCCTGTTTTCACTATATATAAACAGTGTGGGTGAGGTACTTGCGGCATCTATAAAAGATCTCCCTCAGATAGGTAGGCGCCCTGTCCCGGCCCTCCTCTACGCTGACAATGCTGTCCTTATGGCCCGTACCCCCTTGACTCTTCAGTCCCTGCTGTTGAATTTTGTAGAATATATGAAGGAACTTGGCCTTCTAGTTAACCAAGGAAAAACTTTTATTATGAAATGTGGGAGGACTTGTAGGAAATGTTGAGATACAAGGATAGGCTGCAAAATCATTGGTTTTACTAATTCCTTTTCTTATTTGGGGATTTTATTTGACAAGGATGTTTTATGGAATTATGCCATTGCCAACAGGAAGCTACAATTTAGTAAATCTTGCATGGCCCTTCAAAGTTTTGCAAGACGATTGGTCTCTAACCCACCAGAGGGATTATGAATATCTATAAAGCCAAATGCCTTAGCATAGCCACATATGGGGCGGGCTTGTGGGGAGATAAAAAATGTCCAGATGTCCAAAATGTAGAAAATGAGTTTTTTAGATATCTGCCTGCAACACATAAAGTAAAAGACACATAATTGATGGACGGAATGCAGAACAAATCAAAACATTCACCCCCAGTCATGAGATCTGGGTTAAATCCATCATTCTTTTGCTCACCATGCCACCCCAGGCCAGGTCCTCCCTGGACCGGAAACAAGCATTCTAGGACCTGTTTTGGGGTTTCACCCCTCTTCAGCCAGGATAGCTTCATTCCAGTGGCACAGTGAGCCCAGGACCTACGTCTGGGCATACCTGGCACACTTAGTGCGAGAAAGGAAAAGACACACAATTGATGGACGGAATGCAGAACAAATCAAAACATTCACCCCCAGTCAAGAGATCTGGGTTAAATCCATCATTCTTTTGCTCACCATGCCACCCCAGTTTAGACCTGGCCATATGCAAATCAGTCTTGACCCTGTGACTCATTGGAACAGTCCAGCCCGAACTGCTGGACCGGAAACAAGCATTCTAGGACCGGTTTCGGGGTTTCACCCCTCTTCAGCCAGGATAGCTTGATTCCAGTGGCACAGTGAGCCCAGGACCCACGTCTGGGCATACCAGGCACACTTAGTGCAAGAAAGGAAAAGACACACAATTGATGGACGGAATGCAGAACAAATCAAAACATTCACCCCCAGTCAAGAGATCTGGGTTAAATCCATCATTCTTTTGCTCACCATGCCACCCCAGTTTAGACCTTGCCATATGCAAATCAGTCTTGACCCTGTGCCTCATGGGAACAGTCCAGCCCGAACTGCCAAGCCAGGTCCTCCCTGGACCGGAAACAAGCATTCTAGGACCAGTTTCGGGGTTTCACCCCTCTTCAGCCTGGATAGCTTGATTCCAGTGGCACAGTGAGCCCAGGACCCACTGTAACGACTTGCTCCCTGCGTTCTCATGTCCACCACCAGGGGGCTGAACTGTGGGACTCTCCAGTGTTCTAATATGCCTCCAGACCCTCCCCTTCATGTATATACTGACTTCCAGCCATTTGGACACTATTTGGGAGTTGACATCCATTCCTAATCCATGCCGGGTTCTGTGAAAACCAGCCTGCTCATACTTGAAGCCAGCCTGCTCATGTTTGGAACTCCACTACCTAGAATTCCCTGCTCACTGCTTCGTCTCCACCCCTGCAGGTCAAGGCTGGGTGGAGGAATTCAGCTCACCTGTGGCTGGCTGCTGCTAGCCTGCTCACGCATGCTGCATGTGATTACTGTGAGCTCTCTTAAGCCCCAGCTCCCTTCAGCCCAGTGTTGGTCATTGTAGCTGTATACCGGTGAGACCAATCTTTGTTTCCAGTGTTTCCTGAGCCTTTCATATCCTTGATTCCTGAGATTTAGATACTCCTTGCCCCTTCATTCCTGAGCTATAGATATTCCTTGTGCCTTAATTAGCACTGCCTGCAGTGCTACCTTGTTTACTGAGTTCCTGAGCTATAGCTATTCCTTGTACCTGAATTAGCACTGCCTGCAGTGCTACCTTATTTCCTGAGTTCCTGAGCTATAGTTATTCTTTGCTCCAGTTCCTGAGCTTCAGCTATTTCTTGTTCCTGATTTGCACTGCTTGCAGTGCTCTCGTGAGTCCTTGTTTCCTGAGCTGTAGCTATTTCCTGTTTCATTGAACTAGCACTGCCTGCAGTGCTACCTTGACTCCTGAAGCTTAGCTCAATTCTTGTTCCTGCCCCAAATCTGCCTTCTTTGCTACTTTGTTTTCTTGTTTCCTTAACCTGCACTATTCTAGTATACCCTTGTAGCCTCCCCTCCTGTATATCCTTCTCCAGTCCCCGCCTTTCTTCCCATTTCCTTGTTTCCAGTTCCTAGTTTGCTTTCTTTCTATTCCGCTGTCTTGCTTCTGTTGCCTTGTATGTTTGTTACCTGCTTTCTGCCAAGTGTGCACTGTGATTTCCTTCCTTTCCTGTTAAGCACTCCTCCTTGCTAGCTCCTTGTCTATTGTGCTTGTGTTTAGTTCTACCCCCTTGCTGTTACTACCTTGTGTGTTCCTGTTTGATCGCCAGGATCCATGGGCACAGCGGACTACCTGGGTGGTGTTTCTTGTTCACTGTGAGTATTGTCTTTGAGTTAGATTCATAACATCACCATAGGTATAAGGTCCACAGACCCTGCCTTTGCATGCATATCCTATAAGTGGATATTTGCATTCAGTATCTGTAACAGCAATTGTGGGTGAGAAACTTACTGAGCTTCAGTTTTACTGTGTGGAGCTCCTGAGTGTTTTACCCCACATTCCCCTTTATTGTAAATGTTGTTTCATATATATGTCTTGCACATTCATCCTGGGTGTAGCTATTCTGAATGCTAAATTGCCTCGTGAGTGCCCTTCCTTTCTGAGTCTTACCCATCTTGTTCACTTGTACAGGCTTCCCCTTTGGATCCCTTTTTCTCCTCTGACTTTCTGTATGATCCTGGGCAGCGCTGTACTCCTCTTTCTGTGTACGTTTTCTACCCAGTTCCCGGTCCTTGCCCAAGTCCCTGACTGTGTTCCCCACATAGTTCTGACACCCACGTCTGGGCATACCTGGCGCATTTAGAGCAAGAAAGCAAAAAACACACAATTGATGGACAGAATGCAGAACAAATCAAAACATTCACCCCCAGTCAAGAGATCTGGGTTAAATCCATCATTCTTTCGCTCACCATGCCACCCCAGTTTAGACCTGGCCATATGTAAATCAGTCTTGACCCTGTGCCTCATGGGAACAGTCCAGCCCGAACTGCCAAGCCAGGTCCTCCCTGGACCGTAAACGAGCATTCTAGGACCGGTTTCGGGGTTTCACCCCTCTTCAGCCAGGATAGCTTAATTCCAGTGACACAGTGAGCTCAGGACCCACGTCTGGGCATACCTGGCGCACTTAGAGCGACAAAGCAAAAGACACACAATTGATGGACGGAATGCAAAACAAATCAAACTATTCACCCCCAGTCAAGAGATCTGGGTTAAATCCATCATTCTTTTGCTCACCATGCCACCCCAGTTTAGACCTGGCCATATGCAAATAAGTCTTGACCCTGTGCCTCATGGGAACAGTCCAGCCCGAACTGCCAGGTCAGATCCTCCCTGGACCGGAAACAAGCATTCTAGGACCGTTTTTGGTGTTTCACCCCTCTTCAGCCAGGATAGCTTGATTCCAGTGGCACAGTGAGCCCAGGACCCACGTCTGGGCATACCTGGCACACTTGGAGCGAGAAAGCAAAAGACACACAATTGATGGACTTGGGGAGAATGTTTGCATTGTCAGCATTCCGTCCATTATTTGTTTGCTGTAACACTTTTCGCCCTAAGTGGGATGGGTAGGGCCAGACATGGGTCCCTTGCTCACTGTGCCACTGGATTCAAGCTAGGCTGGCTGAAGAAGGGTGATATTCCCTGAAACCGGTCCCAGGATGCTTGTTTCCGGTCCAGGGAGGACCTGGCCTGGCAGTTCGGTCTGGACTGTTTCCATGAGGCACAGGGTCAAGACTGATTTGCATATGGCTTTGTCCAAACTGGGGTGGCATAGTGGGCAAAAGAACAATGGATTTAACCCAGATCTTTTGACAGGGGGGAATTTTTGCATTGTCAGCATTCCGTCCATCATTTGTTTGCTGCAACACATAAAGGCACTTCTGTATATGTATGTCAAGCTGAACTGGGCGCACAATATATATCACAGATTTAATAAAGCTGCAGCCAATTCTTCTTTGAAATAAAATCTGGATGTCAGAATATACAGGTCTTAATTGAGAAATAATTGGGGACTGCCTTAAATTAACACACTTAAGAATTTCTTGGCCGGCCTATGTACAACGTTTTTTCTTCGATATGGGCTACCCTGGTTATTTTGAGAAACCAGAAATACTAGACATAAATAGTAGAAAGACCATTAAAGAGGAAGCTATGATACATTTGGCAAACCTTATACTGCTAACTGAGGTTCCCAAACCAAGTGTCATGAAAAACTCAATTGAGTTGAACTAATTTTAACATGGAACCCTATCTTAAAGCTGTATTAAACGGAAGGCATAGTTTTTTCTTGACCCGCTTAAGACTTGATATATTCCATAGATTGGTCAGCTTCCAAAAAATGAATGACTGGTCTTTAAATCTGACCAGCTGCCCTTGTGACACTATTATGTCCCAGGATACAATGCATGTGGTTCTCCTCTGCAGATTTTATAGCCAACAAAGGAAATTATATATTTTACCAATAATCAGCCCACACTGTTTTACCCAATGCCGCCCTGCATATTTATTTCTGCAATCATTACCTACCCTTGAGATCTGTTGTAGAATGTCATCCTTTCTATGGGCGGTCTTTTATACTAGAAAGAACATTTTACCAATTTGTGACTAGGATAGGCCATATGCTGTAACCGTTTTCATGGATTTAGGCATCATCAATGGGACCAAGGGAAAAGGGGTCAGAATTTGATTGTGTAATATATTGTATTATATTAGCCTCGTGCCAGTTTAGATGGAGGGCATGGCAGACCAGGATCTAGGTTCTTGCCCCCTTAGACTGGTTGTGTCCAAGTATAGGGATATAGCATGATAGGTATTCGCATAATACTGCACCCTCTAGTTTGGGATACACGATATAATGGGCAAATCAAATATGTTAACACGAAGGCATTTTACCACACTATCACATCTTCTTTTTCACTGCCACAGCTATAGCTTAAAAAATGATCTATTGGTAGAGTGGTAAATTTGTAATAGATTTTAATCACTTTCAATATTGATTAAAGCAGACTGGATTTTTATAACCCGTGTTAGGAATTGATTGCTAACGAAGATGTTTTATAAGGTGGGCTGTCCGAAAAATTTGATATGATACATATATATGTATAAGACCTCTTGACAACTGACTGTTACAAGACAGAACAAGGTTAGCCTGTGTTTTACATCAAATCTGATTTTATGACATGAATTGTATTACGATGTTTGTGTCGAATGATGCTTTTATGGATTTTTTAATACTTCAGAATAAAGTTATTAACTAACTAACTATTGTATTTATTCTTGGACTGGCCAACTGTGTGACGTCTCTGCAGGCATATCTAAAAAGGTGTTTCCATTGCCATGCATTTCCTATGAGCAATCTTGGATCAGAGAGTAATCTTCCAATTCATTGTTATTAGCTATGTACTGGATAAGAGCATAGCGCCATCTCAGTTAATAGGTTTATGACCGAGCTGAAAATATTTTCTTGCCATAAAGAGATAAAGTGAACAGCTATGACAATACTTGGAGTTCATGTATGCTGAGTATGCAAGGCCTGGTCGAACCTAAATTTAAATCGGAAAGGAATCAGCGACTCTAAATTCCTCACATGATATGTTATACCACATAAGGAATTGTTTTTTGCCTTAAAACGATTTAACAATTGCTTTGTGTTATTTTATTAGGATTGTAAAAAAGTATGTGTTCTACCAAATTTATCAAGTTTTTTTTTGCGACCAACAAAAATGTTGAATACAGAATATTGACCACATCTCTCACATCAAGATAAGTACATAGAGGTAAGTATAGTTTTGCTATTATTAACTCCGTACCTTGATGACACACACATATATATTATCCAGTGGCAGTCACCACTGGGTAGCTATAGTTAGGATTGGGGTTCCGTAGGAAATTCCCTTTTTGTGTTGCTTATAATTTTGACACATCTTGACGAATCTCCACAAAACCTTCCCACAACATGCTACTTTATGACTAGTTTGAGCATGGAAAGGTTTGGGTTGATCCGTCAAGCGGGGCCAAGAAAAGTTCGGGTCCCAAAACACGTTTTCCACATTCATTTTCCCATAGGAACTTTAGACACAGCTACAGCGCAAATCACTGAACAGATATATACCAAATTCGTCAGAAAGCTAGATATTGGTCCAGAAAAAGTACTTTTTGTGATTTGGTGTGAATCCTTTCAGTAGTGTTGGAGCAATTAATGCTTAAAACAATTGGATTTCCAGGGATGCTGTGCCGCCGCGTATCCAACAGATCCCAAACTGTGATCTGATTGGCTGCTTCCACATCAGTCAGGAAGTGGGGGCAACCATCTTAGGACTCAGGACTCAGTTTGAGTCCTAAGAAAAAATGCAAAAAAAGATGTAGGGTTTCACAGTAGGAATGCCCTGACCCCCTAGGCCTAATGGTGGTCCCCACCTGAGGTCAAAAATGTTTTTTGTTTTTGTTAATTATTTGCTGCAAATTCGCAGCAACATTTTTAGAAATAAGAGCCCCCGGCTCCTGTGCTTATTGTTTAGAATTTCCGGGGTGGGCAAGGACCCGGGTGGCAAAGGTATGTTATTTGTTTGGGGAGGGGGATTTTTAGCCCCCTCCCTGAACCTCAGAGAGGCCCCAAGGACCCCATTTTTGTGGCCCAGGTAAGGAAAGGAAGGGGAGCATGTGACCCCCTCTGGAGCTTAAAACGGCACAGTGGATCCCATCCCCCTGGTTGAGTAATTAAATAAATGGAGGAGGTGCGGCTCTCCTCCTGGAGCCTACATAGGCCCAGGTGACTCCAACCGCCAGGGCCGAAATAAAAATAAAAGAGTAGGTGAGTCACGGGGCCCCCTTCCTGATCCTTAAAAAGGCCCCAGGGACCCCATCGTCCAGGGTGTCACTTTAATTTAAAGGCAGATGACCACATGTCTCCCCACTTGAGCCATTAAAGGCCCAAGTGGCCCCACCCCCAGGACCGGCTCAGTGACTCCGTCCGGTGTCCCGGTGAGCCAGCAGCAGTGACGGAGTTTTATACACTGCTGAGCTCCCGGTTACAATGAAGAGGAACAGCAGCACTGGCGTGAGGGGGCAGAAGCAGCTGCCACCTGTGCAGGTAAGAGTGATGAGGCCGGGTGAGGGGGGATTTCGGCGGATGAGGGAAAATTATTATTTATATCATTTTCCCTTGTGGTTTTCTGTCGAATTCCCCTCCAACCCGGCCCCACCACTCTTACCTGCACAGGCTGCAGCTGGGCAGAAGCTGGTGAGTCAGAGAACCCCTAGTGCACTGACCAACTTCCCAGATAAGACTGCATACAAGGGTGATGGGAAAGCCGCTTAATTGTTGATATGTTCAACACTTTCATGAGCTGTTTACGAGCAAGCGGCTATTGGAGAGATGAATTTGAATACAGCTATAAAGTGATAAATGTTGGCTACCAAAATTCAGGTGAGAGAGCAAGCAGCGCTTAAAGTTTTTGAGGATGAGACATTCAGAACAGCAGCAACCGATGCAAGTAGCAGCTCGCAACCACAATGAGGCCATCTGCTCTCCAACCTAAGAAAATTGGATAAATTGAAATGCAGTGAAATATTACAGTGGCGGAAGAGTAAGTCCCCACAGCACTAATTAGAGGTCGGGCCTATTCCACGTGGCCTAAGAATATTAGTGGCAGCCAGCTATTAAAATTCTAACCCTGATATGCTACATGAATGGGTAGATCATAATAATGAAATTATTATTTATTAAATTTTCCCTTGTGGTCGTCTGTCGAATTCCCCCCACAACCTGGCCCCACCGCCCACCACTCTTAACAGCACGGTCCGCGGCTGGGCAGAAGCTGGTGAGTCAGAGAACCCCCAGCGTGCCAACAAACTCCCCAGGTAAGACTGCATACAATAAACAATAATAATGAAGCTTCAAAGCAAATGTTGGGTATTCTAATCAAATATGCAGAAATAGAAAGAAAATTCTGGAATTGGTCGTTGAAGTGAAGGAAAGACAGAGCAAATTATAAAAGTCATTCAACACCAGAAAAATTCAAAAGTTCAAACAAGATAAAGGAGATTAAGACAGAGGGCAATTTTTCACTTTCAGCCAAAAATGCAATAATCTGCGTAGGCAACGCGTTACTGAGAAAAACAGGCTGGGACAAGACGTTTTTCGAACACAATAGTATACCACGTTCTGAAATTGACACTGATGTGGATGAAGGGCCAGTATGTGGTCAAAACAAGTGGGTCCCTCTGTTATGGACAAAATAGATTTTTTTATGGCTAGATTGCAGATTCAATCTGCCCCCCAAAAGATCAACAAAATCAAAAATTTCAAAAAGGAAGTGGCAGAGGAGGAAAAGTTGCATCGGCACAAAGAAGAACAAATCAAGGCAGAAGTAAATCGATGAAATGGGGCAAGAAGCAATAATAGCAACAGCAGACAACAGTAACAACATGATCATCAACCTAACTAATATCCAAATGACACCAAATGAAGAGGACATTTTTAAATTAGGGTTGTCATACTGCCCGACCAGAACATGAAGTATACCAGAATATGAAGTATACACATAGGTCACAGTTCATAAGAGTAATGAAGTTGAAAAACGTTTTTATGTTACAGCCAAAAAAGAAAACCAGCAGAGCGGAATCAACTGACCATTTACAACATTTGCTAAAAGTGTATGATATGAATTTAATTATGACACTTCAAGAACCGCAAGATGTGAACATTGGTATAGATGAGACAGTTCTAGAGGATACAATAATCGTCAAGCAAGGCATCAATGTTTATGGCGACGCACCAACAGAATTTAGACCTAATTCTAAATTCATACCAATAATGCCAAAATATGCCTTAGATATCTACAATGAACTGGTCACACTGGATGTAAAGCTGTGGTATACCTATACAAATAAGAGGCAATTAAGTGATAGCAGCCATAAGAAATACTATGTATTGATTAATAAATGGAAAACTAAGGCAGAATGTATAGTCTGAAATTCTGATAAGGGGAGAAATCTGGACTTTGGTCTAAATATAAGCATGTAGAAGAAGCATACAAGCTGTTGAACAATGAGCTCTGTTATGACAAGGTCCCCAATTCACTAATCAAGCATGTACAAGTAGATTAAAATAAAGAGTTGACCGATTGACGGGATCACAGGCTCATAAGCCAAGAGGAATATCAATTTTTAAGAATCGAATATCCTGTAACAACTGTATTTTATTTCAAATCAAAAGTGCATAAGGAGAGAGTAAATCCCAGGTGCAAGTTATAGTTACCTTAGGGCAAGCGTTATAGTGACGTGTAATAACTTTAACTGCTGAATTGCTATGGTTTTGGGGGTTTAAATTCAGAACCTAAACTATAACGTCCTTGTTATCTTTGTTTTTTTCAGTGAAAAAATAATATATATTTATATACATACACCGACAGTGAGAGCCATATTGAGGAAATATTGGCAATTGATAAGTGACACCATAATTGGGGGTAGGATACCCAGAAGACCACTTATGACTGTTAGGCGAGCCAGATCTATGAGACCTATTGGTCAGAAGGGATGTGTGGATGGAAAAGCAACTGTGGTTAAAACCCAAGGATGGCTTTGTAAAATGTAGCAAGTGCAAAGTGTGCAAGAATGGGGAAAGTATGATAGATATTGAGGATCCAAGGTAACAGTAAAAAGAAAATTAGGGAACACTTTAACCATAAAAGCGAATATGTAGTATACACATTTAATTGTGCTGGTCCCAAAATGTACATGGGAAGCACCACAATACCCACTCACAAGAGAGTTCTGGAACATGTTAGAGCACTTAAGAATTTTGACACTACCTATCCAGTGTCCAAACACTTTTACAATGTGCATAATGGAAATGACACTGGACTGAAATATAGTGTGATAGATGGGATACCCAAGAAAATACAAGGATGAAATAGGGAAAAACTACTGCGAATATCAGAGTCTAAGTATATTCTGCAATTGGACAGTAAGGAATCCAGAAGTTTGAGCTGTGATGAAGAATTATATGTACACTTATAATTCTTGAAGACAGTGCCACCCTTGTGCAATTAACCTGGAGAGTTGATACATATCAACTTTCAAGACATTGTTTAAAATTGGAATACATTTCACTGTTTGCAAATATGTTGTTTTTGTGTATAAAGGTTTTTTGTTAATGTTTTTAATGCTCATCTATTCTAAATGGGTCATCTTTCTGAGCATCTCTGGCTGCTAAAGGCAATTGCCTTGATGGTAGAAGATGGACGAAAGAGCTAATATATCTGGGGTAATGCCCACTTGGGTTCATTTGTGAATATTGGAAGTGGCAATGAGCAATGCTTTTTTGTGGACTATTGTGACTGAGCTGGTAATATTTGCTCCTACAATATAATATATACCCACTGGATTGTGTTGCTTAATTAGTGAGTAGAGCATTTGCCTATGGACATTTCACATTTATTTGATACATTGAATTCCATGATAATTTCTTATAATTGGCCATATTTAATTAGTTTGAAATGATAAATTTTTCTGTTGGAATTGCATTGCCCAGGTAAAAAAAAATTGTACAGCAGGGGTAATTACAAAGTATGTTTTCCATGTTTATTTTTTGTAATACTTCACATGACTATTTAATTGAACACAAGATGGTGTCGTGCATTGTGACCAAGGTTATACACCCGCATTATATCAACATACATTTCACTTGCACCATAATTGAGTGCTGCTCTTTACTGGATTTGTAAAGCTGTGAAGAAATATATATATATATATATATATATATATATATTCACTTAAAAAACCATAAGTTTCACACATGTTATAGTTAGCTGGACATTTCACTCGTGAAAAACCATTGAAATTCCCCCGTTATAGTTAGTGCAGGCAACTATAACTCACGCGACCGCAACCCTCTGCTGATGACGTCAGATATTACATCACTGTATTTAGACACTTATTTACCCATGTCTTCTTCCATTAATTTTTAGCTATACATATATTACAAATATTTTTTTTTCAGAAAGACACATATGTCATCAGTGATGTAATATCTGACGTCATCAGCAGAGAATTGCGGTCGCGTGAGTTATAGTTGCCTGCACTAACTATAACGGGGGAATTTCAATGGTTTTTCACGAGTGAAATGTCCAGCTAACTATAACATGTGTGAAACCTATGGTTTTTTAAGTAAATTTGCAAGGTTTTTTAAATGCTAATTCCGAACTATAACGTGTGTGAAACCTATGGTTTTTTCAGTGAATTTGTACGTTTTTTTAAATGCTAAGTTATGTATTTATTTTATTTATTTTTTTAAGGTTTTTCACCGTGCGCGTACCATACTCGAACGGTGCGCTTCGCGCACCGTGCGCCCAAATTACGCAGTTCGCGGAATTTTTCCGTTTCCACCGTACGCACACGCTACGCGTACTCCACGATTTTTCGCAAACAAAATTAAAGGAAATTATGGCCCTTGGGGGTCCTTCTGGGACCCCCTGACTAAGGCTAGGGGGTCAGGAACTGTCCACCCTGCCCCCTTTTCACGTTCTCCACCTTTGTTTTTCACCCCCTCAGACTGCGAGAGACAAAATGGCGGCCGACACTTCCTGGTTTCGACCGATTCGAATGTTTACTAAGATCTAACAACCAATCAGAATCGCGCTCGCGCACGGCAGCGTGCGCGTACGGTAAGTTTTACCGTATGCGCACGGTGCGGCGCTTATATATATATATATATATATATATATATATATATATATATATGCTTTTAAATGCTATTTTCTCAGGAAATACTGAACAGATTTACACCAGACCTGCAAAAGGCACATCCCTGACCTGAGGACTACCTCTCTGCCAAATTTCAAGTAATTCTGTTTAGCCGTTCGGGCTGTAGCTTGAACTAAAGGTCCTATGGAAAAATGCATGGGGAAAACGCGTTTTGGGACCCCCCCTTTTTCTCAGCCCCCGCTTGACGAATCCCCCCGAGACTTTCAGGGAAGGAGCGGAGCGCCCCACCTATTTTGAAAATTTCGCGAGGATTCGTCAATCGGCGCCAAAGTTATTCCAAATAGAATGTTGCGGATTTCCTATGGAAACACGATCCTACCTATAACTATCAACTGGCGACCGCCAGTAGATAATATATATATATATATATATATATATATATATATATATATATATATATATATTATGTATTTTTTTTTTCACCGCACGGCCCGCTTTCGGAAACCCAGGCGCTCTATGGCGGTGCGATTGAGGTGCGGCAGGGCCAAGCCGTTTGTAAATTCACCTTCGTTTTTCCCCGAGGGGATTCCTCACGCACTCGCAGACAAAAAACAGCTTTTCCAATTGGATATGTATGATAGTTCCTTTTAATCACAGCGTGCCAGTTCAAACAAAGACTCTCTACGCGTTTCACCTCCCCTGAGGCTTGTTCACGAGACTAGCAAAGACTCAAGGATTTTTTTCACTTTTTGAATACACCTAAAAAACTTATGATGACATCACATCATGTTACGGTGCAGCTAAGCATTATGGTATTCGTAGTTTTAAACCTAACTCGCAGTATTTATCTCACCCTTATTGATACATGTATGGTTTGTAATACATATGCTCAAATTTATAACATTTATGCAGCCAGTCCGCTTTCTAGCTGTCAGATTAACACTAAAAATATATATTATACTAATGGAAATGGAACAGCCATGGGGCTTAAATCTGGATGCAGAACTGCCTGTGCACCTTTGATGTAACCGTGTATTCTTGGAGTGATATGTGGACTCTGGCTCTATAGTGTCCTAAGAACACATGTATATGGGTTTTTCTCCCTGGGTTCTAAAATGTGGTTCTTATTCAAACATGTGTTACTGTGCACTGATTACATGCAGACTTTGCACAAGGTGGGGCATGCAGGGAAGGTTACAACTCACACCGACATCCCTGATGGTAATGGTTGACCTATATCCCAACAGGTTTAACATGAGCATTTATATCACAGTTTTTATATAAACCAATAAAACCAGTATAGATTTGCAGCCAAGTGTTTGAGGGATTGCAAATGAGAAATCTGGCACTTTAAAGGTAACTTTACCCATGAATAATGGATCATAAAAGAAATGTGACAGAGCAAGATGGACTTTAGATGACAGGTTTGAAATTATGACAGAGCTAGGATACCTTATCCATAAGATCACTGGAGTACCCTATATTGCCAGCTATTATGTATACTTTAAGTGACAGTGGTGAATTACTTGGCCATTGTAGGAAGGTGGAATCTGACTGCATGGTTGCCCCCATTTATTTCCAGGTGTTTGAATGGTTTTTGACTAGTCTGGCTGGGATCCTGCTATCCAGGACCCCAGCCTATCTGCTTACTCTCTTAAATGACATGGAGTGCATATTAGATGCACTAGTGATTGGATACTGTGGTACCTTATGAGCCCCTAGTATATGGTACCTTGGGTACCAAGGGCATAGGTACTTCACAGGCAAATGTATTTTAAGATCACATACATAAAAATTGCGGGATGTTAAAACAACTAAATAACCCAGAATTTAATGTAAAATGAGGAGAATAATAGTGGACACTAGTATGTTATACACTAAATCACTTGTAATCACATTGTCATCATGTCACTGATAATTATTGGTTTAAAGAAAACTACATTGACCATAATGCAAAGCGAGCGCACCCAGGATGTGAGGTAACATTATGTGACTGAATTTAAATGTGCAAATCGGCTACTTGTCAAGTCACGTTTTGGTGTGCAAAAAACGAATATAATTATTGCCATAAACTTTGGTGGTTTGATGGAGACTCGTGTGGCAGTGTGAGCATAAAGTGTTTGCAGTTTTACAACATCGTAATACATATTGCCACTTTATGTGGGTGTCCAATTTTTAAAAGACCTGCCAGTGCAAATATAATAGAGGGTTATACGGCCCAGCATGAAGGAAGATGATATTGTTTTGTTTTTTTTGTAATTCATATTTAACTTTATTAGTCACAGTCACATAAGAAAAAAGAAAATACCATTTTATCTTCTACAAGCAAGAAGAAACCAATTCACAAAGAAAAAAAAAAGGGCATTTTTAAATTACATTAAATACAATTACAATGAATAAGTAAGTACAGATGGATATATGCAAAAGAATTAACATATCAGGTCATAACCAAATCAGGTTTCAGCAATAATTACAAAGGAAAGAGAAAAATACTTTTTAATCCCACTATAGACTGGACCATAGCCGTCCAAATTTGACCAAAGATCTCGGGCCCCTTGCTTTTAACAATGCCAATTCCATTTCGTAGACCCCCCTCAATAGCAACCAAAATTTGTTAATAGTGGGGCTAAATTTTTCTATCCATACTCTAGCAATAGTCAGCCGAGCACAAGCCATAAAAATTGACACAAAATTTGAGACATTGCCTGTATCCAATAATAACCCCAGTAAGATTTCCTTCTCTGATAATACCGTTGTTTTACCAGTTAGCTTACTCAGTTCCTGGGCAATCCTACACCAAAAATCAGCAAGCTTGGGACATGTAACGAACATATGCCGTAAGTCTGCAGCAAATTTGTTACACTTAGGGCAATAAGATTTAATAGAATTGCTTGAAGTAGACCATTTAGAGATCACTTTTGGGGTATAATACAGCATAAATACAATGCGGTGCTGTTGTAGTTTTAAATTGATTGAAGTGACAGAAGAGTTGATTCTAACAAGTGAATCTGAGACCTCGTCAGAAGTCACCTCTATACCAAACATAGTATTTAATTTAGTTGTAACCTGAGGCAAATCATCTTCAAATTCATCCATAAAACAGCCGTAAGCTCTCCCTATAAGACCACGATTATCATTCTTGAAAATTACACGAAGATGATATTGTACATCAAAGATGTTTTCGCTTCTATGCTGCATTCTATAAGGAGGCTGAGTATTGTATTCTCTACATTGATCAGACAATCTGGACGGTATAAAAGCACTGATTTTATGCGTGCAAAGGGATAATAAGCAAGTAGTAAGTACTAGGTGTGCCTGGAGGTAATTTTATGGAAATGTACACACGCAGGATGCTTATACACCTACATTTTACTGCCCGGATTTATACATAAAACCACTGTGTGCAGTACGTGATTTATATGTCAGACTTGGCATCGCTCCTAGGTACCATTGCACAATATATTGGTATTCTTTATTAAAGTGATGGCCTGAAGTAGCGGTTGCAAGTGAGCAGGCAGATTTTTACCCAACCCCATTCATGGTTGAAGCAACAATCCCTATGTTTATTCCAATCCGTTAAGAGTTGCTGTGCTTGCAAAATTACATCCCCTGACGATAGGTCGCCCCTGCATAAAACCTGTTGGAAGAAAGGATAAGTGTGGAAGTTGACCTCCAGAGGGAGTTCGGGAAATGAGATGTTCCATCAGTGTGAGGCAATCTTTTATAATAATCAAGCATATGGGGAAAAGTCATGAAATGCACTGTTTAGGCTTTATAAAATCTCAGAATATCATCCGCGGAGCTTGGAGAATTCTTACCTGCACATTCCATAAGGTTGAGGTAAAACTACCTGCACTGGGGTTCAAATCCAGCAAGTGCAATGCGAATTTCTCCCTATGGAAGCTATATGCCTGTTAACATAATCATTTTGTTTAGTGAGTCTCTAAGCCACCTTCCCTTTGGACATACGAACAAATGCTATTTTGTTGCCGGAACCCCTTCGTCTCACAGAGAGATAGAGCATACCGACTCTGGACGGAGGCAGAACAAGCATGACAGGATGACCAAGTGGACTTGTTGAACTGGGTCAGAGAACTCAGAAGCTGCTGGTAGCACGAGTACCGAGGTGAGAGTACATGATAAGGGCTCATGAGGTGCTATTATTATATTCTGCAGTTCTTTTAGAGCGCATAGCTACCCAGCCAGGGTTTCCCAGTGCTTTGAAATCAGGTAAATCAGTCTAGGAGGAGGTGAATAAGCCACGTTTTCAGTTCCTTGCGAACAGTGGAAAGGAAAGCACAGCATCTTCAGGACTGTGGAAGGGCGTTCCATAGCGTAGGACCAAGAAAGGAAAATGAGCGTCCGCCCATGCGGGTGTATTTGTCTCTTCGAACCGTGAACACAAATCCACTGCTTGAGCGCAGGGTGCGAGCCAGAGAGTATGGACTCACTCGTTTTCAAGTACCGTGGTCCTGAGCAAGAGCCATGGGCCGAATGTGGTGGGAACAGGGCCGGTCCTAGGATATGTGGGGCCCTGGGAAGAATCGGAACATGTGAGGCCCTTAAGCAGATACGACGCGGGATCGGTTCGGCTAAGAAAGTTATTTTTTTCCTTTAAATTAAAATTACCCCCCGCCCCCACAGTTAACAGCTAACAACCATTGACAAAACGCAGCCGCGGCTGAATCATGCCGGCTGCGACTAGGTTTTGTCAATGGTTGTTAGCAGTTTAAGCTAAATAAGTAACTACTATAAATGATTTTACTTTCACCTTGTTGTTTTGATCACACACACTTTCATAGAATCACAACTGCAATGCAGGGCGATTGCTCTTTGTGCTCTGCAGAGAGGCCATATTTTGAATGGTCATGTCATCTGAACACCTTTTTGACCCACAGACAGGCACAGTGTGAAAGGTGTACTGCCTGCAGCCTCAACTCCAAAGTGCTCAACTGTAGCCTGTTATAAACACCTGGAGGCTACTCCATACAAAGGGTGCATCATCCAAGAGTAATATGCTGTGAAATAAAATACACAAACACACATGCTGGAAATAGCTACCACTCTTGGGGAATGCAAGATTCAGTAAAGCATGGGAAATATAAACAGGAACAACATTACTGCCATGGATTACCATAACAGCAGGACCACTGGAATTATGTGGCAGGAGAGGGCTAAATTATGTGGCAGGGTGAGTAAATTATGTGGCAAGAAAAGGCAAATTATGCAGCATAACCCGGCACATTTTAAAATAGTATTACTTCATTTTTTGCCATTTTTTAAACTTGGTGGCACTGGTTGCATCCCATTAGTACCAATTTAACACCCACATTTAGTAGTGGGAAACAGAAAGTTGACTATTCCAGCTTTTCAAAGGACCTTCCCACATGCAGCAAGATGTGTCGCTGCATTTTTAGTAACTTTTGAACTGTTTGAGATAGAAAGCAATTTTGTTGTTAAAATCTGTAGATTATGCAGCAGCTGATGGATTATGTGGGAAATGCTCAAATGCAAAATTATGCAGAAATCGCCGCCACCGCACGATCTTATAATTCCAGTGGCCCTGCCTAACATGCAGCATTAGACTGGGAAATAAAATAGGCCTCTGTACGAATATAAAAGGGGCCTCCATTAGGCAGCTAGTTAGCTAGAAAAGTGTCCCATATTTACAAACTAGCGCAGTTTTCAACTTGTAAACACATGGCGTATAAGTTTTTTGTAAGGTATGGAAGGACTGCACTGATTTGTTTGCTGCAGGCAATGTTTGCTTTATTATCATAAAAATCAACAGTAAAAACCAGCTCACCTGACCATATAGCAGGCCAACAACTAGCCAAACAAACGGCCTACATACTGATCTGAGAGCAGTGCTTTAAGTGGGTTGAAAAAACCTGTCATTGCCTCCAGATAAATATTACAAGTAAAATTACACCTAGAACAAGACAGTACTATTGGCTTTGTCAGTGGTTATTAGTTACATAAGGTGAATAAGCAGCATCTACGGCTACCTTTTTTATATAATATTGAAAATGCTCCAGTTCTGACATGATGAGAATGTGAAAGAACTATAACGATCTCACTGAAGTAGTATTAAAGGTAGCGAGCGAAGGGTGGAACTGCTGCAGAGTTAAGATTTGTTTTTTCCCTCTGAGGGTGAGGGCACCTGCTTTTCAGAACTTCCATTCATTGTGCAGACACTGGATCAATGTTTTTGCAGGCAAACTTAAGGGCATGAATATAGGGCCCCTTTTCAATGTCCATTTTAATTTACTTCCGGGTCCAAGACTTGAGTGACCCAGCAGACTTTAAACCATGCTCCATCCACTTTTGCATGCGGATTCTGCTCCTCTGCGTGCACCTCTTGTCTCAATGCCGAGCACACACCTATCTGCCCCCCCCCCCCCACTCTATTCCATTTGTCTTGCCTCTTTTATTCGCCTCTCTGCTCCCTTTCCCCTTGTCCTTGGTGAGCAGTTTCCATTGTGATGAGCTGCCATTGCCACTCTATCCTTTTCTGTGTGGCTGCAGGATATTCCGTCTTTTATTCATACAGGGGCAGAGCCACTTGGCAAGGGCACTCCAATTACCCGTCTGATTGCTGTCATCAACATGCAGATGCAGTCATTAGGCCCACAGAGACGGGCCAGCAGGGGAGATTGACATAAAAAAGAAAAATATAAACTCTGGGGGGGCCCCCTGGGCCACGGAACTTCTGATGTCTTTAAAGGTGCGTGGCCCCATGGCTGCGGGCAGGCGCGGGGCCCTGGGCAGCTGCCCACGCTGCCCATGCCTAGCGCCGGCCCTGGGTGGGAAGTGCTGTAAATGGGTAAGTACTTCACAACCCAAGAGACATATTTATTTATTTATATTTACAATCCAATACAACAGGATATCAAAAGCAACGAGGTGCTTTCACAATGAATTAGAATAAAATATAATAATATGCGTGGATTACCGGGAGAGTCCAGGCTCCTGTGGGGAGGACTAAATGCTGGTCACTTCCTTTCTAAAAGATTTACAAACCACACATGTTCGGTGTGCAGAGAGAAAATCACGCGCACGCATAGACACACACACTCTTCTATGTGTGTGTATGTAATATAGGAATATACGTATTTGCTTAAAAAAAATTCAAATATGAACTCAAAATGTTCTTTCTTTGGAATTTCATTCATCTCTCGTCAAAGTATTTCTCCAGTTCGCCGCCTAAAAAAGAGAATTTGTAAAAGCACAGCTCCAGTTTGTCCCACATGAAAAGTCTAATTACATTCTCTAATTAAATCTACTACTTCAGGGGGACATTTTATTTCACGTGTATGGGAATTTCTCTTCTGAATTTTCACACTTCATTAAAGTAATTTATTTCACTTGAATATGAGTAAGAAAGGTAATCGGTCTATAAACATTCAGCCTTGTGGGAGAAAATGCTCACATCAGCTCTTTTCACCTCTTTTCCTAATGAAATCCGTATTATCTATTTCATACATTTGCTGCTTAATTAACAATGAAGCCTACCTAAAAAAATGAAGTCATAAAATGCACCATTGAGGCGTCGTAAAATCTCAATATATCATCCATAGATGCCGGGCCACTTCATATCAGTCGGCTCAAGAAAGAGAGGCGTCTGCTTTCTTGACTGCGGCTATGAAACTGCAGAGCTTCCCATGGACAAAAAATACAATTACTGGCATCTAGTCATGGGATACTTATTTTAACTGCCCTTACTTGCTACTTCAGACAAATAGGCTACGTTATGAATGAATGAATCATTTAATAGTATAGAAATGTAAAACTAGTATAGAAATAAGGTGGCTTGGAGTTCATTTTGTTACTCGATAAGCATCGTTCCTTCAGCAGGAAAGTAACCCTTGAATAAAAATGCCAATCTTCTGATACATAATTTCCCCATACACATTTTCGCCACACCCGAGTGTGTTATGGGTGTTCCTGATGAAAGCCATTTTATCGGAAGGCCACTGTCTGCTGACATCAAGATTGCATAGCCGCCTATACATTGCTTATTCATGACACAACTTGGCAGGAACGTGTGTTAGATTTACGTGATGAAGAATGCAATCAATGTTCACATGTCCCAAAGGAGAGAGGAACACGCGTTTCTGTGTTGAAATATGGAAGTGAAAAGGAAGATATACCATCTATGACAAATTGGTAATATCTTTCCGAAAACAAATAAATTAACATGTCTGTCGAGTTATTATGATAGAACATTAACTGTCAAAGTCAGTTGGCCTGGCTTAAATGTGTTAACACATGCAAACAGGGGCATGCATAAACACACTGTGTCTGTTTGTGCCACGTGTCTGTGTAACTTGCCTCTTTCTATGCCCAATGCAGCAGAAACCCATGCTTAATGAATAAGAGACGCAGGGCACAGGCATAAGTGGTATGGTACTAGAATTTTATGGCCTGAATATCCTTTGAGAAAATATGTTCTTAACATCGTTTACATAAATACCACCCCATGGCAGATGGGATAGTAGAACATCTACACCCAATGGAGCAATATTTCTATAGACAGTATTAGGCCATGATTTTTACAACATGTGGTAATTTTGTAATCAACATCCTGACATACAACTGAAATAAGAAGCAGATACAATGCATAAATAGTCTGTGCCTATTTGTGTAGGTGTGTGCATGTTACACATCAAAGTCAGAATATTGGCTTTGTCAACGCTTGTTGTCAATGTGTTTCCGTTTGCAAAGTCGTGGATTTTGTCACTCTCGCCTCCACCATAGCATGAGGAGGATGTGTTAAGGTCAAGAGTTTCAAATGAATGAATAAACTGGTCTGAGAAACCAAATTTGAGGAGTTAGATGTATGCATGAGGGGTTTCTTTATGGAAATCAGTCCAGGGTTGATTACTTATTGGGAACTGGGAAAGTGCAATGCAGTAGTTGATTACTGTCCAATAGAACGGATTTGAGGAGGAATATCTGGGTGTCTGTCTTGTAACCAGTGAAGGGTGAAATCTCTACAGAAAATCTCATCACAAGAGAGGGTGAGGTGATAAGTGCTGTGGTTTAACGAAGGAAGCAATTCATAAAACAAACTTTGCTGCCATGTGGGCTGTATAAGATGTGTGTAGTTTCCACGGTGAGACCCTGGAACAAGAAGGAGTTTATTAAGTCCACTAGTTTGCATTTGAAGGACTCTTTGTGTCTGGAGGTGACACGCCCATCAGTGTTTCTGTTCGAGTGAGGTTAAGGAACTTGTATCGCAATACTCAGATAGTGGTACAGAGGACGTGCAAAACCAGGTTTCTGTGAGTTAAATAGTGTCATGGGCCATTCTTGGATGAGGGCAGACATGGAAATTGCATTAGAGACTCCTCACCTATATTTCATTAGGACAGTTGTGGTGTTTTGCACCAGTGGGTTTGGAAGAGGGGATTCTTCTGAGGTTCTTGGGCAGATTGACATGGATTGTGTTTATGGTGTCTAGCGCGGGAGATTGAGGTAATCAAATCTGTTGTGAGACCACAGGGTATAGAGATGTGTGGGGTGTGCGTTGGAGGAATGATGTCCTGCACCACTGGGGTTGGTGTGCTCTTCAGGGGTAGTTATGTAAAGTACGGCAGGGCTGGGGTGTTAGAAGAGCAGTCCATGGGAGGAGACTGCTGCTGGGTGACAGATGGAGTGCGAGGTTTGCAGACTTGGCACTGTCTAATGGGGGTGATCAAGCTTCAGTTTGATGTAAAGCAGGTACCTTTTGAGTGTGGATAAGAGATATGTTCTCTGGTGAGTAGTAAGTGGTTCTAATGAAGTATGGGGCAGCACATGTGAATAATGTCTATGGATGCTGAGCCCATCCATGGAGAGTTACTTTGTGTGCTGCTGTTTCGTTGTACCTGGGCTAAACTGGGAGGTTGGTGAACATATGGAGGCTGTATAAAGGGGTGGTGGTAGCTACTGAGAGAAATAGTGGTTTTGTCCTGGACTGGCTTTCCCAAGCGTTTAAACTTTTTATTATTGAATATGATTGCATGCATTCTGCAAGGCATACTATAGCATGATTTAGAGGGCGAGGGGCCCCTCCAAAACAAGGAACCCTAAGGGTGCACCACAGTGGCTCCAGGGGACTCTGTTACGCCCCTTTGGGCCAGATCTATAAATCCCTGGTCCTTTTCTTGCCTGTGGTTGCACGTAGAGTGGCGGTATGCAGGATTCCTTGTGTATGCTCTATGCTTCTGCTGGTTGTCTCACTGATAAGCCTCACAGCATTCTCCCAGTAATCTAACAGTCTAGGGCATTCCCAGACCATGTGGTAGTGGCCTGCATCTTCTTCATCACATCTAGGGCATCTCGCTCGTGCATCAGAGTCGAATCTTTTATACCTGTTGAGTGTAACCTATGCTAGATGTATAGCTGCACGTTTCTAGAAATTTTAGACGCACTATCGCTCATGGGTTTATTTATATACAGAGCCCGTTTATCCCTCAAATTGTCTAATGAACATTTGCCCGATTGACTAAGGCACAGTACATACGTGTTACTGCTCTACTCCCGCCAATGGTTGTCCACATTATTCTGAGTTTATTGTCGCCCGTCTTCCAGGACTTTTGTATTGCAATGCTAATTGAGCCATAAGAGTAGAAAATGCCCCACTGGCAGCCCAGAATCTTTAAGGGTCCCTCCTTCGTATAGGTTCACTAGCATCGTTATCTCTCGCAATATTCCTCATAGCCCCCCTTCCAAACGCCCGTGTTTTGCAGGCCCTGTATGCTCCCCAGGGCAGTTTAGGATCGAATTGTGCATGTGTGTCCCCTGCAAGGATTGTGCCCAACGCAATTTGAGTACTTTCAACAGACTCCGTGCTAACTCTGACCCTCCCCAAGGTTTTAGTGGGATATTTAGTAGCTCTGTTTAAAGTAGGGGTTTTGCTTGTTTCTATTTTTGTGACGGTCATTCTTTTGTCCAACCATCTTGTTGCCTATTGCATCTGGGCTGCTAGGCAATTAAGTTCAAAATCGTGAGCAGCTAGTCTGCTTTCATTCACCAGAAGTCATGCTTGGCTAATGACTCTCTTTATCCCTTTTAACACCCCAGATCCGGTTTATTGATATGTTAACATCCCGTATATTGTCCTTTGGTATTCTGATCTGGAGTGTTGTAAAGTAATGGAACAGGTACGGCAAGGACACTGTTTTTGAAAGGGCAGTTCGCTCTGCCCTGGGAAGGAGCAATCTTTCCAGAAAGCCACACCTCCTCTTAATGTCACTATAGACAGTTCTATATTCCCATCTTGCAGTTCTACCTCTGATCGGTCTGTATGCACCCCAATCATTATATCGTGGTTGGCTTCCATTTCAGTTTCCTGACAACCTCCGACGTCCCACTGTCGTCTAAGTTCTGGCGAATGGGGAATGTACTAGGTTTGCTCCAGTCGACGTTTAGTCCAGGGGTCTTCCTAAATCATTCTTCGGCCTCTATAGTCTCTTCAGTATCAACGGATGCTTTTTAAAAAAGAATTGGTACATGTTCTTTTGTGGTGCTGCCTCGAAATGAGGTCCTCTTATGCAGTAAGTTCACCAGTGGGTCCACCGCAATGGCGAAGAGTAGCAGGGAAAAGGGAACCCTTTACGTGTCCCTCTACTAACTCTATGCGCATTTGAGAAAAAAAATTCAGTTCAATCACGCGCTGTGCATTCCTTGTAAAGAAATGAGGTCCGGACATTGCAGCTAAAGGGAAGTCCTCCTAGTCGCCTACGCGGACACTGTGGAGAAGGGGGCTGCACTGGTGTGTCCAACAAGAGAAGCCAGTCTATGATGCACGGGTATGTCCAGTTAAGCAAAGTCGGTCTATGGTGCATGGGGTTGTCCAGTTATGCAAAGCCGGTCTATGATGCACGGGGTTGTCCAGTTATACAAAGCCGCTCTATGATGCATGGGGTTGTCCAGTTAAGCATGCCAAAATTTGAAGCAGATGGTTTGAAGGGGGGGATATCTACTCAATTTAAGAATACTCCCAGGACGAATGTCTTTATATTACTGCATGGGGCTCTCGTAGTGTCATTGCCATGCCTGTAATGATTTTTAACCTCACCAGGGGCGTTGTATTGGTTGCAATGCAACTTGTTTTAAATGTACCGAAAACAATAAAAATATGTTTATCAAAAAAAAGAAATGAGGTTCATGCTCTAAACCAGGCTTTTCCAACAAGTAGCTCTCCAGCTACTCATGAGTAGCTCTCTTGTGTGCTGCCCAGTCTACTGAATTAGAAGCTTTTGCTTGGTTGAATTAATATACATATATCAAAACTAAAAAGTGAGTATTCAAGATGAAAATGTGTGCATTTTCAGAGCTCATAATTTCCAAAATAGATTTAAAACTCATTAACGATAATCAAGCAGCAGTGGGAGATTTATTATTAATATTATTACGTTGGTATTATTACCCTGGTGCCAGAGGCATTGCAGATGTGGCCGTCATGTATTACTCTAGTAGAGAAATTCAAAATTGACAAAGCCTTTTTTCACATTACTGCTGGTAATTCTGCTCTGAGGTGATCACGGCTGGTAATCTTGCATAGGGTGACAACTGATAGAATCTTTTCTGGTGTGTTGGGAACTAATTTTAGTAGCTCGGAATGATTTTTATTGAACACAAGTAGCTCTTACTACTGCATCTAAACCCACCACTAAGTCTCATCTCGTCTAACGCTAGGTTTAGATATTTTCACTGTAATATGCTGAAAGCTTTTTTGACATCAATTGAGCATATTACTGCATTTGGGTGTGGTTCAAATGAGGGTTGCATTTGGATATATCTCCCAATGATTATCATTGTGCCCTGGGATAAACCCACTGTAGTGCGAGGTGTATTGGTTTTAAGCATTGAGAGGGGTCTGTATGACACAATTTCTGTTGCATCAATTCTTGTTTTCAGGAGGGGTACCATTGCTACCTTTCTAGTTTGGGTGGAAGACCATGCTACTGCCTCACTGCATTGTATACCTCAGTCAGGACCGGTACGAGTGGATCAATGTATGTTGCATAAAATTCTACGGGAAGGTCATCAAAACCTGTTTTCCTCTAGCCATGTTTTTTAATGCAGCAACAACCTTGTTTGCATTGTGCATGCAATTTTGCTACTTTGTGCTGTGATGCAATGGAGCAACTATTTTTCAGACCTACAGTTTCTTGTCGAATGTAACTTGCATTGGCCTGAGGGTATTGTATTTATCTTCGGAGCAGATTTAACATTCTATTGCCATATCACATGGCTTTGACAAAAATGGTATAGACACATAGATCCAACCTTGTACACATTCTACTAACTGCCACACACACTCAAACTACAAAACACACTTCAAGCTCATGCGCATTAGTGCTCAATCTGCAGCACTGAAACACGCCAATCATCCCTGACCTCCTCACCTTTCACAAGCTTGACTCGCTCGTCATCACAGAAGCGTGGGTTACGGCCACATCTTCACACATCCTAGACATCCTTCTTCACACAAGTTACAGCATCCATTGTACAAATCCCGCACATAAGAAAGTAGGAGGCATCACTGTCATCCATAAGTAGTCCTGGTACTGCACCCAAAGCAAGCAAGTAACAGTCAACAGTATTTAGACAAAATATTGAGTTGTAAATATCGTGATGAAAAAATATCGTGATGCAGAAATATTGTTGTCAAGAGTATAGATTTTTTCAGGTAAGTAATTTCATGGTGAAGTTTATCTTTGTTAATATTGTTTTCATTAATATAGTTCTAAAAATATATATTTTTAATTATCTTAATGTGTTATAGTTCACACATTAATTTTATGTGCTATTATTGTTTGTATAATTAATAATATTTTGAATTATAGTTTGTAATTTTAAGTGATTGATTTTTTTAATTTAATCGTTAACAGAAACTTATAATGTCCTAGTGGGTTGCTAGGTTTGGAGGAGTATAGGGTGGGAAGTTAAGTAATAATTAAAAATTAATTATTAATTGCATATTTAATTGATTATAATATCTGTAATTTGTGTAATAATATTTTTTAGTCATATATTAGGTGTGTGCTGCTGGAATTGTAGGGGTATAGGGTGGGATGTCAACTGAGCAATATTTAATTAACAATTAATTAATCATTTATCATTCATTATTTAATTGATTAATAATTCTTTAAATTGTGTAATAACTTTATATATTAGTTATATTTTAGGTGTGGGCTATTGGGTTTGTAGGGATATAGGTTGGGAAGTTACTTAAGTAATTATCAATTATGCATATCTTATTTTTTTATTAAAGGATCAATAATTAGGTACATTATGTAATTTTGATTTATTTTAGATAAATTTTAGTTGTGGATTGCTAGGTTTGTAGGAGTATAGAGTGGGGTGTTATGTAATAATTAATTAACAAATAATTATTAATTGTTAATTAGTTAATTGATTCTCAATTGTGTAAATTGTTATACTTAATTATTTTAGTTATATTCTAAGTGTGTGCTGCTTGGCTTGTGGGGGTATAGTGCGGAACGTTAATTGGGTAAGAAATAAATACATATATTAAATTGATAATTATTAAATATATATATATATATATATATATATATATATATATAATATATATATATAAATATAGATATATACATATAATGTTCATATTAAGAGTTTTATATTTGTTCTAAATTAATAGGGTTATTCAAATATGTAATGTGTTTAAGTGAAGTACTGTCTTTACTGTTGCACAGACTGGAGAGGAAATAGTAAATATAACCCCTCCAAAGTCCAATGCTTTCCCTTCTGTTGCACAGACTGGAGTGGGAATGATACATTTGATCCCTCTGAAGTCCAACACTTTCCCAACTGTTGCACAGACTGGCGTGCAAATAGTAAATCTTAACACTTCGAACTCCAACGCTTTCTCTACTGTTGCACAGACTGGAGTGGGAATAGTAAATGTAGAATAGTAAATGTAACCCCTCTGAAGTCCAACGCTTTCCCTACTGTTGCACAGACTGGAGGCTGAATGGCAAATCTTATCCCTCCTAAACCCAATAATCTCCTTACTGTTGACCTGTTTGCTGTGGGAATAGTAAATAAAACCCCTCTGGAAGTATGCTTTCACTACTGTTGCATAAACAGTAGTGGGAATAGTATATCTATTATGACCAGACTTCAATACTTTTCTTTATGTTGCTTAAATATATCTGTTATTGTTACCATTTTTTTAATTTTACATTATTTGTGTGTGTGTGTGTGTGTGTGTGTGTGTGTGTGTATATATATATATGTCGATATATCGCGCTGCAGGCAACGCAGGAAACAGTCGCACTCAGGATCTTATTTTAAGCAGATAAAGTATTTATTGACTTGACGCGTTTCGACACACTGTCTTTGTCAAAAAGTCATACACTCGAAAACGGGCAGCCATGTCTTTTAAAACAGAATTTCCTGCTTACTATCCATGAACATAGAAAACATTTTTACATTCATGTGAGCATGTCCTGAACACCTCTTGTTGGAAGAAAGACTATCCAATCTTAACAACAAAACTTCATCGTTACAAGTTGACAAAACAATCACATAGAGGTTTCTAAATTAAATAGAATTCATAAGTGAATTAACTATTATTGCATAATCAACAATAAAGGAAATCAGCTTGTGTGTAAAGAAATATATTTATATAATTCAAAAATGCCAAGTGGCATATATCTGAACGTAGCGAACCGGGCCAGTGCCCGTTGCGTATTTATAGAGAGTTCAGGATGTCATGTTTTGGAAGAGACGCAAAAATATCAAAGACCTAAAGTCAAGTCTGCCCATGATCGAATATGAGTGAGAGAAAAACAACTCTGTGTCGGAATGGCATTGAAGCAGACTAGGGGTATTGGGAATCACAAAAACGGGAAAAAGAGGGGATACAAGCCCCATTGGGCTTAATCAAACCCTAGTACATTTACTGAATGTGCATGATGATCATTTCTACAAAATCCTTGATTGTTAGGTTAGTATTGGAATATATTAACTCAAGGTGTAGACAAATTAAGATCCCACAGCCGTACGGATATATATATATATAATTAAGATAATAATTTTGGTAAATGTCTTTTTTTGGGAATTTATAGTTTTCTATATTTAATTAATTTGGTAAGTAGTTTAATGTTTTGCAGTTGATTTGGAAATATTTTTTATGTTTCATTTATATGCTTTTTATAGTAGTATATTTTAAAGAATGAACCAAAAAATGGAATATGATGTAAAATATATATTTTAATCATAGTTTTACATTATATATATATATATATATATATATATATATATATATATATATATATATATATATGCATATATAAACATGCACACGTGTGTGTGTGTGTGTGTTTGTATAAGTATATATTTATATATAGTATTAAATACAATTTCAGTTTATATTAATGGTTATACATTAAAATATTTAAGATTTACTATTTTAAACTATATATATTAAAACAATGTGTTTTTTAAAAACTATTTTATTAGCATTTTCAAATGTATCCAACATTACGTCATCATACAGAGCAAGTATGAATAACATCATTCCTGACATATCTGGTTTCATTTCTTATAGTACACCAATCTTACAGATGTTACGTGACATATTCCAATAACAAACTATGCATACCATATGAAGGATATAATATTCCTCCATTACAACCTGAATATCAGGTTAACTGATGTATGCATGTATGCAGAGTGTGGCTTGTTGGTTAAGAATTATTTCTCTGCAATTTAATGCAGATAAAACTGAAATCCTTTGTACTGAAGGTGGGAGAGTGTCCCAGTCTCTTCCGGTCAACTTCTGCCCCATTCCTGCAGACCCCCCATTGCGACCATCTAAGGCAGTCCGCAATTTGGGAGTTACATTTAATGAGAAACTGACATTGGAAACACACGTCAACAAGATTTTGGGGACCTGTTTCTCTCTTGTTAGGATCTTGAGGAAGATTCTTCCCCAGCTCCCTGCTCAACTGCGCCCTCTGGTAGTTAGGAGCATGATTTTGAGCAGGTTGGATTATTGGAATTCATTATTGCTGGAATCCCCTAAATGTTTGACTGGGAGATTGCAGAGAATTCAGAATATGGCAGCCAAGTTGGCTCTGGCACGCCCCCGCCAATCTTCCTCTACTCAGGCCCTTGCGGAGCTACACTGGCTTCCCATAGCCCAGAGGATCTATTTAAAGTCCCTCTGTGTTGTGTTTAAGGCATTGCATGGTCTGGGTCCCATACCATTGCAGAGTAAATGCTGCTGGTATGCCCCTTCCCGCTGCCTTAGATCCTCTACAGCTTACTGGGTGAAAGTACCTCGGATCAGAAGAGGTAAGCTGGGGGGACAAGCTTTCAGTGTTGCTGCTGCAAGACTTTGGAACAAACTGCCCCTAGAGCTGCGACAGATGAAAGATCTTTTATCTTTTCGTAAACAACTCAAAACCTGGCTTTTCCCCCGAATCTAACATCTCTCTGCTTATATTATAATAACTGTCCCGTCTTTTCTCTCAGGATGCTCGATGAGTTGCAGTGCGCTCTATAAGCTCTTTTTACATTACATTACCTCCCGTGCAATCATAGTTGATATTAAAAACAATGTTTTTGTATGTTTTCTTGATGATATTAGTGTGAAACAGGATATATGTTTTGATATATTTGTACTTACCATTATAAGTACAGGGATACAATATTTTTGTAATCAATATTTTTGACACAATATTTTTAACTCACAATATTGTTGTTTTTGATATTGTGTCAGTGATTCACAGTCAACTCCATGGAGCTGCTGGCATGCCATTTCCCACTCTCTGCAACTCAGGCACCACCTTCCACCTTATCTACAGGCCTCCGGGCAGAACAAGGTCTTCATTGATGAATTCTCAGATCTCCTTGTTCATCTGAAATGCCCATACCACCCTCTTGTGTGACTTCAAATTCCCAAACAATACAAGCTAAAAAACCCACAACAGACAGCCCCTTCTTCACCCTCATTAATACATCGACGTGGTGCAGGATCGTGCATCAAAACATTCCAAAAGCCACATCATCGACCTTGCCTTCTCAACCTCACCAAAAATCCATTGAAAATCACCCATAACCCTGGACTGGGCTGGACTAACTACTTTGTCATCCCTAACTTCCTACTCCGCTTCTTACCTGAAAACTAGGGTAAACAGAAAGGAGAAGACCAAGCCTTCAGAACATTTAAACACTTCTCCATAGACAACCTGATGCTTGAATCTATCTTTAACCCTAACGAGTCCATGTCCGATGCGAACACCTTTCTAAATACCTTCAACAATTTTTGGGAGGCTATGTGAGTATCCACATCCTAATTTCGACATGCAAATGTGCGCCAAAGCCTTCAGCAGCCTCGAAAGATCTCAAGTGGTGGTTGATGGCATGTTACATTGGAGGGCCGCAAAAAAGTTTACAAATAAATAAAAAAGTTCACTTACCTTACACTGCCACTCGATGTTCTGCAGCACAACTTCAATGTTCTGCAGCATGTCCTCAGAGCACGAAGCCTACAGCCAACTCTCTCATCCAATCAAAACGCTGTTCTCCTGCTTTTTAACAGCATGAGTGAAGGGTCGTGATTGGCTGGAGCAGGCTGGCTCTACGTTACAATACGCACTATAGGCTTGTGCCTGCTCTCCAACCCAGCTATCCAAGACAGCCGGGTTTGAGAGGTTTGAATTGCGTATGTTGGTTTGACTGCAGTAAAGTAGCCAGCCAAAATGGCATGCGCACTTCAAACTTAAGTAGCCACTCCTCACTGCTGCCAATCATTGACAGCAGTCGTACACAGGCCCAGTCGTGCACTCACACTCCGTTTTTTGGGCGAGAGTAAAAAGTAAAATGGTAATAAAATCATTTTATTATCGCTTTATTTTTTTTAGCTCTCTGCGCTGCAGTGTGTGGGGGGAGGATGCTCCTTTGCTCCCATGGAAGAACCGCTGTGGAATACCTTGCTGACAATAAACAATTTATCCACAGAGAGGAAAGAAAATGGAAGAAAAATTGAACTCGCGAGGACCTCTTGATACAGAAGTCCCTCAGCACAACATGCAGACAGCTCATCACATCATCCAAAGGAATTTACTATACCAACACTGTCAATGAAGCCATCAACAGAAGCAGAGCACTGTTCAAAACAATCAGGCACTGAATCAATCCCCTGCTGGACCCATCTATTCCTCTCAACATTAAAAGGACAAATCCATCAACCTCTTCTTGAATTAATAAATACAGAAGATCCAACAGCACATCGACAACTCAAAGCCTGCTACCTCTCTTACACCTGTCCCTTCCGGTAGAAGTCTGCAATGGTCAACCTTCAAAGCCCTGTCTCGCCCAAATCTCACTGACATATTAAACACCCTCGAAGTCACTTCTTACTATTGTTCTTCATCAAAGCTCTCCCTGGGAACATTCCCTTACCGCTACTTACCATTGTCATTACCTCCCTCACCCAAGGCATCTTCCCAGAAACTCTCAAGACAGACTAGATCCGCCCACTCCTAAAGACCCTAATGACCTCACTAAGTACGAGCCCATCACTCTCCTACCATTCATCAGCAAGATAACTGAAAAAGCGGTCTTTGTTCAACTCCAATATTTTATCAATGCATCTACTGCACAACTATAAATCTAGCTCCAGATCATACAGCAGCACAGAGACCACTGCCTTACACATCGTAGATGATTGCTTCTCGACCACAGATGAAGGTGTATTGCTGAACCTTTGACCTGCCTTTGATCAGTCGACCATTTCTCCTTCATATGCACCTTGGAGTCTTGAATGGGATTCACCGGCAATGTCCTTCACTGGCTATCCTTCTACCTTTCCAACAGACACCAGTTCGTTCATGTGGACACCTTCAGGTTACAAAAGATTCCTATCACCTCTGGAGACCCCCAAGTTTCAGTAATGTCTCCTGTCCTCTTCACCCTCTACATGGAGTCACTTGGTATCCTACTCACAGATAACAGCATCAAGATTCATCAATATGCCAATGAAACTCAGCTTTACTTGAAAGTCTCCTCTGCTTCTGACATCCAGAGCCTCAAACACTGCTTGCAAACTTGCAAGACATGAATGTCCTGCGCATACCTGAAGCTAAACCCAACCAAGGCAGAATCCCTGCTATTTCCCAATAACAACAAATAAGATACAGTACAAACCTATCTCAATGATATGAACCTTGATGGTTTCAAACCCCAACGTTCACCAAATGCCAAGTCATGTGGATTCTCCCTGAACACCAACATCACCTCAATGGACACACTGTCAAAAATATAAAGATGGCATGGTACTAGTTCTCTCTTCTAAAGAATGTCAAACTGTTTCTTCCAGATAGCAACTTCAGAACTGCTGTTCAAGCCTTCATACTCTCATATCTGGATGATGGTAATGTTGTCCTCCATAGCCTCTCAGACACTACATTGGCACCGCTTAGGGGTATCCTACATGTCCCAGCATGTCTCATATAGGGCCTGAAGAAATATAATCACATCAACCCGTCCGATGGGATTCCATTTGCTTCCCATGCTAGTTCAGAACCTACTGCCACTCATTGAACAGAGGACTGGATGGTGGCGGAGCTGAAGGGCTCAGTTTAGTTTTCCTGTCTTTTCCTCGGACTGAGTGTATGAATTGGGCACTGTTTTAAGAAAATTAGTGAGATAGGATGGTCCTAATCCTTGATCTGTTTGCGGAGAGGCAGAACGCTCTTGTCTCTTATTTCTTTTCCAGGCCAACTACAATTCATTTGATCCAACTATGAGTTCTGACCTTGGATAAAACATCTTAAATATGTTTCGAACTCTTGCTTAACCTTTTCAGTTTGGTTATCTGTCTGGGGATGATATGCAGATCACAGCCTGTTCCAATTTAACATTTTCAAAAAATTATTTCAATAATATGGAGATGAATTGAGTTCCACAAACAGAAACCACTACTGTGGGTAATCCATGAAGTTTTACTGCATGTTATAAAAATAGAAGACTATTCTCTGATGGCAACACCTTAGTGGGTATAAAATGTGCCATCTTTGAAAAGGAAAAGGAACCCTTTATTGGATTGAAGATCTACAATAAAATCAATAAAAGTCATTTTCCAAGGTGGTTTGGGAACTTCCAATGCTTGTAACAGTCCTATTGGCTTATTATGAACATTCTTGTTTCTCAAGTAAATTTCAAAAGTGGAAACCTACTCCTTTATATCTGTACTCCTGTTTAACCACCAACATTCTAGTTTCATGAATTCAATTGTTTTAGCTATAGCTGGATGATCTGCCAAGGGAAAATCAGGAATTTCCTTTAATGCCTGACTTCTAATCGCCCCTGTAGGTAAAGATAGACACTGGTTAAACCATGGAAACTAATTCTCAATCTTTCATCTTTATCAGACAAATTCAGAATGTCTTCATCGGATATACACTTGTGGCGTGGTGGAGAAGCAAGGAGTCTGAGAGCAATAGGGTCTTGGATACGTCTTTATTTGACTGTTCAAAAAGAAGGTAGAGACTGCTATCTCTTTGAAATAAACGACAAAACAAACAGAAAGAACCAGGCGGGTCGCCGTCAAATTCTTCTCGTGGACAGGGTCTATGTTAGGCTTCAGGCTTCTGTCTGGTCAGCCGGTAAAGGGGAAGAGGGGCGTCTCCTTATCTTGGCCGTCCGCCGGTGTTTCCCCAAAAGAAAGAAAAACAAGAAGACTATATGTAAAGGCCGTCGTTGTCAAAAAGACGTTTCTCAGGGAGGGGAGTGAGGGAGCACCAGATATCCTGCCCGGCACCGTGTGTGAAGGGCGTGGGGTGGGGTTGGTGGTGTGCTGGGGTTTCCCCTGTTACTGGGTACTAGGGCTCTCTCTTTTGGTCCCTCGTCTCCGCCCCTGGCTCCCGCCCCAGGAAGGGCTATTCCAGAAAGCCCCTATGGTTCCCCGTACCTTGTCAAGCCCTGCCCCTCCAGGGACATGGCTCGCGTGCTGGCGGTACCGGATGAGGTCCGGCTCCCTTCTTTCAGCTGGTCCCTCGGTCCTCAGCGGAATCGTCCGATCGTCCTCGTGGTCCCTCGTAGCTCCGGGGTCCGTCTCCTCGTCCCAAGCGCGTGGCGGTGTCCACCAGGTCTGGAGGTTCGCGTCGGCCGGGCTTCTCTCCGTCGCTCTCCTCGTTTCTTCCCCTGCTCCGTCCTCTTCCATGTTATTAGGCTCCTCCCCCGGGTCAGGTGATCGGGTCAGCTGGTCTGTCTCGTCTTGCCGCCGTGTCTCCGGGTTAAAGGAAAAGAGACCCGACGAGTCCGGTCCTGGCTGTAAGAGGAGACAAGGAGAGAGGTAAGCGGGAAACGGGTCTTCTGGCGGTCCGTCTGGGGACGGCCCGTCACAACACTCCATGAAAAAAATGACTTAATGATTTTTTTCTTTTGGAATTATTGGACACACAGTTTTTTCCTGCTAATGACCTTCATGATTTCTAGGAGACAATGAGTCAGCTTTTTGATTTTGTTTCCTCGATCTGTAAGATATGACAAAATTATAGTCTTAGAAGAATAAGGACCATCTCATCTGTCTAGCTGCTAATGATATGTATAAATGTGACTGGAACTTCTATTCCAAACAAATAATGTCTTCAGACTGTGAATCTTACTTTAATAACCAATAGCGCTTTCTCATAAATAGTGTAATTCCTTTTGGCATAAGTGAGTTTTTGAGATAAATAAGATACTGAATGTAATGGACCTGTATATGGATATCTCTAGTATGATGATGCCCCAAAGCTATATCTGATGCATTAGCTTCAACATAGAAAGGTAGACTAGTGTCAGGATGTCTGAGCATCGTCCCTGAAGTAAACCTGTTTTTTAATTCCTGGAACTCTTATTTTGCCTCCAGATTCCGCTCAAAAGGTACCCCCTTTAATAGCCTAGTAATTGGTGATATGACCTGAGAAACATTATTTGTAGAATGTCTGTAGAATTTTGCAAAGCCTAAAAAGATCTGGATGTCTTTCACCATCTTTAGAATAGGCCACTCAATGATTGAGTTCTTGTGTTTCCATTTTTAACTCTTCTGGAAAAATCACAGATTCTAAAGTATCTACCTGAAAAAATAAAACTCAAACTTTTCAGCCTGTAAATTATTTTCTTTGCAATTTTTGCAAAATATTCTGCATACTTGCTGAATGTGTTCTTGTCTGTCTTTTGAAAATATAAAAATATCATCAATTTAACTGATGACAACAATTGTAAATAAATTCTTTAACAGTGTCATTAATAACAACCCAAAATGCTGCAGGGGCATTACACATTTCAAATGGCATATCCAAATATTCATAAAGTCCAAATATGATACGAAATGATGTCTTCCACTCATCCACCTCACAAACCCCTACCACATGATAACCCCTCTAAGATCAACCTTCATAAACATCTTAGCATCCTTGATCTGATCCAATATTACTGAGATCAAAGGAAGGGGGTAGCGATTTTTAATGGTAACTTCATTCAAGGCATGATAGTCAAAACAGGTACAAAGATCACCCTATTTTTCAGGCACAAAAACAGAAGTGAAATTACAGGAGGTTGGGAATGTCAATTTACCAGATATGTCTCTGTATTGTTTCAAGTGTCCATTCTCTTTATCTGTTAATGTGTATATTCTGCTGCAAGACAATGTGCCTCCCTGGTTCAAGATCAATCGTACAGTCATACCCTCAGTGAGGAGGCAACTGCTCAACCTGCTGTTTACTAAACACATCTAACAAATGAAAATATTCAGTAAGAATCGTTTTAATTAAAGCAGTCTCTTTTTCAGATTTTTCTACAGACTCCATGGCTTCCATTTGTAAATTAGTACAATGTTCTCTGATGCCACATCCAAATCTTGATGAAATATATTTCTACAATTTGATGACTGTAATTTTATTATGCCTTGCTCCAGAATAATCCGTGGATTATGCTTAACTAATCATGCAGTTCCTAAAATGATCTGGAATTGAGGGTATCAATGATGTCAAAGGGTAAGAGCCTTATTATGAGCTTGATAGGCCATCAATGGTGGCCGCACCGGTGGTTTGACTTTCCTATTACAGGTAGGGTAGTCAGCCCGAGGGATACACGATCCCTGGTGGTCTTGCAGCGGTCTTTAAGCTGCAATATCCTTAGCGGGCCACTTTTGCCTCACCAAGCATATTACGAGTTTCCTCCCCGCCTCACTTTTCATGGTGGTGAGCCCGCCATGAATAGTTTGGTGGTGAGGAAACAAAGTGCCTGTGGGCCTGGGGATACAGTACAGGGGGGCACATGCTGTGCCCCCTTGTGTGCATGTACCCCCAGTTCCTGCAGGGCATGGACTTTGCATCGGTGTGGGAGCAGGGCAGTCCGGCTCCCGCACTGCCACACTCATAATAAGGCTCTAAGTATTCCTTGTGATTATCCTGACAAAAAATGAATAATGGAAGCTTAACTAATCATGGCGATCCTAAAATGATCAGCGATTGAGGGGCATCATTTATGTCAAAGGCTGAGGGCCTTATGAGTTTGGCAGTCCATCGACGGTGCGGCTACCACTGCAACCGTGGTTCGACTTTCCTATTACAAGTAGGGAGGTAGGACCGAGGGATCTGCGATCACTGGTTGTCTTGCAGCGGTCTTGAGGCTGCAATATGCTTTGCGGGACACAACAGCCTGCCAAGCATATTACAAGTTTCCTCCTCACCCCACTTTTCATGTCGGTAACCCTACAGTGAGAAGTTTGGCAGTGAGGAAACAAAGGGGGCCCTACAGGGCCCCCTTGTGCCTGTGGGCCTGGGGATACAAGCAGGGTGGCACATGGTGTGCCCTCTGTGTGCATGCACTCCCTAGTTCTTGAAGGGCATGGACTTAGTAGTCCATGCCCTGCAGGAACTTGTTTTGGCGTTCCATTGCAGTGCTTTTTTTAAAGGTACCAGCATGGGACCCCAAAGAAGCACCCGCCAGTGACCAAAAAAATATGGTGGGTGGTGCTCACACGGGTTTGGCGGTGCGGGAGCAGGGTGGTCCCGCTCCCGCACCACCAAACTCATAATAAGGCCATAAGTACTCCTTGTGATTATCCTGACTATGTATAATGTAGCAGTGGAATGGGTGATTAATCCTGATGTCAACTCTGTACCATCTATCGCTCTCACTTGTTAAGAATTGTTTTTCTTTACTCTCTGTAATTTCAACTTTCTAAGCACTTTCTAATCTATCAACTTCCCAGTGGCCCCTGTACAATGACTGTTGTAAGATGTGAAAAATGTTATCTTTTTCCTCCAATTGAATGTTTAAACAAATATGTGCTGTACCAGACTGCAATGTGTTCAAACTTTCCTGAGAGGAGCCTACTAAAACATTGCTCAACAGGTCCCTCCTCACTTCAGATGAGCATTCTCCTTTTCCTGATATTCTTCACAGGCTTCTAATTACATTGTTTAATGTAATGTTAATCAGAACCACAATAGAAACCAAACCCTTGCTTCCTTCTGTTTATCTTCTTATTACATTGTTTAAAGTAATGTTTTATCTTTTCCTCCTTGATTAAGGGTAAATGTATCATATCTAACTGCTTGGGCTCAGGAAGGGGAAGGGTGGTTCTTACTCTCTCAGAACTTCTGTCAAACAATCTTGTTCTAAATTCAGACATTTTCTTTTCAAATTGTCTATCTGTTAATCTTTTATAACTTCTTTTTTTTTTAAATCTTTTTATTACCAAAGCTCAAGAGAATTGCAGACACAGTATGCATAATCAAGGTTACACAATCAAGCAAACACCATTTTGCCAGAATGATACATTCACTGTAAGATAGGCGGTATTCAACACCTTCTGCGAGGATCAGTTTCTCAAATTCACCCTCTATACGTATGCCAGGGCACCCATATTTTACCCCATTTCTTGGCGGCCCCCCTGCTTTTGTACACGTTTCCTCAGCACGTTGGCACCAGGCCCAATAGTAGAGTCTGATATCGGGGATAGCCAGGCCACCGTCGTAGACCCCCCCCCCCTATGCAGTTAATGTAATGCTATCCTTGGCGATCCCCCCTGCCACAACAATGTTCTAACTTCCTGTGCTACCTTTTTAAAGACCGTCTGGGGGACCGGATAGGGGGTGTTCTGGAGCACATATAGATGGTGCGGCAATGTCATCATTTTATATAGGGCCGCCCTGCCTATAAGTGAAAGTGGAAGGGAGCGCCAGTGGCCAACATAGGCGCCGAGGCTCCTCATCTTGGGCCCCAAGTTCCTGTTAAGAAACACCTTCTGGTCCCGAGTTATTAGATACCCAGATATTTGAAACCCTTGAGCACCAACAGGACCGCACACTGCCTGTGGATCCTGGGAGGGGCGCCTGACAGAGGAAACATCACCGACTTGGACCAATTAGTAGCGTAGCCTGAGTAACTGCCGAAGAGATCAAAGATGTGGAGCACGCGTGCCATGGAATGATACAGCCGCTCGAGATCTTTTATAAATACTTATAGTTATGTGAATTAGATCCTCTACGTTTTTCGGAAGGTCTGGGTTTGAGATAGGTCTTTTAATTCACCATTTAGACCCTATAGAAAATGGTAGTTCTTTTGAACTCGGGCCAATTTGTTTCAATTATTACATTCTGGAATTGTGTCACCTACTGTGACAAATATTTTTTTACCCTGCCTAAGATCTAGCAATTTATGATCAGTGTCTTGGGGTAATGTCCTTCTGTCAAATGTTCTTCTGAATTCTTTCTTAAATGCTTCCAGGTCATATAATAACAGACTGTTCCTTTCTATCAATGTCATTAACCATGCTGCCTCATCTCCTGATAAACAGGATAATATGAATGCAAACTTTGACTCAGGTGTTGGAAATTAACTGGCTTTACACAAACAAATGCAGCCTACATTAATAAAAAAAAAATCTTAACTTTTGTGAGTCACCTCTATACTTTTTGGGTGGAACTAACAGTGTGGGTATTGTAACTATTAAGAGATCGTTATGAGCAAAAGCTCCCAGTACTAGTTGCATTTTCTAAATTCTGACCTGATGCTGAGGCCCTACTACAACTTATTTGGTTAATCTGTTGTGACATACTTAATAGTTGCTGTTTAAGCAACTGAGTATTACTTCTGGCTTCTTCTGTCCCGTTTTGTAAACCTAGAATGGCCTTTCCGATATCATCTACAGAAAATCTGGAAGGATTAATGACACCCAGACAGATAAATTGGGCTTCACAAATTGACGTAGTTCACAAATTTTCGCTTCCAGGGAGTAGGAATGCCATGAAGCTAATCCTATTCAGCTCCACAGAGAGATCATGACTTCTAATTGTAACACAAATTAGAACACTGGAATGTTGGAAGCTCCATTGAAAACAATGGAGTGCTCTGGGGCTTATAATGGCTGGTATAAGCCCGGAGCGCCAACATTCCAATGCTTCTTTGTTCACAGCTCTGGCTGTGAACAAAGGCTTCAGGGAGCCTGAGGGTATTTCAATCCCCTTGCGCTCCCTGAAGCTTTTCTTTTATTTGTTAGAACATTCTGCCCTCTTGTGGCAGAATGTTCTAATAGCCTTATAGCCCTTCGTAGCTGGACTATACCGGCTATTAAAGTCCCACTGCCTTGCTAAAGTCCCTCGCCTTTGGCTCGGGCCTTTAACCATGCAGCGGGCCTTTAATAGCCGTTATAGCCCGCTACGGCTGGCTATAAGGCTATATTACAGTAGCCTGACCAGAAGGGGAAGAGAGAGACAACACTGATGTGAAACTAGTCACACTTCCTTCTGGAACTACTATGGGAGTCTGCAATGAAAAAATACCAGATGAGAAAAAGAACCTTGTAACATACATACCATGTACAGTCCTTTTACCTAATATTTCGAGTAACAAGTTCTCGAACTAAGCACATTATTTTCTAAAACTTATTGCAGTCTCTGAATGGAAATATAAGAATACAATGGTTATTTGTCCTCTTTTAAATCCTTGTGGACTACTTTACGTGTATGACTCTAATGAACCTATTAGAGACTTTAATACACATAGGTTCAAAGCACGTTCCAGTCTTGTAAATGTTGAGAAAACGATTATATGTACAATGGGGAAGATGAAAACAAGAGAGACACAAAGTGCAAAATAGGAACCAGTGGCATGTCTGCTTCATGGGCAGCCGCCCTTGAAGCATGTCTGACAGAGGTTTGGAGAACTGCCACCTGGGCAACTCCTTATGCCTTTCTTTTTTACAGACAGATTCCGTAGGTAGCGGGGATTGAGAGACTTTGGAAATATGTTCATTTGATATTGGAATAACAGCCGTACTTTAAAAAAAATGTATTCAGGAATGCAACAGGACAGTTTATGCCAAATTAAAGGTAATATTTTGATAAGTTAAATACTTAGTGTAAAGTACATCTGTCATTAATGTGCACATAGCCCAAAACCACTTTCTAAATTTGATACCAATTTCTAGTCACTTAATTTTGCAACCTGTGACTGAAATAAAAATGTATTGGAGACTCCTATTATTAAGGAACCAGGGATTCGAATCCCACTAAGGGGGCAGCTGCCTACACATATGCAAAGCATCTGATACCCTCACAGGTGATTATTGCACTTTACAAATCTACTTACCATAGCAGGGATTGTTCTGCTGCCCCTGTGCAGTAAGGTCGGTTTTCCTTTAGTCCTTTATAAATGGAAGATTAAAGCCTGGCACAAGAGTTCCAAACAAAAGATCATCTATTAAGGAAGAAAACAAGTAGGGTCTTCTGCTAAGACTCCTTCCAGTAAAAAAAGACCTGGCAATAATAGCCTCTTCACTTTAGTTCCCGGTATTTAACCTCTTTTCCTGGGTGGCTCTCTTTAGGCAGATTCCTGAAAGTAGAAGGATGGGAGGCAGCAGTACCAGAGTCAGGATCCCAGCATCTCACTAAAGTCCCCATGCATTTCCCTATGTTGTTGTCCAAATGTAGAAGGATAGAAGGCATCAGAACCAGAGTCATGGTCCCAGCATCTCTGTCAGCGCTCAGAAGGTGAATGCTTATACATGGAAGTGGTAATGTTGGGACCTGCCTCTCGGCACTTCTTGTTACACAACTGGTGTTCTGACCTTACCCTCCCTGATTTCTTTCCTCTTTCCGGCTGGGTATAGTGACTGTGACTCTGCCCCTTCTAAAAAGTAAGCCTCGTAATCTTCTCATTCTACTAAAGTTGCCAGTAGTGTGCCAAAGCGGTGTCTATGCAGTAGTGGTAAGGCGGGCGTGGGTGGGGGGGGGGGGGGGGGGGGGTTAAAAAAAAGGAAAGGGGGAAAAAATAAAGAAAAAACATTTACCTTTCCAGCAGCCGGACCTCCTCTGTCTTATTCATCCACGACGCAGCCAGGAACCGGAAGCACCCAGGCTCCCTCCCCATAGTCAATCACAACACTGCAATGCAGCATTGCGATTTGTCTTAGCACCGTGGTTCGGTGCTCAGACAGGGAACGGGAGGCTGGGCATGTTTCTCAGCAGGCTGTGCAGAAACATGTAAAGTGCGGTCGGCCAAACAGTCATGCACACTTTAGAGTGTGCTCTCCCCTCCTCCTCTTGCTCTTGGCTGGCACAGCCCCGCCACGCCAGCAGCTTTACAACGCACCACAATAGTGAAAAATAAAATGATAATAACATCATTAGTACTATTTTATTTTTCTTGTAGGGCGACGCTCCTCCGCCTTAGCAGAGGAGCCGCCACTGTGTCCATGAGTGGTAAAAGGTATCTAGAGGAGAAAGTAGCCCTCTATTTCCAATGGTTTCGGGCTCTCTTAAAAAGCGCTGCTTGTAAGTACAGTCTGTTGGCACTTAATGTGTAGGGAGTCGGAAAGAACTTGTATGGATATGTGTAGTACTGGGAGCTTTAGAGAGTAACCTCCTCATGTACCATTACAAATCACCCTACCTTCCATTGAGGTCGTCTTATAAGTCATACATGGCTTATGATCTACTGGAATGAGTGATCTAAAGTGTATAACACGAACCACAGCTGGCATACCGTGGGTTCTTGTGTTGAGGGTGAAGAAGTCACCATGTTATCTCATGTTATCTCAAATTAGTACTGAAACCAGTTGTCCCTCAGGTATCGAACATTAGGGCCCGATTAGGATGGCGGTGAGACCACCACCGACAGCCCGCCAGTGGCGGTCCCACCACCATCTGTGACCGAATCACCGCCTGCCACATTCGATGGCGAGCGGTGTGTTGGCAGTCAAAAAGTCCAACCGCCACGCATCCGACGGGATCAATGAGCCCGCAGGTGAGGGAATCATAGTCCCTACAATGGTGGCGGTGCCTTCCAGGCACCGCCGTAGGGATTATGATGTCCCTTTCTGCCCACCTGTTCAAGGAGGTTAACCCACCATGAACAGGTAGGTGGAAAGGGACTTTGGGGGCCTGTAGCATGCCCCCCCTTTGCTCCTTTGCCCTATGCTGTGGGCACTGGAAGCATAGGGGCCCCCTACATATCCCTGCACAATGTGGAAGGCACCGCATGGTGCATGCCATGTAGTGCAGGGATATGTGAAGTGTCCCATGTTTGCATTACGGCAGGTGCTGCAACCTGCAGCACCTGCTGCAATGCAAAAAATAGGCATTGTAACCACCATCGATGGGACCGCCCGACAGGTTGTCGGCGGTCCCGCACAAGGCATTACGATGCGACCACCTCAAATGCGGTCGCAATGCCTGTTTTCTGGCGAGACATTTAGTAAGCGGCTTTTCGAAGTGCTACCAAAGCGCGCCACGCTCCGCCTCTCCAATAAATGCTGCGCGCGCATCCCTCGTTTTCTTTCACTTTCGCGCCGCGCGGCCATTGCTTACATGCGCGCGCCTCAATGCTCGCTATGCCTCTCCGTTCTCTGATATGGCCTGCTTTATCTGCCGCTCTGCTCACCATCGTGTGGCTTTTCCTTAAACTGGGACAGCTCTGGATTCCTTACCGCACACCGCTGCAGACACCATTTTGGAGGGCCTGCCATGAAGCAGTTTTAATGTTCGCAAGTTCCAGCTCCCAGCTTTTCACTGCACTTCTTCGACCTGTCTGGCATCGGACCACATATGACATCATTTGAGGGCAAAATTTACGATAGTATGTAACCAGAGTGTAAGGTTTGAGAGAAGTTGCCACTCACTTCATTATGTTGGTCTTTATAAATTTCCGTGGGTAAGCGCTGGTGTTTACTTTACACTACCCTCGCTCCGCAGCTTAAGTGGCGACAGCTCCTACTTCCTGGGCAGGGCACCTCTGGAGTTGCTGCTTTCACTTTTGCTGCGGAGTGTGTGTCTCTCGCCCAGGTCCTGCCCCTTCATGAGGTGTGCAGCGTCTTTTCTTTAATTAACAGTGTGTGCAGCGTTTTTTTTTTTTTTTAAGCACGGCTCTTCACAGCTCTGCTGCCGGGCCTCCAATCTCGTCTCCCAGCCAATACAGGAGGAGCGCAGCATGTTTTCTTTAATAAACATGGCGCCCGCCTTGATCCTGGTTTTTTTCTTCAGCACAACTCTCCTGCCGCCTCGTAACTACCCTTGAGTTGGCAGTTTACACTGCTGTCTGCTGCGCTGCTGTCGGCTCTGCCAACCTCAGATATTGACGTGAACTTGTGTCATCATTCATACACGTGTAGTGTCGCGATATCATCCCTGACGTGACACGCGATGGCGTGCACGTCAGGGCACGTCGTTGTAATTCCCAATAAATACTACGTCACGCATGCACGTTGGCGGAAGCGCCACGGCAGCGGAGACGAAGAGCACACCTACACCAGTGTCTAGTGTATTTACTACACCACGTGTGTTAGGCCTACACTGCGGGGGTCCTTAGCACGAGACCCCGGCAACACCACAAATTGGCGACGAGGGTGGGCGTGCCCTCGCTCCCGCTCCGCGCGTCCGGTCGGTGTGGCGGCCGTTAGCGGTGCTCGTGCCCCGCCGGAGCGCGCTGCTGTCCCCGCGTTCCAAGTCTGCCGGGGACGTGCGCGGAAGCGCCCGAGCGCTCCTTCACAGCTGGATGCTCGCGCTGGGGCCGTCTCGTGCATCGGTGCCCCAGCGCGCTACAGTGACCTCGCGTGCTCCGCCCCCCCTGGCCTGTGGAGCGCGGAGCGCCCATCGCACCCTGCATCCTGCCTGCTGCTGTGGGGAGAAGCGCCACCTGGCTCACCTGCTGCTGGGGAGGTAGGATCAAGTGCCCTACGCCTGCATAAGCCCTCTGTCACGTGGGGCACGGAGCTGTTTGGTCCCTGCTGTCCTGGAGGCCCCCTGGGGAATCTAACACCTGGGGAATCTAACACTGCCCAAGGGTGAAGGTCCTGCAGCCCACGTGGAGGCCACTTCAGGGAGCCCTCATTGTCCAGGGGAGGAGAAGGTCTCGCCTAGCGCTAGAGCACACGTGAGCAGGAGGTCAAGTCCAGCGCAAGCCGCGCACGTGCGACATGGCGACCATCCCGCCAATCGAACCATTCTCTGTCGAGGGGTCCCCATCGACGGTAGCGGCCCGATGGAGAGACTGGGAGGACAGAGTGCGCATCTTCTTCGAGGCCACGAAGGTCCACAGAGATCAAAAGCGCGCAATGATAATTCACCTAGGTGGGAAGGAGATTCACAACATAGTGAAGACGCTTGCGGAAGCCACCCCCAAGACGCACACGACGCTAATAGCAGCGCTCAACGAATATTTCGAGCCAATGGCAAACCGCGACTATGAACGCTTCATATTTCGCCAAGCGCGCCAATTGCCGGAGGAGTCGCTCGACAAATTCTACGCTCGTCTAAAGAACCTAGCGGCCACCTGCGGGTTTCGGGATGAGACGGAGGAGATAAGAGGCCAGATAATACAAGGATGTGCGTCCGTCAAGCTGAGGGAGAGGATCTTGGAGGAATCCGGTAAGCCCCTCGCTGATATCCTGACGATGGGCCGAACGAAGGAACTGTCCAAAGCGCGCGCTGCGCACATGGAAGCGGCCCTGCAGGTGCCAGTAAAGACCGAGCCGGTCAACGCAGTGGCAGTCAAGCCCAAACAGAGGTGGCCCCGACGAGGGCCAGGCCCGGCTGCTCAAGAACAACCAAAGTCCTGTGGGTACTGCGGTGGCTCGCCCCACACCCCGTCTGAGTGTCCAGCGCGAGGGACTAAGTGCAGGGGGTGTGGACGCTTCAACCACTTTGAGAAAGTGTGGCGATCGAAGAGATTCCGAAAGCCCCGCCAAGCCGTCAACACAGTTGAGGAAGGAGGCCCGGGGGCCAGTGACATGGACGACGATGAAGAGGAGGAAAAGGTCATACACCGGGTACACATGATAGGCACGGCGGCCCACCGGACGAGGAGACTGCTGAAATGCAGCATCCGAGTAGGGTCACAGGAAGTCACGACGGTGGTAGACACAGGAGCCAACATCAACATCATGGCCGCCGCGATGCACAGATCCATGCGCCCACAGCCCGCGCTCCAGCCCTCGACGATCACGGTGTTCGCCTATGGACTGGAGGAACCGTTAAGGGTACGAGGAAAGTTCAGGACAGTGATATCCCATGGGACGCGGTCCATCACGTCGAACGTCTATGTTACCGAAGACGGGCAAGGCATGCTCCTGGGCTGTCGGGCGGCAGAAGATCTGGGAGTGGTAACGTTCGCGTTCGGGGTACACCAAGAATCAGTACACCACACCTTGGGGGAGTTCGAGGAAATCTTTCACGGGATAGGCAAGTTCCGGGGCAAAGAAGTTCACCTACATATTGACCCCACCGTCCAGCCAATAGCCCTCCGGCATCGCCGCATAGCATTCCATCTCAGGCCACTAGTGGAAGCTGAATTGAAGAAGCTCGAGGCGGCAGGGATCATCGAGAAGGTGTCCGGACCGACCCCGTGGGTGTCGCCAATTGTCGTAGCGAAGAAACCCAAGCAGCCAGGCGCTGTCAGAATATGTGTAGACATGAGGCTCCCCAATGCCGCCATCAAAAGGGAGCGACACATCACCCCAACCATCGATGACATCGTCGGGGAGATGGCAGGCGCCAAATGGTTCTCAAAGCTGGACTTACGCTCTGGGTATCACCAACTTGTTCTGGACGAAGCGTCCCGGAACATAACCACATTCTCCACACATGTAGGTCTGAGGCGGTATACGAGGCTGAGCTTCAGGGTGTCGAGCGCTGCGGAAGTATTCCAGAACGTAATACAAGAGCTCATCGCAGGAATCCCCGGAGCGATCAACGTCAGCGATGACATCATGGTACATGCCACAACCGTGGCGGAGCACAATGAGAGGCTGGTGCAGGTGCTACGACGCATACGGGATGCAGGTCTTACCCTACATCGGGAGAAGTGCGAATTCCTGTGCCGGAAGATCCAGTTCTTCGGCTACACCTTCTCGGCAGATGGTGTCAACCCGGATCCGGACAAGGTCAAAGATATCAAGGAAGCGGCCGCCCCTGCCAACGTCACTGAGGTGAGGAGCTTTCTGGGAATGGTGAACTATTGTGGCAGGTTCATCAAGGATCTGGCGAACCTCACGGCGCCACTGAGGGAGCTCACCAAAGAGTCCACCCCCTGGACATGGGACAGTGACCAGAATCAAGCGTTCGAGGAAGTCAAACAGGCACTCTCAGAAGCCACGACGCTGGCCTTCTTCGACCCGGCCAAGCTGACACAAATCGCCGTCGATGCAGGTCCAGTCGGGCTGGGCGCAGTCCTGCTACAACGGAGGACAAGTGCCGAGGAATGGGCCCCGGTGGCATTCGCCAGCCGGTCGCTCACTGAAACGGAGCAGAGATACTCCCAAATAGAAAAAGAGGCGATCGCCATTCATTGGGGTTGTCGTCACTTCCACCTGTATGTCTACGGCAAACCCTTTGTTGTGACCACAGATCACAAGCCACTGGTATCCCTGTTTGCTGGCACATCCACCAAGCCGCCGCCAAGAATCGAGAAGTGGATGTTGCAACTGCAGGACTATAACTGCAAGATTGAGTACCAGCCGGGTGCGCGGAACCCGGCAGACTACCTATCGTGCCACCCTCGCACAGCAACTCCAAAAGAAATGAAGGAAGCGGCCGAAACAGAAGAATATGTCCGGTGCATCACGGCGCGGTCATGTCCCCGGCCGGTATCCATGGCCAGCCTGTCTCAGGCCACCAGTGAAGATGAGTGCCTACAAAGAGAAAGAGTGGCAGTCCGAGACAACAGCTGGACCCGCACCAGAGAGGAGTGGAAAAGCCTGACGCCTCGGGCGAAGCAAATAATGGAGAGCCTGTACCATGTACGAACAGAACTGACGGAAGACGATACAGGATGTTTGTTGAGAGGCCACCGGCTGGTCATACCGACGTCCCTTACCCAGAGAGTGGTGGATCTGGCCCACATTGGTCACCAAGGCATGGTCAAGACTAAGTCAAGGCTCCGAACCAAAGTGTGGTTCCCTCTCATGGACGAAATCGTGGAGGCCACCGTTCGAGAGTGCCAGGCGTGTCAGTTAACTGGAGAAGTGCCCCGGCCAGCCCCTGTGGTGATGGAGCCTCGCCCTCGGAGGCCCTGGTCGAAGATCAGCGTCGATTTTGGCAGCTTGCCAGACGGACGGCACACCTTGGTGGCCATAGATGATCACTCCAAGTATCCGGAAGTGGAAATACTGACTGTTCTGAGTGCTCAGGAAGTAATCCCGAAGCTCGAGAAAATCATGGCAACACACGGCATCGTCAAAGAGATCAGAACTGATAATGGGTCACCCTTTCAGAGCCAGGACTTCGCGGCCTACCTACAGACCCTTGGGGTTCATCACCGGCGAATCACCCCCCGATGGCCTCAAGCGAACGGAGAAGCTGAACGCTTCATGAGGACCCTCAACAAAGTGATAAGGATTGCCCACGAAAAGAACCAATCTGTGGAACTTGCAATTTTCACATTTCTCCGCAGCTATCGTCAAACGCCCCACTCAATTACGGGAGTGGCACCGGCGCACCTGCTGATGGGGCGGGTTGTCACCGACTCAATACCGCACCATCCAGAATGGAAGCCCGAAACTCCCAATGACAGTGCCATTGATGAGCATCGACGTGGAGCCTTTGCTCAAGCCGACGCCCGCCGGCGGGCTGTGTCCTCACCCCTAGTCCCAGGTGACAATGTACTGATCCGCAATCGGATGCCAGGGGGCAAGTTTCGTTTGAACTTTGAACCACAGCCTTGGACCGTGGAGAAAGTCAGAGGCACGTGTGTGACGGCCCGGAAAGGCACCGAAAAAATAACGAGGAATGTGTCATATTTTAAGAAGATTCCCGTGCCCTCTGGACTGGATGAACGATGCCAGGACAGGGCCATGAGGGACACGCCGCGAGAGGAGAGATCAGAACTAGAGGGCCAGGCCAGTGGAGGAGCGGAGTCCACAGGTCATGGGTTTGACACAACGCAGCACCAGCCAGAGAACTTGCCACCCGAAGCAGCTGGCGTGCCCGAGACTGGAGAGAGCGGCGCGGATGGTGACTCCGGGAGTGGAGGTCAGGGTGTTGCGGTGGACCGTGGCGGAGTGAGATATGACCTGAGGCCGCACCCCGCGCCCTCCTGTCGGTTACGTGACTACGTCAAGTAAGACTGTTTAAGTGTTTTCCTTGTGAGAGTTTTAGACTGCACATGTTGAGTGTAGAGGTGCGGGACACTAAGAGACCTGTCGTCCATACCATAGAGTGCAGTCACGCATATTGGGTTATGTTTTGTTTTGTGTGTTGGGGAGGAATGTAGTGTCGCGATATCATCCCTGACGTGACACGCGATGGCGTGCACGTCAGGGCACGTCGTTGTAATTCCCAATAAATACTACGTCACGCATGCACGTTGGCGGAAGCGCCACGGCAGCGGAGACGAAGAGCACACCTACACCAGTGTCTAGTGTATTTACTACACCACGTGTGTTAGGCCTACACTGCGGGGGTCCTTAGCACGAGACCCCGGCAACACCACACACATGCAGACTGAGCAATCTGCTTTGTTTAAAGTTGTGTGTGTTGTGTGTATGTATGTGTGGTGTGCGGATGTGTGTGTGCGCATTTGTTGTGTGCCTATGTGTTCATACGTGCGTGCAGTCTCTCCAGGCTCCGCTATCTGCACAATCTTTTCAGAATGAGTGGTCTGTCCAGAGCGCGAGTCTCTTCCAAGTGTGCCTCTCTTCTGGTGCAGGCAGCCCCCCTCGCCTCTATTCTTACCCTGGGGCACGATTCAGGAGAGAGCAGAAAAGTGATTTCAGCTGAATTATTCTCTGCATGTCTCTGCCTGGGGCGTCTCTCCTGTGCAGAATCACTGGCTGTTCATGGGTGCATTGAATGTGCGCGTGTGCAGGTATGTCTGCTTGTGTCTGAAGCAGGGCTGCATACATGCATGTTTATAGCTTTAGATCTTTACATGTACAATGGTTACATGTCTTTACGTGCGTCTGTGTTTTGCACGTGTGTTTTATGTGTATGCCTATTTCTGCGCACCCACATTCTTGATTGTGTAATCAATGTATTTGTGTGGGGGGAGGGGTGGTTTACATGAGTGTTTAAAGTAACGTGCAGGCGCATATGTATCTGAGGCCTGTGTGCTTGATCTGATTGTTCCCGTGCATCTTCCGGAAGTGTATGGTTACAAAAAAGTGTTTGCGTACAAACATGGATACAGATGTGTTTATGCTTGTATGCGTGTGTGTAGGTATGGATGCGCATGAATCTACATGTGCATTTACATTATATGCCTGTGCACACTTGAATCAATAGATGTATGTCTGTATTCAGATTATATGTATGTGCATCTGTAGGAATGTGCCTGTACATATTTATCTACTGGGCTGTGCCTGAGGTGGGACACTCTGATAGTATGGCATTGCACTTGTATGTGTGCATGGTTGTCTCTCCGACATTGGCTATTTAGGTGTTCTGTATACATGTGTCCACATGTACTTGTGTGCTGTAGTGCATGTCTGTGAATTGTTCCAGTGTGATTCTATCTGCAATATTTAATATGTAGCTATGTTTGTGTGCGTGCCTCTGCATGTGCGAGTGCTGACATATCATGGTATGTGCATACAGACTTATCTGTGTGTGTATCTTACCGTGAACAGGAAGACAGTGTCCGCACAAGTCGTGCCCGCCACTAACCCGCGTAAATACGCACCCCTGTTTGCCTTTACGAAGTTCGGAACTCGAACCTCGAAGGTATTATCCTTTTCCAAGTTCATACGAGTAGCACTCGAACTTTCAATCTGGATTTGTACATTACACATTTCCTTCGCATATCACTTTCACCTGAGGTCCTGAAGAAAGCCCCCCGACCCTCCGGGGCAAACAAGGGGCTGAAACATGTCGACCGACCACTCAGACTAAGACTGCAGCGGATTCATTACACGTCCTATCTGCACATAGTTGTATTTTAAGGTTTTTTTTCCCTTGCACCGAACGGAATAAAGTCAAGTCCAGGCAGCAAGAGGAATTTCTTAATAATTCACACCACTTGAGCACTCCTCCCTTTTTTATATATATTTTTATTATTTTTTTCCCTGATCACTACTGAAACATCCGGTGGTTCCCTCCAGGACGGAGGAAGCATGGAAAGAACCCTATGCTGATGCTGTCACGTATTTAAAATCAAGGCGGAGAATCAAGATATACCGCCCAACAACCGTCTTACGTAAATGAGGGTTTTTTTACCAAATATCGGAAACAACTACCTGAACCCTGGTGACAGCTACAAGTGATCCATTCCCTTTGATTATTAATGACTAGCTGGAGGCCGAATGGATCACAGCTCCTTCTATCTCCCTCCACTTTGATTAAAATATATCTGTGTGTGTGGCCAATCTATTCTCAGATCTAGCTATGTTTGCATGGATGCGTGTGTATGTATGTCTCTGTGTATGCGTGTGAGTGCTTGCCACGTTGTAGGTCTGCTCTCAAATGTAGCTGTCGTTAATGGGTCGGTTGTGTGCATTTAAGCTGAACTGGTGTCTGTTGTACTTCTCTTTGACTGTGAGGGTTCCGTGTGAATATATTCTCAAATCTATCGCTCCATTTCTTTCTCTGTGTGCTTGTATAGCTGTACATTTACCATTGCACTAATAATTTTGGCTTATTTGCCCTTGTGGTGTGGGATGTTTGTATATAATGTGCGTGTCCCTGCTTACCCTTTAGCTTGGTCTCTTGGCTCTGTGTAGATGCCCGTTTGCTACCAGCGACACAACGTTACTAGGAGATAAGATCATGCATGAGCTCTTCTCCAATCCTTCGGGCACTTGGACTTGTTACAGTTGAGTTTTTTAAAACATATTAACTTCCACAAGGGGAGGCAACTGTTTCAGTGCGACCGTAGAGTAGGAAGCATGGGAAGGAAACCAGGAGACAAAATTAAAACTTGTAGGGAATCCAGTCCAGAGGTTTTCAGTAAAATATGATCCTTTAAACAAACTGTTATGGTGCTGTCTGACGTAACCTCGAGACAAATTTACGCAGGCTTGGAGCACATGGGCAAAATGTGGGTAGCTGGTAAAACAGTGGAGAACTCTGCCCTCCAGTAGTACTTATTTGCTGTAGTGCTAGAGGGCAAGAAGTGCGTCTACCTTATCACCTGCTTTAACCTCTCCACCCCCGCCTCTTACGCCTTGGGTATCAGTGGTGTTATATTGCTCTCAAACTTTACCCTTGTTTTTGCCCTGCCCGGCTTTCAAACGTTTTTTTGTTACCTTGTTGCAAATTCGATGACCTCCTCGCCCCTTCCTCCCCCATTTGTTCTAGGCATATTGGAGGGGGCAACCTGGGATCCAGCTTTTCCTGTATTTTTCAGCTGTGCTGGGGGTGGGGGGAGGTTCTTCTTGCAAACAATTTTCTCAAATTTTGCTCTGCTGTTTTTGACTGGAATCTGCTGGAGAGAGGTTGCTTGATCTTACCTTTACCCTTGCCTCTGCACCCAATGTTTAACAATTTGGCGGGGCATGGACTTTCGGTTTGTTGGCGGAAATTGAAGGAGGGCATTACAGCGACCTTGCTCCACTGGTTAATTTCTCAGAGAGTTGTTTTCCAAACAAATGATGTTACAAATACATTCGTAGGATCTTTTTCAACCCTGTTTTCGCCCTTTGTCATTGTTTTTCCGTCTTTCTCTCACTCATTCTTTGCCCCTTGTGTGTTTGTTTTTTTATCTCACTTTGGATCAAAGTCTATTGAGGACAAGCATTGGCATAGCCAATAGGTCTCGCCTTTGGGACCTTATAAGTGTTTAGCCATGCAACAGTTGATGTTGTTGCACCAAGGATATTGTGCTGCATAACTAAATACTTATAAGGTCCCAAAAGCGAGACCTATTGGCTATGCCAATGCTTGTTTGCATTGCAGCAGGTGTTGCTGGCTGGAGCACCGGCCACGATGCAAAAATGGGACACTTCACATTTCCCTGCACTACGTGCCAGGCACCAGGCGGTGCCTGCCACATGGTGCAGGGATATGTAGGTGGGCACCATAGGTGCCCCCCAGTGCCCACAGTGTAGGGCAAGGGGGACCCGCTACGGTCCCCCAGAATCCCTTTCAGGCTGCCTCATGGTGATTTAACCTCCATGAACAGGCGGGCGGAAAGGAACAACGTAATCCCTACGGCGGTGCCTGGTAGGCACCGCCACCATTGTAGGGACTACTGACCACTCTACCGCACCAGCAGGCACAACGAGCCCTTTGGATGCCTGGCGGTTTGACTTTCTGACCGCCAGCACATCGCCCGCCATCGTAATGTGGCAGGTGGTGATTCAGTCACCAATGGCGGTGGCTTGGACACATGTTCTAAGGTTCATACGAATGTCACCCAACTTCGACTGTAAGAGTGGACAGAATATGGTGTGGGCAGAAGAAGAGTTTTGAGAGGATGGAGGCACAGTACAACTAGCATCCTGCAGTTATGAACTGATAAATATACCATGTAGAGGAAGGGTACATGGATCCGGACCTTTTTAGGTCTTTAAACGTTGATTCGGACTGTTGTGGCTCTTTAAAAGGCCTTTGTTTCAGTTGAAAGGGGACTCTTCGGTAGAAACGGAAAGCTATTGGGAGAGATTTCATTTCTGCATGTGATGCAGACCCTCCTTAAAGCCACCATCGCAGAACTACAATATGGGTCGGCCGGCCAACTAACTAGTCTGTTTATGTGAAGGAGGAATCCTCGCCCATCTGCTGTTCAACCTTTAAAGTATGTAAACAAATTACAGTGGGAGGCAGTTATGGATGTATCATAGTCAAACGGGGACCCTTCAGCCTTATTACCCTTTTTGTTGCAAATGTCACAGTATTCATGATCAGGACTGCGCGGGTCCTTCTCCTCCTCCTGGAGAGGCCAGAGCTCTACTAGAGCACTGACGTCTAACAATGCATAAAGCAAGTCTAAGCACCTGATTCAAAGAACGCGACATGTCCTGCAGAGATCCCCTAATATCCTTGCGTGCATATTAGCATGAATACCACAGTATGAGCACCCAAAGGAACGCTTTCCTCCAAGTGGCACTGGAAAGCTCCGGTTAGTAAAAGCGGGACCCAAGTGCCATGTTACAGTTTACCTGTAGGTATGATGGGCCAGCGGCAATGGAAGCTCTTCATGTGTATTCACGCAAAGCCCCATGTGCAGCCCTTTAGAGGATAGCGCTCTGGGGACTAAAGAGGACAGACACTAGTGATGCCTGAGGATAACTTCCTCCAGAGCCGGCTGAGGCAGAGGCACACAGACTCCGACCGTAGTGCTGGGGCAGCAACCGGGGTATTTGGTGCTGATATTAGGGCACGGTTTTGAGTGTAGCGTCTGAACTTCCTAATGCATGTTTTAAGGGATGATTTGACTATTTTACTAAAAACGATTTTTTCTAGTAAATACTATTGGGGTGATAATGATCGGTGCCTCAAACAAACACAACAACCATCCCCAATCAAGCTGTACCTACATAGGTGAGGGGTTCAGTATATTGTCTCTGTGGTTTACATGCTATTGTGCACAGGCCGGCAGTCTCTATGGTCTGGTTGTAATACCTCACTCACTAACTACTGTAACAAAGAGGAGTGTACGGAGGGAATGTTCCGATTACTTACACGTAATTCCATTAATTCGAATCTGTTCCTCCTCGACACACTCAGAACATTCCTCCTTCTCTCCCGGACTCTTGGGAGTCACACCTCACATTTCTGCTTGGTAACAACGCGGGATCCCATTCGTGCAGGTGCCTGGTTCTTAGACTGCACCACTCAGGACAAGGGGTGTTTTGCTGGTTAAAGAGGAAACTGTGACTCTGAAGCTCCGGCCCAGGGAGCGGTGACTCCCCTCATCCAGTATTAGTTGTAACAAGTAAGCATGGGTGTGGAGGTATGGAATTACTGTTAAACCACTGGAGCATATGGGTGCAAGATGACTAAATCCAGTGGTACTTCCGCCCCTCCTGACTGTGGTGACATTAATTCCACCCCAGGTTATTACTGCATCTGTTGGCAATCCTTTCTGTTTTCTAAATCGGGTACACAAAAGAGGCAAAGACAGCAGCTCATCTGACTCATAACCACAAATCCCTCTGCATCTGATTCATTCTCATCCCATAAAAAGTATTTACAACACATTCATCAGAAACAAGACGGATAAACAGAATAATGTTTATTTGTATTTAGTGCTTTTTCCATTACATACCTGTGTCACATACAGTATAAGGGCCTGGCGCCAATATTAAGTTAAAGTAAAATGTAAAAATATGTCGACGCCAGGCTTGTGCTCTGCTGTGCATTGCCGGGCAGATACACACGACACTGAAGCAGCAACTAGCTGTGCCTTTTAGAATGTAGCTTTGATGATCAGTAATGCACTTCATCTAGTTTACTAGTCATTGATCTAAAGGCTAATTACATATTGATCTACTATCGATTTAGTGGAAAATGGCAGTGTTAACAAGAATTCTTCATGTTTAGGTCACCGAATTAAAGCGGACATGTGGCAAGATAAGGGACGAAAACAATGCCACACCTACAGCACGTTTTTTGTGAAACCTACAAACCACACCGAGCGACATCTTTCGTGCCTATATACGTTTTTCATTGTTCAAGTTAACAAAATACTTAGTAAGTAGCATTTTTTTAATCAGGGCCTAATAGAAACATGTACTTTACAGACCTTTTGACAACAAGACCTCAAACATTGCATACTCGTGATATCATTCTAACAGTACATTGATATGTCCTGTAAAAAACTAGTGAAGTAATTTTGACATTCAAAAATATTTTTGTGCAAATTTTTAAAAACAGAAGGACAAGACTAGATTTGACATTCCCAAAAAGCTAAGCCCACCTCAACACATCACATACCCAGCCATGCCCCTGATGCTCTCTGGGAAAACAGGTTCACTTGCTTACCCTCAGGTCTCTCTCACTGGAGCTCGGTTACTCACCCCGAGCCACACAACAATGCACAGCCCAGGGAGGGTGAGTGAGGGGGAGGAGACGAGGGGAACCCTGGATGCAGGTGCCTCTACCTGGCAGAAATTCCAGCAGACCAGCTACTAATGGATTCTGCTGGATACAGCTGCTCATATGGGGTTCCGGAAATCTACTCAACTGCTGTCTGTTGGATCAGTTTGCATGGTTGTATGTGTTATTGGTGTCTAAAGGTGTCTATTGGTTTAAATTGTCCTTTGTGTTTAACCAGTAGAAATTCTCTTTTTTTTACTGACAGCTTCATGAAGTCCAATGCCCACTAAAAATATCATATTAGTATTTAGTGGAAATTAAATGAAGACAGTTACGTGGACTTTACACAAAGAAGAGCAGATGGGCAGATCTGGTCCTCAGACAGAAACTGCTTGACATGGGCAGTGATAAACATAGGTGAGGCTCTGGCCCAATAGCAAATGGATGCAGAAGCTGATATCCAATATTGCCAGTTCTGTAAAGATTATGTAATTATGGTATTGATGTACAGACCATACATACTGTTTTCTCCAGTCACGCCTGGGGAATCTCTAGGTATGTACTCCATAAGTCCTGCGTGAAGGGAGGTCAGTTGGCACTTCACAGACGCGAGCCGCAGCCTCCGATGCTTAGACCAAGGGAGTGATGCACGTATGCACATGTATGAACCAGTGGCACTGTGAATGTCCACTCTGAGTGAGTTCCTCTGGTCCTTGCTTCACATGTTTACCCTGTTCACTGTAGAGCAGATCAGTGTTATCAGATAGGTCTTGCTGTCCAAGGGTCAGGACTGGGCCTATGATTGAGCGCAAAGGCACACGCAAAAAGACTCATGAATCACTAGGATTGGGTATTTTTAAAGCCACTTTGGGGATAGCGTTAAAGTATTTTTTGCGCATAATATCTAAGAGACTGTGTTTATCGGGGTGTTTTTTTTTTTTTTTGACGAATAGCAAATCACATTAATCTACAAAATGAGCCCATTACCTACCAGCGGGTCTACCTTTGCCTTCCACTTCCAGGCTCAGCACATTGGAGGGGAGCAGCGAGGAGAGAAACAGCAAGGCTGTTTACTGAAGTCTTCTGACAGCGTATTGCTACCCTTTGCCCTGGTGGATCTTTGTTTACTCTTACCCTGTATTCCCTCGGAAGCATTTCTGACCAGCGGGTAATAAGAATTCTCAATTATATTGTTTTCTATTGTTGAAAAATGTATGACAATGTAGCAGAGATGCGCGAGCAAGTGACGGATCGTGGGATTTTTGATTCTAGTGATGGCTAGGGCAATGTATCTCCTAATGCCATTATCTCTACAGGCGCCACCTCCATGGGTACAGCTGGTCTGGTGGTACACAGCAGCTTGTTGTTTGCATCACTTGGATACAAGGTGGAGGTTCAGCTCTCCTGTGGGTCCAATCCCGTGATACAAAACTACAGATACGTGGCTATGTATGCAGAGGTATTTACATAACACAACCCTGGCTAACTAGCAGCAGGTCGGTAATCGGTGGGCGCTGGCTCGGATTCAAGATACTTTACTGAAGAAGCCACAGAACAATGAAAGAACAGGATGACACCTCTCGCGTGCTGAATCATAGGCACTGATGAGGGTTAGTAATTCATCTAGGACAAGCGAGAAGGGCCCTGCATCCTCACCACCGGGTGCTCTGGGGGAACTTAATTTATGTTAGGCTTCATCAAATCAAAAACTATACTGTTCTCTTCTCGGTTCCTTTCCCGCTGACCCGAGTTTAAAAAACATTACTAGGCCCAGCGTTTCTTATGGAAATACTTATGGGAACTCAATAAATAAATATGTAACATAAATAACTGGTGGTGCAGCAATGCATGCCATAAATTAAGTACCGGTGTGGTGCACAGAATGTTTCCCTTCCATAATATGCCTCTGACACGCTTACCCATGATGAACGTCATAAAGGAATTGCCAACTTAGGGTGTTGTAACAAATCCCAAATGCATAAATACCCCCTACAAATATAAATAGGTCTGCATTATTTAGTAAGCGAGACTACTTGTTGCCATAGTGGCAGAATGCTGGACATCCTCAGAAAACGGTAGCACTTAAAATCCGACAGAGCAATGAAGCCGTTTTATCCCTACATCCACGTGCGATAAAGCTATACCTTTCAGTTGTTATAGGCACGCTGCTTAATGATAGATACACTGTCCACGCTTATGAAGTATTTAAGTACATTGACCCCACTGTACCTTTCCTCCCCCCGATGCTACCATCTGTGCTACGTGCCATTAATAATATCAACAATATATCCACGTACGCTGTATTGATGGCGATTTGTTTGTGTATTTGTAGAGTGCAAATTTAAAAAAAAAGTAAAAAAAAAAAAAAAGTACTCCCTTTGCCTTATTTATCTACTCTTGGACGTATTAAAGGCATAGCACAATGTTGTTATCTACGTGTCACTAATATAATATAGAATCATTTTGAGTTATGTGATGAAATGCGTGACTGACTCCCCTCTATCCCCTAAAACAAAAAACATGATTATTGACATCATTAAGTTTAAAGTCAAGAGTGAATAAATACATAGTCGCATTATTCCTGCATTCACTCATGTGGAACCGTTTAATTAACAAACTGAGGGGCATATCATCAAGCGGCAGCGATATTTATCGCTGGCCGCAATTAGCGTGTAAAATTTTAACGCCGACTATCGCTGAAATCTATCGCCCGGTTAGTGCACTATTACCAACGCGCATTGCCGAGGCGATAGAAATCCAGGCAAAAGCGGAGTAAAGATTCAAAATCGCTGGAATTCCAGCGATAGAAAACCGCGTTAGGGAAAACCTTGTACATAGGGAGACGTGGACTCAGCATAACAACCCACCTCCCATTATAGATATGGCTTAGTAAGAAAAATAGCAGGCGTTACAAACCGGCGAAATACTCGGTTAGCGCTGATTTTAATATCGCTATGCGTGTTAGCAATACACTTGTAAATAGAGAGAAGCTGGGTTAGTGAAAATATCCCATGTTGTTTCACGGGGCACGCCTCCCTTGTGTCTCATTAGCGATGCAAGGCGATGCGATGTTGAAGCCAGCGCTAATCTCATTAAACACGCGTTAGCGTGCTCTTGTAAATAAAGCAATATTTTTATTGTCGCATTTCATCTGAAAACTGACGCAAACGCGTCGATAAAAATATCGCTAGCCCTTGATAATATACCCCCAAGATAATTTAATTTTCACTAGCAGTCTAAGATGTAGATGATATTTCCAAATCAATATAGAAAGGGAATGATTGAAAATATATATTTTATATCAAACAATAGTTACGGGCGACTGTGCAGTGACTGTTAGGTGAATGCACACATAGCATAGTCCTTGTGTATACAGGGTCTGGTTAACTACAGAGCTGAACCAACAAACGTTTTATAGTAACATGGCCCTCCTGCTTGTTTTATTACCTGATATATAAGATGGAGTACTTCCTGCTCTACATTATTAGAATATTGCAGTCACTGAAGTTCTGTGACCACCTTCATATGGTGATGGAACTCCAAGGTAATTTTCAATAGCCTTACACTGTACGTCGGGGGAACTTTGTTCTTATAATACATGGGCAGGTGATCACCCTTCCCACAAACTGGGAAAAATACTTGGTGTGTTGCTCTTTCTATGAAAGAGATAGGATGTTTAAAAACATGAGGACTCTCTAGTGCAAAACCAAACGTAGAAAAAGGCGTTCGATATTTGTTGTAAATATATATTAGAATCCGTTTAATACAGGTCAAATTTTAAAAAATGATGCAGCACAGAATGTGTGGAAATATGCAGAGATATTTTACCTTTCCTATAATTACCAGAAATATTTCCGCTTTTCATTGTTTATATAGAAAAACAGAGCAGAAGAAGGAAAAGACAGGTTTCCTTCTTGTTGTGTGAACTGTAGTTTTAATTCTGCTCTGTGACCTGCCTTTGGCTATGTCATTTCTTTATTACAGACAGCTAGAAACGTCAAACATCACCTATAATAAGGGAATTACAGACAGGCTTTTATACAGGTATTGCAGACATTAAGGGGCAGATGTATCAAGCGTTTTTCCAGTTTGCAAATGGGCCGATTCGCAGAACCGGCACGTTTGCGAACTGGAAAAAGCCTTTTGGGGATGTATCATCCCAAAAGGCATTCGCAAAATAGGGAATCACAAAAACTGCGATTCCCTATTTTGCGAGTGGATTTAAGGAATCGAAATTTGTGATTCCTTAAATGAAATACAGGAAGCCAAAAAACCTTGCAACCTGCCTTTAAGGAATCGCAAATTACCACCAACTTCAAGTTGGTGGTAATATGCAAATTCCATGAAAAATTCACTTTTTTGCATTTTTCATGGTGCCATGTGGCGTACATACATGCCCTTAGGCACACATGCATATTCCAGGGGTGCAACAGAGTGTCCATTTGGGACCCTTGCACCCTTGAAATTGCATGCTCCATTTGCGAGTACCTATTGGGTACTCGCAATTTGCACATGCAATTCCCATTCATTCCTATGGGCCTCTAGGCCCATAGGAATGAATGGGAAGCCAATCCTTATTTGCGACTCGCAATTTGCAATTAATAGCGAATCCGTAAAATTCACTATTATGGAATCGCAAAATCCAATATTGATACATCTGGCCCAAAGATAGGTAAAGAGTCAATTACGGCAATGTTTTTCACTGAAATCTTCTGAGTGACATCAAATAGACAATGAAAGTGAAGCTCAAGTTGCCTTTAGTGTCACTCAGAACCCTAGGTGAAAGACATCTCAGTGACTCAAGTTTTACCCATATATAATTTTATGTTATGTATAGCCCCCAGATTCATTTGTCCCTGCTTTTAACTGCTGCATAGGGGCAGAGGAGTAAAGTGGGAACAATGCATAGCATGACATCTCCTCCCTGACCCAAATGTGGTTTTATTTTGTCACACAACAGGATTACATGTGGGTGGACAGTCTTCTGACCACGCGTGTGCCAGAAGAAGAGATGTATTGGACGGTAATTAAGAGAGCAACTGCTTTTGAAAACGGAGACTAGTTTATGGTGTTTTTATTTTGTAATACAGGGACTGGGTGTAGACCGATAGTTAGTGACTTACTAAGAATGACTAAATGAAGATCAGTTTGAAGGTAAGGGATGGCTTGGCATCAGAGTGAATGGAAGCCATTACTGTGATTTAGAATGGAAGGGATCTTTCACATCGTATTCTTCACAGGAAGACGCAGAATTCACATACATTCATACATACATTCATACACACACACGAACGCAACCAGACAGTGCGTTTATGCACTCCAAGGGAGAGACTGCGAAATACCACCTGTAATATGATGCTTGGTAAAGTAAGTAAGTAAGAAAGACAGTTTCAGAGTTAGAAAATGAATCTACAATCTTGGCGATGGAAAGAAGCACACGTGCTGGGCATATGAAAGGGTGGACATGAGACCAATGAGCTCTCCTGTCTGTGGAAACACCCATGACGGACACATAGGCACTCTCCTGTACGCAGTCGCCCATAGGGTAGGCTCCCTTAGAGTTTTATGGCTTTGTCTGTTCTGAGGGTCAGGAAAGTAGATGCCTGCCCAGGGAGACCTGCTTTTAGAAGGATGTGCGTCAAAGAACTACTGAGTAGCAGAATACTACTGCTGATAAATTCGAGTGGAGATTTGTGAATAGAACAGTTCATTGTGTTTGGGACTATGCAGGTAAGTCCCATTGGGCCATATAGAGTGACCATCTTTCAATTCTTTTATTCAATTTCTGTTTTTGTGGTCCAGCTTCAGGTGATTAATAATCATGATTTTATGGAATAGAAAGAAAATGGTTTGCCAGTAAGAACTCTCAGAATAAATAGCCTGGTGTGTATCTGCTTCCAAGGAGTGCAAGACAATACACATGTAAAGCATACAATTATACGTCTCTTACAGCTTATATTAGACACATCCATGCTTACTTGAGCAAAAAAAACCTTTGTGGAAGTGGGAGTGTGGGATTGTACTGTACATGTTGTTTAGGAGCGAGCCCCTGGCACATTGTCCTTTCTGGAGTACTACGCATTGCTTCACATCGTAGTCTATCCAGATCCGAACTACATTCCCACAGAATAGGCGGGTGAATTTTTAGTCTATGTCAATGACAGAGAGTAATTTGAGCATGTGTAGGCGGGCAGGAGTGTGGGTGGGCCAAACATGCACTCTCACTCACACCCAAACATTCACACGTGCACACACACCCATTCACAGCATGCACTCGCAAATCCACATACATTCATACATACACACACGAACGCAACAAACAATATAAAACATAAAACTTACCAGCCGCAGCATTCTGGGTGGCATGAGGAAAGCAACTGAGGTTCCAGGAGGGTTGGGACTGCCGCCTCCTCTCATTGGCTGACCTTTGGGAGGAGGCGGCAGTCCCTGACTCCTCCCAGAGTGGGATGGGGTCAGTGAGACTTTCTGACTCCACCTCATTCTGGGACGAGGTGTCAGTGAAATACACTCGCCCCATGGCACTTCAGGGCTTAAAACTAAAGCCCGCGATCTGAGGTTATCAGTGACGCTCCCCCTCGTCATGACTGAGAGGTCTACCAGGTAACTTGCCGAGCTGAGGACGTCACACTCACAGGGCTCTGACATCTTCAACCCGACAAAGTTTAGTTCAGGCAGCCAGGCACCTGTACATTTAGCGCATATATAACGCCTGGCTGCCTGACCTGGACAAGAAGCGTGTCTGTCAGGCTGACCTTTGCTCAGCCTGACAGATACTCTTCACATCGGTAAAAGGGTGGGGGGTCTGGGCCTCCGCCGTTAATAACTGACTGCTGCTAATCTATTTGCATTTTATCTAATTAATTTGTTAGTTTAACAAATTCAACTTGGAGGTGGCGCTTTCTGTGGTGGGAAGAGTCCATACTTGCTACCAGTTACACCACACGAGCCAGGGCAAAGTAAGAACTGTGAGCTGTCCATCCAGTGCCATGACAAGGACTGGCAGAGAGGGCTAGCTAGTGAATTCCTTGCTACAGGAAGGACCACAGACACAATCTGTGAATCGGAATTGGTCTAAGAGAGTTAAGAGGTGAAGGCAAAATATAAATTTACTTGCTGGAGCTGTCCCTATATACTTAACAACACCATTTGGTGGTCTTTTTGATTAATGGTGGTACCCTATAGCTGCTACCTCACCTTACACTATGGAAGCACTGAGGCTGCAGTAAACTGTAGTGTTTTTACAAGTCTAGCCAGTTAACCAACAGTTAAATTTCCAAGAAATAGTCAGTGAGACAGAGAGAGCATGTTTACCTGTCTACGTCAAATTACTTAGGGTAGATCTACCAAGGAAGACAATATATTAGAGATACCAGCTTGAATACTGCCAAACCATTCCCAGCATTTCTTCGCATACACCATGTACAAACTTAAACTCTGTTAAAGGCAGGTGCTGTAATTCTGGATTACACCATTTGAGTAAATAAGGTGCAACGCATCCCCCAACCAATACTCACCAGATTTCCTCCAAGGACACTGCAAAATATAGACGATTGTCAGATATAAGAATTGGCCACTCTATCGCAATTAACTCATGCAGAGACTCGCAAACAACCATATAACCGCTGTCTGTTACTTCATCTGTCTGTATATCTAGCTACTTATAAACCTGTCTGGCAGCCTACCTACCTACCAAGCTATCTGTCTTCCTGTCTGCCTGCCTGTTTGGGAGCACTGTAGGTACACTAGATTTAAAATGAGAACTGAGTACACACAAGCCCTGACATTCAAATGTTCAAGCATAAAATAGATCTGTCTTGGCAACCATGTTGGCAAACAAACAGGAACGTACGAGCAGTATCCTTTATGTTGTGTTTGTGTACCTGAATGTAAATAAAGTACAATGTGTCCCCGCATTGCCAGTAGCAATATACAGAAGGCCACTCAACTTAAGTAGCTACAATAACCCAAGTATGCTGCCTCTCCTGGAGCTGCGAGTGGGCTTTAAGCGTTGTTCACAATGCAGTGCTTCTAAAAGCACCACATACCAACAAGAAACAGGGCTTAACCGTGATGTAAAACAGTGGAGGCAATTCTAAATGTTGACAATCGTCTTGAAACACCCGCTTTCTTTGAGAACTTTGAGTTGTAGGCATGAATTGGCATCAAAAGGGAAACATATCAGTTAACAAGATGAAGAATGAATTTCATGTGAAGGCCGGAGAATCCTATTATGTGTTTCTTCCTTGCTTCCATCTCATAGCAGCCAGAAACCTGAACCAAAAATGTAATTAGAAATATAGAAAGTGGGAAAAACGTCAACTCTCAGCAGACTCTGGGACACAACTACTAGGGATCCTAATGCTGGTGTCTCATTAGTGCTGAAAAGTATGGCAGGCAGAGTAGAGTCCTTCCTTCTACTTGATGCTCCTAGTAGTCACATATTTTCTTTCCTCAGTTCTATTAAGATATTTAATTGATAATTTAGCTGTCTTTTAGTTAATTTAACATAATCACACTGTTAATCACATTTGGTTGTAAAAAGGACACAAATGAGTTTTTTCTTCCTGATTCTGGATCTCAAATGGTGCCTTCTGCATCGCCCCATGACTCAAAATTAGTTTGCATGAGGATTATGGGGGCCGCTGTTCGCTAATGTTGCAGTCACTGACTGCGTACCCCCTCAGAGCTCCTTTTACGGCATTTTCTCCCAGTTGGCAGCAGTGGGGTGGTCGTTTTCTTTGACAAGGGCAATCTTCTGCTTACACTGCCTCTTCCTTCTAAGAGCGGAGTGATGCTGTTTGAATATCTGTCTATTCCATAATTTCCACAGATGTTTGGTACCAATTGCTGTCAGAATGAGTGCTGACTTGTTTTCAGTGGTGAAGGAAGATTTGGATAATGGCATGGAAGTGTCTGAGGAGCTATTTAAAGGATATTTAGCAAGTTTTATAATTGTCTCTGAACTATCTGCAGTAAATTTGTATATGAGAGTAATTGATTGTCTAAAAACATTGGGGAAAATGTCAAAAACATTGTGCAGTCACAGACCATGCCTGCTAGCAGTAGTAGTTCATTACTATGTTATTCTGACATTTCACAATCACATGAAGAAAGTTATGTGGTAGTTTCAGAGCCCATCCAAAAACACCCTATTAAGAGGGCTTATAAGGTAAAACATATGTTATGTTACATGTATTTGTAGACCACATTTTTACCCAAGAGGGTGTCCTGGCACTGGGCAGGTGTATAAGCCTTACCTTAAGAGCCAGGCATTCAGTTTCTTGTGGAACTCGAGTAGAGCGGAGGAAACTGATGTGTAGTGCAAGGTCGTAATATGCTTTCGGAGTGATGTACGAGAAGACCAGTATTTTGGATCTGTTTCTATGTATGCGTGGAATGTGTGCGAGTAGGTGTCCGGCAGAGAACAGGTTTCTAGGCAGCTATTGGAAGAAGACTCAACTGCTCAGATAGGCGGGATTATGTTGTGTTTTGCCTTGAATGTGCGCGTAAAGAGTTTGAGTTGAGCTTGTTTGTGTATCGGAGTTAGTGGAGCTCCCTGAGGTGTGGTGTGATGCGTGTTCGCGTGGGAGGTTGAGGTTGAGTTTGACTGCTGCGTTCTGGATTGTTTGTAGTTGCTTGGTGAATCCAGAACGGAAGTTGTTTCTGTAACTCAGCTTGCTAGTGATGAGGGCATGAATGATGCTTTTTTTGGTGTGACTTTGGAACTATTTGAAGATCTTCTTCAGCTTTGTCAGGATGTGGATGCAGGATGCTGTGATGGCGATGACTTGCACGGTCATGAAATGTTTGCTGTCAATGATGATTCCGAGGTTCCTAGCATGATGCTGGGTGTGGATCCAAGACTGGAATGTCACTAGGTAAAGTCCAATGATGAGGTGTTCTTGCCAAATACGTCTTATCAGGGCTGAGTTTGAGACAGTGGACCTCATCTACATAGTGACTTTGGAGGCAAAAGTGTTCCTTTTGTGAGGAGTCATGTCTGAAAGGGAGATTATGAGTTGCTTGTTGTTAGCATAGGAGAGGATGTTGAGGTCACGTGTGCTGACAATATTGGCCAGAGTGGTCATGAATGCATTGACGAGGGTAACGTTGAGGGATGAACCTTGAGCCAGTCCACATATGAGTTGGCGTGCTTCTGAGTAGTACAGTGCCAGGTTGATAGTTTATGTTCTATCCATAAAGAAGGAGCAGATGCAGCAGAGAGCGGGTCTTTGGATGCCATTCTCACTAAGTCGACTGATGAGAATGGGGTATGAGATTGTCTCAAATGCTGCAAAGAGGTCCAGGAGGAAGAGGGCCGAAGTGTCTCTATTATTCCGGATAATGTGTTTGTTGTCGAAAGTGGTAATGAGTGAGGGGTGTGGCCGACCACTGGGGAAGATGGCCGCACACTAGCGCTGCTCCGGCAAGACACGCCAGATAATCTTAAAATCCGTACACTAATCGGGCGAAGCATGAGCCACTGCTGCTAAAACTAGCACCGGATGCCACCAGGACGGCAATGAAACCACTTTTGATCGAATTGTGCGCTCCTTGGTGAGGATCCAGCCGAGTGCATACTTGGGGAGCTCAGCAGCGAGACCGGTGGAGAGGAGGAGGGGCATGCGACTGCCACAAGGCCGACAGTGGAAGGGGGGAGCTCTGGAGGCGCATCCAGACATCCCCCAGACCATCCTCACACAGTGATTGGGCGGCCTGAGTGATCAGGGCAGGTCGGGCTTGGCACAAGAAGGTCGGGACTCTGCATTGACGGAAGCGGCCTGGAGGCGGGGTGCCACTGAAATGGAGGTCGGCAGTACGTAGCAGTGGCGGCACCAGAGGGAGGATATCAGCGGAGTGGCTTGCCCGAATCAACAGATCAGACTATTTTTGGGGCAGGCGGACGCTGTGGGTCCGTGTCTGCCCGAATCGCTGCTCTGGCGGGTCCGGCCGCTCCACGCTTGGGAGAGCACGGTTTACAGGCACCGTGAGTGACTATCTGAGGGACCCCCGCCTGCCAGGTCGCACAGCTCAAAGTTCCCTGATTGTGGATGTCATGTGTAGCAGCCTGCCGATAGGCCATGGAGCACCACACGGGTGCGCAGAGTCAGCTAGAGTTGACAGCAGCCGGCCCAGGAGCTAGGGGACGGCCTGGCAGGACACGCGAGCAGCGAGTATATTAGCAAACTCGGACTACACCATCGTGAGCAGCAACTTTCCCTCCCCATATCGCCCAGGGACTCTTCAGCCAGTGACCGGGGTCGTGGGCAGCATTTTCATCGGTTATGGTGAGGCTTCATAGACCCAGCAAGCAGGGCACATGACACCACACAGGAGAAGGGTTGCGGACCATCAGTGGAGCGCTGGGTGGACACTTGAACACCCCCTGTTGCAGGTGAACTCTGACAGGCCAGCGAGAGCACAGTCCGCCTCGCGCAGGCAGTGGAGAGTAGCCGGCTAGGGCGGATAGGCTGCGTAGGCCTGGTACCACCCAAGATGGACGGAGGGTGAAGTGGAAAACACTAGAATCAAAGAGATCGAGGCCACCTCCACCTCATTAGTCAAAGACAGATCAACTCTCCAGAAACAAATGGCGGAACTACAAGCACGAACAGATAGAATGGAGAGTCAATTGAATGACTATGAAGGGAGGGCGCACCTGGAAAAATGTTTGGATCCTAGGTGTGCCGGAACAGGCGGAAGGGCAAGCAATGGTCCTGTTCATTGAGGAACTAATAGTGCAGTATTTGCAACCTATGGGTCTGTCGAAATTCTTAACAATCGAGAGAGCACACAGGGTGCTGGGGGGTAAGCCAAAACCTGGGGCGCCCCCTACACCCATCGTGGCAAGGGTGCTCAACTACTGCAACCGAGACAACATATTGCAGACTGCACGTGCGGCGCCTTCACTCGAGTATGAGAACAGTAAAATAAACTTTCCAGACTTCACTTTGAGGGTCCAACGTCAAAGGCGAAGCTTCCTCAAAGTGAAGAGGGCCCTACGGGAGAAGTAGATAAAATATGTAATGATCTACCCAGCCAAACTCAGAGTAGAAGCAGAGGGAAAGGTCTGGTACTTTGGCAGTCCGGAGGAAACGTAGGACTGGCTCGAAGGGTGGCGCACAGTATGGAAGAAGGGCCGCCTTGACCACCGAGGAGGACCTAGTCAATCCCATTCTGAACACGGAAGGGTAATGTCAAAAGGGGCTGACCCCTGGACGTTGGCAGTAAAGATTGATTGGAGGCACTGACTGCTGCTCCAGATTAGTACACTTGGGTGACACTCTCTGAAGATACTGTGTAGTCGGGCCAAAAGTGAGGGTGTTCAGGACATACCTATGATCAAGATATGGAATGTACAGCAATGGCTCATGCAGATAGAAGTTGGTTATCGGGTGCTGGGTTGAGCCACGCACCTTGACACTTTGGTGGGGTGGGCGATAGGTGTTCTGCAGAGTTGGGGAGGCTGGGGTTCCACACCCGCAATGCAGGGAAGCAGGGAGGGGTGGTGGGGATGGGTTTGTTGGGGGGAGGGATTTGATCACTGTGTGACTCAGTAGTTGTAACAGGGACCTGGCCGAGTTTGCAGGCTAGAGTACATTGAGTTTGGGAGGGGGGTCAGGCTAGTTTGACAAGATCTACACATAGTTTAGGTGACACTAACACAAAGCGCCCAGTAGAGCGTAGGAATTTTTCCTCACTTTGCGCGATGGAGTATCCACCATCAGATATCGGAGTATTGACTGCCCCATGCAGCGATCAGGTGAGGAATGCAACAATTCCACTGACTGGGGCAATAATCAAAACTGACAGGAATGGGTCCGATGCCAATGCGAAGTATTAGACTGCTGTCCTGAAAAGTTAAAGGACTGGTCGACAAATTGAAGAGGGGCATAGTATTGCAATACCTAAAATTACATGCACTGGACTTGGTCCTGTTGCAGGAAACGCACTTACCTTGGAATGCCTGCATTGCAATGAATAGTTGGGGATACCAACTGGTGGTGTACTCCGCATTTAGCTTGGGTTCCAGGGGCGTCGGCATTATGGTGAGGAAATCCTTCCAGGTGGCAATACCGCACATGGACGGACACTTTGGGCAGGTTTGCAGCATTATCCGGGATGTGGGAAGGTCAAGTATTGAATCTAGTGTCCGCGTATGTGCCACCTGGGCTTCAGGTATCCGCTTTCCAGGACCTAGGGGATCTCCTACTCACCCTCCCTGAGGGGTGGCTCCTAGTGGGCGGGAATTTTAATTCCATAGTTTCAGGTTGCATGGACCGGTGCCTGCCGAGAGAGCTCCCACCCTCACGTACGCAAATACATGACTCCTGGACACAATGGGTCTGGTAGATGCCTGGCGTGCGTTCCACTCTGTGGAGGAGCAATACACGTTTTATTCCAGGGCCCATCAGAGCTTATCCAGGATTGACTGTTATAGTGCCAGCGTACCAGCTGGGACAAGTTAGACTTGTGCGCCATTTGGCGAGGGGTATTTCGGATCACTCCCCGGTTTGGGTTCTGGTTGAGGCGGGGGCACCGCAAATAGGTAGAACCGCCCCAATCAACCCATGGTTCTTCAAGAACCCACTGATTAGGGAGTGACTTATTAGGAAATTTGAGCTCTACTACCAGGAAAATAAGGGTTCGGTGGAGTCCGCACGGACCCTTTGGGAGGCCTTCAAAGAGGTTATATGGGGCCATGCTGTCTCCTTGATCGCTGGGACCCGGAAAGAGAAGGCTGCGCAATTAGCTGGATTGGACATCCTACACAGGAGGCTGCACATTTGCTGAAGTTGAAAACTAAGGAGTACATGTCCCTAGTAATAGATGCTGCTAGGGCATAGCATAGGGCCACGCTCAGTAAGATATCCGACGTCGGAGATAAGGCAGGGAAATTGCTTGCATGGTTGGATCGCCGTGAGCGAGCCAACCGTCTGGTAATGGAACTGAAAGGCGAGTCTGGTGAGCGTCTTACTGACCCGCAGGCGATTGTAGACGAATTTGGGAATTATTATAAGCCGATTTACAGATCCCACACGACATTTGCGGAGCAGACTCTTTGCTGGCTGATATATCCCTCCTCACTCCCTCACAAGATGAACGGGCTGACCTCATTACGGAACTTGCATGCATGGAGGTAGAAAGGGCGATAGGGGATCTCCAGGTAGGAAAGGCAATGGGCCCTAATGGTCTACCGATCGAGTTGTATAAGTTGGTGCCAAGCAAACTCACTTCATATCTCACTAACATGTTTTTGGAGAGCTGAGAGCAGGGGAGTCTTCCATCTGATTAGAGGCTGGCCACCATTGTGGTCATCCACAAGGGTGGAAAGCCCAAGAATAGGTGCTCGTCGTATCACCCAATCTCCCTGCTCAACGTGGAGGCCAAAATCCCGGCCAAAATTTTGGCCACTCGTTTACTACCAGTCTTGACCAAACTCATGCGCTCAGATCAATCTGGCTTTATGCCAGCTAAGAACACCTCTCTTAATCTCCGGCGGTTACATGGTGTAATGGGGCAACTGGACACGGTTCGGGAAGACGTGGTGGTGCTGTCACTCAATGCAGCCATGGCGTTTGATACGAATGAGTGGTCCTACATGTTCGCAGTACTGACGAAACTCTGCTTTGGTCCCAGTTTTCTGAGCTGGGTCCAACTCCTGTACCGGGGCCCACTGGCTCAAGTTGTGGTTAACAATGGGAAGTCTCCAGTGTTTACCCTTGAGAGGGGGACCAGGCAGGATTGCCCTTTATCCCCGTTACTCTTTGCCTTAATGTTGGAACCACTGGTGATATGGATACGGAAAGACCCAATACTGAGGGGTCTTATGTGGTCCAATGAATGGGAGGACCGCGTCTCCTTGTACGAGGATGACATTTTATTGTACATGGCATCGCCCGGTCCCTCTTTGAACAAGGTGCTTCACATCTTCACTACTCTCGGGAGACACTCGGCTCAACTGGGCAAAGTCAGTCATTTACATTCTTAGAGGCAAGCTCCCACCCCTCCCTAAGGGGTACAATATCACAGAAGCGACAGAAGGCTTCATGTACCTGGGGATTTATATCACTAAAGACCGGGCAAGGTCCTAGGAGTGTAACCTCTTGCCCCCACTGCAGAGGCTTCGAAGCGATATCAGCCACTGAAAAAGAATACATTCAGAACAATTGGTCGGAGTTGATGAAGTGATGGCAGTTAAAATCGAGCCAAATATAAAGTTGTGCCTGTTGAATATATGGGGACCCACAGACCTAAACAGTAAAGGGAGATTTTGGGTGATGTTGGGATCCATGGTCGGCAAGCGGAATATTACCAAAAGGTGGGGAGCTCATGAAGCACCAACTGTTGTAGAATGGCAGAGAGACATGGACTGGTGCATGTTGATGTAACAAACAGTTTATGAATCTAGGAGCTGTCCCAAAAAATGGTCTCAGGTGTGGGAAAGATGGAACACTTTCAGGGGGGGAATCTGCAAGGTCCCAAGGATGAAGCATGACCAGGATTTTATACAAAGTGAGTGAACTTGGTGCAGTGGGTCTTTGTGCAACCTTTACTGAGCAATGGCTACTGATCAAATGTAAAGGGGTGTGCATACACCTTAACTATTGTAATTGTGCAATGATAGTATGTGTTATGTGTTCATCAATAAAAAGAATAAGAAAAAATAAAAAAAAGATAAAAAGAAAGTGGCAAGGAGTGCTGTTTCTGTATTGTGGTTGCTACTGAATCTGGACTGTGTGATGTCGAGGAGCTGGTACATGGGGAGGAGGTGGGTGAGGCGATCCTCTCTAGCACTTTGACTGGGTAAGGTAGGAGGGAGATCGGTCTGTAGTTGGCCAGAGTGGCTGGGGCCACTGTGGGTTTCTTGATCAGGGGTGTGATTGTGGCTCATTTTCAGGTGTCCAGGACAGTGGCTGTGTTGATGATAACATTGAGAATGGGTGTAAGAGATTTGCTAATAGGTGTGAGTCCCTTGGTGAAGGCATGTTGGGGGCAGAGTTCTAGTTGGCCACGTGGTCAGGGACCATTCTTCAGGTGCGATGCGAAGTTGAGTTAAGAGGGAGACCGGGTGTGGCTGTGGGTTGAGGTTGCAGTGTATGGAGGTTTTTTTGTCACTGAAGAATTCCAAGAGTTTATTGCAGGGTGGAGGTGGCTGCAGGTGAGGTAAATTATTTTACGATGGAAAATGTCCTTGTTGCTGTTAGTGCGGGCATCCATGCAATCTATGAGAGCTGTGTACTTGATGTTCAGATGATCTGATGGTGGTAGCATCTTACTGCGGATTTGTAGATCTTTGTCAACGACATCATGTCCATGGCAACTGATGATCCAGCTGTTAAAGTTCCTGATTGCTTCCATCAGGCTAACTATATGCTCAGGCTGGTCCAGTGAGAGAGTGGAAGTCCAATCCTCCTCTGGAGTGTTTTCTAGCTGCAACAGGCAGGTTGATGGTGGTGGTATATCTGTGTTGTTGCGGAATGGGTATGGGTATGCTCAAACTGATGTGGTGTGGTCTGACAAGGTGATGGGGGATGGTTTGTTGACTGTGAGATCACTGAAGAAGGTGAAATTGGATCCAAAAGGTGGCTAGCGGCTTGAGTCGGTCTGGTGACGTGCTGGATGAGGCTGAGGTTTCCAAGGTTTTCTAGAAGGGCAATCCAGTTTAGGTCAGTGAGCTCTTCCAGGTAGAAGTTCAAGTCTCCAAGGAGAATAAAGATACTTGAGTCAATGATGAGTGGTGCAATAAAGTCCATGATCTTGCTGGTGAAATTGGTGTGTGGTCCTGTTGGTCAGTAAACCAGGGTTACATGCATGCTGTAGTTTGCTGTGATGTGTAGTTAAATATATGTGTTCTATGTAGTCGGTGTAGTTGATGATGTCCTTGAATATGACGGCGACTCTGCCTCCAGGCATGTGCTGCAATCTTGTAGCCATACAAAAGGGGGTGGTGATGGACGGAGCATCAGAACTAATCAAACACTCACACCCAGTCAACAGATCTGGGTTTAATCCATCACCGTTCTTTAGCCCACTCTGCCACCCCAGTTCAGACATGGCCATATGCAAATCAGTCTGACCCTGTGCCTCATGGGAACAGTCCAGCTCGAACTGCCAAGCCATGCCTTCCCTGGACCGGAAACCAGCTTCCTAGGACCGGTTTCTGGCATTTCAGCCGTCTTCAGCCAGGCTTGCTTGAATCCAGTGGCAAAGTGAGCAAGGGACTCACGTCTGAGCATACCCTGCCAACTTATGGCGAACAAAGCGGTACAAAAGGGGGTGGTGATGGACGGAGCATCAGAACCAATCAAACACTCACACCCAGTCAACAGATCTGGGTTTAATCCATCACCGTTCTTTAGCCCACTCTGCCACCCCAGTTCAGACATGGCCATATGCAAATCAGTCTGACCCTGTGCCTCATGGGAACAGTCCAGCCCGAACTGCCAAGCCATGCCTTCCCTGGACCGGAAACCAGCTTCCTAGGACCGGTTTCTGGCATTTCAGCCGTCTTCAGCCAGGCTTGCTTGAATCCAGTGGCAAAGTGAGCAAGGGACTCACGTCTGAGCATACCCTGCCAACTTATGGCGAACAAAGCGGTACAAAAGGGGGTGGTGATGGACGGAGCATCAGAACCAATCAAACACTCACACCCAGTCAACAGATCTGGGTTTAATCCATCACCGTTCTTTAGCCCACTCTGCCACCCCAGTTCAGACATGGCCATATGCAAATCAGTCTGACCCTGTGCCTCATGGGAACAGTCCAGCCCGAACTGCCAAGCCATGCCTTCCCTGGACCGGAAACAAGCTTCCTAGGACCGGTTTCTGGCATTTCAGCCGTCTTCAGCCAGGCTTGCTTGAATCCAGTGGCAAAGTGAGCAAGGGACTCACGTCTGAGCATACCCTGCCAACTTATGGCGAACAAAGCGGTACAAAAGGGGGTGGTGATGGACGGAGCATCAGAACCAATCAAACACTCACACCCAGTCAACAGATCTGGGTTTAATCCATCACCATTCTTTAGCCCACTCTGCCACCCCAGTTCAGACATGGCCATATGCAAATCAGTCTGACCCTGTGCCTCATGGGAACAGTCCAGCCCGAACTGCCAAGCCATGCCTTCCCTGGACCGGAAACAAGCTTCCTAGGACCGGTTTCTGGCATTTCAGCCGTCTTCAGCCAGGCTTGCTTGAATCTGTAAGGAACAGGAGTTCTGGTGTGTGGTTGTGCAACAGGTTCCAGACTTCAGTGGCGTGTCTATTGAGTGAGCAGGCCTTGAGGACCATGCATTAAAGTGCTGGGAGCTGTTTGAGAGTTGGCTGATGAGCGTTGAGTGCTGTCAGCACAAGAATGGGGTGATGGAGGTGTGGCAGAGTTCATGAGAACTTGCATGAAGAGCAGGAGAAAACTCCCTCCATGCTGTATGGTGTAGTGCGGCAGTAGTGCAGTGAGCAGGGTTGAGGGCAAGGAGAGTCGCAGTGGGATAGCAGAGGATAAGAGCAGGGACAGGGACAGTTCAAGCACAGATGGAGCAGATTAGCTTGCCTTTGGTGTGCCTTTGGCTCGTGAAAGGCAGAACCGCTTTGGGTCCATGCTGAGGCAGCTATTAAGTAGGTCCTGGGAGAGGGGAGGCACGCAGGGGGAGGTGGGAAGTGCTTTACAGAGGTGGGAAGAGGGAGAGTGGGAAAAGGTAAGTAGCGTTGAAGGAGAGGAAGGCAGGAAAAACTAATGCCAGTTATGCCACAAACAAAGGATCCACAGAGCTAATCAAGGAGGCACAAAACAAGATGGTATTAAAATGGGCAATAAAGCACTACGAACCGGCACAGAAATGGAAGGAAAGAGGTGCAAAGGCAACACAGACAAGAGGGCAAACAAATGGGCAACTGGCACAAAAAAGCGGGAGGAAAGAGGCACGAGGGAGGCACATACCAAGAGGGTACCAAAAACACGTGAGGGCACTGGAACAAAAAGCAGGAGGAAAGAGGCACAGGAGAAGTGCACAAGAGGGCACACGAAATGCCACATTGGTAATAAAATGGGAGGAAACAGGCACAAAGAAGACACAGTACAAGAGCACACAAAAACTGGGGGGAAATGCAGCAACAAGAGACAAAAAAACAGAATTAAAGAGGCACTAAACAAAGGCACAGTCAAAAAAGGGCAGAAACCAAGTCTGTGACCAGCCTGTGGAGGAGACAGAGAGAGAGACGGAGCGAGAGAGAGACAGAGAGAGAGACAGAGAGAGAGAGGCAGAGAAAACGACCAGGTGAGGAGCTATGTGGCAGCCTCAGACACTGGGACAGGAGCCGGGACATCCATCAAGACGCGGTCCTGAGGGCTAGTATGAATCTTGCTATTTATACAGATTATGCAGACACTTCAGCACCTTTTGACATTTTACGTTGTTGCTGTAAAGAAAGAAAGTGTTCCACCAAGTGGTGGTCCCAGCAAGCATATTGCAGCCTCTGATGGGTGCTCCAATGCCAGGGAACGGCAGTTCCCTGGCGGAGCCAGCGGTCCCAGGGCGGTGTGACTGCCCAGGTCATAATCGGGCAGTCCGACCGTCGGTGCAGCGGTGGCTGGATCTGCTACCGTCGTGCCACCAAGAGCCTGGGGGACCTCGGACCGCCAGACTCATAATAGGGTCTTAAGTGTTATGAACACCCATTATTAATCCTAAGCTTTTGACATTTTTCTCAGAGTATGGTAATGATTGGGGGCTTGGCCTGACAGCATGGCCGACAGGAGATGAGCTCCCGAGCTGTCACCCAGCCGGGAGCCTTTCTCCCCTACACCCTGCAAAATCCTGCCTGAAGTGGAGCAATCCAAGCAGAAATAGCTGCATCAGACACATATTGAGCCTAGCCCGGCCCCAGTTTCTGCAACAACAGGGCGAAACCGGGATATTTCCTGACTGCGGTCTTGCTGGGCCTGTGACTCTCGGCAGTTTTAGTTGCACCGAGTAGGAAGCACCTGTACTGATTGACGACCGTGGATCCAGCTCACCCCGGAATTCAACTGAATTTGGAAGAGCTGGGTGTAGTGGTAGGAAAGAGGGGCGCGAAACGTAGTTGCTTGCTGGAACAAACTTTATTTATGTTGTGCTCAATACAAAGGCCCACAAGGAGCAGGCGGGGAGACAACCGCCCGTCAAGATTGTCGCGCTCTTCTCCCGATCCGCCGCCCCCTGACGTCACGGCCAACCACGATGTCCGATTGGCCATGACGTCAGGAGGCTGGGCAAACAGGGAGGAAAGACTACGTGCTTCTCTCCAACACTAGTACGTTAACCTCACGTACGACACTGGGGGATACTGATTTGGGGCTGTCATCCCCCACCCCCCGGAGCTGTGGCACGGGCCGGGGACCCTGTGGCATGACTGGATGGTGAGCTTTTCCAGCCTTGGGGAGGAGTGATACCAGCCCCTTCACTGCTGCTCTATCGTAGGAGGCCGAAGTAGTGCCTGGCATTGGGGACCTGATGTAGCTGGCAGCCACAGTGCACTGTGCTGTGACTGACCCTGGAGCGAGGAGAGCTGGCCCCTTGAGACTGCCGGGCACTGGCTGGAAATGCTGGTGACTGTGCATCGTGCTAGAGGGTATGCCGGCGTGAGATGAGGAACTGCACTGCAACAGCTTCTGCCCTGAGACCTGTGAGTGAGCCTGACCTCGGGATGCTCTGGAGGCTCCTCTGGTCCCTGGGTTGATAGTAAGAGTAACAGACACTGAAGGAGCTCCGCCGGATTGGGGGCCATGTGGTGGGTGTCGATTTGGCCCCCTTCCCCAACCGGCTGCAGCGCTGGGGCTCCTCTGGTGATGGACTTCATGATTGCTCCCCTGGGAGACCATAGTGAGTAGCCCCGACCTGTTATGCAGGTAGAGTGCTGGTCATGCCTACAGAGGGCCCCATGTGGAAGCAGCGAATATGCAGATGGAGGGTTCCTTCACTGCTGTGAACTGGGGGCTGATGCAAGTGACTGTAGCTCAGGGCTGAACAGTGCTTGTTAATTTCCAAAAAGGATTGCAGAGCAGGGTATTGAAATGCTATTACCTGCAATGTGCTGGGCTCTCTGCCTCTCTTGACCCTCACTGTCTGCCGTCGCCTGGGGGCCCAGAGGTTCTGCTGATCCCCATTGGGTTGTGCTTTGGGGATGGTGGTGCTGGCTTTGTAGAGCTGGTATTCCTCTTTGAGACCTGGAGGCTGTGTGACTCAAACTGTGCAGGTGGGTGCTCCAAGAATCAGCAGTACAGCTGCCCTCTGGCTTGCTCTTACTCCTGCCCTGTGTTCTACACCTTTAGGGTGTCCCATAAAAGGAGAGACACTACTGTATGGTCGTGTGCAGGTGGCGGTGGCCCTCATGCATTTTGATGTCTCTGGGAGTCCACTCAGGAGTGCACATTGTGAGATGCGGGTGCCATCGTGGAGGTGATATACCACCCTTCGATAGCCTACACGGTTCACTGACAAAATATCGACCTACAAAATTATCGAGACATTAATATCTACTACAGAAATATTGACAGCCTAAACTAAAAAAAAAATAAGTACAAAAATATTGAGAAAAAAAATCAGTTTCAATAATATCATTGTAATAAATATCGATTTTAAAATATATATCTCAAAAAATACAAAAGAAAATATATTAAATATTAACATTAATTTATCAAAAATTAAATATATCAAGGGCCTGATTACGATGTCGGTCTGAGTTGCCTCTGACCAACATTGCCGTGGAATAGGGACCAACCGACCTCCGTTTGGCGGTCCCGACCACATTATTATGATGTGACCGCACATGATGCGGTCGCACACTCCCATTTCCCCATGGGAGCTTGTGCTGCGATCAAAAACTAGCCGCAGCACACGCTCCCATAGAGAAATTGGAGTTTGTGTAAATCCCTGTACCATAGGTGCCCCCCATGCCCACAACCGTGGGCTGCAGAGGCAAGGGGGCCCTGCTAGGGGCCCCCAAAGTCACTTTAAGACAGCCTTATAATGTCGGAAAGGCCGGCCTGGAAAGGCTGTGTGAAACCGAAATTGTAATCCCGATGGCGGAAACTGTATCCTAAAGGGATTACGTTGCGGTTCTTACTAACCAACGGGCTCCTTGTGCTTGTTAGAAGCCAGCCAGATTGACCGGCCGGTTTGACTTCTGACCGCCCACATTGTAATTAGGCAGAACCAGGGATGTCGATCAGAAAGTCTCCAAATTGTGTTCAGAGGCTTTGCGACTGACTTTATATCAGGGCCCCTAATGTATATTGTCTCAAATATAACAAATAAACTTACTCTGAAAAGTTAGACACACATACATATATATATATTAAATTGAGGGGATGTACTGGGAGTCCCCGTCTGCTGTCATTTGCACCAATTGCCTAGGAATAAGGGCGTGATGCCCGAAACGTGTCGACAGGAGGATTTCAATTGAGGGGTTTGTCCACGAGTGTTGCACTCTGTTTCTGTAGCATCTAATCTCCTGCGAGTGCGATCTCATCGAGGGGCAACTCTTTTGTTTTTTTTCAATATATATGCTTCAGCGAGGAAAGACGAGCCACTCCAGTTTGCTCACGTAAGTCAATTTAATCGTAGATGGCAACAAAAAGATGTTTCGACCTCTCTCGGTGAATTGGTCACCATATATCTAGTGAAAAATATTATAAAACTAATAATTTTATATTATGTTCTAATTTACAAAATATTAAATAATATAATATAATATATGTGTATATAAATATATATATATAACATTAAGGGGCCGATTACTATATGGCTCATCGGTCGGAGCCTTTAGGGCTGTATCGTAATGGGCCAGTCCGTTTCCTTTCCGACCGCCTCATTATGATGGAGGCAGTCGGAAAGGAAGCTGGACGGTCATTCCGGCTGGCTTCCGACGGACTCAAAGAGCTCCTCCGCCAGTCGGAAGCTGGCTAGTAATCTCAAGGGTGGCTCTTTCCGCCCTTGAGATTACGATCACGGTTTCCGACATGGTTTCCATGATGGTCTGTCTGACATGGGAGCCATGTCGGAAAGCGTGTTAGGGGGGCCACCATCAGGGCCCCATTTGGTGCACGGCCTCTGTTTGGAGGTCGTGCCCCCTGTTGATGCCTGCACCTTGTGGCAAGCACCTTGAGGTGCCTGCCAGGGGGGGCAGGGATGAACTGCACCTCCCATTTCACTATGGGTTCATGCATTACGGCCAGTTTACGGCCCTAATGCATGCTCCCATAGTGAAATATAGGAATTCGACCGAACAGTGTTCGGTTGCATACTAATGAGCACCAAAATATTTAAGCAAACCACTTTAATTAAAATGAAAAAACAAACAACAAAATCTTTTATAATTTAATAAAAAATATTTTACAAATAAAAACATTAATTATAAATATTATTATTTTAAAAACACAAAAATATGATATTAATTAAAACAATACAAATTAACATATTAAATATTACAATGAATACATATACAATTCCTACAACAATTTTTACAAAAATAGACAAATTCCTGTACTAAAAATATATATAATTTACTACTCCGACCTCACAACATAACAGCAATAAAATTGTTACATCACACAAAGGTAAAATGTACTACTCTCACTATAATAAATGCAAAATTAGATAAAATATTGTATTGCCGAGCACTACAATTAATACAACACTAGGCAAACTTTTAGATTACAAAGAGATAAAATGTACTATTCACTCTCCTATAAGTGCAACAGTAGGGAAAGTGTTGGATTGTGGAGGGGTACAATTCACTATTCCCACTCCAATGAGTGCAAAAGTAGGGAAAGTGTTGGATTGCAGAGGGGTAAAATTGAATATCCCCCCCTCCAGTCAGTGCAACAAAAGGGAAAGTGTTGGATTGCGGTGGGGCAAAATGTACTATTTCGCTCTCCAGTCAGTGCAACAGTAGGTAAAGTGTTGGATTGTGGAAGGAAAACATTTTATATTCCCACTGCAGTCAGTACTACATTAGAAACAAACCAATTCTCTGAAAAACAATAAAAGAATTTAAAAAAACAAAATTAAAATATTAAAATATTAAAAAAGACACAAATATATTTCATATAAAACATTATTTGAAATAAATATATATTATAATGGTAAATACATACCATACATAATTACAAACATTATTACAATTTTTAAATCCCCAAAAACATTTCATATAAAAATATTTTTATTTATAAATTATTCATTAACAAAACAATTATTTATTCAATAATTTTTATTTTAGTTACCACCCACCATATACCCCTACAAAACGTACAAGCAACACCTTTAACTTGACTCTAAAAAGCTAATTATTTACAAAATGAACATAAATATTTATCAAACGAATTATCAATAAATACAAATTAATTATTATTTGATTACATTTAATGTATTTTCCACAATATACTACCACAAAATATACAACACACTCCTAAAATGTATTAGAAAATGATTTACTCAATTAACATAATACATTTCAATTTGAATAATTATTATTAATTAAAACATTTATTCTAACCTAATTAAAATTTAATTTACTTCCCACCATATACCCCAACAAAACCCAAACCCACAACTAAGATTTAAGTTAAAACAAATTATTACACAATTAACATAATTTATTATGAATTCAATAATAATTATTAAATAAAAATAGTAATAATAATTACTTAAAATTAATTCACTTCCTACCCTGTACCCCTATAAACCCCATAACCCACACCTAAAATAGTGTGTTTTTACATAATTAACATTAATAATTGCAATGAATCTATTAATATTAATTAACAATTATGTATTAATTAATAAAAATGTGATTACTTCTTACCCTGTACCCCTATAAACCCCACAACCTGCCCATATATTCTATATTAAAAAAAACATGTTTAACACTATTAACATAATTAGTTATCAATTAAATATTTATTATTAAATAACAATTGATTATTAAATGACTAAAATTAAGTTACTTTACATCCAGTACCACTATAAGCCCCACAACCCGTAAATAAAATTTAAATAAAGAAAAAATAATTACACTATTAGCGTAATTAATTAGTAATTAAAAAATAATATTATATTATAGACAAATTAATCACTCATTTATTATAATTTAAATTACTTCCCACCCTGTGCCCCTAAACACCCACTATGGTACAAAAAAATATCAAAAATTACTTTAATTTAATAACTACTAAATAATTATGCAAAAAAACTCATCATATACATTTAAAATATTTACCAAAATTCATAACAGTGAATCGATATTCTTGACAACCGTATTCTTGCTGACGATATTTCCATGTCATGATATTTTTTACTATATATTTTTGCAAGTCGATATTTCCAACTCCATACTTTGTCTCAACACCGGGCGGACCTCCTTGTGGACCTCCTATAAGCCCTATTGATTGAAGTCAATTTGCTGAGAGCTGACCTACGAAAAGTCTCCGATAAGGTTACCAACACTGAATTCAATAAAGAAACTCTGCTGTGTGAGGTAGCAACCTTGAAGCGTCAGATGGCCACAATGACTAACATGGTAGCGGAACTGGACTGGAGAGCGGAGGACACAGAGTGTCGCTCCCAACGCAGTAACGTTCGGGGGCTAGGGTTTCCGGAAAAAGCAGAGGGAACGTCCACTGAACGTTTCTTGAAAAACTGGATTAGAAAATCATTAAAGCAGAGGGTCCTTTCTGACATCTTTATAATTGAACCGGCCCACAAGGCCTTGGTCCCGCCACTGCAACCTGGAACCCTCCCCCGGGCCATCATAGCTAAGGTCCTTAATTATCAGGCCAGAGACTGCATTTTGAGAGCGACTCATGAACAGGAGGTCCCCCAATTCGAGAATTGCACAATAACTATCTTTCCAGATTTCACAAAACTGGTTCAAGATCAGCACAAGTCCTTCAGGGCTGCCAAACAGAAACCAAGCGCAATGGGCTTGAGATATGTTATTTTATCCAGCTAAGTTGAAAGTCCTGCACAATAATAAAGTCCAATTCTTCGATAGACTTGAAGATGTTTGGAAATGGCTCGAGGTTCGAGATGCTGCTATTACCTCGGTGGTGATCCCAGTCGATGACAAAAATGGAGAACGTGCCTGTAGGGCCCCGCACTGGTACTTATAGTCTAAACCGGTTCCCATTGGGCTCAGATAGACTTCATATGGGGGGGATGGGGCAATGCACTTGATACTACTTGCATCCCCTGAGAGGGGTGGACTGTCATAAGCACTGTCATCTTCTGTGGATGCTGCTTCGAGGGAGCCGAGCCACACATCTGAGATAATTCCGGACACGGCTATTGATGGGGATGGAGGGGGTTGAGGGGATCTGAATAGGTTAACATTCCGTTCCGATCTCGCTGGGAGAAGGCTCTGTCCGACTGGGATCCGGAGGGCTTTCCAACCGACTCGTGCTCTGGGGCTCCGAGCGCCAGAGTACGATGCGAACAAGCGCTGACGGACACGGGTCGCTCGGAGCAATGAGAGCCTGTTGTACGACACATACATAGGCTTCCATTGATGAAAAAGGTACGTTGCGCACAAGCGCGCCCCCTGTAGTGGGGACGCATCTGTGCCACCCGCACCATACATGCATGTGTAGGGGGGACCCTTTCGTCCCCCCCCTGTGATTGACTCATAAGGCTACGGGTGAAGGGGGTCTGGCACGGACCCCCGAAGTCCGCTTCCCGGAGCATTTACGTGTCGGAGGCTCCGACTCGATCCAGCTGTCCGAATCGTACTGGCTCGGTCCGAAATCGCCTCCATTGCATGGCACGGTTTGCTTACAGACGAGACGTACGGAGCGGTTCCGACCCGGAGATGATTCGGTCGTCGATTTCACGTTTCTCGCATCGTACTTGCTCGCTCGTACAGCTGTACGAGTCAGTCGGAAAACACTCATACGGCTCGTGCTTTTTCCGGCCGGATCCTGTTCGGAGCCCTTCTGAGCGAGATCGGAATCGGCTCCTATGAGGTATTTTTATTGACTGATTTGTTTAGTTTAATAGGGTGGGTAGTGGTGGGTCATACAAATATTTGGTCCAACTAATTCTCGGTACACTAATGTATATGTTGACGCCACATGGTACACTTATTACTGAGGTATGCTAGAGCTGGGTGGATTCATGGCACTCAACAAGGGTCTGACTTGTTGAAAGTATTCAATACAGGAATTTAGGGGGGATACCTGGCTTGGGGGGCTGGTTTTTATTCTATTTAGTATGTCCCCGTTGGACATACTGGGGTGTTGGGTTTGTCCTGACACAACTGTAGGTGGGCTCCTGTAGTCACATGTTGGTGCTATGGTTGTGCATGGGTGGATGGGGAATGGGAAGTTGGTTTTCCAAGTTTCATATGAGAAAAGTACTACGTTTGTTGCGCAAGGGCAGTAGCCATCTTAGCATGTGGCCCTTAACCTCAGACGAGATGTCTAAGCTTACAACACAATGACAGTTTCTCTTAGCTATAAACTTCTTTCCCTGAATGTAAGGGGGCTAGGCACTTCTAAGAAATGCTATAGGGTGTTACCACTTCTCAAACGTCATAGTGTCATGACTCTAGCTCTGGGACCTGATACATACCGCCGCTCCACCCTAAAACTGTGCTGTATGAAAATACACGGGGAAGGCAAAACGGGTGAAAGTTGAACCCAAAAAGCAGGAGAAAAGAAACACTGCTGACCCTAGTGTGATCGGCATCACTGCCCTCTACTTGCGCGTCGCATCGAGGCGAATGGGCCTGGTTTCCACTTCCGGGGTACACTATATTTAAATCTGGCCCGCGGGACCAGATGCTGCTTCATCTCGAGAATTTGGAATCCGGAGCCACGTTTGGCAACAGCCTTCTTGGAGATTTTTCTTGTACGCCCGTGAGTACAGCCTGCATCTTGACGCGCATGCCCGCTGCAGGAACGCTGATTTACATACCGTGTGGGAAACCTGTTCCATTGTGATTAAACAAAGAGGACTAGCTTAAGTTGACCAAAGTGTTACAGTACTCAAATTAGTTCTGTCACGGGCACCTTGTTGGTGTATTCATGAAGCCCTCACCCACCAACCTAGTTGGTGGCATGCTTCATCATCGGGCCCACCCAGTGACACCTAGTATTTCCCGGGTGTGCTACCACGCCTGATTACAGCGGAGCTGGTATATTGCTGAGAGTGCAGTGAGGTTGGGTGAGTTGTGATTTAAAACGGCTTGGTGGTGGTCCCAGTACCCGAGGGTAAATTAAAATTTAATAACTGGGCCGTCACCAGCGGTTAAAAGTAAGGCTACAGGACGCGTGAGGGTGGCGAGTTACCGCTCCCTGCGTTCTTCAGATGGTCGACATGTTTCAGCCAGTGCCTTAGAGTGTTCTGGCTTTCCTCAGGACCGTTTTTTTAAAAAAGGTGTGGTGAAATAAAACAGACAGTGTTGTGGTACAGACTATGTGATACACTCACTAAGGCGTTTTTCTATATGTGAGAGGGGGATTCCCTTCTCATGCATATGCTTTGGGTTATTAGCCAAGGCTTCCTGGAGGGAAGCGGTAAGGGGATGACCAGTCTTTCTGGTCAGTGCCTGCCTTGTACCTGTTGCCCCGCCGGTCCTGAGGAAAGCCAGAACACTCTAAGGCACTGGCTGAAACATGTCGACCATCTGAAGAACGCAGGGAGCAGTAACTCGCCACCCTCACGCGTCCTGCAGCCTTACTTTTAACCGCTGGTGACGGCCCAGTTATTACATTTTTATTTACCCTCGGGTACTGGGACCACCACCAAGCCGTTTTAAATCACAACTCACCCAACCTCACTGCACTCTCAGCAATATACCAGCTCCGCTGTAATCAGGCGTGGTAGCACACCCGGGACATACTAGGTGTCACTGGGTGGGCCCGATGATGAAGCATGCCACCAACTAGGTTGGTGGGTGAGGGCTTCATGAATACACCAACAAGGTGCCCGTGACAGAACTAATTTGAGTACAGTTACACTTTGGTCAACTTAAGCTAGTCCTCTTTGTTTAATCACATATAAACCCTCGGGGACTCGGACTAGCTAACTAGTCCTCTCTCTCCCTCTTGTTACACGCAAACCTGTTCCATTGCCAGCGCTGAAGCACTGAAACTACTTGTAAGTTCCAAAACCGCGTGGAAGACGGTTTCAGGAATGTTTTCTGTGTCAGCGCAAAAGTGCTGAAACTTCCTTAAGCCCTGAACCGCGTGAGAAGTGGTTACGTGAACAACCTTTGTTTGGTATATCATTTCACTAAAGAGTACATTGAATAGAAGTTGCGCTGGAGCACTTGTCTGCACATTTTCCTTTGGGTCATTTGCGCTAGAGCACTTGTCTGCACGTTTTTAGGTCTCGGCTAGCGAAGGCTGTGCTTGCGTAGTCTCGCTCGCGAGATTTAATGACTTTGAGAAGTGGGGCTTGAACCCGCCCCTCTTCTCTCCTCTTCTCCATTGGCTGGCCTCTTAAATGCTGGTCAGCCACTGGAGAAGAGCTTTGTCTCTCCAAACAAGCCCTGTCTTTTTCGGATTCAGGGGCGTGTTTTTTACTTTCTTTCTCTCCTCTGGAATGTAAACATTCCAGCCAATGGCAAGAGGAGAGAAAGAAAAACACGCCCCGAATCCGAAAATGTTGCTGCGTCATTTTTTTTTTGTCTCGTCTAGAGTCCCAAGAGTCGGTCTTCTCCCGTAGCCATGTCGGTGTGCTCTGTGCTGCCCCCTAGCAGTCTGTGACACCATGGCCGGTGCTCATCTCTCGCCCTCTGATCCCCCAGAGTGTCCCCCCATGCTCCATCCCACCCCCCGGACCCTGCGAGCCCGCCCTGCCCCTACACTCTTTTGGCCTGGCCACCGCCGGCTTTCGCACTGCTAAGTAACTTCCGAGCGAGTGGGCAGTGCTGTGCCAAGCCGGCTTTGCCCAGGCCTTCTCTGACCGGCAAGTATACAGTTGACTACTTCAACAGCTCGGCAGCAGCACAGTGAGTGAAGACAGGGGGACTCACGAGCACGGGGGGGTTGCGGATATTATGACATGGCACTGGGGGCGCAGGTATAGTTTTCATAGGGGCAAGAGATCGCAGCGCCTGTCAAGCAAATCATTTGATTTCCTTTGTGTCATGGGCAAAAAACGTGTGACTAGGCTTGGTCCATTGTAACCCCCTAAGGCAAGGTTTGTGCTATTAAAAATACTTTTACCAACAGTTCATTACGGGTGACGTAGCATTTTTCGCCAGTGAACTCTTACAAAGAGGTTACGGTGGAACAAAATCCAGTCCGTTACCTCATCCCCAAGTCACAACCGGCACAGAATCCAGTCCAGGTTTTCCTTCGCCCACGGTTGCTTTTAGAGAGTTTTCTAGGAAGTACCCACCTCCCTGCTTGTAGGCAGAGGCAGCAGTCAGGGGCCTCTGCTTCCCTGACAGATGGCTTATTTCCTCAGCTCAATCCGAGAGGGCAGATACCAGATTGCCCCCCCTCCCCCCCCCCCCCCCCCAAAGAGCCCACCGGGAGTCCCTTGCATCAGTACCCGCCCCTTCCACAACCAACACAACACCTGAAGGCGATCAAGCAAGACTGGCAGCTTGAGTGGAAGCCGCAGGGAGGGGATTGTGGCCACCGCCTAACTAGTTAACGACTGGAGGCAGAAGAGAGAAGGGCGTCCCGAGAGAAGGGACAGAAAAAAGCAGTAGGGAGAGAGATGGGACGGAAGACCGAAGGAGAGAGAGCTGGAAAGGGAAGAAGCAAGGATGGAGGCAACTGAAGAAGGGCAAAAAAAAGAGAGAAACAATGCAGGAAAGGAGTAAGGAAGTTGATTGAATATGCCCATTGATGTCAAGTGTCCCTTGTAACATGTGATGCTGTTCGATGGCAGTCAGAAGTAGGCAGCATTGTATATTTTTTTTCCTCGTGAAATAAATGTAATTTTCTTAATTGAATTATGCTGGACGGACTTCTATGTGAAAATTGTATGTGGGCTATGTACTTGCACACAAAAGTAAAGTGAGACACCTGTTCAGTCTATTTTCCTGAGGATATCCAGTGTCACCAGTTGCTACTACAAACAAGCATTTACACAAGTTTAAGCTATTGGCATTGTAAATGACAAAGCCTTTTATTTATGTTTTAAAAACAAAAACAAAAATTAAAAAGGCATTGTCATTTGCAATGTCAATAGCTCAAACTCGCGTAAATGCAAGACCTATTGCATTGCAAATTTGTGTATAATTCTCTCTCTCTTCTTTGGATAAAGGTATGCTGAGGAAAAATAAGGTTTTCTCCTAAAAAATGAATGCCGGTGAGTGCCACCTGCAATCACTGGTTCACATTTACCGGTGTGTGTGTGTGTGGTGTCAGTGTTATGCCGTTATGTGTGCTGCGAAATGCACGCATGCGTTGTGGTAGTTAACTATTGTGTTTGGATTATTTTGGATATAGAAATGCGTTTAAGCGTTGAGCACGGTTCCTGCCAACTAAGGTGCACTCATATGCAGAAATGTGTGTTTGTTGAAGTTTGTGTGCGTTTCTTGTGCGTGCTTGTGAGGCTGTAAGAAAATAAAACTTTATTAAAGATAATAAAAACCCTAATGTTTATCCGTGCTTTGTGGCGAATGGCTATACCGGTTGTGGTTGTGTATTTAGAGCAGACGATTGTCACGCCATCATAAACACCTTTTAATAACTGTGTGTGTAGGTGGCTCTGTTGGTGGCTCTATTTGTGTGTGAGTGGCTCTGTGTGTGTGGGTGGCTTTGTGTGTGTGGCTCTGTGTGTGGGTGCAAATGCAATAGGTCTCGCATTTGAGAGTGATTAATCTATTGACATTGTAAATAACAATGCCGTTTCTTTATATGTTTTAAAAACAAAAACATAAACAAAAATAATGTCATGAGCAATGCCAATAGCTCTAACTTTAACAATGCCGAGACCATTGCATTGTAAATGCTTGTTCTTTGGGTCATTGCGCTGGAGCGCTTGTTTGCACATCTCCTTTGTATTAGTGCGCTGGAGAGCTTACCTGTATAATTCATTTGTGTCACTGCGCTGGAGTGCTTGCCGTAATATTTCATTTTGGGTCACTGCGCTAGAGCACTTGCCTACGTATTTGCTTTGTGTCAGCGTGCTTGAGCACTTGCCTGCACATTTCTATTGGATCACCACGCTGGAGCGCTTACCTGTGCATTTTCCTTGTGTATCATCGCACTGGAGCGCTTGCCTGTGTATTTGCTTGTGTATTACCGCGCTGGAGCGCTTGCCTGTATATTTGCTTGTGTATCACCACCCTGGATCGCTTGCCTGCATATTACCATTTGGGTCACTGTGCTGGAGCGCTTACCTGCGTATTTGCTTTGTGTCACCGTGCTGGAGCGCTTGCCTGTGTATTTCAAATGGATCACCGCGCTGAAGCGCTTACCTGTGTATTTGCTCGTGTGTCACTGCGCTATAGCGCTTGCCTGTATATTACCATTTGGGTCACTGTGCTGGAGCGCTTGACTGTGTATTTCCTTGTGTATCACTGTGCTGGAGCACTGCTGCACTGAGACCTTCAGTGATGCTTAACTGAGCGTTGTTGGATTGTTCCTAGACCTGTACAAAAACAACAAGCCCTTTCCATGAAGCAAGGACCCCTCCCTTACCAGTTGAAACACATATCACTGTTCTACACTCGTGACCTATTGTTTCAGGTAGTTATCACACGTATGGGGAGGGCAGGCTATGACTGGATTTTTCCGACTGTTACAAATTGCTGATATTGTTCTTCTTTGCCTTAGGTAACCTCCTACACATCGATAACAGGCATCCCTTTTGTTTCTTGGCCTTCTTCCCCCGCACCCCAACCTTCTCCTTGTGTATGCCTTAAGTGTTTTGAGTAAAAGGTACGGGGCAGTGGAGTTGGGTCATATCGTCTCTGCAAGGTCTCACCGCAAGTCAAGATAAGAGTTGCTGTAGTCTGACACATGGCACCAGGATAGTGTGTCTCCAGGAGACCCATTTAACTGAGGTTGAAGTCAAAAAGCTTTGAAAAAAAATGGAGGGGGCAGACATATTATACCACTTATTCGTCCTTCTCTAGGGGAGTGCTTGTCTGGATTGCTCGAGGGGTTTTGTTTCAATTGACATACATGAAGGCTGATGTAGAGGGTTGATACATATTGGTCCAGGGTACACTGGATGGTCAGGATGTGGTGCGCTTTAATTCTTATGGTCCAAACACTAATGACAACCCTTTTTACACTTCTATGACAGATGTAATGTCACAGACAACAGGAATTGAAACGTTCTGTGTGGGTGATTTTAATTGTGTGGTGAATGGGGAATTGGATCGCCACCCTCCCCAACAGGGTACAAAACCTAGGATGACTGCCAGGTTGGCCGAAGGTATGTCACAACTGGGGTTCCACGAGGTGTGGAGGGAAACTCACCTGGGGCGCTAAGAATAAACCTGTCACTCAGGCACACATGGTTCGGTTAGCAGACTGGATCGAATATTGACAACGAAACAGACCGCTGCAAGAGTGCATGCAGGGGCACATCTGACACAATATTTATCGGAGCATGTACCCGTTGCATGTCAATTCCAATGAATGAATGAATGAATATGCATTTATATAGCGCATGGCTACCAATAGGCATCCAAGCGCTTAACTCATGACACCTCAACCAGCAGGCACAGCTCAGGGAAAAAGGAAGTTCTTCAGCTGTTTCCTAAAACTAAAGTAATTCGATTCTGAGTGAATATGCTCAGGCAGACGATTCCATAACATAGTTACGTTATATGAAAACCGACGACCGAAGAAGCTCAGGGGGGAGAACCGAAGTCATGAAAATGAAACCGAACTACTGTAGAACATTACAGTTTGAAACCGTACTGACAACTACTTCATCGGTAGGGAGACTCTTGGCCTGGACTCTCCGCCACAAGTTGCCCCACTTCTCGTTGCTACACCTTATGGATCTCTGTGGGGGTGAGGTACGCACTCGGAGTGACATTTTGGAGGTATTTTGCAGGCACTTGGAGCAGGTGTATGCCAGCCTGGGTGACCCGGACCATGCACGACTCACGGAATATTGGGCAGAGCTTCAGGTCCTGCCCTGGGGGGGTGGCGAAGCAGGAGCTGGACTCTGCACTTACATTATAGAAGATTCAGGCTGCTATAAAATCTCTCCCAGCGGGGAAGATCTCGGGAAATGATAACTCCACAGCCGAACTTTATCAGGCTGACAGTGCAGTGGTGGCCCCCGCCTTCTTGTGGTAAATGGAGAAGCACTAAACAAGAAAGTACTCCTGATTTCATTGCGAGAAGGTACTATCACAATGATCTTGAAGCCCGGGGCTGTGGCATCTGATCCATCCTCATACCATCCAATCACAATGATACATATAGACATGAAGATCCTGTGTAAAGTTCTAGCATTGTGATTGGGTCCGGAGGTTGCACGGTTGGTCCACCAGGGCCAATGTGGGTTCATACCGGGATGGAACACTATCATGAATATCAGGCAGTTAATGCATGTCATGCCTGAAGTGGAGGATAGTAAGAGTAACTAGCATTCGTCTCTATTGATATTGCCAAGGTGTTTGACACCGTGAATTGGTGGTACCTCATGGCCAGGGTCAGGTTGGGTGGGCTATGTTCTGACCCCCTGAAGGTAAGGAGGGGCACATGACAGGGGTGACCACTGTCACCCTGTTGATTGCAATAGCGCTGGAGGGTTTGGCCCTCTGGCTCAGGAAAGACATGGGGAGGTGGGAGATCCTAGAGGTGGGGGAGGGGGAGAGCACTTTATCTCTCTATATGCCGACAACACACTTTTCTACCTGTTGGCTCCAAGGGAATCACTGCAGTTACTTCTGGAGACTTTGACGCTTATAGAGACATATCAGGAATGGGTATTAACATGGATAAGTCATCAATATTCCTTCTGGGTCGCTTGGCATCTTAGGACCCAGCCATATTAGCGGATGTGCCCTTACACTGGAAAGCTGATCAGTTCCGATATTTAGGAATTATGGTTGCCCACACGACTCAGAAGAGGCAACAATATAATATTGATCGAGTGAAAGAGGGCCTAACTAGGTCGGTGCAATTCTGGAACACGATCCCCCTGTCCCTTATGGGACGAGTGGCAGTGGCAAAGATGGTGTTCTTGCTAGCTGCCTATATGCTCTACAGCACTCTTTAGACACGCTGCCAAGGACAGTTTCTAAATGTCTCCACAGTTTATTAACAACTTTAGTGTGGGCGGGAGGCAGGAGCAGAGTGACCCGGGTAACTCTTCAGCTGCCTTTAGAGGATGGGGGTTTAGCACTGCGTAATATGGAAATGGACTACCTAGCATTTCAATTACAGCATATAGCACACTGGTTGTCAGATGGGGACAATTGGGAAAAAGATTTACAGGCAGACGACACACGGGTAGGGACGTTGACACAATTGCTCCACGGGGGTGAGAGAGGTAGTGATGTGGTGCCATAGCTAATCAAACATACAACCATATTGTGGGAATGAGCAGTGAAGTTGTTACAGAAACATGCTCCGTTTGCAAGAGAGTTTGTATTCTGGGACCTCCCGGCGTTCCGCCTGTTGACCTCTGTGGTGGACACTACTGCCTGGACAGAGGAGGCGTGTTTGACCCCGGGAGACCTCTACCCTAATGACACATTAGGAGACTTTTGGTGTGGGGGGGGCCAGTTTCTATTGCAATACGTATTGTGGACATAGTACGTCACATCTGGCCTACATACCCAGATGTACCAATTTCCTCTGAAGTGTTGGAGTTTGGCTGAGGTAGGTACTAAGGGCCCTATTACGAGATTTTGGCGGAGCAGTGTGGCGGCGGTGCACACCACCGTGCCAACGCTTCACCAAAGCTCGCCCTGCCTGGCTCCAGATTATGACTTATTCGTAGTCTGGCGGGCAGGTGGCATGGTGTATCCCCCTGCGGTGCCTTTTAAAAAGGCACCGCAAAGGGGACGCCTCACAAGGTTCCTGCACGGCATAGACTCGTAAGTCCATGTTGTGCAGGAAGCTATGTGCATTCACACAGGGGGGCCCCCTTTGTTTTCACTCTGCAAGGTTTTTCAGGGTGGTTGAACCATCATGAAAATCCTGGCTGAGAGGAAACTCATAATATGCTTGGTGGGTCCGAGTTGTAATCGCACAGTTGGACCGCAGGTGCGGCAGTGGCTGAATCTGTTACCACTGAGCCACCACGAGTCGGGCAGTCTGAGGACCCCCAGACTCGTAATCTGGCCCTTAGTGTCACACGTATATAAAGCCATGATTACAGATAAACCTAAGATCACATATCGGGCTACATTGACCTGGGAAGATGCACTGGGTGCACCAATAGGGGACGCACAGTAGAAAGGTGTTTGTGCATTATTTAAACAGGGAACATGTAATGCACGGTTCAAATGAGTAAACTTCAGCTACATACACAGCACATATATCACCTCTGTGTACTGCATCGAATAGGCCGTGCCAAAACAGATCGATGCCACAGGTGTCAGGGCAGACCCCAACCTTTCTTCACTAAGCCTAGTACTGTGCTCTGGTACATGCTAATTGGGAATCAGTAGTACAGAGATTGCAGAATACTGAGGGTGTAACGGTGGAACTGGAACTGGCCACATGCCTATTTAGGATTGCCAGAAAGAAAAAGGGTAGACAAATGGAATGGAAATGTATGCAACTGGCTGTACTGCTAGCACAAAGGCGGGTTGCTATTTCATGAATGAGCCCAATCAGTCCTAACGAACAAGGATGGATCAAGATGTTAAAGAATGGGTGGTAGCAGAAGAAATACGAGTTCTGCAGCGTAGGAGGGACGGGCTTGCAGAGCAGGATTTTCAAATCTGGGGGAGGGGGCCTGACCAGGTTAGAGGAGGTTGAAGAGATGTCTGAGCAAGAATCTGAGAGGTAGGGGCGCATTAGCAATCATGGGGAGTAAGGTGCATTTCTGGGAAGAAGGATTAATTACAGGTAAATTTCTAATGTACTGCTAAGTAATCACTTGTCCCTGGGAGTGGGAATATTCCTGCTCTACTACGCATTTGGGATGATGGCTGCAATGTTTGCACTTGTGAAAGGTGCAGTGTAGTTTTTTTTATTTTACTGTACTGTCGCAATTGTTAAAATACATAAATTCTTTTAAAAAGGTATGGTAATGATTCAGAATCAAAGGATAGATTTTGTGTGGCCCTCTTGAGAGGATAGCTTGTTAGATTCAATGGGCCCAATTAAAAGAATGTTTGTGATGGCTTAACAAGCCAAGGATGGCAAAGGGACTGTTGACCTGGACTAACTGTCAAACTGGATCCAAACATTGATTTGTTGTATTGGAAAACCGAATTCTGCAATTTCCCTCAAAAGGCACAATGGTTTATTACTGAAAATAGACCCAAATTTGACCAAACTGATAACCCCTGAAGTTGCCCCCCCCTGCACACGGGTTCTTATTTGGTGATCACTTCATGAAAGAAATATCAAAGTATATCAAAAGCCTTCACCACTCTTGACAAGCCTCAATCCTTTCTCTGCAAGGTCTTCAGCTACTGTGCTTTTTCACAGGAAAGGTTTTTTTGTTGTTGATTGAAACCAATTTCACAACAGATCCAAGTTTGCCTCGAATAGAGGAAACTTTAACTTTAATGACACTGGACACACTTTCTTCTCTAAAATGTGAGGGGTTCTTTCACAACATTATATGAGAGACCAAACATTAAAGGTAAGTATTTAACACATTTTTGGGCCTAATTACGATGTCAGCCGGAGTTGCCTCCGACTGACACCGTTTCAGGGAAGGAACCGCCTGGCCATAGGTTGGCGGTTCCGACAACCCCAATAGCTTGCAACCGCACCAAACTTCCATTTTTCAACGGGAGCTTGTGCGACAGGCCGAAACCGTCCACAGCACAAGCTCCCATTGAAAAATGGAAGTTTGTAAACATCCCTGCACAATGAGGCAGGCATCTCACTGTGCCTGCCACACGATGCAGGGATGTTTAGGGGGGCACCATAGGTACCCCCAGGCCCAAATACGGAGGGTCAGGGGGGAAGTAGGCCCTGCTAGGGGCCACCAAAGTCAGTTTCCGAGAGCAAATCCATGTTGGAAAGGCCTACATGGATTGGCTGTCGGAAAAAGACATCATACTCTCGACGGCAGACACACCGTCTTTAAGTAATTATGAGCTCTTTCCGGCTGGCCGACGAGCACTTGAGCCTGTCGGAACTGCGTCGGATTCTCCCGCCGGTTTAAACTCCAACCGCCTTCATCATAATATAGCAGTCAGACTTTAAACTTACTATGTTAGTCGGAAAGCCTCCGACAAGCGGTCAGAGGCTTTCTGACCGACATCGCAAATAGGCCCTTTGTGTGTATCGGTGGTCACACTTTTTTTTCTGCAGTCAAATCACATAAAATGTGAATTTTGCAAGATTTGGTGCAGGAAAGTCCTCATTTTTTAAAGACAGAGAGGGGAGTATCATCCTACCCCTGAGATTATTAACATAATTGTTAATAATTTACTGGCTTGCTATGCCATACTTTTTCTATTCCATGTTTGATAGTAATATTTTATTTTCTGGTTCTTTACTTGACCAGTCTATAGCTCCTTAATCTGCCTAATTACTCAATTGGATTGCGGTCTTCTTACTATTTGCCACTTATGTTCACAACATAAAAGCACTTCTAAGCCATCAGGAGAAATTGTGGGATATTAGAACCACCCAGGAGAAACTAGACCTATTTAATTACCGATTGCAACAGTCAGAGGAAAGAAACTTGGCCACTTTACGTCTTAAAAGTGTAAGGCGCTGCCGTATATTTTGTGTCTTTTGGGTACTGTTGTGCTCCCAGTGTTTTGTGCTCTGAGCAGAGCCAGTTGAATGGGGTACACTATAGGGGTAGATCTCCTGAACTTTAGGGGTCACAAGGGCTTTGTGTTACAGCCCTATGCAGACACAGTACAGACACCGTGGGATAAATCCTCTTGTTTGCTGGATTGCAATCCAGCATGAGTCCTAATCAATCAATCATCAAGGCTTGTATAGCAGGGCTTGCCACCCTGGGGGTCTCCAGGTGCTGTGGGGTTTGAGCGATCCTCGGTCGGAGAGAGGTGGAGGTCGAAGAGCCAGGTCTCCAGCTGCTCCCTGAATTCCTTCAGAGAGGGAACATGCGTATGTGGAGGTCGTTCCAGTCCTATATTTTACTGCACGTCAAATGTAATTTTGTGTAATGCGACAAAAAGCAGCATTAGATTGTGTCCAATTCTACGGCAGTCTATTATTGATCTTATATGTGTTGGTGCACAACATAAGGGAATGTGTTGGTGTACTGATCGTGTTGGTGACGGTAAGCATCAAAAGTGCATTTTAAATGACCATAAAGTAGACCATGTACTTAAAGGTCCCATGCTCGTGCAGTGATGCATTCTGAACAGGATAATAAGCTTCTATAGCAAGTACCCTCACTGTATCTGAAAAGATGCCACCCCCCTGGAGAGAGGAGGTTTGCTGAGAAGCATCTACCTGGTAAGCTTAGAGTAGGAAACTAGGCACGCACAAAAAGGCAATGAGCTCGAAGCTGGTGAAGGAGTATACCCTAGATGCTAGCTCCCTGAATGCTAACTTTTTTGGCAAAATGAGCTATCCTTCTGACACAAATGAATAAATATGAATTCTTTCAGCTTTCCAAATGACCTCCTAATATTCCACGGAGCTTGCAAAAGCCCTGGGCTCTTGGAATGTTGCTCGCTTGATCTCCTTTGGGGGTATGACAGAAATGATATCATCTGGATCGGGGGATGCATGGTTCCTATCGATCAGGTTTGAGATCTGCTCCTCGTGGTCCTCGTAGAGAGTACTAATATGGAGTATAGGAAGTGTTTGGTTGCGGTTAAAAGTCGACACGGGGTCTGGTTTGGGCTGGTTTAGAAGTGCGTTGGCAGCTGCGGCATTCTTTGCTATAAGACTGTGGTTACATGTCAGGAACGTGACCGGGGAGGGGATTGTCCGGCAGGTCTCTGACAAAGAGCGACTGTCTTCACCAAGATTCTTCATGGGGAGAGAGGTATCTGGAAAAAACACAATATTTGTTAATGTGGTTTGAAGAGGTCTGAATATTTCCTGACTTTAATTCATTTTAACCACTAAAGCTTTCAAATCCAACAAAGTTAAAACAAATCACCACTGCACAACTCCTAAAAGCCACACCAAGAGAAAGAGGTTAAAGAACACTTCACAGGTCAACAACACATACATTACTTGGACAAAACAATGTTAACCATCTACATTTTCCTACCTGAATCACCATCGCAAGGGCTGGACTATAGGGAAGGTTCTAAGAAAAAACTCTAAGTGGCATGGAAGGCCTTTCACAATTCATTCCATGCTTACCATTCCGGTTTTATGATACTTTTTTCTTATTGCACAAACAGCACTGAAATCAAACGCTCAGCAATGAAATACCACTAGAAAAACTCCGACTGTGAACTCCCAACAGAGAATATTTGTCTGTAGCAACAACGCTGCTAACAGGAAATCCTCCTTAACGCCTGTTTCCCTCCACACTCACCCACACCCTAACTAAATAACTTACCCTAACTTACCGGACTGCACATTTTTCCTTTTTTTAGTTATGCGACATTTCTTTTCAATATTATGAAAAATTCTGGTCACAAGGCGTGGCTAGCTGCCAAACATGGTGGTCACACTGTAGGCGAGCTCCGTGCCCAGACCAGCAGATCCTGCCATAATCCTACCTCATAGGATTCCATTTGCACCCCGAATACTGGCAACGGACCTGCCGACAGCCTGAAGCACGATTTGCCCGCAACAATATCTCCGGGGGCCATCGGGTTCGCCGAATTGAGCGAGATGATCGAGAGCTGCACGTAGGCCGCGTGGACTGCGGAGCCTGGTGTGGCCGGTGGATACGCTGAGCGACCGCAACTCCACGCCACATGAACTGTATCTCACTGCGGTGGTGTGGAGCCCCCAATTCACTCATTAGCACAAACACTAGCTGCTGAGTGGAACTGGCCCCGACGTGCGGGGCCTGTTGAGGGCGACCGCCTGATGTCCCTGCTGTTGGGTGCGCCCCGCCGATTGACTCCCCGCCCACCCTCTCTATTGTTGCGACGGAGCACCGTGAAGCCCCCCCTGTCTCTGAAGGAGTGCTGCTCCTGGGCTCTACGGCGGGCCTGCATGGTGTGACCTGGGGGCAGACTGCTCTGGTGGGGGCATACAAGGTTAGAGCTGACCAGCACTGTGTTCCCCGGTGTGCCCAGTCCACCCTGCAGTCACTGAAACCCCGCGCTGCCACCTCGGAATCACCGTATCATCGCCTTGACGCACTGGCTCCTGACAAAGCCTCCCTGCTGACTTCTTAAACGAGGGATGCTCTGGGTGTCCGCAGCTGGGGCAAAGAGACGCCATCTCTCTGCTGCATGTGAACTGTGTCCCGGACGTTGGCGGTGTGAGTGCTGTGGGCGCCTGAGTGGCCTAAATGCCGCTGACCGCGGCCCCCGCAGGGGGCCACTCGGCGGTCGGCGCCTTAGTGGCCCCGGGGCCCCGGTCACCCCTCCCCACTCCATACTTCGGGGGGGGGCGGGGGCAGGGTTCCTGATCTGTGCCCCCCTCCGTGTCAGGGGCCGGAAGTGACGCGAATGGCGCGTCACTTCCGGGCCCAGGTGTGAGGGGAAGGCTATTTAGCCTTCCCCCACCCTCACTGGCGACCTCTTTGTCGCCCACCTCGCCTATTTGTCGGACGCCGAGCCGTCTCGCGGGGATCGTCGTCGCCGTCGCCTATCGTGCTGGAACTGCGGAATACTCGGTGAGTTGCCGTCTTGCCCTCTCGCCCCGGCCCTGTCCCTGGGTAGTACCAGGATACGGGGCCCTGTGGTCGGAGTACCACGGGCGGGGGGGGGGAGCGTGCACAGAGCAAGGCTCGGGTAGATTTCGCTTCAAGAGCGTGCGATCGTTGAGGAAATGCTGTGTTTGTCGTGTTTCCCGCTGCCACTGTTGGTTAGCGCAGGTGGGGACGCAACCGTGCCGGCTACCCGGCGTCCATCGGCATACGGGCCGCCATCTTGGGTGTGGGGCTTAGCGTTTCTCCTTCGGCGCAGGGTCGAGTCTCGCGCTAAGAGGAAGGATTATGCGTAAGAGCGAAAGTATATTGCAGGTCCGCACTCCCAAATGGTTTGGTGTTCCCAGGGTGGTCCTGCAGCGCGTCTCGGGGCCGCGGTCGCTTTTGTGACGCGGGATATATAACTCAATCCCCCAGTGCCTATCTGTATGTAAAGGCGGTGCGAATTCGGGGTGATCATTTAAATCTCCCCGGGCCGATGTATGCAGGTAAATGCGGTGCTACGCGCTCCTATACCTTCGGGTCGAGCTTGCGCTGGGAACCGGGTCAAATCACTTAGTCTCCCAGTGCCCGCGTGGGTATGTAGTTACGGTGCTCGGTACAGCGCCCAAGTCCTTCGGGCGAGTTTGCGCAGGGGCTCTGGGCAAATCCTTTAATCGCCCCGTGCCCGAATTTGTATGTAAGTACGGGGATCAGGTATAGAGCTCCATGGCCTTCGGGTCGAGTTCGTGCTGTGACCCCGGCCAAATCAGTCGCCGAATCTGTCGCCGAGGAAGGTTGCGTGCCTCGCGGTGGTCGGAGCACGCGGGCTCCATGGTAATGTTGCCTGCTGGTGACAGGTCCGATTCCCATATAGTCCTTTATTGATTTTAGGGAAGTCATCCTCCACCCCCCCCTCACGCTGCTTGCGCGGCCGCCTAGGGTGCAGGGGGCGGGCAGCAGGCTTCGTTTTCCGGGGCATAATAGTGCGCTGTCGACGAGGAAGGTTGCGTGCCTCGCGGCCGTGGCGCCGTCCTTTACTGGGCCCCCCAGGTGGCGTCTGCACCGGCGATTCTGGGCAAACGTTTTATCTCCCGGGCTTGAATTTGCGAGGTGTCACGTCGGCCCCGGGGATTCTGGGGCTAAACGAGTATTACCTCTCGGGGCCGGCACGTACAAGGTGTTGCGCCCGCTCCGGGTCTTCGGGCTGAATCAAGTATCTCCCCGGGCCTGACTGGGCCAAATCGGTTACTACCCCTGACTGTGAAATGTAAATGCGGCGCCCACATGTAAGCGCTGATTACACACGGTTCGCGCCACATGAAATGGGCAATGTATTCCTCTGTGGCCTGGCTCGGCCCTGTTTGGTTTGTTTGGTGGGGTCTGGGGGGGGGGGGGACGGCACCCAGCAAGCATAGCGAAGGCCCGGTCCCACAGTAGGCTGGTTCGGGTGTCCCAGCAGGGAGCGGATAGCCGCCCTCAATCCGCATTGCCCGAGAGTTTGCGGGTAGATAGTAGCAAGGGGCCGATCCAGGGGGCTATGCATGGCGTCCGAGAGTGGCCTGAGCAGTGAAGGGGGATCGCGGAGTTGCGTTGTAGTGGCCCGGAATTGGTAACGATCATCCTGGGTCGGGGAGGCGGGCTGCGCTTTGTGGTCGCGTCTCCCCTTTTGGGCAGCGCGGGTACTACCAGGAGCGATAGCTCAATGGTAAGTCTTGTGCCTGTGGTTATAAAGGTTTTCACAGGACAAGGGTTCGAGTCCCGCGAACGCGGTCAAAGTGTCATAAGTTGGCACAATTTAGTTGTGCCTGTAGTGCGCTGCCTGTGCTTCGGGCCTGGACGGCGGCCCCATATACACCCATACTTACGCCGCATCACCAGATACGAACTGCGGCCCTTAACAAGGCCCTCTGCCGGTAACAACTGCGTGGTGGGGTGTACACGCAGCCACGGCACGGCGACCCTGGCCTGGACTCACTACTTTCTCCATCCACCCCTGTGGAGCCTGGCCCTGCTGTATGATGCATCGCCTGCTGCTGTGTGGGCTGAGGTCAGTGGACTGGCTGTTGGGCATCCTAGGCCTGGCCGAAATGGTGGTCCTAACCGTGCTGTGCTGGGTGTGGGGCATGCAGGCGCTGGGCGTCTTGTTCTCTGTAGCCCTCCCTGGGGCAGCTGCTGTACAGAACTGAGGCTGCCACGGACCCCCTGACTCCTAGCGCTGGAACATAGCCCCATCTGCCACTGGAGTGCTACTAGTCGAACACTGGGAATGCTCCATGCACTATTGCGACTGCACCATCACTCCGCTGTGCGACTTGCACAAGAGCAGCGCTTACCGCACAAAACGGCCTTCACCTACAGCAATCACAGCGCTTAGGCCCTTACATTGCGGTGCAACAAAATCAACCAGTGCCCTCACCGACGCACTGGTGCTGCAGGCTCCATAACCTGCTCTAATGGGCCACGCAAGGATTCACTAACAATGGGGTGCCCCAAGGGCAAAATATCGGCACCAACGCCACTGACACTCACCCTACAGAGGACAAGGATACCCCCACACAGGTGACAAATTGTATCCCGCCTACCGCTCTGGAGTCCCCTCCAGACAAACTAGACCTCATCCTTCAGGAAGTGTGGGGCTCTAGGAAATCCATCGAGCAGCAAATCGGCTCCCTGACAACTGGGTTCACCCTCCTAAAGGCCGACCATACCAGGCTCGCCGCCACTGTCAAGGACAATAAACTTGCCCTAGCGGAGATACTGCCACAAGACAAGGTACATCCGGAGCAGATCGCGCAACTCCAGCTTCAGGTAACCGGTCTCCAGGACAGAGTAGATGACGCGGAAGGGCGAACCCGACGGAATAACGTCCAAGTTATAGGCCTGTCAAAACGCAGCGAAGGATCGAACTCAGCTAAATTAATGCAACAATGGTTTAGGGAACAGGTGGCCCCGGAAGGCCTATCGGACTTCTTTTGTGTGGAAAGAGCACATAGAATCCTCACTGGCAGGCCCACAGCAGGGCCCTACCCGGTCCTCTGATTGCAAGAATTTTGAACTTTAGAGACAGGGACATGCTGCTGCAGAAAGCAAGGGAACGGACTCCAATTCAGTATGAGAACCATCTTGTGTCGTTATACCCAGACTAGACTATGCTGGTACAGCGCAGACGCTCCCTGTATTGAAGAACCCGACCAGCAGGGAGTACTCGTTCTTTTCACACCCACACCAACTCCACACCCGGATAGACAGGATACTCTGCTCCGTCCTCACTACAACCCAGATTACACATGCCACATACCTAGGAAAAACCTTCTCGGATCGCAATCCCTTAGAGATCACCCCGCTTGGGGCAAAATCCCCACCCCGGTCCCCACCTGGAAACTATGGCCACAAATGCTAGAGGACTCTGTATTCCGTAACACATTGTCCACGGGAACCACAAACTACTTCACAGAAAATGCCGGTACAGCCTCCGCACCTCACATAGAATGGGACGCATTCAAAACTGTGATACGGGGCATAGCCATAAGCACCACAGCGGGGCTAGACAAGAAATGCACAACAGTCTCAAAGCAGTCGAAAGCACTCTGAACCAATTAGAACAGGAAGCAGCAGATGACCCCACCAAAGTAGCGCCATTACAGGAGGCCCGCATAAATCATGCCGAACTATTGGAAACCCTTAGGCAAATAGATTACACAACATACACTCAAACAAAGCATGACGAGGCTGACAAAGCAGGCACGCTTCTGGCGCGCATAATTCGGGATGAACCCCCACATATCCCAATCCATGAGATAACCACAATGGATTGGGTTTCGGTGTACACCCAGCAGGACATCAACTACGCCTTCTGCGAATATTATCAAGCACTTTATCAACCGCCCCCACCAATGATGGAGGAATCATTACACACATTTCTATCTGACCTCACATTCCCTAAGATGAACCAAACAGCCCAAGATGACTTATCCGGCCCCATCACCAAGGCGGAAATTAAGGTTGCCATCCGGGACTTACCACAAAATAAGGACCCCGGACTGGACGGCTTACCAGTAGAATTCTTTGATACGTTCTCGGAGGCTCTGGTGCCACAGTTAGAACGCCTCTACAAATCCCCGCTTGACTCGGGTACACTCCTCCTCACCACAATGCAGGCTTTAGTAATATCTCTCCCTAAACCAGGTCGCTTGCCCTCAGACATATCCACATATCGGCCTCTATCGCTCCTTGCGATGGAGTACAAAATACTAAGTAAAGTCCTATCGTACCGTCTACTCCTTTACCTGCATAAATTAATCCACCCAGGCCAATGCAGCTTTGTACCCGCGTGGAACACCTCCCTCAATATTAGGAGATTTTATCATGTAATGGAATCAACCCCTGCAGATTGTCACAACGCTGAATGTATTACTCCAGTCCTAAGACAGGCATTTGGCACCCAGAGATGGGACTACATGCTCCAGGTGCTTGGAAAATTTGGCATACCACCAGTCTACCTGAAATGGGTCAAATTATTATATTTAGCTCCGACGGCGAGAGCTCGCACTGGCTGCCACATCTCAGACGCATATCCGGTTGGCAGAGGCACTCGTCAGGGCTGTCCTCCTATCCCTTTTACTGTTTGTGCTTGCACTAGAAACCCTAACCATACATTTATGTTTGTCTGCAGAACAGATGGGCATCCGTCTGGGTACTTCCACACATGTGCTATCCGCTTATGTAGACACTATATTTCTATATGTTAGTGACCTGACCAAAGACCTAACACAGACACCGGAGATCTTTTCACACTTTGCACAAATTTTAGGCTTCACCATAAATAAGTCAAAATCCCAAGCCGCCTTCTTCCATCCTGGTGTTCGACCAAGCGCGATTCAGTTTGGGCAGCTCTCCTTATTGGTGGCCCCGCACACTTTCAAATAGCTAGGCATCCAAATTTACAGAAGTTCCCAGGACCTCATAGAGGGTAATCTAAATAAAGCTATAAGGGCACTCCGGTCACAGACAATATTCTGGACCTCACTACCGCTTTTGGTGATGAGCCGTATGGGGTTCTCGAAAATGGTGGCCCTCCCACGGCTACTATACTTTTTCACAAATGGGGGCCTGGGTGCACCAGATCTATGCCCTTAATGTTACGCGAGCCAGCTCCAATGGTTTTTGTACTGGTTTGCAGGACGCAAACTACATGAAATTGGTTACACGCCCCTTGACATCGACGAGGTGCATTACGTACGTTACTGTTACTGCAGGCTATAATACCCCAGAGTGCCCTGACATTACTTACTGCGCTCACTTACTAGAAGAAGACCCTACACTATACACGCCGCTGCCCACCATACGCAGAAAACACACCACTCTTGGGCATCCCCATGCCTACCGGCCTAATCAAGAAATGAAAAATCCTAGCCTAGTTTGAGGGAGGGGTTACCACAGTGGGAGCATTGTTTGATAACAGCACCCTAATGGACCACTGTAATTTCACCAGACAAAATGGGGTATCAGAAACCCAATACCTCACGCATGCTGCAATCCTCCATTTCATCAAAAAACACTGGGCCCCACTCAGGGTGGAACCTGTGCAAAACGAACTGGTACATGCAACATACCTCATGGGGGATGGACGCTACCTCACGAAATGGCTGTACAAAGGCATTAGAGCGCACGCTGGGACCTCCCTTACTGACATATGTACGAAGTGGTCCACTGATCTTGAGAAAGATCTAACTGACAAAGAATGGAATATGATAATAGAATACCCCCCCAAAATACCCCGTAATGCCAAATTCAAATTCATCCAATCCATGATATTGCATACCTCACTCCACACCGTCTACAGCAAATGTTTCCTGCCACGCAACACTACTGCCCTAGATGCAAGACATCAGAAGCCGATTTGCTACATATTTTATGGCTGTGCGGCGCTCACTGAATTCTGGACAACAGTAACCACAAACATTAATGCGGCGGCTGTTTTCCCAGTACCGAACACAGTCGGTAGTTGCCTACTGGGTATGACCCGGCGCTCCAAAACACACAAAGTTCAACTTCGTTTTATTTATCTAGCATTCCTTATGGCTAAACACTCCATAAGAATTAGGTGGAAATCAACAAAATCTCCGCCAGTTTACACATGGTATAAAGAGGTGGTGCAATGGGGTAGCACAGAGAGTGCTGCTATCCGGGTTGAGGAAGCCCGTGGACTGCGCAAAAGACCAATCTCGATGGACTGGGACTTAATTATGGAAGCTTTTAAGGCACTTGAGCCTGCACCTGTCCCTGTAGCACAGGATGTGTAGACGTCTTTAATAGACCAGCCTCCAACGCATAGGAGGCAACCGTGCACATAGCTATGCAACACAACGTTACCGCATAGATGGGTCCAGCTTCTATTCTGGCAGGGGGAAGTAAGAGCCGGTACTAGTAGATAAGATTACATGTCAGTAGTAGGGCCAGAAACGTTGGGGAATGGGTGGGAGGGTTGGGATAAGTTACGTAGTTATTTTCTTTTCTTTGTTCTCTTTTACTTTCTGAAACACTGTTAGTGCAGCTACTTAGAATACTGGTAACTCGCACACAAATATCATGGGCTCGTTTAAGATGGACAAGAGATGTTACGTGTCATGGACAGTGGAACAATTTTATACTTCATAATTTTAGACTAATTGAGATTGTGCTGTGTAATTCGATGTACCAAATATGTGTTTCTTTCCTAATGGATGTTAAATTAAAAAATACAAATAAAAAAAATACATAATAAAATATGTTTACAAAAAATTGAAAATTCTGGTCACAAACTTTTAAATATTAAATGGTACATACAATTGAAGATGATGAAGGACGCTGGAAAGAAAGACCCAGAACGAGTTGTTTACTAGAATACACCAGGTCTTCCTTTGCCAAAATCCTTACAACAGCAAAAGTGCTTTAAAATAAAGTTTAAACTATATAGCAACTCCAAAGAGGTGCAAGCCGCCACACTCCGCTTTAAAGCTATGTCACTTTCTGCTGAAAAGGGAAGCATTTGGATATTCGAATCCCCGTCAAGTTGTATTGGGCGCTAGCAGATCTTTCCAAGATAATGAGTAGGAGCGTAGTCACTCAGTTAGCCTGTCACTCAGGGGTTACAACTCAGTTCTGTGTTTGGTGGCAGTGTGATTTATACATGAATCCATCTATGTAATCTCAAAGCATGGATTGTTGGCATGTTGGTCAATCAAGTAAAAGCTGAAAATTGATGGGATTGTTTGCTAGCTCTAGATAGAAAAATAGCAATTCACGAGGAAATGTTCCTAACTAGGTTAGATTACCAGTTGTTATACCATGGCTGGGACACATATAGATCTTGCTAACAAGGAAGACGTTGGAATTAACCATGTTCGACCTTCATCCCCTTTCAACAATCACAACCAGAAGACGTGCTGAGCATGTAAGAAAAGGGATATTTCTCTGGCTTAACAACCCAAGTAAGTGGGATCGAAGTATCTTAAATCTGTTTCTCTGCATCAGAGAATAAATAAAACATCTTAAGACCCAGATGATCAATTCATTATATTTTATGGGCAGGGTGTCCATAAGGTACTGGGGATTCTTTACATTTCCAGTAGTTACAACTCATACTTCTTTGAAAGAGGCTCCATTGGACTTTAAAACCCTTAGGAAAGACCTAGAAAATATTGATAGGAAAATGAACACAGTGTGAAAAGTGATTAAAGTACTTTCATTGGTATATATCTATGGAAAGTGCAAGATTTTAATTTAGCTCAAAGAGAGCTTATGAAGTAAGCAGTTGGGTGATCGAGAAAAGGCGAGAAGCCACGGAAGGCACTGACCTGTAAGGATAGGAAGTGTACAATAAATGATATCGAAACGGCAATCATCAGTTACAAGCGGCGACGGGTGATCGAAAACAGTACAAGATGCCTTATTTCCTCACATAAAGAAATGGTTACGCTAGATACAGCAGTTTCTATTGCCCTGACTGCTGCTTGCTGCCTTCACGCCGGACGGAGCCGGACAAAGCTACTTGCATCCTGAGGAGGGCGGGACTGCGAGGACCAGCTTCCCCAGCGGCCGGAGTATCATCGGCGCAGCTGGGTCCTCTTCCCAGCCACTCCCCCTGACCAGTGCAGCGACTCGCGGCCCCCGCTTCGCGGGAGCCGCTCGGAGGTATAAATTTCCAATCTCACCGGAACTTTGTGTGCCCTGACTGCTGCTCGCTGCCTTCACGCCGGACGGAGCCGGACAAAGCTACTTGCATCCTGAGGAGGGCGGGACTGCGAGGACCAGCTTCCCCAGCGCCCGGAGTATCATCGGCGCAGCTGGGTCCTCTTCCCAGCCACCCCCCCTGACCAGTGCAGCGACTCGCGGCCCCCGCTTCGCGGGAGCCGCTCGGAGGTATAAATTTCCAATCTCACCGGAACTTTGTGTGCCCTGACTGCTGCTTGCTGCCTTCACGCCGGACGGAGCCGGACAAAGCTACTTGCATCCTGAGGAGGGCGGGACTGCGAGGACCAGCTTCCCCAGCGGCCGGAGTATCATCGGCGCAGCTGGGTCCTCTTCCCAGCCACTCCCACTGCTGTAGCTCATTGCATATCTACTACCCACTCCATTCGCGCTAGCGGAACGCGCGTGGAACGAAGAGCGGTGCGAAGACCAGGCAAAGAGCGGGCCGTTTGAGGCCGTTCGAGGTCAGGCGAGCAAGGGCCAAGGTCTGGCCTATATACTACACCCGGTCCACAGCACCGTAACAAGTACTTGACAAATGTCGGCCAGAGAAACAAGAAGTAGATCCACGCGTGCTGCAGGTGCAGCCAAAGGTACTTTAGACACTTACTTTGCCAAAGCTGGCTCACTGATAATCGATGAAATATCCATTCTCAAAAGGCGGATATCTCAAGAGATTGACTGGGTCAGAAGATCCTCATTAGGTCCCATCGCACTTGCAACTACGCCTAAACAAACAGAAGCAACTAAACCAGCAGACTCAGGGGGGTCAAATGGTATTTTTGATATGGCAGTCTCGCGCAGCCCTACAGAAATTATTGCTGATTGCGATATGACTGCTATTACGGAATTGAGTATTTTGCCCCTCCCCTGTGCTAGGCCCCCCTCTCTCCACTCGAGTGCCACTCTTCCCACTGATGACGTAATTAGTGAGAGACACATTTCTAATTCTGAGTCTTCACTGAGAGGGAGGGAAGGAGCTATTCCCAAAAGAAAAACGAAGGCTGGTTTTACTGGAGGGCGTAAGGCGATTGCTCCCAAACGTAATTTAAAAAATGACCCCACGCTCAAGACCTCCAAAGTCAGGTTACTGAATCAACATGGGAAAAATAGATTACCATCTAATTCTATCATGTTTGAGCCACCTCCCACTCAAAACTCCACATTAGTTAAGGAGCCCCCTACTCTCTTGGCTATCCGAACCCTCCTAAAGGAAATTTTAAGTCCTCTGGAGGATCGCATCTCCAAGATAGAAACACTTCTATTGGAAATTTGCAGGGGTCCCTCCTATACACTAAAGGGGAAGCAGTTATCTAGCTCCAAGACAAATGAGGAGTGTGAGAATATATCTTCGCTCCCCTCTAGGAAAGGCCCAATCCCACCTCAGCCTACCCTAACACGTGCATCCACTGTACCCCCAATTGAGAACTCACTACTACACAATCCAACATGTGCAAATGCAATCGCCCAAGAAGTTTTGGCTGCACCTCCAGCCGAGGCATTGTCGCTGGTTCGACAGGACATAACAATCAATCTCCCACCTCAGGCTAATCCATATGTAGTGATTTTAGCTGGCATTCCTGAATTGAGTCCTGCTGCCAGAGAACCAGTTGATGCACTAAAAAATAAGACTACTCATTGGCTGTCTAAAAATAGACCCTTCCCGAGGGCATACACAGCGAGGTCCTTATGGTAAGAAGAGTCCCCTGGGTGGGCTCCACTAGGAAATCCATCCAGGGTGACTGTGGTCAACTTCAGGGACCCCGCTACTGTCAAGTATATCTGCAGTTGGCCCCGGAATATGCACGAATCACCCATCCATACCCTCCCTCTGTCTTTCTTCTACCCTCTGGAAGGGCGGGTCGAGAAAGGGGAGGGATGGGAAGTCGTGCACAGAAGAGACCGAAGGTGGAGACCAAATGTAACTAAAGTGCACCCCACCCTCAGATTCACTGCGGATAATTATTTCCCTACATATAGTAGGTTTAGCTACCTGGATGGGGTGGACTGACTGAGCGGGCAAGGGTCGGGTGATGTTTTGAGATGTAGAAGGCCCTTACTAAATGACCCACAATTGGACAATTTCATGCAGAGTGACGGATCAAAGCAGACACAAACTAACTTAGAATCTTGCTCGGTAGTTACTAATAGACCTATTACCGTAGCATCAGAGAGTCTAGTGCAGGAAGTAGTGTCTTTTGACCTGAAGGCCCCCCCTACGGGCACTGCGCCCTTATCTCCCAAGCTCGCTAGATTCCAAGCCCCTCTTTTAAATATTCTTTCTTGGAATGTCGCGGGCTTGCACAATAAATTACATTGCCAGGTTTGGAACAGCTTTATTGAAAATAAGGACATATGTCTGTTCCAAGAAACGTGGATGAGGGAGGACATTTCTTGCACTGGCTTTGCCGTTTTCACCAAGAATGCCAAATGGAGCGGCAAAGGCCGCCCCTCTGGTGGGCTTGCAACTTGGATAGCCTCACACCTAGGCTGCAGGGCCGCCCCTATGTTAGTAAACTCGGAGGATATTCTGGCAATCTTATTGGAGTGGCCAGGTTCGCATCGCCTTCTGGTTATAAATGTCTATTCAAGGCCAGTGAGTACCTCGCAAGAATCTTCCACAGTTGCCGAGCTTGATCTTGCCTTAAATGCAGTTCCTGAGGGTATCCCCTATATAGTAGGTGGAGATCTGAATTGTCATTTTGAACCCCTTATGGGATCACTGGATGGTCTGGCCCAGGAGGAAGATCTTGCCTGGTCCATACCACCATTCCATCTACCAGCTCCAAGAGCGTGGTCTCCTTTGGCGGTGCAAATCACCTCTCTTACCCTTAAACATGGGCTCAGGGCCTGCAGTGGAAGGCTACCGTCAGATATTCCCCCAAAATGTACATTCCATAGAGAGGGACAAACATCAAGACTGGATTACATTCTGGTTCCATTGGCCCTATGGTCGCAATTAAGTGACTTCCGGGTACTACAAAGAGAAGACAGTGACCACAATGCCTTGGAGCTTGAGCTACATTATTCTGGTCTGGAACCCAGGGAGAAGGACAGGGAGTCACCCGATTCGGAGCTACTCCTTGCAAACAACAGACGCAGAATAAAGTGAGAGAATTTAGTAGCCACACAAGGGATTCTACCTAAGTTATATGCCCTACTTACTCCGATATTAGAGAAGGCTCAAGCCCTAAACTTCCAAATTAATACGCCGGGATCACTCAACAAGTTGCGACAGTTGCACGCAGATCTCATTACCTCTACATCACAAATCTTTATCAGCAAGCCCAAAAGGCCCTGTGGTTCTATTCATGGTCCCTCCTGGTATAATCCTGCCTGTAGGAAGGCTAAGAGTGATCTTTTATCCTCAATTAAGACAGGCCTGGATCGGGCAGAAATTAGGGAGAGAAGATCAGTATACAAATCCCTAATCAAGAATGCTAAACTCGAATGGGAATATGATAAATGGGAGAAACTAACGGAATTCTTGGCACACGGAGATTCCCGGAAATTCTGGCGCTGTGTAAATACAGGCTCAGAGGAGCTGGTCTCCGCGGTGGAACCTAACATCTCCGCCAATACCTGGCCGGAGCACTTTCAGTCCCTATACAGGTTTCTCGAGGGGACTGGAACTGACTCTGCTCAGACAGAAGCCAGTACTCCGTCGGGTCTCTCCTTCTCCCTTAAAGAAGTCAGAGTAGCTATTATGGGCCTCGCGTCAGGAAAGGCACCAGGTCTGGATGGCCTCCCGGGAGACCTTTTTAAGCAAGAACCTGAAGTCTGGGCACCTTACCTTATGCTTCTATTTAATTCCATCCTGGAGGGTATGGAACTTCCAGATACTTGGCTGGGCGCAGAGATTGTCCCAACTTTTAAAAAGGGCTCTCCTCTGCTCCCAGCCAACTATAGACCAATTAGTCTCATTGATGTCTCCCAAAAATTATTTGGCAGACTCATTCTTAACCATCTGCAAGACTGGATTGAGGAATCCAATACTATGAGTACATACCAGGCTGGTTTTAGAAGAAAAGTTTCGACTATTGACCAGATTTTTCGTTTAAATTTTATCCATTGGAAGACCGTTCAAATTGAGGGTGGCACTTTATATACGGTCTTTGTTGATTTACGTGCCGCCTTCGACTTAGTGCCCAGGGAAAAACTTTGGGTTGTCCTGGATGATCTTGGCCTCCCAAATGATATACTTGCCATTTTAAGAAGACTGCACCTAGGTAATTTTGCAAGGGTGAGGTGCGGGAGAGGGGGTGCCCTTACTGATCGTTTCCCCGTTGACAGGGGGGTTAGACAGGGTTGTGTGCTGGCACCTACTCTTTTCTGCCTCTTTGTCAACGGGGTGATCAGTCACTTGAACGCACTGGAAGACACTGATGCTCCAAGACTTGGAGGCATGAGGGTACCCGCTATTCTTTTTGCGGATGATACCCTGTTGCTCTCCAAGTCTCCCATGGGCATGCAACGGATCCTTGATGGGTTCGCACTCTTCTGTGCGAATCGGGGTTTGGAGATCAACGCGTCTAAAACAAAGTTTATGATCTTCAACCCCCCACTGAAAACACGTGCTAATCCTACTCTTGGGCCCTCCAGGCTGGAAAGGGTCCACACATTTGAGTACCTGGGGATAATACTAAACGAGTCCATGTCCTGGGATTCACACTGTACCAGGGCGAATTTGAAACTAACCCAAATGATAGGAGGACTAACAAGGATGTCCCGAGGTTTGACCTACCAGCCGTTTTCCCCTCGCCTACATATTTATAGAACACAGGTAAAAGGTGCAGTGATATATGGGGCCGAATTATGGGGGCACACTGTTACTCAGACTATGCAGGTCACAGAGAATAATTTTCTCAGACAATTAACGGGCCTCCCGCCTAGTACCCCTCTGTTACCCGTGAGACTCGATCTAGTCCTTAGACCAATCAAGGAAGAACTGGGTCTTAAACCATTGTTGTATTGGCGCAAATTATGGTCTACACCAGAATTGGTTGATTATAAATCTGAGCTTCAGGAAATCATGAGACTCTGCAATCCTGTACGGTTTCCTTGGCTCAGATATATTAAACATACATGCGAGGCACTAGGCAGGCAGAATCTTTGGTCTGATCCGGTAAACACCTGCCCCAGAATTTCAAAGAAGTCTCTTTCTAAAGCCTACTACGATTATCACTTACGTGCTCAAATTAATAACGTAGATGAGAGGTAAATTTTTGGGATCAAAAGACTCATACCTTCAAGAGCTTGTATATGATAATATTGGCCCCCCGCTTACTAGGAAGCTTTTCATGCAATGGCGATACAGCACCCTCCCTCTCAAAGTGCACACCGCTTCTTGGGCAAAATCCGAGACTTCATCACAATGTCCAGCCTGTGCCCACCCGAGGGAGTGTGATCTGCACATAATATTTTTCTACCCAGCATATAGAAGAGCCAGAAAATATTGGCTTGTTCCAATACTTAAAAACTTGGGCTTTAGGGGCTATCTTCCGGCATATAGGATTTAAAAAAAAGATCTTTCGGGCCCAATTGTATTTGCAGTTTCAAGATTTTTAACGGCAATGTGGCACAGTCGTAGTCAATGTATTAAGTCATCATTACTAGCATAACCGTTTTATATTTTGGTCAACTGTTTGTAAATTATTATGTATTTTATTCAGTTCAAAAGTTTTTATGCTGTACTCTTTTATGGTCCTAGAGACCGAAATAAAGATCAAGAATGAATTACAATCATAGTCAATATTTCTTAGCTTTAACAGGCCGAGCTAGTGTTTGACCAATGCGTTTTGACAGAGCAGGAGAGCCTCAGAAAAAAGCATGAAGTGCTGAAATTTAAAAGAAAAGTCTCTGTGGCATGTAGAAGAAGGATAGAACTCATCCAATCAGAACATTGTAAGACTGAAATGCTCCAGGACAAATGTAAGACTGGGGGGAAAAAGCCACTGAATCAGGAGCAGACAATGCGGATAGACAACAAAGCCATCCAGTCTTGAGCACACCGCTGACCCAAAGCCCACCCTATGCATTTGACATGTATTAGAAACAACAGGTCTTGCTAAAGCTGTGTGTAGCTGAGACTTTCAAAATAGACTTCATGTTGTGATAATCCAATTTATTGGAGTTGTACCTGGTAGATACTATAAGGCCTAAAAGATAGATTTAACCTTTTCAGAGAAACAGAGAACTGGGAGGTGTCTTTCACTCTGCCTCAACTGAGTTAGGCATGTGTGGAAAGGAGTATTTAGCACCTGTCAGAGAATCTCTCATTCTCAGGTGGCATATGATGGCATATATAAGGCATGCCCCTAAACATAGTATGCCCACGCAATAGTTGATTTTCTACTTTATGATTATTTATTATACACCATTTGTCTACAAATCATATGCATTAGAAATATTGTAAATTTTACGAGCAGCTCAGCAGCAATTATGTAAATTATTGCAAACAAATATACTGCAATAATATTTCATTGCCCATCCTATCCCTAAACTACTAGTTTTACCTGAATTGGATTGAGCCAGCCTTCTAATGATACGGTTGAGCAAGTTTAAGTTAAACAAGCTAATATGGCAAGTGATACAATGCCTCGTATAGTGCCCTCACATTCGAAGTCGGAACTCCCATGGTTTATCATCCATTCCAGCAACCAGTCCATGTGTCTAACCCACCACCTGGACCAATACCTTGTATATCTTTTCCAAGAATGGTGCTCCTTTTGAACAATTGAAGCACGTTTGTTCAAGCATCCTGCATATTTATATAGGAGACGAACATGAGCCCAGCCCTTCTTCCTCCAATGAACACTCAGTTTATAGAAAAGATATATGTTATTGGCACAGGTGCTAGGTGAGACACATGGACTGGTTGCTGGAGGGGATGCTGACTCAGTAGACGCTGTGAAGTATTGCTCACACCCAAGGTCGCTGGTTGTAGAATCTTTATCCTTCATGTAATTATCACACATGGGGAAAGCGCCGGGAGACGTCCGAAACGCTACCCGGCATCGCGTGAGCGCTATCTCTGCCCACAAAAGATGGCTGCCGCGCTCTACGTCATCGCGTAACACTGCGATGACTAGAGCGCTACACTACATATCTCCCCCCTTTACAAATAACATTTCAAACTAACATAAAGTCTCCAGGCTACTTGCTGGTGTGCTCGTTTCCTTCTCCCATTTCAAAATCTCTATACTTCAACGGTCTTACCACAGTTCGTCCTATGCGGGTGCACCTCACCGGAGTCTTGGGAGTGTACTCGTCTACTTCTTGGGACTCCTTCGTCCGGCTTCTTCCTACACTCCATGGAACTCCTCTGCCCGGCGACTTGCTGGTGCTTCCCGAGGGTTCTTCAGCTCTGGGTTCGTTCCTTTCCTGTACTTCCTCTTTTCTCTCTCTTCCTCTGCTAGTTGCTGCTTCTGTCCCGCTAGGATTGACGTCCGTTTCTTGAATCCTGGGCGTCGCTGGGTGTCCACTTTCTGTCCCATTCCATCTCAAGATCTTGTTGCATTTGGACACCCCATCCTGGGACTACACTTTCCCATCACTTAGTAAGGCTGCTCGGTTGTATACTTCCTCCACTTGCATGGGTGCACTAAACTTGCTGTCACCTTTCTTTCTTAACTGGGCTAGTTTGACTCGAACCCATTCTCCTCTTTCTAACTCTGCCTCCTTGGCATTTCTCCTTCTGTTGAAGTGTTCAGTGTATATTCTCTGTGCCTTCTCCAAGTTGTGTTGTAGCACTTCCAGAGACCACTTGCTGGTGATAGTGCGCTCTTTCCATACAACGTTGTCCTTCGTGAAGGGATCTCGACCTCTGAGGATCTGGAAGGGGCTGTATCCCGTGCTGGTCGGGGTAATCCTGTACGCCCACAACATGCACTTGAGTTCCTTCTCCCAGTCCTTCCCAGCTCCTATAGCCGATTGTATTGAGCACATGATTACTCTGTTGAACCTCTCGGCGAGTCCGTTCCCTGCCGGATGATATATGGACGTGTGCTTGACTTTTATCCCATTCCTATGCATGTATGCATTCCATTTTTCCGACGTGAACTGAGGTCCGTTGTTACTTAGAAGAGAGCAGGGAATGCCCTCTCTAAGGAATACCGTCATGAGAAACTTTAATATTTTGTCAGGGTCCATCTCTTCCTTTACGTCCACTTCGGGCCACTTGGAGTACCGGTCCACCAGTGCCGCTACATACTTCTGGACTCCTTGATTATCCAAAATAGGCCCCAAAATGTCTATCAACAGATCTTCCCAAGGATTTGCAGGGTTGTCAATTTTCTCTAAGGGTGGACGCATCAGGTTTTGGGACTTTTCAGCTCTTTGGCATTGTTCACACTCTCGCACGTGTCTCTCTACTTGGTTATCCATTGCCGGCCACCAGTACATCTGTCTCGCCCTGAGCTTAGTTTTCACTATGCCCAGGTGTCCTTCATGTATGAGAGCTAGTAGGCGTGGTACCAGCGTGTTGGGAGGGATTACCTTTTCTCCTCTCCGCAGGAAGATCCCTCTGTCGCAAACTGATAACTCCTCTCTCACTTCGCAGAACTCCGGAGCACTGCCTCCACGTGTCTCTTCTCCGGCCATCCCTCGAGGGTGAACCGTTTGACCGCCCCGATGTCCATGTCAGTCTCGTACGCTTCCTTCCACTCTTGCTCGCTTATCACGCGTTCGTGATCTTCCGTGAACGCCACTCTAGTGTCATCCTCCTCCGGTACCCATGGAGCTTCCTCCATGGCTGCAGCCCGGCTGAGGTAGTCTGCCACTTTATTTCTGGTTCCTGGGATATGTTCTACATCGTATCTGTAATCTAATAATTTCAAGGTCATCTTCGCGATGCGGGGTGTTGCACTGGCATGTCCAGAAGATGTGAGGACTTTGACCAGAGGCTTGTGGTCTGTTCTTATCCGGAATCTTGTACCCCATAGGAATTGGCGGAACTTTTCCATGGCCCAGACCGCTGCCAACATCTCTTTCTCTATCACGCTGTACTTTTGTTCCGTAGGTGACAAGGCTCTCGACGCGAAGCTAAGGGTGGCTAGTTCCCCACCTTTCGTCTCTTGCATTAGGACCGCTCCTAGACCCCTCTCACTCGCGTCTGTCGTTAATACCGACTTAGCTTGTTGATAATACCCACTCAAGGGGACTGCTGTGCTGATATCTGTCTTGATCTTCTGGAATTCTTCTTGTGTCTCCTCCGTCCACTTGAAGATTGTTTTATCCCTGAGGAGTTGGCGTAAGTGGTGTGTCTTAGTGGCGAAATGTGGGACGAATTTGCTGTAGAATTCAGCCATGCCCAGGAAGGATCTGACCTCTTCTTTTGTGCCCGGGGATGGCGCCTCACATATCGCTTTGACATTGGATTGCTTAGGTGTGATGCCTTGGTCGCTGATCTCATGCCCTAGGTACGTGAGGGATGTCATCCCGAACCGGCATTTGTCCCACTCGGCTGTGAGTCCATTGCGCTCCAAGACATGTAAGACTTTTGATAACTTGGCATTATGGTCCGCTTTGTTCTTGTCCATCACCAGGATGTCATCTTGGAAGTACTGGACCCCTTCTACTTCCCTGAACAGCTTGTGCATGAGTTTTTGGAATACGGCTGCTGTCGAGGCCAATCCAAATGGCATCCTGCGAAACTGATAGCATCCGAACGGGGTTATGAACAACGTCAATTTTCGGCACGTGTGGTGTAGGGCTATCTGATGGTAGGCTGATGTGAGGTCTATGGTGGAGAACCATTTCACCCCCTTGGTTTTTGCCAGCATCTCGTCTATCCTGGGTAATGGAAATCTTTCCAGGATTATGTTTTTGTTCAATTCTCTTAAGTCCACGCACAGACGTACCTTGCCGTTTGGTTTCATTGCTACCACCAAGGGCGCCAACCACTCCGCACTGGTTATTGGTTCTACAATGCCATGGTTCTCTAGTCTGCGGAGTTCTTGTTGCACTTTCTCCCTTATTGCTAGCGGGATGTTAATCACTTTGTGGCAGACTGGTGTGGCTCCTGCTTTGAGCTCGATTTTGTGTGTGAATTTTGTTAATTTGCCAACCTTGCCCCCAAAGACTGTGGGAAATTCTTCTCTCAATTTCCTTGTATCCAGTGGCTGTTCTTCGCTGGTCATCAGGACTTGTGTAGTGCCTACGGGGTTCAGTTGTATCCCCAGATCTCCCTGGTCAATCCATCCAAGTACTGAAGGACCTTTTTCTGCTTCATATAGTTTGCACTTAGCACTTCTCTCCTTAAATTCGAACTTCAGTCTTCTGTATCCCACCATAGGAATGGGGTCTCCTGTGAATGTGACTGGACGAATATCTGGGGGTTCCATGTGATGCCCCAGGTGTTCCCTGAAGTGTTCTTCCCATGCTGTCCGTTGTATTATGGTGTATGGGGATCCTGAGTCCGCCACCATTTTTATCGGTATGCCCCCTATCACCATGTCGCACTGGGGTTTTTTAGAGCGGTTGCAGTCGAGCCCTAGAATGTGGTGTTCTACGCACAACACTCCATCTTCTTCTTCTCCTTCTTCACTTCCCGCATCTGTCTCTTGTGCAACGTATTTTACTGCTGCTCTCTTTTGCTTCCTGCGACATACCTTCTCGTAGTGTCCTACTATTCCGCAAAACATACATTTGGCCCGAAAGGCAGGACACATTTGTCGTAGGCTGGGTGTGACAGGCTGCCACATCTATAACACGAGTTCTTGCTTTCGTTTCCCGTTTTTTTCACTGGAGCTGACTTGGGCATCCATTTGGCTTGTGTTCTCGTATCCCCCCCCAGCTCCTTTGCCTCTTTCCAGTGGTTCTGCTTCGGTAACTTTGTTCACCATGGGCCTAGCGACTGTCTCTCTCTTCGCTGTCTCCGCGCATCTTTTTGACAGCTCCACTTTCTACACCATGGCTATGACTTCCTTCAGGGTTGCGTCGCCGTTCACCCACAGCTTGTCCTGGATTGTCGCGTTCGTGGTGTGCATGACGATCTGATCCTTGATGAATTCATCATGTAACGCGCCAAATTTGCACGTGACTGCCAACTTCCTCAACGCTGCCACATACTCGTCTATGGACTCTCCTTCTGCCTGTTTCCTCTGTTGGAAGTTGTATTGGTCTATGGATGTGCACACCGCTGGCCTATAATATTTATTCAGATCATCAATGGCGTGCTGGAACACATCATCATCTGCTGCTTGTCGTGGAGTCGGGACTATGTTCTGGAATACTCTGATAACTTCTGGGCCTAGGTTGTGCAGTAATATCCTCTTCCTTCTCTTGCTGGGGAATGCTTCCTCGTTTTCATCTTCCAGGGCCTCCAGATAGTTCATAAAGTATTCTCTCCAGTCTTCCCACTTCATCGACTGCTCCCCCGGTTTTGGCAGGAAGGGAATGGGTGTCTGCTTTTCTCCCAGGTGGCTCTTCTTCGCTCCTCAGGCTACCTGGCGCACTTTGTCTGTGTAGGTGTGGGGGGCTCTGTTGCGACTCTTCCCCACCTCCTTGTCTTTGTTCTACCTGCTCCGCCAGGGCCCTGGTGTTCTGTCTGTCTCTCCCTCTGTCTCTCCCTCTGGTGAGGATCGTATGCCTGCGCGTTCACCGCTCACTGTCTTAGTCCCTTCTCTGTCTCCTTTGAGGCGGTGTCTATATTGTTGCCTGAACCCTTGAACTGCCCCCTCACTGGCGCTTAGGGTTGTGGTTAGGTGTATAGTACCTTTCTCCTTGCACGTGTCTGTGAACACGGCAGCAGGTTGCATGAATCTGGTTTCCGGGCTCCGGGCTGTTCCTGCGCTGGGTTTGTCTGTCTTGGACTAGCGCTTCCCCTCTGCCGCGCTCTCCCCTGTGTGTCTTGCTTGGCTCAACTGTCCTCGTGGGTTGCAAGTCCATTGCCCCTGGTTCCTCGTGTTCCTGGGCTGCTCCTGGGTCGTGTTTTTTTATCTTATTTTTTTTCCTAGCTTGCTCCCAGCCTCGTCCCCAGTTGTAGTGTGTATTTCCCCCAGGAAGGAAGGACTACTCACACCCAAGGTTGCTGGTTGTAGAATCTTTATTCTTCATGTAATTATCGCACATGAGTAAAGCGTCGGGAGACGTCCGACACGCTACCCGGCATTGCGCTCACTTGCGCGAGCGCTATCTCCGCCCACAAAAGATGGCCGCCGCGCTCTACGTCATCGCGTAACACCGCGATGACTAGAGCGCTACACTACAAGTATGTTGGGGCATTATTTAACTTGGCATTTTAGCATATTAATGTAACACTAAAACTCACTCAACCATCAGCCAGAAAAATATCTCAAAATACCACCTCGCAAAGCTTGCAAACGCTTTATATGCCAGCAATACAGAGTGCTTCAGAGGAATGAAATAACAGGAGAGACAGATAAAAGCAGCCCACGGCCAAACCTCCTCAGCTCAGGTCTGGGGTCCCAGAAAGAGCTAGCCCAGGAACCTAGCTACTAAGGACACCTCCAGTGTAATGTTGAAATCAAAATCTTAAAGTCTGAGTAGGCAATGCAGGGACTCTTGATATGAAGATGAAGGTTACAGGCAAGCAACTAACCGACTGAGCCATCTTACTGTACCCATCACATGCCTTTGCAAAAGGCTATAGTAATTTACACATTGACTGGAGCTCAACACGGAAGAGCCTGAAGCAACTTGAAGAATGAGGAGAAGACAGCAAGCACCAAATCGGGGTCTGTGTTAAGGTGACTCATTGCAGTCACAGGACATTGTGCATGACAGCACAAACAAAAGTCTGCTTGTGCAAGACTTTCCCAGAAGTAGGTATCCATTATGTCAAGATCTCACAACCTTCCTGCAAAAAGCAAACACACCTCTGAGGAATAAAAGCTGAGCATCTCCACCTCGAAAAGAATAGTTTAGATGCCAGTCCTCAAACTAAAGACTTCTTTCTGTCGTGCTGTCATGTAACGAAGGAGTGCACTTAAATTCCACCATCTGGGGCCGTATTACAGAGAGTACCTTGGAGGCACAACAACGATTTGCAGCTGCTTTGCGCACCCCCGGGCACTTTGGTACTACAGAAGGGGCCGCATACATTTGTGCGGCCCGTTCTGTAATACCGATAACACTAGCATACATAAAGCGCCAGTGCTATATGCAGGGGACGTTCCCTTATTTTCATGGGGGCACAATGAGAAAATCCCTTTGCCTCTGCGCCCGCGCAGCATTACAGATGCGTTCGCAAAGGCAAAGAAGCTTTCAGGAGGTGCACTGAAAGTGCACCAACTAAAAGGTGGCACACTGTCATTGTGCCCCTGGGACCAGCCCTTTAGAGGGAGCAAAAGGAGTCCTATGGACCCCCAGACATCCCCTTGCAGGCGGGTGCAGTTAGTGACTGCACCCGCCTGCAAGCGGATCCCTAATTGTCTGCACAGTGAAAACACGGGGCGGCTTTACAGCGGACGCTCCATATTTCACAGGAATGCTCTGACCGAAGGGCAGAGTGAGTTCGCGGCTGCCCTTGGGGCAGCCCATCCCATGTAATAGGGTGCACTTTCTATGTTTGTGCCTGGCGCATCTGTCACAAACAGGGAAAGTGCACCCTTTACATAATAGGGCACCTGGAGTGCAAACCTGCAGAAGGGTGCCATTAATATCCTTACAAACAGTCTGAAATATAATATTTATTAAAAAGTTCATACCAGTATTGAGCTCCCCTGTGCTTTGTTTGCTCAACACTTTTTTATGTATTGGCAATACCCGATTGTGCAGCTGCTCTTTACTTTAATAATCCACAGGGATTAAGAATACTTTCCTGGATTCCTTTTTTCATTTCCTCATATTTTGTTTGTGGAGTCAGGTAGAGCTAGGACCCAGAGGACACTGACCGTGACAGGAAGGGGACACAGTAGGAGGAACAGAATAAAGGGATTCAAGGAACAGCAGGGCAGGAAAGCTGGGGAAAAGAGGAGACCTGGCTGTAAACAACTTAAAATAGAATAAAGAGCGATTGCCCCTACCCCATGCCAGACCTATGCTTTGTTTTTGGTGCCCAACTGAGTTGAAGAGACTGTCCCGACAGTAAAATGATGGTGTTTTATTAGAAAAAATATCCCTGCTTATTTTTATTTCACTTGATGATAAGAGCAAGACAGAAATTATAAAAAGTAATGCCTTTTGTAGAGGGGCAAGGGAGATTGTACAAGTTTCTAGCCTTGCTGGCCATATACGCACAGCACTCCACAAAAGGGATTGGAACAAAGATATATTTTGGCTTTGGAGAATTGTGTGGTTTCACCCAAAATAAAGAGGGCTCAATGTCCCTTCACTCACTGTACCTCCCTAAACCATAGCTCAAGTCAGAGAGACCTTCTGTTACCTGGCTACATACATCACTCAAAGCTAAGGGTTGGAAGTAAACTTCACTCCGCCGGCGGAATTCACAGAATTTTGCCCACTTTGCTCTCCACTTGGAGCATAGAGTTCAGCAAAAACAAGTGTTTCTCATGTGTGGCTCACCAAAATTAAGTTGGCGAGCGCAAGAACAAACTAGTGCTAGATTGCCTCTCGGCGAGATTTCTCAACGCTGGCGGTCACAGCAGGTCACTAATGCACGTGTTGAGAAAGTTGCAAAAACTGTTGCTAGAGTTGAAAATCTACTCAAGCGGCAGAAAGAAGCTGCGTTCTCTAGCATGCTGCGTGGTGCCATTCATGCTGATTTTTGCATCCCTTCTGGAGAATATGTGCAACGTTGGCCTCTTGCAGCTGGTTACCACCCCTATGCACACCGCAGGACACATTGGACACGGTCCTCTCTGCCAGTAACAGAATCAAGTTCTCCCACACAACACAGCTAACCTGGAAGGACCACAGCCTCTTCCACTTCACTATCATGGGCTCTCCAGAACCCCAGCCCAAACCACCCACCCTGCGTCACCGTCCAGCATAGATGCCTCTTCAATCTCCTGACTCCCGCCTACAAAGCCCTCCAAAACGCTAGACCCGCCTACATCAACCACTGCTTGACTTTCCATCGACCGACCAGGAAGCTCCGCTCCACCTCTCTAGCCTTAGCGAGCATCCCCCACATCTGCCAAAGCTGCTGTGCAGGGCGTTCCTTCTACTACCTCGCCACCAAATCTTAAAACAACCTCCATCTCCACCTGTGCACCTCCACCTAACTTGAAGATTTCAGGAGGAGGCTCAAGACATGGCTCTTCGAGCAAAACCCAGTGCTTGGAGACTCCCCTGGGTGACTAGTCATGATATACAAGACTGACTGACTGGTTGATTTAGTGATAGATTTTACAGTGCAGAACAAGCTCCCTGTGCTAAAGATCAGTGCAACAAGACTGGAATTCTGCTGCTAGCAGAAACCCAGCGGAATCTCGCAGAGTTTTTAAGTAAATCCCTGAAATTCAACTAAGTAAAACTCTGCAAGTTGCACCCACCCCTACTCACAGCTATACCACCAGTGAAGGGGGTAGGACTTTTTTTTACATAGGGACTCACACAAACAAATTAGGCTGCATTGACCCACCTTTCCACTGACAATGATTCACAGCAGGTACTACCCAATTGACTCCACACTCACTACTACTCTAATTTGCAAAATGGTGCACTAATTCCAGCAGAAGCCTCTCTACCGATGAGCAAGAGCTGCTGCCCCTTTACACAATGAGGGCCAAAACGTATATATCAATTTGGATAAACTGTGTAGTTCATATATGGGAAATCACTATATATGGCAAATACTTTAGCACCCTGCATGGGAACTAAGGGGGTGATTTGGATGGCCGTCGGACTTTTGTCTGACCGCCATCCTATCGGAGATGGGACTGCCCGACAGGCTGTTGGCGGTCCTGCCATAGGAATTAGGAGGCCACCGCCACCACAGCGGTCGCAATGCCTATGTTTTGCATTGTGGCGGATGCTGCTGGCTGCAGGAGACGCCGAAGTGCAAAAAAGGGAACACTGCACATATCCCTGCACTACGTGGCAGACACCATGCAGTGCCTGCCACATAGTGCAGGGATATGTACGGGGGCACCATAGGTCCCCCCCAAAACACAAAACTGAGAGCCTGGGGGTAAGGGGGAAGGGTGACCCGCTACAGGCCCCCAATGTCCCCTTCCGCCATCCTTTTTATGGCAGGTAAACCGTCATGAAATGGCCGGCGGGGAGCGACATCATAATCAGGCACCGCCACTATTGTAGGAATTGTGGCTCCCTCTAACGCATGTCGGATGCGTGGCGGTCAGTCTTACCGACCGCCAACCATCCACCTGCCATTGTAATATGCCGGGCGGTAAAAATGGTTACAATGGCAGTGGGACCGCTACTGACGGGCTGTCGGTGGCGGTCCCACCATCATCGTAATCAGGCCCTAAGTGAATTGTTTAGTATTTTAATGGGAGTGTTTTCATTCACTTCCATCCTTACCAATACTATACGTGATACAGCACTTTTTGGAGTTGCACAATGGCTTCAGAGTGCTTTACATGAGCCGCAGATTACATTACCCTTTTTTTGGCAGAGGAGATTAAGTGATTAGCCCAGAATCACAGGATGTTCAGCCGTCGCCAGCACTCAAACCTGGTTCCCCAGTTTCACAGTCGGCCACTCTGTCCATTAGGACACATTTCCTGCCTTCTCCATCGCCTTGGCCTCAACTCTTTCCCATTCCTCTCACACTCTCTCGAGTCGAGGCATTGTTTTGTGAAAGGAATAATGTACCTGACATGCCCCTTCAGGACCGAAATCATTTCAACCCCTTGTGGCGCCCCCAGGGCTGAAATCTGTCACATCAACTTGATATTCCACTTAGAGACCCAGGGGGCATCTGATCAGGAGTGCCCGCCACCACTGAAGCACGCAGGGCCAATCCGAATCTTTATTTAAATCGAATCCAGTCAAGGCCTAATGTGTACTCCCGCCCGCCATGACAGGCACCTGTACATGAATGGCTCGCAAAGTTGATTCTCGACTATTTCTCTCCGTAACTCATGAACTCTGCAAAAGTGACTGGGTTACAGTAAAAAAGGGCTATAAGATGAGCAATAATAAATTAAATACAGATAAACCTCATTTCTGCGTATATGCCGCAATAAACAGTGCAATCCAAATGGTGGCCCCAGGACCACACACTTTCTGTGCAACGTTGGGGTTTGACAACTCGCATCTCCTGGTTTTAAAGTTAATAAACTTGTAAATCAGTCAAAATACAAAACAATGATATGCTAGTTAATGAATTTGGGATACTTGATGCTGTGTGCTTCAACAAATCGCAAAGCGCGACATCCACTTTGCATCTACAATGCATTTCCAGTAATAGAAACGGTTAACAATATTGTTTCCACAATCTGGGAGCTCCATCTAGTGGTCGATGTACAATACTTCCGGAATATCGTAGGCATAGGAAAGAGAGCAAAAAGAAGTGCAACAGAGAGCATTTCAACGTACAGCACCGTGGTTCAGCGGCTTATTGTAATTACCCTGGAAACTATTTTAAAACACGCATATAATGACGTGAACGAGTTGATGTAAATTAATAAATGTGACATTGTAACAATACGGCGCTTCCTAGATAGTTTTGGTCTGCTGATAGGACATTGAAAAAACAGATAAACTATGACTATGAGAAAGTTAAAAACTTGACAATAACTTTATGAAAAATAAGTCTTTTACCAATTGAAAAGATAAGAACGAAAGCAGAGCATTCTCAATCTAGAGAGGAAAATGCCATTAAACCGAACTTGTCGAGCAATGAGCTTCGTAATGGTGACATTAGTATGAATTCTTTAATGAACCTGGAAACCAGCCATCACTATTCCAATTCATTGCATGTAGAGGAAATCGTGAGCTCTTTAGCGGGTCTAGGGTTTTGCTAAGAAAAGACAGGGTGGTGATAATCCGGCAGTAATTTGCTAAATTCTTTGAGACTGCATTGGTGTTTTTAGAAAGATGTGCCAATAGCTTTCTTAAGTTGTTAAGGCACAGAACTCTGCAGGAGTTATGGTTTACCACACATTTAGAGTCCAGGATTAGAAATGTGAAGAATTGTTCCCTGCAGCTCACAGTGCAAGTTTAGACGTGTTTGAGGTTTTATCTAGGTTAAAATATACAAACCGGTGTCAATTTTAAATTATACATTATAGTTCACAAGGTATCTATTTACAGCCTCACTTTAGTTAATAAAAGAAATCCATACATTTCTCACCATCTATTGACAAACTTCAGCACCGAGGATGTACTTATCAAATTGCCACATAATTGGTTTATTTAAGGCATCTTCAGATTCTTGTTTCCAGTTAGAATTTGAGCAGAGAAGTAAGTGACAGTCAAGTACTGCTGTGGGTTTCTTCCTTGTGAAATGCACATTTCACTAAACTAAGTATATATGGCTCAGCCTTCTCTGTGGACCTTAATATAACAAAGTGGCGAACTCTTAGCTTCATGAGCTCCCTCTCCTCCCTTAATATGGTCAGGCGCGTGCTAAACGCCGTCTTCAGAAGGGGTATATCTACCTTTTGGGTTCCCTCAGGGTTAGAAAAGAGGTCTCCTCTTCCCAGGTTCGTTAGACTTCTTTTAAAATAAAACATTTATTTATTATATTTGTATTTAATTTTGCTGCTGTAATTTTTTTTAATTTATTGTACGGTTTTTGATTAATTAATTATTTAATTTGTAAGTGTTTTTGAAATGTCTGTAGAATGGCTTTTGTTGTAATTATTTTAGAAAGGTGATCGCTCCGCCCCGGCCAATTATAGGCCAATTAGTTTGATAGATGCTGTGCAGAAAATCACAGCTCGTTTGCTACTGGGCAGGATAACGAGCTGGATATCCGATAATGACATACTTTCGCCTTTACAGGCGGGTTTTCGGATGCACGTAGAGACCATTGACCAAGGTGCCAATTACGATCCGGTAAAAAATTTCCCCATACGACTCGTATCCGGTCTTTTTACCGTACGAATCGTACAAGTGCCGTACAAACTGGCAATCACGATTCGCATGGTAAAAAGTCCATACGAACCGCATTGGGAATCATTCCCCACACGTCCTCGGGTCGGAAAATGTGTCCGACACGTCCTCGGACGATTTACCGTACAAATGTGAAAAGTGAAGTCCGACCGAGGAATCACGATCCAACCCGTGCGTCCGATCTCACAACCGTATGGTAAAAACACCGTCCGCACCGAACTCCCATTGCAACCATGGAGACATGTGCCCGCATACGCGCCCAACATCCCCCAGCACCCATACGTTCGAGTCGTACTCCCCGTGAATGTACACCCCCCCTGTATGTACACCCGTGTACGTGTCGAACCCCCACCCGTGTATGTACACCCCTGTACGTTCGAGTCGTACCCCCACCCCTGTACGTGTCGTACCACCGTGTATGTACACCCCTGTACGTTCGAGTCCTACCCCCACCCGTGTACGTGTCGTACCCCCGTGTACCTACACCCGTGTACGTCAGAGTCGTACCCCCACCCCTGTACGAGTCGTACCCCCTTGTACCTACACCGGTGTACGTCAGAGTCGTACCCCCACCCCTGTACGTGTCGTACCACCGTGTATGTACACCCCTGTACGTTCGAGTCGTACCCCCACCCCTGTACGTGTCATACCCCCGTGTACCTACACCCCTGTACGTTCGAGTCGTACCCCCACCCCTGTACGTGTCGTACCCCCATGTACCTACACCCGTGTACGTCAGTCGTACCCCCACCCCTGTACGTGTCGTACCCCCGTGTACCTACACCCCTGTACGTTCGAGTCGTACCCCCACCCCTGTACGTGTTGTACCCCCGTGTACCTACACCCCTGTACGTTCGAGTCATACCCCCACCCCTGTACGTGTCGTACCCCCGTGTACCTACACCCGTGTACGTCAGAGTCGTACCCCCACCCCTGTACGTGTCGTACCGTGTACCTACACCCGTGTACGTCAGTCGTACCCCCACCCGTGTACGAGTCATACCCCCGTGTACCTACACCCGTGTACGTCCGAGTCGTACCCCCACCCCTGAACGTGTCGTACCCCCGTGTACCTACACCCGTGTACGTCAGAGTCGTACCCCCACCCGCGTATGCATGGAGCGTACCCACACCACAACATCCTAAGGACGGAGCGCACCCCAGGCCCCAACATCACAACCGAATGTACGACTCGTACCAAGCCACACACAAGGACAGCACTGTACAACAAAAAGGCCCATGTACACACCGTATACACGCCAAAAAACGCACGTACACAACCAGGACAAACCAAAACGTCACAAGAATACACCATTCGAATGGCAAAAAGCCACAAAACATGTCCAACAACTACCAAAACAACACATTCACTGACCTGCAATAGCCAAAAACAAACAGAGGCCCAAAACACCACCACTCCTTATAACACACCCACCCAAAGTTCAAACACAGCCACACCCACCAATGGACCAATAAAAAGGGCCCACACACACAAACCATGAACCTTTGCAACAGACTCACTGCTGCCAGACCCCACAGACAACCTACAGCACCAAACTAGAAGCTTCACCACACCTTACACTTGCACACCTTCACACAACCACCTTCTCAAACACACCCTCATCACATTCACACACACACCTGCACAACCACACCCACACACCCACAACCATCCACCCCCCCCACCATCCACACCCACACCCCTCACCATGCCCACTAACAAGAATCCAAAGTTCAGTAACCGAGAGTTGGAGGTCCTTGTCGATGAAATCCTCAGAGTCGAGCCACAGCTCTTTGGAACCTTGGTCAGACAGACCAGCATGTCAGAAAAAACAGCCATGTGGCAGACCATCGTCGATGCTGTGAATGCTGTTGCGGACACCAGAAGGAACAAGCAGGAATGCCAAGCCAGGTGGTACGATCTGCGGAGGAGGGTCCGAGCCAAGATGCTGGATGAACACAACCAGGCCAACGTCACCGGAGGAGGGCCGTCCCGCAGACCCGTTGAAGGATTAGGAGGACTCCGAGACCCGGGTGAGTACACAAACAACGCACCTCACATGGGGGGAACGTCATCCACAACCAAACTCACAAACAGGCACGCAACCACCCCAAGCTATCGCATGACTCAACCACACTCCATGAACACGCACATGCCACTGCCGCCACCATGCCCCATGCACCCAGCTGGACAATGTCAAGTCACAGGCCACAGAAGACACCAACACATGACACGGTAACCCGGATGGCGGGAGGGTGGGCCCCAAAATTCACATAGTGCAACTCAGAAGCAGACAACAATGCCCTCTGCCCATATGGCCTAGGTCACAGCCAGACAAACAGTGTGTCCCCACACAGGAAAGACTCGCCAGCAAATGGCGGACGCCTTGCATCAACACATGGGGGTGAAGGCACTGTTTTGCGCATGACAGCAGCTAATGAACAGCCAACATTGTGAAAGAGTGGCAGCACACACCACCACAGCAGCAGCGCAGAGACATACACTACACCCAATGGGTGCCTGGAGATCAGAAACAAACTCACATCAACAAGCCAAGGGCCATTCAAAGATCTGCTAACAGTGTGTGCCCAGGAAGCTGGGCTGAGGTGACAGAGGGTGACACACAGAGGGAGGGAAAGGGGGACAGAGAAGGAGGGAGAGGGGGACAGAGAGGGAGGGAGACACAGGGAGACTGTTAGACGGCGACCTCAGAGGAGCCCGGAAAGGGGTACTGACTACCCTGAGACCCACCCTCGAAGTATCGTAGCCGGGCACTGGCGGGAGACTCCCCAGGGGGAGGAATCTCGTATCTAGGATCGTACTTCTGGCACCACACGACACAGAGTGACCACACCGTGTGTTCTTAGAAATCAATCTTTATCAAGTAGGTTATCACTGCAAATATGTACAAGGAGAGCACGGGCTCAATGAGTCTCGGAAGGGGTAAGGGGTAGCGGGACAGTCTCTGGCAAAGGTTCAAGGCAGGGACGTATCCGGCGCACAGCTCACAATCCTCGAGCTGGGGGATACGTTGTTGTAGTCGGGGTCCGGCGGGACCGTGAGAGTCTGTCGGAGCCGCGAGTCACTCAGCGGGCTCAGGTACAAGTTCGGAGGTCTTACGATCTTCAGGGAGCCGCGAGTCACTCAGCAGGCTCAGGTACAAGTTCGGAGGTCTTACGATCTTTAAGGAGCCGCGAGTCACTCAGCAGGCTCAGGTACAAGTTCGGAGGTCTTACGATCTTCAAGGAGCCGCGAGTCACTCAGCAGGCTCAGGTACAAGTTCGGAGGTCTTACGATCTTCAAGGAGCCGCGAGTCACTCAGCAGGCTCAGGTACAAGTTCAGAGGTCTTACGATCTTCAGGGAGCCGCGAGTCACTCAGCAGGGCTCAGGAGGGTCCAAGTTCCAGGAGCCGCGACCACGTCGGCAGGCTCTCGTTGTTCCAGCGTCGAATCTGCCGGACAGACCCAGAGCACCCCTTGTTATAGGTCGATCCCTCTTTGATGTCCGGAGTCTGTGCAGGCAGGGGTCTTGTCACCTGGGGGTCGCTTGTCGAGATTTCCTGTCATTGTCTTTTGATCCTTTCAGGGCCGGGTTGGGAGGAGTCCCAGACACCCAGCAGGCATGGAGCCAGCCCTCAGGGAGGCCAGAGGGCCGATCGAAACCCATCGTCCCAGGGGAGTTCAGAGGTGCGATAGAAACTGCTCCTCCCTCTCTCATCCCCTGGAAGCGTGATGTCCTCCAGCCGGAGTGGCGCCTCTAGGCCCGGGTCGCGCTGGGGCCGGGCGGCCATCTTGGTGCATGAAGTGGGCACGCGGGCCCGGGGTGGCCGAAAGGAGAGAGGCCATGGACGGGGATGTCCGGGTCGGGTGCGTGTGTCCTGGTGGGGAGGGTCGGCTGGGCCGTGTGCTTGGGGCTGCAGGTACCAGGTTTCGGTGGTGCGGGGGCACGTAGGGCCATACTACGAGGCCGGGTCCAACAGAGACGGACAGAGGGAGGAGGCTGACACACAGAGGGAGGGAGAGGGGGACAGAGAGGGAGGGAGAGGGGGACAGAGAGGGAGGGAGACACAGGAAGACGGACAGAGGGAGGAGGCTGACACACAGAGGGAGGGAGAGGGAGGGAGAGGGGGAGGGAGAGGGGGACAGAGAGGGAGGGAGAGGGGGACAGAGAGGGAGGGAGACACAGGGAGAGCAAATCAGTCCTTTGGTGTGTGGGAATGTCTGCTCGTCAGCAGGTGGACTGCGTGCATGTAGACAAGGGTGGCCAGTGCCAGCACCCCCCCTCTCCTCCATGGCAAAACACAGGGCCATGTCACAACCTGTGCACAAGCACAACGACAGCTACCTGCATCATTGAAGTGTGTGTAACTACTTCATGTGCCCACGTACAGTGCAACACGGAAGGCGCCAATGCACGGCTCGCCACACCTGCCCACTCCACTGCTGACTGCAGTCACACTTGACGCAGCAAGTAAGACTGTGCCACACATAGTTAAAGGCGCCAAACCTGTGCCCAAGGGACACACCCATGCACAAGTGCACTGTGAGTGGAATGCCAGACATATCCAAATTCCCAGAGGAAATGTTCAAACTTTGAAACTGATGAAACATGGATGTTGCATGGACCTAAATTAACATTGTCTCTCTCACACACAGGTCAACCTCGTGGTTCACCCCCCAACACTGGGGGGGAAGACTCACAGGACCCGGCTCTGCGGGAGGCCGATCCCACCGGCAGCGACGACTCTCACCACTCTGTGGACGACCCCGACCAACCTGGACCCTCTGGTGTCCAACGACCTGCAGCACCTGCGTCAGGTACAACGGGGCCAACCACCACCCCCACTCCTGCCACATCCCAGGAGACACCCAGGATCCCTGCCCCACCACCACAAAGCAGCCAGGCTGGCCAGGAGGGACACGGTGTCCCGGGCACCCAGGAGGAGGCAGGCGACAACGCCAATGCCACCCCTCAGGGGTCCCGGAGACCCGATGTGCCCACAAGGGCAGGCCAGGTGCAAGTGGGCAGGGGTGGTGGGAGTGGAGGACGGCGGAGGCGCCAGCCTGACCAGTTGGCTGGGGACCCGGTATTTACCCATGTCCGAAACATCCTGGACACATACCGGCAGGACACCACGGGCCTGGCCCAGGTTGTGTCCGTCCTCGAGGGGATCAAGACCCAGCAGGCCCAGCAACATACGGAGCTACATGCCTGTCTACTGCAACACCAACGGAGGATGGAGGACGGACAGGCTGAGCTCGTGACGGCGTACACGGGAATTCACGATTCACTCCGTCGGATGGCCGACCACATGGGCAACCCTCCCTGTGCCAGAAGGCGGAGAACATCACCACCCACAGGGAGGGATCAGGAGGAGGAGGAAACATCCGATGGAGCATCCCAGACGTCGTCACGGCCTGCTTCTGAGGGTCCCCGCAGGAGGGCGGGTCGTCCACGGAAAAGACCGTGAGGGTCGGCGCTACATCACCATCTCCCAGGACACCTGGCCTGGCACCTGGCCCACTGGAGCAACAGCATCACAGCATCAAAAGACATTCTCTGCCACATGGCCTTGCTGGTCACTGTCTGACCAATGTTGACAAAGACTGTGGCATGGACTCTGAGGATTTCCAATGACAAGGACACCAACTCCCCTACTGAACTTTGGATTCCAAACACCCGGAAAGCCCCTCATGTCATACCCCCCCACCCCTCCCCCCCACTAAAATAAAAAGTCACACCATGATGAGAAGATGCCTGCTGGTTGCATTATTACCTTACATGTGTCTTGTAAAGTCTAACCATGCCTGAGTTCTCTTTTGACTTCAACCATCCACACCCTGGGGCATGAGTCTGGCACAGGACACACGGGTCACAGTGTATTAGGCAAGACAGACATGGAGCACCATACACACCCGTGATGGGCCCAACCAGCTGAGGGGGTGGCCGCACAACCATGCTGACAGACATATTGAGTACAGCAACAGTCATGCGCAGAGGTCAGGGATCATGTCCAGTGTCCTGGGGGGCACCCAGGTATGTGTAGACAGGTGGCAGAACCATGTCCTGCAAGCTTGAGTACGGTGGATGCACCTAATGGGGGCCTGGCCAACGTTGGATGCATGGGGATGGCACATGTCACAATACCCACACAGTCATGGACATCATGCACGATACACAGTCACATCCCACACACACAGCTTGCATGTTGCTACTCGACACATAGACACATAGCCACTATCAGGGAAAACCATGCCAGACATGCTGGATGCACCGTGGCAACACACCAGCATTGAATGAGAAGAGGCACCTTGGAGGCCTAGGGACACCTTTATTAGTCATGTTTTCGGGATTGCAGAGGCAACTTGACGTACACATGAACACTTCATGTGGAGTAACATGTGGGTCCAATACTGGCACCCCCCTTCTGCAGCACAAATGCGTGATAGCCATGGAACTGGCACACAAGCGTCGGCTAACAGCTAAACACCCACAGCTGCTCACGGAGAGCCTGCCATACACCATTGATCAGCTGATGTGGAAGTCCCACAGCATGTCAACCCAATGCAAACCGTATGTGTCCGAGGGCAGTGTTACACACATTGATGCCATCATCACAATCCACTATCCCATCACTGATGACTGTCAACAAGTCTGACCATCTATTCAGGTGTACCCAGCTGCATGTCATGTGCACCATGGTGATGCAACATGTCTGCAGAGGAACCAAACATCGACAGGGGCAGTGTGCATACATCGTGAACAACTGCCACACCCAATACACCCCTGATGCATCCCTTACCCTAAGGAGACTTCCAAACTTGTCCGTGCGTGTAACGCTGAGTCAGCACACGATGACGTGTCCATGAGGAATAGCAGTGCCACAACAATGCAAGCAGCAGACGGCATGCGCAAGTACCTGGGGAAGAGAGACACACAAGAAGTCAGCCACAAAAAGCACAGCCACTTGCATGTGCATGTACGCGACACATGTATGGATGACAACATGCTAGGTCACAATTATGACTGGGGAAATACAACCATCACTGGCACCATCACTCCAGTGACACACCCACACACACCTCTGACTCACGTGCCATACATGCAGGTGGAGACACACATCACAACACATGCCACACGGGGACCAATGCGTGCACACTCAGACACTGGTACTCACCACTAAGCAAAGAAGTCACGTATGAGCCGAGTCCGGATGTCCTCTTGCGGCTCCACATCCTCCACATCACTAGCCCCATTGCCAAGACCTTCGTCCTCCACGGGTGGATGGTCCTCGTCATCTTGATCCAGGATGAGTGGCACAGCTTTCTCAACTGCCATGTTGTGCAGCATGCAGCAGACCATGAAGATCTTGCAGACCTTCGCCGGGGTATATGGGAGTGCGCCGCCGGTCTTGTGTAGGCACCTGAATCGGCTCTTCAGCAGGCCAAACGTCCTCTCTATCACTCGCCTTGTCCGGCCATGGGCGGTGTTGTAGCGGAGCTGGGCCGGCGTGATGGGGTGGCGGAGAGGTGTGATCAGCCATGGCATGTTGGGATAGCCAGCGTCCCCTACATGGGAAGCACATGGACATCGTTAGAACAGGATAAGCGGTCGTGCTGGTAGTCTACGCAAAATACAGGACAGACAGACTGTACCCACCAACAACACATGCTCGTTTGTTGCGCAGCTGCGTCATAATTTCAGGCATCCTGCTACGCCTCATGATGTAGGCATCGTGTGCTGATCCTGGGAAACGAGCACAGACATGTGAAATCACCATGTTGGACAGACACACCACACGGGCATTGATGGAGTGGTAGTGCTTGCGATTGCGGAACGCTACCTCCTGTGCGTGTGGTGGTACCAAAGCTACATGTGTCCCATCTATGGACCCAATGACATGGGGCATCCCTCCCAGGGCATAGAATCCACGCTTGACCACAGTCAACATTTCAGGGGTTGGGAAATGGATAAACTCATCCAGGTGAATCAACATGGCCTCTAAGAAATCATGCAGCAAACGGCAGAACATGCTCTGGGACATGCCACCAACATGAGCTATGGTATTTTGAAAGGTACCCGTGGCTAGAAAATGTAGGGCTGCCATTACCTTCAGCTTGGGTGTCAGTGCCGTAGGATACCTGTGCAGCGGTTGCAGGTGTGGTGCCAGTCTCGCCGTCAAATCCAGAATCAACCGTTGGGGGAAGCGGTAGCACCGGATACAATCATTCTCCCGCATGGCAGCCAAGTCCGGAATTGCTCGGGGAAGAGGCGGCGCTCTGCAGGAAATTGGAAATGACAAGGAGGAGTGAGTGCACCACAACCACAAATAATTTGTCCTGAGCACATGTTAATCTGTCTATACACATATGCTACATACGGAGTGAGGTATGTGCCACATGCCCTGGACACGTATGGCTGGCAGGTGACACTCCTACCAAGACCCAGCGACACACGCAGATTGAGAACCTCCACATGCCATGGCATGGGATTAGCTGTGTCCCAGTGCAAGTGAACAGCCAGACGCAAGACAGGAGTGACATACACCCACACATCAGCAGAAGTAGGATGTCGATTGCAGAGACTGGTAGCGGAACACTAGAGCCACAGGTCACATGACATTACACTAGGACAGGCCACACACCTTGCCATGAAGGTGCACATGTGATGACTCACCACACATTCATAGAGAGGATGCAGACATGTCCTTGTTACGCTACTCCGTGTCCCATGCATACATACGCACCTCACATCCGAGACCACATGTGGCCTGGTGTGCGTAACAGTGTGCCATGGCAATCTACACACAGACACATGTTGGTTGCTGCAACGGCTGCAGCTTTTGAGGGAGCTCAAACATCTACCTAATGTGAACCCCCCACACATACATGACATAGTCACATCGTGCACCGTGGGTAGTGACATGTCAGGTGTGGTAACCCCTGTACCGGGCCTCAGGGGACACTTCCGTGAGTTGGTGTCCGTGCCATGCCAGTGACGCTCATGCCAAGTGTGCAGTACGACATGCACACATGTCAAAGGAGTCAAGGGCATGCCTGGCACACATTGCACCGTCACACATTACATATGTACACATCTCATCATACATCTGGTGCCTTCTCCACTCAGGAGTATTGTGCCACATCACACCCTTTCACACCTGTACCCCACACATGTAGTACTGCCCAGACAATGCCTTGATGTCCATCCATGGACAAGTATGTCAGCCCTATCCCTTCCTGTGTGCTGCCTGTCACCACTGTGATGTGTGAAAAACACCGTACTACTGCTAAGAGGGCCTGTGTACCTTCGCGTATCACTATGGGAGTGCTGGCGTATGTGTACCCATCGTGATGGTGAGCGTACAGGCGTGTGTACGAGCCGTACCACTACGAGTACGCATACGCGAGAACACCCATAGTGATAGTGAGCGTACAGGCGTGTGTACGGGCCGTACCACTACGAGTACGCATACGCGAGAACAACCATAGTGGTACGGACCGTACACGCGTGCGTACGTTCACTATCACTATGGTTGTTCTCGCGTACTCGTAGTGGTACGGCCCGTACACACGCCTGTACGCTCACTATCACTATGGGTGTTCTCGCGTATGCGTACTCGTAGTGGTACGGCTCGTACACACGCCTGTACGCTCACTGTCATTACGAGTACGCATACGCGAGAACACCCATAGTGATAGTGAACGTACGCACGCGTGTACGGTCCGTACCACTATGGGTGTAATTGCGTATGCGTACTCATAGTGGTACGGCCCGAACACACGCCTGTACGCTCACTATCACTAAGGGTGTTCTCGCGTATGCGTACTCGTAGTGATAGTGAGCGTACAGGCGTGTGTACGAGCCGTACCACTACGAGTACGCATACGCGAGGACACCCATAGTGATAGGGAGCGTACAGGCGTGTGTACGGGCCGTTGCTATGCATTTGGGGTGCCCTACGGCCCCGGAACGCACCGTACCTGTGTGTGAAGCTCCAAATTACATAGGGGACACATGGGGGACAAGTATTAAGGCCTACATGCATGCTGGTTGTCATGGAGACCAAGTTTTAAGTTTGATTTTGTTCTGGAAGGTGCACAGCAGAAGTCAGTTGGAATGAATCTACTTTGTTGCAATGTGTTTGTGGGGTTGACATCATGCTGACGAAAAAAACAGAATAAGAACCCACTGACTGCTAGGTTTGAAGGGATTGGAGGAAACATAGGATGCAAATGTGAGTGACCAATCACTCTGCACTCCTGTGAATGAAATGGGCCAGCAAGGCAGATATAAGGCAGCCATGTCCCATGAGGGAGCACTTGCCTGCACATCTCTGTATTCCACGACCCAGCTGCTGCTACTGATTCCCTGGAACCATGTCAAGGGCTGTGGAGAGGTCACAGCCATTCACCCTGGAGGAGAACATGGCTTTGGTGGATGTGATCCTCTGTGGAAATATGGATTTTTCTGGTCAGTTATGTCCCCTATCTTGGACCCCAACGGTTCTATGTGCATGTCACAAGTACATGTATGTTCCCTCCAGTTCCAGTCATGAAGACGCAAACACATGTGCGTCCACCGTCAACATGTCCTCTGTCAGATCCGCCATGAATAGGCCAGATATTCCATTCCTAAGTATGAAAGGCCACCGGCTTTATATGGTTCACTTATGCCATTTTACAGTCCAGGCAAGTAGGCCCTGATTCTGTCATCAAACTCTTCTTGCCTTCTGCCTCTGAAAGCTCCAGTCTGAGCCTGCATCTGTGACCATGAACTTTGTCTCATTCTCTGCGCGGCTCACGAAGCCTGACATCAGCCTATTCTCTGCCAAGAACTGTATTTCACCTTCGAATTATCTGCTTCCCCCTCAGCCGATGCATTCCTGCCTAGTAGTTTAAGTAAACATTCTTCCAGTTACCAAGCAAAAGGCCCGGCTTCTCTGTCCTCATGCAAGTAACTCATAGCCCTGTTACCATGGAATATTTCTACCCCCTCGCATTTAGTGTAGACACTTAGACGCTTGTACACGCACGCACAGTCAGTATAGAATAGATTCTGTCCGAGAGTCCTTCTTTTGTGGATAACATAGTTCTTTAAACATAGGATGTTAGATATGATTTGGGATTAGGTTGACTTGACCCCCCAGACTTTCCGTCTCCACATGTAGAGCTAAATGTCAAGTCCCCTTCACCCCCTAGTTACACGTCAATTACACGTCCTGTTGCTGCGTGCGCATCTATGCCAAGTATTATCTTATAGATCCACCTATATGTGACATCATAACCAATTATGTTCCTTTTTACTCCTTATTACACCCATTTTTTGGTTACGCAGATAAATCGTCATTTTCCTTATCAATTGTTACGCCTATTGCATTCGCTTCATTGTAATGTATGATCTATAAAAGTCATTTCATGTCAATAATGTATGTACTTCACTTCCTGAACCTCCGTGGTGATGGAACTTGGAGCAACCGATTATAATCGATTATTGGAATAAAGCCCATTCCGAACCTCTAATACCACGGATTCTGCCTCTCATTTTACTGAGCTATTTTATTATGTTTCTGTATCAAATTAAGTCCCGGTAAAGGAATTTTATTTACCACATGAATGGCGCCCGAACAGGGACACTTTCTCATCTCACGCGCCGGCGGTGAGTTGCAGGCCCGGTCTCCTGCCACAGCTGGACGGACAATAACGCGTACCAGCAGGATTTCCTGTATCTCCCTCCGGTCAAGCGGGGGCGACTGAGGCTGCGATCAACACCCAGACGAGGCGGTGAGAAGTGCGAAGTATCCCGACCAGAGCCTAGCTGAGAGAGCAAGATCCGAGGTATACAGAGGCCCACCAGTTCGAAGTCGAGCCCAGTTTCCGACGAGTCGAGTCGAGTCCAGTCCGGTCCAAGTCCGGTTTCCGAGGCCTTCCGTTTCCGAAGCTACCCGGTGAGTACCATTACTGGGGAGGCATTTCTGACGTGCACATAGGTTGTGCCGGTCAAGACGGGTTTGGGTACACAAATCCGGTCTGCACTGTTTTAGCAGTGTATCTGTACTGTTTAGCAGTATATCAAGTATTCCGAAGTATCTAGTTATTGTCAAGAATTAAGCTTGGTGATTAGTTATGCAGACGATCATCATTGTTGTTTCAGTTAAAGGTTTAATGTTTAATGTTTAATGTGTTTAAAAACGTCCTGCATATTGTGGTATGAATGGTTGTTCATTATTGTGCTTTTGTATTAAGTGTGTTCAAGATTAAGTATCAGATCAGTTCTCAACATGCCGCTCTTTTCAAAACTAAGACAGATCACTACAAGAAAAGGGGTACTCGAAGAAGCCGTTCCTATTCCTCCTAGGGACACTCCAGGGTACTTCATGTATCACAAACATGGCTTAGACGCTATATTATTTCTTGATTTATGGGTAGACTACACCAAGGGATTACCAGAAAGTCAGAGGTGGCCCGCAGCGGGAACCTGGGATGCGGAGTGCATCATGAAAGTCGAGGAAGAGTTATGGAAAAGGAAGGTCAGACAGTCACAGAAAGACGCCGTTGAGTTATGGCGTAAAGAATCTCATAGACGCACAGAAAAAGCACGTAGACAGGAAGAAAAGAATAAAGAGAGTTCAAATAAAGTTCGAGAGAATCCATTAATTGAGGAAGGTATCCGAGTGAAATCAGAACAAGTAGATAGGCAAAGAAATGCCCTTATGAATGGTATGTACCCCCTTCTGGCCGAAGGATTACCTAAAGCTACTCCAGAAATACCGAAAGACTTGCCGCCCCCATTATTTCCAATAAAGGTACATCCTAAGGGGCATCCTAGAACCGCAGAAGATGTTTTTCTTTCTTCATATTTAGATGATGCAGCTCCCGAGTATGCTAATTCTGCCCCACATAGACCGCCTATCAGGGAGGTTCAACGCCAAGATCCAGTGCCCGTATCCCTACAGCAACAGATCGTGTCACAAGTTCCGGCAAGCACATCTGTTTCTGCATCTGTTCCTACAGCTACTTCTATAGCTGTGTCCACACCTATAGTTGCTGTGTCACGTTCAACGAATCCTTTCACACCCGACACCCCAGATGGGGCTACGGGAGGTGCTAGTAACATTTTTTCTACGCCACCCAGAATAAATAAACTTACTTTTTAAGAGTCAGCACATTCACGTACACCCAAACTCATAAGTGCCCGTACGCTGAAGGAACTTCTTATAGATTGCAGATATGACCCTGTGCCCGGTAAAGAGGACGAAATGACCCTGGCATCATTGCGTATCAGACGAGCCGCAGTGTATTTAGGGAAGTTACCAGGAATGACTGCGCATCTAGATAAAATATATCATTTTGTCCAAACAGGGCGAGATCCAGAATGTATTAACAGAGCTATGGAATAACAGAAAGTAGAGATACAGGGGGGACTGTTACGTTTCCTCATAAATTGTGTGATCAGAAATCAAGACCGACCGGGGGTAAACCCGGAAGCAATGCAAATTCTTACCAGATGGAGCCAGAATATATCAGAAGGGAGACATGATAAGCAAAATTGTATAATAGCCATGTGCCGAAAGATCCGTAAAGAAATAGAACGCCTACACGAAGAGAGATTAGAGGTAGACGAGTTCGAACAAAGCGAGGAAGAAGGGTCGGGACTGCCCACAGGACAGTCAGACACCATAGCCTATGTAGGAAGAGGAAGATCTTGTAATAGTAATAGATGTCTTACTGACTCGATACGTCCGATATGTCCAGATAATAACAGGAATTTCCAAATACCTATAATTAATATAAGGTCTAACGAGCATTCGTTCCAAACCGCCGACAAACTACTCCGAGAACGAAGGGGTTATCATTTTCTCGATTCTATGGATGAACAAGATTTAGCCAGGGCAGCTGTCCATTGGGTGGACAGTCCCGGAAAATATAGTGATGATACAGTAGCACGCACATTTTTGAATCTCACCCCAGATGAACAGCGGTTAGCTGGGATTTATATGACTCAACAACTCCTTATACTATATCAGAGTCAGCATTCGGACCCTGGTCCCTTACCTGACATATTGACTGAATTGCTTATGAATAAATGGAGAGGTTCAGGTACTAAATTAATTAAAGAAATTCTAGAATCAAGAAAGCAGTATATTCTTTTTGTATGTTCAGACCGTGTCTCATTACCCGTCAAGGAAAGAACCACATATTACATGGATAGACAGAATCCCTTACGAGAAGTGCACCCAATAAAGGGCGAGGACAACGAGTTTAAGCGCGTATTTGTATATACGCCCATATCAAAAATAGAATTGTTACAAATGAAGAAAGTAGTACCCAGTCATGACAAAGATCCAGCGGGTTTTCACCGAGAAATTAAAGACATGTTACTCATGGGAGAGTATACCTATCCCGACATTATGACAATATTAAAGGTATTGATGCCTGCTGGTATTTATGAGAAACTCAAGGAAAAAGAGTGGGAGGTAGGAGACCAAAAGATAGAATGGTCAGTGTTAGAAGCGGAAGAAAAGGCCCGAACTGCAGGAGCAGGACTTGGGGATAAAACTAAAGCACTACCAGGTTTATTAGTACAGGTACTGCCACGTTTATTAACTACGAAAAAGGAAGATTGGGGTACAATTTCAGCCTGTAAACAGAAGCAAGATGAAGACACTAGTGATTACTATGCCCGATTTGAAAAATGTTTTGGTATAAATAGTGGCATAAAAGCAAGTAGCGAATCATACCCACATCTGTTTGTAACAAAATTAGTAGAAAATGCCCTGCCCCAAGTAAAGAATAGAGTATTAAAATTCGAGAGTACCTGGCAAGGTAACACTCCATCACAAATGTTACAAATGTTACAGTACCATCACAATAGAATTAGAGAGGAACAAGAACATGAACACAGACGCATGAAAGACACGAAAATGAAAATGCTAGTTTCCCAGACGGTTCCAGCTGAAGGACATAAAAAGGGTATGACACATTCCGATTCAGCAGGACCTGTAAAAGGGACATGTAATTATTGTAAAAAGCCAGGTCATTACGTACACGGTTGTCCAGTTTTAAAACATAATATCGCCATAGGTAAAACACAAGAAAGATCACGGCCACTCAGACAAGATCAGAATGAACAAGGAGCTCCGCAGCATGCACAGGCCATGCCAGCCGCACAACAGCCAATACAGTTTGTGCCAGCTGCACCAGCGCTGCCTGTTGCTGCCGCACAGACAACAACACGACAAATGTATCAGACCGCACAGTATGAATATCCTGAGTACCAGCGTTACGCATGAACTAGCCTAGAGAGGGAAGTTGACTTACCCCTTATCGAGATCCCTGTAGATCAAGAAGGACCTTATATACATAGTGAATTATTAGGCCAAGATAGAAAATTTCTACTCGATACAGGGGCAAGTCGAACAACAATAAAACGTAGTGAAGTTCCAGGGGCACCCCTCTCAGGCTCACAGAATATTTCCCTTGGTTTTTCAGGAAAACCTATTGTTAATGAAGTATCGCAGCCTCTTCCACTTACGATAGGACCTCTGACCCGAACTACAGATTTATTGCTTACTAAATCATGTCCAGAAAACTTGCTAGGAATAAAAACATTGAAAGCTCTAGGGGCCATAATATGTTGTTCTCCAGAAGGAGTAAGGCTGTTTTTACGTGATTTTAAAGGTCACTATGTGTCTAGAGACATGGATCCCCGACTGCAGACTTTACCTACACATCTATGGGCACAAGGCCCTACTGATGTTGGTTGCATGAATATTACACCATATCGAGTCACATTAAAGGCAGGAGTGGTACTACCACGAATGCGACAATACAAGTTACCACCAGATGCTGTAGTGGCTTTACTACAAATCATTGACGAACTCATTGTCCAAGGAGTAGTTGTGGAAACAGACTCCAATGTATGTAATTCACCGATAATTCCGATTCTTAAACGAACAGATCCAAAGGCCCCGCCAGTATATCGATTGGTTATTGATCTGCGCGAGTTAAACAAGTGCATTGTGCCACAATTCCCTGTGGTCCCAGATATCTCGTCATTACTGACAGCTATTGATTCCGAAGCAACATTCTTTACTGTAATTGATCTCAAGAATGCCTTTTTCAGCGTCCCAATAGATCCGGAAAGCCAATATTTGTTCGGATTTAGTTTAAATGGACGTAGCTTTAAATTCACACGCGCACCTCAAGGATTTACAGAAAGCCCCAGCATCTATAGCCAAGCACTGAAACGAGAACTAGACAGTATCCACATGCCAGTTAACACTGCTCTGCTCCAATACGTCGATGATCTGCTGATCACCGCAAGAAGCGAACCGGAATGTGAAAAAGCATCACTGACAGTTTTAAAATTTCTAGCCGGAAAGGGGCACAAGGTGTCCCCTTCTAAGCTGCAATTCTGTGTCCAGCGAGTTATTTATCTTGGACACTCGCTGTCCAAGGAGGGAAGGCAGCTTACACCCGACCGCATTCAGTTAATAGCTAACATGCCAATACCCAAGACGCAAAAGGAGGTGCGGGCTCTCATAGGCCTCACTTCATATTGTAGGCAGTGGATCCCTCAGTACGCATTTCTAGCAAAACCACTCATTCAGTTAACCACACAGGAGGCAGCCACATCGACTGTTCTCCCTTGGACTCAGGAACATACACAAGCTTTTGAAAGCCTAAAGAAAGCTTTATGTCAAGCACCTGTTTTAGCAACGCCATGTTACAGAAAACAGTTTACACTCTTTGTTACAGAACGCGAAGGTACTGCTTTGTCAGTACTCCCACAGGAACAAGCAGGAGCACACAAACCATGTGCTTATTTTTCTAGTACATTAGATCCCGTAGCTCAAGCTTTGCCTGCATGCCTGAAATCAGTGGCAGCGACAGCTTTAGCAATAAGACAAAGCGATGCCATAGTGTTAGGACATCCATTGACAGTTCAAGTACCACACGCAGTAGAGGTTCTTGTAAATAGAACGCAAACACAACACTTGACTATAGCACGACTTACAGGGTATGAACTTACATTGTTTCAGCCACATATAGAAATCAGACGCTGTAACACATTGAATCCTGCCACACTTTTGCCAGTAACCGGAACAGACCCACTAGCTCATGACTGTATTGAAGTTATTACTATAACGACAAAACCCAGACAAGACTTAACCGATGTCCCATTGTCAGATCCAGACCTGACATTGTATGTAGATGGTTCATGTATGAGAACAAGTACAGGAGAGTTAGTGGCCGCTTACGCAGTCACAACAGATACTGAAGTCATTGAAACTAATCGTATAAATACTTTGTCAGCTCAAGCCGCAGAGCTCATCGCTCTGACACAAGCCTGTATTCAAGCCACGAATAAAAAAGTCAACATATACACTGATTCACGTTATGCATTCGGAGTTGTACATGACTTCGGCGTGCTGTGGCGAGAGAGAGGTTATTTAACTTCCCACGGTGCCCACATTCAGCACGGACCCCTCATTCATGCCTTATTAGATGCAATACATCGACCCACTGCAATATCAATTATGAAATGTAAGGCTCATACGAAGGTTACTGATATCATTTCCCAAGGCAATGATCTAGCCGACAGAACAGCTAAACAGACTGCTCAAACTCAAACCCCCGACATGACAAAGACAATAGTCCCGATGCCGACACATTGTATGACAGTTAAAGATCCTACTCTTGACGTAATTGACATACAGACACATGCTACACCAGACGAAATAAAGAAATGGACTGAATTAGGAGGGATCCAAACGGACCAAGGATGGATGATGAAGGAAAAGTCTGTGTGGTTCCTTCCTGATTCAATGGTCCAAGTTATAATTAACACTACACATAGTCCAGCACATCTCGGAGAAAAAGCTATGCTAGACAGCATTCAACACATTTGGTTCAATAAACATTTGCGAGCAGCAGCCAAACAAAAGGTCCGTACCTGTATGATCTGTTGTCAGTTTAACCCAGGAAAAAGCGTTCCCGTAGAACAGGGTGGATTTCATCCTCCTGATCACCCTTTTGAAGTGCTCCAGATGGATTATATCCAGATGGAACGATGTCGAGGATTCAAATATGTTCTCGTAGTTGTCTGCGCTCTGTCCCGTTGGACGGAGGCATACCCGGTTTCAGATTACACTGCCCCGACTACTGCCAAACAGTTGGTTCGAGAATTCTTCCCACGATACGGTCTACCACGTGTTGTCTACTCAGATAACGGCCAGCCGTTCTCATCCGAATTAATGAAACATGTTTCACTTCTGTTAGGATATCAGTGGAAATTCCACTGTGTCCGACACCCCGAAGCAGCAGGTCTTGTAGAAAGACATAATCAGATACTGAAAATCAGATTGTCCAAAATATGCAGAGAGAAAGGTGTCGACTGGGTAGTAGCGTTACCAGTTGCACTCTTCTACATGAGAATGGTAGCACACTCTCGAACAGGGCTATCCCCGTATGAGGTGATCTTTGGCAGACCACCAAATATGTGGGGGACGCCTATACCATGCAAAATAACTGATGTTGACTGTAATATGCTGACAGATTACTTGGCTTCCTTGATGTCTGCACTACAATCTTGTCGTTCACAGGTAGCTGCAGCCTTTCCCGACAACACTGAGGTGAAACCCCATGACGTAGTTCCGGGTGATCTCGTATTTGTGAGAAATTTCGACCGAAAGACTCAGCTGGAGCCCAGGTGGAAGACACCCAAGTTGGTTCTGCTCACTACAAGGACAGCCGTGAAGATCGAGGGCCGCAAGGGCTGGATTCATTCAAGTCATATCAAGAAATTTCATGGACTATCCTCGGATATAGACATTGTGCCCTGCACTCCCTCACAGACTGATTCAAAACTTCCTTTGGTTGAACAGACTAAAACCGAACTCTATAAAGTAAAATTGAGGCCTAGAACGTCAGACAATTTGATTGTTTAAGTCCTCTCCAAGGTGAAGCGGTTGAATTTGTCTCTGACATGTATCCTCTAGACCTGAATCATGGACAGTCGCGGAAAATGTTGAAACGACAGGCGTATTGTAAATCACTGCGTAGCCATTGCATAGTGACATTATTAATCTTGTTTTCCTTAAGTCTTTTAATAATTACTGCAAGTATATTGTTGCACATATATTACCCTATTGCCAGAAACGTTTACAATGTTACCGCAGAACATTCTTTTAGTGACCTACCGCCGCATGAATTGTCTTATAGACTTGCGCTGCGCAATAACACTTTCATTAGTATGTTACATCATTCCCATCAGACTAGTAATGCCACCAATTGTTGGGTGTGTGGTCGGCTCCCTCCCTATCAGAATTATGAAGGAGTCCTGCCATTCTTTCCACACCCATTTACACATAATGGCTCCTGTGGAGCATGGTTTAGTTTAATCAATTCCATAGACTCAGACACAGCAGTTTACCAAGATCAGTGGGTATGGGGAAACCTGAACCTAGTTTTACTCAAGGTCTGCTACCCTGACAAGGAGGGTCGCCCCAAAAGAACAGGAACTGATCTAGAAAATGAAGTATATGGATTAGGTAATTTTACACCTAATCTCATGATTTTAAATGTCGTATCCGAAGTTGAACTAGTCTTACCCACCATGTCAGTATTCCCAGCGAAGGGTGAATTGTGTGTAAGAAAGGTTGGTTCCATACATATGGGCCATAGTAAATGCACTACTATAGTAGAATTCAGTGATCAAGGCAAATCTTCATTTAGAGCTTCTCGCCACTCCTACTTTATATGTGGTCAGACCGCATATATGCGTCTACCTCTAGATTGGGATGGTACCTGCTACATTGCATTCCTTTTGCCACCTGTTTTCCTAGCTCCTCCTGATTATTACAGAAATATTCATTTAGTACACAACAGAGAGCGGAGAGATCTCCCAATTGTCGATTACACTGAAACAGCATGGGAAAAATACACAGATTTCAATAAAGGCATCTTTCCCTATATAGGTACTGTTACTAATAGTAAACTGATACGTAGATTAACTAGGACCCTTGAAGCAGTAGTGAATGAAACTATTTCCGCCCTAGGCAATTTAACAGAAGAGCAGTCTGCTATGCGGATTGTTGTGCTTCAAAATCGTCTTGTCCTTGACGTCATCCTGGCTGATAGGGGCGGAGCTTGTAGGGTCATCGGATCAAGCTGCTGCGTATTCATACCAGAAAATTCGCCATCAGTATATAAAGCCATAACTCTCCTTCATAATATTGTAAACCAGATACACCAGAACCCAGGCACTTGGACTTGGTCCAGTTGGTTTTGGAGTGTGATATCAGCCTGGGGATGGAGAGTTCTATCCTTCCTAGGTATTGGCCTTCTCATACTATTCAGTTGCTGTCTATGTCTACAATGTGGACCAGCGATCTGTGGTCTGTGTGCCACATCGTGTATTCCACCACCAAGATTTCATTCGTCACGGAAGAAGAAAGAAGAACAAATGATGTTATATGAACAGATCAATGGATTGATGAAGATTGATATATCTTAACGGGCAAGTAGGGGACAAGGAGGGAATGTGGAAATATGGATTTTTCTGGTCAGTTATGTCCCCTATCTTGGACCCCAACGGTTCTATGTGCATGTCACAAGTACATGTATGTTCCCTCCAGTTCCAGTCATGAAGACGCAAACACATGTGCGTCCACCGTCAACATGTCCTCTGTCAGATCCGCCATGAATAGGCCAGATATTCCATTCCTAAGTATGAAAGGCCACCGGCTTTATATGGTTCACTTATGCCATTTTACAGTCCAGGCAAGTAGGCCCTGATTCTGTCATCAAACTCTTCTTGCCTTCTGCCTCTGAAAGCTCCAGTCTGAGCCTGCATCTGTGACCATGAACTTTGTCTCATTCTCTGCGCGGCTCACGAAGCCTGACATCAGCCTATTCTCTGCCAAGAACTGTATTTCACCTTCGAATTATCTGCTTCCCCCTCAGCCGATGCATTCCTGCCTAGTAGTTTAAGTAAACATTCTTCCAGTTACCAAGCAAAAGGCCCGGCTTCTCTGTCCTCATGCAAGTAACTCATAGCCCTGTTACCATGGAATATTTCTACCCCCTCGCATTTAGTGTAGACACTTAGACGCTTGTACACGCACGCACAGTCAGTATAGAATAGATTCTGTCCGAGAGTCCTTCTTTTGTGGATAACATAGTTCTTTAAACATAGGATGTTAGATATGATTTGGGATTAGGTTGACTTGACCCCCCAGACTTTCCGTCTCCACATGTAGAGCTAAATGTCAAGTCCCCTTCACCCCCTAGTTACACGTCAATTACACGTCATGTTGCTGCGTGCGCATCTATGCCAAGTATTATCTTATAGATCCACCTATATGTGACATCATAACCAATTATGTTCCTTTTTACTCCTTATTACACCCATTTTTTGGTTACGCAGATAAATCGTCATTTTCCTTATCAATTGTTACGCCTATTGCATTCGCTTCATTGTAATGTATGATCTATAAAAGTCATTTCATGTCAATAATGTATGTACTTCACTTCCTGAACCTCCGTGGTGATGGAACTTGGAGCAACCGATTATAATCGATTATTGGAATAAAGCCCATTCCGAACCTCTAATACCACGGATTCTGCCTCTCATTTTACTGAGCTATTTTATTATGTTTCTGTATCAAATTAAGTCCCGGTAAAGGAATTTTATTTACCACACCTCCCACAGTACCCCATGCTGTATGGGCGACCAGGTTATCAGGTGAGTGCAGTGTCCACTGGCACAGACTGTGTCCCTTTTTTGTGACTGTGACTTCTGCCATTGTGTCCAGGTGTGACACACATGCTATGTACTGTAGGGGGGGTCCCAGGGGGGGGAATGCCTGATGTCTCCCAGCAGTGCCCAGAGACAGGAGGGGTGGGTGCCTATCACTCCCAGCAGTGCCCAGAGACAGGAGGGGTGGGTGCCTATCACTCCCAGCAGTGCCCAGACGCAGGAGGGGTGTGTGCAGAGTACTCCCAGCAGTGCCCAGAGACAGGAGGGGTGGGTGCCTATCACTCCCAGCAGTGCCCAGAGACAGGAGGGGTGGGTGCCTATCACTCCCAGCAGTGCCTAGACGCAGGAGGGGTGTGTGCAGAGTCCTCCCAGCAGTGCCCAGAGACAGGAGGGGTGGGTGCCTATCACTCCCAGCAGTGCCCAGACGCAGGAGGGGTGGGTGCAGAGTCCTCCCAGCAGTGCCCAGACACAGGAGGGGTGGGTGCCTATCACTTCCAGCAGTGCCCAGACACAGGAGGGCTGTGTGCAGAGTCCTCCCAGCAGTGCCCAGAGACAGGAGGGGTGTGTGCAGAGTCCTCCCAGCAGTGCCCAGACACAGGAGGGGTGGGTGCAGAGTCCTCCCAGCAGTGCCCAGACACAGGAGGGGTGGGTGCAGAGTCCACCACCCAGCAGTGCCCAGACACAGGAGGGGTGGGTGCAGAGTCCTCACAGCAGTGCCCAGAGACAGGAGGGGTGGGTGTGATGCACAGTGTGAGCCTTGATGATTGATTGTGTCTTTGCCCTCATTCCACCTGTGTACTTTCACTGGCACGTACTGCTTTTGCCCTTTCCCAGAGGAGTATGTCCCTATGGCAAAGGTGCAATGCGTTGGCTGCATGACATGCCTTGTTGTAACCAGCTAATTTGTTCCCATATGTGTCTCAGTGACATGTTGCAGGTGTATTGATGTAGTGTCACTTTTTCATCCTCACAGGTAGGCGCCACTGCCAAGGAGCAGATCTGGCTGACCGCCGTCAGTGCCGTGAGGGGTGCGGATGGTCGGAAGCGGAGCCTGTCCCAGGTGAGGAAACGCTGGCAGGATATCCGGTGCTGGACGCGGAGGATCGCACGGGTCCTGCTGGGGGACTCACCTGCGAGCCATAAGAACCGCGGGCGCCGCCGTCTGACCCACATCCACAGCGTGTGCTGGCGGAGGTATTTCCAGACTTGGAGAGGCGCCTACAGGAGATGCAGCAGCAAGGGGGTAGGTACATGTGTGTTTGTTGTGTTTCACCAGCATTTGTAAGTGCACTGTTCCATGGGTACACTGCCAGGGTTTTATGGTGCTGTGCAGATCCTGTTACCCACAGTGTTGCAGTGCTCTCCTGCCTCCCTTCCCCTCCTTGCAATGCGTTCCCTGGTCTGTGTGTAGTCACTCCGTCACAAGGTTATGTAGCCTGGCACCTTCTTAAAGTGTACTATGCCTGCAGCATCATGTGTGGGGGTGGTGTGTAACAGGTATTGGGAGCTTGCCTGTGCCCTGTCCCGTTCTGGACTTGTGGGTTCCATGTCAGTTGGCACTAATGCTGAGTCCAGACATGGGAGTTAATCTCTCAAGTGCGAGGCCTTCCAGCACGCATGTCCTATGTGGTGGCCTGTGACATGATGTGCATGAGTGTGCGGTACGCATAGTGCAGGGATGTCAGCGTGTGTTGCAGTCATTCCCATTCAGGAGCATGGAGTTGTGTGGCCACTACTGTCCCCAGGGGCATATTTTCCTAGGTCTCATGTGTGTAATCCAAAAATGTCGACAATCTCTGTGTCTACAGCATAGGTTGTGCTCTGTGCCATTGTCCCCTGGCACCATGTATATTGACGTGAAATGTAGTACAAGTGTCCACTGTCCAGCCTGACCTGATTTTCCCAGTACATACTCACGGTGGCCATTGCCTGTGTGTCTTGTTACAATCATCTCATGATGCCCATTTGTACATGCTTATTTGGACAGGCGCACCTTGGGTATTTTGTGTGCAATATAGAAATTTTGCATCCCATGTGTATTTCACCCAGACTAAGAGATGTACGTGCTTCCTGTGTCTCCATAGAATTGTCTCATGTAGGGGGTGGGTGGTGCGGGCATGGCCGACATGTCAAGACCTGAAATCTCCTTGCTAGGACTGGCCAGTGTGTGATGTTTGCCTGGACATACACTCAAGGTGCAGTGTGCCAGTCAGGGTGGGCATGTTATCAGTATTACCTATGCTGCATGTGCCTCTAGTTCCTGCCTATGGTCCCTGCTCATCCCTATTTCCTGCCACGCTGTGTGGTGCAGATGCAGTGCTGGATTGTCCCCAGGGCCTTGCTCCTCAGGCAAAATTCTATGTCATCTCATTTGCTATTGTGTCATGCTCTCCATAGTTTTTCGGTGGCATGGTGTGTCAAACAACTGTGTCTTGCAGGGCCTACATATGTACCTTGTTTAGTAGTTGTAACTCTTCTTTTGTTTCAGGCTATGCACTGTAACCTAAGTAGATTGGACTCATGTGATATATGTATACAGGTGTATGATTAATTTCTGTCTCTTCACCCTGCCCACAGCATCGTCGGGGGACACGGAGGGAGAAATGGACACAGACGGCGCAGAGGGACCGAGCACCAGTGCCAGCGGTGAAATCGGGGCTGGCACATCGAGTGGGCCTGAGGCGGAGGAGAGTGAACCCGGGGACCTGTCGACTGGCACAACAGAGTATGAAGCTGACGGGTCCGAGGATGATCTCTCCGAGTGGGCGGTGGCTGCACCACCATCTGACAGCAGCCCTACATCTCGCACCGCCCCCTCCATTGGCATCAGCCGCCTCCCACGTGCTCGTGTCCCTTCCCAGCGTCCCCAGGTACCGCATGTCTCCTTCCTGCCAGGCACCGCACCCCCTGCCCCTGTCTCCACTGCTGCCGCCAATGCCGAGTCTGTGGACATCCAGCGGCAGTTGCAGGTTGGTCAGACTGCGATCCTTAATGTCCTCCATGCCCACAGCCAGGTCCTCAACAACATGGAGGCATACTTGGAGGGCATTCATTCATCGCAGGCTGACCAACGCAACTTGTTGAGGTCCATAGACTCCACACTGACTGCAGCAGTGGGTCTCCTGCAGCGCTACGTCTCACCCCCTACCCCTGCCCCTTCCACACTTCCCACTCCCATACCTGTCCCACATACACCCAGACGTCAGCATGCACCCACCACAACAGACACAGGCACCACACCAGCAGGGAAGGTCCGCCGCACACCTCCTGACACGCACACACAGGGTGTAGTAGGCACACCCACTGGGTCGGGGGGCAAACGTGTGACACGCAGCCAGAGTGGGAGTCCGCATTCCACCCAATCCACTCCCTCCAAATCCCCTCCCCTCAGCTCTCCTGGCCACATCTCCCCCAAAGACTCATTCATGGCCGCTCTGTCCCTGAGCCCCACATTGACACCACCCCGCAAGCGGTCAAGGAAGTCCACGGTCAGGGTGCTTGAGTCCCCCCCCCTGTCCACACCCACCCCCAGTGGCGCTGCGACCCATCCCTCTGACCCCCCACCCTCCTTGGGGCCTGTGGTTCCTTCGGGTGCAGGGGAGTCCCTGGAGGACCTTGCCAAGGTGTGCAGCGCGCTCCTAGAATCCACCTTTGGCCCTGCCCCACCCCCTGTGGTGGAGTCCTCCATCCCTGCACCCAATTCGCCTACCCTTTGCCCTCCTGTCCCTGCGGTGCCTGTTCCTTCCCTCCCACATGATGCCCTCACCCCTGTGGAAGACGACGGCTTGTAACTGTGCAGGCAAGCTAGGGGACACGCATCCCACTGTGTCCCCCATCCAGCTGTGACTTCTGGACTGCCCTATGGGTTTTGTAAATATTGAACTTTCAACGAACATACAATTTTTATCTTGCTGATTAAAGCCATTTTTGTTTCCTTTGAACACTACTGCTTTACTGATATTTCTGTTGGTGGGGCTGCTACATGAATATGGGTGGTGATCATGTGTTGGGTGTGTGGGAAATGTAGTAGTGTGCTGGTCATAGGGGGGACCCTGGTATCTGTGTGCCATCACACGGTGTTAGCTAGGTTTCTCTGTCCATGTACGCAGTTGCTGCATGGTGGAATTGTACCACGGTGTATTCCTTCCTCTGTGTACCCTGACATCTTCCCTGCAGGGTGTTCCCAATATGTGGTGCTGAGCTGTGTCTACGTCAGCTGGGTGTGTGACGGACTCCTTCAACTTTGCACATGCATGCTGGAGCGATGTCTCCACCTGCATCATTCGTGGCATCCTTGGTAGTCATAGTACTTGTGTGTGTGGACTATTGACATGACTTCATGTGGACATGTTTTCTTTTCTGCGCTATGCATGCGTATACTCCCAGCCTCGCACACATGTGGTACATGTACTGCAGGGTCTTTGTGCACCTGACTGACATTTGTGGGCATGGTATCTGTGGCTACTACACCCTTTGCGTTTCATGGGCACTGCTGTGAGTGTTAGGCACACACCCCTCCTGCCTCTGGGCACTGCTGGGAGGACTCTGCACCCACCCCTCCTGTCTCTGGGTACTGCTGGGAGGACTCTGCACACACCCCTCCTGACTCTGGGTTCTGCTGGGAGGACTCTGCACACACCCCTCCTGTGTCTGGGCACTGCTGGGAGTGATAGGCACCCACCCCTCCTGTGTCTGGGCACTGCTGGGGGCCTCTGCACCCACCCCTCCTGTCTCTGGGCACTGCTGGGAGGACTCTGCACCCACCCCTCCTGTCTCTGGGCACTGCTGGGAGGACTCTGCACACTCCCCTCCTGTCTCTGGGCACTGCTGGGAGGACTCTGCACACACCCCTCCTGACTCTGGGCTCTGCTGGGAGGACTCTGCACACACCCCTCCTGTGTCTGGGCACTGCTGGGAGTGATAGGCACCCACCCCTCCTGTGTCTGGGCACTGCTGGGGGCCTCTGCACCCACCCCTCCTGTCTCTGGGCTCTGCTGGGAGGACTCTGCACACACCCCTCCTGTCTCTGGGCACTGCTGGGAGTGATAGGCACACACCCCTCCTGACTCTGGGTTCTGCTGGGAGGACTCTGCACACACCCCTCCTGACTCTGGGTTCTGCTGGGAGGACTCTGCACACACCCCTCCTGTGTCTGGGCACTGCTGGGAGTGATAGGCACACACCCCTCCTGTGTCTGGGCACTGCTGGGAGGACTCTGCACCCACCCCTCCTGTCTCTGGGCACTGCTGGGAGGACTCTGCACACACCCCTCCTGACTCTGGGCTCTGCTGGGAGGACTCTGCACACACCCCTCCTGTCTCTGGGCACTGCTGGGAGGACTCTGCACACACCCCTCCTGACTCTGGGCTCTGCTGGGAGGACTCTGCACACACCCCTCCTGTGTCTGGGCTCTGCTGGGAGGACTCTGCACACACCCCTCCTGTCTCTGGGCACTGCTGGGAGTGATAGGCACACACCCCTCCTGACTCTGGGTTCTGCTGGGAGGACTCTGCACACACCCCTCCTGACTCTGGGTTCTGCTGGGAGGACTCTGCGCACACCCCTCCTGTGTCTGGGCACTGCTGGGAGTGATAGGCACCCACCTCTCCTGTGTCAGGGCACAGCTGGGGGCCTCTGCACCCACCCCTCCTGTCTCTGGGCACTGCTGGGAGGACTCTGCACCCACCCCTCCTGTCTCTGGGCACTGCTGGGAGGACTCTGCACACACCCCTCCTGACTCTGGGCTCTGCTGGGAGGACTCTGCACACACCCCTCCTGTGTCTGGGCTCTGCTGGGAGGACTCTGCACACACCCCTCCTGTCTCTGGGCACTGCTGGGAGTGATAGGCACACACCCCTCCTGACTCTGGGTTCTGCTGGGAGGACTCTGCACACACCCCTCCTGACTCTGGGTTCTGCTGGGAGGACTCTGCACACACCCCTCCTGCCTCTGGGCACTGCTGGGAGGGATAGGCACACACCCCTCCTATTTAACAATATGTACGCTTAGTACATACACGTGTGTGGGTTCGCTCCATGGGGGTACGGTTCTTACTTACACTGTTGGGGTGGGATTCGGCTCCATACGTACGCGTGTGGGGTACGGGTCGTACTTACACTGTTGGGGTGGTGGTACGGTACGTACATGCACTGTTGGGGTTGGGGTACGCTCCATGCATACGAGGTGGGGGTACGGGTCGTACGTACACTGTTGGGGTGGGACTTATATGTACGCGGGTGAGGGTACGGTTCGTACTAACACTGTTGGGGTGGGGGTACGCTCCATACGTACGCGGGTGGGGGGACGTGTCGTACTAACACTGTTGGCATGGGGGGTACGCTCCATGCATACGAGGTGGGGGTACGTGTCGTACATACACGGTTGGGGTGGGGGTATGCTCCATGCGTCCGCGTGTGAGGGTACGGGTTGTACTTACACTGTTGGGGTGGGGGTTCGCTCCATACGTACGCGGGTGGGGGGACGTGTCGTACTAACACTGTTGGCATGGGGGGTACGCTCCATGCATACGCGGGTGGAGGTACGTGTCGTACTTACACTGTTGGCATGGGGGGTACGCTCCTTGCATACGCGGGTGGAGGTACGTGTCGTACTTCCACTGTTGGCATGGGGGGTACGCTCCATGCATACGCGGGTGGAGGTACGTGTCGTACTTACACTGTTGGGGTGGGAGTCGGCTCCATACATACGCGGGTGGGGTACGGGTCGTAGTTACACTGTTGGCATGGGGGTACGCTCCATGCATACGCGGGTGGAGGTACGTGTCGTACTTACACTGTTGGCATGGGGGGTACGCTCCTTGCATACGCGGGTGGGGGTACGTGTCGTACTTACACTGTTGGCATGGGGGGTACGCTCCTTGCATACGCGGGTGGGGGTACGTGTCGTACTTACACTGTTGGCATGGGGGTACGCTCCTTGCATACGCGGGTGGGGGTACGTGTCATACTCACACTGTTGGGGTTGGGGGTACGCTCCATGCATAAGGGGTGGGGGTACGGTCCGTACATATCCGTCCCCACGCTATGTGATGCTTGTGCGGCCCGTACCCAGGCCTTTGCCACGTGGGTACGAGCTGTCCCGCCATTGTTGGGGTGACGTAGGTGTGGGTGTGGTACGACTCGTACCCACGCTCTTGAGGCGTGGGTACGGGACGTACCTGTCTGGTTGTGTTGCCGGTTCGCGTCGTCAAGAACTTCCGTTGTGGCGGTCGCTGGCTTAGCTGGACACGCCCCCACCCCCTCGTAGTGACCAGGGCCTGAGGGTCAGGTATGTCCAGGGCATGTGTGCTGTGTGACTATGGTGGGGGTTTTGTGGCCTGCCCCTGGTCCTGCCCCCCCCCCTCCTTTCCCCCCTCCCTTTGTTGTTCTGACCTTCTGCGGCATCTGCGTCGTAACCTGTAGAGGAGGTGGACTGCTATGAGGGCCGGGATGACACGTAGGTTCGGGTCCATGTCTGTCCGTCGCGTACGGGTACTTCTTGTTCGCGTCGTCCTGTCTGTCCATCGCGTACTGGTACTCCTTGTTCGCGTCGTCCTGATTTCCCAGCAGTTTTTGGCTGCCGGAAAATATTCACCGTGCGGGATGACGTCGGTGCGAATCGTAATTCCTGGTTCGTGAATGGCAGGCTGCGAGCGTCCCGACGTCAGCTCGGCGCTTTCCCGGATCGCATTTGTATGTTTATTTTCGTCGGTCGGGGTTTTGTACGATTCGTACGGAAATGGTGTTTCCGTGCGAATCGTAATTCCATGTTGGTAGATTTTGACGACCGGGTACGCGTCGGACGGAGAATATGCTCCGTCCGACGGTTCGTACCCGCTTTTTACAGGATCGTAATTGGCACCCAAGTCTTTAGGCTCATGCTTCTGTACTGGAAATAAGTATATCTCGGGGGTGGCATGCTCTTTCCGGCCTTTGTAGATCTAAGATCCGCTTTCGATTCTGTGCCTAGGTCCAAATTGTGGGAAGTACTTCAGGATATGGCTATGCCATTAGAATTTTTGAAGCTGTTGATCAACCTGCACGCTCATACATATGCCCAGGTTCGTTGGGGAAAACCAGGGGAAGTAACACCAAGATTTGAGGTATCCAAGGGTGTTAGACAGGGTTGTGTCCTGGCCCCCACTTTATTCTCCTTGTTTATCAATGGAGTGACCAAATATTTTTCAAATTTTCCAACAGATGCACCCTCTTTGGCTGGCATGAAAGTTCCCCTGCTCATGTTCGCAGATGACACTCTTATATTATCAAAGACACGTCAGGGACTCCAATCAGCACTGTCTCGGTTCGAATTGTTTTGCCGCGATCATGAGCTGGAGGTAAACGTGGGCAAAACCAGGTTTATGGTCCTTCGAGGTGCTCGCCCGGTTAAAGCAAGGGTTGAAATGGGTGGTGCAACCTTAGAACAGACCTCAAGCTTCACTTATTTGGGGGTCACACTTAGTGATAATCTAGGTTGGAAGCCCCAGATTGATATTCTTACCCTCAAGCACTCTCAACTAGGTGGAGCCCTTCTTAAAGAGCATAGGCAATCCAAGACTAAGCCGATGTCCCCTCTGATTAAAATATACGGGTCCAAAATACTTCCCGCAGTGATGTACGGAGCCGAATTATGGGGGTTTAGTAATTTGGACCCCTTGAAGGTGGCACAAAATAAATTCTTAAGGACTGCAGTTGGGCTCCCCCAATCATTCCCCCGTATTCCTCTCCTTTATGATTTAGGCTGTCAGCCTGTCGAGGACATGGTGCGGTACAGGCCACTGGCGTTTTGGCGACACCTATGGACCACTCCCGAACTGTCCTTATATGCCAAGGCTTTGTTGGAAGTTAGAGCCCTTGGGGGCTCTCACAAAATCAGCTGGTTATCTGAAATCAAATCTATTTTGATTGACTCGGGCATGGGTGATCGTTGGACAAACCCCGAGTCTGCTGTTTTCCCCCAAAAAAAGAGGTTCAGGGACACCTATTGGCTTTGGATTAAAGGTAGACGTCATGCTTCCTTGTCTGGCAGCTCCCTGACCAACACATACCTGTCAGTTAAGGATGATTGTATCTTCGAGGTGTATTGGGACGTAATATCACAGCAGCTGGATCGGAAACTATTCCACCAATTTAGAGTAGGTACTCTTCCCCTACGATGTTTTACTAAAGGGTGGAATCTAACTGGTATTGGTACATGTCCCTTTTGTGAGGACCAGTTTGAATCAGTTGACCATTTTTTGTATGTTTGCCCTGAGTACCAGCAACCGCGACGTCTTTAGCTGCGCCTTGTCTGTCGTGAAATGGGTGTTAGGTCCGCACAGGATGCCACAAGAATTTTAAAATCTGATACATCAATATTTGTGGTTACTGGTGTGGCCAAATTTATTAGATGGGCATGGCTCCTACGGAATAGGCGTGTTAGCCTCAATCCCCCCGGTCCTATATAATGCTAGTGCGATCGGGTGTAGTTTTATTCCCATTCAAGTCGTTATTTATTTGCAAATTTAATACTCTTTTTATCATGTTTTTACTGTGTTATTCATTAATTGGCTCTTTTGCCTATTATGCTAATTTTTATCCCTTTTTAATTTACTGTAATAATGGATTTGCTTTTATGTCTTTTAAGATGAAATATTCGAAATAAAGACTTATTTGACTTGACTTGTAATTATTTTAGTTTTTTCCAGTATTTTGAAAATAATGTTCAAATATCTTCGTATTTATATAAGTTAATGTGATTTTAAGTATTTTTTTTTGTCTTTTTACAATTTTAAATTAAATGTATTATTTTTACAAGTTTCTTATTTCATACAGTAGTGATATTTACTAGGCACTATACTTTATTTTATTATGTATTAAAATAATTTTAATAAATGATTTAAACTTTTTATTATTAAATGTAATTCTTTCATAACCCAACACTTTTTCTACTGTTAGTTAGACTGGAGTGGGAATAGTTAGTCTGACCCTTGCGAAGTCCAACACTTCCCCTACTGTTGCTTAGACTGTGGTCAGAATAGTTAATTTAACTCATCCGAATGCCGCTGCTTTACCTACTGTTGCTTAGACTGGAGGAAGAATAGTAAATCAAACTCTTTCAAAGTCCAACGCTTTCCCTACTGCTGCTTAGATAGGAGTGGAAATAGTACATCTAATCCCTCCGAGGTTCAACCCTTTCCCTACTTTTGCTTAGCCTGGATGTGGGAATAGTAAATTTAAGGCCTCTGAAGTCCAACTTTTTTCCTATAGTTGCTTAGAGTGGATTTTTAATATGTATTGTATTGTTGTTTATTGTTATTTTTTTAATTGTTTTGCTTTTAGAAATGTTTATATTTTGTGTAGCTAAATGGTTTTCGCTATATTTGTTTAAATAATAAATGTTCTATATATATATGGGCTCATTACGATGCCGGTCGGAGTTGCCTCTGACTGACACCGTCTCAGTCTCGGGACCAACCGACATTTAGTCGGCGGTTTGGACCGCCTGAATACGATGCAACCGAACACTGTTTGGTTGCATACTCACTTTTCTCTATGGGAGCTGGTGTTACGGCCGTAAACCGTCTGTAATACAGGCTCTTACAGAGCAATGAGTGTGTGTGTAAAACCCTGCCCCCAGTGACCGACACCCCATGGTACTATTCACATTGAAGTACGTCTGGCTATGTGTCAGTGGAAGAAAAGGGGGAGAGAAAATGAAGAACGAGTGCTATGTAGGAATAGAGGGGGGAGAGTTCCCTCAGGACAAGAACCATCACAAACCATAAGGTGACATACTTCATCATATGGGTTCCCTCCTCACACCGTAGCGTGGGCTACGACTCCCTGAGGGGAGGAGCAGAGGTGTTTTCTCAGAAGATGAGCGTAGGAGTAGAGATGAATGAGGGGCAGAGTGCAGAAAGGTGTGAAAGTGTGATTTAAAAATGTCTATCTAAGTCCACTGGCAGTTTATTTGGTGGTCATTGTGACATGGTTAAAATGCAAGAGGGTTAGGAATTCAACAGATATACCCTAGTTCATAAGTCAACATATTTCGGCCAGAAGGCATTCGTCAGGACCTATATTATCAAGTCACTTTGCAAAAAGTGGTTAAAGTGAAAAAGAGAAAGTATACAAGCCACCACTGGAACTGTGTGGCCCATTGTTCAACGTCCCTCTTCTTTTCAGAGGGATTTGTAAAACGAATGCGATAAAGTCACGTGCACTCTCCAAGCTCTTGTGCCATCTCGTGGTGTCCAGTCGTTAACCTGGTGCCCCTCCGAATGAGATGTAAGGCTACCGGAATCTGTCTTTGGGGGCCCGTAGCAGGCCCCCCTTCACCATGGGCTACTGGAGTTTAGTGATGCTGTACACCATGGGTACTCGTAAACATTTCCCCAGGGGTCAAAAAGTATGGTCTTTGGTGAGGCTGAGGGCTGCATTGATGCCACCAGCAGGGGGGTGAGGGGACAGGTGGATGTACGGTGGTGAAGTGGACTGTGACTCATGGAGTTATTTGGAGGGTTTCAAACCATACTGCCCTCTAAATTGTGCCACTAGTCTGTAGAAGAGATACAGATTTGACAATACTGTGCTATACTGTATTAGAGTCTCTGTCCCTCTATCACAACCTGGGGTGAGCCTTCTCTGCTTGCCATTGATACCTTTAGCAAGTCAAAGTGCAAAAGAAGTAACCTGGTTATTGAATTTGAATGAAAAACAATCTTAGGCCTCACAATCTCCTTATTCCTCTGGTCTCTCATCTGTAAACATTGGGAAATTAGAATGCTTAGAAACAGGCTGGCAAGTTCTATAAAAAAAAACCTTCACAAAGACCCCCCTCATGCTTTGTTGAAACATACACTATGAGGGTTGCTGATAAAAGGAGCATATAGAGTGGTTCTTATAATAGTCGTTGGTAATGCCTGTGCACGAATATGCGATGTTACATCACATGCCGTACAACGCATGTGATTACAACGCGGTCATTACAACGACCGTGTTGTTACAACACATACCATTATATCGTAAGTAATTTCTACGACTTGCTGTAGGGGCGCGCTGGACTTAGAATAGTATATTTGCTATTTCAACTCCAGCGTGCGCAACAGTAGGGAAGGTGTTGGAATAGTGAATCATACTATTCCTTAGTTTAGAGCACCCCCTACAGCAAGTCTTAGAAACGACTTGCGTTGTAATGGTTAGCGTTGTAAAAACGCAGTCGTTGTAACAACCGTGTTGTAATCGCATGCGTTATACCGCATGCGATGTAAACGCTGCTTCCCCCTGTGCACATACTCCTTTCATTGCTCTTGACGATATCACTGTGTAGTTTCAGATACTTGTGAAACGTCCTCTGAATGTGTGCCTGCACTTTTTTTCCGGCTTATCCTATTATAATATTGTATTGCAATATGAGTTACAATACCACAGTATATATGCTTCATTGATGAAGACTAGTCTTTTTCTGCACTGGTGTGTTAGCACCCAGTACTGAGGTAAAAGCGGAAACGTGCTTACCAGATATATGAGCAAATGCTATTTAAATTACAGTACACTGCTTCCTTCAAGCCCTGTGTAGAAACAGGATAATTGAATGATGTGTTCCGGCAAGGGCTCATGACTGGATTGACATTTCGCAACTGGCATACACCAGTGGTGCTGGAATCATTTTCAGAATGGTTGCATGTCATTAATGTTACATCACTGAAGTCATATGCATTGCGAACAATCCATATAGCACACAAAACCAAGTGTAGCCTATGTATTCAGTAGGAAAGTGGTAAGGATGTAGTAAGTAGCTGGTGGCACATTTTAGAGCACACTGCTGCAAATATATTACTAAAGCATGGAGTGGTAGTGCACTGCCATCACAGACAACACTCTTTCTATTGAATTGACCATTACAATTGCACATACAGTTTTACTGATAAAACTATGCAATGCACAAACGTGTGGAAGTCAGCATCACCTAGTGTATTGGTTTGTTTGGATCAGATCAAAATGTTTGTTTCCACGACACTCCAAAATTATATACTATGTGCTTCATTTGTGCTTTCCTAATTCTGATATATTCTGAAGAATTATACAGTTCATTTTCTGGCATTTCAATTCTGTTGTGTGCATGAAAAAAAAGAAAATCCTACAGTCTTTCCTTTCACACTTCCAGTACCCAGAAACATTGTCACAAAATCCTCTGAAACCATTTTGCAATCAGAGGAAGATAAGTAAATACCAGGCTCGTTTTCAAACGAAAAAACAGCAACAGGGCCTAAAATTTGACCTCTACCTTTGAATGAACAGCAAATTTCACAAGATGAAAACCAAATTTAAAGGCCTCTTTATTGCTCATTCCACTTCTGAACTCCAGCATGTTTATTTTGGGGGTGCTTTAGCATCCCCCCACTCCCTTATTTCCAGCTCCTATAGCATGGGCATGAAATTAAGGAACCAGTTTTTAGGTCTCGCCTGACCCAGCGCATGCGCTGGTCTGGCAAGACTTTTTGTGAGGGCTCCAAAAAGTGCTACCATGGCCAGCCTAGAGCTACAGTGCATGTGCGCGTGCTGCGCTTGATCGCTATTTCTTTCATTTTGATGTTTGATCGCGATCACTTTAGCGGCCGCACGGCCGCTTTGATGTTCTCCGTGAGCCATTCTGTTTATTACTTCTAAAATATTCCTAGGGAGACTGTGCTATAAATTGGGCTCCAATCAGTAATGAAAACAACTGTTAGTGACATCAGCAGCCTCATCAGAAAAAGATGCAGACAGTAGAGTGGCTTATTGCAAAACCAAATTCTATTCAGAAAACATACTCTAAAAGAAGGCTAGAAAGACAAGATCCCCCCCACCAACTAAGTCGATTTGTATTGTGCTGTACCTCTTTCAGAACCTGTCTGCCATTTACGGTCATTAAGTACCAGCTGAAAAGAGTCAAAAATGGCCATTGAGGTTAAGAGAGACAAATGTATCTGTCTTAGTGATAGGTTATATAGGACAGTGCCAATTTGCACGGCTGTACATACCATGCACATCACAGCTCAGGTATTTTTTCACCAATCATAACAAAAAGAGACGGTTAAGTATGAAAGAAAAAGTAGTGCAACTGTGGCCGGAATCCTGAGATCAGGCACATCCGAACAGACATCATCACAGACACTTCCTAACTAATCCGAAGAATGCATTAAACTATCAGGTTCAAACAGAAGCAATAACTAATGGAAAATAAAAAGGGCAGCGTTTAATGGTGACTAGAGAAGTATTATAGCTGTGTAAACAGTTAGAAAAAAGTAATATCAACTTTAACAATAAAAGATGAAGTAGCAAGACTATGGTCTTTAACCCCTTCCCTGCTCATGACGGAACCACTCCGTCATGAGCCACGGTCGCGCTGTGCTCATGACGGAGTGGTTCCGTCATGCTGCGGCCGTTGGCGGCTGCTCCGCCCACGCGGCACCTTTTTCCCGCCTGTGCGGGCGGATTGCGTAAGTGGGCGGCGCCGTGACGGAACCACTCCATCATGAGCACAGCTCAACCGTGACTCATGACGGAGTGGCTCCGTCATGAGCACAGCGCCACAGCGCTGCCCCCAAACCCCCCCCCAGCGCTGCGGCGGAATTCCTGCCGCAGCCAAGGGGTTAATGATGCACATAAATGCAAGAAATGACAATCTAGAGCCTCGTTTTACAGAAAATATATTGACTGCTCAACCTTTGAGAGATGTCAGAAGACTGACTGACAAAGCTGTGATTAACGTGACTTTGCTTTTACAAAAGATGTTAACCGAGGCTTTCGCATATAAACCATGAAGCTGCAAAGTGACTTTCCAAAATAAGAACTTTTACACCTGCAGCTTCAGGCGGAATACGGAGTGAGGCGCCTAAAGCCAAGAGTCCTCTCACCACCCAGCAAAGGACTGAGCTATATCACCCTCTTTGGTCCTTTACCACTTCACAGAACGCACTGAAGCAACCACTTCGATGCATGTTAGGTTTCTGCTAACGCAAAAATAAATAAACAATATGCTATTCAATTGAGACTCCTGTGCCTAGGCTTGAACTGTGAATTCAGATGTCTGACTAATCAAAATCAACTCCTCACTAATTGTTTTTTTTTCTCCAATTCTTTTACCATTTTCCTCAAATGTAACCAACTTTGTTTTTTGAAAGCCTCCTTATTTCTTTACGCCAGCAATGTTCTTGGTCAACGGATGACCTGTAAAAGGGAAATGGGATACCGAGTTAATCCACAGACCCAGTCAAACTTTAGAGATAAAAGCGAAGCATCACTCCCTGCGTCAGAGAAGGCAGAGTGGCATCAGCAGCCTCTCTGTTCTGACTTGCAGGCAGAGCATGGCAAAGTGACTGTGTTATTACTCAACACAGCTGCGCTTCAGGTGCAGACTGACAAAGAGGCATGTTCTCGCTTGACTCCAGGAGGCTGTGTGCTTGTACACAACAGGCCGGAAATGGTCCCAGTTCCAGGGATGCAGTGCCCTCGGCCTACTGAAAAGCTTCCAGAGATCTGAAGGTCCGTCCACGCGCCCGCAGGCCGGTGATATAAAAAAGGTTAAACTAGAGAGGAGTGTTTTTTTTGGCAGAAACGTTACAATTTGAAGGTGCCCGGCTCTTTTAAGCTCCCTGGGCTATTAATGAGTGATACAGCATCCCTGAGTACTCGTACGACTCTCACCCATATGAATGAGTCTTACAGAAATTGCACTTGAAGTAAAAAAGAAAAACTACGTTTGCTTTTGCAAACCCAATATACTCTGATAGTTCTTATTGAGTAGCCCCGTTTGTACTAACATCTCTTACTGTGATAGCAAATTCTGTGTGAGAACCTCTTCATTTGCTTATGTGGAGCTATTGCAGAAAGAGATATTAGGGAAAACTACTAAGATAAACTACTACCTGCTTCCAAAGCAGGGCATGAGATCTCCATGCACAAATAGTTGTAAAAGTGTTTTAATAATAAGGATATAATGCTTAATTTAGATGTGTTTAAATTAGCCTGACAAAGCATTAACCAGACTACACGGACATTTCACATTTGCAGAAGGAAAATGTTCTTTTTGTGCTAACAAGCATACTCCAAATGTATGTGTTTCGCTCTGTGCTTTTCCATTTCAGAAAATCAGCAAAATAGAAGCCTCGTTTGTGGTGTTTACTGTATTAATACATTGTATCAATGTGCCTTCCTTTAGGGATCATAATGTTCCTGCCTTTATAACACTCATGGTCTTTCGCTCAAGGTTTTTCTAGTTACTATTCATTCGTTGAACAAAGTGAAAACGAGCATTGGCATAGCCATATGGTCTCGCCTTTGGGACCTTATAAGTGTTTAGCCATGCAACAGTTGCATAACTAAATACTTATAAGGTCCCAAAAGCGAGACCTATTGGCTATGCCAGTGCTTGTTTAAAGTTATGTTATTGTATAGAGCACTGACCAAAAAAAGTCAAGCTCATAGACAGAACATTGTTCCTCACAGGCATGCAAGATTGATGAATTGGCAGTGGCAGAGATAAGTAAAATTAGTCAAGCAGAAAGATCGAAGGTAGGAAACCTTTACAAAGAAATACTGCATGTTTACTGCTGTGAACTAGCATACAAGGGAGACAACTGAAAAAACTTACTCTCATGGACCACCTCATGAAAAAAGAGCTCCCGGAAAGCAATCGCCGGTGGAAGATTACAAGGAACCAGTCAGAAAGGTGGTAAACAGGCTATGCTCCACAGGAGGGATAAAAACATGCTGGACATCCTAAAACAAATAAATCCAGCAAATAAAAACTAAGCAAATGTGAGTTACCAAACAAAAAGTCAATGGTAAGCAATAGTCAGAATGCATTCTTAGGGAAGCTTTCAGCATATCCCCAATATGGCTTTACAACCAGACTGCTGTGCTGTCTGGTAGACTTTGACCTAAAAGGATAAAGAATGGAAAGAGTCCTCCAGCCCATCCATTCTGGAAACCATCCCCCTTTCCTCTTCCTCGTCAGATGTTTTCTCTTTGCCCTCAATGGCCAAACCAGCTCTGTGCCTGTCCTTGTTTTTCTCACCTCAGCTACAGAGGTGCTGGAATAGAGTGAAGATATTTATAAGAGAGAGGGCTCACAGAGACACAAAGATCCATTCTGCTTAGAATAGATATCCAGTCATAGCTCTGCAACAAAATAGCAAAAACAAGGATCTAATCCAGAGATAAGTGTGAAAAGGGAAGTGTCAGAGGGAAGGGCGGAAACAGAAGCAAGGAGGCCGTATGGAGGTAATAGTGGAATTGATTTATTAAGTATATAGTCCCAAGGTTTCCAAATGGCAGGTTTTTAAAGGCAAATAGTCACATAAACAAAACACCATGTGGTCAGATTCTTGAGAAACAGGAGGATGGCCGCCAGAGTAGGAGTTCTCTTGACTTCAGCTTCGGTCTGGTCGGGTCCCCAAGGTTTTGCTTAAAAAAGAAAAGAAAGGAGGAGTAAGACGTCACGCTCAATTTGTTGCCATTTGCTACCACCACACCTCGTGAAGGATTCGCTAAATGGATTTCTGCGGGGAAAAAGGAATTTATACCAATTGAAAATATAGAGTGATTCTAAGGGGAAACAATCAAGGTGTCCCCACTTCAGGGTCTCAGGGGGCTTATCCACGAGTGACCCACCCTCCCCACCTTCCTTCCCTCTGCCCAAATCACGTACCGCTTTCTGCTGCAACTCTCCTGAGTTGCGGTGGCTTTTGTGCGTCCTCAGGGGTCCACTAGTCTTCACACCACACATCTGGGTTTTCCTGGTCTTCCGCGCTGTCTTCTTCTTCGTTTGCCTCCGCGACGTCCTTCTCAGCACCGGAACACCTTCTTGCTTTCTCCGCAGTCCTTCTTCCAATCGCCTCTCTTTCGGATGCTGTTTCCTCAGGATTTATCGTCTAATCCCTCGTTTCTTTTGCTATTTCAGATTGGGCAGTTTATGCCGTGGCTCCGCCCCTCCAGTGATCAAGAGATGTCGGTGTTTCACTTCCAGGCTGCGTAGAGAGAGGACAGGCTGTTGTCACTGATGGCGATTCCTCCCGCATTCGTTGTTCTCGTCTGAACCCTGGAGGTAAGGAGTCCATAGGGGGGAGATGGGGTTGTTATCCTAATCGCTGGGGTGTTTCGGGTTGCTTCATCACAGGAAGAATTCTATGTCAGGACCGGAGGCTTCTGATTATGCTGTCTCCATTTCTTTACTGAACTCACAGCAGCCAATGAAATTAAACTACACAAGTAAAAAACATCACATCCCATGAGGCTTTGAACCACGCCTCCTCATAACAGCCAATGGCAACATATCAAAGTATACAAAGCAGAGAGACACTTTCTTGGCCTCCTCTTTCTTTGCTGCTCCGCAGTCAAGATAAGTGCCTCTCTACTTTGTATACTTTCATTCTGACCCATACCGTTATTGCAAGTTTGCTGATTGATTCGCTATTTACTTTGTCAATGTTATTTATGGTGTTAATGTTATTGGAATTGCCGATGCGCTATGCCTATCGGTTTCTGTTTAGCCGCGCGCCGTAGTGCTGGGAGCGTTTAGCGCTTACCGGAGATTGTTTCCCTTTTCAGCGCGTGTTGCGCTGTAGCTATTTCGTCCGCTTTTGCCCCGTTCATTGTTTCCAGCGCCGCTGCCTTTCCCGATCGCAGTCCGCGATCGGAGGGATTTGGCCCCCCCCTCACAGGGAGCGAGACGCACGCTGAGGCCAGAGCGGCTTCCTGCGTGCGCATCGGGAGCTCGCGTGCAACTCCCTTAATTACCTGCCGGACCGACGCCCTGCCCCGGGCTGAATAGGGGAGAGACGCAGCAAGCAATTAGAGCCCAGTACGGGCCATTTAGGCGAATTTAAGGCAGCGCTTGGGTTTTTACCCTTATAAAGACAGCAATCTTTCCCTACAAGTCCTGGAGGACGTAAATTTTGGAACTTTTTGCTCAGTCAGGCAGGTGGGAGTACTTCCTTCCCCATTAGTCCTGGGTTGGTCAGGTTTCTTCTATTGATATCCCTGTGGGGGATTGTCTCAGTACTCTTTGGCTCTTTTTGCCCCGGCATTGCTCCCAACTGACACCCTACCTTGCGGAAGGTGGGGTTGATAGTAATAATTTGGCTTCCCTCTGGGGACCTGTTGATTGAATAAGTATTTATTCACCTAAAGCATGGCAGACTGCGATTTCTACCAGGAGGAGGTGGCTGCGTGTGAGGATCAGGGGGATGATGAATATTATTATTATGACGATTCCATGGAGGAAATAATCGATAAGAAATTGGATGCTAAATTAGATAAGGCACTCTCCTCCGCCTTATTGCCGATTACTCAGAAATTAGATCGTCTGGTTGCCCCGAGTCCTGCTCCCTCTGGCACTGGTCCGGTTCCGATGCCCCTCCCTTCCCCCGAGCCCCTCGGCATTCCTTGGCCCCATGCACACTCTTACTCTAAACTCTATAAGTCTAATGAACAGGCCCACGAGGGCGCCCCATGCCCCCGCCTATTCCTCCCTCTCCTACTCCCGTCCTGGACACCACTACGGGTCCTGACACTGACACAGATTCCTCTCTGGAGTCCAAACCTCGTAAATGTGCGAAGAAGCGCAAACACTCTTCCTCTCCCGTCCAACCCTCCCCTTTTTTGTTTGACCCCTCTGATATTGTCCACCCTCGCTCTGCAGATTGGGTTCCACCCACGGCGGTGGCCAACTACATGCAGACTCACTTACGGAAGAGTTTTGATAAGGTGGTGAGGGCCCGTCTAAAATCTGAATGCCCACGTCCGGACTTAACCCATAAGGTTGCTATTACCCCTGATATAGATTCCTCCATGACCACCTTCCTTAAGAAATACAAGAAGGATCCAAAGAAAGGGATCGATCACGCACTTCGGGCGTGTCAAGATAAGGTTCTTGACCTTGCGGGCCCCTTAGCAAAAATTCTAGAGTTAGCCCTACAGGCGCAAGAGACAGGGGCGGCCATTCACCCCAAGGTTTTGGCTGGATGGGCTCAACGAGCAATATGCATGCTGGGTAATGCCAACTGCGCCTTGGCCTCAGAGCGTCGCAAGTCTGTCCTCCTGAGGATTGATCCATAGTTGGTGGAATTGGCCACGGCAGAACCAGGGCCGCTAGCTGAGGGTCAGCTCTTTGGTGACAAATTCGTAAAGGACATTGCCAAATTTGTGAACACTTTTGCCTCACTCGACAAGTCTCAATCCTCATTGAAGAAGGTGTTTCATCAGGTCTCTGGTAGGGCCGGGCGTGGTAGAGGACGCTCGACCGGCCGCTACTCCAACCCCAGTCCTCAAAGAGGTTTCGCACCCAGGTGCAGGGGCTATACTCAAGAGCCAGAGCAGGCTGGCTTCTACCCCTCCAGATCACGTAGATACAGGGGCCGTTTCAACCGAGGTGTCAACCGAGGCTACAAAAACTTTGAGTCCCAGTCTTCTGGTAAGTCCTATGTGCCCTACGTTTTCCCTGGGGGGCAGGTTATTGCATTTTGTTGTAAATTGAGCTCGCCTCACCACAGATGTTTGGATCTTGCAAACAGTTCAGGGCTATCAGATAGAGCTTCTGCAGCCCCCATGTCAATTTATTCCTCCTCGACCTCTCCTTTTTTCCCTTCTAGAGCAGAATTTTATAGACTCCGAACTTCTAGAGCTTTTGGCCAAACAGGCTATTGCCGTAGGACCCTTCATTCCCTGAGGGTTTTGCAGCAACGCCTTCTTGGTGCAAAAGAAAGGAGGAGGTCAGAGACTAGTGTTGAACCTCAGAGACTTCAATCCCTTTGTTGTCTACAGGCACTTCAAGATGGAGGGCATCCATCTTCTGCGGGATCTCCTGCTGGAAAAAGACTGGATGGTCCGGTTGGACTTGAAGGACGCCTATCTCACGGTACCAATTTGTCCCGCTCATCAGAAATTCCTTCAATTTCAATGGAAGGGACAATTGTACCGGTATCAGACCCTTACCTTTGGCCTATCATCAGCCCCGTGGGTTTTCACAAAACTCCTGAAACCGGTGGTTTCCCGCCTTCGGGAAATGGGGGTGCGCATGATTGTCTATCTCGACGACATGTTGCTCCTGGCTCAAGATCGGAACCTTCTGCTCACTCACTTGGAGTGGACGATGACCCTGTTACAGGATCTGGGGTTCGTCATCAACGCCAAGAAGTCAATGATGATTCCGAACCAACAGATAGAATTCTTGGGCTTCCGAATAAATTCAGTCTCTGCCCAGCTTCTCCTCCCTCTGCCCAAGATCAGGTCTATCAAACGAGAAATCAAATCCACCTTGGCCAAACAGATGATTTCCTTGAGGGTATTGGCGAGGATCGTGGGTCTACTGGTCTCCATTCAGGCCATTTTCCCGGGTCCCCTACACTACCGAGCCCTTCAACGGCTCAAAATTCATTACATTCAGAAGAAGTTTCATTACAACCACCTCATTCCTTTATCTCCAGACGCTCGAGAGGAGCTTCTGTGGTGGCTGGAGCATATGTCAGCCTGGAACGGAAGGGCGATTTTTGGCGCGTCTTCGGACGTAGTTATCGAATCCGACGCCAGTCGCTGGGGCTGGGGCGCTCGGTGTGGCGACTTTGCCACAGGCGGACGATGGTCTGCCGCCTAGTTACGGTTGCACATCAACTGCCTTGAGTTTTTAGCGGGCTCATTTGCGATTTGATCAATATCTCCCCTGAAGAGCAATTGTTGCATCCTCCTCCGGATGGACAATGTGTCGACGGTGAGATATATCAATCGGTTAGGAGGGACGAGGTCCCAAATGTTGGTCAACATTGTGAAGGAGTTTTGGCACTTCTGTCTAAATCACAAAATTACGGTCATAGCGGAGTACCTCCCAGGCAAACTCAACCAGGTAGCGGATTGGAACTCCAGGTTCTTGAGAGATTACAGCGATTGGAAGCTTCACCCCACGCTGTTTGCGGAGATCATGAGTATGCGAGGCCCTTGCAAGATAGACCTTTTTGCCTCTCGCCTCAACGCTCAGATTCCCTTGTTCTTCAGTTGGAGACCGGACCCGATGGCGATGGGAACGGATGCGTTCCTTCAGCATTGGGGCCCACAGAGGAATTATGCATTCCCTCCCTTTGCCTTGATCCCGAGAGTGGCGGCTTTTGTCCGCCGTCAGACGGCTTCAATAGTGTTGGTGACTCCCTTGTGGAAGACTCAATCATGTTTTCCCACACTATTGGAATTGTCTGTGGATCTTCCCTTTCAACTCCCGATCTTCCCAACGGTTCTCCAGGACCCAGTGGGGGCTTGCCACCCGTTACTCCTGCAGAACCAACTACCTCTCATGGTGTGGACGCTCTCAGGAGACACAAGAGCATTGAAGGCCTTTCACAGGCAGCTGCCGGCTTTATACGACAAGCTTGGGCTCCGTCCACCCGAAAACGATATTCGGCTTCCTGGAAGCGATGGGTGGGTTGGTGCCTTCAACGGCAGGTGGATCCCGTGGGTTCGGATTTGACTTAGATTTTGAACTTCCTGTCGGAGTGTGCAGAATCGGGGCTGGCTTACAGGTCAGTTAATAACTTCAGATCAGCTATCTCGGCAGGCCATGACTCTATTGATGGTAAACCAGTGGGGATGCATCCCCTGGTGTGTAAGCTACTTAAAGGGGTTAGAGTAGCCAATCCTCCTCGACCCAGGTATTCGACCTTATGGGACGTTTCTAAGGTACTCTCTTTATTGGAGTCTTGGCCGGAAAATCCAGAACTTTCTTTAAAACAATTATCGGCCAAACTCACTATGCTGTTATGTCTGATTTCCTGCCGCAGAGTCTCGGATGTTCGAGCTCTGGATCTGGCGGGCAGAATGTTTTCTCCACAGGGTGTCTCTTTTATCATCACGAGGCGGACAAAGACAATGTCACGTTCGGTAGAGTATCCTGCTTTCCCTCACAATAATAAATTATGTGTTTTGCATTGCCTGAAAACTTATGAGGAACGCACACTTGCCCCCAGGTCTGATCCTTTGGGGCAGTTGTTAATTGCAATTCAAAAACCTTATAGACCGGTTTCAGCTGCCACCTTGGCCAGGTGGGTTAGGTGGGTGATATCTGAGGCGGGCATTGATGTCTCTGTATACGGTGCTCATTCCACTAGAGGAGCTATGGCCTCTAAAGCGTATGTGTTGGGCTCTCGGTTAGAGGATATCCTGAGGTCAGCTGACTGGTCTACGGATTCTACATTCAAAATGTTTTATTACACGCCTATATCACATGTTTCTTCTGTTGTTATTGATGAGCTTTGAACCAGCATAATCAGAAGCCTCCGGTCCTGACATAGAATACAACATTTTCCAGCTATCGCGACAAGAATTTTAGATTCTATTAAGGACACGGAGGCGAGGATTATCCCACCCGTTGGGACAGTTGTATCCACTATCATGTTGTATTATAGTACTATTCATAACAAATTATTCCCCACCCCTAAGGAATCATGTTTGTGGGTTCCCTATTTTCAAACTTGTTTTTGCTTTCAGGAAATGACTCTAACAAGAACTGAAGTACTGCTCAAGCTGGAGCTGGTTCTTCTCGGATGTGAGGATGTTGACCTCAGGATGACGAATTGAATCTAGCGAGAACTGACGTATTTCTCCGGCTGGAGCTGGATCGCCCCGTGTGAGAAGATGTTGATCGCAGGATTGGGTGACTATATTCTCCGTTGAGAATTCTAAGGAACTGTTTATCTCTCCATTGAGAGTCGAACTGGTGTGATGTTCGTTCGGACTTATGGACTGGTTTCGCAAAGAAAGAGGAGGCCAAGAAAGTGTCTCTCTGCTTTGTATACTTTGATATGTTGCCATTGGCTGTTATGAGGAGGCGTGGTTCAAAGCCTCATGGGATGTGATGTTTTTTACTTGTGTAGTTTCATTTTCATTGGCTGCTGTGAATTCAGTAAAGAAATGGAGACAGCATAATCCTCGCCTCCGTGTCCTTAATAGAATCTAAAATTCTTGTCGCGATAGCTGGAAAATGTTGTATTCCCCTCTGGAATTTTAGCTTAGAAATGAAGAGGTCATCTGCTTCTGACAGGTGGCTGGATAATATGAAAGCTAGGAGATCCAGGTGCCTTGCTACTGATGGTTTGCTCAGAGAAGAAGCTGGAGACTGTGATAAGAAGTGGTAATTCTATATTGTACCTTTTTGTTTTAGCATTGGCCAGGATGTACCTAGATAGATTGCACAACTGCATCTAAAAATCCTTCCCTTCATGTGCAGTGGTGCTACTGAGAAAGTGTGCAAGTTAAGCAGCATGTTCTATCAGTGAACACCATGGAGTAAAGTGGGGCTTAGGGAACACCTGCCTAGGCTCGTAGACCCTTGTATGCAGAGGAAGGAGACTGGTTGACACAACTACAAGGTCAGCAGCAGTTAACTTTGTCTTAAGGGAAAGGCTGTAATTTAATTGGTTGTTTGAGATAAAGCTTAACATTGTTTCCAAAATGTCTGCTGTTAGGATTTTTGCAAATTAAGCATACTTGCAGCAGCAGTTCTTGAATATAGAACATGCTCTTGGCTTGGGAGAAAGTACTCTTCATGCTCACAGCTCAGACACTGACCTTGCAATATGTACATTCACTGACCTATTTATAAATATCATATTTCAATCTCTTATTGCCTTTTGAACTAATCTCAACATTCAGCTTGATTCATACTCTCACAATAAGAACTGAGGAAGAAGAAAGAGGCGTTGTGGGCCTCTAAACATTGGATGGACACTGGCATAATGAGCCACTGGAGCTCGGTACTGGAGAAAGAGGGACTGGAAAAAGAGTGGTGGTGCCAGAACCCAAAGGAGATCATCTGAATGCAAAGGCTCTAAAATTGAGTTTTGTGTATGAATTGGGCAACTGTGGGGGGGTACAAAGGTTAAAGGTACGTTTGACTTACTGGAAGGGGTATGGCGGCATTTGACATAGAGGAAGCAGCTACTGTGAAGCTTGAAGATGCAGCTCCATTCCTTAGCAGAGAGAGAGAGAAGATTTCCCCCGCCTTTGTAGTTATCATACTTTCCTAATCATTGTCCTTTTATGCTTTATTTATTCGTTTATGGGAGGCTATTTTTGAAAAAAAGACCATACTGAATTACCAAACTTTCCTTTGGTTTCAAACCCTTTATAAGCCTGGTGAGGGTTGGGAGAGGTTTGAAGGCTCAGTTCTGTTGCATGTCTGATGTTTAAGGTCAGTGGTGGCTGGTGACTATTGTAGGTGGTGAGGTGCAAAATTTGGTGATAAGTTTGACGTATGAAGCATGTGAAACAAGTGAAGTAGATTAACATAAGGGGCATTCAAAGGTGTTCTCCCCTTGTAAATTTTGACAAAGGAGGGCAAAATGGGACATTTTAAAGAAAATGTTGGCAAACAATTTGGTTTAAAATCAGTAAGGTTTATGAAAATATCCCCTTGTAATATTTAAAAACTTAAAAGACGGCACCCATGTTTTGTGGCGCAAAATATTTTCAATGTGCCCATTGCCTCAATCAGGGTAATGCTCAGCATGTGTGATGCACATCTGTAAGAAATGGGGTCTCTAGTTGGCAGAGGTATGCACCCTGTCCAAGTAGGGACCACCACTCTAGTCAGGGTAAGCTAGATACACACTAAAAGATAACTTGTGCTCACCTTCCGGCAGCTTGGCACAGAGCACTCAGGCTTATCTAAAGAGGTAGTCAAGCGATGACTCGATCCCACAGTCGTGGTGATGCATCAGTTCCGTGGATGAAACGCTGAGATGCATTGATTCCAAAGCGGGATGCACTGGGTTTCTCCACACAGACAAAAGATGCGTTGTTATCTCCACTCTGCAGCGGCAGCAATCCATGGTTCCAATGCATCAGGCTCTCAAGGCAATGTGTTGGTTGCGAGAGCGATGCACCAATTCTATTCCCGCAATCGGGTCAATGTGCTGGTTCTGCTACACGCAGACTGAATAGGCTTCGATTTCAATTACGCAATTATCTGGGTCCACTTCCAGTGAACCAGGCACAGAAGCAGTGGTAGAGACTTTGATATACCTGAGCCTCAAGCAACAGGAGGAAAGCCAACACGCCCTTGGAGATCACTTCAGTGCAAGGAGGCAGAGTCCAGCTTTCCTAAGTCAGAGAGCAACAGGAAGCAAGGCAGCACAAGAGAAAAGCAGGCCTTCCAGGTCAGCAGTCCAGCAGAGTTCCAGTGTTTGATGCAACGTAGCAGATCTTCTGACAGAGTCTAGTTGTAGGTCCAAAAGTGTATGATTCTGTGGAGTAAGAGACCAAGTACTTATACCCAAATGTGCCTTTGAAGTGGGAGTGACTTCAAAGAAGGGTCTTTGAAGTGCACACAGGTCCTTTCTTCCCCGCCCTGGCTCCAGACTATCAGTAGGGGGTAATCATTTCTTTGTTTGGAAACAGGACACTGCCTATTGAGGTGCAAGTGTCCGCTCCTCCCTCCCTTCCCAGGAAGAGCCATCAGAATGCAGATGAGAATTCAAACACACCTAACATTCCTGTGTTTGTGGCTGTCTAGAGGGAATGCACAAAGCATAGCTGTCACACGCCCCAGACGTGTATTGGAGACCAGCTGCAGGCACACAGCGCAGTAAGAGCAGAGAAATGCCCACTTCTAAAAGTGGTATTTCTAAAATAGTAACGTTAAATCCAACTTTACTAGTAAAGATGATTTATCATTACCATTCAAATGATATAAACATGACACTAGTTCTCCTTTATAATCAGGAAATACAGCTTAAAAGTGTATTGAGGAATTCCCAATGTTAACCTATTAGAGAAGTGAGCTTCGCAGCAGTGAACAACAAATTTGGGTGTTTGTCACTGCCAGGACATGCAAAACTTAAAAGTACATGTCCTATATTTTACTTACACAGCACCCTGCCCTGTGGGCTACCTAAGGCCTACCTTAGGGGTGACTTATGTGAAATAAAAAGGGGAGTTTAAGGCATGGAAAAGGTTTTAAATGCCAAGTTGAGATGAAAGTAAACTGAACACACAGGTCTTGTAGTGGCAAGCCGGAGGTAGGTTTGAAAGGCTACTTGTGTGGGTGGCACAGTCAGTGTTGCAGTCCCACTAGTAGCATTTATTTTACAGGCCTTGGGTACATGGCATACCACTTTACAAGGGACGTACAAAGAAATTAAATATTCCAAACCGGTGTAAACCAGTTATACCATGTTTAGAGAAGAAAGCACATGCACTTCAGCACTGTGCAGCAGTGGGTAGCAGTGATAAAGTGCTCAGAGTCCTAAAGCCAATGAAAAGAAGGTTAGAAGAAGAGCAGGAGGAAGGCAAAAAGTCTGAGGTCATTTTGCAACAGCTTTCACACACTCATATAAAACTGCACCTTGTTGCCATAGAAGATTTACCATTGAATGGAAGACAGTTTGTTGCATATAAACATTCATATCCAAATCAATCATCAAGCATCCTCATCTGTCAGGGACATGACAAAACGACACATAATGAAACGTTTCACAATGAATTAAATCACAAAGAAATGCGTGGTTGGCCCACATATGCAATTGATCCGGTAAATGATTACGACTCAAAAATTAACAATAGGTAAAATAAAAAATGCCTTTATATTTGTTGTTCCATACTCTCAGGTTCCAGAACTAACGATAAGGAAATTATAATTTTTGTTTGTACTGTGTGATTCCATGAATCAACTGTTGGACAAGCCTGAGCTTCAGTAATGATTTTAGTCTTCTTGCTTTCATTTCAATCAGTGAATTCTGGGAGTTGGAGCCCTCCTATGCTTGAAATGAAACAGTTGGACAAACAAATCTATTCAGATTGCTTTGTAAAATGAGGGCTCAGGCTGTGAACTTTCTGTACTACCAGGAGTTGTCTGGCGCCCGAGTATTAATTACAAAACGCTTCCCAGATAGACTGCATTTTTTGCCTCTATCTGGTGACTTGCCAATCTCTGCTGTGATTGTGTGTTGGAAGAGTAAAATGCACAGTTTTTTTCTTCTTTGCCTTTTGCTAGAGTGATAAAACACCAAAATCTGCTCATGGACTCGTAACAAGCTGCACCAACACCCCAAAGTAAAATGAAAAAAGTCTCTGAAACGCCGTTCCACAAATAGCCGTGCGCACATTCGGATCGGTCTATACAGCTGCTGTTGTGGGCTGGGCTGCATTGGGGGAGGGGCATTAGAATGTTTTGGAAGTAAGAGTTTCTGATAATGTACACTGATGTTATCACAAGTATGCTGGGCATGTTTAGGAGTGTTTGAGTACCACGAACACTGACCCTAAACTAGATAACAGGAAAACGAACAAGGCAGGGTCTGCCCGGTTGGCTACTTTTGTGCTTATTACATTTCTCCATCATAAATTCACATTTTTGTTTTATTATTTATTTTACATTATTATTCAAGCTCCCTGTAGTTTGGAGTGAAGAACAGAATGTCTTTGTTTTGTGCGATTTTTTTCTGTTAAATTGGCAGCTAAAGATTTGTTAAAGTCACAAGTCTCAGATTTGAATCAGTGTAGGCATGTCTATGTGAGCCCACTGCAGAGGTGAGTCAGGCCCTGACAGAGGCCAGCTGCTTGGTCACCTGCCATTTCCTGGCAGGGTTTTTCCCTGCTTGTCCCCGGTGCGGTCCAGCTGGGACTGGTAGTCTCCCCCAGCCCCAGGTACTCGGCCAGCAGGTCGGTGTTGCTCAGCCTCAGACACTCGATCACGGCGTTCACGAAGGACGTGTGTTCCCGTGGTTCTTCAGCCCCAGGATTGTTCGGGCACTGCAATGGGGATCAGTACTGTTTCAGAGCTGCGCGGCGGTCGGCGGGCTCTTCCGCAGCCCACTCCCTCAGCTCCCTCCCTTTGTCCAATCAGGAGGTCTGAGACTAGCGCGAAGCGAAGGCAAGGGAGTACTCTGCTCCGGTTGTTGCCACCCACTTCTCTGTCTTGAGGGGGGTCGGCCCGGCCCCTTGCCATTCATGTCAGTGGCGCGCTACTGAAGTCACCTGGGACGCAGTATAGGCGCCTCATTTGAAAACAGCCATTTTCCGCTTTCACTGGCCACTTCCTTCAGGATGACATCAATCCTCTCGCATGTGCTTCGAGGCCGAGCAATAGTCCTCGCCCCGGCCAGCACATGCACATGCGCAGGAGGTGTCTCTGACCTGGCTGTGACCTCGTCCCTTCCTAGGAAAACAGTCACACAAAACAGAATTTGATTTGTGTTCCACACGGGACAGTGAGCACTTTTGAGGCTGCTGCATTGCGTGTGGTGGTGTCTTTCTCTTGTCTCCAGTGCCCGATTCTCGTCCGAGTCTAGTGGGGCAACACCTCTTTCACCCATATGCACCAGCCACCACTGTATGAGAGAAGTGCCAGGATTGGCCGGGGGTGGTGAAAACAGTACTCGTTCCGAGACCTTTGGGACTGTGTCTCTGCTTCCACAAATCCCTGACAGTGTTGACTGTGGAAGCATCAACTGTGCATGTTGGGCCACAACACAATACAATGCCCATCAATCTGACGTGTGCAGTTCAGTTACACAGCCTCAGCAGGTCACCCCAATCAGCCACACCTACTGCTGGGAGAGACAGCTCTGTGGTGGTACTGTCCCATTAAGGAAGCAATGAAGGACGTGTGCTAAGGGGGGAAACTATTTTAATTGAATTGTTTTTTAAATAAAAAATGTGCAATGTAATGGCTCGTAGTGGGGGTAGGTGGGCAACTCCCCTATGCCCACATGTAGGAACCACCCCTGCGGGAACAAATGAAATATAGACATCTCGATGGTAATTAGCCCAAAGATTGGCTCGTAGGTTAGCTCATTTGCAATTGGGTGCACCAAGTCTATGAATTCAAAAAGGTTAGTGATAGTAGCATCAGTTTCACTTTGCTCATGTTCAGGCGCAGTCTGTCAATTTAAGCAGATACAGAACCACTTTGCCTGCTCATTGACACTGGTAAATCCTAGGTGCAGACCAGTGCAATCACAGTCATCACACTGTTGACCTTCGCCAGGGATGAGAGCAAGGTTGGCAGTCCAGCCCCTTCAGGCTCACAAGTGCTGAGCAATGGGCTTGTTGTCTGTGCATATGATAACTTTACTCCGAGTATACAGAGAGTCACCCTTCTATGCCAAAAGGGAAAGGGTGGGTTATGCCACAACCAATAGAAGCTCCCCTTTGTGCAACCTCACTTCTGTGTTGACCTCAGTTAATTCTGCCCTGGACTCAATTGAGATGCACTAAGAAATAAATACTAGGAATACAGTGAAAACGTCTATCACATAAAAACTATGCAACACTGTCTCCTTGTTATAAAAAATCAATCATATTTACTTCTTTTTTTTAAAACTGAAATCTATCATCAAGTTATATAAAATATGCAAAGATTTAATACACACATTTCTTGTAATCCATCATACCCTATTGCACTTGCAATCACAATACCACATCGTAAATATTTGTCATTGTTCTCATTATGACCATACAAACAATAATAATAGCTCAGAAGAAACTTACACTGTAATATAAATGTTGACGGGGTGTTTCGGTGGTATTCAGAATGGTTAACACCACCTTCTTCAGCACAACAGTATTTTTATAAAGATCATAAACAAACTCTCGGAGACAGAAATATATAAAAAGGCAATATCAGTCTAAAATAATGTAGACATTTCGATTCATTGCAACATTTAGTTTCACTATATTGTTAGTGCAAACCATTGGTCCAAATTGGATGATATCCACACCAATTACTGACTAGTCACGAACCCAAATGAATTAAGATTGTCCCTTGTACTGACTTCAAACCATTAAATCTACCTCAACCACTACTGTAATTACTCTTTGGTGGTCCTATTAAGGGGTACCAATTCCTCCTTTTGCACTGAATAAAACATTTTTCTACAATCTCTGCCTGTCACCTAATGGTCAGGCTGGGGCACAAAGTTGCCTCTTGCACAGGCTACATGATCCCATAGACCAGGGATACTCAAAGTATGGCCAAGGGGCTGCACCTTTAATTACAGCCCCCTGGTGAACAGAAACACTGTGCTGCTGTTCATGTGACACAGGGTCAAGACTGATTTGCATATGGCTGGGTTCAAACTGGAAAGGCATGGTGTGCAAAAAAACGATGGATTTAAGCCCAGATCTCTGTACTGGGGTGAATGTATGACTTTGTTCTGCATTCTGTCCATCAACTGTTGTTTTTGCATTTGTCACCCCGAGTGGGAAGGGTATGCCCAGACGTGGGTCCCGTGCTCTCCATGCCACTGGAAAAAAGCTATCCTGGCTGAAGAGGGGTGAAACCCCGAAACCGGTCCTAGGATGCTGGTTTCCAGTCCAGGGAGGACCTGGCTTGGCAGTATGGGCTGGACTGTTCCCATAAGGCACAGGGTCAAGACTGATTTGCATATGGCCGTGTTCAAACTGGAAAGGCATGGTGAGCAAAAAAACGATGGATTTAGGCCCAGATCTCTGTACTGGGGTGAATGTGTGACATTGTTCTGCATTCTGTCCATCAACTGTTGTTTTTGCGTTCATGTGACAGAGCAGGAACATTCAGAAAGCTGTGAAACAAACAGGCATACTTTATTTACAGGTTAACTAAAGTAACCGTAAAGAAGAAAATAAAGTGTCCTGGAAAACTTATTGTTTGAAACATCTTTAGCTTTAAAGACCTCTTGCAGCAAACATGTAAAAATATGCCAAACTCTTTGCAAACTTGAAAATAAATTACTTTTATTAACATGCATGATCGTTTTACCTTAGTAGATCAGATTATATAACTGTATTGAGAGGCATTTATTAGCAGTGAGTTTTCAAGCATGATCTTGGAAACATTCATGCCGCCCCCATTCTAAAAACAATGCCAAGAGCAAGTCATTTGTCAGGTGCACCATGTGTGTAGCCTTGGTTGTTATATAAAAACACAAGAGAAGGTTTTGTACAGCATGCATCCTGAACTCATATTTGTTAAGGGGCTCTCATATGTAGTAATGAAGAAATAGGAGGCAAAGCGAAATTAACCTATTGCCTAGGATCACACGATTTTGGCAAGTGTGTAAGCTAGGACTGATGCCAGGTTTTCTAGTTTCACATTTTGCAATTCAGCCACCAAAGGAGTATCTTTTCCCTCTCACATTCTACATTAGAAGTTAATGCTTTGACTTTAACTCTTGGTTCAAGAGCTTTCATCACCATGACTCTCGCATTGCTGGCATCAGTGTGGCCCTCGGGCATGCCACAGACAGTACAATGCATTCCCAGGGAAATGTTTGCGAGTACCCATGCCATAGAGAAACCCTGCAAAAGAGACAAATGATGGACGGAATGCTGAGCAATGCAAACATTCACCCCCAGTCACAAGAAGATACTGGAATTAATTATATGAACAATATCCAGGTATTGTAAAAATTGAGTCATGATTTGGGCGTTATTAGAGCCACAGTAAAAATATATGAATTGTTTGAAAAATGCAGTGATCCTTTCCTAACATAAAGCCATATAAATTGTAGGGAGGACAGACTCCTGAGATTTATCCAGATTTCCACCAGGTCGCTTCTCGAGGATAGGTCCCATGACTCACAATAAGGTAAAACTACATTTAAGTAGTGGCTTACTTCCCCAGGATGCTTGTTTCCGGTCCAGGGAATACTTGGCTTGTTTGATTTATTCAGCATTCTGTCCATCATATGTCTGCATACCACTTTCCGCCTTAAGTGGGATAGGTATGCCCAGACATGGGTCTCATGCTCACTGTACCACTGGATCCAAGCTAGCCTGGCTGATGATGGGTAATACCCCAGACCGGTCCCAGGATGCTTGTTTCCAGTCCAGTGAGGACTTAGCTTTGCAGTTCGGGCTGGACTATTCCCATGAGGGACAGGGTCCCTCATGCATATGGCTGGGTCTAAACTTGGGTGGCATGGTGAGCAAAAGAACAATGGATTTAACTCCGATCTCTTGACTGGGGGTGAATGTATGATTTATTCAGCATTCCGGCCATCATTTGCTTGCGTAGCACATCCCTCGACAGGATCATTAAACTTTAATTATAGGGTTTGTCTATGGGGTTATGTAGCCTGTGCAAGAGGCAATTCTGTGCCAGAGCCTGACCATTAGGTGACAGGCAGAGATTGGAGAACAATGTTATATTCAGTGCGAAAGGAGGAAATGGTACCCCTTAATAGGACCACCACAGAGTAATTACAGTGGTTTAATGGTTTGAAGTCAGTACAAGGGACAATCTTAATTCATTTGGGTACGTGACTAGTCGGTAATTGGTGTGGATATCTTCCAATTTGGACCAATGGTTTGCACTTATAATACAGTTGACCTAAATGTTGTAATGAATGGAAATCTCTACATTATTTCTTGACTGATATTGTTTTTTGAATATTTTTTCTGTCTGCTAGAGTTTGTTTATGATCTGTATAAAAAATATTGTTGTCCCGAAGAAGGTGATGTCAACCATTCCAAATACCACCAAAATGCAGCGTCGGTAGATTTTTTTATTTTTTATTGTATAACATTCTTCTGAGTTATTTTTATTGTTTGTATGGTCAGATGAGAACAATGAGACAACTATTGACAAAGTGATTTTGTGATTGAAAGTGCAATAGAGTATGAAGGATTACAAGAAATTTGTGTTTTAAATCTTTGCATGTTTTTAACCCATGTATATTACTTGATGATAGATTTCACTGTAGGCTTTTTATTATATATATATATTCAAACCTTAAGTCAACATTTAATCCCATCATGTTGCATGACAACATCGCTATTTACAATGAACTAGTGACAACCCAACTTAAAAAACTGCATATTTCTACATTACAGGCCCAACACAAAAGTCTTAAACAAAACAACTGTTATGGCAGCCTAATGAAGAAACTACAAAGTAATGATAATTTGATCATATGACAGTCAGACAAGGGAGGCAACATTGTCCTCTGGCCGAGGAAAATGTACATGGACGGGGCTCTTCAACACCTGAATGATCGCCAGTGCTACATGCGGGGTGATTGGAAGACGGTGAAATTGGCATGGAATGACTTCAACACCAAACTACTATCGTGGAAGAGTGCTGGGCTACTAAGTAGTGATGAATTCAAATTTCTTAAGGTCAACCACCCAGTAATTCCTGCCTTCTACCTGATTCCAAAAATTCACAAAGACCCCAACAAACCTCCCGGGAGACCTATATCTGCTAAAAACAGTATCATGGAGAACATTTCGCGCTACATTGATTTCTTTCTTCAAAGCATGTCAAAAATTTACCCTCATACCTACAGGACACGGGGGATTTTCGAAGAAAGATCGACACTATAACTTGGCAAGAGGACTATCTATTGCTTACCCTCGATGTCACTGCTCTATACACCAGTATACATCACATGGATGGAGGCAGAGCAATTGAGCATTACGTACTGACTAAACCAATTTGCATGTTGCAACACAACAAAATGCTGTCTGATATGGTTATGACTTGTTTAAATAACAATTACTTTTTATTCCAAAGTCAGGTGTTCCAGCATGTTGAGAGGAGTAGCTATGGGGGCATGCTTCTCCCCCAGTTACGCATGTCTGCACATGGGACTGTGGGAGGAGCAAGTCCTCAAGGCTAAGTTTGGTCACATCATGAGCAACCATATCATAGCTTAGTATCGTTACATAGACGATTTATTCCTTATTTGGAAGGGATCTGAGACAGCAGCAAACTTGTTTATTGAAGAGCTTAATGTAAACAACCTCAACCTGGAGTTTACATCACAGATCAGTAAGGTATCCGTACATTTTCTGGATGTAGAAGTGTACATCAAAAACAACCAGTTGCAGACCCGGCTACACTGTAAATCTACAGCAGGCAATACGGTGCTGCATGCCACCAGCCACCACCCTAGCCATCTGATACGGAGCATCCCATATGGTGAGATGCTGCGTATCAGACGCATTTGCAGCACAGACGATGATTGCATTAAGGCTCAACACGAAAGCAAGCAAAGGTTTTTAGCCAGAGGCTATACTGCCAACATGCTAGATACAGCGATCAAGAAAGCTAATACCATCTCTCGCTTCACAGCACTGAGTGGCAATACTAAACAGGTCGACTTACCCAACGTATCTAGAGCCACCCTAGACCCACCCAGACTAATTACCACATACAATCGCCAACACAACAAATTACGTATGATTCTTAACAAGAATTGGTTGGTTGTTCGGTGGGGGGGGTCTAGTCATTGGTGACACTCTACCCAAAGCTCCCGAGATAACCTTTCGTAGAGCACGCTCAATTAATGAAATGCTTGTCAAGAGTAGTCCAGAAGTTATTACCAACAATTCCTGGTTACAGTCAACTAAATGTGCCTCATGTAAAGCCTGCAAACTGGGTAGGAATAAAACATTGGACAAAACCCCATTTAATGGTGTTCCTGTAGTCATCTCCAAAAAACTGACATGCAAAACTGATTATGCGATCTATGTGCTGGAGTTTAGGTGTGGCCTGCAATACGTTGGTAGTACCAAATTGCAAGTTCACAAACGTATACTCCAGCACATGAGAGCTATCAGCAATCACGATGCAACTTATCCAGTTGCTAGGCACTTTAAAGAGACCCATGGAAACTGCTTAGACCATCTGAGTTATTTTGTGGTGGACGCGGTCCCCCCACTTCGCCGTGGTGGTGACCGTGAAGCCTTGCTCAGAAGGCTAGAGACAAGATATATTATTGAATTAGATTCCGAAACCCCGAATGGACTCAATTAAAGTGAAGATTTCTTCACGTGGCTATAATATCTCTTAGATACTCCCAGACCTATGCCAGCTCTATTGCAGCCACCAGTACCATGTTAAATAATATTGCCCCATTGCTGTATTTGACCATTCGTGCCATCCAGAGGGCAAGATGTGTGGCTGTATTTTAACATTTTTTCCAACACTGTGTTTATTATTTTGGGTACTTTCTTTGCTCACATTTCACTCCTCTTCGTCTCGTTTTTTGACTTTATATCAATAAATTGTGACTATGAGGGCAGATTAGTCGGGTTCATCAAAGTGGTAGTTTTCAGTGGTACTGAACATTAACAACTCCCCTTTTCTCCTACTGACTATGAATTAAAACTTTTTAGGAGGGACGTTTAGACCATTAATTATGTCAGCCCCTCTCTCTTTCCCCCTCTAAAACCTATATGCAGGGGATATAGTATATAGGATGGACGTTTAGATATTTATGATGTAATAAATATTTATGAGTGGTTTTAGAGGTTTTAATTGGCACTGGTTTATATTTTATATGTATATTTGGATTTTGATCAACCAATTTCAATTTTGGATTCTGGTTTTTACAAATATATTAGCCATTGGCTAAGCTTTTGATTTTGGGCATGCCATCCTTAGGGGATTGCTGCTAATTCCATGTCTTATTGGGGGCAATGTACCACTGTTTTTTGAACCGCAACCACTGTAGGAAAGTCTGATATGCAATAACTATTCTTGGGAAACACTTTTGCGGTTAGGGGGTCTGCTGTAATTTTACATCTAGATCCATGGCATGTTGATGATGGAACTATCCAGTGAATGCTATGTAATATGACAATTGCACTAATTGTGTTGTGATATATTGTTTTGCACATGTGTTGATGTTTTTGCACATACAATTGGAGGCAATACAGATTATATCTGTTTTATCAGTCGGGGTTGTGACTCTGATAGCGTATTTCGCACTTTGTTACTGTTCCCCAAGGCCATATGCCATCCGTGCTCTTAGCCCCACTATGGAGCCGAATTTACTTTGCCTCATTTGCACATGCTGTATTTTCACTACTGCTTAATTTGCACAGTCTGTAGGGCTAGGTTTAATCTATTGCCAAACATCAAGAATGTTATAAAGATTTTAATATATATCTTAATATATATTTTAATTTTTCATGAGCTAATTAGTCAACCGCTATGTATTTTATACTAATTACAATATTTTGCAATGTCACGACTGAGTATGTTTTCCATGTCTATTGGCCCCACAGTCACGTGATGTTCACCTCTTTCACTTTAAATTCAGTGGCTTTTCTTATCAGTGTCATGTGATCAAGGCCTTTCTGAGGCCGAAACGCGTCATGGCGGTGCTTGGTGCTCTAATGGAACAATAAAGAGTTTAGCACGCAGCAGCTTGGGTCCGTTTTCGTCCTTCCTGACAATCGGGATTCGCAAGACGGAGTTCTTTTGATAGAGATATATATATATATATATATATATATGTATATAAACACCAAGGCACAGGTAATCCACGTAGCTCCAGAACGAGAGGGCGTGCCACTCCGCCAGCACCTGCAGCTGGCCGCATATATCCACCATACTCCCTCCTCTTTTACAAAGGAAATGTGACACTGCTCCGGGGGTAAATCAGCAACGGCTTTATTTTAAAAACGGCGCTTGCATTAAAGAGCCTCTGGAAACGCAGGGCAGACGCGTTTCCGCCTTAATGGCTTCATCAGTGCCCATCCAGGTTATTAGTTGCTCTTCCGGGGGTTCCTTACTTGTAGTTGTTCCCATCGTGACTGCCTCGAATCACAGATGCAAGTCACTCGGCGCTCCTCATTTGCACTGCTGCATTCTGGTAAGTTGAGTCCTTCGTAAGGGTCCATTCAATGATGGTGCCTCTTAAGACATCAAGTGATGCTCCAGACAGTGTCGGGCCGAGTCCCCCCACCGTCGCAGCCTTGCAGATGGTAAAGCTGTCCTGAGTCCCCCTTATCAGGCATATATGTATACGACTGGTTTTTTTATAACATGGAGACTGTTTTGCTGTGTTTCTATGCGACAGAAGTGTTCACTGTATTAATTTCTTAGTGCAGCTCATTTGAAGTCAGGGCAAAATTAACTGAGGTTGATAGTAGAAGTGAGGGTGTACAAAGAGGAGCTTCTTTTGATTGTAGGATAACTTAATAACAGTAATTTCCCCTACTTCCTATCTCAATTCGTCCAAGTTTGGGTCTCTGATTTCTGTTTGCTTTTTGTAACTTGATAACGCAGGCCGAGTATTCTGTTATGCATGGGCAGTCTTACATCATAGATGTAGATAATGTGCCTTTACTGATTTTTAGGTCTCGCCTACACAGCACATGTGCTGTCTCTTCAAGACATGTTGTATACACTCTGTGGGCTTACAGCTCTCCCATTGCCTTTTATTTTCTATTCTAAGTGTCATTTTTAAATTCTTGCCTGTGTGTGGTCATTCTCTTGTAAATGTCCTTCCTTTTCATGTGCTGTTCCCTCCCACAGAGCATGGACCAATTACTTGTAGCCCTACACTTTTTTGCTTGTAGGTTTGTTTTTGCCACTATTTTTTTCTTTGTTTTCTGCAAGTGTTTCTGGAAACCTAGCCTTTGTTTGTGTGCCTTCTGTAAAGCTTTAAAACCTCTTGTTATTATTATTTTGCTTTCTGTATGTAACTGCAAAGCAGCATGCACTGGCTTTTTAAACTATTTTTAATATATCTATCCTTCCTGTTTGAAGCATGTGTCGGCTTCATTTGCTTTCTGTATGTAATTATTTATTTGCTTTCTGTGTTCATGTGTCCTCTTTAAAGCTTTATTTTTGTATGCATCCGCAAGACTTTTTAAAGCTATTAATTTTCTTTTTGTTTGCAGCGTGTTTTGGCTTTTTAAAGCTATTTTAATTATTTATTTGCTTTCTGTTTTTGTGCGTCATCTGTAAAGCTTGAAAGCCTCTCATTTTTTCTTGGAATAGCAGAGTTTACCCTAACAGGGCCATGAATTCCAAAGTGCTGTGTGAGTGAGAAGCTGCAAGTGTCTGTTTTGTGTCATGCTGGGCGATGCGCTGGCCGGTGGGAGGAAAGCATGGTCATGATGCTTTTTTGAGCAATTGTAATTACAGCAAAGCAGTCTTTCTTTATCCTTCTCTTCTCACCCAGAGGACAGATTCAAAGCAGTTTGTCAGAGCCTTCTGGTGTCCTGCAGTGGACAAAACACATCATTCAAAAAATGGCACCCTGCCTCCTCGCATCTGATTTTACCCTCTGTTTTCATTCCATCGCAGGGCAAAATAGCTCAGTAGCCTCAGGGCCAGCAGCAGATCGCACTAAATCTGGATGTTTCTGACTCCGCCCTTTATCCAGGAGCTCGCTGTACTGATTCAGAATTTAGAGCCAGGAGTGCACAAAAAACACTGAAAAGCTTAATTTATTTCATTAGCTTTTTTGGTGCCTCCCACTATTAACCACACGTTGACTAACACCCGACCTCCTGTTATTCCTTCCCGCCTCCCCCATCCAATTGGTAAAGCCAATAGCTTGCCCATGGGCGAGACCTATTGGCTTTGCCAATGCTCATTACGATAGCTGTCTGACATGCACAGCTTGATTTTCTGCATAGGAAATGCATCCCACAGCATTCTGACCAGTATGGAATTCCAATGATGCAGCAAATCATGTGCTTCCTGGTGATGCGCAACCATACCAATGCTGGAGTCTTCTGTCTGTGGTTGCAAGGCCTTTGTCCTTCTGAGATGATGTGGCCTTGAGCACCAACACGCATCCCTCCCCTTTGGTGGATAGACTATTCCTAATTTCCCACGTCATTACAAGGGTGGCTTGCATCAGATAATAACAGTTTACAATGTTCTTCAACAGCAATGTTTCTGCAGAGGGACACATTGTACACTGGTTTTATCTGATTGCCACAGAGAAGTTATAAGTGCTCCTAGAATTAGGGTAGCAGTTCAAAAATGTCATCTTTACTGCTGTGGTCAGACTTCATGAGGTGTCTAATTCTACTGAATTATATTTCGTGTCTATTAAAAAGGAATTTTTGTAAAAGTTGGAAGAAAGAGAGGAAAGTCTGTATGTCAGATGACATAAATAAGGGCTAGTTAAACCATGTAAAAAATAACTCATATCTTACAGCACGGTATTTTTTTTCTTTTTCTTTTTGTGAATAAAAAATGAAACTGTTGAACAACATCTTTGACTGCCTGCATTTATGGTATTGTGGCGCCCTCAAGTGTTCAAAACCTACGATACAGGCATGTGAAAAATCAGCATCTTTCCGTTAATACTGGGTCAGCTGCTTAGAGTGTCGGTAGGATTTTCTCAGTGATTGTCAGTTCACATTTCGAGTGCTGCTCATTGACCTAACTCTTAGCCACAGCAGACTGCTAATAAAACTCGAACACCACAGGGGCGTCAAAGGAAGTTCCCATATCTGGTTCTTTTCCTATCTTAGAAACATCAAAATCCTGGTAAAAATTTGAAACCACACATCTAAGCCAGATGATCTGGACCACCAAGTGGTGTTCTTCAAAAATCGATACTCCCCACCCCCCCAAATTGATTTAAAGTTTACATGGAACCACTTGGATTAGTCTGAAGGATACTTAAGTGAGCATACACGAGTAAGGTGATGTCACTCAACTACACTTAAAATTATCCAACTTACAAGACATCAAAACTCATGGAATCTGTCTTTTCTGGGTCCAGACTTAGATGAACTAAATCTTCTCCTTCTCAATCCAGAGAAAACTGCAGTTCCTATTACTTTCAGCATCAGATAACCAGCTGGCACATGAATACCAAACTCACTAAATGTGAATGACATTTCCGCTTCTCCTGTCTCTTCAGCCAAATCTCTAGGTTTTATTTCTGACAACAATTGATTCTTCATCCCACATGTTAGACCTGACAGCCTTAGGGTGATCTTACCCCAAACTTTTTGCCCTAGTCCTCAATTTTTGCTTTTGTAAGTCTTAGGACTCTGGGCACTTTACCACTGCTAAACAATGTTAAGATGTGTATACTCTCTCCTCTAAACAAGGTAAAATTGGTTTACATTCAATTGGCACATGTAATTTACTTGCAAGTCCCTAGTTAAGTGGTGCTAGATATACTAGGGCCTGTAAATTAAATGCTACTTGTGGGCCTGTAGCGCTTATTGTGCCACCCACTTCAGAAGCCTTTAAACATGTCTCAGGCCCGTCAATGAAGACCGTGTGAGCAGTTTAAACTGCCATTTCGACCTGGCAAATAAACTTTTTGCCAGACCTAAACCTTCCTTTTCAATATATATAGGTCACCCCTGGGGTTGGCTCTAAATAGCTCATAGGGCAGGGTGCAGTGTATTTACAATGTTGGACATGTACTTTTAACTTTTACATGTCATGGTAGTGAAATATACTTGAATTCATTTTTCGCTACTGCAAGGCCTGCTTCTCCCATACGATAACATTGGGTTACCTTATTACATTTAGTACGTGATAACTTTGAATTGGGAGCAGGTAGAAATGTCAAGTTTGGGGTCTAAAGATTTGCAATTCAAAGCCCTTTTTAATGGTAAAGTCAGATTTGAAGTCACAATTCTGAAAAAAACATTTTTAGAAAGCTGCCATTTTCTTGTCCCAGCCATTTGGTGTCTACAGTCTGTATCCTGTGTAACATGATTAGGTGTAGTTGGCAGTTGGTCTTTGTGTATTTTTCTGACAATGAGAGAAATGGCAATAGGTGTTGGCAGGATGGGCCACCTCAGACTTGATGAGGTGAAAAGCTCTCCCCTACCACACTTACACTTCACAAATGCTATGCCTGAGCACACACAGTTTGACACTAGTCTTTTGTGACCCAGAAAAGCGGGGCCAGGGCAGGGAGGAAGACCATTCCAAACACCTCTGGGGTGGAAACCTCCAGAACCTTATCCTACTTCAAAGCTGGCATCAGGTATTGGACCATCAGACCCAACACTTTAGTGTACCTCTGGACCTGTGGAAGACTCATAAGGACTGCTGCACTGCTCTGCAATAAAGACTGCTACTCTGTTGCTCTGCAGCCATGTTGCCTGCTGCTCTACTGTCTGAGTAAAAGGACTGGGCCTCCTTCTTGATCCTTGGACCACCAGAGGCTAGTTGGCTGGCCTCCTGATCAGAGCTTTAGAGAAAGAAAAGGCTCCACCCAATTGAATTCAGCACCTTAACTTTACTTGCTGTGAGTTTCTGCTCCCCAGGTTGTGCGACCCCAGCCCCGGCCCCTTGGAAATGGGCCAGAAGGTGTTCTCCCAGCCCAGCTGTAATCCTGTAAAGCAGAACCAATGCAGTGTAATGCGTCTCCTCGCAGCCTCATTGGAACCACTGAGCGACGCATCTTCGACACAGGCTTTTGCATCTCAAGCCCCTCATTTATGGCATCCACAAAAACAATGCAGGACTTCACATCGCAGCCCCTCAGTTTCTCAAGATTCACCGGTGCGCGATGCATCTTCAACGCAGGACCTCCCATCGCAAGCTCCACATTAACGGCATCCTCGACAATGCCAGAATACTCTCCATTGCAGCCTCGCAGCTCCTTGGAACTGCCACTGCACAATGCATCTTTGACGCAGGATCTCGCAATACTCCGCAACCAGGATTTAAGGTACATTGTCATTTTGCTGTCAAATATATAAATGTTTTCTCTGTTGTATTTTCACTTTATTACTATTTGATGTGCTGCATATATACTTTATATATTGCCTCTAAAGTAAGATTGACTGCTTTTGTGGCATGCTACCAGAGGTTTAAGCACAGGTTTATTTGGGGGTTGCTTGTGTCTTCACCCTAACAGACATTGTGACTGCTACTTGAGTAAGGTTTCACCTCACTCAACCAGTAACCCAAATTCCAACACCACACATAAACAGAATACCAAACACTGCAAACTTTCAGTTTATCACATAAAGAAATCCGAAACCTTATCCCAGAGGGCTTTCTAAAAACAGTAGAGCACGTGTTAATCATCTCAAGACTGGATTTAGAAAATGCAGTCCTGGAAAGAGTCCCTCTATCGTTCTATTACCTCTCAAAGCCATCTTCCACTGTGCTGCCACATTAATCCACAAAGCGATACACTTCAGTCTCATCAAGCTCATCCTCATGATCTTCACTAGCTTCCTATTCCAGCCAGGATCACATTTGAATTATTCATTCTTGCTCACACGGGTCTTAAATAAAACATTTCCCATTATCTATCTCAATATCTGACCATTGCAGGGAACTCATAATTCTAGAACCAAAGACTCACCTTTATAGAAAGTACCCAAATTGGCATTTAGGATACAACTTAAAGCCCATTTATTTAAACCATACACAAAATAACGTCACATTGCCTATGTACTATAAGTGACATCTCCATCTAGGAACGATACTAAACACCCAGGTGGTAAAAATATTGAACTCTTATGTTTTACACTTCACCCTTGTGGGAAAGTGGTTTATTAGATGGGATGTTTTAATGTCCACAATTAGCTGTGGGGCGACACTTTACCCCCAATCCAGTCGAACAGCCGCAAGAGTAAATATTCTCATACTCCAATTGTAAAGTCCATTGTACTCCATTTATTCAATGCTTAATTCCAATTCTTATTGGTCCACTTATTAAATCCACATGTAGGTTGTCATGCTGTTTCAAAGCTTCTAATGCTCAAGATGTGCCCATCTAGACCTCTAGAACACGAGCAATCAATCAATCAATCAGGGAATTGTAAGCGCGCTACTCACCCGTGAGGGTCTCAAGGCACGGGGGGGGGGGGGGGGTCCGCAGATCTGTTTAGCCAAAGAGCCAGGTCTTGAGGGTCTTCCTGAAGGTGTTCAGGGAGGGGGAGAGTCTGATGTCTGCCGGTAGCTCGTTCCAGGTCTTGTCTGCAATGTGAGAGAAGGATCTTCCGCCTGCTCTGGCTCTGTGAATGCGCAGGGTTTCGGCCAGTGCGAGGTTGGAAGATCGGATGTTTATTTTGCGTACGTGGAAGTTGATTCTGTTGTTGAGGTATTTGGGTCTGTTGCTGTGTAGGCATTTGTAGGCGTGAGTGAGGATTTTGAAAGTGACTCTTTTCTCCACGGGGAGCCAGTGGAGACTTCGTAGGTGTTTGCTGATGTGTTCGTGTCGGGGGATGCCGAGGACAAGTCTGACGGCGGTGTTCTGTATTGTCTAGAGTTTGCGAAGTAGGGACTTGTTGATGCCGGCATAGAGTACGTTTCCATAGTCCAGTCTGCTGGTGATGAGTGCATGGGTGACTGTCTTCCTTGACTCAGGGGGAATCCACTTGAAGGTCTTGCGGAGGATGTGGAGGGTGTTGAAGCAGCTGGAGGTGACGCCTTTGACGTGTCGGTTCATGGTGAGTGATGAGTCGACTACGATGCCGAAGTTCTTGGTGTGGTCTGAGGGGGTAGATGGGCTTCCGAGGGTGGTCGGACACCAGGTGCTATCCCATGCAGAAGGGGTGGTACCGAGGACTTCTGTCTTCTCAGCGTTGAACTTCAGACAGCTGTTGGTCATCCAGACTGCTACGCCTTGCATTCCTTTCTGGAAGTTGAGTTTGGCAGTGGTGGGGTCTTTGGTGAGGGAGAGGATGAGCTGGGTGTCGTCGGCGTAGGATACAATGTTGAGGCTGTGTTGTCGGACAATGGCTGCGAGGGGGGCCATGTAGATGTTGAAGACGGTGGGGCTCAGGGATGAACCCTGTGGGACTCCGCAGATGATTTTAGTGGGGTCTGAGAGGAAGGGTGGGAGTCTGATCCTTTGGCTTCTTCCAGTGAGGAATGATCGGATCCAATCCAGGGCTGTTCCTTGTATGCCTGTGTCGTGTAGTCTGGCACTAGTGTGCGGTGGGAGACGGTGTCGAAGGCCGCTGATAGGTCGAGTAGGATGAGGGCTGCGGAGTGGCCTTGGTCCAGGAGGGTGCGGATGTCATCTGTGGTGGCGAGTAGGGCAGTCTCTGTGCTGTGGTTGCTTCGGAATCCGGATTGGGATGGGTCGAGGAAGGCGTTCTTTTCAATGAATCGTGTCAGTTTCCTGTTGACTGTTTTCCCTGCAACTTTGGCTGTGAAGGGGAGGAGCGAGATGACCCTGGGTCGTGTTCAGCTAGGCCTGTTGGCATTCTCTAAGTCTGCTTGAGTGCGAGGAGGGTGGTGGTGTCGTAGCGATGGGTAGTGGGCACTGGCAGCGGTTTGGTCGCGAACGGGCGCAGATGGGCTTGCCTTTGGCGAGCCCACTGCACGCATCCACTGCGAGTCCACACAGCGGCCGCCATTAAGTAGGGAAGGTGGGAGGGAGAAGAGGCTGGGAGGCGGGAGTGGGTAAATTTCAGGGGGAGAGGCTGCAGGGGCAGCAGCGGCGAAAAGATCAGGTAGGCACGAGAAAATAAAAACGGATGTAATTAGAGCAAGACACAGATGGGCACAATAACAGTGGCACAACAGGGAAAAATTGAGAAAGAAAAAAAAGACGGCTGAGAAAGGTTACGGGGGTTGCAGGCAGTCTGGGACAAGTTGGAGCGGGCAGCAGGCGCAGGAGCGGGCAGCAGCCTCGAACCTCCCAAGGAGGAGGTCGGGTCTGGAGGCAAGAGATGGCACAGCGGAGCTGCGGGGAGAAAGTGGACCTAGACCGACGGTCGGATGTCTTACGATAAACGCATGATTCATCAGAAAGCAGTATCCTTTATTTTGAACCCAATGCATTTCGGGCTTAAACAAGCCCTTCTTCAGGGGTAACTGCAAAAATCAATAAAACTTTCATAATTACTACATTATCCTGTGTTTAACAAATGTAACAATCCAAGCTAATCCATAAAATATTAATTAAACCCAAATACCAAACTGCAGTGAAACCTCTGTTATGGAGTACAATGGACTTTACAATTGGAGTATGAGAATATTTACTCTTGCAGCTGTGCGACTGGGTTGGGGGTGAAGTGTCGCCCCACACCTATTTGTTGATTATCTCAGTGCCATTTTGGCAAGCCACTTACCCAGTAAGCATGCATTCATGGATGACGTTGAGGAACAGGACGGATAAATTGAAATTACAATGATGTGCATCGCGTCACTCCTTGTTGTGTTTTAATGTCCACCACCTGCAATAAAGTCACTATTTTGTTGGGTTCAGTCAATGTGCCAGTAATTTAAACTTCAAGTCACCCCTGGTGCAGAGCAGACAGGCTTAACTTAACTAAAATGTGTAGAGCATTCAGAAGTACCAGAGCATTTAATAAGTCCAAAATATTACACAATAAATATCCCACTTTAATTAATAAAAAGAGAGAAGAATGAATAAGCAAAATGACAACAAAAATCCAATAAGGGGAAGTGGGGATGTGACTTTTTAAAGATTTAAGTGGAAACCGCTCCAAGAAGTGCAAAGCACAAATGGTAGTCAATGATCAGCCTAGACCAGCACCTAGGTGTGATTTGAGGCTGACTTCATCAGAGCATAGGTCAGATACAAAAAGCAGATTTGACCAGTTATGGCCTGGCAATAGGAAAGTTCTAAAAAGTTGCTAAGCCTCAATCTAAACAGGGACTTTGTTCTTCTGAGGCAAAAACTGTTCTCCGTGTGGGACAAACTGAAATTCAGTCTGATGCTGTGAAACTGCTAGTCAGATTCCTTGTGCAGTTCGTCCCCTTGAAGCTCTATCACTCTGAAGTAAAAGTTTTGAAAATGTTCCTAAACTTATTCTGGTGGCCAATCACATGAATACATTTCCAAGGCCCCAAGGAGTTCAGGGGGAGCACTTAGAGACTCTCAGGTGCCCGACTGAGGGCAACCGCAAAGTCTAGTCCAGGCTCAGTTGCCACTGGTCAGTTAGGATTCTTCATAGAAATGCCCTGTGAGGTCTTGTGTTCCTGGAGCCCCGATGGGATCAGCCATATGATCCTTGGAGATATTTCTGTTCTTGGATTTCAAATGGAAAGGGGTCCAACATCTTCAAGTCCTTCTCACAGGTCACAGATGAAAAGTGCAGGAGGTTCAGTCCACCTGGTATCACAGTCCAGCAGTGTTCTGATGAAGGAGACCTGGGGTGTCATATTTATGCTTGGCATCAGCTAGTGGGGGAGGGTGGATGACTCCTGGGCACCTGGGTAAATGTTTCCTGGGTAACCCTACCCACGTTTTCAGTAGTTCCTGTTTGCATTACTGTAAACAGGCAAATAATGCCATGTTCAGGGCATTTTCAAAATCGTGAAAGTCCTCTGACATACTAAACCTGCGCTCTGAGGGCTCGGTGACATGTGGTAGAGCCATAGCAAAATCACCAGTATCCTCCCACATCTAACACTAAAATCCATAAATTGAGAGGCAGAAGTCTGGTAGGACAAAAGCAGCATCCTTCAGCAACCAGGCAGGAGATACACAAGAATTGTATTGGCATACTGTTCTCTCCCTTACAAGTATGCCCTAAGTGTTACATGTGGCTCAAGAGACCTGTAAAACTGACTTTGACAGCCTGGAGCCATAGAATGCCCAGAGCCGACACTCTGAATATTCTATGGAGTTCAGAGGAGTCCTCTTTGCCCATTCGGGTCAACGCTTCATAGTCTAACAACAGACAACATAAAAAAATTATGGTCACTATACCAGGTGACTAGAGGCTTTAGGCCAGTCACCCAAAACATACTCTCCATACATACATTTGTGAGATATATTTTGGTGACAGAATATTCCATGTTCAAGGCTCCTCGCTGTGGAACTATTCCACACAGAAGACCACTATCTAAAATTCAGGAAGTTTGTGAAGTTTCATCTCGTCCAGTAAGCTTTCAGCCTACAACTCTGCTATTACAGACTCTAGACATTACCAGTTTCACATAACTTATTTTGTCTGTAGATCATCCTTTTACCTGGTCTCTGTAACTGTAAATTGAAAGTGCTCTGGGCCAGGTGTGGGGGGCAATAAAACCTTTTCATAGAAATGCATGTTTCTTTTCATGAATAGAAAAAACAAGAAAAAAGAAATGTTTAAAATGTTAATATTTTTTTCAACCTCTAAGCATGCAAGTATGCTATTTCTGGAATCTCAAACTGTGGGATTTTATTCTAGTGTGTAATAGTGATGTAGCTGCAGGACATTCTGGAGACAGTGATGCTACTGGCCATGGCAGAGATGCTTCTTAATATAGCTCTATCTTGTTCCCTAAGACGCTGTGATCTGCTTCATTACATTGGCGAAAAGGGTGGGGAAATGTCAAATCATCCAAAAGGACATCAAGCACGGTGTAGCCGTATCCTATTATGCATCGACAGCAATGCACTTTGGAAATTATGTTTTCATTGACGAGACAAAAATCTTCTACAGCTTAAATTTGGCCTCTTCGTACCATCAGATTTGGCTGCTTGAGAAGTCATAAGATCTTACTGCATTTGTAATGCCCATTGAAAATTATAAATTAGTAAAACTGCTCTGTGGGCTGGTTTCTGCAGCCTTGGTATTTCAGAGACAGGTGACATTTATGTTGGGGATTTAGAATGTGTTAGGTTCTTCCAAAATTAATTACTAGTTGATGAGAGTTATTGGCAACAGCACATTAAGAGAGTTAGACCAGTACTTGGGAGATTCAGTGAAAATAGCATGGATGTGAGAGTAAATAAATGTAGCTTTGGAAGGGAAGGATTTGCTATTTGGGACATTGCACATCTTCCTCGGACTAAGATCAAAAATGACTTAGTAGGAACCATCAGTGATATATACACTGACACAGAGAAATAAGGAACAAGTAGTCTTCTTTCTAGGTGTGGTTGAATTCTATAAAAATCAATTGAGAGATTACCAAAGTAAACTATAATCAAGAGGGAGCTGATCAAGAGGAACATGGAAGTCAGCTGAATTCACCAAGGACTTAGAAAAAACACCTAGTTTGTAGGTGTTTGCGCCCTAAAGAGAGACCATTGTTCTTACCAATGCCAGTTCAAAGGGACTAGGAGCATTTGGGCAAAAGGACCAATAAGGATGAAAGAACCATAGCTCTTACATCTGGGTCATTAAGATGGTTCCAACTCAGAAGGAAGATTTGAGGGCAGCTTGGCCATTTACAGGTTTCATACTTTTTTCTCGTGTGAGGTATTCACATTTAAATCAGATAACAAACCTGAGGGAAAGTTGTGTAAATACAGTTTTAGATGCAAAGTCAGCTAGACTACAAAAGAGGGTAGTAAGTCTACAAGAATACACATTTAACATTGAATACATTCTGGGAGCAACAACAGCAATGAAGCAGAATGCCTGTCAAGATTGGTCACAGTTGCAGAAAGAGATGTAGGAGGGAGGATGTTGTTTGGCTAATGGATAATGTTTGTGTCATAAACAATGTGGTGGTGTCTGAAGAGTAATAATGAGCAGAAGTAGTAAAGGAGTGTGCCTCAGTAGACGTTTTGAGTCATTTGATAATCCTTAAGTGAAAGAGAATTTAGACCTTAAACTATATAAGCGGATCAGGGATGAGTTATCGGAGAAGGAGGATTTGTTCTTTAGGGGGAGATGATTGGTATCTCCTGTTTCCTTTAAGGGAAGGTTATTGATCCAGTCCACGAAGGGCATATAGGTGTGATGAAGAGCAAGAGGAGGTACAATGGGACGTTTGGTGGCTGGATCTTGACTTGGAACTAGAGGGAGCTGTTAGAGATTGTGGGGAGTGCTGCAACAGCAATACAATTCTTAAAAACTATACTATTCTCAAGCAGTGCTGTACCTTGATTTACAAACAGTAGCAGGTATGGCGTTGAATATTGTGGGGACTTTAGGGAGGTAGTACACCACTCCCTATTTGTGATAACAGGCTTATTATCTAGGGGTCCAATGATTTGCAGGCGAGTGACATTAATTCTTGGACTTACATATCGTAAGGACAACATGTGAAAGACGTTCAGGCAATTTCAAGGATGTTTCTATCTGAAAAATATATAGAGTAGCGAAACATCTGATACATATACTGTCACCTTCACAATACGTTATATACAAAGGATAGAATGTGTAAGGTAGACAACTGTGTCGACGGCGTTTCGATCCATATCAGGGGGATATCGGATCATCATCAGGACTAATCAATTAAATTGCCCATGTTCAAAAGCCTCGGTGATCGAAATTGAAGTCTTGGTTATTAGGGGGGGCGTCTATGACGGGTAGCGAAACCGGAATAGTCCAAGGGGACGCGTGTATAAGTACAGAGATGGTAGGGCAATGCCTACCGGTTAGGGATTCCGGGAGTACAGGTCACGGTACGAATTGCTGTTCGTCTCAAGGTGGTGAGAGAATGGAATTCCGTGGCCACGTCAATTGCGACTCGCTCGGATAACGTAAAAACGAAAGACTTTTTCAATTTCGATCAGCGAGGCTTTTGAACATGGGCAATTTAATTGATTAGTCCTGATGATGATCCGATATCCCCCTGATATGGATCGAAACGCCGTCGACACAGTTGTCTACCTTACACATTCTATCCTTTGTATATAACGTATTGTGAAGGTGACAGTATATGATGTTTCGCTACTCTATATATTTTTCAGATAGAAACATCCTTGAAATTACCTGAACGTCTTTCACATATTGTCCTTACGATATGTAAGTCTCAGGATACAGGCTTGTATCCCACTAAGATTGTACTTAGAATTCTCTGGATTAGTGTTAAGCACTTCAACTTATTAAAGGTGCCTTTGTCCGGCTGGACACTGGCTGCAATATAGAACCAACTTTGGCTATATTCATTGTATTACTAATCCCTTCGTTTTCAGGGACCACTGTTTCCTGTAACATGTAACCTCCGAAGGTCCCTGTGTAATTCCTTTGGGTGCCCTTGTGTTTTGTTACACATTAATTCTCGGAGCATACATAAGTTTTTGGAAGGGGTCTTTTACAAATTCAGTTTTCCAGAGGTGATTTTGAGTGATAATGAAGCACAGTTCTGTTCTAAGAAGTTGGACCTTTTTATTAAAGGATGTGGGACTCAATGTAAGACATTTTCTCTGTACTGGTAACCAATGAAGAAGTAGAGTGATTAAATAATACAAAGAAAGAGAGAATACCATTGATGAGAATGAATGGTTTGTCTTGGTGAGCACAGTTACATAAAAGACTGATGGCTCACATGTCAGCTGGTATGTCACCATTTGAGTTATTCAACAGGAGGAGACCTGACACAAAACTTTCTCCTGGGTGGATGAGATGGCACAAGAGAGGGATGTGTAGGTTAATAGTGGATGGAGGTGAAAAGAGTTGGAACTTCAAGGGAAATACTGGTATGATAGGAAGAATGCAACAAAAGTGGTTATTGTGAATCTGGGCGATAGTGAGAATTCAAGCTCTCACTGGAAATGTGAATTGGTCCTAGTTGTTTACCAAACCACAGTGAGTTACCAAGTTGTTAAAAGAAATGCAGTGAAAATCAAGGATTATAGCTTTTGGAACTTGAATTGGTTTTGTGAGCATCGGGTTGATTGAGTAACAGGGAGTAAAGAAAGTAGCATTGGTGGTCCTGGGCTGAACCCGGTAAATGACAGGGTCTTCAGCGTATTTGTTGGAAATTGGAACCTGTGATGGTGGGAAAGAGGGTCTCGGAGGCAGGCATATCTACGAGACTTTGCTTCATTTTGAGAGATATCCCCGCTATCACGAGTTCCCAAGCAGCTTTCAATTTTTTAGAGCTCTCTCTTTTTATGTATAAAAAAAGGTGTAAACTACTATTCATTATAGTTTTATCTGTAATATTACCCATGTGTGCTCCTGTATATTCAGCAATTTTCACATGTTTGAGTTCTGGTTCGATGTCTGTTCTTTAGTAGGGTTAGCTTTACCTCTTTTGTCCTTCTTGTTTTGTTATTTAAAGGCACGGTGTATTTGGAGTCCTGCCCGGGTGGATTCCATCCTAGAGTGATATAGTGATGCAGATACAGGACGTTGTGGAGAAAGTTAATCCAGCTGCTGGCTGAGGGGGAAGTATTTATTCATAAATCTCTTTATTGTTCCCCAAGACTATATGACATACGTCATTACAGCAAGTATAAATATACTAAGGAAGAGAACGTATGCCAATATTTCTCTTTTTTACAGGATAGGCGAGGATTGGAGGATGTTTTCACGAAAGCACATTTCCCATGAAGAAAGGAACAAAAAGGAAAGTTTAAAATTAATCTACATTCCCATTTTTAAGCACTACTGTACGTGGAATGAGGGGTGAGCGTGTTTCAGTTGGACCAGTCAATGTTTGTGTGGTTTAAGTAAAGATCTCTGTTGTAATGCCCAACGTAAATTGGGAAAAATGGAAAACAAGTCAAAAAGAAGAAAGAGGTCTTCAACTATAACCGTTGTTGAGTAAAACACTAAGGACCCGATAAGGTTCGGGAATACTGTATGGCCGCAAATAATGTTTCTGGACACTAACATAGGAAGGATGTCATGGGCCTTTGTGCAAACAAACAAAAAGCCCCCTTCAATTGTTGTTGGGGTAGTAAAAGACAACCGTTACCTGGTTTGATGGATCCCTCAGGGGTCTTGGCTCCAGAGTGACTGCACCTGCAGCCCCAAAAGTAGCTGAGCCCCTATTTCTGGCTGGTATCCTCGCAATTAAAACCGGCTAATCCAAATGTTTACCAGAGACTGTGGATGTTCTTTGTAGAGGTTCATAATTGAAAAACAGAAATAAGCAAAGATTTCCAGTGTTTTTATGAGTATTATTTGAGATGCACGTCCTTGACAACTCATTTAGCAAAGAACTAGCAAATCACCCGGCGGACACTGGCTTGACTGAATCAAACTAGGTCCATTACTTTAATTATTAGAATCATGACTGGAGTAGAAATCTGAAGCAAATATAGGACTGAATACTTCTATCACTGCAAATGATCCCAAAGCAAGAGTACTTATGGCTATGAATGGCCGCACAAATGCTTGTCTTGCTTGGTAATAGTTGTAGGCACTCACCCTCTAATGGTCAAACTACTCAACACCCATAAATACAATTGAAACCGACAAAAACACAAAAAGGGAGTGTCTCAAGAGTTCAACAATTGTATTACAGAGCTTGTTCTCTTTTTTTCTTCTCCTTTCACGAAGAACACATAATTCTATGGTGTCAATCCCAATATACTCTTCTCCAAGACCAACATAACATGGGAGCCATAGTAAGAAGTTAATGTTAATTGGGACTTCTAGAGCGCATAATCACCGGCAGGTCTCTTAGCGCTGTGAGAGAGAGCCTAACCTTACCATATCCGTATGTACATGCACCGAAACTTGGCCTAGGTTGTGCCCCACGCTTCAGTAAAAAGAAGCTTTTTAAGTTTTTTCCTCAATGGAAGAAGGGTGGGTTCCCTGCGAAGGCTTTCCGGCAGCCTGTTCCAGAGTTGAGGGATCATTGCGGAAAAGGCTCTGCCCCTTTTGGAGGATGTATTGAAGCGGGGGCAGGCCAAAAGGCCAGCATCAAACGATCGAAGGGTATGCCATGGCACATAGTTTATGATGCGTTCCTTAATGTAAGCTGGGGCCCGGCTTTGGATGGCTTTATGAGCAATGCAGAGACCTTTGAACCTGATTCTCTGTTTGATTGGGAGCCAGTGCAGCTGCTGCAGTAGGGGGTGGCATGTCTCAAAACAATTCTCTTCATTATTCTTCAAATCATCAATGAAACAGCCCAGCCAACGCGTTTCGTCTTCTGAAAGGACTTCTTACTCGGAAGAAGGTACTTGACATGGTGGTGCATCGTATTACCCCATCTGAGCTTACAGAACCTAATGGGGTGTCTATATTAAGCTGCATTATTAATATATGACTTTCAGTTATTGTTTTAAGATAATATAGGAGCAATACGTGTGTTCCAAGAATCTCTGGGAGAACCGATTCCCTCTCACTTAGACTTTGATGTGATATTGCTGCAAAGAAATACATAATCCCTGATGAAGTCCTTCCAGAGGGCGAATTGCATCTTTAACTGCATCTACCTCAATCAGCAGCCTAATTGATCAGTGCTTACATGATTGGCCCAGAGAACCTTGACGCTATTTCCTGTCAAACTTTACTTACAAAGGAAGTTTGTAATTAAAATAGTGAGCACCTCCCATCTGGCAGGGGCGCCTGACACATTAGAAAATAATTGTGCCATTCATGTAAAAAAAAAACATACAATGCAAAACAATTCAGTGCTATATTACATGTGATTGATCATCGGAGTTGACAACATGTTACAAAAGGATAACTATCTGCATAAAAGCTGCGTTCATGCCATGTGTGCTTCATTCAGTCACTTCTGTTTTTAAGTAATAACAAGTTGCATTCTGGGACCTGTAGTTTTGTTCACCCGATAGAAGTATGGACTTGAAACTGACAGCATACAACGTGATGTTGGATAAACAGCCAGCATGACTGGGGGTGTCACAAAGTCTTGAGTAGTCATCCGTTCCCTTGAAAGTAGCACTTGGAGTCTGATTTTTACATTATACAAACAGGACTACAAGTCCCAAATGAAAAGGAAAACAAAGGACTAGATGCGCTTACCCACGTTTCACATGGTACAACTAGAGAGAAAAGTAAACTCATCCACAGATACAGTGCCACAGAAAAATAATGTAAAGCAAATAACGTTATCCTAGATAGTGTTTTATAAACAATTGCAGCACAGAAAACAAAACATAAGAAGTACATATCGAGCTCCTTTTGAAAAAAAGCCCCAAAAACTAAAATGTTCAAATCATTGCACCCCGCCCCAGAGCTACAACGTGCACTACAGTATCAGTCAGACTCAAAAGTAATTTTGTCTCCCTTTCCATCAAAGTTGGCCTCAAAAACTTACCAACATGAGTTTCCTGCCGAGCCTCCATCATCAATCATCTAGCAAGGTTTTTACAGGCAATCACTCCTGAACTCACAGGTTCCAAACAGGAAACCTCCACAGCTCCAAGCCAGTAGTAAATATGAAAGAAAGTTACAGCTCCCCTAATAATTAATGGAACTTAGGTCAGGTAGAGTTCCTTGAAACTCAAATCACATAAAAAAGCTGTGTGACTTGAGTTTGTGGAGAGTCAGTTCACCAAGGATTGCCACACTAGGCCTGAATCAAGACATATCGAACACCCCCTGCATTAATGTTGTGACATTACGTATGATATTTCCTTATTAGAGTTTGTCATACATCAACAAACACTCAAATGAAGAAATAGATAAAGTCATACTTATTGAAACATAAATTCAGTTTAGTTAAGGAGAAATACAGGCAAGCAACATTCAGTACAATACTGGTAGGTGCCAGAGAGGCACTTGAATCTGAGATACTATACCTTTGATAGAAGCTGAAACGTGGACGACAATGTTCTCATCGAACCCACTCTCCTGGTTTCCTAGAGTAGGTATTGGGGCGCTCTTGTGGATCTCTGCCTTGGGCTTCTTATTGCTGAGGATATAAGGGTGCACATCTAAAGAAAAGTGTCGGGCGTTCTTCTTATCTGAGCCCCCAGATGAGGTGACGTTTGGCTCACTTTTATGAGGCAATGTTGGTGGAGAAGATTTAGAGCTGGATTCTAGCAAGGGAGCTACAAGACTGTCCGTTGCAGTTTTCCGCCGCACAGGCTTCGGCTTGTCGGGCTTGCTGTTTTCAGTTTTCATTATGGCTATCTGCTCCTTGAACGGCTGGGGTAGGGTGTTAGTGCTTGGCATCCATTTCATCTTCTTTCGAGGTCTTTTTATGATGAGCTGCTCATTGACATCAATGTCGGCTGGATCAACGCTAGGATCCACAGTCTGCGTGCCTGAGTCTCTCATGGTTGGCGTGGCATCGTAGTTCGACTGGGCCAGGGCTGCCAGCAGCTGGCGTACCACATTATCGTACATCAGATCACTTTCATTGGTGATGAAATCCAAACGGTTCAGCGATTTGATGTGATCCCTATTCTCGTTGCAAAACATTGCAAGAATGTTAATATCACAAAACTGGGACTTTTGCCATTGTTTCTTAGTCTTTATCCCCACTTTGTTGAGTTTGTCAAATATAAAGTTTGACTTACGAAATATGAACAGTTGGATTAAGTTCACAAGGATGATTAAGTTCATGAAGCAGAGAAGGCCAATATCTACGCAACTAATTATCCGCTGCAGCTGGACAGAAGGCAATTTGCAGTTTACCCCGATGTGCAGCTTTGAGCTGCTTATTTTATCTGGAGGCTCTCCCAGTGCGCACGTGAATTCATTCTGCTTCTGCGTTGCATAATAGAAGCTCAAATAGGATATTGGAATGATGCTTAAAAAGACAATGAAAAGGTGACGGGCAAGGTAGAGCTTGGCCAAGAAGTTACTGCTCCCTCTTCTTTCCAGGTACTTCTCAAAGAGGTTTTGCTCTGGGCTTTTCTCTTTTTCAGCATTCTCGATTATCTCACGCTTCTCTCTCTCTGTGATTCCAGGACCTTTGGACTGAATCTGTTTCTCTATCTTTGGCGCGCGGCCCTCTGCTGCGCGGTGATAGCAGTTGTCAATCTCCTGAAGTAAAAAATTGAGCTCGGATGTCAAGCGGGTGGAGGCCAGGAACTCCCAGCCCAGAGCAGGGATGTACATGATGCCAGTGAAGGCAAGCAGTGCATATGGAAGGAATTTGTGTTCAAATAAGGAGGGCCAGCGGCTGATGTCCACTCCGGGCAAGGCGTCTTTGAGTTCTGTCCAACAATATCCCCTTGCGTATAAGGCTTGGTCGCGGGTGAAATTATGTGGTGTGTAGCAGTATATCGGCTCCTCTGCATAACAGAGAAAACAAATCACTGATGTAGAATTAGCCTACCAATAGTCTGTATTCAATAAACAGTTTTATTATTGACATCGTGTGCCTTTAAGAAGGCCATTACCAAGTTATCACAATCTGTAACATTATGACATCTAACAATCTGTTGGTCAATTAGCAAGCACAAAAAAACCAATTTATGTAAGCTCCAAAGTTCAAAGATAATTACACCAAGTGGAAATCCTAGTTAGCAATTTACAAATGGTTTCTGACTGATCCAACTGCACCATAAGTGCACAACGGAAAAAAAGAGAAAAACACTCATAGTTATGTGAAAATACGACCTGAAACTAACGGCTGCAAATATGCAACAACAGCAACAGAAAAAAAATCTATGTCAATATGGCAACTGAATCGACTGGGAGTTTCCTAAACTGAATTTAAATCAAATGGAATTTTCTATCTAGCAATCGCACAAAACCTTATTGGGATCATTTACTTCCAGGTGCAACTGAAAAAACAAAAAAACAGGTGCTCATCTTTTTGTTTCTGTTTTTGCATTACTGCGGATTAAAAGCTGAGCGAAAATTTCAGTTGTGTGCGTTTTTTACATGAGCTTTACCAGCAGGTTTATTCTATTGGTATTTTTGGGTGCAAAGACTGCTTCGGTGCCTTCAGTTTAATTTTGTTTAATTGACTTGTAAAACAGGGACTAAAACACACCTGATACGCAGCTCAAATATTGTTTACGCCCGGGTGTTTTATGCCTGCAGGTTACAGTTGGGTCTAAATAAATGCATAAGCAAGCAACTGGATATAGTAACAACCATTTGTAACTGATCAAATTGATCTTTTACCACGAGTAACTTACAAACCCTTCTAACACATAAATGAGTTTAGCCATGTAGATCTAAGTGGTTTATGTAAGTAATCATCAGGAATTAAATAACTGTTTTCATTGCAGATTCATCACAGAAACACACGTTTTCCTGTGTGATCAGCAAACTTTTGAAGCCACATGCAACACAAGGTACCAAGTCAGTTGTGGATGTTGTGGTTGTCGTGTGGAGTTTTTCAGCACATACGGCTTGAACGGCACTTGTCATGCAATCATTTCCAGTCCTTAAATTTTAATTAATAAATATCTCAAGCAATCATTTTTTTTCCCATTGGACGCCTCAATGGGAACTTAGGGTGGAGGCGCACACATGCTGAACCATATACGACAGTGTTTTTTTATATTTTTATTGAGCTATTTTAAACCTATTTATAACAATCCGCATTTTAAATCAACATCCCAGCTTCCCCCGTTTACCCACAGAGACTAGGCAGGTCTCTATCATTATTTCCTAACAATAATCTCATATTGTCTAGGTAGCAATATATAACATATGCAGTAGTCTTAAAGTTATTTTTTGAAAGACCGGACAAATAAATATAAAATGTCCTGAGAATGATATAACAGCATACTCCTGAGTGAGGTCCCCAGCTCCCACAGTGAGAAACTAGATTTCCTGCTGTCTGGAGAAATACGGGTAATTATAATACCATCATTAAATAGGTCAAGAAACAGTTATTCAGGCTTAGTTGCACTTCCATCCGCTTTTCGGTGAACAGCAATTCATTCAATGATGCCATATATAAATTGACATGTAAGGCAGTGAGAAGCCTTCCCTCGCCCCATCCCTTTCTAGCGACCATCGGCAGATGCCACCACAGGAATGCAAACCAACTTAAAACCCTCTAGGGTTATTTACTAGGTTTTCCGTGGGCGCTTGCGTGACACAAAGGGATGCAAAGTATTGGGTCGCTCTACCTACTATTCTAAAAGCCTGTGGGGCAAGTACACAATTGCATAGCACCACAAAACCCTCAGTAAATTGGAGCCTTTGTGTTCAAATTTAGTAGCCAATCCCTTTGACTAGTTTAAAAAAAAAAAATCAAATTCAAAATTTTATTTGAATCGGACCTCAACTGAGGTCAACAAATAAAAATACATCATATATGATAATTGGATATAAACTTTTAACATTACATTAAAACTAATATAAACGTAATGGGTTAAGATTTGTGAATAAATGTATATAAGTTTTTGTTTTTTACTAATCAAGCTCCATGCTTTTGGTACAAATCTAAGAAACTCTTATACTTAAACAGATTGTGGCAAACAAATTCATTAGGAGGGGATTTGCACAGTGTAATTAGATCTTGAGTTAAAATAACGTTATATTTCAAACTTATTGGATTTGGACTAGTTAGAAGTTGCTGTTCACAGAGCTTCTGGTATATGTCATAATTGTACTGGCGCTGCTCAAGGAAGATGATATTCCAGCTGAGATCAGCCAGGGTTAAGTGGCCAGAAAACAGTTGACCTGAAGACAGATGTTTTTGGAAAACAGTATCCACCCAGCTACAGAAGTGATGGGACTCAGCCTGCATAGGGAAGGCAGAGTGTGCCACAGGGCAGCGAACTATAGTCATTCCGCTGAAGTAAGGAAGAAGTCTTCCACCAGTTATGAGTGGTCAAGCTAGTGTTAGTCCCCCAATGCGGGTTACGGGAACTTAGTGGCCTGATCATCAAGATATTTTTATACAGTGCACTTGAGGCTGCATTTAAAGGCCCATTTATTTCAAATCTATAATTCATTTCGATAGTTCTTGCTATGGTTAAAAAACTATTTTTAAAGGGCAATAATGCCTGGAGATGATAATAATAATATGTATTACTACTATTGTTATTACTATTATTTGTATTATTTAACAACGTCTGAAAACAGTACGAAAATGGTATTCTGCCACTTGTACACATGGGAATGCTTTAACTCAATTCATATTAGGACACAAACCCCACTGGGTCCAGCATAGGTTTCGAAATAGCCAACGGTCCATTCAGAACAGAGAGGACGGGGGCGCACTCAAGTGTCTCAAAGTGGCATGACAGGCAGAACCTGGCATCTTGATCCAAGTACCTTATAGTAAACCGAATAAACCGAACTCTTACTCCATTTTGATGTAGTGTTCTTTAAAGAGATTTGTAGTAAACTCTTTTCTAAATTTGAACAGAGTTAGGGCAGTCCTTATGGATACAGGGATGGTATTCCAGAACCTGGATGCATAGATTCAAAAGTAATGCTGCTTTTGTTTTTGACATTTTTAGATTTCCTAGGCTTCCGACTGATGGTGGCCTACATATGGGAGTGCCAAGAGCCACCAGAGATAGTGAGATTGTCTGCATAAGCAGGGGTACTGGTTGTGATGGCCTTGTAAATGATTCAGCTTGTTTTGAAGACCGTGATGGCTGTAATGTTTAGGGCCCTAGGCCCTCATGCAGCCATGCAAGTGACAGCAAAGACACATAGTTGGGGTAACTGGTACTAGCCCAGGGCACCTGTGCCTGGCCCCTTTTATTGGCAGGGTCACCTGACCGGTGACACCAGTGATGGAGGGGTGTGGGGTTAGTGTAGAGGCCAGCCCTCGGGGAGAGGCTGGTTACATAGGGCATATGCTGAAACACTAGAACGTGTCCAGCACATCACTACATCTCTCCCAAACTTTATTGAAAAGAAACAATTCCAACCTGTAGGAAAAATTGAAACAACAAAACAAAGCACCACTGAGTCTCTTCAGGCAGTCCGCAGGACAGTACTGGATCTCGCAACCACATTTCTCTGGGGTTACAGTTCCCCCCTACAATATTGTTCAGTTCCGCCTGCTCTCTTGGTGTTGGAGTTACTTTAATAGTTCAAACTGGGAGTGCATCAGGAGCAGTGGTGGAGTCCGCTGCAGAGATATCTTTGAAAACGCCCTGTTTCCATGGATGGCCAACCTGCAACGACAGAAGATGACAGTTTGGTGGTTGAGAGTCTTCCTCGGAGCCTGTGGTGCTTCTCAGTACCCATGGGTGGAGCAGTTTCAGACTTCCGTATCTTGCCAGGAGCCCTTCACGCAGGGCGTCCTTGAGGCCCTTATTACTGGGCTTCCATAGGAGTGTCTGGACTGTGCGGTATCTCTCCCAGGCCGCACACAAAGGGGCCACTGGGGAACTGCCAACAGGACCACATACGAGTCACTCGTTACGCTGCAAGGGTGGATGTCTCAGAGTCTGTGTACGCTTGCCATCAGGCCTCAGGCGCACAGGCATCTGCTAGATAGTCTTTAGATAACCAGTCTCCCTTCACGACCTCAATGCCTCCCGGTGTTTGTTGTGGAGTGGCTGCAGACACATCTCTCTTGTCAGGATTCCCCTCTCACTGGAATTCTCTTGAGGCCCTTGCCCCTGGATTGCCACGGACCTATGTGGATTGTTCAGAGCCTCTTATAGGCCACACGACCGCGGTCACTGAGGAAGTCTGAACAGGACCACATCCAAGTCTCTCCACCAACCCCAAAGGTGGACAGTAGAAATGGTTGAGTATGCTCTCTTCAGCAGGATTCAAGTTCACTGGGTATATCAGATGGCTTCTGGGGAGCCAGACTCTCACGACATCAGGGACGCACTGTTACTCTCCAGGTGTTTCTAAGACATAGTGCTCCACGCTGGATGTTTGGTGTTATTTAGTTGGTTCTAATGACCCACCTGACAACGATGACAACTACTGATGACTGTCAGTGATCTCCTGTGTGATGGGTCTATCACACTCTTTTCTCTCCTTCTTTTATTTTCTTCTTTGCGATGTAGTACTGTGGCCTCGTGCCACCCTCTTTAGCTCATAGCTATTTCATGTGATGTGGCATCACCACTCTTCTTCTCTACTTTCCTCTTCTTCTTCACGACATAGCATTGTGACATCTTGCCACAACCTTCTCCTTGGCTCTTCCATGATGTGGCATCAAGTTAAGCTCTTCTCCCTTTTGACCAGGCCTCTCGATGTGACATGCACTTCACATGGACCTTTCAGGTCAAGTCCTGTTTCTAGGACTGATTCTCTTCTCCTCTGCGTCCTGACCAGGCCTCTCGCTGTGACCTTCTCTTCACAGTGACCTCCCTGGTCACGTCCTGTCTTATATGTAAGACCTGACTCTTGTTCTGTTGGTAGAACATGACTCTTCTCCTCGCAGACCTCTCACGGGTCTTCTTTCTACTTGTGAACCTCTCACAGGTCCTGTCCCTTCCCTCAGGGATCTTCTTGGTGCTCCCTGCCATGGGTGGAGGGTCATTCTTCTTCCTTCGCTTTTTCTTCACTTGAGGGCGCACTGCTTGCACCTTGAGACTATGCTGTCACAGCACTTGGTCCTGCACAAGTGCAGGTGTGCTTGGCAAGGTCAGTCACTCAGTGTGGCATGCTCGTGGACCAACGGTGACCATTCGTTGCTGGGGTGGCCGGCTGAAGCGGCCTCTTCCTTTCCCGTTCTTCTTCTCTGAGAGCTCTTTCATTACATGGGCTGCCAAACAGACACCTTCACTCAGGCCAATGCACCTTGAGCCATCGCTGGTAGCTGGTCATTCGTTAGCTTGTGCTGCTCTCCTCCATTGACTCTTTCGTTCTCTCGACCCTCTTAGGTTCAGTATTGCAATGTCTCTGTGCCCCTTGAGATAGTAGCACCTGCTGTCTCCTTGCATTCCTTTCCTCTTTCAGGGCGCTGCCTTTGGTTTCACTCAACTTGGCTGTTGCTGTAGTCTTGGCAGCTTTCTTGGCGGGGCAGCTTTGTGCTACTTGGTGCTCTCTCTCAGCAGGTGATCACAGTCTATCCCATTCAAGGATACCCAGCCCACAGGGGCATGTGGCGCTCTCTTGGCAGCCTCTATATTGTGTTGGCCACGCAATAGTGGCCTGTTGCCACTGGGCGGCACGCGCTTATCTCCACCTTCCATGAGAGCAATATATTACAGGGGGCAAAGTGGTAGCAAACTCGGGTACTTGTGCAGTTCTGCTGCTGCGGGCAGTGCAGGATGAGAAGCAGGGCATCTCCCTTCCTAGCTGACTGGGCTATTGCAGGCAATGTTTGCAGCGGTGTGCTATATTTTCTGGCTGTTAACGTAGCCGTCTCTGGCCCTGTGTGCACAGATGCAGTGAAGGCTTGAACTTGGGGCCAAGTGTTTCTTTAAAACGGTACCTAGAGGATTCGGCAGCGACGGCTAAACAAAATGGCCGCTCTGTGAGCTACTCCGTAACGCCGAGGAACGGACAGACCCGCGGGGATCTCTTTATGCGGTGGTGTGGCGCACGTATTATGGAAAACTTCATCGGAGGCGCCCGGGAGCGTAGAGGCAAGTTTCTAGACCTTTAATTGGTCTATTTAAGTACTGGTTTCTTCTTTTCTTCTGCTCCTGGGGTGCCCTGCATTACGGCTGCCATTTTGCTAGCCTGGCTCGCTCATTCTCAGGCGTCCGCGCGCTTGGAATGCTCTTTTGGTCGGTTGTTTTTAGCCATTTGGAGCGAGTTCTATAATGGAATTAGACATGTTTTTGTATTTCTCAAGTTCTTTAGTTATTTATCTTCTGCCTGTGGGAAAGCCTTCTCTTGAACGGTGATGTCACTTCTGACGCAGGAATGTATGTCATTTATGAACAGAGCATCTTTAAATTTTGAAGCAGTATTCTGATGTCTTTGACTTCTGGAAATTGAGCGGCAAGTGCATTGCTCCTGACTTTATCTAACTGCCGGCTTGGTATATTCCATCTCTGCACCTTCCTTATTTTGGAGCCCATTTTGTGAGCCTGGTTTCCATTACCCTCTCAAGAAACAGTGTGCACTTTTGTCTTTTGGCGCAACAAATCTCAAATCTGCTGTATTTCATGTTCCATGCGCTTTGTTAAAGGTCTATACATTTTAGTGGAGAGACATTGTTTCTCTGTTTTTTTGGCGCTATTTTCTTCCTACAATAGCTTTCCTCTGAAAAACACTTAAAATTTCCTCAAACCGTTCTATACGTGGATTCCACACATTGAAACAAACTTCAAGGGTCTACAGGGTCTAATGTTAATGGTCGCAAAGACTCTGTCGGCAATACCAATAAAAGAGTGAAAAAAGATCCATCCTCCCAAACAAATCATATCTTCCTTTGACTATAGAGGATATCATGGATGAACTGAGAAATATTCGACCTTTCATGTCAGACACCACTGCGACTCTTCAAAGAATTGAAGAGTAATAGTTTGGTCTAGACTCAAGGCTTACAAATGTAGAACAAAGGATCAGTGACGCACAAGATGTTGAGTGGAAACATTATCTATGGAGGTTGCTTAACTGAAGAAAGCAACAGAAGATTTGGAAATTCGATACAGACTCAACACTCTAAGAGTTTATGGTAGTCCGTAAAGTTCTGAAGGCCCCGATATGATTACTTTCTTGAAGATGCATACTCCTCAAATTGTCGGATTGTCGAAATCTCTAGACTTAAACATGCGAAGGGTGCATAGGATTGGTCCTCTAAATGCATTGGCTCAAACAAACCTTGTGGAATCATTGCCTAAAGATGATGATGATGATTGATTGCCTACTTTCTTTTATATTCATATTTAATGGCGACTCTTGGTGCGGCTAAACAACATAAACAGATGCTCTGGTCAGGTCAAAAAAATTTCTTCAGTCAAGACGTCTCTAAGCCTACAGACAAACGTCGAAAGGATTTCCGGATCTCCGACCCACACTGGGATCCATGAATGATCGCTACGGTCTCATTCATTCCTGCTTCTTCAAAGTAACTTATAAAGAAAGAACAGACACCTTTGAGAACCCTGCAGATCTCAAGAAATGTATTCCCATGCATAAAGGAGAAGATATAGAACTCAGTAAAACCTAAATGTTTCTCTTATGAGTTCTTTCTCTTTTACTCCACAGGTTCCCAACCATACCGTGTTTGACGATGTTGTCTTCGTTCGGGTTGAACACCTGTCTTGTTGTTCGTGCTCCGCTCCATTGCGTTGTCTTCCCTAATGTTCGGTAAGTTCCCTTCCATTGTGTATATTATGTTCTTTTTTTTTTTTACTAACTGTTCTTCCTTTATTTGTTGACATTACACCAATTTATTCTCGGTGTTCTTCTTTGGGGCAACTCTTGTCATTCTCGACCCCCGTCCACTTTAATGTTCTTTCTGTTCGTGATCACTATGGCTAAAGATTCTTGGCTTTTTGCCATCCTCGCTACATATACGTTTATGAGGAGACTGTGTTCTTCTCCTGTTCTTCTTATCCTTTTCTTACCTCTTTTCCTTTTTCCTCTCCCCTTTCCCTTCCTTTCGTCTCTTCAATACAATACAGCTTTTCTTTTCATACACAAACTTGTTCCTGTGGTTCCTTTTTATTTTCCACTTGGCACTTATGGCTCAGGGAAATTTGTTGACTGTTATGTCCCCGTTTCTATTTTTAACCTCTTATCTTCTCAAATACTTTGGTTTTATAATGATTCTTTATATATCAACATTCTTTTCTTTCAAGACTGGTAATATCATCTATCATTTTGGTTTTTGCTTATCATATATTATTTTTATTCTAAGCTTCATGTATGTTTGTTCATAACTTTCCTCCTCTTTCCTTTCCTTTTTGTTTTTCAGTTTAATACAGCTTTTTTTTCCGTCTACAAACTTTTTCGCGTGGTTCTCTATTATTTTTCACGTTGCATGCATGGACTTGAACATTATGTTGATTGTTTTCTCTCTCTTTATATTTCTTATTTCTTACTCTCAAACTCTCTGGTCTATTATTGTTTTTGTATTTGTTGGTTTGCCTTTCTCTTTAGACTTTTATTATTACCCATCATTCTGGTGTTTGCCGATAAATGTTTTTTTTTCCTCCAGTTTTATGCATATTTCTGTATAACTGTTTATATACTTTTTGATGAGTGGTCTACGTATGGTTTCATGGAATGTCAAGGGTATTCGTAATCCTGTTAAAAAACAACGTGTATTATCCCACCTTGCTACATTGAAATGGCAAGTAGAGTTATTGCAAGGATCGCACCTTAAGAAGCAAGATTTACTCTCCTTATGTAAACTATGGGTTGGAAATGTTTTCCAGCAGTTAACAACAAGAATGGTGTAGTAATTTTATTTCACAAATCGTTAAATGTTCTTTTGCTAAATGAGGTTAAGGAAAACAATGGTAGATGGCTGTTTCTGAATATTAAAGTAAGCAATACTCAATTTTCTATTTGTAACGTCAATGGTCCCAATAATATTGATTTAGCATTTTGGAATGATTTTTCCTCTCTCCTTTCTTCTCACGCCCCAGAAAATCTGATTGTGGGAGGTGACTGCAACCAACTCTTTGACCCCTTCCTAGATCGGAAATCCCAAACCAAATTCATCCCAAATAGAATGCAAAAGACTTTCCATAAAGCTATTGCTTCTAGAGGGTTGTTAGATGCTTGGGGAATTTCTCACCCTGATGTCCTGGAGTTCTCCTTTTTCTCCCCTGTTCACAGATCTAATTCCCGAATAGACTACATATTTCTCACTCTATCATCTCTTCAATTCATGACCCATGCTGAGATTGGCTCTATTCTTACCTCTGATCACGCTCCTGTCATTTTAGATCTGGATTATCCCATTTCGGCACCTACTACACGCAGATGGCGATTTAACAATGCCCCTTTGTTGGACACTCAATTCACTAAACAATTTTAGTGTTTTTACAGGACTTTGTCAGGAATAATCTTCCCTCAGACTCAGTTTAATTTTATTTGGGATGCTTTTAAAGCAACCACCAGGGGATTTATAATAGATTTTGTTTACTGAAAAAAAAAGCATTTTAAAACAAATTAAGGTTTTTGAACACAAATATTTTACCTCAAATTGTTCTGACACTTCGTCCAGTCTCATCAAAGCTAAACTGCAATATAATAAACAATCCTGGGATAATGCTTGCGGTAGCCTGCTTAAATGTAATGCTAAAATGTATGGTGGTCGTAATAAAGCTGGCAAATCCCTAGCCAAATACCTCAAAATTAAAAAACAGAAATTCAAGATTGTTGCCATTACAGATAACGCAGGGGTTAGACATATCAGTGACTCCAAGATCCTAGATTGCTTTAATGAATATTACACTTCTCTATATACTCACGAGCCTTCCCCTTTGTCTGCTCAAATAGATTAATATTTTCTAGCCATTCCCAAATCCTCCAAAAACCTTGTTGACGTGTCATCCCTCAATAATCCAATATTAGAACAAGAAATCACCAATGCTATTAATCAACTTCCCAAAGATAAAACCCCTAGACCGGATAGTTTTACTGTGCGCTTCTTTCTTCATTTTAAGCAGTTACTTGTTCCTCGTCTGCTATTTCTCATTAATCATTTCTTTGCTACTGGGAAACACAAGGTTCCTTCACTCAAGCTATGCTCTGCTTGATCCCCAAAAAGGACAAGGATCCCTCTCACTCTAAGAATTATATACCTATTTCCCTGATCAACACGGATTGTAAGATCTTTGCCAAGTTAGTAGCTCTTCACATAAATCAAATCATTCCGGATTTAATCAGTTTGTAAAGGGCCGTTCGATTACAGATGACTCCAGGACCTTCCTAAACATTATTCATTTAGCCTCCAAAGCAGATTCACCAGTTGCTGCAAATACGCTGAAGCCGAAAAGGCCTTTGACAAACTGGGAATTCATTTTCGGAGCATTAAAGTGGCACTGCTTTAGTCAGCACATCATTCGTTTTATCAAGTTGCTATACTCTGCACCCTCCACCTCTGTCTGGGTCAATGGTTGTCAACCCAACTACTTTTCACTTCATAGAGGAACTAGACAAGGGTGCCCTTTATCCCCTCTTTTATTTATTCTTGCCCTAGAAAATTTTTTTGTCAACAATTAATCATTCTCCGCAGTTCACAGGCTTCCAAATTAAACAAATCGACATTAAGTTTACTGCATATGCGGATCAGGTTTTATTGTATCTCTCTAACCCCACTACTTCTTTGCCTGCGTTTTTTTCTTTGTTAAAGGAATACTTCATAGTTTCTGGATATAAACTCAACATTGACAAATCTGAGGTTTGGCCCTTAAATAAACATTGCCTCCCTGATATGTTTAAAGATACGGGTTCAAATGAAATTCAAATAACATTAAATGTTTAGGCATCCTATATACAAATAATATTAAAGAGGCTATTAAATTAACCTTGCTGATATAGTAAAAAAAAAAGTCACTGCGCTACTAGACAGCTGGTCCCCATTATTTTTGTCATGGTGGGTCAGATTAGCCACTATTAAAATGATGATGCTTCTAATCATTAAATGGTATCTGTCCATGCTCCCAATTACTCTTCCACTCTTTCTTTAAAACCATAAATCGTTCCTTGATCATATTCTTATGGAATAATTGCAAGACTAGGATTTCATTAATTCGTCTTCAACAACCCAAAGACTTAGGAGGAGTCAATTTTCCTAATCTTAGATGTTACCATTCTGCATTTACCCTGAAACAAGTATGGACTTTTCTCTCAGACAACCCACATACACCATTAACTGCATGGAGCTAACTTGAACCGACCCAATATACACCATTCTCTTTAAACGAGGCTATTTTTCTTTAATGTATTATCATTATTAATATTATTATTATTATTAAGGATTTATAAAGCGCATGGCTGCCCTAAGGCTTCCCAGTGCTAAATGGACAGATACTGAATAAGGGCTAACCATGCCTTAGAGATATTGCTTAAACAGCCAGGTCTTGATCTATTTGCGGAACTGTAATTCTTTGTCAATCAATCTGTACGGCAGAGAGTTCCAAAGTTTGGGAGAGAGGTGGGAGAAAGATCTTCCTCCCCATCTCTCCCTCCTAACCTTTGTTGGTTTTAGGCATTCCTCTGTGCTAGATCGTAGCCGCCTATTTGGGATGTAGGGAGAGACTAGCCTCTCGATTTGTTTGGGACCTCTATTATGGCGGGATCTGTGGGTGATGACCGGTACTTTAAATTTTATTCTGGCTTCTAGCGGTATCCAATGGAGTCCAAGTAGGTGCATTTTTACTGACTCCCGTGCAGGAACGTTGCACAGCAGCCTTGCAGCTGCAGTCTGAGCCACCTGCAGTGTGTGGGTAACAGATTTAGGTGCCACAAGAACAGTGAGTTTCCATAATCTAACCGTGAGGTGACCAGAGAATGGACCACTGTCATCCTGAGCTGTATGGGAATTCTATCAAGAATTTTCCGAAGGCTTCTGAGAAGTCCGAAGCAGGTTGCTGCGACCTTCTTAGCCTGTGTCACCATAAAGAGATCCGTTTCTAACCAGAATCCTAGATTTTTTATTATTTCTGTTGGGTAGATGGGTTGCCTAGACAGGCAGGTCAGTCTATAATGGGCCTGGGTATTGCTTTATTTCCGAGAAGTAGTAACTCGGTTTTGTCCCCATTTAACTTTAGACAACTTGTCGTCATCCACTCTTTGACTCTTATCAAGCAGGAAGATAATCTTTCACCGTCCCTGCTATTTTTTGGGTCCAAGGAGATAACCAACAGCATATCGTCGGCATAGGAAGTCATGGATATATCAAATTCCAGCACAATCTTAGCAAGTGGTTCAATGTAGACATTAAAACGCGTTGGGCTCAATGAGGAGCCCTGTGGGAAGCCACACCTCAGTGACATGGTGTTGGAGAGAGTGGTGTTCTCCTGTACTTGAAATGTTCTATCATTCAAGAACGATGACAACTATTTAAGCGCCAATGTCTGACAGCCTTCTACGTAGTATTTGATGGTCTACCGTATAAAAAGCGACACTCAAATCCAATAGGAGCAAGGTGGCTGATTTTCCTTGGTCTAATGATCGCCTTAGATCCTCCACTACTACCAACAGGGCTGATTCTGTGCTGTGTTGTGCCCTGAAGCCCATCTGAGTGGGGTGAATCCACTGGTTGTTCTCTAGGAATTCTGACAGAGTTCTATTGGCATGTTTTTCTAGTAGCTTGCCCACAAATGGTAGCAAGGAGATGGGGCAAAAAATACCCAGTTGCGATCTATCTGCTTTTTTCAGCAGAGGTTTTATCTTAGCATATTTCCAAGCAACTGGGACTATGCCCGTTTCTAGGGACTGATTCATGACCTCATTAGAGTCAGTAAAATGATAGGGGTTACTGTTCTGAGAATTTACAGAGGGACTGGGTCCAGAGGCGAGCTGGACTTCATCTTCTCCATCAAGGCTTCTACACCCTTCTGTACCATAAGCGGGAAGTTGGTGATAGCCTGTTGTGGTGGAACTATTTCCTGATCTTCTTCCCACCCTGCTGTGAGGTCTCCATTCATTTTAAAGCAGCTATAAATGTCTGTTACTTTATAGAGGAAGTAGGCGGCCAAGTCATTGCACCTCTCCTCTGAAGTTTCGGATGGACCGTTGTCAGTGGGTGGGTTAGTCAAGGTCTTGATTACTGTGAACAGTTCCCTTGAGGAGTTCTGCGCCCTGTTGATTTTTTCCTCAAAGAACTTAGCTTGGGTAATTTTGATATTATTATGGTAGTTTCTAATGGCTGCTTTATACTCAATTTTGAGTTGGGGGTCATAATCTTTTCTCATCTCCCTTTCGATCTTTTTACAATTTTTATTTAGCGCCAGCAGCTGTCAGATGATATGTTTTGTTGGTATCAGCCCCCTAGACACTTTTTATCTCCTACCCTTACATATTCTACTGCTAATGCCACATTCTTGTTCATGGTCCATTACTCTCAAACAGATATTTTTGCCTAGACTCCTATTTGGTATAACAAACACCTAAAACTCAATAGCGGAGCCCTATTTTGGAAAGAATGGATTGACCAAGGCATTATCACTATTGGGCATTTGATGAATGATGGGTCTCTTATGGATCATACTGAGATTTAGGAAAAATACGATATATCCTGGCTACATGCTTCTCATTACCTTCATCTCAGAACATCTATTCTTCAACTCCTCTTCCAAAACTCTTCCTTGGCTCCACATAATCAGACACATACTCTCCCTTTAGACTTTTCCACTCCGTTTAAAGCATGTCCCATTTACAAGATATTGTCTCATCCTACTGATTTGAGAACCAAATCTAGGATAGAACTTTTATTGGAAAAAGACCTGCTACAAGATCTTTCTTTACAGACGTGGGGTTCCATTTCGGCAAAAATCTATACCTCCTCACGATCCGCAAGTACAACGCAGACATTGTATCATTTTTATAATAGACTGTTCCTTACCCCTAAATAACTCCATAAGTTCAAGTTGATGGATAATTCAAAATGCGGGTCTTGTCTTCATGAAAATTGAGATTTATTCCATATGTTCTTTCTTTGTCCTCTGGTTGAGTTTTTGGTTGCTCATTTGGAAGAAACCGAATGAAATTCTATCCACAAATTTCTCGTTTGACATTTTACACATTGTTTGGGGTGGTTCCTCCCCTATATGGAGTGCCCAGAAGAATGTGGGTAAATTCATTGACTTGTTTATAGCCATTACCCTTCAGATTATTACCACAAATTGGAAGGATACTACTAAAATCTCTTATACTGCCTGGTGGAACCTTTTATGTCATCATCACAGATTAGATCGAGCACACGCCACCTCTATACCTTTATTGAATTAAAAATATTTACTCTGGTCACCACTCTCGACATTTCTATCTAGGATAGTTGTTCACCCTATTTCCTAGGTAATAAATTATGTTCACCCATAAAGGTTATTATGTTTATTAAGTTGCTATTGCTATATTCTCTATGCTGTTCTCCTTTTTCATTGCTTTTTATATTTCCCCCTCTCTCCCCCCTTTCCTTTTTGACCCTTATTTCAAATGCTAAATTGCATATGTTTATGTATATTGTTTATATTGTTCAAATTGGTTTTGACCCTTTGCTTATTAATACTGATCACACCCCATTATTTTCTCTTATTTAGTCACTGTAATCAATTAGCTGTTTGGCAATTGTTTGAACATTACATGTTTACCTTGTACTTATGTTTTACTTTAAATATTATCTTAATAAAGCATTCTAAACTTTAAAAATAAACGGTACCTCGCCCGTAAGGATCAGTTGCTTGTCCAGGTGCAGCACCACAAAGGGCCGCTATGCGGCACTGCAGCACTATTCATGAGCCCTCAGCAGTGTTTCCTCTGCTTCCAACATTGCTGATCACTGAAAAAGCTGGTACGGCCTCATCGGCAGCAGTAGGCCTCTAGCAGGGCTGCAATACCTCTTCATGCTGGCAGACCCTCTACAGGACCAGGCGATAGGTAATGAAGCATGGAAATGTTCAGAGTGGTGCTACTTTACCTGACACCTCACTCTGGTCAGGCTTGCTGCTTCAATGGCGGGTGTCACTGCAGCTTTTCTCATGCTGCGGGCCATGCCTTAACTTGCAGGGCGCTACCAGAACATAACTTGAGGCCTGGTATGCAGAGGGTGTCCTTGTCCTATGCGGCAATTCCTATTCACAATGTTAGCCCCCATTAGAGCTGCCGCCCACCAGCTGCACAGTGCCGCCACTGCTGATGCGAGCTATTCCAGGCTGTAGGTGCCGATGTGGGCTCAGGCATGTTGCGTCATGTCCGGAAGGCTTTCCTCCCCCCTCTCATTGGGACAGACGGTGGCAGGCGGGGCAGCTTGCGGACGCCTCAGCAAGTTTCAGCATGGACATGCACCGGCCCTTCCTCACTTTGAGGGTCTTGGGGCGCATTCTCTGGTCGGTGCTGTCCCCTCTTGGCGCTGTTCCTGCTCGTGCTACCTTCTCTTGTCCCCAGGCCCCATCACCCATCCCTTTATCTCGGCCTGCTCTGCTCCCGGGTAAGGTCATCATGCTGACTTGCTGCAGGCAGAGGCTGCACAGGACGCACGTCCCCAGCCCAAAACGCGACACAGGGCAGTCGGCGCACATGTGGGGTTAGACCTACCCATCGCCATTGTAATGTTTAGGGCCCTCATGCAGCCACACAAATGACCCCACAGGCACATAGTTGGGGTGACTGGAATTGGCCTATGAAATGTGCGCCCGGCCACTTTTATTGACAGGATCACCTGACCGGTGACACGTGTGATGAATGAGTGTGGGCTGAGTGTAGAGGCCAGCCCTCGGGGAGTGGCTGGTTACAGAGGACATATGCTGGAACACTAGAACGTATCCAGCAGATGACTACACTGGCCAGTAAGGGAAGACAATGGATTTTTATCAAGAAGGGGGTTCTTTGATCATATTTCTTCCAGCCATGGATAAGACATGCTGTAGTGTGTAGGATGCCCCTTAGAGGTGCCAGTGTGGAGTCTGAAAGACCAGGCAGCATGGTGTTACCACCGTCCTGTTGGTCTGATGTGTAGGGCTTGAGCCAGTAATACACATTTATGCTGCGGGAAGTGCTGCCTGCATGAGGCCTTTCCCTATATGATTATTTAACCTACAGGACAGATCTGCTGTCTGAGCCTGCACGGTCAGTGTAAAATGGGAGACAGATCTGCTGTCTAAAGACTCAACCTGTATAATCTACGTTATAATATTAGCTATCTCTCCCATGCAGATTTTGACCTGTATTTCTGACCACCAAATCTCCCTTTAAACCTTTTAAAATATACAAAATGTCTCTGAAATGTATAAAATCATGCAACTAGCGTATATTTTGTTGAAGTAGAAAAAACATTACACAGAACTCTAGATAAGGTCTCTTCTCCATACAGACTGCAGAAGCCGCCCAAAGTGGTGCTATTTTGTGGTCTTTATTAATTTTGAACGAGATGTTATATACCACCAGATAACATATTTCTGTAACTTAAATGTTTGCCCCATTTCTTTTTACACCTGTGTTCATATAGACTACTAAAAAAACTGCATTCAATGCCTACTTCTGGTCAATGCTCAAATTAAACTCCCAATATTGTGAAGCAAAAGCTGGACCCAGACTTAACCTCTTATGTAAGACATCAATGCATGTCAAGGCCACGCACAAAATTGAATTTAAAGGCGACGCACCATGGTATTAATATGTAAATGTTAAAAAGGGCTCTATTCAGCTTTAAAAGGCCCTCAACAGGGATTGCTACTGCAAAAACAAAGAGTCATACATTGCGTTTCGCCGTTCAGGAGGTACTCCATTCTGGTCTGTGAATTAGGAGCCAATCAATAAATGTGAAGCATCTGTTAAATAATTCAATGGTTTATCTAAAACATTTATCGAGTGCCACTTCTGTATCCTACAAAATAGGCAAGGACGGAACATGGTGTACTAGTGAAGAGTGGCTAGAAGTGAGACACTGTCCAGCTGCTCCCCGCCTCTTTCTCCTCTTCCAAAACATAACGTGGCACCTGCTCCATTTCATTCTTCTTTCATCTATTTCTTGCAAAATTGTAAACAACGGATATTGCGATGCAACAAATTATTGCCAAAATAGTGATGATGCTCCCTCTCACCAAAATACAATTGAATCAAAACTTTGTGACAATTTTTTTTAAATTCTTTATATTGAGTTTTGTCTAAAAACATTACATTAATTCCTTCCGAGCTCAAGGGATGTACTTAGGAGACAGCAGTGTGGGGTGGGGGGAGGGGAACTAGTTAGCTGTTTAGCTGTTTTGTTAGGGGAGGAGCGGGGGGAGGGGGAAGAATGAGACCAGTGTAGCGATATCTCCACTGGATAATGGACATGTAAGCTGCCCATAGGAACCATAGCTGTAGGGGAATGTATGATGTGTAATATGCTGTACAGCATGTGGCAAATGTCTGAATTTATTGGTACCATGATCTGTAGACTCGCTGATCGTTTAAAAAAGGCAATAAAATGTGTTTTAAAAAAAGAAATTACATTACGTCAACAGCCCTACTGAACCCACCTTGTGCCATCACAATAAAGGTGAGTCCTATGCACGTCAGCACCACACTCCAGTTGGTAACATTAGTTACATAGTCATGGAATCATCCTATACAGGTTATAATATCTACTTGCTCTCCATCCCCCTCCAGGAGGTCCATATTCGGTGGATCAGTCAGTGTAGCTAACATTTCTGCTCATTCAGCAAGCGTCTGTGTAACCTTATCACCCCTCCTCTGTAAAAGGCCCATCCTGACTAGTCTTTCTTCCAGCGGGCCTCTGCCGGTGTGTCGAGGGCACCCAGGAGCGGCTCCTCCGCTATGGCGGAGGAGTGTTGCCCCACTGTTTTCTTGGAGTGTGAGAAGCAGAAACATAAAATGGTAATAACTTTTAGTTCTTACCATTTTATGTTTGCGTTGCGGACTGGTGGGTGAGCGTGGCTGCTCTGGTCTCTGAGCAGGGCAGGGGAGGAGTGGTGTGACCACTCCTGAGTTCGCATAGACTGTTTGGTCGGACCTCCATCTCAACCCCCTTTCCCATGCAACCCACAAACACGCCCCCCCACCCGCGAGCCATGCCGGCCGGGACTGGGGCCACCCAATGTATAAGCAGTTCTTCTTTTGGCAAGTACTGTCCCGAATGTCCACACACATTCTTAATCTTATTTAACAGCCTTTACATATAGGCATTATACCAGGTAGGCACCTTTCTATGGATTTCTCTACAGTCAAATCAGTCATATCTTTCATAGTTTGTACCCCTTCCTCCCCATAAAATATCCACTTTTGGACATTTCCACGTCCTAGACAGGAAATCAGCTTCTGACGTACCACACCTACCACACCTGGATGATATATCAGGCTAGATCTGTGCCCCTTGCCATGGTGTAAGGCATGTTCTGTGTAAATATTGAAACTGTAGGAGTTGAAACGAGCGCTCGGGTACGGTTTTCACACGCTCGCAAGCCAACCTCCTTTAAGATGCAGTTCGCTGCTCCAGGAAGTCAACTGCCCAGCGTTCCCAGGCCTTCTGGGTGTTACTACATCTATCTAATACTCACGCAGCATATATTATAGTTATCTGGTCCCTACACTCAGCCAACTCTAGGATCTCTTGGGCGCCTACATGTCCAATGGAAGACTCGGGGAATTCCAAACACCTTGCACTGCATGCAATATTTATACTGCAGAAACTGACGAGCACTACCCCAAACTGCTCTGCTCCTGTGTCTGCAAAAAAGATATGAATCTGTTATCGCAGAGGCCACCCCTGAAAGGGAACTCATGGGCCGGCGCAATAACAACCACCGCTGCTCTAAAAAATCAAGTTTGAGCCACAGTGCTGTGCCCAAAACAAAGGAGGGGGCTCACCTCACACATCACCCCCCCCCTCCCCCCCCACAAGAGACGGCGTGAAGGGGGCGCAAGGATGACCTGACCAATGGCAGGGCTAGGTAATGTGTTGAACACCCCAATGGGGTAGCTGCGGCCATGAAAACAGGGGAGATGGGGGTGGTTATAAGGGCAATGCTCGCCCAGCATAGATACTTGTTTCATTGCAGGGAGCTGGGGAGCGGTGTGCACAGCAGTTTTTTGAGGAAGAGTAATATTACCAGAAGATTTACCTTGCAACGGTGGACTGGTCCTCGTGGTAAGAGGCTGCGTGCGGAACACCGGTGGCCATGTCGGCCGAGTGTGGTGTCTTGCTGACAACAAAGATCAACTCAGATCCTTTTTAGGTCTTGCTGAATACTATGCAAAATTTATACCATTGTTTGCGGACAAAACCATGCACATGAGAAACCTATTAAAAAATTGCCTCTGCACCTGCCTTAGCCACATTTAACACTGCGTATGATTCAATAATTATTTCTGATGCAAGTAATGTTGGGTTAGGTGCAGTTTTGATGCAAAATCAGGATGGTCATTTAGTCACCATAGGTTTTGCATCTAGAACTTTGAAGGGTGCTGAGTATAAGTACTTGACGTTAGAAAAAGAAACTCTTGCTTGTTGGTGGGGTATTGAGTATTTTCATAAGTATGACTATGGCACTGTATTCAAAGTCAGATCTGATCATCGTCCTTTAGTGGATCTTTTTACGACAAAAGGTTGTGGCCGAGCCACTTCAAGAATTGCTAGATGGCAATATAAACTACAGGGCTTTCACTTTAGGGTTGAATATATACCTGGTGCAAGAAATATTCTTGCAGATTGTTTATCTAGATTACCAGTAGTTGATGACAATGAAGTGGAAGAAGATAATGATCTGGAGAAAGTAATTTCTATTTGTGAAGTATCCAATGGATGTATACAAGAGAGAGAACGGAAATCTGCTTGTGAGAATGATGTTGTACTTAAGAAAGTAATTGAGCACATCAAATCTTCGTGGCCTAATAAGGCTGATGTGCCGGAGTGTTTGCGTCCTTTCTTTCAAATATCTCATGAATTGTCTTTAAAGGGTGATATTTTAATGAGAAGCTTACAGCTTGTTGTTCCCACTGATTTGCAACAAACCATTTTGGATATGGCTCATGAAGGACATCCTGGTATGACAAGCATGAAACGCAGAATCAGAAGTGAATTTTGGTGGCCAGCTAGGGACAAAGCTGTTGAACGTAAGGTCAGGGATTGCATAGAATATTGTATCAGTGATAAATCTCAGAAAATTGTATTGTATGATCATCTTCCCGTGTCCAGACCATCTCTTGTGTGGGAATGTGTTTCTTTAGACATTGCTGGTCCCATATGTCTAGGTCAGAATCCCATTTACGCAATCATTCTCATTGATCAATTATCTCAATGGCCTGAGGTAAAAATCGTTCCTCATATTACTTCGAAAGTAGTCATTCAATTGTTAAATGAGGTGTTTGAAAGGGAGAGTTTCCCAACTCTTATAACTGACAATGGGGTACAGTTGATTTCTACTGAAATGAAAAACTTCCTCAATAGGCATGGCATCATCCACAACCGTTCTTCAGTATATTACCCTCAGAGTAATGGGATTGTAGAAAGGTGGATCAAAGTCTTTAAGGAAGGTTTACAGTTAGCTTGACTACAATTCTTGCCATTGGAAATAGCTATTAGTGAAGTTCTTTGGAGCTATAGGAATACTCCAAGGAGTAGTGGTGATCTTTCATCTTTTGAGAAGATGAGGGGAAGGAGGTGCATGTCTAATTTGAGTCAAGCATGGATGAGAAATGTACTTATCGATAAGAACGATAATACTGTGTCCCAGAGGTGTCTTGATAGAGTTATCTCTTCTCCAGATAAAGTCAATGACTGGGTTAGGGTCAAGAAAGGAAGGTTGATTAAATCTGGAGAGTCTCGTTTTTCTCAACCTTTGAAAGTAGTTCGTGTTGGTCATCAAGTGGTCGAATTGTCTGATGGAAATGTTTGGAGTCTTTCCAAGGTGGTGAAGATTCCTCAGAGTCTGTGGCCTGATAGGGAAGTCTCTGTTTCTACTGGTTTAACATCACCTAAGATCTCTTACAACAGTACTAATTGGAGAAAGTCTATTACGTCAAAAGATGGACTTCTCAGTAATTGCCGTGCACAAAGATCGCGGCAAAGTCCTGTGTGGTATAAGGATTATATTGTAGGCAAGTGATATTCTTTCCTTGTTGTTTTTTTTATTGTATATATTTATTCAGACATTTGGTAAATTCATTTTATTCTCTACGTGTAATTTTTTGTAATGTTTAATGTTCTGAGCACATTTGTTTTTATCAATTTACTTATGTTATCTCTTTAATGTTGTTCTTTGTTTTCCTGAAGAAGGGGAATGTGTGGTGTCTTGCTGACACATCTGGAATCTGGAACACCTTGTGTGCTCGAGATTCCGGAGGAGACAGTTAGACCCGGGCTCGTAGAAAGGATTTGTTATACATCTCTCCCGAGAATAAATCATCTTACCTTTCTTCAAACATGAAGCACTCTTTCTTTATTACACCGAGCCCGGGCAGGAGCGCTGCCTGGGGAACGGCACGGGGATCTCCTCAGCTGCGGCATAGATAGCCGGGAGAATTGTGGAGTGGCCACTCCACAGGAGCACCATTGCCCGTGAGACCTACCGGATCAAGAGAGGTCAGAGACGCTGACGTCAAAGTCGACGGAAACAGTTGCTGGTCTCAGCGTGGGCCCATCATCCGCAGCTGAAGCAGGCACCGAGGCGGATTGTTGGGCATCGCAAATCTAAAGCACTAAACAGAACTTCGGCGGAGCCGCTGTTTTAAAAAAACTTAAAGCCGAGATAGCCAGGCCGCGAGACACTAGCCTGCCCGCTCGCGGGGACGCACTTCTAGCGCGAAGCCCCACCCTGTCTGTCCAGACCCACTCAGGAAGTGTTGCCTCACCTGCTCCTTTGTTTTTCCTCAACAAGAAAAGAAGTGGGCATTTAGGCAGACAGGACGTTTGACCCACTTGGAGTTGCAAGGTGTGGAATTTGGTGAGGGCCCCCTCAGCCTTGTCTTCACCCCTCCATCGCCGCAAGCTGAACAGAGTGCAGGGGTAAAGTGAGTAGGCTTAGGTGGGCCAGCAGGAATGGCATAAAACTGTGGTGGACTTTTGGAGGGAAGGCTTGCTCCCCCCCACCCCTCAGCCCCCCTGAAGCGCCAGTCTGACTTGGAGAGCAGGAACTGTGGGCAATTAAAAAAAAGACAACGGACTAGGACGAGACAAGAGTTCAAAGCCTTCTAAAGTTATGAAAAGATTCTAAAGGGGGGTTAAACTTCACAAGGGCTTGCTGGTGCATAAGCAGAGCTGCAGTACCCCGCTGACCCTTGCTGCACGGCACAAGGGCGTCATGGAGCCACACAGGGAGTTGTAACCCAGTCCTGGATACTATGGAGGACAATGGAGAGTGAGGGCTCAGGTGGCCAGCCAGGCGAAATGAGTGAGTTGCTATGACAGATTCGGGCAGCATCTGAAGTGCACGGGACAAGTTGGCTGCAGCCGCACCTGAGCAATGACGTGGGCGAAGGCCGAGCAGTCAACAAATCAACGGGATGCCAGCAACCAGGAAGCAACAGAGGCCTCCAGGGAAAAGACCAAAGAGGGTTGAGGTGAAGAAGGGGCACAAGAAGACCGAGCCACAGCCTGTAGCCAGCACGGCTACGGCAGGCCTAGAGGCGAAGCCAGCAGCACGCCATTGAATGGTGAGCATATCAGCGCAATTGTCTAAAATCAATAGCCTGCTTGCTGTTCAATGGTGTAAGTGCACAGGGTCACAGCACAGCTGGCAAGGGGGACCCTTGGGGGGCGGTCTCTAGGCTCCCATGGCACCTGGTGGATCCAGGAAGCACACAACTGGGGCGCTTGCAAGTGCAACAGGAGGGGCATGTTAGCGAAAGCGGCAGATCTGGCCGGGTGACCAGCCAGGGTACGCAGGGTGCAAGCGAGGCAATAGTGTCCCCTTCAACTGGCTGGGACAGCGAAAGCAGGGCAGGCAACCCGTCTCGGTTGGAGCAAGTCCCAGAGCCATATGCAAGGCCATCACCAGGGCAGCCATCCATGATAACAAGAGCCACCGGGTTGGCAAGCCTCATCCCCTGGCAGTCAAAGAAGGATATGGAGGAAGGAATTTATCGACATCTTTTCACAACTAGAGATAAAGTTAGATTGTTTGGACCTGACCGTGTGCGATAAGAAAGAGGAAGACAGAAGGGAGAGGAGAAGAGGGAGGAAGGAAAGGAAATGAACTTAGATAATTGGCTGAATGCATTCAGAATTATGGCATGCATCATTGTAGAGAATTTCCCCCACTGTGCAGCAGACCTCCGGCCCTACGAAGCTAACATCCACGGAGCACATTGGCATTTTCCGGGTGACACCTGCCTGGAGTACAATAAAGATTTTAGGTTAATAATGTAGACACACCTGGACATGGAGTGGTAGCAGGGGAAACACCCAGTGTCAAATTGCAGACACAGCAAGCAGCGCGGAGGGAAAAAAGAGAAACAGAAGAAGCACGGAGGCTGGGCGGAAGGGGTACAAAAAGACAATGGCGGCTTCCAGTTAGCAAGATCCCCCATCAAAACATACCAGCTCAGGTGGCTCGCCAACAGATACCTCAATGGAAGTGACGCAGCCCTTTTGGTGACCGGTTTTGAGGAGGGGTTTAGAATTCCATTCCATGGCCCCTTACCCGAGGCCAGGGTAAAGAACTTGAAATCAGCCTAGGGGCACCCAGAGGTGGTCCGCCCAAAAATCGAGAAAGGAAGCTAGCCCCTGCCCAAAAAACCTGGTGATCTCACCCCTGGGAGTGGCGCCGAAGCAGGAGAGTGGCCATTTCAGGCTCATTTATCACTTATTTTTTCCCCGAGGGCTCATCAGTAAATGATGGGATCAGTCCGGCAGCATGCTCTGTGGGGTATGATACTGTGGATGACGCCATTAATCTAGTGAAGGCCAAGGGTCAGGGGGGCTCTCATGGCAAAAACGGACATCGAGTCGGCTTTCTGCCTCCTCCTGGTGCACCTGACAAGTTTCCATTTGCTGCATTTCCAGTGGGAGGGGTCAAGGCTATGCCAATGTGGTGCTCAGTATCCTGTGCGTAGTTTGAGCAATTTAGCTCCTTCTTGGAGTGGGCCTTACGTGATTGCCACCCTCAGGGTGGTAAACTACACTACCTCGAGGACTTCCTGTTTGTGGGGCTGACAGGGTCCCCAGAGTGTGGGGACACACTGGCAGCGTTCCAAGCCATGGCGGGGGATCTGGGATTGCCGCTATCGCCAGAGAAGATGGTGGGGCCAGTAATCAAACTCACTTTCCTCAGGATAGAATTAGACTCGGTAGCGGGTACATCCAGACTGCCTCAGGACAAAGTGGAGGAGTTCAGGGAAGAGATCAGGTCAATGTGCGGGAGGGAGAAAGCAACCCTCCGCGAGTTGCAGAGATTGATCAGCAAGCTCAACTTGCGGCCGGAGTAATCCCCGCTGGTTGTGTTTTTGCCAGGTGCTTAACGCAACTGATGGCTAGGCTCACCAAAAACCACCACCACATCCAGCTAGGGACAGGGGTCGAACAGGTTCTGTCCCTGTGGGACACATTCCTGGTGGACTCTAACGGGCTACTCATATGGAGGGTAGGCTGAGTGACAGCCAGACAGATAGCCCTGTTCACGGATGCGTCACACAACATAGGTTTTGGGGCAGTCCTGGGAAAGGAGTGGTGTGCAGGGCAGTGGCCTAGAGACTGGCATGAGAGGGAGATCACCAACAACACATCACGCTCCTGGAACTATTTCCTATTGTAGAGGTGCTAGCAGCTTGGAAATGGAAGCTGAGGAATATGAAGCTAACGCTTTGGTCAGGGCTAGTGTGGTGATTAACAAAGGCACGGCTAGGTGTTGCAACGTACTGAGGTTAATGCGTTACTTGGTTAGATTGCAGCTGGAACAGAACATAGAACTGAAGGCACACCACATTCGAGGGGTGGAGAACTCAGTTACAGATGCCCTATCACGAGCTCTTATGGGCAAATTCAGGGGATTGGCCCAGGTGGAGGGGGAGGCAGGAAGATGACCCTCTTCCCAGAGGACTTTGGTCCCTGGCAGGACAGACTTGTCAGAACTGGTCAATGAGGCTCTCACCCAGGGAGCGGCAAAATGATACAAGAAATACGTAGGAACGGTGATGTAGGTTGGGAGACTTAAGACGCCGGCAGACCCAAGGGAGACAACCAGGGCAGCGGAGCATTTTATACAGTGAGCATACACAGGCAAAAGGTCAAAATCATGGGCGCAGACCCACCTGTCAGCAATAGCGCATTTTTCTAAGATATACATAGGGCAGGACCCCACAGCCACCCATTACATCAGGACAGAAATGAAAGGATTAAAGTGAGCAGAAGGAAAGAAACCTGCTCCCCGGAGACCCATAGATTTAAGAAATTGACCCGGATCACGGACACTCTGGTAGAGGTGGCTAGGGGTAAATTCGAGGTGACACTGTTCAAAGCGGCCTTTACAATGGCATTCTTTGGGGTATTTAGGGTCAGCAAAATCGTGTGGCCAGCAATAAGATGCTTGCAGGCTATCAACGCCAAACCTGAAATAGCAAAGATAGACCTGCTGTTGAGATGGTAAAAAACAGATCAGGCAGGCAGAGGGCCACGGGTACAGCTAGACCGCATTGAGTATCCTAGATATTGTGCGGCCTGCTGCCTTTTGGCCTACATGGCGATACGTCCCACAGGAGAGGGCTCGCTCTTCAAGCACAGAAATGGGGGGCTCCTAATTAAATTTCAGCTCACCGCAGTTATGCCCCGGGACTTAGCCAAAGCTGGGCTTCCGATGTTAGAATTTGGATCACACTCATTCAGGACTGGGGCGGTCACCACAGCTGCGCAACAAGGGATTTGTGAAGCTGGGATCAAGGTGGTGGGCAGGTGGTGGTCCAACGCCTATAAGACATATGTGCGGCCCTAGTTATTGTAAAAGAATGCAATGAAAAGGGGGGGGAGAAGTTGCCGCTGGACCGGGCCACCTGACACTGTGATTGTTGTCTCAGCAGGGTTGCACACCCACCTGGTATGGTTGGTTGGCCAATCATATGTCTCCCGGATGCACACATGGTAGCGGCACAGCGGGCATAAACAAAAGGATTACCAGTCAAAACATGCGTCTGGTGGTGGGTCGGCCCGGGGATGAAATGTAACCAGCTTGCGTCAACCCTAAAGGACCCTTCAGGCGGCTGCTGCCGCATGGCACCCTGATATCTTGGCAATTCATCGGGGGGAACCTTGCGCAACTTGGAAGGAGAGACCTCCTACGCACCATCCAGACAAGCCTAATGGAAGCAACCAAGCTGTTCGGTAGCACCATCATCATATGGTCCGAGATGATCACCAGGCTGGTTTGGCAAGGCGCCGAGTCAACCAAAGCAGATGAGAACTCAAGGAGGAAACTGAACATAGTGGTGAGCACATTGTGCAGGATCAAGGGCCTAGAGAGCATCAGGCATGGTCTGATCAATTCAGGGCACCCAGAGCTCTATGCACATGATAGGGTGCACCTGTGGGAAGAAGGGATGTGGGTGTTTTGGGCCAACCTTTGGGGAGTGATGGTGCTGGCAGGTTGCACATAAACGTGTTTGTTTTTAAAAGTGGCCTAGAGCAGGGGGCAGCCGCCGGGTGATGGAAGCCTCCCTTACAGTGTGGCGGATAAGAAGGGGTACATTGGTTGGTTATGGAGGCACACCGGCCGGGTAGTGTGCAGGAGGAGGGCCACTCACTTGGGGATGCCTTACGGCAGGGTGACGCCGAGATACCAAGAAGTGCACTCTACCCATTGTTTGCAGGTGCTTGCAAAAATCGATGTTTTACTACTGAGGACTGAACTTTATTATGACTTATTAGCCCTGATGAAGTCGGTGGAAATTATGCACAAGACGAAATACTGGCTGCATTCTGTTCAGACAGTTGTCCCTGCCACTTTTAGTCTGTTGTACAATATAACAAGAGACAACGTGTGTTGGCAATTCATGGTATGTATGTAAGTAATGGTTTATGTTAGTTGGGAGTGGGCACAGTGAAGGGATTATCGCAGAGGACACCCCTAAAGGAGGGTTTCACGGGCCTGCACCATACCAATCGCCGCTGCACTGAAAAATCTGGTTCAGGCCCCTTCGGCCCCCTCCCCCAAGAGACGCCGCGAAGGGGGCGCAACGATGACCTGACCAATGGCAGGTCCAGGTAATGTTTTGAAGCCCCAATGTGGAAGCCGCCGCCCAGAAAACGGGGGCGATGCAGGGGTTATAAGGGCACCGCTCGCCCAGCATAGATACTTGTTTTGTTGCAGAGAGCTGGGGAGCGGTGCGCATGGCAGTTTTTCAGACCCACCCACACCTATACTACAGCATTGTCGCAGGGCTGTACAGCAAACAAGGCAGATAAGAAGGGGTACATTGGTTGGTTATGGAGGCACACTGGCAGGGCGGTGTGTAGGAGGATGGCCACTCACTTGGGGATGCCTTACGGCAGGGTGAGTAGGCCAGAAAAGGGGGTAGCAAACAGAGACGGCACTCACAGCCCAGACCTGCCGGATGGCAGGGCTCAAAAGGGACGAAGAGGGTAGCGAGTTGGGGTCTAACTCCTTGAGAGGCCACCCCCCCACACACAATCCGCGTGAAAACCAACAGAGCAATTTATGACCCCAAAACCGGGAAGGAATGATTCATGACTACAAAAGCAGTGCAGGAACGAACTGTCATAGGATGATTCATGGACCTGTAAGATAAGCAAAATTATTTATGGCAGAATTTGCGACAGTCAGTGATTGGGATTTATGGCCAGCGTCATAGCATGATAACCAGGGCACTGTACTGCAAGAGCTGCTTTCTACAAGTCATGCAAATAAAAAACTGCGGCCAACAATGACCACACTATAACAAGAGACAATGTGCGTTGGCAATTCATGATATGTATGTAAGTAATGGTGTATGTCAGTTGGGAGTAGGCAGAGTGCGGGGTTATCGAGAAACAAGTCTCCCACTGTTCCACAAACCATCTGCCGAAGGACATTTATTTTGGTTGGAAAAGGTTTTGAGGACCAAAGCAGGATGTCCAAAACAAATGAGGATCGTGTCCATGCTTTTATCACTCTATGCTACAACTCCCTCATCTGTCAATGTAATAAGCTGGGTCTCCTGGAACCCCCGTCCTATCATGAATAACTCGGGTAAGGTGTAATGTGCGCATGACGCTGCCAAAAGCGATTTGTCGCAACTGGGGCCCTCGTCAAACCAGTAAACTGCATGTTACACTTGTGTTGATGCGTCCTATAAGAATACATCTAGGAGTCTGAAGTCTTCTCCACAGGAGGTTCAGCGTTTCTAGTGTTACGCATCCGCACTTCACAGCCCAAGCCAAGGCACAGATCAAGCTATCTAGTCGAGTGAATGTGTTTGCTGTCATAGGGAACATAGTGTTCTGCAACACATATAAACAAAGGGGTAGAAACACCATTTTCAGCAAAGAGACACGCCCTGTTATGAAAAGGGACAGCATTTTCCAGAAATCCACTGAACCCATCTGTCCATCCACCGTACGGCCAACACCAAGAGAGTACTGGGCAGTTTGCCAACACATCACCCACATTCCCAAATACGTGAAGCTCTATTTTTCCCAATCTTGTCCCATATTCACACAGAGGTTCCCCAAATGCCTCCCAACCATCCCAGGGGAACAGATTAGACTTGTAGCTTGTGTGCAAAACTGAAACCACACCTAACTTTTCCAGCTCTTCCAGCAGCCAAGTAGCCAAATACACTAATGCATAGTCAGCATATAGTGAGATGATGTGGGGGACAGTACCAATTCAGATACCCATGGAAGGAGCTGAACTCATAACCTGCAAGAAAGTGACTCAAATTGCCTACACAAACAACATGGGCAATAAAGGACATCCCTGTCTAGTTCCCCTCTCCAATGCCCAGGAATCCATTATTATTCCTTACGTATGTACCCTAGCCTTGGGGCCTGTATATTTGCAACAACTATTTAATATTATGATGTTCATATGCACAGTTTACTATTACCACAATGTTTCTAAGAAGATTTTTTTTTAAACTAGAGGATTACCGTACAATGTGAACACTTCTCTTGTGAATATGTACAAAAATGATTATTAAATAATGCAAAACTCAGGGTCACTGATGGTGGTGCTCTACTAATTCATCACACATAGCTCTGAAATCTGAACAATATTTTCCTTTGAAAGTGATGTGATTTTCATTAATTTGCTTTGCTAATTTTCTTCCTTATGCAGATCCACTGGAAAAGAGTTACACCGCAGACACAGCTTTTTCTGTGTGAATATAAATTTGCTCAACGTGGCAGAATATCTCATCTGCTGCATAACTTGCAAATTTGAGAAAAATGGGAATTCAGCTTGTAGGAAATTTGACTCTCTCTGCACTATCACCCCAGATTTTTTCTTTTGTCATTTTGCTGATCTCTATTTTCGCAGTCCATAGAACTATGTGCATTTTACAGTGCTGTGCTCCCCTTTTAAACTGATGATGCATACCCCTGATTGGCATGTTGAACCTACCTGTAAATGCTTAGTATATGGTATCAAGTGTACCCTGGTACTGTAAATTAAATTATTCTAGTAGACTGCAGCACTCATGTCATTAACTGCAGTGGCACTCTTAAGCATGTCTCCAGACCTACCATTGTAATGTGGCTGTGCAGTTTTAAACTGCAAATTATAGCCCTTTTTCAACAAGCCTAAACCTTACTTTTAAATATTTATGTCACCCCTCAATCGGCCTCATTGTCCATAGGGCAGTGTCATGGTGTTTGGAAAATAGGAACTGTAAACGTTTAATGTTAATTGTATCCTTACAATAAAAATGCCCTGTAGCAGGGTTGGCTGTTCCATAGAAAAAGCATTGGGATACAATAGCAAGCTTAAAAAAATGTGATCTCCATCCACGAAACAGCTTCAAATTACATTTTTGGACTTTTTCATATATTTATTACAAGCCCAATTCCCTGGTGAAGTCGGATTTGTAAGAAATATTTTGGCAAGATGACTTTTAAAAAGTCAATTTTGCCCTGCCTAAAAAGTCACTGGAAGCTAAATTTGCATTTTGCTGTCTTTCTTCTGCCAGTCAGAAATTAGCATTTCAGTGGACATGAATGAGGTCCGAACTTGCTTCGAGGATAAGGACAAAAGCTTTGGCTGTGGGGAGGTATTGTTGTGCCCTTGACAAGATGACCTGTTGAATGGGTCCAAAGACTTAATTGCGTTCAAAGAGGCCTACCTTATCACAAGCAGATGTAAATAGCACACATGACTTCACCCATCTTTTGTCCATTTAGCCAGACCGGATTCCATCACATTGTCAGATCTTGATGGAGTTTCAAGACCACCTTGACAGGTCTGTTGGACTTTTTCATATGACGTTGTGGTAACACTTTAAAGGAGGGAAACAAAATAGCAAAACAATTTGTGAGTAGCTGATGTCTGGCTGCTGAAAGCTCAGATTTGTCCACTTAGACTTCTGACTCCGAGTTTGTTGGCGGTGCAGGGACTGCCTGAAACTAGATTTTAGTGTTAAATGTGGGGGAACACTAGGATTATCATAGTACACTCCACACACACGTACCAGCCTCCAGAACCTGAGTTTACTGTGTCCGAAGACTTAGGCGATTTTGCAAATGCCCAAAGTAGGAAGGGTTAGGCCCGGGAACCTTTCCCACCCACAAGCTCATGGCAGGCATAAATGTGAAATTTCCAGGCACCTACTTTAGAACACTCCTGAAAATGTGGAGGGTCACAAGAGGACTGAGCCTGCTATCTGAGATCTCAGAAGAGCCTAATATACTGGACCAGTTCACCCTCTTCTACCCAGGACAGAAGAACTGGACTCCAAGGGTCTTAAGGATGGGATTCTGCTAAAGCTACAGGACACAACAAGCTACAAGAGGCATTTTCCTGCAACTACCTAGCTGAGCAGTGGTAACTGGACCTGGACTAGATCCTCCTGTTGGCCTCTGCCTGTTACCCTGTGAGTCACTAAATTCCTTCCCTGTGGTTTGAGGGGGCTTAGCAAGTGAACTCCTGTGGTGGATTGGGAGTTAAAGGACTAAAGTTAGAAGATAAAATCTTTGATAAGGATAAACCTGGTTAGTGTATTCGACCTGTGCTCCAATGAGTCTGGGGCAAATTGCGCCTAAGTAATTTTCCACTGGGACCATTAACTAGCATTGACTTTTAGTGCTTCTTGGTGCTATTTTTGCTTAAAATTAAAAAAATCCATATATCCAGGTCCCCTTACTGGATTGTTGTCATTCTGGTGTAATTGTTGGTTTATTACATATTACTCTATTTTTCTAATTCATATTGTTTGGCCTTTCAACTTTATTATTGTTTAAGCACTACATAAATACTTTACAAATTGCCTCCAAGTTAAGCCTGTCTTACTGTGTCCCATCGCTACCAGGGGTTAAGCTTAGGATAATTTAGTGACTTTAAGGGTTCACCCTGGGAAGGAATGTGATTGTTACTTGTGGTGGGTAATTACCCCTCTCAACTAATAACCCAAATTCCTAACAGAAGTTCAAACGGATCAAACGTTTTTATAAACACTGCACACAAGTCCAAGATCATGCCCAATGCTTTGCAAATATCATCTGGTCACCTTGCAGCTGCTGATTGCAGGTTTTAGATATTTAAAAAGGGAGATTATTTAAAAGGGGAGATTATTTTTCCTTGTAAATGTTACATATACCAAATTAGTGGGCTGGAGAAAGGAACATTTTCTGAAGCAGGATACAAAAACTCTAAATAATTAAGGGTAATTGTAGCCGGCTGAGAAGAGGATCAGTGAGGTGAGCACTTAATGCAGACAGATGTGGTGATCTGGAGGACATGAGTTTGATCATCATAATTTGAGGTGTAGTAGCTCTTATTATTTACAGTGCTTAAAAATTAAGAAGTGTGGTGTGAAGTGCTGTTTAACAAACTAATTACTATTATTAAAATACTTTGCTTCACTTTTCACACAAATACTCACACATCTTGAAACCTAGTGTGGCACGCACAAGATAAATATGTAATATACATTTTGATCTGCAAGGCTGTTTTATAAGAGAAACCTATGCTAATGGAGGCCCAGCAAGCTGCACATAGGGGTGCCCGGGAACTGAGAACATGCTCTAGAACATAACTCGGATGGGCAAAATAAATGAGGCACACCTTCTCAAATAAGGCATTTGTACATGTAGGTTTTTTTTCTGCACAGGGATACACAAAGGGGCCTATTCACAATCTGCAGTACTGCAACAATACTACTAACATACTACACAATGATATTCACTAACCTACATGTGGAGGTCAGTGCCTCCACCCCTCCTTCCTTTTATGTGCAGAGAACTCCACTCTGACTGTGGAGATCTCTGAACACCTATGTATATGTTTTTGTGGTAAATGTTTGGAGGGACCAGGGGAGTGGCAGGTGAACCAGTAGGGAATACTCACTACTAAAGGGGATACGGTTTGAGAAGAGTATGGAGGGGTGGGGAGGGCTAGTGAGAGAAAGGCACTCATCCACAAAAGAGTAAGACCATAGCTATTCACAATCTGCACTTCTATAGTTACTATAGCCAACAAGCACTGGCAAAGCCAATAGAGTCATAGTGCTTTTTTTATCTCTTAAGCCATGTTGCTATGCAACATGTGGAAAAAAACAATGTATGGCAAGCAACAAGAGGGAGGAGGGTGGGGGAGTGTGGAGCAATGGACAGCAGTGGGAGGGCAGGGGCCATTTTAGAGCTTGTTCACATAGAAAAAAAGTAGCTCCGGCTATGAAAGCAGCAGCTTAACACCCCAAAAGGGAGATGTACCTGTTCCATGCTCCAGAGAAAACACAAACACACGAAAGAAGACAAAGGGAGACAGGGAACCAACAGGAAATCGTACACATTGACCAATGGAAAGCAAGGAAATGAGAGTGACAAAAAAGCCAACAAAAGGTAAGCAATGGGTAGGCTTTTAAGATATTTTTTTAATTTACAAGTGATTTCGCAAGCACAATGGTAGTGCTGTGCAGGTGAAACCTAAAGAGGACCCAAAGCAGCAGTGAATGTACTCCTTCTCAGAGCTGGAATACTTTCAGCACCACGCATGGATAACCACTGGTACTGCAACATTCTTTCATAGCAAATGAGTCAAAGACTTAAAATAAACGCCTTTTGGAATGTTAAATCAAATTCACTTCTTTTATCTTTTTAAAAATATAGATACATTTATTCTAACACTAAAACTTATATATGAATAAAACATAACTGTTAGTTTGTCATAAAATATTAATACCCTTTAAAAGATTATGTAACTTTAATTATAAAAATAGAAAATTAAATTAATTCAATACATATCTTTAATGTTTATTACAAAATAAATAAATATAAATGTTATACTTTAAGCAGGATGTTTTTAATTTACCTTTTTGGAAAATAAATTTTAACATAATATAGTAAAAATATTTATAGACATTACGTTAATCATGCTATAGCATTAAAAAAAATTGTTTTACATTTCAAATAAATATATTAAATTAATGTTCATTCATATTTAACATTAAAATATGTTTACAATTTTTTTAAGTTCATAAAGTTTAAACTGTTCCTTATACTTTGCCATAGGTAAATCTCCGCCCTAGTGGCAGAGACCTCCGCCAAAGTGTGAAAAGTTACAAGTAGTAACTTTGGATTCATTAATTGGGCTCCACTTTCAGAATTCAGTGGGTGGGGACATATATGTCTACACTTCTGAGTAAACTTTCACTCGTAAATGCCAAATAGCTAAAAGTGGTAAACTTATAAAATGTAATAAGGTAATCCCAATGTTATCCTATGGGAGATATAGGCCTTGCAGTATTGAAAAATAAATTTTAGAGTTGGTCACTACCAGGACATGTAAAACAGAAAAGTACATGTCCTGCTTTTTAAATAGGTTGCACACTTCGCTCTGGAATATCCAGGGCCTACCCTAGGGGTGATTTATATGTAGTAAAAATTAAGGTTTGGCCTGGCAAAAGGTTTACTTTGCCAGCTGGAAATGGCAGTTTAAGCTGCACACACAGGCTCTGCAATGGCAGGCCTGAGATATGTTTAGAGGGCTACTTAAGTGGGTGGCACAAGCAGTGCTGCATACTGTCTAGCAGAATTTAATTAACAAACCTTAGGGACATGTAGTGCTTAGAGTCCTAATATCAGTAAATATTATGTCAGAAAAAGTGGAGGGTAAAGGCAAAATGTTTGGGGTGACCCTGCAAAAAGGGCCATATACAACACCTACAAACTTTGGGCATTTCTGAAACCTAGAGACCCAGGCAATTTGAGGGTAGTGTGGCTTGCATGCATCCTACTATGTTTTCTTACCTTTTTTACCCAGAATGCGCTGAAAACTTCAAACTATGGCTAAAATCACACATTTTCCTCAACTTTCCAGAATGTGTAGGAATTCACAAAATTCATGCTACTCAGCATTCCCACAACTCTCCTGATAAAAACGTTACCCCACCGGAGACCAGTATATACAAACCCATGGACCATGGAAAGACCACATTGCCTTTTAAAGGCCACTGTTTTTAACCCTTCATGATGAGGGCAATAGGCTCAGCAACATAAATGAGGTACCATTTTTATTGATAGCAGTGTGGGAATACAGGGTGGTAAGAAGTATGTGGATGCTCACAGAATACAGAGCTTTCCCTCACAGAAATGAGGAACATGTGTGATTTTAGCCAAGGTTTGAGATTTGCATGACATTCCTGGATGGAAAATGCAGCGGGATCTGCACACATCACATCACCCGGGAATCTCCTGGGTGTCTAGTCTTCAGAAATATCTGGGCTTGACAGGTTTCCTTGGGTGGTGGCTGAACCCAGGCCCAAATGCCACGGTTACCCACATCGCTGGGATATTTTGCAATTCAAAAATGTTAATGTTTCCGTGTTACATTTTATAGCCATTCCTGTCGTGGGTGATAGGCTCAGCTACACAAATTGGGTACTGTTTTTATGATGAGACTTTTGGGATCACAGAAGTGTAGAACATTTGTTATAATCAATTGAATTTCTCTCTATTTTTGGCTTCTAAATGTAAGGCAGTGTTCAAGAAAGAGCACATTTGTAAAATGCACTTCGAATCACATGATGGTGTGGGTAACCCGAAATTCAAAGTACAAATAGCCTATTTCTAAACTCAGTATATCAAAAATACATGTTTCATTAATACCGATTTTTTTCTTCATTAGATTTTACCTTTTGAATTGCAGCATGATCAGTCCACTATGAAAACACATTATATTCTGCAGCTCAGTTGCTTGCTCTGGGCATTGTATGTTTTTCAACAACCCTCAAACACTATATATACCTGCTATCAAAAGGGTCTGACAGACTTAAGGGCATTTTACTTTTATAAAGACATATTACTTTTATAAATTGGCCATTGCAAAAATTACAAATGAAAACACTGTCATCTATTACTAGGTTTCTCTACTTATTTTCATAATTTTTTTCAACAATTAATTTCTTTGGATAAACCATGAGTGATCTATGTAAATAACCCCCTTGTTGAATTTGAAATATTGGCTCTTGTTTTAGAAATCTATAGCTTTCCAGGTTCAGCCATGTGTTTCACATAAGTTACATTAGTTACACAATACTAGAAGTAGGGATACACCACAAAAAATAGGAAAATCGACTACTGCTTAGAAACTTTCTTTAACAGGTGGTAAACAAATATTACTTTTTCAGCTCTACTTGTTCCTGAAAGCTGCGAAGAGGGTGCCCTTACCAGAGCAAACACTTTCAAGATTGCTTTTTAGAAAAAAAAGCTTTCTTTCTTTCACATCACTTTTTTACCATTTAAAGGCTGTACCCAGGGCGTAGCGGGGGCAGGTGGCACCAGTTTTGGGGGTGACAGTCTCCCCCCTCTTACATGCGCCAGCAACCCCCCGCTCCCACCAGAGGCCGTCGCGAGAGATCGCCAATACCCCCGCTCTTACCTGCGGCCGTCGCATGGGCAGCAAACGCAGGGGTTACGATGGGGGGCCAAAGGTCTAGCTACGCCACTTGCTGTACTTTGGCTATTTCTAGGTTCCCTCCAGGAGAATCCACTAATTCTGGGTACCTTTATAACCCTCCAACATGTGGGAAAATACAAATGCAAATTTAGCCTGGATACCTTTTGTGGACAATAAACGTTATGAAGGCTTAAGCACAAAGTACATCAAACATCAAAAAAGGACTCGGCATTGGGGAAAGTCTAAGCAGCTAAGGGGTTAAAATCTAAAATAATTGTCACAGCACAAGTATGGGTCCTGAAAAAGCACTGGGCCTGGGGAATTATGACACTTGTCCAACCCTTCTACCTCCCCCTTCTGACAAGCCTGCAAGTTAGCAGACTACATTTTTTAAGTACAGGTTAAACTGTAGACATCAAGAACACTTACAAAGCTGCAGTGTGGGACTTGTGTAGGTGCTATGCTGTTGATATTGTCTAAATTAGCTCTGCCCATCTACTTTTAACCTCCTCGGTGCCGCGTTGCTGCTTCACCCACATGACTGTATAGGAGGGAGGCACCTGTGTTGTGTTTGTGCAAGTCTGGAGCACCTTGAAGATAACACTCTGCATATTCCCTTTACACAGAAGGCACAGCACTGTGGATTATCCACAGCTTTTCAGTTCACCCAGTGGCACAAGGTTGGCCTTCAGCCAGTGCTGTTTTTTTGAGCTAACAGGACGAAGCATGAAGCAAGATGCAGATTTTACTTTCACTTTTACAGTTATAAAAATAGACCTACAAATCACAGCGTGCTTAGTGCCAATATCGGCAAACACTCACCCTCCCCTATACAGGATTCTCCTAGAGCAATAACCAGACAAGACACCTTCTTTGTGGAGAAAATTGCTGCAGGTTTATTAGCATTACAAATATGCCAACATTGGTGGGTTATCTTGCGGGCGATCCCAAGGCAGGCAGCCCCTCGCCGCCTGCCACCTGATGAGCCAAATGACACCGTGGCCCTGCCCAACGGTGTTTGCCATATTTTTTGGGGAGGGGAGACCTCTCCCACCGGTGGCCCAACTGCCCACCCCTTTGCTCACGCCCCATAAGGGGGCGGAGCATGCCAGGCATCCCCAGGTTGCTCAGGTCCACAACAGCCCATAGGACTAATGGGGCGCCGTCGCTCCTCCAGGGTCCAAAGCGAGGACCTCCCTGTGGATATTTGGCCTTTGCACCCTTGTTGTGCTCCTGCAGAGGGTATCCGTATGTACCTTACAGCCTCTGGATCGCCCTGTAACTCCGCCACAGCCCTGGGTGTGGCCACCGTCACCCCAGAGCCCCCCACCAAGATAGCCTTCATTACTTACACCCTGCTGTCTTTAAGGCCTCCCCCAGATCAGGGGTTACGATGGGGGGCCAAAGGTCTAGCTACGCCACTTGCTGTACTTTGGCTATTTCTAGGTTCCCTCCAGGAGAATCCACTAATTCTGGGTACCTTTATAACCCTCCAACATGTGGGAAAATACAAATGCAAATTTAGCCTGGATACCTTTTGTGGACAATAAAAGTTATGAAGGCTTAAGCACAAAGTACATCAAACATCAAAAAAGGACTCGGCATTGGGGAAAGCCTAAGCAGCTAAGGGGTTAAAATCTAAAATAATTGTCACAGCACAAGTATGGGTCCTGAAAAAGCACTGGGCCTGGGGAATTATGACACTTGTCCAACCCTTCTACCTCCCCCTTATGACAAGCCTGCAAGTTAGCAGACTACATTTTTTAAGTACAGGTTAAACTGTAGACATCAATAACACTTACAAAGCTGCAGTGCGGGACTTGTGTAGGTGCTATGCTGTTGATATTGTCTAAATTAGCACACCCCATACCTTGCACGAGACTTTCAACCAACCAATAGGACTTTATATAGTGCATTCAAATTGTTTGCTGATGCGTATTATGTGGGGACTAAAAGGCAAGATCTAGAATACTAAGTGCTGCTGCCTAAATGCCATGATTGACAGTGACGAGGGCATCTGGACAAATATGCATAGCCCCTTAGAGTAAATTGCCTCCATGTGGCTATTTACAAAATCACCACTTTGGTCAATTGTTCAGATAGACAGGCAGAAAACGCATTGGTTCCTGAGATAAATATAGTCTACAGGAGGAGAGAACTAGGGGCATGGCTTGTTGTGGAAGGGGTGAATATCAGCCGTGGACCATGCAGGTAACAGTGGTGAGGTTGGGGGGGGGAGGGGATTCCGACGGACAAAGACGAGGGGAAATAAATTATTTATTTAATTTTCCCTCTGCATCGTCCCTCGAAATCCCCCCACCCGGTCCCACCGCCCCAACCTGCACAGACCGCAGCTGGTGAATACTGGAGAAGGTAATGGTAGTGGAGGATAAGACCAGTGGCGGCTGCCACTGAGTAGTACGGGTGTGCAGGGACAGGGGGAGATTGGGAAAAAAAAATGAAAAATTACTTATCATGCTGCCGACCGCCGCCTCGCCTCCATCCTTTTCTGTTCCTGCCAGAAGCGCCCTTGTTCGGATCTCAGACGGGGACTTTGAGCCTGTGTATGTTCTCCACCCCTTTGAACCTGTGCATGTTCTCCACCCAGGCTGTACAATACAGCCGGCGGAGAACATGCAAAGTGCGCATGACTGCCCGGCCAAAGGGTCATGCGCACTTAAGTGCCCCAACTACTCCTCCTCTGCTGGCTGTCACAACAGCACTGCCCTGCCCCGTACACTTGCCTCGCAACAGAAAAATTAAAAGATAATAACAAAGGGTTATTATCAATTCATTTTTCCTTCTTCCACTGCTCAAAGAGCAGTGGGGAAGCGCTCCTCCGCATCAGCAGAGGACCCATCACTGGATAAGACACTGGAGTGAGATAAGAATGATGAAGGGAAGTAAGCAAATGTAGTTGAACGAGACAAAGGTCCATAACTCACTGGTGCACACGCTAGAAGGTGTTTAAAGGGCTGAGGGTTCGAACATGGATCAACTCAGTGATGCCCCTGCAGGATCAAATGGTGGCTGAGGTCATTTCAAGTACTCCTAGCATCTTGGTGACTGGCGTCCAGGGGAAGTGATGAGGGTCATAATTTAAGTGGTAGGAAGGAATAAACTGAAATTGACAGGGAGCCTGTGTGGGTAATGTGACTGCCTCCACATAGGGAGCTTTCTATGTTTATGAGTGTCCATTGGGGAAAAGTGAGGGGAGAGGAAACTGGGTCATCCAGATCTCCAGCATGAAGGCACTGTTGAGATTGGTGTCAAGGGTGATAGGAAAGAGGAGAAATGCTGGTAGAGTGTGAGTGATTGAATCCATGTTTTGATGGTGTTGGGGGCAGAGATCACTCTTATGGAGTGTGTGGTATGGAGTAAGCGTTTGTTGGTTTACGTGGATAGTTGTATAATAATGGGTGAGAGTGAGCAAGAGGTCTCTGGGATTTGATTGTTTTGCTGTCCAGTCATCGTTCTCTAGCAGGAGGGCAGGGTGTGAACACAACGCCAGGCAGCCCCTGTGGCACAAGGGAGCCTGTGCCCTTCGTGGGGGCCCGACAAGGCCCAGTGTGTGTGTAGCAGCCAGTTTAAGTGAAACTGTACGGGTCGATCACCAGATCTTGGGGGGGGGGGGGGGTCCCCACCAGCACCTTGCATTATGTGCCTGGAGCAGCGCTGGGGTTTGTGATGGGTTGTCGGTGATGGAGGTTAAAGCAGGAATGAAGTTCTTTCATTATTGTAAATTTTTAATCTTTGCCTGTACAATCTTCATCCTCTTGTGTTTTTTGTGTTTTGTCTGTGGCTGCTAGCTATTGTTTTATTTTACCTTTAATTGTTTCTCGTTTGTTTCTGTAAGGTGTAAATATGTATTATTCTCCTCATGTAACGTACTTGGTTCTATTGTGAAGCGCTCTGACACCTCTGGGTAAAGTCCGCGCTATATAAAAATGCATTAAATAAAATAAAATAAATAAATACTTTAAAGAAGCACAGGGAGAACTATTTCTCTTGAGTGGGCTGGTAGAGGCTGGAGTGGAAGATAGGGGACAGGAGGGCGGGGCAGGAGGGTGTTCAGATGGGTGGCAGCCGTGCAGCAGTCAGAAGAGTCTCACAATAGACCAGAGGAGAGGGTCAGTGGGAGGGAGCGCTGAATAAGGCTCTGGTGTTACACTCACCCAGCGAACACTAGACTGCACCCTCCCTCCCACTGCGTCTACCAGGTCCATGGCAAAGCCATAAAGGACTCAAATGAAAGTCGTTTGGGGTTCTTGCCCGGTCTGGTAGAGATTCATTCAGGCACTCACATACATCTTAACGACGCGGCTCTAGGTCATAACACTGATAGCTTGAGATATCTTCCAGGTCCATCAAGAAATAATATATGGGAGAGGTACGGTGAAGAGACATTACTTCCGCCCAAAGTTACTTGCAGACCTGAGACCTGCTATACTTTTAATATTCCACAGGGCTACAGATCAGGGCGTTACTGTGGTCCGGTGGAGTGCGTGTGCCCGTGTTGAATATTACACTCATTAACTTTATCTTACCGGCAAAGTTTTTGGTGAAGACCAGCGTGACGAGCAGGATGGGGATGATGACGGTGCCAATGGTGACCACGCGGTCGAAGGGCAGCTCGAGCTTAATCTGCACCATCAGGGCTGCCAGGGAGCCTGCCCGGTCGTCCTGCTGCCCGGGCATGATCAGCTCCTTCAACTTCTCGCCGGCCAGCAGCGCAGTAGCCATGTCTGTGTGGTTCTCAATGAGATGTTGCATAAGAGACTACAGCGCCTCGTTTCTTTCCAGGAATGTGTGTACCGCAGTTTGAGCCGAGGAACGGTGAACTCCAGCCTGCTGAAATAAACAGTGCAAGCAGCATTTAGAGAACAGAAACAAAGCTCCCAGTGCCGGCAAACGGGCAGCTCTGTATACACAGGGTTCACTTATTAGGCAGGGTATTCTTATAGTGCTTGGAAATTACCACCCGACTAGTAAGTATACATTTGCCGGCACACTTCACAACACATCACAACAAATTACAGGCAACAGACAGATGCCTGCTGCAGGGAAGTTCCTCGGAGAGAGGTTACCTGGTTACGTTTTCCCCTGATTTTAAGAGGCTGATAGATAGTTATTCTTTCCCAGAGGCCATAAAACTAGATGCACTGTCTCTGCTTTCAGCCATGGAAGCACCAAGCCTAAAGGCTTCGTGACGTTCGCAAATTTCCTAAAACCCTGCTTCTAAGAATGAATGGTGAGGGTCGGGATTTTCCATTTACTAAATCCTCAAGGTCGGGGGGCATCAGCAACACTTCAAAAAGACAGCAAAAATCCTTGAGGGTGAGCAGGGTGTGAGCGCGGGAGTCGGACCTCCTGGTGTAGGGTCCGAAAGGAGGCAAGCGCGGTCTCACCTGGAGCTGGCCGCGCTGCAAGGGCAGTGAGCTGTTAAGCAGTGCTGCCCTGTCGCACTGCACGCTGCGCCAGCGGAGAGTGCCTGCCTGCATCTCTCTGCCTCCCAGACGCAGAACGAGATGGACCGGCCCATCCAAGGCAGCCTCCTCTGGCGGCACCTCTTTGTCTCAGCCCAACTGATTGGACGCCGCCGATTCCCCTTGTTTCCATGTGCTGCCACCGTGGTTAATAGGCGGCAAAACCTCTCAAGTGCCACACTGACAGAACCCGAAGGCTTTCCTCAAGAAACGATCTAAAACTATCGTTTTTCCCTTTTCGGTGCCCTTCTAGTAAATGGTCGTTCCCTGCCCATCTACTTTTAACCTCCTCGGTGCCGCGTTGCTGCTTCACCCACATGACTAGGAGGGAGGCACCTGTGTTGTGTTTGTGCGAGTCTGGAGCACCTTGAAGATAACACTCTGCATATTCCCTTTACACAGAAGGCACAGCACTGTGGATTATCCACAGCTTTTCAGTTCACCCAGTGGCACAAGGTTGCCCTTCAGCCAGTGCTGTTTTTTTGAGCTAACAGGATGAAGCATGAAGCAAGATGCAGATTTTACTTTCACTTTTACCGTTATAAAAATAGACCTACAAATCACAGCGTGCTTAGTGCCAATATCGGCAAACACTCACCCTCCCCCATACAGCATTCTCCTAGAGCCATAACCAGACAAGACACCTTCTTTGTGGAGAAAATTGCTGCAGGTTTATTAGCATTACAAATATGCCAACATTGGTGGGTTATTTTACGGGCGATCCCAAGGCAGGCAGCCCCTCGCCGCCTGCCACCTGATGAGCCAAATGACACCGTGGCCCTGCCCAACGGTGTTTGCCATATTTTTGGGGGAGGGGAGACCCCTCCCACCGGTGGGCCAACTGCCCACCCCTTTGCTCACGCCCCATAAGAGGGCGGAGCCTGCCAGGCATCCCCCGGTTGCTCAGGTCCGCAACCGCCCGTAGGACTAATGGGGTGCCGTCGCTCCTCCAGGGTCCAAAGCGAGGACCTCCCTGTGGATATTTGGCCTTTGCACCCTTGTTGTGCTCCTGCAGGGGGTATCCGTATGTACCTTACAGCCTCTGGATCGCCCTGTAACACCGCCACAGCTCTGGGTGTGGCCACCGTCACCCCGGAGCTCCCCACCAAGATAGCCTTCATTACTTACACCCTGCTGTCTTTAAGGCCTCCCCCAGATCAAGTAAGAACATGTCCATACCCACTCTGGACAGGTGTACCTAGTCTTCATCAAAACACCCTGTGGCCTCAGTGTGCAGTAACCCATGACGGATGAAGCCAAAACCCCCTTTGCTCAGTGAATTTCCTCATGGCGCTGTTAACCTTCCTGCGAGAGACCTCCATGGCTTCCCTTGAATGTGCACCCTGCCACACCCGATGGGGCGTTATCTCAGACTACCATATCTCACCGTTCCCCAGCTGGTTGCTCCTTACACATGGTGACCGTCAATGCTTGAAGCAGTGCCCTTCTCCCCAGAGATGCCAGATTATTCCCTCCCAGGTGTATGATCCGCATATTAGGAGGAGGAATCCTCCCCCACATATCATACGCATGGAGGACTTCATGTCTTACAGCAGTGCCTTCCTACCCAGGAAGGACAACTCATTGCTTCTTAAGTGTATGTCCCACTGTTTGTGAGGGAGACACCCCCCCCCCCCCGGTCTGTGACACAGCTATCTACAGCAAGCTGTTCCAGCGCTAGCCTAGGCCCCCAAACCGAATAACTCAGTGGTGGAAACACCTGTCTCCGATTCCTGCCTTCCGCCCCTCGTGCCACCCTGAAGATGCACGAAAGGCCATATACCAACCATTGATCCTGGCCAAATAAAGAAATGCTGGGTTGCTAACACCCTTAATTGAGCACTGCACACCTTTCTATACACTCCCGTTTGCAAACCTGTCCATGCCGCCTCTGGTCAAGGGTAGGTATCTTTACCTACATCCAGCTGATACCCGGGCCTCTCCCCGGTCCAGCAAACAAGTCCAAGGCCACTTTTAGCAGGTGAAGCCCCATCTTCTTCAAAAACCCCATGGACTAGGCAAGCAAAAGCCTAACGCACATGCCCCCAATTGTTACCTAACTTACACCTGGAGAACTTTATCTCTTGCAACAGATCCCTCTTCCCGAAGAGAGACAAGTGTGTATACAGGGCCAGTGTTCTTGGATAGTGGAGCCCTGTGGTAAACCATACGCATAACTTGCATGCCCTTTCGTTTCCTGATGTCTGCACGTCCATCACCGTTTGCAAGCGATCAAAGATGCTGAGTCACCTTGCTATTGTCCCCACTCAGGCGTGAGTGACCCCCTGCCGAACTACTGCTATGGTAACCTCCAGCGCTAAGCGCCACCTGGCCTCTACTGCGCCTGCACCCTAGACAGGCTATTGACCTTTACTACCTGTATGTTAATAGGGGACTATTATATGGCAGGTCAATGCCTTTGCTACTGACACATGTGCAGACTCTTATGGAGCCCCTTGTGGTCTTTCCATTTGCTGGTTGGCACCCATTGCTGCCTGGCACCAAATGCCGCCTGTCACATACCACGCTCTACCGTACCTCTATCAGGTAGTTTTTCCATACCCCCTATCTTCACCCTGCATAAATCAATTAGTTGATACCCCCAAATGGCCGGTATCCTCTGGCACCGCATCCAGAAAACTTTCCTCAATCAGGTGCTAATCCTGTAAAGTGGGGATCCAAACTTGATAACAGTGCCACTACCAATGTTCATTATTAGTGAACTGCCTTCGTCCCCCGGATAGCTAGAAGGAGCTAGGATGTGGAGGGCATTCCCCACCCACGTGTAGGAAATATTGTACAGCCCTGTCTACATTCCCCAGGGTGAAAATAGTACCAATGTGAGTGGACCCGATGACAACAGCGTCACGTTTAAGATTCTCAGTATCCCGCCCGGACCCCACTTGCCTTACTTCTTGGACCTAGCTACTCCAGACACAGCGCTCATGCGTGCCCTTCCTGTAGAAACCCGCCGAACCAATCGCAGGCCCTCGTGCGAAGAAAAACAATACCCCCGAATGTGCCAATATATGTCCAAAGAGATAATACCAGTAAGAGGCTATTGTGTCAGCCAGTCCAACAGTGGAGTCAAAGCGGAATGGACTAAGTGTGGGCTAGGATGGAGGAGGTATGTGGGCGGCGACTGCCGGCCCCAAGGTCTGTGCCCTGCTGCTGCTTCACCAAATAACAATGGCCCTGAGTCTGAAGATGGTGATGTTGTGATACAACTTAAGATAATGTGGGCAGAGATATATCCGTCAGTTCATGGTTGAAGCACATGTGTAGTTCGACTGAAAAGTGTGTATCACTGTGACTCTATTGGGAGGGTGACAGTTGATAGAGTCCTTCCCCCTACAGGTTACAAAACCCTATTGTCTAACATGTGTAGTAATCTGTGAATAAAAGCATGACAGTCACAATCCTCCCACTGTTGGAACATAGCTGCATTTCCCTGATATTACGCAAATAATTTCTGACACCCACCAATTCTTCATAATTGCTGGCTTTGCTGTGAAGTGTGCCCAGTTCATGCACTGCTATTCCTTTACACTTCTTTTCTTTCTATAACTGCAAAATGCAAGGACATTGAAGGCACCAGTCCCCTTGCTGAAATGACAAAATGCGAGCACAACTTTGTCAAGGTGCTGACCCAACCATGCCCTGGTTCGCTTTGTATCCCCCGGAATTGCTAGCCCTCCACATGGAGTGTGAGAAATGGGCGAGCCTGTATCTTGGAGGTACTGGAGGATGTATGTAATATGCAGTTCTTGTGGTATACCATGCCCTTACATAAACATGCATTAGATTTGCGCGCTGGTTACAGCAAGGAGCATGCCCAAGTAACTGCCCCTTGTTTTGAAACCTGAGCAGGAGAAGACATGCGACACCCCACTATGGCTGACCTACTCGCAGTCCAGCTGTGCCCACAGCCCCACAGATTCCAAACGTCACATGCTTGATTTGTATACCTATAAACCAGGGCTGGCGGCAGGGAGCCCCTTTCGTTCGCACCATACGTTGCCCCTGCCGTGCTGCCAATCCTATCACATCACCACACCTGTTGTTGTGGTTGTCCCTAAAAGACAGACAGCGCCCACTTGTGGCAGACTGCCCCCAAGTGCCATTTTAAAATTAAGCAACAGTGCCGAGCGCCCGGAACCACCCTGACAAATATTGCACAGGTAACTAGTTAATGTATTTTAGCAGAGTGGACAATTGCAGCACTATAAAAAGTTCTGGGGTGACATTCTCCATTGAGGTTTAACTCAAGGAGGCTGTACATATTAAGCCTGATGCAACTGTTAATTGTGGATCACCAGTGGGCCCAGTTTAAGATTATGGATGGTATTGAGGGACCCATCTCTCGGCGCCTGCTTGCAACACTTACCACTGCATCCCCCTACAGCAAAATAGAGCTTGGCTTGGTTTGCTGCCGTCTGGTATTTTGTGACCTCTATCTTTGCAGCCAGATATGTACTCCTGCAACACTGCACCAACAACAAGGCAGAACTATTAGCCTTGACCCTGCCTCTTTGTTGCATAAGATAAATGAGCCACAATTGTGGCTAACAAGCATATTATCTTGAAAATGCCTCCATACTGGCATGGTGAGGCTGAGTCACCAAATACTACTAGCCAAACTTACTAACGTTTTACACTCCCAAGCCCTTTCAGAGTAAATTATCCTTGAGTCAATTGCAACCTGCATATATGTAATTCTAGCCACATTTCAACATATGACTCCACAGCCCTTGCACTGCTGTTCTGGTGCTCAACTCAAGATCTGAGCTCTCACCTATGGAAGTCCAGCTTAACTTGTCCCCCTGCCTGACTGCTTGTCCTGCCCTACCTGGACCGTGCTAGTCCCATGTGTCCTCTCTAGACCCCCCACCTACCCATTTGATAGACTTTTCTATTTGCACACATAATTGATTAAAACAAGCATGTTTATCTATTGAGCAGATCCTCCCCATTTGACTGGCCAAAACAATCCGAAATATTTGCTTAGCATTGACCTGCCTCTTCAGTCAGCAACCAGCTATATAATCTACCCGTAAAATACACCTACCGCAAGCCAGGACTGTTGACCTTGCCACTGGTCCGTAATGCCAGAGGTAAAAAAGCAACTATTATGGCTTCAGTGTAAATTTCTTGAAGTGCTTCAATTCTGACTTCTAGGCCAAAGATGTGGCTGTGCAAGATCTTTAATGAGTCACTAATGTACTAACATAGACATTAACGTACACTCACTTAAATCATGGTACAGTTTTACATAAACGTTGCACAGATTCTAAAAAGTGAAAAGCGGTGGCTGCGGCGGCTGCGTGGGCAGACTCTGCCTGCATTCTCTAACAGGCAGACGACCTATCCACCACAGCATGGCGTGCATCTCTGCCTACCCTTGATGTGCGCATGAGACCGCATGAGGAAGCAGCTTGTATGTCAAGGAAAGGCAATTGAATCGTAAAAATACACCTACCGCAAGCCAGGACTGGTGCCTTGGCCCCTGGTCAACAGTGCATGAGGTAAACAAGCTGCTAATATGGCTTCCTGTAAAATACTTGAAATGCTTCAATTCTGGCTCATAGGTCACTTATGTACCTGTGCAAGATACATGATGCCTCACAAACATAGTCATTAACGTACGCCCACTTACATCGCAGCACAGTTTACATATACTTTGCAGATTCTAAAAAGTGCAAACCTAACTTCACCATTTAGAAAAAAAATAAAATGTTGGCGCCAAGGAACGAGCGAAAACTAATTACGCACTGTTTCTTTGTGTAAGGATTTCAAACGGAGGAAGCACAAATGTAACGCCCTACTTAACCGCATGAATACCATGACCAGCGGTACTTAAAGTGAAAACATGTACCTTAACAAAAACACAAAATGCTACAGCTGAGTGTGCCCCCGTTTTCCCATCCTGGATCAAAGGGATACATATGCAGGCACAGGATCACTGAAACGAGAAAGTCAACGTAGAGCGGCATGGAGAATGCACTAAGCAAACTGTACAGTATCACCCTGGGTGGCGGTGGATGGGTTTGTTATAATTGCAGTGTACTACCTAATTGGGCACCTACCGGAAAATCCTGTGAAAAGTGCTAAGGTAACAAGTATCAGCACCAGCTGTGAGATACAAGCTGGCATGGAGGCATCACCATGTAGTGGGGGCGGAATCATGGGAAACAAACCAGACATTTTCTGCCATCGGAGATGCATCGCAGCGCAAACGGGCTTCGTAAATAGTATCATGTGCCGCCCCCACATCCCAGCTTGCAGTTGACGCTGCACTTGGAAAACTGGCATCTGAAGATTTCACTGTGACCAGGTGTGAAATCATTAACGTAAGAAACCCAATAATTAAACTGTCTTTAGCTTGCATTCTTGCAAGCCTGCAACTGCTCTTTACAAATAAGTAATCTTGCCCCCGCCATCGTGGGCACCCCCATCCTTATGCATTGCCTAACCTTGTGTCCCAAGAGCGCAGAAACGTGGCTGCCTGTGGCCCACTCTCCAAATTCATGGCCGTGCTGCATAACATGGGTCGGGGTGCACCGTGTGTTTAAAGGAGTATCCATATCACTTTCTATCTATGTCGTCTTGCACCAGCACCCGCCGTGACGAAGCGCCAACTCAACCAAATGCTTGGCCGCAAGGGTAGCATATGGACCCATGTTAATGACCCCGTTAATATTGCCACAAACGCTGCAGATTGCGATCGTGCCATGTGGAGTTCATGCAGAGACTTATCCAACTTGAGCGCCGCCCCCCCGGCCGTGTGCCTTTCTAAGCACCCCGTCGATCTAATATGCCACCCCAGCATTGCCGGTTTGCTGGGGCACTGCGCTGCCACCCTCTGTGCGTTGGAAATACTGCAGGCCAACTGTCCCGGATGAAAACCACAGCGCTTGTGCAGCATGCGCCGCCCGGGGATCACCCACGTGGCTCATCACCTGACCATGCGGGCTCCTACTATCGTCCATTCGAAATGAGGCGGCAGAAAGCAGCTGAGGAGGACCGAGGGAGGGCAGCAGCGGGGAGGCCTAGCCCTGAGAGCGCGACGCTCGCTGCCCTCCACCCACAACACATCAGGCCCTCACGGGGTCAAGGCCTAATTACGGGTACCGCCGATTGGTCTGCCGCGGAGAAGGGGCCGGAGCACCCGCTGTCCCCCCTCCCGCAACTTAAATATCTTTTAGTGACCCGCCGCAACAACATCCTACGGGCGAAGAACCTGCAGCTGGCCCTCCAGCAGGTGGGAGCACAATTGACACATGGCAAAATAGTTTGAGGAGCCTGTATACGGACCGCACAACACATCAAGCCCACACGGGCCAAGGTCTAGCTACCGGCACCACCAGAAATGGCCACCTGCAAGACGGAGCACCGGGCGCCAATGTCCCATCTCCCTCAGCCCGCGGCTTAATTATTTAATTGTGTCCCGCCGCAACAGAATCCTACGGGCAGGGGCCCTGAGCTGGCCCTTCACCAGGTGGGGGCAATTACTGACCCCCGCAAAATAGTGGGAGGAGCCTGCAATCACACCGAGGCGACCGGACTCCAGGCCGAACCCCAGCAACCCATAGCCCTCCATGCAAAGCCGGGGACTCACCATGTGGGACCAAAGAGGAGGGAGGCCCGCGTGGGTCAAAGCCGCAAAGACGGCTCTGGCGGGAAGCGAGCAACAGGGAGGTGGGGCACCTACAAGGTACGGTTTCCTCTCTCCGTTCTGCCGAGCGGAAGTAGCCCCCACGCTACACAGGCGGGCCACCCCCACTCCACCCGACAAGTAATTCAAGGGGAAGGAGGGAGGCGCAACGGGGCTCGCTGTTCCCTCCCCACCCTGAGGCATCGGGCTAACGCGGGCCGAAGCCCCAAGCAAACAGCCGCAAAACCAGTGGGCCCAAGTTGGGCCGGGTCCCGGCACGCACCGAGCCAAGGGGTGCTCCGCCTGTCTCCACCTCTAGGCCCCTTCCCCGGTCAGCAAAGTGCTGGCCTCGACCATGGGAGGGGTGCCGCTTCCCTAGCCGCCTGGGAGCTGTTCACCCCCCCCCCCCCATGGTGGACCGCCGCCACGGCAGAAGCCGGGCCTAGCTGCCTAGCCTCGGGGGAGGGGAGATACGCCCTCACCGCGATGGTAAGCAGCTCCCAGGGACACGTCCGAAAACGGCATCGGGGTAGTGGGCAAAGAGGGCGCCCAGAGGGCGTGGAGAGGTATATGTACCTCATCCCCCGCACTCCCTCTCCCCAGAAGTGACGCGGCACACCTGGACCCCTGAGGGTCCCAAACACTAGGAGACTGCCTCCTGTGCCTCTTGTGGCACTAAATAGGCCACCCTTTTAGTGGGTGTCCTTCGTGGACCCCGGCCAGCCTGCATAGTGCTTGAGGGTAAAAAAAGGATTAACAGAAGTTCACCCTCACATTGCAGGACCACTCGACAGCTATATTCGCTACCTCTGCTCTCCAGCACACACGGTCTTGCAAACAGTAGGACAACGGTAGGTAGTGGAAAAACTTCCTTCTTGAACATTGCCAGTGTTTTTTCATGGCATCATTTCAAACAAACTCTAGGATGGACCCTAACATTATTACATTGACCTATTTCTTGTCACAGGTATTAAGTGGAGAAGGCAAGGCATTGTCTAAAAAACAAACAACCAAACTAGTCCTTCAAATGTGCCACATTGTTGCCTTCGCCCTGCTATGCCAGCATACATTCATTTTATTTTTATTTTTCCAATAATTATTCTATTTTAGTAAAGTGCCCTTAATAGGTTGGGCTCTTTCCTGATTCATGTGATTACATCCAAAGGCCACGATTCTTTTCTCCATACTTGACCTTGAAAAGTGGGCTGTGTCTTGAATTCGTCATGGGTGATGGCTGGCACACTAGGGCCTGGCATTCGTTTGGAGCCATACTGTACCCGCTGTGGGCTCACATGTCCATCCCAGTCAGTGTCTGGGGCACCAGTGGTCTATACCAAGCTGGGTACATGTCTGCCTCCTTGCCCTGCCTTCATCTCAGCGCAATTTCCCTTCTTCGGATTCTGGGTGGCTGCACCTTGTCTTTCTTCCATCGGGGTTATGGGAAGTTGTGTTTATGGAGTCTCTGCTTTCCTCCCGCTCCACATCCCACGAATCAGAATTTGGTGGCGGTGCTTGAGTGTTCCTCTTTCTGTACTTTTCGTATAAGTTCCCCTTGGGTGTTGAAAAGCGAAGCTCCTGCAACAAGGCTTATATCTCCCAACCACCTGCAATTTTTTATTAAGGTTAGCCCTTCTATGGGTGTGTTGAGTTACAACTGTCTAAGCGTCCTGTGGCTTATTAGAAGCAGAGGCCTTGCTTTGCAGGCTCAAACTGCATTTACCTTTTAGGTCGCCGCCTACCAGACAGTCTTATGGACTTTCAGAAAGTTGATCTGGGAATGCATTCCCCTCATGGCTTACTATTGGCTTTGTGGTTTGTTGCTTGTAACTCACGTTTTCTGCCTTCCCATTTGCTGGCTTTATTTACTTTTTGTTTTTCTGTAATAAATAGGCCTTTAAAATGTGTTCCTATCTAGTCACATTTCCTGGGCATTCAAACACCAAGGTCAAATGTCAAGCTGTGTTTTCGTGAGAGTTTGGCATTTATTTTGCTTTCAGCGGACTTAAAAGTGAGAGCGTTTGTAGGAAAGGGGAATGCAGCGTACTTTTTCCATGGAGCCTGCTGTGCCCTTTCTTTAAAATGTTACTTTCGACATAGCCATCTCAAAAGGTATCTCGTTCTTCAGCTGCACAAAACATTTGCATATTTTTTGCAAAATTCCTTTTCTTTGGTGAGTCTATTTAATTTTTGCAACTGCTTTTTAGGAACAAAGTTTTTTATTTTTATTTTTTTATTGATGTATTTTATTGCATTTTCATAAACAAACAATATAAATGCAAAGGAAGGAAACCAACATAAGTGAAAATCAAGCATCAAAAAATTATCATACAAAAATTAACATAAAACGTGGATCGCTAAAATCTGGAGCAAATAATAGGGGATATAACAACAATACAATTTACCATAATAATCCTGGGAGGGAGATAAGGAGATTGGACAGAAGAGGGACAGCACAGGGAAGACTGGGGGTGTGTACAGCAAAATGAGGAGGGGGTATATACACTACGTAATACGCACCACCACAGGCAGAAGGAGGTGCGAAGGAAGGGAGGGGAAGAAGCAGGTAGGGTCAGTGTGTTCATGATTGCATGCCTATCAGCGTCCCAGGGGAGTTATCGGGAGTTGGTACTTTAGCCAGCTCAGCTGCTTGATACTGAGCAAAGAGGCCCCAGAAACGTTTCGGGCGATTGCAGGTAAGAAGCATCTCATTATAAACATCGGACTGAGTGTTGCAGCAGACCTTTCAGGAACAAAGTTGATACCGCATTTAATTATCAACATCAACCTAAAATCTGTTGATCTTGGGCAATTTACACTGTTTATAGCTCATTCCCTGTCAAGCATAGGATAAGGTCTTTTCACAGTAAAGAGCCACCAACATTGTAACACAATTTACCAATGCTTGGTTGTCAGTTTGAGGTGTGAAGCACATGCTTTATTTATGACATCTGATGCAACTCGTTTTGGAAAGTTGGGTACGTTTAAAGGCACTTTTTCCGAAAGCTTTTGTGTTTATGTTTAACTACACAATAATTATGTATTCCGTCTGCAACTGTGCCTTTTTCGGAACACATATATTACTGGATATACTAGACAGGCACTAGTGTCATGATTTGAATGGTGTAGCAGGTGCAGTGGCACAAGAGCAAAAAGTTCTAGGAAACCTACTGAACACCGATTATTGCTATATTTTACTACTAAACAAGCAGACACGAGTGCAATGAGCCTGTAGGAACTAGGGTCATGATTTGAATGGTGCAGCAGGTGCAGTGGCACAGCGGCCAAAAGGTCTAGGAAACCCACTGAACAGCGATTATTGCTATATTTTGCTACCAAACAAGCAGTCAGGAGTACTTTTTTGGTTCTTTTGCAACCATTGCACCCACAATAACACACAGCCTAAAACACTACTGAAATAAAAACTGTTACCTATTAGACTATTCTGTCTACCTACAACGTATGTTTCATTCAGTGCATTTATATGGCACATTTTCACTGTTTTTGTATGGTCCTAAAATGCTTCTGAATCGGGGCACACTAACACCTTGGCAAGGGCATTTTCCATTCTATAACATTAGCACTTCAGCTGTTGTAAACACTATATAAATACTTATAACTCACCATATGGCATTTCATTCCAAGCATTGACAAAGCCAATAGGGATCACCAATGCAAGAGCTATTGGCTCTGTCAATTTTTTTAGCCATATTATACAGCAGCACTAGCTTCAGAGCAGCATTATTGATTATTAAAAAAAAGTGATAAAACGTGAACAACGCTGGCTGTGTCAGACAGCTTTTTACATTACTTTCAGCCATTTACAACATAGCTAAAAAGCATTAGCAAAGCCAATAAATCTCACATTGACAAGACCTACTGGCTTTGCCAATGCTTATTAAATCTAGTTTGACAGTGCAGCCGTCTGCCAGACTGTTTGCCACTACTTTAAATAATACAATAAGCTTTGGGAAAATAACATTTAACTTTCTGCTTTTTGCTGAATGATTATCTTTGAGCCTAAGTGCTTCTAGTGCAATGCATGAGGTGCACTGTTTTCAGAAGCAGCAATAGGTACAAGGGACTATTATGTGAATACCAAAGCAATCTTCAAAAGTAAGCTTCATCCATTAAAACTAACACATTCCATGGGATAACTATATCTCTACTTGAAGTGTGGTGTAAACAGATATGCAAATGAATATTAATATTTGTGAGAAGTTATTAATCAATAACATATGTTTAGCAAAAATATTCTATATAAAAAATACAAAGCACATTTGTGTATTAAGCAATAAGACCTGACCAATATTAAACCATTTTTACATATATATGTAGAAGCTGCTTTAAGGAGGTGTTTTCTTTCTACATGCATCTTGTGCTGCTTTTTGTGAGGGAGGCAGCCTTTCTAGGATGGCATCTATTTTGTTTGTTTGCCTTGCTTCCAGGCTGCAGCAGACAGTCCCTGATCAGCTGGAGCCATCAGCGATCCACCACCATTGGTCAGTTCATTCTGCGTATAAAAAAGCTGGCTTGTTTCTGAGAATTCGCTCCTCTATCCCCTCAGCTGCCTATAGCCTGCGCCCTGTTTTATCACCCCTCCCCGCTTCAGAAAGACTAAAACCTCCTTCTGTGGTAGGTTTGCAGCAGGCAGTTGATTGCTTTATACCCTCTCCCTGTTCCTGACCCCCTGCTTTTGTCACCCTCTTACTTGCATAGCCACTCTTCTGCCTCCCACATCCCTCCACGTGCTTCTTTCTTCCCGTGTGCCCCTTGATGCCTACATCACCTCCTCTATCTATTTTCCTTCTGCTCCTGTCACAAAATTAAAACAAACGTCTGCCTCCTGACCACAAATAAGCCCTATCTGCATGGTGACCGCTGCTCCTGCCCACTGTAGGTGGCTATAAGCACCAGGGCAAACCAGCAAACGTTGTGTACAAAACATGTTTATACGCCAGAAATTCACTCTCTAGGAAAAACCTTCACAATTAATATCATATTTCCTGACCATCATACCATAAACCCAGGCACACCTCAAAAATACCCATTCGTGCATGCGCCTCACCTCTGCTGAGTACACTGTATGTTACGCAGAAGATCTTATTGTAGATTGTTAGAGATCTATTCTATATATTGGTGAAGCATGTTCTACAGGGATTCATGTGTCCTACTTGACTAAATGTGTTCCCTTCTATGTTTGCCAACCTTTCTCACCATCCTACCCTGTCCCCCAACCCCACATTGCTCTTACCTCCCACACTGCTCTTCCGTCTTCACCCACTCATGCAGTCACAGATTCATCTAGACATCCTTCCAGGCACTTACTTGCACATTCAACCAATCACTGACTCTTCTATCCATGCATTTGATTACTCACGTATTCATTGTCATAATCCTATTTGCTACTCCTTCACACTGCCCTTAACCCTACACACTGGTTTTACATTATTTATCCATTCTTATACTCGCTCATTAATCTGCCCATCCATAATGTACTCAATCACCCACTCATCCATCTACCACTCATTGATCTATCCATTCATACAGCCATTAAATATTTCTCACATTCATCCGCTAACCCAACCAGCCATGCAATCAAAAAACACTTTCACTTACAAGCAGGGCCACTGGAATTATGTGGCAGGAGAGGGCCAAATAATGCAGCAGCGTTTAGTAAATTATGCGGCAAGAAAAGTCAAATTATGCAGCATAATACGGCTCATTTTGTAATAGTATTACTTCCTTATTTGGCCATTTTTTTACTTGGTAACAATGTATGGGCATTAGTTGCACCTTATTAGTATCAGTTTAGCACTCAAATATAAAAATAAGCCTCAGAAAGGTGACCAGTCCAGCTTTGCAAAGGGGCTTCCACAGCATGGCAACATGTGTCACTGCATCTTTAGTAACTTTTGAACCGTTTGGGCTGAAATATATTTTTTGTTTAAAACTGCAGATGTGATGCAGCGCGCGCAAAGGAATTCGTTTTATTTATTTAAATGTGTACTTACCTCTGTTCATCCATATTCCAGTGTTTACATTTCCCCACCCTGCCCCTCCCCCGCCCCGCCTCACTGCCCCACCGAACTCCCTCCACGCGCCGCTACTGACAGTATATAGTGTAGAAAGTTCAAACTTTACCCATGGCATGAATAGTTACATGCCTCCTGTGGACTACAGTACTTATTGTGCTATCCACTAGTGTGACAAGGAAAACATGGCTTCAGGCCTGTCATTGCAGTCTGACTGCTGTACTTTAATGCCACAGCGTGACCTATTAAAATATGACTTTTTGACAGGAAAGGGATCAGCTAGAATCATAACTAAACAACTATTTTCCATAGTTATTAAAAATACAATTCAATGATGAAGTCGGATTTTTAATACAAAATGTGGAAAAGTAACTTTTAGAAAGTTACCCTTTAACTGCCTGAGCATTCTGGAAGCTAATTTGTATTAGCTGTCCAGCTCCTTTCAGAATAAGCTGTGAATGGAGTATGAAATTCCTCTCAAGAGCACACAACAGGCTGACCTTAACGGGCAGGGGTGGCTCTTCTGAGCTCGATAGTGTTAGACCTGGCATCTTCTGGCGAATTTTCCCATGTCTTTTTGTCTCTGATCTCCTGTTTTGTACTGTGTGCTGCATTTTGTTTTTGCTGGTTTTAGGACTTTTTGCACTTTACCACTGCTAACCAGTGCTAAAGCACAAGTGCTTCCTATCTAAAATATAATGGTAATTGGTTTCTCCCTGATTGCCATATTTGATTTACTAGTAAGTCCCTAGTATAGTGCACTGTGTGTCCCCAGAACCTGTAAATCAAATGCTACTAGTGGGCCTGAAGCACTGATTGTGCCACCCACATGAGAAGCTATGCAAACATGTCTCAGGCCTGCCACTCCAGTACCTGTTTGTGAATTTTTAAACTGCTATTTCGACCTGGCAAGTGCACCCACTTGCCAGGCTCAAGCCTTCCCTTTCATTACATATAAGGCACCCCTAAGGTAGGCCCAAGGAAGGCCCATGGGCAGGGTGCAGTGTATTTAAAAGGTAAGACATGTACTGTTGTGTTTTACATGTCCTGGTAGTGAAATACTGCCAAGTTTGTTTTTCACCATAGCATAGCCTATCTTTCCCATAGGTTAGAATTGGAGCTACCTCGTAACATCTTACAAGTGTATCTACCAACTGGGAGCTGTTAGAAAATTGGAGTTTGGTGTGTCTGAACTCACAAATTAAAAATACATCATTTAGTGAAGTTGGTTTTTTAATTGCAGGTTAGAAAATGCCACTTTTAGAAAGTTAGCATTTTCTCACTTCAAACATTCTGTGCCTCTGCCTGTCTCTGGAATACATGTCTGGGTTAGGAAGACAGTTGGTCCATTTGTGCATTCACTCTAGACAATCATACAAAGGTAGCTGGAGTGTGCCCTGCATATCTTGATGGCCCATCACCAGGCTAATGTGTCTTCCTTTGCTAGAGTGTTGGGAGAAATTGACACTCACACCTGAATAGGGCTGTGCCTGTCCTTACACAAAGCCATCTCCACCCCCCTGTAGTGTGTCTTGAGCCAGGGCAGGTAAATCCAGGGTCTTGTGCACTACAAAGACTATCCTTTAAAGTTGACCTACTTCAAAAGCTGAAACGGGTATAAGTACTGGACCTGTGACACCATATCCTCAGAACACTTTTGGTTGAGGACATTCTGCCAGGAAGAAGAGCTGGATTGCTATCAGGAGATACTGCCACATTGCTGGGTGCTTTGCTGTGCTGGCCTGCTGCTGCTTCTGTTCTGGGAGAGAAAGGACTGGACTTTGCTTTCTACATCCTGCTTCCAAGGTTCTCCAAGTGCTTGTCTGTGTTTGCCTCCTGTTAAGAAGTATCAGGGCCATTAAAGACTTCACCTGCATCGTGCTAAAAGCATCTGTTGGGAGTCCTGTCTTTCCAAGTGGCACCAAATCCAGTTCCTGGGCCCTTGGAGCAATGTGGTTGGTGCTGTAACCCAAGAAAAGCACCCCTGACGCCATTAGCAATGCAGCTGCCTGCATCAGAGTAGAGGGCACCGCTCGTGAAGAGCATGACGCACCACCCTGACTTGCACCGCATGCCGGGTCCAGCCGATGCCAGCGTTTCAATTACAACACCACGGAGTCGATCACCGACGCGCGAGACCTCCCGACCTCATCAACCCCGCACCATTGTAAGGAACTGAGGCATCACTGCCAAGGCTGCATCACCTCCCCTGCAGCAGTAAGGAACCAATGCATTATCTCCCTTGCCTAGCAGTAAAATACTGATGCCTAACTTTCCCTTGGGCAGTAAGGAACCAATGCCCCAAAAGTGATGCCTCACCTTCCCGACGCAGTGCAACATCTCTGTTTTTCATCTTCTTCCAAGGTGCTGTAACCTGGATTCATGTGACTCTGCAGCCCACGCTCCCTCACGGTCAGCTCTGAACTGTTGGATTAGTACCGGTCATGACGTCGACATAGCCCTAGTTGGAGCTATTGATTTCTAAGAGCTATAGTTTTAAATGATCTTTTCAAAAGTGATATCTTGATTTGTATATGTCAGATTTTTGTCATTTTGATCTTGTTTTATTTTTAAAAATATTGGCTATTTTTAGGTCTCGCCTGGCGAAAGCCGCGCATGCGTTGCACTCGCCATGCGAGTGCCTTTTGCAATCAATTCTCCCGGGGGCTTACATGCACGCGTCTGCATGGACAAAGATGGCTGCTCTCGCTATTTGTCTAAAGCAAACAGCATGTGCGTGTCCGTAGGGACTGTGGACAGTCCAACGCCATCTTGCGAATCTTTCTTTGTCATAGCAACGACAATGCCGCTTCGCGTATGCAGCTTGCCGCGTATGAGGGTACAAAATGTGCACGCGCGCGCATGGCGGCGTGCTTTCGATTTCCCTCCCTCCCCCCTTCTTCCATTGTGTGCATGCTTTCACTTGGTGGCTTGCCGCGTATGTGTTGACAAAATGTGCACGCGCGCATGGCGGCGCGAAACAGAAGTGAAGCAAGGCGGTCTGTGGGGCTGGGGTTCGTGCTGGAGCGTGGTGGGTATTAGAGGTCTTGTTTTCATTTCTTGTTGCTGTAGTCTGCTTTTTATGTCTATGACATCGCCACTTTGGAAATGTCACAATGTGAGGCGGAGTTAAGTCCCGTCATGCCGAGTTTTTTTAATTTTTATTTGGCCAAAGGGTTATATTTTGTACCATTGGCTGTCAGCCTGGTCTCGTCATGGCACTGTAGAAGCAGCCCGTCCCCGCTCCTCACCGGCTTTCCAGGGGTAGCAAAGATGGTGGGTGCTGGGGCAGAGGACAAGGAACTGGAAGACTTGCTTGACAGTAAAATCTCGAAATGGTATGGGGTTGAATGTGGGGTCGACAGCAGCGCCATAACACTCACTGCGCAGGTGTCATGGGCCCCTGCTAGAAATTTCCATCCTGCAAAGTCACCCCTTGTGGGTGCCGATATAGGCTGCCAATCGGGAATGTCGAAAATCGTGCAACACTAGGGATTTAGTGGGGCTGGTCACGCGAACTCCCAGACCCTTTCTGTAGTATAAAACTGACCATGCTTACTACCTTGGCAGATATTCACCTGCATAACTTTACGGGCAAAATAACACTGATGGAATCTTCAACAAACTCTAGAACAATGTCTGCGATGTAGTCCCTTTTTACATTTCAGGTTTACTTCGTCTTCCATTCCCTATGAGTATTTGATTTTTTTCGAGATGTTAGTGCAATATATTTCTTGTGTTTCTATTGACTCCTGCGAACTGAGTCGCCTCTGGATGGCTTAGTGAGTTGAGGATGTGGGGGGTGATATCCATGGCATGGGACACAAAGTTAAGGTAATAGGTGTACCAGTTGTAATTACCATTTAATGGCAAAGTTTGTGAAGCCGGTAAAGACAGCTGTTGAAATAATGACGGCTCCAAAGGAAAATAAAATGGTGTGTTTAAAGGTGTGGGAAGAGAGAAAGAGGGCATGGTGAAAGGGAAATGTGGCAAGGAAGTACATGCATAAGTACAGAGTGAAAAGACAGTGGTGAAGAGAAAGGCAATGACGTTTGAGTTATGCAGATGGAAGATTTTAGAAAGATACCTGGAGTAAACAAGCATTGGCATAGCCAATAGGTCTCGCCTTTGGGACCTTTTAAGTGTTTAGCCATGCAACACTTGATGTTGTTGCACCAAGGATATTGTGCTGGATAACTAAACACTTATAAGGTCCCAAAGGCGAGACCTGTTGGCTATGCCAATGCTTGTTCTAAAGTGGTGTGAAGTCCTTTTGTGGTGTTTTCACTGTGTTACTGTGTGTGTGTACAAATAGGTCACTCATTGCCTCTGGGATAAGCTGACTGCACTGTGCTAAGCTACAAAGGGGGTGAGCATGGGTTATCATAGGTGTGTAACCTATTTACCCTGTTCGAAGTGGTAAGTTCTGCCTGACTTAGGTGCATACGCTAGCCAACCAGAACTGCCATCGCTAACAAATGAAATATGCTGGGTGGATGTTGTTCTCTTCCTGTTGACACCCTAATGTCAAATCGTGCATGACAGGTCTGCCTGAAGCACTTATAAAAGTTTTGCGCCTTATAGAGAGCAAAGAGTATGCTAGGACAATTCTTGTGTACTGCCTGTCTGGTTGCTTAAGGACCCTAATTTTGTCTTACCAAACATCTGTCTCTGGGTTTGCTTTGGGTACAGAGCCTGCTTCAAACTGGATTTTAGTGTTAGATGTGGGAAGGCACAAAGATTTTTATAGTACACTGCCCCCACACACCCCATCCCTCATATCCCAAGTTTAGTGTAGCAGAATATGTTTGCCATCTTGATAATGCCCTGTCACCTGGAAGATGGGTCTTTTTGCAGTAAAGAAAGCAGAAACTACTACAAAAGTAGGTCGATCTTGCCACGGGAACCTTTATTCCATTGGCCAGAGAGGAACTAGGAGTGTTTTAGGGTGTCCTCCAGCCAGTTGGTGAGCCCTACAATGCAGGACCATCACCTGGCCTTCTTCAGAACATTGCTGGATTTATGAAAGGGCATCAGGCAGACTGAAGCTGGTGCACTTGACACCTGTGGCATGTAAGAAGGATCTGAAGGTTTATGAATGAAGGTCCACAAACAAGAAATTTCCCATGCACAGATCGAGCTAGAGACAAAACTATCTCCACTATGCTCCATCAAGCAAAGGTTAAATTCCAGGGTGAACCACTAAAGCCACTAAATTAATTAGTGCTTAGCTTCGCACAAAAGCAGTCAGGCTTAACTCAGAGGCAATGTGTAAAGTATTCATGCAGCACACAAACGTTAATAAAGTGAAAACTCAGCAGCAAAAAAAGTCCCACACCAATTTGGAGAAATACATTTTAATAAGTTATTTGACACCAAAACAACAAAAATCCAATCAGTAGAACCAGAGTTATGAATGTTTAACCTTTAAGGTAAAAACGAGCGCCTAAAGAACAGTGGTGGCCAGCACGGATCAGGGGTGGCGATGCCGGGGTGGGGGCAGAGAGTTGTAAAAAATAATGAAAAAAAATATGTACACATTCACTGCTTCTCTCCTCCGTCATCGCCACGTCTCTCCTCCGTCTTCTTGCCGCGTTTCTCCCAGCCAGGATCAGGAAGCACATCCAGGCTCCCCTGACCAATCACAATACTGCAATGCAGCGTTGTGATTGGTCTGAGCGCCGTGGTTCAGCACTCCTCCAGGGAATGAGAGCCTGGGCATGTTCTCCACCCAGCCTGTATTGCAGCCTGGGTGCAGAACATGCAAAGTACACAAGACTGTGTGGCCGGCCCGAGAGGGACGGCCAATCAGTCATTGGGCACTTAAAGTTTGCCCACCACTCTTCCCCCTGCTCTAAGAGCAGAGCCGGCCCGCCCTGCCCCACAAAGAGGCCACAGCAGGAACAAATACAATTATAATAACAAGGAGTTATTATAATTGTATTTGTCCTTTACTTCCACTGCTGAAAGCAATGGGCCAATGCTTCTCCGCCTTAGTGGAGGAGCAGCCACTGCTAAAAGATGAAAGCATGAACCGTGGACATCTAGTCGCACAAAACCAGGTCAAAGTTGAAAAACATCGCCGACCACGATGAAACGCGGGTCGGAAACAAAAATGGATTCGGCCCTGTTGGCCCTTAGCTTTGGACTTAGAAGAAAGCCAGGAAAAAGTGTTCTGAGAAGGTAAAGTTCAGCAGGGCAAGACTGCAGGCGGTGACAGAGGAGGAAGCGTTATCGTTAAAGTGCTGCTAGATGAAGATTTCTTCATTTAGATTTAGTCACTTTTTTGGAAGTCAAAAATCTCCAGCGGGATGAGGTTGGAGGCTGTAGCAGAAGAGAGTTCCCCAAGGCCGGATACCCCTTTGGCGAAGGACCCCTGAACAGGATTTGCTGCTGTGGAGAAGAATGTAGTGGGAGCAGCTGTGAAGTCAGGGCGAACTGGCGATGCACCTTCGGTGGATAGACGAGCAGGTTAGTTCTGGTATTCTCTTTGTTCTCAGTGCAGATTTTAGTCTAAAAATGTCTATGTCCCTAGTTCTGGATTCTGGCTTTCTGGGCACCTTTAGCACTACCACCAAGGGCCCAGGAATAGAGATGCACCCCTTGGGGGGTTAGGACTCACTCAGGCTGGGTCCAGGTGTGGGATCAAGATGGTTGGAGCCTGTTTGGTCCCTGTGGCTCTGAGCAGGAGGCCAGCGACCTAGTCCTTGGAGTCATTTTGGTAGTCATGGGTTCAAGCACTGGAACAGGGCTCCAGCAGGAGGGCAGGCCTCTAATGGTTCAAGGCAGGCTCCAGGCAGCAACACAGTCCTTCCAATTGCATCAAAGCAGTCTGGAGTACACAGCAGGCTACAGCAGCAGGCAGTCCTCTGAGTGCTCTTCCACCTGTCCGGAAAGTAAACTGAAGAGAGTGTTAGGGGGTCCTATTTGTATACCTGATGCCTTCTTTGAAGTAGAAGTTTTTAGAGAATTCCCTTTGAAATACCTGAAGTTTCCTGCTTCCCCTGCCTTGACTCCAAGCTTGCTGCATGAACAATGTGAACGCAGGGTACAGCCTATTCAGCTGAAGTGGGGCTGTGCCCAGCTCCACCTCCCCATCCTGCCAGTCTGGGAGGACTAAACAAATTATAACTGCCAACTGCACCCAGTCATTTGACCCAGTGATAGGCTGTAAACACCAAATGGGTAAAGCTGAAAAATGTCAACTTTCTAAATGCGACATTTACAAAACTGTAATTTAAAATCCCACTTTACTATTAAAGAGAAGTTTTAATTACAATTTGTCAAACACCAAACAAGAAATGTTCATTGTTCCCAATCAAAAGTTAGCAGTTATTAAATTTAATAAGGCAACCCAATTTTATTATATGGGAGAGGTAGGCCTCACAGTAGTGAAAAACGAATTTAGGAATTTTTTCTCTACCAGGACATGTAAAACTCAAAAGTACAAGCCCAGTCTTTTAATTACAATGCACACTGCTCTATGGGCTGCTTAGAGCCTACCTGAGGGGTAACTTATATACAATGAAAGGGTAGTTTAAAACATGGCAATGGGGTTATATTGGCAAGTTGAATTGGCAGCCTAAAACTGCATTGAGGCTACAATGACAGGCATGGGACATGTTTTGAGGGGCTACTTAAGTGGGTGGCACAATAAGTGCTGCAGGGCTACTAGTAGCATTTAACTTACCCGGCCTCCTGGGTATATTGCATACCACTTTACTATGGACTTATAAATAAATTAAATATACCAATCAGGTGTAAGCCAAATTTACCATGTTTAAGGGAGAGAGCACAATCACTTTAGCATTGGTTAGTAGTGGTAAAGTGCACAGAATCCGAAAGCCTAGAAAAATGAATTCAGCAAAAATAGAAGGGCTGAAGACGAGAAGTTTGCCAGTGACCCTGCAGAGAGGGTCAAGTCCAACACTATATATTCCACTGTAGATTAATTGTATGTACATTTACCCATTTGGCTATTCTGAAAATATGGCATGGATCCTAGTCCTTCTAGGTCCATGTTGGACACCCCTAATAAAATATTGTATGGGACACTTGAATGCATATATCATTGATAATGCTGTCCTTTATATATATTCATATGACGTATAACATCAGTGATGGCGCCAACATATGTGATCTGTGCGATGCAATGAGCCAGATGAAGTTGCAAGCATTCCTCTAAGTTTTCAGTTTGGTGTCACTTAAAATGTAGCAACCAAGTTTTTGTTCCTGATTATTTCGTTTGTATTTTACACCAGTAGCAGGACCAGACAGGGGAACCAAACTCATCCCTGGAAAAAAATTTGTAAACGAGCCCTGCTAGCTCTCTCTTTTCATCCATCTATTCTCTTGCTCTCCTTCTCTCCTCCGCTCCCCCCTCCCTCTCTAATCTCCATGTCTCTACCTCCCGTCTCCATCCTTTCTCTCTTGAAGCCTCACATGCCTGCTACAATTCATTAACCTAGAGGGCGGTCGAAGGAGAGGCCCTGGGCTCTCAAAACCCGCCCTTAGGAGCTCCCCCTACTGGGGAAACGACTGTTCCTTGCGTTTGTTCCTTTCTTTGAGTGCCACTGAAAGACTTTGTTTTTGTGTGTGTCTCTGTCTTCTGTATTTTTGTGTGCGCGCGCACTCGCCTGCGTGTGTGATTGAGTGTGCATTAGTAGGTGGCACTGGACTATAATTGTGTTTGTGTGGTGTGTGTGTGTGGCAGTGATGGCGTGGGTACTGGGGCGAGGAAGAAGCCCGCAGGGGTAATGCTCCCTCCTTAGTTGGGAGTCTGACTCACTGATATTTGTGGAGTATTAAAGATTGCCGAAAGGAATACAATCATTATACGTTCGTGCCCTCTAATCTGAAACAGAAGCCTCCAGACTAGGCATGGAATGTTCAGAGGGCCACAGAGAGGTCCTCCGGTAGCCGCAGTGCAGGATGGGTGGTGGGCAGGAAGCTCGCATCTCGAGAAGGTTGGTGAACGCGAGTGCGTGCTCCTTGTGGTCCTATAACTGGCAGATGCCATCGGCCGCCGCTGGCAGTAGCATGTGCTGACCTCGTTTGCACAGCAGAATAACTCAACAGAAGGCATTCATTTAAAAAGTACGTCATTATGTAGAGGACATTTTTTCACAGGAAGGAATGCTAGACTTGTGGACTGTAATTACTAAAACGGTTAACTGGAAATGTAAGTTTATACAAAATAGTATACATATATTTTTTGGTCTTAAAATGATTTAATTGAAAAGCTAAGTCACGGGGGAATGTGAGCGAGCAATGCTGTTCTGTTTTTTTAATTATTATTTCAAAATACTTTATTGAATTTTTTTGGGAAGGAAATACATATACAAAATAATACTGTCTCGGTTAGCAAACAATATAATATAAGTGTGAGGCCAAGTTAACACGTGACAGTCGAATAGTGGTGTTAATACATTTTAACTTGCTCTAGCTAACGTATGTTTTGTGATCTCATGTTGGTCCTCGTATACACATGCAGTCTGCGCCTAGGCCACAATTATCTGAGCTTCTCTGTTAAAGACAAGCGTTTCATGTCTGAAATATGTGGGTATCCAATTCTATCTTTAACAACAGAAACATTACGATATAAATATGTAAAAGAAAAGCAATATTATACCATTATTTCCAACTCCATTACATTTTCACTCAGGTTTGACGGGAAGGTTGCAACAACATGGGTGGTGGTGGTATTGGTGGTGGTATATATTGGCAGTGGTGGTGATATTGGTGTTGGTATTGGTGGTATTAGTGGAGGTGGTGGTGGTGGTAGTGGTATTGGTGGTGTTGGTGGTATTGGTGGTGGTGGTATTGGTGGTGGTGGTATTGGTGGTGGTATTGGTGGTGATGGTATTGGTGGTGGTGGTGGTATTGGTGATGGGGATATTGGTGGTGGGATTGGTGGAGGTATTGGTGGTAGTATTGGATTGTGGTGGTACTGTTGGTAGTGGTAGTGGTATTGGTGGTGGTGGTATTGGCGGTGGTATTGGTGGTGGTATTCGCGGTGGTTGTGATATTGAAGGTGGTATTGGTGGTGGTGGTATTGGAGGTGTGATATTGGTGGTGGTATTGGTGGTGGTGTTGGTGCTGGTGGTGTTGGTGGTATTGGTGGTGCTGGTGGTATTGGTGGTGGTATTGGTGGAGGTGGTGGTATTCGTGGTGGTGTAATTGGTGGTGGTATTGGTGGTATTGGTTGTGGCGGTGGTAGTGGTATTGGTGGTGGTGGTATTGGTGGAGGTGGTGGTATTGGTGGTGGTATTGGTGGTGTTGGTGGTATTTGTGGTGGTGGTATTGGTGGTGGTGATGTTGCTAATAAAACAGGCTTTTGAAAACAACCCCTCAGGTGGCTTTAATACGGATGACATGTAACTCAGATGTGCTGTTGTCAGCTCAGGCCCATTAGCACAGGATAATGTGCTACCTGGAATTCACATGACTTAATTCGCCAATCATTTCTAAATCCATTTTACTTGGGTGGGGGGCTTGAAACAGACACAAGATAATTACCGGTTAAAGTGATTGAAAGCAGGCGCCCGTGTTACGGGGGCGGCCGTGCTACTTAGAAAAACAGAAGCGGTTTCTGCTGAAGCAGCGCAAGTCCGGCCTGCAGGAAGAGAAACTCATTAAAGTAAATAGTGCTTACAGACTAAATAACAGGTCCTGTGAAACAACCGAAGTGAAAGGGCCAGTTGCCATGGGAGGGTACAAATGAAGACAAGGCTGTACTAAGGATGAACTAACAAGCCTATTAACGAATCTGAGGCAGCATTTACAATAGACAATGACACAAACCAATGAAAAATATGGGAGAGGAGTGGGCGCGGCTTCTCTCCCATATTCTACTACAGCAGTCTCGCAGAGCGAGCAGTGCATGCTCACTGCCTCTAGGCTTGACCTAAAAAAGTAAGCAGGTGCCTTGGAATGGTCAGATGTGGAAGTTGCACATATGGGTAAGCAAGACTAGATCAGTGGGTTGGGTTAGCCTGTTGTTAGGAAATACAGAAACAGATTCCTACTGCGACAAGCCAGTGGCATGTTTAGAACAATGCTTGAAAATGACTAAAGTCAGTTAATGCAGATCACATTCTATTACCACTTCAAGCTGATTTCCCCCAGAAGACAAGTACCTCCAACTAGGTTTTTAGATTTGCTCTGCCATATTGGAAATATGCACTCTTGCTGAAATAAAAGCTATATGAAGTCCTCGAAGAACTTAGGGTAGCATTTGATCTCGTACCTCGTAAGAATCTTTGGCGACTTTTGATTGAAATGGGTGCACCGGGGAATTTGGACAAACCTACTGTAAGGATGCATTATAAAACCTACACTTAGGTCCACTGGGGCAGTAGAGAGGAATTAACGGATCATATTCCAGTTCTAAAGGGCGTGCAGCAGGGGTGCGTCTATGCTTCGAATCTGTTCACCCTGTACATAAATGACATTGTGAGCAGGGCCGGCTCTAGGGCGGTGTGACCGGTGCCACCGCACCGGGTGCTTGCTTCACAAGGGGGCGCCTGTTTGCTTAAAAGCAGCTGCTGCCTCGTTCCTGGCCTTCAGCACTTCTCAGTCGACAATTAAAATGTCAAGGAAACTCCAGTAATTAATGTTCTTCCTGGCAAGATCGGAGTTTTGTCTAGTAGAAGTTTTAACTCGTGGAAGTTTTGAAGGTAGCGCAGAGGGTTAATATGCCTGCTGCAAGAACATGTACCATGCAGATCACAAAGTGAATGTAATGTAAACAGGTCAGTGGGTTACTGCTTTTGTCAGAGACTTCCTTTTGTTAGCTGCAGTTTACAGTAAGCTATTAACTGTCATCAAAGAACTGCATGCAGACTTTAAGGTATAGATTAGAGCGTATGGATATTTTGCCTAGACTTTCATCATTGTAATGTTGCAAAAAGGGTTCATTTGGGTACAAATCAGTTCTTGTTATTAAAGAGAGCCCCAATCTATTGTGTTACATTTTAAATTCAGAGTTTGTGCTTCTCCAGACCAACTACTCCTCAACTGTACTGCCTACCGGTATGGATGACATGTGAATCCACCCCTTGTTGTCTTCTGTCTTATGTAACATTTACTATACACTGATTTACACACCTATGGTTGAATGTCTCTGTGTAATGCGTGTGTTATCTAAAGTGCTCTGACACCATTCACTTTTATGAGTGATGCTATAAAATTAATTAAATGCATCTGAGAGAGAGGTTATGGAGAGTGTTAAAGGGTTGTAGTGAGGGTATCCGTGACTGAGGTGGTCTTTGGGGCACCAAAAAACATTGTCCCACTGGGCGCCACAAGTGCTAATGCCGGCCCTGATTCTGAGTGAACTGATGGACTTTTTCCCGCCATAACCCTCTCCGCTCCCAGCCGATCATCCCTCCCCCTCACCTACTTAAATGGAGACGCCGCTGGCACGCCTAAGGCAAGCCCGTCTGCGCCCGGCCTCGCCTGGACCGCGCCCAGCGCCAGACCCGCTGGTCCCTGCAAGAGCCACGACAACCGATGACGCTACGACGCCGGCTTCCTCCACGGACTCAACACCAAACGATCATCAAACTGCTTCCAGGCCAGCCCAATGCTCACCCACGGACCCCTCACCTGCCGTAGCTGCAGCTTCACCAGCCGCCGAACACCCGCACACCCTACCCCACCTGTCAGACCAGAACGCAGCCACCTCAGATGCACACAACTCAACACCCGCTCTGTCCACAAGCACGCCGTCGACCTCTGGGACCTACTCGACTCAGTCTCCCCGGACGTCGCCTTCCTAACAGACCTGGATGAACCCCTCCTCGGCCCCCGACATTGCCATAGACATCTCAGCTGGATACAAGATCACCAGAAGGGACCGCACCAACAGACCAGGAGGTGGAATCGCCATCATTTACAGGAACACCCTCAAAGTCTCGACCTGCACAACAGACACCTCCAGCACAGCCGAACACCTGCACTTCCAGATCCCCACCGACCCCAACACCACCCTCAGAGGAACACTCATTTACAGACCCCCCGGACCCCAGCCACAGTTCATCAACGACATCTCCGACATCATCAGCACGCACGCTCTTGAATCCACAGACTACATCTTCCTCGGAGACCTGAATTTTCACCTCGAGAACCCCGACGACAGCAACTCCGTCGCCCTGCTCGATAACCTCGCCAACGTCGGACTCAAACAGCGCGTCATGACCGCCACCCAGAACACCGGACACACGCTCGACCCCATCTTCTCAGCCAACAACCACGTCACCTTCAGCCACACCACCGAACTACACTGGACCGACCACCGCTGCGTCCACTTCACCTTCAAGAAACCCACCACGCACAACACCACCCGCAACGGATCCCCTACCGCAGCTGGAACAAGGTCACGGAAGACCAGCTCATCACCGCGCTCGCCTGAGACCCACCGACAGACTCCACCGACTAAGCCGCCAGCAACCTCAGGCAATGGATCAACGACTGCGCCAACACTCTCGCCCCGATCAAAAAACCCTCAAACAGGCGCACCCACAGAAAGGCCAACTGGTTCACCACCGACCTCCAGGAATCTAAACGGGCTTGCCGAAGACTCGAGAAAAAGTGGCGCCACAAAAAAACACCGGACAACCTTGCAACCCTAAAGAACGCCAGCCGCAAGCACCACCAACTCATCCGAGCCACCAAAAGGACCTCCTTCAAGGAACGCATCAACAACAACGTACAAAACAGCAAAGAGCTCTTCAACACCATGAAGGAGCTCTCCAACCCCAGCTCCAACGACAATCTGCCATTGCAAGACCTATGCTACTCCCTAGCCACCTTCCTTCACCGCAAGATCGCAGACATCCACGACAGCTTCAACACCCAGACCCTCCCTAAAGCCACCGACACTGCAGACTCACCGCCCCCCAGCCCCAGCAACCACCTGCTTTCCTGGACCCACGTCAACAATGACAACACAATCAAGACCATGAACACCATCCACTCCGGCTCACCATCCGACCATAGGAGACGATGTTGAGGTTGTGCGAGAGGACGATGTTGGCAAGCGGTGCCATGTAGACGTTGAAGAGGGTAGGGTTTCGGGAGGATCCTTGGGGCACGCCGCAGATGATCTTGGTGGCTTCGGAACGGAAGGGGGAGGAGGCGGACCCTCTGGGTTCTGTCAGTAAGGAAGGAGGTCGTCCAGTCTAGGGCTTTGTTGCGTATTCCTGCGTCATGTAGGCATGTGCGTAGGATGTGGTGGCAGACAGTGTCGAAGGCAGTTGAGAGATCCAGGAGGATGAGGGCTGTGGTTTTGCCTTTGTCCAGTAGGGTCCTGATGTCGTCTGTGGCGGCGATGAGGGCAGTTTCGGTGCTGTGATTGCTGTGGAATCCAGATTGGGACGGGTCCAGGATGTTGTTCTCCTCAAGGAAGTGGGTCAGTTGCCTCTTGACAATCTTTTCGATGACTTTCGCCAGGAAGGGAGGAAGGGAGATACGTCTGAATTTTTTTAGGTCCTTTGTGTCCGCTGTGGGTTTCTTGAGTAGGGCGTTGATCTCAGCGTGCTTCCAGCTTTCCGGGAAGGTGGCGGTCTCGAAGGAGCTGTTTATGATCTTCTGGAGTTGGGGTGCGATGATGCGGTTTCCTTTGTTGAAGATGTGGTGAGGTCAGGGCCAACGACACTCAACTGATCCTCTCACTCACCAAAAACCCCGCCACCGCAAAAACCAACCTCCACGAAGGAATGAAGGCTGTTGCCAGCTGGATGCAGACCAGCCATCTGAAACTTAACTTAGACAAGACAGAGGTCCTCATCCCCGGATCCACTTTCTCTGCCTGGGACGGCTCTTGGTGGACAGCCAGCCTGGGAGCCGTACCCACACCCACCGACCACGCACTCAACCTGGGTTCATCCGGGACTCATCGCTCTCTATGACCCAGCAAGTCAACGCCGTCTTCTCCTCCTGCTTCAACACCCTCCGCATGCTCCGCAAGATCTACAAATGGATCCCCACCAGAAGCAGAAGGACGGTCACACAGGCCCTCGTCAGCAGCAGACTGGACTACGGCAACGCCCTCTACGCAGGGACCACGGTCAAACTCCAGAAGAGACTTTAACGCATACAGAACGCCTCAGCACGCCTTATCCTCGACATACCCCGCCACAACCACATCACTGCCCACCTGAAAGACCTGCACTGGCTCCCAGTCAACAAGAGGATCACCTTCAAGCTCCTCACCCATGCCCACAAAGCACTGCACAACGCCGGACCAGCATACCTCAACAAGCGTCTCACCTTCTACACCCTGAACCGGCAGCTTCGCTCCGCTGACCTCGCCCTCGCCACCTTCCCACGCATCCACAGGACCTCCATCGGCAGCAGATCCTTCTCCTACCTCGCCGCCAAGACATGGAACACCCTCCCCACACAGCTGTGACAGACCTAGGACCTGCTGACCTTCAGGAGACTTCTCAAGACCTGGCTGTTCGAGCAGTAGCTGCACCCCCACCCCGCCGCTCTGAGCCTTGAGACCCTCACGGGTGATTAGTGCGCTATACAAATGAATGATTGATTGATGCACTGCAGAAATGATTCACCTGTTCTAAATGGTCAGAAGGTACTCATTCTTCTCTTTGCGGATGATTTACTTCCTATCTCCAAAACCCCTATGGGGTTCCAATTCCTCATTGACAAATTAACGGGGTTTTGCAAATCCAGATGCATTGAGTTGAATGTCACAAAATCTAAATTTATGGTGTTTGGGACTGGAACAGTTAAGAATTGTCAAGTCAGAGCAGGTGCTGAAGCGCTGGAAAGAGTACACACTTTCGACTATCTTGGGGTCAAACTACCTGATAAATTCAAGTGAGAACCCCAACATAACAAACATGAGTTTTTGATCCAGCACTGAGGTAGTGCTATTCTTCATCTTCATTGGAAAACGTGCTCTCGCTTGGTTTCCCCTGCACTTGGAGTGTACTGGGCCAAAGCTCAAAGTGCCACGTCTTTTGGCACCGAGGTGTGAGGATGTGCTGGCATGCAGCAACTATCAACTGTGGAAAATAATTTTGTAAGATCACTTGTTTTGGTCCCTGTCAGTGCCCCCCTTATTCCACAATTTTTCGATCTTGGGATTAAAAGAATCTTGTATCTGATAGCTTTAAAGACTTTAGTGTATTTGGCAGGCCTTTGGTGCACTCTGAAGCTAACTGAGGAGAAATAATGAATGAATGAGTAGCGTCATGAAGATTCCCTGGTTCAAATTTGTATTTGGCTGCAAAAGCTAGGCCTGCAAAAATTGTGGTATTACCCCAGAATTATTTGTAAAGCAGGGATTGATGGACTAAAGTCTCACTTCTGGGCTTATTTCTATGAACAGCACGTTGTGAACGGCTCCAGTGTTCACTTGACTAACATGTTTCCCAAATTTAAAGTTTCTCCTTGTTTTGAACCATTTTTTTGACCAAGAGCTTGTATTTATGCTTTCTGCTAGGTACTCTACCATTGAAATCTGTCACAAGCAGGTGGAAGAACGATCTGGGTAGTAATATTTGTCCTGGCTGTGGTTTGGTTCCTGAAACAGTGGAACATGTCCTGTTCCTCTGCCCAGAGTATCTTGGTTCTCGCTGGAAGTGGATTAGGCCAGTGTGTTTGAACATGGGGGTGACTCGTTATTTAACTGCCCTGAGGATCATGAAAAGTGACACCTCTACCCTTGTTGTGTTTGCTGTGAGCCATTACCTGACCAATGTATGGTACAAGCAAGCAAAATAGGTTTTGCAGCTTCTTCAGCCATGGAATTCCCTGCAAAGTAAACACCAACACGTTGATGGCTCAGTGTATGTATAACATGAGCCTGTGACAAGCATTCTTTTAGCTTTGCCACTTATTCCCAAAGCAGCTTGTGCTTTACTATGCAAGTCTTCGAATCTCTGAATTTATTCTGGCTCCAATAATTAAGATATTCATTATATGACTGCACACAATAATACGTATCGCACACTATAAGTGTGGGGAATCCAGCATTCGTAATATGTAGCACCAGAATTAGAGCCTTAAATTCTGCCAGCTGCGCTGTGCAATCACTTAATGACTGCATGTAGGTCTTCTCAGGATGGAATTCTCCATTATGCATACGCCCTTTCACTATGGTGCAATGTCTGTATGGCAGGCTGAGCAGAACTATCAGTGTAAATGATGTAATCATAGCAATCTAGAGCATTAGTTCATTAGGCAGAGGATATTCTTATTCATTCTGCAGAGAGGTTTGTGTTGTGAATCAAATCTGTAATCTACATCTGTGGCGGTGAGGGAGTTAGCCCATTGTTTTCATCGTGGATGCAGAACTTTAGCATTCGGGACACTTGTTCTGGTCACCTCCTCTAAGGTCGGTACTTGCGTCGCGGCAATTATGCGTTTCGCCTGAGCCAGGGCTCACTCTCTAACCACAGCATTCTGTACTGCTGTCAGTATTTTTTCAGTAGGTGTAAAACCCATTTCAGCATTGGTATATAAAAGCAAAGTATATATGTAATCTGTACTGTGTCACCTCTGGCATAAGTGTACCCTGATGTAACCATGATGACACGGATCACCAAGTTTGTTGTGTTTACACGTGTAGATGTTTGGAAGCTATTATGTCAGCTTGTATGGATCGTAGAATTTCTGTATGTTCCTATGTCCAGTGTATTTCTTAAAAGTATGCACGTATCAAGTCGTACAATGGTTTAATCTGGAATGTATGTCCTGCCTAAATATAAAAATCCCAATATGGATTGCAATCTTTTCATTGTCTTCGGAGGAACACACATTTTTCTAAAAAAAATGGGTCGCAATGCTTTTACCTTCACTTTACAGCTCACATCCTAGAAACAGGACATTGAGGTGGGCAATTTTCGATTTGTTGAAATTAAATTTATAGCCCATGTGACCAAACCCCAGGACTAAGCAATCTACTCTAGTCCAGTGTTCCATAAAGTCATCATCCGTCAAATATATGTCATCGGCATAAGACAATGCTTGGTCATTAACATTTTCAAGTAGTTCTGTTACGCTGGTTGAGAACAGCCCAGAGCAGTCAAATATCTGCTTCCAGGTGTTATATTTTGGCAGAAAAATCCATTTGAGATATCCAGCGTTGTTTTAAATTTCTTCAGCACAATGTTATTCATTAGTGCAGCACAGAGTGCGTATTGTACTGCAGAGGTACAAGTAGCTGTGTTTAAATGTCTGTAGTCTAATACTAGACAATATAAATCGCCTGGTTTCACAACAGAAAACAAAGGACTATTCATGGAGGAGGTGCAACTTTGGTTTCATAACAGGAAACAAAGGATTATTCATGGAGTAGGTGCAACTTTCTATTACACCTTGGTATTCAAGTAGTTCTAGGATTTCACCAACTTGTTGTTTAGCTTCATTTTTTAGTGGGTATCGTCTTTGAGGATGTGAGGCTGTCCTCAGTGGAATTTCATGATAAGGGGCATCGTCATCCCACCCCACATGCTTGTGGTATAACTTAGGAGCTAGCGCTAGTGCCTACTCCTTGGCGATTGAATTTTTAACTAATTCTGGGATATGGTCGGAGAAAATGAGTAAGATTACTGTTTCCCCATTTGGGTAATCCATTATGAAATCAGGTGGCCAATCCTTTTCTGCCAGAAGAATATTGTAACCTTGGGTGCGGTCCTCCCAGAAAAGGACATCAATGAACCTGGGCATATCCCCCTCCAACCGTAGTTAGGTTTTGTATAGACGATGTGGAACACTCACCCTGGTATCTGGTGTTTCTTCCATGATGTACTAACTCAGCGCTACTCCAATCAGACAATGCTTCAGGTTCTGGTTAACTATTGTGACTTCTGACGCACTTTCCACCATTGTCACTGTCCATTCCCCACTCGAAGCAGAGTCCTCAATATCCGGGGCATGCATGATCTTAGATCCGGCTACCATCTTCTTTTATAATTGAGGTTTTGATGTTTTAGGTTTAATAATGTAGTCAGACAAGTGTTGTGAGTTTTTCCTCAGTTTCATGTGCTGCTCCGATCAGCGCTCTGACCGTCCTCCTCTCTCCGAACGTTTATCAGATGAATCCTGGAAGGAACCAGACAAACGTGTATCAGCATACTGATACCTGTCAGGCGGTGTTACATTATCACAGTTTCGCAAGTCATATTGTTTCTTGGTGGATTCCTGTGTAGGAGACCCACTCTGTGATTTTGTTTTGTCTATGTTTTTCTTGTGTTCCCACTTCTTCTTTGTTGAAGAGTCGGGAGCTTTCTTGGAGTTATCCTTTTCAGGATTACTCTTTAATTGTGGTTTCCCAAGTCTGGCTCCCAAATTATCTCTACCAAGCTTAGTATAGGTTTCTTCTATATTTTAGGTAATTCGTACTCCTGCTGTGCAGAAGTCAAATCCCTCAGGCATTGGCGTATAGCTGACACTACTGCTTCCCCTTTAATGTTGCTCAACATTATGGCAGACACTGTGGCAAAGTTGCTAATCAGTTTCATCCTCAAGTCCCGGGCAGGTGCTACCCTGTATTCATTCTGGATCTGTTTCAGTACTTCAGGCAGAACAGCTAGAGAAATGGTACCATGTGTTCTGGTATATACTGCAGGAAAGACCGTAGCCCAAGTGGCGTAGTGGTGGGCACACTGCAGTGCGCATGACAGTTTGGCCCGTCGTCTCGGGCCAGCCAAACAGTCATGCTCTCTTAGCATGTTCTCCACCCAGGCTGCATTACAGCCTGGGTGGAGAACATGCCCATGACCCCATTCTCCTTCTGAGTGCCGAACTACAGTGCTCAGATGTTAGAAATGGGGGTCTCTAGTTGGCAATGGCTGGCCACTGTCCAAGTAGGGACCCTTCTTCCTAAGTCAGAGTAAGCAGACTACACCCTGTGATAACCCCTGCTCAACCCTGTGGTAACGTAGCACGAGCAGCTAGGCTTATCTCAGAGGCAGTGTGTGAAGCATTTATAACCATACACAGTAACACAGTGAAGAACACTACAAAGGGACACCACACAAGTAGTTATAAAAAAATAAGTATCTTTATATATAGACTTAACACAAGACCAATAACAGTAAAAATCCACAATACTAGAAAATAGGGTTACTCTTGAAAGGCTGCAAAAATAGTTCAAAGTGTGCAAAGAGGAGTTTAGTTCAAGGCAGTGGTCTCTGCGACCCTTTTACTCACAAGATACCTGGATTCTGTAGCAAAGCAACAAAAATGTTGCTAAGGAGTTGTAGCGATGATTTTCCTCATGCTAACCAGCGATGCGTTGAATCCTTGCCGCAAGGGAGGATGATGTGCCGAGCCTGTTGCGTGTGCGATATTGTTGCGATGAAAGCTAGGGAGCGACGATCCTGACGCGATGCAATGAAAATGGCGAACGCTCGCCGTCCGCTCTGCGATGTCGTGAAGCGATGAACTCGATGCGATGATCTTTGGTTAGCGAGCGCTTTCAGGCCCGCAAACATGCAATGCGATAATCTTCGGGTGAGCGAGCCTTTGGCAGCCCGCAGACAGGTGATGCAATGATCTTTGGTTAGCGAGCGCTTTCAGGCCCGCAAACATGTAATGCGATAATCTTCGGGTTACGAGCATTTGGCAGCCCGCAGACAGGTGATGCGAGGATCTCTGGTAGCGACCACTCGGCGGCAGCAGTGCGACGATTTTCCTTACGCTCTTCAGCTGCAGCGGCTCGCTAACGGGCGTTAGCGACGATTTTCAGCACTCTCTTCTCCACAGTAGAACTAGAGGCCCTGGAACTCACAGGAGCTTCATCTGCAGATAGAAATCCTCGCTGGGAGGAAACAGGAGGCTTGTGGTGGAGTCTGGTGTGCCTGAGACTCCGGCAGGAGGCTAGCTCTCTTCTAGCCCTTGGGTGATTGCTGTAGCAAAAATAAAAGTTCCTTCAAAGTCCTTTTCCTCTTCTTCCAAGTCCAGTAGTAACCACTGCAGGCCAGTCCAAGAAACAGCACACAAGCACAAGGACAGTCCTTCTCCTGCATATTCCTTCAGTTACACAGACAGAGGTTCTTCTTGTTGTCCAGGAGCAATACAAATTGTAGGGGTTTCAGCACAGATATTTATACCCCAAAAGCCTTTGTTCTAAAGAGTCACAAGTCACTGAACCCAGCCAGAAGCAGTTCTGCCCAGCCCTGGAGCACTTTGTTTACCAGGCTGCATCCTTCCTTTCAGAAAGAGGGGCTCTGCCATCAGACGCACAGTAGGAGGTGGAGCCAGCATTCACCTTGCCAGGCACAGCCCTATTCAGGTCCAGGAGCTACCCCTCCCCATACTCCAATGCAGATCTCTCTATTCAACCCAGGTCTGACTCAGCCTGCCCTGCCCCTCCAAAATCAGACAGCCAATACACATAACAGCAGAGCACACTGGAAGGCTTAGGCAAGAAAATACCTACTTTCTAAAAGTGGTATTTTCAAACACAGAATATAAAAATAAACTTCACTAAAAGATGTATTATAATATTCTGAGCTCAGGCATACTAAATTCGTTTTTCTACCATGTTCTGTGGGTCAGTTAGGACTATAGAATGTAATAGCCAAACCTCCCATTCTAGCCTATGGAGAACAGGTAGCCTTACAGTAGTGAAAAACGAAATTGGGTGTAATTCACTACCAGGACATGCTACACATATCAGAGCATGTCCTACCTTACACATACAATGCACCCTACCATAGGGGTGGCTTACATGATGCCAAGGGAAGGTTCAGTGGCTGGGAAGTGGGTGCACTTCACAGCCAAGATGGCAGTTCTGGACTGCACGCAGACTCTGCAGTGGCAGGTCTGAGACACACTTTACAAGCTGCTTCTGTGGGTGGCGCAAACCAGCTCTGAAGGCCCACCAGCAGCATTTGCACACACAGGCCACGCTACTAGGGACTAACAGGTAAACCAAGTAAGCCAATCATGGATATACCAATTCATATGTCATCTTTACACAGAGAGCATTCGCGCTGTGGCACTAAATGGCAGTGGCACAGCGCCCAGAGCATCTATCACCAGCAAAAACAGAGGAGACAACAGCGACAAATGGAAGGGAGACCCACGCCAATGGTGCCAGGTCTAACATCAGACCAATCACAAACACTGCATTGCAGCATTATGATTGGCTCTGGAGAGCCTAGCTGCTTCCTGTTTGGCAGACATGGAGGAGAGATGACAGAGCGGCAAGGAGGTAGGTGTCTTTTTCTTTTTTTACACACCCTCCCCCCCGCCCTACCACCCCAGATCCGTGCCGGCCGCCACTGTTTATAATATAGATTTGCAACAACATTGACCCCAAATTTCCAACATAAACAATATTGTCAAGTTACGTGGAATAACACATCTGTATTCCCCTGTGCATGATTAGCTTGACAATTTTGTGCACATCAATTTTCTGGAGTCTGAATTGTTACAGGTTGAAATTCCTGTGTTCGATATTTTATTATACAAACTTCATTGCATAAGCTATCCTTCTCCCACTTGACCGAGACTGCTGTACTTCCATTACTAGTGGTGTCAGCGCTATATTCTATGAAATTATAGAGAATTATTGAATAACGTAGTAGGTATTGATGAGCCTAATTTCAATTGGTTATCATACATTGTTGGATTACGGTATTTTGATTTCTGCTGTTGCTGTTTCTGCGCAGCAACCCAAAAGCCATGAGTTATTGCTAACTGTATTATAACTGGGGAAACTTGGAAAATAATAAAGAAATGTTTTACATTTCACATTGGTCAAGAGTGCGCACAATAGAACAACTGGCAAGTGCAGGTCATTGCCTGGTCAACACCTGAATGCAACACACTGCAGCTAATGTGTTAATTCCTTCCTGTTTCTGCCGAATCTGCATATACCCTTCACACACTTTAAAATTAAATATCACTGCTCTACCCTGTATAGGAGGGATCTGTTTCAATTGTACTAGTTTCCGGAAGGAGGGGTCTACTTGGTGTTATAAGCTACCAACCAAAGATATGAGCTAGTCAACAAAAGGTATCACTCTGCAAGATCATGCTTCTCTCATCTTTTCTCAAAAAACAGTGGTGTGACTCTATCCCCTCATCTAATGTTCCATAACATTATGTGATTTATTGCTGTTTGCCCTGTGAGAATGTTACATATCTAAAGAATGTCATGCAGAAGTCTCGATGACACTAGCATCTATTTTCCTTCACCATTAGGCAGCCCGATACAAGTCGAGTGCAGCTGTATCTTCGGGTGGTGATACCGCCCTGCCCAACTATGAACCTTACTGGGCTACAGCAGGTAGAAAATGTGCCAGGGGAAACTTTTCCAGAATCTAGAACTACATGTGGCTATGAGAATGGTACTTCTAGGACTAGTTTGTTTTCCATAATTCCAGCCCTAGAAACTCATAATTGCCGTTAACTTCAGCCTCACTATCTTCCACTCCAGGTATGGGCCATCTCGCATTAACAGCCCAAGTCAGGGCATTCGCTGTTTCCAAACACGATCAAATTGATGTTGGATGGCTTATAGTTTGGAGGCTTAGCAAAACATGGTGGTTATTCAAACTCAAAGGAGAGCAAGGTGGCACATTTGCTACTTCACACCTCAAGATGGAGGATGCCTAAGTATGTACTTCAGTTTCATGTAAGTTTGCAGGCATGCATAAATGCATTTGAAGATGCAGATCCTAGGCTTTTTCGTCTTTTAACAATGTAAAGATGATGTGCTGCGTTTATTTTTCTATAAATTTCCATTTTTTATTCAATTGTGATATATGTTGTTATGCCTTTTAATTTAAATGTTTTTATTTTTTAAATATATAGATTTATATTTATTTATTTACGTGACTGTATTAAAACAAATGTTACATTAATTTTAATATCTGAAATAGTTGTGTGGGTTATGCGTATGTTAGTTAATTTTTACTTTAAGTTATGATTAATATAATTAATGAATATATTTTAAAAAGTATTTAATTACTTTTTCTATTTATTAAAGTATGTATATATTCTTTTTACATTTTTTTGTTAAAACATTTTATTTTTAATTATATTTTCTAGCTTAATATAATATTTTCAATAATTTACTGATAATGTCATGTATATTAAAATTTCGGTATAATAATAATAATAATAATCATAAGCAAGCTTGTAAAGATAACGGTTACACTAACTAGTGTGTCCCCACGCTGCGGTACAGAAGAAGGCAAGAGGAGCAAGAGAAGGGCATACAGCGCTCCCGAAAGGGTCTTCACTACGGAAAAGCCAGGTTTTCAATTTCTTCCGAAAGAGTGACTCCGATGGATCATTGCGCAGTGAGAGAGGAAGTGTATTCCAGTGTTTAGAGGCCAGGTAGCTGAAAGAGCGAGCGCCCATTCTCGCCTTTCTTACTCTGGGGATTATGACCCGACCTGTCCCTGATGATCTTAGATGCCGGGTAGGAATATAATGGGTCAGTAAATTGTGTAGGTAGCTTGGCCCCTTCCCCTACAGGATTCGATGACTGATACATAAAGCTTTAAAGTGTGTTCTATCCTGCAGAGGTAGCCAGTGGAGAGCTGAGAGGGCATTCCTGGCAGAAGATCACATGGGCAGCATCAAGACAAGGCGGGCCGTCGCGTTCTGAATACATTGAAGTCTGTGCATACATTTATTACTTGCTCCTAGGTAAAGAACATTCCCATAGCCCAGGTGGGAGGTTACTAACGCATGGACTAGGGTTTTCCTGGCTGCGATGGGGAGCACATCTAGAGTCTTCCGTAGTCTTCAAAGGAGAGCTTGGAGTCTAGCCACATCCCCAAATTCTTAACCTGATTGTTAGGAGATGGAGTCGGTCCAGTGTCTGTGGCTATCCTGTCGAGGACCAGATAGAGGGAGCTTTCCCTACCAGCAGGAGCTCAGTTTTACTGCCATTTAATTTTAAGCAGTTACTTGTCATCCACGATGCAAGATCTTGTAGGCATGTAGAAAAATGTATGGCTGCCTCATCAGGAGACTGTGACAGAGAGATCACCAATTGCATGTCATCAGCATATGACACGACACTGATCCCATAACTTTCAATAATCTCTGCTAGTGGGGCAATATAAAGATTAAAGAGAGTGAGGCTCAGTATAGAGCCCTGCGGGACCCCTTGGGCCAGCGCAATGCTTTTGGAAAAGTACGGTTGTTGGGTCACCTGAAAACTCCGATCTTGTAGAAAGGACCTCAACCATTCCAGGGCCACTTCCTCCAGCCCACCTTCCCTAAGGCGTTGAAGGGGCAACGGGTGAGATGCAGTGTCAAAAGCGGCACTGAGATCCAGGAGGACCAGAGCCACTGTCTGGCCCTCATCTACTTGTCTGCAGATCGGTTCTGAAAACAAGAGCAGGGCCGACTCCGTGGAGTATGTGGCCCTAAAACCCGATTGCGTGGGGTGCAATAAACTGTGTCGGTTGATGTGCACAGTTGTGTGTTGACCACTTTCTCAGCTGTTTTAGCACAATAGGGCAGGAGTGAGACCGGGTGGAAGTTCTCTAGCTGACTTGAGCTCACACCCGGCTTCTTTTTTATGGGAAGAATGATGGCTTTCTTCCACCTTAATGGGACCACTCCCGTCTCAAAGGAGAGTTCAAGAAGGTGCGTGATATGGGGTATTAGGATCTCCAGGCTATCTCTCATAACTTTGGGGGTAGTTAGGTCCCTGGGCGAGCCGGATTTTATGCTCAAGTCTATGTCTTTGAGATCTTCACAAGAGGGAAGATCAAACCTGGAGAGGCGGTATGCCTCGTCCACGTCTACCCTCCCCTCCCGACCGGCGAGTCCGCTGCGTGCCTCCTCCGGGTATGCCCTGTAAATCCTTGCTACCTTCTCAACAAAGAAATCCACCATTAAATTGCAGGAGTCTCCTGAGCTGATGCAGGGAGATATAGTTCTCGCCAGAGATGATATGTCTTTAAAAACCAAAAAAAGTTCTCTGGAAGAGTTCTCCGCTTGCTCACTCCTGTCACTATAATAGGTGGTGCGAGATCTTCTTATAAGGGTGTGGTACTGTTACAGCCTGGTATACTTACATTTTTTAAGATATCCTGTTCCATGCATTTTTGACACAATATTCTGGTGTCACAATATTGTTATTCACTATATTGTGTCATGCAATCGACGTACTCTTTCACAGAGTGACACTCAGTGGTACCCATTGACAGGTGCTGCCATCCCCTCACATGCACTTACCCTCAAACTAGCGCACACTGACAGACTCAGTTATACAAATAATAGCTCAATCAGATACAGTAAAACAATTACACAGTAACACCCACTGACCTACTGGCATCACTAGTGTGTCATGGGCCCTGGTGCAAGAAAGAAGTGGAGTAAAGTGTTGTAGAGTGGAGTGGCGTAGTGTGGAGTAGAGTGGCATAGAGTGGAGTGGAGTTTCGTGGACCCTCATAGAGTGGAGAGGAGTAAAGTGGATTAGAGTGGCATAGAGGGAAGTGGAGTGGCATAGAGTGGAGTGGTGTAGAATAGAGTAGAGTAGAGTGTTGTATAGCGGAGAGGCATACAGTGGTATAGAGTGGCATAGTGTGGAGTAGAGTATCGTAGGGTGGAGTAGCATAGAGTGATATAGAGTGAAGGGGTACATTTGTCCTGTAATCTGCAGAAGGTTTTTTTTTCTCTTACATGTTACATGTTGTGGATATTGCACTTATGTCATTCCTCCCATGCATATTGTAAAGCACTCTGATATCCCTCGGGATCTTGTTCGCGCTATATAAAACTTTATAAATAAAAATAAAATAAATAAGTGGCGTAGAATGGAGTAGTGCCACGGAGTGGAGTGGCAAAGAGTGGAGTAGCATAGAGTGAAGTAAGTTGGAGTAGAGTGTAGAAGTGTAGAGTTGTATAAAGTGGAGTGGACACCGCATGGTCAACAGTTGGGCATTAAATCCAAGAAATGCGGCTTTGACTTCTTCATGTCAATATTCGATAGATGTTGCCAGTACCTCCATTGCAGATCTCCCAACACCCTTTGTTGATTTATGCGCACTTCCCCAATGCACCTTCATGGCCATCCAGGAATTTTCATAGCCCTCCCAGATGAAGAATCCTAGAGCTGGGCCTGGTGCAATGCATAGTTAAAAATTGCTGTCAGGTGGCATCATCATCACCTATTATAGACATAAGTTTAGGGGGTCCAATGCTAGACACGCTTTTAGGGGGGCTCACAAGACCCCCTAACCATCTATGTTGTGTGTGCATTTTTTCAATAAAAAGGTTTCAAATTTAAAGAAATGAACATCATTTTATTGTAGTGTGATTTAATTTACAGTATGGTCATTTAAATTAGTTGCATTATAAATTCTGACTGAGTTTATGAGCACCAAGCTGACATATAGGATGTTTAGTTAGCAGTGATTATCGCGCCTTTATAACACTCGCCTCCATTGTATCTGGGTATGTTAATTTCTTAGAATATTGTGAAGATTAGTGCAGATCATCCGGACCGCATTAATTGACAGGACAGCCGGTTTTCACTTGAATTCTTATTTCGAGGAAATCCCTGCATTTGGTCGGCCAAGCATAAAATTGCTTCTTGTATGCTGACTGATGTCGCAGCAGATTTCACCGTCCCCTGCGCGAGTTTATCTCATGTTATCGCTCCACTTCCCTTCAGCATTGCAATGTCTCCCGCAGCACCTGAGCCCGCTGCACGTGGACGCAGACGTCCGGTTCCGCGTGCGCGTGCGCCTGTAGCCTATCAATGACACTGACGAATATTCTACTGTTGTGCGAGAAGGTTCCCCTACACCACTGTGATTTCAGCATTGTGCGTTTGCAGCTCTTGCTTCGTGGTTATCTGCCATCACTTACAAACAGCTACACGCGCAGGAAATCGCGTACTGCCAACCTAACTACAGAAGCCAGTGCAAATCATTTCATGCAGTAGTGGATGATTTTCATGCATTAACCAAAATTGTACTCTATTAACAGCCTGCAGAAGAGTAAATGTGTGCACTGGTTTACTATTGCCTTTGAATCTATTTTTTTATGACCTGGCTCACTCATTCTGACTAGGCCTGATGCCATCTTACTCAAAATGGCTGTCACATTCATTATTTATTATTTCTGCTGCGCATAATTAAGCAAGTTATGTTTGTTTATTTCTGAATTGAAGAAGACACCCTAGCAAGGGCTTGGTAATGTAATATGTCCTCAAGGGTCTTCCGCTTGCACGCAGTATTGCGTTTATTGACAATGGTTCCCTGTTGTTTTTGTGACTAGTCTGTTCTGACACCTACAGATGACATTAGGTCAGAGAGGGCTGAATCGGCATTCATGGAGTGGGTTTGTGCTTAGGTGGTGAGGCTGTATGATAAATCGAAAGTCTTATTTCTGATTTGTTGATAATGTATTTATTTGCTCAAGCCATGATAGTTCTGCACTTTCCATGCTTGTCTATGGGGAAATGTCCTATAAAAACCCTCGCGTTTGAGGGGTGAGTCAGAATCTTTTGGGTTCTACTAGGGATACTGTCCACTCTCTTATTGATTTTGCTGCATAACTGAGACTTTGTCTAGCGGTTATTTTGCTTATTATTCTGTATTGTCCTATTATTGACAGCCTTTGTGGTGATGATTTTTAATCATTTAACAAAGACTTGCTGTAGCAGTACTTTATTACCCTGTTTTGTACCTTTTACATTTTTGTAATAAACGTGTATAAATTCCTAATTTTACCCTGGCACTCATTTATTGAGTCAATCCTTTGCTATTCGATTGTAGTTTTTGATATGTTGGTTTACACCTTGTCTTGGGACACATTGCCTCATGAAATTGAGGTTAACACTGTCCCTGATGCATTTGGGTATGCTTTTGAGGTGTAACATTTTAGGAATACAGTGCACTTACACTTGTTTGGTTTGGTTGGAATGGTGAATAAAATGTCAGGTGTATGACCTCAGCAATTTGCTATGAAACTAAGAGACAAGCTCATATTCTATATATGTAGAATATGAACTTGCCTCTTTGTTTTGTGACACATTGCAGAGGTTCACAGTCAGTGTGCCCTGGCACGGGTTGGATGTCATTGTCACTTTGGTGAAAGGAGAGGAGTGATTGACTCTGGAGAGAGGGCATCACTTGTTGATAGCGGATTGGTTGGACTCCAGCTGGTGCGAGTTTGCATTTGATTGGAGCAAGAATGTTTTCAGACAGATCAAGATTGCAGAATGAAGAAGCTACTGAACATGTAGACTTATATGGTGGAACTCTGACCTAGGCCCCGCCACCAAAAGGAAGGGGCACATGGATTGGATTGTCTTTCCTGGGGGGGCTCTTGCTTGGGAGAGGCCTACTTTTGAGAAAGGTGACTGGTGGCCCGGGCATGCATAGCCTTATGGCCTGGAGGGGCACCACTACCCTGATTCACGTTGCCAGAAGGATGTTTACAGGGCGCCCTCCTGAGTTGTTTCTCCTACAGAACTTGAGGACGCTCAGGAGCATCAGAGTACCATTCCGACAGACACCTCCTCCCCCCTTCACCAGGCTCACATGCCAGTATATCACTGGTGTATGATACACGTTTAATCAACTCTTAATCATGCTAAAAGGTCCAATGCCTGAGGGGTGGGGGTTTTGGGGGGCACCCAGAATCTAGGCATCATCCGCAGCAGTCACTGGAAGTGCTGTAGCATAAATACCTCTCTAATTCCTTACACTCAATGAAAGAGTCTCTTGTGAGCCTAATCAAGGATCTACCCCTAATTATCTTTACAATCATGCACCACACATACTGACAGCCAGGCCTTCCCATCTGCTCTCTCGTGTTGTCACGAGAAAGCGTTAATTAATCTAACCCAAGTTGTGCATTATAGCCCTGTCACCTGAGCCACAGAAGCCAGACATACAGACAGGAACCTACTGTACAGACTGTACCTGTGATCTGACATCTGGTCCTTCATACACTCACCTTGGGAGAGAGACCTTATATTATCGGTGGAGTTCATTAGAAATGTTCGTATCCGACATTAGAAGTCAATAATATTGGTGGCAGCAGAGGTGCAACAAGGTTATGGTCAAACATATTTACATTTGCAACAGGTAAAGGAAAGTATTAATTTCATGCACATTTGAAGAGGCAGCAGGCTCCAGATTATCTTAAACAAGATACACTGCAGCTTAGTTAACAATGTGCATATACCGGGGTGTATTAAAAAATTGTAGTTTTGTTGCGCAAGTTCATTTGGAATTCTGAAATGGAAGAACTGCATGATCATGGCATGTGACTTCCATCTCAGGGGCTGTTGCATTTTCCTAATGGCGCTTCTTTGTTGAAATGCATCTGCCCGTAACTTTACCATGGAAAGCATACACTCAGATCAAGTAATATTGAAATGGCTCCGGAATTCGTTCTGGATATTATGGATTGCAGATATACATGGCTGTTTAGAATTTAGTTGATTTTAACAGGCACAAGGATTCTTCATTGGAACCTGTAGAAAGTACTGAATGTTATCATGGGCGTAGGAAGTGTGGGTACGTGAGGGATTTATCTGCCAAGATTGTGAAGTGTGGGGGGCACAAAGAACAAGGGTGGGGGGACTAAGAGGACAAAAGAATCAGACCTCAGCCCCTTCTCAGCCCTACCCAGTTTGATGCCTCGAAGCTTCAAGCTGACAGAGGGTTATCAAAGTGCCTCCTGATCCAACGCCTGCAAACCTCCACTGACCGATAAGAGATAATTACTGCAGACTTCCCATGTGTTAGAAAAGGGGTCTCTAGTTTGCAGTGGTTTGCACTATGTCAAAGTAGCGACACTAACTCTAGTAAGGGTAAGGGTGTCACACTAAGATAACCCCTGCTCACCCTCTTGGTAGCTTGGCACGAGCTGTCAGGCCATCTCAGAGGGAATGTGTAAATCATTTGTACCTACAAACACAGTAACACAGTAGAAGCACTACAAACTGAGTACACAACAGTTTAGAAAAATAGCCAATATTTATCTTTATATTTATCTGAATAAAACAAGACAAAAACAACAAAAATCCATCATACACAAGTAAAAATATCACTTTTAAAAGGTTAAATCAGTTCAGTCCATAGGAATCTATGGATGCGTCACTTTTTGAACAAAGTACCTTGGATGCGTCAAAATTCAAAGACGAAACAGGTTCATGGGAGGTGACGTGCTTGCAAAGCAAAGCAATGTGTCGGTTCCTTACCCCCAGGGTAGGTGATGTTCGGTTCCTTACTGCCAGGGAAGATGATGCGTCGATTCCTTCCTTACTGAAGGTGGAGGTGATGCCTCGATCTCCAGATACATTGCCTCAGTTCCTTACTGCAGGCCAATGTCAATGAAGAAACAGCGTTGTAGTACGATGCGTTGAAAATCGAGAAGCATTGTGTCGAAATGGTGGCGGTGAAGCAGGCACTGTGTTGATTTCACAGCTGTGAAGCAGGCCTTAAAGAATTATAGAAGCAGGAGGTAAAAAGCAAAGTCCAGTCCTGTCACTCCCAGGGCAGAAGCAGCAAGCAGCAGGCCAGCACAACAAAGCAACAAGCAGAGTGTCAGTCCCTCCTAAAGCATCCAGCTCCTCCTGACAGAATGTTCCTTAGTCCAGAAGTGTTATGATTTGAGAGTGTGAGAGGTCCAATACTTATATCCCTTTCTGCCTTTGAAGTAGGCAAACTCTAAAGGAAAATCGTGTAGTGCACAAGACTCTGTATTTTCCTGACCTGGCTCCGTACACACTACAAGGGGGTGGAGACAGCCCTATTCAGGTGTCAATGACAACTCCTCCCACCACTCTAGCTCAGGAAGGCCCGTCAGCCTGGCGATGGCCCATCAGGATATGCAAGGCACACCTCAGCTCTCTTCATGTCTGTCTAGAGTGAATGCACAAGAGCCCAACTGTCATCCTAACCCAGACTTGGATTTTAACAAGCAGAAGCACAGAATGCTTAGGACGAAAAATGCCCACTTTCTAAAAGTGGCATTTTCAAACACTCAATTTAAAAACCAGCTTCACCGAAATATGTACTTTTAAATTGTCATTTCACAGACCCCAAACTCCAAATCTCTATAATCTCCCACTGAGAAATTACACTTAAAAAATATTTCAAGGCAATCCTCATGTTACCCTATGGGAAAGATTGTCCTTGCAATAGTGAAAAATGAAAGTAGCAGTATTTCACTATTAGGACATGTAAAAAAACACCTACCTTTTAAATACATTGCACCCTGCCCATAGGGCTGCCTTGGGCCTACCTTAGGGGTAGTTTACATGAAATAAAAGGTAAGGTTTGGGCCTGGCAAGTGGGTGCACTTGCCAGGTCGAAATGACAATTTAAAACTGCGCAAACAGCTACTGCAGTGTCAGGTCTGAGACATATTTGCAAGGCTATCCATATGGGTGGCACAATCAGTGCTGTAGGCCTACCAGTAGCATTTAATTTACAAGCCCTGGTTACACCTGGTGCACTTTATTAGGGACTCATTAGTAAATCAAATATGCCACTCATGTATAAAGCATTCAGCAATACAATTTAGACAGAGAGCATGTGCCCTTTAGCACTGTTTAACAGTGGTAAAGTGCCCAGAATCCTAAAGCAAACAAAAATAGGTCAGGAAAAAAGGAGGAAGAATGCAAAAAGTTTGGGGAGAACTCTGTAAAAAGGGCAAAGTCCATCACCATGAACACTTGAACAGCCGTGAAATTTAAACAGAGACAATGATGCAGACTCTGTTTAAACTTGTTTTTTTAGTGAATTTAAAGCATGGGCCTGAAATACGAATGACCCTTAAATAGAAGCTGCTGTCTTAAAATCAAGATGGCTCTTTTCACAAATCCTGGTGCACAATGTCCATTGCGCAAAAAGGGCTTCAGATACCCTAACCCCCCCCACCGTTTTGTGTGCCATAGCCCAGGCTGCTGCAACTAATATGACGTAGAGGATTGTTTTAGCTGATGTGTTTGCTGGGCTGTAGTACTTCACAGGTCATTCAAAGGCCTTTTAAAAGTAGAGGAGGCTTTGTTTTTTTATTTTATTTTTTAACAAATTTTATTGTGTCAAGCCACAAATATCCTGCAGAGCCCTGACACCCAGAGAACATCTGCCACATATACGATACAAAAAGAGCATTGACTTTTATGCTTTACAGATTATAAGGCAACATATATTAACAACAAAAGAACAAGAATAACCCCCCCATGCACTGTCAAAATACCCTTCCCCAGCAATCACAGCTCATCCCTCATAGTGAGAAAGTGAGAAACAAAATCACAAAGAGGTATAGAGTAGGGCCCCGGCCAGGCCGAGCCCCTCCCGGACTACACTGTAACATACCGCCTTCAGTGCGCATCCATACCAAGTGAGGCGGGTTCTAACGAAAGACCTCAATAATCCGCCCACCTCTTCCAGATCTTTGCGTGTTTACGTGGACAACCCCTGGCCTTGAAAATCGGGAGCTCCAGACCCATATTGAAGTCTAATCCATTCTTCCATGCCGCCAAGGAGGGGGGGGGGGGGAGGCAGCCGCCCTCCAGTGGCGTGCAATGTCACGTTAGGCTAGCGTAAAACCCAAGAACATTAGGTGGCGTTTGTAAATGTTGCCTCCAATTCCTTCCATAACATGTAGGAGTACTAGCCTAGGTGAATAGGGGCGATCCCAACCCAGAACATCTGACAGGCATGCCAACACTCTCTGCCAGAATTGCGCAATCACCCCACACTGCCAAACTGTGTGAAAAAAGTGCCATCTGCCTGTCCGCATCGAAGACAAAGTGGAGAGGCGATCAGGCCGGCCCTATATAGACGAGCACGGGTATAATGCACCCGATGTAAATAGTTAAATTGAATTAAGCGAAGCCGCATTGCGATAGCAGCCTCTCTAGGGGAATAAAGAGCCTCTGTCCAGTCTTCGCTTTCCAAGGGACCTAAATCCTCCTCCCAGGACCCCCGGAGTCTACCCAAAGTGGTGGGACTATTAGTCACTAAGGACTGGTATATTTTGGAGATTTTATGATCCTGGAGATCCCCCATAAACAGTTTGGCTTCAATAGGACTGAAGTCTGGAAGGGACTCCAGTTTAGATATGCTAGGGAGAAGTACATGGCGGAGCTGCAAAAATTTGTAAAATTGGGTCTTGGACATAGTAAAATCCGGCTGAAGTTGCGCAAAAGATTTAAGGGTCGTACCCTGCATCACATCTCTGAGAGTGGAGATCCCGATGGCATCCCAGTCCCGGAAGCCCTCCAAACCAGCCAGTTGGGGCAGCAATCCATTTGACCACAATGGGGTCTCCTTGGTAAGTCTACCCCACCATCCAATGCTACGCAAGGCTTGCCTCCAAACCCAAAACACCACGGTAGTGCTAGATGGGAGGGCCTTACGCATCGGTGCCGAATAGAGTATGTTGTGTAATGAGTGAGTTCCCATGAGTGTTCGCTCCAATAAGTAAGCCGGGTCAGTACGATCCCCATACCACCACTCATTCAGGACAAGCGGGTGGGAGGCCATATAATAGGACAGGATATCGGACGTGGCTAAGCCACCGCAATAGGTAGATTGGAAGCACGTGCGTAGAGCCACCCTAGAGGACTTCCCAGCCCACAGGAATTGCCCCAGCACCAAGTTAACCTGGCGAAACCACGACGGAGAAATACTAAAAGGATAATTTTGTAGCTGATATAATAAGCGTGGCAGGGAGACCATCTTAAAAGTAGCCGAGCGGCCTGGTAAAGAGAGGGGCATACGGGACCATGTTTTCAATTCATCCCACACCCAAATCGATTGGATGTTGCGTTCCCATGCAGTTTCAACAGAAGATGTCAAAAAGACCCCTAGATATTTCATGCCAAGTGTGGTCGTCTGTACCGTAGAGGCTCGGTGGCTAAGAGCCGGCTGAGGGCCAATAACCCAAAGAGTGGACTTATTAGGGTTAATATAGAGCCCAGATGTCTCTCCAAAGATCTCCATGATTCGGAGCAATCTAGGGCCAGTCCTATTAACATCGGTCAGGAAGAGAAGGACATCGTCCGCGTATAAGGCAATTCTATCAGACACCCCCTGTGCCCACTCGAAACCTGCCACCTGTGCATCGATACGTACCCATGCCGCCAGGGGCTCCATAGCCAGGGCGAAGAGAAACGGCGACAGTGGACATCCCTGTCTGGTTCCTCTGTCCAACGAGAACGTTGAGGAAACGGATCCTGCAACTTGGACTGAGGCTGTAATATTCGTATACAAGAGTTTTAAATAGGACAGAAACCACGGGCCTAAGTTTAATCGGTCCAGCAGGGCAAACAAATACGTCCAGCTGAGTGAATCGACCCCCGAGATGCCAAGACGCTGAATAGTATCGACTGCGACCTGTGCGTGGCGGATATTATGCCGTGTCGCCTGATGGGGTATAAACCCGGCTTGATCTGGATGAACGACCGAGGTAATATAAGGCACGAGTCTATTGGCCAAGAACTTGGCCAATATCTTAGCCTCAATATTGAGCAACGAACTAGGTCAATATGAGGCATGGCAATCAGGGGGTCGACCAGGTTTATGGAAGACCACTATTTCGGCCTGTCGCCAATCCAATGGCAGATAGCCAAGCTCCCTCTCCTCCTCTATAGTATTTAAAAGATAGGGTCCTAGTTTATTAGAGTAACGTTTATAGAATTCACAGGGATACCTGTTCGGGCCCGGTGCCTTGCCCGAGTTGATGCTGGCCAATGCTATCCCCAATTCGTCGACCGTAAGTGGACCATCCAGGCTATCGCGAGCCAGAAAAGCGCTGCGGCGGGATGGCATCCGAGAACTGATGAATCTGCATCTCGGATACCCTCTCCCGAGGGGTATAAAGCGTTGCATAATATTGCACAAAGTCTTCAGCGATCACGTGGGGATTGTCCAGTGGTTCCCCACTCAGCCCTACTACAGCGGGGAGGGTTAGGGGACAAACCGCTCCCTGACAGAGACGATGTAGTAATTTACTCGATTTGTCTCCCCATTGACTGACTCTGCTACGGGTGGCCAGCCATACCAATCTGTCTCCTGCATCAATAAATCTGCACGGGTTTGGCGCGCAAGGCCCAGCTGATGGCGCGTCAGCGCACCACCCTCCTCTGTGCTCAAACGCTCCAAAGCAAGCAGGCGAGCTGCAGATTGTAGCAACTCCTCCCTCCGCGCCCGGCGGGCCGCTGCACAAAAGGAGATATCCACCCGCGTATCGTGGACTTCATGGCCTCCCAAAGGGGTTCTGCCGCCTCCACTGAACCAGTATTCAGCTCAAAGTACTGATCTATGGCCTTATCCATATGTGCACAATACTGTTCGTCCTTCAGGCTCCATGTGGAGAGACGCCATCGGAAAGGTGGGCGCACCGGGCTGAGCTGCAATGTTAAGGCCACCGGGGAGTGATCAGAAAGGCCCCGCGGGAGAATATCAACCCCCTGTACCCTACGGATGGCGCCACCCGAGACAAATATATAGTCCAGGCGGGAGAAGGACTCATGAACAGAGGAAAAATAGGTGTAGCCTCGGTCCAGACCGTGTAATGCTTGCCAGGTATCAATCCACCCCATACCAGACACAAGGGAAATCAATTTAGTAGCGGGGCAGGCCGTAGGCAGGCCACCCTGTCTCCAGCGGTCTCGGGATACACCCATCACATCATTCCAGTAGCCACCAATAACAACCAAACCAGGAGGGATGTCCTCCCAGAGAGTCAAAAGGCACTCCACTAAGGTCCAAGACGGGGGGGAGGGGCATAGACAGAGCCTAGTATAACTTGTTCCCCGTAGATGGTGCCCTGTAGTATAATGTACCTGCCCTGTGCATCCACCCACGCTCTGGAGTGTAAATATGGAACCCGTTGGTGAATAAGTACAGCCACCTCCCTGGAGCCCCTGGAGAAGCCAGAGTGGAAAACCTATGCAAAACCATAGCGGACAAGTCAGGGGGCTTTGGTACCCAACAGGTGGGTTTCCTGGAGTATCAGGACATCAGCGTGGTTGCGTTTGGCCTGTCGGAGGATAGCGCCCCTCTTGATTTTATCAAGAGCCCCCCGTACATTCCAACTGATTATGCGAAGACCTACAGCCGAGCCGCCATAGGAGAAGACATGTACAAATAACATTGTGGAGTTATGAGACCATGGGACGGACCACTAGGACTCGCCTCTAGAGGACGACACAGTAAGCATGCAAGAGCATATACAGTGTAGAACAAATAGATACCATCACTATGGAGAAGAGCAGGATCAATGAAGATACATATATCAACAACAAAAAAGAAGAAGAGACAGTGCATACGGAATCACCCACAACACCAACAACTCCCCCCCCCCCCCCCAATACCTCATAACCATTGAAGCATCTGTCGCGGTCAAGACAGCCTGGGGGCCCCAACGGGAGCACACCGGTCATCCTGCCAATGAATCCCAAAGAGCCCATATAGCATTTTAGCCCTGACCCCTGGACCTCGGATGGTCAATCAGAGGAGGGTCACCCTATGGAACCCCATCGGTCGGGTGAAACAATCATAGAGCAAAGTCCCCACATGGAGAATATGAAAGCCACGTTGGCGACACCGGCCAGAAGTCCACTGTGGCCCGAAAACAGCAACACGGGCCAAACCCCCAACTCAGGGGAGGCCCACGGGCCAACCAACCGTCACCAGAAGACTGCCATCATATATAAGCATCCAACAGCAGGCACATTGTCATTCCCCCAATAAGAGCAGTCCAAAGTACTCATGAGGCCGAGTGTCCCGGCCTTGATGACGACGCTGATCCGCTGGCACCACTACGGGACTGCGAGCGGCGACGAGAGCGGGATCTTCTAGGGGGCCTGTCCTTAGACTTGGAGTGTTGACGAGCATGACCCCCAGTCGATGAGTCTGAATCCGGGGGACGCGGCGAGTAAGGCTGCATCTTCACTGTCTCATCCGTCCAAGTGAATACTTCTTCAGGTGACTCAAAAAAACAAGTGCGGCATTGATATACGACCCTGTCAAGAATTCCTGTCATACAAGGGAAACACGCCCTTATGTAAACAGGAGAGCTGTTACATAACTCAAGGGAAACACGCCCTTATGTAAACAGGAGAGCTGTTACATAACTCAAGGGAAACACGCCCTTATGTAAACAGGAGAGCTGTTACATAACTCAAGGGAAACACGCCCTTATGTAAACAGGAGAGCTGTTACATAACTCAAGGAAAACACGCCCTATAAAGGGAGGAACCGGGAGGTACAAGGCTGTCGGATATTGTGTGTACACCGACGTACCTGCTTCGTGAAGAGCAGTGTTCCGGAGTGGTGCTCCAGTAAGGCAAGAACGGAGGTAGGTCGAGTCGTTACTCCCTGGGCCGTGTCTTGCCCCATCGTCACCTGTGAAGGACCCGGAAGCTCTACCGGTCAACCATTGAGCTTCGCTTTTTGACTCGGCTGAGTCCAAGCGCAGTGGCGCTTTTGCTGGTTGGAGTCGTAACTCCCAGCCCGACCAGAGACACAGGGACTGCCAGCTGTAACGCACACCAGGAGGTGTTTGCCGCGTTACAGACTCGGAAGTCCACAGGATCGATCGAGCGGCTGCTCTCGGTTCAGTCTTCTTGCTTGTGATTGGGGTATCGGTGACGCATCACCAGGAGGTGACTCCGCGTCCCGGTGCAGTCTGAGGAAGAGGTTGAGCGGCTGCTCCCTTCAGGTAGAGACCCCGGCTGGGTGTTTCCCTGACTCCTCGATTCTCCCCAACACTCTTCGTGCCCCTCACAGCCTACCGATTGGCATTGTCGGCCATTTCATTTCTGCCCTCTGTTGGCATACGCCGGGATCGGCGTATATGCAGAGGACGGTTAGGACCATCCGTGCTGTGGGCTGGTAACGTACTTAGCCTGGAGGATTCCAGTGACTATAACTTTTGTTTGTTCTTTGTATTTTATTTGCCTTCATTAAAAGAACTAACCCTTCACAAGTGGTTGCGTCCTCATTGTCGTGTCTGTTAAACGATCCTGAGACGTTCAGGGCGTTACAAAATATCCGACCTTAATAACACGAACTGTCTCCCGGTCGATAACAGACATGGCAACACTTGATGATGTGCTGGCTGCTTTAGCGGCCATGCAAGTTGAAGTGGCTGCCTCTAGGCAAGAAACAGCCGATGTAAAAGCCAGACTGGATGCTATCCAATTGGACCCGCTCACGCCCAGCACCTCCCTCACGAACCAGACCCCTGCGGTAGTAGTGGAAATGCCGGTAGCCATCCCCTTGGCAACACCAGAGAGGTACAGTGGGGATCCTAACACAGTGCAGGTATTCCTCACACAAGTGGCGCTACATTTATCGTGCAAACCAAAGGCGTTCCCCACGAGTCAGGCTCGTGTGGCTTTCCTTATATCCTATTTGGCTGGAAACGCGGCACAATGGGCCGTACCTCTGGTGAGCAGGGACGACCCCCTCTTATGTGATTGGGGTGCTTTTCGCGAGGAATTCCTGAAGGTATTCGACAGAAGGGCTGACACGTACACGGCGGACCGTGAAATGCTTGAGTTGAGACAGGGATCCAACGACCTGGTGCAGTATCTCAACGCGTTCCGAAGGCTGGTTGCGGAAACCAAGTGGCCTGTTGCTAAACAGACGGCGCTCTTCCATCAAGGGCTGTGCGATGAGCTCAAGGACGCCGTGGCTCATATTGACCCTCAACCCAAGACATGTGAGGGCCTTATCAACCTGGTATTACGGCTGGAACATAGGCTAAGTGAAAGAAAGGGGGATCATGGGAGAAAAGGAAAATCCCTTCCATCCTATGTGACGGTGGGAAGTCCTGAAACTTCCACCGCATCCAAGGGAGAACCCATGGACATCAGCGCAATACGAGTGAGCCTCACAGCCACGGAGAAAGAGTCACGCCGTAAACAAGGATTGTGCCTATATTGTGGCAAAAAAGGCCACTACGTACGTGAATGCCCTGCCAAACCGAAGACGTCACGTTATCGGGCCAACCGGTCGGTAACAGCCGTGGTGGACATACCGGCGGAAAACTAGAGGACTCCAAGACCAGAGAAGGGGCATCTCGGAGTCACTCATCCATCCCTTCACTTTCCAACTCGGTCACTAAGGGACAACAACACCTGTTTATCACGGTGCACGTGGGAGTGCATGACCAGTGGATACCCGTTGTGGCCATGGTGGATTCAGGGGCCACTGGCATGTTTATGGACCACAACGAGGCATGCAGGCTAGGGCTAGTGCTTCTTCCCAAAGCAGTACCCGAAGACGTCTATGCGGTAGACGGAAGGCGATTGGTGACGGGGCCCATCGGACAGCACACGGGGGTCCTTCCGATGAGATATGGGAGGAACCATTTGGAACAAATCGATTTTAACATCATCCGAGCGCCCCAATATGGCGTCATATTGGGATTGCCGTGGCTACAGAAACACAACCCCTTTGTGGATTGGCCAACACATCGCATCGAAATGACGTCACCGTATTGCATCCTGCATTGTGGAATAAGAACGGAATCCCTTGACGCAGATGAGAGCGGGAGTCAGACGGTGGCTACAGCGGCAGAAAAAGATGTGGCTCTCCCCCAGGCTTATCACAGTTTTGAGGATGTATTTGATGAGGTGAAGGCGGAAGTGCTACCACCACATAGACAGTTTGACTGCCAGATCGACCTGGTGCCAGGGGCCAGCGTTCCCAGCGGCAGGCTGTATGCCCTGACGGAGCCTGAAAACGTGCATCTCCGGGGGTACCTGGATAAACTCCTCAAGCTAGGATTCATCCGCCCGTCCAAGTCTCCGGCCGCCTCGCCACTCTTCTTCATCCCGAAGGCTAATGGGGAGCTGAGAGCCTGTGTGGACTTTAGGGCATTGAATGCGATAACCATAAAAAATCGGTACCCCTTGCCTCTCATCAGTGTACTTCTGGAACAGGTCAAGAAAGCTCGTATCTACACCAAGTTGGATTTGAAAGGGGCATACCATCTGGTGCGCATGAGGGACGGAGACGAGTGGAAGACCGCCTTTAAGACCAGGTTCGGCCTTTTTGAGTACCTCGTCATGCCGTTCGGTCTGTGCAACGCCCCGGCAGCCTTTCAGTACTTTTTGAATGAGGTATTCAGAGAGGAGTTGGATATCTACGTGGTCGTATATATCGACGACATCCTCATCTATTCGTCCAGTGTGGAGGAGCACGTACACCACGTCAAAGCTGTGCTCCAAAAGCTGAGGGAAAACATGCTGTTTTGTAAACTCAGCAAGTGTGACTTCCACGTCACATCCGTGGAATTCCTCGGAGTGATGCTGAGTCCAGAGGGACAGGAGATGGCAGAACGAAAGATCAAGGCGGTGAAAGAATGGCCGGTGCCCCAAAGCGTGAAGGACGTCCAAAGTTTCATTGGCTTCGCCAACTTTTACAGGCGGTTTATAGATGGATTTTCAGGAGTGGAGGCCCCAATCACACAGCTACTGAGGAAGTCCAAGGAGTTTGTCTGGTCCCCTGAAGCGAACAAAGCCTTTGAGGCCCTGAAAAGCGCCTTTGGTAAGGCGCCGGTGTTGGCTCACCCCGATCCGGATCTCCCCTACGTGGTGGAAGCGGACGCGTCGGATGTGGCGCTGGGGGCTATCTTGTCCCAACGCAACCAAGACACAGGGGTGCTTCATCCCGTTGCGTACATGTCCCGCAAACTCAACGACGCCGAAAGCAACTACCATATTGCGGAGAAGGAGCTTCTCGCAATCAAGGACGCCTTCACCGAATGGAGGCATTGGTTGATGGGGGCAAGACATGTGGTATCGGTGTACACGGACCATCGGAACCTACAGTTCATGACGGCCACTAGACACCTTTCTCCCAGGCAGCTGCGGTGGATGATCTTCTTTGCGGGGTTCAACTTCCGCATCACATATCGGCCGGGGGCGGAAAACCGGAAGGCGGACGCCCTGTCCCGTCAATCTGCAGTTAAGGAACCATTGCCTGCAACCGAGCGTTCCATCATTTCCCCGAGGATGGTATTGGGGGTTATCCAACCGGATACTTTCCTGAGGGGAATAAAGAGAGGGATCAGGTCATTCGCATGGCGGAGGTGGCTCCTCAGTCACAGAGAATGGCAGCTGAAGGACGGGATACCCCTGAAGGGCAGGTGCCTATTGATACCCACGCCTAGGCTAAGGAAACAAGCATTCATCTGGTGCCATGACTCTCCATGCGCAGGTCATTTGGGCTTTGAAAAAACGGTGGCTAGCATGGGACGGCATTTCTGGTGGCCAACCATGAGAGTGGATGTCAGGAGGTGGGGACAGGAGTGTCCTACGTGTGCTACCATGAAGGCCGACCATGGCCGAACCCAAGGGCTCTTATATCCACTTCCGACCCCGGATAGACCATGGGATAGCATATCACTGGACTTCGTGGTGGGCCTACCGGTAGACCAGGGGATGACGGCAATACTGGTGGTGGTGGATTACTTGACGAAAATGGGGCACTTCATCCCCTGCAAGAGAGTCCCTACGGCCGGGGAATTGGCGTCACTACTCCTAAAGAATGTGGTACGACTGCATGGATTACCTGGGGTGATCGTGTCGGACCGGGGGTCGCAGTTTACTGCGCAATTCTGGAAGACTTGGTGCACTGCGCTGCATGTTAAGACCGCCCTGTCCACCAGCTACCACCCTCAAACGGACGGCCAAACCGAGCGCCTGAACCAAACGCTCAAACAGTATCTGCGATGTTTTGTGGACCAGGGCAGGGAAGAATGGGTCGACTTGCTATGGGTTGCAGAGATAGCCTATAACAACGCCACTCACAGCTCCACACAGTCATCTCCGTTCTATAGCAACTATGGCCAACATCCCAGGTTCTTGCCATTTCTACATCCGTTCAGAGAGGACAGGATTCCCGCCACAGCGGACAGGGTGGCACACATAAAAGACACGTTGATGCGCTCAAGGGCTGTCCTAATAGAGGCCAAGAGAAGATACAAGGCTGCGGCAGATAGGAAGAGAAGGCCCGGGCCACTGTACCGCACTGGAGACTACGTCTGGATATCCACAAGAAACATGAGGTTTCGAAAGAACAGTGTGTTCCATCCCAAGTACATGGGCCCCTATCGAATTACCAAGTGTATGGGTCCCGTGAACGTGAAGGTGTGCTTGCCCCAGTCATTGCGGATACACCCTGTCTTTCATGTATCATTGCTCAAACCAGCACCCTCCAAGCCGTCTGGGACACCTAGGCCGGTATGCGTGGAGTCGGAGGTGGAGTATGAAGTGTCGGGCATACGGGCGTCCAAATGGCGCAGGGGGAAGCTGTGGTACCTGGTTGCGTGGAAAGGCTATGGCCCGGAGGAGCATTCATGGGAACCGGCTGAAGGGGTTCATGCTCCGCGCTTGGTCTCCTTGTTCCATCGGCGTTTTCCTGCCAGCGCTGGACCCGTGGGGAGCCGCTGAGAGGGAGGATGTACTGTCAAGAATTCCTGTCATACAAGGGAAACACGCCCTTATGTAAACAGGAGAGCTGTTACATAACTCAAGGGAAACACGCCCTTATGTAAACAGGAGAGCTGTTACATAACTCAAGGGAAACACGCCCTTATGTAAACAGGAGAGCTGTTACATAACTCAAGGGAAACACGCCCTTATGTAAACAGGAGAGCTGTTACATAACTCAAGGAAAACACGCCCTATAAAGGGAGGAACCGGGAGGTACAAGGCTGTCGGATATTGTGTTTACACCGACGTACCTGCTTCGTGAAGAGCAGTGTTCCGGAGTGGTGCTCCAGTAAGGCAAGAACGGAGGTAGGTCGAGTCGTTACTCCCTGGGCCGTGTCTTGCCCCATCGTCACCTGTGAAGGACCCGGAAGCTCTACCGGTCAACCATTGAGCTTCGCTTTTTGACTCGGCTGAGTCCAAGCGCAGTGGCGCTTTTGCTGGTTGGAGTCGTAACTCCCAGCCCGACCAGAGACACAGGGACTGCCAGCTGTAACGCACACCAGGAGGTGTTTGCCGCGTTACAGACTCGGAAGTCCACAGGATCGATCGAGCGGCTGCTCTCGGTTCAGTCTTCTTGCTTGTGATTGGGGTATCGGTGACGCATCACCAGGAGGTGACTCCGCGTCCCGGTGCAGTCTGAGGAAGAGGTTGAGCGGCTGCTCCCTTCAGGTAGAGACCCCGGCTGGGTGTTTCCCTGACTCCTCGATTCTCCCCAACACTCTTCGTGCCCCTCACAGCCTACCGATTGGCATTGTCGGCCATTTCATTTCTGCCCTCTGTTGGCATACGCCGGGATCGGCGTATATGCAGAGGACGGTTAGGACCATCCGTGCTGTGGGCTGGTAACGTACTTAGCCTGGAGGATTCCAGTGACTATAACTTTTGTTTGTTCTTTGTATTTTATTTGCCTTCATTAAAAGAACTAACCCTTCACAAGTGGTTGCGTCCTCATTGTCGTGTCTGTTAAACGATCCTGAGACGTTCAGGGCGTTACAGACCCGCAGGCGGGCCGGGAAGAGCAGAGCATATGGAATCTGTAGACTGCAGAGGCGGGCCTTGGCCGCCAGGAAGGACTGCCGCTGCTGCTGGACCAGTCGGGTGTAGTCCGGAAAGATCAATATCCGCAAGTTGTTGTAGTGGAGAGGCTCCTTGAGGCGGTCTTGCTTCAGGATAGTGTCTCTGTCATTTTAATTTAGGAGCTTGGCAATGATTGGGCGCGGTCTAGCCCCAGGGGGCGGCTTCTGCAGGAGAGCCCTGTGGGTGTGTTCAATGATAAAACAGCGAGACATAGCGTCTGGTGGGAGCCAGCTGGTCAGCCATGTGGTCAGGAACTGTTCCATTGCACTGGATTCGCAGCCCTCTGGGAAGCCCACAAACCGAAGGTTGCATCTCCGAGCCCTTCCCTCTGCGTCCTCGACTTGTGAGGCCAATGATTTGGAGATAGTTTCCAGGGACGCAACTTTTTTCTGCAATGCCGCCACTGTGTCCACCACCTCGGAGACCCTGGTCTCAGCCACAGTGATCCGTTCAGACGCATTTCGTAAGTCCTGGCGGAGAAGCATCACCTCAGAGCCCACCTCACCTATCTTGGTGTCAAGAGTTGTCCTGCTCTGTGTAATGGCCGCCATAAGAGCTGCATTATCCGGAACCCCACCCTGGGTGCCCCCAGGGTCAGGTGCAGAGGCCCCGGGTGCCGTGTAGCGATCAATCGTGTTGTGCTTTGCCACCGCTCCATGGGGTTTGTCCCTGGTCATGGTGGCTGCGGGGGTCACCAGGCAAACAAAGGAGGAGAGGATCTGGGCAAGGTGGAAGGCGTGACCAACAAAGGCAATGGACAACCAGCAGAGGAGAGGAGAGGCAGAGGAGAGGTGGTGCAGCAAGACCTCTGTGAGATTGGACCCAGATGGAAGCCTTCTAATCCTCAGCTCCTCCAGGCACGCCGCCGTCCGTCACCCCCCCTCTCTAGGAAGCGTCCAGGCGAACACCGGCAGGACTAGACCAGAGCAGCCAGAAAGAGGGAAGAGTTTGATGCACCTCCCGGAAGGACCACCGTCGCCACACGTCACCTCACCGGAGCAGGGCAACCCCCCCGGACACAGCAGGCCGCCGATCCTCAAATCACCCAGACGGTGGACCAGGCACAGGCAAGACCGAGGGCAAGGGAAGGTAGGGGAGAGCAGGGCACTCCTCCCGCAGCCCACCTCTTCGGTCGCCCCGCTCGCCGCGTGGAAACCGGCGGGTCACTCAGCATCTGTCACAGCGCCCTCCTGCGGCCCGAACCGACCGCCGACGGAGACTCCGAGGGGGAGGTGCCGGGGCCGCGTGTACCAGGAGCCTCACGAGGATCAGCCAGCACATGAAAGTCCACTACAGCCATGTGGCAGGGGCGAGCCAATTCCAGCACCACAGGCCCCTCAAGCGGTCCTCCGCAGACTGTGGGCAAGATCCTGGGACCGGCGCGCCAAGTCCAGTCGGCGCGGCCCACCGCACACGGCGGCCACCAATGCAGCGGATCCAGGCGCGCCTACCACCGATGAAGGAGGGTCCAGTAGGGGAGCGAACCACCTCCAGGAAAGCCGCCGACCTCCGCAGGCCCAGGCGCCCCCAGCGCCAACGATGCAGGGGCAAGTAAAAGGTCCACCACAGTCCCAATATCGGCGATCCGTGTGTGCTCTGACTGTGACCGTGAGGAGCTCAGATACCCTGCCCCGAAGTGGAGAGGGCGAGGGCAACGTGCAGGCCGCCGGCACACAGTCGCCGGTGGCAGCTCACCAAGGGCCGCGATCAAAAGGCCCACTCCGGCAGGAGAAGCCGGGGTCTGGTGTAGAAGCCGGCCAGACGCGAATCCAGCGGGCGTCATGGGCGCCCCGCCCCCTCAGGCACAGCCAAGCCCGTCCGCGCGCATCCGCCCACAGTGAGCTCCGTGGAGGCAGTGGCCAGTCGCCGGGAATATCGCTGCGTTCACCAGGCGTTCAGGGGGCTCCGCAGGTGTTCCGTGGGAGAATGCAGACCGATGGGGCAGGATAAAGGTAGGATTATACAGACAGGCTCAGCGGAGCTCGTCTAAGTTGCGGCTGCCATGTTAGCTCGCTAGGCCACGCCCCGAGGTTTTGTTTTTTAATTATTTCTTATGGCCCCTGCAGTCCCACTTTAGACCAATTGCAAGGTGTCAATTAAAGATTTGGTGGGGACAGATAGATAGGGATAAAACTACTGCAAAGGACTACTAGCCCCAAGATCCATCATGCTCCTGCTAAATGGGCTAAAGGAGGCAGGACCCTCTCACTGACTTTGGCACTATAAAGCACACTTTGGACTCTCGCTGTGCAGTACAAGAGACACTGCCTGAGGATTACTAGCTCCAAGATGCATCACGCTCAAAGAGCTGCTAAAGGAGGAAGAACCCTTTCCTTCACTTTGGCACTATAAAGTGCACTTTGGGCTTACTAGCCCCAAGATGCATCACGCTCCAAGAGCTGCTAAAGGACCCTTTCCCTCACTTTGGCACTATAAAGTGCACTTTGGGCTTCCGCTGTGCGGGACACAAGACTGCCAGGGAACTACTAGCCCTCAGATTCATCATACTCCTGGGAGTGGCTAAAGGAGGTGGGAGCCTCTCCCTGGCTTTATTCTATAAAGCGCACTTTGGACTCCCTTTGCACGGTGCAAGTGCGGCCCACACAAGGGTGAAGCCCGGCCCAAAGGTGGCCCATCCATGCTCATCAGAGCCAGGAAGATGCAGAGCAGCCCCCCCCCAGATTTCCCTTTTTATGGTAGATGTTTAGAGAACTTTGTGGTCTTAAACTGTTTTGAGGACATATTTCTTGCTTTACAGGTATTTTGGTGCCCATCTTTGTGAACTGGAGATACTTGGCACCAATTGGAATTTGTTTTTTTTTTTTTTTTTTTTTTTTTTTGAAAATTTTATTGAACAATAAATCAATTACAAGCATGGGCCTACAACCACCAGGGCCGGCCGCTAGATTCAGAAAGGATCATACAGATGTTAAGGCAGTAGTCGACTCCCGGGGCCCAGCCCCGTACATGGCTCCGGATAGTCCTAGGGAAGCAGGATACATAGGTTTAACATAAATAACAAATAAAAACAAAAGGCGAGGCATAAGGGCAAAAAATGTGGGTCAGGCTACATCCGGGGGACTCTACTTCAGACCTTCAAATAGCTATCAAGAGGAAGGAGTACTGATAGGTCGGGGGGGGGTCACGGGAGAGGAACGTCCATATTCGGTTATTCCAAAAGTCGCAAGGAACCATCAAGGGTCAGGGGGACAAAGCAATATCGGTGTCCACTAGGGGGGGAATACAGATACCCCCACGATACGCGTTCCATTGCCCCCAGATTCTACCCCATGCCCCCGGTTTACCACGAGCCACATACACAGTCTTCTCCCTGAACATGCACCAGTCCATGTTCTCCTTCCATACGGACACGGTGGGAGGCCGCTGGGAACCCCAAAGCTGCGCTATATCTCTCTTGGCAATCATGTTCCCCAGGGCCGCCCACCGAGTCTGAGCCGCGTTATAATCATTGGGCTCCCACACATTCAGGACACAGCGACGCACCTCCGGCAGCAGCACAACCCCGGTGACTTGTCCCATGACCACATGAACCCGGCGCCAGTATTCCGCCACCTCGCGACACTCCCAAAGGATATGGAGAAAGGTGGCACTGAGTCCACATCCCCGCTTACAGAGCCCGTCTTCAGAAAATCCCATCGAGACCAAACGGGGACCCGTCACATACACCCGGTGGAGAATCTTAAGCTGGACCAGGCGGAGACGGGCTGGAATGGCCACTTCCTTGGGGGACGACAGTGCGGACTGCCAGTCCTCTGGAATTTGTTTTTAATCTGTTCTTAGCTTGGGGTTACCAGCATGGGAAAGTACCTTCGGGCCATAATATAGATCAGTTCTGTTCCCAAGGTGTCCAATCAAGTTTTGCCTAACGCACCTGTAAATAAGCTTTCATCCGCGTCACCTACGGGATAACCTTCCGTATGGACAATTTCTCCGCTTGAGGAGGAATTGCGCTAAGATCAGCGACTTCAAGATACAAGCAGCAGATCCCCAGGAGAAACTGAAAAACACAAATACCCACCAAAAATAGTGGAGAACGCCTTAAAGAGAGTACGCAACAATAATAGAGACGCTCTACTCGAACCGAAAACATCAAAGGATCCAGAGCCAAGACCAATATGCATTACCACCTTTAATACAGGCTCTAACCAAGTCACCAAAATTGTGAACAAACATTGGAGGTTATTTAACTGTGGGAACCTAGACCTCCCAAAGCCCATGTTTTCACATAAGAGAGGCAGGAGTCTACATGACATGGTTGTACACATGAAACCACGTAACATTCCACCGATCAATGGGTCAAATACATTACTACCACCGATTAAAGGCCATCACCCCTATGGCAATTGTAGCACATGTCACTTAACAAAGAAAAGCAAGAACATCAAATTCAAAAATGGCACAGAGTGGGAACAATGCCAGTTTACAAATTGTAACAGTAAGAATGTGGTGTATATGATCACGTGCCCATGTGGAATGGAATATATAGGGATGACAACACAACCAGTCAAAATTCGAATAGTGGAACACAGGAGCAATATACGCTGCAAGAAAAAAGCACTACTAAAATGGCCTCCCATTACTTGGAGTACCAACATACGATGGAATACGATCTGCACTGGACCATAATTGAACAATTGAACAATGAAAATGGCCTCTTCGAGAAAGAACAACGTTAGGTGTTCCGTTTGGGGGGGACACCTTAAAGGATTAAACGATGAAATACCATGGGGCCAGCTAAGATAACTATGTCTGCCTTTGTAACAATGGGACTCAGTTGTCACACATCTGGGTCATGCACACATGATGAGATACAGATTTCTTACAAGGGTCTAAAATGTTCAGACTTCCCTGTTTTGGTATCATTGCACACCAATATCGACAACAAGTTTCAGACATACTTCTCATTTGTTATCAACTCATATGGGCATATAAACCACCTCCCCATATCAAGCGGGGCTCTGATCACTAGAATATACATGTAGATGTATTACCCAGAAAAACAATATTATACGAAGGTCTACACGGACTACAGACCTCTACTTCTGTGGAGATTCAGCATGTATTAGCCAATACAGTAAAAACTTCCCACGTACAGACAGAATCTTTTTGCACATATGATTTTTATTACTCTTATTCACTCGCACCTAAATGTATCTAGGACATCCTGTGGAGCAACCTAAGAAATGAGTCATATTAGCCATTCCTTTATTATATATTTTTCCCCCTACATATTCCATTACTCAGAATATGTTCAAAGGGGTAAAACTTTATTGCAATGCGAACTACAGGAAGCTGTTTTAATTTTAACTGATAACAGTTCCACTAGCGGTAGACATTTTTGTGTCCCACGCGCTAGTCTTTGTGATCAAACAGCCGGTGTCCCGCGAAAACGCAACGACAGGGTCGACGTGAATACAGGAAGTGGGTCAGACTCTCTCTCATAACGGTCCCACTAGCGGGAGCCATCTTGTTTTTTAACGCACTAGTCTTTTTTGTCAATTAACCGATGTCCCGCACAAACGCGACTTTGACTGGGTTAAAACTGAACCTCCTCGCACTGTCTCCGTGTTCCACGGAGCCGTGGTGAGGTAGTATCCAGGCGAGAGCGTGACCTTGATGATGTGAGTACAGCATAGCCGCACGCCCTCTAGGCAACAAGCAAATACCCCTGGAGTTAATTAGATAATCGTACATAACATTAACCCCTGTGTTAACTGTTCCTCAACAGTGTTTGACTACAGGTGCTCCCCCCTCCCGTGAAAAGGCTCATGGGGCACTAGATGGGTACAAAAGATGTATGTACAAATATGCCTGATAACATACAATGTATCATGAGTGAGGCACTCAACCCTTGATGCCTTCTTTCTGAATTACAGAAACCTCTGTTCCTAGCGATAGAGTGTGTGATTTATGTCATTTGTTGTGACGTCATGTATTGTTCACTAATGTAGTACAGCTCGGTGTGGAAATCTGGAATAATTTCCGTTAGCATAAGCTGAAGCCATCTTGGTTGTGGCATCCATTTGGTTGGCTTTGTAATTCTCCCATCCTCTGCTGCTCGTCTTTTTCCCTGCCTGTGCTGTCTATTTTAGTTGACTTCCTGACTCAGCTAAAAGCAATATGCATGTTAAGAGTTTGTAGCTGCCAGAATACCTGGTCTCAGACTCAACTGTCAAGCTCTTACTGCTGCCATAAGCACTCCTGCTCCCCCTCCCACTTTGCTGACAAAGTGATCTCCCATCTTCCCATGTTTGTCGGTAACTATTCCTGTGTAGGCCTGTACCTTCTATTTGTATCCACATGCTTTACAGTGCAGAAAAAGCTGTATATAAGGCCTGTGTTCTATGACTTCAATGTACTACCTCAGGCAGCACTTGAGAGTGCTGTGTGGACGTAGTCCCACTCATGAGTGATTAATAAACTTGTTATTTGAATTCCAGCTTCAGTGCCAATCTCTATTTTGTTGGTCAAAGGACCCGTGGACAGAGAAGGGTGACCCTGCACCGGTGTGCTCATTAAAAGGCACATTTCCACAGTTGGCGCCTGACACGTGGGTCATCATCGGAGACGCGGTCTTGACGGAATAGTGGAATATTGCTGAGGAGAAGTCCTGCATGAGGAGACCCTTGTCTTTGCAGCCGAAGTGATTTTTTATGGTTTTCTTGATTTGAGCCTCCAGGTGTTGGCCGGTCCTGACTGAGGTATCATTTGGCGTTATTTTTTGCAGTGACCATTTGGTCGACCAAGAGATTGGCAGTTGGAGGTTGGAGACTCTTGTTTGTAAGGTCGCTGAAGCGTCACTCTTGTTTGCTTGGCCAAGATTCTGTTTTTGTTTGTCTGATTTAATTTTAGCAAAAAAATTAAGGCAGGTAATGTGGAGATTTTTCTCTACTTTTGAATTTTTTGGAAAAGTAATATTTTACAAAAACTTGGTAGCATGCCTGTTTCCAGCACATTCCGTAGGCTGTGTTGCTGTCTTGGTGGTACCAAAACGGATTTAGAAAGAAGTCAGCCGGCTCCCCCAGAGGGGACACCTAATAGACATATGTATGTCAAATACGGTATTTCTTCCATAATGTATAGTACACTGTGAAACAAATATACGAAAAAGGATCCTAATTTACGATGGCCTGTGAATGGGTAATGTAATTTTACTTTAAAAAGATTCAATTTGTAGAGCTGTGTTTATTCAAGAGAAAAAGTCAAGAAGATATGTTTGATTGTGTACGAATGTGGGAGAAAGAAGTGCAAGAGAGAGTGAGGAAAGAAGAAGCTATAGCAGAAAAAGAACAGCGAAAAACGATATATCAAAAAGCATTGGAATTAAAAAATAAAGAGATGAAGGCAATAAAAGAAAAAGAGGAAAGAGAGCGTCGTTTAGAGGTAACTGGCCAGTACCCTGTTAGGCGCACCATTTATCCTATACTTAATAAACCTCAGGATGATTCCATCTTGTTAGATCGACTTCCGCCCCCTTATAAGTTTCCCTCTGCCCCTGAGGATGATCTTTCTGAAGAAGATCATCTTTCTTCAGATGATAAAGACTTAGATAACCAAGATGGGCGGCAGACTCGCTCTACTTTGACTTGATGAAAAAGCCACTATCAGATCCTCTGCTCGCAAAGAAGCTCGTGGGACTACTTCTGCTTCAGACCTTGTAGCGCTGGTTCAGCAGTGGAAGGATTTAGAGCAGTTATATTTTGCAGAGGGGTTCACCTGGGAGGTAATAATTGGTTTTAGAAACGTTTCTAAAAACTTAGAGCCCACTGATATCAATTCTGATTATAAACAATTAAATGATGGAACTTTTCTTTTTTCAAATATACCTGATTTAATTAGGCGAGTAGTTAAATTAAGACAGGATACAATATGTTTAAAAGCGGAGCAAAAATCAGCTGGTAAAGTTAAAACTGCACAGACAGTTCAGACCCCAGTGCAGAAAGAAGTTGTTTTGGGGACATACAATGACCCTAGTGATACTGTAGTTACTGTAAAACCGATGCGTGAAGCTGCGCCTTTGTATGTTCCTTTGAATGGTACGGAAACAAGTGCTGATAAAGATTCAGATGATGCAAAGGGATATTTTGTCTATAATTGGGTCTATACTCCTTGGAGTAGAGCAGATGTTATGGCTCTTAAAGCTGCTTTACCTGACCCGCTGAAAAATCCGTCCGCTTTCTATGAAGAAGTGGAAGACGCCATTAGCTCCTGCACTATGACCTTGACAGATATTGATATGTTTTTTGGACTTATTTTGCTCCCTGATATGTGGAGAACAATTCAGAAAATAGATGATAATGTAGCATATGATGATACTTGGGTGCATTTAGAAGAAATAGATGCGGCTAGAGAGACTGCACAGAAGCCACAACAGGAGATATTAGATCTTCCCAAAGCTATTGTAACTAAGTTAAAAACTCTCATCCCCCTAAGAATATAGATTGGACAACGTTAGCATCTTGTAAACAGAAAGCGGATGAGTCCGTTTCTTTTTTCTTTTCACGCTTTGAAGAGACATTTCATGACTTTAGTGGACAGTCATTGACAGAAGACACGGGTAAGCATCTGTTCGTCGACAAATTTGTCGCTAACATATTGCAAGAAATAGCTAGTCGCCTAAAGGCCAGCGAGAGTTCATGGACTACGTCTTCCCCAGTCTCCCTTTTGACTATGGCCCAGTATTATGAGCGTCAGGAATTGGAAGCAAAAGGCAAAGAGGATAAGAGGGTAAAGGAGTTAAAAACGAAGGTTATGTTGGCTCAAGTATATGGTCCACTATTTAAAGGTGGTGGTAGAGGTGGACGTGCAGTATATACCCCTGGTGTACCCTCTTTCTCTCAATCAACTTTGTCTTCTGATCACTGCGCTTATTGTAAAGAGACTGGACATTGGCGTTCTGAGTGCCCCCTTTTGCGAAGTCAGCAGTTTCAACGGAGTAGAGGAAGTATGAGAGGACGCCCAGGGAATTCAGCAAATAGGGGGCGGAAGGGGAACTCGTCCCAGGTTTGAGGCAGTTGAACATGGGCCAAATGATTCTAATACTTTTGATAGTCGAAAACAATATCAAATGTCAGATTATTCGGCTGATGGTCTTGGTGATTCTGATTATGCATAGGAATGCCTAGGATGGGGTAAGGAACCGGTTAAGGTCCCAGTAGATCAAAAAGGTCCTTATGTTGATGCAAATGTCTTGGGCTCTACTGATCAGTTTCTGGTTGGTACAGGAGCTACTCGTAGTGCTCTGTCTAAAAAATTGGCTCCTAGGGCTCCCCTGTCTGGCGCAATGATAACATCGATAGGATTCGATGGGACACCTACATCTAGCCCACTGTCACAGCCACTTGCATTTAGTCTTGATAAATTCACTGCTGCATGTCCATTTTTGCTCTCCCCTACCACGCCGGATAATCGATATGCTTAAACATTTTCGTGCTACAATATGTTGTTCCCCAGAAGGTGTGCGTGTTATTTAAAATGATAACTATCCAATGGTTGAGAGATCTTGTCATATTAAAGAGGATATCGCTCTGGCATCTTTACCTAGTACTTTATGGACTACATCAGATACCGATGTGGGACAAATGGTTATTCCACCAGTGCAGATTCAAGTGAAGGAAGGTGCTTCATTGCATTGACTGCCCCAATATAAAATATCTCAGGAAGGTGAGGAAGCATTGATGCACATTGTTCAGGATTTGATCAAGGTGGGGGTTGTGGAAGAAGTCCCTTATAACATTTTTAATAGCCCTATCCTTCCTATTTTGAAAAGAGACACTGATACTAAAATGTACAAATTCATTATTGATTTACGAGAGGTTAACAAAATTGCGGTGCCCCAATACCCGGTAGTTTCTGACATCACAACACTTCTTACTATGGTTCCTCCTACTGCCACTACATTTAGTGTCAATGATTTAAAAAATTCATTTTTTTTCAATACCTATTCACCCTAATAACCGTTATTTGTTCGGCTTCACTTTGAATAATTGATCATACAGATTCTGTAGAGCTCCACGAGGGTATACAAAGAGTCCTAGCATTTATAGTCAAGCGTTAAAAAGGCAGCTTGATTCTTTTCCTGTTCTCAAAAGGGGTGGCTCTTATTTAATATGTCGATGACATCCTGTTGGCTGCGGATACCCCTGATCAGTGTAAAGAAGGAACACTGTCATTATTATCATTTCTTGCTTCTCATCATCACAAAGTCTCTCGAAAGAAATTGCAATTTTGTAGACAGCAGGTTACCTATTTGGGTCACCTCCTGTCTAAGGAGGGACGTGCACTCACACCAGACCACATTCAGACCAGTTTAGATACTCCTGTGCCCCGTACTCAGAAGGACGTCCGTGCATTGATTGGCCTTACTGCCTTCTGTAGGCAGTAGATCCCTAGTTTTTCGTACATTATTAAACCCTTGTTGGCCCTTTTTACTAAAGACACTCCGATGCCTCTCCCCTGGACTACTGAATGCCAGAATGCCTTCCAACAGCTACGTCAAGCTCTTTGTTCTGCACCAGTATTAGTAACTCCAGACTACACTAAGAATTTCACACTCTATGTACACGAGAGGGAAGGCTGTGCCCTCTCAGTTTTAACACAGACACACTGTGATAAACAATGTCTTTGTGCATATTTTTCGGCTGTCCCTGATCCAGTTGCTCGCGCGCAGCCTGGTTGTTTCCGAGCGGTAGCAGCAGCGGGTGAGTCAATACGTCAGATTGAGGGAATAGTCATGTCACATAGATTGTTTGTGTTAGTACCTCATTCAGTCGATGCCTTGCTAAATCAAACAAAGACACAGCATCTGACTAGTGCTCGTTTGACAGGCTATGAATTGACACTTTTGGCCCCTCATATCACGTTGAAAAGATGTTTGACTCTGAATCCTGCTACATTTTTGCCACTTCCAGCTACCCAGTCTCAGTCACAAGAGCTACATGATTGTATATCCCTCACTGAAGAACACACAAAGGGTCGTGTTGACCTACAAGATACACCTCTTTCTAGTGTTGATGGGGAATTGTGGGTTGATGGATCCTGCTTGAAGTTGCCTGATGGCAGTGCTGCTAATGCAATTACAACACATCAGACAGTAGTTGAGACAGCTCGTATCCCACAGAAGTCAGCTCAAGCAGCCCAGTTGATAGCACTGACAAGAGCATGTAAGCTTAGTACAGATTTGCTTGTTAACATTTACACTGATAGCCAATATGCCTTCGGCGTGGCTCATAACTTCGGGCAGCTTTGGAAAGAAAGGGGCTTTCTCACTTTACATGGGACACAAATAGTGCATGAGGAATTAGTACATAATCTCCTTACTGCCTTGACCTACCCTAAGAAAGTGGCAATTGTTAAATGTTGTGCACATAAGAAAGTGACCGATAAAATAGGAGCAGGCAATGCCTTTGCGGATTACACAGCTCGGGAGACCGCAATGCAGCAAAGTACCACATCTATGTATGTAGTTAAATCACAAGCTGAACGTTGGCATGATGCCAGGCAAGAGGTCCTGGACATGCAACAATCCGCCTCTGTTGATGAATTAGACCAATGGTCCAAGGAGGGAGCATTGGATGATGAGGGCTGTTGGAGGAATAAAGAAATTACCAAATGGAAGTTACCCACAGCCTATTTACACCCTATGATTCACATGGCACATGGGCCGTCACATGTTGGAGCATCCTCAACAGCAAAGCAACTTATGCAAGTTTGGGATCATCCAGAGATTGTTGGTATTGCTAGGAAAATAGTCCAGTCCTGTCTGATCTGTCTCCAGTATAATCCTGAAAAGGGAACACAAACTCCAACAGGAGGGTTTGCGATACCTACTGCACCTTTTGAAGTCCTGCAAATGGATTACATCCAGTTTGAGCGTTGTAACAACCTAAAGTATGTCTTGGTAGTGGTTTGTGCCTTCAGTAAATGGGTGGAGGCATACGCTACGAAAGATAATACAGCTCTTACTACAGCAAAGGTGCTCCTTTAAAGGAGTTATTTCACCGATTTGGCATTTGCCGATTTTGTGGAGTGACAAAGGCCCCAATTTTATTGGGCAAGTTGTTGAGTATCTCATGAAAGGGTTGGGAACTAAGCAGAAGTTTCATGCTGCTTTTCACCCACAATCAGCAGGACTAGTGGAACATTACAAATCTACCCTAAAATTAAAATTGGCTAAAATACAGGCTTCCACATCTTTGAAATGGCCTGATGCACTGCCTTTAGCAGTGCTATCCATTAGATCAATACCACATACATGATCTGAAATCACACCATATGAGGTGGTTTTCGGAAGGCCAATAAATATTTGGGGGGTTCTTAAGCCACGCCCTATACATGATATACCCTATGTATTGATGATTCACTATTTGTCTCAGTTGACTGACATTTTGTCTTCTATTTATCAACAGGTTCGGGAGCAACCCCCTAATCTGGGGCATAGATAACAGGAGGGGTTGGGGAGAGCGTATCTCGCTGTATGCAGATGACGTACTGTTCTATGCACATAGACCTAACCAACGTTCCACCAACTCATAAATATACTGTGGCTTTTTTGCACCTACTCTGGTTACCAGATAAACTGGGACAAATCTCTTATCTTTAATCTTGAATGAATGAATGAAGAATGAAGATATGCTTATATAGCGCATGGCTACCCGGGGGCATCCCAGCGCTGCGGAGTGCGAATCAAGGAGACGGTGGATTTATGGAAATAGCCATGTCTTAAGTTGCTTCTTAAATGACAGATGGTTGGCTTCCCTACGAATGGAGAGGGGAAGAGTATTCCAGAGTCTCGGGGCATTGTAGGAGAGGAGACGACCTCCTGACCGAGCCCTTCTGATTCTGGGAACCACCGCTAGATGAAGTTGGTCTGAGCGGAGATTTCTTGTGGCTTTATAAGGTTTCAGTAAGTTTTTGATGGCGGGAGGGCCTTTGTTATGAAAGATTTTGTGTGCGATACAGAGGGTCTTGAAGTGTATTCTTTCTTGTATTGGAAGCCAGTGAAGTGTGTCCAGGGCAGGCTTGGCTGAGCAGCGGCTATTAGTGTTAGTGAGAAGTCTGGCGGCTGAGTTTTGGACAATCTGAAGTTTGGAAATGACTGCTCTAGGTGCACCCAAATAAAGGGCGTTGCCATAGTCCAACCTGGAAAGGACAAGTGCCTGAACCACAAGCTTTCTTGAGTAGGTGGGCAAAAGAAGAAGTACTTTCCGTAAGGTACGGAGCATACCATAGCAGGTGGTAGCCGTTTTCCTTGCTTGAATTCTGAAGGTAAGATCATGATCAAGCCATATGCCCAAACTTTTTATTTCCTGCTTGGGTAATGGTGCAGGCCCATTGCATGTTGGCCATGACTTGCTGGGATTGAACGTCCACCACTCACAACTGACTGTGCGGCCCTGACACAGCACAATAAATTTAAATATTTAGGCATATGGATCACAAGGACAGTTGAGGAATTTCTAAGTCTAAACATATATTCCCAACTGGTGAGGTTGCGTGACGACATAATGCACTGGGCAGAGCAGTACTGTTTAAAATGATGGCCTTACTGCGCCTACTCTACGCTCTGCAGAACAGCCCATGCAAGATCCCAGACACCTTCTTTGGGCCATCGAGGGAGAAAAACGCAACTTTCTGTGGGAAGGTGGCAACGCATAGCACTGCGCAAACTTCAGCGTGGGTTTTTGAGGGTGGGTTGGCTGTCCCAGAAATCCGGAGCTATAGTCTAGCGACCCAATATATCGATGGCAATGGCTGGGTCTTTACGCCCCACACTGAGCCGGCATATAGGGTCGACCGGCATGCGATGGGGAATGGAGGACACCTGGTAGCCCTGTACCGCAGGCGAAGGAGGAAACCGCTACCTGCCCACACACAAGAGGTCACACAAGCGTGGTGAGTAACTAATAGGCTGCTGGGATGGGACTAGAGGCTGACTCTGCACCCACCAATCTAGGAAAGTGACGCACTGGGTGACGTGGGGTGCCTACAGGGCTTCGGTAGATGGAGCCTAATTGGCTTGGACACCCTTGGAGACAAATGGCGGGGTGAGAGAATGCTCACATTTAAGGAACTCCAGACAGAATACCAAATGGCTAATGGAGAACAATTCCGATATCTACAACTGAGACGCGCCCTACGATACCACATACCAGAAGGGGAAACGCTACCGAACTACTCCCCACTGGAGGATCACTTGTTGCTCGACCCCATGAGAGACAAGGTGACATCCCTCACATACCAGATGATAATGAACAACCTCCCCGACCCCTAGGCCTGTTGAGAGCAGCTTAGGAATCTGACTTTGGGCTACTGGAAGATGACAACTGGCAGGAAGCAATCCAGAGCCCCAGGGAGATTGCAATACAGGCAAGATTTAGATTGATCCAGCTCAGAGTCCTACACATATCATACACCCCCGAATGCTCCACCATGAACTAGGCTGGTCAGACTCAGATCACTGCATTAGGGGGTTTGGAGGGGCAGGCACCTTCTTTCATATTATCTGGAAGTGCCCCAAGATTCAACACTACTGGACTAGGGTGGCTGGAGTAATGTCTGAAGTGCCGGGCAACACATACCCCAGGATGCTCGCTGGCATTTACTGGGCATCCCGGGTGAATCCAGGTGGTCTTCACACACGAAAACCTGTCTCACACTGGCCTCAGGGGTGGCAAAGCACAACATAGCAAGATTGTGGCTGGCACAGGAACCACCAAGGCACTCTAGTTGGAAACAAGACCTGGACTTGTGCTGTTTGGCAGAAAAAGCTGTATATCAAAGCAGAGGATGCCCCAACACATGGTATAAAATATGGAATCGATGGGAAAAGTACAGATCCTAGTCGGGTGAAGAAACAAACTCGGGGGAGGAATTGTTCAGCAGTCACACAATAGTATAAATGCGTGGCCGACGACCCTTCCTTAATGTATGTAACACCGTATCCTTGCTTTGGAAGCTGCCAAGTGCGTTGATTTACTGATTCTTGATTGTAATGATGGGCTGCTTATTTGTTCAATAAAAAGATATGTTTTATGTTTTTGCGATCATGTTACACACCAGGCGCGCAACACCCATTGGACTCACAGGGCTTCAGCCCCCCCCCCCCGTCGTGTGTGGCAGCCCGGGATGAGACAGCTTCCCCGGCAAAAAAGCAGCCGCACCCGAGCACTTCACAGGTCTTTAAAAGACCATTTGCATGTTAATGAGGCCTTGCTGTTGTTTCACCCCTTCTAAGAGCTCCTGCAGCTCCACTCTGCCTATTGCTTAAAGTTCAGCCCCCCCCGAAATTTTCGCTCAGCCCCCCCCGAAATTTGGCTCTAGTTGCGCCTCTGTTACACACACATGCACACACTCTGTAACATGCTTTTGCTAGCATCTTACATACTCGGCTTTATGTCTCTGGGGGCCAGCACCAGTATGCCACAGCCAGGTCATGGCACACTGGTCCTCTTGCTTCTCAAATTAAGGGTAAAATGTTTCATTGAAATTGTGCACACGGGACCAGGGTCTCGATACTATGATGTTGCAGGGCAAGCCTAGGGGAGTGGGCCCCTCCTATGGTCCCAGTTGAAGACCCATTGGGCAGGTTTCTCCTGCAATCAGGCCTCCTACACTGCTGACTATACAGAGGAACCATAGGACGCCCATTGTCCCGCAGTTTAGTGCCCAAGCAGTTTTCACCCTCTCAGCCTACAAGCAAACCTCACACCTTCAGCCCTTTATGAGCTGTGAAAGGGTCCCAGTAGGTGGCTGAGAGGAGGGGCTGCAGCTAAGGTGGGGGCTGCATCAAGCAGCTTCAGGAGAAGGGTCTTTATAGAGATGCAGAGCCCTGAATGTCTAACTTTGTATGAAAATTAGAGGGCCTGAGCACATTCACGTTCTGTCCGGGACCCCAAAAATCCTAGAACCACCCTTGTCTGCTTCTCCAACATCAAGCTTTTATACACTTGTAAAGCATCTCTCTCTGGGCGTGGTCTCGCTGGCTGCAAGATGGCTGCACCTGAGAGGGCTCTGCCAGCCGAATGCCGCTGCCCGCGTCCCACGCAGTGGGACATCAGCAGGGCAGCTCTCTAGTGGCCGCCCGTCGCAGCCTTCCCCCTCCTTCTGCCTCGCGCGCGAGGCCATGCCCAGGGAGGAGATCTCCCAATGAGTGTGTAGGTGGAGGCGGGCCGTTAGGGGGGGGCGAGGCTTGCCCCCCCTACATAGGCGTCCCTCTCGCCCAGTTCCTCCTCTGCTTCCTGCGCGCCGCTCCTGCCCAGTCACGCGTATTGCGCCGCTCCTCCGGGCCACGTTCCGACCTGCGACGCACTCCGGGCCTTCGGGATCTTTTTGAACAACGCAATGGGGAGTCTTGCGCAAACCCCTCCCACCCCGGCCCTGTCCCTGGGCAGTACCAGGTTGACGGGGCCCTGTGGCTCGATGTCCACGGGTGGGGGGGGCGCAAGTGGCATGATGCGCGTCGGTAGGACGCCTTGGTCAGTTTCGTGGCGGGAGGAACAGAGCGTGGCGGGCTTGCAGGACAGCGCGATTTCTAGCGCCAGTAGACGGGACTGTGGGCTCGGAGGTTAGACGTCTGGACTCCAGCATGGTGAGTCGCCGCGGAACATAGCTCAGGGGTTAGAGCACTGGTCTAGTTACCAGCGGTCACGAGTTCAAACTGCGCTCGGCCCTGTGATATTTTCAGAAGATCGGGGGTGAGTCCCTGTGTCATGGGGTGCATTTCGTTGAAATGCGGGATGGGGATGCTTGAGAGCAACCCCCCCGACGGCGCCTGCCGCGTGGGGCCCTCGTGCGGATCGCGTGAAAACTCTCTCCACCCCTAAACGACCCCCGCCATCGATCTCGCTGGCTTTGCAAGCCCCGGTGCCCCCAGGCCTGTGTCCGGGTCACGAAAGAAGTTAGTTTGTTTAAACGACTGCCACGCGAGAACGTACTGTTCTAAATTCGATTTTTGGGCAATTGGCATGTGGATCCTTGCGTTGCTGCCTTTAAGGCTTATGAGCAAGGCCCCCCCCTCGTGTTCGCAACACCCTCTTCCGTGGTAGGTCACGTGGTCCCCTATTCCTGGCAGCGTACACAATGGGGGCCGTCCGAAAGGAGGGGATGGGTACATGTGTACGGGCGGTCGGAGCACTGGTTTGGAAGCGTACGTGTCGATTTGGGAGATTTGAGCCCGGGCATCCCGCCATCTTTTGCTCCGGGAACAGGATTCTATCTCCCCGTGCCTACGGAAAAGATTCTGCCCCGATTGGGTCCTTGTGCCACGCAAGAGACTGTGGCTACGTGATGCTTTTGAAGCCGCAAGTTTGGTAGTTGTTGTTTCTCATCTTGCGTGAGGGGGAGTTTCACTTGGCAAGGAAGGGCTCGATGTGCATAGCTGCCGCGGGTTTCCGGTTGAGCAGTTGCAGATTTTCGGAATTCATGGCGGTTTCGTGTGCTAGTTCACTGTCTCGCAGGGAGAATGTTCAATAATACTGATGTTATTCTTATTGATTGGTTCTTCGCGTCACATGATTTGTAGTCTGCTTTTACTTGATGACTATAAGTTTTGTAGTTCAGAGTGTTACTCTGGTACTTCACAAGTTGCTTATATGGACGTTATACCACATTTGAATTATATACGTGAATTAACATGAAACTATTGCAACTGAAACAAAATCGTTATGTTGTGCTTTAATGTGTTTTTTGGCTTAGACTAAACTAGGCCTCAGCTATGCCTCGTTTCCATCTTTAAAAATATGGCTGCCATTTCATAATGTTCATTGTGTGTTTATATTTCTCGCTTGGCCAGCACGCAGCAAAATGTGCATTGTTTGGTAATGGTATACTGTTGAGGAAAAACTACAGAGGAAGCCTATTTGTTACTTTCATGGCTCTTCCTGCTCTTTTGCTTAGGCCCTTACAATTGTGGTTGTTTTGAATGCGATTGCCAGCGGTGTGTGATGTTGTCACGGTCCGATGTGAATCTCTGGGTTACTAACGTTGGTGCGTCCCGGGGCGGTTCGGCGGAGTCGCGCCCTATACATGGCGGTCGGGCCCGTGTATGAATCGGGGAGGGGATGTGGAGCTCCGGCTAGCCTGCCGACTGTGGGGCTGGGTGCCGGAGTTCGAGTCTCGGGGTCGCTTCCGCTTCTTGTGACTCTGTGCTCATGTGAGGCGCTCCGCTGCCTTCGGGTCGAGTTCGCGCTGTATGGGTGCGCAGCGGTTTCGGCCGTTGAGCGCCGATGATGCCTGCTTTCGCCGCGGGCCACTGTGCTTGGGTGTGGCTAGTGCGGAGAGTGGTGTGCCTGCTGCAGAGAACGTGTGCCGAGCGGATTGCAGAGTGCGTATGATGTAAATAGGTCAGCAGGTTCTTATGTTCAAAAGAGGCATCCTTTGTTACTTGCAAGGTATATCTGAAAGCCCTAATAGTCAACAGTGCGCTCGAACGCTCATCCTAGAGCTGGGAATGGGAAAGAGTCTCGGGAATGACGCTGAGCATCCTGTGATCCTGCAAATCACCCTATCTACCCCTGCCTAACACGGGCTGGCATTTGCAAGGCAATAGGTCTCGCTTTTCCCCGGAGCCGGCGGCAAATCAGCACCTGGAGGCCCTGACGGGTGATTGTGCGCGCTTTACAGGTGTGGATTCGTGTTTGTGCATGGCGCCGCTACACGAGGGCAGTTTGTCTCGTTTGTTGTGCCCAGTTGTCTGCACACTGTCTCGCCGGCAGCCCCGTGGCCATAAGCCGTTGAGGGCGGGGGGGGGGACTCACAGTCGGTGCTTGGGGCCAAAAATGAAAGGTGGCTGAACTGCCCGCATTCCCAGAACAAGGAACCTGGGCCCTACGTGCAGCAACGGATGTGTTATGCCCCTGGTCCCATCTTTGCACGAGGTTATCCCCCATGGAAATAATAGACGTTTTAGTGTTCTGGCAGCCTTGATAAGTGCAGAATGTAGACCATCCAGGAGGGAACTTTGAAATATGGGAAACTGGGTTGCAGCGATCCTCTAGGCCCCCAACCTTGGCGGCCACACAGTCTGAGGCCCAGCCTCCTTATAACTCCATTCTCCGGTCTAGACTCTGGGAGTGCGGCCAAACAGCCTATCTGCATTGGGTAAGCCCAGCACATTACTAGTGAGTTGAAGCCTACTAAGGCAGGTGTCTTGGAAATACTTGCAATTATGCACTCATATCATGAAACTTCCTACATTGATAAATATGAGTAGTTAAATTGTAAGGCATTGACCTTCATGTAAACCAATTATTATGTTTAGAATAAATAAAATCACACATAAACACCAAAGTACCAGACTGACCCAAATAATAATACAAACATAAGCAACCAATTGCAAAGCCGATATGCCTGGCTAGCATTCATTTTGTATCCTAACTACAAAATGTAAAAGGCAGAGAAAATAAAGCAATAACGATTGATCACTCTATTTGATGCATCTATGAGGAAAACAAAAGTGTGATGATATATTGTACTTTAGAGATGTTAAGTAGTCCCTGATACTTTCAATGAAAGCATTCACTTGGAGGTGGAATAATCCACCAAGCAGCCAGTAACATGATGTGAGTAACGCTGCTCTGGGGAACCCACATTCTACCCCATTTCGATTTTAAAGCATTTGTAGCTATAATGTCTTAAGAAAAATGCCCTGTCAAGCCAGATATCAAAAGGGTAAGAACCTGGGGAGGTCAAAGAACATATTGGCCTTGAGCATATAGTATAATAAATCTACCCGCATTTATTCGTAATTTCTTCTGTGTGAACCCCTTAACATATATTTTCTCGTGTTTGCAAATAGGGGACATATTTACTTTCTAACTTTCAAAACTGTCACAACTCCTACAACAAATGCCGCTTCTCAAATAAGTTCACTTACTCTAGATGTGATTTAAACACAAGTGGCGCTTGGAAAACCCATAATATCTAATCATATAAAAGCATGTTTTCATTACGTAGGAAATGCAATCAAAACACCTCTGGTGTGATGCCTCAAGACAACTGTAGATTTACAAAAGAAGAGAGAAGTCTCAGCGCCTTATCAATATGCAGTGATTCTGGGAAAATCACTTAATCTCCCCGTGCCTAATAAGAAAAGAGTGTGTCCCTGGTGTAGCGTTCGTTGGTGCGCAGGTAAAGCGCGCAAACACTCGATACCTTGCTGGTCGTGCAGCACTACCATACACTTAAAAATTTAACTTGAAGGCTGTTTCATTCCTGAAAGCCGTGAACCAGATGCCACCATCACTATTCACACTATCGCCCCCAAGCTTTCCTTCGATTCCTGTCTTCATGTTGAACATGCATGTCTTTGATATTTCTAACGTACCCCTTGCCAGCCACTCGCGATTTTATTAAGGAAGTAGGCCTGGCTGATGGTGAATAAGATAGTCACATGAGATCAGATATTGGTTAAATGTTTGGTTTCGGAATACGGATTTATTATTGTGAGTTCCACGCTTAGGTCAAGAGATGCTGCTGCCTTTCATCTTTAGCCTTGCTATTCGGAAACAGCTGGTGTAATGTTTCAGCTTAGTCTATACAGGACAGTCAGCAGCCTGAGCTGTTTTAAGACAAGCGGAAGGCCTGGGTTTGTGTGTCATACATACCATCCGTAAAGTTATTCTCACGAAGTGACGAAGTTATGTGTCCCGAGTGGGGCAACAGGATAAGGGAGGGTATGTATATATATATATATATATATATATATATATATATATGTTATCTTGGTAGCAGGAGTACAAATGACAAAGGTATTTAGTAAGCACAAGGAGCACGGGGGGCGTTTCTAGCTCTAAAAGGATAGTTGAGACAGCCAAGTTAAGTTCAGTGCAAGGCTACATTTGGTGGGGCAATTCCAGGCATAAGCATTAAGCCAGACAGCCCTAGGAATTAGGCAGGCGTACGATGAGCTAAGATTTGTTCAGACTGAGGGAGAGCATATCGACCACAATTAAATGTGGAACCAGAAAAAGCTTTACAAAGCAATGCTGTAGATTTCCGGTTGAATGCTGTAGGGATAGGCTTCAGTGATAAGGCCATGACCTTTCTGGAACGGGCATTCTTCTTCGACCTGTGTCGAACTGGGAAAGGAAGTAAGGTGAGGTCTATAACTCTTTATTCTACCTGCGTTGGCACGTCTTGCCAGGAGTTAGTGTCAAAGTTTTTGCCTTCAGCCAGCCTAGGTTACCACCCATCCACTCCAAGCTAATTGTTCATGGTGATATTGGGCCGCAGTTACACAGCCCAGTATTTGGCCCCTGGGGTTGTCAGTGTCGTGAATTACTAAATTTCACTGAAATGAAGGTGTGGCCGGGGTGTTACACTAACAGAAGTTTGGGAGTGCAAGCCTCCACCTAGGGGGTGGCTGGCTGAATTTGATGAAATACTTCAAACGTTTCACATCACTGCACGTGGGAGAGTGTCAATGACCTGTGCATACTTCAACCAGACACCCCAGAATGAGTGTCAATTACCCGTGCATACTTCAACCAGACACTCGTGTATGGCATGCCCCCATCTACATGGTAATAATTGGGAGGGCAGAGAGCGACCATACCTCTTGAATTTTGCACTTAACACCCAGAGATGTGCTGCTCTCCACTGATATTTGACAGGTTAATGGGCAAGGCTAGCGAAAAAACCAGATGTATTGTCATCATTTAAGGCGGACGTGACCCAGGTATTGGCTAGATAGAGACACTGCCAACTATGAGGATATGAACGAAATCTCAACTGGGGCTCACAACAAATTATTTGATAAAATGAGAAGTTTCCTTGTCAAGCCACGATGTCGGTGCCGCGACTTACCTATAGCACAGCAACACCGGTATAACAAGGACTGTAGGCAACCTATTAACTCCTTTCAGCAGCAATAAAGTCCAAAGCTAGCTTCTATTCAACAAGCAAGGAAATTGGATACGCTGTCCCAGTGGAGAGTAAGAAAAGTTTGGGATAAACAGCGGGACTAGTATAAGACTCTATCGTCCAATTTAATGTAAACTAATTTGCTAGAAGAAAGGCTAAAACGAGGAGGTGTTGCTAAGATATGGGCCAGTTTGTAGTAAACAATAGGCTAATACAATGTGAAAGGAAGCAAACTTAGGAAGTTAAGGGCCGAAAAAGGTAAACATGGCAGAGTTGGCAATTTTTTATCGATTGTCATTGATTTGGCCTAGCATGCTGTAGTAAGGTGGGACTGTCTCAGCGAATCACCTGCCAACAATGCTGTCTGTTGGGAACACAATTCTAGGCCAGGAAGGCCCCATATTTGGCCAATCGAAAATTCTTAACAGGATTGCAGGTCCATAAGCGCCTAGTTCACCAATGCCTTGTTACCCATGCCATATTTTCCAGCCTGAGAAACAGATTTAGGTGTTGCTCTTCTCGCTCAGCCTCTCCTTGGAGCCAGGGAGGTGGGGAGCATTCACAAATTTGGGTCCTCGAGCTGAGAGATGTATTCTTTCGCCGCTCAGTCAGTCATATTGGCTTTATCCGGAGTCATGATAAAGAATGCGTCCATTTAGCAGTTACGTCAAAATGTTTTGTCCTGCTGAGAAATCATGCAATCCCCGCAGCGGTAATTCAGGACCCATGGCGCTATCTATACATCACCTTTGTAGACAAAGTGGAAGTTAAAACCTTCGTGCTAGGATATGAAGGGAATCGATGGATTGACAAATTCAGCTATGGTTCAGTTCTGGCTCCATATGTAGGTGCTAGATCTTCCCATAATTACGTTAGGAAGATCTGCAGTTGCTTCGCTAAGAAAGCTAGGAACACCAGTCACGTCTAAGCTGAACGGCAGCGGGGCCAAAAGATATCCTTTGTTAGTCTGCCTTGGGCTTCTGAGTAATGTTGCAAATTACTGCCGGCATTTACGGGTTACAGTACCGGACCCATAATTTAGCCCACTAAAAGCTGGCTCGCAGGGGCAGGGCACATATAACAGCGAAGGGAGGAAGGGGGGGGGGCTCTGGCAGCGACGGTAGCCTCCCCAGAGCTGTGGCGGAGTTACAGGGCGATCTGGAGGCAGACGGGTACAGTAAGGGTACCTCTGCGACAGGCGGTACAGTAAGGGTACCCCTGTCCGGCACAGTAAGGGTGCCCGAGCCAAGGTCCAGGAGCCCAAGGGGGTTCTGGGAAGACCGCGACGGCGCCCCGTTAGTCCTTCGGGCGGTTGAGGGGCCTGACCAACCGGGGGTGTGCCACAACACGCTCCGCCCCTGTCAGAAGGGGCGGGAGTAGGAGACAGATCACGTGACCCAGTGGATGATCTGAAAATAAATATGTGCCGCACTGCCGGGCATCGACCCACCGTGCGTGCTGGCTCACCAGGCGGGCGGAGCAGCAAGGGGCTGCTTGCCCTGGATCGCCCGTAAGATAACCCATTTATCGTCATACTTATGTTGTATGAAATAAACCTGCAGCAGTTCTTCACCCACAATGAAAGTGTCAGTGTAATCCTTGGGTGACGTCTGTGCATGCGTGTTGAATGAAGCGGATGACGGTGTGGTCACCATGCCGCTGCCCGCGTCCCACGCAGTGGGACATCAGTAGGGCAGCTCTCTAGTGGCCGCCCGTCGCAGCCTTCCCCCTCCTTCTACCTCGCGCGCGAGGCCACGCCCAGGGAGGAGATCTCCCAATGAGTGTGTAGGTGGAGGCGGGCCGTTAGGGGGGGCGAGGCTTGCCCCCCCTACATAGGCGTCCCTCTCGCCCAGTTCCTCCTCTGCTTCCTGCGCGCCGCTCCTGCCCGGACATGCGTATTCCCACCCATTCCGCTTACCCTGCGTGGCAGAGACACACGTTATTGGAATGTTTTAATGTTTTTCTTTTGCGTTGCAGGCGGAGTTACAGGGCGATCTGGAGGCAGACGGGTACAGTAAGGGTTCCTCTGCGACAGGCGGTACAGTAAGGGTACCCCTGTCCGGCACAGTAAGGGTGCCCGAGCCAAGGTCCAGGAGCCGAAGGGGGTTCTGGGAAGACCGCGACGGCGCCCCGTTAGTCCTTCGGGCGGTTGGGGGGCCTGACCAACCGGGGGTGTGCCACAACACGCTCCGCCAGATCACGTGACCCAGTGGATGATCTGAAAATAAATATGTGCCGCACTGCCGGGCATCGACCCACCGTGCGTGCTGGCTCACCAGGCGGGCGGAGCAGCGAGGGGCTGCTTGCCCTGGATCGCCCGTAAGATAACCCATTTATCGTCATACTTATGTTGTATGAAATAAACCTGCAGCAGCTCTTCACCCACAATGAAAGTGTTAGTGTAATCCTTGGGTGACGTCTGTGCATGCGTGTGACGGTGTGGTCACTATATAATATCGCAAGCAATCCTGGTGCAATAAGGCCGCAGAGACCCAACTGTGTGTGCTCTAAACCAGGCCAAGGCGCTGCCGGAGAGTGCGAGGACCAAGCTGGGGCCACGGGCTTGGAGCCCTGAGCTGTGTCTGACCTTCGGAGGCCGGTCATAGCTTGTTAGACCAGCGGCGGCGAAGTCGGCTGGAGAGGCGGCGGATCGATCTGAACCAGCCCGCGGACAGGAGCTCTGGGCTTCATGCTGCAGCAGGCGCGGATCGAGGTCGCTGCTGAAGGCTGGGTGACACCCTGCTGGGACACTGGAGGACTGCTAGCGACACCGCTTGGCCCGGGGGCGGACAGGTGAGGAGGTGCTGCCTTGCTGGGGGGTGGATGGAATACCGCATTGTCAGGGCACCGATGCAAGATTGCCCCTTCCCCACCAGCGGCTTAATAAACTAGAGCGCATAAGCCAAGTCTGCACTCATTAGATGCCAAAAAAGACAACCTCACTGCCCGACTAGGCCAGGTGAATCAAAAGGTTGAGACGCACAATAACAGAATTACGCAGCTTGAATCCATAGTGTCAGACTCCGAGGACGCCCTTGCCAGCAACTGCCAAAAGATGTTAAAAATGAATAAAGTACTGGAACTAATCCCCACCAAGAATGAAGTCTTGGAATCGCGTTCCAGATGGAACAACATCCAAATTACTGGCATCCCGGAGTCAACATCGATTTCTAAAATGGAGGACTATCTTGAATCCTTGCTGCGCAAACTGTTTACAACGGTGCTATCCGCAATGTTCATTGTTAAGGGAGCGCACCGCTCTCTGGGCCAGCGTCCTCTGCCTTGGGCCCGGCGCAGCTGATAATCGCTCGCTTATTTAACTTTCGAGACAGAGATGCGATTCTGCGCAGGACCAGAGAAATTGGAGAGGTCAAGCATCAGGGCAATACTTTGCCCTTTTACCCAGATTTTACTCTGTCGGTCCAGGCCATAAGAAGAGAATTCCTGCCCGCTAAGCGTCTCCTTCAACAGTTAGTGATCCCCTACGCTCTCCTTTACCTGGACAAAATATGCATCACTTGTGGGGCAACCCTCAATTCTTCACTGACTTTAAGGCTGCGCTTACATATGCAAAGCAGATCAGCAAAGAAAGAAACCAATCTTCTGCCACATCTGATCAACGGGAGGGAGGAGGATCCAGTGATAATGACTGAAGCAAGGACCCATGATGCAAATACAGAGATGTAGTCACATGTGAACAGGGAAGAAGCAGTCAAGCTATGCTGCGCTGGGCTGCCCCAGTGGAGGGAGACAGACATGTGACATTACGGCACTTGTCTTCAGGGCACAAGTCCTAAAAAAAGAAGTGGGGGGACGCTGTCACCGGAAGTGACGAGACGTGGGGGGACGCTGTCACCGGAAGTGACGTCACAACAGGAATCTCATGGGTATTCATATGCCTTTAGATGAAAGGTGGTCTGCACCCTACCTCGCGGAGGCTGCGTTTAATCCCCCCGCAGTGGGAGTGTCTCTCAGATGTCAGGCCCAATACTTCTTCGTGTAGCTGCTCGTTCGAGCTCTGCAGTATGTCAGGAGATCTTGCCGTTTGTGGAACGGCTTCTTTGGTGACAGAGTTTGCTTTCACGACTGGCGAAAACAAATCGTCCGGCATTACATTGTTGGGCATGTTTGTGATGTTCTTGGCAACGGGCCCCGCAATGATGCCAAAGAGTTAAGTCCAGCTTTTGGGCAGGGGGGACGGCATCCACCCGTTAAAACCTGGTAAAATAAGTGGGGGGACGCCGTCCACCCGCGTGGTACCCCGACTCGAGCCCTGCTTGTCTTATTCACCTAATTCACAGTAACACTCGGCCACCCTGACGCGAGGTCGGGGGTGTACGCCTGGTGCGACCATGCCCTCATGGCATAATTCCTCTGCCATTGGCATTGCTTCAAGTTGGGGTCTTCTAATAGGGGCGGATCAATGTCTCAACCTGTTTGGGGGGATTGGAGTGGGCGGGGGAGGGGGGGATTCAGATCGGCACTCCCCAAGACGCTCAGAATAAAGCAGTGCAGCATCCGGGAAAAGGGAGGGACACATGTTGGGGTATACTTCATAACTGTTTTTTGTATTTAGTTAAAGTTGTTGCCCTAGACTCGTGAATGCAGGACACCAAACTAACCACTTTCAGGCAGACAATAAAAGTTGATCTTACGCATTTACAGCACAGCGCACTATGGAGTGACAGGAATGTTCCTTACCAGTTAGCTTGACAACTGTGACGTGTTTAACCTGGAACATACGGGGCTTAAATGATTATCGAAAATCCAGACTAGTGCAAGCATACTTATTCTGATATGCGGTGGACGTGCACTTTCTCCAAGAGACACACCTGGTCAATGCAGATACCACCCGTCTCAGGGCCAGATGGTGTGGAGCGAAGTACTCCTCAGTTTACTCAAATTATGTATGTGGGGTAGCCATCTTGTTAAAAAAAAAAGGCTCTACCGTGGCTCACACTACTACACTCTGCCATTGACAAGGTGGGAAGATATGTTATACTGGTGGGCACACTCTGTGCGCAAAAGCTGATTTTGGTTGCCGCCTATGGCCCAAACACAGACGACCCAGACTTTTTCCTCAATATCAGGCAACAAGTCTTGGACTGTGGCCCTCACCCGATAGTGTGGGGCGGGGATTTCAATGTGGCAATGCAGGGGACCCTTGATCACTCCAGCGATAGGCTACAGCACCCACGCTCAGCGGAATTCCTCAACACACTCATAGCCAATAATGTACTAACAGACGTATGGCACCCCACACACGCCTCACAGAGTGACGGTACATGTTTCTCCTCTGTGCATGCCTCATGGTCCTGCATTGATTACTGGCTGGTGTCAAGAGACGTCATCACTTAGGCTAATGCGGTAGACCACTTGCCGTACACGCTGTCCAACCACTCATTGGTCCGGCTGACACTGCAGTTCCTACAGACTCTCCCCCGATGTTCCTGTGGAGGCTTTCTCCGCGGGCCCTGCACAATGAGGTGTTAAAGACAGAGATCGAGTTAGCCATATTGAGTTCTATGATTTGAATAAAGGATCTGTCTCCTCAACTTCCATATTGTTGGAGGCCTTTAAGTTGACAATTAGTGGTACCTGTATTGCCAAGCAAGCGGGTGTCCTGAAAGCGATAAGAGGTTCTCTAAAGAAACTGGAGTCTGAAATATGGGATCTGGAAGAGTCCTATAGTCGCAATCCGAGACAGGAGATGCTGGCTGACATCCAAGCCAAATTATCAGAATATGAGGCAGACAGGGACGTCAAATATCATGGCCGAGACACACAGGTTCGCCATTATGGGGAAGGGATCGCCCTGGCAAGACCTTTGCTGGGATGCTGCGCAAATCACATGCCTCGGAGTATGTTTCTGAGCTGCAAGATGACAGAGGATGCCCGATTACATCCCCCGAAAAACTTACATCAGTTATGTCCTCCTTTCTTGCCAGGCTATACTCCGTTGGGGAGGCAAGTGACATGGAGTCGCTGCAAAGCTACCTGGACTCCATTGAACTGCTCTAGCTGGATCCGCTCACTGCAAATACATACGCCGGAGGAGGTGGCACAAGTAATATCAGGCCTCCCGGGCGATGAGGCACAGGGTTTGGATGGACTAACCTCCGCATTTTATAAAGAATATGCAACAGTACTCATCCCCCATTTCATAGAGATGTACCACAAATCGTTGTCAACAGGCAAGCTTCCCCCCACCCTCTGCGAAGCCCTCATTATCACTATACTGAAACCAGACAAACTGCCAGAACTCTGCGATTCCTACAGACCCCTCTTGCTTATTAATTTAGATAACAAAGTTTACGCGGAAATCCTAGCCAACCACTTACACACCCTAATGCCCGAGTTACCAGACTAGGTCTGATGAGGGGTGATACCCTGAAACCGATCCCAGGATACTTGTTACTGGTCCAGGGAGGACCCGGCTTGGCAGTTTGGGCTCAACTGTTTCCATGGGGAGGAGGTCAAAACTGATTTGCATATGAATGGGTCTAAACTGGGGTGGCATGGTGAGCAAAAGAACAATGGATTTAACCCAGATCTCTTGACTGTGGGTGAATGTTGGATTTGCTCTGGATTCCATCTATCATTTGTGTGTCTTATGCTTTCTCGCCCTGCGCGTGCCGGGTATGCCCAGACATGGTTGCCAGGCTCACTGTGCCACTGGATTCAAGCTAGCCTGGCTGATATGGGGTGATACCCCGAAACCGGTCCCACTATGCTTGTTTCTGGTCCAGGGAGGACTTGGCTTTGCAGTTCGGATGGACTGTTCCCACGAGGAGCAGGGTTAAGATTGATTTGCATATGGCTGGGTCTAAACTGGGGTGGCATGGTGAGCAAAAGAACAATGGATTTAACCCAGATATCTTGACTGGGGGTGAATCTTTAATTTGTTCTGCAGTCTGTCCATACTTTGTGTGTCTTTTGCTTTCACAGCCCGAGTCCAGAGCACCACGTCTCCGATGCTCAAGACCCCCGCTCCAACTTCGACACAGGCCGTGCAGTGCGACTGAAAGAATAAACGCATCACCAGTCCGTGGCTGGAAGAATCAGCCCACCGCCTGTTTCGTTGCCGCACCGTCTCCAATGAGGCCGGATTTCCATGCATCGCACCTTGGCTCCAAGTCCAGCACATCGCCCAGCAGAAACTAACCATCTTTGGAATTCTACACAACTCTTCTCCAGTAAGGAATTGACACAACACTTCTGCGCGCAGAAGAACTGACGCCTCCATTTTCCTGGGACTCAAGAATCGATGCATCACTGGTGTTTTCCGACACTTCCCACCTTTGTGGCTGTTCTTCGTCTTGGATTTTGACGCCTTAAAGGTACTTTGTTCTCAAATCAACGCATCCATAGAGTTCTATGGACAGAATTGCTTACATCTTTAAAAAGTTATATCTTGAGTTCTGTATGTTGGATTTCTGTTGGTTTGGTCCTGTTTTGTTTAGATAAAAAATGGTTATTTTTCTAAACTGGTGTGGTGCCCATTTGTAGTGTTTTCACTGTGTCACTGTGTGTTTTTTGTAAAAATGCTTTACACATATCCTGTGAGAAAGTCCTGACTGCTTGTGCCAAGCTACTGAGAGGGTGAGCAGGGATTATTTTGGGTGTGTAACTCCCTTACTGTGACTAGAAGGAAGGGTCCCTTCTTGGACAGGATGTGAACTAGAGACCCCCATTTCTAACACCTACTTTAACATATATTGATATGTCATGAAATAAAACGTGCAACACAAAATATGCGAGATTCTCAATGAGTCCCCCCCGCGGGTGGGCTCTGCAGCCCAGCCGGACACACAAATGGACCTCACGGATCTTTCCCGCAGTCCAGTCATTTGATATCCTTTTTACTGCATGTGGATTTGTGGGGGGGGGGGGGGGGGGGGGATTTGCTACACCAGGCTGACGATGCGAGGGACTGGGCTTCAGTGTTCCACTATAATCACAGCTCTCGGCCAGGGCAGGAGAATTTGTCTTGTTCCGCTCTACTGAGGGGTCCACTATGTGCTCAAGCCCGAACGATTTAGCTTGGTTGTTGTTATATACCGTTAGGGCGACAGATGCTTCTGTTTTCGAAGTATAGGGTGAGGGGTGGGGGGTTGGGGTTGGTTTGGGGTTATTTCTTCCTCCTAGGGGGGATTTTGTTGGTGGGGGATGATTTCCTCGCTGTTGTTGTTTTATGGCATCACAACACTGTTGACCTGGTTGTAGGAAGGTGGATATCTGACTATGGTTACCCCCAACTTTTTGCCTAGTGTCTAGCTGGTTTTTCGACTTAGTTGGCCTGAGATCCTGCCATTCAGGGTCTCAGGCTGCCTGCTCTCTCTTTAAAATGGACTCCATGTACCCTAGGTACATTCCCAATTGGTAAGGATCACCTTATTGGACCCTGTACAGTGTACCCTAGGTACCCAGGGCATAGGTGTACCCTAGGCCTCCCAGGGGGTGCAGCATGTATTATGCCACCCCTGGTCTGGCCTTCCAATCAGACACAACTGGCTGATCACTCAGCTGGGGCAAGGTCGTGTAATCACCCCTTGCTTAGATATAGTATGCCTATATCTACCCTTATATATAGACACATGTGTACCTATCAGTCACTCCTATGGCAGGCCTTAACAATCCTGGAAGCAGAGTGCTTGGTAACATGTGAGATGGTGCTCTAGCATGAGCTGAGCCTGTCTGCAGCTTTCGGAACCATGTCCTTATAGCTGTTCTATGATATAGCCTACCATATACTCTTAAAGTGCCTTATAATCTTAAACGGTTATGGTAACTATGGTTTGGCTTTATCAAAACATGTCGTGTGAGGTGTCTAACACTTTGGAATAATACCCCCATACCATTTCTGGTGATGAGGATATTATTCCTCCCTTCTAGAGGGAGAGACATGTTAAAATCCTACTTTCCTGTTTAACTCTAACCAAAGCCTCAGCATCACAAAATGTATTCTGCTGCCACAGACACAAGTCTGACCTCCTGCTGCTGGGAGTGATCCCGGCAAGGGAGGCTTGGACAATAGGTTTCCTGCTTGGGGAGGTGCTAGCACCTCCCCAGACAGACTTTAGTGTATTGGGGCAGGGAGGGCTGAAAGGAATGAGACAAGCCTGGGGCACACAAGGTGTCCCATGCATAGTCCAGTTCAAACCGGTGCTGGGGCACACCAGCCCCAGTCCTGGCGCGAAACTGGACAAAGGGAAGGGGGTGTAACCACCCCCCTCCCAGGTCCCACCCATAAGGCGTGACCTAGCAGGTAACCCAGTAATAAATCCACGCTGAAGTGATAGTTCACAGGAAGCTTTAATAACTTTAACCACCGACAGGCTCCTTAACAGGTCATCTCTCCAATGTCTCCTTTGCCAGAATGCCCATCTCATTCAGAACCATGAGATCCACATTCTGTCGCTAGGACAACTACTAGATTCTAAAACAACCCATTAGGTAAACAAGCAAATTACAACACATCCCCTTTACAACAAAACAAAAACTTAAAACATACACAGAATAAATTATACAACTATATGCAGAAGAAACAACATACCTATAATCCCACACAATCCCAAGACTTAAGAAATTTGAGGTAGTAGATGTTAATATAAAACATAATCCTCAAATTTTGAAGGTATGGATCTCTGTCTACATGACCTTGCAACACGACCACCCCTTCCCTCCGGGACACAACTAGGAACATTGGCTGCACCCAGATTCACACCATCGAACTTAACCAACCTAGACATACTCCAAGTACAACCATTATTCAAAGTTACAACATTTCTTTTTATCCTTGTGATGACAAAAGGACCAGAAAGATTTGTCAATCCTTTATGGCAATGTTTCACTTTCTTCACCCAAACTTTATCACCTACATTCCACACCTTCTCCTTCACAGACCTTTTGTCATCATAACGCACTTTGTATCTTCTTTGATACTCAACAAGCTTAGATTTTTTTTCTTCCGCACTCACACCCTTGCTCACCCACCTTGGAAGCCAAACGGGATTTAACTTAGAACTCGCCAATCTTCCTCTCAACGCCTCAAAAGGAGACTTTTGAGAAATCACATTGGGAGCTGTACGATGTGCCCACCAAGTCTCTCTCAACACCTCTCCCAAAGGAACCTTAGTATCCAAAGCTCTCTGGACACAACTTTTGACCACCCTATTCATACTTTCCGTGAGACCATTTGCTTGCGGGGAATACAACGCAGTCTTTTGATGCACTATGCCTAAACCCTCCAGAAAATCTTGCATCTCCTGGGAGACAAATTGTACCCCATTGTCAGTCACCAGGAACCTGGGTACACCTTCTGAAACAAAAACATCCTTCAGAAACTCGATCACCGTCCTAGAATTCACTGTGCCCATGCACTTAGTGACCACCCACTTAGAGGTATAGTCCACCAACAATACAACAAACCTCTCCTGGCACGGCATCAACTCCAAAGGGCCCATGATATCCAACCCCAACTTAGTCCAAACTGCATCAGGAACTTCCACTGGCGACAGGGTAACTTGATTGGTCACATGAGACTTGTCATTGATAGCACACAAATGACAATCCTTCACCACTGACTCCACCATCCTATCCATCCCTGGCCACCAGTACCTTTCCCTGACCCTTCCTTTCGTGAGACTCCTACCAAGATGCCCTTCATGAGCCAAATTGATTACCTTATCTCTGAGAGTAACAGGCGGAACCAACCTATCACCCCTCAACAACTTGTCTTCACAAAAAGTCAAATCATCCCTAACACACCAAAACGGCTTCAATACAGGATCAAGATCTTGAAAATTAGGCCAACCTTTAGCTACAACCCCTCTCAAAAGCAGAAAAACCTCATCCTGAGCAGCACTTGACGACCACTCTTCCTCAGAAATCGTCTCCTCCACCACCCAATTCACACATGGTGGCTCCTCCCAAACCTCATTCCCACCTACCGGTAACCTAGACAGACAATCAGCTGACTTGTTGTTCAAACCAGGAATATAATGAACACGAAAATTGAATTCCTGTAGTCCTTCACTCCACCTTTTAAGTCTGGGAGTCAAATGATCACTGTGGTGACTAGAGTATATTTGAACAAGAGGACGATGATCACACTTCACCTCAAACGGAATCCCCCACAAGTAAAACTTAAAATGGTGTATCGCCCAATATACACTCAACGCCTCCCTTTCAATACACGAATAGTTAGCCTCCGCATCCCTAAGAGCTCTGGAAGCAAATGCCACAACCTTCTCCTCCCCATTCTCCACCTGCGAAAGCACCGCTCCCAAACCCTTAAGACTGGCGTCAGTCGTAAGAATGGTTTTTAACCTTGCATCAAAGTGCCCCAAAGTTGGCATGGCTCCAATCTCTGACTTAACCAGCTCAAAAGACTTCTCACACTCCGGCGACCAAACAAAATGCGCTCCTTTCTTTAACAAAACCCTAATCGGTTCCACCACACTGGCAAACCCCTTCACAAACTTGGAGTAAAACTCCGCCATTCCAAGAAAAGATCTGACTTGTTCCTTGTTCTCTGGAGCAGGAGCTTTCATAATACTCTCAGCCAACTTAAACTTCGGTTGTATCCCATCACCAGAAATGACATGACCTAGATATGTCACAGATTTCAATCCAACCCTACACTTTTCCTTCTTGAGGGTGAGACCTCTATCTCTCAGCTTACTCAACACCAACCTCAACACTTTCTCATGCTCACTTCCACATTTCCCATAGACCAAAATATCGTCTTGAAAAAACAAGACATTGGGAAGATCTCCTAGCACCATCTTCATAATCCTCTGAAAACATGCTGCTGCCGAAGCTAGCCCAAAAGGCATCCGCAGAAATCGGTAAGCCCCTAAAGGGGTAACAAAAGATGTTAGGTGTCTCGAACTTTCATGAAGCTTAACTTGATGGTACGCAGACGACAAGTCCAACACACTAAAGATCTTTGCCCCCTTCAACAAACTAATACACTCAGAAATGTTTGGCAAAGGCTGTCGATCCACCCAAATCCATTCATTTAATCCACGCAAGTCCACACACATCCTCACAGCAGACCCACCATCCTTGGGTGCCAAAACTATCGGAGACAACCACTCTGATGCCTCAATCTCTTCAATCACTCCCAAATCCAGTAACCTCTTCAACTCTTGTTTTAACGGCTCCACCATCAGGTTCGGTACTCTGCGCACCTTATGTACACAAGGTCTGGCCTCATTCTTCAAAATAATTCGGTGCTCAAAGCCACTCAAACATCCTAAGGCATCAGAAAACACATCCGGAAAATCCTTGACCAATTCCTCACTGACATCCCCACCATCAATTGACGAAATTTTCCCACATGAACACTCACACATCTCATCCATCAACATGACTTGGTTTCTTGGATTGGTGGCATTGGGATTCAAAATTATTCCCAAATCACGTTGATGCCTCCATCCAAGTAAATTATCTCCCCTCACAGCAATATACACTTTTCCTGTTATTTCTTTCTGTTTAAAAGTGATCTTAGCAGTTGTATAACCTACAATGTCCACTCGAGAACCCCCATAACTAAAAGGAGCAATATCTGGAGGTTGCAACATTACACTTTCCAACCCAACTACCTCATCCCAAATTTTGTTCCCAATCAGTGTGAATGGAGAGCCAGAGTCAGCCATGACAGTGAAATTGTTATCATCCACCAAAATGTCACAAAAAGGCATAACCACCTTCCCAGAATCCACTTTGTCTTCCACCACTGAAATATTAGATATAACCAAAGTACGAATCATGTCAGAAGAACTTTCCGCATTGTGACTTTTCCTTGCGGATTTACAAACCCTAGCATAATGTCCCTTAATTCCACAATTTAAACATACTGAGTCTCTGGCATAACAGTTAGGAAAATTTGAGGAATGCGAAAAGCTTCCACATCTGTAACAGCGTACTCTCTTAACATCATTGCTATTTTTCACCTCCCTATCAAAAGCACGCTGTTGACGAGGATCACGCTCATTCCGCACTTGAGTATCCTTCTCTTTATTGCCTGCGGTATGTGTATGAGTGTTCTTGAAGGTACTTTTATTCTTTGATCCTGATGACACTTTGGCAATACCATCAGAAAAATCATTCTCATCATCACACCCCGACATAGAGTGTACACTTCCTTGGGGTCTCTTCACATTCTCACTGTGGGTTTGATCAATGTCCTCTTTGTCTTTCCTGATCTCCTTCACCCACGAGGACGTATTTTCTACCCCTTCCACAATTGCGATTGCTTCTGTTAGTGAGGGGTTTTTAGACAGCAACTTCCCTTGTACCCTTGAACTATTGGTGCATCTGACGAGTTGATCCCTTACCAAGGAATCTGACAATTCTCCAAAGTCACACGTACGTGCTAATGTTTTTAAAGAAGCAACATAAGTACCAACTTTTTCAGTAGGACCCTGAACCCTTGTGAAGAACCTATGACGTTCCAAAACCACATTAATCCGTGGACCAAAATATTGTTCTAACATTGTCATGGACATTTCATAAACATCCCACGGTTCTCCGTCCCCATTACCAATAGTTAGAGGATCCATGCTGTCATAAGTGTTTCTGCCTTCAACACCTAAATTATGCAATAATATTGCTTGCTTTCGTACAGCAGAAAATTTTTCTCCCCCAATGGCTACTAAATAAGAGTCAAATAGATTTCTCCATCTTTTCCAAGGAAGAAGCGGTTCCCCCTTATCTGATAAAAATGCTGGTGGTTGAGACATGCTGGTGGAGGTTGCCATATTTTATAAAGTATTTAAAATGTTTCTCCTCAAAAATCAAATCAAATGTCTCACCTTTAGTGTTCTTCACCAACCGGAAACCAATTTTTGATGTAAGAACCAAGAAAATCGCTTAACTGTAGTTAAACGCGATGTTAAATTAGTAGCCCAAACCAAAATGGCCGCCACGTTTACTGACGCAATGTATTAATATAGCCCAATCTAAGATGGCCGCCACGCTTTATGCGTAACGTAACGCGAGCGTCAGTATCACCATGTAACAATCCACGATCCAGGCGTTCTTGAAGCCGCGTGAAGATCGTTACCATGGAGTCAGCAGCGCGCATGAACCAGCCGTGTGAAGATCGTTGTCATGGAGTCAGCAGCGCGCGTAGGTGCTCGCGAAGCTTTCAAACGAGTAAATGAGCAACGGTTGTTCAACGTATGTCCAAAAGTTCATAAACTCCAAATAATATCCGATTTCGGAAATCGCTGTAATATCCTTGCGATGTAAATCCAGTAAATCCAGTGTAAATCCAATCTAGTAGCCGAACGTAGCCTCGTAGATTAAAACCTTAAATCCATAGAGTCCATCAAATATGGGTTCGCAGGGGAATCGGTGGTAGCAGCTTGTCCCCAATCAAGCAACTCGTCGCCAGTAATAAATCCACGCTGAAGTGATAGTTCACAGGAAGCTTTAATAATTTTAACCACCGACAGGCTCCTTAACAGGTCATCTCTCCAATGTCTCCTTTGCCAGAATGCCCATCTCATTCAGAACCATGAGATCCACATTCTGTCGCTAGGACAACTACTAGATTCTAAAACAACCCATTAGGCAAACAAGCAAATTACAACACCCAGCCCCCCAGATTTGGATAAGAGTGGTAGCTGGGCCCCAGGAAATTAGATTATCCTGAACCTGCAACTTGAACAGAAACTCTGGGCCTTCGACATTCGACGAAAGAAGAAGACTGAAGAATCTCCCTTGTGGCCAAGGAGTGGCTACCCTGTGCAAACAGGCACCATCAAGAGACTACCCTTTGCTTTGCTAAAGTTCTACGAGGGACCGACTGCAGAGCCCGACCAGAGCCTTGACTTCCAGACTTCTCCGACCCTGATCCACATCCACAGCCGAGCTGAGATCCGTGGAGGCGACGAGAGACGTGGGACCGGCTACCTGGGAAAAGTGGCTAGTATCTTCAAGCGCAGCTTCTGAGGCACCCTCGTAGTTGTGCACCGGGGATTGAGAAGCCCCAACCCCAAGCACCATCTGCACCGAAGATCAGCCCCCCACACTCCACGAGTCCTGCGTGGGGCCCTTCTGCATTTTCCTGCTTGCCGCGTAGGTCCGATTGCTTGCCCGCTGGCTAGTGGCCTTTGTGACGACGCATCCTGAAATCTTCACCGCTGGTTTGGCTCCTCCAGACTGGCTCCTGCTTCTTTGCAAAAGAGAAGCACCCCAGACCTTCCTGGTCTGCACCAGAAGCAAGTCCTCCGTTCTTCGTGGGTTCCGCTTGCCAAGGCTTGGTGAGTCCTAGTCCAACTTCGACGCCGCCGACAGCAAGAGCCTTCGTGGGACAGCTCGCCTCCTGGTCCTGGTCGTCCTCGACGTTCCCTGGTCCTCGTGGCTGCAGCGACAAGCTTCACCTTCACCTGCAATCTTCACGACATCGCCTGGTTCCTTCCTGGTCCCACGTGGTCACTGGCTAGTGACCTTGACTCTGTCCCTTCTGCTTGCAGGTATCCTCTCTTCTTGATCCCAGCCTTGGGATCCACCGGACACTCTTCACTGACTGCCTGTCAGCAACTTTCCTTCAGGCATCCATAGAAGTCCACGACGAAACCCGACGCAAGTTCACACCTATGCACCCGCAGCCCGTGGGCTAGGTAACTTGGGTACTTCGGTGCTCACAAGGGTAGTGACTATCCTAAGGTCTAGTTTCCGAGTCTCGACTCTCTGGCTGCTTCAGAAGTGTCCTTAAACTGTTTATATCTAAACTGTACTATTTCTATCGACTTTTACGCATTACGCGTGAGTGTTTCCACTCTGCACCTGAATACCGTGGGCCTCCCACTTCCTAACTGTTGCTAGTGTAGTGTAGCCCCAGCGATTCCCTAGGCTTAGGCCTATTCTATTTCCGTGACAGTGGTCCTTATACCACTTACTTAGTATATGGTTTGCGTGGCCCCTAGGGCCTAACTGTATTACTTACCTGTGTGACTTAATGTATGCTTAAATAAGACTGTGTTGTACTTACCTCTAATCTCATAAAGAGTGCTGAGGGTTTGACTAGAATAAATACACTTTATTTTATATATATATCTGTTGTGGTGTCCTTTCATTTGGTATTCAAGGGATTATATATGGTATCACAGCTGGCTTCACATGCCATTCAGAGTTTAGCCTAAGACTGCTCTTGTCCATGCTACCACTAGGATAGCTGGTCTATAAGGTTGACTTTACAACCAATCACCATAAGGGTTGTTTGGACTGATATAAGGTGTACACTAGAACGCAGCGGTTGGGATCTGAGCTTGCTGTTGTAATACCATTGTAATCTTGAGATACTAAATTGAAAGATCACACAGATATTGTTTAGGTACATATAACATAGATTATAATACTTAAGTCCTACTGGACTTAGTGGTTGTAGGTTGAAGGGAGTAACACACCCCGACTACAACTACTAGAGAGGTTTAGTAGATACAACTAGAGTAGGTAGGTGCACACACCACACCCTCACTAGAATCATGTCCCTGAATGGAGATCACCCTGATGCTCCCTCAGGAGAGGAGAATCCTAGACAGGTTCCCTCTAGATATGATGCATTCACTTTCCAGGAGATGAGACAACTGTGTACCTCCAGGAGATTAAAACAGGGTTCCAACCCTACCCTTAGACAGCTAGTGGAGCTTCTGGAGGCCTATGATGCTGAAAGAGCTGCCAAGTATGGTGCCATAGCTGTAGATAAGGGTCTACCCACCACAGAGGAGTCAGATGGGGCTTCAGATGAAGAGGTAGACAGCCAGGGCCAAGTAGGAAGACTTAGCCAGGCTAACCTAAGCTTACATGGGAGTTTGCATGGGGTCCCCCATACAGACCCCAAAGTGGGCTTAACCAGAGAAGCAGGAGGGACAGATCCCCTTCAAGGGAATCCATCCACTCCCATGTCTCTAGCATCTCTAGTGCTTCCTCTCACAGGGGAATGACTTCCCCTGAGAGAAAGGAGCATGAAGCCAGAATGAGGGAAGCTAATCTGAGGATTCAGAGGGAAGAACTTGCCCTTGCCAAGGAGAAGCTTGCTCTGGCTAGAGAGCAAAAATTGTGTGGGTCTGAACCCACTGGTGGCGGCAACATTCCTAGAGATAGGGATAGGTCTTATGACCATAGAAACCTAAGCAAGATAGTCCCCCCATATCAGAATGGGGATGACATCCACAAATGGATGACTGCTTTGGAGAGGGCCTGCAAAGTACAGCAGGTACCCCAGAGTCAGTGGGCAGCTATCTTGTGGCTCTCCTTTTCTGACAAAGGTAGAGATAAGCTCCTCACAGTTAGTGATGAGGATGCTAACAATTACAAAGTCCTGAAGAGTGCTCTGATAGATGGGTTTGGCTTAACCACTGAGCAATATAGGTTGTTGTTCAGAGACACCCAGAAGACACAGACACAGGACTGGTCTGGTCTGATTTTGTGGATTGTGCCACTAAGGCTTTGGAAGGTTGGTTAACTGGCAGCAAGGTGCAGGACTATACAGGATTGTACAACTTGATTATGAGGGAGCAGATCCTTAGTAATTGTCAGAACCAGCTTCTCCATCAACACCTGGTAGACTCAGATTTGACCTCTCCCCAAGAATTGGGAAAGAGGGCAGATAAATGGGTCAGGACCAGGATTAGGCCTAAAAATCAGGGTGGTGACCAAAAGAAAGATACCACCAAGCCTCAAGAGAAGGGTGGGGATAAAACAAAAGAGAAATCTTCCTCAGGGCCCCAAAACTCCACACAGGGTGGTGGGTCCCAAGCTCCCTCCTCTACCACAGTTAAAAAGCCTTACTGCCATGAGTGTAAAACTCCTGGGCATTGGAAAACTGACAGCAGTTGCCCAAAGGCTAAAAACAAAACTGTTCCTCCAACTATTCCTGTCACACCACCTATTACTGTCAGCAGTAATCCCCCAGGTGGTGGGAGTGCCCCCAAAGATTTGGTTGGGTTTTCTTGGGGAACACAGGGGGACTCTGGCTTAGCCGATTCCCCTACAGCAGCTACTCTTGTCTGTGATGGTGGCATGGGGTTTGCCAACTTCACTGCCTGTCCCAACACTTTGGGTAGGTACAGACAGGAGCCCTACATCAATGGTAGAAAAGCTGAGGCCTACAGAGACACTGGAGCTAGCATCACTATGGTGGCCCATAGGCTAGTTCCCTCTGAGCAGCTGTTGCCTGGTTTCTCATACCAGGTAACTAACATTGATGGCAAACAGAACAGTCATCCCATGGCAGAGGTATGTCTCAGCTGGGGAGGTGTCACTGGCCCTAAAAGGGTGGCAGTGTCCCCAACCTTGCCTGTGGACTGCTTACTGGGGAATGACTTAGAACTCTCAGCTTGGGCTGGAGTTGAACAAGACACCCATTCTAAAATGGTAGGCCTTTCACAAAAGGGTAGTGGGGTTGTGCCAGCCACAACCCCTGTCCAAGTAGATTTCTTCCCTGAAAAGGTTGGAAGGGCAGTGGTAGCCACAGCCCAGGCAAAGACAGACTTCCCTGTAGAGACTGGCAGAGCTGTGACAGTCACAGCTCAAACCCAAACTGAGTGCCTCCCTGAAAAGGTTGGCAAGGCTGTAATGGTCTCAGCCCATACTCAGACTGACATAGGTGTAGTGAAGCCTGAAACTATGGATCACTCCACACAAACAGAGAGTAGTGGAGAGGAAGAAAAGTCTCCCTCTCCCCAGACATTAGGAAACGGTCAGCCTCCTCAGGGATCTGACCTCACCCCTTGTGAAGGAACTGCCCCAGAGGTAGCCAGGCCTGGCCTGGCAGAGCCTCTGATGTCAGTGGCCCCTTCCAAGGTGGGACCCAGTCTGGTGCAGGTAGCCTGCCTCTCTCTACCCTGCCTCAGTCAGCTCAGGGCTGCAGAGGTCAGGGAGGCCAGTGGACCCCAAGAGGGCCCCTGTCCACAAGAACCCCCCCATCAAAAGAATGAGGATCGCCTGGCTAGTAGCCCTAGCCAGGTGATGGGTAAAAACATTCCTGAGGGATCCCCTTTACAGGTAGTTAGGGACCTCCCCCAGAGGGATTCTGTTGAGCACAGGCAAACATGGGACCTTAGGGCCCCAAACCTGACCTGTCCCTCCAGTAAGCCCACAAAAGGGACCCAGCTTCCAGCTTTAGGTAGCCAGAGGCTGACCCTGAGAGTACAGTGCAACTCAGTGAAAGAAAGAAAGGCCTCCATGGTGGAGGATGATTGGAGGAAGCTGAGGCCTCACTTTGAGGACACTCACTTCAGTACTCCATCTCAACACCAGCCTTTTACTTTGCAAAGACACACCAAAGGTAGAGATTCCCTATGGTGGAGACCCTATGATACCTTTAGGATGAGGGATTGCTTAGTGGACCATGAGACAGGGGGTAACCATGCCAGTGCTGGTTCTTCCTTATGTGGCCACTTAGGCAATAGAGGCTTACCTTGTCAAGGCCAGCCTTATCTCCTTTCGTTTGGGGGGGGGGGGGGGGGGTGTGTAGGAAGGTGGATATCTAACTATGGTTACCCCCAACTTTTTGCCTAGTGTCTAGCTGGTTTTTCGACTTAGTTGGCCTGAGATCCTGCCATTCAGGGTCTCAGGCTGTCTGCTCTCTCTTTAAAATGGACTCCATGTACCCTAGGTACATTCCCAATTGGTAAGGATCACCTTATTGGACCCTGTACAGTGTACCCTCGGTACACAGGGCATAGGTGTACCCTAGGCCTCCCAGCGGGTGCAGCATGTATTATGCCACCCCTGGTCTGGCCTTCCAATCAGACACAACTGGCTGATCACTCAGCTGGGGCAAGGTCGTGTAATCACCCCTTGCTTAGATATAGTATGCCTATATCTACCCTTATATATAGACACATGTGTACCTATCAGTCACTCCTATGGCAGGCCTTAACAATCCTGGAGGCAGAGTGCTTGGTAACATGTGAGATGGTGCTCTAGCATGAGCTGAGCCTGTCTGCAGCTTTCGGAACCATGTCCGTATAGCTGTTCTATGATATAGCCTACCATATACTCTTAAAGTGCCTTATAATCTTAAACGGTTATGGTAACTATGGTTTGGCTTTATCAAAACATGTCGTGTGAGGTGTCTAACACTTTGGAATAATACCCCCATACCATTTCTGGTGATGAGGATATTATTCCTCCCTTCTAGAGGGAGAGACATGTTAAAATCCTACTTTGCTGTTTAACTCTAACCAAAGCCTCAGCATCACAAAATGGATGCTGCTGCCACAGACACAAGTCTGACCTCCTGCTGCTGGGAGTGATCCCGGCAAGGGAGGCTTGGACAATAGGTTTCCTGCTTGGGGAGGTGCTAGCACCTCCCCAGACAGACTTTAGTGTATTGGGGCAGGGAGGGCTGAAAGGAATGAGACATGCCTGGGGCACACAAGGTGTCCCATGCATAGTCCAGTTCAAACCGGTGCTGGGGCACACCAGCCCCAGTCCTGGCGCGAAACTGGACAAAGGGAAGGGGGTGTAACCACCCCCCTCCCAGGTCCCACCCATAAGGCGTGACCTAGCAGGTAACCCAGCCCCCCAGATTTGGATAAGAGTGGTAGCTGGGCCCCAGGAAATTAGATTATCCTGAACCTGCAACTTGAACAGAAACTCTGGACCTTCGACATTCGACGAAAGAAGAAGACTGAAGAATCTCCCTTGTGGCCAAGGAGTGGCTACACTGTGCACACAGGCACCATCAAGAGACTACCCTTTGCTTTGCTAAAGTTCTACGAGGGACCGACTGCAGAGCCCGACCAGAGCCTTGACTTCCAGACTTCTCCGACCCTGATCCACATCCACAGCCGAGCTGAGATCCGTGGAGGCGACGAGAGACGTGGGACCGGCTACCTGGGAAAAGTGGCTAGTATCTTCAAGCGCAGCTTCTGAGGCACCCTCGAAGTTGTGCACCGGGGATTGAGAAGCCCCAACCCCAAGCACCATCTGCACCGAAGATCAGCCCCCCACACTCCACGAGTCCTGCGTGGGGCCCTTCTGCATTTTCCTGCTTGCCGCGTAGGTCCGGTTGCTTGCCCGCTGGCTAGTGGCCTTTGTGACGACGCATCCTGAAATCTTCACCGCTGGTATGGCTCCTCCAGACTGGCTCCTGCTTCTTTGCAAAAGAGAAGCACCCCAGACCTTCCTGGTCTGCACCAGAAGCAAGTCCTCCGTTCTTCATGGGTTCCGCTTGCCAAGGCTTGGTGAGTCCTAGTCCAACTTCGATGCCGCCGACAGCAAGAGCCTTCGTGGGACAGCTTGCCTCCTGGTCCTGGTCATCCTCGACATTCCCTGGTCCTGGTGGCTGCAGCGACAAGCTTCACCTTCACCTGCAATCTTCACGACATCGCCTGGTTCCTTCCTGGTCCCACGTGGTCACTGGCTAGTGACCTTGACTCTGTCCCTTCTGCTTGCAGGTATCCTCTCTTCTTGATCCCAGCCTTGGGATCCACCGGACACTCTTCACTGACTGCCTGTCAGCAACTTTCCTTCAGGCATCCATAGAAGTCCACGACGAAACCCGACGCAAGTTCACACCTATGCACCCGCAGCCCGTGGGCTAGGTAACTTGGGTACTTCGGTGCTCACAAGGGTAGTGACTATCCTAAGGTCTAGTTTCCGAGTCTCGACTCTCTAGCTGCTTCAGAAGTGTCCTTAAACTGTTTATATCTAAACTGTACTATTTCTATCGACTTTTACGCATTACGCGTGAGTGTTTCCACTCTGCACCTGAATCCCGTGGGCCTCCCACTTCCTAACTGTTGCTAGTGTAGTGTAGCCCCAGCGATTCCCTAGGCCTAGGCCTATTCTATTTCCGTGACAGTGGTCCTTATACCACTTACTTAGTATATGGTTTGCGTGGCCCCTAGGGCCTAACTGTATTACTTACCTGTGTGACTTAATGTATGCTTAAATAAGACTGTGTTGTACTTACCTCTAATCTCATAAAGAGTGCTGAGGGTTTGACTAGAATAAATACACTTTATTTTATATATATATATCTGTTGTGGTGTCCTTTCATTTGGTATTCAAGGGATTATATATGGTATCACAGCTGGCTTCACATGCCATTCAGAGTTTAGCCTAAGACTGCTCTTGTCCATGCTACCACTAGGATAGCTGGTCTATAAGGTTGACTTTACAACCAATCACCATAAGGGTTGTTTGGACTGATATAAGGTGTACACTAGAACTAGTGACATCATACATCAGGCCAACTTCTCACACTGGTCTCCTGTCCGCTCTCCCGATGTCTCTCCCTCCGGGGAGGCCATGCGCCTGCGCCCCCTTCAGTTCTGGTGTGGGTGCCGTGCCCAACGGGGGGCCCCTTTCTGCGCGCTCCCCGCCCCTCCCTGCGACCAACTCCGGGGTCACCCGCTCCTCACAAGGGATGTGCTTCTTACAGTGGCGCCCGTTCACACCTCATGCAGGTGTGGCTTCGTATTCTGCTCCCTGTTCCGGGCTCGCTCCCCTTAGCTTGTGGAGTTCCCTGCGGACTGAGGGATGTGTCCCCTCAACTCCCGAAGACGAGAACTCTTGTTAGGCCTGCCCCCGACTATAGTTATGGCTGACACACCCTTTCCTAGGGCCGCTATGCGCATACTATCCTGGAATGTAAATGGTCTTTTGGACCATTTCAAGCGCATGGCGGTCCTCAAATACGCACAGCGTGTGGGGATCGACGTGCTTCTCCTTCAGGAGACCCACCTTCTCGGTAATAAATGTCCCTTTCTCGCCCGCTACGGGTATGATAGGGCTTGGCACTCGGGCTTTGCTAGGGGCTCCCGGGGGGTGGCTATCCTGATCAGACGGTCCTTTCCCTTTGTACTGGCCCAGGTGCACTTAGATCCCCAGGGTATGGCTGATGCAGTTTGTGGCACTCTCTAGGGGCGACCACTCACCTTGCTGTCCCTATACGAGGCACCGTCCCTGTTGCAGGCTGCCCTTTCCTACGTCGCAGATTTGTTGCCCACGTTTCCGGCGGGCGCGCTCGTTCTAGGGGGGGACTTCAATGCCGTCTACACGCCCCGTATGGACTCGACGGGCCCGATCTCCCTCGCCAGAGCAGCTCACGCGAAGCAGTTGTCGAGTTGGGCTGAAGCCCAGGGCCTGTGCGACGTCTGGAGGGTTTGGCATCCACATACTCGACAGAACACTCACACCTCGGCGGTGCACCATTCGCACGCCCGGATCAACTTAATTTTTGTCCCGTCTACGGAATGTGCGGGTGTTCAGGACACCTGCATTCTTCCAAGGGGCCTTTCGGACCACTCACCGATGCTTATCGCTCTCGGCCCGCCTCCTTTCTCCGCCCGCCCGATGTGGCGCCTGAATGCCTGGTTCCTTCAGGACAAAGAATTCCAGAAAGCAGTGGGAGACGAGATTACCAATTATTATTATTATTACCAACTGTCTTTTCCTCGGCCATCCTTTGGGAGGCCGGCAAGGCGACTATTAGGGGGGCTGCCAAGGGGCATGTGCAACAGCAACGCCGGGCACAGCTCCAGCGACTCACGGCCTGCGAAGCGCAGGCCTTGGAGCTTGAGCGGGACCAGGAGGCGTCGAGTGACACCGCGCGGGCGCGACGGCTGGCCTTTCTGAGGGAGGAGATACGTATGCAATCTGTGGAGGCGGCTAAGACTCTTTGGCGCTCCTCGGTGGCCCGGGTGTACGGGTGGGGGGACAAGAACGGTACGCTCCTCCATCGGCTGGCTACTTACCCTCGGAGATTTTGTTCCAGTTCCTCAGTTGGTGCTGGGGTGGGTGTCTGCGGGGGATGTTCGCTTTGTAGGTGAAGTGGACGCAGCGGTGGTCCATCCATGGGAGTTCGCAGGTGTGGCTGAAGGAGAAGGAGTTTCCTGCTGTGAAGATAGGGTTGAGGTTGTGTCCTGCTGAGTGCGTTAGTCCAGGTACGCTCTGATTGAATCCGATGGCATGGAGGTTTTCCAGGAGGGAGATGGAGTTGGAGTCTTGGCGGTTGTCGAGGTGGAAGTTGAAGTCTCTCAGCAAAATGTAGTCAGTGGAGGAGATGGCATGCGGGGTGATTATGTCGTTGATGGAGTGGGAGAAGGGTGCATGGGTTCCGGGATGTCGGTAGATGAGGGTGCCACCTGGGGTGGTGGTAGGGTTGACCTGTAATTTGAAGTGGAGGTGTTCCATAAGGTCAGTGGGCCTGTCGGTGTAGGTGCTTAGGCGGAGGTTGGCCCTGTGTGCGATGGTGATGCCACCTCCGGGGCGGTTTGGGCGGGCCTTTCGGGTGATTTTGTATCCTTCGGGGATGGCGATCGTGAAGTCAGGACCCGATGTGGCACTTGTCCGTGTTTCAATGAGAAAAGCGACGTCGGGGGAGCTGCTGTCGAGGAGGTCCGAGATTTCTGTGGCGTGTCTGTGGAGGGAGCAGACGTAGAGGAGGATGCAGTGCAGGGTTTGGGCTGTGGTGGGGATGTTGCTGGTCGGCGGAGGTGGGTCCTGGGTGTTGGGGATGTTGAAGGATGATGGCAGTTTCGGCAGGTGAAAGGACCGTGAGTGTCGAGAGGGGAGGAGAGCTTGCAGTTGTTATTCTTGCCGCCGTTGTGAGCGTGAAGATTCGCTGGATTGTAGCGTTGGTGAGTCGCGGAACCAGGGGTCCTGGTGCTGGTTGCTGTCTGGTTGCAGACGGGTGCAGACGGGCTTGCACACATTCAGGCATTGATAATCTTTTCCAAAAGTCTGACCTATTGGTTTTGTCAATTTATGTCTCTAACGTGTACACTGCACGGGAGTAATTGAATAAAATGCAGAGCTTCCTGGGAACATATGCAGTTTAGACAAATAAACAGATGATGCCAGCAGCCAGTCACTCACAATATTAAATTCACGAGTGAGTGATGCAGATGTGGTAGTGATGGCTGTGTGTGTTATTTTGAGTGTTGTGTCACCTTAGTGAGTTTCCGTGGACAGAACCTCAATCTCCTTTCTATTGGTAGGACTGAATGTCTGTGTCTCCTTGCTGTCCAAATGTAGTGAGGGACCCCTTCCGGTTCTCTAGCATTTTTCTCCAACTTGAGAATAAGATGTTTCAGTTGGGATCAGGAGAAGAAGGAATATCTAAATAAACAGAATATCACCCCAGAAGTAGAAGCAATATGAGATTGTGAAAGCGTCAAATCAATTCAATGTAAAATGCCAGAGATTTGTTTTAGATTTTCAACCATTTGGAAGTGTCATTTTATTCTTATAAAGTAGAGTTTATTCTTCAAGGACCTCTGCTAGTGAGTTCTGCAAGAAAAGTAATGTCTTACCCCAAACTGCTATTATCTGCACATATTGCGCTCCTGCATTGCCTTAAAGACAAAGGATCAGCATTTGTGTTTGCCAACTCTACACTAAGGGATGTGTAGCTACACATTGGAAGGAGAATCTGTCTTGGCGAGCAGAGTAAAGATTTTCAGCACTCCAGGCAAAATAACATTTTGTCTGCTGGTGCATTTTCCCCACACTGAAACAAACATACATGTTACTCCATCTGTAGAAAAGTTGTGCCACCACTGGTTGACGGTATGAAGCTGTAGCTTTACCTTGTCTTTTGGGAGTTTCAACCTTGAGCAGGGAAAGGGAAATAGGGAAAGACATTGAGTATCCCTTCCAGAAAATCAATCAATTATTTTTTTATTTGAAGTTCTACCCCATAAATAGAATATAGACATACTGCTATAGCATCTTGTAACACAAATTGATCTAAATAAACTGTAGTAGGGATAAACAGAGCAGTTTTAGAATTTGCACAGTCAGCATGTATACTATTCAGCAATTTGCAGTACAGGATTGCAGCAAGACCCACAAAGGTGATACACTCATGTCCCCCAACAGAACGTGAGTCCTCCAGAATGCATGTCCTCTTTGAGACACTGTAGACTTTCGCTAAGCAATGGGTATTTAAGGGGGTAGAAATCTTTGACTCAATGACATAGTAATCAAGTTTAAGCTGCAACGGACCAAGAGCAGATTTACACCATATTTAAGTGTATTTTACCAAAATGTCAGTAGCAGTTTAGTGGTATCGGAGGAGAAATACTAAAGACTATACTAACCCAGATATTAATCCTTTTGATTTGTGTGATATGCGTTTTTCATTTTTATAAGTAGGATTAAAATGATTTTGGCAAAGATGGGTCAAATTGCAGTGGGGAAAGCAGCAGTTAGCAACAAGACGAAGAAAGAGGAAACGCAATGTACATGAAATGCACGACATTCAAGATTAAGTGTATTGTGAATTCACCTGACTCGGAAACCCACCTGAACGGAAGATAACCAGCGTCTGCTTGAGACTAGTTTGAATCATTGAACATAGACCTGGAGGTTCGGGGCTGTACGAAAAGAAGGGCCACCGGCGTTGTGTGGGTGAGCCAACACTGCATAGATAATTTGTCTTTTAAAACATTGCTCTGTCTACAGTTCATATAACATTGTTTACTCGTTATGGAAATGTTAATAAAGGAAAATGTTTTTTAAAAGTGTATTGTGAGGGAGCGCTAGGTGGCGCTAATCAAGATGGCCACACTGATGTGAGGCTCCTGATGCTCGACCCCTCGCATCCGGTCTCCATCCGTGCCCCGCTGTCCTAGCAGCGATCCGGAGGTCTCCGCCCACAGCGGGACCGCTGCACAACACTCGGTGCAACTTTCAGCCGCTTTCCTGTTCCCGGGGCCGAGATCTGGTGCCCTTTGCCGCGAGGCCGTGAGGGACGCGGCAGGCTGGTTCCGCGGCCGGCGTCGGGCGCTACGCGAGTCCCGCGGCGCCAGTGAGGGGCAAAGGCCGTGTGGCTGGCAGCAGCCTGCCGCCCATCGCGGGACCCGGGGAGGCAAACCCCAGTCTTCCACGGACCACCAGGGCTCCGCAACGGGCACAGTGGGGTGCCCCGGGACCTGTGGGGGCCCGCAGCGGTGACGGCCTGGAGCGAGCGGTGTGGGCCTGCGCTGAGACTGGCTCCTGATTCTTCTCCACGCTGCTGGTTGGGCCTTCCACCGGCGACGGCCGGGCGGCAGCCTCCTGGAGGGCCTTGAGCGTGGATCCAATGCGAGGGGTGATGGTGCCCTGCCCCCACCGGCTGGGCCCTGCCGCCGGCGAGACGAGGGTGCCCTGCTTCCCCCCCCCCCCGGGTCTCACCCAGGCTGACTCTGCTGCCGGCCGGGCGGTGACGTCCCGGTCCTATCCCCGGAGGAGTCCTGCTGTCGATCGGGCCGGGGGGCGATTGCGTGGTGGCTCCACTGCACCGGGCGAACCTGCGGGCCCACTGCGAGGGACGGCGGTGTGGCGGACCAGGGACCGCACTTAATCTGACGACGTCTGCAGGAGTGGGTCGCGCCAGAGCGGCCGTGGTGAGGTGAGAGGGCGGCCCGGCCCGGATCAGAGCGGGGCAGCGGCGTTTCCAGCGGACTCCTGCCCCCCCCCCCCCCCCGCTGGGGGACGGCAGTGCCTCTGTTCTTCCTCTGTTTTTGACTCTCCGGTCCCTGGCCCCGCGGCTGGCCGGCGATTCGCCATACCGAGCCTAGGAACCGGCGCACACATCCCGGGCGCCATCATGGGCAAGGACAGAGGTGCCAAGTCGACGACCTCGTCCCACCAGACCAAAATCGACCGCTTTACGAACCCAGACCCCCTGGGCGTGGGAGGAGAAGCGGCATCAACTCCTGGCACAGACCTTGTCGCCATCCTGCAGGCCATCAACGCCTCCCGCGCGTCCCTGGAGGGGATGGTTGGGGAGGTGAAGGTGGACGTTACGCTCTTGCGACAGGACCTCCGCAATGCCACGGCCCGCATCACGGAGACGGAGTCGCGGATTTCGACGACGGAGGACGACATCCGACAGCTCCAAGGCCAAAGTCCGGGAGCTTACGACCCATTCCAAGGAGCTGCATCGGCGGGCGGAGGATGCCGAAAACCGGGCCCGCCGCAACAACCTCCGCCTGGTGGGCTTTCCGGAGGGGGTCGAGTCTGGCCGCACCGACGACTTCCTGGAGAAGTGGTTCAAGTCTTGGATGCCGGCGGCCAGCTTGTCCACCTGGTTCGTGGTGGAGAGGGCACACCGGTCGTTGGCGGCCAAGCCTCCGGTGGGGGCCCCCCCGTGCCCCTTCCTCTTGCAGATCCTCAACTTCAGAGACAGGGACGCTATTCTGAGGGAAGCGCGGGTGCAAGCCCCCTTGTCCTTTAACATTCACACCATCATGGTCTTCCCGGATTACACCCGGGAGGTCCAGGAGCAACGCCGCTCTTACACGGAGGTGAAACACAAGATGCGCTCCTTGGGCCTCAGCTATCAACTCCAATGCCCGGCACGCCTCCGCGTTGTTTTCCAGGGCAAGACTCTATTTTTTTGGCACTCACCGGGCGGCATGGACCTGGCTCACCGAGGAACGACCGTTGCGCCAGCCCGGGCGGGTGTCACCTGTTCGGCGACCTCCGGACCAAGCCACTGCCAGGCGCCCACGACGCAGGAGGCGCACGCAATCCCGGCGGCCCCGAGGTGTGGTGGCGACAAGGCCACGATCCGAGAGTGTGTCGGGGAGGAGGCCGAGGGACTCATCTGTCTCATCCGGGACGTCCTCTCAAGCGGCTGGAGGTTCTCAACGCCGCCCATCGCATCTGCCGGACCCATCCCCGACCCCCACGCACATAGACCTCTCCGACCTCTCCCGCAGCCCCGCCATGTGACTTTTCTTCATCCTCTGTATTGGCAGGGGGTTCGACGGCCTGGTACCGCTGCGGGGGCATCAGTCTCAGACTTGGTTTCCCGCTCTTATGTAGTAACCTAGGACAGAACATTTACATCCAGACTTCAGGAGGGGTCCACCACGCTCTTTACACCCGAGCGCCCCTGCTTGGGGCCTTGTAGTTGTTCGTTAAAGTTAGGGCGACAGATGCTTCCGTTCTCAAAGTATAACGTGGGGGGTGGGGGGTAGGGGTTTGTTGGTTGTTCCTCCTAGGGAGGGTGTTCTTTTTAGTTTGGGTTTGTTTCTTCCTGGGCCTGTCACACAGCAGCATCCTGCGAGCGCCACTGCGCGGCTCCACACTGACACTTACACGCGCTCCGCTAGAGCCCGCTCTCAGCCGGCCTCCCTTCAGTATGACATTCGTTATCCCCCTGGTGCCTGTATGCTCCTCGTCCCCTCCCCGCGTGCCCCCGCCGCTCGGTGTCCTCCCGGCGCCCCCCCGGTTGTTCCGCCCCCGCTGCGACTCCCGTCCACTGCTTCCATGGAAGACTTATCCCCCAAGGCCCAGCTGCGCATCCTGTCCTGGAACGTGAACGGCCTGTTGGATAGGCTCAAGCGCACTGCAGTCCTTAAGTATGCCCAGCGCGTAGGGGTCGATGTGCTCTTGCTTCAGGAAACCCATCTTCTCGGTGAGAGATGTCCCTTTCTGGCACGCTACGGGTATGATCGGGTGTGGCACTCTGGGTTTTCCCGTGGCTCCCGCGGGGTGGCCGTCCTGCTGCGCCGCTCCCTCCCCTTTGTCCCCACACAGGCGACCCACGACCCTCATGGAACCGGGATTGCTATTTGCGGCACACTCGACGGTAGGCCGATCAGTTTTCTGTCGCTCTATGCGCCACCCTCTGGACTGTCGCAGGCTTTATCTCACGCCGCCTCTCTGTTGGCGACCTTCCCGCTGGGTACTGTTGTGCTTGGAAGGGATTTTAATGCCGTTTCGGCCCCTCAGCTGGATTAGTCGGGACCGATTTCAGACTCCCGCGCTGCGCGAGCGAGGCAACTGGCGAGTTGGGCCGAGGCCCAGGGCCTATGCGACGCCTGGAGGATTTGGCATCCTCACACTCGTCAGTACACCCACACCTCGGCCGCAAACCACTCTCACGCGTGTATTGACATGATTTTCGTCCCCCCCCGCCGATTGCGGGGGCTTCCAAGATGTCCGTATCCTCCCCAGGGGGATTTCGGATCACTCTCCGGTCCTCCTGGGTCTGGGCCCTCCACCTCACGCGGCCCGGCCAATGTGGCGCTTTAACGCTTGGTTCCTCCAAGACAAGACACTTCGTAAGGCGGTGGGCACTGAGCTTACCCAGTACTACTGCACCAATGAGGGTTCGGTCTCCTCGGCGGGCACCCTTTGGGAGGCCTGCAAGGTGAACATTAGAGGCGCAGCCAAGGCACATGTGGTGCGGCACCTTCAGACGCAGCTACAGCAGCTCATTGCCTGTGAGGCCCGGGCGCTGCGGTTGGAGCAATCTCTCTCTGAGCTCGACGACCCAGCTGGGAACCGGCAGCTGCGGCTCCTTCGTGAGGAGATTCGTCAACGATCCCTCGAGGCGGCCAAGCTTCTCTGGCAATCTTCGCTGGCGAGGGTGTATGGCTGGGGCGATAAGAACGGCGCGCTGTTACATCACCTGGCCACCTATCCCAGGACGTCGCGCATCATTCCAGCGATCACCGACTCCGACGGCGTGCTCCAATCTTCTTCCGTGGCGATAGCGGAAGCTTTCGCCCAGTTCTATTCTCAGCTCTACCGGGCCCGGGCACCGGATCTTTCTCTGGCCACTCTGCTCGCACCCGGTAACGTGCGACTCACCCAGCTTCGGCCGGGTGAGTGGGAGAGCCTGGAGGCCCCCATTTCCCTTGAGGAAATTGGGGACGCCATAGGGCGTACGTCCGCTGGGAAGACCCCGGGTCCCGACGGCTTCCCCCAAGAATTCTATGCCACCTATAGGGATAGCCTGGTCCCGCGGCTGCGAGACCTCTATGCGGAGGCAATTAAGAAGGGCTCCTTCCCCCTGGAAGCTGACTTGGCCACAATTGTGGTTTTGCCTAAGTCTACGCCGCCGTCCACTGACAGAGCGGCTCACCGACCGATCTCGCTTATCAATACTGACATGAAGCTCTATGCGGCGGTCCTGGCCCAACGGCTCCGGCACTTTTTGTCGACCCTGGTCCATCCGGATCAATGTGGCTTCATGCCCGATCGGGGCACCCGCCATTGTCTTCGCCGCCTCCATGTGGCCCTGGCTCACCGCCACCGTTTGACTCCATACCTCGCCCTCCTGCTTGCTGATTTCGAAAAGGCTTTCGACTCGGTGGGGTGGGCCTACCTGTTTGACGTCCTGACCCACATGGGATTTGGCCCTAAGTTCTTGGGGATGGTGCGGGTCCTCTATGCCCGCCCCCGTGCCAGGGTATTGGTTAACGGAGCGCTGTCGAGGCCATTTCGGATCGGCCGGGAGACCCGGCAGGGATGCTCGCTGTCGCCCCTTCTCTTCGCGCTTGCGATGAAGCCACTTGCTGCCCTGATTAGAACTGACCCTCTCCAGGGCTGGGAATGGCCTGGCCTAGAGGCTGACAAAATCGCCCTCTACGCGGACGACGTCCTGCTGTATCTTGGGAACCTGGTGTGCTCCGGACCCCGTGCATTATACATCCTGGGCCGCTTTGGCCGGGCGTCTGGTCTGTCTCTAAACTCGCGGAAGTCGGTTCTGGTTCCGTTGCACCCCTCCCGGGAATGTTTCGATTGGCGAGCGACCATCCCCCTCCGCCGGTTGTCTTTTAAATACCTGGGCATCTGGGTCTCCCTTCTCCCGGAACTGAGCTGGGCGCTTAACGTGACCCCTCTGGTTAAGAAAGCCAAGGCGGACTTGGCAAGATGGCACCAGCTACCCCTCAATCCACTGGGGAGGGTGGCCCTCTACAAAATGATGATTCTTCCCCGGTTTTTGTATGTGCTGCAAAATACCCCCCTTTCCTTTCCAAGACCTTGGTTTCGTGAGCTGGACGGGATGGCGGCGAGATTTCTTTGGGGTGGTGGGAGGCCTCGGTTGGCTCTGTCGACATGCCGCCTGCCCACCTTTGATGGGGGCCTGGGCATGTCCAATCTCTACCTCTACTATCTGGCCACCCGCCTCCTGGTCCCTCATGACTGGTTTGGGGGGGGATGGTCCGATCCGGCCTACAGGGTAGAACTTGGGGATCTGGGTTTCTCCAGTATTCAGGACCGCCTGTATGGCGCCTCCATCCCCGCCTCCTGCCCGGATATCACCAAAGCAATCTTCCTGGCCTGGCGGGCGGCACTCCGTCACACCCGATGGACTGGGAGGCTGACCCGTGTCACTCCTTTGTGGCATGGGACGTGGTTGCGGGAGGTCGCAGAGCTGGAGGGCTTTAAATCATGGGACCTACTCGGCATTTCCTAGCTGGGGGACGTCTGGCGGGGAGGGCAGATGTGTTCCAATTCAGAGCTGCAGGCGCGCTTCTCCCTCCACTCCGCCCAATTCTATAGATACCTCCAGCTGCACCACGCCATACGCACCTACACCCGACTGGACGTCCGACTGCCGGACCACAGCCCCCCGGAGGCTCACGTCATGATGAGCAATTTGGGGAGGGGGGGCATTTCCAGGATCTATCGCTCCCTAACCAACTGCACCCCTACATCCCTGGAGGGCCTTAAGGAACGATGGGAGGGATGGGTGGGTCCCCTGGATGAGGCCGACTGGCGGGATGCCCTTATGGCCCCCCGCTTGGTGACGGCCTCCGCCAAATTGCGGCTTATCCAAATTTACTACCTGCACAACGCTTATCTCACACCGGCTCGCCTACACCGCGCGGGCCTCTCCACGGACGCGGCCTGCCCCCGCTGTGGCTTTGAGCCAGCCGACTTCATTCACATGGTGTGGTCTTGCACGGAACTGGAGGGGTACTGGAGGGGCATAGAGTCCGAACTTACGGAAGTCCTGGGGTGGGAGGTGCCACATGAGCCTAGACACTCCCTACTGGGCATCACTGACAGCCTGGATGGCACACGCCCAGAGCAGCTATTCCTCATGACAGCCTTAATGGTGGCCAAACGTGACATTGCAGCGCCATGGAAGCAGCCGCAGCCACCTAGCTTGGCTAAATGGGGCGCCGGGGTGGACTGGTGTGCGGCGCAGGAGCGAACTCTTTACCGGGCACGGGGTTGCCCCAAGAAATACCGAAAAGTCTGGGGGAAATGGCTGGGCAACGTACCATGATAGGGCGGTTTAGGAGATGGGGGGGGTTGTGGGGGGGGGTATGCGGTGCACTTTCTGCTGCATTACTGTGTGGTGGTGGTTCGAAGGGCCCGAAAGTTTCTTCTGTTGTACTATCTAGGGACCTGTTGCTCCTGAGGCGGAAAGCCGGGAGCTAGTTAGTCTAACTATTTTAATTCTCGTACTTTTTTCTTGTGTAAAAATAAAATTGGAAATTTTACTTCGTAGCACTGGGCACTTTGTTCTAGGCTCGTAAGGCTATCGCCGTACACCGCTGCTCCCTGCAGGCTTCCTGGTGACGCTGGGCACTCGGGACCAGAGGGGCCGTCACACGATAGCGGCCATCTTGGGAGGAGGAGGAGATCACGGGCTAGTTGTTCGGAGGTAGGGCTACACGCGCTGCCACGAAAACGCATAAATTAAGCAGGACACATCTCTCGTGTCAGACCTAGGGACCTGTTGCTCCTGAGGCGGAAAGCCGGGAGCTAGTTATTCTAACTATTTTAATTCTCTTACTTTTTTCTTGTGAAAAAATAAAATTGGAAATTTTACTTCGTAGCACTGGGCACTTTGTTCTGGGCTCGTAAGGCTATCGCCGTACACCGCTGCTCCCTGCAGGCTTCCTGGTGATGCTGGGCACTCGGGACCAGAGGGGCCGTCAGACGATAGCGGCCATCTTGGGAGGAGGAGGAGATCACAGGCTAGTTGTTCGGAGGTAGGGCTACACGCGCTGCCACGAAAACGCATAAATTTAAACGTTCCCATACGCGTTAGCGTACGCGTTGGCGGGAGCGCCTTGAGCGCCGAAGGAGCGCCTAAGGAAAGCCCGTCTGTGCCCGTCCGTGCCAGGACGGAGCTTAGGACCGCAGTCATGGCAGCTCAAAAACCTAATAGACTTGTTTATAATGGTGAGTTTTTATTGACATTAAGAGATTACGCTAGATCACTCTGTCCCCCGGTGGCCATTTTCGAGAGCATATCTACCCATTGCCATCGCTGCACTACACTGCACTGCAATCCCCTTAATTCAATGGAAACTACTAACACCCCTATTATCTTCGCCTTGTTAAATTGTAGATCCCTTCCGCAGCATTCAATAGAAATTAACCTGATTCTAGAGGAAAGAGCCCCAGACATACTCTTCCTAACCGAGACGTGGCTCACTGAATCATCTGACCCGGATATTGTTCAGGCCCTCCCTCCCAATTACTCTATTATTAGATTAGATCGCCAGACAGGACGTGGAGGAGGTGTGACAATTATCCATAAGAACATATTTGGTTGCAGAACTCAAGACAGCCCTCTCACAGACTGCGAGAGCCTCGGCTTTTCCATCTCCATCTCGCCCACGAGTACTTTCTCAGGGATCTTGGTCTATAGACCCCCGGGTGACCATCACAGCTTCTGTCACAATCTTCTTGACAAAATCTCTCTTCCTATTAGCAGCTCCTCTAATTTTTCCATTCTGGGCAATCTTAATATTCATCTGGACGAAACAGATACAGCTGCGACTCATTGCCTGTTGGATACCTTGGGATTAGTCCACCTTGACCAAATAGTGACCTCCCCTACACATACAGCAGGTCATTTGTTGGACCACTGTTTCACGAATCTCAAGAATATAGTGTGTGAGCCTCCCCATTTCATCCCATGGTCAGATCACGCCCTACTTTCTTTTGCTTGGTCTCCTGACACGCAGAACCATAAAGTTAGACTCTCAAAGAAAGTAGGCCGAGTCTGGTCCAGACTATCGGTCAGCGATTGGGAAGCTGTCCTTAGGAGATGTCCACCATCCCTTTTTGAGGATCCTGTGGCTGCCAATGAAGCCTTTGATCACTGGCTGAACTCCACTCTAAATACCATCCTGCCTAAAAATGAAATGCGACATCGTGAAGGCCATAGCAAACATCCATGGTATACTGATAATCTTAAACAACATAAACAGTCCTGCAAACGGGCAGAGAGGAAATGGAGGAAAGCCTTTTCTCCCGTTGCTAAAATGGAATATAAAATAGCCCTCAGGTCTTATAAAAAATTACTCAAACTCACTCAAGCAGAATACTATCAAATAAAAATTTCAGAGGCAGAGAATTCCACCAGAGAGATCTTCAAGGTCTTTCAATCACTGGTTGCTACCCATCGGCCCATCAATTTGCCACCTGACTTGCATAAACATTGTGAGGCGTTAGCTAACTTCTTTGCGACAAAAGTGTCTAACATCTACACTAGTTTTCCAGCAATCCCTCCTACGCCTGATAATTTGGACAATGTTACCGAAAGCTCGGAGTTGGTTGCTCCTAAGTCAGGCGATGATCTCATGGCCTTCCTGCTATTATATCTTGGCACGGTGGAACGTCTTCTTACCAACTTAAAATCGGGCTCGCCTCAGGACATCGCTCCTCCGGCTGTACTCAAACTTGTCTCTAAAACAGTCTGCCCTATCATAATGCAGGTCATTAATTCATCTTTGACCTCACGAGTGGTTCCCCCGAATTGGAAGAGAGCAAAGGTACGCGCTTTATTAAAAAAACCTAAGCTGGACCCAGAAGACCTGACTAATTATAGACCTATTTCATTGTTACCCAGTCTCAGCAAAATAGCTGAAAAGCACGTCAACCATGTCCTCTCTTCTTTTGTTGAATCCTCGGGCGCCCTTCATTCTTCTCAGACTGGTTTTAGACCTAAGCAAGGTACCGAAACAGCGCTGGTGGCGGTAGTCGAGGCTACCAGGAGGATTGTGGATGCTGGAGGCTGCGCTGCGGTGGTCCTATTGGACCTCAGCGCAGCTTTCGATACGGTAAATCACTCTCTCCTGCTACACCGGCTGCGCCTTGCTGGGATATCAGGATTGGCTCTCAAATGGCTGCACTCCTTTTTATCCGACAGGTATTTCTCTGTCTTTGAGGACGAGGTGTCATCAAACCAGTTGCATCTGAGCCACGGCGTTCCCCAGGGATCATCACTCAGCCCTACACTCTTTAACATTTATATGAGACCGTTGGCTGATGTAGTGCTTCCTTGGGGAATTCAGCTTGTCACATACGCCGATGACACGCAGCTGGTGGTTTCTCTGGCAAGGGACAACAATCTACATCATGGGCTCAACAACCTCACCCCTTGTCTCTCCAGTGTCCTGGAATGGATGACTTCCTCTTACCTAAAATTAAATGGGGCCAAAACAGATATCATGTTGTTGGGCTTCAAAGCTCCGATAAACCTTGATCCCTGGTGGCCCGGCTGTCTCGGAACCCCCCCCAAACCTAAGACCAAAATAAAAAGTTTAGGGGTTTGGATGGATGACACTCTAAACTTCCAACATCAGGCCAACAAGGTAGCGGCAACCTGCTATGGTCTCATGAGATCGTTAAAAAAAGTCCTTGACCTTCTTCCCTTTGAAGCAAGACGCATTCTGGTCCAGTCGTTAATTCTCTCAAGACTGGACTATGCGAATGCTATATATCTGGGAACATCAGCAGCCACTTTAAAAACTTTGCAAGGTGTTCAGAACTGCGCAGCACGTCTGCTCATGAAGATCCCCAAACGCTGCTCAGCAAAATCCTCAATTCGTACTCTTCATTGGCTCCCAATTCAGGAGAGGATCACATTTAAGGCTCTGTGTTTGGCTCACAAGTCCATTCATAATATGGGCCCCTCTATTCTGAACCCTTGGTTTCAGCGCCATAAATCAATAAGATCCCTCAGTTCCAATCACCGTAATCTTCTAGTGGTGCCCAGGGTGAGGCTCGCCCGGATGGGCGGCCGGCTTCTCTCTGTACAAGCGGCTAACCTCTGGAACAAGCTCCCCGACAACATCAGGCATGAATCAAACATTACCATCTTCAGGAAGCAACTAAAGACTTTCTTGTTTAAGTAGGTCTACTTTCATCCTCTAGGTCTTACAGCGCTGGGATGCCCATGGGTAGCCATGCGCTATATAAGAAAGTATTCATTCATTCATTCATCTAAAACAATAAAAACTTGTTTATCAAAAAAATAAAAGTGTATTGTGAACTCAAAGAGTTGGAGTAGTCCAGATTCAAGCTTTGAAGATTGATAACTAATGTGCAATGGGAGAATTTAATTTGTGGTAATTCCCAGAATCACTAGAGGGTGTGGCGTCACCACCGGCGTCCCGTCGGACTCCGACACTTGGAATTCTGTCGGGCATGCAGATGTGCTGTTGGAGGCTGTGGAGCAGTGCGGCAGCTGACCCCCTGGTGTTGGCATGCCCTGCCTCCATCCTGGGTAAAGGTACTGCTGGAGGACACCATCAGAGCCTCCATTCCTTCATGCTTTCTTCTTTCCAGGATTCAGGTGGGATACTGGGTTTGTATAAAGCCCAAACCAAGATGGCAGCCTCAGACTATTCTTCCATTACCAATCCTCAGTCCAAGATGGCTTTCTTATAGCCTCTTGATTTTCTTGCCTTATATATCTATGATGTCTGTCCAGCTTAGTCTTTGGTTGCAATGCTTCGTGCTCCTGCCCTAGTATGCATCGCCCCTGCTTTTATTTGGGATTTCCAACCCCCATTTTGTCCTTTTCCTAATTGCACAACCTTATTCCAGCTCTGCTTTCTGTTTGGATCCTTTAGTTCTTTTCTTCCTAGATTCAAACTGCCTTGGAGTTATTTTGCTTTCTGGATTTTTCCACTTTTGGGATTCCCTTTGCAGGGCATTTTCATGCTTGTACGTTCCCTGCGTCGTTAGCAATGTGGCTACTAGAAGGGGTCGCACATACCGCTGGCAGACTAGAACGGTCAAGACCCAAAGTTATTCATCACTCCACAACTGAAGGCCTGCAAATAGGTGTCAGATCCCTGACAGAGGGAGGGACTGGAAAAGTTATTTTATATTCAATGTTTTGCATTAACACAACATTAACTCATACAGACGCAATTGCTATGTGTAGAAGAAAAAGCATGTTTAATCACATTAGACTGACTTTGCTTTGTGACACGTGAACATTTTATTGCTAGGTGAAGCTGGAGTTCTAATAATCAAATGTGATTCTCTTTTTCCTTACTCTCCATGTGAAGAATTTTTTTTCTCCCTTTGTGATAATTGTGGAATGTTCTAATGAATAGCGCATTCAAGAATACAACTGCAGTGTGCAACCTAGAACATGTACATTATTCTGTTACAGGTAATGTATTATGAAGGATGCAGAAAGAAGCTTGTTAGCGAGAAAACCTTGAGATGTAATTGTAGCATTTTGCTTCAACCTGATTGGACAGTCTTATGAGAACTATATGAAGGGGGTGTAAAATATTAGAGTTGTGTTTCAATATAGCGCAAACCTAAATAGTTCAGACTTAAAGAGAGAGAGAGAGGATTGACTTTCCTTGGTCTTTTCCATTTGAGATGACTCCATGATGGTTTGTTCCCTGATTTATACAACTTCGATATACTTTGAATTGCATAGTAATCAAAGCCTGTGAATTTTGATTATTAATTGATTCTAACCTGATTTTGCTTTCTGTATACCATTAACCTTTAATAAACCTTCACGCTTTGAAAACTAAAGTACTCTCTTTCCTGTGGAGCCTAATATGCCTAACATTTATTTAATGTATTGACATGTTGACCAATCTCAGTTGTGAAACTCAATCCATCTGATAGAGTTTTATGGTTCCGGAAATTAGCACAACAATTTGGGAGTATTACAATGGTAAGCCATTTCAGGCAGTTCATGAACTAGTGCAGAGCTATGCGCAGTCTGCTGGTCAAAAGATTTAATTAGCATAAAAAATAGGTGTAAAGTGCTGGTTCCAAAGATCCGTGTGTTACCTGCAAGTCACAAGTTCCAATTCTGATTAAAAAAAGCTCAGTAGGATATGCTCTGTTGCTAATAACCTACAATGCCCGAGTTTGAATCCTTCCAGGTTTTAACCTAATCTTTCTTTCTACAGTTGGATAGTAATTGCAACCTACTAAGTACCTAACACAATTCATTGGGTGCTATAAATACTGTCTTTATTAGTGTAGAGTACATATAGAGCTATATAAAAGTAGAATGGTTTCATATTTCGGTTTGCTTTCTGGCCAACTTGTGAAGTGACATGCAAGGACCTGTTTCCCCTGATGGCCTGCCAAGTTTTGAGGCAAGCTGTACACATACACGCCGACATTCCTGATTTACCTGGGAGACTCATAGGTTTGTAAGCCAAAAGTGGATTATAGTACTTTACCTTTCTGTGCTGAAAAATATACCACACTTCAAAAGAAGTCAATAGGGAAATTATTTTGCTCTCATAATCTCCTCTGATCTCTTCTGAATTGTCAGCATTTTTGTAAGAGTGTGGCCATATTTACTGCCCTGAATTCGGACACCTGCTCTGAATAACCAGATCAATTTTAAGGAAGCCTTAAAGCAAAGCATTTGGAGCTTGTCAGATATCAGATTCGTTACCAGCATACAGCCACTAACCTTCAGGAACAGATCAAACAGGGGTGATGTACAGTTCCCAGTTCCCCCTTGCACTACCCCCCAGGGAGCATGTAACACTCTTCCTGTGCAGTGTAGTGTGCAAGGGAAAAGGGATCAAATGACAAAAGGTAGCGGACCGCTACCTTAAGAGCCTTCGTTTTCGATCCTCGTCTGGAGAGGAGCAAACCTTCTCCCTTGGAACATCATACAGCAAATGGCAGAACCCTGCATTTGAAATAAAGGACAGCCGTTACTCACAACAGACTACCAGCCTTACCCTAGTTGTGCCAGAGAAGCTGTTATAAACTCCTTTCCTCCCCAGCTATACAACTCACAGGTGGTACGCACAGGTAGAGCCTTCTGCAAGCAGATGAGAAATGAGTACGGCAGTCTGTCTGGCTTGGAAGAAGCCAAACTGAGATCCAAGGAAAGGATTGTCAAGAGAAAAGGCCCCAAAGTAAATCGAAGCGCAGAAATCCCTCTCTCCTTGGGAGTGTGCGCACGCCTCACTGAAGACTCAGGATCCATACCAGCAAGCCAAGAGTGATGACTGTCCCGCATTACTGGTCAAAAGAAGGTGAGGCAGGCAAAACAAAGTCAAAGAATAGATGGTTTCCCCATACCAGTGCGTGATAAGACTCACGCAATACTGAGCTGTATGTAACAGTCTAAAGGGGGGCTCTGCTACCCTGAACAGACAAGTGCCAAGAAGGTCAACGCTTATGCTGCGGTGTTGAAAATGCGGGGGAACACTGGCGCTCCTGTCCGCTGAGCGGGCCTGTCCTTGATAGTCTCGAGGGACATGGCAGTCCTACCGAGAGTGATTCGGCATTCCTGTCCTCCGTGCTGGTGTGCTTGCTGATGTAGCGGTGGCATCCGCTGACTGCGTAGACTCCTTACAGCAGCAGACGGGGCTCCTGTCCTTGGAGTTGTAGCAGTACTCCCAATATCCGTGAGAGAACAATACGACACCGCAGTCCTTTTAAGTAGCAGGTGGACTTTGCAAGGCACGAAGAACTCTTACAGAGAGCCATGGATTAACGGCTTGGAATCCATGATTGACAAGCACCAGTTCTCTCCAGGGGAGGGGCTTATATAGGCAGCCTCAACTTCCCAGAGAAAATCCGGTGGTTGTCCTGTGCATGCTGGGTCTGGTTGGTAGTTCCTATTCCTCCCCGTGGGCACGCCGCGCCACAGAGGATCATGACAGAGCTTGACTTGTCGAGAGGGCAAATACGTCCGACACCTCTACAGGTTGCTGCTCATCAGGACTCAGAATAGGCATTACACAGGTCCTGTGTCAACACATGTACCGACTCCAACACACAGAGTGTGGCGGAATTGGTAGAATGTATTTATTTATGTGTTTTTCTTATAGCTCAGACTAGGGAGCATATTTTTGAGCCGCGTGCACCACAGTAGCTCTTTGTAATGCTCCGGCGGCGCAAACTTAAAAATCATTTTTATGAGGTCACGCAAAGCCACTTTGCTTAGCATTGAATGGCCTCATAAATACAGGGTAAGGCAAGGCAGCGCAAATCACTGTGTTGCCTTACTCTGTGCTAGGGGGGGCATTTCATGGGCATTGCGGTGGGTGTTCCAACGCAACACCCAGAGATTTTGATGCTTCCCCAGATTTACAAAACAATGTAAACCTGGGGATTATCCAAAACCTTACACCTGACCAGGGGAGGCGCAACAAGGAGAAATAACTTTCTCTTCGATTTGTCCTCTTTCCATATGTGCTGCATTGTGCAGCACATATAGAAATAGGAGAAAGCCTGCTAGGATTGTTTTTGCGAAGGAAGATGCCCCTTGCTGCACAAAAGCAATCCTGCTGACAACACAAACACCCTTGCACCAAGGTGCATGGGTGCCTGCGTTGGCGCTAGGCTGCCAAAACTTCGCCAGTGCAGGAGAAAGGACATGAATGCACCATATTGGATAAATACGGTGCATTCCTGCCCTTTCACTTTGACGTAGGGCAGCACAGCAAGGTGATTTGCTGCTCTGCCCTACACCAAATCCCCATAAATGAGGCCCTAGGTCTGGACACATCAGAGTGCTTTACAATAAAAATTGAGCCTCATTGAAGAGCAGGCTGCTGGAGTGGGAATTGGTATCAAATAAAACCTCGGTTTATTATCATCAGGGACCTTCCCTGCAGCCTCTGGGCCAATGGACTTTTGACATTGAGTGAGATTACTCTGGAGCTGTACATCACATAAAATTAGCACTATTTATAAACTATCTCAGACAATAAGGAGAGCTTGGCATGAGTTAAAGGGTTTTATTATTATTTAAATCTTTAGTAAATCATCTTTATTAGGTCACAAGTTAAACTCATGAATCTTAGTCATTAGAATCTCAGAAGTCAATAATCAATCAATAAGCAATTAATAAATTACATTAATGTGCATTAAGCCTGTTCCACAAAGGAAAGAATCCCTATTCTAGGTATGAGGAGGAAAGTTATCAGTCAGAACCCTAAAGAGTTCCAGTTTGAGAGTGAGTGAGAAATCATAAAGCATAAAGCTTGAGCATTAAAGTCAGCTCAATAAATCAATAATTGACCAATGCAGAGTTTGCCAGAAAGACAGTAGAAACTCAGTAGAATCTCAAAGCAGCATGGAATATGGGGATGTAAATTAATGGAATAGGGAAGTCTGGGTCTGCTCTAGGAACACACTATTACAGACAAACAAAGTATTGTTGCATTCTTCATGTTGCTTCTTCTCTCTTCTGTTGACTAAAGAGCTTTTGATGCACTCATGGAAACAGGATCACTCCTCGTCTTCGCACAGAATACAATAGTCCATAAACAGCAATGTTGAGTGAAACATTTATTATCAAATACAATGTTAACTCTCTTAAACATTCACATGATTCATTCCCTTTAGAAATGCTGCATCTTCCTATATGAGCTTCTTGATTACCTCACTAAATGACAAATCTCTAATCATTGATTAACAGCGATCTTTGTGTAAGTAGAAACATTTTTCAAAGTTAGATGAAAACATTGATGCAACTATTATTCATTATGAAAAACATATCCATGAGAAGGTCAGGAATAAAGATTTTATGCACATTAAGCATTTTCAAGTCATGTCAGCTTGTCGGGCAATATTGTTTCAGCCATTTGAGGCCTAGTTTGAGTGAATATAATTGTGTTCTGCAGTGTTGTGTGTTTTTTTGAAGCAAACAGTGGTCCTCAATTTAAGGAATGAGGGGGATGAATATAGCACAGAATCGGAACTATATTTAGGAATGTCCAGCCGGACATCCAATTTAATTCTTCAATGAAAAAGATAACAATAATAAACAGCAAAACAAGGGTGGGACACAGTCCTGTATCCGTTGGGGGAAGAAAACAAATACAAAGCAGACAAACATTACAGGCAAGGCAAGCGAAGCTTAATTACGAAATCCAATGTTATAAGCTTTTTTTCTACAAACAGTGCACTTTTTTCCATAATAGACTAATGTGCATGCTGTCTAGATTGGGGTCGACGACGTTTCGATCCTATTACACGGATACAAGGATCATCATCAGGACGAGACAATGAACAAGCCTGGTGTTTAGAGAAATTGCCTGAGGAAAATAATGAAGAAAAGAAGGGAGAAAAGCAAGAAAATTAAGAAATTTTAAACCTGAATAAGGCAGCGCGGGATAAATATCCGTAATAGTGTTCAGTGCACATGCCACATGTGACTTCATGCAGTTGCTAGAATGCAAACGAGTGAGCTAGTGAACTAGATGGGACGATCTGGTATCCAAGAATTGGCAGGCATTAGTTTAGCGCCGGTGGAGGAGTAATCTAGTTAGAACGTAAGGCCGTGGCGTGGCGAGGCGTAGAGTGTGTGGCCGCAATGAATATAAACAGCCGGTCTCGAAGTGTGCGCTTACCAGGGACTGTCGGCGTGGTCATGTGCCGGAATAAAAATCACGTCTGGAGGTGCCAAGAGGTCTAGAGAAGCTGGCGTGTGCGGCTAAGACCGCAACAATGGCTGGGGAAGGAAGGGAGGCAATTGAGGCAGGGGAGCGAGTGAGAGGGTAGTGCCAAGGTGACGGGATGCGGACAGAACAGGTACCTGTTAAATTATGTAGACGGGCAAAGGGGATTTCTAGCTCCGGTCCGTGGTCAAAGTGAACAATCTGCGAATCCAGGGTAGACACGCAATCATAATAGAATTGCGGGTAAGAGGAATCCGTGGAAATACACTAGAAGGGAAGGTTACAGTTAACTCAAGGGATCCAAAGTGAGAAAACCAATACGGGGTGGAGGTTCAGGTGCTTACCGTAATCAAGTGGCGTCCTCAGTTGACAATGAACGAGTGACGGGGAGGGCCAAAAAAGCGCGAAGATATACATGCAACGCGTTCGTGTGGTACACTAGAGCGTGAGATTACGCCGCCATGATGGAAGAGGATAGTAAAAATAGAGGAAAGATTGACCAGAAGCGGACAGTTTGAGGGTACATAATTACTACGAAGAGACAATTTATGCAAATAAGACGAAAATACAATTAATTATAAAGCGAACCAAGGCTCATCAGCAATACATCATAATTACTTGGCTGAACCCAAGGAAAGCATTGAAACAGAACATAAGGAAATAATAAAGTGCGAACATCAAGAACTGTGAGGAGTGTAACAACGAAGCAATCACATTTCCGTTATGTTCGAGTTAAGTATTGTGTGGTGAGAGGCATCATGTGACATTTGTCATAGCAACCGGCGTTCCGATTGAATTATCTCAGGAAACAGTCTGAGAGAGAATATGGGATCAAAGTTTGTTGTTCAAATGAGATTAGTCCAGTCCTCATTCCGATTGAGACCATCCTTGATGCTGTTCAAACGAATGATCATTCTCAGCTCTTCTTTATTTAGAATCTTGGCGATGTCACCGCCCCTTGGGGGTAGTTTGACGCTCTTGATGATTGTCCACTTAATGTCATCCTCGGTGTGTCCCATTTCAGAAAAATGTTCAACAAGGGGAGCATTGGGGGTTTTACAGCGCAGTCTGCTCCTGTGTTGGCCAATGCGTAGTTTGATCTTTTGGGTAGTTTGGCCAATATAAACTTTGTTACAGGGACAGGAGATCAGATAAATGACATTACTGGTATTGCAATTAGAAAATGAAGTCAAGGTGACAAGTACATTATTAAATAGAAAAGTTTTTCCTTCAATAGTCATGCTACACACATTACAATTTCCACATTTAGCATGACCAATGAGGGGCGTGAGCCCCCAGTGTTCATCCAAGGTAGTCAAGGGACGAGTGGTTGGCAGGGTGGCCCTTACCAAGTGATCCTTGAGATTGCGGCTCTTTCGGAAGGCAAACAGGGGTCGCTCTATGGAAAGGTTGCCCGCATTTAGCACTGGCCAGTGTTGCAGGATGGATTTTCTGATTCGATTGGAGGCGGGGGAAAAGGTGGTGACACAGACTATGCGGTCCGTGTTGCTTTTGTTTTTAGGGGAAAGAAGGACTTCCCTAGGGCAATACCATGCTCGTTTTTTCGCATTGCTTACAAGTCTTTTGGGATACCCTCGGTCTCTGAGTTTGTTGCTAAGGGTAGTGGCCTCAAGGAAAAAATCTTCCTTGGAGTAGCAGTTGCGTCTAATGCGCAGAAACTGCGAGTATGGTAGTGAGTCTCTTAAGGCTCTGGGGTGATGACTCTCATAGCGTAGTAAGGTGTTTCTCTCCGTACTTTTCCTGTAAAGTTTAGTGAGTAATTCACCATTACAATGATATATGGTAAGGTCCAGGAAAGGAATGTGTGATCTGTCATGTGTATTGGTAAAATTGAGGCCTGAGCAGTTATTGTTCAACCAATGATTGAACTGACAGAGTGTTGCTTCATTGTGATGCCAGATTAGAAAAATATCGTCTATGTATCGACGCCAGAGGGTGATACCAGAGAGGAAAGGGTTTGTGGGGGAAAGGATGGAAGACATTTCCAAGTGATCCATATACAGAATGGCCAGATTCGGCGCGAAAACAGCCCCCATCGATGTACCCTTCACTTGTTGATAAAATTCATTCTCAAAAGAAAAGAAATTGCGAGTTAGACAAAGTTCTAATAACTGGATAATGAACAATGTGGGGACACAGTGAGGGCGTGGTCTGGAGTCTAGAACCTGTTGGATTACAAGGAGTGCTGGGATTTGTGGAATATTGGTGTAGAGGGATTCTACATCCATGGTGCATAGGAGATCATTGTCAGGATCAAACGGGTGGTGTTCAATAAGGTTAATCATGGACATGCTGTCTCTGATATAGCACTCAGTGAGGGGGACAAAGTCCTTAATGAAATGGTCTATATATTGGCCAAGTGGTTCGAGAATAGAACCGCAACCCGAAACTATGGGGCGTCCGGGTGGGTTACTCTGGTTTTTGTGCACTTTTGGGAGAGTGTAGATGACTGGGGTACGTGGAGCCTTAACATTAAGGAAAAGAAATTCCTTGGGACTGAGGAAGCCCTGTGCTTTAGCTTCAGTAGTAAGTTGGAGAATTAAGGTCTGTAATTCCTTAGTAGGATTAGTGAGCAGTCTGCAATAGTGATCAGTGTTTGATAACTGTCTCAGAATTTCAGCTGTATATGCATCCTTCTCTTGCAGCACGATGCCACCGCCCTTATCTGCTGATTTGATGATAAGTGATTGGTTCAATTTCAGCGAGGAGATTGCGTTTTTCTCGGGAAGAGTAATGTTATAAGGGATAAAACGTTTTTTAGATTCCAAAGTGGATAGATCTCTTAGAACCAATTTCTCAAAGGTGGGGATTTCACTCGGTACCATACTGGTGGAAGGGGAGAAGGTGGAGGGAGGCCTGAAGGGAGTGTTGCCAGTGGGTGGTGTGGAAGGATTTAGAAGAAAGAAGGTGTGTAGACGCAGTCGTCTAAAAAATCTGAGTAATTCAGTGTGCAATTCTAGGAAATTCGGATGAGTCGTGGGGACAAAGGACAACCCTTTGCTCAATAAGGAAACCTCAGGGTCAGTGAGTACATGCTGGGACAAATTGAAAATGGGTATGCATTGTGAATTAACCTCATTTACCATTGGTAGAATTTTTGGCGGGTTTGGCGTTCGCCTGGAGGATTGTACCATCTTTGGTGTTGTTTGACACGGCCACGTTTTGGTGGTTCGTTGTGGCCTCGGCCTAAAAAATTGCTATTGGGACCAGGGTGGGAAGGCCCAGGAGGGCAATTTGTTCCACTGGTGCCCTCACCTGGGTCTGAGTTGTCTGAGGATTCTGCAGATGTATCGGAAAAGCCCACTAAATTTTGGCGTCTGTTGTAGCGTCCCCAGGGTCTGCTGTTTTGTGGATTAGAGTATGCCCTGTTTGTGTAAAAGTCTTTCTGGAGGTATGGGTAGGTGCGTTCAATGTTGTATGTTCTGATATCTTTACGAACTTTCACTGATTTCTTGTTTTGTTCTATTCTTTGAAAGTCATCAACTGTCTTTTGAATTTGTTCAAGTAATTTCTTACTGTCTGCAATCGAACTAGACTCTTTGATTTGTTTCTCAATTTCAGAAATCTCTTCAGCTAATTTCTTAAGTGACTCAATGGCGGTGTCAATACCTAGAACCAACCAATGGCGGGAACAGGTGGTACCTATATAACTGAAGCTATTGATGTACTTGGGAATATCGGTGAATATACCAGGAATATTACGCACTTGTAACCCAGTTGGAATGATTTCAGCTTTCAAATATTCAGTGAGCATCCGAACCATAAGTTGAAGACGGACCTCTTTCTTTTTACATTTTTCTAGTTGTTCATTAAGTGATGCATTGGCAGTGGAAGGGGATTCTGTTGTCTCAGAGAATAAAGAGGGGCCTTCACAGATTTTCTTGATGTACTCGTCAGAGTAAAGGGGTGCGTGATCAGACATAACAGGGGAAAGTGAAGGGAACAATTTGGGCAGGGGTATGGACGGACATAAGAGGAAGGGAACCCACTTACTGGTAAAGGGATAGGTATCCTAACCCTTGCAATCCAGCGATTGCGCTTAACATATTTATACAGAACAAGGGAACCCAATAGGTAGTTGAGGACCTTGGGTAATTGTTAATTTGAAGCAAACAGTGGTCCTCAATTTAAGGAATGAGGGGGATGAATATAGCACAGAATCGGAACTATATTTAGGAATGTCCAGCCGGACATCCAATTTAATTCTTCAATGAAAAAGATAACAATAATAAACAGCAAAACAAGGGTGGGACACAGTCCTGTATCCGTTGGGGGAAGAAAACAAATACAAAGCAGACAAACATTACAGGCAAGGCAAGCGAAGCTTAATTACGAAATCCAATGTTATAAGCTTTTTTTCTACAAACAGTGCACTTTTTTCCATAATAGACTAATGTGCATGCTGTCTAGATTGGGGTCGACGACGTTTCGATCCTATTACACGGATACAAGGATCATCATCAGGACGAGACAATGAACAAGCCTGGTGTTTAGAGAAATTGCCTGAGGAAAATAATGAAGAAAAGAAGGGAGAAAAGCAAGAAAATTAAGAAATTTTAAACCTGAATAAGGCAGCGCGGGATAAATATCCGTAATAGTGTTCAGTGCACATGCCACATGTGACTTCATGCAGTTGCTAGAATGCAAACGAGTGAGCTAGTGAACTAGATGGGACGATCTGGTATCCAAGAATTGGCAGGCATTAGTTTAGCGCCGGTGGAGGAGTAATCTAGTTAGAACGTAAGGCCGTGGCGTGGCGAGGCGTAGAGTGTGTGGCCGCAATGAATATAAACAGCCGGTCTCGAAGTGTGCGCTTACCAGGGACTGTCGGCGTGGTCATGTGCCGGAATAAAAATCACGTCTGGAGGTGCCAAGAGGTCTAGAGAAGCTGGCGTGTGCGGCTAAGACCGCAACAATGGCTGGGGAAGGAAGGGAGGCAATTGAGGCAGGGGAGCGAGTGAGAGGGTAGTGCCAAGGTGACGGGATGCGGACAGAACAGGTACCTGTTAAATTATGTAGACGGGCAAAGGGGATTTCTAGCTCCGGTCCGTGGTCAAAGTGAACAATCTGCGAATCCAGGGTAGACACGCAATCATAATAGAATTGCGGGTAAGAGGAATCCGTGGAAATACACTAGAAGGGAAGGTTACAGTTAACTCAAGGGATCCAAAGTGAGAAAACCAATACGGGGTGGAGGTTCAGGTGCTTACCGTAATCAAGTGGCGTCCTCAGTTGACAATGAACGAGTGACGGGGAGGGCCAAAAAAGCGCGAAGATATACATGCAACGCGTTCGTGTGGTACACTAGAGCGTGAGATTACGCCGCCATGATGGAAGAGGATAGTAAAAATAGAGGAAAGATTGACCAGAAGCGGACAGTTTGAGGGTACATAATTACTACGAAGAGACAATTTATGCAAATAAGACGAAAATACAATTAATTATAAAGCGAACCAAGGCTCATCAGCAATACATCATAATTACTTGGCTGAACCCAAGGAAAGCATTGAAACAGAACATAAGGAAATAATAAAGTGCGAACATCAAGAACTGTGAGGAGTGTAACAACGAAGCAATCACATTTCCGTTATGTTCGAGTTAAGTATTGTGTGGTGAGAGGCATCATGTGACATTTGTCATAGCAACCGGCGTTCCGATTGAATTATCTCAGGAAACAGTCTGAGAGAGAATATGGGATCAAAGTTTGTTGTTCAAATGAGATTAGTCCAGTCCTCATTCCGATTGAGACCATCCTTGATGCTGTTCAAACGAATGATCATTCTCAGCTCTTCTTTATTTAGAATCTTGGCGATGTCACCGCCCCTTGGGGGTAGTTTGACGCTCTTGATGATTGTCCACTTAATGTCATCCTCGGTGTGTCCCATTTCAGAAAAATGTTCAACAAGGGGAGCATTGGGGGTTTTACAGCGCAGTCTGCTCCTGTGTTGGCCAATGCGTAGTTTGATCTTTTGGGTAGTTTGGCCAATATAAACTTTGTTACAGGGACAGGAGATCAGATAAATGACATTACTGGTATTGCAATTAGAAAATGAAGTCAAGGTGACAAGTACATTATTAAATAGAAAAGTTTTTCCTTCAATAGTCATGCTACACACATTACAATTTCCACATTTAGCATGACCAATGAGGGGCGTGAGCCCCCAGTGTTCATCCAAGGTAGTCAAGGGACGAGTGGTTGGCAGGGTGGCCCTTACCAAGTGATCCTTGAGATTGCGGCTCTTTCGGAAGGCAAACAGGGGTCGCTCTATGGAAAGGTTGCCCGCATTTAGCACTGGCCAGTGTTGCAGGATGGATTTTCTGATTCGATTGGAGGCGGGGGAAAAGGTGGTGACACAGACTATGCGGTCCGTGTTGCTTTTGTTTTTAGGGGAAAGAAGGACTTCCCTAGGGCAATACCATGCTCGTTTTTTCGCATTGCTTACAAGTCTTTTGGGATACCCTCGGTCTCTGAGTTTGTTGCTAAGGGTAGTGGCCTCAAGGAAAAAATCTTCCTTGGAGTAGCAGTTGCGTCTAATGCGCAGAAACTGCGAGTATGGTAGTGAGTCTCTTAAGGCTCTGGGGTGATGACTCTCATAGCGTAGTAAGGTGTTTCTCTCCGTACTTTTCCTGTAAAGTTTAGTGAGTAATTCACCATTACAATGATATATGGTAAGGTCCAGGAAAGGAATGTGTGATCTGTCATGTGTATTGGTAAAATTGAGGCCTGAGCAGTTATTGTTCAACCAATGATTGAACTGACAGAGTGTTGCTTCATTGTGATGCCAGATTAGAAAAATATCGTCTATGTATCGACGCCAGAGGGTGATACCAGAGAGGAAAGGGTTTGTGGGGGAAAGGATGGAAGACATTTCCAAGTGATCCATATACAGAATGGCCAGATTCGGCGCGAAAACAGCCCCCATCGATGTACCCTTCACTTGTTGATAAAATTCATTCTCAAAAGAAAAGAAATTGCGAGTTAGACAAAGTTCTAATAACTGGATAATGAACAATGTGGGGACACAGTGAGGGCGTGGTCTGGAGTCTAGAACCTGTTGGATTACAAGGAGTGCTGGGATTTGTGGAATATTGGTGTAGAGGGATTCTACATCCATGGTGCATAGGAGATCATTGTCAGGATCAAACGGGTGGTGTTCAATAAGGTTAATCATGGACATGCTGTCTCTGATATAGCACTCAGTGAGGGGGACAAAGTCCTTAATGAAATGGTCTATATATTGGCCAAGTGGTTCGAGAATAGAACCGCAACCCGAAACTATGGGGCGTCCGGGTGGGTTACTCTGGTTTTTGTGCACTTTTGGGAGAGTGTAGATGACTGGGGTACGTGGAGCCTTAACATTAAGGAAAAGAAATTCCTTGGGACTGAGGAAGCCCTGTGCTTTAGCTTCAGTAGTAAGTTGGAGAATTAAGGTCTGTAATTCCTTAGTAGGATTAGTGAGCAGTCTGCAATAGTGATCAGTGTTTGATAACTGTCTCAGAATTTCAGCTGTATATGCATCCTTCTCTTGCAGCACGATGCCACCGCCCTTATCTGCTGATTTGATGATAAGTGATTGGTTCAATTTCAGCGAGGAGATTGCGTTTTTCTCGGGAAGAGTAATGTTATAAGGGATAAAACGTTTTTTAGATTCCAAAGTGGATAGATCTCTTAGAACCAATTTCTCAAAGGTGGGGATTTCACTCGGTACCATACTGGTGGAAGGGGAGAAGGTGGAGGGAGGCCTGAAGGGAGTGTTGCCAGTGGGTGGTGTGGAAGGATTTAGAAGAAAGAAGGTGTGTAGACGCAGTCGTCTAAAAAATCTGAGTAATTCAGTGTGCAATTCTAGGAAATTCGGATGAGTCGTGGGGACAAAGGACAACCCTTTGCTCAATAAGGAAACCTCAGGGTCAGTGAGTACATGCTGGGACAAATTGAAAATGGGTATGCATTGTGAATTAACCTCATTTACCATTGGTAGAATTTTTGGCGGGTTTGGCGTTCGCCTGGAGGATTGTACCATCTTTGGTGTTGTTTGACACGGCCACGTTTTGGTGGTTCGTTGTGGCCTCGGCCTAAAAAATTGCTATTGGGACCAGGGTGGGAAGGCCCAGGAGGGCAATTTGTTCCACTGGTGCCCTCACCTGGGTCTGAGTTGTCTGAGGATTCTGCAGATGTATCGGAAAAGCCCACTAAATTTTGGCGTCTGTTGTAGCGTCCCCAGGGTCTGCTGTTTTGTGGATTAGAGTATGCCCTGTTTGTGTAAAAGTCTTTCTGGAGGTATGGGTAGGTGCGTTCAATGTTGTATGTTCTGATATCTTTACGAACTTTCACTGATTTCTTGTTTTGTTCTATTCTTTGAAAGTCATCAACTGTCTTTTGAATTTGTTCAAGTAATTTCTTACTGTCTGCAATCGAACTAGACTCTTTGATTTGTTTCTCAATTTCAGAAATCTCTTCAGCTAATTTCTTAAGTGACTCAATGGCGGTGTCAATACCTAGAACCAACCAATGGCGGGAACAGGTGGTACCTATATAACTGAAGCTATTGATGTACTTGGGAATATCGGTGAATATACCAGGAATATTACGCACTTGTAACCCAGTTGGAATGATTTCAGCTTTCAAATATTCAGTGAGCATCCGAACCATAAGTTGAAGACGGACCTCTTTCTTTTTACATTTTTCTAGTTGTTCATTAAGTGATGCATTGGCAGTGGAAGGGGATTCTGTTGTCTCAGAGAATAAAGAGGGGCCTTCACAGATTTTCTTGATGTACTCGTCAGAGTAAAGGGGTGCGTGATCAGACATAACAGGGGAAAGTGAAGGGAACAATTTGGGCAGGGGTATGGACGGACATAAGAGGAAGGGAACCCACTTACTGGTAAAGGGATAGGTATCCTAACCCTTGCAATCCAGCGATTGCGCTTAACATATTTATACAGAACAAGGGAACCCAATAGGTAGTTGAGGACCTTGGGTAATTGTTAATTTGAAGCAAACAGTGGTCCTCAATTTAAGGAATGAGGGGGATGAATATAGCACAGAATCGGAACTATATTTAGGAATGTCCAGCCGGACATCCAATTTAATTCTTCAATGAAAAAGATAACAATAATAAACAGCAAAACAAGGGTGGGACACAGTCCTGTATCCGTTGGGGGAAGAAAACAAATACAAAGCAGACAAACATTACAGGCAAGGCAAGCGAAGCTTAATTACGAAATCCAATGTTATAAGCTTTTTTTCTACAAACAGTGCACTTTTTTCCATAATAGACTAATGTGCATGCTGTCTAGATTGGGGTCGACGACGTTTCGATCCTATTACACGGATACAAGGATCATCATCAGGACGAGACAATGAACAAGCCTGGTGTTTAGAGAAATTGCCTGAGGAAAATAATGAAGAAAAGAAGGGAGAAAAGCAAGAAAATTAAGAAATTTTAAACCTGAATAAGGCAGCGCGGGATAAATATCCGTAATAGTGTTCAGTGCACATGCCACATGTGACTTCATGCAGTTGCTAGAATGCAAACGAGTGAGCTAGTGAACTAGATGGGACGATCTGGTATCCAAGAATTGGCAGGCATTAGTTTAGCGCCGGTGGAGGAGTAATCTAGTTAGAACGTAAGGCCGTGGCGTGGCGAGGCGTAGAGTGTGTGGCCGCAATGAATATAAACAGCCGGTCTCGAAGTGTGCGCTTACCAGGGACTGTCGGCGTGGTCATGTGCCGGAATAAAAATCACGTCTGGAGGTGCCAAGAGGTCTAGAGAAGCTGGCGTGTGCGGCTAAGACCGCAACAATGGCTGGGGAAGGAAGGGAGGCAATTGAGGCAGGGGAGCGAGTGAGAGGGTAGTGCCAAGGTGACGGGATGCGGACAGAACAGGTACCTGTTAAATTATGTAGACGGGCAAAGGGGATTTCTAGCTCCGGTCCGTGGTCAAAGTGAACAATCTGCGAATCCAGGGTAGACACGCAATCATAATAGAATTGCGGGTAAGAGGAATCCGTGGAAATACACTAGAAGGGAAGGTTACAGTTAACTCAAGGGATCCAAAGTGAGAAAACCAATACGGGGTGGAGGTTCAGGTGCTTACCGTAATCAAGTGGCGTCCTCAGTTGACAATGAACGAGTGACGGGGAGGGCCAAAAAAGCGCGAAGATATACATGCAACGCGTTCGTGTGGTACACTAGAGCGTGAGATTACGCCGCCATGATGGAAGAGGATAGTAAAAATAGAGGAAAGATTGACCAGAAGCGGACAGTTTGAGGGTACATAATTACTACGAAGAGACAATTTATGCAAATAAGACGAAAATACAATTAATTATAAAGCGAACCAAGGCTCATCAGCAATACATCATAATTACTTGGCTGAACCCAAGGAAAGCATTGAAACAGAACATAAGGAAATAATAAAGTGCGAACATCAAGAACTGTGAGGAGTGTAACAACGAAGCAATCACATTTCCGTTATGTTCGAGTTAAGTATTGTGTGGTGAGAGGCATCATGTGACATTTGTCATAGCAACCGGCGTTCCGATTGAATTATCTCAGGAAACAGTCTGAGAGAGAATATGGGATCAAAGTTTGTTGTTCAAATGAGATTAGTCCAGTCCTCATTCCGATTGAGACCATCCTTGATGCTGTTCAAACGAATGATCATTCTCAGCTCTTCTTTATTTAGAATCTTGGCGATGTCACCGCCCCTTGGGGGTAGTTTGACGCTCTTGATGATTGTCCACTTAATGTCATCCTCGGTGTGTCCCATTTCAGAAAAATGTTCAACAAGGGGAGCATTGGGGGTTTTACAGCGCAGTCTGCTCCTGTGTTGGCCAATGCGTAGTTTGATCTTTTGGGTAGTTTGGCCAATATAAACTTTGTTACAGGGACAGGAGATCAGATAAATGACATTACTGGTATTGCAATTAGAAAATGAAGTCAAGGTGACAAGTACATTATTAAATAGAAAAGTTTTTCCTTCAATAGTCATGCTACACACATTACAATTTCCACATTTAGCATGACCAATGAGGGGCGTGAGCCCCCAGTGTTCATCCAAGGTAGTCAAGGGACGAGTGGTTGGCAGGGTGGCCCTTACCAAGTGATCCTTGAGATTGCGGCTCTTTCGGAAGGCAAACAGGGGTCGCTCTATGGAAAGGTTGCCCGCATTTAGCACTGGCCAGTGTTGCAGGATGGATTTTCTGATTCGATTGGAGGCGGGGGAAAAGGTGGTGACACAGACTATGCGGTCCGTGTTGCTTTTGTTTTTAGGGGAAAGAAGGACTTCCCTAGGGCAATACCATGCTCGTTTTTTCGCATTGCTTACAAGTCTTTTGGGATACCCTCGGTCTCTGAGTTTGTTGCTAAGGGTAGTGGCCTCAAGGAAAAAATCTTCCTTGGAGTAGCAGTTGCGTCTAATGCGCAGAAACTGCGAGTATGGTAGTGAGTCTCTTAAGGCTCTGGGGTGATGACTCTCATAGCGTAGTAAGGTGTTTCTCTCCGTACTTTTCCTGTAAAGTTTAGTGAGTAATTCACCATTACAATGATATATGGTAAGGTCCAGGAAAGGAATGTGTGATCTGTCATGTGTATTGGTAAAATTGAGGCCTGAGCAGTTATTGTTCAACCAATGATTGAACTGACAGAGTGTTGCTTCATTGTGATGCCAGATTAGAAAAATATCGTCTATGTATCGACGCCAGAGGGTGATACCAGAGAGGAAAGGGTTTGTGGGGGAAAGGATGGAAGACATTTCCAAGTGATCCATATACAGAATGGCCAGATTCGGCGCGAAAACAGCCCCCATCGATGTACCCTTCACTTGTTGATAAAATTCATTCTCAAAAGAAAAGAAATTGCGAGTTAGACAAAGTTCTAATAACTGGATAATGAACAATGTGGGGACACAGTGAGGGCGTGGTCTGGAGTCTAGAACCTGTTGGATTACAAGGAGTGCTGGGATTTGTGGAATATTGGTGTAGAGGGATTCTACATCCATGGTGCATAGGAGATCATTGTCAGGATCAAACGGGTGGTGTTCAATAAGGTTAATCATGGACATGCTGTCTCTGATATAGCACTCAGTGAGGGGGACAAAGTCCTTAATGAAATGGTCTATATATTGGCCAAGTGGTTCGAGAATAGAACCGCAACCCGAAACTATGGGGCGTCCGGGTGGGTTACTCTGGTTTTTGTGCACTTTTGGGAGAGTGTAGATGACTGGGGTACGTGGAGCCTTAACATTAAGGAAAAGAAATTCCTTGGGACTGAGGAAGCCCTGTGCTTTAGCTTCAGTAGTAAGTTGGAGAATTAAGGTCTGTAATTCCTTAGTAGGATTAGTGAGCAGTCTGCAATAGTGATCAGTGTTTGATAACTGTCTCAGAATTTCAGCTGTATATGCATCCTTCTCTTGCAGCACGATGCCACCGCCCTTATCTGCTGATTTGATGATAAGTGATTGGTTCAATTTCAGCGAGGAGATTGCGTTTTTCTCGGGAAGAGTAATGTTATAAGGGATAAAACGTTTTTTAGATTCCAAAGTGGATAGATCTCTTAGAACCAATTTCTCAAAGGTGGGGATTTCACTCGGTACCATACTGGTGGAAGGGGAGAAGGTGGAGGGAGGCCTGAAGGGAGTGTTGCCAGTGGGTGGTGTGGAAGGATTTAGAAGAAAGAAGGTGTGTAGACGCAGTCGTCTAAAAAATCTGAGTAATTCAGTGTGCAATTCTAGGAAATTCGGATGAGTCGTGGGGACAAAGGACAACCCTTTGCTCAATAAGGAAACCTCAGGGTCAGTGAGTACATGCTGGGACAAATTGAAAATGGGTATGCATTGTGAATTAACCTCATTTACCATTGGTAGAATTTTTGGCGGGTTTGGCGTTCGCCTGGAGGATTGTACCATCTTTGGTGTTGTTTGACACGGCCACGTTTTGGTGGTTCGTTGTGGCCTCGGCCTAAAAAATTGCTATTGGGACCAGGGTGGGAAGGCCCAGGAGGGCAATTTGTTCCACTGGTGCCCTCACCTGGGTCTGAGTTGTCTGAGGATTCTGCAGATGTATCGGAAAAGCCCACTAAATTTTGGCGTCTGTTGTAGCGTCCCCAGGGTCTGCTGTTTTGTGGATTAGAGTATGCCCTGTTTGTGTAAAAGTCTTTCTGGAGGTATGGGTAGGTGCGTTCAATGTTGTATGTTCTGATATCTTTACGAACTTTCACTGATTTCTTGTTTTGTTCTATTCTTTGAAAGTCATCAACTGTCTTTTGAATTTGTTCAAGTAATTTCTTACTGTCTGCAATCGAACTAGACTCTTTGATTTGTTTCTCAATTTCAGAAATCTCTTCAGCTAATTTCTTAAGTGACTCAATGGCGGTGTCAATACCTAGAACCAACCAATGGCGGGAACAGGTGGTACCTATATAACTGAAGCTATTGATGTACTTGGGAATATCGGTGAATATACCAGGAATATTACGCACTTGTAACCCAGTTGGAATGATTTCAGCTTTCAAATATTCAGTGAGCATCCGAACCATAAGTTGAAGACGGACCTCTTTCTTTTTACATTTTTCTAGTTGTTCATTAAGTGATGCATTGGCAGTGGAAGGGGATTCTGTTGTCTCAGAGAATAAAGAGGGGCCTTCACAGATTTTCTTGATGTACTCGTCAGAGTAAAGGGGTGCGTGATCAGACATAACAGGGGAAAGTGAAGGGAACAATTTGGGCAGGGGTATGGACGGACATAAGAGGAAGGGAACCCACTTACTGGTAAAGGGATAGGTATCCTAACCCTTGCAATCCAGCGATTGCGCTTAACATATTTATACAGAACAAGGGAACCCAATAGGTAGTTGAGGACCTTGGGTAATTGTTAATTTGAAGCAAACAGTGGTCCTCAATTTAAGGAATGAGGGGGATGAATATAGCACAGAATCGGAACTATATTTAGGAATGTCCAGCCGGACATCCAATTTAATTCTTCAATGAAAAAGATAACAATAATAAACAGCAAAACAAGGGTGGGACACAGTCCTGTATCCGTTGGGGGAAGAAAACAAATACAAAGCAGACAAACATTACAGGCAAGGCAAGCGAAGCTTAATTACGAAATCCAATGTTATAAGCTTTTTTTCTACAAACAGTGCACTTTTTTCCATAATAGACTAATGTGCATGCTGTCTAGATTGGGGTCGACGACGTTTCGATCCTATTACACGGATACAAGGATCATCATCAGGACGAGACAATGAACAAGCCTGGTGTTTAGAGAAATTGCCTGAGGAAAATAATGAAGAAAAGAAGGGAGAAAAGCAAGAAAATTAAGAAATTTTAAACCTGAATAAGGCAGCGCGGGATAAATATCCGTAATAGTGTTCAGTGCACATGCCACATGTGACTTCATGCAGTTGCTAGAATGCAAACGAGTGAGCTAGTGAACTAGATGGGACGATCTGGTATCCAAGAATTGGCAGGCATTAGTTTAGCGCCGGTGGAGGAGTAATCTAGTTAGAACGTAAGGCCGTGGCGTGGCGAGGCGTAGAGTGTGTGGCCGCAATGAATATAAACAGCCGGTCTCGAAGTGTGCGCTTACCAGGGACTGTCGGCGTGGTCATGTGCCGGAATAAAAATCACGTCTGGAGGTGCCAAGAGGTCTAGAGAAGCTGGCGTGTGCGGCTAAGACCGCAACAATGGCTGGGGAAGGAAGGGAGGCAATTGAGGCAGGGGAGCGAGTGAGAGGGTAGTGCCAAGGTGACGGGATGCGGACAGAACAGGTACCTGTTAAATTATGTAGACGGGCAAAGGGGATTTCTAGCTCCGGTCCGTGGTCAAAGTGAACAATCTGCGAATCCAGGGTAGACACGCAATCATAATAGAATTGCGGGTAAGAGGAATCCGTGGAAATACACTAGAAGGGAAGGTTACAGTTAACTCAAGGGATCCAAAGTGAGAAAACCAATACGGGGTGGAGGTTCAGGTGCTTACCGTAATCAAGTGGCGTCCTCAGTTGACAATGAACGAGTGACGGGGAGGGCCAAAAAAGCGCGAAGATATACATGCAACGCGTTCGTGTGGTACACTAGAGCGTGAGATTACGCCGCCATGATGGAAGAGGATAGTAAAAATAGAGGAAAGATTGACCAGAAGCGGACAGTTTGAGGGTACATAATTACTACGAAGAGACAATTTATGCAAATAAGACGAAAATACAATTAATTATAAAGCGAACCAGGGCTCATCAGCAATACATCATAATTACTTGGCTGAACCCAAGGAAAGCATTGAAACAGAACATAAGGAAATAATAAAGTGCGAACATCAAGAACTGTGAGGAGTGTAACAACGAAGCAATCACATTTCCGTTATGTTCGAGTTAAGTATTGTGTGGTGAGAGGCATCATGTGACATTTGTCATAGCAACCGGCGTTCCGATTGAATTATCTCAGGAAACAGTCTGAGAGAGAATATGGGATCAAAGTTTGTTGTTCAAATGAGATTAGTCCAGTCCTCATTCCGATTGAGACCATCCTTGATGCTGTTCAAACGAATGATCATTCTCAGCTCTTCTTTATTTAGAATCTTGGCGATGTCACCGCCCCTTGGGGGTAGTTTGACGCTCTTGATGATTGTCCACTTAATGTCATCCTCGGTGTGTCCCATTTCAGAAAAATGTTCAACAAGGGGAGCATTGGGGGTTTTACAGCGCAGTCTGCTCCTGTGTTGGCCAATGCGTAGTTTGATCTTTTGGGTAGTTTGGCCAATATAAACTTTGTTACAGGGACAGGAGATCAGATAAATGACATTACTGGTATTGCAATTAGAAAATGAAGTCAAGGTGACAAGTACATTATTAAATAGAAAAGTTTTTCCTTCAATAGTCATGCTACACACATTACAATTTCCACATTTAGCATGACCAATGAGGGGCGTGAGCCCCCAGTGTTCATCCAAGGTAGTCAAGGGACGAGTGGTTGGCAGGGTGGCCCTTACCAAGTGATCCTTGAGATTGCGGCTCTTTCGGAAGGCAAACAGGGGTCGCTCTATGGAAAGGTTGCCCGCATTTAGCACTGGCCAGTGTTGCAGGATGGATTTTCTGATTCGATTGGAGGCGGGGGAAAAGGTGGTGACACAGACTATGCGGTCCGTGTTGCTTTTGTTTTTAAGGGAAAGAAGGACTTCCCTAGGGCAATACCATGCTCGTTTTTTCGCATTGCTTACAAGTCTTTTGGGATACCCTCGGTCTCTGAGTTTGTTGCTAAGGGTAGTGGCCTCAAGGAAAAAATCTTCCTTGGAGTAGCAGTTGCGTCTAATGCGCAGAAACTGCGAGTATGGTAGTGAGTCTCTTAAGGCTCTGGGGTGATGACTCTCATAGCGTAGTAAGGTGTTTCTCTCCGTACTTTTCCTGTAAAGTTTAGTGAGTAATTCACCATTACAATGATATATGGTAAGGTCCAGGAAAGGAATGTGTGATCTGTCATGTGTATTGGTAAAATTGAGGCCTGAGCAGTTATTGTTCAACCAATGATTGAACTGACAGAGTGTTGCTTCATTGTGATGCCAGATTAGAAAAATATCGTCTATGTATCGACGCCAGAGGGTGATACCAGAGAGGAAAGGGTTTGTGGGGGAAAGGATGGAAGACATTTCCAAGTGATCCATATACAGAATGGCCAGATTCGGCGCGAAAACAGCCCCCATCGATGTACCCTTCACTTGTTGATAAAATTCATTCTCAAAAGAAAAGAAATTGCGAGTTAGACAAAGTTCTAATAACTGGATAATGAACAATGTGGGGACACAGTGAGGGCGTGGTCTGGAGTCTAGAACCTGTTGGATTACAAGGAGTGCTGGGATTTGTGGAATATTGGTGTAGAGGGATTCTACATCCATGGTGCATAGGAGATCATTGTCAGGATCAAACGGGTGGTGTTCAATAAGGTTAATCATGGACATGCTGTCTCTGATATAGCACTCAGTGAGGGGGACAAAGTCCTTAATGAAATGGTCTATATATTGGCCAAGTGGTTCGAGAATAGAACCGCAACCCGAAACTATGGGGCGTCCGGGTGGGTTACTCTGGTTTTTGTGCACTTTTGGGAGAGTGTAGATGACTGGGGTACGTGGAGCCTTAACATTAAGGAAAAGAAATTCCTTGGGACTGAGGAAGCCCTGTGCTTTAGCTTCAGTAGTAAGTTGGAGAATTAAGGTCTGTAATTCCTTAGTAGGATTAGTGAGCAGTCTGCAATAGTGATCAGTGTTTGATAACTGTCTCAGAATTTCAGCTGTATATGCATCCTTCTCTTGCAGCACGATGCCACCGCCCTTATCTGCTGATTTGATGATAAGTGATTGGTTCAATTTCAGCGAGGAGATTGCGTTTTTCTCGGGAAGAGTAATGTTATAAGGGATAAAACGTTTTTTAGATTCCAAAGTGGATAGATCTCTTAGAACCAATTTCTCAAAGGTGGGGATTTCACTCGGTACCATACTGGTGGAAGGGGAGAAGGTGGAGGGAGGCCTGAAGGGAGTGTTGCCAGTGGGTGGTGTGGAAGGATTTAGAAGAAAGAAGGTGTGTAGACGCAGTCGTCTAAAAAATCTGAGTAATTCAGTGTGCAATTCTAGGAAATTCGGATGAGTCGTGGGGACAAAGGACAACCCTTTGCTCAATAAGGAAACCTCAGGGTCAGTGAGTACATGCTGGGACAAATTGAAAATGGGTATGCATTGTGAATTAACCTCATTTACCATTGGTAGAATTTTTGGCGGGTTTGGCGTTCGCCTGGAGGATTGTACCATCTTTGGTGTTGTTTGACACGGCCACGTTTTGGTGGTTCGTTGTGGCCTCGGCCTAAAAAATTGCTATTGGGACCAGGGTGGGAAGGCCCAGGAGGGCAATTTGTTCCACTGGTGCCCTCACCTGGGTCTGAGTTGTCTGAGGATTCTGCAGATGTATCGGAAAAGCCCACTAAATTTTGGCGTCTGTTGTAGCGTCCCCAGGGTCTGCTGTTTTGTGGATTAGAGTATGCCCTGTTTGTGTAAAAGTCTTTCTGGAGGTATGGGTAGGTGCGTTCAATGTTGTATGTTCTGATATCTTTACGAACTTTCACTGATTTCTTGTTTTGTTCTATTCTTTGAAAGTCATCAACTGTCTTTTGAATTTGTTCAAGTAATTTCTTACTGTCTGCAATCGAACTAGACTCTTTGATTTGTTTCTCAATTTCAGAAATCTCTTCAGCTAATTTCTTAAGTGACTCAATGGCGGTGTCAATACCTAGAACCAACCAATGGCGGGAACAGGTGGTACCTATATAACTGAAGCTATTGATGTACTTGGGAATATCGGTGAATATACCAGGAATATTACGCACTTGTAACCCAGTTGGAATGATTTCAGCTTTCAAATATTCAGTGAGCATCCGAACCATAAGTTGAAGACGGACCTCTTTCTTTTTACATTTTTCTAGTTGTTCATTAAGTGATGCATTGGCAGTGGAAGGGGATTCTGTTGTCTCAGAGAATAAAGAGGGGCCTTCACAGATTTTCTTGATGTACTCGTCAGAGTAAAGGGGTGCGTGATCAGACATAACAGGGGAAAGTGAAGGGAACAATTTGGGCAGGGGTATGGACGGACATAAGAGGAAGGGAACCCACTTACTGGTAAAGGGATAGGTATCCTAACCCTTGCAATCCAGCGATTGCGCTTAACATATTTATACAGAACAAGGGAACCCAATAGGTAGTTGAGGACCTTGGGTAATTGTTAATTTGAAGCAAACAGTGGTCCTCAATTTAAGGAATGAGGGGGATGAATATAGCACAGAATCGGAACTATATTTAGGAATGTCCAGCCGGACATCCAATTTAATTCTTCAATGAAAAAGATAACAATAATAAACAGCAAAACAAGGGTGGGACACAGTCCTGTATCCGTTGGGGGAAGAAAACAAATACAAAGCAGACAAACATTACAGGCAAGGCAAGCGAAGCTTAATTACGAAATCCAATGTTATAAGCTTTTTTTCTACAAACAGTGCACTTTTTTCCATAATAGACTAATGTGCATGCTGTCTAGATTGGGGTCGACGACGTTTCGATCCTATTACACGGATACAAGGATCATCATCAGGACGAGACAATGAACAAGCCTGGTGTTTAGAGAAATTGCCTGAGGAAAATAATAATAAATAAAATAATGAAATTGAGAAACAAATCAAAGAGTCTAGTTCGATTGCAGACAGTAAGAAATTACTTGAACAAATTCAAAAGACAGTTGATGACTTTCAAAGAATAGAACAAAACAAGAAATCAGTGAAAGTTCGTAAAGATATCAGAACATACAACATTGAACGCACCTACCCATACCTCCAGAAAGACTTTTACACAAACAGGGCATACTCTAATCCACAAAACAGCAGACCCTGGGGACGCTACAACAGACGCCAAAATTTAGTGGGCTTTTCCGATACATCTGCAGAATCCTCAGACAACTCAGACCCAGGTGAGGGCACCAGTGGAACAAATTGCCCTCCTGGGCCTTCCCACCCTGGTCCCAATAGCAATTTTTTAGGCCGAGGCCACAACGAACCACCAAAACGTGGCCGTGTCAAACAACACCAAAGATGGTACAATCCTCCAGGCGAACGCCAAACCCGCCAAAAATTCTACCAATGGTAAATGAGGTTAATTCACAATGCATACCCATTTTCAATTTGTCCCAGCATGTACTCACTGACCCTGAGGTTTCCTTATTGAGCAAAGGGTTGTCCTTTGTCCCCACGACTCATCCGAATTTCCTAGAATTGCACACTGAATTACTCAGATTTTTTAGACGACTGCGTCTACACACCTTCTTTCTTCTAAATCCTTCCACACCACCCACTGGCAACACTCCCTTCAGGCCTCCCTCCACCTTCTCCCCTTCCACCAGTATGGTACCGAGTGAAATCCCCACCTTTGAGAAATTGGTTCTAAGAGATCTATCCACTTTGGAATCTAAAAAACGTTTTATCCCTTATAACATTACTCTTCCCGAGAAAAACGCAATCTCCTCGCTGAAATTGAACCAATCACTTATCATCAAATCAGCAGATAAGGGCGGTGGCATCGTGCTGCAAGAGAAGGATGCATATACAGCTGAAATTCTGAGACAGTTATCAAACACTGATCACTATTGCAGACTGCTCACTAATCCTACTAAGGAATTACAGACCTTAATTCTCCAACTTACTACTGAAGCTAAAGCACAGGGCTTCCTCAGTCCCAAGGAATTTCTTTTCCTTAATGTTAAGGCTCCACGTACCCCAGTCATCTACACTCTCCCAAAAGTGCACAAAAACCAGAGTAACCCACCCGGACGCCCCATAGTTTCGGGTTGCGGTTCTATTCTCGAACCACTTGGCCAATATATAGACCATTTCATTAAGGACTTTGTCCCCCTCACTGAGTGCTATATCAGAGACAGCATGTCCATGATTAACCTTATTGAACACCACCCGTTTGATCCTGACAATGATCTCCTATGCACCATGGATGTAGAATCCCTCTACACCAATATTCCACAAATCCCAGCACTCCTTGTAATCCAACAGGTTCTAGACTCCAGACCACGCCCTCACTGTGTCCCCACATTGTTCATTATCCAGTTATTAGAACTTTGTCTAACTCGCAATTTCTTTTCTTTTGAGAATGAATTTTATCAACAAGTGAAGGGTACATCGATGGGGGCTGTTTTCGCGCCGAATCTGGCCATTCTGTATATGGATCACTTGGAAATGTCTTCCATCCTTTCCCCCACAAACCCTTTCCTCTCTGGTATCACCCTCTGGCGTCGATACATAGACGATATTTTTCTAATCTGGCATCACAATGAAGCAACACTCTGTCAGTTCAATCATTGGTTGAACAATAACTGCTCAGGCCTCAATTTTACCAATACACATGACAGATCACACATTCCTTTCCTGGACCTTACCATATATCATTGTAATGGTGAATTACTCACTAAACTTTACAGGAAAAGTACGGAGAGAAACACCTTACTACGCTATGAGAGTCATCACCCCAGAGCCTTAAGAGACTCACTACCATACTCGCAGTTTCTGCGCATTAGACGCAACTGCTACTCCAAGGAAGATTTTTTCCTTGAGGCCACTACCCTTAGCAACAAACTCAGAGACCGAGGGTATCCCAAAAGACTTGTAAGCAATGCGAAAAAACGAGCATGGTATTGCCCTAGGGAAGTCCTTCTTTCCCCTAAAAACAAAAGCAACACGGACCGCATAGTCTGTGTCACCACCTTTTCCCCCGCCTCCAATCGAATCAGAAAATCCATCCTGCAACACTGGCCAGTGCTAAATGCGGGCAACCTTTCCATAGAGCGACCCCTGTTTGCCTTCCGAAAGAGCCGCAATCTCAAGGATCACTTGGTAAGGGCCACCCTGCCAACCACTCGTCCCTTGACTACCTTGGATGAACACTGGGGGCTCACGCCCCTCATTGGTCATGCTAAATGTGGAAATTGTAATGTGTGTAGCATGACTATTGAAGGAAAAACTTTTCTATTTAATAATGTACTTGTCACCTTGACTTCATTTTCTAATTGCAATACCAGTAATGTCATTTATCTGATCTCCTGTCCCTGTAACAAAGTTTATATTGGCCAAACTACCCAAAAGATCAAACTACGCATTGGCCAACACAGGAGCAGACTGCGCTGTAAAACCCCCAATGCTCCCCTTGTTGAACATTTTTCTGAAATGGGACACACCGAGGATGACATTAAGTGGACAATCATCAAGAGCGTCAAACTACCCCCAAGGGGCGGTGACATCGCCAAGATTCTAAATAAAGAAGAGCTGAGAATGATCATTCGTTTGAACAGCATCAAGGATGGTCTCAATCGGAATGAGGACTGGACTAATCTCATTTGAACAACAAACTTTGATCCCATATTCTCTCTCAGACTGTTTCCTGAGATAATTCAATCGGAACGCCGGTTGCTATGACAAATGTCACATGATGCCTCTCACCACACAATACTTAACTCGAACATAACGGAAATGTGATTGCTTCGTTGTTACACTCCTCACAGTTCTTGATGTTCGCACTTTATTATTTCCTTATGTTCTGTTTCAATGCTTTCCTTGGGTTCAGCCAAGTAATTATGATGTATTGCTGATGAGCCTTGGTTCGCTTTATAATTAATTGTATTTTCGTCTTATTTGCATAAATTGTCTCTTCGTAGTAATTATGTACCCTCAAACTGTCCGCTTCTGGTCAATCTTTCCTCTATTTTTACTATCCTCTTCCATCATGGCGGCGTAATCTCACGCTCTAGTGTACCACACGAACGCGTTGCATGTATATCTTCGCGCTTTTTTGGCCCTCCCCGTCACTCGTTCATTGTCAACTGAGGACGCCACTTGATTACGGTAAGCACCTGAACCTCCACCCCGTATTGGTTTTCTCACTTTGGATCCCTTGAGTTAACTGTAACCTTCCCTTCTAGTGTATTTCCACGGATTCCTCTTACCCGCAATTCTATTATGATTGCGTGTCTACCCTGGATTCGCAGATTGTTCACTTTGACCACGGACCGGAGCTAGAAATCCCCTTTGCCCGTCTACATAATTTAACAGGTACCTGTTCTGTCCGCATCCCGTCACCTTGGCACTACCCTCTCACTCGCTCCCCTGCCTCAATTGCCTCCCTTCCTTCCCCAGCCATTGTTGCGGTCTTAGCCGCACACGCCAGCTTCTCTAGACCTCTTGGCACCTCCAGACGTGATTTTTATTCCGGCACATGACCACGCCGACAGTCCCTGGTAAGCGCACACTTCGAGACCGGCTGTTTATATTCATTGCGGCCACACACTCTACGCCTCGCCACGCCACGGCCTTACGTTCTAACTAGATTACTCCTCCACCGGCGCTAAACTAATGCCTGCCAATTCTTGGATACCAGATCGTCCCATCTAGTTCACTAGCTCACTCGTTTGCATTCTAGCAACTGCATGAAGTCACATGTGGCATGTGCACTGAACACTATTACGGATATTTATCCCGCGCTGCCTTATTCAGGTTTAAAATTTCTTAATTTTCTTGCTTTTCTCCCTTCTTTTCTTCATTATTTTCCTCAGGCAATTTCTCTAAACACCAGGCTTGTTCATTGTCTCGTCCTGATGATGATCCTTGTATCCGTGTAATAGGATCGAAACGTCGTCGACCCCAATCTAGACAGCATGCACATTAGTCTATTATGGAAAAAAGTGCACTGTTTGTAGAAAAAAAGCTTATAACATTGGATTTCGTAATTAAGCTTCGCTTGCCTTGCCTGTAATGTTTGTCTGCTTTGTATTTGTTTTCTTCCCCCAACGGATACAGGACTGTGTCCCACCCTTGTTTTGCTGTTTATTATTGTTATCTTTTTCATTGAAGAATTAAATTGGATGTCCGGCTGGACATTCCTAAATATAGTTCCGATTCTGTGCTATATTCATCCCCCTCATTCCTTAAATTGAGGACCACTGTTTGCTTCAAATTAACAATTACCCAAGGTCCTCAACTACCTATTGGGTTCCCTTGTTCTGTATAAATATGTTAAGCGCAATCGCTGGATTGCAAGGGTTAGGATACCTATCCCTTTACCAGTAAGTGGGTTCCCTTCCTCTTATGTCCGTCCATACCCCTGCCCAAATTGTTCCCTTCACTTTCCCCTGTTATGTCTGATCACGCACCCCTTTACTCTGACGAGTACATCAAGAAAATCTGTGAAGGCCCCTCTTTATTCTCTGAGACAACAGAATCCCCTTCCACTGCCAATGCATCACTTAATGAACAACTAGAAAAATGTAAAAAGAAAGAGGTCCGTCTTCAACTTATGGTTCGGATGCTCACTGAATATTTGAAAGCTGAAATCATTCCAACTGGGTTACAAGTGCGTAATATTCCTGGTATATTCACCGATATTCCCAAGTACATCAATAGCTTCAGTTATATAGGTACCACCTGTTCCCGCCATTGGTTGGTTCTAGGTATTGACACCGCCATTGAGTCACTTAAGAAATTAGCTGAAGAGATTTCTGAAATTGAGAAACAAATCAAAGAGTCTAGTTCGATTGCAGACAGTAAGAAATTACTTGAACAAATTCAAAAGACAGTTGATGACTTTCAAAGAATAGAACAAAACAAGAAATCAGTGAAAGTTCGTAAAGATATCAGAACATACAACATTGAACGCACCTACCCATACCTCCAGAAAGACTTTTACACAAACAGGGCATACTCTAATCCACAAAACAGCAGACCCTGGGGACGCTACAACAGACGCCAAAATTTAGTGGGCTTTTCCGATACATCTGCAGAATCCTCAGACAACTCAGACCCAGGTGAGGGCACCAGTGGAACAAATTGCCCTCCTGGGCCTTCCCACCCTGGTCCCAATAGCAATTTTTTAGGCCGAGGCCACAACGAACCACCAAAACGTGGCCGTGTCAAACAACACCAAAGATGGTACAATCCTCCAGGCGAACGCCAAACCCGCCAAAAATTCTACCAATGGTAAATGAGGTTAATTCACAATGCATACCCATTTTCAATTTGTCCCAGCATGTACTCACTGACCCTGAGGTTTCCTTATTGAGCAAAGGGTTGTCCTTTGTCCCCACGACTCATCCGAATTTCCTAGAATTGCACACTGAATTACTCAGATTTTTTAGACGACTGCGTCTACACACCTTCTTTCTTCTAAATCCTTCCACACCACCCACTGGCAACACTCCCTTCAGGCCTCCCTCCACCTTCTCCCCTTCCACCAGTATGGTACCGAGTGAAATCCCCACCTTTGAGAAATTGGTTCTAAGAGATCTATCCACTTTGGAATCTAAAAAACGTTTTATCCCTTATAACATTACTCTTCCCGAGAAAAACGCAATCTCCTCGCTGAAATTGAACCAATCACTTATCATCAAATCAGCAGATAAGGGCGGTGGCATCGTGCTGCAAGAGAAGGATGCATATACAGCTGAAATTCTGAGACAGTTATCAAACACTGATCACTATTGCAGACTGCTCACTAATCCTACTAAGGAATTACAGACCTTAATTCTCCAACTTACTACTGAAGCTAAAGCACAGGGCTTCCTCAGTCCCAAGGAATTTCTTTTCCTTAATGTTAAGGCTCCACGTACCCCAGTCATCTACACTCTCCCAAAAGTGCACAAAAACCAGAGTAACCCACCCGGACGCCCCATAGTTTCGGGTTGCGGTTCTATTCTCGAACCACTTGGCCAATATATAGACCATTTCATTAAGGACTTTGTCCCCCTCACTGAGTGCTATATCAGAGACAGCATGTCCATGATTAACCTTATTGAACACCACCCGTTTGATCCTGACAATGATCTCCTATGCACCATGGATGTAGAATCCCTCTACACCAATATTCCACAAATCCCAGCACTCCTTGTAATCCAACAGGTTCTAGACTCCAGACCACGCCCTCACTGTGTCCCCACATTGTTCATTATCCAGTTATTAGAACTTTGTCTAACTCGCAATTTCTTTTCTTTTGAGAATGAATTTTATCAACAAGTGAAGGGTACATCGATGGGGGCTGTTTTCGCGCCGAATCTGGCCATTCTGTATATGGATCACTTGGAAATGTCTTCCATCCTTTCCCCCACAAACCCTTTCCTCTCTGGTATCACCCTCTGGCGTCGATACATAGACGATATTTTTCTAATCTGGCATCACAATGAAGCAACACTCTGTCAGTTCAATCATTGGTTGAACAATAACTGCTCAGGCCTCAATTTTACCAATACACATGACAGATCACACATTCCTTTCCTGGACCTTACCATATATCATTGTAATGGTGAATTACTCACTAAACTTTACAGGAAAAGTACGGAGAGAAACACCTTACTACGCTATGAGAGTCATCACCCCAGAGCCTTAAGAGACTCACTACCATACTCGCAGTTTCTGCGCATTAGACGCAACTGCTACTCCAAGGAAGATTTTTTCCTTGAGGCCACTACCCTTAGCAACAAACTCAGAGACCGAGGGTATCCCAAAAGACTTGTAAGCAATGCGAAAAAACGAGCATGGTATTGCCCTAGGGAAGTCCTTCTTTCCCCTAAAAACAAAAGCAACACGGACCGCATAGTCTGTGTCACCACCTTTTCCCCCGCCTCCAATCGAATCAGAAAATCCATCCTGCAACACTGGCCAGTGCTAAATGCGGGCAACCTTTCCATAGAGCGACCCCTGTTTGCCTTCCGAAAGAGCCGCAATCTCAAGGATCACTTGGTAAGGGCCACCCTGCCAACCACTCGTCCCTTGACTACCTTGGATGAACACTGGGGGCTCACGCCCCTCATTGGTCATGCTAAATGTGGAAATTGTAATGTGTGTAGCATGACTATTGAAGGAAAAACTTTTCTATTTAATAATGTACTTGTCACCTTGACTTCATTTTCTAATTGCAATACCAGTAATGTCATTTATCTGATCTCCTGTCCCTGTAACAAAGTTTATATTGGCCAAACTACCCAAAAGATCAAACTACGCATTGGCCAACACAGGAGCAGACTGCGCTGTAAAACCCCCAATGCTCCCCTTGTTGAACATTTTTCTGAAATGGGACACACCGAGGATGACATTAAGTGGACAATCATCAAGAGCGTCAAACTACCCCCAAGGGGCGGTGACATCGCCAAGATTCTAAATAAAGAAGAGCTGAGAATGATCATTCGTTTGAACAGCATCAAGGATGGTCTCAATCGGAATGAGGACTGGACTAATCTCATTTGAACAACAAACTTTGATCCCATATTCTCTCTCAGACTGTTTCCTGAGATAATTCAATCGGAACGCCGGTTGCTATGACAAATGTCACATGATGCCTCTCACCACACAATACTTAACTCGAACATAACGGAAATGTGATTGCTTCGTTGTTACACTCCTCACAGTTCTTGATGTTCGCACTTTATTATTTCCTTATGTTCTGTTTCAATGCTTTCCTTGGGTTCAGCCAAGTAATTATGATGTATTGCTGATGAGCCTTGGTTCGCTTTATAATTAATTGTATTTTCGTCTTATTTGCATAAATTGTCTCTTCGTAGTAATTATGTACCCTCAAACTGTCCGCTTCTGGTCAATCTTTCCTCTATTTTTACTATCCTCTTCCATCATGGCGGCGTAATCTCACGCTCTAGTGTACCACACGAACGCGTTGCATGTATATCTTCGCGCTTTTTTGGCCCTCCCCGTCACTCGTTCATTGTCAACTGAGGACGCCACTTGATTACGGTAAGCACCTGAACCTCCACCCCGTATTGGTTTTCTCACTTTGGATCCCTTGAGTTAACTGTAACCTTCCCTTCTAGTGTATTTCCACGGATTCCTCTTACCCGCAATTCTATTATGATTGCGTGTCTACCCTGGATTCGCAGATTGTTCACTTTGACCACGGACCGGAGCTAGAAATCCCCTTTGCCCGTCTACATAATTTAACAGGTACCTGTTCTGTCCGCATCCCGTCACCTTGGCACTACCCTCTCACTCGCTCCCCTGCCTCAATTGCCTCCCTTCCTTCCCCAGCCATTGTTGCGGTCTTAGCCGCACACGCCAGCTTCTCTAGACCTCTTGGCACCTCCAGACGTGATTTTTATTCCGGCACATGACCACGCCGACAGTCCCTGGTAAGCGCACACTTCGAGACCGGCTGTTTATATTCATTGCGGCCACACACTCTACGCCTCGCCACGCCACGGCCTTACGTTCTAACTAGATTACTCCTCCACCGGCGCTAAACTAATGCCTGCCAATTCTTGGATACCAGATCGTCCCATCTAGTTCACTAGCTCACTCGTTTGCATTCTAGCAACTGCATGAAGTCACATGTGGCATGTGCACTGAACACTATTACGGATATTTATCCCGCGCTGCCTTATTCAGGTTTAAAATTTCTTAATTTTCTTGCTTTTCTCCCTTCTTTTCTTCATTATTTTCCTCAGGCAATTTCTCTAAACACCAGGCTTGTTCATTGTCTCGTCCTGATGATGATCCTTGTATCCGTGTAATAGGATCGAAACGTCGTCGACCCCAATCTAGACAGCATGCACATTAGTCTATTATGGAAAAAAGTGCACTGTTTGTAGAAAAAAAGCTTATAACATTGGATTTCGTAATTAAGCTTCGCTTGCCTTGCCTGTAATGTTTGTCTGCTTTGTATTTGTTTTCTTCCCCCAACGGATACAGGACTGTGTCCCACCCTTGTTTTGCTGTTTATTATTGTTATCTTTTTCATTGAAGAATTAAATTGGATGTCCGGCTGGACATTCCTAAATATAGTTCCGATTCTGTGCTATATTCATCCCCCTCATTCCTTAAATTGAGGACCACTGTTTGCTTCAAATTAACAATTACCCAAGGTCCTCAACTACCTATTGGGTTCCCTTGTTCTGTATAAATATGTTAAGCGCAATCGCTGGATTGCAAGGGTTAGGATACCTATCCCTTTACCAGTAAGTGGGTTCCCTTCCTCTTATGTCCGTCCATACCCCTGCCCAAATTGTTCCCTTCACTTTCCCCTGTTATGTCTGATCACGCACCCCTTTACTCTGACGAGTACATCAAGAAAATCTGTGAAGGCCCCTCTTTATTCTCTGAGACAACAGAATCCCCTTCCACTGCCAATGCATCACTTAATGAACAACTAGAAAAATGTAAAAAGAAAGAGGTCCGTCTTCAACTTATGGTTCGGATGCTCACTGAATATTTGAAAGCTGAAATCATTCCAACTGGGTTACAAGTGCGTAATATTCCTGGTATATTCACCGATATTCCCAAGTACATCAATAGCTTCAGTTATATAGGTACCACCTGTTCCCGCCATTGGTTGGTTCTAGGTATTGACACCGCCATTGAGTCACTTAAGAAATTAGCTGAAGAGATTTCTGAAATTGAGAAACAAATCAAAGAGTCTAGTTCGATTGCAGACAGTAAGAAATTACTTGAACAAATTCAAAAGACAGTTGATGACTTTCAAAGAATAGAACAAAACAAGAAATCAGTGAAAGTTCGTAAAGATATCAGAACATACAACATTGAACGCACCTACCCATACCTCCAGAAAGACTTTTACACAAACAGGGCATACTCTAATCCACAAAACAGCAGACCCTGGGGACGCTACAACAGACGCCAAAATTTAGTGGGCTTTTCCGATACATCTGCAGAATCCTCAGACAACTCAGACCCAGGTGAGGGCACCAGTGGAACAAATTGCCCTCCTGGGCCTTCCCACCCTGGTCCCAATAGCAATTTTTTAGGCCGAGGCCACAACGAACCACCAAAACGTGGCCGTGTCAAACAACACCAAAGATGGTACAATCCTCCAGGCGAACGCCAAACCCGCCAAAAATTCTACCAATGGTAAATGAGGTTAATTCACAATGCATACCCATTTTCAATTTGTCCCAGCATGTACTCACTGACCCTGAGGTTTCCTTATTGAGCAAAGGGTTGTCCTTTGTCCCCACGACTCATCCGAATTTCCTAGAATTGCACACTGAATTACTCAGATTTTTTAGACGACTGCGTCTACACACCTTCTTTCTTCTAAATCCTTCCACACCACCCACTGGCAACACTCCCTTCAGGCCTCCCTCCACCTTCTCCCCTTCCACCAGTATGGTACCGAGTGAAATCCCCACCTTTGAGAAATTGGTTCTAAGAGATCTATCCACTTTGGAATCTAAAAAACGTTTTATCCCTTATAACATTACTCTTCCCGAGAAAAACGCAATCTCCTCGCTGAAATTGAACCAATCACTTATCATCAAATCAGCAGATAAGGGCGGTGGCATCGTGCTGCAAGAGAAGGATGCATATACAGCTGAAATTCTGAGACAGTTATCAAACACTGATCACTATTGCAGACTGCTCACTAATCCTACTAAGGAATTACAGACCTTAATTCTCCAACTTACTACTGAAGCTAAAGCACAGGGCTTCCTCAGTCCCAAGGAATTTCTTTTCCTTAATGTTAAGGCTCCACGTACCCCAGTCATCTACACTCTCCCAAAAGTGCACAAAAACCAGAGTAACCCACCCGGACGCCCCATAGTTTCGGGTTGCGGTTCTATTCTCGAACCACTTGGCCAATATATAGACCATTTCATTAAGGACTTTGTCCCCCTCACTGAGTGCTATATCAGAGACAGCATGTCCATGATTAACCTTATTGAACACCACCCGTTTGATCCTGACAATGATCTCCTATGCACCATGGATGTAGAATCCCTCTACACCAATATTCCACAAATCCCAGCACTCCTTGTAATCCAACAGGTTCTAGACTCCAGACCACGCCCTCACTGTGTCCCCACATTGTTCATTATCCAGTTATTAGAACTTTGTCTAACTCGCAATTTCTTTTCTTTTGAGAATGAATTTTATCAACAAGTGAAGGGTACATCGATGGGGGCTGTTTTCGCGCCGAATCTGGCCATTCTGTATATGGATCACTTGGAAATGTCTTCCATCCTTTCCCCCACAAACCCTTTCCTCTCTGGTATCACCCTCTGGCGTCGATACATAGACGATATTTTTCTAATCTGGCATCACAATGAAGCAACACTCTGTCAGTTCAATCATTGGTTGAACAATAACTGCTCAGGCCTCAATTTTACCAATACACATGACAGATCACACATTCCTTTCCTGGACCTTACCATATATCATTGTAATGGTGAATTACTCACTAAACTTTACAGGAAAAGTACGGAGAGAAACACCTTACTACGCTATGAGAGTCATCACCCCAGAGCCTTAAGAGACTCACTACCATACTCGCAGTTTCTGCGCATTAGACGCAACTGCTACTCCAAGGAAGATTTTTTCCTTGAGGCCACTACCCTTAGCAACAAACTCAGAGACCGAGGGTATCCCAAAAGACTTGTAAGCAATGCGAAAAAACGAGCATGGTATTGCCCTAGGGAAGTCCTTCTTTCCCCTAAAAACAAAAGCAACACGGACCGCATAGTCTGTGTCACCACCTTTTCCCCCGCCTCCAATCGAATCAGAAAATCCATCCTGCAACACTGGCCAGTGCTAAATGCGGGCAACCTTTCCATAGAGCGACCCCTGTTTGCCTTCCGAAAGAGCCGCAATCTCAAGGATCACTTGGTAAGGGCCACCCTGCCAACCACTCGTCCCTTGACTACCTTGGATGAACACTGGGGGCTCACGCCCCTCATTGGTCATGCTAAATGTGGAAATTGTAATGTGTGTAGCATGACTATTGAAGGAAAAACTTTTCTATTTAATAATGTACTTGTCACCTTGACTTCATTTTCTAATTGCAATACCAGTAATGTCATTTATCTGATCTCCTGTCCCTGTAACAAAGTTTATATTGGCCAAACTACCCAAAAGATCAAACTACGCATTGGCCAACACAGGAGCAGACTGCGCTGTAAAACCCCCAATGCTCCCCTTGTTGAACATTTTTCTGAAATGGGACACACCGAGGATGACATTAAGTGGACAATCATCAAGAGCGTCAAACTACCCCCAAGGGGCGGTGACATCGCCAAGATTCTAAATAAAGAAGAGCTGAGAATGATCATTCGTTTGAACAGCATCAAGGATGGTCTCAATCGGAATGAGGACTGGACTAATCTCATTTGAACAACAAACTTTGATCCCATATTCTCTCTCAGACTGTTTCCTGAGATAATTCAATCGGAACGCCGGTTGCTATGACAAATGTCACATGATGCCTCTCACCACACAATACTTAACTCGAACATAACGGAAATGTGATTGCTTCGTTGTTACACTCCTCACAGTTCTTGATGTTCGCACTTTATTATTTCCTTATGTTCTGTTTCAATGCTTTCCTTGGGTTCAGCCAAGTAATTATGATGTATTGCTGATGAGCCTTGGTTCGCTTTATAATTAATTGTATTTTCGTCTTATTTGCATAAATTGTCTCTTCGTAGTAATTATGTACCCTCAAACTGTCCGCTTCTGGTCAATCTTTCCTCTATTTTTACTATCCTCTTCCATCATGGCGGCGTAATCTCACGCTCTAGTGTACCACACGAACGCGTTGCATGTATATCTTCGCGCTTTTTTGGCCCTCCCCGTCACTCGTTCATTGTCAACTGAGGACGCCACTTGATTACGGTAAGCACCTGAACCTCCACCCCGTATTGGTTTTCTCACTTTGGATCCCTTGAGTTAACTGTAACCTTCCCTTCTAGTGTATTTCCACGGATTCCTCTTACCCGCAATTCTATTATGATTGCGTGTCTACCCTGGATTCGCAGATTGTTCACTTTGACCACGGACCGGAGCTAGAAATCCCCTTTGCCCGTCTACATAATTTAACAGGTACCTGTTCTGTCCGCATCCCGTCACCTTGGCACTACCCTCTCACTCGCTCCCCTGCCTCAATTGCCTCCCTTCCTTCCCCAGCCATTGTTGCGGTCTTAGCCGCACACGCCAGCTTCTCTAGACCTCTTGGCACCTCCAGACGTGATTTTTATTCCGGCACATGACCACGCCGACAGTCCCTGGTAAGCGCACACTTCGAGACCGGCTGTTTATATTCATTGCGGCCACACACTCTACGCCTCGCCACGCCACGGCCTTACGTTCTAACTAGATTACTCCTCCACCGGCGCTAAACTAATGCCTGCCAATTCTTGGATACCAGATCGTCCCATCTAGTTCACTAGCTCACTCGTTTGCATTCTAGCAACTGCATGAAGTCACATGTGGCATGTGCACTGAACACTATTACGGATATTTATCCCGCGCTGCCTTATTCAGGTTTAAAATTTCTTAATTTTCTTGCTTTTCTCCCTTCTTTTCTTCATTATTTTCCTCAGGCAATTTCTCTAAACACCAGGCTTGTTCATTGTCTCGTCCTGATGATGATCCTTGTATCCGTGTAATAGGATCGAAACGTCGTCGACCCCAATCTAGACAGCATGCACATTAGTCTATTATGGAAAAAAGTGCACTGTTTGTAGAAAAAAAGCTTATAACATTGGATTTCGTAATTAAGCTTCGCTTGCCTTGCCTGTAATGTTTGTCTGCTTTGTATTTGTTTTCTTCCCCCAACGGATACAGGACTGTGTCCCACCCTTGTTTTGCTGTTTATTATTGTTATCTTTTTCATTGAAGAATTAAATTGGATGTCCGGCTGGACATTCCTAAATATAGTTCCGATTCTGTGCTATATTCATCCCCCTCATTCCTTAAATTGAGGACCACTGTTTGCTTCAAATTAACAATTACCCAAGGTCCTCAACTACCTATTGGGTTCCCTTGTTCTGTATAAATATAATCTGCAGTGTTGTGTGATCATGTGCAGTAGGACCCTTGTGGTCCTAGGCGGACTTCTTACAAAGTTATATAGTCACTTGGGAGGTATTTGGATGTGGTCAAAGTCTGTGACATGGTGCGTTCAGTTACAGGTTGCATGAAGAAGAATAAGGATGTGCATTACAGAGCTGTGTGTGTGGCGTAGTCATTTGTGTGCTCCAGAGCTAGGGTGGATGCTACAACTGGCAACAAGAAGGGGATACGTGCCCCGAAGAAATGAGACTGCTCTCCCTGAGAGTTTGCTGAGGTCCAGCAAACTGCTCGTACCTGCCACGTGCACCCCAAGAAGGAAGCTACAGTTTGGTGTACGTGGAGTTACAGTGTAGCTCTAACTCATACACGGCCCTTGAAAAAGATGGAGGCACCACAAAGGAGCATCGTCCGATAGGCCACCAGAAACCTACTGGTAAGGTTGAAAGAAGAGATACTGTGCCACAGAGTAATGCAGGGCCATCATCAATACAAAGGAGAAATGCTTAAAGCAGATAAAACCAGGTACAATGAAGAGCTAAAGGCAACAACAGCCAGGTGTAAAAAAGCACTAAAGGCAGAAGCGACCAGGTGCATGAAACGCTAAAGACAGCGGCAATTAGGTGCAAGAAGCAAAAGTCTACTCGCCAGCAGAAAACAGACAAAGTGCTGTACAACCTAAACTCGAGCACAAACTCGGGGTTGTGCTTTCGAAGCAGAAAAGACCAAAAAGGTCGTAAGAGGCACTCCGCGCAACTCAAAAGGTCTTCAAGAAATTGAAGTTCTCCAATGGCCATAGAAAAGAGCGCCAAATACGGCACAGCTGCATTCCAGAAACCACTACTGCCATTATTATTGGCTCCAGATGGACTACAAGGATTGAAACGTTTGTTGACTTAATAGATGCTCTAGAAGAAGTAGATGACAAAAAGATCATCAAATACTTAAAGAATCTTGCAGATGATGGCGTGAAAGAAGTGATAAAGAAAACATCAGAAGCTGATGAAATATAGTACCGTCAAATCAAGGAAACACTGGAAGCCAAGTTCAATTCAATGCCGAATATCAACTATTAGTGATACATTTTGATCTAGGCAAAATAGCAAGCTGCTGACACAATGGATGAGATTGTTTAAAGGCTTGATACTCTCATCAAGCATTGCAAGTTAAGTGGAATGAATGACGAAGAAGCCATGCGTCTTAGAGTCATTTATGGTTGTCTCTCCGATTCATTCAGATGACCCATGCTGAGAGAGAGACTCAGTCTACAAAAGGTACTCATGGCTGTGAGATCTGAGGCACGTGCAGATCAACAGGCTGCTGATATGGAAGCTGGAACAACCCAGAACGAATCTGTGTTGATCATGAAGGAGAAACACAAAGTGGAGGCCCAGAAGACAATGTCTCCAAAGAAAAAGAAATTGTGTTTCCAATGTGGCTTCTTGTTTCCACACAAAGGCAAATGTCCTGCCATTGAATTGATATGCAAAGGCTAAAGGAGAGAAAACCATTTCATAACAGTCTGCAAAGCAAAAGAAACTAAATGTATCAGAATGAGAAGAGAAAAGGGATGCCTGAAAGTTCCAGAAGCATTCTAGTAACGCCCACAAGGCCAAACGGCAACATCAATTAAGGCAAGTAGAGACTAAACTAAGCAAAGTGTCATCAAAGTCATCTTCCAAAAGTTCTTTAGTGTTATCATCGAGTGCCAGTGAAGACAATGGGTCTACAATGGTGATGTCGACTGCAGAAAAACATGCACAGGTAGGAATGGCTAGGGGCAAAAAAGAACACAAGTCAAAGAGAGAATCACCACGTAAAGCAACCCAACTCATTTGGGAGATACCCCCAAGATCACCCTAAAGGTGAATGACTGCCCTACAACTTTCATTATAGACAGTGGTGCATTGATCAACATCGTGCCAGCAGAAAAATACAACAAACTGTCTCCAATACCACGTCTGACTCCATCGATAACAAAGGTGTACATGTGGGCTGCTTTTACGCCATTGCAACGTCAAGGGTCATTTGTGGCGACCATGAGGCATAAGAAAACAATAGTACAAGAACCAATTCTTGTTCTGCAGGGTACTTCGTCGAGTGCATGTCTACTCAATTTCAGCACTACTGCTGGCATGGGACTCATATCCGACGACTACAACCTCAGTGCATATTCTGAAAAAGTAAGTCAATTCCCATTGTTAATTTATGTACTTTGTGTACTAGGGAAGCTCAAGACAACAAAGGTGCAACTTCACATTAATGAGGACATGCGTCTTGTTGCTTAGCGACACCGATTGGTTTCATTTACAAGAGGCCATTGACAAAGAACTGGAAACATTATTAAAGCATGAGATCATCGAGTGCTCGACTGGTCCAATGCCATGGGTTTCACCCATAGTGTTAGTGCCAAGAAAGGACAGTGGAGGTGAAGTGTGCATTTGTGTTGATATGCGCCAGGCCAACAAGGCAATCGAGAGAGAAAGGCATCCTGGTCCACATATAGCGGACATGATTACACAGCTAACTGGTGCCAAAGTTTTCTCCCGTCTTGAATTGAACAAAGGATACCATCAACTCGAGCTGGAAGAGAACTATAGGTACATTACTACTTTTTCAACTCATGTTGGTTTATTCAGATACTAAAGACTCCGTTTTGGTGTGTCGTCGGCTGCAGTAATCTTTCAGGATGTAATTTGCCGAGTAATTCAGCCTGTCACACATGCTAACTACAGTGATGACATATTCGTTTTGGGGTCACAGAAAAAGGACATGGCAAAGCTCTTACGCAAGTATGTCATTTGCTCGCGGATGCAGTTCTCACATTAAAGTGTGAGTTTCAGAAAAAACAAACTCAAATTGTTTGGGCATGTTTTCTCGGAAAGGGGGATGACTCCTGAAAATATACAAGCATTATTAGTTACCTGTCCACCGCATGATATAATGCTGCGACCCTTCTTAGGCATGGCCAGCTATTGCTCCAGATACACTTGTGATTTTGCCACAGTGAGTGCCCCATTACGAGAGTTGACAGCGAAGAATGTCCCCTTTCTTTTGTCCTCTTAAAATGATCAGAGGTTCAAGAAAATTAAACACAGAATTGAAAATGCAGCTGAAATAGCTTACTTTGATCCAAAGTTACATACTGAGATTGTTGTAGAAGCAAGCCCGGTGGGGCTGGGCGCGATCCTTGCTCAACACAATGGACATCCAAATGCTCAGAGACACATTGTGGCCTATGCCAGCCGAAGTCTATCTCAGATGTGAATATTCTCAGCCAGAAAAATAGAGCCTGGCTGTAGCACGGGCTTGTGAACATTTTCATATGCTTCTGTATGGAAAGCATTTCACCCTCGTCACTGAACACCAAGCGTTGTTCACTATTATTGAAAATCCGAAAGGCAAGATACCCCCTCGCATCGAGAGGTGGGGGCTGAGATTGCAAGGGTAAGATTACACTATTGTGCATAAGCCAAGGATGGACCAAACCCCGCAGATTACTTCTCACAAGTGCTGTTACAGCGTCACAGTGCAACGTCTAAAGCAGCTGAAGCAAACATTAATTTCATATGAAAGTCCAGCACCCTTGCAGCTCTGGCCATTGAGCAGATCCTTGCTGCTATCAATACAAACAGAGACATGCTCACACTCAAGGATATAATTGCAATGCTGTCATGGAGAAAACATACTCAGCCTCTCATAGATGATGTTGAATATCAAAAATTTCAAAGATGTGCACAAGAATTTTCTGTCACTCAAGATGGTTTCAAAGGTATCATACTTAGAGGTTCGAGAATTATCATACCTGAGAGCTTGATACAACAAGTTATTGAACCGGCACACAAATGACATTGTGGCATTGTAGCCACAAAGAGGGCCCTCAGAGACTTAGTGTGTTTCCTTGCCCTGGCGAATGAGTCAAGAAGTAACAAAAAGGATGTCACATGTGTAACTGCTTGTCTCCCAAGACGACCCAGCATCCGCTAAATGTGTCTGACCTTCCAAAACCAAAGTGGGAGAAAATTGCAGTTGATTTTGGACCTTTAAACAAAGGCCATCATCTCATGGTAGTTAATGATGAGTACTCATGTTTTTCCTTAGTGGAAAATGTATCACTGAACACACATGACAAAGTAATTGAGAGGCTGGATGATATTTTTGCACCTTGGTGTGTTCCCTCCATCCTCAAATCAATCACTGGTTTGCCCTTAAATAGCAGCGAGTTTAAGGACTTTCTCAGTCGTTTGAATGTCAACCATCAGAAAAGCACACCTCTCTGGCCACAGGCAAATGGAGTTGTTGAAAGATTTATGGGCACCCTGAAGAAAGTGGTTCAGTGCACTGCGCTTGAAGAAATCAACCTCAAGTTAGCTTTGTGTCCAGCCCTTCATGCCTACTGGTCAGCTCCCCATTCTACAATAGGTGAAAGCCCTGCCACCTTGCTGTTTGGTAGAGCCATTGGGACAAAGCTACCACAATGGATCATGGACTGACAACTAGATATTGATGAGATTCGAGTCACGAACATTTCTCACAAAAGAAAGATGAAGGTCTATGTAGATAAGCGCAGATGCACTAGGGAAACGGTTTTCGAAGATGGAGACCGAGTCGTAGTCAAACAAAAACGGAAATGCAAGACTGACACCCCGTTTAATGCTGATCGCTTGAGTGTTGTGACAAGTAAAGAACATAAGGTGACTGCCCATTGTCCCAGAAAGTCCATTATGAGAGACTTGGTCCCATTTCAGACATCTGCCTTGATGTTCGTTGGCTTCAGACCTCACAAGTGAAACAAGTCCACCTGAATGTCCAAGTCAAGCATCTGATTCTACAGTTACAATACCACCTGACAGTGCAACTCCTTCACCTTGTACGACTCAATCTAGAAAAATGGTGCAAGCACCTCGATGACTCATTGAGGAACTCTAGTGTATACATGTTGTTTGTATTTTTTTATTTAGTTAAGGAGGAGATGTAGTGTTGTGTGATCATGTGCATAGCTGCCAAGGTCTCAGATTGCTTATGTGAGACATTTTCATAATTTCCGTGTAATTATGAGTGACATTCAATAAATATGACACATTCTCGCGAGCGAAATCAAAAGCAATGAACATGAGGGAAACATATAAATATCAGAAATTTCACCCATTTGAGCAACGAGAAACTCTTGTACATCCGTCCATGCACTAGCCTGTATGGCATCAAAAATCACCTTACCACCTGGTTGTTTTAATGAGGCCTTCAAATCATCTGCCTGATGTTCACAGCGCCAAGATACCCCTTCGGGGATGAGTTGAGCGCTATATCAAGACTCATATAACATAAAATAACAAGAAGATCTCAAAACTGCTGCAAAGCCACATTTTCAGATTTTCATGGTTTCAGTGGACTTATGAGTGACATTTAACGATCAATGTGTGACATTTATAGTGACACTTTGCCACAAGTAAAACCAACCTATAAAGTCAATGGAAATAAATAAATATCAGAAATTGTGTTAAAAATGATATACTGTGTGATATGAAAAGAGAAAACAACAAATCCCAGCATGCAAAGTGCTTAGTGTTAAAAAGTCAGGACTCACAGAAAGTATTACAAATGACATCATGAAGTCAGCTGGGCGTCACCCACATTACAATCTGTGGCGCCATCTAACACTCAGCCACCCACTGCCTCGAGGTGGGTGAGCTAACAATTTAACAGGGAGAGCCAAGCGAAGGGTCTCTCTAGGCTCATGTATGAGCCGATCCCTGAATATGTTTGCAATGTAAATCACACAGCAAATATCATGTGAAATATGAAAAAGTATCTTCAAAAGTCAGAGAAGTACATTCCTTTAACATGTGGAAGGTTTCACTGTAACATGTCACAATATAGCACTGCACTGAGAAATGCTTAATAAAAATAATAGTTTTTCAACATAAACCGTGAGTGAATTAGGAGACAAGACAATTGACATGTAAACCCTGCATGTGGCCCAGATTATTATAGAACAACATTATAGTCTATTAAAGCAAATATAATAGGCTTTTGTACAACGGGTATTTTGAACCCACATATTTGAAAAAAAGGTTTTCATATGGGATAACGAACAAAACGGAATATTGCTGAAATAAAATGTTTGCCTAAGATCACACAATTTAAACGGGTAAGCCGCAGTTTATCCAGGTTTTCAGGTTTCACTTTATACAAATTAGCCACTACAAGTGCCATAGATTAGTGCCAAACTCGCTTAGTTCTCTTATTCACTGGCTAATTTACAAATGCAAAGCTTTGGAGCCAATTGTGTTCTCCCACACATTCTCACAGTGGTGCTAAATCATTGTATCATAAAAAAATCACACAAATTTACTACTGCTAAGCAAATGTATCCAAGTCGGGCACCTGATCACATCGTGCACCATGTTCTACTTCGCATCACGTGAATGTATTGCCATCTACTGGTCTCTATTCCTGATCAAGACATTTTTCCAATCTATTTAAGTCTGAATTGAAGGCCTTATTAGCGTTTTGTGGAATAAAAAGAGTGCATCTTTTAACTGTCTCCTGATATTCGACAGACTTCTCCCCAGCCAATTAGCCTTTCGGAGCCACCAGCATGTTTCTTTACAGACCCGTGCGTCATCGATTAGTATTTCCTTTTTTAATGTCACCACTTTATTTTTACCTCTGTGTTTTTTTAAATAGCGGGAACTGGACCGAATGGAATTGGAGCGTGATAGAAATGGGGGTCACTAGTTGGCAATGCATTGCACCTTTGTCCACGTACAGATCCTTCCTTCTAGTCAGGATAAGGGAGATACACTACTGAAATAACCCCTGCTCACCCCCTTGGTAGCTTGACACGAGCAGTCAGGCTTTTCTCAGAGGCAGTGGGTAAAGCATTCGCATATAACCAACAGTAATACAGTGAAAACACTACAAAAGGACACCACACCAGTTTAGAAAAATATCCAATACTTTATATATTTAAAACAAGAGCAAAAAGATAAGAATCCAACATACAGTACTTAAAAATATACACTATGCAAGTATAACCTTAAAAATGCAGTTCCTTGGAGTCGGTAGCTCTGTCTGGTGCTACCGCAATATTGAAAACAACAGAATCCAACAGCTCCGTCTGATTGCGTCGGTCGGGGTTTCGGCAAACTCGTAAACAGTACCTTTTCATTAAGGCCGACACGTTGATGCATGTCCATCGTGGCAAATCATCGCTGTTGCAATGCGAAGTGTAGAGTTGCGGCGTGTGGTGCCCTCAAGGCGCGGTACAGGCAGTGGCTTGGTAAAGGTCGTCCAGCGGTGTCGGTGAGACCAGGGCTGCGATGCGGAGTGAGGCGGTGCTCGTTGCGGTGCTGACAGGTCATGGTGCAAGCGACAGAGCCGGTTAGCGGGAAGCTGACGTCTGTCGGTCCGTACTGGGCTGTGGGATGGAAGCAGTGAGTCGTGAGACTTACGAGCGGTGCTCCCAAGCCACGGTGCAGTCACAGGTGTCGAAGTCAGCAGGCAGCGACCGAGGCAGTGAGACCAGGGTGGCAAAGTGAAGTGCGGAGGTGCGGAGTGCGGTGCCCACGGTCATGGTGCAAGCAGTGGCTCGGTGGTGGCGTCCGTCGTCGTTGGTGAGACCAGGGTTGTAGTGCGAGATGCAGCGGTGTCCTCTGCTGTTCCTTCAGGACACGGAGCCAGCGACGGAATTGGTGACTGAGTTGGCTGCTTTTCCCCCTCTGTGGCAAATGAAACCATGGTTCCAGAAGCGGTACCCAGAGGTTAGTGAAGTCTTTGCGGTCCCTCAGACTTCAGAACTTGAGGCAAGCTCTACTGCAAGCCCTTGGAGATACTCAGCACATGTAAAGAAAGTTCAATCCAGTCCACAAGCAACAACTGCAGGCCAACCCAACAAAGCAACAACACAGCAACGGGGCAGTACTCCTCTTGGCAGTTCTTCCAGCTCTTCTTTTAGGCATGTTCTTTGATTCCAGCAAGTTCTCTGAAGTCTTTTATCTCCCTGAGACTTCCAACAGTAGGCAAGCTCTACTTCAAGCCCATGGAGAAAACTCTAACAACAGGATGATGAAAGTAACAATCCAGTCCTTTCCCTGCCCAAGACAGAGGCAGCCAGCAGAAGGCCAACACAACAGAGCACGCAGCAAAGTGGCAGTTTCTCCTGACAGCGTTTCCAGCTTGTCTTCCTGGCAGGTTCCATAGTTCAGTAGTAATCTAAAGTTCTGGGGTCTGGGCCCCAATATTTATACTCAATTTCTCTTTGTTCTTTTGGGCAGAGAGTGTCGGTGCTGAGCCCAAACCAGTTCTGTCCTCTCTGGTCCAGCTTCCCGGCAGGAGGTGGAGACAGCATTGTCCTGGGCAGATAGGGTCTATTCAGGTCCAAGGGAAATCTCCTCCAACCACTCTATATGCAGACCAGTCCTCTTCAGGTGCTGGTGAAAACTTCTCCCACTACTCTGAATGCAGCCCAGCCCTGACTCATTCAGGAAAGGCAGGACACACATCACCCCCCCCCTGTGGCTGTCTGAGAGAATGCACATCCCAGCCCCTGTCACTCCAAAGCCAGACAGTCAATCCATAAACCAGCAGAGGCACACAGAATTGCTAAGCAAGAAAATACCCACTTTCTAGAGATTGTGAGCAGACAGTTATCGGATTTTGTTGAGGGAGCGGGTCTTTTTCACCCAGCCCAATCTGGCTTCCGTTCCTCGTTTAGCACGGAAGGTGCTCTGGTGGAAGTCTCAGAGGCCATTCGGGAGTGTCTGGACGCCGGTGGGAAGGCAGCCCTTGTGCTGCTTGACCTGTCGGCGGCCTTTGACACTGTCCCCCACATATTGCTCCTGCGAAGACTGTCTGAGATCGGGGTGTCCAACCTTGCTTGGGACTGGATTCAGTCTTTCTTGGAGGGCCGACTCCAACAAGTCTGGTTACCTCCTTGTGCTTCGTCACCTCTACAAGTGAGCACGGGGGTCCCTCAGGGCTCCTCCCTTAGCCCCCTTTTGTTTAACATCTACCTCACTCCCCTGGTGGCTTTAGCGGCGAGGTTGGGGGCTAAGGTTATTGCTTACGCTGACGACACCCAACTTCTGTTCACGTGGGAGAAGCAGGGGGCCTCGGTAGACTTCGTGCAGAGGTGTCTTTCCTCGGTTTTCAAGTGGCTGGCAGTTGCCCAGTTAAAGTGCAATGAGGACAAATCCGAGGTTTTATTGTTTGGGGACTTCCCCCTCGGATTTAGAGAGTCGCTCTGGCCTCCTGGGTTCCCTCTGCCCGCCTCTACGAGTCAGACGGTTAAGAACTTAGGGGTTTATTTTGATTGTAACCTCTCCTTTTCTAGCCAGGTTAAGCGTCTGACCGGCTGTTGTTTCGGCCTTCTCAGAATCCTGAGAAGATTCCTTCCGCTGCTTCCGCAGGCTGCCAGGGAAGCGGTGGTTCGGGCTCTGATCTTATCCAGACTTGATTATGCCAACGCTCTTTATGCTGGGATCCCTGCCTACTCCCTTAACAAGCTTTAGGTGACCCAGAATGCGGCGGTCCACCTGTTGGGGGGTTTGGCGCCCAGGCAGAGCGTGAATGAGTACCGCCGTTCCCTTCATTGGCTACCGGTCGGGGCTCGTGTAGTATTTAAAGCCCTCACTATGGCCCGTCGTGCTCTACATGGTCAAGGCCCCGGGTACCTGCAGAGACGTTTTTCATTCTATGTGCCGGGGAGAGCCTTACGCTCCGCTTCATTAAGGCTGATGAAGATACCTAGATTTCAACGTCATAGGCATGGTGGCTCCTCTTTGGTTGTGTTCGCTGGGCGCGCCTGGAATGCGCTTCCTCTTTCGCTTCGCTGTTCTGATGACCTTGGAGTTTTTAAGAAACTTTTAAAAACACATCTCTTCGCATAAGGTCTGATTATGATGTTGTCTCCTCTTGGGCCGCGCCGGGACACTCTTCGGAGTAGCCGCGCGCGTTATAAATGCAGATAACATAACATAACATAACACACAATATAAAAAATTATCTGTACTAAAAGATGCATTTTATATTCTGAGTTCAGGCCTACTAAACTACATCTTTATATCTTGTCCCAATAGTAAGTTATATTTATAAGATGTTATAAGTAAACTCCCATTCTATCCTATGGGACAGATAGCCTTTCAATAGTGAAAAACGAAATACACTGTAGTTCACTATCAGGACATGTCACGCACCTCAGTACATATACTACCTTTCACATACACTGCACCCTGCCCATGGGGTGACCTTAGGCCAACCTTAGGGGTGTCTTACATGTAAGAAAAGGGAAGGTTAGGGCCTGGCACGTGGCTGCACTTGCCAGGTCATCATGGCAGTACCAAACTGCACCCAGACACTGCAGTGGCCGGTCTGAGTTACATTTAGAGGCTGCTCATGCTGGTGGCACAATCAGTGCTGCAGGCCCACTAGCAGCATTTGATTTACAGGCCCTGGGCACACACAGTGCGCTGTACTAGGGACTTAAAAGTAAATCAAATATGCCAATCATGGAATCACAAATCTATAAACACAATTTACAGGGAGAGCATATGCACTTTAGCACTGAACAGCAGTGGTAAAGTGCCCAGAGTCATAAAACCAACTAAAACAGGGTCAAATACAGGTGGACATAAATCAAAAAGTCTGGGGGTAAACCCGTTGAAAAAGCCAAGTCTAACAGAGCGCTTTATGCAAGTACCAGTTACATTACACAAGGTCACATTCTTTTTTGTAGACAGGGGGAGAGTACGCACTTTGTCTAGAATCACAGGATGTTGAACCGACGCTGAGACTCAAACCTGTCTCTCCAGTTCCAAAGTCTACAGCTCTGCCTGTAACGCCACATCTAGGGTGGAGGGAGGAAGACTGGCAGAAGCCACATGAAAGTTCAGCTTTTTATGCGCTCCAGGTTCCAACAGAACCTCAATGCGCAAGAGCCAGGGTTCCGGCTTGAGCCTGGCTCAAGCTTTCAGTGGCCTGCCCACCTCTATCTCTGCCAGAAATCACCTCATGAGTAAGACCTCCTCTCAAAGAAATCACCTCATAAGTAAGACCTCCTCTCAACAATAATTACAACCCCAGGGGACTGGCCACTGACGTTTCCAAGTGACTGTGCTTGCCAAGTGGTGTCGGAGAGCTCTTCACTATCACAACAACTTCAGTCCTCCCCACCCAGATTAACAAACAGGGAGCTGTGTGTGAATAGCCACTTGACTTTCCATTGTTGCAGCCACTGCCAGCTCAGCTGCCACCAGACACATCTGCACACTTATTATGATCAGGACAATTGCTCATTGCCAAATGAATGCTGCTGAATGGCTGCATTGTCGCACTGGGCAGGCTGTATCTGTTTCTTAAGTTCTGCAGCCAGGTTTATTTCTAGCATTGTCAGGGTCTGTCCACTGGCAGAGCTCTCTGGTCTGGAGCTGTCAACAGAGGAGTGGAATGGTGGTGGGGATTAAATACTTTTTGTGTACTCCGCCGGGACACAGAATCTGGACAAACATTGTGCCACCCCAATCCCTTCCAAGTGCATGTGCCCTGAGGACAGAGGGTGAGAAGTTGATTCTCTTGGTCAACAATCTCCGGCAGGCACCCAGCAATGTCTGACTAGACTGATGCAGGGGCGGGACCGGAAGAGACTGCCAGGATAGAAAAACAGCAAAATCTTGCCAGCTTGACCCTCCCCTAAGGCACAACTGCTGATGGCCGGTGCGGCAAGGAATAAATCAAAGTTGCCGCCTACCAGTGTGTCTGCTCCTGGCCCAATTCTGTGCTTGTGGTGTGCCGCTGGTCACCAAGGGAGGTGAGTGGTTGCATCTGCCAGAAAACAACATGTGAGGTTCCCTACCATAGATCTCATCCACACGCATGACTGCATACTGATTGTGACTAAGACAAACCATGTGGACCAGTGGCCTGCCCAGAGTCAACTCAGAGGCTGGCCAGGTGGGGCTCAGCTTAATGATTGAGTTGAAGTTTAGGCCTGCCTTCTAGTGTCTTTGTTGACTCAACACACGGACTGCTGAGCCAGTGGCGGCCAGCATTGCTTACGGGTGGGGGGGGGAGGGCGAGAGGGGGGTGGGTTTCTTGGGGGTGTTGCACGGGGGGGGTCGCAGGAAAATAAAATTAATTAAACGTACCTTTCTGCCGGGTCCTGCGTCTTCTCGGCTCCTGCTTTCCTGGAACAGGAAGCAGGCAACCAGGTTCCCTCCCCTAAGCCAATCACAACGCTGCAAGCAGCATTTTGATTGGTCGGGACAGCGCCCAGCCAGTGGCTAATGGGGTGGGCATGTTCTGCAGCCTGCATGGAGAAGGGCAGATTACGCATGACTGGTTTGGGCAGCCCGAGAGGGCCGACCAAACAGTCTTTGCGCACTCAGGAGTGGGCAAAACCACTCCTCCCCTGCCCTGCCCGAAGAGCAGCCCCGCCCACCCGCAATGCGCAAAGCAAACATGCGAACGCTGGCACTAAAATGTTTGTCTAATCCCTGATGTGTGGTACTTGGCAGGGCTGCATGTGAAGTAGGACTCTTGTGATCCTAGGTGAAATCCTTACAAAGTTAAGTAACCAGTTGAGAGGTAATTGGGTTTGGTCAGCAAAGCAGTAGTGTTTGCTACCAATCAGGAGAGGAGCATAGGTGGGGGTGCGGAACAGAGTATATAAATGAATAAAACACTTACCTGGGCCGGCCAGCCCCACCTCTTCTCCGTCCTCTTCTTCCTGTCTCCGCCGGCGGCAGGAAGAAGCAGGAAGCAACTGGGCTCCCAGGATCCCCATAGCTAATCACAACGATTAATGCAGCGTTGTGATTGGTCCACAATGCTGCTATGCAGCGTTGTGATTGGTCCGAGCGCCGAATCACAGCGCTCATACAGAGACTGGGAAACTTTGCTTGTTCCTGACCAGGCTGTGTAATGCAGCCTGGTGGGGAAGACGCAAAATGCGCAGGACTGTTTGACCGGCGCTAGAGGGACAGCCAAGCAGTCCTGTGCACTTAAGGAGTGTAAACCACTCCTCTCCCTGCTCTGGCCAGCCCCGCCCCACAAGCCACTCACTTCAATGGGAAAAAGTATATGATAATAACGATAAGTTATTACAATTTTCTTTTTCCTATTGAAGTCAGTGGTGCGATCTCCTCTGCCTTAGCGGAGAAGCTGCCACTGCAGCAAAGTCTATAACGCAGTGCTTCAGTTAACAGCTGCATGTCGAAGAAGAACTATGTTTATTACAGAGCTCTGTGTATGGCGTAGTCATTTGTGTACTCCAGAACTGGGTGGATTCTACACCTGCTAGAATTTTTGCAGTTAAAAGCAATTTTATATTTCATTAAAGCCTACACGTTAACTCAGTACGTTTATTATAAACGTATTATTTTCTCCATGTTATTACACGCTACTTAAAAGGAGTAAGCGACAAGGTGTGGGGATGTAATACACATATTCATAACAAAACGTAGCAACGAAAGTTAGTGAATGAATCATGTTGTGATTATTCATACTCTCCAGACTTCGTATGTTTATGAGTATTGTGTTGATACCATTGTTCAGACTTTTCAACAGTTAAAGTCATGGAAGTTGTTTATGTGCTCTTCCCTTGGACTGTTCCGCGGTTTCCCTATATTCTGTCATTGGAATGTTCCGGTCTCGGTCCGGACTGACAGCTGTTGGTGACAGTTGGGAATGAGCCGGTTGTACGTTGTGCAGAGTTGCGAATAAAGAAGACCTTCACAAGATTTACTATGTGTCTTCATTACAACACATCCGGATCCACACAAATACAGTGGCGGTATTCCTGCGTGTTGTCACTCAAATCCAGCACTGTGTGCAATTGCAGCCTGTTACGCATAACACTTTAAAGGAATGGAAAATAAATGAATGTTGTAAATACTTCTACTACTGATTCTTGAACACAATATCGAGACGCTATGGCCCTCTCTCTCTTCAGCGCTACGCAAACGCGTCGCGTCACGCGCCTCCCAGCACCGGGGGCTGAGGCAGCGCAGCCTCCATTGGCTGCCAGCGGAGCAGGTTCGGAGTTCGTGACAAGATGGCAGCCGCTAGTGCTGCGATCTAAGCCGCCGCTGATCGACGGGTATCGCAGGACGTGCAAAGACCACGTACGTCTCTCCTTCGAGATCCTTCTCTTCTTCCTCCACCTCCCCGTAGATGCGGCGCGCCACAGAGCCGCCCGGAAATCGCTCACGTCCGGGAAGTAAGAGGAAGGTAAAAGATCTGGGGTCGGGGCTGGCAAACGGGACCTGCTTCCTGCGTAGGCACCAAATGACCAAAACCGGGCAGCCTCGAACCACACTACGCGTGGGTCAGAGACACCTGTAAACAGTCCTCTTCCATACCTACCATGTTTTCAGTTCTTAGTATGTGTGACCTATCTATATCCGCAGTGTCCTTTTGTGTGGCACTTGCTTTGCTCATACGTGACACTAAGAGTAGTTGCGCTTAATACCAAAGCGTTGACCCACTAAACTTCCGAAATGTCCAGTCCTGTTAGGTTTACGCATTCAGTTTCCTTCTTTTCTAAGTTGAATGTGAAGGTAGCAAAAAATTATAGTACAGTCTATGAACTTTTGTACTCGCAGCTTACAAGGGCCAAGTTGAAGTCTTCGAGTCAGGCCGTATAGTTCTTTCTCCTTTGTGCGTCAGACCTTTGAATGTGAAATAACATCGGTTTTACCTTAAGCACTTCCTGCTATGTTTTTTTTACAGCACATACAACGGGTGTGGGTTATTACGCACTCCTGTTTCCACTTTATTCTGATGCAAATAGTTTGACGTTTCTCATGAGAAAATCATAACTGAGTGCATCACAGAAAATTGAAATCATCCAGAACTTACTTAATAATATACGTAACACCACTATTGAATAACTGGAGTTAACTGTTTGTAGCTAAGGACCAGCTTCTGCATATGTTGTAATCAGTGTTTAAGGGATCTCTGAGGAAAATTACGGTTGATATATTTTGTATTGTAGGTTCGTTGCCAAAGGCTTGTTAATCACGTTATTTTAGATTTGTATTTTAATAGTTTAGCTACCTTATTGATTTACTAAAATGAAACCTGCCATTTTAAAGATGCTGATGATGAGTCTTCTCTTATTTTATCGAAAAATATTGACGCATTTGGCAGCAAAAATCTCGAGGAAACATACCACAGTACTGAATGGAAAATAAACATCAAGTGATTTATCAAAGTTTTTCATAAACAAATGTGGTATAAACGATTGCAAGAACCAACTTTTTTTTAAGAACCCTAGTATATAAAAGGTGTTGGAAGAGGCTAGTATATGTAGCTTTTATTGGTGTGAATTCATCATTTTATAGACGTGAAAATGGAGAAAAAAAGCGAAAATGCCTGAAAGGGCAGAAATATGCTGCCTTTCGGCAGAATTGTCACGTCCACTACAAGCTGTACCAAGACAGTCTAATATAAAGGATGCAAATTAATGTTTGACATAACCACTAGTCTCTATGGATAAATAAAATTTGATTCTGTGACGCACGATAATGTGGCAGGTTACAGACCCTTTAACCTGAGCTGTAAATCAAGCACTAGGCAGAGCATGCACATTAATCTTTTCCATGGGTGCGAGGGTTATTTTACTAATCAATTTAACACATTCTGTCCATTAGATTTAAGTACGCTTGCCCATGGTGTGATGTGCAATCCGTCCCATATGCTTTGATGCTGCTTCAGTGGTTATGAAACGCTATGTAAAAGCTACAATACAATTAGTGAGACTGGATCCATAGACAGAGTATGTCTTAACCACTCTTTCGCCACGTTTAGCATTGCTTAAACTGCTTTCCAAATCACCACTTTTTCTATGCAGCGAGGCTGTGCAGCCATCCCTCCACCCGGTGTGCCGATATGTCAACCGACTGTTTTGAGGTTAAGCAATATTCGCAGTCCCAACACCTGTGCAGATAGTGTAAGAGTATAACGGTCTTAGGGTATGCAGAGTTGTGGACCTCTTAACTAAGAAAGAGAAAGGCAAACATGTATTGTGCTTACCTGTATATTGTGTACACTTGTACATTCACTGTACAAAAGTCAATTTTGTTTGTTTAGGATGAACTTTTCTTTTTTTATGACCTAAGTGAACACCTTCTCACAATCCCCTGACTTTTGCTCCTGGTTTATGATTTTGTGTCAGGATGCATAAATACCAAGACGCGATGGCAAGGAACACGGATTTTTAGAAAATGTGAGGGACTGCCTCTCTAAAATAATAAAGTTATTGGCAGAGCCTCCTGTGTGTTCATGGTAAAAGGTGCAGCAAAAGGGAGTGCAAGCATATAGCTAATGTGATAAACTTTTATTAAACATGTACTCCTCAGCATTTTATTTTCAACTCTGTTTATTAAATATAAATTGAACAGGAAAACAAAAAGGGGGAAACAAAGCAAAGTACATCACTGATAACATGGTACGTTGACTTATCCTTGCGAAAGTTCTTCTATTACAATACGAAAAGACAATAAAGGATGAGGGGATAACAAAGATAAAACAATATGTTTATCAATTAACATAATACATTGGCATAGATTTGTTTTAAATTATAGTGTGTAGCAAAATAGCCAGAGAGGAATAGGGGGCTAGATAAATTCAAAAGTTGACAAGATCCCTATTTTAATAAGAGCTTCCCCAATTTGAGAGAACAAAGGTATTATGGAGGTCCTGGGGGCGCTGACCCAATAGTGGGGTTATATGAGTAGGAATTGTACCTACCAGCGAATTATATTGAAAATGTGTTGGAGCTTGCGTGATGGCGCTAATGAGAAATGGAGTTAATAAATACTCCCCTCGTCAATAGAATAGTGGGGGGGAAGAAAAATAAAAAACAAATAGGAAGGGTGGGGGGAGGGAGATGCGCTAAGAGTGTCCAGGGGGTGGGTAGCTGAAATCCTCTAGGAGGAGGGAGACCCCTCACCATGATCCTGTGGAGTAGGGGGAGACTGGCTTGTACCTCTTGAGTAAGGTAGAAGGGAATCTTCAAATAGCTGCAGCGCTGGAAGTCGTGGAGGGATAAAGCGAGTGTTTTCAATCTGGGATAAGTGTTGAAGTAATGGTTGCCAAGTGTGGGTGAATTTGGTGTCTGTGTGATTAAGATGGGCGGTAAGCAATCCTAGGACCAAGACATGCTACAGCTGAAGAAACCACGTCGCTGTAGGTGGAGGGGAAGGTTTCTTCCCACGTAAAGCTATGGTCTGTCGTGCCGCCCCCAGCATTTGTGCTATTAGGCGCCAATCAGAGAGTGTCGTAGCTGTTAATTGTGGGGGTCTAATGCCCAAGAGAGTCACTGACGGAGAGATGGGTACGGGGAATTCCACCGTATCTTTAATGTGACTGAAGAGCTCCTTCCAGTAAAATGTCAGGTTGGGGCAAGACCACCAATTGTGGATGAAATCACCTGTTCCTCTCTGACATCTCCAACATGTTGGGAGGGAACCTGGATTCATCCGTTGGAGACGGGCGAAGGTAAAGTACCACCGTGTCATAAATGAATAGGCCGATTCGTGTTGGGGGATGCTTTGGTATATTTTAGGTATGTCTCGCCAAAGTCGGTTCCAGTTCTCTGAGGAGACCTCCCCTCCAAGATCCATATTCCATTGGTTTTGGTATGTGTGGGGCTGGGGTTGTTGTGAGTGTTGTAACACTTTGTATGTGTTAGAGATCCATCTCCTAGATCCCTCAAAGGCCCAAACTAGGGCTTCAAAGGTAGTAAGCGATCTAGTCGCTCCTTGTGTGTATGCAGAGGAAAGCAATCAGTGTCTAAGTTAATAATATTGCATTCTTGCATTGTCTGTAAGATGAAACGATTTTTTGAATTGTTCAAAAGTGATTAATGTGGCCCCCTGTAATAAGTCCTGAATTACGCGACACTTGCCCTCTGTCCAAGATTGGAAGGCGTGAGGTTGGAGGGCAGGCGGTAAAGTGGGGTTCTGTGCTATAGGGGTGTTGGGGGATGGGAATGAGGTCAAGCCCCGAGATATCGAAAGTTTGTCTGTTATATCTAGGACAGTTTTTGTAGAGGTAGCTATGTATGCACTACTGGGAAGCCTTGAGAGAGAGAGAGAGAGAGGTTCGCCACCTACGGATAGTGAGGGAGTCAGATCCAATCCTAAATATCGTATCGAACTTTCAGACAATTTCAATGGGATCAGCTTCTGTAATTCTTGAATCTCTGAAGACGGGAGGGTGAGTTTCAGGGCATGGGATTTGGCTAAGTTGATCCTGAAGCCAGCGGCTTCTTCAAAGGAGAGCAGGAGTGATGCTAATTCCGGAAGGGATGAGGCTGGAGTAGTAAGAAACAAAAAGAAGGTTGTCTGCCAATAGAGAAATCTTGTGCTCATATCCCGCAAAAGGAATGCCCGAGATGGTGGGTGAGCGGCGTACAGCAATTGCTAGAGGCTCCACCACCAGGGCAAATAAGAGTAGGGACACAGAGCACCTTTGTTTAGTGCCCCTATGTATAGCAGTGGGAGGAGTGAGGCAGCCATTGATGCGGATACGTGTGGTCGGTTGAGTGTAAGGGGCCATCAATCTGGAAATCATGGTAGGGCCAAATCCTATTCGGTGTAGGACCTCCCTGAAAAAGCACCAGTCCACCCAGTCAAATGCCTTCTCTGCATCCAATGACACCAGGCAGGCAAGAATGTCCCTGTATTGAACTTTTTCGATAATGTGGGCTATACAACGAATATTGTCTGCGCTTTGGCGGTGGCTGATAAATCCAGTCTGGTCTGGGTTGATAATACCAGGTAGATAAGGCTCTAGACGATTTGGGAGGACCTTTGTATAGATCTTCACGTCGGTATTTAAGAGGTCAATGGGTCGATAAGATGTGCAGAGGAAGGGGCTATTACCTGGTTTTAGGACCAACTCTACTTCAGCCTCTGACATGGTTGGAGTGAGTCCAGTGGTGTCAGTGACATTATTAACAAGCATTTGCAATGCAATAGGTCTCACATTTGTGAGAGTTTGAGCTATTGGCCTTGTAAATGACCATGCCTTTTATTTATGTGTTTTGAAAACCTGCAAGCGGTGTGCAAACGCGCTCTTTGTACTTATAGTCATTGCTTACGAGAAGCAAGGCTGGCAGTAACTGCGCCTCTTTTACTGCCAACCTTGATTCTGGTAATATGAGACGTATTGCATCACAAATGCTTGTTTCTACTTTTAGTCTTTCACTTTATCTTGCATTTTTGTTTGTTGAGCTTGTGTAATTATTTTACTACGGATGGGGAAGTTGGTGGATGTAAGAATGAGTATGTGAATGGGTGCAAGTGAGTATTAGAGTGCATCTATGATGATTTATTGAATGCCTAAACTCACTAGTGACTTAAAGGTGCTTTCATTTATAAGACTTATTGGCACTGGCAATGCTTGTTTTGGTTCTTCTGAATGTAGAGTTTGAGTTTAATTTGGGCTGCTATAGACACTGATGCAGGTTAGGGCACACTGTGGTTACCAATAAAGCAGGCACAAAATAAACCACATCTAGCAGGGGTAGTTTGGGCTGCTTGTAAGGGGGAAATGGTGAAGTCTTCATGGAGGCAAAGGGGGAGGGGGAAATACTGGAGTCTGTATGGGAGCAAAGGGGGAGGAGTAGGAAAGAGAACCAGAATCAAAATAAAGTGAGTTTTCTTTTTTTTTTTTTTTTTTACTAAGGGTTACGCTGCACAATGTTCGGTTGCACCTGCAGCTTTTTAAAATGGTTCGTGAATCAACGTAAGTGCTTTGTGTCGTTTTGCAGAAGCGCTTGTGTAAAATATTAGTAAATAACCCTGTATATGTTTATGAACTGAAAAGACTTGGTGAAAGAGGAGAATGTCAGGAAGCGAGAACAGGAGACCGGAGTGGATGGAACAGACCAGAGAATTTAAAGGCAGAAGAGATTAAAGGATAAGGTGAGAAAAAAGAAGTAAAGGCATAAAAATAAGGAAACTCTAGTAAAGCACACTAAATATATAGAAAAGTAACAAAGAACGTGAGGATGTGGAAGAGCAAAAAAGTAGAGAGCGAGAAATTGAGACCTCAGAAGAGCAAAATAAAAGTATTTGAAGGGAACAAGAAAATGTGTGCTGAAGAGTTGTCTGTATGAAAGCAGGGCCGTCAGACATTCATCTTTCTGAGTCAATGAATGAAGTATGTTTAGTTGGGTAGTAGTAGCATATGATATTACAGCGCTTGGAAACATAGGTCATACATAAGGCGCTGCATGACTCACACAGCATGTAAGGCAGGCAAGAGGGGACATGGGGGGAGCAAGAAACAAATGCCTAAGAGGGGAGAGGTGGAAGATGAGAGGGTCATGGGTGAAGGCCACTGTGAAGAAGAGGGTGAGGAGGAGGAAAGTTTGATCTTGACCCCTCATTGTGCCCTGCTCCTTGGAGGCCCTAGCCCTGAACCCAGTTTTCGCCTGGCCTGGGTTCCTGCGCAGTGCTTGTGCGCGCACACCTGATGGTGAAAGCGGGCAGTCATGTGGCATTAATGGCCCGCTCATCCCCTTTGCAACCAAGCATTAACATCCCATAATTAGTGATAAATGTAATAGGTCCCCGCCCTGCGACACCACCCCCACCCAAGTAGGAATTAGTGCAGGAAATAAGTGATGAAAGTGGCGCACCAGCGCCCTTTAACATCCCTAAAGACTTTAGACTTCTCAGCCCGCCCGTGGACTGAAGGCCATCTTCATGGGCTTGTTTAACAAAGGATGGGGCTGGGGGGGCCTCCTGCTTGAAACCTGCTACACCACAAAATGCAATCCTGGTCTATGTCCGAGCAGCTGTTTAAAGAAGCAGCGAAAGTTAAGAACAAGCAGCCCTCCGGCTACACACACCCTCACACAATGCCGCAGCACTGCCACTAACCTGTTCAACGGTGCTGGGTGGGACGGGAGCGGCACACCCCCCCGGCTCCAAACATCTAACAGCCTGGCCCAGCTACAAACGGCAACAAAGTCCTCGCCACCCCAGTGCACTTCACATGGAGCTCTTGAGCGGCCTCACGTTACGGGGACAGAGTGTGAGCAAACATAGACAGGGTGAGGGGAGGAGAGCAGTGCGCAAGCCGTCCGGAACCGCGAACGTGCACATCGCCTGTCCCGGCGCGTGCACTGCTCCTGTCCCCCTTCCGAACAGAAACTGACGACAATAGATCTCGCCAAGGCAAGCAGCATGCGCCGCGTTGCTAGGCAAGACCTAAAAAGGGGCAGAAGGTGATTTTTGAGCTGCGGATAGAAGGTGCAATAAAAAGCAACAGTGAGACCATCAGGCCGAGGGTTTTTTCCTTGTGGGAGCTGTTTTAGTGCTTTTGCTATCTCCCCCAGCGATATTGGCTCATCTAGAAGACTTGTGTGATGGGAGCTGATAGGTTCCCGGGGGCAGGAGTCAAGGAAGGAGGCAATATTTTCTGGGGCACAAGGGTCAGCTGTGTACAACTCTTTGTAGAAGCTTTAGAGAGTTAGGCCTTTATCAAGTTCAGATGTGGCCCAAGAGCCCTCTGGTTGCCTAAGCTTGGAAATGTGGGCACGCGTAGCTTGGGTCTTCAGGCGTCGCACAAGGCACTTACCCACCTTACCTCCACCCGTATAGAATTTTGTTTGAGAGCTAGTAAGGCGCGTTCTGCTTTGTCGATGCGATGTAGGCGTAGCTGGCCTCGCAGCGCTGCAAGCTGTTTTGTAGCGAGGGTTGTTGATCTTTTCGCTCTAACGCTTTGTCGGCAGTGAGGGTCGACTCAAGGAGACAAGCTTCCCGGGAGCGGGCCATACCAATAGACAAGATAACTCCCTGGATAGTTGCCTTGAAGGCATACCATCTGACAGATTCAGACGTGTCTGAGGTGTCATTGACTATAAAGAAGGCCTCAATCTCTTTCCGTATGCCTGCTTCATCCACTGGGTCGTGCAGGGCTTGAGGAGGGAATCTCCATTGGGGGTGAGCTTTGCGCTGTATGTTGGGAGGTTGGAGAGAAATCGAGACATGGGCATGATCAGAAATTGAGATGTCAGATATCTCCGCAGCAGTTAAAAGAGAAATCAGGGGAAAGGATAGCAAGTACTAGTCAATTCGCGAATATGAGCGATGGACGTGGGAAAACAATAAATAGTTTGTGATGTCAGGGTGGAGGTATCTCCAGGCATCTAGTAGACCTAAGTTAGTGATGCTATTCTTAAAGGCCGCCGACATAGCGCCTGTGTCCATGATATGCTGGTGCGCTGCTGTCCCAGCATATCCCACACCAGCTTGAAGTCTCCCCTGAGGATAATCTCATCCTCCAAAGGTTTTAGCAGGTCTCATAGGTGGCAGCGCAGGAACATATCCTGTGGTTGATTAGGTGCATAAATGTTTAGAAGAATCAAATGACGTGTGCCCCATTGTATCTGAAGTGTAAGAAATAGACCCCCAGTGTCCCTCACCACCCCAGTAGTCCTCCCTGCGATACCAGCCCTCGGTAGTATGGATACTCCAGCGGTCTTGGTAGAGGAACAGGCCCAATATTGTAGTGAATATTTAGGGTGTGCCATGAGACGAGTGTCTGCGGAGACCAGGTGGGTCTCCTGGAGGAATATAAAGTCAGGGGCTTGTAGAAGCAAATAGTGCCAGACCTGGCGTCTCTTATTGGGGGAGTTAACTCCCTTCACATTGAGTGAAAGAAACTTAAATAGAGTTATCATTGACATCCCGGTAGGAGTATCCACAAGGTGGGAATGTATAGGTAGCTTATGTAAACGCTAGTACACATGGGACCACGAGAGACAATGAGATGTGGGAGAGTGCGTATTATGCTGCTTAAGTGAGTAGGGGTCGCCAAGTTACAGAATAGGTTAGTCGGGTTGGAGAAATCCAGCCATGTCCCCCTCTCGAAAGACCATCTACGGGGTAGTGATGGTGAAGGGAAGAAGGGTTGGGGGGAATATCATCAACAACAAACTACAAACAGGGCCAACCAAGTTCAGTGTCGTCAAGGAATAGCCCATAATTCACAGAATGGGCCACTCTGAAGAGGTAGTTCTTCTATGTGACACTATAGTCGTGGGGGAAAGTGGCAGGCGCAAGCAGATTTCCAGGTCTCCGCTTCCGGCAGCCCACTGCACGAGATGCAAAAGGATTCACCAACCGCCAACACGCACTGGCAGGAGTGAAGAGTAGATGTCGTATTGGTCAAGGGCAATGCTAGGGGGTCCATTACAAAAGCAAGTTTACCCATGTTTCCATAGCAGAGGTTCATCTATCCATCGCCCTGAGGTACCTGGTTCTGTTGCATACATTTGGGCCTCCATAAGTGGACTTGAGTACAGAAAACCAGAATAAATCTTGAGGAATCGGAGCTATGAGTGTGTCTAGTTAAATCATTCCGTATGACCAGGAGTTCGAGGTTGTGGGAGAGAGTCATTCAGGGTCCGGAAGTGATTGATAATGTCTTGCTTGCCTGGAGATGAGTCCTGGTCCTTGGGATGCTTCCTGCACTTAGGCGGTGGGACAGTAGACCATTCCAGTCGGAAAAGCTTTCCGGGTCGTCCACGTGGAGATGGGAAGACTCCCTTGCCCTGCTCCAACGGGAGATGGAGAAGCTCTTTTGCTTCATTGAGCGAACAAAGGGTTCGGCGTTTGCCCTCCTAAGAGAACATCTTCTCAAAGGGATGGCCCCACTCGTACTTGATCGTAAGTTCACGCAGTTTGTCCGTAACTGGTGTAAAATCCTTGCATCTGCGTAGGGTGGGCTATGTCTTGAAAGATTTGGATGGAGTATACGTTGTATGACAAGGCTGCGGCTCCTTGGATCTTTTTCAGGATGGCTTCTTTTTCAACAAAGAAATGGACCTGTGTTAGTATATCCGAGATGAAGTCTGTGCACCCCCTAAGCCAGGGACTCGTAAGCTCTATCCAGAGCGGGCAAAGAGGCGTCATCATTTTCCCGGGTCGCCTTCAGGAGGTCCGCCGTGAAGGTCATGATGTCTTCGCCTTCTGCTCCACGTGGGACCCCCGATGCGTAGATTATTACGCAGACTACGATTTTCGAGGTCTTCGTGCTTGAGCTGTAGAGTGATGATTTGGTCTTCCAGCTCTGCCATCTGACACCAGAGACTTTCGTGGTCTTCTGTTCTTGCGTCCATCGTGTGCTCGAGATCGTCTACTCATCCTCCAATTTCAGTGACATCCCTCCGGATGTCCTGTAGCCCGGATTTGAAATCTTGTTTAAGCGATCCGATCTCAGCCTTGATTTCCTGTAGGAAAGAGTTAATGAAGACCTGTGATCGAGACTCCATGCGGCCCCCCCTCCGGCTCCAGTTCCGGAGAGTCTGAAGCAGGCTGTGCCTGGGCATGGGATCTTATCCATAGTGAGGTCACAGGATTATCTCTAGATATGGTAGGGTCTGGGTCCTTGTTAGCTTTAGATCTAGGCATGGTTAGCGAGTGTCCATTGGCAGCGCCTCAATAGTCCTGAAATAGATATACTGCCAGTACAATAGCTGCGCTGTAGGATATGTAGCGTATGCACTCATTTCCAAGACCCCGCAGTTTGGCGCTGCGAGAGGACCGCAGACCGAAAGGAGAGGGCTGAGAGATCAGGATTCAAGGGCGAGTTGGATCACCCTGCTCTCCAATCCACGTGCAGGGGAAGGCCCAGTGGATGTGACCAGGTTAAGATGAACTCAATAAGGCAGGAGGATTCCAGGTAGGTTTCCCAAATAATTCATCTCAGTATGAATAGCCGACCTCCCGGGCCCCTGCTTTGGGTTTTCGGTACAGCTCCCTGCCAAGAGGCCAGTCAGGGCCTCGGTCCCCAGCCGAGGGTGCAGGTCACAAGTTGGCTGTGGGTGCACTGCAGCAGATCCAGCACAGAGGCAGTCTCAGGTGTATCTTTCAAGTGAAGTTTCCAGGGTTCCGGGGATCTAATTTGTGCGTCTGGCAGCTAAGTAGACACTAGGTGGGGAGTAACCTGGAGTAGGATGGTCTAGAACGCAGCGTTGCCCTCTTCACTGATGTCCGCTGGCTGCTAGGGCCGCTGATGGTGCTTATTGCTCCCCCCGCATCATCGGAATGAGATAGCTTTCAGCACGTACCTTTTCTCATACAATGATATACAACACTAATAATTAACATAATCTCAAATCATAAAAGATGTTACACAGTTCTTTCTTTTGTACTTTATATTCATTCCCTTGTGGCCCCAAGAACCAATGGTACATATTTCTTTACGCTTTCTAAAGAAGAGAATAAGACATAAATTTTGTTAAATACTGTTCTCTAAAGTAAAAGAAGGCGCATGTTTAAAGTGGATTTGCACCCGAATAAGACGCCATGCTTTCAATATGCCTCATTTGCACAGTGAGTCGATGGCCTTCACATCAAAGTTTTCTAACCTCATGGTGGGAAGGAGTGCCGGAAATGGAGACCCCACATTCCAAAACTCCCTGCTCTTGTGTTTTTTCTGGGATACTTCCCAATACTTAGTTTTAGGAATGAGCTTATTCCACATTGCCCAGCTTTTTGCCTGGTATCGCGTCATTGTTTGAGTTGTAACTTTGCCATAAATCACAAAACAAGATAATTCCTTAATACCTGGCTCCAAAACGTCCTTGGTAATGACCCAAGGTGTCCCCGCCCCTGATCTTTACATAGATTTGGACAAAACATCACAAAATGAAAGAGGTCCTTGTGGCATTTGCCTCCTAAAACTCTTTATTTTGTGATGTTTTGTTCAAATGATTTCTTTCTTTTCCAACTGGTCCAATGTTCTTGAGTCCCACTCCTGGAAAGTGAAAAAAGTCTGCACTTTTGACGATTTCTTAACATTAACTGGTGTTTTTGATACAGTGAGACATGAAACAGGTCTGTTAGCAAAGAAATGCCACTTTTTTCCAGTGCCCGAATAGCTGACACCAGGTGTTGATCACTTCTTTCTTTTTTATTAGCCATGGCATGCTTATGTTTGAATTTAGCTTGGGCTTGTGCTGCTTTAGTGTATATTCTAAGCCAAGAGCAGTGACAGAGGTTTCTAGCTTTCTGTAAACTTTGATGGCTCGTGTTCTTTTCTGTCCCTTATGCACAACTAATTGGATGAAGATGCCAAACGTTTGGCCACAAATGTGAAGTTCTATATAGCATGTATGTAATTTGTTTTTTAATAACTAACTTATGTCCAAATCCAAGGCATTTGTGGGGAAGCCTCTGGATCAGTAAAGCAGTTTGTTCCAAAATCCCCAGTCCTGAAAGGCTGACATTTTCACACTCCATCACTCTGCCCAGAATGAGATTTGGTTACCTTCTTTGACCAGGTGACAGAACAGTATTACAGCTGTAGGTTAAACATTAAAAACTGGATTTTCATTCTTCGATTTGTTTTTCTAAAACGAACAGTGATGAGCAGAAAAGGAGATAAGATAAGGGAACATGTTTATTTTGTGCATGTTCATTAAGGGAAATATTGAATCTCTCTTCTGTTTCTACACATTTTGATCTAAAACGCTTAAAAAAAAAATCGAACCTATAATGATTCTAATATCTTTCTGCAACAAATGACTGATTTGTGGTGTGTTTAATTTCACCCTACACATTTGACTTTTGCTCTTGTCTGCAACCATACTATCTTTATCAGGTGAAAAAGTAAGTCGCCAAGCTTTTAAGTAGTTTGTGGGAAGGGTCACTGTGTGACCATGTGCATTAAGGAATATAAAATTCTCTTAAAAACTTTAAACAATTATTGTGAGTCACCCCACAATTCCATGACCTTACAAAAGGAACTCCGCCTTCGGACTCTGAGGGATTCGGTCATACTGTCACAAAACCCCTCTAGTATTTGAAATATATTATAACATACAACAGGGGGTACTTTACCCCATATATTATGGCTAGAAAGTCGTAGTCCATATCTAAATTTATCAGCTCATTCCGTAGCCTGTCTCTTGGGATCAAGTTGAAAGCAGACCTAAAATGCAAGAAAAGTACATACAGGGGCATTTTCTTTACTGTGCTGTATTTATGAACAATGTGGAGAAAGGCCAATAGTTGGCCAGTAGTGGTTAGAACTGATTGGAAGTCCCCTTCTGTATTATTAAGGATACTCCACTCCTCTTCCTTATCCTTTTTCAATATAATTTGCAGTCAGTATCACTTGAGTGTAACGCACCTGTAAGATTTGGTCTTTTCTCGTACAAAGGAATGATATCACTATTTATCCATAAGGCTGGGCAGGTCTGATGTGCTGATATTTCTACAAAAAAGGTGGAAATTAATGATAACTAATGGATCCTCCCATCCCTGAAGATCTTTTAATACTTCAGAGGGAATTCTATTCAGACCAGGAGCCTCATCTCCTGCCAAATAGATATTGTCTTGCTGCATTTGTTTTCTGTGAAAATAGCAACAAACATTTCTCTTGGTTGCTTGCTGGTTGGCCTGAGCTGTATCAATTCCAGATATTATTTGTAATGCTACCGCCTGGCCCAAGTCTTTGAATACTTTAAGACGTTGTGGATAACATAGAAAAAAGATACCCAATCATACTTGGCACTGTGAGCACCAAGTTGGTCAGGACTCCTCCTAAACCTTATGGATTTTTATTCCATTATTTTTAGGTTTCCTACTCAGCTGCAGAAACTTCGCCTTCTTATGTTGTGTTAAGATACTCCTTTTTATTTTAATTTTATTTTTCTTACTAGCAATAATTTGTAGTATTTTCGAGACGCCCGGATTTGGTCCGGATTGCTCTAATCTGTAGCTTAATGACTTTAGTTTTTCCTTTACTGGTTTGCTGTCATCATCAAAACAACCTGCCAAGTAGGGGAGCAAGGTGTCTCTTGTTGGTTCTCAGACCACTGATAACTGGTGGCTGGATAACTAGAAGTATGTTTTGGCCATCTGTGTAACTTCGCTCTTCTCCACTCTTACTTGGGACAACCCCTTAATTATATTTTTCTCTTTTGTTATCATTTTCTTCCATCTCTAGTCTTCATTCTTCCAACTCGAGTAAAGATTGCTATGACGGATCACTCCTACCATTGAATTAATCACCCAGGAGCTGTTAAACTCTGGAATATCTAAGCGACTGACAGACATATTTTCTTTTACATCCAAATCCAAAGCATTTTGATGTCTTTCCAGTTCCCAAGATACATCACAGTTCTCATAAATGGGCCAATCTGCTTTCGGTGGAATATAGTTCCTCTCAATTGATGCCCTTTAATTCATTAGGCTATGCAAATCCTGATTTTTCGGAGGACTTACTAGCACGGAGTAAGTTTTATATCTCGTAGAAAGAATTCAAACATTTTCATTTGAGATCCATTTTTGGAAGGTCATGCTTTGAAGTCTGAATACATACAGCAGTCTTCAGCTCTGATCAAACCCCAGGTTCACTTCCCCATTCACCTAGTTTATTTATTTTTTTCTCCCCAAAAATACTTTATTGATTTTTACAAGGTATACAGAAGGCATATATACGGTAAAGCGAGTGTGTCCCAGTTTACATGTGCGTATAAGGCTTTATGCGCCTTTATGGACACCATGAGCCCAACCAGACGTCTGTTGGTAAAAGAGCGAGGGACAGGCTAAGGAAGAGGAAAAGGAAAGAAGAAGAAGAAGAAGTAGTAATGAAGAAAAGGGGGCGGGGCACAGATAGACAGTACATATTTGATACACAGGAGAATTATTGGCGACTTTACATACTTTGACGTTCTGGTACACATAATAAAGAACATTTCACATACATACAATAATTCAAGTGTAACAGCAGTGAGGTCCCCGATTATGTTCTCTCTGGCAAAGGCTTTATTCATGGGGGTTCACAAGAGCCTAGACACGCGTCCAAGGATTTCCAGATCAACCTGGATGACTGCTTCCAGGGGGAGTTATGTGGCGCTATGTTGTTCGCCCCCCTGAGATGGATGATCCAGTTTTTCCAGCCCTTGTATGTAGTCTTGCTCGTGTCCTTCCAGTTGGCAAGAACCATTTTCACTGCCGAAGTTAGTAAAAGGTCATATAGATCCTTGTCAGAGTCATTTCTCAGGTTTGTGTTTATGCATGCCGTGGGCAAGTTGAAGGAGTCTCTGACCATAGTACACTGAAAGACACCACTTCTGAGGGCAAAGACTTTGTCCCTAAAACGATTTAAGTACATTACACTGAAAGATAAGGTGGATTAGATCCCCTGTGTCCCAATGGCAGTTCCAGCATGTTGCATCTTCCCTGAGCCCTAGTGTAAATAACCAGTGCGGGGTCCAAAATGCCTTGTGTAGTAGCCAGTATTTGGTTTGGGCGAGAACCGTGGAGATCTTATTACGTGAGACAGATCTCCGTACTGCGGGCCAGTTCTTTTGGTGGCTCTGGGTGCAGTTGCCCCCAGAAGTCCATAACCTTACTATTAAGTCTGGAAGCCTTTGGGCGGAGGAGTTTGTATATTTGCGAGACTTGGTGGCCCAGTTTGTTAATATTTGTCACGAAAAGGGGGATTGACGTTTGGGCGGTAGTTAGTTTGGCTTTTGTGAGGGCTGATCTAATTTTAGGAAGTTGTAGAACTCAATGTCCTCCAGGCCATACCTCGCCTGAAGGGCTGAGAATGTAATTGGGTATGTGTTGTCTTCTAGTTGATGGGGGAAGAGTATTCCTTTCTTAATCCATGTGTCTAGGGATAGGATTTTGCCTTTGTATATTATCTTGCTGTTGGCCCAGAGTGATTCCAATTTAGACCCTTTAATGCTATGCTCCAGTTTTTTATCGATTTTTTTTTTTTAAGTAATGCTACTTTTGTGTTTTTAAAAATGGACATGGAGGTAAGTGGGTGTTTGAAATGGCCCTTTTTGCAGGGTCATCCCTAAACTTTTTGCCTTCCTCATGTATTTTTTCTGACCCGTTTGTGTTGATTTTTTTACTCTGGGCACTTTACCACTGCTGATCAGTGCTAAAGTGCATATGCTCTCCCTTTGTAAATATGATATGTGAATTGGTATATCCATGATTGGCTTATTTGGTTTACCTGTTAGTCCCTAGTAGCGTGGCCTGTGTGTGCCCAGGGCTGGTAAACCAAATGCTGCTGGTGGGCCTGCAGCGCTGGTTTGCGCCACCCACAGAAGCAGCTTATAAAGTGTATCTCAGACCTGCCACTGCAGTGTCTGTGTGCAGTCTAGAACTGCCATCTTGGCTGTGAAGTGCACCCACTTCCCAGCCCCTGAACCTTCCCTTGGCATCATGTAAGCCACCCCTATGGTAGGGTGCATTGTATGTGTAAGGTAGGACATGCTCTGATGTGTGTAGCATGTCCTGGTAGTGAATTACACCCCATTTCGTTTTTCACTACTGTAAGGCTACCTGTTCTCCATAGGCCAGAATGGGCAGTTTGACTATTACACTCTATAGTCCTAACTGACCCCAGGAACAGGGTAGAAAAACGAATTTAGTATGCCTGAGCTCAGAATCTTAAAATACATCTTTTAGTGAAGGTTATTTTTATATTCTGTGTTTGAAAATACCACTTTTAGAAAGTAGGTATTTTCTTGCCTAAGCCTTCCAGTGTGCTCTGCTGTTATGTGTATTGGCTGGCTGGGTTTGGAGTGACAGGGCTGGGGAATTCCAGGAGACAGGGTGAGGTGTCCCAGTGGTGAATGGAGAGATCTGCATCTAGATGGGTGGGAGGAGTTGCACCTGGGACCTGAATAGAGCTGTGCCTTCCCTCCACAATGCTGGCTCCACCTCCTGTGGTGCGTCTGATGTATCTGCCCTGCACCCTGAAAGGAAAGAAGCAGCCTGGTAAACAAAGTGCTCCAGGACTGAGCAGAACTGGTTCTGGCTGGGTTCAGTGACTTGTGACTCTTTAGAACAAAGACTTCTGGGGTATAAATATCTGTGCTGAAACCCCTACAATTTGTATTGCCCCTGAATCTCAAGACCAACCTCTGTCCGTGGAACTGAAGAAAGCTGCAGGAGAGGACTGTCCTGGTGTTGTGTGCTGTTCCCTGGATTGGCCTGCAGTGGTTTTCATTGGACTGGAAAAAGGAGTGAAAAGGAGCTGTAAGAGAACGTTTTAATCTTGAACCTGCACTCACCCAAGTGCTAGAGAGAGAGCAAGCCCCCTGACTGAAGTCTCAGGACCAGTAGACTTAATTTCGTCGCTAAAGCCTAAAAATCATCGCCCTGCACGTTTGCGGCCAGAAAATCATCGCTACAGCTGCTGAGCGTAAAGAAAATCGTCGCATCACTGCCCCTGAAGGCTCGCTGGCCTGATCATCGCCCTGCGCGTTTGCGGCCAGAAAATCATCGCTACAGTTGCTAAGCGTAAAGAAAATCGTCGCATCACTGTTGCTGAAGTCTCGCTGGCCTGATCATCGCCCGCACGTTTGCGGCCAGGAAATCATCGCTACAGCTGCTGAGCGTAAAGAAAATCGTCGCATCACTGTTGCTGAAGTCTCGCTGGCCTGATCATCGCCCCTCACGTTTGCGGCCAGGAAATTATCGCTACAGTGACTGAGCGTCTGGAAAATCGTCGCTAACCCCCGTTAGCTAGCGGCCGTGACCAGAGCGTGAGGAAAAACATCGCTAACCCGCCGGAGCGACATTTCTTGTGGATTATTTGCCAACATCTCAGAACTGTGAGTAAGAGGGGTCGCGGAGACCACTGTCCTGAACGGAACTTTACCTTACCCATTGGAACTATTTTTGCAGCATCCAGAGAGAACTATTTTTGTACAGTATTTTCCTCGTTATCTGGTCTTGTGATAAGTCTCTATAAATATAACTATTTTCTTTGATAACTTCCTGTGTTGTGTCCCTTTGTAGTGTTCCTCACTGTACTTACTGTGTATGATCATCAACGCTTTACACACTGCCTCTGAGATTAGCCTAACTGCTCATGCTACGTTACCACAGGGTGGAGCAGGGGTTGTCAAGGGGGGGCAGCCCTTCACTCTGACTTAGAAAGAAGGGTCCCTGCTTGGCAGTGGCCATCCACTGCCAACCAGAGACCCCCATTTCTAGCAGTGGGTATAATTATATTTGTTGTTAATAGTGCAAGGGGACTTAGAATGTTAAGAATGGCCCTCTCAACCTCAAGCCATGCCGGGGTGTAGCCTGCACGAGGGGTAATCCAGTATGAGCCTTGTTTCGCCAGGAAAGCCATCTGATATAGTCTGAAATCTGCTAAGTTCACCCCTCCTAGTGTTTTATCTAGTCTTAGTTTTTTGATGCTGAACCTTGCTTTTTTCCTGCGCCGTAGGAATTTAGATATGAGGTTATCTATTTTGTGGTGGAAGTCATCCGTAAGGAGGAGCGGGAGCATGCTGATGAGCTAGTTAACCATCGGGTGATCATCATTTTGATAGTGTCGATTCTGCCCCACCATGTTTTATGAAGTTTGCTGACCAAGATTCCAGAAGCTTCTTTATTTTCCCTAGTAGTGTTTTCTCGTTCTGGTGTAGGGTATCTATCATGTTGTTACCAAATTCAATGCCTAGATATTTGATGTATCCTGTTTGCCATGTTAACCCAGACTCTCCCAGGATATCTCTCGTGCAGTAGATGTTTAATGGTTTGAGTTCTGATTTATCTCTGTTGAGTTTGTACCCTGAGAGGCTGGAGTATCTAGTGATTGTGTCCATCAGTGCATCAATTGATGCCCTCGGTTGTTCTGTTAAAATTAGTATGTCGTCAGCGTATGCAGCAAGTTTTATTTGGACGTCATTGATGTCCACCCCTTTAATATTTGTGTCTGCCTTGGTGTCCCTGATAAGGGGTTCCAATGCTAGCAAGAATAAGGATGGGGATAGAGGGCAACCCTGTCTAGTGCCTTGTTGTAGCTTGAGAGGTTCGGAGAGGGATCCATTAACGACAATACGGGCAGATGGGTTTCTATAGAGGGCCATAACTATACGTGTATCGGGGGGGGGTGGAATTAAATACACAATCTACTTGTCCATGGGGCAGGTTGCTTCATAAATCTACTTTAAGGGCCCAGCAGCTCCCACACGATAAGGTTTTACAAAACCTATGCCTAAACAAGTCACGGATTGACAAAACCAAAAGGCTGACCACCAATTTCAGACCTACTGGCTTTGCCAATGCTTGTTAATTTTTGTTTCCCACAATCTTATTTAAACTGGTTACACTGCTTTACCATTATGAATATTTTTGGGAAATACAAGCATACATCAACATGTTACTAAATGATGCTGCAAAGATATGGTACCTAAAATCTTAGAGTAGTTTAGCAAAATGTTTTTTTACCTACTTGCATTTTTTTGTGAACATTTTATTTTGAAAGCAAAGAATCATCACTCTTGCTTTCAAGCTTCGGCAAATATGAGCATATAATCAGAGAGCATTCTGGGAGCATTATACATAGCCTCATATTACTAAACTTCGAAAACGTGTGTACACATTTATACTGGAACCGTCAGTAGTGCAGGCCGAGCTTACAACATTTACTTTTAGTGCTCACCCTAATAATACAGGCTTTGCATTAATGAACTATAAATACAAGCTTGAACAGCATTTAACACATGGACACAAATATTACCTTTACTGCAGACATTGCCCTTTCCTGATCCATAATGTGGTACGGTAAACTGGCAGCCAAAGGGTTTGTGCTGTAGGGGGTTGGGCCTACTTGTCCCAAGGACAAAATACACATGAAAACTTGTTGCCCTTGACCCCAAACAATATGTCCCGGGCGTCGGGCTATAGGAATTCCACATCCCTGTGTATAAACCTCTCCTAGGTTGAAAGATTGCATGCATCATTTTGGGAAGGCCCAAGAAACCCTATCGAAGGCCTTCTCCGCATCTAAGGTGATTGCTACAGCCTGTTCAGCCTTAACAGCGGCATGCTCTGTAATGTGGCACTGTAGGCGGGTGTTGTCGTTAGACATGTGAGTGCGGAGGAAGCCTACTTGGGAGTTACTTATTAGTTTTGGTAGAACCGAGTTGAGTCTGACCGCTAGGATATTGGCGTATTAGGGATATAGGCCTATAGTTTTTCGTTGAGAGATGGTCCTTCCCCCTCCTTCGGAATGACTATTTTATTAGCTTCCATCATAGTCTGCGGCGTGGACCCTTTAGTAGCTGTGTGGTTAAAAACTTGTTTCATGTTTGGTTTTAGTTGCTCTAAGAAGGTTTTGTAAAAAGAGGCTGTGAACCCATCCGGGCCAGGGGCCTTGTTGTCTTTTAAGGATCTGACTGCCATTTCAATCTCTGTGTAGCTAATTTCTTGTCCTAGCTTAGTTTTCTCTTCTCTGTTAAGCTGCGGCAATTTTAGTTTATCGAGGTATTTGGTACATTCTTCTAAGTTCAGCGGATGTTCATTCTTATAGAGTTCCTGATAGAACTCCTTGAAGGTTCTAAGGATGTCTTTGTGTTTGGTATGTGTTCTGTTGTCAGGGTCTTTAATGGCTGAGATAACAAACTGGTTGCATTTGTGTTTGAGATAGGAAGCAAGTAATTTCTCCGCTTTATTAGCTTTGCATAGATTAAGAGCTCTAAATGTATTAAGCCATAGCCCTGCCCTCTCGCTTAGGATTTTCGTTGTACTAATTTTTTTTGTGTTAGCGCTGCGAGGAGCTCGCTATTCTGTAGGGAAGTAGTATGGGACTGCTCCAGAGTTTTGATCTCCTGTTCAAGCTGGTTCAGTCTCTGGTTGGTACCCTTGTTGATTTTAGTCTTTATTCCAATTAATGTGCCCCTGATAGTAGCTTGCAGCGTATCAGTGTTAGTGCGCGGAGTGTCATTGTGTTTAGGGTAGTCTATTATAGCCTACTCTATCTTTTTTTAATTTTTTTATCTGCAGGGTCTGAGAGTACGCCGCTGTTTATGCACCATCTCTTTGGAACAGCCTCGTTATGCCACCCAACCAGTTTTAGACTGATACACGAGTGGTCCGACACCAGCCTTGGGGCTCTGTCTGTGTGCTCAATTAGGCGTGGGTGAGAGCCGGAAATTAGGATGTAATCTATCCTGGTGTATGAGTTGTGTGTGTTGGAGTAAAAGGTGTAATCTCTGGTGTCTAGATGCTGGAGGTTCCACGCGTCTTTAAGGTTATATTTGGCGCATATGGTTTTGAGTACCTCTTGTGAGCTCGTGGGGTGGTATTGGCAGTTGGGTTGTCTATCTGTTATGTGGTCTAAAGGGATGTTGAAATCCCCTGCTACCACCGTGAGGTCGTTTTGGGGAAACCTTTCCAGCGTACTGGACACCTCCGACCAGTAGGCTGGATCATTCGTATTAGGGCCGTATATGTTTGCTACGTGGATTGACTCTTCTCCCCTTCTCAAGTGTGTGACCAGGAGTCTGCCCTCATTGTCGTGGGCCTGTGAGTCTAGTGAGATGTTGGATCTTTTCAATATAAGGGTAATTACCCCCTGTTTCTTTTTAACAGCAGGCAAGTACGCCATCTGTGAGATCCAATTACTTTTAATGAGTTTTGCATCTTCCTCAGACAGCTTAATTTCCTGTAGTAGGATTATATCCCCTTTGGTTTTGGCTAGGTAGCCTAGAATTTTCGTGCATTTGATTGGGTGGTTAAGACCTTTAACATTTAGAGACACTATGTTGAGGTCAGTTGCCAGGGTGAGTGTGTTATTGCTGGCCATCAGGTGGAATATTCTGTGATAGCTGCATTGGTTCTATTCATCGTGGACCCCCACATTGCTGACTGGGCCCGGGAGGGGAAAGGTGACGATAGGGGACCACTTCCGCCCTCCTCTAGACCTGTTTCAGATGTGTTCCTCGTACCTCTTAAGTACAGTCTTTGAAGCTTTTTCTGGTACTCTTGCGAGCCGGACCTCCCTTCTTGATCTTGCAAATAGAAGTGCCACCCCTCTGTTCTAGGATAAGAAGAAATTAAACCGGGAAAAGAAACTAGAAAATAGAAAAAGTAGAGAAAGCACAGACTGAGAAGCACGTCAGTACATGAAGCAATCTGTAACCTCTGGAGTTCCTCCCCCCGCCACCATCCCCCACCACCCCTCCCATCACTGCAAACCTCGTATGTCGGAGGTGCGACGGCAGGATCGTCGTTCCATCTCACAGAGGACAAATGTTAACATAGATCTGTATGGTAAGTCTCCCTATGAGACTACTTGATCTAGTTTCCTGCAAGGCACTGAGAGAGGTGGACCTTATGGCCCTGAGGCTAACTTTGTTTGGTGTCTCACATCAGTTACATTGTCCATAACCAGAGTCCCATTATAACAAGTTAAAAGGATACAAGATTAGGACCTTCGCGTCTTTGATGACAACAGTTGTCGTGGCCGCAGCAACATATGGTGTATTACCATGCGAGGTAGATATTGAGTTGGGTAATGAGGTAGGTATTGGTTAAGTAATGAGGTAGGTATTGGTTAAGTTTCCTTATTAGATGTGGTTATTAAACGCTGAGAGAGAAGTAGGTCCTTTGGCCATGACTACTAAAGTTATTTGACCCTCGGGTCACTGCTTCATTGACCATGACCGAGTCATATTGTAACAGGTTAAAAAGGATACGAGTGCCGGTTCATGAGCTACCGATGTCTTCACTTGACGTAGCAGCAGCATCGTAGGGTGCGTGTCAGTACGAGGTTGATAATTCGTTAAGGGATCCAAGGTGGTTTTTGCTTCACCCCGTGCCAGGGTCAGGAGAAGATCTTCTCTTGCTAGTGGGCTAGTGGCGGGTTGGGAAGCCTCCATGTCTTGAGCTGTTGGGCCTTCCAGAAATGACGTTAAGATCCTTAGGGTCATTGAAGTAGTGTTGCCTACCCCCATCGGCTACTCAGAATTTTGGGACGCCAACGAAGGAGAACTGCATGTTCCTGCTTCTGTGCTTGTCGCGTAGGGCAAGAAATCCCTTCCTGGTGTCGACCATGAGCTTGGAGTAGTCTTGAGTGAAGATGATCTTATGTCCATTCCATATTATCTGTTGACTTCTTCGAGCGTGGCTAATGATAGCTTCTGTGTGTTGGGATCTCAGTGGTTTGCAGCTAATAGGTCGGGCAACTTGTCTCGCCAAGGGATTAAAAATGGGTACTCCGTGTGCACGGTCTAGTTCAAACTGGCGGTCGAATTTTATATTGGTAAGTTTTGGTATCCAGTCCTCTAGGAAGGCTAGACATGAACCTGCTGCGTCTTCTGTGCCCTCCGGGACCCCCAGTATACGGATGTTCCCCCGGCGATTTCGGTCTTCTAGCTCCGCTGATTGTCGTTGGCAGTGTTGCGGTAAGCTTTGCTAAGGCCTTCATCTCCTGGCCTGAGTTGGCGTTGGAGTCCTTTATGTCACTGATTCTTTGTTCGGTCTTTGCTAGCCTGTTATTCACTGTATGTAGATCAGCCCTGACTGCTGCGATTTCGAGTTGGATAGCGTCAGTAGGCTGTTTTGTGGATTTGGCTAGATCGTGGACATCTGCTAGTTTTTTCGATATCATGTCTAGGGTACTGGAAATGTCCGGCTTCGTTTTGATCGGGGAGTCTGAGGTTGTTGGCTCACCCTTGCTTTTTTTTAGCTGCTGTTGGTGTAGCCTTGCTTCTCTGTCTGCCATACTCTCTTCCCCGCGCGGTTCCTCTATGCCTTAATCGGTGTTCGTTTGGTGCTCCCGACTTCTCACGGTGCCTCTGCTGATGGCTTCCTGTTGCTATCTTCCTGTCGATCCTTGTGGGATCTCACGTGGCGGTTAGTATTCTAGCGGGTTTGCCTTAGGTACACTGTGTACACTGCTACTTAAACCTGCATGGAACGCTCTGCTACCGTGTTTCCTTCAGGTGAGAGAACCTCTGCTACGCTTCACTTCTTTCTTTTCTTGTCAGAGTAAGGTTCACAATGGAGACTCCAGGTAGCGGTAGCCCTTATAGCCGGGGTAAAATTGGAGCAGTGTCCGTTTCCCCCACCCCCGTTTGCGCCGTCTTCCCCTGGAGATTTAGTACATGCGTGATGCAGGTGCCTTGATGAGGTATGTGTTCCGCGTTGCGTGGTAGTATGCAGAAGAGGCTCCCCCTCTTCGGCAGCAAGTTGCACCTGCGCGGGGGAGACGCGGCGTGATCGACTAGCGTAGCTTGTTGCTTGTTTTAGGGATGAATGGTACCCAGATATTGGCTTGCCAGTTTGTTAGATATCCAGTATGTCAGTTTTGGCACAGGACCAGCAGGACCTAAGTGGTCACTTTTGCGAGGTCGCTCTTGTGGGCTGGCCCGGTCTGCTGTGTTGGCTGGTCGGTCCGACCAATGTCTACCAATGTCCACTGTGTACCTACTGTGTTACAGACACCCTTTTAATGTTAAACAAAAGGATGTTCCCGAGCAAAAGGCATAAAAACGTTCAAGCATCAGTCATTAGAACCAATCCAATAAAGTTTCAGTCCAGTAAAAAATCAAACGATGTTCTTCTTTATTTAATTTTTCTCTATTTCTCTCAAATCTTCTCCACGTGATCATTTAGCATAAGCTCGCAGTAATACATTGGCATAGATATAATAGCCAAAATGTAATCAGTAGCCAACACGTGTTTCGTCTAGGGTGAGTGGCCCAACGACTTCCTCAGGGCTACAAAGATAATAATAAATAGTCCTTTTCAGAACATTATCACATCTGGATTATATTCACACAGTTCTTTGTACAAAAAGTCTCAAACAGACTTTCTAATGTAACTCATATGGAAATTATTAAGTGACTAGGACTATAGACTCTTAAAAAAAAAACGACAGATATCCACCCAGTGACGGAAAACCAAATAGTGATAGTGCTCCAAGCACCAAAAAGGATCAAGAAAGAGACAGAACAGAGGATCAGCAAGACAATTATTAAAATAAACCAAGATAAAGGCTTAATTTGATTTTTCACCCATGTGAACATAAAAAGAAGACTACCCTAGTGTTATAGGAGCAAGAAAGATATATCAAGATCAATTCATTAGAAGGTCCTTTGAAGATCACTCACCAAAGAAACAATTATCGGACAGTATCCCACCACACCTCAAGTAAAACCTGAGTGTGGTCCCATACACTATCAATCGTGTGTTTGCAAGTATCTGAGGGGAAAGCATGGAAAAGCATCAGTATATATCCTATTCCCTACGTATCAAAAATCAAAGATACAGTCAAGTGTATATAATATTCCTTAAAAGCTGTATATCTACATCACATATTTACTAACTTTTTCATTTTAATAATATCCTCACGTTGTCATGAGCATCACAGAATCAAAAAAACCCTATGGGACATGAAAATAAGTTTCCAAAGACATCAAAAAGTCAATAGACCTTAAAAAACAGGATAGCAGCCTTGCGTTATCTTACATTATATCAAACAGAGGTTCCAATAACGCCTAGTATCCTGTAGGCAATAACTAAAAATTTCAATATTAATTACTTTTGAGAATTTTAAAAAGAAGTTACCTCAAATGAACTATAGCTCTAGTGGAAGAGGTGTGGTGCCGTGGCCAGGGCGACTGACTCCGGAAACTGGGGATCGCGGTTCGATCCCCCGCACCGGCGGCAGATTAGCCCAGCACCATGTGACTCTGGGCAATAGCTTGCTTAATCTTCCCGACGGCCCCCAGCGCCTAGAGACCCTTACGGGTGATTGTTCGCGCTTTACAAATGTGGATTATTATATTATTATTATTATTATTATTATTATTATGTTATCAAAACGTCTTGCAGTAAAGATTGTTTATATATCTAAAACTAAAAATCGAAAGAAACTGACATTGGTCAAGCACATCATTATTCAAATCCGAATAACAAACGATATTCGATCAACATCCTATAAATAGATCCTATGAAAGAATATACTATATCTTATCTCATTAATTGTGAGACATGCCTTCCACAAGAAATCAACCCTTCACACCGAATGTTTATATTCATACAAGAGAGGAAACATCTAGAGATAAAGGAACGACCAATACATCTCTGCTTTATATGGATATCCAATTGACACATGAGCTGGTAAGGTAATAATCCAACTCATTAACCTCTTCAGCGCTGCGCGGATTCCCGCGCAGTGCTGAAAGTTCCGAGCGCGGGCGGGGCCATGACGGAACGGTTCCGTCATAAGCACAGCCCAACCGACGTGCATGACGGAACCGTTCCGTCATCGGCGTCGAAGAGGTTAAGAATATAATGAAATATCGTGTTGTGTATTATTCCAAAATAAACAAATAGTATCCCAAATATGTCAGCCTACGTGACACATTCGTGTCTAGCTCTCATCCACCTCTAAGTGAGGTAACGGACAACAAAAAGAGACGATCCGCAGCATTAGCAATTATCAAAACGATCTATTTCTATCGCATAATTTCATTCACATGATAGCAAGAGACTACAAAATCTGCAGTCTCACCTTCATACAGAGCCATATAACAACATGGCAAAAAACCATAAGGATTATCCACATTCGTGAGTGCTTTCGACGTTAGAATAGAACAAATTAATAAGCTCGTTCCTGGACAAGCTCTTACCAGAAAAGGAGAGTACTCCCGTAGTCACCATCATTATCCATGCATGTGAAACCAAACTTATTTCAGCTTCCGCATATATACACGCGATCGTAAAGCGACGTATACGTCTCAGTCAAGTGATTAGAAAAGGGACTCCTCATGGCTGGCGTCTATAATGGCCGCCATCTTGAAGAGGTAAAAATCTCCCACACATATTAATCGGTGTATCACCGTAATCAGAAATCAACTAGAACCGCTATCATTAGAACCAGTCGAAGGGCTAACAAGGAAACCTAATGTCATAATACTAAGTCCGACTCAAAGTATAATCCAAAACCATCATTTACGTTCCTATTATGCATGTAGAGGAAACCCCTTGTTGGTACATCGTATTATGGCCGCTATCTTTAGAAAGTAAGTTCTATCGACACACATATCTATTTGCCATTTGAACTCTACCTAATTACAAAAAGGCACCATTCCGTAATATTCATACTAAGCAATATTAGGCCAATCCTATAAAAAATACCAATCGGGTGCAGGTAAGTAGTATATCATACTCCAAACCCAAATCTAATTTAATCACCCACATGAAGCATACACTGTGCTCTCTTTCAAAATACGGAGATCTGAGACCTACACTGCCCTTTCCGAACTATCATCATCAGAGTTTTGCTCATATTCCGACACAAATAGTAAAACCCAACTACAAATTCCGAAAGAAAAGTAAAGGGAGAAAGTAGAAGTCAAATAGATGAAAAGACACACACAAAAGCAAAGGTGCTTTGATAAATATCACGTTCCTATTATCAGGCTACTATAGTCACTAGTGACATCATATAGCTCCACTGAGTAGGATAAAAGTGATGTCTGTCGAAATATAAAGCAGACACAAAGTTATCTTGTAACGCAGGTGTAATGAGTAACCAAGATCTCAATAGATGGAATTCAGGGGCAAATATTTTGGAAAATAAATGACGGTACATAAATCACAATCACAAATAGCAGGATACAGTTTTCATAATCAGATGGCAGAGGAAAAACAGGAAATTCCAAAGACGCACGTCTCCTCAGATCAGCATCAATGGGTAAATATATGCGCTTATGCTTTATATACAGCGAAAAATTCTCATATGTACAAGAATTTAACAAGGTATAAATCCTAGCACAGTATCTGTTCAATCATGTAAGAAATAATGTAATTTGTGATCAACATTAATCCCACATTCCACCGCCCGTAATTTAAGAATCCATCGTGCCTCACATTGGCGCAATCTTAACTCCCTGTTACCACCTCGGGAGTCAATCTTAACAACTTCTATGCCATGAAAGCGGAAGCCGAGTGATTTATCCTGTTTAGAACATGCAGAGGCATGATTACCTAGTGGATATCTGCTATCAAGATTTTTCAGGACACGAAAATGTTCAACCATTCGTTCTTTAAGTGGGCGAATTGTGCTGCCCACATACATTTTCTTACACCTGCACTAGATCACATAGACCACATATTTCGTCAGGCAGTCTATGTGATCATAAATCTGAAATCTACGTGAACCATTGTAATCAAAATCCTTCATACCTTTTTCTGCTAACCTGCACGTACTACAGGAGCCACATGCATAGGATCCAATGTTCATCTGTCTAAGCCAAGAAATTTTGTTTGGAGACTGTTTCGGATAGCTAGGGCTAATGATACTTTGGATCGTTTTACCCTTCCTATATGTTACGCTAGGGGATTTAGAAATATATTGTTCCAAAGATCTATCAGCAGTTAGTAATGGCCAGTTATTCTTAAGTATTCCATATAGTTTATGGGACTAAGGGTGGTAATTGGTCACCAATCTCACATTCATACCTTTTTCTTTTGGTTTTTTAGAAATATTATTCAGAGTTTCTGATCGTTTAAGCCGCATGGCTCTCTTTTTTTGCCTTACGAATCGTTTTCCCTGAATATCCCCTGGCAAGAAACCTGGTTTCACTGTCTCAAGTTTTTGTTACAATCCTCTTCTCTGCTGCAATTTCTGCGAGCCCTCCGCATTTCCCCAAAGGGTATCGCATTGATCTGACTCTTCGGATGTGCACCCCTTGCATGCAATAAAGAATTGCACGCCGTAGTTTTTCTAAACATATTACTCTGTATCTTTCCTTCATAGTGAAATAGTTCTAGATCAAGGAAGATAATCTTTTCCAGATCCGATGTCATGGTAAATGTCATATTATGAATATTGGTGTTCATATATTAAAAATATCACTGCCTGTCCATATGAGCAGGCAGTCATCAATATATCATCCATAGTACAGGATATATTCATGCCACCTAGCTCCTGATGGGCCCCAGATATGCTCCGCCTCGAAGATCTGGAACCCATCGCAGTACCGCAAATCTGTAAGTACCATTCATCGTTGAAGAGAAAGGCATTATTCTTAAGAATAAGGAGTGACATCTCGATCAGCATTTCAGAGTGTTCTAGCAATTCAACAGGCCGTCGGTACAGAAAATACTTTTATGCTTGAATCCCATGTTCATGCAGAATATTCGTATACAATGATACCACGTCCATTGTGACAAATCTCATGCCATGGTCCCATGTAAGGTCATTAAGAATATTGAGTACATGTTTACTAACGATGAATGGTACTTACAGATTTGCGGTACTGCGATGGGTTCCAGATTTCCTCCGTCTTTTGCCTGTCTCGTCATGGGATGGTTCGAGGCGGAGCATATCTGAGGCCCATCAGGAGCTAGGTGGCATAAATATATCCTGTACTATGGACGATATATTGATGACTGCCTGCTCATATGGACAGGCAGTGATAAGGCTCTTGGAGAATTCTTTGAATATATGAACGCTAATATTCATAATATGACATTTACCATGACATCGGATCTGAAAAAGATTATCTTCCTTGATCTAGAACTATTTCACTATGAAGGAAAGATACAGAGTAATATGTATAGAAAAACTACGGCATGCAATTCTTTATTGCACGCAAGGAGTGCACATCCGAAGAGTCAGATCAATGTGATACCCTTTGGGGAAATGCTGAGGGATCGCAGAAATAGCAGCAGAGAAGAGGATTTTAACAAAAACTTGAGACATTGAAACCAGGTTTCTTGCCAGGGGATATTCAGGGGAAACGATTCGTAAGGCAAAAAAGAGAGCCATGCGACTTAAACGTTCAGAAACTCTGAATAATATTTCTAAAAATCCAAAAGAAGAAGGTATGAATGTGAGATTGGTGACCAATTACCACCCTTGCTCCCATAAACTATATGGAATACTTAAGAATAACTGGCAATTACTAACTGCTGATAGATCTTTGGAACAATATATTTCTAAATCCCCTAGCATCACATATAGGAAGGGTAAAACGATCCAAAGTATCATTAGCCCTAGCTATCCGAAACAGTCTCGAAACAAAATTTCTTGGCTTAGACAGATGAACATTGGAACCTATGCATGTGGCTCCTGTAGTGTGTGCAGGTTAGCAGAAAAAGGTATAAAGGATTTTGATTACAATGGTTCACGTAGATATCAGATTTATGATCACATAGACTGCCTGATGAAATATGTGGTCTATGAGATCCAGTGCAGGTGTAAGAAAATGTATGTGGGCAGCACCATTCGCCCACTTAAAGAACGAATGGCTGAACATTTTTGTGTCCTGAAAAATCTTGATATCGGATATCCACTGGGTAATCATGCCTCTGCATGTTCTAAACAGGATAAATCACTCGGCTTCCGCTTTCATGGCATATAAGTCGTTAAGATTGACCCCCGAGGTGGTAACAGGGAGTTAAGATTGCGCCAATGTGAGGCACGATGGATTCTTAAATTACGGGCGGTGGAATGTGGGATTAATGTTGATCGCAAATTACATTATTTCTTACATGATTGAACAGATACTGTGCTAGGATTTATACCTTGTTAAATTCTTGTACATATATATGAGAATTTTTCGCTGTATATAAGCATAAGCGCATATATTTACCCATTGATGCTGATCTGAGGAGACGTGTGTCTTTGGAATTTCCTGTTTTTCCTCTGCCACCTGATTATGAAAACTGTATCCTGCTATTTGTGATTGTGATTTATGTACTGTCATTCATTTTCCAAAATATTTGCCCCTGAATTCGATCTATTGAGATCTTGGTTACTCATTACACCTGCGTTACAAGATAACTGTGTGTCTGCTTTATATTTCGACAGACATCACTTTTATCCTACTCAGTGGAACTATATTATGTCACTAGTGACTATAGTAGCCTGATAATAGGAACGTGATATTTATCACAGCACCTTTGCTTTTGTGTGTGTCTTTTCATCTATTTGACTTCTACTTTCTCCCTTTACTTTTCTTTAGGAATTTGTAGTTGGGGTTTTACTATTTGTGTCGGAATATGAGCAAAACTCTGATGATGATAGTTCGGAGAGGGCAGTGTAGGTCTCAGATCTCCGTATTTTGAAAGAGAGCACAGTGTATGCTTCATGTGGGTGATTAAATTAGATTTGGGTTTGGAGTATGATATACTACTTACCTGCACCCGATTGGTATTTTTTATAGGATTGGCCTAATATTGCTTAGTATAAATATTACGGAATGGAGCCTTTTTGTAATTAGGTAGAGTTCAAATGACAAATAGATATGTGTGTCGATACAACTTACTTTCTAAAGTTGGCGGCCATAATACGATGTACCAACAATGGGTTTCCTCTACATGCATAATAGGAACGTAAATGCTGGTTTAGGATTAAACTTTGAGTCGAACTTAGTATTATGACATTAGGTTTCCTTGTTAGCCCTTCGAGTGGTTCTAATGATAGCGGTTCTATTTGATTTCTGATTACGGTGATACACCGATTAATATGTGTGGGAGATTTTTACCTCTTCAAGATGGCGGCCATTATAGACACTAGCGATGAGGAGTCCCTTTTCTAATCACTTGACTGAGACATGCGTCGCTTTACGATCGCGTGTATATATATGCGGAAGCTGAAATAAGTTCGGTTTCACATGCATGGATAATGATGGTGACGACGGGAGTACTCTCCTTTTCTGGTAAGAGCTTGTCCAGGAACGAGCTTATTAATTTGTTCTATTCGAACGTCGAGAGCACTCACGAATGTGGATAACCCGTATGGTTTTTTGCTATGTTGTTATATGGCCCTGTATGAAGGTGAGACGGCAGATTTTGTAGTCTCTTGCTATCATGTGAATGAAATTAAGCGATAGAAATAGATCGTTTTGATAATTGCTAATGCTGCGGATCGTCTTTTTGTTGTCTGTTACCTCACTTAGAGGTGGATGAGAGCTAGACACGAATGTGTCACGAAGGCTGACATAATATTTGGGATACTCGTTTATTTTGGAATAATACACACCACAATATTTCATTATATTCTTAATGAGTTGGATTATTACCTTACCAGCTCATGTGTCAATTGGATATCCATATAAAGCAGAGATGTATTGGTCGTTCCTTTATCTCTAGATGTTTCCTCTCTTGTATGAATATACACATTGGGTGTGAAGGGTTGATTTCTTGTGGAAGGCATGTCTCACAATTAATGAGATAAGATATAGTATATTCTTTCATAGAATCTATTTATAGGATGTTGATCGAATATCGTTTGTTATTCGGATTTGAATAATGATGTGCTTGACTAATGTCCGTTTCTTTCGATTTTTACTTTTAGATATATAAACAGTCTTTACTGTAAGACGTTTTGATTGGAGCTATAGTTCATTTGAGGTAGCTTCTTTTTAAAATACTCAAAAGTGATTAATATTGAAATTTTTAGTTATTGCCTACAGGATACTAGGCGTTATTGGAACCTCTGTTTGATATAATGTAAGATAACGCAAGGTTGCTATCCTGTTTTTTAAGGTCTATTGACTTTTTGATGTCTTTGGAAACTTATTTTTATGTCCCATAGGGTTTTTTTGATTCTGTGATGCTCATGACAACGTGAAGATATTATTAAAATGAAAAAGTTAGTAAATATGTGATGTAGATATACAGCTTTTAAGGAATATTATATACACTTGACTGTATCTATGATTTTTGATACGTAGGGAATATGATATATACTGATGCTTTTCCATGCTTTCCCCTCAGATACTTGCACACACACGATTGATAGTGTATGAGACCACACTCAGGTTTTACTTGAGGTGTGGTGGGATATTGTCGGATAATTGTTTCTTTGGTGAGTGATCTTCAAAGGACCTTCTAATTAATTGATCTTGATATATCTTTCTTGCTCTTAGAACACTAGGGTAGTCTTCTTTTTATGTTCACATGGGTGAAAAATCAAATTAAGCCTTTATCTTTGTTTATTTTAATAATTGTCTTGCTGATCCTCTGTTCTGTCTCTTTCTTGGTCCTTTTTGGTGCTTGGAGCACTATCACTATTTGGTTTTCCGTCACTGGGTGGATATCTGTCAGTTTTTTTAAGAGTCTATAGTCCTAGTCACTTAATGATTTCCATATGAGTCGCATTGAAAATCTGTTTGAGACTTTTTGTACAAAGAACTGTGTGAATATAATCCATATGTGATAATGTTCTGAATAGGACTATTTATTATTATCTTTGTAGCCCTGAGGAAGTCGTTGGGCCACTCACCCTAGACGAAACATGTGTTGGCTACTGATTACATTTTGGCTATGATATCTATGCCAATGTATTACTGCGAGCTTATGCTAAATGATCACGTGGAGAAGATTTGAGAGAAAAAGAAAAAAAAGAACATCGTTTGATTATTTACTGTACTGAAACTTTATTGGATTGGTTCTAATGACTGATGCTTGAATGCTTATTTGCCTTTTGCTCGGGAACATCCTTTTGTTTTGTGTTTTTCCTCTGAGTACTTTTGTAACGGAGGAATATTGGGACATAGGTGGCTGTTTCCCTTAATGTTCCCTGGAGCACCTTTCAGATACTGACTTACATCTCTATAAGGTTATTGGTTTTGCGCGAGGTTTAAACCCAGCCACGGTTCGAAGTTATATTTACCCTTTTAATGTTCATTACCCCGGGATCGTGTGGCGGTTTCACTTTCAGTTTCTCTTCACACTAGGGGGTCGCAGAGGATCTTAAAATTTCTCTTAGCTCTTGATCCAGCAGGACCGTTTGGTGCTCTGTGCACAGTTGCTTTCAACAGCCCCCAGCCGCTTTAGTCCGCTTCCAAGAGTGCTCTGAATCTGTGTATCGGTACCAGGTTTAGCCGCTCTAAGCAGCCATTTTGTGCGCCGTTTTTCGCTCCGTTATTCACTCCGGATTAGCTCAAGGCACACCCGGTATCACTTTGGTCTTAAGTATTTAGGATCACTCTTTTGTTCTTTTGTTATGGCGCGTGCTAGCATTTTCGTTCACCGTAGCAGAGTTGGGTCGCCCCGTCTCTTGAACGTTTAAGCCCTCCCACTGAACGGGATGTAACCTACCTTCTGATAAACGCTTGCATCGTTCAGTGTGCTCTTGTCTGGTGGTGGTTTTCGGTTCACAGCTAAATTTTAACTTGGGTTTCGTTTTCAGTTTCAGCTCTGTTGGAGCCGGGCCGCCATTTTGTCCGTATCTCGTTTCCTCTTTTTCCTGAGCAGTGGGATATGCAGCGTTCACAAGTCTGTCAGTTAGTAACACTGAAGTAGTAGGCAGAAGATCCCCACTGGTGTCGGACCCAAAGAACGTTCAGCAGCACCAGGTGTTTCCAGCAGCCTCCCCTCCCTTGGTGCGGGAGATCAGGCTGCCTTGCTCTCCGTAGCCGGGTTTTATATAACACTGCCCACTTGAGCTTCCCACGCTTTTTTCCAAGTCCTCCCGCGGGAGTGAGCCAGTGCCGTACCTTCTGGTAATGACCTGCAGTGTTCAGCGTGCGTTTTCTGTCCGGCGCAGCTCTTGGTTCACTGCCCTTGGTTCACAATTGCCTCTCTCTTGGGTTTCGGTTTCGGCTTTGAGGGATCGCCATCTTGGTCTTGCGTCTCCTTCCCCTCTTTTCGAAGGAACCACTACGGTTTTCTCTCTCCCTCAGGCACCGGAGGTCGTCGCGTTGGTGACCACCTTGTCAGTGGGTTTTCCGATGCTTAAATTTTACACTTGCAGTGCCCACTCGCTCACCTACTCATCGGGATCGTTTGTTCTTTCCTCCGATCTGACGGAGCGGCAGAATCAGGCAGCCATTAGCTCTGCCATCCAAGCCATGCCCCCATTCACCTAGTTTACAATTGAAATTATCACAAATTAAAATCAGTAGCCTTATCTCTGACAGATTTAATGCATCACTGATAGTCTTGAACACAATTTGGTAATCAACATTTTCACTTTGTATGCATACATACATGTTAATGACCTACTATTTGGTTAACCGGTAGAATTATATTTTGCATTTGTATATTGGTATGGAAAGTCTCCCAGTTTGCTTGCAGACCTCTACTCTATAAGAAATTTGATTACCCCTGAATTTGATCATCATTTGCAGTGTGTTTGGTAGTAGCTGAATAAATGTCTGAATCATGAACTAAGTTCTTATGAGAGAAGCTCCACCCAACACTTTTCTTTGGACATCGAATGTCCCACAATAAACTATCACAGAATCATCCAGCAATTTTATTTTTTTCCAATAGAACTTCTGTCACGTTTTGCCAGCTTTAACATTTGAAAGTCAAACTTTGGCCGCTGCTTCTTTCGCCCAATTCAGATGGGAGAGAGGCACGTTACTTTGTTGTTGTATGAGGTCATGACCGTACATCCACTTAAAGTAACAAGGTAATGTGTGCCTTTTTCCACTTGTCAATGTATCAAAGAATAGCAGGTAGGGAGAAAGATGGTGACCACCAAGTGTTAACTTTGAGCTGATAGGTGGCAAACGTCGTAGTGCAATAATAAAATTACTAGCTGTTTCCCTTTTGTTACAGTGTGGAATTATCCAAGTCTGTTCTGTATAGAATATACAAAATTAGCCTATGATTGATCGGTGGAACAAAACTGCCATAAGAAAGTTGATATTTCAATACAATGACCTCTAATGTGTTTTCAGCTAGGCTTATCAAATAAGAATTTTTTTCTCTGTATTGTGAGGAACACCGTGGTAGTGGGAGAGGACAGTAAAGGATTATCTTATAACCTTAGACAAAATAATTTGACTTCTGCATTATCATTGGCAAATCTAAATTCCTGCTACAAATCCCCAACCAAAGTTAATCTTCGGTCACTGTTAAATGTTTAAGAAATGATTGGCATTTGAAATTCCCACCTGGAGCAATAGTGTGGTGTTCAATATATATATATATATATTTTTTTTAATTTTATTGTGCAGAGAAAAAGGGTACAAGCACGGGCCTACAACCTCCTGGGCCGGCCGCTAGTATGCAGAAATGATCAAGCAGTTCAAAAACAATGACTGGCCCGCAGGGGCTCTGCTAAATGACAGGAGATCAGGCTGCACATAAAGGAAGTCAGGATACACTCTTTTTACATAACTATCAACCAAAGTAAAGAAAAACAAAAAGCAAGGCGAAAAACATTGAAAGGGCGTCTAACCACAGCGTGGTGTTCAATATTGAATAACTAGGTTTTCAAGATATGTTGCAGATGCTGGTTCATAGTGGCAAGATATAACTAGAAAAAAACGCGAGCACCATCTGTTACAGTTACCGCCAATGCAATAATTGGAAACAGATGGGGTTAAAGCTCGCTCCCGCGGACCCTAGGCCATCCACCAAACAAGGCGGGACAATCACCCGCCTTGCACCAATTGCGTGCTGTGTTTTTAAAAAACACATGCACAGGCCGATTGCGAGCTAAGAAAAAAAAGCACATGCACGAGCGTGTGTTCAGAGCTCAAAAGCCCTTACTTAATGCCTCGCAGAGCAGCGCATGGCTGAGTCGAGACCTAAAAAGGACCTTCCTCCTTGTCTTGCCTCTCAGATTCTTGGGACATGAAATAGTTTCAGGAAGCCAGAAATGAGTGCAGGATATCAGTGGAGTCTGAATTGTGGAAAGGGTGGTCCAAGGCTACTTTATACCTGAAAAAGACCCTTCTCTCAATATGTACCTCAGCCAAGAATTGCAAAAAGACTAGGGAAAAGTCAATTTTCTCAATATGTATCCTCCAGCACATTGCCAAAAGGCTAGAGGTGTTCCCTCAACGAGGTTATCAAAGATCAGTCTGTCAGCAACCTTATTTATATCACAAGGCATTCTTGGCCACCTGCAGATTTTGAACAAAAAAATATAGAGAGTCCCAAGGAAAGAGATTTCCCATACCCAAATATTGCTGAAATAATCGCGTTAATCACGGTTTTCTGATCCAGTCATTAAGTGCATGAAATCGGGGGCCATATTATGGTGACTGCGCATTTTTATTGTTTGCGCAGAGCGCACCTTTAAAATGGTGTGTCCGGCGCAAGCAATGAAAATGCGCCCTTTTACCGTGAATGTGCTGCCCACCCAGGGCAGCTGCGAACTTGTGCTGCCCTGGAGGCAGCGCATTCCTGTGAAAAACAGAGCGGCTGTTTTACAGCCGCACTGTGTTTTCACAGTTCAGGCAGCAACCTGCCTGCGCTCTAAAGGAGAATAGAGATCCCCTTGCAGGCGGGTGCAGTCAGTGACTCAAGATTGCGCTGGCGCTTTATGTGTACCAGCGGTATTACAGAAGGGGCTGCACAAGCTTCTGCGGCCCCTTCTGTAATACCAAAGTGCCACGGGGGTGCGCAATGCGGGTGCAAACGCCCGTTGCACTCCATGGGCACTTTGTTATACGGTCCCAGGAGTCTAACCTCAGAGTCTCCACTCAAGATCATTACCTCTGTTTTATTAAAGTTTAGTTCGCCCTCACTGCTGTTACCTCGAAGACAAATATATAGTGGTCTGAGCAACAGATATCAGAGGCCCATTATGAGTAGGAAATGCAATTTCAAAAGTTTTCTGAAAAAAGAATAACCTGCCATGGGATCTATAGTAGCCTGATCGCTCCCTTACCTGATGAATGCATACTTTGATGCGACAGCTGGGAACGCTACGTTCCAGCACTACCTCACTTTAACTGAGAGGAGGAGAGTCATCAGGTGAACAGGGTCCTCTCAGATAAGCCTCTTTGCCTGTCGAGAATGATGTAAAACAAAAGGTGCTGGAAAGTGGGTGATGGGTGGATAGGATCAGAAGGTTGATTAGATACTTTTTCTGTAAGAGGTTACTACCCTGTAAGACTGCATTGGTAATTGTGATTTTTTTTTTTTTCTCTCAAGTCATGGCTTTCTGGCATTCAATAGTATTTGTATTCTGTCTCACTCATGGGTCGCTGTGTTCATCACCTTTTCACTTTGCAGGGATAGTTATTCAAGTATTGTGCCTGGTCTGTGCTATCTGCATTATATAAATGCAACAACTATGAAATACAGTACTTCATAGGTCAATCAGTGAAAGCTTGATTGTAAGACTTTCAATTGTTTGATGGTATTAAGTGCTGCCTAGAAGTTCTGCTATACTGGTTACTGGGGAGAATTATTCTTCTGGGCTCAATCTGTAAGAGGCCAAATAGCCGAAAAGCCCAGATACATGACCCCTGGTGCAGCCTACTTGATAACATGGCAGAAACCGTGCAGCTGCAGGGGCTCCGTTCTATCTAGGCATTGCCAGCCAAGGTCAGTGTGGACACACATATGGAACGTAGATGGTCTGCAAGAACTAAGGTCGTCCAGGCTCTATAAAGGCTGCTGCTGTGCCGTTTCCCTTATCCAAGGAGTCGTCTTTCAACCTTCATGAAACTAAAGATATGCATGAGTTAAACATTTATTTAAAGCATATATTCCCGTTTTTGAGATGTTTTCTGTTTTTGCTCAAAGTATGCCCCCATGTCTGCTAGATCAGTTCTGTACTTTTATTGTTGAATGCTATTTTGCCTCTTCAGTTTGAAAATACGACCGTCTCAATGGGCGTCTGCGGACCAGTTTGACAAGTTACCTGTTTGTGCAACCCAGTAATATTTGCACTTTGCTGCAGAATTGTGCCTCCATGTGTTCTTTAATCAACCTCTGCAACAATCTGTCGGAGGATGCGGATAGGTCTATAGCGGAATTGCTCTTCTTAGTGCAGTATCTAAAATGTTACCGCGATAATGGTGTGGGCCAGGTACTTAATGTTTGACATTTTTTAGATTTTTACATGTATTAAGAACTGTGTTAGTTATTGAATTCGGGAGGCGCCTGTTGAAGGCCTTGGCCAGAATAAGTATTTTATTAGCTACGAGGGGCAACATAGAAGCCTAGCAACAAATGGTAGCTACAAATAACAGCGTGAATATGGAGCTTTTGAAGAACACATTTTAGAAGATGGGCCTCCAAAGGGGACCTGTAACAGTTTTCTTCATGTAGGATCTGATTAATGACTGCATTCTCACCTTACTTTACAACTACAAATCAACTTGGTGGAGAACATTGGTGACCCATCAGTGAGTTGGTGTAGTGAATTAGGGGATAACTGTGCTTTAGGAATAGGCCGTATGTGTTATGTTAATACCAACCTTTGTTAAGTGAAACCAGACACTGCTTTAGATGTTTCTCGTCGATAAGAAAGAAAGGAAACAATAGAACAGCCGAGACTGAATGACGAACACAACCTGAACATACAACGTTGAATAGAGTTTATATACAGGTTGTTGGAATAGAAAAGGTTTGAGCTTATGTCTAAAAGCCACAGGGATATAGTTTTTCAGCACATGCTGTAGGATATTACATGAAAGTGTAGCTGCATGCACAGAGAAGGAACAGGTGCTCCAATTTTCACAAGTGCGCTTTGGGTCGGTGTGTGTGTAGTTTAGTGCTGATCGGAGTTGTCTTGTGAGCTGATATGTTTTAAGTTTGTGCCTTGAAAACCTTAGCCTTCCTACTGGAAGGCTTTAAAACATTGTACAAAAATGTGCGTAAGGTACATCATGCATTTGAGAGTCGGTACCATGAAGGTCATGCTTGTGTCGTATGATCTCTTCATAAAGACATAGCACAGTGTGTGAATCTGTGCCTTGTGGGCTCTGAACTTTGACAGGAATTATTTCTTGAATCCCAGCTAAGACTAGGTGCTAAGCTGGAAATTACTACTGTCAAAGAGGCTTGGACTCTGTTGAAAAGTGAGATTTTTTCAAAATGTCTTTGATAGTTGCAGGTGTAAAACAAACCTCTTATCACCTAGACTGGAAGTTTGTTCTTGCATTGTACGTTCACGGTCCATTCTTATTAAGTAGGGATTGGATTCAAGCACAGGGTCTCTTGGTAGTTTTTCTTTTGGGCATGCCGTTGGTGAAGCACTAACCGACCAACCTAATTCCAGTATTGTGGGTGTTGAGCAGAAGATGGTTCAGAGGCTTCCAATGAACAGTTTCCAGCAGGAAATTTCGAAAGATAATTCTGTCTCATGACTAGTGGGTAAGATTTTAAATATAAATAGTTCTGAGTTATCTGCGCATTTATAATATCGAATCTTTCAAGACTTGAAAAACTTAGTAAGGCGTCCCAAATATACGTTAAACTGTAGTGGTCCAAGTGGAGTCTCTAGAAGTGATTTTTTTAAAAAAAGTTTTGAAATAGGCCTACAGATAGACAAGTCTGCCGAGGATGGCTGTTGTTTTGATTATTTTTTTTTAAAGATATTCAGCAATTGTCTATTTTCAGGCACAGAGTAGTTACTTTTGTAACTAAGGAATCATTCATGGCATAATTCAAGATTGGGGTAGTAGAAGCAAGTATACATTTTAAGCATTTTGATAAACAAGTGCCTGGTGAAGAATCTGTAGGTTTAGTTTTGAACTTCACATTTATCTGTGATAACTGATTTAAGCCTTACTGGGGACAGGGATTCCGTGGCCTGTGAAAACACAGAATCTGGTCGCATTTCATTGATCTTTCAGAGAAAGAATTTGGCTATACCAGTGCATACATCCTGTGAAACTCGAATTTTCTTTGTAATTTTCCTGTATTTTAGAGTTTATTATCTTCCAGGCTTCCTATTTGAACACAAGGGATCAAAACCCCTTTCTGTTATCATCATGCAGTTCTGGAACTGCGGTATCCTTGGACTGCAATTTTTTGAGCTCGTAATTGACACACCAGTAACTACTTTTCATTATTCTCTCTTAGAACACATTTTTTTTTCTAAGAGCTACCTCTTGAGAGGAAAAATTGTGTATTTCTACTTTTGTTAAGAGATTTTTGTTGATTCTGCTGCTGGACAATCCACTTTCGAAATTTTTACAAATTGAGTGCATTTTTCATTAGGTGTTTTTAGAGAATTTCCGTACTCGAAAGTGCCCATTTATGTTTTCGATCTCAAAGGCAGTACCATTGTTCTCCACCATTTATATATTTGACACACTAATCAAAATTTGCAGCAGTCAGAACATCTTAGCAGTAATTGGACAATAGTTCTTCCCCCCACCGTTGACTGCAGACAGCATGTCCAGGGTGTGCTCACTATTGCGAGTTTCTCCAGATACTCACTGACCCATCTGGAGATCACCAGTTTTATTAATCTGTAATTTAAAATTGACCAATATTATCTGGTTTGGGGTGTTGTGTGTTGAAGTGAGCTGTGATAAGGAGGGTAATGTGTAGAACAAAAGATCAGATGGAGATGTAGAGAATGAGTAAGTTGTGAATGTAATACTCAAAATGCTAGCAATGTTTGTCAACTTGCCTCTTGCTGAGCTAGGTGCCTTTAAGCTTAAACAGCTGGTGTTTTTCAGCATTAAATTGCCTGCATTAATAATCCTGCGTAATACCTACTACATTGGCTTGCACAATTATTTAAACCATAATTCAATCAAGTTTACTGGTCTGGTTCAAGAATTTTCTTTGCTTTTATGTTCCTCCTAGTTTGTGATGAACCCATTATTAACTATCATGCTATCTGCATAATCATCTGAAAGGCTTACCGTGGTCATGAGGTGAGCAGTTCATTTTAGTTCCTCAGTACTACCACAGCTTAGTGTTTAGAATGTGCACAAATGGTGATTTTTCTAATGGTTGTTGAGGACTCGTCCTCTTGAAGTTAATCATTCACACATTCGTATTTAAGCACAGTAATAAATAACAGTTTATGGCACAAACTTATCACTTATCTACCCATGAATGTATCTTAAGAAGGTAAATATATATTTTGGGGAGGCATTACACTGTTGTCTGGAATAATATTTGTAATGTTTTATTGGGAATATTTGTTATGTCAGAAATATTCTATCTTGCATTACAATCTGAGTATTTGTTTTTGTTTTCAGTTTCCAGAAGGATGAATGATTCACTGGAAAATTGTATTCCATATGAAGATTATATGAGAATGAAATTCCAGACCATTCCACCACATCGGATGAAAGAGTTCCTTGATTCAGTCACTTCTAAAGATCAAGATGAAGAGACTGAGTATACACAGCCTCCAAATTCAGTTTCCCAACAAAGAAATCAGTACACTTACATGGATAACACAGACGTGGCTGGCTCCCTGTTGGAACTGGCCCGTCAAGTTCCTTCTCCCTTACATTATCCATCAGCTAACCGGACATTGAAACATCCTCATCCCATTCACTCTCATATAGCGCATAACCCTCACTCACCAATGCAACATGACCAGCAAGTTAAACAAAGGCCTTCCCAACTGGAAACGCAACCTCCTCTGGAAAGACAATCTGCGAAGTATCAACGTTCTTCAAACGTGGATGAAAGAAGGCCATGCTCTTCAGGTGTTCCTCAACCTGTGAAGAAAAGGAAATTTGAATTTCCATCTGAGAACAATTACACAATAAGCCATTCTGTTGCACAAAACATGCCGTCCACTGTGTTAGCCTTGCCAACTCAAATGCAGCAACAGGCATATGTTCCAGTTAGAGAAGAACTGTTGACAGTAGATAGCAGTCAACTGTATGGCCTAGTAGTCCCTTCTACTTCAGAAGGAGGACAGCTTCCTAATGTAGATTCTTGGGCTTTATTTTCTAACCATGCAGTGTGTAATGAATCTCAGACTGTTGTTCGAACCACACATTCTCAGGATAACAATGTTAAGGTTGAAGTACAGGAAATGCCTGTAAACATAAAATTGGAGCAGGGAACAAACACCTTGGAGGATAACACAAATATTCCGGGAAAAATGGCCCACGATCTTGGTGCCTCAAATTATCCAATACAATATATAAATGGACATGAGAATGTTCACATTCCTGTCTCGGTACAGGATGCAGTTAAAATATATCCATCTGCTAAATACTGGGAGCAGCAAGAAGTGCAGGTAAGGCGTTAAACATGACCTGCATATGTCGCAGTTTTTGGTAATGCAGTTGCCAGCTAGTAATGGTGCTGGTAGTGTATATCTGCAATTGAGGGAGCCATGAATTGCAGCTCATTGTGAATTATTTATTTAGTCAGTGTTCTGAGTTCAGATAAGTAACCTTTAAGCCGCAATCAAGAAAGCGTCTCTTTAAATGAAGAGACTGTGCTTTTTAGTTGGTTTTGATATGGAGTCATTTTTTTTTTCTTTGTAAGTTTGTAAATGGTGTATGGTATGTGTATCTGTAGAGAAGGGTTGTTTTGTGACCACTTTTCTTCACTCTTTCCCATATTGTCCATGTGTTTATAATTTAGTTATGGCTAATAAGTAATCTGAAAGGTATTTAATGGATCCTTAAGGAAATATGAAGACTCTGTTTGTTATGACTGATAACAGGATGCGGTTTAACCTTGCATGGTGATGTAGATTAATATGTATCTTTTTGTGCTTTGAGATAAATAATAGATGAAATAAAATACTATTGTTTCAAAGAGCAACAGCATACTGTTGCTAAATTAGCACAAAAAGCTAGCTTTCAAAGGAAAAGTGATTAACCCAATAGTGTTTTTCTTTAGTTTTCATTACGAAGCTGAATATTAAAAATTAATATTAACTACGATTTCAGATTATTCTAATTAGTGGAACAATAAGATTGTAATGTGGTTGGAGCTACCCCCGGCTATTTCCTGATATTGTTATTGTTAATTAGAACTTGCATAGTTTAGTATTTGAATTTAGTAAAGCATTCCAAATCCTTTCTGTAGCCTCTGGTATGAATTTATTAAGGTTGTCATAGCTGATTGGATTGTGACTCGTTTTTTTGGAGGTGTGTGTTCAGTAGGATAAATATGTCCTTTATAATGAGTTGTAGGTTTTTTGATGGGAGAGGCCGGAGGACTAAACCAAATTGCTTATGATTGTCCATTGTCACCAGTATGTATGTTTGTTAAGTAGATGATGATAGCAACTGCCCTTGAATGCATCAATAGACATTTAATTGCATTCTTGGGCTGTGTTGTGTGTGTGCTCGGAGTTCTTTCTTCATGTGTGTTGAATGTTAAATAATGCTGCTTGAATAAAGGTAAAAGTTTGTAATTAGTTTTTTTTTGGGGGGGGGGCATTGGAAGTTCTCAGTTAACAGTGTTGTCTGCTATATGAGATTTTCCATATGGTGAGAGCTCTGTAAGATTAATAGTAGTTGAGTTATGCAACTTTCCCAATACCCGTTTGTGTTTATTTAAAAAAAAAAAATTGATTTATATAGCGCTAGCTAGACCCAAAGGTATCCAAGTGCTTTACATGTTATGTGAATAAAGGAGTATAAAATAATACAGCATTAAGGTAGTCAAAAAAGGTCATATACGTCTGACATTACAGCTTTAAGGCAGCGGCATTTGTAAACAGATTAGATACTGAGTAAGTCAGACAACCACATCGAGGGATCCTGTTGAGGGGCTTTATTTGGTAAATATAGCTCAGTTTGAGAGCGTGTTGAAGTAGTTGTTAAGCAGTAGAGATTTAAGGTCTCATTTGAAGCAAGAGAAGGAGGGGTTGCAGCAGAGGTCCTTAGGTAGTGATTTCCAAATCCTAGGAGCATTTTCTGAGACAGCCCGCCTGCAATGATTTGTTCTTCAGCTTTGGAGGTATGAGAAGAAGTGAGTTTGAGCTTCTCAGTGCTCGGTCTCTTCCTGCTATAAATAGTTTGGCTTCTAGGTATTTAGGGTTCTTTTGTAGGGCTTTGTGCGTGATACATTCTTTCTTGAAAGTGCATCTGAAGTGGGAAGCCAATTGCGACTCTTGAGGGCAGGTGAGATGTGATGGAACAGTTTGATTATGGAGGAGTCTGGCATCAGCATTTAGAATTGCTCTTAGGTTCGCAAGGTGGCTTTTCGGAGTTCCAGTGATGCTGATGTTACCGTAGTAAAGTTTCGAGAGGACTAGTGATTCCACTACCGTCTTAAGATCATCAGGGGTTGGAAATGTAATCGGGCACTGATCCTGGATTCCATGATGGTGTGGAGTTTGATAGGGGTGGTACATTTTCACATGAGTTTGACTCTCTAAGGTGTTAAACTGGGTTTCTTTGTGTATGATCGCTAGGCCACCCCCTATTTGTCTTGGTCTGTCCAGTCTAATGATGGAATAGCCAGATGATGTCAGCAAGTCCAGAATCGGGTTGAGTGTTCGTTAAGCCAGGTTTCCATTAGGAATGCATTGTCAATTCCATCAGTATAGGTTTTTCTATTTCTGTGTTGTGTTTGAATGCTGATCTGCAGTTAAGAAGTATGCAGGTTAGGGAGCTAAGAGAATTATTTGTAGGGGGTTGTGTCTGGATAGTAGTGAATTAGGCAGGTGGTCTGGGCGATATGTTAGCTCGATGGATTCGGTTTGTGCTGATGATTACTGGAATTCTGGTGGAGGCTTGGGATCCCATGTAGGAGCTTTTATGATGTATGGTTTGTTGTGATTTCACTTCAAATGTAGCTAGGGGAGTTGAGAGCTCAGTAGGTTCTGTTGGACAGGTGGCTCAATGAAATGGAGATCATTTTGCTATGCCAGCTGTCTCTTGGAGATCATTTATGGGGAGTCCATTTCTCTGTTCTCGGAGAGGGCTTGCGTGTTAACTTGGCCTGTATCATGACGTCATTTTTCAGGTCTCGCCTGACCCAGCGCATGCGCTGGTCTGGCGAGACTTATTGAGAGGGCTCCAAAAAGTGCTACCAAGGCAGCCTAGAGCTACAGTGCATGTGCGCGGACGCGCGCGCCGCGCTTTACCGCGATTTACAGCGATTACTTTCACTTTTGATGTTTGCATAGCCAATAGGTGTCGCTTTTGGGACCTTATAAGTATTTACTTATGCAACTGTTGCATGGCTAAACACTTATAAGGTCCCAAAGGCGAGACCTATTGGCTATGCCAATGCTTGTTTTATATGAGAGATGTCTTTAGCTAGAGAATCAAGTTTTAGTTCTATTCAACTAAGAAACAGGGTAAGTATGATGGGGAGGATGCCTGTCTCATATAAGGGTGGACATATGGCGAGTCCTGTGCCTATAGGAGGCAAGTGATCGTCAATGGAGGATAGGATAGGTTAGGGTCACTGAAGATGGAAATGGGGAGGGTTTGTTTGGACTGAGTGTGTTCCCCGTTGGGAGTCAAGGTTGTGTTCGAGGGTGGCCCAGGGGAGGATGGTCTTGGGTTAGCGCTGATGTTTTTGTGACCAAAGTGTACGTCAAGGGGCTGTGTTTTGGTGTCCCTTTAGCTAGGGTAGAAGGACTGGTGCTTTCCCCACTATTGTGTGTGTTGGCGGAGAAGACAATGGTCCATCGTGTGACAGTTGAGTCCTGGAGGCAAATAGGTACTCTGTTGACAATTTGTGGTAGAAGGGAGGGGGTGTATGTTGATAGATGGTGTGGAGTTTGATAGGGGTGGGGAACAGGACCCTCTTGTGACAATAAGGCGGCAAGTGACGAGAAGTGTTGATCAGAAATGGTGAGGTGATGGTTTGTTGCTTATATTAATATGTTCCCCGTCCTGAAGATTGATATTGGGATCACCCCTCTAAAGCTTTGGGAGGGCACAGTAGTGAGTTTAGCTCTCTATGGGGAATTTTGATTGTTATTGTAACTTGCAGAAGGAAGATGATTTTCCATTTTTCAGGGCGCTTTGATTAGAAATTGAAACCCGTTTTTGTGTTGCCATTGCTTGCGTTGTAATAGGTATTGGCTATTAGTTTCTCCGAAGTTGTTGAAGTATGTTGTGTTTGACCTTTTTCATTGCATTATTTGAGAGATTTTTTGTATATTTCATGTTCAAGGAGTTGGGGATTCGTATTTCTCAAGTGAGGTGTCCTGGGGTTTAGGGTAGGAGAATGTCATGGTGGCTCTTCCTTATAATCTAGTCCCTGCAGAGATAGGGTGGAGTGCTGTGTACTTGTGTGTATTATAGGTAAAGGCCAAGGTTAAGGGCCAGTGTCCTGGGACCAAGAGAGCCTGGGAAGGCATCATAAGAGAAAGCAGTGGTTCATTATCTGAAAGTTGGTGTCTGGGGAGTCCTATGTGTGTCCAAGGTCCTGTTCGGTTATATTAGGAGTGGGGTCTAAGTCTTTAGATATTGCTAAAAGGTTAGGATTGTGGGATATGGTTCAGGGTTCGTACTATAATTAAGGTTACTGGAGATAATCGGGAAGTCTCTTGGGGGATGGAGCAAGTCATTTTTTGTAAATAAGTGTTGGTATACAATTTTGTTGAGTTCTGGTGTCCTTTAGTTCATACAGTTGTTAAAGGTTGTTGGGGGAAGTGGGGGGGAGGAAGGGAGGAGTTGATTCCCTGAAGGGATGAGCAAATGCAATATCTATTACAGAGCATGGAAGACTCTTTGATTATCCTGCTGAATATTTTTTCACTTTTCAAAGTTGTGAGTGTCTAGAAACACTTTGTGCACAGTCAATGAAGATTTTATTATGATGCTATCTTTACCCAAGCCATTGTTTGTGAATAAATCATATTCTGAATGTAAATCCTGCTCTCTCCCTGTGATGGTAATTCCCTATGCTTGGTAATCTAAAGGCACTGGGGAGACCCTTAAGAGGGAAACTGTGCATAGAAGGAGAGACTGTTTAGGAGGATAGAAGCAACATGGTATTCTGCAGACGATCTCTCAGAAATGTCAGTAATAGTAAGTATGGAGCGGAATTTAAGAGCATCAATGCAGGCTGCTGGAAGAAGAAATGAGGAGCAGTAAGAGGCAGGACGAAGAACACATTGGCAGCTCTTTGCATAATTATGAATGCATACGCTTACCTGTCCCTGTAATGATTACCAATGCTAGATGGAATCAGACAGATAACTGAACAGGAGTAATGCATGTGGTATTCTGAAACTCTTGACTGACAGTCTCTGAGTCTACCAGATTGAGGGAAAAGTAGAACCAGTATTGTGGCAGAGAATGCAAACATGGACTCTGCGTCATTGCATATTTGTTCTCCTAGAGGCAATTGGGTATGAATGAACTGAAGTGCAAGGGAAACTCACCAACCACAGTTGCCAGGCATTAAGCCAAAGCAGTTAAGGCTATTTATCATGTCTGTACTACTTCCACCAGAAATTCTCTTGTTTAATCTGGAAGTTAGTAGGCACAGCTGCTCCCGGTGAACCAGGCCAATACTGAAAACTAGTGTGCTAACCTCCCTACTTCCACATCTGCCATGATGGAAGCCTACACTTCCTTTGGTGTAACTTGTGCTATGAGGTCTACTGTGGTCTATACCTTATTTTACTGACACTTTTGGATGAAGGGTCATGTTCTCTGTAGGGTATTGGTTTCTCAGTGGTATAGCTTTTGAAGGAGGGTGAGAGACCCCATTGTCTCCCACTCCAGTCTACATTTCTACCTGCCTACATTTTCTAGTCCACTGTCGGTGTGTGTCTGTCCCGATAACTGGTAAAAACTCCCTACGTTGGTGTCCTGATCCTTTTCTCCATGCTCCAGGAAGGGTGCTCTTCTGCCTGTCCCTATGTCTCCAAGGTGGTGGTGTATCTTTGTTCTGATCTCTCTCATGATTCCTTTACTGAGAGTGTCTGTGGGTGTGTGTCTTTGGATCTCTTCACCTCCCTATCTCTGTGTCAGCCCTCCTTGGTTTCTACCAGAATTTGTGTCCAGGTTTCATTTGACCCAGTGTCTGTGTCTCAGTGGCCAAATGTATGTGCCCCCATTCCAGTGTTTGTCTCTTGAGCCCACTGTTGGTATCTGTGTCTCCTGTCACTGTCTCCCATAAACCGTATGCCAGTCTGCCTGCGTCATTGTTTTACACTCTGAATCATCAATATCTATTTCTGTTTGCTAAATGCTTGCTCTGTGTGTTCTTTCTTCCCCCTCCCATTGTTTGTGTTTACTTGACTTTTTGTCCGGTGCTCCCTATAAATGTCTTTCTCTCCTAGTCTCACTGTTTGTTCCATCCAGTCCACAGATATCCTTTTCCGGTCCAAAATCAGTCTCTTGCAGACCTAATGTTAGACTTTGCTGCGTGATTAGTTTGAGAAGTTGTCACTGATGAAGTGTTAACAGGTTTGTGTTCCAAAAGAATGCTATGGTCTTGTTTGCTATGTTAATCCATGTGACAAAGTCCCTAAAGTTCTGATAAGTGGGTGACAGAGGATAATGTTAATGATTGAGTCAGTGCATGTTCCTGTAGATCTGGTAGTGGGGTTGATCTACCTGGATGTAGTAAAGTGATATCATGCATGACGTGGAGCATTGTATAGCCACGAGTGAGCAATTCATGAATGTCAGTCTGATGTATAGAAAAAGAGCATTTATTTTAAAAAGAACAAAAAAACCATACTGATAGTGCTGTTTGTGGAGGCCGGGGTTTGTGGTTGGGCAATGTGATAAGGGGTAGTCTTTTCTATCGTTTGTGAGGTTAAGAGTAGGCGAAAGCATGGTAGTAGAGAGTTACGGAAGACTTATCATATAGGCCATTGTTGAGAGGAGTGCATTCATAAGCAAGAGGGTTGTTAAAGTCGGCCAATATAAGGAAAAGTATGGACGACCGTTTGCTGGCAGAGGTATGTAAAGGATGTGTTTATCATTAAGGTAGCACTTAATATTGAAAGATTCATAATGGTTTGTGTGTAAAGTTTAGAGGGTACTTAAATGGCATGTTGGCTGGGTTAGGGTGAGGATGGTGTGAGCCCCCTGTGGTTATTTGAATTATTTCAAATTCTTGAGATTTCCTCAGTGATTTATGTTTGTAATGCTAAACATATAGCACTTTCCTACCCCTTGTGAGAACCAAAGTACCTTCAGGGGAAATCTACTGTGAAACTGCTCCTGTTGTATTTATGTACTGCATCATACCTGTGGCAAGTTCATGAAGCTGTCTGATTTGCATTTTGACTTCCGGAGTAGCGCTCTGGTGGAAAATCTGGCGGAGCATCCTGTGTATGCTCAGAGACCTAGGCCTTGTAACGGTCACATGAGACCTAGGTGTGGTATTTCATATGCATTTTGTGTTAAGCTTACCAATGCTTGTTTATTCTCCTATTGTGTGTGTGCGCGTGTGTGTGTGTTTACTTATGAAAGCAAGAACCCTTTGTATTTCATGATTCTAAGCCTTCTCTCTATTGGAACATCTTGGTCAGTTGCCACTGGATCTTGATTTTGATGTACCTTGATGGAATGCTCTCAATAAAGAACCTACTTTTGGAAAATCTTCTAATGCGCGGATTTCACTTTATTACACTGGCGACGAGCAGAAGTGGGAGCACCCCAACATTTCTTCCTAACATAGCTGAAATACTGTCTTTTTTGCAGGGGGCGAAGTTCTTTACCACATTAGACTTGACTGCAGCATACTATCAAATCAGGCTTCATCCGGACTCAAAAGGTTACACCACCTTCATCACACCATTTGGCACTTGTCTTTTTGTGTGTATGCATTTTGACTTGGTGTCAAGCAGTGGCAGTATTCCAATGTATTATGCACAAGCTGTTTGGAGGAATGTTTGGGGCCAAGTGTTTTCAGGGCAACATACTAATTTATGGGAACACAGAGGAGGTGCATGATAGTAGGGTCCAGGATGTGCTGAGAGTTTTGAGATAAAATGGTCTCATATTGAAGCTCTCAAAGTGTGCTTTTGAGAAAGAAGAAAGTGAGTACCTTGGTCACAAAGTCAATAAAGAAGGACTTTTCCCAAATCAAGATCTAGTGGAAAACCTGCTTAAATTACATAATCTTGATAAGAAAGAGGATGTTCTTACATTCTTGGGTATGGTGGAAATCCATGCGATGTTGCTTTTAAATCTGGCCTCAATATAAGGAGACTGCTCAAGAGAAGTGTTGAGTTTGAGTGGGATACGTAGTGTCAGAAGGAATTTTCAACCAACAAGAAAAAGTTAACCAGTGCTAATGGCATTAAATGTTTTAATCCTTCTGAGCCTTGTATCCTCATGACTGATGCCAGCAGAAAGGTAGGGTGCTTTGTTAATGCAGAGGAGTGAAGAGGAACGTGAACTTAGACTAATTGCCTATGTATTTAGGTTTTTGCGAGGGGCAGAAGAAAAGTATTCTACTATTGAGATTAGACGCTGAGCGTATTTTGGTCTGTCAAGAAGTTCTGAAATGATTGTGTTTGTGGGGGAGCGGGGAGTTTGCTGTTTAAACGATCACAAGCTGTTGGTTGAGGTTTTTACCAAGAAAGGTCTGGACATGATTCCCATGAGGGTTTGCAAGTGAGTTGTTGGACTTCAGTGGTTCAATTACAGTCTGCTTTATGGTCCTGGGACACATAACAAGGTTGCTGCCTGCTTATTGAGGCTTAGTATGATAATGGAGGAAGAAATCAGGAAGATGAAGATAAGGTCAAAGTTTGTAGTGTTACAGGTGGGTGTGTGTCTCAGGAGGAGTGGATTGAGGCTGTTCTGGGTGGTACTATTCTTCAGCCTGTCAAGGGTGCCCTGTGTGAGGGTTGGAGTAATAAGATGAAGAGCGATTGAGCTAGGTGGTTTCTGAAAAATAAGAGATGAGTTGTCATGTGATGGTGTGATTTTGAGAGGTTTAAGGCTGGTTGTTCCCATGGTCTTGAGAGAAATTTGAATTTGGGACATGATGGGCATCATACACAAGCAAAACTAAAGCAAGGATTCGCCTTAACTATTGGTGGCCAGGGATGGATCTCATGATTGAGAGAATGATCAGGGAGTGTCCAGACTGTTGCAACAGTGAGAAGGTCTACATAGTTAGGAATCATTCCATGTGCTTTAGAAACTGTTTGTCAAAACCTTGGAAAGGTGTAGAAAACACACTGTGGGACCATTACATGGCAGAGGAGGAGCTAAGTATTTGTTGGTATTGATTGATCAATTCTCTAGGTGGGCTAAGATGGGGGTTGTTAGCAGCATTGAAACTGGAAAGGTAGTTCAGTTCATGAGTGATATTTTCAGCCATGAAGGTGTACCAAATTGTGTCTTGACCGACAATGGGCCGCAGTTTGTGTCTGCAGAGATGGAGAAATTGCTATGTGAGAAAGGGATCAAGCACAGGAAATGCTCACTGTACCACCCAGATGGTATTGGCACTGTGGAGAAATTTAACAGGAGTATCAAGGAATGTATTCAGCTGGAGATGAGCGCTGTAAGGAACTGCAAGGAGTGACTCGGGAGTTTCATACAAGCGCATAGATATTCTCTGAACACCACCACAGGAAAAGTTCATTTTGAGGTGTTGAGGGGAAGAAGAGCTAGGACTTCTCAGTTGCCTGCATGGTTGAGGTGGGGTAAGGATGGCCCTGTCTCATGGGCACCTGAGAACGAGCAAGACTGTTTTGAAAATTACAAAGTGTGCTATGATGTTTGTAAAGGTGTCAACCAGGTAGAACTTTCAGTGGGCGAGAATGCGCTAATGAAGAAACGGTTGGTCTCAACGAGTGGTTCCAAGTTTCTGGGTCCATTCACAGTCAACAAACTTTTCCAGATTGCTGTCAAGGTGGAAGACGAGAGGGTCTGGAATCTCAACAGAGTAGTGGGATGCAAAAGTGAAGGAGGTGTTTAGGTTTTCTGACTTTTCATTTTCATTCTTGCATTTGTAAAGGGGGAAGGTGTGTGGTTTTTTTATATGTATTTTGTATTATGCTTGTTTATCTTATTGTGTGTGTGTTTACTTATGGAAGGGAGAACCCTTTGTGTGTCATGATTCTAAGGCTTCTGTCTATTGGAACATCTTGGTCAGTTGCCCCTGGACCCTGAGTTGGATGTACATGGATGGGAGCTCTCAAAGAACCTACTCTAGGAAAATCTACTGCGTTGATTTCATTTTAATACACTAGGGCCTGCACAGCACCAAGTCCTAGCAGATGTACTGCCAATGTCATAGGGCATCCAGGTTAAGTGGTGATGGTAGCATACCATCTTTCTGATTGCTAATTCAAAATTGTCCTTTTTTTCTTATCAGTGTGGTGCTTTCAAGCCCCTCTTCAGTGAAGTTCTGCTTAAATATGATGCTTGCACCCTGTAGTAACTTCATCCATGTGTGTGTCATGCACATGGTTTTTGTATGCCGACTGGCAGCAGGTCTCCATGAACATTGTGAGTGTATTGTTATAGAGTTCAACGGGATCCATTTTGGATGCCCCTGGTAAAACATAGCACAAGTTGGAGGTTATAGTTCCTCCCCAGACAACATTGGTCTATTGATTTCCTTTCAGAGTAGGAAGGTGTAGCCCCAGACACTGAAGTGTAGGAGGGTGGAGATTAGGCTGCTTTAGAAATGTTGCAGTGACCTTTACAAGGACCTGCAGATCATACTTTTCTAGGACGGCCATTTGGCTGATGGTGAATGTGGGTATGTGAGATGGAAACTCTTGTTTTGCAGAGGGAATCTTTAAAGCAGAGCCTGCCCCTTTGTCTCCTGCCAGAGTGATACTCTGGAAGTCATGATAGCCAGGTGCACAGGTTTTCCCTTGGTGCTTTGGGTACTCCAGTTTGGATGCAGTGTTACTGCGTGCACGGAAAGCCATCCCCTTCAACAAAGCCTGTTCCTTCATTGCAGAGGTAAATGGTACAGTTAAAAAGGGGTTTCTTTAAATTGATTCCATAACCCAGTAGGATCCCCTGTCTGGAAAATAACTATAAAAGTGAGACCTACACTATTCCACTTGCTTCCAGTTTCTTCACCAAGTGTTCTGCAGAGTACTTTAAGAACTAATGAGATCCAAGGTTGGTGTCCTTGACAACCAGTCTCTCTGAGGTGAGGAGACATCACATGAATTCAATCGCATTTACTGGAAGAGCTGTGGTTCTGCCGGGTGTCTGGGAGCCTGACTGGTCTCCTGAGAGAGAGGTTCCTGATTATGCATGGAGACAATTACTTGAGAAGAAGCTCATCTGCTATTCCTGGAACATAGAACAGCCAAGAAAAGTGGACAGAATCAAGGTCGTTTAACCGGCGGAGACCTGATCTTGGAGTGGGTCTCTGACAAAGTGGTTGGGGAGCATGGGGGGGGAGGGGAGGCGCGAAAGTGCTCCATTTGTTTTAGCAATTGGAACTCCTATGTCTGTGCTGCTGCTTTGCAAGAGCCGCCTCATGCCTCGACTGACATTGTAAAAGGAGACTGGGCCACCTGCCCACACCGTTGCTGTGAACTGCAAGCAGGACTGCTCTCACTGATATAGTCTCCAGATTTTGTGCCCAGCATTCCGAAGCACCCGATACTTCCGGAAAGAGAACCAAGTGAACTTGAATATTGACTGTGCCTGCATACTGGACAAGGTTAAAAGCAGGGCGGTACTTCGCCAGGTTAAACGCTACTACGCTGATATTCTTATGCTCCAAGAAACACACCTTTTGGGCAACAAGACGCTCTGCCTGACGCGCTTTGGCTTTGTCCAGTCTTATCATTCTGGCTTTACCAGGGGGTACCGGGGTGTGGCATGCGCACATGTTTCCAATCCAGTTATGGTGGGGCAGGGGGTCTCGCGACCCCGGATGTCCATCTTTATCATGCCGCCTCCCACCTCCTTGTCCTCAATGACTGGTGGAACAGCGACCGGCGGGACCCTGCCAATGAGCTTGAACGATGGCTGATGGACCCTAAATCATTACACATCAATCCATCAATCAAAACATTTATAAAGCGCGCTACTCACCCGTGAGGTTCTCAAGGCGCTGGGGGGGGGGGGGGGGTGCTGCTACTGCTCGAAGAGCCAGGTCTTGAGGTGTTTCCTGAAGGTGAGATGGTCCTGGGTCAGACGTAGGTGGGTGGGTAGGGAGTTCCACGTCTTGGCTGCCAGGTAAGAGAATGAGCTTCCTCCGGAGGTGGTTCTGCGAATCCGTGGTACGCTGGCGAGGGCGGAGCTGGCGGGTTGGAGTGTGGAACGTGAGGCGGCTGTTGAGGTATTCGGGGCCCGTGTTGTGGAGCGCTTTGTGTGCGTGGGTGAGGAGCCTGAAGGTGATCCTTTTGCTGACGGGAAGCCAGTGCAGGTGTCTAAGGTGGGCAAATATGTGGCTGTGGCGAACGGGTGTCGAGGACGAGTCGTGTGGATGCGTTCTGTATGCGCTGGAGCCTTTTCTGAAGTTTGGCTGTGGTTCCTGCGTAGAGGGCGTTGCTGTAGTCCAGTCGGCTGGTGACGAGGGCCTGGGTGACCGTCTTTCTGGTTTCGGTAGGGATCCACCGGAAGATCTTTCGGAGCATGCGCAGGGTGTTGAAGCATGAGGATGAGATGGCGTTGACTTGCTTGGTCATCGTGAGGGAGGAGTCCAGGATGAATCCCAGGTTGCGTGCGTGGTCCGTGGGTGTCGGTGCGGTGTGGGCCACCAGTAGTCGTCCCAGGCGGATGGGGATGGTCCGAGGATGAGGACCTCCGTCTTGTCTGAGTTCAGTTTGAGACGGCTGAGTTTCATCCATTCCGCAACGTTTTTCATTCCTTCCTGGAGGTTGGATTTGGCGGTGGCTGGGTCTTTGGTGAGGGAGAGTATCAGCTGGGTGTCATCGGCGTATGAGATGATGTTGAGGTTGTGTTTGGGTGCGATGGCGGCGAGGGGGCTCATGTAGATGTTGAAGAGGGTTGGGCTGAGTGAAGACCATTGGGGTACGCCGCAGATGATTTCGGTGGCCGCTGAGCGGAAGGAAGGAAGGTGGACTCTCTGGGTTCTGCTGGAGAGGAACGAGGTGATCCAGTTCAGGGCATTACCTTGGATCCCGGCGTTGTGGAGGCAGGTTTTTAGGGTTCGATGGCAGACTGTATCAAAGGCGGCTGAGAGGTCTAGGAGGATGAGAGCGGTTAGTTCCCCGTTGTGTTGTCAAGCAGGGTCCTGATGTCGTCAGTGGCTGCGATGAGGGCAGTCTCGGTGCTGTGGTTGGCTCGAAAGCCGGACGGGGATGGGTCGAGGGAGCCATTTGCCTCTACTCATGATACTCTACTCTAGCGCAATGCTTGGCGGGCTGCTGCCCGCGACCCGGACTGTCTTTTCAATCTGGCGGCAGGCTCTGCGTAAGATCCGCTGGTGGTCGAACTTACCAAGGAGACTCCCCTCTGGCGTTATGGCCTCCTGCTGGAGCTGCTCGAACTACCTGGGTTTGCGGGCTGGGATGCTATTGGAATATCAATGGTCGGAGATGTCCTTCAGGGCCAGATTCTCAAGTCATTCCAACAATTGTAGGCTGACTTCCAAATGCCCAGCTCCCAATTCTCTAAATATCTTCAATTCCAACATGCCTTTTCCCCCTATCTATCACAAGATGCTATACCCGATTTTAGCCCTATTGAGGCCAAGGTGTTCATGGGCGAGATGGGCACGCACAAAATCACAGCTTTATACTGCACCCTGGTCATTCACTGCCACGATACACTTCACAAGACTAGAGAGGCTTGGCAGGGCGACCTGGGTCCACTTGATGAGGATGACTGGGCGGAAGCTCTAGAATCCCCACTCGGCGCGGCCATTGCGGCACGTCTTCGACTCATACTATTCAAATATGTCCATAGGGCATACTTTACCTGCCATCAGCTCTGGCGCGCTGGGATGATTGCTTCTCCCTCCTGCCTCCACTGCGGGCTGGCCGAGGGCACCTTCCTCCACACAGTCTGGGAATGCACAGCCCTGTCACGCTTTTGCCTTGGGGTGCTGGCCTGACTTTCTGAGGTCTTGGGTTGGGATGTCCCACGATCTCCGCGCTAAACCATGCTTCACATTACTGACAATCAGAGGGAACAGGTACAAACGACATCTGCTGTTTTTAGGGCTTACCCTTGCTAAGCTCGACATTGCCAGGGCCTGGAAGCGTGGCCTTGACTTCTCTATGGGGCTTGAAATTCCAATTTTTAAGGCACGCGGCTGCCCCCAGGAGCACCCCGAAAATACGGAAGCAGTGGGAAGATTATCGTCGTCTCTTACCTTGAACCAGTTCCCCCGTCGCGAAGTGTTGAAGATTTGCCCTGCTGATTTCGTATTGGGTGTGGGCTCGGGGACCGATAGTACATTTACAGTTTTATCACGACTGGAATTACGTATAAATGTAGGATGTGTAGATCAGGTGACACCTTGTTTTTGAATGTGCATATGTTACAGACTTTGCATAGTATACCCACATGTTTCACTGGGACTCATTGTAAAATCTTTATCACTGTCCTATTATATATACAATGTTTTGCCCTGGACCCTCCTGGGCTTTTTGTTGGTCTGTCAACAGTAAAATCTGTTGTGAAAGGAAAAAAAAACCTTGTCTGTTCTATCGTCATTAACTGTATGGTACTTAGATACTTGTGGGTTGAAGGACTATATAAGTGTCATGATGATAAAGAGTATTTGTTATGCAGTAGAGTGAAGAAAAGAGGTTTTGGGTACGTAACAGATGGTGAAGAGGGACTAACAAGTAGTTTGTGTTTAGTACAGGAGCTAGTAGGCTTGTGTGTGGTGATTAGTAGCGCTGTGAAATTTATTGTGGGGTGGATAAGGTCCATTGTAGTGGGGAGTTGATGTAATGGGTTAGGTGGGTGGTGGATCATAGGATCTCTAAAGGGAAGGGATGGCTGGTGTAGTGAGGACATTTAAGAGTAGCAGTCGGCATTGGGTTTGGGGTCATGCAGGGGTGGGAGGTGGTACGTCTTGACAACAATGTGGTGTAAACTGTTGCCAAAGGCAGTTGAGTATAATGAGGATTGTGACTAGGGTGTCAGGACACTTAGATCAAGGGGATAGTTATGGGAGATGAGGGTTGAATCTTTAATTGCACGTGAATGGAGACAAAGTGATGGTGATAAGTAGAGCTAGACTAAGGATGAGTTGTTGATCTAGTGGAGGTAGCTGGTGGAGTGATGGTGGAACTATCCTGGTTTTATGCTGAAGAAGAGGAGTGGATCAGTAGGCATGGAAGTGATGGGTTGGAAGTGAGGGGAGGATTGATTGGTAAGGGAATAGACAACTGCAGGGCGAGAAGGACCACATACAGGAAAATTGGTTGAAAGGATGCAATATTGACAAGGGTAGAAGCCCAGTGGTTGAAGTGGGGTAGGGGCAGAATCAGAGGCTTTATGCAAATGCAGGGATAAGTAGGGTCGGGTACTGAGAGATGATTAGAGGTCAAGATGAGGAGAACTAGATATAGTTTAAATGGGGACAAGAGATTAGGGGGAGGGGGAGGTGCAGAGTTGGAGTTATGGGATGGTGGGGAGGTCCATGTGCAGGAAGGTGTGAGCTACAGGTATTGAGAAATGAGAAGAGCTACTTCAGGAATGCCTGGTCGCAGTGATGTTTGGCGGGTTGGAATGAATGAATGAATGAATGTATGAATGGATGCATGTGTATGAGAGCTTGATGGGTAGGCTTTGCACATTTAGTGAAGTGATCCAGTTTATCCATTTGGGTAAGGCTGATAGAGTGAGGAAGCACCAGTAAAGAGTCTTTCAAGTGCTGCGTCTATGTCCATACACAGGTCGCATTCTTGACCAGATTTGCCAGTACCTCTGAGTGGCCGGTTTGCCAAGGCCTTGTATTGGGCAGCAAGATGATTGGTATGAGAGGTTAGCTGGAGGTCTTTGAGGAGGTTTGAGAGCGCCTTGAACTTGACACACAAAGACAGGCGGCTCCTCCATTAGAGCGTCGCCCCACTACTTTCTCGCAGTGCGAGAAGCAGAATCATAAAATGGTAAAACTACCATTTTATGTTTCTGCTTCTCGCACTGCGAGAAAGCAGAAGGGTCTAGTTTGGGTCGGGTGGGTGGGCTTTTCTAGTCTAGGGTAAGGGAGGAGTAGCTTGCCCACTGCTGAGGGTGCTGACTGTTTGGTCGGCCCCCTGCGGCTGACCGAACTGCTCATGCGCACTCTGCCTTTTCTCTATGCAGCCTACATGGAGAAAATGACCTCCTCATTGGTGCCTGACTGGTCGGCGTCCCGACCATTCACAACGCTGCCATTGCAGCATTGTGATTGGCTTAGGGGAGGGAGGCTGCCTGCTTCCTGTTCCGGCCACGACAGTACACAGATAAATGAGCGAGAGAGGTAAATGAATAGAGTTAAAGAAAGAAGTTTGGATGTTATGTCTAGGAAATCACTGTCCACCTTTAGCAAAAGACTACATTTGAAAATGTAAAATAGAGCTGAATTCCAGTGGTTGGTCAATTTTCCATTAAGTTTAGGTGCAAGGTCAGTCTGGGTTGGCTAACGAAATGGGAGAATGGGGAGATGGGAAGATGGGACCCTGCGAGAGGGTTGGGCTCAAATGTTGGAAGGCTTCAAAGGCAATGTAAGCCACTGATATTGCTGGAATACATTCTGGTCCAAGATGCAATGCTGTACTTGTCATGGCTTAACTTTAGAAATAAAATAAAAAAAGGTGCAAGGGTATTCAAGCAAAACTATTTTAAGTATATTATATATATTTTGGCTACTGATCATGTTGTGTGGTAGAACCTATTTTGTATACAAATAAAAAATAGGGTACGCATCTAGACCTTTTTGTCAACACAAATAGAAATAACAATACCTAGAATCGCCATTTTTGAGTGATTCTTCATAAACCACTCCTAATATGGATAATATCATATACTACACATAGTTTTGTCAGGCATGTCTCTGTTACAGTGTTGAGCATCTACAGTGGATGAAATACCTGCATAAAATCAATCACAACCCCAGCCTTAGAAAACGGGTCTTTGCAGCCTTGTTTGCCTACACTTCTCAAGAAAGGTAGCTCCAGTCGCCCTATGTATACACGTAATGCGTGATTTGGCATGCTTCATAGGTGGGGTGCCATGATCTGGAGCGTATTTAACATCTGGGCTCCAGTCCCACAGTTGATAATCAGTTCGCCAGACAGAAGGCACCGTAGGTAGGATCGCAGGACACTAATTCTTGATGAAGTAAGCAGTGCTTTGACCATCTAATTCGAGTGAGAAAAATGTGATACTTTTTAAAGGTCTAAGTCCTATTTACAAATCGTGGTGCATGGCCCTTTGGTTACAAAAAGTGTCTGTGTACCTTTGTGGACCATATACTGTGGTCATTTATGTATGCATGTAAGGAGAGATTTGTGTGTGTGTGTAAGTATACAAACAAATGCATTCTTTCAACAAATGTACAGCATGAATACAATGAAGATGTGTACATTCACGTCCCCACTGCCACCAGTGGACACTTTGGCATGTTCATTGTACCAACCAAGGCAGCGGGTGTAAGATTCCATTGTGGCAAGCCGTAACTTTGAAATCAAGTATGAATGAGAGGTACATCTAGCACTTTACAAATTAGCATGCTTTTGCAAATAGTGTACAACGCTATGTTCACTAACCTTTATAACTTCTAACCCCTAAAATATCTGTGACCTATAGAAAGTGTAACTTTCCACCATCACCATGATGATAAATACTCCCTTCATGGGTGTAGTCTGGTTTTGCTGTGCCTTCGCTGTCATTTAAATTACTCGCAACAACTTCTGCTCTCAGCAGCTCTCAAATAGTGTATGTCTACACTACAAGATAACATTTATCACCTAGAACCTAATTATTGTTTTTTTTTCCTTAGGTCCTACACTTCCACCTTTATATGTAAGGTCGGAGAATATTGTTATTTCATTTGTACTTTCTGTCCTATGTATGAGAGTATACATATATCTAATTATAGATCCTACACAGTCCTGATGAAGCCTCTGCCTCTTTGAACAACCACTTAGGCTGAAACATGTTGTCACTTAGTAGGATAGTTGACTGATCAGACTCTATAGGTATCTACCATTTTAGCTTTTACTTTTACCCTAGGGATCTGCCAATAAAGGGCTAACCTTTGGGCTATCTCAATATAATTTTACATATCTGAATCTTATTGTATCCTACAATTCTTATAAAGAACTCCCTCGAACAGAGGTTGAGACCACCTTTATAGTGCTATTTCATCAGGGTGGGGTGAGGTTGTCTGATGAAGCGAGCAATAATAAATGGGTGAGGCTAGCTCAGGGGTCTCCCAACATTTACTGTAACTAGAGCTACTTATGTTCAGTAAAAATGATCATGAACCACTAATATTATTAGTGTTGTAATAGTGACATCAGACCAGATTATGTTGGTGACCACCCCATGCATAATTACCTACAGTGATCATCTCAGTGCATCATGAAGAGTTGTCGGCACTAATCTAAAACGTTTTTTTCAGTTTTGACTGGCTCTACATGGGTATTACCCAGCAGCCATAGCTGCACTGTGCCATGCACCAGGGTAATATTACATGATTTTTCACTCAAATATAAGCTTTAAATATATTTTAGAAATCCATTTTTCTCTAAACGTCCACTTATGAGTTATGAAAACACTCACACTTTTCAATTTTGGGATACGTATTCTAATTCAACCAAACAGAAGGTTCTAATTTAGTATGCTTTGCTGCACTGGAGAGCTACTTACAGGAAGCTGGAGAGCTGCCAGTAGCTCACGAGCTGCTCGTTGGAGAAGCCTGGGCTAGCTCATCAATAAAATATCGTGTTTTTCAGAAAATTTGGTCGTTGTCGTCACTCACATTTAATTGGCCCCTTTTTTATGGTTTACAATGATATATAGGGTGGATGTGCGATGATCTTTATCCTCTTACTCTTTTTGTCACGCATTGTATTTAGGGTAATGTCTGGTACTCTTTGAACATTCCCCCCACGAAACAGTTTCTATGCTACACAAAAATCAATCCCTCATCCCCTTTTTACCGAAAGCCGGTCTGGCTGTTTCTCACTGCTTCCAGTTCTTCCTCTACACTGGAAAGCACTTCCTTCTCTGTCTGTTCAGCCTCTTCTTTGAAATAATTTTATTCTTTAAAGAAAATATTTTATTCTCAACTGCCTCTACGACGATTTCCGTATTTCAGCATTCAGTGTTATACCATATTTTATGCTTAATTAATTTTGTATATATTGTTAGCAAACACAATTTATACATTCAGTGGTATTGAATGAAATTAGGTTTTTACCACACCATTTGCTGAATGATAATTTTGACTGTTTTTGTCCATCCTAACACCACGGTCCAATAATAAATTAGCTTGCTTAGTGCATTGAAAGCAATCTGGAGAATCAGATGTAAGAAGTCCAGTGAGTATTTACATCTCATTAATAACCACCTCACTATTAGAGCCTGGCCTAGTACCAGCATGTTGCTATTCCCCATCGGTGTCTGGCATTGAGCTTTTAAAGACAGGCCTTGAGCTGAATACATATAAAAAATCCTTTGCAGTGGACTAGAAATGCAAGTGGTTGTAGGAGTAACTTGGGGGTGTATAGAGGGTTTCCATAAAACAAAGGTCTTGTGTAATTTAACTTTCTTTTACATTTTGTATATTGTAAGGAACTGCATGTCACAGGAGCCTCAAGTACCTATAGAATGGAAAGAATAGTAAATACATACCCCATCTCACACAAGAGGTAGATACCTGGGATCTTTCAGAAATTAGGAGATACGTTGTGTTTATTCTAATTGTTTTGCTTATGAGATAAATCTTAGCCAATATCTACATCCAATGTAGAATAAAACACTGTGGGGACAGACCTTTTTAGGTCTTGTATGGCTTCTTTAGCTGGCAGCCAAAACTTATGAAAATAAGAATGAAATAATGCAAAGATGGGGGATTTGGGTCAGCCTCCTTCAGCCATTTATTTGTTGGTGTGGCATATTAAGTTTTGATAATTTCATAGGACGGACACTCAGTGATAGAAGTATCAATAACCATGAGCCATGGCATTTTGTTGCTTTACATCTGGCCACACCTCTGGAAGGGGCAAGTGTACAGAGGATAAGGAGTCTGTCTGCAGATACTACTATGGTGCACTCCAGGGAGCAGTTGTGTGTGGTGCAGGCAGTAAGGTTGTAGACTGCAGTACAACCCACCCCTGCAAATGAAGGATGGCTGAAATAGTAGGTATGGTGTTCAAGCAACAAAGTGCACATGGCTTTTATTTTCTAGAACATACATTTGTCCAACGACAGAAGAACTGCTGTAGTCTTTAAACTCTCTGGGAACTCTCTGGGAATAAATCTTTTACTCTCCTACACACCTAATGGTACATGGGATAAGCAATTTGATGGGCCAGCCCAGGGAGTAGTGAGGCACAGTGTTGCTCCATTTATTCCCACAAGCGGGCAGAAATCCAGAGCCCCCAACTCCACTGCATTGTTTTCACTTCTTGGTACACCGGGAGCACAATGGAAAGCAGTCTGTGGATTCTGGTAGATTGGCAGATCTTAGGCAGGGGAAGTGAAAGGAGAGCGAAATCAACAATTTATAATACTATTTCCACTTTAATTAGGGAGAGGGCGTACTTTAATATAGTGTTTTGAGTAACAGTAATAACTGTCATATGCATCTTTATTAGTTGTCCATGTTGTTTTAATAAAAATAAAAGAAGTAAAACGATTTTAGGGTAGTTTTGAGGGTTTATTGGTGGTTAGTATTCAAAGATGATTTTCGTGTACCCCTTCCCTGTTACTGTCAAACAGATGTGGTTATGGACCCCCGATGCACATGTAGCAGCCCTCCTACTGACAAGCATGAGGGGCCCTATCATGGTGGGCTCTTGGAGCTGCTGGGGATCGTGAATGAAGGCCTGAAATGTTAGAAACAAGTAGACCTGGTGACAGCAGGAGCGATCATTTCAAACCCGGAAGGAGCAGTAGGATGAGGGGTACCATATGTTGTGATTTCTCCCAAGCAGTGAAGAACGCTTGTGCCAGCCAGTTCCTTGCTGGTCAAAGGAGATCCACCTGGTGACTGACAGAGTAGAAGCTTTGCCAGACTGAGCTCATCAGAGACCTATGAGTAGCAAGAGAGTGCCTGCATGGTGGGGGGGCAGGGCCGGACTGGCCATAGTGGGCACTGGACATTTCCCCGGTGTGCTGCCAAGGTGGGGACAGGTTTTGGGCACCTGGGGGTCTGTTTTTGTTACCAGGGGCCGGTTATCAATATCGACCCCCTGTAACAAAATTGCCCCTGGCAAACAGCTCGGTCCCTAAAACTTTAAGTTTGGAGGCCAAAAAGGACAAATCCGGCTCAGTACTGAAAATTTCAAGACCAAAATAGAAAGATGCTCCTCGGAATCCTCTAGAGCTAATTCTGGAAACTATTGAAGAAAAACTGGATCCAAAACAAAAGAACATTGGACATATTTCAACAAAACCAGTGATACCATCACCTCCAAAATTAAGATTCCCATCTCACAAAACACATCATATAAAATTCCTTAAAAAAGATAAAAGGACATTGCTACCTGCCCCCTCCACCCCTCCACTTCACCATCTTCACCAGTACCATCAGTTCCAGGTTCAGACCCTCTAGATATTACACCACAGGGTTCCCCTCATACGCAGGGGCTGGAGATGACACTTATGGCCAACCACCACCAGATCCATGGGATGATTATAATACTGATCCTCCCACAGACACAGATCTAGAACTAAACCCTGCAAAACCTTCACCTCCTGATGACAACACCTCATATTAGGGAGTTAATTGCCAGGGCAACTACATACCATGGAGTCACTCTAAATAAATAAATAATCTTTAGAAGAAGATTTTTTTTTATTTGAAACAATGGGGACCACACATAAACAACACCGTCTCTACCAATGTTAAAAGGCATGATTAGCCATGCAGAAGACACTTTTAAAGACCCTGTATGCGCATCTATCATAACACCCAGGATTGATTTATAAAAAAAAAAAAATACAAACCCTCACCATCCGACCCAATTGTTATTGGGGGCCAGCTTCCATTAGACTCTCTGGTTTTGTCCAGTGCTCTTAGAGAGCAGATTCCCAAACCTCGGATGAAGCACCACCTCCAGACAAAGAGTCAAACTTATTAGATGAGTCAGGCAAAAGAGTGGCTGCAAAATCATCCAATTATGGCACATAGCCAATACACAAGGTCTTTTGGCTAGATATGAAAGGGCCCACTGGGACGAAATGGAGGAGTTACTCCAATACCTCACAGAGAAGCATAAGAAATAAGGGTAGGAACCAGTGTAGGAGTCCAAATTAATTTCCAACTCCTCCATTAAGTGTGCGCTAGAAGCTGCTGATACTGCAGACAGAGGAGTTAACACCAGTAGTCTCTTCAGATGACATGCATGGATGCTAATCTCTGGGTTCAAACCAGAAGTACAACAAACATTACTCAATGCTCCCTTCAACAAAGAACATCTTTTTGGCCCCCACGTGGATGAAGCACTTGGGAAAAAATGACTAAAGACCCTGAAGTGGCAATATCCATGGGACCACTTCAGTCACCCTCTAACAGAGGCTCCTTTCGCTGCTCATTCCATAGGGGAGGCACAAACAGTACCTCCACGGATGCCACCAGTACTTCCTACAGGCCTCAAACTCTATCCTCCCCCTCTAGAGGATTCTACAAGGGTGGTTCTAGAGGAAATAATTTTAAAGGAAGAGGTAAAGGTACACCAACATGTACCTCTACATCTTTCAACAAGCAGTGACTAAATAACAATTCTCCTCGACCATCAAACACCTGTCATGGGGGAAGACTGCACAAGTTTCTTCGCATTTGGCATCAATAACATCAGACAAATGGGTGGTTAACATTATCCAACATGGTTATTGCCTAGAGCTCAACCAGTATTCCTCCCAATATCCCACCTTACATTCACAAACTCTATAGAGCACCAACAACTGCTCAAACAAGAAGTACAAGCGCTTCTAACAAATATAGAACCAGTTCCAATACAACACCAAGGGTCAGGGTTTTGCTCACTTTACTTCCTAATCCCCAAAAAGGACAGTTCTCTATGGCCTATACTTAGATATCAGGCCTTTAAACCTATACATACTATCAGACCACTTCCACATGGCCACACTTCATTCTTACAGCAAGGCTACTTAGTCAACACTGGGTTTAAAGGACGCATATTTTCACATTCCTATTCACCTAGCACATTGCAAATATCTCAGATTTGTGATAGCAGGACAGGACTATCAATGCAAACTACTCTCATTCGGAGTCACTCCTGCACCCAGAGTATTCACCAAATATCTAGCAATAGTAGCAGCTCATCTAAGAAGAAAACATATTCACGTCTTCCCAGATGTAGACGATTGGCTCATCAAAGCCAACACACACCACAAGTGTTTACAACACACTCAAATTACTATAAATCTTCATCAGTTGGGATTCAGTCAGTGCACAAAATCCCATCTTCAATCCTCACAGGTGCAGCCCTATCTAGGCGCTATGCTAAACATTTTAACAGGTTTAGCCTATCCCAATGCAGCCAGGATTCACAATTTTCAAACAAAGCTACTACAATTCCAAAGCAACCAGTATCTAACAGTCAGAACATTCATGCAACACTAAGGGATGATGGCATCCTGCATTGCCATAGTGCCTCATGCTTGATCAAACATGCGTCCTCTACAGAAATGCTTCGCACGTCAATGGAATCAATCACAGGGTTAGCTAAAAGATCTAGAGTTGGTAGACAGCCGGGCCCATCGCTCTCTGCAGTGTTGGAATACACAAAACCGATCAAAAAGGGCGTCCCTTTATCAACCCTGTTCCACAGATCAAGCTCACAGCAGACTAATTCCTCACAGGGTAGGAATGCCCATCTACAACATCTAACAGTTCAAGGTCTCTGGGACCCCAAACACCAAAATAGCCACATCAACTACCTTGAGCTTCTATCTGTTCACCTAGCGCTAAAAGCATTTCTGCCTCACCTGATAGGGAAAGTTGTCCTAGTCTGGACAGACAATATGACAGCTATGTAAAAAAACGGGGGACACAATCTCTATAGTTATCACACCTCTCTCAGACCATCTGCTGTTGGGCAATACATCACAAAATCCAACTGCTAGCAGAACACCTTCCAGGGATAAACAAGAAATTTTCCGACCTCCTCAGCAGGATGCGGCAACAAGTCCACAAGTAGGAACTCCAGCCCCAAGTCCTTCTCCCATACTTCCACAAATGGAGGTTTTCATAAATAGATCTCTTTGCACCAGCAGAGAACTCAAAATACCCAAACTTTACCCCCAGGCACCCACACCCTCTATCCAAAGGCAATGCCCAATGGATGAATTGGTCAGGGATATTTGCTTATGCTTTTACGCCTATGTCTTCCTCCATTTCTGGTTCGGAAGCTCAGGCAAACATCATCTAGTAACTCCCACATGGGCTTATCAACCATGGTTCACCACACTGCTAGAACTCTCAGTAGTTCCACACCAGAAGCTTCACTTCACCTCAAAAGTTCTCACCCAGAACCATGGGGAATTCGGACATCCAAACCCCAAAGACCTCAATCTAGCGATTTGGCTCCTGAAGTCAGTTTGGATACCTAAATCTACCACCAGATTGTATGACCATTCTTAAGGAAGCAAGGAAACCTACCACTAGAGCATGCTATGCAGCAAAGTGGAAACAGTTTGTTTTGTATTGTAATAATCAGACAATTGACCCACTATATGCATCTATACAACACATCATTTGTTATCTATTGCATCTACAATAGGCAGGCCTTGCCTACACAGCCATATGCCTACACCTTGCAGTGGTTGCTGCATATCTTCAAAATCGACAACTCTTACCCCTATTCAGAGTGCCAGTAATTAAAGACTTGATAGAGGTTGTTAAAAAAAAGTGATACCACCAAAGTTGCACCTGCATAGAATCTTAATATTGTTCTAAAAAGACTTATGGGTTCACCATTTGAACCATTGCACAATTTCCCACTGCAATTCCTTTCTTGGAAGGTTGCTTTCTTGATTGCTATCACTTCACTAAGAAGTGTCAGTGAGCTTCAAGCACTAACCTATGAAGAACCATTCTTCCAAATCCAATAGAGACAGAGGGGTTCTTCGTACTAACCCAAAGTTCCTTCTAAAAATAGTCTCTGCTTTTAATATTAACCAATCAGTTGAGTAACCTGTTTTCTTCCCTCAACCTGATTCTGTAGCAGAAAGAGCTCTACATACATTAGATGTCAAAAGAGCATTATTGTATTAATAATAATGGAACAAATATTTCCGCAAAACAACTTTTTGTTGCCTTTGCTCCCCCCTTATAATGGGAAACCTATTTCTAAATCTGGTATTTCTAGATAATTTGTGAAATGTATCCAAACGTGCTGTATTAAAGCCAAAAGTACTTTGTCTATACTTCCTGGTGCACATTGTACTAATAAAATAGGAACCTCTATAGCCTTTTTAAGTAACATTCCCATAGGTGACATTTGTAAAGCAGATACAAGGTCTACACAACATACATTTACCAAACACTATTGTGTGTATGTATTAGCACACCAACAAGCTAATGTAGGACAGACAGTACTTTTTCAGACAACTGCAACACCCACTGATCAGCCATCTCTTTGGGAGAGTACTGCTAAACAGTCTATGCAAGCATGTCTACAGCACACATGTCTCGATTGGATTATGTTACCCTGTAAGCATCTCTTCTTGGCATGTAGGGCTGTAGATTCACATGTGCCCCCTCTCCATCCCGGACACCTATGGTCATTGCAGTTATTATTCACATTGTACACTCATGGACATATTTGAACTACACTTACTTACTCTATTCCCACCCTCTTGCGGGAAAACAATCGAACAATGGAGTCGATGCCCATGTACAGAATCACCTTACCTCGTGACTGGAAAAGACTTCTTCGTAGAAAAACTACTTGCAAACATCTGGACCCAACACTAGATGGCAGAGTATGCAAAGCATGTGCATCTACAGCCCTACGTGCCAAGAACGGATGCTTACAGGGTAAGCTACATAATCCATATGTGATATGACATTCCAATTGGTGTTTATATTCTATAAATTACTCAGTCAGAATCTAAGCTGTTGCATACATCTAACACAAAAATCAGACACAAAAGAAAACTTAACAAATTCTAAGCAAAGGATTATGATCTAAATCCAGTGCAGAGGAAGGTTAACAAACAACCTGCATTGTTTCCTTCCTTTCTCTTTGCTCCTCACATCTTGTCACTTTTTTACCTTTACCTTCTTTCTCACCATTTCCTTTTATCTTCATATTTCATCCTCCTCTTTTATTTAGGACCGTTCATTTGTCCTCCTTCCACCACTCTCCCTTCTCGCCTTTCTCCTGGCTTCTCTTTCCTTTATAATTTGTCACTGCCCCTCTTTTTCCTTCTTTCGTTTTTCTCTCTCTCCTCCTTCCCTGTTTCTCTTATTTCTCATTCAGGCTTTTTCTATCTCTCCCACTGACTCCATACCACTCTCTTATGTCTCGCCAGCCCTCTTCTTTCCCATCTGTCATTTGTTTTTACTGCTCCTTACTGCTCTAGTCATCTTTGCATCTCATCTGCTCCACCCCTTGTTTTTCTCCTCTACTCCTTTCCTTGTTTTTCTCCTCTCGCCATCTACCACTACACCACACTGCTTCACACTGCACAACACTAGATCCCACCACATTACTAGATTGGCACAATGCCACTACATTGAGCTGCACAACATCTTTCCTAAACGTACACTGCTACAACATATCAAGTTAACAAGCACACGTTTAAGAGGGAAGTTGATGTAAATCTCGGATTCTCTCCTTTCTCGAGTATGAAGCTGGAAGGAGAGCTTGCACTTGAATTCAATATATTATGTCATTATAAGCAGTCGCATGTGACCAGCAGCAATCAAACACCACTCCTGACCCACCGATCCGGTTTCCAAGGGCAACTAGTAATCCCTGCCAACTGATGTAAATCCCCTGTAATGATGTGTTAGCTGCCATGAAGTACACTCTGTGCACTCTTTAGTCCCACTCATCCTCCCCTCCGAATCATATAGCTGTATGGAATTTGTATTGTTTTTTGCTTCATATTTAATCATGACTCCATCCTTTGCCCATCCAGAAACTCACTCATCCAGCCCTTTATTCACTAATCAATGCATTCCCTCATCTATCCATGCACTCGCTTATCTTCCCATTGACTCATTCCTGCCTTCACTCACTAACCCATTACCGCTTCTTGCACCACCCCCAACACACAGCACTTTCAATCAGAAATCCAGATCTAATGACTATGCAGATGCATGTTTTATATGGAAGGTACAGTATATGCAGAAGGTCTGGTTTTGTACAAGTCTGTAGTCTCGTTATCCATACCAGTACTCTCATGCCCTGATGGTTGTTTCGCTTCATTTACTCTTTTGACAGAGATATAAAGTATATACTGTCTCACCAGCAAGTCGAATGGTTTATTATTTTGCTAGAACAAGTCAGCCTTATGACCATTGGAGGCAACTTCTTTGTCCTGTGTACAAGAAGGAGCAGGTTGGTTTCTTCAATGCACCTCTCAGGTCACAGATAGCAAGATCAGTCCCCTTCTGTTCTTCCTCAGGTCCAGAAAGTGTTGCGAAGTGGATGCCTAGAGATGCCAGAACTAGTGGGTGGGAATGACTCCTGGGCACGCCCTAACCCATACAGTAAAAGTTCTTGGTCCAGCTCTACCCACTTTGGGAATTTTAAGATGGCAAACGTGTTCTGCTTCACTAAACTACGGCTCTGAGGGCTGCAGGTGTGTGTGGGGAGTGTACTGTGGTAATCCTGGTGTCCTCTGACCCCAAAATCCATTTTGAGGCAGTCATTCTACCCACAATAAACCCAGAGACAGAAATCTGGTAGAACAAAAGCAGGGTTTTCCAACAACCAGACAGTGGTTGCACAAGAATTGCCTTGGCATCCTGTTACCGTCATTTTAAGTGTTCCCCCAGTGTTCGTATGTAAACCCAGCTGACCTGTCATGCAGGATTTGACATTCTAGCAGGCTGTGACACTGTAATGTGAAAAAGGATGCAAACAGCCACCCTTCTGCTGAGCTCAAAGGAGTCATCCCTGCCCATTCGGATTGACCTGTCAATCACAGTCACCTACTGTGTAGCTCCTGAAAGGAATTCCACACTTATTATCCTAATTACTGTCTGGGAGATGTTTGGAAGCAAATTCAAATTAGCCTCCAGGAACTTAAGGCAGGGAAGAGCAAACTTTTCCTTAATATTTATTTATCAGTCTTCACCATTGAATTGTGATTTTTAATAACTATTAACAATAGCTGTTTATTTTCCAGCTAGTCCCACTCCAGAGATAAAGTATTAGGATTTTAATCTGTCACTGCCACAATGAAAAATATCTTTCGGGTGCTAGTCAATGTACGCGCATGTTAACAATGCATTTTTATATGCCCTACATTTAAATACCATACATAATGCCTTATTGGCTTTAAGGCCTACATAGGTATGCATTTTAAATATTTAAAAGGAAGATGGTCTGTTAAAGTTTTATTTTGACAAGTCCGATTTCAGGTTTTTGCGCTGCTCCAGTCAGTCTACACTGGCAGGGCTGAGTTGAACTGCCACTTCAGTGGATGTCACAGTAGGTGCTGCAGTCCACTCTAGGTATTTATCTCCAGGCACTGGGTACATCTTGTACCACGTACTAGGGACCGATTGACAAGTTAAATATACCATATGCCAATTTAACTATTTAAAGGGGGAGCACAGGCACTTTACTACTGGTTAGCTGGGGTAAAGTGAACTTAAAACGAGTAAAAATATAGAGTCCAGAAAAGTCAAAAAGTCAGATGTGGCCACGCAGAAAAGGTGATTTTTAATCAAGGCATGCTGATTATAAATATATATACTTTAGAACTTCCTAAAATCTTATATGAAATCACATTTTAAGATGCATTAGCAAATCTGCTAAAATATCTCCTCCTGGTAGAGTAATGAATATGTCAATATTTATGTTACATTGGAGATAAGGCAGCTAAGCGCGCACTCGTGTAGAGAAATTCTTAATCAAAACATATACACAATATTCTAGTTCTGTGTGCAATGCCTGAGGTGGTTCTACCCTGCCACCTGTGAAATGAGAACTGCAACTAGGCCCCTGTGGTCTAGACAGGCTGTGCACTACCTAATTCACTCATAAAAGAGTATATTACATGCTTCAAAACATTCTTGACATCAGTTTAACTAGTTCAAACTCATTATAACCAGTTGCTGAGCAACAAATTGCAGAAACGAAATCCTTGCAGGAGTTAATCCAAAAATAATGCCAAGAGTCCAAAATAGAAGTGCTTCAATGAATGTTTCTTGAGGATGTGTAATTATTTATTATCCCATCTGTAAACGTAAATCCAAAAAGTTTCTTCACAGAAAATCAAATTAATCCCAATGCATTTCGGGTGTAACAATCACCCTTCTTCAGGGGATCTATAAATAACAAAAATACAAATTAACAATATAGTACATACTTGTTTGAATACAATAAAAAGAATTGGACTAAAATCTAAGTTAACAGCTTGATTATGTAAAAGAGAAGAATGGTATAAAATCTACCAGGAGGAAGAACAATAGTGTTCAATAGTTGAATATCCAGAAATGTTCACGAAATAGCTTGTGACAGTCGATAGTAAAGAACCAGAAGGCCCACAAAGCACCAACATGCCGCGTATCTAATAATGTGAAAAACGCTGTGTAAAACAACAAGTGGACTACCTTAAAATGAGTCTGTGATGTGGGAAACTGCCGGTGATTAAAACGATGAAAAGGTATGCCACATAACCTGAAAATAAACGTGAGTGTCAATGTAAACTCATGCTATATAGATAAAATAGCATATTGAGTTGTGAGGTCTAATCGATACGCCTAAACTACTAAATACCTCATGGGAATTCAACCGAATTCGAGATGGGATGTGGAGGAAAACCAAAACAGTGTACTGTCTTCATGAGCAGGACTCCTTAGAAGGAGTAGATAACTTCCGTGCACATGCACTCGCGCTGATATTAGTAGCTGTGTCCGTTGCGGTCAATTTCGCAGCTGTCACTGGAAATAAAATGGAATGCGCAAACTAAGAGATAGAAACCTCGTGAAGAAAACGGCAGCTTGAGCGGTTTATGGAACTCGGATCGAAGTTCCTTACCTAAATCATAGAAGACGATACGGTGTGAACTGTGCTCCGGTCAGGAAAGGAACCCAGGTGTGCTGAGCGTTCAGTCGGCTCCCGTATGTACTAACGTGAGATGCCGTTCACGTGTTAATTAGTGAAAAGAGGTGAAGGACTCGGAAATCAAAAGAAAGGAGTGCGATGTCGGCCATATTGGACTGGTGCCTATAACGTAATATGTGTGGTTTGTACAAGTCAATACTGTGTCAAGACGAAAGAATAAAAGTGTATTTGCTAAGTATCCAAACAATATGGAATATCCAAACAATAAAAATATATAATCATGTTAAACATGCGTGCTGGATACAAGCGTCCTCATTTCTGTTGACGGACATCAGTTTATAGGATAAGTTATGACTCGATAAGCATCTCGAGTACCTTACGCTCCTTAATGGTCATCAAAATTAAAATTAAAACAGAACATGTCAAAATCTTCCTACTTCTTTGATGCATAGAGTGCATCTAGTGATTGCAAAACATACAAATGAACAATAAGAAAAAGTAGACATGAGAGCAATAAAACAAGCAACTGACCATGCATAACATGCTAATGAGATATTTTAGTTGTATAAACAAAATGAGCCCTTGCCTTACTTTGATGTAACTAGGATGTTTCCAAAACAAAAATACAGCATGCATTTGCAATTTCAGCTTCAAATTTCAAGTCAGTTCCTGATTACCCATAATATACAAAAAATTAAACACACAATAGCACGTAAGTAATACATGTAGTCAAACTTAAACATACTATGTAGGAACCATCTAACATAAAGACTTGTGTGAGTAAACCTGTGTGGTAACGGCTGTGCTTATGAACGTGCAAGGGAATTCCATATGTGAAAACATAATAACCGCGGCTGGAGGAAGCTGAAGAGGGCCTAAGCTGTGAGAACATTTGAGACAGTGCTGCCCTGGCTGACTCGTGAACTGATACTCATAGGAAACAAGAGAATTCTATACGGTCATTAAGACCCTTTGGATGCATGGTATTCAGGGTCCTGATCCAAAATGTTTCTCGTTGGGTAATGTATTTTGATAAGTCCTTGTCTTTGCTGTCGTGTATTACTTCCAAAACACAAAATTTCAGTTGTGCTATGGTATGATGTGAGCCTACCCAATGGTTAGCCAATGGTGAGTTGGGATTCTTGGTGCGAATTCTGCTCTTGTGTTCCGTGATGCGTATGCGCAAACTCCTTTCGGTCTTGCCCACATAATATAAGCCACATGGGCATCGTATTATGTAAATCACATTTTGAGTGTTACAATTAGCTGTAAAATTGAGCTTGATGGGTTTACCCGACCAAGGGTGTGCAATGTGAGTACCTGAAATTACGTTATTGCAATGGGAACAATTATAGCACCGTGTCATCCCTCTGTTGTGTTGGCCTGAATCACTTGTGTCCTGCCTTTTAAGTAATTCTTTTAGATTGCGTGAGCGTTTGTAGGCAAAAATTGGGCGATCTCGAAAGAGTTCGCCAAAGTCTGGTTCAGTTTGCAATAATTCCCATCTGTTGAGAATTATTTTCTTAATGGCCGTCGAGTGGGTTGAGAAGGTGGAGACAAAAACCTCCTTGTGTTTAGAGGATTTGATTCTTTTCTTCAAAAGTTCTGATCTAGGGAATTCCTGTGTCCTAGCTACTGCATCACAAACTGTTTGTTCTGGGTAACCACGTACCAAAAAGTTTTTTTTGATCTCTTCAAAAGTCCTGGATAGCTGGGTGGAATCTGAAGTGATGCGTTTAATTCTCAAAAATTGGGAGAGTGGTAGGTGCCTTTTCAGAGATTCCGGATGGAAACTAGTATAAAGTAGGATGTTGTTCCGGTCTGTGGATTTTTTGATTGGATTTATGTTACTACATACCTGAACGTGATGTATTCTTTAATCTTGTAAATACACCTGTACGTTTCTCCTTGCAAGTCTACTAAAGAGGGTGTGATTTAAATTTATCAGGGAAGCCACCCCCCCACACGGGTAAAGATAAGCATGCCCATTCTTTCTAAACCAAGGCTGCATTACATATAGGCCACACTGTCCTTGTGTCCGCCACAGCGCACTTTAAAGCAGGTGCACCAGGCTCGAACAGGAACAGTGCGCCCAATTACAATGAATGCACTGGCCCCAGTGAAACTACGAACCTGGGGGCAGTGTATTCTGTGAAATACAGAGGGTCTGCTTCAAAGCCGCTCCGCGTTTCTCTGTGCAGGGTGCAACTCATCTACTCTTTCAAGAGGGGTTAGAGATACCTCTGCAGGCGGTTGGTAAGTGCACCCACCTGCAAGGGGATGTCAGAGGGTCCTTAAGACCCTCTTATCCCCCTCCAGAGAGCTTCTCTTATTGGGAAGTCATACAATGTGCCACCTTTATTTGGTGCATTGTCAGTGCGCCTCCTAATAGCATGTTTGTCATTGTGCATTAGCCTGTAATATGGTACAGGCCTAGAGGCAAACTGATTTTATCATTTGTATGGGGCCTGGTCCCCCTGCAAATGAGAGACCACTCCATGAAGATAACTTTGGAGCCACGTGTGCACGAGCGCTACTAGTATACCAGAAGTGACCATCCAAACATCAGCTGCCCCTTCTGCAATACCATGGTGCTCTAAGGGGTGCAAAAAGCGGACACACACGCCTCTTGTGCCCCGGGGAGAGCTTGTTTAATAAGGCCTCATGAGTCTAGCTAAAGCTCTTCTTCTGTTCTTCTAGATCATCTTCTAGATGTCCTCACAAGTTGAAAAAACCTTCTTTTCGCTCCTGCCGCAATGGTCCTTCCTAATCCTTTCTGTTCACATGCAGGCACCTTTGCCCAGCACACCAGAGTCTCCCAGCAGCTCCCCATGAGTCTAGCTAAAGCTCTTCTATTCTTCTAGATCCCGTCAGGACTAGAGCACATGAGGTACTCCAAGCTACCTTTGTCCTCACAAGTTGAAAAGACCTTCATTTCGCTCCTGCCGCAATGGTCCTTCCTAATCCTTTCTGTTCACTTGCAGGCACCTTTGTCCAGCACACCAGTCTCCCAGCAGCTCCCCATGAGCCTCTCTGTACATCACAGAACATTTCAACAATAATACAGAAGATTTCATCGCAATCCACGACTCCTTGAACCTCATTGTGTTTGGATGTCCATTTCCTAGTCTTGTGTAGTTCTTCGAGGGCCTGAGTCACAAATAACCACCGCAGTGCCGGCGGAGACCTCGCAGTCGCGGCTGGGGGTCCGCACTCGTGGCGGCTTCTCTCTCTGCAGTGGGAAACTGCTGTACGGGGTCCCGCCACGATGGCAAGACCCCCTCCGTCACTGCCGGGACCGTTTGTGACTCGGGCATTTATTTTCACTGCACTAATGTGCCACTCTTTCTTCCATATAGGAACTACACTCGTTTTCATGAGAAGATGAGGGCGTGCATGGTGCGTCTGGATTCAGCCATCGACACACTTATTTATACAGCTTGCACAGCAGATCCTCTCTGTAGCTCTTGAGACAATTTCTTCATTTGTGATTATAGGTTCTGTCCATTATTCCCATCAGAAAAGAGCCTTTGTATAATGGCGTAATGAGCTGACAGGATAGCACAGTGAGCTCAATGTTAGTCGCTGATATGTACGGTGATCAAGATTACCAGTCCAGATCCTGTTAAATTGAGCACTATTAATTTGGTTTATAGTAATGCCTATTACTGTTCGCGTCTACAAAGGACAGAATTGTAGTACAAAGTGTTATGTAAAAAGCACAAGACAGATTTTGTTACTAAAAACAACAGCATTAAAATGCAACGCTAGTGCACCTGTCCTTCCCAGAGTTTCATAGACGTTTGCCTTGCTAGTGACAAGTAATGAAACAGTGCCATCTACTGGGCAAATAGATTGTACCATTCAGAAAAAAACTGCTCCCAGCAAACCACCTGGGATCAAGCACATCGTTCCAACATTTTAAAGGGAGCGGATTTTCTAATAATTTTTAAGCCCTTTTCAAATTCATCTGTAGTGAATTCACCGGAGTTGTCTGCATAGCCGTGGCTGAGGCATGTTGTTCCTCTGTGGTTATGGAACTTCCCGGTGGCGAGCAATTCCATGTTGACCTGTTGCTGCTACACTGTTGGCGTGTGATTCCTTAAAGTGGCATCAAATGTTTGCATACTGGTTTACGTGGACTTCTGATAACGCTTTAGAGCAACACACCACTGACCTTCGCATAAAGTTTGTACTTGACGCAATTTAGACAGGTTGTTCTAATTGAATTTGAGATACAATCCGAGATGTAAATGCATCCCTATTTTGTATTCAGGTGCAAAAGTGGTTTCATGGTCCTTGATGAATAGAAGGCAAGTCAAAGTAACTGTACGAAAAGGAAATGTAACTGGTCGCTATGTTGCAAAGGCATTGCCTGCCTTTTTTAAAAAAAGTTTTTTACCGACAACCTGCTTTTAAGGCCCTTCAAAACGCTACAGTATTCTTACTTGGCTTCTACTCTTCCATGCAGTCTTAGGCCAGGGCAACCTCCTCTACAGAGGCTCTGATTGGCTTTAGGCCTTCCTGTTAGTATGGCTCGGTAAGCCCATGAGCCCAGGGCGACTAGAGGTTCAGAGGTCGAAGCTTTCTTTCAATTGTTGTTGGGGGTAAGATTTCTCATCGGGATGGGCAAATCCGTAGGAAACTTTGCATCAGCAAGCAGCAGTAGTGTTCATGCCTTCCTCCTCTTCTCCCTGGCAGTGTTCTTATAAGCCCTTCAACATAATTTGACACACTCATTAGTGTGTCTGGGGGGTTCCAAGAATACATTTCTTACCAAGTCATCAGACTCGCGTAAGAGAATTGCTAACTCACTAACATTGGTCTGCCTGCTCTTTGGAAGTTTGGTCCGTCCACAAACGATCTGTTTGCCTCCACTCTGGATTAAATGTATGGTCAGTTAGCTTCTTAGGTGGCAAAGCATTTTTTCCTTTCAAAGAGTTCTTGCAAATTAGTCCAAGAATAGTCTTTTCATAGCTTCCACTTATCTGGACTGGTCCTCTTACCAGTCTAAGGCCCTATCAGACTCGGCCTTGTTGCCTCATTCTTGGACTCGTCTCTCTCAGCTCCTTCTTGAGGATTTCTCCGTCTTTTACCTCTTTCGCTGTACCCACCTTCCTCTTTCCACTCTCTCTGGGCCTCTTTGAGACAGTGTTCCTCTTTACACTCTCTCGGGTGTCTTTTTAACCCCCCCTCCCCCGTTTCCATTCTCTCTCCCTTGGGTCTGTTTGAGCCTGTATCTCCACTCTCCATTCTTACTCCTGACCCCCCTTGAGGCCGTTTTCCACTTTACACACACTGTCTGTGCCACCTCTGCACCCGTTTTCCACTTCCCACTCTTTCTTTATGGCTCTGCGTGCCCGTTTTTCCTTCCTGTGCTGTCTTGGCCCTGCCCATTACTCCAGCGCTTTCCCGCCTCCCCCCACTCCTTACCTGCTTCTCAGTCTTGTGCCTTCTCTCACCTCCTGCGCCCTTCCCTAGCTCCGCCCTCTGCTCTCCCGCACTCCCACCCTCCCAGGACCTTCTTAATGTCAGCCTCTGTGTGACCGTGCTACCGGCACACCGAAGGCGTGCCACAGGCAAGCCCATCCACGCCTGAACCCCATCCATTGCCACTGGCCTTCAGCCTGCACCATATTAACTGCTTCCGCGCCTCACCACGCTAGGTCCTTTCTCATGCGCTGAATGCCATTACAACTGCACCAATATGGAATTCCCACATGCCACACATACCTCACACCATCTTGCATGCATGCTCTTCAGCACCCGATTCATCTACAAACACTCCACCAAGACCTGGGACACCATCGATACACACTCTCCAGACATCCTCTGCATGTCAGAGACCTGGCTAAACCCACGATCGTCACAGTCGTTATACCGGGCTACAACATCTCCCACCAGGACAGACCGAACAAACCAGGCGGAGGACTCGCTATTATCCAAAAGGACTCCATCACCTGCACCACCTCCACTAACTAGGACACTACCTTCATTGAACACTTGCACTTCCGGTTTAAGACTGGCTACCACATCTCCATCAAAGGCACCATAGCCTACTTACCACTCAGACCATGCAACGCCTTCAGCAATCTCCTCACAGATGTCATCACCCCCGTCTTACTCTGATACATCAGCTTCCATCTCGACAACTGAAAAGATCACCACTTCATGGAGCTACTCTAGGGCCTCGATCCTAGGTCTCGCCCAGTTCGTCCATGGCTCCACCCACAATGCGGAACACACGTGACCCGATTCTTTTTTTTTTTTTTTTTTTACAAGCAGGTCAAGTTCAGCCCCCTCACTCCACTCAACTGGACAGACCACTCTATTGTCCACCTAATCGACGCTCCCCAACCCCCCTATGCCAAGACTACCTAGTACCTCAGATACAGATGGAACAAGATAAAGAGCGCAGACTGGACCAGTGCACTCACTACCCATCAACCAAACCTCATCGGCGATATGCATGCCGATATCAAAGCCTTCAACAACTTGATTAATAGCAGAGCAGACTCCCACTGAAGCTAGTTAGACATTCAAGAACCAACACATGAGCTAGCTGGTACACAGTAGACCTTAGAAACTCCAAACAATTCTGCAAACAGATGGAGAGAAAATGGAGAACCAGTCAGGACTCCACTGCAATAAACTCCTACTAATCCGCACTCTGGAAATACCACAACCTATTCAATGAGGCAAGAAAAAAAACCCTAGCCCTCCGAATGGAAAACACCTCCAACAACTGCAAAGAGCTCTTCAAAATAGTAAATTATCTAGCCCCTCTAGCCGACACCGTTTTGTAAGCAAAGTGGTGATGGGTCTCGATCCCTTACTATCCGTTCGATATTGAACTCATCTTTATTGTTGTTACTTGTCCTGGACAGGGGGATACCCCTAACCCCCTAAAATGTTGCGAGTTCCAGGGTGGGTGTCAGGGCAAGTAAAAGTAATCGTAATATTTCAGAAATAATTTCAATAGGCTGGATTCATTGTGAGAAGTTTTTATGGGTGTTGTTACTCAAAGTAGAACTGAGTGGGTGTACAAGAAAGTAACAGACAGCCAACACATGTTTCACCCCATTACATGGCCATCCGACCTGGGGCTTCCTCAGGGCTGTATATTCAATCATAACGATTAACAGAAGAAACAATATCACATGATAAGGACATGCAACATTAAGGTGAGCTCAAAAGAAATTTGGAGAGAACATATTTGTGAAAAAAGAAATGCAAACCAAAATATTGACCAAACTTATACACTGAGACAAATACAAAATAAAGAAAGCATATTATGCACATACCATAGTTGACATAAAGTATATAAAATCACGTGAGAGGGACATACTGTATGAAAAACAGTGAATCCAAGGTTGCAATTCAAGAGAAAGTGAGGAGATTATCATCATGGGTATAAAGTGCAAGTCAAATAATAGGTATTTACAAAATTTAAGTATTTACAAAAAAGTAATAAGAAGCACACTTCTCGAGAGACATAGATGGTTATATCATATCAGCAGGAACAGAAAAAACATTATAAAGTGACAAATTCCATTTGATGAAATATATATATAAGGAGTGATGGGGTCATATGTAACCAAGGAGGGAGAATCGTGTATATTGAAATCAAGTCTATTGTAAAGGAGAGCGATAAGTGAATAACACAGGGCAGGGAGTAGTGGAAAGTGGCATCACGACAACAGTGGCATCCGAGAAATATCAAGGGCCAATGGCTCTTGAGAGAAGCGTTGTGATAGACAATTCATATGTACAAAAAATGTATCGGAATACCGAAAAGTGATAAGATGTTAAGTATAATTACGTGATGGAGAAAGGTATTCAAGGACCAGTCTGGTTCGGGGGAATAAATAAATGAATGAAAATTCAATTAGCCAGAGGAAGGCAGGTTACAAAAAAATTCCTATTAGTCAAGGTTCCTTAAGTCCCTGATAATGATCAAGTCGCCCTGCCCATAATGGCGGAGGTGCACGTATAAAGTTGTTTTTAACCGTGCAAGTGGGGAAATAAGCTAGGGTGGGGTGCCAACACCATCTCCATCACCCCTTTGCAAGACCTCTGCGAGAACCTCTCTACTTTCTTCCACAACAAAATCCTTAACATCTACAGCAACTGCGACCCCACAACGCAAGACACAAGAACTCATGAACCAGCTGCCCACCACCACCACCACCACCAATTCAGACTACCAGATCACAAACTGGAAACCCCTTACCCAGAAGATACTGCTGAAATCATGAAAGCAATTCATCCCGGAGCTCCAACTAACCCCTACCCCCACCATATCTTCATCCTAGGAGGAACTCTGATCAGCTTCCACCTCACCATCATCATAAACACCTCCAGCCAAAATGGTGCCTTCCCATACAACTGGAAACCTGCAGAAGTCACAGCTCTCTAACCATCTCGAACAACACCACCTACCAGATATCTCGCTGTCTAGATTTCATAATAATTACAGCACGGAAACCGCACTCATTGCAGCTACTGATGACATTGTAGTGCCAGAGGCACTCCCATATATTGAGACCACGTGATGACCTATGACTGCTATTGTTTTAATTGACTTTAGGTGTTTTACTTCATCCTAGCCTGAATGCTTGACAGCATGTTTCCGGCATGTGTATGTTTGTCTTGAAGATTTCATTCCGTGTCTCCTTGTAGTTGCAGAGTTGGAGAGTTTTCACAGAGTAGAACAACCTTACCAGGAACAGAACATATGGGATGTGCGTTTGAAAGCATAAGAGAGAGAGAGAGAGAGAGAGAGAGAGAGAGAGAGAGAGAGAGAGAGAGAGAGAGAGAGAGAGAGAGAGAGAGAGAGAGAGAGAGAGAGAGAGAGAGAGAGAGAGAGAGAGAGAGAAGAGAGAGAGAGAGAAGAGAGAGAGAGAGAGAGAGAGAGAGAGAGAGAGAGAGAGAGAGAGAGAGAGAGAGAGAGAGAGAGAGAGAGAGAGAGAGAGAGAGAGAGAGAGAGAGAGAGAGAGAGAGAGAGAGAGAGAGAGAGAGAGAGAGAGAGAGAGAGAGAGAGAGAGAGAGAGAGAGAGAGAGAGAGAGAGAGAGAGAGAGAGAGAGAGAGAGAGAGAGAGAGAGAGAGAGAGAGAGAGAGAGAGAGAGAGAGGAGAGAGAGAGAGAGAGAGAGAGGGGGAGGGGAGGGAGGTAGGGAGAGGGAGGTAGGGAGAGGGAGGTAGGGAGAGGGAGGTAGGGAGAGGGAGAGGGAGGTAGGGAGAGGGAGGTAGGGAGAGGGAGGTAGGGAGAGGGAGGTAGGGAGAGGGAGGTAGGGAGAGGGAGGTAGGGAGAGGGAGGTAGGGAGAGAGAGGTAGGGAGAGAGAGGTAGGGAGAGAGAGGTAGGGAGAGATGGAGAGATGGAGAGATGGAGAGATGGAGAGATGGAGAGATGGAGAGATGGAGAGATGGAGAGATGGAGAGATGGAGAGATGGAGAGATGGAGAGATGGAGAGATGGAGAGATGGAGAGATGGAGAGATGGATGTGTGGAATGTACTTCTCTGTCAGAAGTGTAGTGTAATATGCAGTGGTGCTCAAATGTGCATTATGTTGTACATTGGGAAGTTCTGTGAAGTTTTTACCATTGGCTTTGACATGACCTCATGCCATCTTGAGTTCTGACTCTGTCTAGCTTGAGCTTTGCACACACATGCAGGCCCCCTGGTCACTCCAGTTGTTTAGGCTATTCGCGTTCAAGATTGTTTATGTACTTATGGAGATGTTTTGTACTTTCTTAAGCTTCGCTGAGATACGGGGCTGGAACTCTGTTGCCTTTGGACTGCTTGCATGGAGAGTGGTCAACTTCAGTAAGTTTCCTTGGCTCAGGGGAGGTCCTCTCTGAGTCTTCTAGTGCATTGAGATTATATAAAACTGCGGTTTATTGACTTCTAAAGCGGGATTTTGTTTTGACCTGAATGAACGACGGGACACGTCTAATTCAGTGTTGCAGTTCCCGGCTTGCTGAGTCTCTTTACCCCAGCTGTGAATTCCCCAGTCAGGAGTGGACTAAGATTCATGGTTTGCAGCTGGTGATGTATTCTTTTTGATTTTTGGCAGTGTGATGTGTGAGTGTCTGTGTGCATATTCAAGTCTCCAGTGGTTATAATTATCTGATGTTTATATTGATGTTTATATTGTTTCTGATCGATACATCTGCCTGTGGATTCCTCACCTTTTGAATATCCCTTGCACCAGCATTCCGCGGAAACTTTTTTCTAGCTCTCCTTGCCGACAAGGACATCACAATGCTACGGCTCCACTCGCGACTCCACATGACTTCACCGGAGCCATGAGAGAGCCTCGTCGGCGTGATGACGTCAGTTCCCTTTTTTCTGCACCGTCGACGCTTAACGGTTTTCTGGGACTCTCCATACTGTGTCGAGTTACTTTGTTGTTTTTTCAGCTTAACTGTTGCCTTGCTATGCCGTCTTCGAGGAAGTCCGGATTTAAGCCCTGTAGAGAGTGTGGGGGTCATATGTCCATCACTGACCCCCATGATGACTGCTTATGGTGTTTGTCGTCGGATCACGACGTGCAGGACTGTTCCAACTGTCGAAAAATGAACCCAAAGGCTCTAAAGTAACAGGAGGCCAAGCTTTTTATGGCTAAAGCTAAGAAGGAAAGGCGAGGACATAAAAGATCAGTCGAAGTCGTTGACTTCGCATGCGTCGAAGTCGAGGAAACACAAGAAGAGGAGACATGATTCTCGGCGGCGTTCGTCAAAGGAGAAGGCTTCGAGATCTCTTTTTCCGGCTCCTCGACGTTGTCAGAAAGACTTTGTGTCGCATTCGCCTTTGCCATATCCTCAGGCGACTTCGGAAAGATCTTTTCCAAAAGGTACTCCAGGGCGGATGCCGAGGGATTCACTGGACTCGGAGGGCTTGCCAGTTCAGGATGATCCTTCTCCTGTTCACAACCTTGAACCTGTGGCTCCGCCAGCAGATCCGGCTGTTACGACGTCGGATGCTCCTCGTGTGGATTCTGACTCTAATCCGTATCCTCAATTTCCTACTCCAGGTTCAGATCCAGTGCATTTTTTAAATGCAATGTATGGAGTATTTGCCAAGGCAGCCTTTTCCTCCGGAGAACCTTCGGGTCCCTTGGGTCCGCTGGCCTTCAATTTGGGCGTGCCTCAGCATTATGCCCAGGCACCCTTCGTGTCTTTCATGCCGACGGCGCCGTCATGGCAGTTTCCGGCTCCGATATTTTCGATGCCGTATATGGAGTCCCCGGTGCAGTCTGCTGGGCCTTACTCTCTGCCTCGTACGGCACCGATTCCTCCTTCGACGCCGGCTCAGAGGCTGTTGGCGCCGCGTGTGGCGCTGCCGACGCCGCAACCACGGTTTCGTTCGAGGTGAGAGGCACAGAGACTGTTGGAGGAAGAACAGTATCAGAGGAGGTTGAAGATGGTGAAATAGAGGAGTCAGTGGATGAATTCGAAGGGATTCAAGAGGCAAGTGGCTTGGACACCTCCCCAGAGTGGGAGCTTTCTTTGTCAAGGGCTTCTCCACCTCAAAAGGTAGCTCCATATCATACTGAAATCAGAAAGGCTGTGGAGCTTTTAGATTTACAACTTCCTACTGCTGAACATAAGCCGAATTTGCTCACTGAAGTTTTCCATTCGCCTTCTTCAATAGTTGAGCCGTTTGTTGCCTTTTAATGAAGCCTTAACGGAGCCTATCCTGAAGGTGTGGCGTATACCACTCTCTTTTTCTGCTGTGTCTAAATCTGTGGCAAGGAGGTATAGATCGGCTGCAGGAGACCCTCCCTTTCTTTCTACACCTCCGCCTCCAAAAAGTCTGGTGGTGCAGGCGTCCTGTTCAAAACAATCTACAGGCGCTTTTCCTCGGACTCCTGCCGACAGGGACTCTAAGAAGTTAGAGCAATCGGCTAAAAAGGTCTTTTCATCATCTAGCATGGCACTTAAATCTACCAATGCTACCTGTTTGTTGGGATGTTACATACATGCCTTGATGGACTCAGCTAAGCAGTTGGCTCACAAGTTGTCTGATGAAGACCTGGGAAGTTTTATGGAGGTTTTGTCAGATGCTCAGGCTGCTGCTCGACAGGTGATACAGTCTGGCATGGATACGGCTGATTCGGTGGCCAGGGTTAGGAGCTCCTCCATAGTTACCAGGAGACAGGCTTGGCTTGGATCCTCTGGTTTTTCCCAGGACGTCCAGGCTACCCTTCTTGATTTGCCCTTTGATGGTTCAAAATGTTTCGGGGAAAAGGCAGATTCTGCTCTTCAAAGGTTCAAAGACCGCAAAGCCACAGTGAAATCCTTGGGATTATAAACCCATTCAAGGGGGTTTGGTTATAAAAAATATCGAGGGTTTGGGAGATCCTCCTTTCGTAGCTTGTGACAACCTCCGCAGCAACAGCAGCAAAATCCTCTCTATAAGTCCTATAGAGGAAGAACCAGAGGTCGCCAACGTGGGTCGGCCCGCAATCTCTCCTCCTCCTCCCCCTGGTAACGCAGGAAAGCAGCCCTAGATCCCCCATCCTGGATCATGTAGGTCCTGTAGGGGCTCGGTTGTCTCACTTTCTTCAGGGTTGGAAATCAGTCACATCAGACCTTTGGATTTTAAACCTTGTAAAGAATGGGTACGCCCTTCCCTTTCAGGAATTTCCTCCTCCTTGCCAAGGTTTTTGTTCGGAGGACCATCTGCGTCTTCTACAGAAGGAGGTCCTTGCTTTGTTACAGAACGGTGCGATAGAGGTGGTTCCGGAGCAGGAAAGGGGTCAGGGATGCTACTCCTGGTATTTCCTGATCCCCAAAAAGGATGGCAAGTTACATCCGATCAGGGTCTTGAATTTTTACCTAAAACAGGAGAAATTCAAGATGCTGACCCTTGCTCAGGTTCTTCTGGCGCTGCAGCAAGAGGACTGGATGGTGTCGATCGATTTTAACAGGATGTGTATTTTCACATTCCCTTCCTGCAGTCGCACAGGAAGTATCTCCATTTCACGGTAGGGTCGCAGCACTACCAGTTTGCGGTCCTACCGTTTGGTCTTACTACTGCACCTCGAGTCTTCACAAAGGTGATGGCAGTGGTGGCAGCTCATCTCAGGAGGTCGGGGATTCTAGTTTTCCCTTATCTGGACGACTGTCTGTTCAAAGCGGAGTTGCCAGAGATGGTGCTTCATCATCTGCGAGTAACAACTCGGCTGTTGTTCAACTTGGGCTTTTCAATAAATGTGCCCAAATCTCACCTGGTGCCCTCTCAGCGCAACCTGTTCATAGGGGCGGTACTGGATACTACTGTGTGTCGAGCTTTTCCACCTCCACAGAGAATTCTCGACATTCAGAAGATGATTTCTTTGTTTTACGATGGAGCGGTTGTTCCGGTCCTGAAGGTCCTTTGCCTGCTCGGTCTGTTCGCTTCCTGCATACTGTTGGTCAGTCATGCTCGCTGGCACATGAGGGCACTCCAGTGGTGCCTCCGCAGGCAGTGGTTTCAGCACAGCGGAGATCTCAGGGAGTCAGTCAGAATCTCCAGAGACGCTGCAGCGGAGCTGGCTTGGTGGAGTATGCAGGACAACCTGTCTCAAGGAAAGCCCTTTCAGCCTCCTCTGCCAGTGGCCACAGTGATCATGGATGCCTACACTCTAGGGTGGGGTGCTCATCTGGGGGATCTGGAGGTCAAAAGTCTTTCGACTCCACAGGAAAGGTTGCTCCACATCAACATTATGGAATGGTGGGCGATACATTTGGCACTAAAGGCTTTCCTTCCTTCCCTTAGCACTCTGTCAGTTCAGGTCCTGACGGACAACACTACAGCGATGTGGTACATCAAAAAACAGGAAGGTGTAGGGTCGTATCGTCTGTCGAGAGGCTCTGCGACCCTGGTCCTGGGCTTAGAACCATCAGATTTGTGTGTTTGCAAATCATCTAGCCGGTGTGCTGAATGTTCGTGCGGACAGTCTCAGTCGGTATTACTCGGCCAATCACGAGTGGCGGCTTCATCCGGTGGTGGTCCATCACATCTTCGAGATGTGGGGATCCCCTCGGTTGGACCTGTTTGCCACTCAAGAGAACGCGCACTGCCCGTTGTTCTGCAGTCTCCAGTTTCCGATGCAGGGTGCTCTGGGGGACGCGTTTCAGTTGGATTGGAGTTCGCAGCTCCTTTACGCGTTTCCTCCCATACCCTTGATTCCTCGGGTTCTGAGGAAGATTCGCCAAGACTGGACCCAAGTTATATTGATTGCTCCTGATTGGTCAAGAAGGGTGCGGTACACAGATCTACTTCACCTCTCATCTCACCCTTTGCTCCGTCTCCCTCTCAGGGCAGACCTCCTCTCGCAGTCGCAGGGTCAGGTTCTACACCCCCACCTCCAGAGCCTGCACCTTCATGCCTGGAGATTGAACGGGGCAACCTGAGTTCCTGCTGTCTCCCGCCGGATGTGGTGGATGTTATTTTATCGTCCAGGCGACGCTCCACTAAGTCTGTTTACTCCTCCAGATGGTCTGGATTTGTTAAATGGTGTAGAGAGAGATCCATTGATCCTTTAAAGGCTCACTTGTCAGATATTCTATAGTTTTTGCTTTTTTTGGCCCAGCAGGGTTGTGCTGTGGCCACTGTTAAGGGCTATTTGTCGGCCTTATCGTCTTTTCTTTGTCTGCCGGATCAGCTGTCTTTATTTAAATCTCCCATTGTTTTGAGATTTATTAAGGGCCTTACCAATAGGTTTCCGCCTACTCCCTTTGTTATGCTTCAGTGGGATTTAAATCTTGTTTTGACTTTCTTGATGGGTTCCCCGTTTGAACTACATAGTTGTCCTTTGAGACTTCTGTCTTTTAAAACGGTCTTTCTTGTGGCCATTACCTCAGCAAGGAGGGTGAGTGAGTTTCAGGCTCTCAGTTCAAAACCCCTGTTTTTGACCATACATGCTGAAAGGATGCTTTTCAGGACAAGAGCTGCTTTTCTGCCTAAGGTGGTTACTCCCTTCCATCTAAGCCAGTCCATTACTCTTCCCGTATTTTATCCTCCCCCCTTCCAAGGAGGAGGAGGAGGAGAGACTTCTCCGCCTGAGTCCAAAAAGAGCGGTGAGCTTTTATTTGGATAGGACTAAAGACTTGCGATTGGACGATCAGCTCTTTGTGGGCTATGTCGAACGCATGAGGGGCAGGGATGTGCATACGCGCACTCTTTCCAGGTGGATCATTTTGTGCATCAAGATTTGCTACGCCCTTGCTGGTAAGGAACTGCCTGAAGGTATTGGAGCTCATTCTACCAGAGCGAAGTCATCCACTTCTGCTTTGGCCAGAGGTGTTCCCGTAGTGGACATTTGTAAGGCTGCGACTTGGGCCTCCCTCCACACTTTGGCGAAGCATTATTGCTTGGATTCTGAAATGAGGAGGGAGGGCCATTTTGCACGCTCTGTCCTGCAAGATTTTTTGGTATAGAAGGGTGGACTCACTCCTCCGGGAGTGGGACTGCTGTGGGATTCTATTCAAAAGATGAGGAATCCACAGGCAGATGTATCCATCAGAACAAGTTACTTACCTACGGTAACGCTTTTTCTGGGGGATACAGTATCTGCCTGTGGATTCCTCACTGACCCACCCTTCTCTCTGATGTCCACCCTTGTATACCTTAAGAGTGGCTTTGTTTAACATGTTTGTTTTGGCTCTTCAATCTAGTTTTGTACTTTTGTAGGAAATGATTTTACTCTTTGGCTTTCCTTTTAATTTTACACTGTATTGTAGGAATATTGTGTACTGTGTATACTTTGAGTCTGTTGTCGGTCCACCTGTTCGCCTCGGAGGCATTGAAAAAATGGGTGGGCACGGAAAAAATGGTGGAACCGACGTCATCACGCCGACGAGGCTCTCTAATGGCTCCGGTGACGTCATGCGGAGTCGCGAGCGGAGCCGTAGCATTGTGACGTCCTCGTCGGCGTGGAGAGCTAGGAAAAAGTTTCCGCGGAATGCTGGTGCAGGGGATATTCAAAAGGTGAGGAATCCACAGGCAGATACTGTATACACCAGAAAAAGCGTTAGCAAAGGTAAGTAACTTGTTCATCTATCTTTATCTTTTCGTGCTTTCCTTTTGATTCCTGGTGTCTGATTATTTGCATTTAAGTGCCGATTTCTTGCAGTGGACGTCCAGTATTATTCCTTGTATTTTATTCCATACATTTAAATTTGCTTACTTATTAGTGTATTGTTATTGCTTGCGATTTTTTTTTTATATATATATATATATATATATAGGTCGCCAGTAGATAGTTATAGTTAGGACCGTGTTTCCATAGGAAATCCGCAACATTCTATTTGGAATAACTTTGGCGCCGGTTGACGAATCCTCGCGAAATTTTCAAAATAGGTGGGGCGCTCCGCTCCGCTCCTTCCCTGAAAGTCTCGGGGGGGATTCGTCAAGCGGGGGCTGAGAAAAAGGGGGGGTCCCAAAACGCGTTTTCCCCATGCATTTTCCATAGGACCTTTAGTCCGCGCTACAGCCCGAACGGCTGAACAGAAAACCTTGAAATTTGGCAGAGAGGTAGTCCTCAGGTCAGGGATGTGCCTTTTGCAGGTCTGGTGTAAATCTGTTCAGTATTTTCTGAGAAAATAGCATTTAAAAGCATATATATATATATCTATAGGCGCGCACCGTGCGCGTACGGTAAGCGCACCCTGCCGTGCACGAGCGCAATTCTGATTGGTTGTTAGATCTTAGTAAACATTCGAATCGGTCGAAACCAGGAAGTGTCGGCCGCCATTTTGTCTCTCGCAGTCCGAGGGAGGTGAAAAATAAAGGTGGAGAACATGAAAAGGGGGCAGGGTGGACAGTTCCTGACCCCCTAGCCATTGTCAGGGGGTCCCCAAAGGACCCCCAAGGGCCATAAATGTTTTTAATATTTTTACGAAAAATCGCGGAGTGCGCTTACGGTAGAAACGTGAAAATTACGCGAACGGCGTAACGTGGGCGCGCGGTGAAAAACCTTAAAAAAAAAAATAAATTAAATAATAAATACATAATTTAGCATTTAAAAAACCGTACAAATTCACTGAAAAAACCATAGGTTTCACACACGTTATAGTTAGGAATTAGCGTTTAAAAAACCTTGCAAATTCACTTAAAAAACCATAGGTTTCACACATGTTATAGTTAGCTGGACATTTCCCTCGTAAAAAACCAATGAAATTCCCCCGTTATAGTTAGTAAAGGGAACTAGAACTCACGCGACCGCAATCCACTGCTGATGACGTCAGATATTACATCACTGATGACATATGTGTCTTTCTGTAAAATAAATATTTATTAAATATGTATAGCTAAAGTTTAAAGGAAAGAAAAATGGGTAAATAAGTGAATAAATACAGTGATGTAATATCTGACGTCATCAGCAGTGGATTGCGGTCGCGTGAGTTATAGTTCCCTTTACTAACTATAACGGGGGAATTTCATTGGTTTTTTACGAGGGAAATGTCCAGCTAACTATAACATGTGTGAAACCTATGGTTTTTTAAGTGAAAATATATATATATGTATATAATTTCTATATACATTTATTTGTTTGATTTGACATCTGGGAAAACCTTTCTGTTAGTGTTGCACAAATGAATCCCCACGCTTTATTCTGAAAACTATCGTTTGATGTGCCTCATTTTATGAGGGTGAAATCCCTTTCCAGGTGTTTTTGTTTCTCCGTGTCGGAGAGCTGTATTTTCTATTTGGGAGGACGAAGCAGTACAGCCATCTGGACCATCATGGACAAAGGACAAGCCACCAGAGTCTTACTACTCGACAGCCTTTGACAGTCTGCCACAGCACCCTTATCACAAGACTCCAAAACTCCGGATTACACGTTCCTGCCCTGAGCTGGCTGGCCTCCTTCATCTCCTACCGGACCCAGCAAGTCAGGCTCCCACCATACATCTCTGAAACCAAGAACCTCATCTGTGGAGTGCCTCAATGATCTTAACTAAGCCCCACTCTCCTGAGCATCTGCATGACACTACTCACCCACATCATAAGATCCCACAGAATCAACATTGAATCGTATGCACATGACACCAAAACTCATCCTCTCCCTCACAGACATCATCACCAGGACCAACTTCAACACCTACATGTCCATTGTAGCTACCTGGGTGAAACGCAACTGCCTAAAGCTCAACACAGGCTAAACATAAGTCTTGATCTCCTGCAACAAGAGCTCTCCTTGAGAATGCTGCTGGTGGGCAACAGACCTGGGACCTACATCTACCCCCACAGACCACGTCAAAAACTTCTATCGTCGCGGACGACAAACTCACAATGGCCAAACAAGTCAACACCGTCACCTCCTGCTTCTTCATCCTACGCATGCTCCACAAAATATTCTGCCGTCTCCCCACCGACACCAGACACATGATCACCCAATTCCTCATCACCAGCAGAATGGACTATGGAAAAACACACTATTCTAGCATCACTAAACAACTCTTCCAGAGATTACAGACCACACAACGCTGTTGCCAGACTCCTCCTTGGCATCCCCTGCAATGAACACATCATGCCCCACGTCAGAGAGCTACACTGGTAACCAGTCCAGAAGGGAAGCCTATTCAAACTGCTCACCCCCACACATAAAATATTCTCCACAACGTTGGACCTGCCTACCTCAACCAGCTCCTTAACTTCCACCAACCCACCAGGCAACTGCGCTCAGCCTCGCTTCTCCTCCCGCAAATACCCTACATCCGAAGGAGCAAGTCTGGAGGATGCTCCTTGTTAGAAATGGGATTTCTGGTTGGCTAAGGCTTGCGCCAAAGCCAGGCAGAAACCACCACTCTAGTCAGGGGACAGGAGTTACACGCCGAAGATAACCCCTGCTCACCCCCTTTGTAGCTTGGCACGAGCAGTTAGGCTTATCCTGGAGGCAATGTGTAAAGCGGTTGCGCAACACACTCACAGCAACAACATACTAGGCACACTAGTTCCAACTAAAGGGTTTCCCCCTCCGTTTTCATGGCAAACGACAACTTGTGCTGAAATCACTACTATTTTTTCTTTACTTATCTGAGGAACTTTGTACCCTTTTTTGTCTTACTAGTTGCTTGGGTATGTACACTGGACCTCGTTAAACCTACCCATCTATCCCTCTTTTTGTTGACATACTAGGCACACCACAAAAGGAACTCCACACAAGGTTATATCAAAAATAGCCTTTGTATTCTCATAGCACATTAGAATAGTAATCACATAACATACATTGTGCCACCTGGCACTAGGTAATATCTACAAGGGATTATGTTCACCTGACAGGGCCAACTGGACCACTGTCAGGACCATCATAAAGTGAACTTAGTAAATGTAGGACATATCATAAACGTACAACCAGAAATCACTGGCAAACACTGTACTACGCATCATCCTGTAACATAAACCATATTATGCACAGTATCACATTTAGGCGTGAAATACATTCTGCACCAACCTCCCCAGCATTATGCAATCATCTCATAAGTCTAAACGCATTAAACCATAACCTCACCAGCATAAATACATTCGGCAGTAGCACATAAACAGAATTCTTAGATTAGGGTATAACCTCCTAAGCATAACTCATAGAATGCAAATTACCTCATAAACATAAACCACATTAGAGGCATAAATCACGGTGTATAACTCTCAGGACATGAATAACATTTCCTAGCACCATATAAATCACATTAGGGCCTGGCGCCCTACAAACCTCAGTCCCCCCTGGCCAACTGGCCAACTCAAAGGAGGGGCTTTAATGCCCTAGGTCCAAAATGTCAGGGCTACTGCCAAGGCAGCGGAAGCCCCCAGTGCGCCATTGCGCTGGGGCGTAAGATTGTATCCCACTCCTGTCTCCTTCAAAATTTCCCCCCAAAGAACTGTGGCCTAAACATTGCAGCTGACGCTAAGTGTCATGCAGCTGGGATGCAAAATGTGGGCCTGGGCACTCACTATGCCCTCTGAGCAATATGCAAAACGTGGCAGCTGCCGCGCTGGTGCGGCGAAGCGGAGAACAAACCAAGTGAAGGGGCCCTGGCACATCTGTGCCTCTTCAAATCAACTTGCCCCATCGTTGTAGTTGCCCACTGTCAAGCTGGGCAACTGTGACCATCCCTGCAAAGAGGACCGGCACCACGGTGCCCTCTGGCCCTCCACGGGGCTTTTAAATAAGCTTTCCCCCATGTTGGAGCAGCCCGCACCGGCGGGACTGCTCAGGCACCGACAATGTGCCTCGGACTGCACCAACAAGGCGCCCCTGGAGCCCCCACTCACCGGAACTCTCTGGGCGTCTGCTCCTCTTCTCCTCTCGCGCTGGAGGCGGCATAGCAACACGCGGGTCTCTCTCTCATGAGAGCCTCGCCTGGACTCCTGCGGCACTTATGCCGTGTCCACGTAGGCGGGTGGGCTCCGGCCTGCATTCATCCTCTGCTTCTCCTCAGCATACGCGGGGCTTCCCTCCGCTCACAGGAGTCCCGCTCGGCATCTGCTGACTTCCGCCTCCGTCCGGCAGGCACGTCTCCCTACTTTACTCAGGCATTTATAAAATGATCCTGACAGCTTGGTATTGGCCAAATCCAGTGTCGTAACTTAGGCCTCTGCAGCCCCTGTGGTGTGGGGGAAGCCCGGGATGCAGGGGATCCCCACAGCACAGTACCCTGGCCTGAGAGCTCGATTACCTGACCATCCATCATACCTCTCGAAAGTTGACCACAAGGCACTGACCTATAACATAAGAGCTCTAGCCTATATAACCTAACAGCACATGGCACAGTATTTGAAAATCGGGGCCTATTCAAAGAAGTCATATCTCTGAAAAGCTTTGATTAATGTAGCATTATTTTTTTCTTCTTACTAGCAAGCTCATGTGTAGGTAGGCGTAGTGAAATTCTATTGCCTCTGTTATGTGTCTGAAGAAATTCCTCTTGAGTCTGTAAACGGATATTCCAGTTGATTCAGGAATTTCAAATCCCACCACAATAGCGCTTTTTTCCCGTTTCTCAGACATGTAACCTGGTAAAACCTGATGAAATATCTGAGTGAGGAAACGGACAGAAAATGGAGAATTACTACGAAAATAAGGTCTGTGAATCTTTATTTTTGATGGTGTTCTGCAGCAAAGTTATACAACAGTATTTCTGCCTCCTGAAATTTCTAATAACCGCAGTATCTGTAATTTCAGAAGTGGGAATACTAAACCGGTATTCCTTCCCCACACATAGTAAGGGCCTTTGAATATTTTCCGTACATAATACGTCATCTTGAGGGCTCTTGGCAGCCCTTGTCTGGAAATCAACACTCCCAGTAGGACCTGATTTTCTGCTATGGTTTTTGTGTCAATTTAAGCCTTCTCAACGCATAAACTAGCAGTGAGTTAAACATCTGATGTAGAATGATGTTTTTCTTGTTGCAATTGGATCTGCTTGGATGATTAATGACATGCATAATCTTTCCTGTATAAAACCATTCACTAATGGTCAGAAAAATGATCCTCTGGTATTTTTACTCAAGTCCATTCCAGAGTTCCCTGTTAACCAGAACATCTTTATGGCTTTTATCTTTCCTAAACTTTGATTTTGAGGTAGAGAGATCTTTACATTTCGTAGAAGTCTATAGGCCTTTTAGGTTTTGTCTGGACCTCTCAAAGGTCATCCAGACTCTGTTGGAGATTTATCGTTACCTTTTGATAATCAGCAAACTTCTAAAACCCACAGTGCTATCTAGGTTTCATCTTGAATTTTAGATTGCTATATTAAGACGAGGAGTGCTCTTTCTGAAGGTTGTAATACTGCTGCTATTACAGCTAAAGTGGCTTCAGTAGCTTTCCTGCACTATGTCTATCTAGACATTACATGTGAGGCTTTCACCGGGACTACCACTCATACATTTATAAGTTTGAGATCAGGCACTGGGTTTGACCAAAAGTGCGGAGATTTATATTCAGTTGAAATGTATTTGAAAAGCGACTACATGAGGGGTAGAACTTCCTGAAATTGAAAGATTTGTTTCTCATTTGCTCCCGCTTCATCTGTGAGACTGCCACAGCTAAGTGAGGTGAATTAAAAGTCCAGTTAGGACAAAATGCACACAGCAGGAGTCCCAGTATAGGTCATGGGACACAATATGAATAGCCGAGCTCTGATAAGAGAGGGAAACTAATCTTGGCAAAGCCAATAGGTCTCCCCTACGAAAGCTATTAGTTGTGTGAATGTCTTTCAGCCATGTTGTACGGCAGTTTGGCTGCAGTACAGCATGACTGAAAGGTAGGGGAAAAAGCGCTGCGAAACAGCCAGCACTGGCAACATCATAGCTTTTTTTCCTCTTCGTTGGCTGGCAGTACGGGGGCATGCAATAAACACTGAGCAAGATTGTTGGATGGGACAAGCAACAACACAGAGAGGGACAAAAGCACACGGTTACAAGTGAGCGACACAGAGTGGGAGGGCAATAGAAGCATGAGGGAAATGGCCTGAAAACACATGCACTCTTATGACCTCCCAAATGCACAGTTCTAACAATGTGAGGTAGCATGGTTTAAGAAATAAGTTGGTAATTAGATGGAAAGCATTACCTTTGGATTATCTACTTCTTGGGTGCATAAGCAACACATGGAACTAATGGCATTAGGTATTGTGCAGTTACATATGAGTTGTGTTTAATCTTAAGGATCTAACATGATAATTAATTGTATTGTTTTGTAATTGCATTTATATAGCGCTTACTACCCCAGACAAGGCATGCTACTCCGGAACCCATAAAGGATTACTTGGAACACATCTATGTGTTATGATGAAGAAACTGGATAAATGTTCTTGCATGCATGGCCTTGAACTCTGCATGAGTAAACAAGTACAAAGCTTGTATTGCTATTAGTCATGAAAAGGAACTTGGTTTCTTGGTGATGTTTTTTTATCCAGTGGGTTGGAATGATGTCACATGATGGGTGCAAACTTACAAATAAGCCAGTTGCATTCCTCAGATACGCACCTACCAAAGACCACACAACAAAAATGAATGTGATTAGGCACTTAGAAAAACCAAAATCGAAAGAAGACTTAGTGATACCTTTAGTAGTAGTAAATAGTTTAAAGCTCCGCTTTACCTACTTTAAGTACTTAACCTGGCTGTAACACATGTCCATTAGTCTTTTTAAAATGTGGACTGATGAGACCTTTAAATAAAGTGACATGTAATCAGTCTATTAATTAATGAACACATATTGCTTTGGAGAGGAGGGCCCCTAGAACTTTACTGTAGAAGTTAAAGATCACAAGTAAGTGTATTTAACACTGGGAGACTCTGAAGTTCACCAGAACTAGAGGTAAGGATGCCTCATCAGTGGGAAAGAGAAGACTTTACTTTTAATTTGAAGTATTTGTAGGCTGGCCGCATGCTTGGGTAACCAGAGGTAAGCTAGATATTTCTTGTGCTCAGACTAAGAAATTATGTTCAGGATTTTTCTGTGACGAAAGAGGGTATTTCAGGAGTTTAAGAAGGGTGCAAGAGCGTAGTTTAAGAAGGAAAAAAAATAAGATTTTTATGATCATGCTTACAGTCCTATCTTATAATTATACTTTTCCATGTATTTGTGTTTATACATCATTCTGCTTTTTTTCAGCGTGAAGCCCTGCAGTGTTCTTCTCCAGATCCCCATTTGCAAATGAAAAATGACCCTGACCTACTGTGCACACTCAAGCCAGAAGAAGGTGCTTACTTTTGGAAAACTTGGGCACAAATTAAAAATGAAGATCTTCTGAAGGAGGGTGAAAACAGTACACCTCTAGGATCTGGAAGTAGGAACTTTCAATTTGGTTTATTAAGGGGTGTGTACATGTTATTTGCTTTGTATTGATTTACATTAGGACTTTCAAATTGCTTGGTATGCTATCCTCCTCCTTGTGGCAAAAATAATATTTTTTTTAGTGTGATGGAGGGAGGATTTAAAGGAGATGTAGCTCTGTGTTTGTGTCCCTCATACACATTGCAATGGATTTTTGTGAATACAATTGTTGGAAACGTCCTTCCTTGAGGTTCTCCCAGAATGTGTTTGCCTTGTTAGCGAAGCCTCTTTTTGTTGGTGTTCGAACTGTGCAATCTACCCCTACTAATCAGGGGTAAAGTACTCCTGCTCTCCTTTTTGAACATATTAAAATTGCTATACACCTGTTTATAAGTGCCAATTTACTAGCAAAAGGAATAAATGATGGGCAGAGTGCTGAACAATGCAAACGTTCACCCCCCCCCCCCCCCCCCCCCCCCCCAGTCACAAGGATCTGGATTTAATCCATTGTTCTTTTGCCCACCACGCTATTCCAGTTTGGACCTGCCATATGCAAATTCGTCTCAACCCTGTTCCTCATGGGAACAGTCCAGCCCGAACTTCCAAGCTAGGTCCTCCCTGGACCGGAAAAAAGCATCCTGGGACTGGTTTCGGGGCATCACCCCATATCAGCCAGGCTAGCTTGAATCCAGTGGTGCAGTTCGGGCTGGACTGTTCCCGTGAGGAACAGGGTCAAGACTGATTTGCCCATGGCTGGGTCCAAACTGGTATTGCAAGCAAAAGAACAATGATGGATTAAACCCAGATCCTTGTGACTGGGGGTGAATGTTTGCATTGTTCAGCATTCCGTCCAACATTTGTTCCTTTTGCTTTTGTCGCCCTAAGTGCATTTACTTGCAAGTCACTAGCATATGGTACCACCTGTACCCAACGTCTGCAAATTAATTGCTTCTAGTAGGCTGCAGCACTCATGCCACCCACTGAAGTAGCCCTGTAAAACATGTCTCCAGGCCTGCCACCGCAGCCTAAATGTGCAGTTTTAAACTGCCATTTTGCCCTGCCAAAATATGCCTTTTGTAAGGCCTATTAGTCCCTTTTAATACATATAAGACACCCCTAAACTAGGTCTTAAAAGCCCATAGGGTAGGCTGCAAGGTATTTAAAAAGATGGACATGTATTTTTATTAACAAACTGCAAAACAACAGTGCAACGCACTGTAAACGCCACTCCCCTTCCTCTTGTGGCTGCGGGGAGTCGAGCCTCTCAACATACACTATTAAAAATACATACACCAACGCCGTCCCACCACGTATTCAGTGAAATCAGCAGCGGACACCAAAATGCTTTCAAGATGATGTTTAATTATCGCAAAGCAGACGCGTTTCAGGGTACACTCTCTTGATGACTAGTGTTCAAGGGAGTGTATCCTGAAATGCGTCGAGTTGGTCTGCTTTTGCGATAATTAAACATCGTCTTGAAAGCATTTCGATGTCCGCGGCTGCTTTCACTGAATACGTGGTGGGACGGCGTTGGTGTATGTATTTTTAATACTTTGCATATCCTGGCAGTGAAAAAATGACAGTCGTTCTTTACTGTGGCAAGGATGACTCTCCAATAGGTTAATGCTGTTTTCACTAATACATTTAATACGTTTTAGATTCAGTTTGAGAATAGCTAGAAAAATGGTTCAATAACTCATTTTAATAGTAATTTAAAATCAACTTAATGATTGAATTTATATTACTATTTCACAAATAAAACGAGGACGAGGACCCCTCCCCACCAATGCTTGACAGAGCACACCGTGTCCCTGGCAATCACCCTGACTTTATCCCAGACATTCTCACGAGGGTCTACTTCTTTGCAGACAAGGAAGCCCTCTTGAAAAAGGTCCAGGGGATCAAGTCGGTCTCTTACAATGGCCTAGCGATACAAATCTTTCAGGACTTTGGGCCAGCCACACTCAGACGGCGGAAAGATTTCAAAGCTGTCACGGATAAACTGAGGGATCTTAACATCAAATACCAGTGGGGCCACCCCTTTGCGCTGATGTTCACTTGGGAGTACAAGTGACGGATTCTTCGCTCCTTGAGAGAGGCGCAACAGATTCTACAGCTCCCTGTAGAGCCCGAGGGAGGAGACCTTTCTTCCTCGCGGGAGCGTCGGACAGGACCCCTTCGCCTGGAGTGGTCCAGTGATCTTCCTCCTAGATCCAGACGCAGCATACAGGAACTTGAATCCTCACAAACTAAGCAAGCCATCATTAGCCTTATCCACTCTCTAAGTGGCTCTTCCTCTCCAACGCAGTCAGCAAATCATAATGAGTGATATCCTGCTGGTAGTACCAGCCCATGGCCTAATTATGCACCCCTCACTTCTACTTCAGACTGGTGGACCGGTCTGATACTCTGCGCTAAGGCTTGACCTCAATATACTATGATATATGACATGGCTCACTGCGTGGACTGGGGGCTACGATTGTTTCTCCCTTGTTGGACTGGCTATGTCTATAGAGGGTGCCCCCACAATCCATGGGATGGCTCTTTTTGGCCTGGCCTGATGGCTGGAACAAACATTGCTTGTTTTCCACTGCCACGGGACGCAGGCGACGGGGACCTTTGAACTTTTATGTGTCTGCCGCCCCCCCACTTCAGAGTCCCTTAGGAAAGTGACTTTTCCGGAATGGCCTGTCCTAGTGGCTCCGGGCTATTCCTGTTTGACTCTGCAATTGATTGGCGGCGTTGGTCATCGTTTTTTTTTTTTTGTACCTTTTCTTCTCCTTCTTTTCCCGCTGTGTGTTTCTTCCCCTTAGATGCGCTGCTTTCCAGTGCTGAGTGGTTGTGATTCTCGGGGGGTGCCTTGCGGGGTCCTGCTCACATATGCCCTGTCAGGTTGGGGAGGGCGAATGTCTTTCCAACTCTTCCTTTGGGGTGGGTGATGTTTGGGGGGGATGTGGTGGTTCCGGGATGGTACTGGCCAGGTGAGGCATTCCTCCGTTAAATTTCTCTCATAATATGAAAGGGCTGAATTCCCCAAACAAACGCTGCCAGGTATGGAGGTATTTGCTCCAACAGGACCCTGATGTGGTTTTTCTTCAGGAGACCCACTTGATTTCCACTGATACCCGCCTTATGTCACACCCCAGATATCCCACTCAATATTGGGCTTGTTCCTCTTCTAAAACGGGTGGCCATTTTCTTTAAGCCAGGCTGGCGAGCGGCGGTCCCCAAGATTACGGCAGACGTTGGAGGTAGGTTTCTCAAAGCACAAATAGTTTGGGGTCGGGGGTCTTTGACCTTTGTTAATATATATGCTCCTAATCAGAATCAGGATGCGTTTCTCCGTTTGCACCTTGGGGACTTCCTGCAGTCAATAGCCGCTCCTATTGCCCTGGGGGTGACTTCAATTTGGTTTGGACCCTAGAGTGGGATTGCACTGCGCAGGCGCATCATTCAGCCGGGGCGATGTCACCGACGTTGTGGAACGCCATCACTGACTTTGGTTTAGTTGATGCATGGAAACATCTCCACCCGGATTCCCGGGATTACTCCTTTTTAGGTCTCGCTTGGCGAAAGCAGCGCATGCGCTGCTCTAGCCAGGAGAGCACCTCTTGGAATCAATTCTGCGAGGGTTCTCATGCACGTGTCTGCAATGGACAAAGATGGCTGCTCTCGCCATTTGTCCATTGCAAACAGCATGCGCGTGTCCGTGGGACTGTGGACAGTCCCACGCCATAGCAACAAAATGCTGCTTTGCGTGTGTTTACTTTTTTTGTCAGTCCCCCCGGGCCACAAGCAGGCATCCACTTCTGTCTTTTTGCTGAGATCAGCTGTCCTCACAGAAGTGGATGCCTGCTCATGCCCCGGGGGAACTGCAGGACAGCCGTTAGCATTTGCAATGCAATAGGTTTCGCATTTATGCGAGTTTGAGCTATTGACATTGCAAATGACAATGCCTTTTATTTATGTTTCAAAAACGAATACAAGAATAAAAGGCATTGCCATTTGCAATGTCAATAGGTCAAACTCGCGTAAATGCGAGACCTATTGCATTGCAAATGCTTGTTCTCTCATGTGCACCATTCGTATTCTCGTGTAGACTATTTATTCTTTCTCTTCCCTTGATCCGTATGCTTTGTACCGCAGAGATCTCTGAAATATCGATATCAGATCATGCACATGTCCTGCTTGCACTCCAACCCCCTGACACACGTTGGGAACCCCTACCTCGATGGAGACTGCCCCCTGGGACCCTGTGGATGTAGCAGATATCTGTAAGGACATTGAGGCCTTCTTTCTTACCAATTCCCTCTCGGATACCCCTGCAGACGTTTGATGGGACATCTTCAAAGCTACTATTCGGGGGGGGGCGGGGGTCATCATGTCTATTTCCATTGCCCGGACTCGAGAGGATAGGTTGGTTGAATCCACCCTCTCTCTCGATATCAAAGCCTTAGGACCTCAAGACCACGTACATCTGTCCCTTCCCACCAAGCAACTTCTTGCCTAACTCCGTGGCCAATTGTGACTTCATTGCATCAATAAGGCGGAGCGGCTTCTGCTTACTCTTAAGCAGAAGTTTTATACGTGGGGGGGATAAGGTTGGGGCATGCCTGGCTCATCTGCTTCAGGCTCCGACTACACGGGCCCATATTGCTAAGCTTTGGCGGCAGGATGATACTTGGGCCATCTCGGAAGCGGACAAGATCCTTGAACTATAGAATTTCCATAAGGATCTATACGTGAGTGCCCCTTGCTCAACTCGCGGCTTTTCTTGACTCCAGTCTTTGGGACCCTATTGATCCTTACTTCACGAAATTGCTAGACAAACCTATTACCCACAATGAAATAGCCAAAGTGCTGAGGCAGCTCCTGGTCGGTAAAGCCCTGGGACCTGACGGTCTGCCAGTCACTTTCGATCAGCTTTTTTACCCCCAACTCCGGGGCCATATGCTATATCTTTTTAATGGCTTCACTGATAGCTCTGGTCTCTCCCCCTCAATGAACGAGGCGGAAGTAGGGATTATTCCCAAACCAGGGAAAGACCTGACTCTACCCGCATATTTTCGCCCTATCGCCTTGTTAAACACTGACACCAAGCTATATACGAAGATCCTGGTGAGCCGCTTAGAGCCACATCTTCCGGGTCTTATAGATCCCAATCAAGTGGGGTTTATTTGCCATTGGCAGGGGGCGGACAATATCCGCCGTATCGCCCATCTGGTGGAGAAAGCACGGCTCAGAAATATTCCTGCCTGTCTAGTGTCCCTAGACGCGGAGAAGGCATTCGACCTCGTGGCCTGGGGCTTTCTCAGGGTGGTTCTTCAGAAGGTGGGCCTGGGACCCGGCTTGATCTCTAAACTGATGGCTCCTTATGCGAAACCCACCACTCTCATTCGGTTTAACGGACACCTTACGGCCCCTATTCACCGCGGCACTAGGCAGGGGTGCCCGCTTTCCGCCCTCCTATTTGCTCTCATGATGGAACCTCTAGCCATTGCTATATGTCGAGATCAGGATATACGTGGTATTTCCATGGATGGTTACGAGCATAAAGCTTCTCTTTTTCCTGACGACCTTCTCCTATCCCTGTCCTCTCCACTGACCTCCCTTCCAGGTGTGGCGACGCTCTTACGGTCCTTTGAAGACCCCTCCGGGTATTGGATTAACCTCACTAAATCTTGCGCCCTCAATCTTACGCTTGAGGCCTCGGAAGTCCAGGAACTGCGGGACTTGATGCCGGTTCAATGGACCGACGTGTCGATTTGGTACCTGGGCCTGGATCTGACCCCTACACACTCTACTTGGACCGCGTTGTTTTGGCCTAGATATAGGAAAAGCATACAGGAGGAAATGCGTAGATGGAAAGGCCTCCCTCTTGCATGGTTGGGACGCATCAACACTTGAAATGTCTCTTCTCCCTAAAGTCCTCTACCTTTTCCAGACCCTCCCCACCCCGATACCGCAAGCGGATATCTTGGCCCTGCAACGGGACTACACCAAATTTATATGGGGGAATTCTCGTCCTCGCTTTTCTAATAAGGTCCTTATACTCCCCCCCCCCCCCCCCCCAATCCCCCCCCCCCCAGAGCCGGGGTGGTCTCGCCCGCCCCAACCTGTTGAAATACTACTGGGCCTGCCACCTCCGGTTTATATCAGAATGGATAGGTGGAGAAAGCGAGAAGCTCTGGATAACTAACCGCCCCTCCATTGTCCATGCATCAAATGCCTGAGGGTGCAAGGCAGGGGGGGAATAGAGGGTTGCGCGTTCGAGGTGTGTTAGGCCTTGCACCCTCAGGCATTTGATGCATAGACAGTGGAGGGGCGGTGAGTTATCCAGTACTTTTTTCAGGGTAACATCTTCCGTACGTTATAACAATGCAGACAAACTTTTCACCTCTCAGAGGGGGCGCGTATGCAATACTACCATGTGCGAAACTGGCTTTGCTCCCAGACATATGTCCAAGAGGCCACCAGACAGCTTACCCCCATTGAAACGCTGATTCGCAAATTTGAGGGGTCAAAAGGATTGATCTCTAAAACGTACTCTGTTTTACAACACTCACAACGACCCACACCCCATGGTTACTAGACACGCTGGGCATTAGACCTGGAAGAAGATATTCCCCCAGAGGGGCAGGAGCGATTATGGCGGGACATCCCCAGGATGTACCGCAGTACACCTCAGCGCGAATCAGCATACAAATTGATGACACGGTGGTACTACACCCCCAACCCGCTTTCATCAAATGTCACAAAACTCTCCCTTGACCTGCTGGCGATGCATGAGTGATATAGGGGACTTTCTGCACATTTGGTGGTCCTGCCCCAGTCTCACACTCTTTTAGAAGGAGGTTCTCAGTCATATTAAATAAGTGGTGGGTTTCCCGCTTCCTTTCTCCCCGGTAGTAGCGATTTTGAGTATCAAACCTAACACGTTGAAAGCCATGTCAAACGCAGATTGGCACTTTATTCTCCACTTATTAGGAGCGGCCATGCTGTCCATCGCCCTATATTGGAAGAAGTCGCACCCTCCTCCTATCGCCATCTAGTTTCTTCGCTTGTGGAATGTCTTGGCTCTAGAACTGCTTACAGCCCTCATTAACCATACAGACACGCTATTACAGCGCATTAGGCAGCCACTTATCCAGCACTTCTCCAGGATTGGTACCCCACAAATTACGAACTTGATAGCTGTTTGAGGACTCCCTGGAGCCTTTCTCTAGAGGACGTAAGCCGGAATCCCCATTAAGATCCCCCTGAAACGATACAGTCCCCCCCCCCCCCCCCCACTCTCCGCACCCCTTTGAACCCACTTCGGCCCCCATACCGGGCCCTAGCTTCCTACAGCGCATATGAGCTCTGTCCCTTCCCCCTTTGCGGGAAGTTCCCTCCGATTGTTCCCCCTCATTTGTTCTTCCTTTTTCTTTTCTTTGTTGTGTCATTGTTCCATAAACGCGGAGACAGTTCTCTACTATTTCAATAGTTTAAGGCGCTTTCTTTCTTTCAATGATGGAAGGTCTTAACTTTGTTCAGGCCAAGCTTAACATGTCACTAATGTATGTACTACTGTGTTATCGTTGCCCTTTTCCACAGGATGACCGGACCCTGGAATGGCTCTCTATCCCTAGGTTTCTCCATACTTACTCCCTTGGACCTAGGAACAATGCTATGTCGATTTAAGGTTTAGAAGGACAACATGCTTTGTATTTCTCCACTTTGCCATATCTTGTGAGGGTGGAATTGATACTCTGCTGCATAATCTGGCTTATGCCTCTGATGGGTTGACTTTCTTCTGTTGTTTTGATGTGCAGCTCGGGTGATGATCTTATCTTTCTGTTTCTACTACTGCAACATGTGGCTTCCACTTATTTGGCCTTTGTTTTTGCTTTACTTTTAATAAACAGACTTTAGAACAAAAAGGTACCCCTGGTACCAAGGGCCTTGTGACCAGAGAGGGCCTTTGAGGGCTGCAGCATGTACTATGCCAACCTCAGAGACCCCTCACCTTAACACCCACACACTGCGATTGCACACATCCCTGTGTGCCATGCCCATCAACACTGCCTGTGGCATGGGTAAGTCATCCCTCTAGCAGGCCTTACAGCCCTAAGGCAGGGTGCACCATACCATAGGCGAGGGCCTAGCTGCATGAGCAATATGCCCCTACTGTGTCTGTGCTATTCACAGACATTGTAAGTGCAGTGAAGCCATTTTGAGTACATGGGCTGGGAGTTGTCATTAAGAACTCCACAGCTCCTTGATGGCTTTACCGAAAACTGGGATGTTTGGTACCAAACATTGCAGCATAATAAACCCACACTGATGCCAATGTTTGAGTTATTCAGACATGCACTCGGAAGGCATCTTGGAGATCCCCTCAGAAAAACTACCAACCTCTATTGTATTGGCTGATTGGCCCCGTCAGTCAGCAGCCACCAGACTGATATCTGACCTCATACGGTGAGAGCCTTTGTGCTTTCGGAGGTCAGGAAAAAAGCCTGCTCTGGGTGGAGGTGCTTCAGATGTCCCTTGGCAGGAACATCAACACTTGGCTTCGAGCCTCAAAGGCTCTCAGCTTGTGATTTGCTGATGTGCTGATTTGGGCAGCTTCAACTAGATGAGATGCCCAGCCCCCTGTCCAGGCCCCACATTTGGCAGCAGGACAGGCGGGGAAAGTTAGTAAGCACAGTATGAGTGTCCACCTCTGCCTGGCACACCCCTAGGGTTGCCTGGAGCTGAGGTGAACCCCTCTCTTAAACATTCCCCATCTAGAAGTGGAGAATTAGGCCAATAGGAACAGGGGTGTGTCCCTCTCCCCAAAGGGAGGGGCCACCCAAAGAGTGTAGTCGCCCTAGGGGGCAGTAGCCATTGGCTACTGCCTCGTTCTTAGCAACACCCTTACATTTTGCAGTTAAGGGCTCCCCTGAACTTTGTTACTCAGATTTGACGTACCAAAACAAAGAAGACTGAAGAAGACTGCTGCAGGAAGAACCCCAGCCGCCTGTAGCCAGTTTGACAACTGGGCCTACTGTCCCTCCAGAAACACTGATAGACATCCACCAAACCCCTGGAGACCTTCCAGCCTTTAAATAATCTCGAAGAACCTCCCTTTCGGCTAGAGGTACTAGTCCACAACGTCTGCTGGTAAAAACACTGCAGTCGTTGAGGACCGACACTTGTCGACGCAACTCACTACCGCAAAAGGAATCACGAGACCACAGCGGTAGAGGACCGACACTTTTCTCAACGTGACTCTGCCCTGCCTGAAGAGAGCACCACAGTGAGACGGCCTCCACGACCTCGAGGGATCCTCTCGGCCCAACGACCCCAGTTTTGGTGTTGGCAGTTTACTGAACCTCATTCACCTCCATTGTTCTCTGACCGCAAGAGCGACCATCATTGCCGGTATCGATCGCCACGGCATAGATACTGAAGTCCACATCTATTCAGGTCCCCCCAGTGACTAGCCCTGGGCTCAGCAAACCCTGCACCCAGCCGCTGGTGATGCAGAACCTCCCTTAAATTGACCCTTGCCCAGTGCCAATCTATCCCCCTGGAGACTGGAAAAGTAAGTAGTGTACTGCTGATGCATAACCCTGCTTTTCCTCTTTTAGGTTTGCATTGCCTTCTAACCGTTGTATCCTACTGTCTACCCATTTGAAGTACCCAGTGTTACTGTTTCTGATTGACAAGCCCGAAAGAATTTCCATTACTAAAAAGCATTCCTTGCACATGCAAAGTATTGATTGATACTATACCAAAACTATTGACAGTAATCCAATAGTATTGCAATTGAAATGTACTTATTTGTGACTGAGTTCAACTTAGTTCCTATGAATAAAATTAACTGAGGTAATATTTTTCTACAAACATAGGCTTGGAGTTAGTCATGCGTGCGTGTTTCTGCCTTGTATGAGTATGTATACCAAATGCATTCACGCTACCCGCTGATATGCCTAACTGCTCAGCCCAGCTACTACTAAATTGAGAGTAAGGTATTCTCTACTTTAACATCTGCCATTCCTTTGGGGACTCTCTGGACTCTGTGTACGTGGTACCTCTTTCTGGTGTAGTATATACAGAGCCGGCTTCCTACACTTAACATATAAAAAAAAATGGACCAGACATTTAACATCAAATCACGAAACTAACATTTATGTTATAAACATATATCCATGTAACAAAAATAAGTGTCCCAACATATATTTCCTCAGCATAGGAGATACTAACTTATCCTCCTTATGTTTGTCAAAAGTAAAAAAACTACCCTATAATGATGGGGCAGAGTGTTCCACCCTTGGCTGTTGCTTTAAGGGTCTTCAATTATCATAATTCCAGTCCTCTGGATTCTATGGGCCTTTATGAGGGTGTGCCCTCAACCTCACTGAATTAAGCCTATGCATTTCGACCTTCTTTGGTCCTAGCAATTTAGTATGAAGGTCTTCATCAGGGCTTACACGGTTTTATACTGGACACTACTTGTAAGACAAAAATGAAAACTATATGTCACATTTCTTAGGTGAAATCTCATTGTTTAAAATAATAGACTTAGGGAGCCTTGGAACCTTTGGGTTTTACATTCAAGTCTTGACGTGGTGTAGTGAGACGGAGTGATTATTGTAGTGTGGTGGCTGTTCGGTCTTTACCTCAGGGAAGTGTGTTCCAACCTGGAGTTATAATCACGAGTAAATGTAACAATGTATACCAATGTATAGCAGTTTCCTCGGATAAATGCTGGAGTTTCAATACTAGGTTCTTGGCATTGCTAAAATAGTCTTCCTTCTTCTTACAATTTCTCCTTATGTGGAGGAACTGGCTTTACGGTAGCTTGTCCCTCATGTTTATCTGGTGTAAGCTAGAGTAGTGTTAAAATTATCCGATCAGTCTCTTTGGTATGCAATGTGGTAAAAGCTCTGTTGTTTTCATGATGTAATATTTGATAGACTTCTAGCTGCAGATTCCTTACCTTTGAATTTCCTAGACGTCGGGCTGTAGCTAGATAGTCTCTACCAGATAATGCGTTACTTAAGGTAAGTTACTAGTTCGTTAAGTTCAAGAAATGGATCTCCTTATTAGACGCCATTGAAAATTGTATGTCTGGGCTTCTTGAGTTCAGTCAGTTCCCAAAATTTGTGAGTTGCTCTTCTGGACGTTCCATATCATCAATACATCATCGATGTATTGCTTCTAGACGGTGATGTTATGTCCAAATGGGATGTTGTTTAGAACCCATTTCTCTTCATATAGAGCCATGAACATGATAGCCATTGATTGAAATATAATTTCTACCAATTTAACATTGGTGGCATTTTCAGAATGGAAATTTAAAATCCGACTTCACCGCAAGTTAGGATTTAAAATTCGGATTCCAGAGAAGCCAAACCTGTATTGGTTATATCTTCCTGTTTGGAAATTACACTTATAAAGTGTAAGACGGTAATCCCACTGTTATCTTATGTGAGATATTGGCCTTGCAGTCATTAAAAATTAAGTTAAGATTTTTTTACTATCCGGTTATGTAAAATATAAAAGTAGATGTCCTGCCTTTTAGATACACTGCACCCTGCCATCTAGGTTTCCCAGGGCCTACATAAGGGGTGACCTATATGTATAAAAAGGAAAGGTTTGGGCCTGGCAAAAGGTTTATTTTGCCAGGTCGAAATGGCAGTGTTAACTGTACACACCAGCTCTGCAATGGCAGGCCTGACACATGGTTAGAGGGCTACTTAAGTGGGATGCACAAGCAGTGCTGCAGGCCCACTAGTAGCATTTGATGTACAGGCTCTGGGCATATATAGTGCACTTTACTAGGGACTTGTAAGTATTCTAAATATACCATGTTTAGAGGGAGAGTTCACTTTAGTACTGGTAAGCAGTGGTAAAATTTGCAGAGTCCTAATACCAGCAAAAACGAGGTCAGTAAAGTGAAGGAGCGAGGCATAAAGTTGGTGGGAGACCACCCTAAGGCTATCAGGTCTAACAGTCTTTCTTAAGCCACCCTTCGGAAGCAGGGAATGAATTCTATAAATGTGTACTATTTACAAGAACACAAAAAAAACCAGCAGCAATGAGGATCCGTCAATATTTTTTTTAAAAAGGTTTATTTTCGGTTTCTTAACAAATAATGAAGCAATTGTTGATATGCAAGCATCCTATGCACAGCAATCCTGTGCCCTGAGGCCAACAATCTCCCAGATAAAAAAATTCAAGTGAGGAAAGGTGAAACATTACAATTGTTACATGTAAGTGGAGGGGGGGGCACAACAGCTATGTCCATATTTACTTCTTTCCTGGTCCATTATCTCCATCTGTTCTACCCTCGTGCATCTCAATGTCATTCTCGGGAGTGTCAGAGTTGAGGGCAGAATTGCATAGTTCCCGACACTCAGTTAGGTCTGTTTGCAGGTTCTCTCTACAATATAATTTCATACGGACGACTTCTGCTAAGGCCCACTTTTGCACATCTCTAAGCCATGCTGTTATGTCTGGACTTCTCCGTCACATCCATGTAATGGCAGTTCTACGCCTAGTCAGGAGCATGATCAGCTGCAGCACTGTGTACACCATGTTCCGCTTTTTAGGTTTTTGTATATGGCCCAACAGGCGTTGTAGTGGCTCCTCTAGTAAGTGGAGACCTGTGCTTGCGCGCACCTTTGCCACAACTCTGGGCCAAAACTGCTGCAGCCCAGGACATGCCCACACCAAATGTACGAAGTCTTCCCTCTCCTCCGCATCTGGGGCACGTGTCAGCGTGGCTCTGCGAGATATGCCGTAGTTTCAGCGGTGTAAAGTATGCGTGGTGTAAAATGTTGTAGTGGATCAGCTTGAACCGCGCATTGCAAGAAACTGTATGTGTAAGCGTGCATATGGCTGTCCAAGTCTTTTCATCTATTCGTTCACGTTCATTTAGTTTCCCATCCCATGCTTCTCTTGCCCACAGGGCTGGGCCAGTTGAATCTAACCTCATGGCTTTGTATAGGAGCGATATCAACCTGTGCCCGGATCCATATGTGAGCAGCATGTCCAATGTTGTGGTATATTAGGGCACTTTGGCCAGGTTATTCTAGCAATCTCCAAACTCCCCATATAGTGTAGGTAGTGACCCTGTCCTAGTGAGAAGTTGTTGCACGCTTGCTTGTATGATATAAACATTTTGTTCGGGTAGAGGTCTGCCAGGATGTCGCAACTCCCATCCTTCCACGCCTGAAAGGACATATGTGCACTCACGTCTCTTACCGGGGCTAATATCCATATGGGGAGCTCCCTTGGAAACAGTGCATGTCTCAGTACCTTTTACCACGTATTGCTGCCATATATTCGCAGTATGGCATACTACACATGGCAGGTCATCACTGACCCCCTTGCCCTACATCAGCACAACTGGGAGCATATCTGAATGCACTCGCCAGGCAAAGAGTCATTTTTCCCAATTGTCTTTCTTCTAACCAGTGGGATGCATGTTGAGGCTGTGTGGCAACGTAGTATAGGTCAAAGCATGGGGCCTCGAGACCCCCCCCCCCCCCTCTTCATATCCGCTTGTCAGTGTACTCGGCGCTATGCTACTCTACTGCGTCGCCCGCCCATAGTAGGGGGACGAGAACAGCGGTCAGTTGTTTAAAGATCTGAGTAGGGATCAGGCAAAGTGAATTCTGGAGTGCATAGAGGCAGCATCACCTTTTTAGACACTGCGAGTCTGCCCATTAATGAGTGGCTATGTATTCCGGAAGGTCACGGAGCGTCGTAGGGCGTCTGTGACCCTGTCCACATTCAGAGTTATTAACTGGGCATTGTCTAGTGCTACCTGGACGCCAAGGTACCGGATATGTGCCTGTTCCCATTGAATTTCGATGTCTGGGAGGCTTTCTAGGGGCAGTGTGGTCATGCGTGCCAGGGGAAAAATCAGGGTTTTATGTTGGTTAAGTCGCAGTCCAGAGACATCGCCGAATATCTCCAAATGGTGCCGGAGCCTGAGTAGGGCCACCCGGGGGGACGCTACATAAGAGTGCATCGTCCATGTACAGGGAGATCACATGAGTCCTATGTCTCACCTGAATACCCCACTGCCTCATCTCTTGTATCCATACTGCCAGAGGCTCAATGGCCAGGGCAAAGAGGTGGGGCGAGAGCGAGCATCCCTGGCACATGCCCCGCGACCCACTCCTCTGAACGGACTTTTCCCACCCACACTCGCGGCTCTGTACAGTATTTTAATCCAGTGGCGTAAATGGGGGCCAAACCCCACTACCTTAAGGACCTCAGCAAGTAACCCAGTCAACTTTATCGAAGGCCTTTGCCAGGTCTACTGACACTAGAGCGAGTTCTTTGTCTCAATGTTTCACTTCCTGCATAATGTGGGTTAGCTGACACAGGTTCATGCCAGCGTGGCATCCAGGAATGAAGCCACATTGGTCTTCGTGTGTAAGGTGTGGCATATATGGGCCGAGGGGAGAGGAAAGGAGTTTGTGCAGTATTTTCCCATCTGTATTTATCATGTAAAGTGGACGATAGGAGGAAGGGTCGCTGCTGTCCCACCAGTTTTTAGCACAATACATATTTCGCCGTTTCTCATGGTAGAGGGTATGATTCCTCGATCTAAGGCCTCAGCATAGACCTGCAGTAGTGCCTGAGTCGCAGTAGCCGAATATGCACTGTAGAATTCAGGCGGGAACCCATCTCCCCCTAGGGCCTTAGCCCCTAAGAGCATTACTAATGCTACTTGTATATGCTAGAGGGTCAGGTGAGATTTAAGCTTTTCAGAGGCCTGCGTTGGGAGGCGCATAAGGTTCAAGGCCCATAAGTATGAGACGTACCGATCCTCTCACTCTGCCAGGTCTGCAGCATACACTGTCTGCCGATGTTGCTGCATCACCTGCAGAATTGCAGCCCTGGTGTGTACTATCTCGCCTGTCTGCATGCGCAGAGCAATAATCTGCACTGGGGTCTGCTCTCTGCAAAGGATCCAAGCCAGGAGTCGTCCTGACTTGTCACCCTCTCTATGCAAGCGCTGTCAGTACTGACTAAGTGTATACTTGTCTAATCGCTTATGTCCCATATGTCGCTTATGTGCACTCGTATATTCCATTCTCCGACAGAGACGGTCGGGTCAGCTTGGTCTAAGGCCTGAGCCTTCGCTGATACCTCGAGGTCACATTGCAGTTGCCTGTAGACTCCACACATCAGTCCTATACAGGCCCCTCGTATCATGGCTTTCAGTGCTTCCCATTCCGTAGCTCTAGAGGTGTTAGCCCCCTCCCAGTCAATTGTCATACAGTCAACTGTGTCTTCTAAGATGTCTAACAACATCCGCCAAGTTTTAGGAAGATGGGCGGGGGGGGGGGGGGCCTCAGTGGGCCACGCAGCTAATTTGGGAGTGGTAGAGGAGAAACTGATCAGGTGGATCACCTCATGCCAATTTCCGCTGCAGAGACCAAAACCCTGTCCAACCAGCGTGTTATGGGTAGAATAGCAAGTGTACAACTTCTGAGATGGGTGTCTATCTCTCCATATATCTTGTACTCCTAAGTTTACCATTATCTCTTGGAGCCTCTCAGTCATTCGTGCCTTGTCGACCGGGTAGGATTTGTTTATTAGGTTAACATACAAATTCAGTAGCCTATAATGACCTGACAGATAGTTTTGGAAGTTTACTTTGTGGACAGCAAAGGTCCATTTCCAATAACCCTGTAATACTTGCAAGAATGCCTTTCTTTCTTAAAAACAAATCATACAGTAAATGATATTGCATCAAACTTTCCATCTGTCACTTCCATGAGATGTTCTTTTTATCTGACAGCCATTCCTGCAATTGTGCAGGCTAGAATCATACTCTGGTTATGTAACCCTCGTTTGTTACCAGCTAAATAAAACCTTCCTCAACTTCACATATTGTCCGGTATTATAATCTTGAATTAAATAGCCATTGCAAAAATCGTCCCCAAACGTTTTCAGACCTTGCGCTTTCATCAGGCTAATGGGTTGTTGGTTATCCAAAGTACCTGTTTGCAGCCTGCGCATCACTTATGTTGGAAGGGAATAGATTTTTCTGTACCTTAGGTTCATGCACCTCACCACTGTATTTTATTATAAATGAAAAAGTGTGTTCAATTTGTCTGCACTCCATCCAATCATAGTTAATATCAAGAACTAGGTGGAATATAACTTGTCATAATATCCCTTGCAACCTCAGATACAGCTAGTAATCCTGTGTCTTAGGACGTGTAACCAAAACCTGTATCAATGTGCCTGGCATACTTTGTACTGCTTTTTCTAGAAAACGAAAATATTGTACCAATTATTGAATGGGCTCTAATTTACTCTGTTATATTATATAATACTCCACACCCACTCCAATATACATTTTACCTTGCAGGTACATTAGGTTTTCATTCAAAATAATGTGACCATTAAGGATCAAGAAGCTTTTTGGCTGTTTAAACCTATATTTTATTTTCCACAAAGAAGATTCCTCATTATCCAGTATTAGGGGTGTCTTTCATAGATTCACATGCCTGAATCATTCCCCGTCGTCGAGACGGGAGCCTCCGGTACATAAAAAAGTAATGTCCTATAGACATACATGGAGAAAAATAGGTCTAAGGGCCTCCCCTTAGCAGCCTATCCCAGTCCTTATGTAAAAAGGACCAAACTCTTAGAGTCAGCCAATCAGCCATCACCTCCCTCTAGAACCTTCCTGGCAGGAGCCTCAGTCCCTCAGATTTTCTACCGCACGTTGTGCTAGGGAGTCTCCAACCTGAATTCTCCTCAGGATTTCTTCAAACCAGATTGTTCACTTTTTTGGTGACTTTCTTCTTCAAGGATTTCAACGCTGATTACTTCAGGCCTCTTTTTGCTGCAGTGAGTGTTTATTTCATCTACAACTCCTGGCATGTCTGACTCCCAGAAGAAAGCCCTTTTCAGGGCTTGCTCTTCATGTGGGAAGAAGAGGCTTCATGTGGACGACAAGCATGACTTGTGCTTGTATTGCCTCTATCCGGACCACGTCCCTAAGGACTGTAAAATATGTAGGTCTTTCCCTCATAAGACCTTGAGAGACAGAGAGGGTCGCCTGCTTATCTGGCTGGACAGGCTCAAGGACAGAGAGAGTGTGGTGTCCTCAGAGGCGAGCTTTTCCGGAACCTCTGAAGTCTCCCTGAAGAGGCCGAGAGTGACATCTCCTGGCCCCTCAGACGCTCCTCCTATGAAGACACACAAGAAGTCTTCAGAGGCAAGATCTTCAAAATCTTCAGTGTCTGACAAGGACTCTCTCACTTTCAAGAAGCCTACTCTGTCGGCCACAAAAATTGCGACACCTTCCTCGGCGCAGAAAAGGCCATCAGGACATGTCTCCACACCAACGACGACCGTGTCCACATCGACAGCGTCGTCTGTTTTCTCGTCGACGACGACTACCCCTTCTTCATCGTCAGCAGGTACTCCTATCTCGTCTATTATACTGTTAAAACCGTCGTCGACGTCTAAGTCATCGTCGACGACGAAGATTGTCCCACCGACGACTACCTCGTCGATGAGGAGCCCACCGTCGACGAAGGCGTCGACGACGAAGGCGTCGACGACGAGCGAATCGTCGACAAAGACATCGTCAACGAGGAAAATATCGTCGACGGGGACACCGTTGCTGACAGCCATACCGTCGACGACCCAGTCGTCGTCGTCCATGGGACAGAAGACAGCAGGGATTTCTGTACAAGGATCTGCTTCTGGCAAACTAGCCAAACCACAGATTACACCGGAAACGACCTCTCCAAGCAAGGTACAAACCAGTTTGCCTATGGAGATTCTTCAGAGTGAAGAGTCTGAAGAGGAGCTCTTTGAACAGACTACTTCCCCTTCTAACCTTTATGTCAAAGCACAGACGAGGAGCAGGAAGACATGAGCGCGCAGGAGCGCCCCGTCCAGGAACAGGTTCGCACGGAGGTCACTCCGATGGTTTGCCTTCCTCTGTCAATAGTTCAGGACCTCAAATTCCTTATCCGGGACTACAAGCAACGTTTCCCGGAATCGACTACGTTGGACGCAGGGGTCCCAGTGCCAACTACAAACCCACCAACGACAGCCCCAAGGCAATCACGGCCGGTTACACAGGTCTGCCACGAGAAACCGCCTCCTCAGGTGATAGAGTCATCGGATGAGGAGGCTGAGGAGATGGAAGAAGGAGAGGTCCAGGGAGACCAGTCTGACCAGGATGAGGAGGAGGAGTATGTGGCATCCTCACCACCTTCCCCACAACCGCGCCAATCTGATTCACCGCCAGTGGATATTGGTGGTTTTCATAAGGTAATTGAACGGGCCGCGACGCGGTTCCATATGCTCATGGAGTCGACGGAGACTGAGTGCTTCCTGCATGACTTTAAGGAGCAGACGAAGAAGACGACGAATACGATCCTGATCATCGACTTTCTATGGGACCAGGGAAAGAAGCTAATGCTGATGCCGGCTTCCGTTCCTGCGGTTGTTCCACGCCTGGATAAGAAGTATAAGGCTCCGTCCACGGCACCAGCTTGCCTGACTGGCCACCCGAAACCGGATTCGGTTGTGACCCAAGCGGCCCAGAAAAACTCTCGTAATCCCTCCTCTCCTCTGTCAGCACCACTGGACAAGGATGGCAGAAAGTTGGACACGATTGGCAAAAGGTTTTCGACCACTTCGGCAATGACCATCAAGGTGGCCAATTCCATAGCCCTCTTGGGGCGTTATAACCGCCAACTTTGGGAGGATATCGCCCCATATTTAGCAGAACTTCCGAGCGCAGTTCAGGAAGAGGTAAAGGCACTACTTTCTGAGGGCCAGACCTCTGCAGCCGAGATCATCGATTGCGCCATAGACGTGGCCATGACAGGCTTTCGTCAACTGGCTGGGGCTGCGGTCCTGCGCCGCCAAGGATGGCTGAAGGAAACATCGTTCAGGCAGGAAGTGCAGACGAAGGTGCTGGATATGCCCTTCGATGGACAACATCTATTTGGAGATAAAATTGATGAGGCGCTCCAAGCTATTAAGAAGGACACTGACACAGCTAGAGCACTTGGAACCTTGCAGGCAAGGAACCAGTCCTTTCGGGGCAACAAATCTAGAGGCCAGTCCTCCTACAGAGGATTCTTCCAGAATAGGTCCTCGTATTCCTTCCAGAATAAGACCCAGTACCAGCAGAAACAGCAACAAGGTCGGCAGTCGTCTTATGGAAGATCTACCTTCAGGGGTAAGAACCAGAAGAGGGGCACCGGCGGACGCCAGTGACCAGTTACTCCAGCCAGTCCTGCTACCATCTCCCTCTTCACAAATTGGAGGAAAATTGACCCATTTCCTGGAAAATTGGCGCATCATCACCTCAGATCGTTGGGTGCTCCAACTCCTCAGATTCGGCCATACCCTAGAATTTACCACCATCCCGCCTGCAACCCCACCACGCAGGTTCCCACACAAGCACCTACGGCTGCTGCTCCGGGAAATATCGGAGATGTTGAGGAAAGGAGCGATCGAGCGGGTTCCATCGGCTCAGAGGGAGAAAGGATTCTACTCCCGTTTCTTTCTGATACGCAAGAAAGAAAAGAAGTGGAGGCCCATTCTAGATCTCAGGGCACTCAACTCTTTCCTGAAGAGTCAGTCGTTCAGGATGGTGACGCTCCAAGAAATCCTAGGCATTCTAGAGGAAGGAGATTTCATGACATCCTTGGATCTTCAGGATGCCTACTATCACATCCCGATACTCAGGGGGCACAGGAAGTTTTTACGTTTCGAGGTGGCAGGACAGCACTACCAATTCAAGGTCCTACCGTTTGGCCTCAAATCCGCTCCGCGGATTTTCACCAAGTGCCTTTCTCCTGTGGCAGCTTTCCTACGTCAAATGGGTCACCAAGTTTTCCCCTACCTCGACGACTGGCTGGTCAAGGCGCCCACGGCTGTAGGCGCAACCAAATCCTCCAACGCCTGTACCAATCTTTTCCAACATCTAGGATTGACTCTCAATCTTCAGAAATCACATATGTCCCCAACAAGAAGCATCACCTTCCTAGGGGCGACCTTGAATACGGAATGCGCGAGGGCATTTCCTTCAGACGAAAGAAAAAACAAGATCATATCGCTGGCCAAGGCGGTGGCATCAAGGAAATCCCTAAGAGTTCGCACTTTCAAATCACTCCTGGGAATGATGTCTTCTTGTATACTACTCATCCCTCACTGCAGGCTTCGGATGCGTCCATTGCAGGAAGCTCTCACGAACCAGTGGACTCAGAGTACAGGTTCGTTCGAGGACATTGTGAGGATAACACCGCAAATATCCAAGAGCCTCGAGTGGTGGAAGGATTACAGGAACCTGTCGAGGGGACTGCCGTTCCTGCTTCCAGCGGCGCCACTTGTGATCACCACCGATGCATCTCTAGCGGGCTGGGGAGCTGTCCTTCAGGACCTCAGAGTAAGTGGCAAATGGACAGATCAGGAGCAACGCCTCCATATCAATCTGCTGGAGTTGAGGGCTGTGTACCTAGCGCTGCAAGCCTTTTTCCCACGCATCCAGAACTCCCAGGTGCTCGTCAGAACGGACAACACCACGACGATGCACTATCTAAACAAACAGGGAGGAACGCGTTCGCTCACTCTATCGCGCGAGTCGCAAAAGATCTGGAACTGGCTTGTTCTCCATGGGATCACCCTCAGGGCGGACTATGTCCCGGGAAAGAACAACACCATCGCGGACGCCCTAAGCAGGCAGAAATCCCTCTCCCACGAATGGGAGCTCGACGAGAGTGCACTGACACACGTATTCTCAGAATGGGGAGTCCCAGGAATCGACCTGTTCGCCACCAGGGAGAACGCCAAATGCCCAAGCTACGCAAGCTGGCATCCCCAGCCAGAGTCGCTCGGGAATGCCTTTTCCATAGGCTGGTTCAGCGTATTTGCGTACGCTTTTCCACCGTTCCCGATGATTCCCAGGGTCCTCAGGAAGATGAAGGCGGAGCCCTGTACCCTGATCCTGATTGCCCCGTACTGGCCGAGGCAGCACTGGTTCTCGGACCTTCATCGCCTCTCCATCAGGACACCGATTCGTCTACCACAGCACCCCAACCTGCTGACAATGTCCAATGGGCAGGTGCAATTCCCGAACCTGCAATCGCTCAGGTTATCGGCCTGGCTCCTGAGCACAGAGAGTTCTGTCATTTGAACATCCCGCAGGAATGCAGGGACGTGCTAGCAAAAGCAAGGGCGGACAGTACCAACAAGACCTACTCTCTCAAATGGAAACGCTTCTGCGTATGGTGCTCGGAGAAGGGCCTGAGACCACTTCATATCACGCCTGAACAGATATTGTCTTATCTCCTGCTCTTGGCGCAGTCCGGATTAGCGCATGCATCCATAAAGGTGCATCTGGCGGCAATTTCACGTTTTACCAGGACTTCCAAAGGCCCGTCTCTCTGGTCCAGTAGACTTATCAAACAGTTCCTTAAGGGTCTATATAGGTCCTTTCCAAGACCTCGACGGGTCCCACCGACATGGCACCTCAACTTGGTCCTTAACCAACTCATGAAGCACCCTTTCGAGCCCATTCATCGAGCTTCCATCAAGTACATCTCATGGAAAACGGCTCTGTTGCTCGCTCTAACGTCTGCCAGGAGAGTCAGCGAGTTGCAAGCTCTCTCCATTCAGGAGCCCTTCATGCAGTTCAAACAGGACAGGGTGGTGCTGAGGACAAATCCCAAGTTCATACCGAAAGTCCCTTCAGACTTTCACCTCAACGAGCCGGTGGTCCTGCGTTCCTTCTTCGCAAACCCTACCACGGCAGCAGAAAGGACGCTCCACTCTCTGGATCTCAAACGGTGTCTTAAGTTTTATATAGACAAGACGAAAACCTTCAGAAAGTCATCGCAGCTGTTCGTGGCCTACAGCAGGCCAAGGTTGGGTATGCCTCTAACAAAACAGAGCATTTCAAGGTGGATCTCTTCAGCAATAGCATTCTGCCATGAAGGGGCCGGACGGCCTTTGCGAGACAGGGTGGAAGCACACTCCACCAGAGCGATGTCCACATCAGCAGCGCTGTTCGCTGGAGTGCCGATTTTGGACATCTGTAGAGCGGCGACGTGGAAGTCACCGCACACCTTCTCCAGACACTACTGCCTGGATGCCGAACTTACGAAGGATGCGGCAGTGGGCCAGGCGGTGCTTCGCCATCTATTCCAGTGAGGTGAGCCTTCCAACATCCCGCCATCCTGGTATGCACATTCTTTACTGATTTACTGTTTTGATGTATGCCAATGTTTCAAACTGTTATGATAATAGTGTATTATCTCAAATATCTTTATGGCATGTTACATCAGAAATGTGCATAATGTATTGCTAACTACTCTGATTCAGGCATGTGAATCTATGAAAGACACCCCTAATACTGGATAAGAAACGCGTTACTTACCTGTAACAGCAGTTATCCAGTATTGGTGTCTTTCATAGATTCACATGCAACCCTCCCACCTCCCCTGGAAGGACTCACGTCTCTCTCTAACTGTATTACGCCTACCTAGCTTGGTGCGTACGAAAATCTGAGGGACTGAAGCTCCTGCCAGGAAGGTTCTAGAGGGAGGTGATGGCTGATTGGCTGACTCTAAGAGTTTGGTCCTTTTTACATAAGGACTGGGATAGGCTGCTAAGGGGAGGCCCTTAGGCCTATTTTTCTCTATGTAATGTCTATAGGACATTACTTTTTTATGTACCGGAGGCTCCCGTCTCGACGACGGGGAATGATTCAGGCATGTGAATCTATGAAAGACACCAATACTGGATAACTGCTGTTACAGGTAAGTAACGCGTTTCTTATCTTTCTTGAAATAGACTGCCTGAAATTATTAAGAACTCTTCCAGGTGTCGTTCATTCATCCACTATCATCTAGATTGTGTGTGTTCTTCCTTGTAGCATTCCCCCACCCTTCTGCAACCTGTATTTGAGTAATAGTGGACAGATTTAATCTGTATCAACATCTTATCATGGCCAGGAGAGTAAACTGGGTAGGAAGAGGCCAGAAAACTCCCTTTCCGCATATCAGCCATAGTGACAATGGTGAAGCCCTTAATAGTCAATAACCTTGTAATGTTAGGACAGTTAAACTTCACTTTTTCTTTCCGTTCCCACTTCTCAACTCTTGACTATGTTTTAGTCTCAGATCCCATAAGGAAGTTCGTTACCCAATTTATACAAAATTTTTATACTTTCAGTGATCATGCTGCAATCACGTTCCTCATTCCATCCTTACAAACAAGCATTGGCATAGCCAATAGGTCTCGCTTTTGGGACCTTATAAGTGTTTAGCCATGCAACAGTTGCATTACTAAATACTTGTAAGGTCCCAAAAGCGAGAGCTATTGGCTATGCAAAGCGGCCGCAAAAGTGAAAGTAATCGCGGTAAAGCGCGGCGCCCGCGCACATGCACTGTAGCTCTAGGCTGGCCTGGTAGCACTTTTTGGAGCCCCCTCAATAAGTCTCGCCAGACCAGCGCATGCGCTGGGTCAGGCGAGACATAAAAACGGAATCCTGTGTTACCCTCCCCATTAAACCAGTGATTGCAAGGGAAAATGGGATTTTTTGAAGTGGGAAAGAGTCGACACTGAAGTTTGTTGGGAATGTAGTCTCCGAATGGGCATCAGAGATTATGACCGGTCTAGATCCAATGACTGATAACGCCATAATATCTGCTTTTGAGCGAATTTTATTAGAAATGAAAAGTAATTTACTACGCTCCATATCTTTTTTTTTTTTTTTTTTTTTTTTTTGAAACCGTTTATTGCAATCTCAAATATATACAGGTATGGGCCTACAACCTTCCGGCCGGCCGCTAAAGTGACAGAAGCAAATGACATACATACAATGAGGCACTTGGCTTTGCAGAGACGATAAAGCAGGAGGTATCAACAACGTGGGCCACACGACTCTGAGCCCACAATACGGTTTCGTTTTATACAACACAACAACATAAAACCACACCCGCAAGGCAACCCGCGATCGAAAATGACGACACGTGCTCCTCAAGTGGGGGACCCCAACCATCCAAAGAAATCCAGAGAGGGGAAGGGAAACAGATCCGGGACTGGGAGAACAATGTGCCCGGGGCTGAGGGAGGGGGTCAACTAGGGGGATGGAGCTGGTGAAGCGGGAGGCAACAACGGCGGCTCGCAAATACCCCCGCGGTAGGCGTTCCAGGGGCCCCATATCTTCACCCATGCCCCAGGCTTACCCCGCGCCACATACACCACCTTTTCTCGGAACATGCACCAATCCATGTGTTCTTTCCAGGCCGACACCGCCGGGGGCCTCTGGGATCCCCACAGTTGAGCAATGTCACGTTTAGCTATCATATATCCCAGAGTCACCCATCGCGTCTGCGGAACCGAGTAATCGGTCGGTTCTCATCCAGGGGATACTCATCAATAGTCATAATCTATGAATAATCCCCGCCCATGTGCGGGATCCCGGAGCATATAGAAAATACATATATATAAATATATATATATATATATACATATGTGAAAACATATAAATGCAGCCTAATAATGTTCAAAACATGGCAATGCTGTAAATTACATATTTTTGCATAGTAGTGCCCCCGTAACCCGTAAGGAAAAAAGGAAGCATCAGGCAAATTATAACACAGCACTGCTTTATTGCCATAAAGCAACATGTAATTGTAGGCATTCGCCAGTAGGCTGCAGTAGAGTATCAAGAATCCAAGAAAACTGACACCTTGCCTTTAAGGCATTAGAGTAGGGGGACCGTGCCTTTAAGGCCTGCCCGTGACCCCCTGCTCCCATGATGCACTACAGGTGACAGTTGGGCCAGTTCTTTTTTCCGGCTCCTTCTGTGAGGATCCTGGAGCTTGAGCTCTTCAGTTTTTTGACTGAAATTTTGAATTACAGCTTTTTCTAGCTTTTTTCGACGTTTTCTGGCTTATAAGGGCTAATTCTGCTGGTTCCAGTGAATTTTCCAATTTTTTTCCAGTCAGAATGTCTCCTTTATTCAGGAAATGCCCTTCTTGTGGTAATAAAATGGCACTGTTGGATCCACACTCGGTGTGTATTGTGTGTTTACCATCAAAACACGATCCTGACCAGTGTCCCCACTGCCAGAAGTTCTCAAAGCGCACTCTGAGGGACAGAGAGCGCATTAAACTGCATGCAAGACTGGAGAAGGAACGAAGCCGTCGTGAAGGCGAGCATTCCTCATCAAGACCACCTTCTTCAGCTACGCAAGTACAGAAACGGCGACATACCAGCTCCCCGGGCTCCAAGAAGACCAGGAGTCCAAGAGGTTCGCCGTCGACGTCGAGGATGCCGGCGAAGAGGCAGAGAACTTCGGCGTCAAGGGATTCATCCCACCATCAAGAGTCTCCGCCGCGCAAAAGTAAGTCGGCGTCGAGAGGCGGCCCTTCGGGCTCGAAGGCTGCTAGTCTGGTGACATCTGAACTGTCTCCGTCGACGTCGAGGCTTCCGTCGACGTCGAGACACTCTCCGCCACCCTCGAGGGGGTCGACGTCGAGAGATGCGGCGACGTACATTCCGCCGCGAGTGGGCCGGTCGCCGTCGATGGTTACCCCCACTCGGCGACATAGAAGGTCGACGTCGAGAGGAAGATCGACGTCAAGAAGTCGACGTCGAGAGAGGTCGCCGTCAAGATCACCACGTCGACGTCGAGAGAGGTCGACGTCGAAGTCGCCCAGTCGGCGTCGAGAGAGAGGTCGACGTCGAGAGAGGTCGACGTCGAAGTCGCCCAGTCGACGTCGAGAGAGGTCGACGTCGAAGTCGCCCAGTCGACGGCGAGAGAGGTCGACGTCGAAGACACGGCCGACGTCGAGATCATCTAGCCGACGTCAGGTGCCAGAGCGGCATACCTCACACTTGCCGATGGTGACGCAGACGTCGACGACGTCAAGGGATTCGACGTCGAGGGCGAAGACTGGACCGCCCGCGGAGAGGTCCCCAGGAGAACAGTCATCATCTCCGGGACTGCACATCGTGCAAATATCTCCAGAAAGATCACCCGAGGCTCCAGAGCGGTTTGGACTGTCACCGCGCTGGTTACGAGATGTGGGCGCTGCCGCATGTCGGAGTCCGGGATCGGACTACTCCCGCATGTACTCCCCACCGCGCAGGAGTAAATCGCCTCCGAGGGATCCACGGCCAATTTCACCACGCCGGTCTCGTTCCAGGGACCGTCGCACCGCGCCAAAACGTCCAAGATCTCCGTCCAAGCGCAGATCAGGATCAAGGGCTCACCAAAGCGAACGCTCCCACAAGAGGCGACGCACCAGGTCGTCCACTGGGACTGCATCCACAAGATCCTCAGTCCGGGACTACTCTCCTACTTTTTCATCCACGCCTCCATCGCGAGTGTCCCCGGTGGATGACATTATAACTTTCTCGGACGTCCTGGGTAGAGGGGCGCAAAAGTTGAACATCGCACTGCACGCCCCTCAGGCACCCACTTCTGTGATCTTTGACACTTTACACCATCGGTCAGCTCCCAGACCTCTGCTCCCGTTGGTGCCAGGATTGTTAGAACCAGCGATGGCCACGTTCCTTACACCGGCTACAGTGGGCTCGGTCCCCTCGAGAATAGCAAAGAAGTACAAGGCTCCGGCCGAGGACCCTTTATTCTTGAGGGCGGACCCGCCAGCGGATTCGGTGATAGTGGCGGCGGCCATGAAGTCTCACTCAGCCTCAATATCTGCTTCTGTCCCCCCTGAGAAGGACAGCAAGCTGATGGACTCCTACGGCAGGAGAATGTGCAACACATCTGCTGCGCATATGAAGGTCGCTAGCGCTTCAGCCCTGCTAGGGAGGTATGATCGTTCCCTATGGGATTCCCTGGCCAGATTCGTGGAGAGATTGCCTAGGGAGGACAGGCAGGACTTCACGGAGATCCTACATGAAGGCGGACTGGTGGCAAACCAAGTAATAAGCGCAGCGGCGGATGCATCAGACCTAGCCGCGCATGGCTACTCCCATGGCATCTGCTCCCGCCGTTCGGCCTGGCTCAGATTAACAGCCCTCAAACCAGATGCGCAGAAAAGGATTCTTAACCTGCCGTTTAATGGATCATCGCTATTTGGAGCTCATGCGGACGACCAAATGAGCAAGATGAAAACGGAATTGGACACTGTAAAGGCTGTGGGACTGGAAAAACGCAAAGAGTTCCGCAAGCGCTTTCGCCAGGGCGACAAACGTGCTTTTCACCAGCGCGTTCAAACGCCCCAATGGTCCTCTCAAAACCAACAGAGGTCCCAGTTTCAGCAAAGGGGCCGGGGCAGAGGAAGAGGAAATGCTAAACAGCAGCAGTCCTCTAACAAGCAACCTCCCAAGCAGTGAAAACTTACTTCCTCCGCACTCGTTCGCCACTCCGGTGGGAGGAAGTGTCACCGCTCACCTGGCAGAGTGGAATACAATTACAAACGACAAATGGGTGCTGAGTATTGTAGAGCGTGGCTACTTGCTGAGGTTCAAATCTCCCCCTCCGCAGGTACCCCCACGGAAACAGCCACTCCCTCTCAGCCAAAACAAGCTTTTAAAGGACGAAGTTGCCACTCTCCTCTCCAAAAACGCCATAGAGGAAGTTCCAAACAGGCAGAGAAATCGGGGAGTGTACTCCCGGTATTTTCTTGTTCAGAAAAGAGGAGCGATCGGAGACTACAGACCCATCCTCGATCTCCGCCTACTCAACAGATTTCTCAGAAGGGAAAAATTCAGGATGCTAGCACTGCACCAGATCTTCCCACATCTACACCAAGGGGACTGGATGTGTGCCATCGATTTACAGGATGCATACTTCCACATTCCTGTCTCAGCGAAACATCGGAAGTTTCTCAGATTTCGCATCTTTCACCAACATTATCAATACAAAGTCCTGCCATTCGGCCTCAAGTCCGCGCCACGAACGTTCTCAAAGTGCATGGCGGTGGTGGCTGCATTTCTCCGCAAACGGAAGATATTCGTCTACCCATATCTAGACGACTGGCTCTTAAAAAGTTCCACCCCGGTTCAACTCCAGAGTCATCTCTCGTTCTGCCTAAACCTTCTACACTCGTTGGGCCTTCAGGTCAACTACCGGAAGTCGATCCTCAATCCAACTCAGCGGATCCACTACCTGGGCGCCTCTCTAGACTCCTCAAGCGCAAGCGTGTGTCCTTCGGAGGAGAGGTTATCCTCCATGCTGCAAAAAAGCTGCACGCTTCTCAGCACGGAATATCCCACAGCCAGACAAGTGTCATCTCTCCTGGGATCCATGGCCTCGTGCATCTACATCGTGCCCAACGCACGTCTGCACATGCGTCCTCTGCAACAAGACCTAGAGGATCAGTGGTCGCAGAGGACCGGCCGCTGGGAAGATCACATTACCCTTCATCAAGCCGCCAAAGATTCCATCCGGTGGTGGATGAAGCGCTCCCATCTGCTTCACGGCGTCCCATTCCATCAGGCGCCTCCGACACAGACGGTGGTCACAGACGCCTCCATGCAGGGCTGGGGGGCTCATATGGGCCGGCTTCAAGTACAAGGTCTCTGGTCCGCTACCGAGCAGAGCTATCACATCAACTTCTTGGAGCTACGAGCAGTCCATCTCGCTCTCAAGTCCCTGTACCCATCCCTGCAGACCAACTATGTTCAGGTTCAGACGGACAACACCACAACTATGTTCTATCTGAACAAGCAAGGAGGGACCAGATCACGGGTACTGTCTCTGGAGGCCCAGTCAATCTGGAAATGGCTTCTGGCGAGAAACCTGACGATCGTCGCTGTTCACCTGCCAGGGACCCTGAACGTGCAGGCGGACGGCCTCAGCAGAGACTTCGTCGAAGCGCACGACTGGGTGCTCAACGAAGGCGTCGCTCAAGACATCTTCCGCTTGTGGGGCATACCAGACATCGATCTGTTCGCAGACGCGGACAACAAAAAATGCCCCGTCTTCGCCTCCAGGTTCCCTCAACGGGGGTCGCAGGGGAACGCGCTTTTGATCAGCTGGTCGAGGACATTGCTTTACGCTTTTCCTCCTCTCCCTCTCATCCCGGCTGTGATTCAGAAGTTCTACAGGGCCAGAACTCGGATGATCCTAATAGCACCGGAGTGGCCCCGGCAGTGGTGGTACCCGGATCTACTCCAGCTGTCGGAGGTACCACAGAGGAGGTTGCCATGCCTGCCGAACTTGCTGACCAAGGACAAGGGGAGAGTGTTCCACCCCAATCTCCCCTCCCTCCGCTTGACGGCATGGCTCCTGAATTCATCCAGTACGGACATCTAGACCTTCCACCGGACTGTATGAGCATTCTTCGGGAGGCGAAGAGGCCCTCCACGAGGAAGTCGTATGGCTTTAAATGGAAAAGATTCTGCTTCTGGTGTAGAGATAACACCCTTGATCCGATCCGGGGTCAAGAACAGGTTATTCTCCCCTACTTACTGTACTTGGCGAAGTCTGGGTTAAAGTACTCTTCCATCAGAGTACACTTAGCTGCTATTACAGCCTATAGGAAGTCTCCTACCCAGACCTCATTCTTTCAGATGCCAGTGGTAAAGGATTTCTTAGAAGGGCTTAAGAAAGTTTACCCACCTGTGAGGTCTCCTTCCCCTTCCTGGGAACTGAACATCGTTCTCTCTAAACTGATGGGAGGTCCTTTTGAGCCGATTCATAAGGCCTCCTTGCAGCATCTGACCTGGAAGGCTGCCTTCTTAGTAGCCATCACTTCGGCCCGTAGGGTTAGTGAAATTCAGGCCCTCTGCTGCAAGGAACCTTACACGGTGTTTCATGCTAATAGGGTGGTGCTCCGTACTCATCCGAGCTTCCTGCCCAAGGTGGTTTCGGACTTCCATATTAATCAGGTGATCACGTTGCCCACCTTCTTTCCTCAGCCGACCACACCCCCGGAGAGAGCTCTACACTCTCTTGACCTCCGGAGGGTTTTGAAATTCTATCTAGCTAAGACCCTTACTCTTAGAAAGTCAGACAGGCTCTTTGTTAACTATGGACCCACTAATACCGGGCTGGCTGCGGCCAAGAGATCTATCTCTAGATGGATTGTCTCTTGTATAGCTTTGGCTTACCAACTGTCCCACAAAGTTCTGCAGGGTAAACCTAGAGCACACTCTACTCGGGGGAAGGCTTCTACGGTAGCACTCCTTCGCAACGTTCCCATGTCTGAGATCTGTAAAGCGGCTACATGGCGCTCAGTCCATACTTTCACGCGCCATTATTGCCTAGATTCAGACGCACAGGCCGACGCCCAGGTGGGGCAGGCCTCTTTGAGGAACCTATTCGCATAACTGTAATGCAAGATGTGTTTTTTAATGTATGTTTTAACTGCTTTGTTGCTCGTCCGCGAGACTTTGGGTATGGGCTTGCTACTCTATTCATAGATTATGACTATTGATGAGTATCCCCTGGATGAGAAGGATTAGTTACTTACCTGTAATCCTAGTTCTCATCCAGGGGTATACTCATCAAAGTCATAAGCGACCCACCCACCTCCCCGGACGAGCAATGTTTTCTCTTTAAATAAGTGATGTATGGAAGGCAGATCTACTCAGGTGCGGAGGCACCGCCAAAAAGAACTGGCCCAACTGTCACCTGTAGTGCATCATGGGAGCAGGGGGTCACGGGCAGGCCTTAAAGGCACGGTCCCCCTACTCTAATGCCTTAAAGGCAAGGTGTCAGTTTTCTTGGATTCTTGATACTCTACTGCAGCCTACTGGCGAATGCCTACAATTACATGTTGCTTTATGGCAATAAAGCAGTGCTGTGTTATAATTTGCCTGATGCTTCCTTTTTTCCTTACGGGTTACGGGGGCACTACTATGCAAAAATATGTAATTTACAGCATTGCCATGTTTTGAACATTATTAGGCTGCATTTATATGTTTTCACATATGTATATATATATATATATATTTATATATATGTATTTTCTATATGCTCCGGGATCCCGCACATGGGCGGGGATTATTCATAGATTATGACTTTGATGAGTATACCCCTGGATGAGAACTAGGATTACAGGTAAGTAACTAATCCTTCCCACACATTCAGCAAGCATCTCCTCGCTTCAGGCAACAGCGCGACATGTGTAACCGCTCGCAGGACCTCATGCACACCACGCCAGAATCGCTCCACCCTCGGACATTCCCACAGAATGTGCAAAAAAGTCGCCAAAGCACCACACCCACGCTTACACAATCCATCCTCGGCATAGCCCATACGCAGAAGCCTTGGCCCCGTCATATACACCCGGTGGAGTATCTTAAGCTGGACGAAGCGAAGGCGAGCCGGGATGGCCACCTCCTTCGGAGAGGCCACCGCGGAAATCCAGTCCTCGTCGTCCAACTCCAGCCCATCGGCAACCCAAGCCTCGCGGAGGCCAGTCAGTAAGCCCGAGCGGTCATTTATCAATTTCTTGTAAATGAGGGAGATCGTGCTGTCCGGAACGTGGCCATCTAGCACTCTATCCTCCAGGGGGGAGGACTCTGGGATGGAGGCCACGTCTGGGAAGACGGAACCCAATGCGTGACGGACCTGCAGGTAGCGAAAGTATTCACTGCCCTGCAGCTGAAACTCCGCCTGCAGCGTCTCGAATGTTTTGAATCCTCCCCTCGTCCAGAGATCTCCCACTGTACTGATGCCTATCATGTCCCACCTCTCGAAGCCCTTCGAGGTCCACAAAGAGCCCAGCCTCTCCGACGCATACAACGGTGACGCCCGGGTCAAACGGTCCTTCCATCCCATAGCTGCATTAGCCGCGTGCCATACTCGCACCATGACACGCGTGGGTCCCGTCAAGCGGGAATCGGGCACGCTAGTGTAGAGCGCTCGATTGTAGTCGCCACTGGGCAGGAGCATTTTGTCCATTTCAAATGCCGGGTTTAGGGCGGGCCCATAGAAGCCGTGATTAATTGCAGCTAACTGGGAGGCCCAGTAATACCGCTTAATATCCGGGAGGGCAATCCCTCCGTCGTACCACGGGAGCGTCAATTTTGCCAGGGCTATACGCGGCCTCCCGTCCCAAAACAGACGGCGCTGTAAGCTTTCCACCTCACGGAAGTAGCGCGCCGGGACCAAGTCCATAGTGTTCTGGAGAGCGTACAGAAAGCGCGGCAATGACATCATCTTGAACAATGCCGCCCGGCCGAGCGGCGAAAGCGGCAAGCGCCGCCAGCGCGCGACGTCCTCCTTCAAGCGCTGGAGGGGGGGAAGCAAATTTCGCTCGTAGCGGGCCACCGGGTCCAGCGTAATATAGACCCCCAGGTATCGAAATCCCTGCGAGGCAATCTGGATCGGACAACCCCGAGGGAGGACAGGAGCCTCCCCGGAAAGCACATAGACACAGGATTTAGCCCAGTTGATGACAAGGCCTGAATTACGGCCAAAGGAGCGCAGAACATCGACCAGGACAATCAGTGATTTGCGCGGGGAGGCTAAGTACAAAAGGATATCGTCAGCGTAGAGGGACACGCGGTCCTCATACTCGGGGGTCCAACGGAGACCTCGGATAGAAGGGTGCCACCGCAGCCACTCCGCCAGGGGTTCCAAGGCCAGTGCAAAAAGGAGCGGCGACAGGGGACAACCCTGTCGCGTGCCCCGTCCCAGCACGAATGGGGCCGAGACTCGACCATTCACCACCACCTGTGCCAATGGGTCCGAGTACAACAATTTGACCCAACTGATGAATCCCGGGCCAAATCCAAATTTCGCCAGCATCGCCCAGATGTAGGGCCATTCGAGCGTGTCGAACGCCATGGTGGCGTCCAAGGACGCCAAGATGGCCGGCTCCCGCACGAACGGAACACGCGCGAGCACCCCGTGCAAGCGCCGCAGATTAAGGGCCGTATTGCGATGGGGAATAAAGCCGGACTGGTCTTGGTGGACCAAATCGCCCACCACGCCGACCAGCCGATTGGCGAGCACCTTGGCGAGGATTTTAGGCTCCGCGTTCAAGAGCGAGATAGGCCGGTACGATGTAACCCGGTCTCGCGGTCTCCCCTCCTTGTGGATAACCACGATGGTAGCCAGACGCTGGTCCGGCGGGAGGGAGCCCCGCGAGTGGGCCGCAAGGAACATTGCGCGGAGGTGGGGTGCCAGTACATCCGGTCGCAGTTTATACAACTCGATAGGAATGCCGTTCGGGCCCATGGCCTTGCCAGAAGCGACCGAGCGGATGGCGAGGGCAATTTCGTCCGAGGTGGGGGCGGCATCCATCAACTCCCTGTCCTCCATTGAGAGGGAGGGCAGCGCGATGTCACGCAGCAGGGCATGGGAATCCTCCTCCGGGCAGGGAGAAACCGGGGAATATACCCCGCGGAAATAATCCGCGAAGCAAGAGACAATGCCTTCCGGCTCAGTAACACGTACACCATCCATTCTCTCAATCAGCGGGACCACACGACTAGCTCTCTCCTTCTTATCCAACCACGCAATCAACTTGCCAGCCTTATCACCCACATCATACAATCGCCCCTGTTGCTCTCTGCTGAGGCCCCTGGCCGCCTCCGTGACGAGGGACCTATAGGCCGCCTGCTTAAGGTGTAGAACGTGCAGCGCAGCGTCAGTCACCCCACTCCCCAGATCACCCTCCAGTTCAGTAATTTCGGCCTCCACCCGGGTCACCTCCTCCTGTGCGCGCCTCCGGGCATGGGAAATAAAGGAGAGGGCCTCCCCTCTAAGCACTGTCTTGAAAGCCTCCCACAGGGAGATGGCCGACGGGACAGACCCCACATTCTCCTCAAAATACCGTTGCAAGGATTTAATCAAGTCAGCACGAATAGTGGGGTCGCGCAGGTACCAGGCATTGATTGGAGCTACCCTGCCCTCCCCCCTCGGGAAGACATCAAAGTGCAACAGGAGTGGGGAATGATCTGAAATACCCCGCGCCAGATGGCGCACCTCCCCCACTCTCCCGGCATAGGCCGCAGGGACAAGGACATGATCAAGCCGCGAAAGGCTACCATGGGCCCCCGAATGGAAGGTGTATTGCAGCTGAGTGGGATGCTTTAGACGCCAACAGTCCACCAATCCCAGTGTGTCCAAAAGGCCAGACAGCCACGCTTGTGCCCGGGGGAGGTCCCTAGGGGGATAGCGATCCATAGTCCCAGAGGCCACCGCATTGAAGTCCCCCCCAACCACCAGAAGCCCCCCCGGAAGGTCAAGCAGGAGGCGTCCCAGGTCCGCAAAGGTGGTGGACTGTAACCCCGGTGGGACGTACACTGAGACAAAGACGACTACTTTGCCCTCCATTCTCCCCACCAAGACAGTGTAACGTCCCCTCTCATCATGGCGCACCTCGTCTATTTCTAGCGGGAGCGAGGTCTTGACCATAATGCCCACCCCTCGTGAGCCTGATGTGAAGCCCGAGTGGGCCACCAAACGATAGCCACGTCGATTCATGGCACAAAAGGAGTTACCAATGAGGTGTGTCTCCTGCAAAAAGACCACATCAGGCGAAATTCGTTTCAGATATTGCAGGACCACACCCCGCTTAATCCTATCACCCAGTCCGTTAACGTTCCAGGACAACAAAGTCAGGTCCCTACCCCCCATCACATACAGAAGCCATCATTTGTCCCCCCGAGAGCATCTCAAAAACACCAATACAATGAAGGGTTTGCCTTGCGGTAGAAACGAACCACACCCCACCCCAACCCACCCATCCCAACAGAACTCCCCCCACCCTGCACCCCTGCATGAGCCCAAACAGCCCCCCCAAAGTGCAGTGTGCCTGTCGCCCCATAGAAAGAAAACTAACTAGTCCCCCAGAGGAGGAGGGAGATCCCCCAAGAGACCCCACACGACCTCCACAGGAGGGGAACTTACCCTAACAGTCAATGGTGACAATAACACAGTCCAGAGCAAGGCCTACCATTAGTCCCTCAGTCCTGATCCGGCGGGCCCTCCCCACCAACCGCTCCCCCCCCACCCCCCCGGCCCCGATCTCCGGGCAAAGTGTCCAGCCAGTCCCCGGCCGCCTCGGGACGATCAAAAAAGTGCGTGCGGCCATCCACCTCCACCCTCAGCTTAGCCGGAAAAAGCATCGCATATTTGAGATTCAGGTCCCGTAGGCGACGTTTGACACCGAGAAAGCTCAGTCTCTGCTTTTGGACCGCCGGAGTAAAGTCAGGATAGAAATTTACATCCATATTGTCAAGTCTGACCGGCCCTTGTAGCCTGGAAGTCTGCAGGATAGCGTCCCTGTCCCGAAAATTGAAAATCCGGGCGATGAGAGGCCTCGGAGGGGCTCCGGCCTTAGGCCTACCCCCGGGGACCCTGTGGGCACGTTCCACTGCAAAGAATTTACTCAGCCCCCGAGGCTGGAGATGGGTGAGGACCAAGTCCTCCACAAACAGATCCGCTGCCTCTGCCTCGCGTCCCTCCGGCACCCCGATAATGCGGACGTTGTTTCTCCGGGCCCGACCCTCGGAATCCTCCAGTCGACGATGCATCAGGGCGCTCGCCTGGCCAAGCCTGCGCACCTCCTGTTGGAGGGCCGCCACGTCAGATGTGAGGCCCGAGGTAGAGTGGGCCAAAGAATCGACCCGGTCATTTGTTTTTGACAGATCGGCTCTCACGAGGCCCACGTCCACGAGGACCGAGTCGATCTTCTGCGCCAGAGTGTCAAAGCGCTGGTCCACCGAGGCCTTCATCTCGGCGATGGCGCCCATGACGTCTCGGAGGGTCAGGTCCGTGGGCAGAGCAGGAGCATCAGTCGGGCCCGTAGGGGACCTACGCAGCGCCTCTGGAGATCCCTTCTGGAGGGTGTAGCGGTCCATGTTGTTGGATTGATGGGCCGCGCCACGACGGGTCGACTTCACCTTAGCCCGGTCGCCATCTTGTTTTGTGGCCATGGTCGCGGTCCCCAAATCGAGCCAATCTCCTCAAAAAGGGGGTAGACAATCCCGTTCAAGGGCTCTGGGGGGGGGGCGACCACCGCTCCGCAGGACGGACCGCAGCCGGCGGGCCGGCAGGGCACCCCAACGAGGCCACACCACCGCACACCGCTTCGCGACCCTACCTCGCCTGGCAGCAAGGAGGGCGCAAAAGCGAAAGTGAAAGTGCGGGGTGCGCGAGTCGCCCAGCCTTGCCCGCCGCTGTTATTCACTTTGTCGCCGGATCGCCCCACAACTCTAGTAGGGGGGGCCGGTGTGGAGAAGGCCGCAAACCTTAATCGGTGCTCCCGCCGGTGTCCGAAGTCCGAATTGAAAACGGAAAACGGGCGTCACCTCAACTCGGGTTCACAAACACAGTCCCCTCATCTAGGACAGGATTCGGTCAGGATTTATGCAGGAGGTCGCGGAGGTCCTCGGGAGCCTCGCACCTACGCGGCCATCTTGGGTGCGCGCTAGGCTCCTCCTACGCTCCATATCTAATGGGCATCATAGGGCCCTGCCTGGTTCGATGATGAATGTATGAAGTCACTTAAAAAGCTTCATCTGGCTTTAAAGACAAAACCCAGAGACCAGAATTTGGTGAAGTCTCTAAAACAGTCATATGAAAAAGCAAGGCTGACAAGGCTAAAACTTTTTTAAAAAGTAGTGGTGGGAAAGATTACAAAGGGCGGCCGTATTAAATGGCTCACAGGATTTAGGTTCACTGATCAATGCTCCTTTTCTTAAAGATTAAACAATGCTGACGACAGATACTCATGTGGACAGGGAGGCGTGGGTTTCACATTTTGAAGGACTGTTTGGTAGATTGCAGGAGGTAACTGTTCAGTCCCCCTCTCTAGTACCATTTATATCAGGAGATATTATACTCTTTACTCTGGAAGAAACAAGACACGCTCTTAACCAATGTGAAAGAGCGAAGGCACCTGGACCCGATGTTGTCCCAACTGACTTCATTTTAGATAATCAAGATCTCTGGGCCCCGCTTCTTACGAAAGTTTTTAATACAATTGCCCGAATAGGTGCGTCGCCTTCATGGAAGACGACTGTAATTGTACCCATTTACAAAAAGGGGAACAAAGCAGTACCAAAAAATTATAGGCCTGTATCTTTATTAGATTCAACTGCTAAATTAATGGGCCGGCTACTTTTAAACAGGTTGGAGGAATGGGCTGAGGAAAAGAACTTAATCATCCCATGCCAATACGGCTTCAGAAATGGAAAGGGTACTGTGGACCAGTGTTTAAATTTAAGCCTAATAATAGCTAAATACACGGCGGCTAAGAACGGTCATTTATACCTTGCCTTCATTGATCTGTCGGCAGCTTTTGACTGCGTGGCACAGTCTAGGCTCTGGCAGATCATGGAGGCAATGGGAATTGAGACGCAGATCAATAATGTAATTTGTTACCTGTATGCCGGAGCCACAGCCTGTGTTCGGTTTGGCAAGGGAGGAGAGTGCACAAGACACTTTAAAATCAACAGGGGTGTGAGGCAGGCGTGCGTCCTTGCCCCCTTTTTATTTGCCATATACACTAACGCTGTAGAATCCTCATTGTTACGGTCTACCACTGACATTCCTTTTATTAATTCTCTTCCGGTCCAATACTCCTCTATGCCGACGACGCGGTGATCCTTGCACACATCGGCAATGTGCTGCGTCAACTCATGGAGGAGTACACAAAACTAATGAACAACCTGGACCAGAAAATTAACTATTCTAAGTCCTTTGTCCTAGTGGCAGGCCCAAAGCAGCAGAAACAACCACAAATGTATGTCGAAGGGGTGAAATTAGACGTTGTATTTAGGGTTAGTGTTCGATCGAGATACTAATTGGAGAAATATGGTCTCAAATAGGGGAGCATTGATGGAAAAAAATATTGGGGCCCTTTTTAGATTTGTGAAAAAACTTGGGACCAAACCAATTGAAGTGATAAAAAAGGTCTGAGGCAAAAACTTTATCTATCGCCTCTTATGGTGCAGCTGTTTGGGGCATCTCTGATGCCTCTAAACTGCAGCACATAGAAGATGCCTTTCTGAAACATCTGGTTTCCCTACCCCAATCGTGTTCTAATTATAACTGCCACTTGGAGTTGAGAGTTCCTTACATTGACAAGATTTGTATTGCACCAATTATGATGTGGCACTCAGTTTGGGGTAAAGAAACCCTCTCACTGATTAGAGATATTGTAAACGACCTCCTCAAACTGGATGGTGCAAGTAAAATAAGATGGCTAAGTTGTGTTGAATCAAATCTTCGGGAGGTTGGTCTGCATTATCTCTATGAGGATCCAAAGATGTGCCGGTCAATATCCAAGAAGGAACTGAAAACTCATCTATTGGTACATCTACAGGCGAAGAGACACAATATTAATTTTAATCTTTCTACAATTAGATTATACTGCGCTGCCCCAAGCATAAGTCTAACTAATATAAACTCTACTTATCTATTGTTCGTCACAAACCTTCAACATAGATACATTTTAATGAGATTTCGTCTAAATGATATACCCCTTATGTTAGTCCATCCACCCAAAACATATGCGATTACTGCACTCCATTTTTGCCCTTGCGACAAGCGATCACTCCAGAAGCATCTCCATTTTTTATTCTTTTGTTAATTTTATAGTGAAGAAATAAAAAAATTAATTGTTCCCCTTATTAGTAAAATGAATTTTAAACAATGTTGTGTGACTTTATATCATCTAGAGTTAATGTCTGAACCTTTTACCTGTTTCTCTTTGGCCTCCTTTCTCTTATCTGCTTTGAGCAAAAGAAGATCAAACAGCCATTTTGATATTTAATATGCAATTTAAGGCATTGGGTTGTGCAATATTTTTGTATACTTACAAGCAAATGTTTTTAGCTTATGATTATCAATTATGTTCGAATACTTGTCATTTAAAATTTTTTATAATAGCTCTTTTTATTTCTGCATATATATCTGTAGAATACTTTTTATGCCGATGTTGTGTTGGCGAAATAAAGTTATTTCTGACTGAGTAATAGTGATATTTCGTTGAATGTCTTCATGCTCAGTTTGGTAATCCCTCCTTCTCTTTTTGGACATGAACATGCATTGAGCAGAAGGAAAACATGGTAGTAATGTCATTGATAATTGATACTAAAATGAAGGTAACCAAATGATTCAGAAATGCTGTTTTTGTAATTCTAGGGAGAAAACCAATCATTTTTGGAGAAGATGTTCTGTCTGTCCCAATAGCAGAACTGAATTACGGACTATGCCTAATGACCAAAGAAGCCAGACAGCAAGATGGTTCTCCATATGAAGCAGACATGTTATACTATTTATTTCTTTGTATTCAAAAGGTAACCACCGTTTGTATCTTTTTTAATTGTATCTGTCAAGACTATATTTTTTACGCAGCCTGAACATTTGTAGAATATTTGCAGTCATCTAAAAATATAGATGTGAAATAGGACCTGTTTTTGTCTTGCATGTACAAATGTCAGTTCAGTGAAACGACATGGAAAGTGTATTTTTTTCGTCCTGATAAAAATTTTGAAGTGTGGTCTGTCCCATTATTCGATTTATGATTGCCTAGTTGTGAAGTCTTATAGTTCTACTCTTACTTGATTTTATCATGCGGTCCTATTTTCTTTTATTATACATCACCATCCTTTCTGTGTTCACTTTTCTTTCCTCATCGCGTCTGATCTCCACACTTGACCAACCCTGTCTTTGTCTCAACTTAAGCACATGCAGGCATATGCATCAAAGCTTTTTGCGATAGCAAACGGAGCGAATTGCAGAAATCTGCCGTTTGCGATCGCAAAAATAGCTTTTGCGATGCATGAAACAACTTGCCACTCGCAATTTAAGAAATCGCAAATTTTTGTGATTTCTTAAATTGCGATTGCATTTAAGGAATCGCAAATTGCGATTCCTTAACTGCAATGCAAGATGCCTTTAAAAATAGCGATTTCGCTATGTGGGCCCGCTATTTACCGTGGAATCATACCACATGGTAAATAGGGAAAACTTTGAAAAATGCACTAGAGTGCATTTTTCAAAGTCGTAGGTTACACACACACATGTCCTTTGGACATGTGTGTGCGCAACATTTGTGCACAGATCGATTTCAGGGGTGCAACAGGGTGTCGTCTTGACACCCTTGCACCCTTGAAAATGCATTCTCAATTTGCGATTCTCTAATTGAGAATCGCAAATTGAGAATGTCTTCCCATTGATTCCTATGGGCCTCTTGGCCCATAGGAATTAATGGGGAGGTATTCCTTAATTGTGACTCGCAATTTGGGAGTCGCAATTAAGGAATGTTTAGAAATCGCTATTTTTCCAGCGATTTCTACATGCATAGGCTTTTGCGATTCCTTAATTGCGATTCCTTAATCGCAATTAAGGAATCGCAACAGCCAATATTGATGCATGTGCCTGATGGTGATTTCTTTCTTCTCTTCACTGATATACAGGTGATCGCTCAAAAATAGCTGCAGCTTTTCTGATGCCAAGAGGAAATGTATTTACAAACGTTTTCAAATATATATTTATAAATGTTTACGTGTCCGCATAATCTATAGAGTAAACACATTTGCATATTTTGCGTACTGAAATATAAAGCTATTTGAGTATAGTATAAACGCCATAAGAATAAGATGCAAAATCTAGAGTTGATCAGGAGGGAAGGGAAAGGAACTACATAACCTGTACAGGATCACAAAATACAGAGATATGAGGGAAACAAGATCAACAGATCTGAGGTAAGGGACTTTAAGGTTTAATATACTCTACAATTTCGGTACATTGAGGCAGGGGCTCAAATACATATGAGAAACGGCTGTTGGGTAAATTCAAATGTATTAAATATTTTACTCTGAAAATTGCTAGTAATGCATTTAGGCATAAATAACGAATTGCCAAGACATTGGTGAGTTTTTGGGCAAGGTTGATGGGGTGACTAATTGAAAGAGCAATTGCTTTGCCATCAGGGGCATGTTTTAAGAACGTTTTGCCAATGCCATGTACAACTGTATGGAAAAGATGACATGAGGCACAGACCGACAAGCCTGTCTCCTCCTTATTTCAGCTTTCCCACACTGTTTAATGCCTCAGGCACTCTTTATGATAGTACTAGAAAACTCGGTAGTAAAGAACAGGTGTGAATTTGGTTCCGTGGACAGGTGAAATGTAGAAAACTGTTGATTTGTTTGTGTGTGTCTGTGTGTCTGTGTGTCTGTGTCTCGAATTAGGTTAATGTTGCAGCTTTTGTGTCACGAAAAAGTGACTGCATCAAGATTGGAGCCATTATTCCTTTACCTGGATCCCTTGCACTATATCAGTCCAATTCAAAGGATCATGCATAACCTTCAAGGCCCTTGTCTTGTCACAGATTATGCAAATTACCTATAATGTACCTGTGGCTAGGAGACTCTTCTTCCTGGCAGTGTGTTCTGGCCAAGAAGTGTACTGAAGAGTTGGGTCTGTGTGTCCATCATTTGTACCTGGTAGCCACTTTGAAGTGGTGGAAGCTTCGAGAGGTTTCTATTCCTTCTGAGGGGTCAGGCATCCCCTTCCTCCCTGTCCTGGCCCCAGCTTGACTGGTGTCACAAAAAACTAGTGACAAACTGTAATGAATACACTTAGTCGTTAAATTAATTGATAAAGAATTTATTGAAGTGCTCAACCGGACATCTTAAACGCGCCCTGTCCGGAGCGAACAGCCAATTCAATAACAGTCCTAACGTACATATCTTTGAACGCTAACACCAGTTCTTAACTGTAGTAGACTCGTGAGAGAATACACGAGCGTGCACATTTCAAAGATATACATGTAGACGAGTGCACAGGCTTGCGCATTTTAAAGATAAACATGTTCTCGCTCTGCTTTGTTCTCGTGATGACCAAACCAAGAGGCACGCGAACAAAGCAGAACGAGACATGAAACACTACACATCTCCTCCTTTACACAAAACAAAAGAAATTAATCACATACATAGTCACCCAAAGAGACAGGGCGTTTGATAATTGGTTTAGCTCTAGCATTGACATCCCTATTTTGAGACGAAACCTGTTGACCATTTGTTTTTTTTAAAACAAGGCGTTGACGTGGAACTTCAACTGAGTTATTTATCATACTGGATTGAGCAGTAACAGAACTGTTGAGCTTGGGAGGGTTACATAATGCAACTCTCTTCAGGCTCCAACACTTCCCATCATCCAAAACAACTGCATTTTTCCTTAAAGCCACTATGCACTGGGGAAGGAAGAATTTGCTGACTCCTTTCTTCGTAAAACCAGGTTTTTTTATTTGAACCCATTGACCAACAGAAAGACTGACCTGTTTTGTACAATGTTTGGTATCATAGAATTTTTTATACTTATCATGTTTGATGGATAAGTTATTTTTAACCTCAACAGAAGACCAATATACTTTACCAGAATTTTTAATCCACCCAGGGTACCATTTAGCCCTCGGTTTCCTTCCCCTCATGAGCTCAAATGGGGAAAACTTTGTTGAATCAGCAATGGCAACTCTGTATGCCCACAAGGTTTTAAAGATTCGAATTTCCCAGGGAACATTATTTTGACATGCTAACTGAATGGCGCCTTTTAAAACCCTGTTGTACCTCTCACCTAAACCATTGACACTTGGATCATATAAAGAAGTGGTCTTGTGTGAAACCAGATTCCCAGACCTGAGGCGGAAGCCGGGTTCTGGAGGTACGCTATTCTGTTTTAAAATTGTGTAAATTGCTTTAATTTGTTGAACAAAGAACTTTTAAAAGCTTACCTGACCACTCTATTTCGCCCTCACACCACGCAGCCGATTGAACGCTGCTGCGGTGATTGATTGTTTGCTGTCTTTCAGCGGCCGCCATCGCAGGCGTGCTCGCTAGCCACGCCCCCTTGAGGCCACGCCCCCTTCTTCCCCTTTATCATGTGCCTTGGCAGGAAGCGCAGCGGACGAGCGCAGCGGGAGCGCCGTTTGCGCGCCGAAGGCGCGCCTAAGGCGAGCCCGTCTGCGCCCGTCCGGGCCCGTCCGCGCCTGCACGGGCCCAGGGACCAGGCAGAATGAAGAACTCATCAGGTATTCCTCTCTCAATTTGCATTCTCTTCATAATCCCGCTTTTCAACCCCTCGACCCGTCTACACACGCTCGCCTAAAGGCAAGCAATATTCTTTCTCACCATTACATTCAAGAATCGACCCCTATCTTATCCCATGGATCTAAATCTAATAAACCCCCCCCCCCCCCCCAACCCAATCTCCGGACCCTCCGATGTCTCTATCTTAACACCAGATCTCTGGTTAAACATAAACTAGATATATTTATGCTCCTGAAGTCGGACAGTCCTGACATTCTATTTGTCACGGAGACTTGGTTCACTACAGACTCCCTGCCAGATATACTCACGGCCTTACCTTCAGATTATTACATCCTGTCAGCAAATAGGAAATCAGGAAAAGCTGGGGGAGGGGTTGCCGCCATCATTCATAAGAACCATACGTTTACCATCTTACCTCCCCTAGACTTACCAGATACGGAAAACTTAGTCTTCAAATCTGACAACGATACAGGCACCATGGCGCTAGTATTGATCTACCGACCACCTACATCTATGCCCTCCTTCCCAGCTTCCTTGTCTGAGCAAATAGCGGGTCTAGTCGTCGACTACGACAAGGTCATGGTCATAGGGGATTTCAACTACTGGTACAATAACTCGGAAGCTGGATCTCACGCCACAGAACTTTTTGAGCTTCTCTCTAATTTAAACCTCCACCAATACGTCTCGATCCCTACTCATGAAAAGGGACACATCTTAGACCACATCTGGTCTCACAACATCTCTATCTCCTGTCCCACGGCCTCACCATGCATATGGTCTGACCACTATCTATTGCAATTCTCTATCACCACTCAGGGTCACCCTAAAAATCAAGCGCCCCTGGGGGGGTTAGCCAGGAAATGGAGATCCCTAAATCTCCAAGAGTTCCTCTCCACCCTGACCAATTCCATCCCCACCCAGAGACCAGACATCAATCTGATGGACAAAGCACACACCGAGTGGCTCCGCTCTGCATGTAACGAACACGCTCCCCTCACCATGTTCTCTCGCGCCCGTCGTATGGACGCCCACAGATGGTTTTCCTCTGACTTAAAAAAGCAGAAACTTGAACTTCGCCAATTAGAGAGGAAGTGGAGACATGGCTACCACGCCATAGACAGATCATCATACAAGACAGCCCGAAAAAATTATAAAGACTCCATCCTATCTGCTAAAGCAACCTTCTTCTCAGACAAAATCTCCAACGCTAAAAACAAATCACGGGAAATCTTCAGAGCCGTAAACGATCTATGCAATAACTCTAGAACCTCTCCCTCTAAACCTGCATCACAAATGATGTGCAATCGACTCAACGATTTCTTCAAGGAGAAGATAGATATCATAAAAAACAGCATCCAAACCAACCATGCTGTGGCAGACTATCCGGACATTAGTAGAAATACTAATACCCGCATATACTGAAAGAAGTCTATGCCGCACTCCCTCAGGGCATACTCCCCAATTTGAACACCTCCCTGTCACAAGGAATAGTACCCGATTCTTTTAAAAATGCCACCCTGGTCCCTCTAATCAAGAAACCAGGTGCCGATCCCTCTAACCTTTCAAACTACCGCCCCATTTCCCTTCTCCCCTACGGCGCAAAGCTGCTGGAAGCCTATGTAACCAGCTGCTTATCCAATTTCATCGAAACATCAGATTACCTGGAATCCAACCAAGCGGGATTCCGCCAGGCTCACTCCACCGAAGCTGTGATCCTCGCCGTGCAGAACACTCTAAGGACCAACGCCGACAATGGAATTCACCAAGCCCTCGTACTTCTTGACCTATCGGCCGCGTTCGACACGGTGGACCATACTATTCTATTACACCATGTCGAACAAGCCGGACTTAGTGGCGTGGCTCTCGCTTGGATTAAGTCCTTTTTGACGGACAGATCCCAGGCTGTAAAGCTGGAGAACTTCACGGCCCCCACACTCCCAACCACCTGCGGTGTCCCACAGGGTTCTTCACTGTCCCCCCCTCCTTTTGAATGTATATCTTAAACCCCTACTGCACTCCCTGAAAAATAGAAAAGTCATTATCTACAACTACGCAGATGATCTGCAGCTGGTATTCCCCCTCAATTCCCCAGATTCCGTCGAGGAATTTCAAAAGACCATGCTGCACATTCAGAGCTGGATGGATCGGAACCATCTTAAGCTGAACCCAGGAAAGACTGAGTTGGTACTCCCTAGCAACAGCACCCTCAGTTGGGGTCCCCATTTCTGGCCATCCTCAATGGGCACTCCCCCATCTCCCTCCCAGTCAGCCAAAAGCCTAGGGGTCACTCTCAGCGCCGACCTTTCACTGAAAACCCAGGCCGGAACAGTGATCTCCTCCTGCTTTTTCCAGCTAAGAAAGATTAAAAAAATAGCCCATCTGCTGACCCGTTCTGCTCTTATCCAGGTAGTACTCGCACTGGTTCTCTCGCGATTAGATTTCTCCAACTCTATCTACCTGGGCCTTCCCCTCACCATCGTTAAACGCCTGCAGATTGTTCAAAATCAAGCGGCCAGATTAATATTCAAGAGCAATCGCAGGAAGTCAGCCAAACCGTTGTTGGCCTCCCTCCATTGGCTCCCTATAACCCATCGGATCATTTTCAAGACAGGCTGTATAATTTTCAAGGCTCTCCACGGTAAAAGCCCTAGGTTCATCAATCAACTCATAAATAAACATGAACCGACCCGCGACCTCCGCTCTGCCCATCTGTCCCTCCTCACGGTGCCGACATTTAAAAAGAAACGACTTGGTAGATCCTGCTTTGCATACCTTGCCCCTAAAACCTGGAACTCTCTGCCCTTGTCTATCCGGAATTGTACCAAGCTTACAGAGTTCAGGAGAGCGTTGAAGACCTGGCTATTCAAACAAGCGCACGGTTAGAGCATTACTCCATCTGCCTTCTTACTTATCATCTACCATCGGTTTCTTCAGCGCCATGAAACCTCTGGGTGTCCGTGCGCTTAACAAATTCCGTATAAGATAAGATAAGATACCACACTTAGATAAATAATGAGTCATGGTTTCTGAAGTGAATTGTACGCCATTATCGCTAATAATGTTAGCCGGAGTACCTTCTGATGTGAAAACATCATCAAAAAATGTGATAACCGTTTCTGTATCAATTTTCTTGATAATCTTGAACGGGCCATTTTGAAAAAATATCCATCATGGAGATGATATATTTTTCTGAATCACCTATAGGACTCATGATATCTACCGCAACACTTTCCCAAGGTGCACTGGGACATAAGAAATCACTCATGGGAGGTCTGAGGGTTTTGAGGGTCTTGTCAGCAGAAGAACACAAATTACAATCTCTTACTAGCCTTTCTACAGAAATATCCAAACCAGGCCACCAGAATCTACTTTTAACTATGCAGTTTGTTTTTGAGATGCCCAAATGTCCCTTGTGGCACAAAGTGAGAATCTTTTCTCTCAGCGCTGATGGAGGCACGATCTTATCACCTCTCATTAAAACACCATCTAAACAGGACAATTCGTTCCTGACCTCCCAAAAAGGTTTAATGTCGCTCACATCAGGCTTACGAAGCCATCCACTAGTGACAAATTCCAAAACCCTCTTTAAGCAATCATCTGTAGAAAGGGCCTCATCCCATTCATTTTTTTTTTTAACGCTTCTATACCATGATCCCTCAGTAGTGCAACTTGCACACTGTCCATAAGATCATCCTGGTTCTCTACCATTTGGACTGGCAATACTGACAGAAAATCTGCCACAGCAGTTTTCTTTCCAGGGAGGTATTCAATTTTGTATAAAAAATCTGTCTCATTGAGATGCGAGCTAACCTAGAAGACATATCTATCATTCTGACATTTTTTAAGACTTTAACCAGTGGTTTGTGGTTGCACTTGATAGTTACTTCATTTCCCCATATGAAAGTGCGAAAATGTTCTAGTGCCCAAGCACAGGCAAGTGCTTCACGTTCAATTACTGCATATTGAGTTTCAGCAGGAGACTAGGATCTTGAAGCGTAAGCTACAATGTACTCCACACCACTCTTGTCCACCTGTGAAAAAACAGCGCCAATCCCTGTACCACTTGCGTCCGTGGTGATTATATTTTTTGCCAGAGGGTCAAAGCCTTGAAGTGCAGGAGCTGAAACTATTGCATTTTTGATATCCGTAAACTCTTCTTGGCATTGACCGCACCAAGAAAATGTACTCTTTGATTTTAGAAGTTCTCTAATATGAAAAGTTCTACTAGAATAATTTTCCACAAATTTAGAAAAGAACTCCACTAACCCTAAAAAGGATTTGACCTCATCTTTGTTTTTTGGACTAGGGGCATCAGTTATTGCAGATACTAATTTGGCCTTGGGGTGGATCCCTGAGGCGCTTATTTCGTGGCCTAGGTAAGTTACGACATTTGCAGCAAACTCGCACTTAGTAGGTTCAATAGTTAGACCGTACTTTTTTAACAAAGACATAACATAAAATAATTTTTCTTTGTGATCATGATTAGCCTTTCCCATTATCAGAATATCATCCTGAAATATAAGTACATAGTTTAAATGCCCAAATATATTGAACATTAAGCGCTGAAATACAGCAGCCGCGGACGCTAGCCCGAAAGGCATCCTTGTATACTGGAAACATCCAATGTGAGAAATAAACGCTGTTAAATGTTTACATGAATCGACGAGGAATCTGATGGTAAGCCTGAGATAAATCAATTGTAGAAAAAAACTTTCATCCCTTTACATTTCGTGATCATTTCATTGATTTTAGGCAGTGGAAACTGGTCAACTAAAATGTTGTCATTCAAATGTCTTAAGTCAATACATAATCTGAGTTTTCCATTGGATTTCCTGGCTGTGACCAATGGAGAAACCCACTGTGAGGCTTCAACTGGTTCAATAACACCTTTAGCTACTAAGCATCCAAGTTCCTTCTCAACTTCTTCTCTAATTGAAAAAGGTATATTGCGTATTTTATGAACCTTTGGACATGCATCAGGTTTGAGACGAATGAGATGTTCAAAACCTTCAATTTTCCCTAGCTTGCCAGAACACAATTCCGGAAACTTTTTGTATAATACTTTCTTTAGGGATTCCCTTCATTTACTACAAGAACTTGTTCAATTCCATTGGGGTCTAAAATAATATCAAGTTTTCTTTGGTCTTTCCACCCTAGCACAGAAGGCCCCTTTTTAGATACATAGAGTTTACACAAGGCGCTTCTGTTCTTAAATCTGAAAACCAACTCTCTGTAACTCAACAAGTCAATTGGCTCACCATTGTAACTTAGAGGTGCGATATCAGCTTGTGACAATTCAGATCCCAACTTCATGACAAATTTTTCTGACCACACTGACTCATTTACTATGGTGAAAGGAGAGCCTGAATCAGCAGTGATGTAGATGCTTACACCACCTAAAGAGATATGACACATGGGTTTACTGGAATCACTATCTTGGAAAATGTTGAGTACCACATTACTCAAGGGGTTAGAAGAATCATCTTCACTGTCTTCTTTGTTGGAAGAAGCATAACTTTCCTCAATACACTTGACTTGTTCTCTTCTAAGGTTTCTAGCATGACAAACTTTGCTGAAGTGGCCTATCTTGTTACAAATAGCACATTTCTGCTTAATAACAGGGCAACTTTTGTCATTAGCCAAATGGTTCTTACTATCACAACGATAACATTTGAAAATGTTGTCCTTCTTAGTCATCCCTGCTTTGTTTTTTTACCAAAGATTTAGATATCTTGTCTTTACTACGATTGGAAACAATTCTGGCTACCGTGTCTTGCTGAGAATCATCAGTACTTTCGTTTTTTAAGCACTTTTGCGCACCTACCAGACAGTTCTGCCTTTCTAGCAATTGCTAAAACATCTTTAAGTGCATTGTCACTGTTTACCCACAATCTATCTTTAATGGAGGAATCATATGCATGCATTACCACTTGGTCTCTAATTAATTCTTCTTTAATAGCACCGAATCTACAATCGATAGCTAACTTTTGAAGAGCTGTTACAAAATCATCAAAAGATTCATCCTTAAGTTGTTTCCTCTTAAAAAATTTAAAAAGAGTGACACCTATACAAACCTTATGTGAGAAATAATTATCAAGTTGTCTAATAGCTTGGTTGAAAACGTTATCAACTCCAGCAACCGTTTCTTTATTTAACTTATTATATACCCTTAAGCCTTCTGGGCCTAGACTGTGCATCAATAAACCCTTTTTCCTGTCCGCAGATAATTTATTAGCATGGTCAATGGTGAATAAGTAATTAATAAAGTATTCTTTCTACTGTAACCATGGAACAGGAGGATCCCCTGGGACACATAGAAACTCTTTTGGTGGGATACCTGTAATATGGGTGATAGGAGTAGCCATGACGAAAGGTGTGTGATTTTAACCAGAAAACCTGCAATAAAATGTAAAGTTAAACCTGCAAAAAAATGACAAGTTAATATGAGAACATCCAAAATTACAATTGTTGTATAAATGTTAGGAAAATTGCAAATTATTGACTCTAGAATGAGTAACCCAAACTGATAATTGGGATGAAAGACTTGTTAAAATATTCAATGGTAGGATTCTCTGCAAACTTCTTGAAAAGAATGAGTCAAATGTTTCCAGATTATGTCTTTAAGATTTGTAGATAAAACTTCTAAAATGTAGAATAGGTTAACTTAAATCTTCTGATTGTGGTAGGCAGGAAACTAGATGTTGAATGGTATGAAATTGCCCATTTAAACGTAAACAAAAGAGAATCCTGTTGTAACTGTATCTTATGTACAGAGGATTAGGCTCTCTCAACCAATTAGTCTCAAAATAAGACTGAACAAAAAGTAATTTCCTGCTTGTCAACCATCGAAGAGTATTTGTGCACCGTGTCTTTTTTTTTTTTTAAAAAACATTTTTTTTATATGAACAAAGTCACTCGCGCTTAAACTTAATTGCGCCTTGCACCGCTTAGTAAGTCATCAAGGGCGCTGAAAACGAAGGTGCTAAAATCAGAACCTGTTTTAAGCTCGCTCGCTTTAATAGTTGATTCCCCAAGTGTGTAATGAACAATGACTCTTACCGCTACCTCCGTAGAGAAAGTTGGATCATAAATCACCGCCGTTGAGCTGCGTCATGACAGTGACTCCGTCGTGAAGGTGGAACATTAGAGAAATGCTCATTACAGAATTATGAATAATCCGGAAACGCTTTACCTTCATTTCCGAGGTAAACAGTGCACCTTTGAAATCGGATGCCCAATAACAGGGTGTGAAGGCGGAACGTAGGGGAATTGGCCAATTAAATGATAAACAAAAAACCGTAGTGGGTATTGAAGAGGCAGGCCAATTAACACGGAACCAATCCACTTGAGGCTCACAGATGGCACCGCTACTTGAAGACAGGAAGCAAATACTCCATCGTATATGATGAAAAACGATGTGGACACGAAGAAATCTGCGTGGATCCGCTCCGGTTGAGCTCCTAGTTGCCAAAATGTAAGTGTAGTGAATACACTTAGTCGTTGAATTAATTGATAAAGAATTTATTGAAGTGCGCAACCGGACATCTTAAACGCGTCCTGTCTGGAGCGAACAGCCAATTCAATAACAGTCCTAACGTACATATCTTTGAACGCTAACACCAGTTCTTAAATGTAGTAGACTCGTGAGAGAATACACGAGCGTGCACATTTCAAAGATGCACATGTAGACTAGTGGATGAGCGCACGGGCTTGTGCATTTTAAAGATAAACATGTTCTCGCTCTGCTTTGTTCTCGTGATGACCAAACCAAGAGGCACACGAACAAAGCAGAACGAGACATGAAACACTACACAAACCCTTTGAGTGCGCTCAGGCAGAGCCTTTGTGATGTGCAAGTATGGTAAGTGACAGCTTGTCACCCTCGTTAGCTCAGAGTGGGCCCTCTTGCCAACACCTATTTTCCCTTTGTCTCACTGTTTGAAAGCAATACACAAAGACCAACTGCCAGCTACACCTAGTCATGTGACCCAGGATCAAATTGCAGGCACCAAATGTTTAGGACAAGAAAATGCCAAGTTTCTAAAAGTGAAGACACAAAAAAAGGGGAGGACTTGGCTCCGTTGTACCTTAAGCACCTATTACTTTAGAGCAACAAACAGACCACTGCCATATCTGTTTGAAGGGAATTTTTATTAGACCATTACTTTTTTTTTTTCCTCTATTCTTATTATATTTACCAAAACGAATTTGATTGCATGAGAAGTGGAAAGACGCGCATTTTTCAAATAAACATACAAAACATGAAAAATACTTATGACAATTCACAATAGACAACCTATTCAATACTTATGTACAAAAAAAATTATATACAACTACATTTAACGTTTGCATCATAACATGGAAAACTAGAGCAATGTTATTGCTATCTTGCTTTTTGGGCCAAACATGTGCCGAACATGGGGAGATGCTTAGGGTGTGTCTGTGGAGCATACTATTCAATACAATACCCTCACTTGCTACAACAAACTTATTCCAATTCCTCTGTGTCAAAGTGCCGGCGTATTTCAAGACCCTGTTCGCTGGTACTGGGACTCTCATCAGGGCTTCATGTTAATGGTCAGCATTTTCTGATTTCCAAACAGAGCAGCTGCTCTAACTTGTAGTTACGGAGTAACCAAAATGTCCCTCAAAGGTAATTGCTGCAGGGTGCCGATGCCGATGATGGTTTCTTCCAAGCCGTCTTGAATCACTCAGAAGCGGGCATCTATCACCGCAGTGATTGTCTCCTTTCTTTAAAACTCAACCCATCCGTAATCCTTGTCCGATGTGGACCGCAACTTCTCTGTCAGGATTGACAGTGAAGTTGCGGTCCACATCGGACGCAGACAGCTCATTTCACACTGTGTGGGAGTCGGGGACTTTTACAGAGCTCATTCAGACGTATTCTTAGTGCTGAGTTTCCTTTCACCTACTCAGACAAGTGGGTCAGGTGTTCGCGCGGAGAGGACCCTGTGTAAGTGGAGCCGCGCCAGACAGTGACTCATGGCGCGCGATAGATGCAATGAAAACCATATGCAAGCCCTTCCAGTGAAGTTGTTCAGCGTTGGCCTAGTAACCGTATTTACGCTAATGAAAACACATGGCATTTGTCCAGGGCACGTTGCGCCTACGAGGCATGTGCAGTACTTAGTACTTCTGTTTTCCAAAGGCAAGGTCTCTCCAGTCTAAAGGTCAGAGCGTTTTGAGAGATGAATGTCTGTTAGTATTTTACTATGAAAGGTTTGTTAAAATAGCCTTTGATAGCAGAACAACGTAATTCTTGAAGGTCACCGTGTTTTATAAATCCTAGATCGACCCATTTGTTAGGAGGTAGCAGTCTTTTTAAGGCCCCTATTGTCTGTCATATAGTTATTTTTTGGTTGGTGGGAGCAGGCACTGTACAGCGCCATGAGGTACTCCAGTCGCCCTTGAGTGCACTGCTTGCTTGATGAACAAGCATTGGCATAGCCAATAGGTCTCGCCTTTGGGACCTTATAAGTGTTTGGTTATCCAGCACAATATCCTTGGTGCAACAACATCAAGTGTTGCATGGCTAAACACTTATAAGGTCCCAAAGGCAAGACCTATTGGCTATGCCAATGCTAGTTGTGTCTTCAGTTTAGCAGTTTTTGTAGCGGGCCACTTTTTTCAGCGCACCCCTTGGTAACTATATGTTTTACAAACGTACCAATGAATCAACCTTTAAAATAACGCTACTCTTAATATGCCAAACGTGTATGTTTGTAAAAGGTCCATTATAATTCTGACACACTTTAAAAGATAGAGCAACTGCAACATTTACTGGTCACTTCAACCAACCAGATCTCCCATTCCTCGAGGCCCAGATGGAGCAAATCATTCAAGTGCACTAAGCAAGAGGGACGTAAGAATGGAAATAATGAAATTAAAATAGGGAACACAAAGGAAAAATTTAATAATAAAATATAATAAGTTGCCACCTGTTTTCCAAATTTTAGAGATACCATTGCCTGCTACCAAGAAAATATAATAGGTGTAAATAAGGCCTAAAGGAAACACGTTCTACTTTTTCAGCTTTAAAATTTTTACAGTCTAGTGTATTACTAGCAAACTGGCAGCACTTTTCACTACCAGTTTTAAATCAAGGAGTCTACAGATATACCCGGTGAAAGGTCTGTATACACAATGCCCCACCGGTTAAACCTTTGCAGACTGTAAAATAGGTAGCGTCTGTCATTTAAAACTAAACATATTGGGTTTCTTGGCAAAAGAACTAAGAGGCTGTAATCCTGCTGAGCGTCTAAAATGGCATACAGTGTAGGCAGGTCTTCTAGGACCACAGAACATTGTGGCCCAGGTAAGGTGGCCTGTTTTGGTGATGACTCGTCATAGAGTTGTGTAGTCCTTGTTGTTTAGTTCGCGCTCTCTGGTACAATTGTGATAATTCTGTTTGGAGGTGAGAAGTACTCTGGCCACACAGAACCTGCACAGGCCCCCAAAGAGCTGGAAAAAGAGCCGCGCCAGCTGTGAACGTATCTGAGAACTGAAAACACAGCTGTCAAAGAGAGCCACCAGCAGTAATGAAAGACAGGCACCCGTCAACTGCTACACCCAGGCCTGGTTCCGAGAAAAGTGCTCGCGCGCATCTCGGTCTGAGAAGGTAGAGTTTTCGTTGCGGTCCAACGCGGCAGGTTCACAAAATAAGCGAAAAATAACAGAGTGCAGTTATGGCGGCGCCACCGCCCCCCAATCGTCAACTTGACCTCCTAATGTTTACTACTAGAAGGGAAGCCCATCTGACAGCGACTACACCCTCGGAGGTGAAGGACGAGGCGCGCTCTATTCAACTGTGCACAACTAAAATGTAGTGTAAGGGCTCTAAGTGGGCCGGGTCCCGGTGCTCAGCAATGGCAGTTTTTAAAAACAGGTGCCAAGATGGGTCCCTTTCAGGTTCTCCATTTGTACCCTCAGGTTGAACAAAAAAAACCTTAACTCTGCAGTAGTACAACCCGTCACCACTGCCTTTGACGCAACTTCAAAGAGACTGTTTTTCAGTTTTATATAGCGCAAACTTGGAGCGCTTTCCATGAGCACCAATTACTTTACGCAAGGGCATATTCATTTTTTGAATCGGGAAATCGTGCTCGAACCTGTTATCAGCTCAAAGATCAGCTGCTCTAGCCTTACCCACAACCTCGCCCACAAGAGAGTAGCATTAAAATTTTCTATACAACAAAGTAATAGTTGCTGCTTATTTATCTCAAGCAACTTACAACCGTTGACCAAGCCAATAGTCCTGGCTTGTTGTAGGTGTAATGCTACTTGTGTTATATATCTGGATGAACGGACAGAAGCAGCAAGATAGCAGTGGGACAGCACACTATGCTAAGTACAGATTTTTAGCTAATCATCGGCCACGCCCCTATGAGAAACCCTCAGATTTTTTCATCCCACTTAAAGCCCTGTGTAATGTACAGCGCTACATTGCTTCCTGGCTAGGTGGGCGCTCTGTAAAACCAACTTAAATGTACACGGAGTGGCGAGGATATGAACAAAGTGTTTTAGCCTTGTAATGGACATTTCACAATGCTGCACAGGGTCTATGCCCCACTATTCATCGCAAGCTTGCTATTCAGGAAAGAAACGGGGAAACACAAAACACAACACTGGCCCCCAAGACTGTGCAACACCTTTCCTACATAAAACAAAAGCGAGGCTTTGAGTCAACCTAGCAGCGACCGCACTCTGCAGAGCGTGGGCAGTTCCAATGTAAACCTATCCCAGAGTGCACTACTTCGAGAGGAGCTAAAGAGCAGAGAGGGCGCCGCCATAGCTATTGTATGGAGCGCTCTACCCTTGGTATGTATGGCCCTTGCGGCGCTGGTTGACTCTCAGAAGGGCAGCTGTGCAGCGAGGAGCGGGAACAGTGAACACCCAAACTATTTCAATTAGTGCTAGTAAACCGATGACACTTCAAATACAGTTTACAGAGATTTTAAAAAGATGCAATAGATTGTTGTGCCACAGCTAAGGCGGAAACTGTTAATCTTTGGCCCGAACTTCAATGACGTCTCCCACACAAACTACAGATGCGAGAGACATTAGGGGCCTTTTGACTCCACATGATGACATTATTCGATTGGGTTAGCCGAGTTTTCGCCAGAAGTGAAATAAAGGGTTAGTGCTGGGAGAAAAACTACTGACTAGAGGTTACAATGACTCCAGAATCGCAAACAGGTTATTTTTAACTCTTTTTCTTCTCCTTAAAAAAACCCGAATTCACTCCTCATCCAAGTCACAAACTAGCATTTGCAATGTAATCGATCCGATTGCATTGCAAATGCTTAAGTTTAAAACTGAGCGCGGCGCCGCTTCACGGACACCGCGCTCGGTTTCTTTATATATTTCTTAACTTCAACACTGAGCGAGGTGTCCTTGAAGTGGGCGCTGCGCTCAGTGCTAAAGTTAAGAAATACATCATAAACCGAGCGCGGTGTCCGTGAAGCTGCGCCATGCTCAGTTTCAAAGTGAACAAGCATTGGCTGCGTGCGAGCGGCCGCGAGACGCGTGCTCAGGTGCACATGAAGGGTGGTTTGTGGAAGTGAACAGAGCCCGGGAGTTTGTGTGTGTGTGTGTGCGCGCGCGCTAAAAGAAACGCGAGTGGTGTGCGCAAAAGGAAAGGCATAGCAAGCATTAGAGAGGCAGAGCAAGGCGCGCGCGCGCTTGTGCGCGTAATCGCAAGCTGGTGGCCGGCAAACGCCTTTGGTAGCACTTTAAAAAGCCGCTTACTAAATGTCTTGCAGAGCAGCTAATGCGCTGGCTCAGGCGAGACCTAAAAATGGAACTAAACGGGAAGTCCTCAGGTTCAAGGTTTTAACCAGCATTGGCATAGCCAATAGGTCTTGCCTTTGGGACCTTATAAGTATTTAGTTGTGGAGCACAATATCCTTACTGCAACAACATTAACTGTTGCATGGCTAAACACTTATAAGGTCCCAAAGGCGAGACCTATTGGCTATGCCAATGCTTGTTGTGTCTTCAGTTTAGCATGGCCCTACCTGGCCCTGGTCCCCTCCAGTTTTTTGTAAGTTTCTAAAAGTGGCATTTTCAGAATTGTTATTAGAAATTCACCTTTACCATGAAAGAGGGCTTTTAAGTACAGTTCTTTAGACACCAAACACGAACTGTCTACCAGCTCCCAGTTGGAAATTACAGCTTATTAAATGTAATATGGTACTTCCAATGTTATCCTATGAGAGCGGTTGGCCTTATAATAGTGAAAATGGATGTAGGTTTTTTTTTTTCATTGCCAGGACATGTAAAACTTAAAAGTACCTGCCCAACTTTTTAAATACACTGCACCTTACCCGTTCTGCTGTTCAGGGCCTACTCTAGGGTTGACTTACATGAATTAAAACAATGGTTTGGTCCTGGCAAAAGGTTTAACTTGCCAGGTCGAAATGGCAGTTTAAAATTTTATGCACAGACTTGGTAGTGGCAGGCCGGAGACCTGGTTAGAGGGATACTTAAATGGGTGGCAGAAGCAGTGCCGCAGGTCCACTAGTAGCATTTACTTTACACGCCCTGGGCACATATAGTACCACTGTACTAGCGACTTGCTAGTAAATTAAATAGGGCAATTGAGGTTAAGCCAATTCTACCATGTTTCAAGGCGAGAGCACAAGCACTTTATCACTGGCTAGCACTGGTTAAGTATGCAGAATCCTAAAGCCAACATAACGGGTTTAGAAAACAGGAGAGTGAAGGCAAAATGTTGAGCTATGACCCTACAGTAAGGGGAAAGTCCAACACCACAGTATTCTCCCTATGAGTGACACTCCTTTAAAAAAAGCAATATTATAAAGTCAACTTATTTCCTTCAGATTTTGAAAATGCTTTTTTCTCCTCAATGCAATGTTTTTTTAACATGTTATATAAAAGCTAATTAAAACAGTAATAAAATCCAATCAAAGCACATAACATTACTTTCTGTATGTCTACAGAATAAATTGAAAACTGAAACTGCAGGAATATATAACATTCTTTTTTCAATAACCTAACATAGCAAAACACATTTCTCCATTTGTTTTCAAAGTCGATTTCTTGGGCCTATCAGGAAAACTAAAGACGATAACTGTTTTCCAGGACCGTAGCCATGTTTTATCTGTGTACACTTCATTTGTAGTCTCTTAAACTGAGCAATAAAATTAAACAGCCCATTTAGTTGTGGCAGTTTCATTTGTTTCTGAAGCTGTTTTACACCCTAACAACCTATTTATACAAAAATGTGCAAAGTCAATCAATTGTCCATGTTTTGTGATCTATCGCATTCAGTGATTGTATGAGTGGTAGTTCCATGAACTTTATGTAGTCTGGATGATAGTTGCCCATTTTTAAACATTTTGTCACATTTTCATAATTACGAATGGCTGTAGTTAGAGAGGTTCCACTGCTGCAAATGATATCCATATGAAAGGGACTTTTTATGGCTATATCAATATGGATAGGCCATTCTTTGATTTTTATTTTCAATATCGTCTTGAAAGAAACTTTAAGGAAACTTTGGGGAGTAGTATTAAGGCTTCTGAACAAACATTATCTTTAGCTTTTGATGGTCTGGGATTGGTACATCTTTCATACTGATGGTATCTGTTCATCTTTAATTGGTCTGTCTGTTTTCCAATGTGGGGATGACTAATCCCACTTTGATAATCCTTATTGGGTTACTAGGACTCAGTATCACAGAGGTTATATCCTTGTTCCTCTAAACATTGTTTTGTTTGCTCACTGAACCCTTTTCTTGCTGCTTTGACATCCCTCTCTGAAGTAAACTATGAATATTGAAGACTGTCAAATCCTCTGCTTGAAGCCTTTCACAGCTTTTGAAAACCTACCTATTTTGAGATTACTGGAATAGTGCTGAAGTCTATAGCATTGAAGTATGCCTCTGTGTTTTTAGTTTGTGCCCTTCATTTATAGAGATCCAGCCAGCCTTCACTATGCTCCGTGCTTCATAAAGGTAACCTTGACTGTAACTGTATTAATGGTGGCAAGATAGCCAGTTTTATAGCTGAGAGATTGGAGTGACTAGCAACACACAGCACATTTACCCCCTTAAATTTGCTAAATGAGCCTTGATAGTAGAAGTGTGGATGAGAACTGTGACTATGGTGGTCTTGAGCTAATCATTGGAGGCATTATATGCCCTTCATTTATATGGGTGCAGTCAAAGGTCTATTTTGGGTATTAATGTTTTGAGGGCATTATGTAGTGATCATCTTTTTAGGAGTAAGTGTTGGCATTTCGAATAAATATATACTAATATTTCAGATGGCTGTGCTAATATTTAGGAGCGGTTATTGTTTCAATGTATGTTAATTTGCTAGGCCAATTTTATATCAGGTGTATCGACCATTGTGGGGTTAGATTATGTGGTCGAAGGTGATGTGAAAGTGTTGTAGAAGGTGTCCACCATCATTTTATGGAGATTGAGCGCCATTGCTTGGAAAAAGCTATTGTATCCTGTGAGTGGAAGTGAAAAATTCAAATTTGAAATCTTTGATAAAACATTAAAAAATTAAAAGTACGAACAGTGCTATTGCAAGACTGTCTCAATTGTGCTTGGTTGGATTTCGTTTTTTATAATTTAATGGTCCAAAAATCTAAGTGCATTAACCTTTTTATTTTCTCATTGATAATAACATTTTCGCTATTGCACGTCTCCTGAAAATGTATCACATCTTTTTTTTTTTCCAGCACATGTTTGATAATGACAGAATCGACAACATTTTTGCTGATCTTTACTATTCAAAATTTTTGGAAAGGCTTCATGAGGTGTTGAAAGAATGGTGTCCAAAAGTAAACCCCTATGGTACGGTAATACTTTAAGAATAATTGCTACCTTGAAAACAAAAAAACTGGGATAAACCTCTTAACATAATTTCTTTCTAGGTTACGTGATCTCCAGTTGCATTACAGAAGACATGCTGTGGAAATGTAAACAGCTAGGAGCCCATTCTCCTACAACCCTCCTGTTCACGTTGATGTTTTTTAACACTAAGTAAGAATGTTTCTGTGTTAATTTCAGAAAAGTCTCCCTTGCTTTTTCATATAAAATGTTCTAATATAATGTTTATTTGACAATATTAACTTTAAAAAAAAAAAAAAAAAAAATCTTCAGCCAGAGGTACGTTTTACTGGACAGCAAGTTTTGAAGATGGACTCATTTTCACGGACTGCGATCACCACTCTCCTTACATTTTCCTCAATGTTGGCAGTCATTACTGCGTGTCTTAATTCAGTTGATAGTATTGCATTTTTTACTTTTGCTAATTGTGACTAGATATTTTTTTCTGTAGTGCTGGACCGGTTATGTTAAATGTGTAACCTTGTTTTCTGTACCTTTTATGTGTTTGAGGTCCACTAGAAGTGTGTGTGGTGATTACTAGTGCAGTATGTTCTAATTTCTTCATTCCGTATGATGTTTTATTTTCAAGCTTGTTGTTTTCCTCTGTCTTTCCTATATTTCCTGTGTCTCCCTGTTTATTTTACTTGCCCAATGATCAAAATAACCCCAGCTTACTTTTCGGTTATCCTTTATGCCTCCACTGCATGGTTGATTGCTGCGGCTCCATTTTCAGGTCTGACCTAGCGATATCTTTAACACTTTTGCCATCCCCTTATACTAAAAAATATCACCCATGCTCATCCATTAGCCTGTTGGCTGATGGATGAACTGTGGCATTGTGACCTGCATAGAAAATTAGTTCATTCACTGTCGGAGCTGATGGGTCAATAATTTGCCAATGTTTTTTTCTTTCTAGTCTTAAGCCCTTATTTAAAAATGTTTAGTCATCCTTGCATGTCTTTAAAAAAACAAAACCGTTCTATTGGCATTTTCAGCATTATAGCAAGACAGGAGTACAGTTCTTACATCAATTTCCCCCCCTCCATCCCTGTTCATATTCTTGTAAATTCATTTCCATAGTTTGCCTCATTCAGAGGCCTCAACATGTATCCCATCTTACTGCTTGCCATACTATTCATGTAAACTGAACTGTAACAATAACCCCCCTTGTCGTGTCCGGTCCCAGATTACATAGAGATCTCATATCGGGTTGTTCTGTTATTTTCATATTACGTTCTGTTTATTTTGTCGCTCTACCTTATTCTTCTTTGTTGCTATTCCCCCCTCTCCCTCCCCATTTGGTTCTGTAGAGTGGGCAATGGGTCCTCTTGAATCCATCAGCATGAATGACCATGCTCAGGCATCCTCTTATAGCTGTCCATCTTTCGTGATCTGTTTCATTCTGATTAGTTCCACGATTGCCCACTCATTGAGTTCCTTTAGCCATCCTTCGTTAGCCAAATGTCGGGGGGTCAGAGCTTAGCCATCTAATCTCTCTTCTCCTCTTTGCTAATACCAGCCCCAATAGCACAAACCGTCTACTGAGTTTATTTGATTTTGGCGTGGGGAGCAGTCCCAGTATTACTACTCCATATTGTTTTAGGGATGTTCCACCCTGCGGCCAATTGCATTCGGTCTACTATTTTTCCTCAGTATGAAGTCAATGCTGGGCATTCCCATATCATGTGTATGAAGTGCACGTCTATTTGGCCACATCTTGGGCATGTTGGTGAGTTACGGGCAAATTTTACTCCTGATCCGTGGGGTTAAGTAAGTCTGATGTATAATGTTCTGTTGTGTGAGTTTAAATTGTGCGTTAGAACTTACTCTTTTAACTCCCTCGTGAATTTTTGTCCATTCCTGATCTGTTAGGGCTCGTCCAAGGTCTCATCCCATCTAGTTCGAATTGGTAGGTACTTCTTTGGGAGATCGTCTCTCAATGCTCCATATATGTGCGACACCAGCCTGCGCCCTCCTGCCATGCTAAGAATAACCTGTAATACTGATGTGCAGGGTGCTTCACGCGGAAAAGAGGGCCATAGTATGCGGGCTATCGCAGATATCTTTCCATACTGTAGTAATTGCCCTCTTCCCAGTGCAAAATTGTGTTCGACCTCCTCTTGTGTTATAAAGTGTTCATTACTATGCAAGTCCCCCATTGTATGGCATCCCCCCCCACCCATTTTTTTAACAACATAGTCTATCTTCTTAAAGTGTTCACCACGCACAATGGCATGTCTGGGGAGTAGGGCACGCGTCAAACGACCTTCTTGATTGATGTTTCTCAAACCATCGCAACGTGCCGAATAATGTATGGATAAGAGTCGGGCCCCCATCATGAGGAGCTCTGGGAGGGAGACTTCTCCATGTGTATTCGTCAGTGGCTGTTACTCCCAATTGTTGTCCTCATCTAGCCAATGAACTGAATGCTGGAGTTGCTATGCCATGTAATACAGTCCTAGTCGTGGTACTTCCATTCCTCCTGTCTCCCATTTTTGTTGGAATGTGTAGAGTTTAACCAGTTTCCGCTTGGTTCCCCATAGTAACTCGATTAGTAAGCTTTCTAACCTTGTGAAGTAATGGCTCAGGATTTTGTAGAGAGAGTGTTGTAGGGCATACAAGCACCTTAGTAGGATAACCATTTTTATCAGCACTATCTTCCCCATCAGGGAGAGTGGACACTCCTTCCAAAATTTGATAGAGTTGTCAATACCCTTCATTACCTTCCCCATGTTGTTTTGTAAGTAGGCATATGGTGTATGTGTTAGGTGTATTTCCCAGATACCGGACGCCAGTTGGTATCCATGCTAGGCCTACATTGGGCAGTTCAATTTCCTATTTCTCGGACAGCCTCCCCTGAGAGAACAGTTTTGATTTCTCAGGGTTGAGTTTAAGACCAGATAACATCCCGAATATCTTTAGTTCTCTCGAGTTGGGCCGCGCTATCAGGGTGACTCATACATACCAGTGTGTCATCTGCATTTAATGAGACCATGTGGTTGGTGTTTCCCAGTTGGATTACCCACCTCTCCAGTTTCCTCCTCAGTGTGGCTGCCAAGGGCTCCATTGCAATTATGAGTGGGGATAGGGGACAGCCCTGTTGGGTGCCCCTGGTTAATGTAAATTGGTCTGATACCTGTCCTCGTAGTCTCACCGAGCTGTAGGGTTATTATATATTATTTTTATCCATTGGATAAACTTCTGTCCCACTCCCATTTGTAGCAGAGTCGCCGATATGTATTCCCACTCCACGGAGTCGAATGCCTGTTCGATATCTAGCAGTGCGAGTGCACAGCTCTCAGTCTCTAAACATGGGGTGTGCCACACGTGCTCCAACCTTCGTAGGTTATAGGGGGTATTCAGTCAATGGTATAAACCCGGCTTGATCCGAAATAATAAGCTGGGCCATGTATGGCTGTAGTCGTGCCGCCAACACTCCACTTAAAATCTTGGCCTCTATATTTAATAGACATATCGGCCTATATGAGTTTCGTAGCAGGTGGTTTATATCTGGTTTCGGGATCGTTGTTACCACCGCCTCTCGTAGGGACCCTGTTATCGCCTCATTATATATCTCCATTAGGCGATCTGTCAGTTTTGGAGGAATCTTCTGATAGAATTCTGCTGGAATTCCGTCGCTTCCAGTTTTCAGTTCTTCAATAGTGGTAAGTATTTCTTCTTTAGTGATCGGCACCTCGAGGGCAGCCGCGGCTTCCCTCTCAAATCTGGGCAGGTCTATATTACCTAAAAAGTCCTGAAGCTTTTGTTCGAGTAGGGAGAATTTTTTTTTTGCATGTCGTCGCTAAGTGCCTAGCTGATTCTCCAAGGATTGCCTTTTGTGTACACAATATATATCCGTCTTTGTTTTGTAATTGGAGTATAGGTGTAGCCACCCTTTCTGTTCTTAATAACTGCGCAAGGATTGGACTTGTCTGGTCCCCTTCAATGTGCAACCGTTTTCGGTATGTTGTGTATGTAAATTTTTCTAACCTAGGCAATGATTCTAATAGTTTCTCTCGAGTCGTATTCCAGTTAGCCACGGATTGGGGAGTGGTGTGCATTATCTCCTAAAGTCTCTTCAATTGCCGTTCTTGGGTTTGAATGTAACTTTCTCATTGTTGTCGTACCCCGTATGTGGTCTTCATACATACTCCCCATATAACCACCCTCATAGCTTCCCACTCCTTTGATCTATTAGTCGTCGAGCATCAATTTTCCTCCAAGTAATGTTTTATGACCTTTGAGACCTCCGCTGCGTAGGAAGAGTGTGAGCGCCTACGCCCTGAGTCGCCATAGTGGGATTGCTGGGCGGCCCTCTCCATTTTTCAGGGTCAGCAGGAGTGGTAAATGGTCCGATAGGTACTGGGGCCTGTATGATATACCATCTACTCCCACCGATAACTCGGGTGAAAGGCAGCAGTGGTCTGTGTGACTAAATGTGTAAGTCGCTGGGGTATGGCATGAGAATACTCTTAAGTGGATTTCGAGCCCTCCATTCATTTCTTAATTGCATGCCCTGCATTATAGTGAACAATGATGCTGACATTCAAGGTTTTGTATTACTATTTGGAGGTTCCCTGTCCAGTACTGCATTGACCACACAATAAAAATCCCCAGCGAGAATAATCTCAGCTCCTATGTATGGTGTTGCAGCTTTTCTAAGCGTCGGAAAGAAATCGGGGCAATCTAAATTTGGGGCATAGACATTTATAATGCATAGTTCCCTGCCCTCCCCGGTGCCATATCTGATAACGTATCTCCCCTCTGGATCTAGAACATGATTGAAGTGGTGGAAAGGGGTCCCTGATGCCTCCCATATAAGCGCCCCCGTGCAAACCCAGAATACGAAGTGTTGTCCCCTCCAGCTCTTACGCACGCTAGTGATCGTTCCAGCCCAAATGTGTGTCTCTTGTAAACAGGCTATCGCTACCCGGTATCGTTTCAGGAAGGCATGTATCTGACCTCGTTTTTCTGGCCCAGCTATTCTTCTTACTTTCCAAGTAATAATCTTCAGTGTTTGTGCGGCCATTTGTTATACATCTTCGGTTCTACCCCACCCCACCGCCCCTTCAGAATGCATATTTCCTCACCCCATACTCCAGGTTTGAGTTTCAGACCGGGACCTTAGACACGACAATACAAACTTCTCTCAACATTGTAAAACGGAACCAACCAAACCTTACCCTCTCCTGTCAACCCCCCCACCCCCCCCCCCTCCCTCCTGGGCAGTTGTGCAAGTCTTGCTCTCGCTATTATAACCAGAGCAAAAGCTAACACATACCGCCCCATTACCCACCCTACTACACCTTGAGTCCACATCATTGGGTATTGAATCCTGTGTTCATCACATTTGGCTGATCTTAGATTCCCTGTCTGTGTTTTTAGAAGTAGGTGCTGCACCAGTGGTCTGGTATATGCTGGGGCGCGAGGTGGATCTCAAGCTCCCCCGTGCGAAGCCCAGCCTCTATTGAGGGGAGCGCCTCCCCCCGACGGCCTGGTTCCATCCAGGATATCATGTTTGTCTTTAGTAAGCGCCACCCTCCATTCATATCGACCTAGCCCTGTGAAATTATAACCATTATCTACACTTTGTCACTTTGTCTTCTCTCTTTCAGTTCAGCTATGTCTGCGCCCTGTGCCTTCAGGGTCTGTTGGGTCTTCCTGTGACAGTTCTTCGGATTTCAGCACCGTCTCTGGGTCCGAGGCCTGTAGTGTCCCATCAGGGCGAACTCTGATCTGCCCTGGACTGCCGAGTCTCCTTTGCTGGTATTGCCTGTTTGGTAGTCATTGTTTTTTCATTCGGTTGCCGATATTCTAGTGGAACCCGTGGATGGGGCCAAACAGGTCCTTGTGTCTAGCCATGTACTTGCTACATATTAAAGGGCTCCCTCAGGACCTTTATTTCTTTTATCACAATTCAATTCAACATGGGCTCAACAAACAAAATAGTCCTATCAACAGGACTAACAATTTTTGTTTCATCATAGTTATTTATTTAACTTCTTTTATTATGCAGGATATCAATATCAAAAATAATTCATTTTCTTTCTTTTTTCCCAAACTTTTTTATACATAAAATTCAACAGTGTTCACATATAAAATTCAGAAACACATACAATGTACTGTTTTAGTAAGTAACCCCCGGAAACACAAAAACAGTTACACATACCAAAACTAAACAATGCACAGACTCATCCAGTCTCCTACAACATTCACAAAAATATATATATACATCTGGATATAGGGGAGACTACAGATTGCAAAGTCTCCGCGACCAAGTGTGATGCGTATGTTCCACAAGATCTGAACATTGGGTCGACCCGCGTTTTGGTGGCATGAAGGAAGTAGTACAGCCACCTACTTCAGGAGCTATCCAGATACCCAAAAAAATCACAGAACTCCCAGGGGGCAGGCTATAAAAACAGCTTCATGTTAACAGGGAGGATGGCCAGTAGTCTGCTATCAAGTAATGGAGCAGTATCCTTTGCAAATGAGGCATAGCCTTGAACACTTTCATATAGTGTCCCACAAGTCTAAGACATAGTATTTAAACAGAGCATGTGTGACCAGGACTCCGAAATTTCATATAGGACGTTTTTATGCTGATGTCTCTAATGTACACTTGCTCTAAGTTGAACCACGGCACAACAAAAATACGTGGACCACCGATCTCCTACCCGGCTGGGAGATCGGTGGTCCACGTATTTTTGTTCTCCGGATTGATTAGATTAATTTCGGTACTGGCTGGAAGGAGAGAGCGATTCCAACTTCACATACCAAGAACTGTTGTGCCGTGGTGTAACTTGGAGCAAGTGTACATTAGAGACTTCAGTATAAAAACGTCCTATATGAGATTTCGGAGTCCTGTTGAAACATGCTCTGTTTAAATACTATGTCTTAGATTTGTGGGACACTATATGAAAGTGTTCTAGACTATTCCGCATTTCCAAAGGATACTGCTCCATTACTTGATAGCAGACTAGTGGCCATCCTCCATATTAACATTAAGCTGTTTTTATAGCCTGTCCCCTGGGTGTTGTGTGATTTTTTGGGTATCTAGATAAGTCCTTCATGCCACAGGAACGCGCGTCGACCCAATGCTCAGATCTTGTGGAACATACGTATCACACTTGGTCGCGGAGACTTTGCAATCTGTAGTCTCCCCTGCTGTTTGTGAGTGTTGTATGAGTTTGTGTGAGTCTGGATGAGTCTGTGTATTGTTTAGTTTTGGTATGTGTAACTGTTTTTGTCTTTCTGAGGGTTATTTACTAAAACAGTACATTGTATTAGTTTCTGAATTGTATATGTGAACACTGTTAAATTTTATGTATAAAAGAATTTTGGGGAAAAAGAAAAAATGTATTATTTTTGATATTGATATCCTGCATATAAAAAGAATTTAAATAAATAAGTGTGATAAAAGAAATATTGTTAGTCCTATTGATATGACTATTTTGTTGTTAAGCCCATGTTTAATTGAATTATGATAAAAGAAATATAGGTCCTGAGGGAGCCCTTTAATATGTGTTTAGTCTTTCCCCTCTTCTCCCTGACCTAAAAGTATATTCCTTCAGAGGGGGTCCCCACTTTTGCAATAGCAGCCATGTACTTGCTTCATCCGCTGAGAACAACAACCCGGTGCGTCTTTCACTTTCTACTCGTAGCTTTGCTGGAAACATGAGACTGTATCTTAAGTTCATGTCCCGGAGCCTCGGTTTGATCATTATATTTTTCTTTGAACCTGGACTCTGTGGGTGTGATCCGGGTATTAGGAATTATGATGGCCCTCGAACATCAGCTGACCTCTAATGCGGGTGGACTGCAGGATTACATCACGGTCCCTGTAATTAAAGAACCTGGCTATGATAACCCGAGGAGGTGTTCCAGGCCGAGGTGGAGGGGCCAGAGCCCTAAGTGCTCTTTCTGTTTTGAAGAACTTAGAAAGTCCTTTTGGATTTATCTCCTTAAATATCCAGGCTGTAAGAATAGTTCTGTAGAGGGAGCTTCTGCTCTTTCCGGAAAACCTATGAAGCGCAAATTATTCCGACGTGATCACCCTTCAGAGTCTTCCGCCCTCTCGTCCAGCTGTATGACTTTGTTTTTGAGGTCACCCACAGTGGCACTAAGGGTGCGCATTTCCTTCTGCAGTGCCTCCACGTTATGCTCTGTAGTAGTTACTGTGTCAGCCACCTTCCGCAGATCACACCTCACATCAATGGCAACTGCATCTATTCTCTGAACCATGCCATCCCTTGTGGACTGGATTGCTTGCATCATGTCTACCAGTGGGGGAAGGGGGTCTCCAGCTCTCGGGTCAGTTGTGCCTCCATCTCCTTCAGGACCCTCCTCCCTGACTTCTAGACCCTGGGGTAATTGTTGCACGTAGTTGGATATTTTATTCGCCTGTGATTTGAGTGTTTTGTCTTTCACCATTATGGTAAGTAGGTTTTCCCCCCCGTATTCAAAAATTCCGTAGATGCTGTCTCAGCTCCCGATCTCTGCAGTACTTCGAAGTGGTGTCTCTCTTTGTTGGTTCTCTAGGTCCGTTATTGGGGATTTCCTATGACCTTTCCTGAGGTTTTGTTTTCCTGTTTCAAGCCCTCTCCTTCTGTTTCAATTTCAGGGTTCTTGCATAGATCTGGGCCCTGCGCAGTTTATTTTAGTTCCCCGTGGATGGTAGCCTCCACTCACCGTTGTTTGCGCTACACTGTGGGGTGTAGCGGCCTTCCTCTGTCTGGCGAATAAAGTGCGTCTCTGCTCCAGTCGTCCTGAAGTCCAGTCGGCTCACCTTTCCCCTCTGATCAACCAGCCCTGCTTTTCAGTTCCTCACGTCGGGCCCTTTCAATCTTTGCACTACCAAGCCCCACTGCGCCTGAGATCGTCCGCTCAAGGTGGACACGCAGCGCCACTCCAGCTGTCCCTAGGTTGCGGCATCACCGCCCCTGGCATCCAAGTCCCATGTTGTGACTCGTTCACACCCGGCCTCCGAGCTGCACATCAGGCCACACATCTCTCACTCATCCGCCAGAGGTAAAGACCAGCCCGGGGGACCCATAAAGCCACTCCGACTGTACCCAAGCAACTGCTTTACTTTCCTCTGGCGTCCAGACCACGGGACCAGGCCGGAACACGTCTTCTCTTGGCCTCCGAATTATGCACGGACACCCTCCTCTTCCAGACGGTGGTAAGATTCCCTCGATAGCTGCTCCTTCTGTCTCGGATGTTTTGTGCCTCTTCTGGTCGGGTTTTGGGTTCTGCATTACCTTCCTGTAGTTTTCCAAGCTGTGCTGTTTCCAACATAGCGCCCTCGTATTCCCCAAGCGCCCTTGTTTATTGTGCCGTTCTCTGGATTAACAATGTCATTCCGTCGCTCTCCTTCATCAGCTGGAGTGGGCGAAGGTACTCTGTAAAGTTTTCCTCTTTAGGGTGTTAGGATGTTGCAGGATGCGGTCGGATTAACAGGCTGTCCAAGGAAGCTCCGACAAATGTCTATCCGGCCATCTTGTTAGGCTACGCCCCCCGTCATCCTTGCATGTTTATGCTAACTTTTCAGATTCTAGCAATTCAAAGCAAGGAGTCGCTCGCTCCGCCGTTCTCTCTTCTGAAGTCAGTCATCCTGATGTAATCCATCAGCAATGGGACGCCGCGGGAATCCTATTGTTACATTGTACCAGCTAGACCTGCAAAGCAGCTCAGCCAGCCCACAAGCCAGCTAGGAGCATCGCGCACGGCACGCTCCACTCATTGTTACATGATTAGCAGCCAGCGCTAGGATTTGAGAGCCAAGGAGGCGCTATGCTTATGCGTGACTTTGCATTTCAGTGCGGTGATGTGGACCACTCACTGAAATGCGTTAATCTAACGCCCGATGTGTGGTACTTGGCAGTCCTGCAAATAGTACATTTTCACTGATGTGCACTAAAGCTAACTAGCATTTGCAATGCAATAGGTCTCGGTTTTACGTGAGTTTTAGCTCTTGGCATTGTAAATCACAATAACTTTTAGTTATGTTTTGGTTTATAAAATGTAAATAAAAGGCATTGTCATTTACAATGCCAATAGCTTATACTCTTGTAAATGCAAGACCTACTGCATTGCAAATGCTTGTTTAGTGTACCCTCAGGGACATAATCATAATGGTCTGTGAGAATGCAACCACTTAAATGTAACTATTGAATTCATATCTAATCTCAGCAAAAATCTAAATAACATGTCTTGGATAATCCTAGTGATAGAACGCTGCATTATTTAAGCCGCATAATTTTCCACCTTTTCTAGGGTCGCAGTAAAACCGTTAAATGGTGGAAAACGGTATCCATATCTGTTTATTGTGTCTGCTGCTGTACCATTTCATCAGTAAAAGTCGAATTCGTGAACATGGGCTCCTAATAGACCTGCCCGCGATGTGAGATTGCTTATCCATGCCAGGGCAGACTTAAAAGCGAGAGTGGATAGGAAGGTTTTGTACCGTATTGTCCTATTCTGCAGTGTCTGGAGCCAGCCAGGGTTTGGGCCAATATCAGCACGGGCCGAGAGAGGCCTATCTTTCTATTTGCTCATCACACAACAATGAGTAAATAAAGACAGTCCCTCGTGCAGACTGAGCTGTCAGTCCAATTAGGCGGCAGAATGTCCCAGTGTCACAGCGTTGCCCCTATATCTTTACCTACAGCTTCTGCCTCTCTTGCGCCCGGGGTGATTTCAACCCCATTTGCCTATGTTTAAACTCGGGCTTGTCGCTGGCAGGGGTCAGGCCTGCTGCGTTAACACTAATTCTTCCTGTCTGTTATCAGCTTCGTTGACGTTTGATGTGTCAAGTTCCTGTGACCTCTGGAAAACAAATATTGCAGCTTTGCGATAGATAACGTTTGCCCCAATTTTCCTTTTAAGCACAGGGAGTATTTTGTTCACTATACGGAATTGTAGAGCAGAAACCGGCGGTAGAAGAGATTCATGGGGCTTGTGAGATTATGAAAATGTGGCGTTATGGCCAGAGCCGCTGACTTCAGAACTATGGAACCGGGTTCGAATCTGACGGGGACTCCGCATCCTGTGATTTGGGCAAATCACATAATTAATAACCCCGTGCCTACCAAAAGCGTATCTACCCTTTAGAAATGTATCTGGTGCTCATGCAGAGCGCTCCAATACCTTCCAGTCGAAGTCGCGGTATACAAAACTGCAAACAAATATAGATTTTTTTAAAAAAGTTATGGTACGCTGAGTTCAAGGCCAGATAGTGTTAAATGTCGTCGAGGGAATTTGGTGCGAAATATGCGCTAAAAACGACCAGTGGTTATTTCGCTAATGAGTCACGCCCCCGCTAAAAAGACATGTAAGTGGAATTACCTGTGCAGTTCCTTAACCTTGCTCTGTGCAGCTACAAAGCACTACCGCAGACAACCAATCTTATTCTTATGAGGAACGAAATCCAAGATGCTCTTTAGTCTGGGGCATTCTGAGTCAGGACGGTACAAATCCCCTGAGCCCCCCTCCTTGAGTTTAGCTAAAGAGGTTGTTATGGGTTTGTGATAAGGATCGGCAACCACTGAAAGATAAGCCACGATCACCACCGTTTTGTGCCTTCAAAGCATACTGGCCTGCATTATGCCACGGTGTGAAAGGATGTGCCTGTAAAGGGAGTACCAGCCTCAGGAGCCAGCATTCCAATGTTCCTTTCCCTGAAGAAGAGGGGGCTTGGAGAAAGGGAGGACTTCGTGGGATTTGCAAGGGATTTGCAAGGGAAGGTGACAGCGTCCTCTGTGTGTGTGTATGGGGGATTACAAAAATAACGAGACACATGATCACATCCACAGAAAAAAAATGGAGTCTTCATAGTTTTATCGAATACCCAGGTTAAACCATAGAACATTGAATCTGTATTGTAAGCGTTCATTTACTTGCCAATTCACATTTTGACTAAATTAATTTCTTTAGTAACATTTTGTGGTACCTTTAATTTTACTTGTGTTTCAGAGCAAGTACGCTAAACACTTCTGTCCTTGTTGACATCCTTGTCTCTTTAGCTGTCCGAACAGTTTGGTGCACCTAGGCCTAGCTAGAATTAGTAAGGCTTTTCTCTGGTGAAAAAGCGATGCAGTGTCTCGCAGTGTTGTTTACTATCGAGCACAACAAGCATGGTGCGCGCACACTGCAAGGAATGCGAGGTATGCAGCTGGCACCGGGATTCGCTGCTGCTTGCTCCCGAGCTCCCTAGGCCAGGGGAGAGAGAAGGCGGGACATACACTCGCCTTTGGTCAATTGCGTGCTGTCTTTCTTAGAAAGATGCACGCAAAGGCCAATAGGGTGTGCAGCAAAAATAAAAAAGCACACGCACGAGTATGTGGTCCGAGTTTAAAGTCCGTACTAGAAGCCTCTCAGTGCAGCGGATGTGCGCTGGCTCAGGCGGGACCTAAAAAGGGTTTCTGTATCTGTTAGGAGTATAAATGCCTTTTCTATTATGCTTGGGCTACATTTAAAAAAATGTAAAGCTTATTGTAGGCATATGAACACCACTTTTAGGCCTTTAGGTGGCATGTTTTCAATTTTCCTTTCTTTTTATCTTTGAGCAGTATGCTTGCAATAAACAATAATAATGAATTTAACCATCACAGTATCTTGTCAAGGCACAGATATATTGCTTTGCCAGTATTTGTTCGTTCTCTCTTGCTTTCTGCTACTTCGCATGTCGCACATTTGGTCCCATTGTTGTTGAGAGCATTTCAACCTACATTAGCCCTTCTCTTCTTGCGCCCATTTCTCCCTCCCAATCTCATGTATTTATTGGCTTCTTTTGATGTCTCTATCTTTCTACTTCTAGGCTAGTCCGATCTTCTATTCCAAATTTCTGGATTTTTATGTCATGTGTTCTCACTTTGTTCATTTTAGGTGAATTCCCCTGCTTCCTCCTTTTTTTAGGTCTCGCCTGAGCCAGCGCATGCGCTGCTCTGGCAAGACATTTAGTGAGTGGGCTTTCAAAAGTTCGACCGGGTGGCATAGAGCGTGCGGTTATGCGCACAATGACGAGCAGAGGCGCCATCTGGCTTTCCTCTCTCGTCATGGTGCGTGCACACCACTCTCCGCAGCTGCTTTCACTTTTGCCGTAGCGCGCGCGCACCACTCGCGTGTTTTTTAAAAAAATTCTGTGTTCGAGGCATATGAGCTGCAGATTGTACACTGTGCATAGATCGCCATCTGGTGTTGGGCCCGGATGTTTGCAGTTTGTTTTTGTTCTTTGGACAGTCTTTGGAAATCACGAGTTCGGTGACTCCTCCTTCGGTCCGTACTGCGCATGGGCTTCGGCTCCATCCTCAGATTGTTTTTTTTCCGCCATCGGGCTCGGATGTGATACTTCGTGCTCCGGCTTCGAAATTTTCCGGTTCCAGCCTCGACGGAAAATCCTCGTTCATCGAGTTTCGTCATCTTCATCTCTCGTAGAGGCACTTTCTCGATTCCACACATCGGCACCGGCCTTCGGTCCCTCCTCGACTCCGGTCCCGGCCGATGGAAAGGACTCCATTCAAAAAGTGCCCAAAATGTGGGTCTAAATTTCCCCACACCGACCTCCATCAGGTGTGTAACCTTTGCTTCTCTCCAGAACACGAGGCCAGAAACTGCCCCGCCTGCAAGTCTTTTCGATCAAAAAAGACCATCCGGGATCGAAGAGCTCGACGCACTATGGCGCACTCATCGACCGCGGCTCCACCGCACATCTTCGGAGACGACACCGGAGCTTCGGGGCAACACCACACCGAGCAGGAGGAAGACGTTGTCAGCGCTTCCGAAGCCGATGACTCCGACCTGGAGGACATCACACCGGCGCAGAGGGTCGCGAGTACTCTACCCCCTCCCACCCCCGCGCCCATATCCAAAGAGACTCAGGTTACACCTTCGCCTCCGGGCCTAGGGAAAACCAAACATGCAGCTTCTATCACCCCACCTTCGGGCCCGGTGTCGAAGCATCCCAAGTCTCACGGCAGCTCGGGCTCGAGCCAGCCTACTCCTGGTGCCGATAAACACCGTTCGGCACCGAAGAAAGTGACGTCCAGCTCGACTCCGAAGCCACCGGTACCGAAGCCTGGACTCTCGGTGCCGACGAAACACAAGCACAAATCTCTCGGCACCGACGCTCCCGCGTCGAAGCCTACCTCGACGCGGAAAAAAACGGAGGTTCCAAAAAAGCATGGCGCAGAGAAACCACCCAAGTCCTCGGCTCCGAAAACATAGGCGCCAGCGGACGAATCGGCGCCAACGTAACTTTTTACACCTGATCCTTCTCAAAAGACCTTATCAAAGGATCCAAAGACTGGGCTATTGATCTTGTCTATCAAGAAAAGACGTCTTGACACACCAGCTCTTCCTCCACCGCCCAAACGGAAGGACTCTGCCACATCTCCTCTCAGAGTGCCCTCCCCACCACCTCCTCCGCCTCCTCCACCTCCTCCCCCCCCCCCCCCCCGGGTCTCCGCCACCCTTGCCTCATCACTCCCCAACCCCGTCCCCAGAACCGGATTACGGGGATCCAGATTATGATCCAGCGGACGCCCCGATGGACCCCACACCCCCAGGGACCCCAGACCCATGGGAGGATTACCAAAACCCTGACATACCAGATGTGCCTCAGGATGACCTCTACCCATCCAGGCCATCTCCCCCAGAGGACTCACTAGGGTTTCACCACTTAGTGCAGAGAGCAGCACACTATCATGGGGTGGAACTACATAGCGAACCAGTGGAAGACGACTTCTTACTGGATACATTTGATATTCAGGATAAATCCACAGCCATCTTGCCCATGCTTAAGGGTGTTACCAAACATGCTGCAGAGGTGTTCAAAGACCCTGTCAGGGCCAGGGTCTTAAACCCCAGAATAGAAAAAAAGTACAAAGCAGCACCCACAGATCCTACATACATTAAGGACCCTGCTCCTTTAGATTCCCTGGTTGTGTCCACAGCTAGAAAGCGGTCCAACTCCCAGTCCTCAGGTGAGGCTCCGCCGCCAGATAAGGAATCTAAACTCTTAGATGCGTCTGGTAAACGCACTGCCTCGCAAGCCGCAAACATCTGGCGCATTGCGAATACACAGGCGCTGCTTGCACGTTATGACAGAGCACACTACGATGAGCTTGAGGCTCTTATGCAACACCTCCCGGAGAAACACAAACGTAAAGCTCATGACCTAATACAGGAGGGAAAGCTCATTACTAACCCCTCCATTAAATGTGCCCTCGATGCAGCGGACACTGCTTCTAGAGCTATAAATACTAGTGTCCTGCTTCGCCGTCATGCCTGGCTCAGGATCTCCGGCTTCAAGCCAGAAGTCCAGGCATCCATACTAAATCACCCCTTTGACCAACAACACCTATTTGGGCCAAAGGTGGACGAAGCATTAGAAAAAATGAAAAAGGACACGGACACAGCAAAGTCTATGGGGGCATTACAATCCCAGACCCCTAGACGCTCCTTTCGACGTTCGTCCTTTCGTAGCACAGGCAGAGGCTACTCCACCGATAGCGCCTCTACCTCCTACAAGTCCCCTCCTCAAAATACCTTCTCAAAGGGCTACCAAAGGGGTGGATACAGGGGCAACAACAATAAGGGCAGGGGCAAAACCAACACCACCCGTTCTGCCACACAGCCCGCACAATGACTTCCCCTTGCTCCCCCCCAGACCATCCCACTCCGGTCGGGGGCAGACTGCGACACTTTATTCACGCCTGGGAGTCCATAACATCTGACAAATGGGTGACCCAAATTATTCGGTCAGGGTACTGTCTCGAGCTAACATCTACCCCACCCAATATCCCACCAAGGCACCGTCCAATGTCACAGGAACATTCCACACTGCTCAAACAGGAGGTGATCTCCCTCCTCCAAAAACACGCTATAGAGCAGGTCCCCGTCAATCAGCAAAATTTAGGGGTCTACTCTCTGTATTTTCTAATACCGAAAAAAGACGGGACCCTGCGGCCCATTCTGGACCTCCGGCCTCTAAATGCTTACATACATTCAGACCATTTCCACATGGTCACCCTACAACAAGTCCTCCCACTCCTCTGTCAGGGAGACTTTCTCACTACCTTAGATCTGAAAGACGCATACTTTCATATTCCAATACACCCTTCTCACAGGAAGTACCTCAGGTTTGTGGTGGACGGTCAGCATTACCAATTCACGGTTCTCCCCTTCGGGGTCACCACCGTACCACGGGTGTTTACCAAATGCCTAGCGGTAGTAGCAGCACACCTCAGACGTCAACATATTCACGTCTTCCATTACTTAGACGACTGGCTCATAAAAGCCGCGTCCTACGACCAATGTGTGCAACATACAAACCGCACCATCCAACTGCTCCACCAGCTAGGCTTCACGGTGAACTACCAAAAGTCCCACCTCATACCATCTCACACAAAGCAATATCTCGGGGCCACTATAGACACCTCCAAAGGTATAGCCTATCCCAATTCAGCCAGGATCGCAAGCATACAAGCCTTGCGCCAAACGTTCATTGCTCAGCACTCTCTCCCAGCAAGAGTGTTCATGAAGCTAATAGGGATGAAGGCATCTTGCATTTTCATAGTGCCCCATGCAAGACTCCACATGCGTCCACTCCAAGAGTGCCTAGCACGACAGTGGAACCAGGCCCAGGGACAGCTGACGGATCTGGTGTTGGTGGACGGCCGCACCCATCACTCTCTGCAGTGGTGGAACACCACAAACCTTTCCAAAGGGCGGCCGTTCCTGGACCCGGTTCCTCAGGTGATTCTAACGGCGGACGCATCGCTCTCCGGCTGGGGAGCGCACCTCCTACACCTCACAATGCAAGGTCTATGGACGCCACAGCAAAAATCGCTCCACATCAACCATCTGGAGCTCTTGGCGATCTTTCTAGCCCTAAAATCCTTTCAGAAACAGATTTCAGCCAAAGCAGTCCTCATTCGCACAGACAATATGACTGCAATGTATTATATTTAAAAACGGGGGGGGAGGGGGGACACTCTTCCCAGCTCTCCCGCTTAGCCCAGAGCATATGGAGATGGGCAATTCCACAAAACACGTCCCAGGCATACAAAACACCATGGCAGATCTGCTCAGCAGACAAACGCAACAAATACACGAATGGGAACTGCATCCACAAGTCCTTCACCCATTCTTTCGCAAGTGGGGGCATCCTCAAATAGACCTCTTCGCCACCCACGAAAACAAAAAATGCCCAAGCTTCGCCGCCAGATACCCACACCCATTGTCCAAAGGCAATGCGATATGGATGAACTGGTCAGGCAGATTTGCATACGCCTTTCCACCTCTCCCACTAATTCCATTAGTGGTCAGGAAACTGCAACAGTACTCCCTCACGCTCATTCTGGTAGCCCCAACATGGGCCAGGCAGCCGTGGTACACCACACTATTACAGCTCTCAGTGGTACCACATCAAAAACTGTACCTGTCCCCATGCCTCCTAACCCAGAACCATGGAGAAATCAGGCACCCGGACCCAGCTCAGCTCAACCTTGCGATCTGGCTCCTGAAATCTTAGAATTTGGGTACCTTAACCTTCCCCCTGACTGCATGAATATTATCAAGGAAGCCAGACGTCCTACCACTCGAGCATGCTATGCCGCAAAGTGGAAGAGATTTGTCGTTTACTGCCGCAACAATGCAATCAACCCTTTAGATGCATCCATACAACACATTATATGCTATCTACTCCATCTTCAAAGGTGTAACCTGGCATATTCTTCCATACGCCTACACCTAGCAGCGATTGCTGCTTACCTGCAAAACAGACAGCATTTATCACTGTTCAGAGTGCCCGCTATTAAAGCCTTTATGGAAGGCCTTAAACGAGTAATTCCGCCCAGGGCACCACCTTCCCCTGTATGGAATCTAAATGTAGTTCTTACAAGGCTAATGGGTCCGCCTTTCGAACCAATGCATAAATGTGAGCTACAGTTCCTCACCTGGAAAACAGCTTTCCTCGTAGCTATCACTTCCCTTAGAAGGGTTAGTGAAATACAAGCGTTCACTATACAAGAATCCTTTTTACAGATACATCACAGCAAGGTGATACTTCGTACAAATCCAAAATTTCTGCCCAAGGTCACTTCCCCCATCCATCTTAATCAATCGGTGGAATTACCGGTCTTTTTCTCGCAACCTCAATCTGTTGCGGAAAGGGCTCTACATACACTTGATGTTAAGAGGGCTTTACTGTACTACATACAAAGAACGCAACCTTTCGGGAAGACTAAACAATTGTTTGTTTCCTTCTCTCCACCGCATAAAGGCAACCCCATCTCTAAATCAGGGATAGCTAGGTGGATTGTAAAGTGCATACAAATTTGCTATCACAAGGCAAAAAGAACATTATCAAGCCCACTCTACAAGAAAGATAGGGGCTTCTATGGCTTTTCTAGGGAACATACCCTTAGATGACATCTGCAAGCAGCCACATGGTCAACTCCGCACACCTTCACAAAACATTACTGTGTAGACGTGCATTCCAAGCAACAAGCTAGTGTGGGCCAGGCTGTACTAAAGACACTATTTCAAACCGCTGCAACGGATACCGGTGGTCGCCGCTAGGGCTGGGTACTGCTATGTAATCTATGCAAAAGTGTACAATCTGCAGCTCATATGCCTCGAACGGAATATGCTACTTACCAGTATGCATCTGTTCTTGGCATGTAGAGCTGCAGATCTGTACACGCCCACCCGCCTCCCCGGCTACCTGTATCCGTTCCAGTCTATCTTATTTAGATACAACACACATGGGTTTCTTACTGTTATCACTACGCTCCATCTTTTCCCTGCTGGCGAAAAACAATCTGAGGATGGAGCCGAAGCCCATGCGCAGTACGGACCGAAGGTGGAGTCACCGAACTCGTGACTTCCAAAGACTGTCCAAGAACAAAAACAAACTGCAAACATCCGGGCCCAACACCAGATGGCGATCTATGCAAAAGTGTACAGATCTGCAGCTCTACATGCCAAGAACAGATGCATACTGGTAAGTAGCTTATTCCTTTCTCTAGCAGCAGTACAGATGGAAGTAGGGCAGTCCTTGACCTACATGGATTTTTTAGGTCTAGCTTAACAGTGCAACTGTCACCTTACCTTATGTAATCCACAAAAGAGGGAGGCTTTGACTCCACTTACATGTTGATCTCCCTAAGTACTTGATTTGATTGGGCCCAATTAGTGTGCTTCCACTCAAAAGACTGCATGTATTGCGCATTTTGGCTTGTGGCAAAGTTTATACTCTCTGCAGCAGGACTGAGTTCATTGTTGTACTAAGCCTGTGGTCATGGCTACAGGCCTGATCTGTTTATTATAAAATGTTATGATGAAGGCACTGGGGCTGGTGTATTTATTGTGAACAGCATATGAATTGTTATTACTCTCTGTACTATTAGGTATTTTGTTTCATGGATTCTCGCAGAATACCGTAGTAAGAGAGAACGTTTCATTGTAATTATTCTTGTTAGGCCCTGTTGAGAGGGATTGTATATTGTTATTCTAGCTGTATTTTTCTACACATTTGTAATGTTATAACTGTATGCATGATGGTTTGCCAGTTTATGTGCACTTGAATAGGCTGATGTTGGGTAAAGTATAAAGCCAGTGTTAAAGGGTAAAACCTGCATCAGCTCATTGGGAAAAGGCTGCCAGAGTTAATTTGTTTGACCTGTTTATTATGAAACGTTATGCCAAATCTAGTCGATATGATCTACTTATTGTGAAAAGCGTAGGTTAAAGACAATAGGCTTTTATGGACGGATTGTCATTACAATGTGCTAAAGCCTGTAGGCAGGTACTTTGTTACATTGAATTTCACAGATTACTGTGGCAAGGATTGTGGTGACCTACTGAGCAAACGGGGGAGGGGGGGATACAAGATATGCACTACAATAATCCTTATTAGGCTTTCATAGGAGAGATAGTATTTTGCTTTTTATGAATACATTTATACTTTTGACTGTATGCTGCATAGTTGCTTGTGGAAAGCTTACACTATGTACAATCTGCTTAAGTTGGTTATGGTGACAAGCCAAGGATGATTGGTTATTATGGAAAGTTAAAATAAATTCAGTAGGCCCATATTGATTGTGAATAGCATATGTGAAAGTCAATAGGAATTTACGGGTAGATTGTTATTACTCTACAGATAGGTATTTTGTTGCATGGAATCTTATAGATTTACATAGTAAACAAGCATTTTGCTGCTGGTTACCCCCTCTGACAAACCTTGGTTATAGACGATTTGTTCTGTCAGAATCATTGTTGGGCCTCTTGGGGGGAGAGCGAGGAAGAGAGAGGGAAAATATTTTGCTTTGCCAATGGTACTTTTGAAAACAATGTAATTTTAGGACTGTATGTCTGATGGTTGCCTTGTGGCAAAGCATATCCATATATATAAATATATATCCATATATGCATATATATCCATATATGCACATAGAGGGCCTTTGGTTCGACTCGGTTATACCATCGGTCTGTCAGAGTGTCATTTAGGTTCCATCCATGACTGCGCATTGCACGAGATAATGTTTTAGTTTGCATAATTCTTTGGCTCCTTTGCCTTGTGTATGATGGCATTTTCTGAGCATATGAATGCTTTCACCTGAAAATGAGTGCGCTTCAATATCAGGCCTTGTTGTCCAGTCCTTTAGTTTGCTCATTTTAGAGTTCTCCTTTCATTTCTTTTCTTTTTATTTTAATGTTTTAAGAAAATATTTCGGCTCTCCAGAAAGCGTTCGTTGGTTGGTTGCTTGCTTGCCACTCATTTCATCCACATTGCTCCACGTGCCCACTGACTCTAAATGAGGAGATCGTTATGGAATGCTTTTTTCGAAAGTGTGTTATTGTTTTACCATTTGAAGATGGGGAACACGTTGGTTCTAAATGTAACGGCCATGCTTAAACTTTAAAATAGTGATAGACTGTTTTTAAACCTTTCCAAGACTGACACCCTCTGCCATGTTTGGTTTTGTTATTGCAAACGTATGCCTTGCTGGTATAGAAGGCAGCTTGTTTTCTGTTTTAATCTTCTTTAGTTTGTGTGTGTTTTATTGTGGCTGTTTCGGAGGATGACTGGAAAAAAACAATCTATTTGCATTGCCCATGCTTATTTTAATACTGGGGAGGAAGAGGTGAAAATGTTTAATTTAATGTTGGTGAGAAATTCAGTTTGCAGCGAACACTTCAGCAATAAATATGCAGTAGTCTGAACCACTGGAAAAAGGTGTTCTCACTATGGACTGTGTTGGGATTTTCGTAGTCGCAAAAGAAACGGCATTTTGTCCCGGTTCCAATCTTGCCTTCTCATGCCGTTGTGGTCTGGTTTGGGTTGCTGAGGGGTCTGCGTCACTGTGACAGAGGAACAGTGCTGAGATATTACTAGTTTATGAAATTAAGTGAGAGCAAATAGTCTCATCTTGGGGCATGCATTTTGGTCAAAGGGATAATCTGTTCTGTTGGATAAAGTGCGCACATTTATCTCCCCCAGTTAAACTCAGTAGGCAGCAATTCACTAAAACGCACCCAAATAAATCTAGTTAGTTTCAGTTGTTCTATAATTGCTTTGTTTGGGACCATGTTGTAATGCTGTTTTATTTTAATCCTGGAAAGTAAAAGAGGGGTCCAAATTAGGGGTTAGTCATGGGAAGTATTGTTCTGTAGTAGGGGATCTCTGTGTATAGTCATAATCTAGTGAATAGTCCCGCCCATGTGCGTGGACCCCGGAGCAATAAAAATAATCTCTTAAATTGTCAAGCCATGCAGACCTGCATCTACACTTAAGAGAGTATTCAAAGACAGATAATGCAGCCTATATCCACAGGCTACACTGTCCAGTACTTCAACTAGAAAATTCCACCAACATCCACCAACAGCACTGCCTGCCCAGCTTTTTCCACAGAGAAAAACCTGCCTCTACCATCAAAAGCCTCTGAAATGATAGAGAGGGAGGAATGGACAGACAAGCCCCATAGGCTGCCATTATGTGGCTCAGAATAGGATACTGTGCCTTTAAGAAAACTTTCCCAGTATCCCAGAATGCACAGCAGGTCCCTTTTACTTTCAGTGCTTTTTTCCGGCTCCTGCTAGCAGGACCCTGGAGCATTGAGCTCTCCCTTTTCAAGGGTTTATTTGGATTTGTTCACTTTTCAAGTGTTTATTAAGTACCTTGTTGCCTTCCTTCTTGTGTGTGCTCTGTGTTGTCAGCATGCGTGCCTTGTTTGACAAGTGCCCAGAGTGCGAGAGAAAGAAGGCCAAGTCGGACCCACACAGGGTGTGCATCGTCTTCCTTCCCCAGTCCCATGTTCCAGAGGAGTGTGACATTTGCCAATCTTTCTCACCCAGGACCCTGAGAGACAGGATGAAGATCAGGCTCCAGGGCCTGGAGGACAGAAGGCTGAGGGAACAAGGTGGGTCAGGACGGGCTGGTTCTGCCCATGCTGAGGCCCCTGGGGGCTCCCCAGGGGCTGGAAGCCCAGCAAATGTCCCCATTCTCCTTCAGCGTCGACTACGGCGTCGAGTGGGATGGCTGCGGTCTGTTCACCGTCTCCCCAGGGCTCTGGGGAGAAACTGCGTCAACGCTCGCCGTCGAGGGAGCTGAGCAGTCCGCCGTCGACGACCTCATCATCTGCATCGACGCCGTTGACTTCTCCGTCGAGTCATCGGCGTCGAGACCAGTCCCGGCGTAGGCGCTCGCCGTCGAGGCGAGGTCGCCGTTCACCGTCGGCAAAGAGGAGAATGTCGCCGTCGAGGGGCTCCCCGACGTCGAGGACCTGTCGGAGGCGTACGCGGTCGAGGAGGCGTTCGCCGTCGAGGAGGCGTTCGCCGACACCGAGGCAGCGCAGGAGGAGTCCTGACGCCGGGTGTCCCTCGGGGTCACAAAGGAAGAGAACGGAGTCACCGGACTCGGTGTACTCAGTGGTGTATACACCACCTCCTCCGATACGGCTGTCTCTGCATGCTCTTCAGCCGCTGAGGTGGTGGTGTTAGGCGGAGAATCTCCTCAGGGGGGTTCCCTTCCACAAGGACGTTCCCACGCAGAGTATCGTGACGGATGCGTCTCTCCATGGCTGGGGAGCGCATTCCGGAGACTTACAGATACAAGGAAAGTGGTCCCCGTTGGAGTCGACGTACCGCATTAATTTCCTGGAACTCAGAGCAGTTTACTTGGCATTGAAAGCCTTCCATCCGTCCTTCCAGACCAACTCGCTGCTTGTATAGACGGACAATACAACCACGATGTATTACCTCAACAAGCAGGGGGGGTCGAGATCACGCACTCTGTCGCAGGAGGCGCAGTCGATCTGGCACTGGCTTCTGGCCCGAGGACTGACGATTACGGCCACGCATCTACCAGGTGTGCAGAATGTTCAGGCGGACGCACTGAGCAGACTGATTCAGGAAAACCACGAATGGGTCATAAACGACGAAGTACTAGGGGACGTCTTCGCAAGGTGGGAAACTCCAGACGTAGATCTGTTCGCCACCGCCGAAAACAGCAAATGCCGAGACTTCGCATCCAGGTACTACCAGCGGGGGACGCTGGGGAATGCACTATGGATCGACTGGTCGAACAGCTTTCTGTACGCTTTTCCACCCATTCCCCTGATTCCGGCGGTGCTCATCAAGCTGTCCCAGTCCGGGGCGCGGATGATCCTGATTGCCCCGGAATGGCCCAGACAGTGGTGGTTCACGGACCTTCCTCACATACGGCTGCCATGCAGGCCGGACCTTCTCACGAAGTTCGGGGGGCAGTTGGTGCACCCCAACCTCTCGTCTTTGAGTTTGGCGGCATGGCTCCTGAGATAGTGCAATATGGCCATTTGAATCTACCAGCAGATTGTATGGACATACTGAAGGAGGCTAAGCGACCTTCCACTAGAACGTCCTATGCTTACAAGTGGAAGAGGTTCTGCATCTGGTGCAAGTCCAAGCACTTTGACCCGACGACATGTAAGGAAGATGTCATCCTTCCGTACCTTTTGCATTTGGCGCAGTCTGGCCTTAATTTCCATTCCATTAAGGTCCATCTTGCTGCTTTGACTGCTTACAGGAAATGCCCTTCACAGACTTCCTTCTTTCAGATCCCTGTGATCAAGGATTTTTTGGAAGGCTTGAAGAAAGTCTTCCCTCCTGTCAGACTTCCCTCGCCTTCATGGGAATTGAATGTGGTGCTGTCCAGATTGATGAAGGAGCCTTTTGAACCTATTCACAAGGCTTCGTTGCAGCACCTATCTTGGAAGGCGGCGTTCCTAGTGGCCATTACATCGGCCCGCGGGGTGAGTGAACTTCAGGCGTTGTGTTGCCTAGAACCTTATACGGTATTTCATGCTGCTAAGGTTGTTATGCGTACTCACCCTAAATTTCTTCCTAAGGTTATATCTGATTTTCATGTCAACCAGACCATAACTTTACCTACGTTTTTTCAGAATCCTTCTTCTCCAGCGGAAAGGTCTCTACATTCCCTGGACGTTAGGAGGGTGTTGAAGTTTTATCTTGATAAGACCAAAGATATTCGTAGGTCAGACCAATTGTTTATCAATTATGGATCAGTCAGGACCGGTCTTGCTACCTCCAAACAGTCCATCTCTCGGTGGATTGTGTCCTGTATACAATTGTGTTACCAAAAGGCTAATAAGACATTAGGGGGTAAACCTAAGGCTCATTCCACCAGGGGCAAAGCTGCCACGACTGCGACCACTTGGAGGTCGGTCCATACCTTTGCTGTGCATTACTGTCTGGACACGGATGCCAGAGCAGATGCTCAGGTTGGGCAGGCTTTGCTGCGAAATTTGTTCGCACAGTAGTGGTATTATTTTGTAGTCTTCTCCACCGCCGTTTTGGTGTGGGAATGGGCTTGCCATTCTATTCACTAGATTATGACTATACACAGAGATCCCCTACTACAGAAGGAGTAGTTTTTTTTCTGTAACTCCAGTTCTGTAGTAGGGGTATCTCTGTTAAAGTCGTAAGCGCCCGCCCTCCTCCCCGGTGGAGAGATGAATGTTAATGTAAGGAATGCTACAGGTCTGGCGTGTTACGCCTTCAAAAAGAACTGAAAGTAAAAGGGACCTGCTGTGCATTCTGGGATACTGGAAAAGTTCTGGAAAGTTTTCTTAAAGGCACAGTATCCTATTCTGAGCCTTATAATGGCAGCCTATGGGGCTTGTCTGTCCATTCCCCCCTCTCTATCATTTCAGAGGCTTTTGATGGTAGAGGCAGGTTTTTCTCTGTGGAAAAAGCTGGGCAGGCAGTGCTGTTGGTGGATGTTGGTGGAATTTTCTAGTTGAAGTACTGGACAGTGTAGCCTGTGGATATAGGCTGCATTATCTGTCTTTGAATACTCTCTTAAGTGTAGATGCAGGTCTGCATGGCTTGACAATTTAAGAGATTATTTTTATTGCTCCGGGGTCCACGCACATGGGCGGGACTATTCACTAGATTATGACTATAACAGAGATACCCCTACTACAGAACTGGCGTTACAGAAAAGAAACTACTCCTTTTGTACTTTGGCTGAATCCCTTTCTAGTTTGCTGGGTCTGTTAAGTTCTGAGACGAAAGTTTTTCTTGCTAGCAATAGTCTCTAAGCTTCCTGTTGCAGAGTTTGCAGTTCCTCATGTTTTGGAACATATGCGGCCTGCTGAGACACTCTGATGGTGTGTACTTTGTTTACGGCCAAGTAAGATTTCTGTTATTACGCTATGATTAGTATGTTTTCGCAGGAAATTAATTTTTCTGGTTGCTGGTTATGAATTTCTTTTTGATGTTTAAATTGCTTAGGTATTATAATTTTAACGTTTCTAATTACATTGTTTTCATTTAAATTGAATAAGGTACTTCATATTAGAAACTGTGGAACAACATTTACAGTTGAGTTTTTCTAAAATCACAAAGCAAACGAGGAAGAATTCTGGACTAGGAAAAGAAAAGTACTGCACGATACGGTTTCTTCGTCTGAATGGACAAACTTGCTCAGGACAGAAAGGTTTGAAGACATATTTTTTATATTTCCAAAAATACGATGCTTATTAGTTTACATTAAATTATATAATTTGTATTGTGAAGCACTTTATAATTGAGACTAAAATGGGAATCTAAAGCGAAGCTACCTCAAGAGTAACCTAAATGGCACAGTATAGCCTACATGTGGTCTGTAGGGACTGTAAATCAATTTACACTTGCTAAACCTTTGCATTCCTAGTCATTGAGCAAACGGTGAAATGGCAAATTTAAATTGTTTGATTTGCAATTGGCATAGTGACTGCTCATTTGACTAATCACCTGTGCAGGAGAGAGACTAACTATCTTTACGTAACAACAGTTCTCCAAAGAATGCTGTTTGAACTGATGATGCCTCATGGCGCATTGTGCCGGAGGAGGAGCAAGGCTCAAGTTAATATGTTGCATGTTTCTTCATTCATTCGGAAGAATAACGGGTCACTAACACCCTGTTTTTTAATTTAAATCTTATTTTTATTGGCATTTCTTATACATCTGTTCAAAACACAGGCAACAGGCAAATCTACATACATCACCCTTCGTCATAACATTGCACTTTAAAATATATCTTCTCAGGAATACTGCAGACAATTGCTAGTGTATTTAACGCCACGTTGCAGTCCGTTGATCAGTATAATGGCACCATCCAGACCCTGGTGTACAATGGTACATTCTATTACTCGCTGAACAGTTCGTTCAAGTTTACCACTTGGGCGGCCAGTGGCCTCACAGCAGGGTATGGAAATAGAATCCAGTATTAATGAATTTACTTTTGAAAAACTTCTAAATACAAACTTAAACCTATGCAGAAGAGTGGTATATATTAAGGATCAACTGTTCGCATCTGGGGAGTTAGAGCTTATGTGTTAGGGGCTAGTGGCCCACAGAGGCATAGCAGGCGGAAGGGAAGGACCTTCCCCCTCATCTGGCTCTATCATTCTCATGGTCACAGTCCAGCACACTGAATACTTTGGGATAAACAACATGGTCACCACCATCTTTACAGGGATAAAATCAGGTTATTCTGTTTGTGTCAGCACCCGGGCTATACTGCTCCCCTCCCCCTCCTCATCACTAGTGTGTTTTGGCTGTTCCCATGACACCAATATTTCTTTCCATAATTCTGCAATGGGGCGCTTCCATACTCCTCTGGCCTCCTCACAGCTCAGTGCCCTACCTTCTGCCCCCATCCAGTTAATCACATCCCGGTTCCAACTTTTAACCTTGGGCCCTTGTGTTGATTTCCATTCCAAAACTAGTCTGCGCTTAGCAAGACCCAGGGTTAGGTCGATCAGCTTGTTTCCCACCTTACGTTTGTGTGGACGGGGAAAGAGTCCCAGCAGACACACCTGTGCTGTGGAAGCCAGTTCCCTCCCCAGGACTTCTTTAAGTTTGGAGATAATTGCTTCCCAGAAGGAGCGTTGTTTTTGACATTCCCATGTCATGTGTATAAAATTAGCATCTGGTTGGTCACATCTTGGGGATTTCCGTACGTCCCCCCCATAGGTGGTGATAAGGCGGTGTGGTGTCATACAAGTCATATGTATGATGTTGAATTATATATATTTTTGGCATGCATTATGAGAGATCCTCTTGGGGGGACTGCAGGATCTTACCCAATTCAGCATCTGTGAATTCGCCTCCCACTATCTGATCCCATCTCCTTCGTAGTCCAACTCGAGCAGCCTGTTGCTGCTACAAGCGTGTCAGGGCGAGGCAAGCCCCAAGGAAGAACATAGCAGCTGCCCAGTGTCTGGTTGACACCACCAGCCAGCACAGCTTTCGAACCTTCTGCCTCACCGTGCATATTGGGTACTGCCTGGTTCACCAGTAGATCCTGCAGCAGAAGCAGCGTAGCCCGGCAGAATGAGAAACTGCTGCAGCCTTACTCCTAATGCCTGCAAGTGCATCTTACCACATGAGGAAGAAGTCAGCCGGTATCTCCCATTTGTGAATGGGCCTTCCATTTGAGGCTGCCAGCTCCCGAGGAAGCCTGTCCGCCTCTATGCCATCTTCTATTCCTATAGCCTGCAATGGGAGCCACCACAGCGCCACCTACAAACCGTTGAGAGGTACCGCACACCAAAAAACAAAAACTGGACAATCCTGCAAAAGGAACAGCCTGCAGTGACTAAAAGGGACAATTGATGCAAAACTGCTGGGAGCAGCAGAATGAGGCAAGAGAATCTGAGAGGGAGCTGAGTGCACCACATGCCTCTGATAGCCGCCTGTTACAATGACCAGGAGAAACTAGAGCTGTTGATCCCCTGGGGTAAAGAAGACGGTCTCACCTCCCCAAAAGCCCTGCTAATCAGATAGCAACACAGACTGCCTGTATTGTTGGAGACAGTGAAATGGAAACCAAAAAATTGAATATAGACTCAATCGTAGCTATATTTAGTGGAATTGTCCAGCCGGACAGAGGTCGGATATTTACTTGTAGGCTTTAGATACAATCATACAAAACAATACATAAAATGGGACACAATCCTGTGTCCTACTTAGCCAGTAGAGTACAGAAACAAGGGAGAAAACGAACAAATCACTACAAAACACCTTTACAGCGGAATGAACGAAAAGGTTTTTGCGTATAAGGTGTATTAAGGTGTCGACGGCGTTTCGATTCGTTTGAGAAATGAGCAGATCATCATCAGGACATTAATATCATGCCTGTTAGATAGAGCCTCATTAGCCTGGGGGAGCAAGGAGGGGAGGGAAGATACATAAGCGAAAACAATTAGAAGAAGTACAGATACACAAGAAGCTCAATGATGGCAACGCAGTAACCGCAGCATGCATTTCAGACTGTGGAGGTTCTGAGACACCTCTCCACAAAAAGGAAGCAATGCGGAAGGCAATACAGAGAACCTCCACATCTCCACCGCACCAGCGAAGCCCCGCAGTGGGCCCAAAAAAAAAAAGAAACCGCACAATGTCCTCCCTCACACTGCCTCAAGACTGAGTCGCCGGAGGCCCAAGACAGACAAGAGGAGAGTCACACACTCCACCTGGCAAGCCGCCACCGCAACATGTGCTCCAATGACTTGCAACACGTGGCTGGACACCGCATCGCACAGCAAGCAAGGAGCACTTCACACAAAGTGACTGACCCCGCCAAGCATGCCTGAACGAAGGCAGGGGCCGCCACGATGGCGCAGCCTCGAGGCACAAGCACGATGCCCTCGAGTGGACAGCAGAGAAGAATCGCGAAAACCCCTGAGGAGGGAAAGGGACCTGCAAGACGTCCTCAAGGAGAAGCAGCACGTCCTGCCAACAGGACAGACCTGCGACAGGTCAGCAGCAAAGTAAAGATCGTCCCAAGAACTGGACACGACCAGCAAGATGTCCATGTGGCGCAAACATGAGACATGTGGCAGGACGCCACATCCGAAAGACTAACCTAGTCGGAAGAAGAAGAGCGTGGCATGACACCACTCCGCGAAGAAAGGAAGGAGAGTGGCACGACGCCACAGGGCAAATAACCACCACAGGCGCGCAAGATGGAAAGGAGAAGAGCAATGGGACAGAGGACTCATGCCAGCACTGGAGAAGGTGTTCATCAGCACAAGGCAGCTACTGGGGTGTAGAGACGTCACTGCTGACAGCTTTGCGGGATTACCAACTGTAAGCTGCTAGCAAGCGTGATCTGCGTCCAGGCCCCACACTTCGCAGTTCGACCGTCCTCTCACCTGTCACCGGCTGCTTGGCATCGATAGCACCATGCCTAGCAAGTGCACCTGCTGGAAGACAACTGCTAGTGGCCACAAAGTCTCTCCAGTCTTCCTCTGTCCGCAAGATCACCTCCAGCAAGAGCTCACCGCCTGTTGCCCAATTGAAACAAATATCATGTCCATCACCCAGGTGCATCATCACCAAGAACATCAAAGGAGTATCGTAACACCAGAGTGGATCCAACCACTCGAGACAGAGTTCAACGAGGTATTTCTGGTGCCGTGGGACGCTAGCCACCCAGGAACCGTCTGTGTGCCCCCGTAAACCTGAAGCCTGCAAGCCTTCCGAAGAAGAGCATGCCCGACCATTGGACCATCCACCCTTGGGGTTACACGAGGCGCGGCTGTGGCCCTGTTGGGAGTTCTGCAGCGACCCTTCTGCGCGGCCTACGAAAGGCCCCACAGCCCATGCGGCCACATGACAATCCAGGGGCAAGGGCCTCAACCGAGTTCCTGTGAGAGGGGAAATCAAACTGGAGAGATGAGTTGGCAGCAGCTCCACGACTGCCACCGGGAAGCATGGAGGTCACAGATGAAGACTGGTCATCCAAAGACAATCTGAGGAAGGCATAGAACCCGAATCCTGATGGTGAGAATACCCAGACTGAGACACCACCCTGTGCAGCTATATGAGCGACTTGGCTGTTCCTTAGCTACTTATTCGCGCGGCCTACATGAAGTCTGCACAGTCCACACGTTCCATGGCAGCCCGGCAGAAAAGACCTCCAGGAAACTTCTGTGAGAGGGGAGTCCAGGCAGGAGAGACAAGTCTGAAGCTGCTCCGCTATCGGGAACTGAAAAGAAGTACATCGCCTCCAAGGAAGGGCCTCATCCACCAAGGTCGTCCACCGGAATCTGAGCGCCTACAAGATCTCCAAAGTGGACTCCACCACTGCTCCAGATGCACTGCTATTAGAACTATGTAAATAGACTTCCACACCGCGAAACCAGGATGGTCTGAACTACATCGCCATGGTGGACTAAAGCATCCTGACCATGCGGTCCAAAGCTCCAGCGCTGCCTGGCAGATGGCCTGAAGAGACTCACTTGGTGCTGTGTATTATTTGTTTTTCTTATAGGTTGGACTTTTGTTAGTTTCTTTTCATTAAGGTTTGGGAGAGATGTAGTGTCCTGCTGGACAAGTTCTAGTGTTTTGCTCTGGGTTACACTCACACGAACACCCACCCATCACAGGCGTGACCAGTCAGGTGACCCTGCTAATAAAAGGGGCCGGGTGCATGTGCTCGAGGCCAGTTCCAGTACCACATACTGTGCATCTGTGTGGTCATTTAGTCAGCATGTGGGCCTAGGGCTCGAGACACCACACAGGGCATTATCAGCTTCCAGGCGACCTGGGGCAATGACGATGATTGGGACAGGCTTAGCAGGGGCGGACGGGTCGTCTGAATGCTTTTATCCAATACGAAGCGCGCCGCCTGCAGAGCACTGAAACGCGGCTAGCGTATCTTTCGTAACTGTGCCCTCTAGCGGACTCTCATGCTCACTGCACTCCCGCGGCCCCAGGTAATGGATTTAAAGTAGGAAACCGTCCGCAAAAGGAGTGCTGAACGCATTCCTATGGCGGTGCCTGAAATTATTAAAAGCAACACTGCACATTAACAATAAACCAATAATGCTGAAAAAAGCTGAAAATATTAGAAAACAACTTATCTGCATGCTGTAGCAGGAAAGAAAGAAGGGGTTATGGGAGACGCTCATTATGAGGACTGTTGTGAGATGGTTCATTGGACAAAATTGTTTGTAGTTAATTTCCCGTGGGTTGATGGGAAAGGTAGTTTTTGAAATAAGCATGTTGAAATCTGCAGGAGAAAGTAGAGCATAATCCTCGTCTCTGGTTCTGACTTAGAATGGTAAAATATTATTCTAGAGTAGGGGGAACATCTAAGGAAATGTAACACCGGAAGTTTGCCAGCCAGCCACCACTATGCCTATTGTCAGAACCCTCATCAAGGTATCATGCACTTTGGTTTGAACTTGAAATGCTGTCCTATCAATTGTATTTTAGATTTAACCTTGCATTTTATTCCTTTGCTATGTTACACTAACTGATATGAAACTGGCGGTTGAACTTAATATGTTGCTATAACACCTGCATTTTAGAACTAACCTCACCCTTCTTCATAGTTGCACTTGGTGACATGGAACATGTGGTTGTAGAAAAGGCGTTGGTTGAGTCTCCGCACCTTAGGCACGCTGCACCTTGGTTTGAACTTGAAATGACAACATAATGTCTGTATTTTAGATCCAACCTTGCATTTTTTCTCCCCCCTTTATTTTGTATTAAGTGGTACAGAACAGACGGTAGAACCTGACATGCTGCTATAACACGCCCACCTTCAAGCTAATCTTGCACTTTATCTCCTTCCCATTTTTGCACTAAGTAAAACTGATTAAGTGGTTGTAGAAAGGGTATTGATAAATTTCTGCCCCTTAGGCCAACTCAACTGCCATACATTTTTTAATAATTACCTAGAAAGGCACTCTCAGATTGTAAATTTCTTCCCATGAATGCTGCTGAAAAGGATGCGCATTAATGCAAACTGCATCTTTGCATAAGTCTTCTAGTAGTAGGTCTGTTCACATCTTGCACTTATCCTGTCCTTGTTCGTACCTCCGCACTATTGAATTAATTACCGGTGTTGATAATACTCGTGCAATTAAGTTTATATCTTGCACTATACACCCCATTTTTTAACCACACCGTAGTTAAAAAGAATATATATATATTTGTTTATTATTACCAAAATAATACAAACATATGAAGACAACATAAAATAGCACACCATATACACCTTCCAATCACCCCAAAGCCGCCCGCAAAGAACAGTTGGAGCTAAGCAGGGAAGGAACAGTGACTTGCATCTTGTAATATTCCTAGCTATCACCCCACATTTCCAGTCTCTAACGCTTATTTGAACCTATCCGCCATTCTCCCTCTCCCCTCAGTCCCTAACTGAATTTGTTGGCATTGTATCCTTGTCTAAACCCCTAGTTGGTTCCCGAGTCCCAGGCGCCCAAAATATTTTCAAATTGTTGCTGACAGCCTCGTCCATAGTAAACCTACAGTTCCATCAACTTCCAATGCTCCATGCCTGTTTCCCAGTCATAGCCCCATTTTTGGCTATATCCCATTTAGCCACCATGCAGTCAAGTTCACTAGAATCTTCTGACACCATGACATGTCTGTTGGCCCCCAAATGCCCAGCAACGCCAATCAATGTTGTAACTCAAGAGGGTTCCCGTGGCATCATCTAATGAACCCCTCACCGCCTCCCAGAAGGGTCACAGACGGGGACAAATACAAAGTGTGCTCCCTTCCAAGGGGGAGTCGTCCTGGGTCTCCTCCTCCAGCGGTCCACATTCCCTAAGGGCATTTCTCAACTGACCATACCTTAGTCATTGCATCGCTGGCATTCCTTCCTCAGGTAAGTGAACGTCACCACCCCATTAATGTCCCATATGTCCACCCAGGCAGAGAGGCCAATATTGTCCCAGCCTTGAAAACCTTTCAGAGCCACCACAGGTCGCAATCTGGATCCCTCCTCTAACTTCGTTTTCAGGGTCAGTCTAGTACCTCATCCCATCTCTCTCTTCAGCCTCTTCCAGGTATCCACTACTGTCCTAGTGGCCGGGCCTGCCTCAGGAGCCAGTTGACCCCTGTATAGTGCATGCATATAGCTCCATTCGCCCATGCCCTGCCTGTCTAGGCGAAATGCCGGATCCTCCCAATCCGAATACGCCCAATCGTTGACTACTCCAACCTGCGCTGACTCATAGCATTTCCGGACGCATGGTAGAGCAATTACCCCCCTTATATATGGATCTTTGAAAAACCTTCAGGGCTTTATGATGTTGTTTCTTTGCCCAGAGAAGCGTTCTTACAAGAGCCCCCACCTTGACGAACAGAGCAATTGGGATCTTATATGGGCTGGTCTCAAGGATATGTAGCAATCGGGGAGGGCTATCATCTTAAAAATCAAAGCTTTTCCCAATAATGAGAGAGGCAGCACATGCCAGTGTTTCACATTCCCTTCTAACGCTTTCAGTGCGAGTCAGAGTCCCTGGTGATCCAAATCCCAAGATATTTAAACCGCCTATTTTCCACCGTAAACGGCAAGGGTAGCATCCCACTTGGCTCCCGGTCTCCCATCAGGAAAAGTAGGGATCGCTCCCAATTTATAGTAACTTCAGTATGCTTGCCGAATATATGAAAAATGTCCTGCAGTTTGCTCAGTGCCTGGTCCTTTTTTGTCTAGTACAACAAAATATCATCAGCGTATAATGATATAAGCTCCCCCCCCCCCCCCCCCCCCCCGAGCCTCCCTGCCAGCCCCATATTTGTGCCTGGATCCATACCCATTCTGCCGGTACTTCTATCACCTATGCAACAGCATCGGCTAGAGTGAACACCCCTGTCCAGTGCCCCTTTGTACACAAAATTCCAGGGAAGTGCGACCATTGATCTTCACTCTGGCTAGCGGCTTATCATAGAGCAGTCGGACGCATTTGTTGCAGTTTGGTCCAAACGCCATCTTTGCTGGGATCCCTAATAGGTATGGCCATTCTACGGCATCAAAGGCCTTGTTAGCATCAAGTGAGACACTGATCCGACCATCAGACGATGCCCCTGCCGCAGCCAAGTTGTTATGGAACCGTCTCAGCTTCAGTCTGGTGGAATAGCCCAGCATAAACCCGTTTTGGTCTGGGTGTACTAAATCAAGCACCACTGCTTGCATCTGGATTGCTAAGACCTTGGCATAAATTTCCTGAAGTGTACTGTGCATAGCATGCTAATTTATATGTGCCCTTCGCCATGCTGCAATGTTGCCCACCTGTAGGTATGTTTCCTGTAGAGGACTGTCTGCACTTTTCTGCCTTCATTTGCTCCTGTCAGTGAAGTTGTGGTGTGTGTTGTATTCCGTCGCTGTGAAGGCACAGTCCACCAGCCAGTGTCTTTCTGCATGCGCCTTGCATGACCTTTGCTCCAGCCATGACCAAGCCTCCTGTGCTGATGACCTAAAGTGAGCCTTATCCCCATTTACAATCACAATTTTGCCAGGAAAATAAGCGCATATTTGAGATCCAGCTGTCATAGAACCCTTTTGACCGGCACAAACGCACCCCTCTGCCGCTGGACCGTGTTAGTATAGTCCGGGTACAGGTTAACCTCTTGTCCTTGTGTTAACCAGGGTCCATGTTTTCGTACCGCCTCCAGGTTAAAGTCTCCAGCTTTGAAATTCATGAGACTGGCTATGATTGGACCCCTGCCAGTGGATGCCGTGCAGGGATTCTGTGCGCCCGTTCCACTGAATAGAACTGCGATGGATGTCCCTGCTGATTTGTCTTCTCCAGTTATTCCGCCACATACCGTTCCGTGTTTGGCCCTTCTGCTTTTTCAGAGACCCTAACCAGACTTCTAGCCGGTTAGCTAGCGTCTTCATCTCCCTTTCTATGGCATAATATTTCAATGCGAGCTCCTAGACATAGCCCCGAGCCGGTCCTTTGTTTCTTTAACATGATCCACCTGTTTATGGTCCTCATGTATTAGTCACACTTCGTTCACCACTGCAACAATCTGTTTCCAAGGACACCTTTGTGTCCATTATGGCCTCAAAATTGGTCTCTGTGTGTAGCCAGGGAGTGGCCCTCCTCCTCCTCCTATCATAAACATACCTATACCATTAGTGCCCATTGATACCTCCCGTGTATCAGCTGCTTCCCCCATGACAATAGCTGTGTCACTGAGTAGGTGGGTGTGGTCTTGCACAAAGCAATTATTCAATTCATGGAACTCTGCACAGGGATGGAAAGCTTGAAACTTGAGTTTAGAAAGATATTTCACTGGGGTACACTTGGAAAAACTACATAGAAGGGAGTTGATGATAATGGACTTGCAGACATTCTGGTAAGGTGGAGGAAAAAAAGCAGGGGTTGGAGGGATAGCTGGATTCTGTGAAAAGTGGACTTTACTGCATCATGATGTAGTGTTGTTTATATAGTTGAGTGTTGAGTTGTTCACTAAATGGAAGCTGGGTGGGGGGGGGGGGTCTAATGTGTGTAGGATAGCTCATAAAGATTCTACGTGCACAGACTTATTTGGCTTCAGTCTGGTGTCCTGTCAGTGGATATGGCAAGACCCTCTATGCGTTCTGGGTGACCTCAACATTTGGTTTGACAAACCCAATATGACCCATCCAACAACAATAATCACTGTCCTAGACGCCCTAAACCTTCATCAGATTGTCCACAAACCCACACACATCGCTGGACATATCCTAGATGTAATTTTTGCTAATACCAAACTAGTTACCTTTCAAACTATAACTCCAGTCACATGGCCAGACCACCACTTGCTTGCTTTCCAACATAAAACAACACTACGTGACTCACCCTTGCATCCATCCACCTATCGACCATGGAACATACTCAATTTGGAAAACTCAGAACACTTAGAAACACAAGTAACATACAGAACAAATCTGGAAACAATACGTTCGAGGCATGTGGGCTGCTGAATTCATATCTGTGCATAGATCACCGCCTAGTGTTGGGTCCGGATGTTTGCACTGTGTTGTCCTGGAAGAGTCTTCGAAGTATCCTGGGATAGGTGACTCCTCCCCTGGACTACAGTGCGCATGGGCATCCTCTCCATCCTCAGATTGTTTTTTTCCGCCATTGGGTTCGGATGTGCTATCTTGACTCAAGTTAGGAAAATCTTTTTTCAGGCCAAAAGGCCTTTAGTTCGCGTCGGTACTGTTCTCGATCGGTATCGATAGTATCTTTGTTAGTTTACTAACTTACAGAACAAACTTTCGCATCTTACCCGACCGTCGATTCGACATCAACGATGGAATCGAGGACACCATTCAAGAGGTGTCCGGTATGCAATGCGAAATATCCCCACGTCGACGTCCATCCGGTGTGCAACAAATGCCTTTCACCGGATCACGACGAATCTACATGCATGGCCTGTGCCAGATTTCGATCCAAGAAGACTCTACGGAATCGGCGAGACTCGAGGCGCAGCAAGCGCCACCGGCCCCGGCCGACATCTTCAACGCCGAGACCGAAGATGTCGAAGAAGTGGAGAACCTACCCTCCAGTCCCGTTTCCGAACATGACTCTGGATCGGAAGACGTCGACGAAACACTCTTTCGCAGAGATGAAGACGACACCGAGGTAGGAGACTACAATGAGGCCTTAGGGGCCGAAGAGAGTAGCTCCGGTGACGAGCAAGGCCTACCCGTTCAGACTGAAGAAAGCCCAGTGCAACAGTCTATGGCTCCGGTCGAGGGATCGCCTTCGGGCCTTACCCAAGACCTATCCCGCAGTTCTTCGGCCCCGCCCTCAGGCCCGGCCTCGGACATTCAGCGGCAGCCATTAATGCCCAAAACGGCTGGTTTCCCTTCTTCAAAACCGAAACCGAAAGCTGTATTGGTTCAATTGAAACCGAAAGTGGCGCTGGTCGGATCGAGGCCCTCCACACCTTCGACGCCAGCAAAACACATCGGCTCCGAGCGCACCAAACGAGACTTCGGTGCCGAACTCGAAGCGGCCGACGTCGGAGTCGACATAAGGAAGAAGGCCTTCGGTACCACCAAACCTGCTCGGCTCCCGGCACCGACGCAATCGACTCCGACCCCAAAGGTCAAACAGCCTGCTGCGTCTCACACCGCTTCCACGGCGACACCAAAGCCACACTCATCGAAGAAGTCGACGGCCATTCCCGCCCCTCGACTCGATGACCCACCGGCGCCGAAAAAATCCACGAACGCCTCAACAGAACCGGTCGGTGCAAAAGAATCTAGGGCGCTCCAGACGCGACCCATTGCTGCGCAAAGCACCAAAAAGAAAATGGTCCTCCAGGACACGTCGGGCTCCGAACCAATTAAAGCTCCAGCAGCCTCTTCGACACCAGCCAACATTACTTTTGGCCTGCCACCATCCACGGCCCCGAAACTATTCCAAATCAGGACACGGGTGACCCATACCACGATCACGCCTGCCGAACGCTCTGCGGAGACGTCTCCATCGCATCTAATCGACGCCGACACCGGCAGGATGATTATCCACAAACGGAAAATAACTTCGGAGCCGGCTTTGGACTCCTTCAGGATTCCACTTAAAAGAAAGCTGCCTGTGGCTTCAGAACCAGTTCTTTACGAACCTTTCCACTCACCCTACCAGGATCCACAATCCTTCTCTCCCACACACTCCGACACGGATGCGTTGGTGGACTACATGGGTGACCAAGTCCCCTACCCCGGAGACATGGACCCTGACGGCCAACAGGACCCGGATCAAACTTGGGATGACCCTGTGGACCCAGGTGCACCTATGGATGCACAAGACCCGCAACTCTATGGAGCAAAAACATCTCCCACAGAGGACACTGCAGCGTTCAACGCTCTAATTGAACGTGCTGCGGCCAATCATGGGGTGCAACTTCACTCGGACACCGTCGAGGACGACTTTCTTATGGATACTTTTGCATCCTCAGAAAGGAATATAAAAACTCTACCCATGTTGAAGGGTGTCCTCAAACCAGCAAAGGACATCTTCAAGGAACCCACCAGGGCAAGAGTGATAAACCCCAGGATCGACAAGAAATACAGATCAGCGCCTGGGGACCCTACTTACATCAGAGGCCAATTACCTCTGGATTCCATTGTCGTTGCGAATGCTCGCAAGAGGGCACACTCACAAACAACAGGTGACGCTCCTCCCCCGGACAAAGAGTCCAAGGTGTTAGAGACCTCTGGCAAACGGGTTGCCGCCCAGGCAGCCAACATATGGCGCATTGCCAATACTCAAGCACTCCTCGCTCGCTACGATAGAGCGCACTACGACACATTAGAGCAACTAATCCAACATCTCCCTGACCAATACAGAGAAGGTGCAGAGATCCTCATCAGGGAGGGACAGCTCCTCACAAACTCATCCATCAAGTGTGCGCTGGATGCCGCAGACACAGCTGCCAGGGCCATAAACACTAGCGTCATGCTGCGACGACATGCCTGGTTACGAATCTCCGGATTCAAACCTGAGGTGCAAAACAACCTACTCAACCAGCCTGTCAACCCCGACTATTTATTCGGCCCGGAGGTTGACACCACCCTAGAGAAAATAAATAAGGACACGGACACTGCAAAGTCCATGGGGGCTCTCCAGACTCAATCCTTTCGGAGCGGCTCCTTTCGTCGCCCCGGAAATAGAGGAGCAGGTAGAGGACAGGGGTCACAGCAAACATACAACAAGGGCAATACACAAACCACCTACGATAAAAACACCCGGGGTGGATATCGTGGCTCCAGTACAAAGGGCAGAGGACGCGGATACGGCAACACCAGGTCCTCCCCCAAGAACAAGCAGTGACGCCCTCTCCCTTCCTCCCGACCACATAACACCTGTCGGGGGAAGGCTACATAGGTTCCTGTCCACGTGGACCTCCATCACCACGGACAGGTGGGTCAAAGATATTGTCAAATACGGTTACTGTCTAGAACTAACCTCCACTCCACCCACAATACCTCCAAAAAACCGTCCTATGTCCTTAGAGCACTTAACGCTCTTACAGCAGGAGGTGCAAAGTATGCTTCTAAAAGGCGCAATAGAGGTCGTACCCGTCCACGAACAAGGTACGGGGGTGTACTCCCTGTACTTTTTAATACCGAAAAAGGACGGGTCACTCAGACCTATATTAGACCTGAGACCCCTAAACAGATACATTCTTTCCGAGCATTTTCACATGCTCACTCTACAGCAAGTCCTCCCGCTGCTCAAGCAGGGAGACTTTCTAGCCACACTGGACCTCAAGGATGCGTATTTCCACATACCCATTCACCCCTCACACAAAAAATACCTCAGGTTCACTGTTCAAGGGCAGCACTACCAATTCAAAGTCCTTCCCTTCGGCGTGACAACGGCACCAAGGGTGTTTACAAAGTGCCTAGCTACTGTGGCGGCACATCTACGGAGGCAGCACATACACGTCTACCCTTACCTGGACGACTGGCTCGTTCAAGCGAAGTCAGCCCAGCAATGTGCCAGCCACATGTCCCGCACCATTCACCTCCTTCACAGTCTGGGGTTCTCACTGAATTACCCAAAATCCCATCTACAGCCCGCACACGTACACCAGTACCTAGGTGCGACTATAGACACTCTGGCGGCCACAGCTCAGCCAAATTTGGTGAGAATCAACAGCATGCAAATGCTGATTTCCAAGTTCAAACCACAACACTCCCTTCCCGCGCGAGTGTTCATGCAGTTGATAGGCATGATGGCCTCCTGCATCTTCATAGTCCCCCACGCGAGACTACATATGCGCCCGCTTCAGGAGTGCTTAGCACGTCAGTGGAATCAGGCTCAAGGACAGTTGAAAGACCTAGTGTTGGTGAGCGGTCGGGCATACAACTCTCTGCATTGGTGGAATCCACAAAACCTTTGCAAGGGCCGACCGTTCCAAGAGCCTGTCCCACAGATAATACTGACGGCGGACGCGTCTCTCCAGGGATGGGGAGCTCATGTACTCCATTACACAGTGCAGGGACTATGGACACAACAACAAAAGAAGATGCACATCAACCTTCTAGAGCTGATGGCAATCTTCCTCGCTATGAAAGCATTCAAAGTACACTTGTGCAACAAAGTCGTGTTGATCCGGACGGACAACATGACTGCCATGTACTACATACAGAAGCAGGGAGGAACACACTCTCCACAGTTGTCTCATCTGGCTCAGAGCATGTGGAAGTGGGCCATTCAAAGGAACATGTTCCTCATGGCAGAACACCTCCCCGGCAAAGACAACCAGATGGCGGATCTGCTCAGCAGACACAGCCACCAGATGCACGAGTGGGAGTTACACCCATCAGTACTCCAACCGTACTTCCAGCAGTGGGTCATCCAGAGATAGACTTATTCGCGACAAGCGAAAACGCAAAATGCCAAAGCTTTGCCGCCAGGTTCCCACATCCGCAGTCGCAGGGCAATGCGATATGGATGAACTGGTCCGGCAGATTTGCGTACGCTTTTCCCCCAGCACCACTGATACCGCTGGTGGCACGCAAACTGCGTCAACACTCACTGACGCTCGTCCTGGTTGCTCCAACGTGGGCACGCCAGCCGTGGTACACCACCTTTCTCGAACTTTCCGTGGTGCCCCATCAAAGGCTGCGGGTCAAACCCGAGCATTTGACGCAGAACCATGGAGAGATTCAGCACCCAGATCCACAACAGCTGAACCTGGCAATCTGGCTCCTGAAGTCCTAGAGTTTGGCTACCTAAACCTGCCACCTGACTGTATGGACATCATTAAGGAGGCCAGGAGACCCACTACCAGAGCTTGCTATGCAGCAAAATGGAAGAGGTTCGTCATTTATTGCAATAATAATGACATTAACCCGCTAGACGCATCCATCCAAAACATTATTTGTTACCTATTACACCTATACCGATGCAATCTGGCGTACACCTCTATTTATTTATTTATTTATTTATGGCGATTTTTAGAGCGCACAATTACCCGAGGGTGTCTCGGCGCTGTTGTCACAGAACTCTCTGTAGGGGAAGGGGGGATTAGGCTTGTACGTGTCCATTTGACCGCAATATCAGCCTATCTGCAGACCAGGCAGCACCTCTCTCTATTCAGAGTGCCTGCCATCAAAGCATTCTTGGAAGGACTCAAACGAGTCATTCCACCAAGCCACCCACCGGCTCCATGTGGAACCTCAACTTGGTCCTCACACGCCTGATGGGTCCACCCTTTGAACCTCTACACTCATGCGAGATTCAATTCCTTACCTGGAAAGTAGCTTTCCTAGTAGCGATCACTTCTTTGAGAAGAGTTAGTGAACTCCAGGCACTAACCGTTCAAGAGCCATTTATACAGGTTCACGCCAACAGGGTCGTACTACGTACCAACCCCAAATTCATGCCAAAGGTGGTATCGCAGTTCCACATGAATCAAACCATTGAACTGCCCGTTTTCTTCCAAAACCCACAAACTGTCGCAGAAAGGGCACTCCATACACTAGATGTCAAAAGGGCCCTCATGTATTATATCGACAGGACCAAACCCTTTAGGAAAACACAACAACTTTTCGTTGCCTTTGCCCCACACCACAAAGGTAACGCTATCTCCAAAGCAGGAATAGCCAGATGGATCGTTAAATGTATTCAAATTTGCTATCAAAAGGCTAAACACACTTTAACGATTCCCCCACGAGCCCACTCAACACGTAAGTTATGGGCCAAAATGGCTTTCCTAGGAAACATTCCTTTGCATGACATATGTAGAGCAGCCACCTGGTCCACTACACATACATTTACCAAACACTATTGTGTAGATGTGCAATCAAAACAGCAGGCAGCTGTAGGACAGGCTGTTCTCAAAACTCTTTTTCAGACCGCTGCAGCTGGCACTGGTAGCCGCCGCTAATAAGAGGGCACTGCTATATATTCTATGCACAGATATGAATTCAGCAGCCCACATGCCTCGAACTGAATATGCTACTTACCAGTATGCATCTGTTCTTGGCATGTAGGGCTGCTGACATTCATATCGCCCTCCCTCCTCCCCGGCGCCTGTAGCAGCTGCAGCTCTCAGAATTACTGTAAGCATGGTCATCACTTTCTATATCTACTCCATCACTGCCACAATGGCGAAAAACAATCTGAGGATGGAGAGGATGCCCATGCGCACTGTAGTCCAGGGGAGGAGTCACCTATCCCAGGATACTTCGAAGACTCTTCCAGGACAACAACGTGCAAACATCCGGACCCAACACTAGGCGGCGATCTATACACAGATATGAATGTCAGCAGCCCTACATGCCAAGAACAGATGCATACTGGTAAGTAGCATATTCAATTCTGTTGAACTATATGAGTGGCTACAAGAAGCTTTTTACATCCTGATACCACTCAAAACCACACAACAGAACAAAAAAAAAAAGTGCCTTGGAGAAACATAGAGATAAAAGACATAAAATTAGAAAGTTGCAACGTACCTGGCTCAAAACAAACGCCAAACAAGACAAACTTCACCTACAGAAAATTAACAGATTATACAAGTCGGCTATCAAAAAAGCTAAGAAAATGTACTATTCAGACAGAATTCAAAATGCTAAATGTGCAAATAAAGAATTCTATAAAATACTCCATGAATTTCGCAAACCAAATTGCCTAGAAGGAACTCATCCTGATACTCAAGATTTCACAAGACAAACTGGCAAATCATTACACTGCCAAAGCAGACACGTTGGACTCGTACTTAAAACGGAGACAAAGCACAGCACTAAGCCTTTGCCAAAACAACAATCCAAGAATACTCTAACCCAGCCTCTCCGTTCCTTCCAACACAACACACACAATTAATTTACGGACCTGGTCAAAGCAAGCAAGTCTGCAGGCAGCCTTTCTGACCCGTGTCCCCCACAAACTTTCAAGACAATTCTTTTAACAACCTCTGCTGCCACTCCAGTAAGAAGAATCCTGAATGATTCCTTAACTACCGGAATATTTCTAGAAGAACTCAGTCATAGATACGCCCTTTACTGAAGAAAACAAACTTGGACCCGCTGAACCCTGACAACTACAGACCCATTACAAATGTACCTTTCCTGGGCAGACTGATAGAAAGAGCAGCGTTAGCCCAGATGTCACAATTCATTGAAGAGAATGACATACTTCTAGACTTCCAAACAGGTTTCCGTCCAGGCAGAGGCAAAGAACCTGCCCTCCTTGCTGGGATGACCTGAAGAGCACAGTAGACCGCAACAGGGTTGCTGCGCTTCTCCTCTTGGACCTCTCGGCTGCCTTTGACATGGTTGACCATGACACTCTTTAACAAAGGCTCTATGAAGTCGGCATAGAGGGGACTGCTGTAGATTGGATCGCACCTTTCTCATCCAAACCATACTCTACAAAAGCAGGGATACCCAAGGCTCTATCATCTCGCCCATGCTTTTCAACAGCTACATGAAGTCATTACCGGTACTGATCAATCAATTTCACCTCACGTGCCTAAACTATGCAGATGACACACAAATACTCCTTCAACTGGAATGCCCCAAAGACATTGGAAACTCCCCAATTTTCAGTTGTCTGAGCCGTGAATCAGTGGACGACCTGGAGCCACCTCAAATTGAATGCTTCCAAAACGGAAATACTCACGTGTTGCGATTGGAAACATTATGACCCGCTTTCCGCCTGTCCTGATGAACTGGGATCACCACCTAAAGTATCGAAGTAAGTAGGAAACCTCGGAATGACCCTGGACTCCGAGCTATTGATGAATGCCCAAGTGGACAAACTAGCAAGATCAAGCTTTGTCACTATAAAAACGCTGCAACGAATTTTCCCTCATTTGGGATTTCCAAACAAAATCCAAGCTACAATCTCCCTTGTTCTGTCCAAACTCGATTACGCCAATAGCCTTTACCACGGATCACCTTTAACGACCATGAAAAGACTACAACGGATTCAGAACTCGGCTGCCAGACTACTCTTGCATATCAAACCGCGAGACCACATCTCGCCTTCTTGAAAGCCCTGCATTGGTTACCGGTTGCCAGAAGATCCACGTTCAAGCTGCTTTGTATCACCCACAAAGCAATACAGGGAATGGGACCGCTCTTCATCAGGAATAAAATCACCAAACACATTCAACAGAGGAACCTCTGCTCTAAAATGGCACCTCGCCTCAAAATCCCAAGACGCAAGAAAAAAAACATGGGTGGCACATCCTTTTCTGTTCAAACAGCCAAACTATGGAACTCTTAACCTCCCAACATAAGATCCACAGACAACCACCTTAGCTTCAGAAAACTACTCAAGAATTGGCTCTTCCCCACATAAGCTCCATACGCAAAATGTAATTTACAGCATATCCCTCTGTATATAATCATTTATTTTTACTTTTAGATATGTACCTATCTTTGTGAAGGATGCATTGAAAAGCTTTTGTGGAATCCTGGTCAAGCTTGGTATATATGTTAGTATCCTGTATGTGAGCCAATACACTGCTTTCATAGAAATCTGTATCCATAACTACCAACGTTCTCCCTTTATCTGCTTTTTGGAAGGTGAGTTGTTTGTTGGCCAGGGAGGATGAAATGCTCCATTCGTTGGATGAGATCAACCAGATAGATTTCTGGAAAATCAAAAGCTCTAATTCTACATCCAAAGAATGGAGCATGGATGGCTGGAGGAATGGATACTAACATCTATACCAAGCTGGACCAGGATCCCACAAAAGCTTTTCAATGCATCCTTTACCAAATACTAATTAGAGCATTTGACTTGGATTGGATTAACGCCAATACTAAAAAGTATGTTCGAGGCAGATGAGCTGCAGATCACACACTGAGCATAGATCGCCATCTGGTGTTGGGCCCGGATATGTGCACTTGTTTTTGTCTTGGAAAAGTCTTTGGAAGTCACGGGAAAGGTGACTCCTCCTTTGGATCATAGTGCGCATGGGCATTGGCTCCATCCTCAGATTGTTTTTTTCCGCCATCGGGCTCGGATGTGTTTATCGTGCTCCAGCTTGGTACCGTTACCGATCCCACTTTCGATGCGCAATCCTTCACCTTTTTTTACGGTATTGTTGAAGATCGCGATCTCGATCCTCGCGCATCTCACCGACATCGAAGCCCTCGATCCCGGTCGTCGGCGAAGGCCTTCGGGCCCACCTGAGCCTCTACATCTGGCTCATGGAAAGGACTCCATTCAAGAAGTGTCCTCATTGTGGGTCGAAATTCCCACACACATCTGCATGAGGTGTGTAACCTCTGCCTTTCACTGGAGCACGAGGCCAGAGACTGTCCAGCTTGTGCCTCTTGCCACTTTAAAAAGACCATTCGGGATCGTCGAGCTTGAAGAAGAATGGCTCGCTCGTCCACATTCCCGACGACATTCCAAGAGGGCGTCGATGTACCAAAAACAGGAGCGGGTCGAAGAAGGCCTCGTCAGCGCCTCCGAAGCAGACTCCGACATCGAAGACATCAATCCTGGGCAAAGGGTCGTAAGTACTGCCGTCGACCATGACCCCACCACCAAAAAAGGCTTCGGTCACACCTTCACCTTCACCTTCATGCCCAGGTGCACACCGAGAAAGTACTGCTCACGCCCCGCCTCCAGGCCCGGCCAAAAAGCCATCAACAAAGTCTTCAGGCCACTCAGGATCGAGTTAGCCTGCCGTCGGTACTGAAACTTAGACACCGGCACCGAAAAGAAGACACCACCCTCCTCGGTGCCCACTACTGCCTCCGCATCTACGAACTCGGCACCCAAGCCTACTGGCACCGATTCCCTTGACTCAGAAAAAACCATCCGACCCGACCAAAAAGCTGCTACCTAAGACTACAGACTCTCAAACTTCGGAGCCGAAAAAGCATTCGGAATCAAAAAAACAGCCGGTTCCGCAGGCACCTACAGACCCCTCAAAACCTCACGGTTCCAAGCCCAAAGAGCACAAAACCGTTCTACAGTCGGTGCTGCGCAAGCATTCGGAACTGAAAAAATCGGCACTGAAGAACATGCCTCCCACAGAAGAGCTTTTTAAACCAGATGCCACCCAAAAGACTCTTCTTAAAGGTCCAAAGACTGGTCAACTGATTCTGAGTTCTAAAAATAGACCACTGGACTTGCCTACACCGGCTCCAGCACCTAAAAAGAGGGACATTGCGACATCTCCTCTCAGGATCCCTTCTCCACCTACTCCTCCACCACACCACTCTCCTACACCATCTCCTCCACCAGTGGACGATGATGACACTTCTGATGACACAGGGGAGGGTGCAGATGGTGAGCCACTAGGGGATCCTAGTCCACCTCATACCCCGGACCCTAGGACGATTACAATACACCAGATGTCCCAAAAGTGCCACAGGATGACATCTATCCCTCTAGACCTTCTCCTCCAGAGGATACCATGGGCTTCAACCAGCTCGTTCCCAGAGCTGCACAGTACCACGGGGTTGACTTACACACAGACCCCGTGGATGAGGATTTTTTAATGGATACTTTTGACATCTCATAAAAGACCTCCTTCATTCTACCCATGCTGAAAGGGGTAATTAAACATGCACCTGAAGTGTTTAAAGACCCCGTTAGGGCTAGGGTTATCAACCCAAGGATAGAAAAGAAATATAAAGCAGCCCTAGCAGATCCAGCATGCATTAAAGGCCACATTCCGTTAGATTCGTTAGTAGTCTCCAACGCCAGGAAAAGGGCTAACTCTCAAACGTCAGGGGATGCTCCACCTCCCGACAAGGAGTCCAAACTCTTGGACGCTTCCGGTAAACACACAGCGTCTCAAGCAGCTAACATATGGCGTATCGCCAACACTCAAGCCTTGTTAGCTAGTTATGATAGGGCACACTACGACCAGTTAGAGACCCTATTGCAACACCTGCCTGACAAATATAAAAACAGGGCTAATGACCTCATACGAGAGGGTACGCTCATCACGAACACCTCCATTCGCTGCGCTCTAGACGTGGCAGACACCGCCTCCTGAGCCATAAACACAAGAGTCATCCTGCGTAGACACGCTTGGCTACGCATTTCCGGTTTTAAACCTGAAGTACAAACTTCCATTCTCAATCATCCATTTGACCAGGAACGCTTGTTCGGACCTACCGTGGATTCATCTCTCGGGGATGAAAAAAGACACTGACCTGGCTAAATCAATCCCAGACGCTCCTTTAGGCGCTCCTCTTACAGAGGCAACTCCAGAGGCTATTCCTCAGACAACTTCTCCACGTCTTACAAGACTCCGACCCAAACCACATTCACCAAGGGTTATCAAAGAGGAGGCTACAGAGGCAATAATAACAAAGGTAGAGGCAAAACTAACAACACCCGCTCTGCCTCCAACCTTACCCAATGACTTCCCTCCAGACCATCCTACACCTAATGGGGGAAGACTACTACAGTTCTCCAGTATTGGGGTGTCTTTCATAGATTCACATGCTTGAATATTCCCCGTCGTCGGAGTGGGAGTCCCACGGTAAATAATATAGCAATATATACAGCATATATATATATATATATATATATATATATATATATATATATATATATATATATACACACACATAAGTAATCATATAAAAACAGAGATATAAGTAAGTAATAACAAGAATGTCCCTATATGAAATTTCCATAGAGATACATGGAAAGAGAAAAAAGACATTCGTAGTCTATCTCTGTCATTATGTTAGTCCAAACTACGGCCAATCAGGCGCCAGCTCCTCTCTAGAACCTTCTCCTCAGAGCCTCTCACCTCAGATTTTCTACCGCACGTCGTGTGACAGGGAGTCTCCCTGAGCTCTGCTCAGTTTTTGTCAGTCAGAATGTCTTCAAGTAAGAAATCTTTGTTTAGACCATGTTCTTCGTGTGGAAAGCTGCGTTTATTTTCTGAGGACCCACACAGTAAGTGTATTTACTGTTTGTACCCAGATCATGAAGTGGCAAAATGTAAATTTTGTAGAACTTTTTCTACAAAGACTTTAAAGGACAGAGAAGGCCGTCTCTTAATATGGCTTCTGAGACTGAAGGATAAAGATGACCCAGTGTCTGACATGGAAAGTCTTCTTTCTGGCCGTTCTCAGACAGCCTCTAAGCGCAGTAGTGTGAAGGAGTTACCATCTCCTTTCCTCAAGAAAAAGAAACTGTCAGCTGCCACTTCTGCAGTCTCACCTACTGTTTTGTCGCCTTCGGGACATAGTTCTCAGGCTGTAGAGGCGTCTATTTCCCAGTCCTCAGGAAAAGGACTGTCCGCCTCGTCGACGATGCGGCCGACGACGAGATCTGCTTTATCTGGCTCGTCGACGGTGACTCTGACGACGACATCGGCTGCTTCGTCGTCGACGAGTGTTCTGTCGACGTTATCCTCGTCGACGGTGACCATCAGTACTTCAAGGGCGGTGACTTCTATTTTGCCCATTACATCGTCGTCGACGAAGAAGGTAAAGGTACCGTCGACGAAACCCGTGTCGTCGACGAAGGCGTCGTCGATCTCGTCGGCGTCCACTTCGTCGACGAAGAAGAAGAAGATCCCGTCGACTGGATCGTCGACGGTGGCTTCGTCGATGGTGGCTTCGTCGACTAAAGCCTCGTCGACGACGGCTCCGTCGACGGCGGCTCCGTCGACGTCGATTTCGTTGGCACAGATTCCGCCGACGTTTATTCCGTCGACCAGCGTTCCATTATCAACAGCTCCGTCGACGAGGCCTTCACTGAAGACGTCCACAGTGCATACCATGCAGCACTCGACGGCAGGTTCTTTCATTAAGATAAGGGTGAAAAAGATATCGTCTGCCCAAAGGTCAAGGAGGGAACAGCTACCTCGTGCAACTTCAGCCTCGCTTTCATCATTCACTGAGGTTCCTTTGACACCATTACCAACTGGTTCTAGCCTCGATAGGCAGGAAGAGATTATTCCTGTAGGGGATGCGCAGCCTCCCTCCCCTTTATTTGCTACGGATTCTGATCAGGAGTCCGAGGGTTTACCGGAGTCCTTTGGAACGGCGCAAAGCCCATCCGACTTGATAATTAAATGCCAGGATGACAGCAGTGAGGGTGAAGACCCAGTTTACATACAGCAAGTGCCTGTGAAACATGCAACGGCGACTCTTCCATTGTCGCTCATAACTAATCTCCAACGCATGTTGGACGACTACAATCAACGCTTTCCTCTATCTCCACAGCGTTCTGAGGTCCCGTTAACTCCTGTGGTTCCAACAACTATACCACCGATACCAAATGTAAATCCTTTACCTCTGCTACCGTCTGCACCACCAAGACAGGTCCCAGAGAGAGTGTTGCCTCACTATGAGCCTCCGCAGGAAGTCCCTCAAGAAACAGAAGAGGGTGAAATCCCAGATGATAGTGGGGATGTGGATAACGATGACGATGATATGGCGGAGTGGGACAATTACCAAGCACAAACTCCATCCCCCTCTCAGATAGTAACAGGGGATTCACCTCCAGTGGACATAGCGAATTTTCACCAACTAATGGAGAGGGCGGCGCAACGTTTTAAACTGACAACGGAGCGCAGAGAGGAAGATTGTTTCCTGTATGATTTTAAGAGTCAACCTTTTAAACAGACTCATGCTATTCCTATTGTGGAATTTATTTGGGAAGAAGGCAAGAAGTTGATGCAAACACCGAATACCTTGCCGGCACAGGTGCCTAGATTAGAGAAGAAATATAAGGCACCAATAGGAACCCCAGCATGCCTCACGGGACAGGCTAAACCTGAGTCAGTCGTTACGCAGGCAGCGCAACGTAAGGCAAAGAATCCGGCGTCGACTGTCACCGCACCACCGGATCGTGACGGACGTCGAATGGATGCCATAGGGCGTAATTTCTGTTCAATGGCCTCTACTGTGGTTAGAGCAGCTAATGCCTTGGCCATTTTGGGTCGCTATGACCGACAAGTGTGGGCTGATATTTCAGATGTGCTGCAAGAGTTGCCGGAGCCATCTAAGGCAGAAGCAATGAAGTTGCTTCAAGAGGGAGAAGCAGCATCGGCGGAGATAATTGATTGTGCAGTAGACATCGCCTGCACGGGGTTCCGTCAGCTTGCCGGAGCGGCTGTTCTACGCAGGCAAGGATGGTTAAGATCAGCATCCTTTCGACAGGAGGTACAGTCCATGATCCTTAACATGGCTTACGACGGCGAGGCGTTATTTGGAAGTCACGTTGATGAGGCACTCCAGTCCATAAAGAAGGATACTGAAACAGCTAGATCCTTAGGAAACCTACAATTTCAAAGGCAAACTTTTCGTGGTGCACGCGGACGCGGCACCTCCTCCAATTTTCGAAGGGGTAGTAATCAATACAGACCCTATAATCAAGGATCCAACCGATATTCGAATGGCCAGCAACAGCAGTCTTCACGACAGCAGGCCTCCAAGTCGTATAGAGGGAAATCCTCATACAAAGGAAACGCATCTAAAAGACAGTGACTCTTTCCGGACATGCAGGGTTGGAGGTCGAATCTCTCTGTTCTTTTCTCAATGGTCCTCCATCACAAGGGACCGTTGGGTTTTGGACATTGTGAAAAAAGGACACGCCTTAGAGTTCACCAAATTCCCTCCTCCCACACCACCCTCCGGACCACCACCTGCTCACATGAAAGAACTTTTGCATCAAGTTCGACTTCTAAAGCAGAAGGGAGCTGTAGAATTGGTGCCAGTATCTCAAAGGGGAAAGGGTTTTTATTCCCGATTCTTTCTGATCACGAAGAAGAACGGAGAGTGGAGGCCCATCCTTGATCTAAGGGCACTAAACAAATACCTAAAGAGCCAATCCTTTCGTATGATGACGCTAGTAGACATCTTGCGTCTACTCTCGCAGGAAGATTTCATGGCAACTATAGATCTCCAGGATGCCTATTTTCATATTCCAATATTACAAAGGCATCGCAAGTTCCTGCGCTTTCGAGTGGGTCAACACGATTACCAATTCAAAGTGTTACCGTTTGGTCTGCGCTCTGCCCCTCGTGTGTTCACGAAGGTACTAGCTCCAGTAATAGCGTTTCTGCGAATTCAGGGAGTGCAAATTTTTCCATATCTGGACGACTTTCTCCTGAAATCTCAAGTCAAGCACTCACCTAAGACAACACATACTTCTATGCCAGAACGTGTTTCGCTCATTAGGTCTGTCCATCAATGCAGCGAAATCCCAACCTCATCCTGCTCAGCAAAGGGACTTTCTGGGAGCAACTCTGGAAACGGTATCAGCAAGAGCGTTTCTTTCCCAAGAGCGTCTGCAAAAGATTCTACGGCTGGTCGCTTTGATCACGTCAAAAGAGTCAGTTTCTGTGAGGTTGTTAAAATCGTTTCTGGGGATGGCGTCATCCTCCATTGCCTTAGTTCCCCATTGCAGGCTGAGAACACGTCCTATTCAGGAAGCACTGGATGTTCAGTGGCGTCAAGTAACGGGCTCTTTCCACGACATGGTACGTGTCACAGATCAAATGAGGTCAGCACTCGCATGGTGGGCAAATCCAGCCAACTTGACAGAAGGTACGTCTTTTCTGTTGGTGCCGCCGGACTGGACAATCACGACAGACGCCTCATTAGAGGGATGGGGCGCACATTTGGAGGATCTCTCGGTAAAAGGGAGATGGTCAACACACCAAAGAACTTGGCACATCAACAGGTTGGAGTTGATGGCGATTTATCTCGCTCTAAAGTCCTTTCTGCCCTTGATCCAAGGAGAATCAGTGCTAATACAGACAGACAACACAACCTGTATGCACTATGTGAACAAACAGGGCGGAACAAAATCCCCAAGTCTGTCCAGGTTAGCTCAAAGAATTTGGGACTGGTCTCTCAGTCATCAAATCATGATTACAGCAGTACACCTGCCAGGAGTATCCAATGTCCTAGCGGATTCCCTGAGCAGGTCCTCCTCGTCGACCCACGAGTGGGAATTACACCAACCCACTCTAGAGAGGATATTCCAACTATGGGGTCGTCCGCAACTGGATCTTTTTGCTACGCCGCAGAACCGGAAATGCCGGAATTATGCAAGCTGGCATCCCCACAAGGAGTCGCTGGGGAATGCCCTTTTGATAAACTGGTGCAATCTATTTGCGTACGCCTTTCCTCCAATTCCCCTCATACCTCGGGTCCTTTGGAAGATGAAGAGACAACCTTGCCACCTGATTCTAATAGCCCCACGCTGGCCCCGACAAGCGTGGTTCTCAGAACTTCTCCTGATGTCCCAATGTCAACCAATCCTCTTGCAACATTGAACAGATCTGCTCACAATGAGCGAAGGGAGAATTTGCCATCCGAATCCCTCCTCACTGAGCTTATCGGCCTGGAACCTGAATACCATGAGTTCGCCCATCTAGACATCCCGCAGGATTGTAGGGATATTTTGGCCCAAGCAAGAGCACCCTCTACAATCAGGACGTACAAGTTCAAATGGAGAAGATTCTGCCACTGGTGCGTTTCTAACGGAGTCCACCCGATACACTGCACGGCGCATCAATTACTACCTTTCTTCCTGCACCTAGCTAATTCTGGACTGTCTTATGCAACCCTACGGGTTTTCCTAGCAGCAATTTCCCGTTTCCGGCAGGATGGATCAAATTCCCTTTGTTTCTCAAGAATAATCCGTCAATTTTTTAAAGGTTTGTTTCGGAAATTCCCGCCAATTCGACGCCCTCCTCCGTTGTGGCATCTTAACGTTGTGTTGGCGCAATTGATGAGACCTCCGTTCGAGCCCATTCACAAGGCCGACTTAAAATATCTAACTTGGAAGGTCGCACTACTTCTGGCATTAAAGTCTTCACGTCGTGTCAGTGACATTCATGCTTTTACCGTCAAACCTCCGTTCCTGCAGTTCAAACCGGATGCTGTAGTGTTACGCACCAATCCATCATTCCTACCCAAGGTGCCTACTGATTTTCATATTAATGAACCAGTAATATTAAAGACCTTTTTTGCCAATCTTCAGACACCTGCAGAGCAAAGATTGCACTCTTTGGACGTGAAGCGATGCCTAAAATTCTACATCAGTAGGACAAGTTCGTTTCGAAAATCCGATCAACTTTTTATAGCATATGGACGTTGTCATAAAGGACGTCAGGTTACTAAGCCGACGATTGCACGCTGGATTTCGGCAGCTATTGTTTTCTGCCACCAAAAGGCAAACAAACCCCTACAGTCTTCAGTGAGAGCGCACTCCACTAGGGCAGTATCATCATCTACTGCCTTATTTGCTGGAGTACCTTTGCAACACATCTGCAGAGCAGCTACGTGGTCGACCAGACACACGTTTACTAAGCACTACTGCTTGGCAACTTCAAGCGAAGAGGACGCTGCAGTAGGACAGGCAGTGCTACGCAATCTTTTTAAATAAGGTGAGCCTCTTCCTCCCGCCTCCATATTGTTTCCATTTATAATTGACATATGATGCATTTATACAATTACAGTTATTCAGTACTGTCATATGCATAAGAAGATTGGTTGTCATTATAATTTCAAAGGTCTGTGATCATGGAAACAATGATGATTGTTACTGCTAGCTATTCTATATTCAAGCATGTGAATCTATGAAAGACACCCCAATACTGGAGAAGAACAATTGTTACTTACCTGTAAACAGGTGGTTCTACAGTATTGGTGTCTTTCATAGATTCACATGCGACCCTCCCTCCTCCCTTCAGAGGCTCTTTTCTCCTCATACACTCTAAGGTCACTTTGGTGCTACGAAAATCTGAGGTGAGAGGCTCTGAGGAGAAGGTTCTAGAGAGGAGCTGGCGCCTGATTGGCCGTAGTTTGGACTAACATAATGACAGAGATAGACTACGAATGTCTTTTTTCTCTTTCCATGTATCTCTATGGAAATTTCATATAGGGACATTCTTGATGTTATTACTTACTTATATCTCTGTTTTTATATGATTACTTATGTATATGTATATATATTATGGCTGTATATATTGCTATATTATTTACCGTGGGACTCCCACTCCGACGACGGGGAATATTCAAGCATGTGAATCTATGAAAGACACCAATACTGGAGAACCACCTGTTTACAGGTAAGTAACAATTGTTCTTCCTTCCTGTCTGGAACACCATCACCACAGACAGATGGGTGAGGCAAATCGTTCAAACAGGTTACTGTCTGGAACTCACCTCTACTCACCCAACCATACCACCCAGACAGCACCCAATGTCATTAGAACATTTATCACTTCTAAAGCAGGAGGTAATCTCCCTCCTACAAAAACATGCAATAGAACCAGTCCCACTGCATCAGCAAAAACACAGGAGTCTACTCCCTGTATTTCCTCATCCCAAAGAAGGACGGATCTCTGAGACCTATCCTAGACCTCAGACCCTAAATCTGTACATACACTCAGAGACCACTTTCAAATGGTCACGCTTCAACAAGTCCTTCCTCTCCTGTCCCAAGGCGACTTCCTTGCCACTCTCGATCTCAAGGACGCCTACTTTCATATTCACACCTCTCACAGAAAATATCTCAGGTTTGTTGAAGTACAGCACTACCAATTCAAGGTACTCCCTTTTGGAGTCACCACAGCACCCAGAGTATTCACCAAGTGTCTTGCGGTAGTTGCAGCTCACCTGAGAAGACAACACATTCACGTCTTCCCATATTTGGACAATTGGCTCATGAAAGCCAACTCATACAATCAGTGTGTACGTCGCACTCACACAACAATCCAGCTACTCCACTACTTAGGGTGCACAGTAAACTACGCAAAGTCTCATCTACAACCGTCCCACATACAACAGTACCTCGGTGCCACAATAGACACCTCAAAAGCACTTGCATAGCCCAGTCCGGCCTGGATAGCAAGCATGCAGAAACTCCTAACAAAATTTCAGCCCCAACACTCTTCCAGCTCGAGTGTTCATGCAGCTCATAGGGATGATGGCCTCTTGCATATTCATAGTACCTCACGCAAGACTCCAAATGCGTCCTCTGAAGGAGTGCTTAGCATGTCAGTGGAACCAAGCTCAAGGTCAGCTAACAGATCTGGTGTTGGTGGACAGCCGCACTTATCGCTCTCTGCAGTGGTGGAACACCAAAAACCTTTCGATAGGGCGACTGTTCCTCGAGCCGGTTCCACAGATTGTGTTAACAGCGGACGCATCGCTCTCCGGCTGAGGAGCTAATCTATTACATCACACCATGCAGGGCACGTGGACTCCACAACCAAAGTTGCTCCACATCAATCACCTGGAGTTACTAGCGATTTTTCTGGCCCTAAAGGCATTCCAAAAGCAAATATCAGGCAAAGCTGCCCTAGTCCGCACCGACAGCGTGACAGCCATGTACTACATACAGAAACAGGGCGGGGCACATTCCCTACAGCTCTCCCAACTAGCGTAAAGCATTTGGAGATAAGCTATTCCTCAAAACATTTTTCTCCTAGCCCAACATGTTCCAAGAGACCAGAACAGCATCGCCGATCTGTTAAGTCATCAAACGCAACAGATTCACGAGCGGGAACTTCATCCACAAGTTCTTCAATCCTTTTTCCAGTTGTGGGGGCAGCCAGAGATGGACCTCTTCGCCACACACGATAACGCCAAATGCCCAAACTTTGCCGCCAGATATCCACACCCATTGTCCAAAGGCAATGCGATATGGATGAATTGGTCAGGCAGATTTGCGTAAGCTTTTCCGCCTCTCCCACTCATCCCACTGGTAGTGCACAAACTGCAGCAACATTCACTGACCCTCATCCTAGTTGCTCCAACATGGGCCAGACAACCGTGGTACACCACATTACTGGAACTGTCTCTAGTCCCGCACCAAAAACTACACCTCTTCCCACGCCTCTTAACCCAGAACCGTGGAGAGATCAGACATTCGGACCCAGCACAGCTCAACCTAGCGATCTTGCTCCTGAGGTCTTAGAGTTCGGTTACCTTAACCTTCCCCCTGACTGTATGAACGTTATCAGAGAAGCTAGAAGCCCCAACAATAGAGCCTGCTATGCAGCGAAGTGGAAAAGATTTGTGATATATTGCCACAACAACACCATCAATCCTTTAGATGTGTCAATTCAACACATCATAGGTTACCTACTCCATCTCCAAAGGTGTAACTTAGCCTATACATCTATTAGATTACACCTCGCTGCCATAGCAACCTATTTACAAAAAAGACAACACTTATCACTCTTCAGGATACCCGCCATCAAAGCATTTATGGAAGTCCTCAAAAGAATAATTCCCCCCAGGGTACCCCCCTCCCCTGTGTGGAACTTAAACATTGTCCTCACAAGACTAATGGGTCCTCCTTTTGAACCTCTGCACAAATGCAAACTACATTTTCGAACATGGAAAGTTGCTTTCCTAGTAGCCATTACTTCCCTTAGAAGAGTCAGTGAGCTACAAGCACTAACTATTCAAGAACCGTTCTTACAACTTCATCATAATAAAGTTGTTCTCAGAACCAATCCAAAATTCCTCCCTAAAGTTATTTCTCCCTTCCACCTCAACCAGTCTGTGGAGTTGCCCGTATTCTTCTCGCAACCAGACAGTGCAGAAAGAGCTCTTCACACTCTAGATGTGAAAAGAGCACTGCTTTATTACATTGAAAGTACAAAACCTTTTCGTACGACCAAACAACTTTTCGTGTCCTTCTCACCACCACATAAAGGCAACCCCATATCGAAATCTGGCATAGCAAGGTGGGTTGTCAAATGCATACAGATTTGCTATCACAAACCTAAACGCACCTTATCTGTTCCTCCTAAAGCCCACTCTACCCAAAAGATAGGGGCTTCAATGGCATTTTTAGGGAACATCCCCCTAGATGACATCTGCAAAGCAGCCACATGGTCTACACCGCACACATTCACAAAACACTATTGTGTAGATGTGCAAACAAAACAACAAGCTAGTGTAGGCCAGGCTGTACTCAAAACACTATTTCAAACTACTGCAACAGATACTGGTGGTCGTCGCTAGAAGCGGGTACTGCTATACAATCTATGCTCAGTGTGTGTGATCTGCAGCTCATATGCCTGAAACGGAAAATGCTACTTACCAGTATGCATCTGTTCTTGGCATGTAGAGCTGCAGATCCACACACGCCCACCCGCCTCCCTTTATCTGTTCCAGTATTATCTTATTTAGATACGGCATACATAGGCGTCTTTTCTCTTTCTAACAAAACTCCATAATTTCCGTGCTGGCAAAAACAATCTGAGGATGGAGCTGATGCCCATGTGCACTATGATCCAAAGGAGGAGTCACCTATCCTGTGACTTCCAAAGACTTTTCCAAGACAAAAACAAATGCACATATCCGAGCCCAACACCAGATGGCGATCTATGCTCAGTGTGTGGATCTGCAGCTCTACATGCCAAGAACAGATGCATACTGGTAAGTAGCACTTTCCTTATATACAGAACATCCACAAAGACCCCAAATGTACATGCTTCCTAAAATCCTTAAGAATATTCAAACACCACCCTTTCGACCCATCGTCTCGGCATGTGGATCAATCTCTGAACCTATTGGAAGGTACTTAGATTGTTTTCTACTACCTATAGTGCAACAATGGGATACCTACTTAAAAGACAATACATCTTTGTTGAACATGTTGTCTGTACTAGATACGAATGGCATAGAGAATTGGTGGCTATGCACCGTAGATGTGACTGCTCTCTATACTTCCATCCTGCATCAAGATGGCTTAGAAGCTATAGAATGGGCCTTGTTGAAGCAAGGTGACATTGGAGCCAGCAAAGTCCTGCTGCTTGAGTTGTTACTCTTCGCACTGTTCCACAGCTATTTTGAGTGGAAAGGAATGTTTTATGCGCAATGCAGTGGAATCTCGATGGGTTTTGCTGGAGCGCCATGGTACGCCAATATCTTTATGGTGAAATTCGAACATGAATATATCCTCGAATCGAAATTGGACACAACATTTGGTCTTTTTCAAGAGATATATAGATGACATTCTTGTCAAATTCGAGTGATGATTTGATCAGCTTGGAGAACAACATAACTGAGCTCAACCAAGTGCACAACCATATTAAATTCACTTACCACACGGATAAAAATTGCATAGCGTTTCTTGATGTACTCATTCAAATTCTCTAGTAGCGTCAACACTAATGTTTTTACCTAGGAGACTGACAACTCTTTACATTTTAGGAGTTTTCACCAACACTCGTTAAAGCGCCATCTTCCTTACTCTCAATTTATCAGATTGAAAAGGATAACATCTGATCCAGAGGAAGCTCACGTTACCATTAATCAATTTGCCACTAAATTTCAACAACGGGGATATCCCAAAGAAGTCATAGAGGACGCAATTCAAAGAGTTTCAACCTTAAACACAGTCATTGCTTCATCGAACTGAATCCAAGCAGACTAACTATTATTTGTGTCCTGAAACACTCCACTCAATCCCATCTGGTAAAGTCGATTATAATGAAACGTTGATAGATTATTCAAACAGAACCAGACTTTAAACATCTATTTGCGCAACATCCAACATTTGTGTTTCAACGAACAAATAATCTAAAAACTACTATCTAAAAAGCAAGAAACCGCTGAAAAAGTGCATAAATGCATGCAAAAATGTATGAACTGTGTACACTGTAACAATGTGATAGCTGGAAATGTGTTTGTTTACCCCACTAAAGGCACCAACATAAAGCTTCAGCACTCTAGTACATGCGATACTGCTAACGTGATTTACTCTTTGAAATTTCCATGCGGCAACATTTATGTGGGTAATACAGAATGTAAAGTGAAAGTGCGTGTCGGTGAACATAAAAGCAACATTAGGAATCTGAATATGAACTCTACAGTAGCAACCCACTGGAAAGAAGTAAGACATAATATTTTGCAATTACGTTTCACTATATTAGAAGCACTTGACCCAAAGCAGGGCGTTGATCCCCAGAAGATGCTGGCAAGATCTGAATTCTTTTGGACAAAAAAAAATGCATGCCATGCAACCACATGGGATGAATGACAAGCTTGAATTTAACTGTTTTCTACAGCCTTTTTCTTTTAGAGACTGGAGTCCTTGATTGTGTTTCTCGTTTATAATTGAATTTCATTCTTGTTTTAAGGTCAGTTCATTCAGCCTGGTGGATTGTGCATTTATCTCTTGTTTTGTGTGCCATTGCATACAATTTTAAAACATCTCACTTATACAGAATGTACCATGATTGTATGTATTGCCACAGTGCGTCAGTTTTTCTCAACTAAATTTATTTCCACTCACAATCACTTTTGTGTAAGCACTTTCAATTCAATTCAAATTTTCTTTATTTCGGCCGATTAGGCCATAAAAGATACAATCATACAATATCATATAAAACAATCACTTGGAATAAAAACAATTAATAGAATCAAAACCAGTGTACAGTGGATTACGGACATAAAAGCAAATGGAATTCATTAAACAGAACTATCATTAATTAATTTAGACCCTATCTGCCACATAGCCGTTAAAAATTTTGCAACTGCAAAGACTATGTACGGAGCAGTGTTCGTTTTCAATATTCTGTACACCTGCAGATGACTCCTTATGCCCAGGTTTCTGCATAGCGGAACTAGCCAATATTTTCTTGGTCTATTATAAGCTGAGCAAAAAAACACAATGTGAGTTTCTTCCTCATCGTGAATACAGCAACCTGGACAGATTTTATCATTCTTTTTTGTCCAGTTATGGGTAAAAATTTTAATAGGGAGAGTCCCTAGCCTCCATTGTATGTACAATTTTCTAGATAAAATAGGGAAGATGATGTCCATAAAACCCTCAAACTGATAAGAGTCCTTGAAGATCAAAAATCGATCAGTCAGGGACCCTTTGTTAGGTGCAGAGTCCAGGGAAGCAAAACGTTTCTCCCTGTATATACCCACGAGGCGTTTGCGAGAAACCCCGTGACAGCCTTGCTCGGGCGACTCCCATAATTCGGGGAGTCCCATCCGATAAAGTTCTTTCCTTATAGAGGCTAGCCAGGGGATTTTGTCGCAAAGGTTCAGATTCATGACATGTACAAGCTCTTGTCTATAATGTGAAAGCTCAGCAGTAGACCAGAGCCTATGCCAGAACCTTAGTGGCATAAGTTCCAGGTCGTCTTTTATAGAGGGTAGGCCCATATCTAGTCTTAGGGTAAGGAGGGGTGTACCTCGAGGGAGGGCCAGGAGACGCCTTAAGAAATTATTTTCTACATTAATAATTCCTGTGCCCGCCTTGTATCCCCAGAGTTCTCCACCGTAAGATGCAGCTGCTTTGGCTTGAGACTTGTACATTTCAACTGCCGGGCTGATTGGTTTATAGGCAGAGGAATTTACCACCTTCAAAATTCCCCCCGACAGTTGAGAAAGCTTTAAGCGACTGGTTGCTACATGAGGTTCCCATGATAGGTTCTCATGCAGCGTTACCCCTAAGTACTGGAAGGTTTTTACTCTCTCCAGTGTTACTGAACTCAGGGATGGGTTTGGTCTAGTTTTAGCTGTGGGATTAAATATCATAAACTTGGTCTTCCCTGTATTTATTTCCAGGCCATGTTGGCTACAGAAAAGGCCAAAGCCATCTAAAATCCATTGGATCCCCATCGGAGATTTGGACAGCAGGAGGGTATCGTCCGCAAACATAATAGCCGGTACCCTCCTGCCGGCCAGGGACGGGGCATCATTATCATGAATAATGTCAAGATGTGCAATTACATTATTAACATAGAGGCAGAACAGGGTTGGGGCAAGGACACAGCCCTGTCTGACCCCTCTAAGAACTGGAAATTTAGATGTCAGCGCTCCCGTCCTTCCATACCTAACCTGTGCAAAGTTGTTTTCATGGAGCCTAATAATGGCATTTAATAAATGGAGTGGGACTCCCAGCCCCATTAGCGTCTCCCATCTTCCTGGGGACCAGGTCAAAAGCTGACCTCAGGTCCACGAACACCATGTACAGCCTTCCCCTCTCAATACTCACAGTTTTCCAATATAGGAGAACGAGGCGGAAGATCTGGTCCATGGTGGACGTGTTTTTCCTGAAGCCAGCTTGTAGGGGGCTGAGAATTTTATTTTCCTCCATCCACTCCGTGAGGTGGTTTAAGAGTAGGCGAGAGTATATTTTGTGGGGGACATCTATGAGACTTATTGGCCTGTAGTTGGCTGGGAGCAGAGGAGAGCCCTTTTTGAAAATGGGCACTATCTCAGCCCCCAGCCAAGTACAAGGAATCTCCATCCCACCCAGAATGGTATTAAAAAGGGTGAGAAGATAAGGGCCCCATATCTCTGGGTGTGAACGAAAAAGATCGCCAGGCAACCTATCGAGACCAGGGGCCTTCCCCCTCGCCAAGGCTATAATGGCACTGACCACCTCAGAAAGAGTGAATTTCAAGACTGATGCTGGGGCAGGGGCAACAGTAAAAACCATGTCCCCGCCACCGACATTTTGAGGTGGTTCCTGGTATAGTTGGCCGAAATGGGCCTCCCAGACAGATGCTGCAATGTTTGGCTCTATTGCAGCTTTGGGATCTGCCAGGCCAGTATTTACCAGGGACCAAAATTTCCTCAGATCTTTCGCTTCCAATGCTGATGTTAAATCCTGCCATTTATTCCAGTCTGCTCGCGCCACTGCCATAGTTTTCTTATAATTCCGTCTAAGCTCAGCAAGTTTGCACTTGTCCGAACCTTTTTTAACACACTTTAGTAGTTCGGACTTAATCTTTTTACAAGATGAATTATACCAGGTTGGGGTTCGAGTTATTTTTTGCCTTAAAGGTAACACTGGATAAAAGACCTCGCCTAGAAGGGCCACCAGTTCTTCATGGATTTGGGCTAGTTTCTTGTTGAATTCCAGATTTCTTGGCTGCGTGATTAAAATGTCCGTTTCCATTAGCTTCGGGAGTGCTAGCCGATAAATTTTACTTAGGGACTCTTCTGAGCTCGCCAGTTTCCCCCATTTAATCCTACGTCTATTAGAACTGATTAGCAGGTTCCCAGGATCTTGACTGGGCTCAACGGCAAGTGATCGGGCAGCACCTTTAGGGTGCGCCATGTGCATTACAAGTGCATTATGATCACTGTCCGTTCTTGCTATTATTCTAAAATCCTGAATCTTGGGCCAGAGACTAATATCTACAAAAATATAATCTAACCTAGATTTGTGATTCATCCTATTAAAAGTGCATGCAGAGGGGGTGTCCGAAGTACTGCGACCATTGCATGCCCTTAAGGAGAAATTTAACGTTAAGGACAAAATTTGTACACCTAAGGGGGACCAGATTTTAAGATATGGAGATTCACAGGGAGGAACACCCCAAAGGTCATCTTCCGCTGCGAGGGCTCCTTCCTTTAGACCTTCCAAGGGCTCAAAGTGACAATTCAGGTCGCCTCCCAGGACTATCTTAAAATCGTTAGGGAGACTAGCCAGAAAACAGATAAGATCATCAAGTGTGGGGGATTCCATGGCCAACTTAGTAGGGCGGGAGTATACATTAATAATTGCTAAATTAAAAGTATTAGGCCACTTGAGTAGAATGCACTGGATGTCCTGCGAGAGAGTCGGTAGACACTCCGCATTACACCCAATTTGACTAGCTACCCAAATCGCCAATCCTCCGGAAGGCCTCCCTCTACCGGACCAGATAGCATTTATTTCGAACACTGCGTAGCCCACTACATAATTGTTCCCTTGCCCATGTCTCTTGAAAAAGGCAAATGTCACTATTGCCTATCAAGGAGTCCCAATCGCTCGTATCAAGTTTATTGGAAATGCCAGCGACATTCCAGGAAAGAACCTTTAAAGAGTCGCCAGACGGTTCTGGATCATTTCCACCAATTTTAAGCGGGACAGCTTCCGTCAATGAAGCCAAAGACATAGGCAAAGGTATTTCCAAAATTGATGGATCCATAAGGTCTGCTTTGAGATGTGTAGAGACTATCAGTTTTGACTTGTTATTAGTACAGCCTGATATAGTCTTGGGTGAATCAGTTTCTTGACCATGGGGATTAATAGATGTCGGGTTCTCCCCTCGAGGGGCACCATGATCTTGAGTGGCGATATCTATTTCGCATCCACCGTGCCCCTGTCCCTTGTAAAGTCAATCTATCTGTTCAAGACAGCTGTATCTATTAGGATGTAAAAAGTTACCAAAATTAGTAGTGGGAACATTACAAGTGGGCCTGACTCTACGGCCGTCGGCAGCAGATCCGACCCGGGTCCAACCATTGTCATTATTCAAAATTGGGTTATAGATGTTAGGATAAAAGTATGACAAGTGGACCACTTCGATAGATGTAGTTCCTATGTTCCCAGTCCAATTGCAAATATAGGCTATCCTGGCTGATGAGGGCTGAAAGCCCGAAACCGGTCCTAGGATGCTTGTTTCCAGTCCAGGGAGGACCTGGCTTGGCAGTTCGGGCTGGACTGTTCCCATGGGGCACAGGGTCAAGACTGATTTGCATATGGCTGGGTTCAAACTGGAATGGCATGGTGAGCAAAAAAACGATGGATTTAGGCCCAGATCTCTGTACTGGGGTGAATGTATGACATTGTTCTGCATTCTGTCCATCAATTGTTATTTTTGCATTTGTCACCCCGAATGGGAAGGGTATGCTCAGACGTGAGTCCCTTGCTCTCCATGCCACTGGAATCAGGCTATCCTGGCTGATGAGGGCTGAAAGCCCGAAACCGGTCCTAGGATGCTTGTTTCCAGTCCAGGGAGGACCTGGCTTGGCAGTTCGGGCTGGACTGTTCCCATGGGGCACAGGGTCAAGACTGATTTGCATATGGCTGGGTTCAAACTGGAATGGCATGGTGAGCAAAAAAACGATGGATTTAGGCCCAGATCTCTGTACTGGGGTGAATGTATGACATTGTTCTGCATTCTGTCCATCAATTGTTATTTTTGCATTTGTCACCCCGAATGGGAAGGGTATGCTCAGACGTGAGTCCCTTGCTCTCCATGCCACTGGAATCAGGCTATCCTGGCTGATGAGGGCTGAAAGCCCGAAACCGGTCCTAGGATGCTTGTTTCCAGTCCAGGGAGGACCTGGCTTGGCAGTTCGGGCTGGACTGTTCCCATGGGGCACAGGGTCAAGACTGATTTGCATATGGCTGGGTTCAAACTGGAATGGCATGGTGAGCAAAAAAACGATGGATTTAGGCCCAGATCTCTGTACTGGGGTGAATGTATGACATTGTTCTGCATTCTGTCCATCAATTGTTATTTTTGCATTTGTCACCCCGAATGGGAAGGGTATGCTCAGACGTGAGTCCCTTGCTCTCCATGCCACTGGAATCAGGCTATCCTGGCTGATGAGGGCTGAAAGCCCGAAACCGGTCCTAGGATGCTTGTTTCCAGTCCAGGGAGGACCTGGCTTGGCAGTTCGGGCTGGACTGTTCCCATGGGGCACAGGGTCAAGACTGATTTGCATATGGCTGGGTTCAAACTGGAATGGCATGGTGAGCAAAAAAACGATGGATTTAGGCCCAGATCTCTGTACTGGGGTGAATGTATGACATTGTTCTGCATTCTGTCCATCAATTGTTATTTTTGCATTTGTCACCCCGAATGGGAAGGGTATGCTCAGACGTGAGTCCCTTGCTCTCCATGCCACTGGAATCAGGCTATCCTGGCTGATGAGGGCTGAAAGCCCGAAACCGGTCCTAGGATGCTTGTTTCCAGTCCAGGGAGGACCTGGCTTGGCAGTTCGGGCTGGACTGTTCCCATGGGGCACAGGGTCAAGACTGATTTGCATATGGCTGGGTTCAAACTGGAATGGCATGGTGAGCAAAAAAACGATGGATTTAGGCCCAGATCTCTGTACTGGGGTGAATGTATGACATTGTTCTGCATTCTGTCCATCAATTGTTATTTTTGCATTTGTCACCCCGAATGGGAAGGGTATGCTCAGACGTGAGTCCCTTGCTCTCCATGCCACTGGAATCAGGCTATCCTGGCTGATGAGGGCTGAAAGCCCGAAACCGGTCCTAGGATGCTTGTTTCCAGTCCAGGGAGGACCTGGCTTGGCAGTTCGGGCTGGACTGTTCCCATGGGGCACAGGGTCAAGACTGATTTGCATATGGCTGGGTTCAAACTGGAATGGCATGGTGAGCAAAAAAACGATGGATTTAGGCCCAGATCTCTGTACTGGGGTGAATGTATGACATTGTTCTGCATTCTGTCCATCAATTGTTATTTTTGCATTTGTCACCCCGAATGGGAAGGGTATGCTCAGACGTGAGTCCCTTGCTCTCCATGCCACTGGAATCAGGCTATCCTGGCTGATGAGGGCTGAAAGCCCGAAACCGGTCCTAGGATGCTTGTTTCCAGTCCAGGGAGGACCTGGCTTGGCAGTTCGGGCTGGACTGTTCCCATGGGGCACAGGGTCAAGACTGATTTGCATATGGCTGGGTTCAAACTGGAATGGCATGGTGAGCAAAAAAACGATGGATTTAGGCCCAGATCTCTGTACTGGGGTGAATGTATGACATTGTTCTGCATTCTGTCCATCAATTGTTATTTTTGCATTTGTCACCCCGAATGGGAAGGGTATGCTCAGACGTGAGTCCCTTGCTCTCCATGCCACTGGAATCAGGCTATCCTGGCTGATGAGGGCTGAAAGCCCGAAACCGGTCCTAGGATGCTTGTTTCCAGTCCAGGGAGGACCTGGCTTGGCAGTTCGGGCTGGACTGTTCCCATGGGGCACAGGGTCAAGACTGATTTGCATATGGCTGGGTTCAAACTGGAATGGCATGGTGAGCAAAAAAACGATGGATTTAGGCCCAGATCTCTGTACTGGGGTGAATGTATGACATTGTTCTGCATTCTGTCCATCAATTGTTATTTTTGCAATTGCAAATATAGGGCACAATTTTGGGGTTCCTAAAATTTACAATTATGCAGTCACCTACACATTTCTTATCGGTATAACCGATCCATGGAACTCTTCTTACCATGAGAATTTCTCCGTTAGAATTAGGAGGTAATGGCCTATGGATATTTAGCCAGCTGGTGACCTTGTTGTGTAAAGAATCGTAAGGTTCCACCACACTTCCCTCGAGCGAGGGTACTCCCTTCAGAACAACAGAATAGGCAGCAGCCTCAGGGGGCAAGTTTATTACTTTGCGCCAATTTTGATGGCTGTCTTGCCTACCTGAAAAATTCCTTACATCATTTAATAGTTTTTCCTGGCCGAGGCCAGGGGCCGAGCCAAGTAAATTCGGCCTACTGGTAAGTCCTATGATGGATTGGTGGCTGCAGGGTAATACAGGAGCAGATTTTGACAAGCGAACTAGAGGAACATTTTCCAATGGGGTAACTATGAAAGGAGCAGGAAGCGAGGTAATAGGATTTGTAGGTAAATTAGAGGTCCCTATGGAGTCCCCAGCTACTGCATGCGTACCTACTCTTTGGTCTGCAACTAGACCTAGTAATCCTTCGCGCAGATCTATTAAACAGATTTCTATGTTGGCCAAGCGGTCTTCTATGGGAGTAAGCAATTCCCTCAATAGGGTGCGTAAACCAATAAACATAGGGTCATGCATCCCGGCAGCGTTTTGTTGGCTAGGCAGATTTTTTGTCGGAGTGTGTTGATGCAGGACTTCGGGTTTACGGGATGGGACTAGCCCTTTGCTAACTGTGTCCTGTTTGGTTCCCCTGAGCCTGAAATTGGGTTTAGGGTCTTTAGGTTTCCCCCCCCTTGTTATATAAGCCCTTTTTTCCATTTTCGGGATAGCTCCCTCCTTCTCCCCCTGTGTGGGCTGGATCAATTCCTTGTTAATGCTTATATTCAAATCGGTGACAACTACCTCAGCAGTAGTTTGTGATGTGGGAGCCTTACAAGTTGGAAGAGGTAGTATACTAAGCTCTACATGCTCAGAGTTGTCACAATCAATAGAGGAGGTAATGGAGCAGTTAATATCAGATAAGACTGGTACAACAGACAACCCAGCTACCCCCCCTACAGGAAGTGTTGTAGGATTTGGTGACTTGACGGGAGTGGTAACGTGTGCAATGGGTCCCAAGGAAGATCTCCTCACCCAATCTATTTCTTGGGAGATACGTCTTTCAAGAATGGAGATCTCATCCACAAGAAGAGACCCAGCGTTAGCAAAGTACGTATCCAATGTACCTGTTGGCCTCCCTGTCGCCATGGCACTCTTACTCCTAGTTTCTCTCGTGGTCATAGTGTCACGAACAGCTCCTGATGTCTGGAGGATTGCAGACAGCCTGAGGTGCCCCACGCCCTACCTTGCCCGTACTCGAACGGCCTCAAACGGCCCGCTCTTTGCCCGGTCTTCGCCCCGGGCGCGTTCCGCTGGCGCGTGTGGGCAATAGGCTTATGCTGAAGGAGGGGTCCGAAAGGGGGGCGGGGCCGGGAAGAGTCACCAGGTGTGCCGAGTAAGTTGATCAGAGAGCACCCTGGTCCTCGCAGTCCCGGCCTCTCAAGCTCCGCAACGGCCCCTCCACAGGCAGCGCAGCTTCCCCTCCGGTCGATTAGCAAAAGCAGGGCAGAGACCAGCTCCAAGGTGTCCAGATGTCAGTGTCAATTTTCAGCGAGCGGCTCCCGCGAAGCGGGGGCCGCGAGGAGTGGTGTTAGCGATGGGGGCGGGGCCGGGAAGAGTCACCAGGTGTGCCGAGTAAGTTGATCAGAGAGCACCCTGGTCCTCGCAGTCCCGGCCTCTCAAGCTCCGCAACGGCCCCTCCACAGGCAGCGCAGCGGCCCCTCCGGTCGATTAGCAAAAGCAGGGCAGAGACCAGCTCCAAGGTGTCCCGATGTCAGTGTCAATTTTCAGCGAGCGGCACTTTCCCTTTAAGGCGCTCAACCGCGACGTCTATTTAACTTTTAACCTTTATTCACACGCCGAGCTATCATCGTTCCCGCCGATGTAGTCAGGACGTTCACATCACCCCGGAAAGCATAGCACTGTTTTTCATTTTTAGCGGATGATTCACGCGTCATACTTTGCGCTTGAGCCTCGCCTTTTACCGCTGGATGTTGCATGTTTCACATTTTTTGAAGCCACAAGTGAAAGTTTCAGCGTGCACGTAATTTCGTTACTGCTCCACAAGTGGCAGAAACTCGATCATTTCGGCGTATAGTGGTTCACTACTTTTTGGCATGAGTATCATTGTGTGCACTTATTATCACGCATTGTATTTGTTGTTCACTCAAACACGGTATATGCGATTTGGCCCTCGTTAAGCATGCCTTCACAGTTACGGTTACATAACATGAGCACCGTGTTTTCACGGTTTTTTAATTGCACTATTGAGCACCATGCGGTTTTAAATATTTCTGCTATGGCAAGCATATAATTGTCATTAATATCTCTTGGTTCTTCACTGAGCACATATTTACACTTTTGAATCTGTGGCATGTTTTTTCAATTTATGGTACTAGGCTGCATGGTCAGCACATGCATAGGATGATGTTATTAGTTACTACCAGACTGTAGCAAATAGTGGTCAGTTATTGAAAAGTCGCCTGTTTCATTTTCACAACATGTTGATGCGACCCCTGATGAAGGGCCATGCTGGATCCGAAATGCATTGGAATGTATGATTTTTGTTTTCAACTGTACATGATTTGGCTACCAAGGAACCACTGGTAGAAAGCCACTAATTGATTGAATAAAATCAAATAAGAAGCTTCAGCAGCATACTAAGTGTATGAATCCATCGAATTTGCTCAAACAGCCATAAAAAACACCTGTGTTTTTTGATACGTGCTCCTGCCAACTTGGAGGGGTATTCCCTCCCAGCATACCTGTTGCATATTTTGAAGTGTATCAACAGATGTCAAAATACACAGTAAAACGTCACTTCATTTGCAGACAAAGTGAGCTTTAGAAATAATGCATTTTCCCTTAAATGCGTATCTAGCTGTTGTAAATGGTTCTGTGTCAAAAACATTAAATTCCACCAATTATATTTGGAAATTGCTAGAGTATTATGAGCTGTGTCCAAATTCAGAATCCCAAGAGCTCGGTAATTTGGAGGAAAGATTAATAATAACCAAGAATGAAGCTCCAACTCCTGCCCTCTGAAAATGGTAGAACCTCCATAAATTCTCACTCTTGGTACACTCATATGTTCCCCAGGTAGCCAAACAAACTGGTACCAAATGAATAAATTCCTAAAACCTGCCGCCAAATAAAGCAATCCAAATCATCTATTGGGTATTTTATGACTTTATGCATATAAACCCTAATGGCACAAGAAAAATAGGTCGATGGTTTACCTTCCAGCAATATTAGTGGATTGAAAATGTGCTGCTTTGAAAACTCTTGTGTTGAACTAGCTAAAATCACGATGTTCTGTTACTTTGCTGCTCAGTACTTGAACGCCATCCGGAACCTTAATGCTTTACAAATGACAACTGAGTGCAAAGTGATTTTTCACTAAAAGTGTACTACATTTTTTAAAATGTTTTTCTCAGAGTAACTTTTTTTTATATTTCAGAGGAGACATATGTTGAACAACTTGAAGATCCAGATAATCCACTAAAGTGTCCTATAAGGTTATATGACTTTTATCGCTTTAAATGGTAAGCATGCTTTTGATGACACATTGAATTGTTAACAAAAATGTGCTAATGCTGACATCTGTCCCTTCCATAATCTGTTAATTTACTAGAAGCCTGTTCTCATCCAATGAAGACACATCTGGGTATTGTTGTTATAAGGCTGAACTGTTCACTTTGGTCTAGAGACAGCTTTAGCTCTCACATCAGCCTCCTATTTTCCAAATATACAAAATGTGTATTTGTGGGAGCCATTGGCTGTCTTCACCATGAGTGACAGCATTTTAGTAGGACAGATGTGCTTAAAAAGGCTTTTTAAGTGTCCTAACTGTTAGGGGAATCTCTGCTTTCATTTCATTTGTTTTATTAATTTATGTTTGTGATGGGTTTATCTATTTTTTAACACATGCACAATACCGTTGGATGGGGGCAATGGGTTTATTATTTCTACACTTGTAATGCCTATCACATATGTTAGCAAAAAAGAAATAACATTTTAAAAAATCACAAGCTTACCAAGGCCAGAGCTTTTGGCTTTGCTAGTGCTTATTTTCTCATGCAAACAGATGTTTCATGTTTACCTTTCAAATATGGCGACAAAAAAAAATCTAAATTCTAAAACCTACTAGAACCGCCTCACTGAATAGAGGTGGGGGTTGGACTTCTCGCCGCAGCAGCACTTGCGGCTACAGCCGCCGCCGCATCAGTCATTCTGCGCCTGGAGGCGCCTTCATAATTGGACCCGGGCCCCCGCTGCATGGGACGCACGCGGCTGTGTGCCCGGGCGATAACCGGTCCAAGAGCGGGCCCCTCTGCACCCGTCATCGCCCAGAAGAGAATGGACTAGGGCCCACCCTCTTACTTCTGAATCCTGTAATCTTGCGACGGTGAGTGGGTGCTTCTCTGTTGTATATTGCCTGATCTCGTGGCCCTCCAGTCTGCTGGGAGTCGCACTTCCCTACGTAATCTGTCAACTCGGCCCGTAGTTTTGAGGTAATCTGACTTTTGAGGATGGAGAAGAGAAAGGCAGAAACCTCTAAAGGGGCTGAAAAAAAGACAGAGACAGCAATACTATATTGACTTTTTTAAATCAAGCCGTGGGGGTACTCGGATGAGATTACCAGTGCTGAAATAGAGCTGGCAGTTATTCATCCTATCTTAACGATTGACATAGATGCTCAAAGTGGGGCGGGCATTGATCTTGTCAATTTTACTACTAGTGCATCTCCTGCACCTTCTTTTATCAATCAAGCTCCTTTGACCAGCTCTTCGAGCACCCAGGTTGTACAGCCTACTGTTAGTGATGTTACATTGAAATGTCCTGATAACCCTCTTAATACAGGTGCTCGATGTAAAATATCTGACGTGACAGCCTCATCCTGCTAAACCAACTAGGAAGGCCACACCTGGCCGTAGGGAGATTTTAGCTATATCTGCATCTGACACAATTACAGCCCCTGGGCAGGATACAACAGAGTGCTCCCTTATGGCGTTTCTGAAAAATCTTGAATTCAAGATTTCAGAACCTTTAAATGAATTTGGCTCTTGGATATCTGTACTGGAGCAAATAGTATGATCTTTAAAAAGGTCGGTGGACAATCTACATTTAAGCATTAGCAGCCGCCCCAAGGATTTCTTTAGAACTATGTCAAATACAGGTCCTACAATTCCTATGAGCGAAGTTGCTGGCATCCTTGGAGCGGGAGCATCTCCCCTGGCCCAGGCTTAGGTTCCATCTAGAGCCTCATTACACTTGCCTTCCTACATCTGTAACCATCACCAACCGGCTCCCCTTCGTACAGCCGTGGATAATTCCAGTTGGCCAACCTCAGTTACAACCCAAGTGCTCGCTCAAAGGAGTCGTTCCAACTCCGTATCGTATTGGCTCTCCTAGTACATCCCCAAATCTTCCTTTGACAGACTATCCTTACAACATCACCATCCATCTGCCTCCGGCGGTCACCCCTTATATTGTAGTAGTGGTGGACGTACCTCTTTTGAGGAAGGATGGGCAGGAAAATTTTACTTAGTTCAAGAATAAAGTAGTCCATTGGCTGGCAACCAGGGTGAATGCTTATCAGCCTCGTACCCAGACTGTGGCAGAAGAAATCATAATGGCTCGAAGGGTTGGTTGGATAGGGCAGTCCCATAAAACATCTTCGGGTGACTGTATAATAGTGAACTTCAATAATCCTGCACGAGCTGGTTCAATTCTTCGAGCACTAGGGGAAATGGGGGCATCCATGGACTGCATTTCTGTTCTCCCTTTGGGATTTTTCTACTCGCCATCCAGCACTGAAGTTCTGGTCAGGAGAGGTTGTCCCTTGATTCGGAAAAAGTCATGCCATGAGCTAACCAATCCCTCTGCTTTTTCTGATACCCCCACTCTACAACTTAGCAAGCGCTAGTTACCTCTGAGCGAGTTGGAAGACCCCGATTGACTGGGCTCTACTCTTAGTGTTGACATTTCAAACCGGGCTCCCGATACTTTTAGTCAAGTTATTGTTAGGGTTCTCTGTTGGAATATAGCTGAGTGCAGAGCAAGCTTTCAGATGCTGGATGACTGAGCATGATGAAGAACTTTGATTTCATCTGTTTGTAGGAAACATAGGACACAGAGGGATGCTTACATTTAGATGGCTTTTCCTCGTATTCAGTTCCAGCAACCCACTCTGCCAGTGGACGCGCTAGAGGTGGTCTTACCACCCTAATATACTTAGCAAATAACTGTAAAGTGGAGGTCCTGAAGTGTAATCTAAAGACCATTTTGGGCATCCCTAAATCATTTTCTAGTAAGTGTAGATTGCTCCTTATTAATTTATATAACACAGTTAAATTGAATAAAGAGCTAGATGCCGTTGCTAGTCTTAAAGTATTTATTGAGGATTTTTATCAATCAGAGCTCCCATTTACTATAATCATGGTTGCCAGGGATTTTAATCTGCATCCCTGTTACGCCTGCACAATGTATATAGATTCCGAATCTGAGTAGCCACCTGATAACCAGGCGCACTTCAAACATACTTGCCAAAGTGATGTTGCTAATTTCTGAGTTTAATTTAGCGAATTTAATGGCCATCAGCCAGGACAACTTGAGTGAGAGTATACCTACATTTAAAGGGGGGGAACGGGGAGCACTGCACTGTTATATATTATATTCTTGTTTCCTGCTCTTTCTTTTCTGCACATTTAGAATTCAAGGTTTAAAGCCCAATTTGAGCAACCATAATCTGTTAACAGCCTTATTTCATTGGGACAAAAAACAATTCTGATCTTTATATAAGGAGCCCATCACCTTGACTAATCAGGGCCGAAGTGTGAGGTGGGCTTCCAGTGTTCCCTCAGATTTTGTCCAAAATTTGATTCTTGCATGTCAAGCTGATTTCCACTCCTGTTTGTCTGAAGAGAGTCACCCCAGAGCATTCTGAAGTCATTTCATATTATCAGCAGTTTTATTAAATCCAGGCTCTGTAAGATCGCTCCATCACCTGTAACATATGTAGAAAGATGGTTTGATTGGCTTTATCAACCCATAAGGATCTCTGGAAACGTCTGCATGCGAGGCCACGTTCCTAAGAGAAAATGAAAAGGGCCAGGGCTGCTTTTAGTACGGCATGTGAGGACTGTAAAATCCAGCTCAAAGAGGAGTCCTGGGATAAGTTATTAACTGCTAGTCGTCAGCGTGACAGCTCTGCATTTTGGAGTGTCGTCAATTCGCCCTTGTTCAGCTATGATCACCTCTCTAACCAGGCCTGTACTATCTCATCCCAGGCCTGGGTTGTTCATTTTAAGGCTGTCGTCTATAACCTTGATGAGGAGCCTGAGGTGTGGAGGCATTTGAGGCCTGACAGCATATTGTCTTTCATCTATCAGAGGTCAGAGCTGCCATTTCTCAGTTAACATCAAACAAAGCACCGGGGCCAGATGGGGTACCAGGGGATCTTTTTAAAACTTGTATTGGTCTGGGGGGCCCTCTGTTGACACTACATCTAAATTCTGCAGCCACTGGAACTCTCCCATTAACCTGGTCCCAATCAATAATAGTCCCCGTCTTTAAAAAGGTCAACAGATCAGATCCTGCTTATTTCAGGCCTATTTCCCTGGTGGACTCAGAAGTGAAAATCATTGGTCAGATGCTATTAAACCGCCTTTCAGCTTGGGCTGAGGAGAGAGGCTTTTTTTCCGACCTACAGTATGGGTTCCGTTCTGGCCGAGCTACTATAGAGCAAACCTTGAATCTTTATTTGCTAATTAGTAAATATACCAAGGCTAAGAAGGGGGGCAATCTATCTGGCTTCATGGACCTTAGTTCTGCCTTCCACAGAGTAAACCGATCTAAGTTGTGATCCATGATGGCTCAGATGGATGTCAACCCGGTTTTAATTAACTTTTTGTATGATCTGCATAAAGATCTTTCAGCCAGTATTCGGTTTGGTCCTAACTGGAGTCTTTTAAGCTGCGGCATGGGGTTCGGCAAGGCTGTATTTTAGCTCCTTTTTCAACATTTTTTTTTATATTAATCAAATGGAGCTAGCCTTGATAGTTACGGATGGGGAGGTCCCTAAAGTGGGTGTCCACTTTATGCAGACGACACAGTTTTAATTGCACGAACAGCAAAAGGCCTGCAGAAACGTCTTACTCTTTTTTTTTTTAATCAGTTTTATGAATAGCCTTGATTTGACAACAAATATTTCAAAGTCACATGTCATGAAGTTTGGCCCACCCAGCACGAAAACAATGAAATACGTAATAGATGGCCACCATATTAGCCAGGTAGATAGATACATTTAGTTATTTGGGGGTCCAATTGGACCCTGAGCTTAGTTGGCATTCACTTATAACCCAGAACACTTCGTCTTTTTAATAGAGAGATATTTAGTATAGGAGACTTTTCCTGCCGGTTTTGGCGCACTTACATACATTCGGTCCTGGAAATTTACAGGGCCAAGTGCGTCCCATTAGCGAGTTATGGTAGTGGAATATGGAGAAAATGCCCGGTAGACGCAATCCAAGTAGCAGAAAATACATTTTTAAGGGGGCCTTTTAGGAGTTCCACAAAGTGTACCTTATGAAATTGTCCATAAAGAACTGGGCTTAGATTATATTATTGATCAGCTCCGTCTCAGCCCTCTAAAAATCTGGCATTCTATCTGGTTAAAAGAGGAACTTGGTTTAAGCAGACTAATCTTGCAGGATTGCTTAAAACTGGAAACATCCTCCCTGATCGGCATATGTTGCACATAATATGCAGATTCTTGGGAGGTGACCTGTGTGACAACCGTTCCAGTATAAGTCGCTTCGATGGCAAATGGGTTGCAACCGATTTTAAGGTTAAGTTGTTAGCAGAGCGTGAGGATTCTGCAGTAATGAAACTTTCGCTCAATGCGACATGCGATTTTAGTGAAAACTGTAAGCAACATAGAAACTTATTTGACTTGGAACTGACACGGCATCAACGCCGTCTGTTAACTTATTTTAGGCTGAACTTATTTCCTTGAATATTGCCTTTTACTCATGGTTGTTTTACTAATGCAGACTTGCCTTTCTGTAACTGTGACAATGCTTCGATGAACGACGCACTGCATGTCGTTATGATCTGCTCTAAATAGAATAACTTGCGACACAAGTTTTTATGTACAATTTTAAAACAATTTAATTTTACCCAAGTTTGGCCTGCTTTACTACACTTACAGCTGCTAAACTCCCCTTCAGTTTGCTTTTCCCTTGTATGCTTTCTTATGGGGTTTTTAAAATAAGTATGAAAATGTTGAAGATAATCTGTGTACTAGTTTAAATGTCTTGACTTTTATGATTTTATTTTTAAAATCGAATAAAGATTATGAACTGAACTGATTCCTTCACCATCGGAGTTCAGGGGAGGGGTGCGGAGAAGGGAGAGTAGGGAATGGAGAAAAACAGTTTTCAAGAATTAAGCCATTGCACTTTTGAGATGCCTATGTTCCCCCGAACCTGCTGGTTGGAACTCCTGATGCTTATTCTAGTTGCAATTGAATGGACTGGAGATCGTTGTAGCTGCACTCTTTAATTTATCCCAGGCTTTTTTCTGTATTTATACTAGTATAGGCGTGCAAACAGGAAAAGATTGGACCAAGGCGAAATTTTAATTAAGCCGGCATTTTTTGGGACATTTTGCGTTATGTTTGTTGCACAAAATTCCTGAAATTACACCCTTACAGCACATAGCGTAATTATGCACCCATTTGCTATAAAAAGTTACCTGGCCTGGCAGTTCAGGCTGGAATGTTCCCATAGGAAGCAGGGTCAAGACTGATTTGCAAATGACCGGGTCCAAACAGGGTAGGCATGGTGAGCAAAAATATTATGGATTTAACCCAGATCTGTGACTGTGAGCGAATGTTTGACAATGTTCAGCATTCCGTCCATCATCTTTTTGTGTTGCTATAGTCGCCCTTAGTGGGAAGGGTATGCTCAGACCTGGGTCCCGTGCTCACTATGCCACTGGATTACACAGCTAGCCTTAATGATAGTTGATACCCATTTGGATCAGGGTCAATACTGATTTGCATATGGCTGGTTCCAAACTGGGGTGGCTTGGGGAGCAAAAAAACTATGGATTTGATTAATCCAGATCTGTGACTGAGGGTGAATGTTTGACAATTTTCAGCATTCCGTCCATCATCTTTTTGTGTTGCTCCAATCTGAAGTTAGCACTTAAGTGTAATAAGGGAACCCAGTGTTTAGTCTATGGGAGCAATGGTAAGCCAGCTTTACTTAAACCCACTTGTCCTACTTTTTAAATACCATGCCCTAAGAGCCTTTAGGGTCTATGTTATGGTTGACACATGAGCATTGAAAAAATGGTTTAGGTATTGGCAAAAGGTTCAATTTGCCATGTTCAAAAGGGAGATTAGAACTACACTACAGGCTGCAGTGGCATGTTTTACAGTGCTACATTAGTGGATGGAAGCATCTATAGCCAATCTAGCCACATTTCCTGAATTTCCCATTAAAAAATGGAAAATGTTTTATGACCCAGTTGGTTGATTATTCCGTTTCATTCTTTGTGGTTAAAACACTTGCAGTCTTTAGAGTCAATTTTCAAATATGTAATTTATTTTCAAAACGAAAGTTCTTTAAAAAAAAAAAAAAAAAAAGTGTTTCAGGGATTTCACATATGGGTTGAGATAATTATGTTAATTCATTTTCCCTCTTCATATTCAACTTGTAATACTGACCATGGCAGAGCTGGGTTTATCACACTGGCCAAAGCCCTGCTTCTGCTTTCTTATTCTTGTTATATTTATTGTAGGACAGGTACCGACTGGTTTATGTAGACTTATCACAGCCTCAGTACAAACAAACATCAAATGTCTTGGTACTTTCGTAAACACATAAGTACAAATGGCTAGGCAGGAAAACATTTTCTCTCTCCAAACCATGGTGGTGGAGGCTATTTGTGTTAAGGCAAAAGAAAATGTTGGCAAAAGAAGAGTATGTAATAAAAATGGTGAAAGAGCTTCGTGACGGGATGTGACAGATTAGAGAAGGGGAAGCTTCTCTCTTCCCCCACCCAATGTTAATACATAAATGAAACCGAGTGAAGAACTTCTCCCCTTCGGTCAAACATAACAGGAAAATAATTGTCAAAAAATTGATCAGCAAGGAATTGTATACCTAATTGCTGCATAGGTAACTGTATTCTATGTGAATAACCCATTAGCACTGGAATTAATAATTTACCTATAATCTTGTGTGAAATAGGTCACGTTTTCTCAGTTTGTTTTTCTCAGGCTGTACTAGCCAAATGCATATTTATATATATTTTTTTAATACATCAAGGACATTTTAGATGCCAACATTGCTCATTAATTAATGTATCTTCCTTTCATGTTTTTAAGTCCTCAGACTGCAAAGGGGCCTGGCGAACATTTCTATTTGGTACCTGAACCAGTGGTAGTTCCCAACAGTCCGATCTGGTACTCAACCCAGCCTGTCAGCGAACAAGTGATGGAACAGATGTTGAGTAGAATACTTCTGGTAAAGGAGATCCAGGAATCACACGCCTCATCCCGTCTGACACTGTACCAATGAGCACCTGGCCTACTCTTCTTTCTGACCGATTGACTTACAGTTGTATAAACTATTGTTGGTAAAGCATGAGCAAGTTGTGTAGAGAATATTCAGTACGCTTTCAAGTGAGTGAATGCCTTAAACCCAATCTGTTCGTAAATGAAAGTAGACGTCTTTAAATGCGCTAACTTTTAAAATAACAAAAATGCAAATTTTTTGTATTTCATTATGTATATTGTGTTCATCTATAGTAACTTCTGGGACACAAAATGGAACAAATAAGCTAACGGTTTTAGTGCTTTGATGGGCCAATTGTAGTACCCAAACTTGTATTTCTCGTTACTTTACTTTGTCCACTATTTACACAGTTGAGTATATAAAGCAGTGTTCTTTCACAGAAAGTCTAATGGCACAAACATGTACCACGTGAGAGACTGCTTAAAATAGATGGCATACATTTGTGATGGTTAGAAACTTGCAGTGTATTATTTCATAATATATTAGTGCAATCTTCTTTTTTGATACACACACCTCTCTTGACATTCTAGTATTGTGCTTCCTTTAGAAAAGGATGATGCTTCCATTACAAGTAAACATGTAAAATCACTGACTTCAGGGCAAAGAGGAGTACAGAGGTAAACCAACATCATCAACAGTTTGTCGAGGAACTTTTGAAAGTGATGGGTTTTTCTTGACTTGAGTGTCTGGCATTGTTAGTGTAAAATGTGCCTAAGTAAGTTGTCATTACAGACTTGACACTTTATTAGTATGACATCTTTTGTGTGCATGCACAGAAGGTTTACACATTTATGCTAAGGAACTATACAACCTTACCTCAAAATCCATGAATGCTGTGCCTTAACACAATCGAGGCACTTGTATTTATTTCAGTTGTGACTGATGTCGATTTTAATTACTGGTGTTTTAGTAAGTTTACTTTTACAGAGAGATTTGTATATTTTCACTTACAATGTAAAATGGAAATCACAGACTAACAGGATGAAATTGAGTTTTGTTATCAGACTTACGCTATATTTATGGTATATTTGTTATTTAATACAAATTGAGCACTACTTTTGATTTGGAAATAAAATTGCTATGAATGTCAACTGGATATTGTACTTCAAACTGTACTTCTGTAAACCAGGAACACCAACATCCTTTATATATGTGTTGGGTTCGACTCTTTCCGATGAGTGACGATTGGATGATGTCTTAGCGATCAAGTAGTAGCTTGCTTTGCATTTTATCGATTCGTCTTACTTGTCCAGATGACTTCCCCGAGGTGCAGGAGGATCCAGAAACACACATCCAAAATTCTTTAAGCAAACTGACGTTTTGATCGAAGGGGTGGGTGAAAATCTGTAAATATTGAACATGGGTATAAGTGCCTTCCAGAATGCCCTGCTGCTGTTCAGCCAATATGGTTTTCCTAACATAGTCATCAAAATAATTGCAAGACCAGTGGAGCTCAATTGTATTAAACTGCTTAAGATATAAGGACTGAGCAGAAAAATATATGTTTGAGGCATGTGAGCTGTATATCACATGCTTTGCATACTCCTGCGATCTAGTGTTGGGTCTGGATGTTTACAAGTTGTTTTTCTTCGAAGAACTCTTCCCAGTCATGAGGTAGGTGACTCCTCCGTTTGGCGATAGTGCGCACGGACATCGACTCAATTGTTTTTTTTGCCGCCATCGGGTTCAGATGTGTATTGCTGCATACCAGTTCAAAACTTTTCTTCTAGTTCCCCTCGGTGCGCAATCCAGTCTACCCGCGTCTATATTGTTTTGGACGCTTATCCCACTTCTCCGCGTATCGTATCAGTCGACGAAAACCTCTATTTTGATTTGTAAACTTGGGGAAGGCCTTCCGGCCTAACCGCGTCTGTCCACCTCGCAGTTGATGGAACGGACTTCATTCATATTCTGCCCTTGGTGCCAGACGAAGTATTCGTGCAGATTGTTTCGATCGAAGACAATGTTCGACGTTGCGAAATGCAGAGCCAAAACGTCTTCGGTGACGGATCCGAGCACGAATTTGACGCACAAGGGGCCGAGGAAGAACAAGAAGTACTTGCATGCTTTCCAGAATTGGACTCCGAGATGGTAGACGAGTGACCACTAGGTCAACGTCCCATGAGTACTGAACACCCCTTGCCCCAAAATTCAAATCTTCAAACTCCATATTATTTCAGACCAACGAGACTGGAAGCGCAGACGAAACTGACTGACTAACGCGGACAAAACCGATCGAAAAACGCAGCTTCGAGGATAATTCAACACGGTGACAACATGATCACCTAAAACTCAGCGCACAGAAGAGACGCGCCCCCAATCGGCTCCACAATAAGCATTCAAGCGAGGATCACTCCAACTCATCAGACATAACAGTCCCCCTTCCGTCTTCCACACAGAAAAGTTTCCCCTCTATTTCAAAACGCTCCTCTCCATTCAAACCAAGGTCCTGATGAGAGGCCCAGCTAACCAAGGGTCTCGAAACGCGTAGACCTTGTATAAAGACCACAAGAACTTGAAAAATCTACAAATAAGAATCATTCATACATGTTTTTCTGAATGTTCTATTTCTGTGGTCCAAACAGAAAAGACTGTAAAATACGTTGTTCTTTTGTGTTCACTTCCTGATCAAAATAGCCTGCGTGAACGTATGAGTGGACAAGAGTGTTTGGTATGTGAGATCAGTATGTTAGTTGCGAGCGAATAATCGGTGTGGTGTAACTATTACAAACTTTTTTGTGTATTGTGACTCTTTTTTTTAAAAAAAATTGCTTCGGCAATAGGAAGGTTTAAAATATCTAAAGAAATATTATTAAATACTGATTAATTCAAGCAAAAGAAAAGTCTTTGACACTTTTTGTTTCATTCTCAAAATGTGTCCTCTTAAATAATATGGAGTTTGAAGACTTAGCGCAGTACTAGCAGTGTTACTGTTCTAATAGAGGCTCAGCTTTACTGCCTCCAGCCTACCTCCAGTTTTGGTCACGGCCAAAATTCAAATCAGCACAAGCAAAAGGCTTTGGTTCCACCCTCGCCTTCGGGCTAAGGTCGGCACCGAGAAGATGTTTCTGACGCTCTGCCTTCTGGTTCGGCACCAAAACATGCTGCTAAGCCTTCGAGCTCGGGATCGAGTCAGCCAAAATCAGGAACCGAGTGGAAACCAGGATCGAAGCCAAAAACCGCTTCGGAGTCAAATCCTTGCCACCGAAATCTAAGACGGCTTCTGACCTGAAATCTTCCACACTGAAAAGCCATTCCATCCCTGCACCAAGTCCTCAGTGCTGAAACCGAAAAATATTCCTACGAAGCAACAGGATCCGATTTTTGACGTTTCAGCACCCAAATCGGACCCAAAACAGAAGGAACTGTATATTAATCCAGATACAGGACATGTCCTTATTAAACTGCCTCAGAAGCACAAACCTCAGCCAGAGGACACACTTTATCATATTCCTTTGAAGAGGAAGAATTTTACTAACCCCTCTCCTCCTCCTCCTCCTCCTCCTCCTCCTCCTCCAACACATTCCCCTGCACCACCTTCCCCAACATTGGAGCATTTACTCATTACACCAACTAACTCTCCACCACCACCCCTTGATGATGATGATGATGATGAGGGACATGCGGGGGACAATATTTTACCAATAGATCCCTGGAAGGATTACAACACTGATTGACCCACAGATAACAACTCAAAATCTTTACCCTGCAAAGCCTTTCCCTCCTGACGGCAATGTGGGATATCTACAATTACTCGCTAGAGCTGCAGAATATCATGGAGTACAATTGCATAAAGAATCTCTAGAGGAAGATTTCTTATTTGAAATGCTCAGTAACACACAAAGGGCTAGCCAGACTCCCTATGCTCAAAGGTAGGATGAGACATGCCGATGATATTTTTAAAGACCCTGTGCATGCTTGTATTCTCACCCCCAGAATAGACCAAAGATATAAGCCTACACCCTCCGATCTAGCTTTTCTTAAAGGGCAATTACCACTAGACTCTTTGGCTGTCTTGAATTCCTATAAACGGGCCAATTCACAAACTACAGGGGATGCCCACCTCCAGACAAAGAGTCAAAACTGTTAGACTCCTCTGGTAAAAAAGTGAGAGCCCAAGCAGCAAATCATTGGTGCATTGCAAACACCCAGGCCCTGCTAGCCAGTTATGATAGAGCACACTGGGACAACATGGAGCAATTGCTCCTATATCTCCTAAATGAGCACAAAGCGAAAGCTCAGGATTTAGTGCAGTAAGGGAAGCTCATCTTCAATTCGTCAATTAGATGTGCTTTAGATGCTGCTGACTCTGCAGCTAGATAAATCAACACTATTGTGTTACTAAGGAGGCATGCATGGTTGAGGATTTCTGGTTTCAAACCGGAAGTCTAACAGTCTATTTTAAATACTCCATTTGACAAGGAGCATCTCTTCGGCCCGAAGTAGATAATTCATTGGAAAAAAAATGAAAAAATATACTGAAGTGGCCAAGTGTATGGGAGCTCTGCAGTCTCCTTCCAATCATGCCTCCTTTCAGGCAAAGGATCACACCATGTAATTCCCCCTTCCCTAACAAGCAGTGACTTGCCTGCACTTCCCCCGATCATTTAACCTGTCAGGGGGCGTTTTCTACAATTCCTCTCCATTTGGCAATCTATAATCACAGACAAATGGGTGTTAGGAATTATCCAACATGGTTACTGCCTGGAGCTTACCAACAATCCTCCAAACATTTCTCCATGCTCTTGCAAAATGTCACCAGAACATTTACACCTACTCGAACAAGAAGTCCAGTCTCTCTTGTTAAAGAAGCCATAGACCCTGTACCGTTGCAATATCAAGGGTTAGGAGTGTACTCCCTGTATTTTCTGATGCCCAAAAAGTACGGCTTCTTGAGTCCTATTCTGGACCTCGGAGAACTAAATCACTACATACTGTCAGAGCATTTCCACATGGTGACACTTCAACAAGTGCTCCTACTTCTTCAACGGGGTGACTTTGTCTACACTAGATTTAAAAGACGCATATTTCCACATTCCAATTCATCCCTTTCATCGCAAATACCTCAGATTCATGTTAGCGGGTCATCATTACCAATTCAAAGTACTACCGTTTAGAGTCACCACTGCTCCCAGGGTATTTACCAAATGCCTGGCAGTAGTCGCAGCCCATTTGAGAAGACAGCACATCCATGTCTTCCCATACCTGGACGAATAGGCTCATCAAAGCCAGCACTTACCAAAAGTGTTTCCAACTCACTCAAGCCACTATTCACTTACTGCACCAACTAGGGTTTGCAGTAAATGCGTTTAAGTCTCATCTACAGCCTTCCAACACACAAAACTACCTGGGAGCCGCAATAGATGCTCAAAGAGCTCTAGCCTCTCCCAATACAGGCAGATTTCTCAGTATTCAGTCCCTTCACACTCCGTTTCAACCCAACCAATTGTTACCAGCAAAAGTATTCATGCAACTGCTCGGTATGATGGCGTCTTGTATTGTAATTGCTCCCCATGCAAGACTGCACATGCGTCCCCTTCAAGAATGCTTAGCAAGTCAGTGGAACCAGTCGCAGGGTCAGTTGACCAATCTGGTGTTGGTAGATGGCCGCACCTATCGTTCTCTGCAGTGATGGAACCCACAAAATGTATCCATAGGGCTGCCCTTTATCGACCCAGTTCCACAGGCAGTGCTAACAGTAGACACATCGCTCACTGGTTGGGGTGCTTACCTACACAATCACACAATACAAGGGTTATTGAGTCTAAAATACAAGACTCTCAATATAAGTCACTTAGAGATTTTCAAACTCACCTCACAGGCAAAGCTGTCCTAGTGCCCACAGATAACATGACAGCTATGTACTATATACAGAAACAGGGTGGGGGGGGCACACACACTCCAACTGTCACGCCTAGCACAAGCCATTTGGAAATGAGCTATACACCACAAGATTTATGTCCTGGCAGAACATCTTCCAGGGTTAAACAAACAGATTGCAGACCTTCTCAGCAGACAGAGACAGCAAATCCATGAGTGGTAGCTTCATCCCCCAGATTCGCCTCCCCTACTTTCATAAATGGGGATTCCCTCACATAGACCTGTTGGCTACAGCTCAAAACGAAAAACGCCCCAGCTTCGCCTCCAGGTTCCCACACCCGCTCTCCAAATGGATCAACTGGTCAGGGATATTTGCCTATGCTTTTCCGCCTCTCCCACTCATTCCGCTGATAGTTCGGAGGCTCAGACAAACATCCCTCAAAATGATTCTCAGAACTCCCACATGGGCACGTCAACCTTGGTTCACCACCCTGCTGGAGCTTTCAGTAGTTCCACACCAAAAGCTCCATCTCAACCCCAGTCTCCTCTCTCAGAGCCATGAAGAAATCAGGCATTCATATTCCAAAGAACTCAACCTAGCGATTTGGCTCCTGAAGTTCTAGAGTTTGGTTATTTACAATTACCACCAGACTGTATGAATATCCTGAAAGAGGCTAGAAAACCTACTACTAGGGCATGTTATGCAGCAATATGGAAACGGTTTGTTATCTATTGTAGCAATATCAATGCCCTTGATGCTGCGGTACAAAACATCTGTTATCTCCTACACTTAGATCAATCTGGACTAGGCTACACATCCATTTGTTGCATCTAGCAGCAGTAGCTGCATACTTACAAAACAGACAACACTTATTCCTATTCAAAGTGTCAGTAATTAAGGCCTCTATGGAAGGATTAAAAAGAGTGATACCACCAAGAGTCCCACCTGCACCAGTATGGAACTTAAGATAGTCCCTATAAGGCTAATGGGTCCACCTTTTGAACCAATGCACAGGTGTTAATTACAATTCCTGTCTTGGAAGATTGCCTTTCTCATTGCAATCCCATCACTAAGGAGAGTTGGTGAACTTCAGGCACTAACTATACAAGAGCCTTTCTTTCAGCTACACAAAGACAAAGTGGTTCTTCGAACCAATCCCAAATGTCTTCCTAAAGTAGTTTCTGCTTTTTATATTAATCAATCAGTTGAGTTAAATGTGTTCTTTCCTCAACCTGATTCTGTAGCAGAACGAGCTCTACACCCACTAGATGTTAGAAGAGCTCTACTATATTAAGTAGAAAGAACAAAAGAATTTCGCAAGACAAAACAGCTTTTTGTTGCTCTTTTGCCATCACACAAAGGCAATCCCATATCTAAATCGGGAATTGCAAGATGTATCATGAAATGTATCCAAACATGCTATGTAAAGGCAAAAAGAACTTCAATAATACCCCCTAAAGCACATTCCACCTGCAAAATAGGGGCTACTATGACCTCCTTAAGAAATATTCCTTTAGCTGACATCCGTAAAGCAGCAACATGGTCTACACCGCACACATTCACCAAACCCTATTGTGTAGATGCAACCAGCTAATGTAGGTCAGGCAGTACTTAAAACACTTTTTCAAACAACTGCAAGAGCTACAGGGTAGCCACCGCTTTGGGAGCATATTGCTGTATAGTCTATGCAAAGCATGTGATCTACAGCTCACATGCCTCAAACAGATAATGTTACTTACCCCTTAAGCATCTATTCTTGGCATGTAGAGCTGTAGATTCACATGTGCCCACCCTCCTCCCCGGGTACCTATACCTTTTGCAGTTTCTTTCTTTACATACAAACGCACGGCCATCTCTATTCTAAACTTACTAACTCCATTCTCACCCTCTGTGGGAAAACAATCTAACAATGGAGTCGATGCCATACGCACTATCACCAAAAGGAAGAGTCACCTTCCTCATGACTGGAAAGACTTTTTAGAAGAAAAACAACTTGCAAACATCCAGACCCAACACTAGATGGCAGGAGTATGCAAAGCATGTGAATGTACAGCTCTACATACCAAGAACAGATGCTTACTGGGTAAGTAACATTATCCTTGTTTCTCTGTTCGGTATACTTGTACCTAAATTCATTGGGTCTATTATCATTCATTACAACAACAAATTTCTCTTTAGATGACACAATATTTTTTATTTCCAATAATAAACTGTATCGTTTAAGTCAGTTTTGGTTATCTTTTCTTTGAAAGAGGGACCCTAACAGCGATTAAATAGAGATACACGAGGTAAACTTCAAAATGTCCCAGAGCAAACAAATTCAAAATTGAAATCTGGAAGTGAATACTAAATATTAACACGTAGCCAATAACTAGGAGGGTAAGACTTAAAGGAAAAAATGCTTTTTTTCAGAAATGGGGGGTGTTAATTGAAGATGAAATTACAAAATCGTAGTAGTCCAAATACACTATTATCAATGTTTTTTTTCTGTTCAACAAAAGTTGTGCAGAACAGATTGAAGAGGTACTCGAGCAAGAGTTCTGAAAGCAATGACTTTGATGTTACTAACCCCTCACTATCTGGTGTGAATGCCAGAAAAATGCCATAAAATAATATTTTTTGATAAAGCAAATAAAAAATGTAGTCCTCTAAAGTGCACTCTTTAGTACTAGAAGTTAAACTGCTAAATTATATTGAATGCTAACAAAACAAAATTGCTTTAGGAGCCAAACAAATTCAAATTAAAAAAAAGTATGGATATTGTATTCAAGTTTTTTGTACAGATCATGAGAGTGAAATTATACCAGTCTTCTAACATACCCGTTTTTAGGTTTCGCTTACAGAAAGCTTCAGCTGTCTGTTGGCAAGCAGAACAATTGTGTGCAGTATAGAATTAGAGAGGTCTCTGTTCTTTGGTCATGTTAAATGGTGTTTTTGTCTATCTCTTATCTGGTTTTGAATCATTGGCTTGCCTCATGTTGCTTGTGTTTGTTCCTCACTAGCACGTTTTGGACTCCTTGTTTTGAATGGTTGAGATATATACTTCCACTGATGTCAATACCATGCTTTGCAGTACATGAGGGACTATTTATTCTTACTCTGTGTACTTCTCCCTGTTTGCCCTTTCTTTGAACCCCTCCCAAACAAAATGTAATTACCTTTTGCCCGCATACCCTCTTGTACAGTCAGCACTGCTTGCTGCTGTGTCAGTGGGAATCCATATTTAATAGAATTTTAATCCACTCCAAGATGGTTGCCCGTGTGTGCATGCAATCTTTACATTTTTGCTTAAACATTTTCAAAGTTGGCCACCACACGTATACACACACCTATCAGCCATTTTTGCCTCTTTATTTATTTTTTTTTAACAAACTTTTTATTATAATTATTGTCAGGGCACAAATAAATCGGTATTGTATACAAGCATTAACGGCATTCTATCCAAACATCTGTAATGTTACGATAGTTGGCGTATGGATATTACGTATAGCACAACAAAAGACAACATTCCATGTATTATAGTCCCAACTCCCCGTCATTTTCATTGTCCGATTCTCCCTCCGCCCTTATTTCTGGTGGTTCACAGATGTATCCCCTGTATTTATTCCAGGCCCCCCAAACCCTGCTCCATTTCTTAGGGCAGCCACGATTGATAAATACTGCTTTTACGGCCACCATGGCAGCATCGAGATCCCCACACCAGGCGGTGAGTGATGGTGACTCTCTCACACCCCACCTTTGTGCGATGTTGCGCTTCGCTATCATTATCCCCAATGTGGCCCACTCCTGTGCTGGGCGGGAAAGATCGTTCGGTTCCCATACATTTAGTACACATCTCCTAGGTTCGGGAGCTAACGACACCTCCACCGCCTGTGATATGGCCTCATCACTTTTTAACCCAGTACTCCATTATCCTGGGGCACTCCCACACAGTATGAAAGAATGTACCCGCCTCCCCACATCGCCTAAGGCAGTACGGGTGTGGTGCAGATCCTATTTTGTGGAGAGTGTGTCTCGTGTAATAGGTTCTATGTAAAATTTTAAGCTGCACTAGTTTAAGTCTCGAGGGTATCCCCACCTCCCGCGGGGAGGCCAACACCTCCCTCCATTCGGAGTCTTCGAAATCACCCACATCCCTGAGTGCCACGTGCGGGTCAGGTAAATTGTTCACTAATTTTCGGTAGGTATGGGAAGTAGCCCGCTTATACATACAATCTGTCAATAGCCTATCCTCCAGAGGGGTGGTCTCAGGAACTTCGGTGCCAGGTGGCAGGACCGCCTGTAACGCATGCCTGATCTGCAGGTATCTAAAGCTCTCAGAGGGCGCCAGTTCATATTGCGCTTAAAGGTTTTCAAATGTAATGACTCCCCCCCCCCCCCCCCCCCCCCCCTTATGCCACATATTGCCCACCGTAGATATACCAATTGCGTCCCACTTATCAAAGCCCTTGCAATGCCGCAAACCACCAAGCCGCTGCGTATCCCACAAAGGGGTGAGTTGGGTTATCATTCCCTTCCATCCTAATTTAGCGTGTGCGTCATGCCATAGGTTGACAGTCTGCCTTGTGGTTCGAGTAGCACTGGTGTGCGCTTCCTGTTATAAAGTGCAGACATCATGCCATCAACCCCAAGCCCATACCTATCTGCCTTGAAAGCGGGATCCGCCTGCAGAGCGTGGATACACTGATTGATTACTTTCAATTGGGCCGCCCAGTAATAAAGCTGTATGTTGGGCAGTGCAATGCCTCAGTCGTACCACCCTCTAGTTAATTTACGCTGTGCTATGCTTTTGGGTTTGTTCCCCCACAGCAGCCCGGAAACCTGAGCCGCTATTTTTTTAAAGTAAGCAGGTGGCACGGAGTACGGCGTATTTTCAAGAGGATACAAGAATCGAGGCAGCACCATCATTTTAAAAAGCGCTGCCTTCCCCAACAGTGTCAGGGGCAACGCCCCTCAATGAGTTGCATCTCTTTTTAAACGTTCCAGGGGCGGCATGTTGATTTTTTTTTTAACAAATTCGTCCGGGTCCGCCGTGATATAAAAACCTAGATACTTGAATGCGTCCTCTGAGATCTGCAGTGGGCAGTCCTGTGGAAGTTGCGGTGGCGGGCCCTGGTGCACAAAAAGTATCGACTTGGACCAATTTATAGTGTAGCCTGATGCCCGACCAAACTGGTCACATGTATTCAGGAGTACCAAAATGGATCGCCTAGGGAAGGTCAAATAAAGTAAAATGTCATCCGCATACAGCGAGATGCGGTCTTCCCATTCTGCCGTCCAGCGCAGGCTTCGGATCATGGGCTCCCACCTGATCCATGCCGCTAGTGGTTCCAAGACCAGCGCAAACAAAAGCGGCGACAGCGGGCAGCCTTGATGCGTGCCCCGGGACAGTGGGAAGTCATGGGATATATGCCCATTAGCCGCCACATGGGCCAGTGGCTTTGTGTAAAGAAGACGTACCCATGCACAGAACTTTGAGCCAAAGCCCAAATGCGTCAGTACCGCGAACAGGAAGGGCCATTCCACCATATCGAACGCCATACGGACGTCCAATGACGGAATTACTGCTGGCTCCTGAAGATAAGGTTTGTGGGCCATCACTTTGTGCAAATGCCTCAAGTTCAATGCCGTGTTCCTATTAGGCATAAATCCGGACTGGTCCGGGTGAATCAGGGTTGAGGTGCGGGGGAAGCCTGAGCGCAAGGATCTTTGCCAGTATTTTAGCTTCAGCATTGATTAAGGAAATGTGACGGTAAGAAGCAGTCCTCCGGGGGTTTTCCGGGTTTCGGGATCGTCCCCTCCGTGGCCAGGTGCTGATCCTGCGGAAGTTCGCCTGTCTTCAGACTATCGCAGTACATATTTAGCAGGTGTGGGGCCACCTTCCCCTCCAACCTTTTGTAAAGTTCCATGGGGATACCATTAGGTCCTAGTGCTTTCCCAGATTGTAAGGAGCCAATCGCAGCCTCTAGCTCGTCGGTCGTAAGGTCTGCCTCTAGTGTAAAGGCCATTTCCGGTGTAAGTTTGGGCATTGCAATATCTTTTACATAGATCAATGCCTCTTCCACTGACATCTCCGACAGCGATGTGTACACCTGCTGGAAATGTTGTGCTAGCATGTGCACTATGGCACGTGAATCAGTCTCTTTCAAATTATGCTTCGTTTGAAGCTGCGCTATCCACTTTGTCTCGCTCCCTTTTATCGAGCCACGCCAGAAGCTTCCCGGCTTTATCGCCGGTCTCGTATATCTTATGTCTCGTAGCCGAAAGTCTGAGTTTAGTCGCCTCCCCCAGATGCTCCCTATATAGTTGCTGTTGGAGGCGTAAGTTTTGGGCCGTGGCGGGAGTTGGATTTTGAGAATGCTGAGCGTCAGCCTTCTGTAGTTCCGATTCTATAGCAGTGAGTTCCCGCTGCCGTTCTCGTCTATACCCTGTTACAGAGGCAATGGCCTGTCCTCTGAGTACGTTCTTATAGGCCTACCATAGGTTGGTAGGAGAGTGGACCGATGCAACATTTTCTTGGAAGTAGTGTTGTGTCGTGGTGAGCATAGATTTCATGATCTTGGGAACCCGCAAGTATCCAGGGAGTATGGGAAAAATTTGCCGCCATCCCCCCAGGTGATACGTGCACGTTAAGATAATTGGTGAATGGTCTAAAATACCCCTAGGTCGAATTTCAATTGTGTCCACATGTTTGAGGCTTTCTGGGGATACGAGAAAGTAGTCTACTCTAGACAAGCTGTTATGTACCCCTGATTGAAAAGTAAGTTGGCATGCCATGGGATGGCGATGCCGCCAGACGTCAGTAAGCCTTAGTGCTTCCATAAAGCTCCCTAGGTGTGACACTCCCGAAGTCCGCTCCCTCACAGGGTGTTGGTCTACGGTCCCGTCAACCACGGCATTAAAGTCTCCCCCAATCAATAGCTCTCCATCCGGGAGATCGAGGAGGAAGTCACCAAGGGCTGGAAGCGTAACTGCCTGTAGCGCCGGGGGAACATATACTGATACTATATTGATAGGGTGTCCTTCCCACTGACCTACTAGAGCCGCAAAGCAGCCGCCCGTGTCAGTCTTCGTTCTGTGTATTATGAGTGGTGACTGTTTTCGTACTAAGATACCCACCCCTCTGGACCCTGACAAACTCCGAGTGGGCAACCATCCTGAACCCCCACCTGTCTAACGCCCGACATGCAGTACCAGTGAGGTGCATCTCTTGCAACAGGACTACAGCCGAACACTTAGTTTAAGACACTGTAATACCAAACCTCTTTTAATTTTATCCCTGAGGCCGTGTACATTCCACGTAATTAGTGATTGGGACTTCACCTGTGTGGTAGAGATCTGCCCTCGCTCAGATGGCTGCAAGTGTGATGTTGCCATAGTTGTTGGAATGTGTAATCATTAGAACGGATTCACGTGAGCAGTGCAATTGCCAACCCTCATTGGAAAATGTGCCATGCCTGAGTGCCTGCGCACAAAATGCTAACAAAAAAAAAAACTAACCACAACAACGTACCCATACCCTTCACCCCCCTCCCTGCCTCCCTGCTAGACGGACTTAAAACTACCCGCCACCCCAACTTTGCAGAGCGCTTCATACCCAATCCCTGTAACAGTACTTGCGTTTAGGGGGTGAGAAGTCTGAGGAACGCCGTAGTCTATCCCCTCCTTGAAGACCATTGTTCTTTCAAACCTTACTGTAGCTACCGTGCAGATCCTACACCCGGCCCACCCTCCCATCAGATGTGGACGATCACGATAATCAGATACCATCCAGTGGCGTGTCCATTACTTTGCTATTGGCTCCCCCTGATTATGTCCTTGCAGATCCGCGTGATCCGTGTGAGCCATGTTCCTCTTTGTCTTCAACCTCCGACCTGTGCGTGTTGTCTTCTTCCTGCGCTCGTCCATGATCCCTGGGGTCTTCCTCCACCCGTCGCTGTTGCTGGCGCCTCTCAGATCGCTTGTGTCCGTCCACTTGTCGCCACCCCTCGAGCCAGTCATTGGCCTCTTCAGGATGATCAAAGAACCAAGTTTTGCCATCGGCTACGACTCGTAACTTCGCCGGGAATAGCACGGAATAGGTAATTTCTCTGCGCCGTAGATCCTTTTTGATCTCCAAGAAGCTCCTGCGACGTTTGATAACTGCAGCTGTGAAGTCCGGAAAAAAGGAGACCACAGAGTTTTGGATGCGGAGCGGCGGGACCACTCTCGCTGTTTGCAGTATGGCGTCCCGGTCACGGAAATAGAAAATTCGGGCCAGTACGGGTCTGGGAGGCACTCCTGGCTTAGGCTTGCCGCCTGGTACCCTGTGCGCCCTTTCAACTGAGAAAAAGGTGGATAGCCCCCTTGGATGGAGTCGTGTCTTAATGAGTTCCTCAACATATAGGTCCATGGCCGGGCCCCCTTCACTCTCAGGAATGCCCGTGATTCGGACGTTATTTCAGCAAGAGCGCCCTTCCTGGTCGTCCAGCTTCGCCGCCATTATTTTATTTTCGGCCTCCAGGTGGTTAACTTTTGAAGCAATGTGGCCGTGTCCCCAACCAGGGTTTTTGTTATTTGTTCCACTTCCGTGACCCTTGCGGTCATTTTCTGGAAATCAGCCCGCAGGAAGGATACATCTGTATGAATGGTGTCCACTGTGGACTGCACCTGAGTGAGAGCGACCATAATGTCGTCGAGCGTTACTTTATTCGCTCCCCCGTTGTTCTGCGCTTTTTTTTCATAGTCTCTGCGGTCCAGCAGAACCGGTGATTCCTTTGTGTAAGCGTATTTGTCCAGTTTGCCCTGGGTGTTTGTGCGCCGGCCCCTGCCCCCCATATTTGCATGGGGAACTTTACCTCGGTCGGTAGTCGCCGCTGCCAGCCGCGGGCTTTTCCTTCCCCGCGCGGCCCGTCTGGTTTCCTGCCATGGAGCCACCTGATATCCGTTGAGGCAGAGGGCCACACCGTCAGTAGACATGTGGATCCCGGGGGCCGCCACACTCAGCCGAACATCCACCACCGGCCACCCCGGTTACGCAAGCAGTCAGCACGTCGGTAGCCTTGATCCCATCCAAGAATCCCCAGTGCAGTGGGGCAGGTCTACAACTTGCTCCAGGCGCCGATTAGGGCAGCTCCTCCCGGCGCTAGCGCCCCCTGGCGCGGTTCTAGGAATGGCGGCTGAAGGCTGTCCCGGGCCGCACTGTACTCCCCAGGTGCCGTCGTTCAGAGTCCACGACCACTCGAGTGGCTCCCATCAGGAGGTTCCAGGCAGTTGGGGCTGTGTCCCCCAGAGAAGGAGCAACTGCTACTGGGGTTCCCTGGTAGTGGAGGGCCAGGTTCCCGCCGGGCTCTCCAGTCCTCACTCAGCACCAGGCAGGTGCTCACACCTCTCTCCCGCGATCCGCTCCTCCCCGTCATCTGTCTCCGGAGCTCGGATCCGAGTCAATCCCGGGCGGGCAACGATCCACCGCAGATCCTAGTATCAGCCGGCAGCACGATCATCCGCCTCCACAGTCGCGCGACTGCTTAATCAAAAGCCAGCGTCGCAGGCAGTCCCCCGATGTCTGCCCCACAGTGCCGGAGCCTCGTGGGGGGGGGGGGAAGCAGAGGGAGACCAGCACATCAGCCACCTCCGTTAGTGTCGGCCGCTGAGTCCGCCGGCTGCGCTCCTCAAACCATCAGCAGAGCGCCGTCCGCCGGACCCGATATTCAGGCCAGTCCCCGGCTTCAACTGCTCATGTAGGCCGCCTCGCGACGTCCGATCCCACTGGCGCTCCGGTGGGGGCTTACGCCCAGAGGGTAGACAGATTGGGACTCCGGTGTTTCTGGTCCGTGTTGGCGGTCTTCAGGGTGCAATATGTGCACGGATTGTGTGGCGGATTGTTATTTTTGCCTCTTCTTAAAACAAAAGAGAATACATTCCAAGATGGATGCTGCATACATGGCGTTTATCTGGAGGAAAAAAAGCTTTATCAAAGCCATTGGCGAGTCATGGACAAGACCCATTGGCTTTGCCAGTGTTTCTAACATTCTTTTTCAGTCGATGCCTTACTAAACAAAGTGCAATCAATAATATAATGAAATTAACAGAGGACATAACCAAGTAAGCGGCAAGGACTAATTAAATCAATTCTTTACCATAAAGAGCCCTGAACACTGTTCATGTTTAGTAAGTAACCTCTTTTGGATTTCCTTTTCTTTGAATCTATTTTTTTCATTCTTTTTTTTGTTAATAGTTTTCATTTTGAGGTATATTTTGGCTTCTTATTTTAGTGATCTGCACAAAGTGTTTATTTTGTTTCTTCTATCACCTGCCATGTATAATGCACAGGTTGAAGAAAAAAATCCCATGTAGAGTTCTGACAAGTGTTAGAAGATTAAAAGTCAAACATGGAGCTTGCAGAAAAAGCTTAATTTTACAAGAAAATAATTAGTTGCTAGGGGGCCTTTCACCTGGCAAAGAGGCTCTTATTACCCCGTCAAGAAACACACTATAATCACATCTTGGTCCTTAAACAGCTGAGTTGCGCAGTGACTTTCATCTGGCAGTTCATGACCTATTTGCAGAGAACAGCCTATTCCAGGCCCTACTTTATGCCGAGACCTTTCTGTCCTCTCTTTGTAGATGTTGTGTCATTTCTTTGCAGCACTGGTTGTTCTTGCCTCTACACATAAGAGTTCCAGATCCCTTTTGAGAAGAAGGTTTGATGTAAATTTAAGGGCCCACAATAATAATTAATGTGGAAACAATAGACTTGTTACTTTGTTGTCAAATAGGAATTCTATCTTGGGTGGATTAAGCTTCAGGTAGGCTCCGGACATCCTGGTCTGGATGATTTGCAATGTTTGAGACATTGAATGTGTTAAGCAGTGGAAACTTGCAAGTAGACTTGTGTATCATTGGTATATTGCTGAATCCTGATGCTGTTATCTGTCATCAGAGCACCAAGTGGCTTCATGTAAATGTTCAAGGTGACTGTATAGAGCCCTGGGGGCCTCTAAATGTGATAAGCTTCTTTTGTGACCTGGAGGTGCCCATTTGAACAATCTAGTGTTGGTTGGAAAGGTAGGAGGAGAACCAGTGAAGGACACTGCTGGTGAATCCCATTCACGACTCAAGGGTGCATATGAGGGTGGGATGGTTGACTGTGTTGAAGGCAGCTGAAAGGGCCAGCAATATCGGTAAGCAGGGGGTCATCTTCATCTGTGGTGAAGAGGGTATCGTCTGCAAAGTGCAAGGTGGCAGTGTGATCTGAAGCCAGAATAGTAGTTGTGCAAGAGATGGTTAGCATCAATGTGATTTTGGAGTTTAACATAAACTGCTTTTTCATTGGCCTTGTCGAAGAATGGTAGGGGAGTGATGGGAAGGTAGTTGGCAAGGGCATCAGGGTCTAATGTAGGTTTCATTGAGTGACCTGATCTGGCCAGACTTGAGCGCTTCTGGGAAAATGCCTTGAGGGAGGCATTTGCAATGGTAATGTTAGGTCAGAGAATCCACAGAAAGAGAGCTTTGATCGACATTTTAAGACATTATCGTCATAGCTGGCCTTGGGGGACTTGAATAGGTCATCCAGATCATCTAGAGATAGGGCTTTGAAGGCTAACCGTTGCATAATTCAATGGGAATGTTTGAATGTGAGAAATGTAGTAGGCGTTATATCGTTGGTGTGCTGCCTGGTATTCTGTATGTTTTTCAATGAAGAATAGATTAATCCATTGTGCTTTTCTGTTGAGTGAAGAATAGGTGTGTCTTGTAGGCGGTTGATGCAGTGCTGTATTATCTTGAACAGCATTCTGCTTCAGTGGATGGCTTCACTGATGGTATATTACTTAGCTTTGGCTGAAGTGATGAGCAGTCTGCATGTTGCAGGTCCTTCAGTATCAATAGTTACTCTGGAGTTCGTTTTCTTCAATTTTCTTTACTGTCTGCAAGGTCTTTAGCATGCCAGGTTGCACAAGTCTTTGGCTTGCACTTGCGTGTTCTAATTGTTGCATGGATGTTCACATAGTTTTTCCAAAAATTGTTGAAGTTCTTTAGAAGGGTGTTGGCATCGGACATGGAGTTGAAGGAGTGAGAGATGAGTTCAAGCATAAAGTTGTTTATGGGTATGTCTTTTAAGGATCTGAAGGTTTTGTTTAATCTTTTGTGTTGACCTTAGTTTGTTGGTAGTACACTGAGTAGGTTGATAGGGATGGCAGAGTGGTCAGGCAAATGGAATGGGTGATTAGCATTATATTGTTGGTGATTTGAGAAGACAAGTGTATTGGTTTTGTGAAATGAGTTCCGTTATTGAGTGTATCAATGATGATGAAGAGGGTGTCTTTTTTTTTTTTTTTTTTTCTTTTTTTTTTTTTCTTTTTTTCTTTTATAGCTTGCATTGTCTTGGAGGCGAAAGTCACCCAAGAGGGTGCTGTGGGCATGTCAGATGGACGAGGTGGTGAGATCTGAGAGTTCATCAGGGAAATCCCTGTTCTGGTCATTAGACTAGATAGAAGAACATCTGAGTTTCAGAGAGGGGGAACTGGCAGATCAGCAACTCCATTGAGTTACTTGCTTGTCTTGTGTGCAAAACCAGGAGGACTTAAGGATGACAGTGAGGCACCACTCCCTTCTTATGTATGCAGGCAACACAATGGATGCTGTAACCTGTGAAAATATGGACGTCTATGATTGTCAAAGATGTGGTGAATCATATTTCTGTGATGTAGAAGACGTCATACTTGTGGAGTAAAGGCGAGCAAGCATTCATGATTTGGAATGTATGTTCAGCAGTTTGATGGTGTGTGATAGTGGGATGTGTATGTAGTTTCAATGCTATGTGAATGCCTGGTTGTCTACTTTCCCGAACCCCAATACGATTGAGAGTTGCACATGTGTAAAACATGGTTGGTTAGAGAATGTGCTAAACAAGAAATGAAAAACGTTTTCTTGACATGCAGCATATACAATTTCTGCCTTGCATTGGGGTAGGAGACTCTAAATATGCCAAGACTTATGTATTGCAATATTCAGTGCTGCTGTATAATTGTGTATCTGGGGCTGCTGTGTAATTGTGTATAACTGGCAGAGTCCCAAAATGAAGTCTTGAAGAGCAAAAGCATGGATTTTGAAACATCTGAGTGCCATATATATAAAACTTTAAAAAAAAAAAAAAAAAAATGATTAAGTGCATTTATTTTAAAAAGTATATAATGTTGGGGTGTGACACCCCCATCTGGTTGGTCTCTGGTGCCTGGACTCAGACCGCGTCTCCAAGGTGTATGAGGACAATCATAACATGAACCCCAAGGCGCTGCAGGAGTGTCTCTTGAAGCTCCTTGTCACTTGATGGTGGTCACTTCCACGCCGTTCTAGGTCTTAGTCACAAGGAGGCTCCCCAGTCTGTTGGCGGACCCATTCCAGGGACTTGACATTGTGCTCATCCATGTCATAAGTCCCACAAGAAGTCGAAGAGCTCTTTGACTTCGCTGCTCCAGTCCTGGTCATCAGGCGAGGAGCGGGAACCGATTTCAATTTAGGCCTCTGAGTCCACTCCATGCCTCCCTGAGTTTCCTGCAGCTGCAGCAACCCCCGCCCAACTATGTTTATTTTATGAGGCTGTGCAGCAAATTATTCGGTGCCCCCATGTATTCAGCGAGTGCTCCTACTGGATTTCTCCAAGAAGGTCTGCTCTCTTAGCCAATCGGATCCCCTCTATCTCCAGTTCTGGATCCGGAACGTCTCTGATCGTGATACCGCGATCTTCTCTGAAGCCCGTTTCAGCGACAACGTTCTCAGCACCCATTACAGGCAGATCGGTGTTGCCCAATGTCAATGAGCTTCTAAGTCTGAGCCAGGTCCCCTTTCTTCGACGGCCCCTGTGAAGAGTATGATTGGGGTGAATCTGAAAATCCTTATGGTTACGAGAACCCCTTAGATGGATAACTGGTACAAGGAACTGGTGGATGCCAGTGGTCTGGACACCTCCCCTGACACTGGCTTAGTGGCTCCTTCTAGTGTGACTACGTGTGGCTACGTGTTAGAAATGGGATTTCTGGTTGGCTAGGGCTTGCGCCAAAGCCAGGCAGAAACCACCACTCTAGTCAGGGCTGGGGAGTTACACGCCAAAGATAACCCCTGCTCACCCCCTTGGTAGCTTGGCACAAGCAGTCAGGCTTATCCCGGAGGCAATATGTAAAGCGTTTGCGCGCGCACCCAGCAACAACACCCAAGGCCCACCACAAAGGAAACTCCACACAAGATATTATATTAAAATAGCCTTTGTATTATACCAAACACATTAGATAATATTCACACAATTTACACTGTGCCAACTGGCACTGGGAGAATTTTACAAGGGACTATTTACACGGGACAGGGCCACATGGGCCACTGTCAGAATTGGCACAAATCACCAAGTGTACATGTAGAACATAACACAAATTAGCACTGTAGAACACAACCAGTAACTACTGGCGCAATAATGACCTCAGCGTCATCACACTAGCATCAGGTATAAAACCTATCCTGCATCCATCACAGGGGCATAAACACATTATGCAATCTTCTCATTGGTCGAACGCATTAGACCTAACCACCTACGTATACCTACACTAGGGGCGTATATCGCACAGAGAAGTACAATCTCCCTAACACCAACCTAAACAGGTAAAACAACCTCCTAGGCAGAAATGACCACATTTAGAGGTATAAGACACAGGGTGCGCAAAACATGCTATACACAGTACATTATCTAGCACCTAAAGCATGAACACAGGGTGCGCAAAACATACTACACCGTACATTTCCTAGCACCAAATCACATTAGAGTCCAGGTTACGCCAGAACCTAAACGTAGCAGCTGCCCACTACTTGCTGGGCAGCTGGGGACAAGGCAGGGCCTAAACGCTGCAGCTGGCACTAAGTGCTGCGCAGCTGGGGAAGGCAAATAGCGGCAGGGGGCTCTCATTAGCCCTTCAGAACAAACTGCGCCAATCCTTGGAGCCCTCTAGGCTCTTGGAATACTGCCAGAACGGTGGAGCCACCTAGGCTCTAAAAACAACATGCCCCCATAGCGTTGGAGCCACAGAGGCTCTCAAACAATTATGGCCATCGTGGGAGCCACACGGGGCTCTGAGCAATGTGTCACTGTTGGAGCCATACGCTCGGGAAATCAATGTGCCCCCTTTGTTGCAGCTGACCCCTGCAAGGTGGGGCCGCTGGAGAGCAATGCCCACAGGGGCGGCACGGGACCTCAGGAACCCCCCCCCCCCCCCCCCCCCCCCCCCCCCCCACCGGGGAGTGGGCATTTAGCAATAATGGTGGAGCAGCCTGAACTCTGGCGGGACCGCTCGGGATCGGGCCTCGACCGGCACCACCCCGCCCCCTTGAGCCCTCACTCACCGGCTCTGGGGGCAGCTTCTTCTACTCCGGTCTCCGCTCTTCGAACGGGGCTCTGGAGACAACTCTGGGCATAGGCAGGGCTCCCCTCGGCACACGGGAGCCCTGCTCAAGTAGACGCCGCTACTACAGACTCGAGCGGCATCCAGACCGGCGGGGTGGGCTCCCGCAGGCCTCCACACGGCTTCACTTAGACGGCGGCGATTCCTCTTTCGGGGCTCCCCACAGCTCATGGGAGCCCCGCAAATCTCGCGCCGCTTCACCGATGCCGCGGGCGGGGCTCTCTCACTTCTGAGAGCCTCGCTGGCGGTGATGGAGGCTGCCCGCTCCGGTCACGCTTCACCCGGTCCCCCTCCTCGGGACCGGGACTCAGTTCAGGGGTGCCTTCCCCCTCCTCGGCTACGGGGGAAGGCGGAAGTGTGGTGCGCGAGGCTCCGGGCTTGCCTCACGTCGCGCTGCTCCGCCCACCACCAGGCGGGACTTCATGCACTTCCGGGTTGCCGCAGGCAGTGCGGCGGCCCGGTCTCCTTGGCAGCAGTACGGGGTAGGCTCCCGCAACGCAAATACCGCAGTAAGCGGGGTGGGCACCCGCGACCGCCGCCAATATGCGGGGTGGGCTCCCGCATTAATAAAAACGAACCAGGCAACATGCGGGGTGGGCACCCGCCATTAAAGACCAAATAAGCGGGGTGGGCACCCGCGTCGGCTGATATCACGGGGGAATCCCTACGCTGGGGATTCCCTCTACACAGACGGCAGCGCATCGCTGCGGAGCTCCAGCGCTCCTATGGTGCACATAAAGCAATATAGCGCTCCCAGGGCGCTAGAAGCCAGGAAAAGAGATAAAGCGCCCCGCAGGCGCTTGGACAGCAACCTAAAGGTCCTGGAGACCTCAGGGGGGCAATGTAGGGCCCAGGGGCCAGCACACAGGGCCCTCCAGCAAGGAGGCAGCCTCCATGGCAGTCCCTCCTGGGCCCCACCAGCAGCAAGCCCCCTCCTGTTAGGATCCAAAGCAGAACCAGGTGCTAGAAACAAAGTCCTTGAAGTCCATCAGGCATCCAGGGGCTGGGCAGGGCCCAGGGAGGCAAGCCTTCCCCTGGGCCCCAGCAGCAGCAAGCCCCTGGCAGATTCAAGTCAGAACAAGAACATTTTCATGGGGTCACAGCCCCTCTTTTATACACCAAATCCTTTGTTCTCAAAGGTGCAGGGAAGGGGCGAACCAGATACAACTGGTTCCTGAGCACTTTGTTTTGCTCAGCCCCTCTCCCTATTCACAGCACAGGCCAGGGTCATCAGTCGCACCACAGGGGGCGGAGCCAGCATTGTGTGGGGAAAGCCCAGCCCTATTCAGGTCCCAGGTATACTCCTCCCACTCATCAACATGCAGCTCTCCACCCACCACTGGGGCAGACCCATCCTGACTCCTGGGGCCAGGCACACCAGCCAATCACACGCCAGGCAGTCACTGCACATTTATGCCAGCGTCTAGAAGTGGCACTTCTACACTAGCTACATGGATGCCGCACACATCATCGCGCAGCATTTCATCACACGAGTCCGTACATACCAAACTCGCACCTGCACTCCCCACGCATCAGGAACCACCAGGGACACGTACATTCCCCCATGCATTCCTATGGGAGGGCAGGCCAACCTCACTCAACCACACAGAGCGCACGCGCTTTCCACTGGGACACAGTGTGAAAGCGCCTAGAGGCCTAAAACCACTAGTACAACACAGGAAAAAGGGTAGGATACTGCAAAAAGTTCTAGGGGTGAACTTGCCAGAAGGGCCAAGTCCAACACTATGGAATAAGGGGCTACCTATGCCATGGTAGTGAGAAGAGTGGCTAAGGTCCTGGACCTTACACTGCCCTCAAAGGCAGTCAAGACTAATATCTTAACAGAGGAGCATCAGCCGGAAATCGCCCTTACAGAACCTCCCCTCCCCTTTAATGAAGCCCTTATAGATGTCCTACTTTCGATATGGGACAAGCCCTGCACAGGGGCTCCTGTACACAGGACAGTTCCCCAACACCATCGCTCCACACCCGGGGGCCCAGCTTTCATCAACCCACCCCTCACACTGGAGAGTCTGGTTGTCTAGGCTTCCACATCCAAAGTTACCCCTTACCAGAGTTCTCAAGAAGATCAGGACTGACCGGTCCAAAGTCATTCTTGGAGCTCCAGATCGGGCATGTAGAGTATGGTATCCCTAACTCCTGAGAATGAGCATTGGTCCTCCCATCAGGTTTCCCATTTGGGAGGATCTACTGTCACAGCAACAGGGCAGGGCCGTGCAACCAAACCTGCATGCCTCGCCTTCATGTATGGAGATTGAGCGGTGGCAGTTGACAGTTTTCGACCTCCTTACAGAAGTCTGTGATGTCTGGCTGCAGAGTTTTTACCAACCTATCCATCCTCCCGGCTCTAAGAACAGGTTTCTCTGCGTAGGGTTTCCTTTATAGGTCCCTAGTGTCTACACTTTGTCGTGGCTTTGTGCTTCTGACACAAAAAAGTAATGAAAGATAAGTGATGTCTATTTCGGAGGGTGGTACCTGTATAGGCACCGCACGCGTCACTTCCAGGGCATACAACGATGAAGCGGAGCTAAAAGACGCCAAATGGCCACACACAGAATTACTGATCAGAATTTCCAGAAACAATGTGGTGCCTTGGGAATGTTCTTAGTTAAGGAATCCGTGGGTACATAGTCATGTTTGTTTATGCACTACTTAAATACTTTACACAGTATCTTTGTTTTGTGTCATGTTACCAGTGATTGAAAATAGGATCATTTTAATTTGTGTGAAATCTACCAGGAGGTGGCCTTATCATTTTAGGTGGACACCTGTCCACCCCAAATAATGATCCACTTTTCTTACCAAGCCTTAAAGGTCTAAAGGGATCTCGTTGCACTAGTAAGACACTAGATACAGGCTTTCATCAGATGACAAATACCCAAGCATGAGATGCAGAGGCCTGCTGCTGCAAACGGCCAATGGCACAATGCAATAGCTTATGCTGAGGAATGAGCTACCTAACCAAAAGCAAAGAAATTGTTGGGGGGTGGACTTAAAATACTATATCCCAAAGAAAAGATGAAGAATAATGACTAGGCCTTGCTAAAGAAGTTACATTGGTGTGAAAAAAGCAAGTTCCAAAACACACTGATGGGTGGGCAAAATGGAACAGCGGTAGCAGCTTAATTAAAGTAAGAAAATTGCCTTTTTTAATTATTACTACCAGGCTTGACTGTAAAGATCCAATCTGAAAGAGACTATTAGTTATAGATTCCTTACCTTAGAATTAAGCGTCAGACTGGATCCGGAGAATTTTTATTCAGCACCACCCCTGCGTGTCGGTCGGTGGCGTCAGTCGACTCCGCGTTCGTCTTTGGTGTCGTGGTCACCGTAATGACGTTGCAGTATCTTCGACGCCGCCTCTGCGCGCTGACGTCCGTTCTTTACACAACATTCCAAGCTAGAAGCGCAGAGCCACACAAGACACTGACCACTGGTGCACACAACTAGGGCCCTAAAAGGGAGTCCCTTACGCTAGAAGGTCACCGCAAACCCAGCATATTAACAGTGCTCTACTTTGAATTGGGGAAACAAAAACTCTTACTGTTTACGAGATTGATTTGGTGTTACTGTTTTTCGTCACTTGAGCTGGTATTGAGCTTGAGAACACCTTCCATTTCAATTGGATAATTGACTTTTGGTATCAATTTTTATCTTTTTATAGTGTGTAAACAGTACATTTTGTGGTCTCTTATCTGGCAGGAAGATGCTTTAGATTTTCTATGTGTATCTGCATTTTACATGTTGGATACACAAATACAAGGCCTTTGGATTGACAGGTAAGCCTAACCATGTATTTAGCAGGTAGTGAGAAAAGGAAGGGAGATATTTTGGCAACTTACAGACGCTATGACTGGCCTAACGTTTTTGTCATCGGGATCATATGAGAAAAGCGATCTTCTCCAGGGAATCTCTTTGTAAAGGAAGGTCCCTTAGAGAGCAGGTGAAGCTCGGTGAAAGGAACCTGACTGACCCCCACCAAAGTTATCTTAAAATGTACTCAAATGTTGTTAAGAGATAGTTGCTGCTGTAAGATGCACACATTGATACAATTAGGAATGTGTGTGAGAATTCTACTTTGAGGGTTAGAGAAAGTCACCAAAAACTACAGTGTGTAAACCTATATGGTAAGGTTCCCAAGGTAGGATTTCCCTGTGATTGAACAAACAGAGCTTTCAAACAGACCTCCTGCTCACAATATATATATATATATATATATATATATATCTCCTTTGGCCACTTAATGCATACAATGCGGAGGCAAAGATGCAATTAAGGGACCACCAGTGTTATTCAAAAGTACCCCAAAGTAACCTGGTAGAGGTAAAACACAAATTCCTAAAGGTTCTTGCTCGCTGGAGAGGGTTGGGACTGTTAACCCATGCAGAGTATCTATTTATGAAGATAGAGCATCCTATCACCCCCATCCTCTATTTAGTTCCAAAGATACACAAAGATAGGGAAACCCCACCAGGAAGATCCATAATATCGGCAATTGGGAGCTTATTCGAACCCACATCCAGATACCTTGATTCTTTCCTTCAGATATTTTTCAAATTACTCCCGGCATACATTCAGGACACCAGAGACTTCCTGAAGAGCAAGTTACTTACTTTCGGTAACGATATATCTGTAAGAAACATTAGTTAGTTAGATTCCTTACCTTAGAATATCCCCAGGCGTCAGGCTGGATCAGGAAAGATTTTTCGTCAGCAATACCCTTGCGCGTCACTAGGCGTCGTCTGCGGCTCCGCGTGCGTCGTCGTGATCGCTGGGATGACGTCGTCGGAGTACTTAGACGCCGCCCTCGCGTGCTGATGTCAATTTTTGTACATGGCTTTACGCGCCAGGAACGCAGAGCCATGCAAGAGACCGACACTGGTGCCATGAATCTAGGCCCTGAAAGGGATGACCTTAACCCTAGATATCAGTTCGCAGAACGGGGAGGATGGGTGGGGCGGTAAGGAATCTAACTAATGTTTCTTACAGATGTATCGTTACCAAAGGTAAGTAACTTGTTCATCTGAATGAAACACGTTAGTTAGAGTCCTTAGCTTAGAATAGATACCCCAGCAATACCAACCTTGGTGGTGGGTTTGCGAACCAAGATCACACCAGGAAGTCCTGGAGAACGAAACGGCCAAATAAGCCGTCTCTCCGGACTTGGCTGTCCAGGCAGTAATGCTTGGCATGCTTGGCAAACGTGTGCAGCGACGCCCACGTTGCTGCCTGACAAATGTCCTGCAGAGGGACTCCCCTTCCCAGGGCAGTAGTAGCCGACGTGGCCCGGGTGGAATGGGCTCTCAGCCCCACAGGAGGATCCTTCTTAGCCAAGGAATAACAGGCCTTAATGCACAAAACGACCCACCGAGAGATGGTTCGCTTGTGCACTGCCCGCCCATTTTTAGCGCCCACGTAGCCAACAAAGAGTTGGTCGTCACCCGGAACTGTTTTGTGCGGTCCAGATAGGACAGCGCCCGTTTTGGGTCCAGACGGTGGTGCCTCTCTTCCTCTTTCGCGGGATGCGGAGGCGGAAAGAAGGTGGGCAGTGTAACAGACTGGCCGATGTGAAAAGCAGTTACCACCTTAGGGAGAAAGGAAGGACGAGTCCTGAGAACAACCTTGTCTGGATGGACAGAAAGGAAAGAAGGCTAAGAAGATAGAGCCTGGAGCTCACTCACCCGTCTAGCAGAGGTGATGGCAACCAGGAAATAGGACAATTATGAAGTGGGTCAAAGGGAGCGCACATCAGATAGGTTAACACCAGGTTCAAATCCCACTGAGGCATTACGAAAGGGACAGGAGGAAACAAATGAGTAATGCCTTTAAAGAATCGAGCAACAACAGGGGATTTGAAAAGAGAAGGCTGATCAGGAAGACGTAAGAAAGCAGAAATAGCCTAAAGATATCCCATGAGGGTGCCCAGAGCAGAGCCCTGCTGGACCAGGGAAAGAAGAAAGAGGGGAACCTCAGAAAGAGGGGCGGAAAGGGGATCCACAGCCTTTGCTGTGCACCATGCCAGAAATTTGTTCCACCTGCAGGCGTATACCGTTTTAGTGGAGGGACGCCTGGCTGCCAGAATGACACCACCGACTTCAGGAGGCAAGTCAAATGGCATCAACTGTCGCCACTCAGTCTCCACGCATGGAGGTGGAGGCTGGACAGGTTCGGGTGGAGGACCGTCCCCTGCTGCTGCGACAGAAGGTCCTCCTGAAGAGGCAGTCGAATCGGGGGATCGAGCGATAGACTGAGTAGCTCGGGATACCAGTATCTTCGTGCCCAATCCGGAGCCACAAGGATGACTTGGGCCCGGTCACGCCTGATCTTCTTCAGCACTCTGGGCAGAAGTGGAATAGGCGGAAAGGCGTACAACAGACCGCAACTCCACTCGTGACGAAAAGCGTCGCCGAGCGAGTGCCGCCTTGGAAATTCAAACACGCAGAACTGATGACATTGCGCGTTCTCTTCGGTGGCGAATAGATCTAACCAAGGCTCTCCCCTCTGCCGAAAGAGTCCTTGCGCCACGTCAGAGTTCAGACGCCATTCGTGATCCATCATGCACCGGCGGCTGAGTTTGTCCGCCCTGGCGTTCAGAGAGCCCGCCAGGTGTTGAACCACCAGGGTGATGCCCTGATGTTCCAGCCGTGTCCAGAGGTGCAGAGCCTCCTGACAAAGGGTCCACGACCCCACCCAGCCCTGTTTGTTGCAATACCACATGGCGGTGGTGTCTGTGAACACCTGCTCTACACTTCCCCGAACAGAGGGAAGGAATTCCTATAGTGCAAGTCGGATCGACCGCAGCTCCAATAGATTCATATGGAGCCGGGACTCCGCCGGAGACCAGAGGCCGCTGATCTCCGCCTCTCCCATGTGGCCCCCTCATCCCAGGGGGGACGCATCTGTCACCACTATGCGCTCCGGTTGGGGTAGGGAGAGGGATCTGCCACTGACTCAATCGCGGTCCGTGAGCCACCACTGCAACTGTCTTGCAGTGCCCTCTGAGATCAAGACATGGTCGGACAGGTTGCCTCGATGCTGGGCCCACTGAAACTGCAGAGCCCGCATCTGCCACCTGGCGTGATGTACCAGCGTGATGCAGGAGGCCATCAGACCCAGTAGCCGCAGCACCAACCTGACCAAAACCCGGGATAAAGGCTGAAAGATCGTATTCAGAGCCTGAATATCCCGAGCCCGCTGTTCCGGAGGATAGACCCGAAACTGCGCAGAGTCCAGAACCGCTCTGATGAAAAGGAGCTTCTGGGAGGGACTCAGATGCAACTTCGGCATGTTGATGGAAAACCCCAGCAAATGCAGGAGGTCGGCCGTAGTCTGGAGGTAGAAGACGACTGCCTGGGGCGAGCCCGCCTTCAACAGCCAGTCGTCGAGATAGGGGAAGACTGGAACCCCTAATCTGCGCAGATGAGCTGCGACCACCGCCATCACTTTCTTGAACACCCGAGGGGCACTGGTGAGGCCGAAGGGGAGCACGGTAAATTGAAAGTGCTCGTGGCCTACTGTGAACCGCAGGTAACGCCGGTGGGCCGGCAGGACGGGGATGTGGAAATATGCGTCCTGCAAGTCCAACGCTACCATCCAGTCTCCGGGGTCTAGGGCAGCCAAAACCTGAGCATCTTGAACTTCTCCTTCCGAAGGCGTTGATGCTCCTGAGGTCCAAGATAGGGCGTAGGCCCCCTTTGCCCTTCTTGGGAACCAGAAAGTAGTGGGAATAACAACCCCGACCTACTTCTGGTCCAGGAACACGCTCGATGGCCAAGAGGGCCGTAACTTCCTCCTGCAGAAGTTGCAAGTGATCCCCCGACATGCGGTGGTACTGCGGTGGCATGGCTGGAGGGGTCGCCTCGAAGGGGAGGGAGTAGCCCCTTCGGACGATTTGCAGCACCCACCTGTCCGATGTGATGGTACGCCAGTGGAGCAGGTGATGGCGAACTCTTCCTCCCACCGACGTGGAATGGGCCTGAAAGCTCGGACTAGGAAGGCTTTGAGGCAGATGCTGCTGAGGTAGATGTGGGCTGACCCGCTCTCTGTCCCCCCGCTCCGCCTCGGCGGAATCCACGTCCGCGACCGCGTCGAGGCTGGTTCTGCTGCTGTGGCTAGACGGACGTGTGGGAGCGCCCCTTCCTTGGCCACGAAAGGGGCGAAAAGCGGAAGTTTGCAGGCGCAGGCCGAGAGGCCCAAGGACTTTGCCGTAGCCCTGGAGTCCTTAAAGCGCTCCAGCGCACTATCTGCTTTGTTGCCAAAGAGGCGACGGCCATCGAAGGGCATGTCCATGAGGGTGCTCTGAACATCCCCGGAAAAATTTGTGGACCTCAGCCAGGCGTGGCGACGAATCGCGAGTCTGTTGTGTCAAGCCCGCATCGTATCGAGTACCGTGCCGCATCCCGCCCCCTCGGCAAGAGCCTGGGCGAGTCGTGTCTGGGCCTCCTCCGGACACTGGGGCAGCACGTCCGCCACCGTATCCCACAAAGAGTGGGTGTAACGGTCCAAAAGGCACGCGGTGTTGATAGACCGCAACCCCAAACTAAGGGAGGAGAACAGTTTCTTTCCAAACTGTTCCAACCTTTTGAACTCCCAATCCGGGGGAGCAGACGGGAAGGCGGTCTGGGAGGTAGAGGCCTGGATTACCAGGCTCTCAGGTGTGGGGTGCACCGACAGAAAGCTGGGGTCGCCCGGTGCGGGGCGGTGGTGCCGGGTCACGTTCTGGTCCACAGGAGGGACTGTGGAGGGCTTGGACCAGGTGCCCTTCAGAAGGTCGTCAGTGCTTCATTGAACTGCAGCAGAGGCTCCGAGGAGCTTACCGGCGGTTGAAGCACTTCAGTGAGGAGGTAAGTCCTCACGGCCACTGCAGGGAGCTCCAGCGGAAGGGCTTCGGCAGCCCTGCGCAGCACCACAGAATAGGTAGCACCCTCCTCCGTAGCCACGGAAGGAGGAGAGATGAAGCCAGTGTTAGGGGAGGTGTCAAGACCACTGGCATCCCCCAGCTCTTCTGCCCAGTCCTGAAATAACTGACACTGCTGTGCCAAAAGGTCCTCAGACCCCTCCCAGTCGTCCCCGTTATCCGACTCCTGGTAGACAGGTGAAAAGGTCGGAGCCAGGCGGTAGTTGAACCCGTCATCCATCGGCGCCGGGCCCGGAGCGGGACTAAACCTGGGGACGACGTCATCCGAGGACAGCGCCGGGGGCGGCACCGAAGGGGTTGGCGCCGGCGGAGGGGTAGTAAGGTCGACTGGCATCGACCGGGATCCAGGCCTGGATCCCCCAGGGGCCTGCAGCAGCAGGACCGAAGTTGACTGGAGCCGCCGACTCGCTAGGCCCCCCCAGTCGGACCTGCGGGGCCTGATGGCGCGCCGGCAGGCCTCGACGGCGGAGCGAGACTCCTCATGGCCACGAGGAAGTGTTGGATCTCCGTCGGAGTCGCATGGGGCCGGACGGGACTCTTGCGGCTCCGTCGGAGCCGCGCGGGTGTTGCCACCCGAACCCTCAGCCGAGTCGCGCGACTGGCAAGGGGAGTCAGAAGAGCGATGTCGTCTCTTCGACTTCTTGCTGTGCCTCGACTTACCGGAATGCGAGGACTTCGATCCCGACGAGCGGTGATGGCTGCGGCTCCGCGACCGGTCCCTCGACCTCCTCCACCGGGACCTTGAGCGGTGCGGAGCCGACCGCCGGATCTCGAGCAGCTTGCGGGACCGCTCCCGCCTAGCCTTCGAGGTCAAGGCCTGGCAGTCGAGGCACAACTCTGCATATTGGTTGGCCCCAAGGTGGTAGAGACACCGGCGGTGGTGATCCGTGACCGACATCAGGCGGTGACAGGCGTCGTACGGCTTGAACCCGGGCATCCCTACCGGCACCAGGAGTCGAGGTCAACTCGAAATAGGAACCAAAAAAGTGAAGTCAAAAAGTGACTAAAAGGGTATGCTCTTCCCGGATCTGCGCTTACAGGCGCGGAAAAAAGAAGAACTGACGTCAGCGCGCGAGGGCGGCGTATAAGTACTCCGACGTCTAAGTACTCCGACGTCATCCCGGTGATCACGACGCCGATGACGGACGCGGAGCCGCAGACGACGCCTGGCGACGCGCAAGGGTATTGCTGACAAAATCTTTCCGGATCCAGCCTGACACCTGGGGATATTCTAAGGTAAGGAATCTAACTAACGTGTTTCTTTCAGAGTAAAATTTGTTATGTGGTTTGGAAAGAATCTTATTTCCGGATCACATTGGATGTGACCAGCTTGTACACAAGCATAGCACATGAAGATGGCCTTCGTGCAATTCGCCATTATCTTCACACACGTCCCATGAGTTTCTACAAACACTCAGGGATGCTGGTGGAAATGTGCAGGCTATGCGTAATGAACAACTATTTCATGTTTGGGGGTGAGACATACAGACAGTTGCATGGGACGGCGATGGGCACCTGCTTCGCCCCCAGCTAAGCTAATTTGCATATGGGCTGGTGGGAGGAGCAGGTACTCAAAGTCAAGCATGTCAAGGAATGGGATGAAAACATCATAAGCTGGATTCAGTTTATCGCTCTATTTGTGATCTGGGATGGATCTTGGGACTCAGCAAAGAAATTTGTACAGGACATCAATGAAAACGATCTCAACTTTTACAGATAACATCAGTAAGACTGTATTACCATTTCTAGAGCTAGAGGTATATGTAGAGCAGGGGGTGATTCACACTCGTACATTTAGAAAGTCGACCGCAGGAAATACCATCCTCCACGCTGAGAATTTTCATCCTCAGTGGCTCAAAATGAGTATCCCTTATGCTGAGCATCTGAGGATGAAGCTTAACTGTAGTGAAGCACCTGCGCTAGTAGAAGCTCAGAACTCCCTAACTGAAAGATTCATTCAAGTAAAGCTGAAGAAGGTGAAATCAGATAAGAATGATAACTGGATACAGTGCCTACCAGACTAAAATGAGAGATAGCCTGTGTAGGCACTGGCATCTAGTGCAAAGGGACCCTATTCTTAATGGGATGATATCACGCAGCCCCTTGATCACATTCAATACAGCCAAATCTATGAGAAGTGAAGAACAAGTTACTAACCTTCGGTAACGATGTATCTGTAAGAAACATTAGTTAGTTAGATTCCTCACCTTAGAATATCCCCAGGCGTCAGACTGGATCCGGAAGATTTTTCGTCAGCAATACCCCTTGCGCGTCGCTAGGCGTCGTCTGCGGCTCCGCGTCCGTCGTCGGCGTCGTGCGCCGGGATGACGTCGTCGGAGTACTTAGACGCCGCCCTCGCGCGCTGACGTCAGTTCTTGTACATAGCCTTCCGCGCCAGGAACGCAGAGCCATGCAAAGACCGACACTGGTGCCAAAAATAAAATCTAGGGGCCTGAAAGGACAACCTTAACCCTAGATGTCAGTTCGCAGAACGGGGAGGATGGGAGGGTCGGTGAGGAATCTAACTAACTAATGTTTCTTACAGATACATCGTTACCGAAGGTTAGTAACTTGTTCATCTGAAAGAAACACGTTAGTTGGATTCCTCACCTTAGAATAGATACCCAAGCAATACCATCCCCGGTGGTGGGTCTGCGAACCAAGATCACACCAGAAAGTCCTGGAGGACAGAACGGCCAAAGAAGCCATCCCTCCGGACTTGGCTGTCAAGACAATAATGCCTGGCAAACGTGTGTAGCGAAGCCCACGTCGCCGCCTGACAGATGTCCTGCAAAGGGACTCCCCGTCCCAAGGCAGTAGTAGCCGCCGTGGCCCGAGTAGAATGGGCGCGCAGCCCAACAGGAGGGTCCTTTTTAGCCAAGGAATAGCAGATTTTTATACACAAAACGACCCACCGAGAGATGGTTCGTTTGTGCACAGCTTTCCCCTTCTTAGCGCCCACGTACCCAACAAAAAGCTGGTCGTCCACCCGGAACTGTTTTGTGCGGTCCAGATAAAAGGAGAGCGCACGTTTTGGGTCCAGACGGTGGAGCCTCTCTTCCTCTTTGGAAGGATGCGGAGGCGGAAAGAAGGTGGGCAAGGTGACAGACTGCCCAAGGTGAAATGGAGTCACCACTTTAGGAAGAAAGGAGGGACGAGGCCGAAGGACAACCTTGTCCGGATGAACAGATAGAAAAGGAGGCTTTGAAGATAAAGCCTGGAGCTCACTCACCCGTCTAGCCGAGGTGATGGCTACCAGAAAAGCAGTCTTTAGAGTTAGAAGACGAAGAGGGCAATTGTGAAGAGGCTCAAAGGGAGCGCACATCAGGAATGTCAAAACCAGATTCAAGTCCCACTGAGGCATTACAAAAGGGACAGGAGGGAACGTGTGTGTAATGCCTTTGAGAAAGCGTGTAACCACAGGGGACTTGAAAAGAGAAGGCTGATCAGGAAGCCGCAAGAAGGCGGAGATGGCAGCAAGATAACCTTTCAGGGTGCCCAGGGCAGAGCCCTGCCGGGCCAGAGAAAGAAGGAAGAGGAGGACCTCAGAAAGAGGGGCGGAAAGGGGATCCACAGCCTTTGCTGTGCACCATGCCACAAATTTGTTCCACCGGCAGGCGTATACCGACTTTGTGGAGGGACGCCTGGCTGCCAGAATGATATCACAGACTTCAGGAGGCAAGTCAAATGGCATCAACTGCCGCCGCTCAATCTCCACGCATGGAGGTGGAGGCTGGACAGGTTCGGGTGGAGGACCGTCCCCTGCTGCTGCGACAGAAGATCCTCCCGAAGGGGCAGACGTATCGGGGGATCGGTCAACAGACTGAGTAGCTCGGGATACCAGTATCTTCGTGCCCAATCCGGAGCCACCAAGATGACTTGGGCCCGGTCGCGCCTGATCTTCTTCAGCACTCTGGGCAGAAGTGGTATAGGCGGAAAGGCGTACAACAGACCGCAACTCCACTCGCGACGAAAAGCGTCGCCGAGCGAGTGCCGCCTTGGAAATTCCAACGCGCAGAACTGCTGACATTGCGCGTTCTCGTCGGTGGCGAATAGATCTAACCAAGGCTCTCCCCACTGCTGAAAGAGGCCTTGCACCACTTCGGAGTTCAGACGCCATTCGTGATCCATCATGCACCGGCGGCTGAGTTCGTCTGCTCTGGCGTTCAGAGAGCCCGCCAGATGTTGAACCACCAGGGTGACGCCCTGGTGTTCCAGCCATGTCCAGAGGCGCAGAGCCTCCTGACAAAGGGTCCACGACCCCACCCCGCCCTGTTTGTTGCAGTACCACATGGCGGTGGTGTTGTCCGTGAACACCTGCACGACACTTCCCCTGACAGAGGGAAGGAAGGCCTTCAGTGCAAGCCGGATCGCTCTCAACTCCAACAGGTTGATGTGGAGACGAGACTCCGCCGGAGACCAGAGGCCTCTGATCTCCGCCTCTCCCATATGGCCACCCCATCCCAGGAGGGACGCATCCGTCACTACGACATGCTCCGGTTGGGGAAGGGAGAGGCTCTTGCCCTTGACCCACTCGCGGTCCGTGAGCCACCACTGCAACTGCTGTGCAGTACCCTCCGAGATCAAGACATGGTCGGACAGGTTGCCGTGATGCTGGGCCCACTGAAACTTCAGGTCCCACTGCAGAGCCCGCATGCGCCGCCTGGCGTGATGCACTAGTAGTATGCAGGAGGCCATCAGCCCCAGAAGCCGCAACACTAGCCTGACCGAAACCCGGGATAGAGGCCGAAAGATGGGAATCAGGGCCTGTATATCCCGGACCCGCTGTTCCGGTGGATGGACCCGGAACTGCGCCGAATCGAGAACCGCTCCGATGAAGAGGAGCTTCTGAGAGGGACTCAAGTGTGACTTCGGCACGTTGATGGAAAACCCCAGCAAATGCAGGAGATCCGCCGTAGTCTGGAGGTGGGAGACGACTGCCTGGGGCGAGCCCGCCTTCAACAACCAGTCGTCGAGATAGGGGAAGACTGGGACCCCTGATCTGCGCAGATGAGCTGCGACCACCGCCATCACTTTCGTGAACACCCGAGGGGCACTGGTGAGGCCGAAGGGGAGCACGGTAAACTGAAAGTGCTCGTGGCCCACCGTGAACCGCAGGTAACGCCGGTGGGCCGGCAGGACGGGGATATGGAAATATGCGTCCTGCAAGTCCAACGCTACCATCCAGTCTCCAGGGTCTAGGGCAGCTAAAACCTGAGCCAACGTTAGCATCTTGAACCTTTCCTTTCGGAGGAAGGCATTGACGTTCCGGAGGTCCAAGATAGGGCGCAGGCCCCCCTTGCCCTTCTTGGGAACCAGAAAGTAGTGGGAATAACAACCACGACCTACTTCTGGACTCGGAACGCGCTCGACGGCCCCCTTGGCCAAGAGAGACGAAACTTCCTCGCGGAGAAGATCCAAATGATCCCCCGAGATACGGTGGTGCTGCGGTGGCATGGCTGGAGGGGTCGTCTCGAAGGGGAGGGAGTAGCCCCTTCGGACGATTTGCAGCACCCACCTGTCCGATGTTATGGACCGCCAGTGGAGCAGGTGATGGCGAACTCTGCCGCCCACTGGCGTGGTATGGGCCTGAAAGCTCGGACTAGGAAGGCTTAGAGGCGGATGCTGCCGGGGTGGATGTGGGCTGACCACGTCGGCCTCCATTTCCGCCACGGCGGAAGCCACGTCCGCGACCGCGCGCAGGTTGGTTCTGCGGCTGGTGGCTTTGCGGACGTGAGGAGGCGCCCCTTCCTTGGCCACGAAAGGGGCGAAAAGCGGAGGTGTGCGCCCGCGGAGCCGAGAGGCCCAAGGACTTGGCCGTAGCCCGGGAGTCCTTAAAGCGGTTCAGCGCACTGTCCGCCTTCTCACCAAACAGGCGAGTGCCATCAAAGGGCATGTCCATGAGGGTGTTCTGGACATCCCCGTAAAATGACGTGGACCGCATCCAGGCGTGGCGGCGGAGCGCCACCGTGGTGGAAATCGCCCGACCTAGCGAGTCCGTGGTGTCAAGCCCACATCTTATGGCGTGCCGTGCTGCATCCCTCCCATCGGCCAAAGCCTGGGTAAGACGCGTCCGGACCTCCTCCGGACACAGGGGCAGCACGTCCTCCACCGTATCCCACAGGGAATGGGAATAACGGTCCAAGAGACAGGCGGTATTTAAGGACGCAGGCCCAAACTAAGGGACGAGAACAGTTTCTTGCCAAACTGCTCGAGTCTCTTGGAATCCCGGTCCGGCGGAGCGGTCGGGAAGGAGGATTGGGAAGTAGAGGCCTGGATAACCAGACTCTCGGGGGTGGGGTGTTGGGACAGGAAACTGGGGTCGCCCGGAGCAGGGCGGTGGCGCCTGGCAACGTTTCTATCCACAGGAGGAACTGTGGAGGGCTTGGACCAGGTGCCCTGCAGAACGTCAGTGAGGGCCTCGTTGAACGGCAGCAGAGGCTCAGTGGAGCTTGCTGAGGTTTGAAGCACCTCAGTGAGGATGTTGGTCCTCACAGCCACGGCAGGCAACTCGAGCCCAAGGGCCTCAGCCGCCTTGCGCAGCACCACAGAAAATGCTGCACCCTCCTCCGAAGCCACGGTCGGAGGAGAAGTGAATCCAGCGTCTGGCGAGGTGTCCAGCCCGCTGGCCTCCCCCAGTTCATCTGCCCAGTCCTGAGAAAGCTGTGACTGAACAGCCAGAGGGTCCTCGAACCCCTCCCAGTCGCCCCCTTCTTCCGATTCCTGATAAACAGGAGGAATGATCGGAACCGGACTGTAGAGATGGTAGGTCTCAAGCGGCGTCGGATGCGGCGTCGGCGGACGCCGTGCCGGCGTCGGGTCCGGATGAGGGCTAAACCGGGGCGTCGGCGTCACAGGCGTCGGCGTCGGTGGCGCCGGTGACGGCGTCGGTGGTTCAGGCGTCGGCGCCGGTGGAGGAGTGACAAGGTCAACCGGCGTCGACTGGGGCCCAGGCAAGGGCCCCGCGGGGACCTGCGGCGTCGAGACCGGAGTCGTCGACGGCGCCGGGGCCGGAGCCGCCGGCACGCGAGGTCGCCCAGTCGAGTCCGCGGGGCCCGAAGGCGCGCCAGCGGGCATCGACGGCGGGGCCAGGCTCCTCATGGCCGAGAGGAAGGCACTGATCTCCGCCGGCGCCGCGTCAGCCCCAGGGACCGAAAGGTATGGGGGCGGACGCGGCGCCTGCGGCTCCGCCGGAGCCGCGGGGGTGGAACCACTGGGACCCTCGGCCGAGTCGCGCGACCGGCGAGGGGAGTCCGAAGAGCGATGTCGCCGCTTGGACTTCTTAGAGTGTTTGGACTTACCCGACGACTTGGAGCCCGACGATCGATGGTGGCGTCGGCTAGGGCTCCGCGAGCGATCCTTGGACCTCCTCCTGGACCGGGATCGCGCACGACGCGGAGCCGAGTGGCGAAGCTCGAGAAGCTTGCGGGACCGCTCCCGCCTAGCCTTCGAAGTCAGGGCCTGACAGTCGTTGCACGACTCCGCGTCGTGGTCGAGGCCTAAGCAGTAGAGGCACCGGCGGTGGTGATCGGTCACCGACATCAGTCGATGACAATCTTCGCAAGCCTTGAACCCAGGCATCCTACCGGCACCAGATGTCGACAGACAAGGATCAAAAATGATCAAAAAGATTTAGTCAAAAAAGACTAAAAGGGGTAGCTCTCCCGGATCTGCGCTTACTGGCGCGGAAAAAAGAAGAACTGACGTCAGCGCGCGAGGGCGGCGTCTAAGTACTCCGACGACGTCATCCCGGCGCACGACGCCGACGACGGACGCGGAGCCGCAGACGACGCCTAGCGACGCGCAAGGGGTATTGCTGACGAAAAATCTTCCGGATCCAGTCTGACGCCTGGGGATATTCTAAGGTGAGGAATCTAACTAACGTGTTTCTTTCAGATCTAGTAGTTAACAGTCCTGAAGTAAGTAAAGTGGAGAGTTGGCTGAAGAGTGTTCCAGGATTCCATAAATGTTCCAAATGCAAAGCTTGCAAGATTGGATGTAATGAAAAACCGGTGATGTCAAAACTGATGCACAGTCCATGGAAAATCAGGTGCTCCCTAAACTGCAGAAGCGAGTACGTTGTATATATCTTGCAGTGTACATGCCCAAAAATATATGTGGACAGTACTATCCATATGGTACACATTCGCATCTTACCGCACTTAAGGGCTGTCAAGAACAATGACAAAAATGATGTGGTAGCTCGGCATCTGAATGAAGCCCATAAAGGTAATCTAAACGATTTGTCCTATTTTGCGATAGACTAAGTCCCTAAATTGAGATGAGGCGGTGACAGAGAAGGCAAACTCCGCCAACTTGAGTCCAGATATATCATGCTATTTAACACGAAGACCCCGTTTGGACTAAATGTTGAAGATCTATATGTCCATCTACTTTAAAACAGTTATCCAGATTCAGATACTTTTAATGATACTTAAGCAGAGTGACAAATTTTAGATCGGTTTAAATGGATGAGGTGCATGTGAAACGTGACAAAAAAGAGAGGTAATAGAAGCATCAGAACTGTATGGTTTTATCAAAATAACTTCCTTTTAAGTTGGTCACCTGCAATGCAAATTTTAGATCAGTGCTTTTATTAATAGAAGAAATTTTAATGGGGATGTTTTATGGAATATATGAAGAGTAGTTGATTTGAAAAGTATTAATCATGGGTTTAAGGAAAGATTGTCTTTTAATTAATATCAACAGTACTGCATTGCATTTGCACTTTATCGTAAAAAGTTGTTTGCACTAATATAGAGACCAGTAGGTCATGACAGGTGATGCACTTGCACTAAGTGTTCAGATACTGGCCGATATATATTTGAGATCATAGTACTGTATTGCACTTGCACTTTATTGCGTAATTTTGCACTGATAGACCGATAAAAAAATTTAAACCCACTATTCAGACATTCTTATTTTCTGATCAATTCATAGATTCCCGAAACACTCTAATTGAGAAAACATCAGAATTACCCTATGAGAAATTCGGAGGCTCAAATCTGAGAGTCCGCACATGCACTTTAATGCACCACGTTCGATAAAGGTTTTAACACTATATTGCAATGATGCTCATTACTAGTCACCCCCTTTGGGAAGAATATTTATGGATTGGAAAATGATTATTTTATTCAACCACAGTTTCATTATAATTTAAAGCAATGAAAAATATTTCAGGAATTTCAATAAAGTCGACATGTAAATATATTTTTGTAGGAGTTTAATCTGACTACAATATAGAATGAGATGTATCATTTTATGATACATTTTTCAATGTGAATGTTTTTAACTTTGGAATACAGGCACTCGCCTTTTTATGCTATATTGAAACCTGAAAAGTTGAGAGGTAATGCACGGACACTTTTAAGACGAATAAAGAAAATGGAATACAATGATATACAATTGTTATTCTTTTACAAATAAGACACAAACTTTTATGAATGAATTGTAACATTGAAAAAAGTTTGCTTACCTGAAAAATGGAACAATGTGAGAGTTTGCTGATATTTTGCACATGCAAAAGTCTTTCTTTGCCGTCCATTGAGAATCCAGTCATGTGACCTTGTTACTCTGTTTTAAAAATGTGCGCAGATGGATGGAATTGCTGAAACGCTTCGCAGCGTATTTCTGAATTAATGACGATATTGCCAAATGTTTCCCGGTGTCTGGTTTCGTTGGGAGGAGTCGGATGTGGTGTGTATATATATTATCTATCTCTAGGTCTGCCAATTTCAACCATAGGTATCCCTTGGCCAGCCTCTTTCAGCCACTGGCTTGCGAGTTTGTCAATCACATCTTGGTTCAGCCCAACAGAGTATTCATCTCACACCTAATGCAATTAGCAGTGTGTATGTATTTGTCTGCCTCCACTTGAGTGCTTGCTTTGAACTGCTGCTTCAGATCAAGAATATATTACACCGAGGAAGAGGCAAGATGGTGGCTGTGTGAATGCTGTGGGAGCCGCTTGCCTCGCAACTAGGAAGATGCTGTGAACTGAACCTGCTATAACAAAATGCTTCAGGAGAGAGATTACCACGGATGTGGCCAAAACCGGGGATCGGAGCTCTGTTAGCATGCGTAGTGAGAGACATTTGAAAAACTAAAAGTAAGGCAAACCTGTTGAGACACTCTGTTTCTGTTGGCGCCAGTCTGGAGGGTCGTGTCGGCCTTGGGATCTACCAAAATGCCCCCCAAACAGAAACCACCAATGTGGGAAGCTGGTTCTGCTGGAGGAGTGAAGGGGGTGCTGCCTGCCTGGAAAACTCTTGCTCTATCAGAGGGAAAGTGCGAAGACGCTAATTACACGGCAGGCCGCGAGGAGGAGATCAGCAGCAGGACGTATAGCGGCGAGCAGCGTCCCGGCAACTAGGCCCAAACAGCCTACTGTGCCTGGGCTGTTTGCGGGCCTCAGACCTGGCGGCAATCAAAGAAAAACAATGAGCAAGGACAGAGGCAGCAAGGCGACCAAAGCAACCAAGGATCCTGAGAGTGCTGAAGGTCAAATCGATGGGCAAGCTGGGGAAAAAGCAACGAATGAAGGTAGGCAGCCCCCCTAGACATTTCAAGAGGGTAATGCTGACACTAAAATAACTAAAATGGCTAAAACGACAAAATAGAGTGATATTAATAGCGTGTTCCTTGGGCTGGGCAATGGGGCTGTGATGGGAGAAGAAACAAGGCGGGGGACACAAGGTAACACCGCAAGGGGAGTTGGATATTCAGAACCCCCAGAGCCAAGTGCCTCTGATTTTTCCGACACATGCGGTAAAACTGCAGGGACTCCAGAGGGGGATATATTTTATTATCTTACTAACAAATCGTAAATTACCAACACCTGTGAAAATGAAGGTACAGACACAGCAATCTCTTGAGAAGAAAGCGGCACCCCTCCCTCAAGACTCTACACACAGAGGCGCGCACCCAATCGCACGAAGAGGGGAAGTACTAGAGGGAAAAGCAAGGGCTCAGATTCTGACCACAGCCAGAGGAGTCAGCTGAAGTGGGATTATTCTACCACTCACTTTGAGATAGAGACTGATGGGACAGATGAGACTGGAATACAGCTCGAGGCCTCAAAACTATTTGCAGAATCTAAAACTAGTACAGAAACCCTTCCATCCATGGACTAATTTATTCAACACTTGAGCAGATGCAAGCAGAAGCTCGTCAAGAACATAAGAGGGCTCATATGGCGACAAAGAAACTCCAAGGTGCCATCCGCAAGGTCAATAAAACTTGTTCAGAAATAGCTGAACGCACCACAGCACTGGAAGAGTGAATCGTGGCTCTTGAGGCCTGCGCCGAGGATACGGAACAGCAAACCGTGGCTAATGAAGCCAGAATGACTGAGGGCGATGACATACGTGGTTTTGTTCTTCGGAAATTTCACACAAATAGATTTACAGCACAATTGTAGCGCTCTGCTCTCACTCCAGGATGTCTGGGATTGGTATACGGGTGCTTCTGTCTGCCTATGATGGACAGGGATCCCCCTGTTTTTTTTTTAACCTTCTTTTAATGTAGTTTTCTTCTTTTTTTCATCAGGATCTCCCAGTGTAGGGGCTAATTTTCGTTTATTGGGTTCTTTTTTGTTCTAAATTTAGAGGGAGGGTGGCTAGGGGCACAGCAGGACACAGGAGGCATCACAAGGGTCCATGGACCTTTCTTGCCTGATTGAAGAGGTGTGGGAGGGCGGGGGGATCCAGAGGAGGGCTTTTGTGGCAATTATGGCAACTATATGTAAATTGATCCGGGCTCGTAGGAAATTGATTTTTTTTTAATTAAATAGGCAAGCTTAGAATAGCATCTATTAATATCTGTGGCTTAAATAATCCTAAAAAAAACAGGGTTGGTGTGGATGTCCAATATCCGAAGGCCGATAACCTCTGCCTTCAGGAGACACATATTGAAGTAGTTAGACGGGAGGTCTCCGAGCTAGCAGGTTTTCAATTCATCTCCAGCACTACACAAGGAACAAGGACTAGAGGGGTGGCAGTTATGGCACGGAAGGGGATAGCTAGGTTTCCACAGGCGAGTTCAGATAAACTGGGGAGATGGGTGATCATTCAATACTGCCTAGAAAACTGTATGTTCACTTTGTGATTGGTCTATGGCTCGGTTCTCGATGATCCGGCACTGTTCGAATGGCTCAACGCAGAGTTGGTAGGTTGGCCTCTTCCTCTAATGATTTGTGGGGACTTCAGTATTAACATAAACTGTCAAAAAGATAAACATGCTGGGGTGGGGTATCAAGGTCGCAAACCTAAAGTTTTTAGGGCTTTATCACGGCTTTGCCAACTATGTGGGCTGTCTGGGCAAGGCAAGAAACTAACGACCCGGGATATAAATACTTCTCAGTACCACACCTAGTACTCGCTAGACTGGACTACTTTTTTGTATCACAGGAGCTAGCGCAGTGCTGCAAAATATTTAGATACCGAGAGTCATGATGGACCATAACCCTCTGGCTCTGGAGGTAAATTTTTTTTAAGAGCACAGTCAGGGGAGGAGGCTCCTGAATCCTGGAAATTGGACAATATTGTCGTGTTCCTGAAAAATGTATTGGGTTCATACCGACCAATTACGCTGGTCAATAGCGATATTAAGATCTATGCTAAAATCTTAGCTATTTGACTGGCCGCAGGCATTAAGAAATTGGTTTCCCCTCTCCAACATGGATTTGTCCTGGGACGGGGCACGACTGACCATATACACAGAACTATCGCCCTTTTCGACTCTACCATGATTTCCGGAGACCCTATGGCTTTAATAATATTAGATGCAGATGGGGTCTCCTGGCCTTTTTTATGTTATGTTATATGCACTTGTACCACGTGCAGATACTCCAAGGAGTGGAGTGTCCCGGCGCGAGCCTGAAAAGGGTCCGAATCAAAAATGAATAGAACTAGAACAGAAGAGTTTTCAGCTGTTTTTTTAAAGATCAGAGGGACTTTAACTCCCCTCAAAGCCAGTGGCAGAGCAGTCCAAGCCTGCGCCGCCAGCCGGACAAAAGAGCTCCCGCCAAGCCTTTGGCGCTTAAATAGAGGAATCTGCGCCAAGAGTTGGGAGGCCAAACGCAGCTGTCTTGCCGGAGTATAGCAAGCCAGCCTATTCTGTAAATAGATGGGACCCAGCCATAGAGGGCTTTGTGAGCAATGGACAAGATTTTAAATTTTATCCAAGCCTTCACTGGGAGCCAATGCAGAGATCGCAGATGAGAGCACACACTGCACCTGCTGGAAAGACCCAGCAGGAGCCGGGCGGCTGAGTTTTGAATCACCTACAATTTATCCAACAGGTAGCCCGGAATGCCAGCGTACAATACATTAGCATAATCGAGGCGCGAGAGAATTGAAGCACGAACCACAGTCTCCTTCGCAGACTTAGGTAGAAGAGGAAGAAATTTCCTCGGAGACTTAAGGATGCTAAAGCAGGAGCCAGCCAGCTTCTTAACCTGCGATGAGAAGATCAAGTTCTCACTGAATCATACCCCGAGATTCTTAACAGAATCACCCTTGGAGCTGGGAAGAGGGGAACCAGGGGGCCATAGCTTTTCTCTGAAGTCGGTAGGGAAGGCACCATACAAGAGGATCTCCGATTTCTCCTCATTGCATTTGAGCTGTGCCTGAGCAAATGGGCAGTTATGGAGAGAAAAGGCCTGGGCAAAGGGTATATTCGCGCTATTCAGACCATGTACCGTGAACCTATTGCTAGAATAGCTTTGATGGGTAGTACCGCTGATATAATTAAGATCGCACGTGACAGGGCTGTCCCTGTCCCCCCCCCCCTACTATTCACCTTATACATCGACCCATTAATTAGGAAGATAGAAGGGAATGTAGAGTTCCATGCTATACACACCAAGGGAGGGAATACAAAACTGTTGACCTATGCCGACGACCTGGCTATAATTACTCCTAGTCCGGGGGATGGTCTTCGGAAATCGAAAGGGAGGCAAGCTATTTCGGGGGTGTTTCCGGGTACCAGCTTAACCGCAGCAAAACGCAATTTGTGAAGAATGATAAGGTAGAACTGGAGGATGAACTAGTAACCCCGCATGCTAGGTACCCAGGGGTTGAGGCTACGGCCAACATAGAGAAAATCTGTCGATTAAATTTGAGACCACTACTCCAGAATTTTAAAACAGACTATGCAATAATAAATAATTTACACCTTACATTAATGGGGAGGAGCAATGTTATCAAAATGATATTCTTACCAAAAATACTACACCTATTTAGGACCATACCCGTTGAAACTGATAAGTCCTGATTCCAAGGTCTGAATCAGATGATCTCCAGATTTTTATGGGCCAGTCAACGCACTCCAAGAGCCCTAAAATTAATGACCCTTCCAAGAGATTGGGGGCTGGGCGGTCCCTAACTTCCAAGTTATTCCTGGGCAGCAACTATTCAGCAAATGGCTGGTCTTCTGGGTAGGGAGCATGCTGAACCGGGGGAGGAGCCAACTGTTTCCATATATGAATTAATATGTGGAGTAAAAGCTAGAGGCTGTCTTATGCGTCACATCGATTTCATGTATTTCAAGAGGGTTGGATTTAAGATTTTTTATCGGTGCTTTTAAGGTTTGGACTGCATAACAAAAGAAACTGGGTCTTAAAGAACAAGTTACTTACCTTCGGTAACGATGTATCTGTAAGAAACATTAGTTAGTTAGATTCCTCACCTTAGAATATCCCCAGGCGTCAGACTGGATCCGGAAGATTTTTCGTCAGCAATACCCCTTGCGCGTCGCTAGGCGTCGTCTGCGGCTCCGCGTCCGTAGTCGGCGTCGTGCGCCGGAATGACGTCGTCGGAGTACTTAGACGCTGCCCTCGCGCGCTGACGTCAGTTCTTGTACATAGCCTTCCGCGCCAGGAACGCAGAGCCATGCAAGATACCGACACTGGTGCTCAAAAATTCTAGGGCCCTGAAAGGGATAGCCTTAACCCTAGATGTCAGTTCGCAGAACGGGGAGGATGGGTGGTCGGTGAGGAATCTAACTAACTAATGTTTCTTACAGATACATCGTTACCGAAGGTAAGTAACCTGTTCATCTGAAAGAAACACGTTAGTTAGATTCCTCACCTTAGAATAGATACCCAAGCAATACCATCCCCGGAGGTGGGTCTGCGAACCAAGATCACACCAGAAAGTCCTGGAGGACAGAACGGCCAAAGAAGCCATCCCTCCGGACTTGGCTGTCAAGGCAATAATGCCTGGCAAACGTGAAGCGAAGCCCACGTTGCCGCCTGACAGATGTCCTGCAAAGGGACACCCCGTCCCAAAGCAGTAGTAGCCGCTGTGGCCCGAGTAGAATGGGCGCGCAGCCCAACAGGAGGGTCCTTTTTTGCCAATGAATAACAAATTTTGATGCACAAAACGACCCACCGAGAGATGGTCCGTTTGTGCACAGCTTTCCCCTTCTTAGCACCCACGTATCCAACGAAAAGTTAGTCGTCCACCCGGAACTGCTTTGTGCGGTCCAGATAAAAGGAAAGCGCACGTTTTGGGTCCAGACGGTGGAGCCTCTCTTCCTCTTTGGAAGGATGCGGAGGCGGAAAGAAGGTAGGCAAGGTGACAGATTGCCCAAGATGATAGGGGGTCACCACTTTCGGTAGGAAGGAAGGACGAGGCCGAAGGACAACCTTGTCTGGATGAACAGATAGAAAAGGAGGCTTTGATGATAAAGCCTGGAGCTCATTCACCCGTCTAGCCAAGGTGATGGCTACCAGAAAAGCAGTCTTAAGCGTCAGCAGACGAAGAGGACAATTATGAAGAGGCTCAAACGGAGCGCACATTAGAAATGTGAGAACAAGATTCAAGTCCCACTGAGGCATTACAAAAGGGACAGGAGGAAACGTGTGAGTAATGCCTTTTAGAAAGCGTGTAACTACAGGGGACTTGAAAAGAGAAGGCTGATCAGGAAGCCGCAAGAAGGCAGAGATGGCAGCAAGATAACCTTTCAAGGTGCCCAGGGCAGAGCCCTGCCGGGCCAAAGAAAGAAGAAAGAGGAGAACCTCAGAAAGAGGGGCGGAAAGGGGATCCACAGCCTTTGCTGTGCACCATGCCACAAATTTGTTCCACCGGCAGGCGTATACCGTCTTTGTGGAGGGACGCCTGGCTGCCAGAATGATATCACAGACTTCAGGAGGCAAGTCAAATGGCATCAACTGCCGCCGCTCAATCTCCACGCATGGAGGTAGAGGCTGGACAGGTTCGGGTGTAGGACCGTCCCCTGCTGCTGCGACAGAAGATCCTCCCGAAGGGGCAGACGTATTGGAGGATTGGTCAACATACTGAGTAGCTCGGGATACCAGTACCTTCGTGCCCAATCCGGGGCCACCAAGATGACTTGGGCCCGGTCGTGCCTGATCTTCTTCAGCACTCTGGTCAGAAGTGGTATAGGCGGAAAGGCGTACAACAGACCGCAACTCCACTCGTGACGAAAAGCGTCGCCGAGCGAGTGCCGCCTTGGAAATTCCAACGCGCAGAACTGCTGACATTGCGCGTTCTCTTCGGTGGCGAATAGATCTAACCAAGGCTCTCCCCACTGCTGAAAGAGACCTTGCGCCACTTCGGAGTTCAGACGCCATTCGTGATCCATCATGCACCGGCAGCTGAGTTCGTCTGCTCTGGCGTTCAGAGAGCCCGCCAGATGTTGAACCACTAGAGTGACGCCCTGGTGTTCCAGCCACGTACTGAGGCGCAGAGCCTCCTGACAAAGGGACCCCAACCCGCCCTGTTTGTTGCAATACCACATGGCGGTGGTGATGTTGTCCGTGAACACCTGCACGACACTGCCCCTGACAGAGGGAAGGAAGGCTTTCAGTGCAAGTCGGATCGCTCTCAACTCCAACAGGTTGATGTGGAGGCGAGACTCCGCCGGAGACCAGAGGCCTCTGATCTCTGCCTCTCCCATATGGCCACCCCATCCCAGGAGGGACGCATCCGTCACTACGACATGCTCCGGTTGGGGAAGGGAGAGGCTCTTGCCTGTGACCCAATCGCGGTCCGTGAGCCACCACTGCAACTGCTGTGCAGTGCCCGCCGAGATCAAGACATGGTCGGACAGGTTGCCGTGATGCTGGGCCCACTGAAACTTCAGGTCCCACTGCAGAGCCCGCATGCGCCGCCTGGCGTGATGCACTAGTAGGATGCAGGAGGCCATCAGCCCCAGAAGCCGCAACACTAGCCTGACCGAAACCCAGGATAGAGGCCGAAAGATGGGAATCGGGGCCTGAATATCCCGGACCCGCTGTTCCGGCGGATAGACCCGGAACTGCGCCGAATCGAGAACCGCTCCGATGAAGAGGAGCTTCTGAGAGGGACTCGGGTGTGACTTCGGCACGTTGATGGAAAACCCCAGCAAATGCAGGAGATCCGCTGTAGTCTGGAGGTGGGAGACGACTGCCTGGGGCGAGCCCGCCTTCAACAACCAGTCGTCGAGATAGGGGAAGACTGGAACCCCTGATCTGCGCAGATGAGCTGCGACCACCGCCATCACTTTCGTGAACACCCGAGGGGCACTGGTAAGGCCGAAGGGGAGCACGGTAAACTGAAAGTGCTCTTGACCCACTGTGAACCGCAGGTAACGCTGGTGGGCCAGCAGGACGGGGATGTGGAAATTTGCGTCCTGCAAGTCCAACGCTACCATCCAGTCTCCAGGGTCTAGGGCAGCTAGAACCTGAGCCAGAGTTAACATCTTGAACCTTTCCTTCTGGAGGAAGGCATTGACGTTCCGGAGGTCCAAGATAGGGCGTAGGCCTCCTTTGCCCTTCTTGGGAACCAGAAAGTAGTGGGAATAACAACCACGACCTACTTCTGGGCTCGGAACGCGCTCGACGGCCCCCTTGGCCAAGAGGGCCGAAACTTCCTCGTGGAGAAGATTCAAATGATCCCCCGAGATACGGTGGTGCTGCGGTGGCATGGCTGGAGGGGTCGTCTCGAAGGGGAGGGAGTAGCCCCTTCGGACGATTTGCAGCACCCACCTGTCCGATGTGATGGACCGCCAGTGGAGCAGGTGATGGCGAACTCTGCCGCCCACTGGCGTGGAATGGGCCTGAAAGCTCGGACTAGGAAGGCTTTGAGGCGGATGCTGCCGGGGTGGATGTGGGCTGACCGCCTTGTCCTCCAGAACCGCCCCGGCGGAAACCACGTCCGCGACCGCGCGCAGGTTGGTTCTGCGGCTGGTGGCTAGGCGGACGTGAGGAGGCACCCCTTCCTTGGCCACGAAAGGGGCGAAAGGCAGAAGTTTGCGACCGCGGGACCGAGAGGCCCAAGGACTTGGCCGTAGCCCGGGAGTCCTTAAAGCGATTCAGCGCTCTGTCTGCTTTCTCACCAAAAAGGCGAGTGCCATCAAAGGGCATGTCCATGAGAGTGCTCTGGACATCACCCGAAAAGGACGTGGACCGCAGCCAGGTGTGACGTCTAAGCGCCACCGTGGTAGAAATCGCCCTACCTAGCGAGTCCGTAGTGTCAAGCCCACATCTGATAGCATGTCGCGCTGCATCCCTCCCATCGGCCAGAGCCTGGGTAAGTCGTGTCTGGACCTCCTCCGGACACAGGGGCAGCACGTCCTCCACCGTATCTCACAGAGAATGGGAATAACGGTCCAAAAGACAGGCGGTGTTCAAGGACCGCAGGCCCAAACTAAGGGAGGAGAACAGCTTTTTGCCAAACTGTTCCAGTCTCTTGGAATCCCGGTCTGGCGGAGCGGTCGGGAAGGAGGATTGGGAGATAGAAGCCTGGATAACCAGGCTCTCGGGGGTGGGGTGTTGGGACAGACAACTGGGGTCGCCCGGAGCAGGGCGGTGGCGCCTGGCGACGTTCCTGTCCACAGGAGGAACTGTGGAGGGCTTGGACCAGGTGCCCTGCAGAACGTCAATGAGGGCCTCATTGATTTGCAGCAGAGACTCAGTAGAGCTTGCTGCAGACTGAAGCACCTCAGTGAGGACGTTAGTTCTCACAGCCACGGCAGGTAGCTCGAGCCCAAGGGCTGCGGCCGCCTTGCGCAGCACCACAGAAAAAGCAGCACCCTCCTCCGAAGCCACAGTCGGAGGAGAGATGAATCCAGTGTCTGGTGAGGTATCCAGACCACTGGCCTCCCCCAGTTTATCTGCCCAGTCCTGTGACAGCTGAGCCTGAACGGCCATAGGATCCTCGGACCCCTCCCATTCGCCCCCGTCATCCGATTCCTGGTAAACAGGAGGAAGGATCGGAGCCGGACGATAGACATAATGTGTCTCCAGCGGCGCCGTACGCGGCGTCTATCGATGCCGTAACGGCGCCGGGTCCGGAGCGGGGCTGAACTGGGGCACGACGCCGAGCGGAGCCGGCATCGGAGGTGGAACCGGTGTCGACGCCGGCAGAGGAGGCGTGACGAGGTCGACCGGCGGGGACGAGTCCCTCGGGCACTTGCGGCGTCGAGGCCGGATCCGGCGACGGCGCCGGTCTGGAGCCGCCAGCATGCAAGGTTGCCCAGTCGGGTCCGCGGGGCCCGAAGGCGCGCCAGCGGGCGTCGACGGCGGAGCCAGGTTCCTCATGGCCGAGAGGAAGGCACTGACTTCCGGCGTCGCGTCAGTCCCAGGGACCGGCGGGTATGGGGACTTGCGCGGTGCCTGCGGCTCCGCTGGAGCCGCGGGGGTGGAACCACCCTGACCCTCGGCCGAGTCGCGCGACCGGCGAGGGGAGTCCGAAGAGAGGTGTCGCCTCTTGGACTTCTTGGAGTGCTTCGACTTACCCGAAGACTTGGAGCCAGACGATCGATGATGACGTCGGCTGCGGCTCCGCGGCCGATCCTTGGACCTCCTCCTGGACCGGGATCGAGAGGGGCGCGGAGCCGAGTGGCGAAGCTCGAGAAGCTTACGGGACCACTCCCGTCTAGCCTTCGAGGTCGGGGCCTTGCAGTCCGAACACGACTCCGCGTCGTGGTCGAGGCCCAAACAGTAAAGGCACCAGCGGTGATGATCCGTAACCGACATCAAGCGGTTGCAGTCAGCACAGGCTTTAAAACCAGGCATCCTACCGGCACCGGAGTCGAGACAAGATCAAAAAGGATCAAAAAACTAAAAGGGGTAGCTCTCCCGGATCTGCGCTTACTGGCGCGGAAAAAAGAAGAACTGACGTCAGCGCGCGAGGGCGGCGTCTAAGTACTCCGACGTCATTCCGGCGCACGACGCCGACGACGGACGCGGAGCCGCAGACAACGCCTAGCGACGCGCAAGGGGTATTGCTGACTAAAAATCTTCCGGATCCAGTCTGACGCCTGGGGATATTCTAAGGTGAGGAATCTAACTAACGTGTTTTTTTCAGATAGAGTACACAGATACACCCCCCTGTTTAATAACCATTTACTCCCAACTATATTTCATGACGAATATATGAAGTGCTGGGATGAGAGGGCAGCGAGGAAAATTGGCGATCTTGTTGAGGAGGGAGTGATATACCAGTTTGATAAAATCAAAGAAAAATACAAGCTGGGGAACAACCATTTTTTTAAAAAATATCTACAAATAAGTGACTTCCTAGCTAAAACATCAGGAGGAACAGTTGGCTTCTCCATGGTCCCCTTACTGGATCCATTGCTTAGATCCCAGCCAACACTGGCTATAATATACAAGTCTTTAAATAAAGAAATGGGTGAGGATCTCCTAAAACACACAAACCGGTGGCAGGACCTCCTGCAGGCGGGGACAGGGGAATGCGAGGATTCGCTCCTTTTGGGTCAGTCTGCATTTATCTCGGCTAACCTCCAGGTACAGTGCTTTCAGACTTGGCATAATTTAGATATTACGCCTGCAGGAATATCCAGGTGGGGGGATCATCGGGTCTCCACTGCCCACGGTGTGGATATTTCGCTGCCGATAGTGTTCACGTGTTTGCCACATGTCCTAAACTTGACTCTCTGAGTAGAGATTGCCAAACGGCTGTGAGTAATCAAGATATGCCCGTGCCAATTCAGACATTTGTGTTTACAGCTATGACTGTACTGAGACTCTGGCAACTATCTGGTTAGATTATGAACCCCCTTCTGTACATTGATGGCTGGACAAACTACTCGCAGTATACCGATGGGAGATTGTGGTGTACGAACGTAGGGGGCACAGGGCTCTGAAAAAAGGCTCTGAAATGTGGGCTCCTCTGAGCAGATGGATCAACAGGGTTGAAGGATCCATAGAATGCAGTCTGGGGCTTTGGGACGAATATACTGTGTATATGAACATATTGCCCTATTATTTTTGTGACTTTGTGTTATGATTTCTTCTTTTTTTTTTCCTTCGGAATTCTCTTTTTCCTTACCTAAATCCAGATGTTAAAAAGAAAAGTTTGCCAATCACAACTGGCTTTGGATCAGGGGTGGGAGGGGCTGGTGGGGGGAGGGTCTCAGCTCTAAAGGCGAGGTGGCTAGAATTTATGTATTTGCTTTATTTGGAACATATGTTTAAACATTTTGAAATAGAGAATAAAAAAATGAACTGCTGCTTGTGGTACTACTTTAGCCCATACTGTTCCCTCCTGCCGGCTTCCTCCTGTGTGCCTCTTAGGTGCTAATACTGCTTATATTAGCCCTTTAATCTCGGACCTGTTGGTTTTGCCAATACTTGTTTTTCCTGAGGTAGCACTGCTTTGTTTCAGTGCTAAAACGAATAATGTCAATAGTGCTGTCCCCTAGTGCCATTTTAGAAAAGCACAGCAAGTTGAAGTCTTAGATCAGAAATTGCTTTAAATGGAGCAGTGGATACCATCATCCACCAGCCTATGCTACTGGGTGAGAAGTTACAATGCCTGAAGAAGGAACTCCAATAAACACGTTAGTCTACCACCTCATGAACATAAACCGAGTGATAAGCTTCCTGTCTTAATGAATCCAGGTGATGATCCTTGACCACCTTCATTACAGAGACTTGCGACATAGTAAGATATGCCATCTGAGACAAGTTTCATCTATTCATCACTGACACCTCTAGATACAATTCCTTGGAGTAACTGCAGTTTTGGTTGAACAATGTTGAGGCACAGAATGGTAAGGTCATCTTTGGCTCTCGACCAGGCGTAACTCTTGAGTCTGATGCCAACGTCCAGGGTCGCTTGATGGGGGGCCTCTGGTCTACATAGTCTGTGCTCTGTATCAACTGCCTGCAACCGTTGGCAGGAACGTTTGCCAAAAAAAGGCTTGCCTTTGATGGTTACCTTTGACCCATTCTGCTTCTGATGGCCAACATGTTAGCCCTCTGTTTTGTCAAAAAGCTCAATGGGATCAGATCAAAGAAACTGAGTATCTGATTGAGACTGCTCACTGCAGATTCCTTACCCTAGAATATTCTCCAGGCTTCAGACTGGATCCAGAAATTTTTCATGATCAGTACTCCTACGTGCCAGTAAGTGCTGTCATTTGGTTCCGCGTATAGGCAGCACCCAGGTGCGCTTATGTTAGTTCTTTTCGCACCTACCAGCGCAGATCTGGGAAGACCTACCCTTTAGTCACTTTTTGACTCGGTTTTTTTTCTGCGTTTTGTCAAAGCCTTTTTTTGATGTTTACCTCCTGGTGTGGCAGGGATGTCTTCGAGGAAGGCCCGCTCAAGCCCTGAGACAGATGTCAGGGACGGACCCGCACTTTGTAAGGCGTTCGTGCCTTGAGCGGGACCACTACCTGAAGTCCTGATCTGTCAGGCTGATGGCGGCTTGCCGTGCGACGCCACAACATTCATGATCCCGGGCGAGAGGAAGGTCCCGGGAGCAGTCGCAGAGCCCGAGGTAGTCATCTAATTTGAAGTTGTTGAGCCATTCGAGTAAGTTCAAGACCCACAAAAAAAGAAGCCAAAGCATGCTTCGACTGCCTTGTCTGTCGGCTGACGAGACGAGGGAGTGTCCCTTCTTGAGGTTCCCTGCCTCCCTCATTTTCCAGGAGCCAGAGCAATCCCCGCTCCATTGTGTGAATTTTATGCAGCCATGCACCTCATCTTTGAGAGGCTGGTTCCCTCCGGTGCGCCTTCTGGCCCTGCAAGTTTGGGAGTGGCCCCTTCTTGATCCATGTCAGCAGCTCTGGCCTGGGCGCCATTAGGACTCAGGGATCCAAGAACAGATCTGGTCCACCGCCAGACGTGCCACCTCTACCTTCCCTGGTACTGATCCCACGGCTGACCCTCCCGGCGATGTATTCCCCATTCTCAACCTCTGTTATGACAGGGAGCCGGAGTGTGTCATTCGACACTGGTTCCAGTGCTGACAGAAGCCATACCTTTCGGGTTGGAGCATGAGCCAAATTCTTACAAGCTAGGACTTTAGGAGGATTGAGTGGGGTCTCTGGACTCTGAAGAATACCCACCTTAAGAGGCACAATTGGACTGGGCTTAAGACCTGGGTGAAGCCAGTGGCCTGGATGCTTCTCCAGATACTGGCATGCTTTCTCTCTACTGTGGCTACGGAAGAGGGAGCTTCTTTCGCAATGGTGGTGCGGAGGGCAGTTGAGGTCTTGGACCTTAGCTTGCCCTCGGTGGCAGTCTAGACTAATGCCTTGACAGAAGTGTTTCAGCTGGACGTATCCCCTTCAGAACTGCTTCCCTCTTTCAATGCGTCACTTACTGACGTCATGCTTGGGACTTTGTCCAAGCCCAATGCAGAGGCTCCTGTAAACGGGACCATCGCCTGCCTTCAACGCCCCACTCCTGGGGACCCAAATGTTCTCACCCAACACCCTACCGCAGAGATCTTGGTGAGCCAAGCCTCCATATCCTACCCAAATCCTGGTTTGTTCCCTACCGTACCCCGGATAGGGAATCCAAGAGACTGGAAAATCTTGGAGAGAAGAATCTTGTATAGAAGAGGTTTTCTTCTGCCAGCCTAGCACTGGGCTCTGTGAAGTGTGCCTTTTGGGCCGCTATTCGCATGCGCTGTTGTATACAGTTGTGCAGGTGCTGCCAACAGTCTCGGAGGAGGCCCGGGCTGTGCTCTTACAGGCTGTTGCTGTTGGGAGAGATGCAATGAAGGTCACCATCTGTTGTTGACTTGACACGACCAACTCACTAGGCAGAGTAGTTTTGTCGACAGTGGCTCTGCGTCACCACGCCTGGTTGAGGACGACTGCCTTTTCTGGGGATGTCCAGTCCTCACTTATGGACATGCCCTCTGATGACTCCTGTCTCATCTGAGACAAGTCTGATTTGCTTTAAGAACAGCAGGGCTATGGCCAGGTCCTTGCTATGGCTCATCACCCTCAATATGCCTTTCATGGCCATGGAAGGGGCAGGCAACTGTGTCTTTACCTGCCCAGAAACTGCGGTGCGCAAGCTCCCCAACCTCTGTGTTGTTGCGGTTCCTACCAGCCTCATGGGTCGAATAGCCAGTGGTCAGGTCAGTCCACCATCCCCTCTGCAGCTGCAGCCTCCAAACCCTCCTGGATTTTGGGGAGACTGAGACAGCTGGGCTTCATGGCCTCCTGCTTGCGACGCATGCCTGTTGGTTATGCGGGCTCTGCATTGGGACCTGAAGTTCCAAGTGGGTGCATCATCAGGGGAATCTCTCTGGCATTGCCCAGATCTTGGAGGGAACTGTGAAGGACCTGCAGTGGTGGTTTGCGAACCACATCTGGGTCAGCGGCAGACCCTTCTCCAAACAGATCTCACAGTGGTGACCAATGCGTCACTTCGTGGATGGGACGGCCATCTGGGAGAGTTGGAGATCAGAGGACTTGTGGAGTCTGGATTCCGCCGGAGACCAATCAACCTCTTGGAGCTTCGAGCGATCGAATTGGCATTGAAAGCTTTTCTCCCCCTCATCCAGGTAAGGCTAGTGCAGGTGTCATGGACAACACCACCTCCATGTTGTACTGCAACGGGCGGGGTGGGGTTGTGGACCCTTTGTCAAGAAGCGTCTCTGGACATGAGTGAACAGCAGGGCATATCCCTGGTTTTACAACATCTGGCAGGTTCTCTGAATGCCAGAGTGGATGAATTTAGCCGAAGGTGCCTAGTAGATCACAAATGGCATCTCCATTCGGAGGTGGTGCATATGTCTTTTAGCAATGGGTAGAGCCAAGGTTAGGTCTGTTCGCCACCACTGGACTGCGCAATGTCATCATTTTGCATGCTGGAGTTTCCAAGTTGGATCTCGCTTTGAGATGCTTTTTGTCTCGAGTGGAGCCCAGGCCTCCTGTATGCCTTTCCGCCCATACCACTCCTACCCAGAGTTCTCAAGAAGATCAGGAACAACTGTCCCAAGTCATGCCTGTGGCTCCAGACTGGGTACAGAGCGTTACCCCGAGCTGTTGAGCATGTCTATAAGTCCTCTGATCAGGCTTACCCTTCTGGAGGATCCTCTGTCGCAGCAGCAGGGTTTGCAACTTCGTCTCACTGGAGGTTTTCGACTTCCAAAAAGTTGTCTATGTTGGAAGCTAAAAATCTTCACTGGGCACGAAAGCAACAGGCTCCCTATCGCCAATGACGTCCTTGGCCTGGAACCCCAGCTTCTTCCGTTCAAAGCTTTTTCTCACCATTGTTGAGGGCTTCCCCGATACCTCGTCCAGCATTCCCTGGTGACTCCTTGTCAGACACAGCCTGGTGCTTTGCCCACTGAACTATACCATCTGGAGTTTTCATCAAATTTCTTGTAAGTTCGAAGGTAAGCAGAGACCGGGCCCAACCGACTTCATGTACCAGAACCATGCTCAGACTTAACTTTTGACTTTGCCCTGTTATCACGTGACCAGATACCCATGATTGGCTCTTTCATCCTGTAGGTGCTAAATTTCACTGAGAGCTTTAAAAATGTATAACTCCGGTTTTACTTGTTGGATTTAATTAGTTTGTGTGTGATTTTATTCATTAACATTTTGTCTAAATTGGTGTGGGATTTTTCTTATATTGTCTTTTAACATTATTACTGTTTGAGTATTACTTAAATACTTTACCCATTGCCTCTAAATTAAGCCGGACTGTTTTTGTGTTAAGCTACCAGAGGGTTAAGCACAAGTTTATTTAGTGACTTTTGTGATTCATCTTGACAAGGATTGTGGTTGTGGCTTGAATTGGACTTTCACCACCCTCAATCAGCCCAATCTCATACACCTAGTATAAATAGCTTGCTCTGTATATACTATACCAAAGTAAGGTGTAGTGTGCACAGAGTCCAGTGGAACCCCAAAGGTAGGCAGAGGTAAAAGTAGGTAATACCTTATTCTCTATATGTGGTAGTGTGGTCGAGCAGTAAGGCTTTATCAGAGGATAGTGTTAAGCATTTATTGTACACACTCGGGCAATAACTGATGTCACACACTCAAAGACTGAACTCGGACCAATTTGTTTGTATGGAAATATTATTTAGTTGTATTTTATTTTCTATAACCAAGCCAGCCCTGGTACAGGTAAGTGTAATAGTACTTTGCAAGAATAATGCAGTTAAATAGTTTGAATGCAGTTGAATGTAATTGGATTGGTTACAGGTAAGTCACTTGTTCATAAAACAATTGGAACTACTTTTCAGTTACTGTTGAAATTATTTTGTACCTTCTCATTACTTTTTAAGTTACTTTTTCTACTAAGTGTAATATGCCTAGATATCACACTGGGACATTTCGTAGTTAAAAGATAAGTAAATCAGTTTTTGTACATATGCAGTTTCTTAAGGTTTCATACAAAAACAACTCCACACTTAAAACAATTTTCACAAGAAAGCAGTCTGTGCAGTCCTATGGGAGAAACCCAGGTTCTCATTCAGGGGATACTCATCAATAGTCCTAATCTATGAATAATCCCCGCCCATGTGCGGGATCCCGGAGCATATAGAAAATACATATATATATGCATATGTGAAAACATATACATGCAGCCTAAAATGTTTCCAACATGGCAAAAATGCTGAAATGACATAGATTTGCATTATAGTACCCCTACCTTCCTAACCCATAAGGAAAAAAGGAAGCACTAACCAATTGTCATACAATAATGCTTTATTGCCATAAAGCAAACTTGTAATTGCAGGCATTTGCCTGTAGGCTGCAGCAGAGTACTAAGAAACAAAGCAAACTGACACCTTGCCTTTAAGGCATTAGAGTAGGGTCCGTGCCTTTAAGACCTGCAGGAGACCCCTTGCTCCCATGATGCACCACAGGTGGCAGTTAGGTTAGTTATTTTTTCCGGCTCCTTCTATGAGGATCCTGGAGATTGAGCTCTTCAGTTTTTTGACTGAAAGTGATTTAATTTATATTTTTCTCAGAAAACTCGTTATTTTCAAACTCCTTAAGGCTTATTCTACTGGTTTTTTGGTCTTAACATACATTTTTTCCAGTCAGAATGCCTGCCTTATTCAGGAAATGCCCTTCCTGTGGCAAGAAGATGGCACTGGCAGATCCACACTCTGTGTGTATTGTGTGTCTTCCATCATCACACAATCCTGACCAGTGTTACCACTGCCAGAAATTTTCCAGGCACACTCTGCGTGACAGAGAACGCATACTACTTCATGCCCAGCTGGAGAAGGACAGAAGCCATCATGGAGGTGACCATGGAGTCTTCAAACCACCTTCTTCAAGCAAACAACACCGAAAACGGCGACATACCACTTCTCCTGAGTCCAGAAAGAAGATTCGCCGTCGAAGTCGCCGTCGAAGAGACCCAGACACTCTTCAGCGTCGAGGGACAATTTACCATCTCGACGTCGAGATTCTCTGCCGCATGCAAGTAAGTCGGCGTTGAGGCACAGCGCTTCGGGCTTGAAGGCTGTGGGTCCTGAGAGACCTGAAAAGTCTCCGTCGAGGCTTCCGTTGAGACACTCTCCGCCACCCTCGAGGGGGTCGGCGTCGAGAGTCACAACGGCAAACATCTCGCCGCAAGTGGGCTTGTCGACATCGAGAGCTTCGTCGAAGTCACATCACTCGACGTCAAGAAGATAGACGCCAACTCGGCACCATGGGAGATCGACGTCGAGATCACCAGGCCGACGGCGAAGATCAACGTCGAGATCACCAGACCGACGGCACAGGTCGACGTCGTGGTCTCCACATCGCCGTAGTCGATCGACGTCGGGACCACCGTCGAGAGTGGGACGGCGCTCCCATAGCCGAGCCCCTCGATCAACGCCGATGGTGATGCAGACTTCATCGACGTCGAGGCATTCGACGTCGAGGGAAAACAGTGCAGCGGCCGCAGAGGAGACGTCATCTGGGGACCAGTCATCATCCCCAGGACTGCATATTGTGCAAATTTCACCGGAGAAATCACCCAAAGCTGGAGAGAAGTACGGTCTGTCGCCTCGCTGGCTGGAAGATGTCAGGACAGGTGACTGCAGAAGTCCAGGCTCGGACTACTCTCGCACCTACTCACCTTCTAGGATCTCTCCTCAAAGAAGCAAGTCTCCCCTCAGAAGACCAAGATCACCGTCCATGCACCGATCACGGTCCAGGGGTCGTCGCAGCTCTCATCTCGACGTCCCCATAAGAGAAGACGCACGAGATCGCCCACATAGTCTTCCTCCACGAGGTCCTCGGTCCTGGACTATTCTCCGACCTTCTCCTTGACTCCTCCATCGCGGGTGTCTCCCATCGATGACATCGCGACCTTCTCAGATGTCCTGGGTAGGGGTGCGAAGAAACTAAACATCACTTTGCATACCCCTGTAGTTCCCACATCTATCATCTTCAACACCTTACACCATCGCACAGCTCCTAGACCGCTGCTTCCTTTGGTGCCAGGATTCTTGGAACCAGCTATGGCCACATTCCTCACCCCTGCTACGGTGGGCTCTGTACCATCCAGGATTGCCAAAAAGTATAAGCCCCCAGCCGAGGATCCCTTATTTCTCAGAGCTGATCCACCAGCGGACTCCGTCATTGTGGCGGCAGCCATGAGGTCTCATTCGGCGTCTGCATCATCTTCTGTCACCCCAGAGAAGGACAGTAAGCAGATGGACTCCTATGGCAGGAAAATGTGCACTACGTTGGCTTCTTCCATGAGGGTTGCAAGTGCCTCAGCCCTTCTCGGACAAAATGACAGGTCTCTTTGGGGCTCCCTGTCAAGGTTCACCAAAAAGTTCCCCAAAGAAGACCGGCAGGACTTCAGCGAAATTCTGCTAGAAGGTGGGCTAGTAGCCAATCAAGTTATAAGTGCGGCAGCGGATGCTTCAGATCTCGCCGCTCATGGTTACTCCCATGGCGTCTGTTCACGGCGCTCAGACTGGCTGCGCCTCACAGGCCTCAAGCCTGATGCACAGAAAAAGATTCTGAATCTTCCATTTATTGGCTCCTCCTTGTTCGTGGCTCACGCCGACGAGTTGATGAACAAGATGTTGGCAGAGCTGGATACTGTCAAGGCTGTAGGTCTGGAGAAGCTCAAAGAATACAGGAAGCGCTTTCGTCAGGGTGACAAAGGTTCCTTTCAGCAGGGGGTTGAAACCCCTCAATGGTCCTCCCAGAACCAGCAGAGGTCCCAGTTTCAGCAGAGGGGTCATGGCAGAGGAAGAGGGAACTACAAGCAACAACAGTCCACCACTAAGCAGCCTCCCAAACAGTGAGGCATTGCTTCCTCCGCACCCGCTCGCCACTCCGGTAGGAGGGAGTATTGTTTTTCACCTGGAAGAGTGGGAAACCATAACAAGAGACAAATGGGTGCTGAATATTGTGCAGCATGGTTACTTGCTAAGGCTCAAGTCTCCCCCTCCAGAAGTGCCCCCGCAATTGAAGCGCCTTCCTCAACTTCAAAGTCGGCTTTTACAGGACGAAGTATCTATCCTCCTCTCCAAGAGGGCCATAGAGGAGGTCCCACCTCTCCAAACAAACCAGGGGGTATACTCTTGCTACTTCCTAGTCCAAAAGCGAGGAGTAGCCAAAGAATACAGACCTATCCTCGACCTGCGCCTGCTGAACAGGTTTATCAGAAAGGAAAAATTCCGAATGCTAGCCCTGCATCAAATCTTTCCGCACCTTCACCAGGGAGACTGGATGTGTGCCATCGACCTGCAGGACGCCTACTTTCACATTCCTGTCTCAGTGAAACATCGCAAATTTCTCAGGTTTCAGGTCTCTAGTCACCACTACCAGTATCGAGTGCTTCCATTCGGCCTCAAATCCGCCCCACAGACATTCTCCAAGTGCATGGCGGTGGTGGCTGCCTTCCTCCGCAGGTGGATGATCTTCGTCTATCCATACCTAGACGACTGGCTCCTGAAAAGCTCCACACCTGTACTACTCCAGAGCCATCTCTCATACTGCCTCAACCTGCTGCATTCCTTGGGGTTGCAAGTCAACTACAAAAAGTCGGTCCTCAACCCCACTCAACAGATACACTTTCTGGGCGCCTCCCTCAACTCCGCAGAGGCAAGTGTGTGTCCTTCGGAGGAGAGGTTGTCATCCATGCTTCTCAAGTGCCACACTCTTCTCGACACTGCACTTCCCACAGCCTGGCAAGTGTCTTCATTACTGGGATTGATGGCATCGTGCATCTACATTGTGCCCAATGCACGCCTTCACATGCGTCCTCTACAACAGGCACTCGAAGATCAATGGTCTCAGAGGTCAGGTCGCTGGGAAGATCGTGTCTCTCTCCAACAAGCTGCCAGGGACTCCATCAGATGGTGGATGAAACATTCTCACCTGCTGCAAGGGGTCCCTTTTCATCAGACGCCTCCAACACAGACAGTGGTCACAGATGCCTCAATGCAAGGCTGGGGAGCTCACATAGGCCAGCTTCAGGTACAAGGTCTCTGGTCCGAGACAGAAAGAAGTTATCACATCAACTTCTTGGAACTACGGGCGGTCCATCTGGCGCTCAAATCCCTGTATCCGTCTCTTCAATCCAGCCACATTCAGATAACAGACAACACAACAACGATGTTCTATCTAAACAAGCAAGGCGGCACCAGGTCACGAGTCCTGTCTCTGGAAGCCCAATCCATTTGGCAGTGGCTGCTGGTGAGAGGTCTCTCAATCGTCGCAGTCCACCTTCCAGGAACCCTGAACGTGCAGGCAGATGGCCTCAGCAGAGACTTCGTAGAAGCGCACGACTGGGGGCTCAACGAAGACGTCGCTTAGGAGGTCTTTCGTCAATGGGGAGTGCCGGACATCGATCTGTTCGCAGCCGCAGCAAAAACGAAATGCCCCGTCTTCGCGTCCAGATTCCCCCAGCAGGGATCACGGGGAATGCACTTTTGATCAGCTGGTCGCAGACATTGCTGTACGCTTTTCCTCTGCTCCCTCTAATCCTGGCGGTCATACAGAAGTTCTACAGGACCAACACCAGAATGATCCTGATAGCGCCGGAGTGGCCACGCCAGTGGTGGTACACGGATCTCCTCCAACTGTCAGTGGTTCCACACCGGAGGCTGCCCTGCCACCCGGACTTACTGACCAAGAACGAGGGGAGAGTGTTTCATCCCAACCTCCCCTCCCTCTGGTTGACTGCATGGCTCCTGAAGTCATCCAGTACGGACATCTAGACCTTTCGGCTGACTGTATGGATATACTTAGAGAAGCAAAGAGGCCCTCCACAAGAAAGTCTTATGCTTTCAAGTGGAAGAGATTTTACCTTTGGTGTAGGGACAACGCTCTTGATCCGACTCAAGGTCAAGAGCAAGTGATTCTTCCATACTTACTGCACTTGGCAAGGTCAGGCCTGAAGTACCCCTCCATCAGGGTCCACTTAGCTGCTATCACAGCTTATAGAAAGTCTCCTACCCAGACCTCATTCTTTCAAATGCCTGTGGTCAAAGATTTCCTAGAGGGGCTTAAGAAAGTGTTTCCACCAGTGAGGTCCCCTTCGCCTCCCTGGGAGCTTAACATTGTCCTCACCAAATTGATGGGTGCTCCTTTCGAGCCTATTCATAAGGCATATTTGCAGCATTTGACCTGGAAGGCTGCTTTCTTAGTAGCCATCACTTCAGCCCGCAGTGTGAGTGAGATTCAGGCCCTGTGCTGCAAGGAGCCTTACACTGTTTTCCACGCCAATAGAGTGGTGCTGCGGACTCATCCGAGTTTCCTGCCCAAGGTGGTCTAGGATTTCCACATCAATCAGATTATCACGTTGCCCACTTTCTTTCCTCAGCCAACCACTCCCCCGGAGAGAGCTTTACATTCTCTAGACCTCCGGAGGGTATTGAAGTTTAACTTGATAAAACCCTTCCACTTAGGAAGTCTGACCGGCTCTTTGTCAATTATGGTTCAACAAATACCGGGCTGGCTGCTTCCAAAAGATCTATTTCTAGATAGATCGTCTCCTGTTTAGCCTTGTCCTACCAACTAGCCAACAAGGTTCTGCAGGGCAGACCACGAGCACACTCTACCAGAGGGAAAGCTTCTACTACAGCTCTCCTTCGCAACATTCCTATATCTGAGATTTGCAAGGCGGCTACATGGCGCTCGATACATACCTTTACACGCCATTACTGCCTAGATTCGGATGCACAGGCCGATGCCCAGGTGGGGCAGGCCTCTTTGAGGAATTTGTTTGCATAACTGCTCTTTGAATGGGATGTTACTTCATGTTCTATATGCTCCGTTGCTCGTCCGCGAGACTTTGGGTATGGGCTTGCTACTCTATTCATAGTTTATGACTATTGATGAGTATACCCTGGATGAGAAGGATTAGTTACTTACCTGTAATCCTAGTTCTCATCCAGGGGTATACTCATCAATGTCCTAAGCGACCCACCCACCTCCCCAGACGATCATTCTCTTCAAGTTATTGTTTATTGATTGCAGATCTACTTAGGTGCATATGCACCGTCAAAAAGAACTGACCTAACTGCCACCTGTGGTGCATCATGAGAGCAAGGAGTCTCCTGCAGGTCTTAAAGGCACGGTACCCCTACTCTAATGCCTTAAAGGCAAGGTGTCACTTGTCTTTGTTTCTTAGTACTCTGCTGCAGCCTACAGGCAAATGCCTGCAATTACAAGTTTGCTTTATGGCAATAAAGCATTATTGTATGACAATTGTTTAGTGCTTCCTTTTTTCCTTATGTGTTAGGAAGGTAGGGGTACTACAATGCAAATCTATGTAATTTCAGCATTTTTGCCATGTTGGAAACATTTTAGGCTGCTTGTATATGTTTTCACATATGCTTATATATATGTATTTCCTATATGCTCCGGGATCCCGTACATGGGCGGGGATTATTCATAGATTATGACTTTGATGAGTATACCCCTGGATGAGAACTAGGATTACAGGTAAGTAACTAATCCTTATTGGTATAGCAGTAAGTACTTGGGTTTGGGTGTTGGTTTTCTGGAGTTAGAACAAGGGTTCCCCCAGGGTCAAAAATGCACTCTCAAAGCACCGTCAGCAGCACAAGGGCAGCCGGGTGCAGAGTGCGGAGGCCCAGTGTTATCCAATGGGGGATAGGGGGCCTCTGGTTGGTGGCTGCTCACGAGCAGGCCACAAGGTTGTGGGAGCAAATCTCCTGGACTTAAGCTCAGAGCAAAGGGGGATTCGAATCAGCACACACAGTGCACCCACAGCGGCATAGAGGGGGCCGGTTGCTGTTTTGGCGTTGGGTGCCCTATAGTTTTCAATTGTGATTCTAAGGTTGCAACAAACACTGCAGGCTTGGGGACAAAGATTTTCTGGAGGCAACTACCAGTAAGAGAGGCAAGTTGGGTTGTCTTGGGATGCTGGGACACGGTTGGTTGGGCCGTAGGGTGTAGGTGCAGGGGTGTCTTTTGGCATTGGGTTTTTCTTACCAGCTCTGGTTTGGGGGGATCCTCCAGAAAGGAGATGCAGACATCGGTTGGAGATTTGAGGTAGGTCAGGGATCACCAGATCTCAGGTCAGGAGCACCAGGGAGACCCTCTTATGGTGTTGGGCCACTCGAACTCAGGCCGGGGGCGTCAGGTGTAGAGTGGTGCAGACTTTCGGATTTGGCCAGGGCCAGAGTCTGTTGGTGAGCAAATCCGGTGCTCACAGGAGACAAAGTCTGGTTGGAGAAGGCAGGGCGGGTCCTCTGGGTTCTTGAGGGCTGCTGGCTGCAGGCCACACCGGGATTTCGCTGGAGCAGGTCTAGGTCGGGACAGGCTGGTAGGGCTGGGTCCAAGTCAGTTGGTGTCGCCCTCCTTCTTCCTTCAGCACAGCTCTTCGGTCCTTCTTCTCGATTCTTCTTGTCTGAGGAGGCAATGTTCAGGGTTGCCCCTAAATACAACATTTAGGGGTGTTAACAGTAGGTACAGGTTAGGACCAATGGGTCCCTTCCTTGGGGTGGGTCCACCCTCTATTATGCCACCCTCCAGTGGGAGGGGGGCATAAGCCCCACTCTGATTAGCTAGGTCCCCCTATCTTCAAGATGGCGGGGACTGAGAGTTGTGCTTCACCTCTCCTCGCCCACCTGAGGGGTGTGGTTGGAAAAGGTGGGCACATCTCTCTGTCTAACTTCGTTTTCCCGCCAATTCTCCCATCCAAAGTGGGGGTTAAAATCGGTGGGGGCCAGTTGCTAGGAGCAGAAAATGGCTGAGGTAGCTTACAAAGGCGGCAGGCCTTTGCAGCTTTCCCTTCGTGGACCCAGCCCATTCTGAGGGAGGAGGCTGGGCACCTCGTCCCGGGAGGCGCTTTGTTTCAGGACCCCGAGAGTGGCAGGCTCTCCACCCAGGGGTCCAGAAACCTGTCTGGTGGTGGCAGCTGGCGAGCAGCCATCCAGCCAGGACACTAGAGTTAGGTCGTGTTTCAGGGTGCATCTCTAAGATGTATTTTTCAATAAATCCCACACTAGCATCAGTGTGGGTTCAATGTGCTGAGAAGTTTGATACCAAACTTCCCAGTTTTCAGTAAAGCCATTATGGTGCTGTGGAGTTTGTAATTGCAAACTCCCAAACCATATACTCTTTATGGCTTTACTGCACTTAGAATTTCTAAGAATAAACTTAGGGGTACAGGGTTCATGCACCTGTACCCTCACCACTAGTATAGTACACCCAGCTAGAGAGGTGGTTTACCTATGCCAGAGCAGTGGATTGTAGGCATGGCACACAGGGATGTGTGCCATGTCGACTCTTCACTTTGCTCTGCACCAAAACATGCAGTGTTAAGGTACAGGGCCTCTAAGGGTAGCAAAATAGGTGCTGCAGCCCTTAGGGGCCTTCCCTCGTCAGTGTCCCTGGTACCTAGGGTACCTCTTACAATGGACTTGCATGTGGGCAGAGAGATGCCAATTGGGTTTTGCAACAGTACAGTATAGGGAAGGAACATAGGCCCCGGGTACCTAGTTGGCAGGAACTCAGGGTACACTCAATCAAAGTGCAGCAACCATGCAAAAAGGGGCACTTTTCTACACCTAGCCATGCAGGACAGTTTTTCTTTCTTCTTTTTTTTTTTTTTTTTTGCCTGGTTGGTCTCTGGAGTTAATGCCAGTTCTTCAGCCTTTCATCAGAAACTTCAAGGCTCATCTTTGCGTTTTGGGCCACAAGCACTAGAGAATGCTGTATGTTTACACAGTCAGGTTCAATATGATGGCGCCTGGAATGGATTGTAGATCACTTTGGCCCCTCTTCTTCAGAGGTAGAAAACTTCTTGACTTCTCTCTGTTGTAGGAAGCTGCCTCTGTATATACTATACCAAAATGAGGTATAGTGTGCACAGAGTCCAGTGGAACCTCAAAGGTAGGCAGAGGTAAAAGAGATAGCACCTTACTCTCTATTTGTGGTAGTGTGGGCGAGCAGTAAGGCTTTATCAGAGGGTAGTGTTAAGCATTTGTTGTACACACTCAGGCAGCACAGATGTCGCACACTCAAAGACTGAACTCAAGTCCAATTTGTTTGTATCACAAATATTAAGTTATTTTATTTATAGAACCAAGCCAAGCCTGGTGCAGGTAGGTGAAATAATACTTTGCAAAACCTTATGCAATGTTTTACAATTGAATGCAGGTTCAAATGCAGTTGATTGAGTTACAGGTAAATCAACAATTTGAAATTACTGTTCATTTACTTTTCAGATTACTTTGTACGTTACCTATTGGATTACTTTCCAGATGACTTTTGCTAATCAGTGTGACATGCCTAGATATCACACTGAGACATTTCGTAGACCAAAGGTAAGTGAATCACTTTTAGTATATTTGCAATTTTGTCAAATGTTCCATAAAAACCACCTCCACTTTTTTAAAACAATTTTCAAGAAAAGCACTCGATGCAATCCTATGGAAGGAAATTGAGTTATCGGGTTACAGGTAAGTACAAGTTTGTGGGAGTTTGTATTTTGGGATTAGAACCAGGGTTCCCCCAGAGTCAAGAATGCACCCTTGAAACACCCTCAGCAGCACAAGGGCGGCTGGGTGCAGAGTGCTGAGGCCCAGTGTTATCCAATGGCGGATAGGGGGCCTCCAGTTGGTGGCTGCTTACGAGCAGGCCACCAGGTTGTGGGAGCACACCTCCTGGTGTTAGGCTCAGGGCAAAGGGGGATCCGAGTTAGCATCCAAAGTACAGCCGCAGGGGTGGCTGGGTGCAGGGTGCTGTTTTGGCGTTGGGTGCCCTGTTGTTTTCAATGGGGATTCTCCAATTGCAACAAAGACTGCAGGCTCGGGGACGAAGATCTTCTGGAGGTGACCACCGTTTGGAGAGGTAAGCTGGGATGCCTAGGGATGCTGGGACACCGTTGGTTGAGTCACCCAAGGCCGAGGGACTTCGGGTTCAAGGGTGTCTGTAGGTGTGGCGCAATAAAGGCTGCTGCCCTCAGAGGCCTTCCCTGGCCACAGTGCCCTTGGTACCTGTGGTACCATTTACAAGGGACTGGCCTGGGGCCCAAAGAGTGCCAATTGGGTTTTACTTTTAATGCAGTTTAGGGAAAGAATATAGGCCCTGAATACCTGTTTGGCAGGAACCCAGGGCACACTCAGTCAAAGTACATCAGCAGTTTAGCAAAAAGTGGGGGCAACCATGCAAAAAAGAGTGCACTTTCTTACATCCGTCATAGGTATTTTCTCATGTACAAGTAAGGTCTACCAATCTATGTTCTTCTGGTCATATCCCTTGGCATCACACTCACTGGTAAGGATCCCATAATCTGTAGGCTAATGAGAGAGATTAGTCTGACACGTCCTCCTAACCCCCAATATTTTTCATCTTGGATCATTAACCCAGTCTACTCTGTGAAGGAATTCTCTGGCAAATGCCCACTTCTTTGCTTGGTTCTCATCAAGAGGTTTAAGCTGTCCGGGCCCTGTGATAACCAAGACTGGCAGGCTTGGTTATCTCGGGGCCCGGCTTGGCTGTTTGTATTCATCTTATCCAGTCTTCTTACAGCTATGTGGCAGGTTGCCTAAGGGATTTGACTTCCTTTCACTCTCATGCTCCTAAATTCTTTCAGGAGACCATTGCATGGTTTCTGTTCGACTGTTGATCACTCTTTCTGCTAGGTGATGGCAGAGGCTGAAGTTGATATTTTAAGATTTAAAGCCCAGTCCTCTATTGTCTCTAAGGCTTCTACAAACTCTGTAGCCACCTGTGGCCTGCTTTAGATCGTTAAATGATCGATTGGTTCAACGCTTTCAACTTAATGGCTTTCTAAGTCCATTAGTATGCTGTCTCTGGTTTTGAATAGTCTTTGAACATACTATGACTCCTTCATCTTACCATAAAGAACAAGTTACTTACCTTCTGTAACGATATATCTGTAAGAAACATTAGTTAGTAAGATTCCTTACCTTAGAATTACTCCCAGGCTGGATCTGGGAAGTAGTTTCGTCAGCAGTACCTCTGCGTGTCCGAAGGTGGCGTCTGTCGGCTCCGCGTCTTGGCCGCCGGGATGACGTCGCAGCAGCTATTTAGGCGCCGCCGTCGCACGCTGACGTCAGTTCTGTACATAGCCGCCGAGATGACGTCGTCAGAGCTACTTAGACGTGCCCACGCGCGCTGACGTCAGTTCTGTACACAACCTTTCTGCGCCAGAAGTGCAGAGCCATGCAAGACACTGACAACTGGTTCACAAAACTAGGGCCCTTAAAGGAAGTCCTTAACCCTAGAAATCAGTTAGCAGAACGGGGAGGATGGGGTGGGTCGGTAAGGAATCTATAACTAACTAATGTTTCTTACAGATATATCGTTACCGAAGGTAAGTACCTTGTTCATCTGAAAGAAACACGTTAGCTATAGATTCCTTACCTTAGAATAGATACTCCAGCAATAACAACCCCGGTGGTGGGTCTGCGAACCAAGATCACACCAGAAAGTCCTGGAGAACAGAATGGCCAAAGAAGCCGACTCTCTGGACTTGGCTGTCCAGGCAGTAGTGTTTTGTAACCATGTGCAGTGATGCCCACGTGGCAGCCTGACAGAGGTCACTTAGAGGAACTCCTCTTCCCAAGGCAGTAGTGGCTGCCGTCGCCCTGGTGGAGTGGGCGCGTAGCCCGACTGGAGGCTCTTTTTTAGCCAGAGAAAAACATGCTTTGATACACAAAACGACCCATCAAGAAAGGGTGCGTTTGTGTACGGCCCGACCTTTCTTGGCGCCCACGTAGCCAACAAAGAGTTGATCATCCACCCGGAACTATTTTGTGCGATCCAGATAGAAAGAGAGCGCACTTTTTGGGTCCACACGGTGGAGCCTCTTACTCCTTTGAAGGATGTGGAGGCGGAAAGAAGGTGGGCAAAGTAATGGTTTGCCCGATGTGGAATGCAGTGACCACCTTAGGAAGGAAGGATGGATGGACAGGTACTGAGAACCACCTTGTCCGGATGGATAGACTGGAAAGGAGGTTTGGAAGAAAGGGCCTGGAGCTCTCACCCTTCTAGCAGAAGTGATGGCTACCAGGAAAGCAGTCTTAAAAGTCAAGAGTCTTAAAGGACAGTTATGAAGGGGCTCTAAGCGAGCGCACATTAAATAGGTAAGAACAAGATTCAAGTCCCACTGAGGCATAACGAAGGGCATTGGAGGAAAAAGATGCGTTAAGCCTTTTAATGCGACACATTGAGGTCCGACAAAAAGCCTTTTAATGAGACACAGTGAGGTCCGACAAACTACAGATGGTCTGCCACAAACATAAGGGGCTTATCACAGGTCTTCCGACTAGCTGTGTGTCACTGAAAATACGGCTCCTTTTTGATTTGTTCGCCATTTTTTACGTTCAAGACAAGGGCTTATAAAAGTCCATAATGAGTTGTTTCGGAATTTATGCTTCGGTCACTATCTGCCCACCATGACATTTCCACTGGCATAACATACAAACTTTATCGCAAATACCCCATTGAATGCACTATTTGGGTTTTCTTCTCAGGCCATCTAGAATTTTTTAAGGTGGAAATTCGAAACCTTCCTAGGAATCTGAAGTAGCACATACCACGTGAAACTATTGGCGAACCACTGTCCTCCAACAAGCGCAATTATTTCTCCAGAGCCTTGAGGAAGTCACGGATGTGACAAAACACGTGTTGGCTGTTCTCTTGTTTGACACAAGGACTGATTCACGTTACTACTACTCAAGGAATGTGATTCCATTACTATGTGCTTTAATCTATAGTGTACTCAGTCCTGTAAATTATTGACATTGAAATGTTTTTAGCCAAATTGAAACACTTTTGTATGGAATACATTGAGGAATATTTGTATGATCTCTTGTGCTTTCCTGTGGCAAAGTAGACTCTATTAGTATTAGTCATGATTTATCAAGGTCACATAATTGTAATTTAAATATCAGGAGTGCCGGGCTATATCTTGTTGTACTTTGCTTCACAGGTACTTTTGAGGGTTCCTGTGTTTTCTGCACCCAAGGTAGTAGGGTGTAATTTACCCTGAGTGGCACCGTTAAACATTTCTCTGCTTTTTGATTTGTCCAGATAACTCTGTATACTTGACAACCCACTTTACATGTTCAATCCCTAATGTGCGACCCCTATATCCACTACTACAGTCTCTTGTTTTGCACCTTTTAAGAAACTGTTAACTACGAGGGATTTGAAAAGAGAAGGTTGATCTGGCAGCCGAAGGAAGGCAGACATGGCTGAAAGATAGCCCTTGATAGTGCCCAGAGCAGAGCCCTGCAGGGCTAAAGACAGAAGGAACAAGAGAACTTCAGAAAGAGGGGCAGAAAGGGGATCCACAGCCTTTGCTGTGCACCATGCCACAAACTTGTTCCACCGGCAGGCGTATACCGTCTTAGTGGAGGGACGCCTGGCGGCCAAGATTACGTCACAGACTTCCAGAGGCAGGTCGAAAGACGTCAACTGCAGCGGCTCAATCTCCATGCAAGGAGGTGGAGACTGGACAGGTTCGGGTGGATGACTGTCCCCTGCTGCTGCGACAGAAGATCTTCCCGAAGAGGCAGTCGGATCGATGGCCATGTTGAGCAGCTCATCTTACCAGACTCTTCGTGCCCAATCCAGAGCCACAAGAATGACTTGGGCCCGGTCGAGCCTCATCTTCTTCAGCACTCTGGGCAGAAATGGTATAGGCGGAAAGGCGTACAACAGACCGCAACTCCACTCGCGGCGCCAAGCTTCGCCGAGCAAACGCCGCCTTGGAAATTTCAACGCGCAGAATTGCTGACATTGCGCGTTCTCTTCGGTGGCGAATAGATCTAACCAAGGCCCTCCCCACTGTCGAAAGAGACCTTGCACCACCTCCGAGTGAAGAGGCCATTCGTGATCCATCATGCACCTGCGGCTGAGTTTGTCCGCCCTGGCGTTCAGAGAACCTGCCAGGTGTTGAACCACCAGGGATATGCCCTGATGTTCCAGCCATGTCCAGAGGCGAAGGGCCTCTTGACAGAGGGTCCATGACCCCACCCCGCTTTGTTTGTTGCCAGAGGGAAAGAATGCTTTCAGTGCAAGACAAATCGCCCGGAGCTCCAGAAGGTTGATGTGAAGCCCAGGCTCCGCCGGAGACCAGAGCCGGGCGATGGCGTCGGGCAATCATCCTGTCCATGGGAGCCCCCGTATTGGGCCTGGACCACGTGCCCAAAAGGACGTTGGTGAGGGCCTCATTAAATGGCAGTAGGGACTCCGAAGAGCTCGCAGCCGGTTGAAGCACCTCTGTCAGGAGGTTAGTCCTGACCGCCGCCATAAGAAGCTCGAGGTTGAGAGCCTCGGCCGCCCTACGCAACACAACTGTGTATGACGCTCCCTCCGGCGCCGGCAGCAAAGACCTAGGCTCCCCAACCAAGTCTGCGGGGCTTGAAGGCGCGCCAGTGGGGTCGGTCCGCCCAAAGATGGCATGGCATGCATGGCCTCGTAGAATGTACGAAGCTGGGCGGGAGTCGCTCCGGGTCCCGGAAAAGGAGGGAAACTCTGAGTCGACTCGAGAAGTTGAAAAGCGACGATGCTTCTTCGACTTCTTCTTATGCCTCGACTTACCCGATCCCGAGTGCGAAGCCTTTGAAGATTTGGAACCAGAATGGTGGTGGCTCCCCGACCGGTCCCTTTCTACCGGGACCTTGAACGGCACGGAGCCGACTGCCGGTGCTCAAGCAGCGTTCAGGACCACTCCCGCAAAGCCTTCAGCGCCATCGACCGGCAGTCGGAGCTCGACTTGGGGTTGTGGTCGCACTCCAGGTAAAAAACACTCACGCGGTGCGGATCCGTCACCGACATCATACGATGACAGGAACCGCGGGCCTTGAAATCGGGCATCCCTCGTGCACCTTTGGAGTCGAAGACTCGAAAAAGAATTTGACAAAAGTCGAGAAAAAGTTAGTCAAAAAATGACTGAGGAACTGGTCTTCCCGGATCAGCGCCGGCTGGTGCGAAGAAAGAACGGACATTAGCACGCAAGGGCGGCTTCTAAGTAGCTGCTGCGATGTCATCCCGGCGACCACGACGCGGAGGCGACCGACGCCACCTTCTGACACGCAGAGGTACTGCTGACGAAAAAATTTACGAATCCAGTCTGACGCCTGGAGGTAATTCTAAGGTAAGGAATCTATAACTAACTTGTTTCTTTCAGATATAGAGATTTCCCTAGCCTGTGCTGAGAAAATAATGATTATATTAACTAAAAGGAGTCTGAAATGATTTACTACCCACTCCACCCTTGCTACGTGACATCACTGATCTTCTCTCATGTATGTCACGCTGCTGTGTGGGTTCCTTGTTTTCTTTTTAACTTGCTTAGTGGTATCTACCTTCACAGTCTTATTTTGACTTATCACATTCTGCTCTTTATCTTGCCCTAAGAAGCTTCATTCACCTCGCCTCCTAGGATTTGTTTTTTATTTTTAAAGTTTTTATTAAGTTTACATACAAACAATTAGCATACATCCTGATTACAATCTGTACAATCTATATAGGCAGAAAAGAGGTTACAATGGGTTACATATAATTGTGTATACGCCAGGAGTTATGCAAAGGAAAAAAGAAGACCTACCCCGTCACTGCACAACTATATGGTGGAATGAGAATAACTAAAGTAAAAAGAATAATGGAGAAAGAAGAGGAGGAGCAGAAAGCGATAGGAAAGAGAGAGAGAGAAGGTGGTGATTACCTAGGTAGACTTGCGGACGAGCTTGCGAGATGACCAGAGGTCGCAGGTAATGGAGGTACAAATCCACATTATGGAGGGTTGATTATATCAAGGTATCGATCTAGGCTGTTCCACAAGGCTTTGTTAGCTGAGATCTGTGGGTATTGGGTAGAGTAGATGGAATGTGCTCCCTTAATGAATCTCAAACATTCCCACCAAGTGTTGTTAGAAGCATTACCCAATGAGGATGGACTGGTTTTATGGGCGAGGATGAAACGTAGGTCCGCTAATAGTAGGTCATACCGCTTTAAATCAAGTGAGTAGTGGGAGTGTTAGACACCATAGACTGAAAATGAAAACCTTCTCAAGAGCTTGGTTTGGAGGATTTCATTGATGGCATTGTGCACTTAAGTCCAGAAGCTGGAAAGCAGGGGGCATTGATAGAGCATATGTCATAAGTCGGCCGGAGGGTAGTTACAGCTTCAGCAGTTGTCCTTGTATAAGAGACCTAATGTAAAAGGTCTGTGGGAAGTGTAGCAAGTTCTGTGTAGAATGTGCAGTTTGGTCTGTGCCAAATTCGGGGTGATTTGTTTTCGGAGAAAGGTGAAGACGATACCTTAGGCCAGTCAATGGAGAGCTGATTGTGTTAGCCATCTTGGGACTATTCCTTCTGCCATTTCTGTCGAGTTGTGTTACATAACGAGGAGGCAGTGGGTTTGAGTTTGTTGTAGATCTTGGAGGCAACATGTGCACCTTTTGGAGAGCTAAAAGAAGGCTTAGGAGTGAGATGGGTTTGAAAAGAAATGCACCATGTTTGGATATGGCAATATACAGTTTTAGGAAGTGATAAGTCAGTAGAATGTATGTTGTGCTTTTTAGAGATATCCTGGAATGAAAGGAGATGTAATCTGGATACTGTGTCACCCACCATAGAAATTCCCTTCTCTATCAAGGAGTTAGACATGGGTAGGTCGGCAATAAGTTTAATGTTCTTGTTAAACCAAATGGAGGAGAACAGCGAGCGGCTAATTCTGACAACCGAGAGATGATGATCCAGATTGAGTAGGCATCACCTTGTGTAGTTTAAGGCGAGACAAAGAAAGGTTGTTAGATGGGAGCCATTCGAGAGTGAGCCAAGGAGGAGTGAAACCAGAGTTGTTGTTGAACCACTTCGCCCCTTGGGCTGCCAGAAAAGATAATTTATCATTTTTAAGTCCGCTAGGTTGGTTCCACCTAAGTGTTTGGGAAGGGGAAGTTTCTTTAGGGATATGTGAGACTTTTTAGAATTCCAAATAAATCTGTTAATCAGGCAGTCTACATTGCAGAAAAATGAGTCGAAGCATAGGATGGAGGATATAGATATAAAGTACTTGTCAATCGGGGTAATAACCATTTCTATGGATTCAAGCTTGCCCCGCCAGATCAGAAATTTCGGTGACCAGCCTTCTAGAACGATTGAATCTTATGTAGAGCTAGGGACTCATTGTGCCGGATGGATTCAATGTGGTTGTCATTAAATTCAAGGCCCAGGTATTTGAGAAATGTAGGTTGCCAGGCTAGTCCTGAGGTGCCCAAGACTTCTTCAGTGCAGTGGATGTTTAGTGGGCGTACTTCAAATTTGTCCCTGTTCAGAGTATAGCCTGAAACAGCAGTATAGTCCTCGATTATGGTCATAATTTGGGGAACAGCAGTATCCGCCTGCTCTGTGACGATCACAATATCGTCTGCATATGCTGCCATTTAGTCCCCTACGGTGATACCAACAGACTTGGATTGTTCATTGAGTGGACTGTTCCCATGAGGCACATGGTCAGACTGATTTGCATATGGCCATGTCTGAACTGGTGTGGCGGAGTGAGCTAAAGAATGATGATGGATTAAACCCAGATCAGTTGACTGGGGGTGAGTGCTTGCAATGTTCAACACTCCGTCCATCATCCCCTTTGGTTTTGATTTGTTCATTGAGTGACCACAGAAGAAGTTTGATGGCTGAGAGGGGGTAGCCTTGCCCCGTACTTTGTTTAAGGGGGGATGAGTCTGATGGTGCTCAATTTGCCCTGATTTTGGCACTTGAGTTTGAGTAGACTGCCATTACCAGTTTTTATCAATGTTTCTTCAAAGTTAAAGCAGGACATAGTGAATTTCAGGAAGGGCCAAGCGACCTTGTTGAAAGCTTTTTCAGCATCGAGTGGTGTCGCAGCATCTGGGGAGTTCTAGGGGGAGGCGACTTGGAGAACATGACCGAATAGTCTTAATCATCATTGGAGAGTCTACCGTTGAGGAAGCCAGCTTGGTACAGGCCAATCAGTGAGAGGGAGAATGGGTTTGATACGTTTGGCAAGGATCTTGGTGTCAAACTTGCAATCTAAGTCAATAAGCGAAATTGGTCTGTAATATTTGGGTTGTGTATGATGCTTGCCTTCCTTAAGTAGGGCTCTGATGGTGTCCGCAGAAGTACCATTGATGATACCTGTGTCTGTGTAGTTGTGGAGAAGGGGATTCTGAAGTTTCACTGAAGGATTTGCGGAATTGGGCTATAAGGACATCTGGCCCACGTTTTTTAAAGAGATTTGATAGCTGAGATTAGTTCAGGAGCGGAGATGGGCTGGTTCAGCAGCAACTGGTGATGGGAGTCTAGTTAGGGTCAATTAAGCTTGTTGAGGTAAACCAAGCTTTCCATAGAGTTGACACTAGTGTTCTCATCGTATAGGACACTGTAGTAGTCCACAAAGATTTTAGAAATTTTGTGGGGGTCTTGATGTAGTTGTTCTAACTTGTGTCTGACAGGGGTAATTTTTTGCTTGTTTGATTATTTCTTAGGTAGCGGGCTAAAAGCTTCCCAGCAGTGTTACCTGCACAGAGTTTTATTGAATTGAATTTAGTGACCCAATGTCCCGCCCTTGTACTGAGGAGTTTATTCTATTTACATTATTTGCGATTTAGGCTATATAGTGAGTGTGTGCCTTTTTTCGGAGTCGTGTATGAACTCCAGTTGCTTTATTTCATTCTCCAGGTTTGTTAGCTGTGCATTTGCCATCTTATTAATAGGAGTGCTGATGCCAATAATCACTCCTCTGATAGTTGCCTTAAAGGCATTCCAGCGCATTTGGGGAGGGCAAACATGAGGGGGGTTTTCAAGAAAGAAATTTCTAATGGCTTGACGGATCATTTCAAGGTGATTTTTTTTCTTTCAGGATGTCTTTGTTAAGTCTCCAGGACTTATCTTATGGTTTTGATATGGCCCAATCTAAGGAGGTTGATCTGGCCGAGTGGTCAGAGACTAGTCGAAGCTCTGTGGATGAGTCGCAGATCGCTTTTGCAATGTTATTCGATACTAGGATGTGATCTATTCTAGAGAATGATTAGTGTGGGGAGGAATAACAAGTGTAATCCCTTGTATCAGGGTGTTGTAGGCGCCACGTGTCAACGAGGGAAAAGCTCTGGCAAAGTTTATGTTGTAGCTTAAGTGAGGGTGTCGGTTTGAATTTGGCTCTCGAGCTGCGGTCAATGGTGGGGTCAAGTGGTAGGCTAAAGTCCCCCCCACTTCCCTAATTATCAAACACAAATCATTAAGGAGATCTGATAGTAATTTGTCAGTGTGTTTCCAGAAGTCTGTATCATTTGGGTTCGGGGCGTACAGGTTCAGTAAATAGAATTCTATTCCGGATTTACATAAATTATTGTGTCCATCTCCTCTGCGAGTCTGAGGAGGTGTTTAGAATGGTAATGTTAGCTTGTTTGGTGGTGATAAGAACCCCATTCTTTTTACTTTGAGCTGGTGACCCAATGACTTCTGAAAACCATGGAGCCTTATATGAGGATATATCTTTGGATGTGAGTTTAGACTCCTGTAGAAGCATAAGGTTGCATCTAAATCTGTATGTGTACTCAATATTTTTTGTCTTCTTAACTGGGTGATTCAACCCTTTGGTGTTAAGAAATCGGATTTGCAAGGAGTCACAGCTTGACATCAGGAAAACATTGATGCAACTGATGTGTAGAAGTAGGTTATCACCTCAATGTGGTGATACAGATTATCAACCCTCAGGAATTAAGTGTAAAAACAATATAATTTGTGCATTGATCCTGCCTATTCGAGTGTTGCAAAAAGTGTGATCTCGCAAAGGACTGGTGCTGAAGAACCAGGCTGAATTAGGCCTGGCGGCGCAGGGTACGCCTGAAATCTTCTGAGTTCGCCTTCTAAATGTACAGAGACACAGAACACTCTGTTGGCATAGGAACTTCAATTTATTAGCTGCAGCTAGGTATAGTTGTCCTAAAAGTACATCAGTGGTAGGTTCTCAGGAGACTGCCACTTCAATCCGTGGCTCAGTCTTTTATAGCGCTTGAATCCCCTAAAGCAACATCCCCCTCAATGTGCAATAAAAACAAACAAATCATCCACTAGCAAACATTCTTTGTACAAGATACAGGATAATAGGTAATAGAAATTCCTTCCCTAGGGTCGTGTTCTCTACCTGACCCTATAGGCCAGGTGGCATGAGCATTCCTAAGTTAAATTAATTTATAACAGGACGTGTTTGCGTGTTGCAGGTCGTGATTCGTAAAACAATTGGAGAGGCAGAGAAGGATCACCAAGGGTCAATAGATGGTTATCACGGGAATTAGTTGCTTCGAGCCGGGTCTCAGAATGTACTTTGCTCAGAGAGACAGGAAAAGGTTGTTTAACATGTTACAGTACAGAGTATGAAAGAAACGCTACGAAGGTCGTCGGTGCCTGAGTGAGGGCAACATCACAATGGTGTCAATACGCAAGATGGAGCCGTAATCCAATTTCCTCAGACCCTCCTTTTGCCATTACTCAGGCAAAAACACAGAGGCTGTTGTTAATCAGAATCGACTTAAATAGCCATGAAATCTACAAGCTGTTGTTGCAGCATAATCTTCGTGTTCTCTGCTTTCTGGGATACAGGATTTGGAATACACAAGGTGGCGCAGAGCCTGCATATAGCGGGACCACATTGAAGGCAAAGGCAACATGAGAAGAGAATAACCAAAGTCGCTCCGACAAAGGTAAGAATCTTCCATCCCCATGTAGACAGTAGTCCCCCAAACCATCCCATCAGAGACCAATTCCCTTCATCCTGGTGAACGGACTCAGCGATCTTATGTAGTTTAGAGATGGCTTGGTATACTGTAGGGACGTTGTCTGGAATATAAATGCAACAGCTAGATCCGTTCAATTTGCATACACCCCCACGGTCAGCAAGAATAATATCTAATACCATCCTGTTCTGAAGCGTGACAAGGCGGTCAGCAACGAGTTCTGCAGTGAGATTACTCAAAGCTCCAGCTGTTTCATTGACAGTGGCTTCTACAACTCGAATTAGTTGTCTTATGTCTCTACTGTTGGCTATTGGACCCCAGAATGGAAGAAATCCTTTCAAGACATCCCCGACTTCTTGTCCTGACGTATCTTGGTCAGACGCCACCCTTCTTTTCTGTAAATGATGCTTGGCATCTGCTATATATGTAGGGGGCAACAACCAAGCGATATAACAAGTGCCTGTCCAATTACCAGGTAGAGAAGTGTAAGCCTTATTTCCACATACGAAGTATGTATTACGTGAGGGAACCTTGCGAGGCCAATCTGTCCCATTCAAGGTCACAATATGTTGGCATTTGCTTGCAGCTTTATATTCTAACCCTCCTTTCCTAATACAGAATGGTGCTTGTCAGGGTACCACTAGAAAAGTTTGTCCTTTTCGAGAGTTTTTTTTAGAGGGCAGGAAATACAAATCCGTAGATCTGCTTTGGCGATCAGCATATTCTGACTTCTCACTATTCGTCCCATATATCCTTTTTCTATCCTGCCAACATAAATGGTATAGATGTACTCCCAAGCTCCTTACGTCTCGGGTATCGCCATTTCCAGAAAATACCCAACTGGCACTCAATTCCCACCATGCACTACACGAACCATTAAATGAAAAAGGAAGGGTAATGTATGGTATTCCAGTATTCACTGAAGTTGGCAGAAGACCAAAAACCCAACAGTTTGTCGCATTAGTAGCCAATTGATGTTGGTGTAGCATAGAAACAAATGTGTTGTTACGGAATTCACTCCTTCTCGACTCAGCATGAGGGGGTAGAGCGACATGTGTATGCATTTCAACGGTAACTTTGGGAATAGGCTGCGTAAAAATTACATGTAGTCCCCATCCTATGCAAGACAATATAATACACATTAAAATCAATATTATTAAAGCCACTACAAAACGATTATGCAATAATTTACAATGCTTTATGCTCATTGTTTGTATTTTGTCCATTCCCTTTTGAAGTCATTTCCATCTCTAAATGTTGCCCGTGACGGGAGGTTGCTTCACTCAGCTGTGATTGTCTGTAGTACTTTTATTTTCCTACAAGTCCCACAGGCCTAGAGCCACACCTTGGGTCACAATTCTGAGACTACGATCACGGCCCTGCAACATGTGGAAATCGGGATAAAGACAAAGTCAATGAGGCACTATTGAGGTATTTTGTTCAGTCTGGGCCTCAAATCGTACCTCTGGGAACCAGGTACAGTTTGTTCTTGGAAAAGGAGATGTGGTTTAATAGTGTCCAATTTCAATGCCGGTGGTATAGCTGCTTGGAGGACCTCGTCGTCGTCTTTCTCTGATCTGGCAAAGTCTAGGTGTGCATCGCTAAACAGTCCAAATCTTGGTATTCTTTCGCTTTCAGAATCGCCAATTGGGTTACGAACCCACTGATCATAAGGCAAAGGTAGGGGCACTTTCTTGCAATGTACCCCATGTACCCAGTTCTTTTTGTCGACCACCTTCACTGCAGTACGTGTCGTTAGAAGTACTTGACGAGGTTCTCTCCAGCGAGGTTCCAAGTTCTTCGACCTCTGGAAGTTTTTAATGCAGACCCAATCTCCGGGCCGTATGGTATGACCAGGATCCGTTGAAGCCTGAGGCAAAGTATCTTGTACCTGTTGGTGAAGGACACGTAACTTAGTGGTGAGATCATGCAAATAGTCAATTAACAATGGATGCTCTATCTCGGAGTATTTCTTTGGCCTTGGGACTTCCCAAACATTTGCAGGGCGTCCAAACACAACCTCATAAGGACTAAGCCCCATACGGGAATGGGTGGTTGTTCTGGTGGATAAGAGAGCCAAGGGCAAGGCATCAGGCCAAGCAAGACCCGTGCTGGCTTGTATTTTCGCGAGTTTAAGCTTAAGAGTGCCATTATAGCATTCCACCAAACCTGCTGACTGAGGATGGTTTGCTGCGTGGAACTTTTATTTAATGCCAAGGCCTGTACATAATTTCTGCATGATCTGACCCACAAATTCACTTCCCTTGTCACTCCAAATAATTCTGGGTAACCCAAATCTCGGCAGAAACTCCTTCAAAAGGACTTTTGCCGTGGATAGAGCAGTATTATCTTTCAGGGGATAGGCCTCTATCCATCGGGAGAAGGCACATACCACAACAAGAACATACTTCAGATTGTTACATCGTTCCATGTGAATGTTATCTATTTGCAAAACCTCAAAAGGGTACGTTGGAGGAGCAAAGTGGCCTGCCGGTGTTGGTGTTCCCTTCCCCGGGTTATGCATCAGGCATATAATACAATGCTTAACCAGATTGTCTGCACATTTAGAGATCCCCACATTCTGCCATACCGGAGCCAGAAGTTTGCATATACCTTTAGCGCTAATGTGGGCTGGACCATGCGCCATGGTAACTACTGGGAGTACATAAGCATTTGGTAACAACCAGCGTTGATGTTCTGACAAGTCTGTCCAGCACCCTGTCACATCCAATCTTCCTATACTCTCTTTCCACTTACTTAATTCTTTCTCTGTGGCTTCTGCCTGGATCGTTTTCACACTAACCACAGTATTCTCACACATCCCTCCTTGTGTAACCCATCTAGCAGAGCCCGCAACATACATGCGGCTTGTAGTGTCTCTAGCCGTCTCTTTCGCTATCCGGTCTGCGAAAGCATTTCCTTGACCTACATCATCAGTAATCTTCTTATGTGCACTACACTTCACAATCGCTATCTGAGTGGGCAAGGTGAGCGATTCAAGAAGGTCATTTACCAATTGGCCATGCTGTATCTTAGTGCCATGGGATGTGAGAAACCCTCTTTCCTTACACAGGCGGCCAAACCTATGGGCCACTCCAAACGCATACTGACTATCAGTATACACATTCACCCTTTTCCTTTCAGCCAACACACAAGCTCTAGTCAGTGCTATCAATTCAGCTGCCTGAGCTGAATTATGCATAATACGCGCTGTTTCCACAACGGTGTACAAGGTAGTGACTGCATAGGCTGAGGTCGTTTCACCATTGCATTGGGAAGCTTAAAACAAGAACCGTCCACCCATAGGATCCCATCCGGGTCCGGGAGTGGAGTATCCTTTAAATCAACTCTGCCTCTTGTCTCTTCCTCCGTGCGGAGGAAGCAATCATGCTGCTCCTGAGTACCATTTTCTACTGGAATTTGCAGCAATGTTGCCGGGTTCAGGGCATTACATCGCTTAATGTGTATGTGGCTAGCCAAGAGCGTCAATTCATACCCCGAAAGGCGGGCACTCGTGAGGTGTTGAGTCTTTGTTCTATTTAGGAGGGTGTCTACTGCATGCGGCACCATGACAATGAGAGTATTAGCTAATACCAATCCAGCAGACTGGCGAATGGAAACTGCCGCTGCAGCCCTCAAACAGCTAGGTAATGCCTTGGCCACTGGATCTAACGTGGCCGAAAAATAGGCACAGGGACGTTGCTTGTCCCCAAATCGTTGCGTTAAAACTGATAATGCGCAACCTTTTTTCTCATGAACATAGAGTGTGAAAGGCTTACTGTAATCTGAAGTTCCTAACACAGGAGCAGAGCACAAGGCAGTACGTAAATCAGTGAAACTTTTCTGACATTCCGCAGTCCATGGGAGAGGGTGCGGTGTATCTCTAAGAGTAAGTGCCAACAAGGGTTTCGCCAGAAGGGAAAAATTGGGGATCCACTGTCTATAATAAGAGGTAATACCTAAAAAGGCACGCACCTCTTTTTGCGTACATGGAATAGGCATTTGGCAATTGCTTGGATATGTTCTGGGGTCAATCGCCGTCCCTCCTTTGACAAGAGATGACCTAGATAGGTAACCTCTTGGCAGCAATATTGCAATTTAGATGGTGAAACCTTGTGGTGGTCAGATAAGTGGCGTAACAGTGAAATAGTAGCCTTTTTACAAGTGTCCTCAGAATCTGCTGCAACCAACAGGTCATCCACATATTGAATGAGAGTAGCCCCTGGTGGTAAAGACATAGTATCGAGCTGTGATTTTAATGCTTGACTATAAATGGAGGGGCTCTCGCAATAACCTTGAGGAGCCCGCTTGAACCGGAAGCTTCGGCCTGCTAAGGAGAAGCCAAAAATATCCCTACTTTCCTCAGCAATGGGAATGCTGAAGAAAGCATTTTTGAGGTCAATGACAGAAAACCAGGAAGCTGAGGCGGGTATCATTGTCAACAGGGCATTAATATCCGGGACAACAGGGAATTGAGGTACTACAATCTTGTTGACCTCTCTGAGATCAATCACAAAACGATAGACAGGTGGCTGAGAGGGGTCGGTTCGTCTAAAAACAGGCAGAACAGGGCTATTGCATACATTTCCCCTAGTCTCTTCAACCACACCATTTTGTACCAAATCATGAACTATAGTTAAAAAAAACTTTTTCGCCGTCACTGGAAATTTTATACTGTGGAATGCGAGGAAATGTAATATTAGGCTTGAGGGTTACAATGTAGGGCGGAATCCGCAGGAGGCCCACATCATTGGGGCCGGTGGCCCAGAGGGTGGCGGGAAGAGATTGTAATTCAGGGGGGAGCTGGTCTTTAGACAAGTACATCGGTGAGGTCAATTTCTTACCTAAGGTAAGACGTACACCAGAAGGGGAACAGTGTAATGTCGCATACAATCTCTTCAATAAATCCAGGCCCAACAAATTTTCACCACAACCAGTTGTTAAAAGGAGCGGGGCCTCCAATTTGTAAGGACCTATGGAAATGGGCAAAGGGCGTGAAACTGGGTTTTGAACTGGGGCGCCAGAAAAACCTACAGAAACATTCGTACAGCCAGACAAAGGTTCCCCAGGCAGTTTAGAGTGACTCATAGAGCTCTTCGTCGCACCAGTGTCTAATAGGAATGGCTCTGTAACACCTAGTGCTACCACATCAACATAAGGCCCGCATTGGTCCACTGGAACTGATACTACTCCCTTACTTTGTCCATGGCTGTCCTAGCTAGATTGGGAATTCTGGCTCTCATCCTCGGTATAATAATCATCATTGTAATAGTTGGTAGACTGAACATTTTGCTGATCAAAATAATTTGTGGAGTTTCCAGGGGGCATGGAACGTTGGTTATTAGGCGGCGTACCCCGTCCTCTACCTCTGGGTGCTGACTGATAACCACCCCGGCCTCGTGACCCGGGAATGCCGCTCGTACGCTGTAACAAAACCGGGCAATTATACTTTAAATGGCCTTCTTCTTTACAGTAGGCGCATTGATTCTGGCCCAGTGGGGGTCGGGGAACAAAAGGCCCAGACCTCTGCAACTGTCTCTGAAATTGTGGAGGCGGCTGATATTCACGTTGGGCAGGGCGAGGAGGATAAGCTTGTTGCAAAAGAACTTTTGTTTTCAGCTCTTTAATCTTTTTATCAAGTTTCTCTCTTTCCTCTTTATCCCTATTTTCATAATACTGAGCAGTAGCCAATATCTGGGCCGAAGAGGAGACCGCCCACGCACTTTCGGAATTCTTCAATTTATTAGATATTTCCGGAACCAAATTTGACACAAATTTATCTACAAACAGTCGTTGGCCACCTTCCGTGCTCATATCCTGACCACTATGATAGATAAACGTCTCCTCAAAACGAGTGAAGAAATCAGAGACGCTTTCATCCGCTTTCTGCTTACAAGCTGCTAACTTATCCCAATTAACTCGCAGAGGGGGCATCATAGTTTTCAGTAAGGCAATGATCCTAGCTGGGAGTTCTGTAATTAAAGCCTCAGGTTTGGCACCACCCACTTGGAGTCTGTCCGCGGCACGTATGGCAGCCCAATCACCCCCCAATTCCCCGGGATGGTCCTCCTTTCGAATCCTAGCCCATAATGGTTGTGGGACCACATTACCCATTAGCATGTCTATATCGGCCAAATTCATAATACATGCATCGACAGTTTGGGACAACTCTTTGTAGTACCCAGCAGGATTTTTACGGGGGTCCGGTAAAGACTGTTTAAGGGCCAATACCTCAGATCGTTCCCAAGGAACGTGTACCCACACACGTTGAAAGTGAGCAGGTATAAGAGGATTACCACCCTGAGCTGCAACCTCCTCTCTCCACACTGGGGAAACCTCTCTCATAGGATAGTGTTTTAATTTTCGCCTAACAGAGGAATCGCGTTTTGGCAAAGACCGGCAAGCAAACATCATTCTACATGTGACAAGCGTCTTTACCGTATCCTCAACCTCTGTGCCCACAATCAGCCCTTTATCAAACTCGGCCTGAACATCTAGCAGGCCCTGAGGGGCTGGTCCCAAACCCATATCCTCCCACTCTTGACCTAAAATGTTACACATAGTATCAAAAACATATCTCTGCGTTGGTGCCTCCCACTGTTGAAAGGTGACCATAATGTCTTGCACACTATACTGGGGGCCATTCTTGATCCACCTTCGGGCAAGGAGATCTAACACTTCCCGTTCATCTGGACCTGGAAGCTGACTACGAGTTTGTCTATGAGGAGGAACAGGGGTCATTTGAAGTGTCCCAAAGAGAGGGGACAAAAGGCCAGAAACGGTATCAACCATTCGCCTCCGAGCGGAGGGAGAATTCGTCATTAGGACAGGAGACAGAATATTAGGCGGGGCAGAAGAGGGAGTAATAGGTACAAAGGGAGATGAAGGTAGTGGAGAGCTCGGAAATACCGGAAGAGGCTGTGATGGGGGTGGAGGAACCGACTGAGGAGCGACAGGCGGAACAACAGGTGGGGCAGGTGCTAATCATAAAGGTGCATTCGCTCCCGGGGCAGGCGGTAGTGCAAAAGGTACATTAGCCCCCTGCGCATAGGGCGGAGGTAATCTCAACAGATGGGACATTAAAGGATCCTTCTCAGGGTCCACATTTTTCTCTGTAGGGGAAGTTGGCAACACTGGATAACATTTATCTACCGCCATACGATGTTGCCTATCTGAAACCTCAATCGCATAATCGGTCTCATTATTTTTGAACTGTTGGGCAGTTTGTAAAATAGACATATCCCTCCTATCTCTTTTAGCTTGTTTTATTTCTTTCTGTTTGGCCTCCTTACGCCATAAGCGAAAAGAGTCAAACATAGCCGGCCGGGCTTTTCGTTTAAACAAAGTGTCCTCCAAATTATCTAAGATATTGAGCTCAAAACTGCCATTCTGCGGCCACCGTAAAACACCATCTTTCCTAGTATAGCGAACCCACGCCTCATTAAAGGCTATGGGGCCAATACCATGTTTAGAATATACTTCATAAGTGGGAGTCCCGGCCGGAGGAATTGGACAAGAGTCCTCCGGTCGGGAAGCTCTATCGCAACAACAACAAAACCATCTTCCAAACTTACTGAAACCAGGCATCGCTATCACACTAATTTCTTAGCAAACTTCAAGGGGTTAATTAGTCACTTTATAGTACAAAAACTGCACTCACCCCTCGGTTTCGGCTTTTGCAAAAGTCGAACAAAGACAAAACAAAGACAAAGGAGTGGCCACTATACTTAACTTAACCAGATGTTTTCTTACTCCAACAGAGGTCCGTCTAATGTCTCGCAATACCAATCACCAAGGGAGCCAAAGCGTGGCGGCAGTCAGGGCAGCAGGTCTTCGCAGCCGTTGGAAAGGAGAAGCCACACTGTAAAAACCTTCGGTCCACTTACGACATGCAGGGGTCGATCACGTGGTGCGCGTCCTCCGGAATTTCCTTGCGGGGCTCCTCACGATCCTCGGGCTGGACCCACGACCTCTGAAGCAGCCTCACAGAGGGCGCCATTTGAAGAACCAGGCTGAATTAGGCCTGGCGGCGCAGGGTATGCCTGAAATCTTCTGAGTTCGCCTTCTAAATGTACAGAGACACGGAACACTCTGTTGGCATAGGAACTTCAATTTATTAGCTGCAGCTAGGTACAGTTGTCCTAGAAGTACATCAGTGGTAGGTTCTCAGGAGACTGCCACTTCAATCCGTGGCTCACAGTCTTTTATAGCGCTTGAATCCCCTAAAGCAACAACCCCCTCAATGTGCAATAAAAACAAACAAATCATCCACTAGCAAACATTCTTTGTACAAGATACAGGATAATAGGTAATAGAAATTCCCTCCCTAGGGTCGTGTTCTCTACCTGACCCTATAGGCCAGGTGGCATGAGCATTACTAAGTTAAATTAATTTACAACAGGACGTGTTTGCGTGTTGCAGATGGTGATTCGTAAAACAATTGGAGAGGCAGAGAAGGATCACCAAGGGTCAATAGATGGTTATCATGGGAATTAGTTGCTTCGAGCCGGGTTTCGGAATGTACTTTGCTCAGAGAGACAGGAAAAGGTTGTTTAACATGTTACAGTACAGATTATGAAAGAAGCGCAACGAAGGTCGTCGGTGCCTGAGTGAGGGCAACATCACAATGGTGTCAATACGCAAGATGGAGCCGTAATCAAATTTCCTCAGTGCCAGGTAAAAAGAGGCTGGGATCACCAAGTACTGTGAGGTAAGGAGACAGAGGAGAGCAAGGAGAGAGGGTAAGAGAGGAAAGTGATGATAATAATAAAACAAAAGATCAGAGCGAACCAACTCCAGAACCCCCCCTCCCTTCCTGTAATGGGTATAGCATGGTACCCAAAGGAGGAGACTCCTGTGCTCCTAAACGCCATGGTAATACAAAAAGTATGTTCTAGAATGGACCTGTATGACAGTTAAGGAGATGCGAACACATCTCAATATGGGGAGAAAACCCAGAGGCCAGGTGTCCGCTAAGGGAGAACAACTACCTTGACTGCAGAAGATTATATCGCTTTGAATAGTATTAACTAACCAATAGTAAATAGGGCAGAGAAACAACAGCAACACAAATCGAGTATTATATGTCTAGAGTGAGAAGTATTATCGAGCTGGTCTACTGCAGGTGATGGTATAAGTCATCACGTAGGAGCATTACAGAAACATAGTGAGAGTGCTAAAGAGGTTGCAAGCATGTTAATATGTAGAGCCAATATGACTAAGGCGGTATTTGAGTATCTATCAGTAACAGGAGAACAACCCAAACTAAAAGAAATATATTAGGACGATCCTACATTTGTTAACGATGTGTCTATCTCGGCTTCCTGGACCAGAAAGGTGGCCAGGTCCAGATCGGAGAAAAGGTGCAATGTCCCTTTGTAGACTATTCAAAATCTGTCAGGGCCATAGAATGAGAAAGGGATATTCATTTGTCTTCGCCTAGGCCTCAGTGAGAGGAAGCCCTTTCTCACTTGGACCATTGGTTTTTAGAAATCCTGCTATATTGTGATCTGGTGGCCTTTGCAGGAGATATATTTATTCTTGCATATGAACTCCAGAATTAGCTCAAGATATTGGTACCGGAGAGGTTTGCATATTATTGGACTGGGAGGCCCACTATAGGTTGAGTTGTTTGCTCATGTTTGAATACAATGCGCTATTTCAAGCTCAAAGGTATTGCTAAAGGGGATTTTGGTGATACAAGGAATCCAATCTTCTAGGAAGGAGATGCACGAGCCTTGTAGCTTTTCACAATTCTAAGGAAAGACAAAAAGGCTAATGTCCCTCCTAGTCCTGGCTTCTAATTGAGTGATTGAACGTTGTAGCAAAGAAGATGTCTTGTGTAACGAACGCAGGTGCTTGTTTGCTAAGAGAGATTTGTCTTCGAGGTCGCTGATTCGATGTTCTGCTGCAGAAAATTTGGCTGTTATTTGTTTGACCTCCGATTGCATGCCTGCTACGTCCTGTTGCATTATGTCCATACTGGTTTTAGTGGTTTATGCCAGTTGCAGAGCATCTGAAAGTTTCTTGAGAATGGATTCCATCATGTCTTTGAGATCAGTTTTGCCTTTTATGGGTGAGTCTGGAATCAGCGGTTCTGGCTTTGATCTTTTTGTTGCAGACTTTGCGTCTTTTTTCAGTCATCTTGGTCTGTGGGAGATTTGGCAAGCTGTACAGCTTGCTTAGACCAGATGGAGGAGACTTTAGCGATTGACACTACGATTTTAGCCTGCTGACGAGAAGGTGCTGATTGTGATGACTGACTCGTGAGGATTTGTTTGTTACCACTTGTTGGTCCATTGATCGTTTCAGAATGCCCCCACTTGCCCAGAGTGAGGATTGTGAAATTGGTGTTATATAATTACTTAAGAATTGTGTCCGCTTGGCTTGAACTTCGCTCTACTCGTGCTTGGCGATTGCTTGCTTGGTGATTTGTTTGTAGCCTGTGTGCTTGATGGGATCCTGGGTGGTGGTTGAGTTAGTTTGCTGAACACTAGTTACAGGCTTCAGCAGGCTCAGTCCCTTCATAGAATTACCTTATCGAATCTACTGACTTCTAGCCTCTCGTAGTATCTTAAAAGCCAGTACCTGACAGAATGCCCTTGTTATGGGGAAAACATTTCAATCAGCATTGACCCTGCTGTAGCTTGGTTATCGCACTGTCAGACTGCAGGTCTGTTGTTACCCGATTGTGGTGGTCACTGCATTTTTGATGCAGCTTATGAGATCACAAATAGCACCTCATATTCTGTGACCTCTTTTTTTTCTCTCTCTCAGTAAACACTTCCTGCCATCTAGCGCTGGTTAGTGAAGATCCTTGAGGTTGCAACAAAACCCTACAGTTGTGGGGAGGCTTGGACAGTCACGTGTGTCTCACGGTAACTGCCGGTTGACAGAAGGAGCACTCCACCCGTTGAATATATGCCAGACAGCGAGCTGGTTTCGTTGCTACAGCACCGCCCTGGCTGCAGATCCAGTCACTGTTGTAACCCCTCCCTGCTGAACCGCCGATTAGGTCAGTGCAAAGAACTGCTGTGGTAGGCCCACAGGGAGGCCGCCACCCCAAGATGTTGCCCTGAGGTACCTCTGAGGAAAGGCGAGTTTGACCAAGGAGCCTCAGCTGGAAAGGTGTGGGGGCCGCAAGCACAGCACTGAGCCAGTATGGTAGAATTGGCAGACTGAGATTACGGGTTGATGATTGTCTGCTCGAGTAAGCTTGTGAGTTTATGTGGGAGGGATTCCTAGTAGAGAAGCTCTGAGTCCTGTATGTCAAGCGCTGGGTAAAGTGGGGTTTTCATGAGCGAGTTTGCTAGCGCAGTGGTTCGTGGCCTTGCCACATGTTGGGGGATGAAGCAGGCGAGATTGGGTTTAAAATGTGGTTGTATATGGTATGACTCACCTCTCACACGGGCATGGCACAATTTTGCACAGCTTTACACATTCGCTCACAAATCTAGAGTCTCGTCCTTGTGGCAATTGCGATGGATGACAGACTGCTGTATCTCAATGATGGCGGTGGCCATTTGGGAGGCCGTGTACTGAATGCAACGTGTCGGCTTAGTTCAGCATTGGGTAGTATACTAAGCTTAGGGGCATATACCCTCTATGTTCCCGAAGTCCCCTCCTGGTGTTTTGACACATGGAGCATTGAATTAGAACGTTATTAAAGTTGAAAGACGGCGTCAAAGCTCTGGCTCAAGTGGCCATCTTCCTCTGTCAGGCCACACACCCCCACTCTAGGATTTTTAATGTCCTTCATCTTAAGACCCTCTGTCAACTCTCTAGTTTGATTGATGAATCCCAAGTCACTGATTGTGATGGCTACCTAATATTTGGTGAATCTCCTTTTCACTGCTTGTGGCCTGGCTAAGTCTTAGTGCCTTCTTGCCTTTGCCAAGTTATCTTGTTCTGTCAGCCAACCTTTTTTTGATTCCCATTTTTTTGTTTTCTGAGCTGCCCCTTGGTTGCTTCTTGTTGAATGACTCGAATAATTTCTGGAATCTTCATTTCTCTGGCTCCAGGTCTTCCTCGGGCACAGTCCTTACCAGCAAAGTTTCCTCCCATCTCTGATCGATTTACAAGCAAAACTAAACTACTAAGATAGCCGCCTGCTAGTTCCTGCTGCGACCAAGAATAGTGGATTGGACCTGAGGCACTTCCTGTTAATCAAAAGCAGAGAAAAAGAAAAAAAGATACTTGCTGTTTTAACCCACGCCACTGGAGGTAGGGTAAACTAAGACTGTGGTGAGGTAGACCTGGAGTCAGAGTAATTGAAAATTCCCTGTAAGTAAATGGGTCATTAATTCCTCTCCTGTCTTTCTTGACCCCAATCCTTATCTGTGGAGTATATAACCAAACAGACTTCAAACATCTAGTAAAACCAGACAGCAGATTTAAATTTGCTACTACTGGTGACTTCATTGATTAAATGTTCAGTGAAATTATAATGCATCTACTGATTTCAGTACTTGTACTCCAAAGTCTTTCAAAGACGCCTCCCCCACTTGAAGTTTATAGTGTGTCAAATGTGTGATGGGTAGACCACATATCAGGTGCACAAATGGCCTTCATTTATGCACCTTTGAAAATTGCAGGAGGTAGCCACCCCACACATGGCTCCACCCTGAACAGTTTCTGCACAATTGTTCCCCTGTGACTCCTAATTACCGATAATTGTTGATTTCATTCAGTGTGGTGATACACATCTTTAAACCTTGCCCAGGATGTCCAAATGTAATACACAAAGAGTCCACTTTCTTGAATGGAGTTCTCTTTAAACAAGCATTTGCAATGCAATCGGTCTAGCCTTTGGGACCTTATTAAGTTTTAGCTTTGCAGACAAAGAAAACAATGAGTATAAATTCTATATTTTAGAATGCCAATTGATGCTATAACTGGTTCAGTGCGATTATGAAAATCCAGTCTTAGATATTACTTGGCCTCAAACAATATGATGCTATTAAAACGAGCACAGAGAAGCAGTACATCTTTCAATTGGCCTTAGTAAATCAAATCAAATCAAGCTTTATTCGGTTGTAAAAAACGGCCATAATAGCACAAAATATTTTCATTTTTAAAAGACAAGAAAAAACGCAATCAACATATTAAAATATCAAACTACAAGCAAATTCATTTTAATACAATACATTTCTGTCAATCTTTCCCCCTACCAATCACTTTTAAAATATGTGGCCTATCAGCGAAATTTCAGCATGAAGTATATGAGAGTGCTAGTGCAGTCATACAACCGTTAGAAACATGAGCAGGTTACCAGAAAATTTATGGAGAAAAAAAAAAAAGGGCTAGAAAAGCGGGACGACACCTACGCAAACCCCAGATTTTTAAAATCGGGATAAGCCACTGTTTCCTCAAATCCTGATAGAATTTACAGAACAGTATTGTATGTATCGTGGTTTGAGGGGAGGTCTCATCACAGGGGCAAGGTTGGAGAGGTTTTTCCCAGATGTTAGATTTAGGAAAAGTAATCAAATGATGACAAATGTTTAGTCTAATTTTTGTTAAAAGAAATCTCTCATAATCCGTGAGATTAAAGGTTAAATAGGGCTGAATTCCCAAAGTTGTTTGAACCAATAGCGAGTGTTGGACAGTAGGTTTGGGGAGCTCGCTAGTCAACCTCAGAGATTCTAAATGGGCCAGACAAACCTTTTTAAATTGTTTCCTCGGTATCTCGGCTATTAGGGAAGGAGAATAAAAAAACGTTGGCATGCCCAGGTCGCCGAGGAATCTCTTTATATAAGAGATCCATCCAATATTATGTGCTCTGTCTAAGGAAATACAGTCCTCAATGAACCCTTGGGAGAAAGTAGTGACATTAGATGACCAAATGCGATGCCATAATAATAAGGGTTGGATCCTTATCAGATCTGTCAAATATGGCAAGCCTGCTTCCAAATGACACACATAAGTCGACGTGGTCCGCGGGACTGCCAGAAGAAATCTTAAACTGTTTTCCACCCTTTGGACCTCCTCAACCTTGGCATATCCCCAAACACCAGCCCCGTATATTACATTGCCTATACATTTTGCCCTATAAATCTCTAAGAGTTCAACCGTAGGTCGTCTGCCTAATTTGTTTGCAAAGTTAACCAAAACAGCTGTTGTTCTTGCAAAGATAAGTTTCCTAGACTCAATGGCATTTTTCCATGCGCATTTATTGTCGAATACAATGCCCAGGTATGGATACGTAATGGTACTCTCTAATTTTTGATTGTCGATAAAAAAGGTCTTTTTGTTCCTTTTCCTTGACCCAACAGACATTACAAATGTTTTTTTAATGTTAATCTTCAGGTCAAGATTGGCCATGAAGGTGTGATATTTCACAAGAGCGCGCTGTAATTCCATTGGGGTACGTGCTAAAATTACAGCGTCGTCCGCATAGAGTAGAGCCGGTATAGGGCGATTATTTATAGTGGGGAGGTCCTGAGCCCCTATTAACATGGCTTTTTCCAGGCCGTTAGTATACAAGTTAAATAGAAACGGGGCCAGGACACATCCCTGCCTTACACCGCGCTCCACTCTAAATGACTTTGTTACCTCGCCCCCCAAACCGTATCTCACACGAGCTGTAGCGTCTGAGTATAGTTCACGCAAAAAATTTGAGGCGCTCCTCTATTCCCATATCCACTAGGATGTTCCACAGCTTAATATGGTTAACTCAATCAAATGCTGTTGAAAGATCAACGTATGCTAAATACAGGCCCCCCCTTTTGTGTTAACATATTTACCTATTAATAGGGATAAATTAAGGGCTTGCTCTGTTGTGCCCAGGCACTCGCGAAACCCAAATTGAAGATCAGAAAGAGCTTTATTGTCAGATGCCCATTGCTGAAGCCGCTCTAAAATAACGCGACCGGCCACTTTCCCCAGTGAGTCCAGCAGGGTAATAGGTCGGTAGCAAGATGGCATGTGACGGTCCCCTTTTTTAAAGATAGGGACAAGAATTGATTGGGACCAAGAATCAATAAGTCCCAATGCACAGGATGCTCGAAGGACCCTGGTTAAAATTGGGAGCCATAGGTCCATAGCAAATTTAAAGAAATCAATTGGAACCCCATCGGGGCCCGGCGCTTTGTCATTTTTGCTAGCCATTAGGGCAAGCTCCACCTCCTCGTGAGAGATATCAATTGGCAGGGAGAAAACTGTTGTCGTTGACCTAAATGGGGTTGAAAGTGTAGTTGTTGGAGGAAGGCTGAATATCCTCTCAAAATAGTCAACCCATGACTGTTCGTCAATCGCAACCTCCATACTAGGTTTAAGTGTTGTGTCTGTCACAAATGGGGACTTTACAACCTTCCAGAAGGCGGCACTATCCCTGAGATTGCAAGACTTGTGCAATTGATCCCAGAGATCTTTTTTCAAGTTGTTCTTTCTGCATTTTAGGGCCTGTTTGTAGTTATTTCTGGAAACTGCGATCTCCTTTCTGTTTCTAGCCTTTTTATGTAGGGCTGCTTTCAGATTCTGGTGGGCTTTTGTGCAGGAGGAATCAAACCAACCCCTAGTGTTGGTTTTGCCGTTCTTCAGATTTACAAGTAAAATTTCCTTTATTGCAACTAACAATAGTGCAAAATTTTCCATGATTCCCTCGCTAGAAATAGCTGGATCAAGGCAATTGGTAATCACTGGTCTCATTTTTACGACCAGGGAAGCTGTATTTCCCATCGGGTCCACTTTTTCCCACCTTAGTGAGTATCCATTTAGTCTGTCTATTGTTAAATTGTTTTGGCTTAAGGTCGCCTTAATCTTAAACCTCTCATAATTCATGGCACTTTTTAAGGTGAGACTAATTGGATAGTGATCGCTGATAGCGATATCATGCGTTTTACAAGTGGATATATCTTTACCCGCTGCAGTGGAAAGAAAAATAAAATCAATTGTGGTTGGCCTGCCTCTTCCGTTGAAAGTTGGTACAACGGGTATGGGAGGATTCACCATATCGTTAACGAGGGCAAGATCCAGACCACACAAAATTTCATTCAGGGAGTGCCCGACTGGGGAGTGAGAAAAATGAGTTACCGGATCGCCATTTTCGTCCACTATTCCACAAACTATGTTTTCACTCTGGGTACATAAATTTTTATTGAAATCCCCACCCCATATTAAAACTAGCTCCTAGTAAGTCTTTGTGGATAGTTCTTGGAGGCAAAAGTGCATTTCCTTGGTTACTTTCATTAAGCCATCCGCAGAGAGATTATTATAGAAATTCACAATTACTAGGGCTTTAATGTTGTTCAAATGGAGAATAAGGATTTGAAAATTTGCATCCAATTTAATGGGGACTATTGCCGTAAATCGCAGGATATTGGATACAAAAACGGTCAAGCCACCCTTTGCCCTGCCAGAGGGAGAAGGTAATGCTGGGGAAAAATAGGTTTTAAAACCCTCAACATGTATTTCAGAAGGAGCCCATGTTTCCTGGAAACACAAGATATCAAAGCCGCGTATGAAAGCAAGCCAGATATCATTCGCAACCTTGGTACGAAGACCAGCAACGTTCCAGAAAAGTATTTTAAGGGATGGGTCATCCTTTTGTGTCACAAGTTTTGAGTCCATTCCAAAGAATTACTCGGGGTGGGAGATCTGAATGATGGGTGAGGAGAGTTCTTCAATCACGCCACCACCCTGATTCAAATTATCTAGATATACACCAAGGGTCGGTGAAGTGCTCATGGGCTTTGGTATCGAGCCCTCCAACTGAAGTCAGTCCACTCTCTCCAATTCGGAAAGCTTGTCAAAATAGTTAAAGGTCGGAATATTATATCGTGGTCTGGACCCTTCTATCCGTTCCAAGTTTGGTAAATCCCTAGATTGAGTAGATGATAAAGAGAGGGGAATTGGGGATAGAAAAAACTCAAGTCCCTGGCTTGTATATCAGTGTTACTGCAATAAGGGGAACAACTGCGTATGTGATGGACCACTCGCCTGTCCCTAAAATTTATGACAACACAGTCCCCCATCGTATCCTTTCTTCTGCGACCCAACCAACTTAACCTTCTTGCAAATAATATTTCCCCTGATATGTTCGGCGGAAGCGGCCTATTCTTATTTTGCCAGTAGGCAGATTTTTTTTCTTAACTCAGGGAAAGTTTCTGATTTTTCTTGTGGTAACTCTGGAACGCCAACTAAAACTATGGTATACGGTAATGATTGATGGGGTAGGTCGATGTGTGGGAGAGGCCTCTTCGGAATAGCTGTCAGAGAACAATCCCTGGGGGCACCAGGAGTATTGATCGTCCGTCCTACAGGTTCAGTATCCCTACATAAATCGCCCTCCCCGTTTTCCATGGGTTCGGTCGCCCCCGGGGCCACCAGGGGACGCTTAACCGTAGTTTCAGTATTCTTCAGTAAGTGGAGTGCTGTAGACCTAAGGGCAGATGGTAACTGTCTGTTATCAGAACCAGTTTTTTGGTGGCTAGTGCTTGATTGCGGGAGAGTAGTCTTCAGGTGTACACTATCCACCATTTGCCCTGGACTAGTGGAGATTTTTTGCATTACTTTTTCCATGTTGTCTATTTTTTCGCCTATGCGTTTTACCCTTTCCAAGAGTGGTAGGTACCATTAAGGACTTCATGAGGTGCTCAATTTTGTCAAAGAACCCCTCGCTAGGTGGAAGAGAGGGTGATAGAATGGCTAGTTGTTCTACTGTTGAAACATGTGAGCCATTTTCATGAATTAGAGTAGATTCGGACTTAGATAAGATATTATCAACATTTCTCCCTTTCGTTGCATTTGATTTAGGAGCAACTTTCTTTTGTTTGTTACCACGTAAGGTACCTTTAGGGTTTTTTTACATTTTTTACATTTTGCCCATCCCTATTGGTTTGCTTTAAGCTGCACCTGGCCTTCTGCCCTCTAGTTAAGCTGCACCTGGCCTTCTGCCCTCTAGTTGTTACCCTCGGAGTATGAGTATCTGCACTTGGCGAGGGAGAGACCAAAATGGGGGTTGTAAGTAGCTCACGAGGGATATTTGCAGAGAAATCCTCAGCCTGAGCTAAAAAATCAGGTGCAGATTCATTTAAAAAGGTAGTAGGGGTCAATGATAGCCTGGTTGGAAATGACAATAATCCTGGAGAAGCATTGGCTAAAATAGGAACAGCATCCTGGGTTATAGGATTGAGGTGAGGTCCTGGAAGGGCGACAAAGGATGGGGCCAGAATCTAATCCTGCGAATTAATAGTAAGGGACGAAGTGTTGGCCACAAGCAGAGGGGGGAAGGTACCAGCAGGGAGGGAGAGGCGGCGTTCTGTATTTTCGATAGCATTACCACCACCCCAATGGTTTTCTGCAACATGCGGTCAATTGCTGTCAGGCTAGGTAGTGGTTGGTTTAAAACTTCTTTTTGCTTTGAGGCATGTGCAGGTAACACAGGATTTATCCTCCCCATTTTTCCCATCTACAGATACACAACAAAAAGTTAAGAAATAGAAACCACAAGGTCACGAGTTCACAAAGCCAAGGGGGGTAGCCCGACCCGGCCTCACCCGGCCACTAACGGCCACAAACGGTCCCGCCCTTGTCCCGGGCTTCTCCCGGTGCGCGACCGCGCTGCGGGTGAGTTAATTGTATAAGTGCTAGCTGCAGGCAACAGGGGCGGGAAGAGGACACAGCTGGTAGGAATTACGGGGCTGCTGGTCTTCGCAGACCCGTCCACCAAGTCCTCCCGCTAACAGTACACAGCAATTTCCAGTGGCAGCTCCACGGCGTGTGCTCAGAGGGATGCAAACAGCAGGGTTTGGAACACGCTAATCTCCCTCGGCGAACGGCTCCCGCGAAGCGGGGGCCGTGAGATGTAATATAGCCTCAGGCAACAGGGGCGGGAAGAGGACACAGCTGGTAGGAATTACGGGGCTGCTGGTCCTCGCAGTCCCGTCCACCAAGTCCTCCCGCTAACAGTACACAGCAATTTCTAGTGGCAGCTCCAGGGCGTGTGCTCAGAGGGATGCAAACAGCAGGGTTTGGAACACGCTAATCTCCCTCGGCGAACGGCACCCCGGCCTTAGTAATGAGGCTGATTTTTAGTCGTCCCAATTTTTTTCCGACCATGGTCGAAAAAGGCAATGCAATCGGTCTCGCCTTTGGGACCATATAAGGATTTAGCGATGTCTCGTATTACTGCAACATAGCCTTGGTCATTACTGTAAAGTTGCTCATTCTAGTCCCTTACTTTTCCAATAAATATTGGGGATCCCAATTTCCATCCTGAAAATGCACTTACGTTTGTTTTTGTGTGAGAAACATGTGAGCCATTTTCATGAATCAAAAGGCATGTAAATAACTATCTACAGGATGACCCCCAAACCAGAAAGGCCCACAGTCTTATCCATAACTCCAAAGTTGCCTACGCGACAATTTCGCCACAGTGGATAGTATTGTGGTTTAGTGGGGTGCAGTGGTTTTAATTCTGTGAAGAATCCGAACTTTAGAAACTAACCTAAAGTATGCAGCTATGTGCGATTACACCCCAGCTCAACATACAATGGAAATTCTAGTTGACCAGTCACATGTATGAATCAGAACTGCATGAATTTTCAAACAATCTTTGTAAACTCCATTGTACTTGAATAAAAAATTCCCACCCAAAACAAGATGTAACAGTACAAACGGGAAGCTTGGTTTACAACCGGGGAAGCCAGCGTGTAGTTTACCCAACCAAGCGATATAACATTATGAGTAAGCAACGGTAAACGAGAGCAGAAAAAAACTCAAGCCACACACAGACTAATCCATGCGTACCGTAACAAAAACAAGCAGGGCTTTAAGTGGGCCGGGTCCGGCCACTGCTCAGCACCGTTCTCGTTCTCCAGAAGGAGAGTACAGTCCCTTTTGGCCCGAATACACCAAGAACAGACGGGGCAGCGGTCTGTCTCTTCCATGTAAACAGGCCGTTCACTTCACTCCTCAGTTTTTGAAGCCAAGTAGAGAGGGCACTGATCGAGTGGAAAATGCCAATAGCCCCAAGAAAGAATGCGCCTAGCCCTAATGGGGTAAGTATTAATAAGATCATTTTTGGCAAGCAAAGACCTCAGGGTGTTTCTGTCTCCTCTCGTTTTGTTATCAAGGGAACTGAGAGACAGGGAGATAAGGTCCTTGCCAGACAAGGATCACTCAATGCGTCCACACAGGTGAGCAGAGATCTCACGTTGCCCCATGTCAGGTTTAATTAGCTTGTTTAGCTCATTGTGAGTGCGTTCTAAGGCTGGTTGCTCTGCACTTACAAAGAAGCAAAACTGCAAGTATCACAATGCAAAGGGGAAGAACAGGATAGATATTCCGATCCAACATGAAGAATAGGCGGGGATCTGGGGTAAAGGAAAAAGTCTACAAAACAAATAAAAATTGATATGCGACTAGAAAAAATTAAAACACAGCAAAAGATGCAGTGTGATAACATTGCAGCTCTCAGAATACACGCGCAAAGTTTACAAAAGTGCCACAGCATGTAAACTTCTAATATTCCACCAACCGCCGCCCCCCCCCCCCTTTCTCCACCACCACCACCAGTCTACCCTTGACACGTGCAAGTCCCGTGTGGAGGCAAACGCATATGTAAACATGCAGCCGCACTGCAAGTGAACCCCATAAACAAAGGGCAGATGGCCGGCCCCACACCCGCTCCTCGGATGTTACCAGGCTTGGAAGTTGTCAGCAGGCATGAAGACGTGGGCTCGCTGAAGCTGCCCGCCCTCCAAAACAAAGGGGATTTAAAAGCCATTTCTCCGAGTGGAACAGGCACACACGAGCTCGCCTGCAGCCCTGTGATGATGCTGTGTGTGCGCAGGGAGGGCCGGGCTCCAAGCCTGTCCCGGGGCAGAGGAGTAGCGCCGCCCCAGGGTGTCCTGGGCAAACAAAATCTGCTCAAAACTGGTTGCCACTCATCACGGCACCGAGCTCACTGCTGCAACAGTGCATAGTGCCAATATCGGTAACTGTTGTCACATAACACATAGTAAATACATAAATAAACCACACGACACTTTTTGTAAGTGGAGAAATATTGCTGCAGGTTTATTAGCATAACCAATATGCAAACATGGTGGGTTATCTTACGGGCGATCCGATCCCAGGGCAGGCCAACCCCTAGCAGCCTGCCCGTCTGTCAAGCCTAAATTACACCATGGCAGTCGCCGATAGGTGCATACCAAACCTTGGGAGGGGCCACCCCTCCCATCCGTGGACCACCAGTCCACGTGCTTACTGACGCCCCCCCCCCCCCCGAAAGAGGTGGGCGGAGCGTATGCTGGCAGCCCCCGGTTGCTCAGACCCACAACCGCCCGTAGGACTAAACGGGGCGCCGTAGTTCTTCCAGGGGACACTCTAGACATCCCTGGGTATCCTGGCTTAGCACCACGCTGTGCTGCTGCATGAAGTACCCCTTGGTATCTGCAGGCTCTGGATCGCCCTGTAACTCCTCCTGCAACACAAATAACATGTTAGAGAGCCTAACCCCCCCTCCTTGTACCTCCGTCTGCTGGGTAAGCAGAGGGGCGGGCAAGGCGAGACGAGAGGGACAAGAGGGCGAGGAAGGGGCGGGCACAGCCTAAATACCTTTGCCCCCTCCCCCACCGCCGGAAGTAACCATTCGCTGGACGTCTTCCCTGGCTGAGCCCAGGGACTAGACCGGCTGCCCCCAGTGCCTTCATGCGGCACTAAAGCGGCCGCCCTGCTAGCATACCAGGGAGCAGACAGGACAGCGTGACCCAGGGGGGAACCAAAGCGTAAATACCTCTCTCTGTTGAATACTGGGAATGCCAATAGTTCTCCTGCTACTTAGTAGCCCAAAATGTTTCCCAGGAGTTTCCCCCAATCATATGGACCAAATCGCCCTTGTTGGAAGGCCACTTCCACAACCTGCATAGCTGCCAGCCAGTGCTGGAGGGCGGGAGAAGTTGCCCTTTACCGTTACTCCCATCAATGGTACCTGTTTCGTCTAACTCAAGGACGGGCTGCTAAGTGGGCTTACCAGGCTCTGCCCTTGAACCAGAGGTCAGACCCAAGCCCCTCTAAGTTCTGCTGCTTCACCTGCCCGTTAACACGAATAACTGGAGCAACTGAACCACTTATCGCCGTGCTACATGTCCTTTTGGACAGGTGCACGGGCAGCTGTCCAAGCATCCAAAAGCAACCAGAAAGTCGGACCGTACTCAGAACGGTAACCCCCAACTTGCCTCGAAGCGAAACAGACAATGCTACTGCCTCAACAAGGTATGTCCTGTGCCTATTCCGTGTCTGGCTGTAAGGGTTAGACATTGCCAGTCCCAGTCCCGGGTGAAAATAGGAGCTATACAGCTGCAGGTGCTAAAGATGGAACACGTGGCCTGATGAAGCAGACTGTAATTCCCTTGCTACTGTTGTGCACAAACCCACAACCATTGGCTCTCCATGGTACAATTCCTTCATGCTAATCATGGTTTCCTAGGAGGATGTTGAAAAGTCTATGTTCAAGAAGTCTAACCGTATCCTGAACAGTAACCCCCAACTGGCCCTGAAGCGAGACAAACCATGCCAAGGCACATAGGAGATTTTAATAACTAATAGCAGGTCTAACAGCGTCAACAGGCATCCTAAGCTTACAATAGGAGTGTTGGAGTAAGGGTATCCAGTGAGAATAAAGACGACCCTCCCATCTGACCAACCGAGGTGGGAACTACTCCTGACATTCTAGTACATATGGTCCCTGTTGACCTGTCACTGCCTGAGGTACGTGACCTAGTTACATGGTCCCTTTGCATGGCGGCATGCCATTGAGACAAACATCCATTCCCCGATAAGTACCACTACCTGCCTACGCTACAATCTTGCCTGGCAATCCTCCATGCCCAGATATACCATGCGATGATTGCTCTACTCCGTCACTTGACCCGACCATACTTCCAAGTGTAATGCAGGACATGTGTCCTAGAGTACCTATTGTTTGGGTGCAAATATCAGTACCACAAATACCTGGTGTGTTCAATACTAATAACAGTACTAACAACTCAATCATCGTCTTAAAACCGCGTGTGACAAACCGGGAGATTAAAGGCAGGCTAACCCCAGTGTGACACAGAAAGACCCACCACGCGGCTGTGCTCCAAAAACCACCATCCCGCATATAACAGACCCGATGGAAAGACAACAAGAGCCTAACGCTCTACACCCGCGGATAACACAGGAAACAACCAATAAGACTTGCGTAAATAACAACGGACATCCTTTCGGCGTCTGAAGGCCTAGCCCTTTCAGAAGTGACCTGGGGACCCAGGGCCAGGCACAGTGCAGGCCTCAGCACCTGTGGTGTGTGTGATCGTTGCCCACTTCAGTGTGAGCCAGGCCCCGCGATGCATACTGTCTTCATGATCGCTAAAGCACACGTAAACCCCCCTAGCTGTTCCTTGCCGCTAGGTCATCCTACCCTAAGGAGCCCCAATGACGACCCGGGAACAATAAAACTCCTTCAACACTAAGCTTAACACATTGATCAGCATAGGTGCTGAAGGCGGTGAGTACACCTTCCCCCTGATCCCGGACACAGCGGTGAAGAGACCCCAGAGAACCCGGCCAGTCTAAAAGACACCCAGAGCCGAGGGAGCCCTGCGCAAGCTTCAAGTGTTGTTTAAGAGTTATAACTAATCTGCAGTACTCCCCAGCTAGCTCAGGCAATGACTATGGCATGCAGACCGGCCACTGGCCCACCGCACATTTACTAGGTGTCCCGCTCACTGAAAACCTGACTGATCACCATTCATAGCGTTGGTCTATGCACATTGAGAAAACAATTCATTCTAAGAGTATGTGAACGCAAAGGTGTTGGAACGTTAAACATGAGCCCCAGTTACATGACATACTGAGCACGTCATCGCATCCCTATATTTACCACACACGGGGCACTACCTATAACAAGCCCCTCCAATTGCTAATCAGTGCTGCTAATTGCATATAGTGAAATAATTCCCCATTGTAGCTCAGTTGCATGGCCCGAGAGCTATTCAACCTCAGATTAAACTGCCTGCGAATACGAAAGCTGGGCTGGCCTCCCCACACCATTCGCCGGACGTCTTCCCTGGCTGAGCCCAGGGACTAGACCGGCTGCCCCAGTGCCTTCATGCGGCACTAAGGCGGCCGCCCTGTTAGGGGGGCTGCTGCGCAACCCCCCGGGGCAGCCTTGCATATGTGCGAGTCCGAAAACCAAACCTCTGCTGGGAAAACAACTTTACACCAGGCAGCTGACCCCTCACGGATACTACTGCAAATAGTCCAAGTCGGAGGTCTCAAAATCTGAGCAGTCTGATAAAGGCACTGGGATTCTGCGAAATGACGTGCTGGGCTAGGATCACACACTGATGAAACTGGAGAAGCCGTGATTAGAAGGAGGGGTGCGCCCAGTGGGTGCACGCTTCTCTATTTATTTTGTTGAACGAGAACGCTCACTGATGTAAACAGCAGCCGAGTGCTGCTGTTAACAGGGGCCACATGTGAAGGCCATGAAATCCCCAGGCAGGTCCGGGCCCTACTTTGAGTATCACTGCTTTAGGCAATGTCTGTATTGGATAAGTTCAGGTAGTGACATTTCACCACAAGCCTGGCATGTCCATTCCTTTCGGTAATGCCTCGCATGTAAACTCCCTGACAGTGACATTTCCCTCAACATTTGCCTGCCCCCCTTTAGAGGTAAGGTCTGTTGTTTAATTGTACCCTATTAAGAAGGTCACACAGCCTCAGCCTGTCCTCAATCCTCCCCGACACAAGCAGCTCCACTCACCCCACGCTATGCCCGTGCACTAACACCTCACCTTGCAGGCAGTGCACATGTGATAACTGCATACTTTAAAGCCGCTATCATACTGATGTATTACCAATATTGCTTGTTTTGTGATATTCAATACTGATGAAGATTGCTGCGAGTGGGAACAATTGCTAATATGTTTTTAGGCGCAGTGTCATTCCCACGGTCCTCACACCCCAACTGCATGGTTAGACACCCTGGGAAAGTTTGAGTCTCAGGCCTGACCCCCGTCTACCGTCCTTGCTCTAGCCCCCTCACGCGCAGCCCCCGGGGGTCCATTGAAGATCAAAGAGCCGCCTCCCCGCGCGAGCACCTCTCCCGGGCACTTGCACATATTCACAGTTACTGTGGTGGGTTCAAAGCCCAGGATGAAATAGTCATAAACATAAGGTGAGGCCATGAGCTGGAGGGGAGGCAGAGGTGTGAGCCTGGAAAGCGGGCCCGGCCCTGCTGTCGCGGGTCTCTTACGTAACCAGAGCACGAGGGAGGGGGTAACACTGGAAGGGAGGGGGAAGCGGGTGAGGCCAGGAAGAATGGGGGTGGCTGAGGGGTGGGTAGTGGAAGAGGGGGGATAAAGAAAGGCAGGGATGCAAGCTAAGAAGATAGTTAAATTACTTTCACTCCAAATGGGCCTTGTTTTTGCTATGTTAGACTTAAAAAAAAAACAAGCATTTACAATGCAATGGTCTCGGCAATATTATAGGTAGAGCTCATTATTTTTTATCATTTTTGTATCCCTAAATAAATGGCATTGTCATTTCTATTGGCATTAGCTTTTTTTTTTGCATATGTGATACCTATTGCATTAGCAGAGAGAGAGTGAGATAGTGAGATAGAGAGAGAGTGAGGCATTGAAATAGAGAGTGAGGTAGTGAGACGCCTGCAGACAGCGGACCGGCCTTTGTTGTGCTGCGCCTCCTGACCAGGCTCTCGCCAATATTTACCACTGCCAGGCACATGGCTCTGCTTCTACGCTCCCAAACGCCACCTCCGATCAGCCAACCTCGCCCTCGCCGCCGTCCCCCGCATCCGAAGAGCGACCACAGGAGGAAGGTCCTTCTCCTACCTGGCCGCCAAGACCTGGAACTCCCTCCCGACCGACCTGCGCCTGACCCAAGACCACCTCTCCTTCAGGAAGAAGCTGAAGACATGGCTGTTCGAGCAGTAGCGGCACCCCCCCACCCCCAGCGCCTTGAGACCCTACGGGTATGTAGTGCGCTCTATAAATGTCACTGATTGATTGATTGATTGATTGATTGCTTCTGACCGGCAAACGACATTTAACACATGACCAGTTTGAGCACTCTAATACTGTTCTGCAAAACTACTCGTGCCTTGGTATGCTCAAAACATCAAGACCGACAGGGCACAGTAAATACAAGTCTAGAAAAATAACGCAAAGCTTTCGAATTTCGGGTACTGCATAAAGGATAAACATACAACATTGAACGCTGTCATGTGCAAAGTAAAACCCGTTTCCTACTTTCTGATAAGTGGCAAACTTTCGGATAAGTGTATAAAAACACAAATATACATTTTAAAGTACAAACTAAAATATGTCCTGCTTTCTGAAAGTGGCTAACTTTCGGAGAACTGCATAAACACAAACACAGTAAAAAAGCATTTAATTTCAAAAGCAAGTTCTGTGTCAATATATATTTTTTTCGAAATCCATCTACAGATATTACTTTGACAACTTAAGCACATATATATATATATGATGAGACAAACTCGATTTTAATGCCCGAACCATAAAATAATATATTGCAAATGAAGGAGAAACGTTTTACACGTAACCGACGCTTTTAAATCCAGTGTTCAGACACACTGAATGCAGATGTATTTAGAGGCACAGTCAACTATCCGGTTACTTCTAACTTAAGGCGGCAAGCGACGAGCTCCAGGCTCTGTCCGACACCCCAACAGCGAGAGGCCCAGCCTCCGACTTCAGGCACAAAAGTAACGCACAAATAAACTTCAGCCAACAACGGCGATGAAACACCTTTCAAGGGTTTCAGGTTAAGGGGGCTGTGAAACAAATTCTGTTTATGTCATCGATACAAGTTACGAGGTTGCTAGAAGCCTTAAATCGGGTTGTTCATATTATTCTTTAAAAAGCGAGCAAAGATTTGAGAGGACAAAGGCAGAGGGTAGTTGTCCTCGCAGCCCGCTGCAAGTTAAACTGCTCTGACATGCAGGCTATGCTAGGTATGGCTCCTATGCCAGGCAGCTTCCTTTCGGGCGGGTGAGGCGAAGTGCGCATGCGCGCTGTATCCCTGGAGCGCCTCAAATGTCAGGGATATTTTCTGCACAGGATCAGCCTCCCGGCTTAGTGTGTTTGAAAAGGAAGAGGGGGCGGGGAGCCCGTACAGAAGGGGCCATGTCAGAGCCTGACAGGAAGCAGCGCTGGCAGAGCAAGGCTGAGAAACAGAAAAAAACAAGCACACCACTGCCTTTCTCCGAGGCGAAGCAATGCCTCGGAGAAACGCAGCGGTGGTTTCAGATTCGGGGGCGTGGCTAAAAAGTGGAAAGAACAGCACGGAACACGCCCCCGAATCTGAAAAAGACGGAGCCTATTTGGAGGGACGGCTCTCTCCTCCAATGGCTGGCCTCCGTTTAGGAAGCCAGCCAATGGAGGAGAGCCAAAAAGAGAGGCGGGCTAAAGAGCCACTCTCAGAAACATAAGATCTCCGGACTTCCGGTTCTGCCTTCGGCAGAGTGGATGGTCCCTCGATCTAAAAACGAATCTATAAATGCAGTTTTTTGTCCACATCTGTTGCGCTGTCCATGCGACCCCTGTATTTTAGCAAGGCTGCGAGGCAAATGCCTTCACACGGTCTCTCCCCTCTGCACAATTGTTGCCCCCCCCCCACCTCCCCATTGTTTTTGTGACACTTTATCCAGCGCTAAGCTTTACAGTGATGTAAACACGCATTTCTATGTACAGTACGTTTCTAATTCTCGTACCCGGGACTCTTCTGTTTGTCTCACTTGGTGCGGCAGCTCTTCTTACCAGGGGCCAGGACCAGACCCCAAGGACGGGAGTTCACTGACCCCTCACGGATACTTCTGCGAATGGTCCAAGTCGAAGGTCTCTAAATCTGAGCAGTCTGATAAAGGCACTCGGATTCTGCGAAACGACGTACTGGGCTAGGATCACACACTGATGAAACTGGAGAAGCCGGGATTAGAAGGAGGGGGACGTCGAGTGGGTGCACAGTAAGATTTGATCTTTTACTCCCGAAAATTACACGGTGCCTTTATCTGACTCTGCGAAACGACTTGCTGGGCTAGGATCACACACTGTAGAAACTGGAGAAGCCGGGATTGGAAGGAGGGGGGCGTCGAGTGGGTGCACAGTAAGATTTGATCTTTTACTCCCGAAAATTACACGATGCCTTCATCTTGTGGCTCAGCAGGGAGAGCAAGCATGCTACAGAAACGAGGGTTCACGCACCCCTTCCCTGCTGCTAAACACAAGTGAAAGAAAATAGTGCTGAGCCACTAGATAAAGGCACTGTGTAATTTCCGCGAGTAAAAGATGAAATCCCAGTGGGCGGGGCCAAAAGGGGACAGGGTGGCAACCCTCAGTGTAATGATTGCCTCTGGTGCAATCATTACACTGTGTTTTGCCTAATGTATGATGCAAAATGACGCGCACCAATGAAAATTGGAGGCGGAGCCGCAAGACGACTTCTGAAATCGCATCGATTCCAAGAAGCCTCGTAAGACGAGAGCAGCGCATGTGCTGCTTACGTCAGGCTGAGACCTAAAAAGCAGGTGCTGAGACAGGTTCCTATTGAGCTCTCCATTTTCGCCCTCACCCTCTGGGTGAAAAATAAAACTTACCTCTGCAGCAGTACCACCCTTCACTGCCTTTGATGTAACTTCAAAGAGACTCGTTATAGTTCTTTCACAGTCCTTTCAGAACCGAAACATTTTCAGTATTATCTACTACTAAGCTATAGTTACTTGTTGCTTATTTATCTTACGCAACTAATTCACATTGACAAAGCCAATAGTCCTGGCGTGTTGTAGATGTAATGTTGCTTGTTGCATTATATATCTAGATGCAGTGACAGAAACAGCAGAATACCAGTCGGGCAGCACACTATGCTAAGCACAGATTTTAAGCCTACGTGTTTTTAAGCCACGCCCTTAATTAAATCAGCGACGCCCCATGAGAGAGCCCTTTGTTTTTTCATTCCACATAAAGCCCTGTAAACAGTTAAGGCTTAGCTAGCACGGAGTATACGCTACTGTCGGTTAAATATTTCTCGCTTCTGCATCTGACATTTTGAAATTCAGTGTCCTCCATACCCGCCAGCCCAGCTGACAACGGGGTAAAAACTCAAGTGGACCAAATAGGGCGTTTTCAAGGACAAAGCATCTTGCCAAGGTTGTCTCATGCCCCATTGCAGTAGTAAATGCACCTGAGCACAAGTTCAGGAGGGCAGTCATCGGGTTATCTCACTGTAAAGAAACACCATGCCATGCTCGGTCCCTTCTGGGACTACTTTTTTTTTTCCCCTTCTACCCTGTGTTCTCAGTGATGAAACTGGGCCCACCTCCCGGCTCACCCGCTGCCAATCTGTGTGACCCTGTTTATTTACGTCCGGTATCTGCTCAATCTGAGAGTGCTCAGAAGCTGCTTATACGCTGTATTCAGAGCTGTGTAAACGCAACCTCTGCTTTTTCATTTGTTGAATTGATCAGTATGAGAATTTTGCGGTTTGCAAGTCAGTTTATTTTAAGTTTCTGTTCTAAATTTGGTATTATGGGATATATTGTAATATAACAGTCGTATGATTTTGTGGAAAGTAATATAATGTAAAATGTGTAAATAGTGCAAACGTAGTGTGCTGTGTAGCTGTGATCGAATACACATTCCCACGCCCTCGTTGTTGCACACTCACTGACACAAATAAAGATGTGCAAGCATTACACACACTGATGCGCACAAAGTACTGTCCTAATGTACGGTCTGAAGTTTGAAATTTGCCTGCTGCAATGAAGGTGTCCTCTGTAAAGCGTTTCGCTGCTCCTCGTAGCGCACCGCCACTATATATAAAACACCTGTATTAAAAATGTAAGATGGTGTGCCGCGGTAGGCATGCCTACTGCTGCTCGTTGCAGAGTGGGGTCTGCACTGTAGGCGAGGCCAGCCTGCTCTAGGCCTTGGCATGTTCTGCTCCGAGGCCAGGAGGGCCAGGGCTGCTCCCCTGCATCCGTGTTCAGAAGTAGCGTCTGGAATTAATAAAAGGGTCCATGAGCCCCGGTGCTGCGGTCTCAGAATGGCCCTTAGGGTCCGTGAGCCCCCGTGCTGCTGCTTCTGGGAACGGCCCTTAGGGTCCGGGGGTCCATGAGACCTGGTGCTGCGGCCTCTGGCCCTTAGGGGCCATGGGTCCATAAGCGGGTCCGGGGGTCTGTGAACGGCCCTTAGGGTCCGGGGTGCATTAGCCCCGGTGCTGCAGCCTCTGGCCCTTAGGAGCATGCAGTGACCGCTTCTTGGCATGTTCTGCTCTGAGGCCAGGAGGGCCAGGGCTGCTCCCCTGGGTCTGTGTTCAGAAGCAGCGTCTGGAATTAATAAAAGGGTCCGTGAGCCCCTGGTGCTGCAGCCTCTGGCCCTTAGGGTCCGAGGTCCATGAGCCCCGGTGCTGCGGTCTCAGGGAATGGCCCTTAGGGTCCGTGAGCCACCGGTGCTGCGGCTTCTGGGAACGGCCCTTAGGGTCCGGGGTGCATTAGCCCCGGTGCTGCAGCCTCTGGCCCTTAGGAGCATGCAGTGACCGCTTCTAGGTGCATGGTTGGAACGGACCATGCGCCTCAGGTTAGAACAGCAGTGCCTTGACTCATAATATTTCAGTCCAGATGCCCTGGTGCTGTACAGGGTTCTCGCCCCCACCTGTGCTGTGGGAGTGGAGTGCACTGCTCTAGAGCCCTGTACTGTGGCAGGACGTGTCTGAGCTTTCCGATCCCTTGATGCGTCCTGTCCTAGTATGTCTGCCCTTCTGGGACAGGGCAGTGGACGCAGCACATGTCAGTCCTAGAACCAGTGCCGTGTTTTGGCCCAGTATGACCAACCCTCCAGACCCCAGTATAATGCTGCACACTGTGTGTGCGAAAAGAAGAAGAACTGAGCGAACATCAGACCAGCTTAATATAAATTAAACAGCGCGCAGCGAGTGGTGTGTGCGAGCGCAGCGCTGACATCCACATGTGACACTAACCGGAAGCGTATGCGCGATGTAGCACCCGCCTCCCACCTTCAACAAACGCTCTCATTGGCTACGTTGTTCAAGGTGCTTTATGTGGGTTATAGTTTATTTTCGTATCTTTGTCTTTTTCCTCAGCTCAGTATGGACTACCACTTCCCACATGCCATGATCGCGAGACAAAAAAAGAGTGCAAATTCACCCAGCCAATCCCACTATAAAAAAAAGCATTTGCAATGCAATAGGACTCGTATTTACGTGAGACCTATTGCATTGGAAACGGTAGTGTGGGGTCCAAGGAGGCACGAGTGGGGTGGGGGGGGCGAGAAGTAACAGACTGTGGGAGGGGGCGGGGAGGGGAACACAGGGAAGAAAATAGTGTTGGAGTAAAGGGTCCAATAGCCAGGGAAGGAAACAAATCACAACATGACCGTCCGGAGGAGGGACTAATAAACCTAAAACCAATCAGAAGCCAGCATTTAGTACCTAAGTCAATCAAAAAGATGGGCGGAGTGCAGACGGAGCTTCCTAAAAGCTTCCACTCTATAGTATATACTGCGTGTCTTAACAAGACAGCGTAAGCGCTGCCTAGGCGAGACCTAAAAATGGAGAGTGCTTGATGAACGTCCAGTGTGTGCAATTTTAATTGTTCCGGGGAGCTTGGATTGCCATGAAAAGAAGGAAGAACTAGATCATGAGAGACCTGGAACGAAGATGGGACCTAGGGTAGAAAAGATGGGTCAGGCCTTAGAATCACTTTGTCAGTAAGGAAAAGGAATAAGGATTCAGATCGTAATAAAGCACCTATTCACCCAATTCTACACCCTGAACAAATAGCTAGTAAAAACAATTTCTTAAATTATAACACTTTAAACGCTACTGTCTCCAGAGTTTCAAAAGGTGGGGACTGAACAACCTTTAATACGAAGGATAAATCCAGAGACAATATAGGTGAGAGTAACAACTGTAATTTAAGTGAGAAACTCCTCAGTAACCTACTCACCAGCCTACCCATACCTGAGCAGTCTTCCCTCTAAAAGGTTCAAATTGCTGCCCACTAAGGGTGGATACTGCTAAATCAAGGAGGAAACCGTCCATAAGAAAGTCCAGCACCAATGCATGCTCACACAAAATGGAGTACAACCCTTATGGTTAACTTTACATCATTTTGACAAGGAATCCGAATGACAGTTATACACATTCATGGCTGCTGTACTCCTGGATCCCTGAATATCTAGTGCAACCTCCACAGAACATCCTTGTGACCTGAGATTTAAGCTCTTAGGTTCCAAACCTCTGGGTGCAGCCTCCATAAAGTCGCATGATGTAGGTTCACAATTCTGAAAGGTGATGGATGAACTGGAAATGTCCAAGGAGGAGAGATTTACAGTCTGCAGAGTTAAGGAAACCAATTCCTACAAGGCCAATAGAGGGCTACAAACAATACCTGGGCACCTTTCCTGCTGAATCTTCTAAATAACCCTCAAGAGCAAATTAACTGGAGGGAAGGCATACAGCAGTACCTGCGGGACCTTCTGATCGATAGAACATCCGCAGCCCAAGCTTTGTAAGACTATTCAAGAGAACAAAATTGCAGGATTAAAGAATTCTCTTCTTGAGCAAAATAATCCAACCAGGGGACTACAGATGTATGATTCGATGTCTCCAGCACCTTCGGAGGGAGACACCAGGAAGTTGAAAACTAGTGGCTCAGATGATCTGCAGAGGAGTTTTCTTTCCCAAGGAGATCGCACTGAGATGAATTAGAGTTTTCTCTGCCAAAAGTCCTATTTCTTGAACAATTCTCCGACTGCTTGCCCCTTTAGAAATTGGAGAAAATTAAGCAGTGTCAACAGTGCCGTTTTCAATTCTTTCCAGTTTGAAGACTGAATATTCTAAGGGGCCCCATTTCTCATGAACCTCTAGTGACTCCAGTGTTGCTCCCCACCCTATCACACTTGCATCCGTAGTGATTAGTTTGGGAAGTGAAATTTGAAAAGGACAACCCTGGGATAGGTTTTCTGCATAGAGCCACCATTGGGGAGAGTCTGCAATCTGAGGAGCCCTCAGGATCAGATGGTTGTACACCTGGGATAATGGGTTCCAATGCTCTAGCACATGGGTACTCACAAACTTTCTCTCAGGGGCCAAATTTACAGTGTGGTTTGCGGCCGAGGGCTGCACCGGTGGGGGCGGGGTCAGAGGGGGAGGGGCGGGGCTAAAGCAAAAAAAAATTGTGACCATGAGGTTGAACACAGGTCCCTTCAGCAGACGCCTTCGTCCACTGAGCCACCAGACCCAGCATACACAGATCTCGATCTCTCTCCCTATCCCCCCCCTTCTTTCCCCTCTCCATCCCTCTCTCCCCCTCCCTCCCTCTACCTCCTTCCCCCTCTCTCTCCCTGTCTCTCTCCACCGTCTCTCCCCCACTGTCTCTCTCCCTGTCTCTCTCCCTGTCTCTCTCCCTCCGTCGCCCTCCCTCCGTCTCCCTCCTCCTTCTGTCTCCCTCCTCCCTCTGTCTCCCTCCTCCCTCTGTCTCCCTCCTCCCTCTGTCTCCCTCCTCCCCCTCTGTCGCCCTCCTCCCTCTGTCTCCTTCCCTCTGTCTCCTTCCCTCTGTCTCCTTCCCTCTGTCTCCCTCCCTGTCTCCCTCCCTCCCTCCGTCTCCCTCCCTGTCTCTCTCTGTCTCCCTCCCTCTGTCTCCCTCCCTGTGTCTCCCTCCCTGTCTCTCTCCCTCCCTCCCTCCCTCCGTCTCCCTCCTTGTCTCTCTCCCTCCCTCTGTCGCCCTCCCTCTGTCTCTCTCCCTCCCTGTCTCTCCCTCCCTGTCTCTCCCTCCATCTCCCTCCCTGTCTCTCTCCCTCCCTCTCCCTCCCTCCCTCCCTCCGTCTCCCTCCCTGTCTCTCTCTGTCTCCCTCCCTCTGTCTCCCTCCCTGTCTCTCTCCCTCCCTCCGTCTCCCTCCTTGTCTCTCTCCCTCCCCGTCTCTCTCCCTCCGTCTCCCTCCCTGTCTCTCTCCCTCCCTCTCCCTCCCTCTGTCTCTCTCCCTCTGTCTCCCTCTCCCTTCCTCTGTCTCCCTCCCTCTGTTCCCTCCCTTCCTGTCTCCCTCCCTGTCTCCATCTCCCTCCTTCTGCCTCCCTTCCTCTGTCTCTCTCCCCCTCCCTCTGTCTCCCTCCCCCTCCCTCTGTCTCCTTCCCTCTCCCTCTGTCTCCCTCGGTCTCTCTCTGTCTCCCTCCCTCTGTCTCCCTCCGTCTCCCCCCTCTGCCTCCCTCCCTCCATCCCTGTCTCCCTCCGTCTCTCTGTCTCCCTCCCTCTATCTCTCCCTCCCTCTCCCTCTGTCTCCCTGTCCCTCCCTCCCTCCCTCCGTCACCCTCTGTCATCTTACCCTGTGTGTGTGTCAGCCCTCAGCCCAGGCTGAGATGGCTTCCCAGAGCGCGCACACACAGCCGCACTGAGACAGCTTCCCAGCACTCGCACACAGCCCGCACCCGAGTACTTCACAGGTCTTTAAAAGACCATTTACGTGTTAATAAAGCTTTGTTGTATTTCACCTCTTAGGCCCCTGCATCTCCACTTTGACAATCACTGGAATCCCCCGGCCCCCACAGAGCAGAGTCTCAGAGTCCGGGCTGCTAACACTATTTAATTCTTTTTTTAAAACACATGTAGGATGTCTGCAAAGACCGCGGGCCGCCGAGGAAGGCTTGCCGGGCCGCTGGCGGCCCGCGGGTCGTACTATGAGTAACCCTGCCTAGCAGATGTCTTACAAATGGGTATCTCTTTCACCATTCTGCAGTCTGGCAAAAACACTCTTCCCACCTCCGAACTGAATAAAGCTTCTATGCATTGGATTGATCATGTTGGGTTAATCTGGAGTGGTTTATCAGAAACTCATGCTCTCCAAGGACCTTCATCACCATTGCTGCATCCTCTGAAGCGTTAGAAAAAGAAAGGAATTACAATCAACCAGTCCTCAAAATAAGGTAAGCAAGACAAGAAATCTCCAAAGCATTTACTCTACCCACCACTGGGAATAAGAGTTCTGCAAACTCCTTTGATGCTGATGCCAAACAAAACAGAAGGACCTGAAATTGATAATGATGTTCTTGGTTAGAAAAATCTTAGAAAATTCTGGGATGATTTCTGCATAGGCACATGCAGATAGATATCTAGTAGATCTATGAAGCCATGAACTGTCCCGGCTTCAGTAGGGAAATTATGCTTGATAGAGTGGTCATCTTGAATATCTGATGAGTATGGAAGGTATTGATGTTCTTGAGGATGGAACTGGTCTGAAACCTTCTGATAACTTACACCAGAAACATTCTTAAATAGCTACCATTCCCCGCCTGATCTTCTGTTATCGATAGCTCTGCTTTGTTTAAGAGGATTTGAACCCATTCTAGCAATTCTGATTGTTTTTCTAGGTCTTGAAGCAATGGGGTATACAGATTTTCTTTTTACCCAATTCCTTCAAAAACAATCTCTCGGGCCCCATTTGTCTGAATTGTGCATTTCCCAGATGTTCCATTATATTTCAGATGGCTGGCTTCCGGACTGTCTTGCCATAGTCAGAACTTGGATATAACAGAAGATGAGATAATTACTTCCTTCATCTGATCTTCATTGTTGGAATTTTCCTGTATATCATTTCAATTAAAAGAGGGCTTCGTCCATGTGGGCAGCGTTCTTGTTGACTGACATCATTGGGTTTGTTTGTGCTGTCTCCTGCTGCTGATTGGGAATTAAAGGTGACGTTGCAATAACATTTCTTATGCCTTGTCATTAATAAGTTCATAATTTAATTGGTGCAGGCTAGGGACATCGCTGGTACACTGCAGAGCGTTGCTTACCCTTTGACTTGGCTGTCTACCCTCTAGGAGGTACCATGAATTGCGCACTTAAACCCCATGATGTGCCATAGGCTTTGGTACTTTGTGATGTGCATGCCCTGTATAAAGAGGAACTCTCAGGAAGACTGGTGTTTTGCCATACATTGGATGCAATAGGGCTTGAAGACTCATTTCACGCCTCCAAAAAAAGGATACAGAAGCATCGAAGTGTGGCTCAATACTTCACTCCTGGGATTTCCCAGGTGGCTCAAAGTCTTTGAAGAATACTGCTCGCAGAGACGGAGAGTTGGATCACAGAATCTGTCACAAAGAAGACATGGATGGCAGCCTTATGGTGCTCAAAACAGAGCTTTATGAAGAAATTACAACTGAGATATTCAACAGCATCTAAAACCTTAATTTAGAACTAGGTTTCATTTTTTGCACATGCTCTGCCTGACTCTTTAGACACTAAGGTTCTTGACATGGAAGCTAAGATGTAAAATCTGGAAGAAATAGGTGCCTTGTCCGAGGCTGCCCTGGAGGATTCGCATAATCAACTCTTGCTACCCACCTGGGGAACAAAGATTTTAAATAAATTGCTCCAGGAGAGACACTGTTAGAGTGTAGGGCCTTCACAAGGGTGCAGAACATTCAGATCTGGAGACATTTGTGGTGGGTCTGTTCTCATCTCTGGCTTACAGCAGCCAAGACTCAATTAGAGAGAGTCCACAGAGTGGGGCCAGTTGTAGGAAGCTCTCAGCAGAGCACAAAGGATGTAGTGGCAAAGTACTATAGCTTCAAGATAAAAAAAAAAGCATCATTATCCTCAGCATCATCAAAGGACACAGCTTCATTTAAGGGCTAGCAATATGCAATAGTTCAGGACACTGTTCAAGCTACTTTGTCAACAGTGAAGGCATTTCACCGAAAAACTGGGGGCAGACAACATAAAATACAAATAGACATTCTTTTTCATACCTTCTTTTTAACATGCAAATAGGGTACAGTTTTTCACAAACCAGTAAAGAAGCTGTAACCCAATGGGTCACTACTCTCACACAAGCCACAAAGGTGAAACATGTAATTGATGGGAAAAGGCAAAGCAAAAGGAGCCGAAAGACATGTGGGGACATGAAGTCTCACAGAAGGATGGAATGTTCTAATCAGTGCAAATTACTAACTTGTAAGCCTGAACACCGTTTCTTACAGAAGAACTATGGGATTTTGTTGGCCCACACCAGTAGGATTCTCTTGGAAGGAGATGACGAGCTCTAGTGTTCTCTTTCTTGAGACCTGGAAACCATGGTAGTGATGTCAGGTTGCAGTTTCCCTCCCTTATGCCCCTGCTCTTCCAACATTCAGGTGGTTTGTTCGTCTCAATACCGTTTTGGAGACGGTTACACCCTGGCTCCACATCCAACCTTGTACAAAAAGCTAGCTAAGCTACTTTTATGTCCTCCTGGTTTTTGCTGATTGCTTCTGTTTCTTTATGTTTCATGTTTGGGGTCTGTAACATACAATATAGGACAAGATGAAATCCTGTAAGCCTTCCTCTAGATCCCAGAAGGCTTTGTGTAGGGTTATTACAGTAGTACAGTCAGATGCCATAAACCAAAATGCTGGTGCATTTTCAAAAATGTTGAAATCCATCATGGGGTTCCAGGACCTCCAGAATATACAGAGGAAGCTAAAAATCAATGTCTGAGATGAAACTTTATTATTACAAGTCTGCAGCACTTATTGAAGAACAGGTTATGAATTAGATTCTAACGGCCAACTTGCATATGCAAAAATGTATTCGAATAATACCATCTCACCAATGATGATCTCACTGGCTCTAAGAAGGGACCAGGTCATGGTAAATGGAGAAGGCTTTTGGTTCTGTTGAGAGAATTGCCAGAACTGCATGCTGAAATGGTAGAGTACCTCATTGTCAATGCCTCGGCAGGGGTGGGGGTGGAATCTTTTTTTGATGCTGTTAAGTCATTGATAAGATGGAAGTGTATCAGGATTCTAACAAGGCAGTTTCTGGCTGGACTGTTTTCAAGAGGAGCAGGGTCAGGGCTGATTTGCATATGATTGGTTCCAAACTGAGGTGGCCTAGTGGGCAAAAACGATGGACTGGGATGTGGCCCAAGCAACTGCCAGTGGCCGAGATTAATTCCAGCATTTCATCCATCACATTGTTGTTGTTTCATCTGAGGGGTGTCACACCCCAAACATGCCTCCTTGCAGTTATGCCCCTGAGGGTGAGCTTCTTAATGGGAGAGGTGAATATAGCCCTTAAACCTAATCCACAGAAGTACCCTAAACAAGAAGTTCCTAATCTTTACTTTAAACACTTTGTAACAAAACAAATATAAAAGTCTGATATACATAGCTTGATTTGTTAAGGTAGGGAAAACTAGTATGAACAATTGCTGGCCTCAAATGCAGCACTAGAATGCAATGACAAAAAGAGAATGGATATGGAGCAAAAAGGAAAAAAACAAATGCTAGAGTCTTGCATATTGCTTCGTGGTTTAGAAATGATAGCAAATTCTCCAATGCTTCAACTTTCCCATTAAAATTTCCTATATATTTTTTAATTAAATATATTATTTCAGAATCAGTGCATTAGATTGTGGCATACTTGTATTTGGAAAATGTTACTTACCCAGTATGCATCTGTTCTAGGCATATAGAGCTGTAGATTCATATGCGGTAGCATTGATCGCCATCTGGTGTTGAGCACAGACTTTTGCACTGTTTTTCTTCGAAGTAGTCTTTGTAGTCAAGAGGTAGGTGACTCCTTCTTTTGGTGATAGTGCGCATGGGTATCGACTCCATCCTTAGATTGTTTTGCCATAACGGCTGATGATCGAGTTAGTAAAAGTAGTATAGAGATGTCCATGTAGAATGTATCTAAGTACGATATTACTGTAACAGATAGAGGTACCCGTGGAGGCGGGTGGGTGCATATTAATCGACACCTCTTTATGCCAAGAACAGATGCATACTGGGTAAGTAGCATTTTCCGTCCGAGGCATATGAGCTGTAGATCATATGTGTTAGCATAGACTATACAGCAGTTATCTTCCCAGCAGTGGCGAACCTGTATCTGTTGCAGTGGTTTGAAATAGTGTTCTTAAACCTTCCTGGCCCACACTAGCTTGTTGTTTTGCAAACACATCTACACAATTGTGCTTTGTGAATGAGTGTGGTGTAGACCATGTTGCAGCCTTGCAGATGTACTTTAAGGGTATGTTCCCTAAGCATGCCATAGAAGCCCCTAGCTTGCGTGTAGAGTGCACTCTAGGGGGAATTGTTAAGGTGCGTTTAGCTTTAAGGTAGCATATTTGGATGCACTTAACTATCCACCGTGCAATACCTGCTTTTGAAATGGGATTGCCTTTATGTGGTGGGGAAAAAGCAACAAAGAGTTGTTTTGTTTTCCTAAAAGATTTGGGGCCATATCAACAACGGCGATAAGGGGCTTGATAATATGCCCTTGTGAATTCCAATAGAAGCCCAGGTTTTGGTGTGAAAGACATCAAACTTGGGCTTCTATTGGAATTCACAAGGGCATATTATCATGCCCCTTATAGCTGCTTTAGCGGCACATTCCTGCCGCTAAAGCGGGGATAATGTTATTGCCGTTCTCGATAATATGGCCCACAGTTCTTTCAATGCAATAAAGTTGCGCTCTTTTCACATCTAATGTGTGAAGAGCACGTTCTGCTACTGAGTCTGGTTGAGGAAAAACACGGGTAACTCAACAGACTGGTTGAGATGAAAAGCTGAAACGACATTGCGTAGAAATTTTGGGTTAGTCCTAAGAACCACTTTATTGTGGTGAATTTGTAAAAATGGTTCTTGTATGGTTAGTGCTTGGAGCTCACCAACTCTTCTAAGAGATGTGATGGCTATAAGGAAGGCTAACTTCCAAGTAAGAAACTGTAGTTTGCATTTGTGCAAAGGCTCAAATGGCAGGCCCAGGAGTCTTGTAAGGACTATATTAAGATCCCACACGGGAGAAGGTGGAAGTCTAGGAGGAATGATTCTTTTGGTCCTTCCCTAAAGGCTTTGATAGCGGGTACACAAAACAAGGACAAGTGTTGTCTGTTTTGTAGGTAAGCTGCTATTGCAGCAAGATGCAGTCTTATTGGTGTATATGCTAAGTCAGCCCATTGTAGGTGTAACAGATAGCAAATTATGTTTTGAATTGTAGCATGAGTTGATTGATTTGATTGTTATTACAATAAATTACAAATTGTTTCCATTTTGCTGCATAGCATGCTTTTGTGGTAGGGCGCCTAGCCTCTCTAATGACGTTCATGCAGTCTGGCGGTAGATTAAGATAGCCAAACTCTTTGATTTCAGGTGCTGGATCGCAAGGTTGAGTTGACTGGGATCTGGATGCCTTATCTCCCCGTGGTTCTGAGTTAGAAGCTTGGGGGAGAGGTGTAGTTTTTGATGAGGAACTACTGCTAGTTCAAACAGTGTTGTGAACCATGGTTGTCGGGCCCATGTGGGAGCAACTAGGATCATTGTGAGGGAATGTTGTTTGAGCTTCCGAACCACTAATGGAATTAGCGGGAGAGTTGGAAAAGCGTAAGCAAATATCCCTGACCAATTGATCCATAGCGCGTTGCCTTTGGACAATGGGTGTGGATACCTGGACGCGAAATTTGGGCATTTTGCGTTGAAGTGTGTGGCAAACAGATTTATCTCTGAGTAGCCCCACATTCGAAAAAATGATAGAAGAACTTGAGGGTGTAGTTCCCATTCGTGGATCTGTTGTCTTTGACGACTGAGGATATCTGCAATTTGATTGTTTACTCCTGGGAGATGTTATGCAAGGAGATGTATCTTTTGAGGTATAGCCCATCTCCATATGCTTTGAGCTAGGTTTGAGAGCTGTAGAGTGTGTCCCTCCCTGTTTTTGTATGTAGTACATCGCTGTCATGTTGTCTGTACGAAGTAGGACAGCTTTGCCTACTAGATGTATCTGAATAAGCTTTCAGTGCTAAAAAAATTGCTGGCAGTTCCAGATGGTTTATGTGGAGTCGTTTTTGTAGTAGAGTGCACATGCCCTGAATGGTATGTTTTTGAAGAGGAGCTCCCCAACCGGTGAGGGAATGCGTCTGCTGTGAGCACTATCTGTGGAACCGGGTCGATGAATGGCCGCCCTTTGGAAAGGTTTTGTGTATTTCACCACTGCAGAGAGCGATGAGTGCAGCCGTCCACCAACACCCGATCTGTTTACTGACCATGGGCCTGGTTCCACTGACGTGCTAAGCATTCCTGTAGGGGACGCATTTGGAGTCTTGCGTAAGGAACGATTAGAATGCAAGATGCCTTCATTCCGATGAGTTTCATGAACATACGAGCTGGTAATGAGTGTTGAGGCTGAAATTGTGAAATCAGAGTTTTAATCTTGCGTATTCTGACAGGGTTGGGGTATGGTAGAGCCTTACAAGTGTCTATTGTGGCTCCTAGGTGTGCTTGCGTGTTGGAGGGTTGGAGTTGAGACTTGGTGAGGTTTACAGTGAATCCCAAGTTGTGAAGCAGCTGAATTGTTTTGTGAGTGTGTTGTATGCAGCTGTGTTTTGATTTGGCTTTTATTAGCCAGTCGTCCAAGTAAGGGAAGACGTGAATGTGTTGTCTTCTCAAGTGTGCTGAGACTACTGCCAAACACTTGGTGAACACTCTAGGAGCTCTAGTTACCCCAAACAGGAGAACTTTGAATTGATAGCGTTGTCCGTCCACCACAAACCTGAGATATTTCCTGTGATCTGGGTGAATGGGAATGTGAAAGTAGGCGTCCTTTAACTCTAGAGTGGAAAGGAAGTCACCTTGCTGAAGCAGTGGGAGCACCTGTTGTAGAGTGACCATGTGGAAATGATACGACTGAATATAGAGGTTTAGCTCTCTGAGGTGTAATATAGACCTGAGAGAGCTGTCCTGTTTTGGAATTAAAAAGTATAGGGAGTACACCCCCGTCCCCCGATGATGTCATGGGACTGGTTCTATTTTATATTTTTGTGACAGGGAGAGAACCTCTTGTTTTAAGAGTATGAGGTGTTCTGGTGTGTCACACTCTTAAAACAACTCTTTTGGAAGGAGAATTGGGGGGGTGAGGGGGGGGGGGGGGGGTGCATGTAAGTTCCAGGCAATAACCATACTGGATAATTTGTAATACCCACTTGTCTGTGGTGATTGAATTCCAGACAGGTAGCAACTGTGAGAGTCGTCCCTCGACAGGTGGTAAATGATCGGGAGTATTGGAGGGAAGTCATTGTTTATTGGCAGGGGAAGTACGGGTGAAATTACCTCTGCCTTTACTCTTGTTATTATTTCCCCTGTAGCCTCCTTGAAAATAACCTCTGGAGGAGGTGGATTGGTTGTTTTTATAAGAGGAGGAGGGAGTCTCTGACGAAACTGTTTTTAAGCCACCTCTATAAAAAGAGCAGCAAAAGGAACTCCTGCTGGAAGGTAACTGTAAGGCACCCATGGGCTTAGCATTTGCAGTGTCCTTTTTCATCTTTTCAAGTGAAGTGTCGACTGTTGGCCCAAAAAGATGCTGTTTATCAAAGGGATGATTGAGTATGAAGGATTGGACCTCCTGCTTGAATCCAGAGATTCGAAGCCAAGCGTGCCTGCGAAGTAGTATGCAGGTGTTGATGGCACGTGATGCGGTGTCTGCTGCATCCAGTGCGCATTTTATGGAAGTATTGGTGATCAGCTTTCCTTCTTGAATGAGGTTGTTAGCCTTTGTCTTGTATTCATCAGGTAAGTGTTGGATGAGTGTTTCTAACTCATCATACTGAGCACTGTCGAAGCGTGCTAACAGGGCCCGAGCATTGGCGATTCGCCAATGGTTAGCAGCCTGTGAGGCCACTCATTTGCCTGATACATCTTTTCATTTAGACTCCTTATCAGGAGGAGGGGCGCCACCTGTAGTTTGTGAATTAGCTGTTTTGCGGGCGTTAGCTACGACAAGAGAGTCTAAGGACAACTGTCTCCTAATATATACAGGGTCTGTAGGAGCAGGCTTGTACTTTTTATCCACTCTAGGGGTTAGTATTCAGGCTCTGACTGGGTCCTTAAAAACCTTGTCTTCGTATTCTATCATGCCCTTGAGCATGGGCAAAGGATTAGTGGATTTCTGTGAATGTGTGAATGTCTCCACAAGAAAATCCTCCTCTAGAAGGTCTGAGTGTAGCTCCACCCCATGGTATTGAGCAGCCCTGTTAATAAGCTGTGCAAAGCCTATATTATCATCAGGTGGAGAGGGTCTGGAGGGATACAGGTCAGGGTCATTAGTGTGATCAGGGTCCTTATTGTAATCTTCCCATGGATCAGTGTCATGTGGAATGTCTTGTGATATGTCCTGATCCTCATTCCCATCCACATAATCATCATCCTGTGGTTCAGGTGAAAATGGGGGTGGTGGTGAATTTGATGGTGTGATTAGTAGATGTGGGTTAGGTGGAGGAGAAGGAGGTATGTAAGGGGGAGAAGGGTTAGTACCCATGTCCTTCTTTTTCAGAGGGATAGGACAGTCCTCTGAGAGATTTACCTTCTGTTTTTTTAGAAGAGTGGCTGTAAGGTGCCCAGTTTTGGGATCGATACTGAGTCTTTTCTGTTTTGGGTCCAAAATTGTATCTTCGAATGGAAGTTCTTTGGAAGGAGTGTCTTTCTCCTTAGGACTGGGTTTCGGTATGGAAGATTTGAGGGTCCTTGTGCGCCGAAGGTTCCGAGTCCAAATGCTTACTTTTGGTGTGTTTAGAACCTGAATCTTTCGGAGCAGGATGTTTCGGCTCCGAGTGTTTCGGTGCGGAGGATGACGTCTCTGAGCTTTTAGGTGCTGAGGATTTCGGTGTGGACGATATCCGCTCCAAAGCTTTTTCCAGCTCCGAGGCCTTTGGTGCCTTCTGTGCCGGCGATGTAGGGAGTGGCACATGAGGTGGCTTATGTTTCGGTGCCGAAGGTGGTGTTTTGGTACCGGAATGGGCCCGGCTCGAGCCCAAAGGCTTGTCCTTATGTTTCGTAGCCGGGCCAGAGAGCGGGGCATTGGAAACTCTTTGTCGGTGTCGACCCTAGCTCGAGAGCGGTGGTGATGCCAGAGCCTTCGTTTTTTTGGGGTGTGTGGTCACATGGGGATTTGTACTCACGGTACATTGACCTGGGGTGATGTTCATGTCTTCCTCCATGTCAGAGTTGGCTTCGGAGATGGAGACCAGTTCTTCTTCTTCGGCCTCTATGTTTGTATGGGGAACCTCAGAATCTTCGCCAAAGATGTTCGGTACGGAGCTGCTGTCTCTTTGCATTTCATGGCGTCAAGCCCGACGGTCACGAAGAGTCTTTTTCGATCTGAACGATTGACACGCTTCGCAGTCCTTCTTGTTGTGTTCCGGGGATAAGCACAGGTTGCAGACCTGGTGCAGGTCGGTGCGTGGGAACTTAGCACGACACCTGGGACATAGTTTAAATGGAGTTCGTTCCATCAACTGCTGGCATGGTCGACACGGGTAGGCCCCACAGCCCGCCTCGAAGTTCCAGATCGAAGGTTTTACAAATTCTACAATGCGCGTTGAGTGGGAAACCGCGATTGAAAGACAAATCTGTCGAGGGTAGAGGATTGTGCGTCGAAGGGGTTTGAAAACGACACCGAACCGGAGCGCAGCAATACACATCCGAACCCGATGGTGGAATAAACAATCTAAGGATGGAGTCGATGCACATGCCCACCAACACCAAAAATAGGAGTCACCTACCTCGTGACTACAAAGACTTCTTCAAAGAAAAACAAAGTGCAAACATCCAGTCCCAACACCAGATGGCGATCTATGCTAACACATATGATCTACAGCTCATATGCCCTGAACATATTTTTGGGAAGTTCAAATCACAGAATTTTGGTTGGGCAGGGGTCCATGGCTTCCAATAGTGATTCAGTGCATGCCCGCTTAAGTAAAAAAGTTATAAACCGCTGCCCAAACAAACACTGCTCATCTTATAGACCTATTGCCCTTATGGATGCAAAACTATTCACAAACATTCAAGTAATGAGATTGGATACTCTCTTGCCCAGCCTAATACACCCATATAAATCAGGTTTTATCTTAGGTTGACAGATTCATGTTACTGTGATGAGTCTAATTCACATGGAGTAAAGGTCTAATCAAAATTAATCCCTGCAATTTGTTTTTAGGTCGATCATCAGCACGCATGCGCTGTCTGCAAGGTCTGAAGGAACCACTCTTACTGAGTGTAATCCCTCCTGCTGCCTGCAATTGGTCCACTTCTATGTCACTTTTATTTTCCGGCTCCTTATTCATTAGTGCTCCGTAACATCATTTCCGGTTTTACGAGTGAGGAGCACCAGTAAATTACAGTTTTCATACACACAAGTGTTGTGTGGTCTTCGGGGACTACTTGTTTATTTAATTTATACTAGTGTGTGGCCCGGCAATCCAACGCTTTGGAAATACTTCCCTGCTCCATGCAGGAGTATGAAATGCAGCTCAGGATTTTATTTTTGCCTTCTGGAACTTCGGAAATACTTCACTGCTCCATGAAATGCAGCTTCACGAACTTTAGTGCAATTAATGGGCGAGGCAGTCTGTAATTCCAGGTTTACGTTTGAGGGGAAAAACTACCAGGCGCTTCACTGAACAATGCTTTCTGCTAATTTTCTTATCACTTTCTAGGGTGGGGTCGAGAAGTCGGTGGAACAGACTGTCATGCATACTTTTTTAAGTGTTTTTAATATAGTAAGTAACATTTTCTTGCCAAAATGTTTTATCAAGATTAAGCAAAAGCTGCAAAAAGAAAACACACAGGCTAGAACATGTACAATGGAGGCTGTTTTCACACCAGTAAATTACAGTTTTCATACACACGTGTAGTGTGTTCTTCAGGGACTACTTGTTTATTTCATTTTATACTAGTGTGTGGAACGGTCCTTCAACACTTTGGGAATGCTTCCCTGCGTGACTATGAAATGCAGCGCAGGATTTTATTTTGCCTTCAGGAACTTTAGTGCAATTTATCCCGTGGTAAAATTTGAACTACGAATCCCAGCACGCAAACGAAAAAATCAGAAACTGACTAAACGACTTCAGAACTCTGAAGACAAGGTTTCATTCAATTAAGGCATCTTATTAAACAGGTAGTTGTGAATGAGCGAGGCAGTCTGTAATTCCAGGTTTACGTTTGAAAGGACAAAACTACCATGCTCTTCACAGAACAATGTTTTCTGCTAAGTTTCTTGACACTTTCTACAGTGTGGTCGTGAAGTCGGTAGAATAGACTGTCTTCCTACTTTTCTTTTAAACGTTTTTTTTTTTTTAATACTGTGTGAGATAGAGCAAGTATCTCCTTCTTTCGCTATCTTAAACCTTATGCTCTTAGGAAGGAACTTTGGATTTTTTATAAACATGGACATGTATTACATTATTTTTTTTAAGTTTAAAAGCTTTATTTCAAATAAAGGTAGTACAGAGAACAAGAAACCAATGATACAAATTATTTCATTATAAGGGAAAAAACATATCAAATGAGGGGTTTATGTACAGAAGAAAAGAAAGCTATTTTACATTTTTAAGGGCATAAGGGAGAGGGAGGAAAGAAAGGGGGGAAAAGAGGGAAGGAAGGAAGGAAGGTATACATTCTAAAATTAATAAATTAAGAAATAGCATCTTACATCGGAATAAGAAAGATAAAAACTAATCAAGCTAATATATATAGTAATAAAAAAACAAACAGTAAAAGGCAAGGAATGAGGGAAATAAACGTTCAAGGAGGTTTGAAATTTTCAGCATTTAAACGAGCGTTATCAGTTAATACTAAATGATCTAAATAAGTGGTAAGGGGTAACCAAAAGAGATCTCTATTAAGCAAAGGTTTACAAGAGGAGGCAAAAGCAATATCAAGTCAATGCATATGACAGAGGCTATTCCACCAGTGTTGAATGGAGAGTTTTGTTAGTGTTTTCCAATTTAGAGTGATGTGTTGGAAAGCCAAAGCGAGCAGGAGGTCAAAAAGACCCTTTTTTATCAGGGAGAAGGTCTATGGAATCAGAGAGACTTCCAGAGAAAAGTAGGGGGATAGAATAGGGAATAGAAATATTAAACAGGCGAGACACATAGGACCAAACTTTCTCCCAAAAAGAGGAGACTGAAGGGCAGAGGAAAAGAAGGTGAAGAAGACCGGTATTAGGGGAACCACAGGTCCAACAGTTTATAGTAGTAGAGTGAGCGAATTTAGCAATAGAGGTGGGAGTGAGATAAAGCCTATGGTATAGAAAGAACATAGATTGAGTAAGAGAAGCGGAACGCAAGATTTTTAGAGAACGGGACTAAAGTTTGTCCCAAAGGGTAATAGACCATTCACATCCCAGGTCAGATTCCCATGCGAGTTCCAACTTGGTTTTCATACGCTCTGGATTAGGAGCTGAGAAATATTTATAAATAAGAGATGCTTTAGGAACTAAGAGAAGTCGTTTAAGAAGAGAATGAGAGGCAGGGGGAAGAGATGAGGATGGAAGAGAATAGAAAATATCAAGAATGACCGTCATTAGAACAGTAAATTTCTGTAGGAAGGAGCGGGGACATTGAAAAGCGGTCTGAAACTGGGGAAATAAACACGGAGTTAGACCATCAAAAAGGTCTTTGACCCAGGTTATACCTCTTGATCTCCAAGAGTTCCAAAAAATAGTTCTACCATTGATAGTAATGAGGGAGTTCTGCCAAATAGGCGAATCTAAAAAGGATTCTTTAGAGATAGGATTGGGATGTAGCAAAGGTTTCAGTAGAGAACAAGTGTGTTTAAACAAAGGGAGAGAAGTAAGAGGTGTTTTGGCCGAAAAGGCCAGGCCTTCCTTTAAAGAGAACGGTAATGATAAGGCTCGCTCAATGGAGAGCCACAAGGGAGTGAAAGGGGAGAAGTCAGAAAGGAGCCATTTTGAGGCTTGTCGAAGACAAAAAGATTTATGATGTAAGCGAAAATTAGGGAAATTTACACCACCATTATATTTGTTCCTACGAAGAGAAGAAAGAGAGATCCTTGATTTTTTATTTTGCCAAAGAAATTTAGATAGACGGGAATCAATTTGTTTAAAATAGCAGGCAGGAATGTGAACAGGGAGCATGGAAAGAGTATAAATCAAAATAGGAGTAATCATCATCTTGAATGAATCCAACCGACCCCACCATGAAAGAAAGAGAGGATTCCAAGAGGAAAGTAATTTGTCAATCCGAGACAGGATCGCAGACATATTTAATTTAATAGAAGAGGCGATAGTATTGGAGAACCATATACCTAGATATTTGATTTTGGAACTATTTCATGCAAACCCAGTGGAAGAGAAAGGAATGAGGAAGACAAAATTTAGTGAGGGGAAGAATTTCTGTTTTGTCAGAATTAATTCTATAACCAGAAACAAGGGAAAAATAAGCAAATTCTTGTAATAAGGGCGGAATGAATTTGTCAGGATCGGAAATAAAGAGTAGGATGTCATCTGCATAAGCAGAGAGTTTTAAATGTTGCTCACCGTACGAAAAACCAGAGATGGAAGCATTGTTGCGGATTGAGGAAAGGAAAGGTTCAAGAGCAAGAACAAAAAGAAGAGGGGATAGAGGACATGCCTGACGGACCCCATGCTGGAGGTGAAAATAAGACGAGATACGACCGTTAACTAATACTGAAGCTCTGGGGGCTGAGTATAACAAAGATATAAGAGAAATAAACTTGGGACCAAAGCCATGCCATTTCAAGGATGCAAATAAAAATGACCAATTCACTCTATCAAATGCTTTTTCAGCGTCAACAGATATGGCCGCTAAAGATGTGGAGAGAGAGGGGACTTTGTTTAAAACATTAAGAAAAAGACGAGAATTATCAGAGGTCAACCTGCTTTTGACAAAACCACATTGCTCTTTACCAACTAAATGAGGTAAAAGAGGATCTAAACGTAAAGCAAGTGTCTTGGCAAAAAGTTTGTAATCCACATTAACCAGAGAAATCGCTCTATAATTGTTGCAAAACATAGGATCTCGTCCTTCTTTATGAATCAGGCAAATTGTGGCTTCTTGAAAAGTACCTTCCGTTTCACCAGAGAGAAAAAAGGAATGAAAAAGGTTTAAAAGGTTAGGAAGGAGTAAGTTAGAAAAATGTAGGTAAAATTCAACTGAAAAGCCATCAGGGCCAGGTGTTTTCCCTTTCTTTAGAACAGACAAAGTAGAGATGAGTTCATTAAGGGTGAGGTCAACCTCAAGACCAGAAAGATTAAGATGAGACTTGGATAAGGATGGTAATTTATCAAGATAAGATTGAATGAGAGAACTAGAGGGAGGGGACTCCGGGGTGTACAAATCTTCAAAGAACAGTTTAAATTCATTAAGGACGTCTTGATCCTTATGAAGAAGAGTGCCATCCGCAGAATAAACAGAGTCAATCAATGTACGATCTTTATGAGATTTAAGGTAATTTGCTAGAAGTTTTCCAACTTTATTACGACCACCATAATAGCGAGCGCTACTACGGAGAAGTATGGAAGACGCATTGTCAGTCGAAGTTTTGTTGAATATCAATTTAGCGCGAATCAGGGCTGGAAGAACTGCGTTATCCGATGAGGAATAAAATTTATGCTCTAAAGCTTTGATGTGGGCCAGGGTAGCTTTATGTTGCTGGAGAAAACGTTTCTTCTTTCTTGAGATAAAGTCTATAATGAAACCTCTTGCAGTAGCTTTAAAGGAGTCTCAAATTATGTAAGGGGTGGAAGTAGAAGCGTTATTAATGTAAAAAAATGTATTTGCAAAGGTGGTGAAAGAAGAGGAGAAAAGAGGGCCAAGAAGAAGAGAGTTGTTGAAACGCCAACGGGAGGACCTGGGATGTGGTGGAAGTAGATCAAGGTCAGTTATGATTGGGGAATGGTCAGAAATAACGATAGGTTCAATAGAAGACGATAATACGTTTTGAGATAAAGCTTGAGAAAGAAAGATATAGTCTAAATGAGAGAGAGAATTGTGAGGGGGAGAGAAGAAAGAGAAGTCAAGGGGATCCGGGAGTGTAAGCCTCCAAGAGTCAACAAGATGTGTTTGGGAGATAGTATCCAAAAATTGTTTATGAGATCTATGGGGTGTAAAGCGTGTTTGTGATTGGCGATCAAGAAAGGGGTCAACAACTTGGTTACAGTCACCTCCTAAAATGAAATTTTCATCTCTAAATTGAATACATTTTTGTGTGATCATAGGCCAAAAGGAGCAATCAGGATGAGTGGGACCATAAGCATTAAAAATAGTCAAAGAGATATTATTAATTAACAGCTTAGCTAACAGCCATCTACCTTCTGTATCATTTTCTTGCGATATAATTTTACAATTTAGTTTCTTATGACATAGAATTATTACACCATTTTTCTTATTAGAAGTGGGAGAGACTATAACTGATCCTTCCCAGCTTTTCTTCAATTTCAAAGCCTCAGTTTCTGTTAGATGGGTCTCTTGCAGAAAAACCAGGTCAGGGTTATAAGAGGCAAGATGTGATAGAATTATCGGTCTCTTAATAGGGTTAATGAAACCTTTCACATTCCAAGAAATAACTCTGAATGTAAAACCATCAAAATACATAAAAAACGACAACAATAAAAACAAAACGTACAATATTAACAGAGATGCAATAAATACTGTAATCAAATTTACAATCCAAATACAAGTACACCATTAGAGAAAAGGAGGGAAAGGGAAGGAAAAAGGAAGAAGGGAAAGAAGGACCAAAAAAGGAGAGGATTGAAAAAAGAGACAATAAGAGAAGACAGTTCATGACAACCACCAATGCAATAAAGGAATGTTGATTGAGAAAAATAGAGAGGATGACAACTGTGATACGTACCTTTTAGGGGAAGACAAAAGAAGACGTGCGGGGAGTGGCGACACGAGGAAGACGGCACAACTAACCGGGGAGGTAGCGTCACAGCGGGGAACATATTTGATAAACAGGAAACAGAGAGAAATGCGATAGAGGATATGAACTCTTTTTTAAAAGTACCTATAGCAAATAGAAGAATATGAAAGAAGTATGGAAAACAATATAAGACAAACATAGTGTTACAATACAATTATTAACAATAACCTGAAAAGATAAAAAACAATAAGTAAAACCAAGCGAGAGTAAATTCAAAATAGAGGAGAAAAAGAAAAAAAGTCAAGGTCTGGCGGTTGAAGAAGAGAGAGGGCCAGAGACATCCATCGACGATGTGGAATGCGACTAGATGAATTTTCTCAGCTCTGCCGGATCCTCAAAAGTGGAGGTTTTATTTTGGTAAGTAACCTTGAATAAACATGTCCATAACGAGCTCCAAGTGTGCGTAAGGGAGGTCGAAGATCCAAAAATTCTTTCCGCCGTTTAGCAGTCGCAGAGGAAACATCCTGAGATAAAAATAACTTCGCACCTGACCAGGCAAGCTGTTTTTTGTGTTTAGCTGCATTTAAAACCAGTAGCAAGTCTGTAAATTTCAAAAACAGAAAAATAACACCTCGAGGCTTGGAAGGTGCAGCTGAAGAAAACAAACGAGGACCCAACCTGTGTGTTCTCTGTATATTCAGATTTGTAGATGCAGGTAGGTCCAGAAGCTTTATGAGAAAATTGTTGAAGAAGGGAACTGGATCATCACCGTCTAAATTTTCTGGAAGACCATATAAGCGTAGATTGTTGCGCCTATTTCTGTTTTCCAAGTCCTCTGCAGATTTCTTTAGCCAAAGGACCTCCTTCTCAAGGACAATTAATTTTGTAGAAACAGTTTAAAGTTCATCAACTTGCTGTTCCACTGTGGAAATACGAGAGTCCATAGAAGCCCACTTAGTGTCCATAGCTTGTAAGCGTGAATTAGTCTCCTCGATAAAGGGGCGCAAAGCGCGAATTTCCTCAAAGGTAGTGTCAAGAGAAATCGGAGAAGCAGGCTTTGGTGGAAAAGGAGGGTCCTGTTTGAGGCGTTTATTAGCGGCAGATGAAATTTGCGTTTTAATTGATGCTGGTGACGAAGTTGACTTTGAAGAATTGGATTGCGCCATAGTGATAGTTTTCCTAAACACAGGAGCAGAGGGAAAAGATACTGACACTGGAGACTGAGGTGTGGAGCTCTTCTGTGCAAGTAATAGTTTCTTGCTCCTGCCCGTAGGGTAGAGAAGGAAAAACTATGTGCGAGAAAAAAATATAACACCAGTGAAAAAGTAGAATGACTCACAGTGCGTGAGGTAAGCTTCACAAGTGGATGCACAAATAGTTCAAAAATACAGCTGTATTGTTATTAAAGTAAAAAATATGACTGGTCAGGCATAGAATGGCAGAAAAAAAAGAAATATCATCAAAAATCAGGAAAGCAGCATAGTAATTGAGGTGTAATGCCAGGAAATCCTCACAGGGAAAAACAAAATGGCGGCCGTAGAGGAGATAGAACAATAGAGAGGTTTTACCTCAAAATACAAAGAAGTCACCCATTTCAGGCATATGAGGGTGATCAGGAGCAGTTCCGATGCCTAAAACTCTCAGTTTCGATGTGTAGAGAGAGTTTTTTGCCGCAAATTTTACCACGACATTTCCGCCGCGACATGGAGCTCCGGAGCTAGGCGGCCATCTTGTTTGGCGCCGTGCATGCTCCCCCATGCATTACATTATTAACTCTTAAAAAGCCATTTGGTGTGAATGTTGTACACACACCATTTTTGCTCATACTTTACTTATTACCAATAAAAGTATTTCATAACTGCTTAGTCGATCATCATGTTTGCAAAATAGTGCCACAACCCTAGAAAGAGTGACTCAGCAATTCCAGAATTCATTTATTGGCTGAAGGAAGAGGCAGATAGTTTAAAACACAACTCTACTTCAGTCCAATAAATAATGTGTAGTACAGGTAAAAACTGAAGGAGCTTTCCCAGCAAGTTCAAGATGGCCAGATATTCAGGCTAACCACCTACTGTGTGTTTAAGTTATTTTTATTCACCCGATTTTATATGGATGCTCTGATAATTTGTCATGCATCTGGCCCTACTGGACCTAAATTAGACTCCCCAGCTTTAGTGTGGTTTATCTCTCCCTCCTACTTTTAAAATGCACGGCCTGGTATGGTCCCGGTTTCCTATGGCTGCCGCCGCCCCCTGTCTCATACCTCAACAAGCATTTGCAATGCGAAAGGTCTTGCATTTGCAAAAGTTTGAGCTATTGGCATTCTAAATAACAATGCCTTTTATTAATGTGTTTTAAAAGCCTGCAAGTGGTGCTTAGTCCTTGCTTACTACTAGCAAAGCTGACAGTAACTGCGCATCTTTTTCTGCCAACCTTGCTTCTCGTTAGTAAGGATCATAAGCACAAAGTGCGTGCTAACACGCTGCTTGCAAGTTTTCAAAACACATAAATAAAAGGCATTGTCATTTACAATGCCAATAGCTCAAATTCTCGCAAATGCAAGACCTATTGCATTGCAAATGCTTGTTAGTTGCAGCCTTTGACTGGTCTCACGGACGCTTCCACCCCAAAGTATTGCACAAGCTTGGGTTGGGGCCAAGGATTATCTTGGTGGCCCGTTTTCTCTTAGTAGTGGACCGAGGCAGAGGCATCCATTCTCCCTCTTTCTATTTCCTCGCAGTACTGGACCCCAGCCTGTTCAAAGAAGGAAGGAAATTTGCATTAAGAGGGTTTTATTGAACTAGAATGTCCATATATAATTATACTCTTAACCTGCACCTCTCCTGAAACCTTACTCACAAAAGTAATGACAAACTTCCAGTGCTCCGAGTAAGTGATGAGATTTAAAATTTACTTTTGTAAGTCTGAAATTTCCAACCTAGCCCTTAGCCAAATTAGAGTGAATGCACTGAATGAGCTGACTAACTATGCGATTAATGTGAACATGCAGGTAATCTATAGACCTATCCAACCATCGAAATAGAGATCAGTACAAAGCAACCTACCTGAATTGTATAACACTGCAAATTGCCTCGAGAGAATGGTGTTCAGAATATACTTTAAGATTGGTGTTATCAAAAGAAATATCCTAACAGTTATTTAATTTTCAGCTGTTCCTGTTGCAGTAGAACAAAGATTGTTTAAGAGGTCAAGAACGCCCATATTCACTGATGGTAAGCATACTAAGGGGCAGATTTACAAGCCCTTTGCGCCTGCTTACGCTGCCAGCGCGTCACTTTTTTTGACGCAACGGCGGCGCAAACAGTGCGGCCAATTTACAACGTGATGCATCTAGGGAGATGCGTCACGTAAAGCCCTGCGTCACATTATACTTGCGTCAGGTATAATGAATGCAGGGTGGGCGTTCCCACACAAAAAGCCATGTAGAACTGACTCAGTGAGATATACATTACACTCTACGCTTTCACTCTGTCAAAATCCCTACGCCTGCTCAGACTAGGCATGAGGAATGACGCAGGGCTTATTATATGGGACTCGCCTGTCTGTTGTGGCAAATTGCTGGAGTTGTGTCACTTTCATGAGCAACTCCAGCAACGCATCTCGCCAACAGATGCGTCAGTATTTGATGCATCTATTAATCCTTGCGCCATGGAGTACTGTATTGTAAATACAGCACATCCATGGTGGCGCAAGGACATTTGGCACTTGCGAAAGGAAACTGACACATCTATGCAGATGCGTCAGTTCCATGTAAATTTGCCGCTAAATTCTTAAGAAGCCTACAGAGAAGGAAGGCCACAAGCCACCTTATTTTTACATATGTTCTATACAATGATTTAACTAAGAATACTAGCAGCTTGGTACCCTCGAGAAAGAGACACTGTAGGAAATTGAGTTACTGGTTGAGGGAGTGAAACCCTACTCAAGCAGCAACCACAATTCTTGTTTGGGTGAAAGAGAAGCAAACCACAAATTAACCTGTGCTTAGAACAAAAGCTGTCAAGCTTAACTTAAAGGCAATGTGTAAAGTACTTATGCAGCATTTCAAACACTAATAAAGTAAAAATGCAATACAAAAAAACCCCCCACTCAAATCTATTTAAAATGTAATAAATTATTTGACGCTTTCATTCTTTCATAAACTATATTCGGTTAAAAGTAAAAACAACCATAAAAGTACATCGATAAAAAACTCACACCAATATAAAAATACAAGCAATAAGAATAACCTGTGAAATCATCAAAAGGTTCAGATAATTTAGTACAGAGAAACACAATAAAATAAGCATCAATTGTCTCCTACAGTTCATAAATAGTTATTCTATTGATTGTTTAAATACGGTTAATTAAGTCTAAAAAACGAGATATATACCCCTAATTAAAAAGGATAAGAACATAAATATCAGTTCTTTAACCTTTACAATAAGCTTTTCTAATTTTCATAGCATTCAGTATAAAAAGTGCAATACTGTAACACAAAAAGGGATCGCCCAGTGTCGCCAGTTATTTCATTGCCGCTTTATAGGAATCTAATATTCTGGGCAACAAACATAGGTTACAAATACAGTAACATAGGGTTCTGGTACAATTTGCAGAACAGTAAAAAGTGAGTAGTGCTCTGTTTGTTCTGACCATCACCATCTGACCATCACAAGGACAAAAATATATATTTCGGAGGGGCAGGACCTCATATAGGGAAAGGCGACAAGATGATGCACAATACCACATCTCAATCTTGTCAGCACAAATCAGTGCTGCATACTGGTCACATATACCAAAAAATTGTTATCCCCTCCTCCTTATCCAAGGACTTATAAATATAACTAATGATTTGTACTCGTTGTCTGACTTGCATTTATAAAGCCTGATTTGAAAAAATATATTTACTTAGTTAGTGATGTAAACCGAGCAGGGTCAGACCAAATTGACAAATTAAACAATTTACCAAGGCAGGAATTAATATATGATAACCAGGTATATCTAGGACCTTGCCCAGGGCTAGGCAATCAAGGATAATATTTCTGGTAAAGCTGGTCCCTCCCTTTGTCAAAGTGATATCCGTAATAACAAGGGTCTCACCAGAAGGTGGTCTTCAAGAAACTGGAGGCCTACCTCATTATGATCTATCGTATTGGATGCACGAGGTGGCAAACATAAAAGGCGTTTTAAAAATGTGTATTCCTCGATTTGTAGTGAGTGGCTGTTAGCATGGCACCAAAGGCGAGCCACATACGCTGCAGTGGTCATGCATTGGCTTTATAAATAGCTACCATTTCCCCAATGGGTATGCTACCCAATTTAGAGGCAAACTTAAAAATCCCCCGGGAGACCCTACTCATTTTGGCTCTGGTATTTAGTACATGTTGTGTCCATAAGCCATTACCTGCAAATGAAATACCCAGGAAGCAAAAAGAATTAACTGAAGTTATTCGGATATTATCAATAAAAAAAAAAAAAGCTTCTGCATGGTCTCTGCCTTTGACCACAAACCATGGTAAATGTTTTAGTTCTATTTATAACCATTTTTCTTTTTGAAACCATGCATTCTCCAAAAGCATTCATCAATTTCTGCAGGCCCACTGGTGTTCTGGCTAGGAGTACTGTGTCGTCTGCATAAAGCAGCACTGGTATTGGATGCCCTGCAGCCCTGGGAGCATCGGCCTGCACTGACTATAGGTGGCTATCCACCCCGTTAATAAATAGTGAAAACTGCAGTGGTGCCAGGACGCATCCCTGTCGGATGCCACGTCCCACTTTGAATTTTGGGGTACATTCCCCTCGTGGGCCAAAGCAAACTTGGCTGGATAGTTTCTCCAAGGCGTGAGAGAAACCCTCCATTTGGTCTTGGTGCGCCTACAGAGATCAGTGTTGCCCATAATAGATTATGGTCTACTAGATAAAAGGCTCCTCTCAAATCTGCAAAGCATAGATATAAAATTCCTAATTGGGCCATGGTGTATTTCCCTATTAAAAGCTCAAGGTTAATACATTGTTCTACTGCCCCCAGATGTTTTCTAAAACCATACTGGACCGGGGTCAGGATCGATTGCTTTAATGCCCAGTCCTCTAGCCTTAGTAATATGACTCTATTCATCACCTTCATGGAGGAGTCTAGGAGTGAGATTGGGCGATCGTTTTAGGATCGTCTATGTCACCCTTTTTAGGTCTCGCCTGACCCAGCGAATGCGCTCGTCTGGCGAGACTTTTTGAGAGGGCTCCAAAAAGTGCTACCAGGCTAGCCTAGAGCTACAGTGCACGTGCGTGGGCGCGTGCGCGCGCCACGCTTGACCGCGATTACTTTCACGGCCGCTTTGATGTTTGATCGCGATCACTTTCACTTTCGCGGCCGCACGGCCGCGCCAATAGGTCTCGCTTTTGGGACCTTATAAGTATTTAGTTATGCAACTGTTGCATGGCTAAACACTTATAAGGTCCCAAAGGCGAGACCTATTGGCTATGCCAATGCTTGTTATATATTGGAATATTAATAGATGTCTCCCAAGAAGATGGGATACTGACGTTGCTGCAATATTAAAAACGCAGGTCAGAATAGGCCCTTAAAGACCAGGGGAAGATTTATAAACAACTGGCACTCCATCTGGCCCTGGAGCCCTTCCACCGGCTTGTAAAGCCAGCATGACTTCTTCTAGAGAGATTTCAAGCTCTGCTGCCCCACAATCACCTTCTGGCCCAATTGTATCCTCAGTATTCTGTATAAAAATGTTATAGAAGTGGGCTACCCAACTGTCACAGGGGACGTTATAGCGGAACTTCGGGATGTCTTCATTTTTTAGAAATGGGGTATTCACAGTATCCAAGAACAGCTTAGTGTTCTTGGACTCTGCCGTGAGGGCAAGGTTATCCCATTCTTTATTCCGTAGAATTTTTTTGCTTGCGACTAGGGCCTGATTATATTGGAGACGCCATGTCTTAATGACTGAGGTATCTCGTGGGGAATTACTCAAGGCATGTTTGAGAGCTTGAAGTGCTTTCGTGCAGGCAGAATCACACCATCCCCTTTTAATGATCCCTATTCTAGTAGGGTGGCAAGTCCAAAGTGATTTTGTAGAGCTAGAGATACAATTACATTTTTTTCCCTTGAAGATTCGGTAAAATGATCTCCTGAAGACAATAATCGATTCCCCTATGGTTCTTCTGAACAGATTTTAGTAACATGGTTGTAAGATCGATACCTTCCCGTTTGATTCCTACTCTGTTTGGCCTACTTGCAGTAATGTTATCTGCTATAGTAAATAAATCACGCCATTTGCCTAAAAAATGCAATGATAATGAGATCAGGTTATGATCACTTAGTGCCGCCATAGTTATAGAGGATGTGCCACACAAAGCATTGGCTGACGCTGATATCAGTACATGATCAATGATAGTGGCTGAATTCCTCCCGATAAAGGTTGGTATTTGTTCTCCATTAATATCACAACCACACCTTAAAAGTTGTAGGTCATATTTAACAACAATGAAGTTCAAGGCTTCGCCATACTAATTATGACAAAAGTCGTTTCCCATCGAGATCTATACGGTCACATGTCTGGGTGGAAGATGATGCACAGGCCTGTAGATTAAAATCTCCTGTCCATAGTAATATAAAATGAGTGTTTATAACACTTAAAAATGATTCCAAACAGTGGTCAAGACTCGTTGCCAACCTGCTACGGATATGAGCAAAAATGTGATAATAGAAATTTATTATAGCCAGATCATTCTCACCCTCTTTCTTAAACCACAGTAATTGAAAAAGTGGATCGGGGTTAGATATTTTTTTAACGATTACTGTGATTTTGTTAAAAATAAGGGTCAGTGTGAGAAGCTGGCCTGGCATTTGATGTCCACTAATGTAAGTGGGCACCTTGCACCTGTCCAGACAACCCTTATGGTGAATTAGGAGGTCTTAGAAAATCTTAGAAAGCTCTCTAAGTGGTAGCTGTGGAGAGCAGCCTTCAGGCGTAGTCCAGAAGGATTGTAAAGCAGCTTGGTTTACCAGAATGCAATCTTATAGTATAGATTAAGTGGAAAAGAACCACACAAAGTATTTACAAAAATATGTATTTATTATATAATACCCTCTAAAACACTAACACATAGAATTATCTCCTACCCAGATATATGCACAGTGCACACAATAATTCAGCAAAGAAACACAGTAAATAGCACAAATTACATAGTGGACCTGGGGGGTGGGGGAGGGGGGGGGTATCTGGGGTTCGTACCAAACCTTGAACTAAGAAAGTGATATAAGACCCACGACTCAGGTCAAGCCAAGGAGCAAAGTCGGACCAGCAAGGTCCAGGGGGACTCACCAAAAGCAGGGTAGTCAGGGTAGGCCCCGAGCAAACAGGGGAGCCCAAGAGAAGCAAAGGTGACCCTCAAGTGGACCCACAGGCCGGAGGCACTGGAGTAGCGAGAGGACCTCAAGCAGCTCACCAAAAGATGCATGCCACGATGCACATGATGCGGTGTGGCTGAAGATTCTGGTCACTGGAGGTGTTCAAGGTTGGGGCTACTTGGAGCCCGAAGATCTTCTTGGAAAAAAGTCAACAAGCCTATGCAACTGCAAGTTGACGCAGAGCACAGGGGTTCGGTTATTGTAACCCCCACGAGGGATACTGGCCTCAAACATGGTGAGAGGGCAGGGCATGTCCCGGGAGCTGTGGAAAATCAACATCTGTGATGCAGAACCTTTCGGAGTCCGGAGGAGCTCAGGATCAGCAGACCAGTCAACTTATTTGCTGTGCCTGCGAATGCAGAGGAGTGAGTGACTCCTTCACTCCAAGGGAGATTTCTTCAAGTGTTTTTGATGCTTCACAGGCCTTTGAAGGCTCCTGCATGATGCACAGACGATGCAGCAGACTGGAAGGGAGACAAAGTCAGGCCCAAATGAAGTCCAGAGTGCCCAGACGGTAGAAGAGCAGTGGTGTCTGATCTGAATCTTATCCCACGACGAATATAGGGACCTACACCCAGGTAAGCCCTTAAGTACCCTAGGGAAAGGGTTGGGAAGATTCAGGGGACCCTCCCAGGGGGTGGTTACTCCCATGTCCTTTGTCCAGTTTCAGGCCAGAGCTGGAGCCAATGGCTCCCAGGACTGGTTTGAAATGGACTATGCGCAGTGACACTAAATGTGCAGTCTGTAGTGGTGCTGGCAAGCAAACCCACCCCATCCCAATACACTAAATACTGTCTGGCAGATGGTCACACCTTCCTGTGACAGGATGCCTATTGCTCTGCCTTCCCCTGCTCGAGCTTTGGCTAAGCAGCAGGAGGGTAGAATCGGGTCTCTGGGGGGTAGCAATGATTTTGTGCTGTCCGAGTCAAGAAGGCTGGTACCAGAAATGCTGAGAGCTCTTCCATTGCTTGGAATCGTATCTCCCACACAGTTTACAGTGTGGAGGTATGATTCCAACATGTTTGATACCAAACATGATAGGATTTGTTGCAGTCGTTTTCAAGATGGTTATTGCGTGATTACGAGGTGCCCCTCTATTTAGTATATGACTGCTTCACTGACAACCAGGTAGAATGGACTCCGCCTTCAGGATTGTAAAGGCCTGCTATAGGGGTGACTTATAGGTTTTAAGTGCAGTGACCCTAGATATAGGAAACCTATATCTTTAGTAAGTGGTGCTAGCACCAGCTTACACAGGCTGCAATGGCAGGCCTGTAGTTCCATTTAGTATGGACTCTCATGGGTGGCATAATACATGCTTCAGCCCATGGGAGACCACTGGGCTACCTATGCCATATACTAGGGACTTATAAGGGTACCCCAGTATCCAATCTGCGATGTACCTAAGTACTGAACACAACATTTTAGGGAGAAAGCAGATTGACTGGGGTCCTGATTAGCAGGATCTCAGTCAGACTAGTCAAATACAGCTTAGCACCAGGCAAAAAGTGGGGGCAAACATAGAAGCAGATCCTACTTTCCTACAGTCAGGAGCCCCCCCCCTTCTGCCTGCCCAACATGTTGATATTGCTTCTGAAAAAGGTGAGGAGTACCCTTCGATATATATAGGTTTCATACACCACGTGTCCTGCATACATAGAATATCAAATTCAATTATAATATTAATCCAATAAGTGTTCCCTGTTTGTTTTTATTAGTGAGCCCATTCACATTCCATGTAGCAAACCTACATTTTCCTCCCACATCACCATCATGTGGACTCAGTTGTAACCACACTTGCAGCTGAACTGGGAATGGGACAGATGTCCCGATTGATATTAATATAATCTGACTTGGGTGTCTCCCTCCTATCCTTCATAGCCGATTGAGGACATATTATACTCCAGTACCTTAGATACCTCCACTTTACAAGATGTCACTAGGTCAACTACACTATGTTCTTTACATCTAAGTCAGTTGTTATCTTCTATGGTGCTCAATGCATGGTGTCTATTTAACAGAAACTGATCATGGAAGTGTGGATAGAGTAGTGTGGCCTTGGTCCCTGTATATTTTGGGTATTAGCACAAGAAAGTTTAACGCTTCGTAGGTGGCGATAGAAAAACCCAAATGGGAAAACACTCACATTTTGACCAACTTGTGGAAGTAATACTATCTTTCCATGGATTTCACCTGCTATACTATGGTTTTTAAAATTAACAGCGATACAATCCCGCTCAAAAACTTTTGTTTGTGAGCCAATCCACCTCACTCTTCAAGTTGATCATGATTATTAGGTGTATATTTATCAATTTGAGCAACAAGACTTGGGGTTACAATAGAAGTCTGAATGGGTAATGTACTAGTGTGTCTGGTCAGTTGGTTTGTCCTAGGGATTGGATTAGAAACTAGGCTCGAACCGGGTTGAACACCAATCCCCACAGTCAAAATATCGTTGGCCGTCTTAGCATTATTGGATTGCACCTTCTTATCACCTACAGGCTGTATACTAGGTAAATAGGAGATAACAGATTCCATTTCAGCCTCAAGTGTAGCCAATTTCTCTTTAAGAGGCAGTCAAAACTCATTTACGGTAGCTGTCAATTTGTCCCAAAATGATGTCCAGAAAGAGTTGTCCACATCAGTGCAATGATGAAAGGGCCCCCGGATGCCAAGCGGGTCCTATGAAGGCTCATTTATATGCATAGTAATCTAGGAGGAGATTTACGAGGCTGCGCTGCGTTGCACAACAGGGAGGGAGCAGGACAGCGCAATATCTTCAAGGATATGGCTCTCTCCTCCACTTTCCCTTGTGCGGGCGATGATTACAGCTGCTGTGCACCATGCACACACATTAGCGCCGCAGCGCTAGGGTATGTGCATGAGTCCAGCATAGGTTTTATACAGGAAGGGTACCCTTCCTCTACAAAATACTATGCTCAACACTAGGGAAAGCTTTTCCCACTTTGTCAGTGTGCTGCACAGTGCAGCACGCATGTAAATTCGGAAAAGGAAGGAGAAATGTAAGCATTTCTCCTTCCTTGCGCCTAGTTGAAAAGGGCACAGTTTTCTCAGTCTAAACCCAATCTACTGTTTTTAGTAAATTGGGTTTAGCGTTAGAAACCTTGGGTGGGTGCATGGAACGCCCCATGGCATTGCGCTGCTTCGCATTGCTTTTCCGTTATTTCCAGCGCTAAACAAGTTAACGCTGGAAAGTAAATTACAAAAAAAGATTTTGCGTCGTTTTGCTTCACTTTTGTGATGCAAACACGGCGCAAAAGCTTAGTAAATCTCCCCCCAGGTCTTTCTTTTCTGTTTTGCCGCAGGTGGGGGGTAGGGGATTAATGTCAAGCGTAGCTAGTGATGTGGTAGTGTTCAATAGTTGACTTCCAATTTGTTCTTTACTCACACACTCCTTGCCCCAGTCACCAGGTGTCCCTATAACATGCTCATCACCAGGTGCGACTAGACCACCTTCCACATTTGACCTTGGTGTACTCAACAATAAGCGCTGCTCGGCCTGGTCTATTTCCTTATTTAGGGCACCCACCGCATGCGCTAAAAAGGAGTATATGGTGGTCTGCTTAGCTGCAGCCCTGGGTTCAGTTGGAATGTTAATACCGCTGACCTTACGTTTAACCATTATTACTTTAAAGACAAATCTGAGGGTGCTCCAAAACAACAGCAATGTCACTTACGTAGTAGCGGACTTCCACCTTGTCCGTTGTTGGCAGTTATCCGGGTCCTGGGACCACCCACAATCTTGATCTGGGTTCAGAGCAAAAGAACCATGAGTGCAGGCCCAGCCCGGCCTCTTCTGGGTGCAGAAGGGCCCTCTCTTGGCCCGGACATGCACCCGGGCACGTCTTGCACTGCGGGCACCCACGGGTCAATTTGTAGCACACCTCCAGGCGCGGTCGTGACTGCAGTGGTATGCGGCTCCTGCCATGCTGCTCCCTGGGATAGGTAGTCTGTCCCAGACACAGCCAACAAACACTGCTTCACACAGGTCAGAAAAACAACAGAAATCCAATCAATAGAACCGGATATTTGCAATTTTAAATCTTTAGGTAAAAATAGTGCTTGAAAAGCATATAGCGCCAACTGTGATTATCTGGTCATGCTGGACAGAGACAAAGTCACAAGTTAAGGCTGACCACGATTGAGTGCAGGGCGGATACAAGGGCCAAGTTAGGCATGGTGAATCAAGTACCTTAAATCCTGGTTGTGGGGTGTTGCAAGATCCTGTGTCGAGGATGCATCACGCAGCAATGGGTGTGAGGTCCAGCGTCAAGGATGCATCGCACAGTGGCAGTTGAGGAGCTGCTGGGCTGCGATGCAAGGTCATGCATTGAAGATGCATCATGCAGTAGCAGTTCCAAGTAGCGGCGGGCTGTGATGTTAAGTCCTATGTAGAGGGTGCATCACATAGCAGAGGTTCCCAGAAGCTGGGAGATCCTGCATCGAGGATGCGTTGATTCGGATGCGGAGCTGCAAGACGATGCATTGGGCTATATAGGTTCTGCTAAGACTGAGGTGGCACTATTCCGGGGAGGGGGTAGGACTCACAGCAGCCAGAGTCCAGGTGCAGGGTTCAAGATGGTTGGAACCTTCTCTGTTCCTGATCAGGCGGCCAGCCAACTAACCCAGCAGAGCAGCACAACAGTCCTTCTGAGTCTTCCACAAGTCCAGAGCCGTACTGAAGACTTGTGTCTGAAGATCTTCTATTAATTCTACCAAAATTGAAGTAATAGAAGTTTCTACAGCTTTCCACCCCCAAAAGGTGTTTCGAATTTCCTTCCTCCTTGCCCCTGCTTGTCTGGGGGTATAAAAGATTGGTGTGAAACCTTTTATGAGTACACTGAGGCAGATCCTTGTGATGTGCAGACTACAGCTTCACACCCCTATCAAGTCATAGATAACTCATCCTGCCAACAACTATTACCCCTTTGTCTCACTCTCTGGGAGTAATATAAAGCCCAACTGCCAGCTACATCTGGTCTTGTGACCTAGGATGCAGGCTGCAGGCACCAAATAGTTGGGACAATAAAATGCTAACTATCTAAAAGTCTCCTTTTCAGAATTGTGACTTAAATATAACTTTACAATTAATGAGGATTTTAGAGACTGAACTCAATCTTCCTTCCTGCTCCTAATTGAAAGTTATCACTTATTAAATGCAATAAAGTAACCCAATTTTATCCTATGGCAAAGGCAGGCCTTACAGTAGTGAAATACGAATTTACAAGTTTTTCAGTACCAGAACATTTAAAAGTTGAAAGTAAGTGTTCAACTTTTTAAGTACACTTCATCCTGCCCTATTGGCTGTTTAGGGCCTACCCTAGGGGTGACGTAAGTATTAACAAGCATTGGCATAGCTAATGAGTCTCGCCTTTGGGAACTTATAAGTATTTAATCATGCAGCACAATATCCTTGGTGCAACATCAACTGTTGCACGGCTAAACACTTATAATGTCCCAAAGGCGAGACCTATTGGCTATGCCAATGCTTGTTGTTCTCTGGTCTCCAGTCAGAGACAGAATGATGCAAACATCAGAAGAAGACTTATCTTGAAGTGAAAACATACCAATGTGTTCGGCCTGAGCGTAATATGAGTCTCATCACCTCTGATATATAGGCCAGAAGAGGTGCTCCTTGTCAGGACTCCAAGATTACAGATATGTTTAATTGCGCATCGAAGACTCAAAGTTTGTACACCCCGAGCTATGGAAGGTACATGGGTGGAGCTGACTCGGAAATGGCGCTGGAAAAGGCCACCAGAACCGAGTAGCTGTTAGCGTTCTAGTGTTTGGCAGAGAACGCGCTGGAATCCTAGGTGAGGCTCGCGCTGCTTAGGAACTGCGCACTTCACCAAGAATTCTAGAGAGTCAGGAGCGCACTTCAGAGCGCGCTAACAAAAGAGTTTTAGTGTTGGTTAGAAGGCTTTTTATAATCAAGACTGAAGGGCATTCGGAAGACTGTAGATACGAGTTAGTAAGCCGAGTTCAATGAAGTCGAGTGATGTTTGAGGAGAACAGCAAGTCTCAGTTTTGTGAAGATTTCGTACCGAGTCGTCAGGGAGAGAAAGCAGCGTCTACAGGAGCATCTGAAGAAAGAAAAAGAAAACGAAGCTAAGTTAACAAGTGCATATTTGTCACGTCAGAGAACTGAAGTAAATTACATATTTGTTACGTCAGAGAACTGAAGTAAATTACTGATAGCTATAGAGTTATAGAACTTACTGTGAGGAAAGTGGCTTTTCTGTATTTCCGCACAGAGGTCACGAGTTGTAACGGCAAGTCCTGAAAAAACGAAGAGAGAATTGCATTACATGTTAGAACGCTTGAGCAACTACAAATAATTAGAATAAGATAAAACAATACTTACCACAGAAATAAGTCGTCGGACAGTAGCTTGAGAACAGAGAGCAAAATACCACCACGAAAAGAATAAGAAGAGAAAATACTAAATACACAGATTAATAATTACAAATAGGAAAAGACCTCAAACTCAGTAAGTAGAATACCAAATTAAAATAAATAATCCCAAGTTAAAAGAGGGCAAAAGTTCTTAACAGATAAATGTAAATATATTGCAGGTGTGCAAAAGGAAAAAGAAACTGTGAACTAAGGCAGATACCAAGGAAGATAAAACATAGAAGAGTGTAAAAGAAAAATAGGAAAGTAAGTAAGAAGCACAGGGAGAAAGATTCACATGAGGCAGATAAACTTTAGGTTTTAGCTGTTTCCTTTTTACTTACAGACGAAGAATATAGTTAAGGAATTAAAAGGCACACACAGAAAAGAAATAAAAGAAATAGAAGAGAAGCTGAGTTCTGGAATTGGCATGGTAAGGAAATAAGGCAATAGGGGTTAAGAGATAAGAGAGGGTTAAGGACTAAAAGTTTATGATAACAATAACTCTTGTCTACAGGTTACCTCTTCAGCAATAGAAGTCTGCTGGACGGACTCCTGAAGGAAGCCGCAGAACAGTCTCTTTTGTTATTTTATCCATTTTCCCCCTTCCCCCAAGATAGCCACTCTAGAGACTTGTCACACTAAGCTCTGGATTGCTGTCGGGGCGGATTTGGGAACCAGCATCTCTGTTCCTGTGTAGTAGAGTACAGTAACTAGAGTCTGACACTCCTGCTGGCATCAGACCAGAACAACAAAACAGAAGTGGAGCAGATTGGCACCTTGTAAGCAAGAAGATACCTGACCTTGAGGAATTAGGTGATAGACTAGAAGGACCGCCCTATGACTTGTGACATGCTTCACATCAACATAATGAAGCTGCACTGAAGGAGAGTGCATGGTCCTGACTGTCTGTTTATCAGAAGCAGGGATATACAGAATATGAGAAGCTCACACTTCTGCATCTAAGCTACACCTGCATGTTGTCAGTGACCTCTCAGATCCTTCCCCAGACCCTGGTTGCATTGGTGTCTTTGGGTGCGTTCCCATCTGCCTTGGGATGCGAGCTAATCTAGAGGCCAGGCCCGGGTTCCTTAGCAATGTTAGCGCATTTAAGGCCTGATCTCTAAAGGAGGTGGATAGAAGGTTAGTGAAAATCACCAACGGAAACCTATGTCAAAGTCGGCAAAGATGATTTTTCAATCATTAACTTTTACAAATAATACGCTTAGTACATAACACAAATAGTATAACAGGCGAAAGCACGCACCTAAAGTCAAAACATTTTTACCCTTAATCTTCCAAAGTTATAACCCCAAAGAAGTTGGTAACCCAAATGGGGCTAGTTCAAACATAGTAAACAAAAAGACAATTTTTATCCTATAAGGCAATGCCCTACACCTATGAAGAGATTTCATGCACACAGGGATGCATTATCCAGGGCAGACAAGGCCTAACCAATATCAAGTTTTAGAAGTTAATTGGGATGGCTAGTCAACATAACCTGCATAAGACCATGTCATTAACTTTGTGACATCAATGCAGATAGCTATGTAAGACTAGTGGACTTAAGACTCACTTTGACCACCCCTAGCTGGCAGGATTTGAGGGCTCTTGTGATACAGTTTACAACTTGCAACCCCGTTGACTTTAAGGGAAGTAGAGTCCGCAGGGTGAGGGTAAAAAAAGGATAGAAGGAAAAACAATCATCAGCATAGAGCTATTGGCTTTGTCAATGTCTTTGAACCATGTTGTATAGCAGCACAGTTACTGTTCAGCATTGCTTAAAGTCAGGGAAAGAAGTGGTATGATGTGGCTAGTGCTGGCCGCATCATAGGACTTTTTTATCTGGCAAGAGGGGCAGGACAAGCAACACATCACGGGGGTGGGGCAAGTAACGGGAAAGCAACTCAACAGGGGTGGAGGAAAGAATGGGTAAGCAATGACGGCAACAGCAGGAAGAAGGGACGTGGGTGGGTGTGGGTGAGAGACAGCCAGAAAACACATGCACTCTTATGGAGTGCTGCAACAAAAAGAAAAAAAGCATCTCTGAAAGCGCGAGCAGTTGAAGGACACTAGGCAAGCACGAGCCGCTTAAGCCATGCTCCAGGGGAAGGACAAACACATGAAGTCCACATAAAACATACATTTTGAAAGCAAGAATACGACCCAAGTTCGATTTTACTGAACACAGTAAGATAAAGTACTTGGAAAGTAGTTTCAATTGTGTGACCAATTTGAACATTGTACCACTATACTGGGTTCTATACATGATATGACAAAAAGGTAAGCAGCTTAAGTTTTATGTGAGGTCTATTCCAAAATGTTGCAAACACAAGCAATATTTCACACCAAGGACATAAATGGACAACCCCATCATAGGGACTATCCATCTTCCCACGTGAGCACCACATCTGAAGATTATGATGGATCAAGTAAAAAGTAGTGGAAAAGAGCAAGAAATCTTGCTGTCATACAAACAACAAAATTAAATAAAATGTATTTAAAACCAACATCAAAGTAAACAAAAACATACAGTTGAGACTAGAGTGCACAGACGGTCTGTTGTTGCCCTGTGCTCAACAGAGAGGGGTAGCCACGGGAGGAAAACACACAAACTAGAAAATCGAACTATATCACCAAATCCAGCCTGCCGCTTGCACGGCATCAGAAAGTAGCAAGCAACAACCACAGCAAGATAAACAAGCAGCAAGGCATCAAAAATAGCAACGGCAACCCCAGTGTCAGGCCACCCAGAATAGCTTATGTATCAAAGGGGTGCAATAGGACTGTAAGCAATGCAAAACGTCAGGGAATAGGTGGGTTGGAGAAGAAATGCGGGCAAGTGTGAGGGAAGAAGAAACAGGGATGAGGAACTAATGAAAGGATGGAATGCAAGTGGGGAGAAGGCAAAAAATGCTATGATGCGGCCTGCAGTGTCCACTTCATATCGCTTTTCTTTATAGTGGGGGGGGCAACACAACAATGGGAGGGAGGGCAACAAGGAAAGAGGGTGGGAAGGAAGAAGCAAACACGACAACAGGAAGTATGGTGGGTTGCAGATGGACAAGGGAAAAATACAGGACAAAACAAACTACAAAAGATGCACTCCGTAGAGTGTCTCAACAAAAAGAAAAAAAATGCTCCCAAAAGTGTGAGAAGTGGAAGGACACAAGTACCTGGGCCATGATCCAGAGGAAAGCCAAAAACAAGAATAAAAAGTGGCGACTGCAGCGCTTACTAGCAGGATGCAAGCAACTGAGAGTGACAATGAAGTCAACCAATGGTAAGTAAAGGGAGACCTCCAAGCCCAGTGATAGTAAATAAAATGTCTTGAAGAGAAGGCGCATGTGCTGTCTAGGCGAGACACAAAAAGGGAAAGGTCCCTTTATGGCACTCTCAGTCTTGAATGAATGAGACTTGCACCGCTCCTCAAGCTGTTATTGCACTGGGAGTGAGAGAAACTAACACTATTACTTGTTTAGATGAGGGAAGCTTGTACTGCTGCTCTGGTGAGGGAGGGAAGCAAGTATTGCTGTTGGGTGCACAACTGTTCTGTGTGTATAAGAGAGGCATGCACTGCTGCTGTATCTGCTCTAGCTCTATAGGGAAAGCATGTGCTGTTGTCATCACTGAACCGGCTCTCCTTGTGTTACAGAAGCTTGCACTGCTAGTACTCGCTGTGTATCTACTGTGTGTGTGTATAAGGAAAATATGTACTACCAGTGTAGTTTACATTTGGCTATAAAGGAAGCATGAAACGGTGCTCCCACAGATCTATGTAATTTTTATATATAAATGAAGCATGTACTTCTGTTATCTTTGCTGTATGCAAAATGCATGTATATTTGCTTTCTGTACTGTATGTTTTCTCCTCTCTTTGCATGATAAAGATTGTGCTTCGTTGCATTTACTGTAATTGGTAGGTGTGCATTCCCATTGTTGGCTTGCCCTGCTATTGCCTCTTTGGGGTATCTCTTTGAGTGGGATTGGTGGATCTGTATGTGTCTTCGCATAGCAGTGACTTACCTCTCTGTATAATGAAAACTTGGACATCAGCTGCCTGTGCCGTTGCTGAAGTCTTCCTGGTTGAGTCACCATCACCAGGATATACATGCCAAACCCCATTTAAAAAAGATAAAATAGCAAAGAGACTTGCTGGTAAGTATAACATTATTAAGACTTAGGCCCAAAGTGAGTAGTAGGAGAAAGCCATTGAATGGTGAGCATCAAACCGAGATAAGATAAATCCATCCAATAATTAGCAAAGAGATGGCCCAAAGCCCACCCTATGTATCACTGTATTGTAGTCAGTAAGTCTTTGACAATAGACAGCCAAGGGTGTTTGTAGGCACCTAACAAGAGCCTAAAAAAGAAATAATTACCCTAATACCACTGAAATCGAAATAAGTCTTCAATGTCCATGAATTAATCAAAGTTCCTCAATTGACCCTGGATAAAAACAAGCAAACAGAACGCTACAAAATGTACAGAAATACCTTAAATGGCCCTGTAAAAAATCCAACTGCCCCAAATTTCACAGAAATTGGGAGAAGACACAAGTCTCCTACATATCCTTGAAATTTATACGTGACCCCAAATGTTCCTGACATTGACCACTGTTGGGATGAAAAAGTCCCTTTCATGGTGCTAGATGTGTACCAATGCCCTGAGTGCCCCAGTTGCTGTGAAATCTGAATCCTTGGTAACGATTGTTGGTCATAAGCAAAACACAGATTATGTATGTGCGCTATGACCTAGGCCTGTCTCATGGACTGCGGACTGCGTAAACCTAGAGTGCTGCCCACAGCGCTATCCTCAAGTGGTGGAAGGTTACTACCTTCACCAGGAGTGGTAGCAGAATACCATTGTTGTAATTTCTCCCACTTGGTACAGGCCATGCACCCCCACCCCTTTCACTCCTTTGGTTTAGTCGTGGAATGTTGGTAGGAAGGCTACCTTAGAATGTTGACGAGGTGGCCTTCACAGAGATTCTGTTTAACCAGCATGACCTACAAGCTGAGGATGTCGTTGTGATACTACTTAATAAAAAGACTTACAACTTTACCTGCGTGACTCTTCACTACATTTTGGCGACGAGTGACAAGGGAGACCGTGGCAGGGACGGTGCGGCATCCTCCCCTGTGGATTTTGAGCTTGTATCGGTTATTCATCGAGTCAAGAGTCCATTCATCGCCTTGGTGACCGTGTTCCTGCCTGTTACCCTTCATCCGATGATCGACTGTACCTGAGCACTTTTAGTGTCACTTTTGAAATTGACTACGTTACTCTCCGCCTCGAGGAATTTGCGTATTCAACGCTTTTGAGGACCGCAGCTGGTGGTGCTTCGACTCGTTGTGCACGCAAGGAGAAGTGTCGATCTACGGAACAGACAACGAAGGTACGGAGGATCAGCTGATACAGGTAGAGGTGGACTGTGCTCGGGGCGGCGGGTTTGCGCATTGACATTTCCAGTATATGCGAAACCTGTGTGGGCAGTGTGGTGATACATACAATATCACCGGTCACGACGAAGATTAAACAGCGTTCTCGATGAGTGCTTAAGTAAGGCTGGGTTCACTCGCATCACACAAGCGGTTACGGCGAGGAGTGAACTGTGTGCACGACAGAGGCCGTATTTACGTTTGTATTTACTCACAATTCGTCGTGAGGGAACTGGTATTGCAGCCGGCAGCGGGAGTTCTATGTGACGTGAGGAAATCTTGTCAGCTGGAAAGCAAGCGCCAGCCGGCAGCGGGAGTTCTACGCTACGTGAGGATTTCCTGTCAGCCGGCAGTGAAGCGTCTTCCTCGCTCCTGTAGGCGGAGCCTGATTAACTTTCATTGGCATAAAAAGGGGACTGGTACTAACGTAATAATCGTTTACAGTGCAGCTACAGACTTTATATGCAGCATTTATTCTTGTAGGAAGTGTGGGTTTCACTGTTCAGTTTAGTTAGCAGCACATTTCATACCTAGGTGTGTTGGGCAGTGTAACCAGCGGCCATAATCATTTATTAGCGCACCAGTCCCGGTTTCCTGCTGGTTATTGTTTCTCCTCATCACCTCATGAGGCATTGCTCAGGGCTCTTTTGCAGTTATATGTAAGTGAGAAGGTACTATTCAATTAATTCATACCTAGTGTATTTCTTGGCATTTGCAGCGCACGCACATTGGAACATGGCAGGAGCAGGGATGAGCCAACCACCCCCATTTCTTAATGAGTTAGGGGAACCTGATATACCATGGAGGAGATGGGTTGGGATTTTCAAATCCTATTTAATCGCCATTGGGGGTGGGAACTTTTCCAATATAAGGAAGCAGCATATTTTATTACACAACTTAGGAGTGCAAGGTAGGAAAGTGTATGAGGATGTCACAGGGAGACTAGTTGAGGATGAACCTTTGGAGGAGGACGAAGGAGTGGATGTGTATGAGTACACTTTACGGAAGTTGGGGGAGCACTTCAAGGTAAAAATTAATGTGGTCTTGGAGAGACACAAATTTTTCAAACGTGGTCAGAAGAAAGATGAAAAAGTATCATCGTACATAGCTGTGTTAAGAGGCATGTCAGCCACCTGTGAGTTTGGGGCCCTTACAGATTCGCTTATTAGGGACCAATTGGTGAGGTGTACCAATGATGGGAAAGTGCAAGAGGAGCTGCTCACTAGAAACCCTGATTTGGAGGAAGCCATTAGTATAGCTAAGGGGTTAGAACACACAGCACAGTGCATGAAGGAGATGAAAATTGGAGAGGCAGTGAAGGAAAGTGCAGTACACAAGGAGGCGTCTGTCACTGAAGCTGTGTGCGTTGTGGAGCAAAAACATAAAGAGGTGGTAAATAAGAAGACTAATAGCTTACAATGCTTTAGATGTGGTAGCCATAATCACTTAGCGAACAACTGGAAGTGTCCTGCAAGAAATATTGTATGTAGGAAGTGCAACAAGAGAGGGCATTTCTCGAAAGTTTGCAATGTGTTTACACCCAAAGTGCATATGGTTGAATACAATGAGATGGGCGATGACACAGAAAAAAACTATATTTTTCAAATTGGGGGGGAGAGCAAGGATGACAACACTGGATATCCCACATGTGAGATAAAGTTGGATGATGTGGGGATAAAGGTTTATGCGGATTCTTGCTCGCCATTCACCCTAGTAGAAAAGAGAGTATTTGATGAAAAATTTGGTAATCATGGCTTGAAGATAGAAAGTCCTGACATTTCCCCTTCAGGTTACAATAAGAGCCCCATACCACTAGAGGGCATGGTGAGGATGAGGATCTCATTCAAAGACAGGCACACAGTGGGGAAGGTATACATTGCGAAGGAGGGATCCAGCCTGCTGGGTTGGAAACACCAGAAAGAGCTAGGTATTAAACTAGATCCCAACAATAGCGAACAGGTATTGCTTATGGAAACACAAGGGGATAGTGCAGGACTCATCAAGAACTACCCTGAAGTGTTCAGTGAGGAGCTGGGGTTGCTCAAGAACTACATGCATAAAATAGTACTTAAAGGAGAGGTAAAGCCTGTAATTCACAGAACAAGATCAGTACCTTTGTTAATGAGAGAACCACTGAGGAAGGAGTTGGAGAAATTGGTGAGACAAGGTGTCATTAAGGAGATTGAGAGCTCAGCATGGTTGGCGCCCATTGTCATCACGACAAAGGACAGTGGTAAGAGCATTAGGCTCTGCGTGGACTTGAGAGCTCTTAATAGTAACATAGTGGTGGACAGACACCCCTTGCCCAAAATACATGAAATGTTGAGCACTTTGCAGGGAGCGAAAGTGTTTAGTGTCTTGGACCTATCATCCGCTTACCATCAAATAAGACTGCACCCTGAATCACAGCCGTTGACGGCTTTCACGACTCCTTTTGGCAACTTCAAGTTCCTGAGAATGCCGTTTGGTCTGGCATCGGCAGCATCGGCATTCCAAAGAGCCATGCAGCATGTACTAAAGGATTGCCAGAAGTGCATGTGCTTTCAGGACGATATACTGATTTATGGCAATAGTGAGGAGGAGCACAAAATGAATGCCGAAAAGGTCCTAGGAAGATTGAAGGAGGTTGGATTCACAACAAAGGAGAGCAAATGCAAGGTGGGGGTCACATCAGTGGAATATTTGGGCCACATAATATCAGAGGAAGGCATCAAACCCAAGTACAGCTTGGTGGAAGCAGTGAGGTGTGCGCCTACACCGAAGAACAAAGAAGAAGTGATTTCATTCCTAGGTCTAGCGGAGTATATGGCAAAGTTCATTAAAAATTTTGCCATGATGGCCCAACCTTTGAGAGAAATGCTTAAAAGTAAGTGCGAGTTCACCTGGGAGAAAGAACAGGAAGAAGCAATAAGAAAGATAAAGGAAGCCATTGCCACGGCTCCATACATTGGAAATTTTGATGTAAAGAAAGATACTATGATCACCACGGATGCCAGCAGCAAAGGAATAGGGGCGATGCTGTCACAGAGAACAAGGGAAGGAGTGAAGGTGGTGGCGTTTGCTTCAAGGTCCTTGACAGCGGCAGAGACTAATTATTCAACCATTGAGAAGGAAGCATTGGCAGTTTATTGGTCTATCAAGCACTTCAATTTTTATGTGTGGGGCATGCCATTTGAAGTATACACGGACCACAAACCACTTGTGGGGTTGTTTGCAAAGAAAGACTTGGAGAACGTAACGCCAAGGATTGCTAAATGGATCCTAGGACTGCAAGGTTTCAACTACAAAGTTGAATTTGTCCCAGGACAGCAAAATAAAGTGGCAGACTTCCTTTCAAGATCACCGATGGAAACACCGTCAGAAAAGGAAATGGTGTTGGAGGTGAAGATCCCTGCGGTGGCAAGAGAAGAATGGGATCAGCATATGGACCAGGACAGGATCCTTGGTGAGGTGAAAGGGCTAGTGACGACAGGATGGCCCGACAGGTGCAGGGACCTGTCAGAAAACATTCAACCGTTCTGGAATGTAAAGAATGATTTGTCCATTGAGGGAAGATTACTCCTCAAGTCAGGAAAAATTGTACCTCCGGAGGGGCTAAGGTCTAAAATAATCGATCTAACCCATGAGGGTCATATGGGCAGGAGCATGTGCAAGGCACGCCTGAGAGCGGATTACTGGTTCCCAGGAATGGATCAGTTAATAGAGGACAAGGTGAAAGACTGTTGTGCGTGTAGCATGAGCGACAAGTCAAGCATAAGGCACGCTCCACTCATTCCTGTAGAAATCCCAATGGTACCATGGGACAAATTGGGACTTGACATAACGGGGCCCATTCGGGCCAAAGGACCACAGGAGTGGTACCCTTTGGTAATCATTGACTACTATTCGAACTGGATAACGTGTAAATTTGTGAATTCCATCAATACCAGGTCTTTGATAGAGTTCATGAGCGAATTATTCTCTAAAGAAGGAATTCCTGCATCCCTAGTCACTGACAATGGGGTACAGTTTGTGTCGGAAGAGATGAGAGAGTTCCTGAAGGACATGTCCATAACTCATGTGCGCACTCCCCTTTATTGCCCTAAAGCCAATGGGAAGGTGGAGAGAGCTAACAGGATGCTAAAAGAATGCATACAACTGGCGAACAACTCAGGGGTGGCTATTGAACCTGCCATTAGAGACATGCTCTGGGCTTACCACACAACACCCAGTCTCTCAACGGGTCATACCCCCTTTGAACTGTTGAGAGGAAGGAAGGCAGGATCGAAATTATCCCCGAATTGGTTGTGTCCAAAAGAGTTGGGGGAGATCGACAAGGAGGAGTTAAGAGACAGAACGATGGCCCGACAAGGGAAATACCAGGAGTGGTATGACAGGAAATGGGGGGTCAAGGAGAGATCCTTTCATCCAGGGCAAATGGTGCACATCAGGAAACCTGAGGTCATGAGAAAAATGGGGGGTAAATATTACCCTCAGGGAAGAATCAAGGAGGTCCAGAGAAATGTGGTTGTCATGGAGGATGGGAAGAAATGGAGCATGGACAGGGTGGCTGGGGATGTGAGAGAATGGCCCAGGGGTGAGTGCAGCAGGGGACAAGGCAATGAAGAGAGGGCGGATCAGGCACAACAGAGGAGAGAGGTCCGACAAAAGAACGCTCCAAGCTGGCACCAGTACTATAACATGGGGAGGTAGTCTCCACTCCCCTTTTCCCTTGGTACCCCCCAAGGGCCTCAGGAACTGTCAGCTGGTTGTGTTGTTTTATTCCCTTCCTAGGTTCAAGCTGACCTGGTGGCCTTCGTTGGTATGGGGGAAGATGTGTTGTAATTTCTCCCACTTGGTACAGGCCATGCACCCCCACCCCTTTCACTCCTTTGGTTTAGTCGTGGAATGTTGGTAGGAAGGCTACCTTAGAATGTTGACGAGGTGGCCTTCACAGAGATTCTGTTTAACCAGCATGACCTACAAGCTGAGGATGTCGTTGTGATACTACTTAATAAAAAGACTTACAACTTTACCTGCGTGACTCTTCACTACAACCATGTTTTTAGTTTTCATTGATGAGCACAGTGAACAAGCCTTTTTACCCCGGTCACAGGAGTAGCACTTCTTGGCCCACTCCGGTAGAGGTCCACTTCTGTGTGATAAACTCACCCTCGGCCTGCATTGGATTGTGTACAGCGCTGGGATGCATGTGTGTCCTGTGGGAAAGGTACAGTGCATCAGAACCAGTGTGTTTGGTTGCATGTGCCTGCTGGGATACACGTGTGCCTCTGAGAAGGTACAGTGCAGCAGGAAATAGCAAGCGTGTTTACGTTTACTTGCGTGGCTGTATGTGGGCCTGTGAGCTGGTACTGCATGTAGGACTTAGTGTGCAGTGTTGCATGAGCAAAATGGGATGTATGGAAGCCTGTGCAAGGGTAATTACATTGGAGACTGCACATGTGTATGTGTGTGGGCATTGGCGTATGTGTGTGCTTGCAATGGAAACAATACGTGCAAGACACTGTGCTCCGTTTTGGGAGGCCCAGGGCTTGCTGGAGGAAGGAGGGACATGCAGAGGTTTCCCCCTGACAGATTTGTGGATTTCTAAATTCCTGAGAGTTGGGTGGGACACACATTGAAGGAAGGAAGACCTAAACTCTTTGGGGCACTTCAATTGTGGCTCTTTGATTATAAAAATAGGCCACTGGTTAATTGAGCCTGGGCATATCAGAGGAAGAAGATGGTGCTAATAAGAGAATTATAAAGTGTAGAGCTGGGCCCCTTTGGTATCCTCTTGATGCACATATCACTGAGGCTGACATCCAGGTGTGAACCTCTAGTCACTCCCATGGCCTGTGTTTGGGACCATCACGATTGGGGACTGTCCTACTGTGATAGACTGCTCTCTGGAGGAAGAGTACATCAAAGAAGTGGGCACTTCAAAGTGGGCAACCCCTTGAACATAAACTTCAAAGACAGACACTAAATAATGAATGTGTCTAGAAACTCCCATGTTGGGTGAGGGAACATCACCCAGGAGAATCAAGTACACTTGTCTGGAGCACTGGCTTCTGCCTGAACCAAGACCGGAAGGCCCTGTGAGGAGATGGAGATTGCCTAGAGGGAGCCTGGTCCAGTTGGGGTCCTACTGAGAGTATCCTGGGAGCGTAATGTGAGATGCTGGTCTGTCGAGACCAGTGTGCCGATCGGGTCATCTTCCACTGTGTTCTGTGTGACCCCTAATTGCCAGGTGCGGGCCGCAGAGAGGACTGGACTGCTGCACCAAACAGGTCATCTGCCCATGTGCATTGCTACACCCCCTGATGCCAGGCGGGGGCCACTGCTGACAGGAAGATTTACTGCTCTGGTGCTGTACTGCCACAAAGGGAAGCCGTTGCCCTTGCTAAGTTTGGGATCAAGGAAGAAACTAAAGGTCATCAACCTGCATGTGCTGTGAAGACCCCCTGACATAGTGGTAAATCTGTCATCTTACACTCTTAACACCAGATGAAAATCGGGTCCTGAATAAAGGCCTTGGATATGTCCCTACCCCTAAACATGACAGCTTTAAGCTGCGTGGTGAACTATATGGGTTGATGAGAAAGATTAAACTCAATAAATTCTTTCAAGGTAAAGAAATTGAGGCTCCCTCGTTGTTCTCCACTAACTTGCGACGACCGTCCCAGTTTTGCCCCCCAAATCATTCTGTAGGTCCCGAAGTCCTTGTTTTTGAACAAAAAATCATGCAGGACATCAGTAATTTGGAAAAACAACATCAAGGGCATACCCGTAGTAATATGACCAAGAATGATTGGACAGCAGTCCACTCCTTACAGCAGAACCAAGACATTACCATTAAACCCGCCGATAAGGGGGGTGCGGTGGTAGTGATGGATACTACGGATTATGAACGGGAAGTTACCAGGTTGCTGGATGTACGACACAATTACCAACCGTTGATGAGGGACCCCACGGTGAATCTACAGACGACCATAAACACCATGGTTGCCGAAGCCAAAGGAAAAAAGTGGATCACGATGAAGGAAGCGGACTTCTTGGTCAATGAAACACCTAGGATCCCCGCATTTTACATTGTCCCGAAAATCCACAAGGCACAAAGACCGCCCCGGGACGCCCCATAGTATCGGGCATTCAGTCAGTCCTTGAGCCACTATCTCAATACGCAGATTTCTTCCTGAGGGAATGTGTTATTACCCAACCCTCGTATATTCAGGACACCACCTCAGTTCTAACCATCCTGAACGATCTTGCATTTGACCCGCAACAACAACTATTGGTCACAATTGACATCGAATCATTATATACCAGCATCCCCCAGGAAGCAACGCTGGTGGCAGCAGCACATGCCCTGGGGGCTTGTGAATGGTTTTACGATGTCCCCCAAAGCTTTGTCCTCCAGTGCATTGAATTGGCCCTAACCAAAAAATGTTTTGCGTATAAGGATCAACTCTATTTACAAGTGTCCGGTACATCGATGGGGGCTACATTCGCCCCCAGCTTGGCTTGTATCTATGTAGGCCAATTTGAGTCCAACTACATCTTCCATTGCACTAATCCCTTCCAGAGGAACATCACACTCTGGAAGAGGTACATCGATGATGTCCTGTGTATATGGACCGGCTCTACAGTAGACCTGGATAGGTTTCTCCAGTGGTTGAATGGTCTCGATGAATGTCTCAGATTCACCTGGACCATTAGTAACTCCACAGCCACATATTTGGACCTTGACATCACTGCCGTGAACCAGAAGTTGGTCACCAATGTCCATCAGAAACCGACCGACAAAAACTCCCTCCTACATTATAATTCGTTCCATCCTAGGGCACTGAGGGACAACCTGCCGGTCGGACAGTTCTTGCGGTACCGCAGGAATTGTTCAAACACCGAGGACTTTGTACACCAAGCAGAAACATTGTCAGGTAAACTGGAGGCACGCGCCTACCCTATCCGAGTTATCAGGCAGGCCAAGAAAAGAGCTCTTAATACACCAAGAGCAGCCCTTCTGGAGAGAACATCAAAAACATCTGGAGAATGCATCCCGGTAGTTACCACATTTGGCCCTTTATCAACCCAGATCAGACAAGTAATTCGAAAACATTGGCCTATACTCCATACTGCAACTATGACTATGCCCCAACCCAGATTTGCTTTTAAGCGGTCCACCAGTCTGAGGGATCGCCTGGTGCATACACGACCTAAATGCGATGACAAACCTACAGGCGTGCCCCCGGGACATTATCAGTGTGGAGGTTGCAACGTGTGCGAACTAACACGCCAGACTAAGAGCGTCATATTGGCGAATGGCAAGTGTTGGCACTTAAATGCTTTCAGTAACTGTAACACTAACAACGTAATATACAGACTGACGTGCCCATGCGGCCTTCACTATATTGGATTAACCACACGGAAAGTGAAGGTTCGCATACAGGAACACTTGAGCACAATTCGTACAGGCAAACTAACAACTAAGCTAGTCCAGCATTTTAGAACAGCCAGACATGGCCCCCGTGAATTACGATGGGTGGTACTGGAACGGGTGTGGGGCGATAGCCATAATATTAACACCAGGCTAACAACTAAGGAAGCGCGTTGGATCTACCAAGAGGGAGCAGACAGACAGGGCTTGAACGACTGTATAGAATGGAACCAGGTCATGATGTGATAACACACTCACAGGGTCCTAAAAACACAGTGACAGGTGGGTGCAGGCCAGGGGTGTTCACTGGGGACAGCGATACCAATACACACTATCCATTGTCAGTCACACTAATGGATAAATGATATACGAACCAACAAGGTGAATCTATCAGAATTATTAACTGAATATTGCCATCAGTATAGGACATTTCATTTTAGAACTGTATCCCAATATAAATCTGAATATACGAGTTCGAGTAGACACAAGATGGCCCCCGCCACCCTCATTGCGAACTTGCGCATGCCTGATAGGGGATGTAGATTCCCTCCAATAGGAAATCCCGTTGCGGTTTACACAATATGGCCGCGGCAGTCGTCCGAGTAAGACCACGCCTACATAACATCACGGGGCGCGGAGTACTTAAGCGGCAAAGGGAAAACAGAACCCGGGATGAAGGCTGATTTTAAGACGCGACGCAACCCTGACGAGGTGAGAACCTGAACGAGTAGTGGTTAGGTCAGCAACATACTGAAATAGGCTCTGATAGGGACATGGGGCCAGCGGAAGCCTTAACATGATCCACATATTCGGCAAGACAGGCGGGTTAACAGTACAGTTGACCCGGAACATAGACCACGCAGACACCAGGACGCAACAGTGAGGTGTGTACTGAGAGTGAAGGAGGGTCAAGTTGATGAGTGGAATTGGTACACGCAGTGATATTAAGTCAGTATAAGACTAGCCACGCACGAGGCCAGGTACTAAGTAAGCAGACCTCGAGTGCAAGGAATAAGAAGGGATACTGATAGAACCCTATGTAGTTGGGTTTTATACCGTGGATGTGAGTGTTCATAAGGGAATGCTCAATGCCATTTTAACACATGCTGCACTAACCTTTCCGCCTTTTCCATACATTTTAGATATATGAATCCGCAGGTTGCGGTTACGCTATCCAGAAGTGTCTGAGATAACGCTGACCACTGAAATCAGTGGGGGTGAGGTATGCAGTAAGAGGGACACCCTTACGGTAAATATACCTGCTGTGAGTGTAACAGGCAGTATGCCCATTGCCTGGCTGAATGTATGTCTACCCTGCTGGGGTATAGTTGTGGTAGGCACTGAACCTGTATATGTCTATCTTTTATGTTTCCCCTAGGTGCTGACAAACCATATATTGGCCAGCATAAACAAAGCTAAGAGGCTAGTCGACCCTAGCCCTGATGAAGTTGCCGCCAATCCATACAGGCAACGAAACATGTTGGTTTTTTAAGGGGATAGCCACACAGCCTGAATAAAAAGTCTCTTTAGCTAGTGTGGGCTACCCGGTTTTAAATTGGGAATATTTGGGTCCTGATCAGACTCATTCTCCCTAGTCTTAGGGTCGACACCTATTGTTTTTGGTTGCACACACACACAGTTAAGTTATTAGTTCTTCCCACAATAGGCACTAGAGACAAACGCTATACCTGTTGTGTCACTTTTGTGTTTTTCACTGGGGACGGCAGTAACCAATGATGATAAAGTGAGGTAACGGACGAGTACCTGTCCGCTTACACCTCGTGGGGGTTCCGTCTGTGAGGTATTGCCGCCCTCATTTTTTCCACTTCGTCTACACTCTTCCTCTGTGGCATCGAAATAGATAACAAGCTTTGGGGGTGGAAGGTATAATTGTTTAAGTTCTCTCCTTTTCCGCCTTTCCTTCCTTCTTTACATACAGGGGGGGCCACACAGGTTTCTAGGGGAACCTTTATTAAATTCACTTAGTCCATAAATATTGGTAGAGCTCGAGACCATAGAATTGATTACATCACTATTTTGAGTATCATTAGCTATAGGATAACGTAATGTACCTATAGCCCACAAGTAGAATAGAAAACATCTATCAGTCTTCGTGCTTAGAAAAGTAGGAATTTAGTTCGACGCAAGAGGCAGGTCCTTTGTTGTGCATTTAAGACCCCCTGCATGTCAGGAATGGGCCGGAGTACAGGAAGGGGCCGGAGTACAGGAAGGGGCCCATCACCCTACACAGTGCACAGCCGTAATCTCCTGCAGGTTGTGAAACACAGAGTTGGAACCAGGTTTTACCTTATTAGTACGGGAGTACTCAGGACCGCAACAGGACAAAAAAGAAGACTTAACGCCGGAGCAGAGGAACGCTGCCAATGTCTGTCGCAACAGCTAAGTTTCACCTTCCTAATTCTGGGAGCCACCAAGAGCCTCCCCCGGACAAAAAAAGAAGCCCTATCACCGGATTGGAGGAGCGGTGTGGATGTCTGCTGCCGCAGATTCCAGAGTCCTGCCCACCACCAGCCAGGGACCGAGCACCCGGGGACTTTGGACCACCATTCCAGCCACTGTTGATAAGACTGATACTGGGCCATCAGGCCTGGGGGAACTTGTCCGGCTGACATGCCCATGTGCAGGTACATGTGGACTTTTGCTAAAAAGCCCTGCTAGAACTTCTAACACTTGAACTCACTAGCGGGGCCTAGCTTGGATGTCGCTACACCTGCATGGGGAATAGCCATCATCCAATGATGGGGAAGTGGGACACAAGCTGTTCTAGGTAATGCAAGCAGGCCTGCCTTAAGAAGACTGTGCATATTATTTGCAGTGTGTTGTACTGTACCTTGTATTTGTAGATAAATAGTCATTTTAGCATAAAAGCAAGTATTTGACTGGAAAATAATTTATTGGTTTTGCTGGGCATACTTGGAGTTGTGAATCTGTGCTCGCCTTACACCTACATCCTTCCTGAGAGGCCTTGGATTGCTTAACCCATGCTACCACTAAGAGTCAGGTGCTGAAAGGGTACTTGGCCCAGTTGCTTGGAGCCCATAGTAGGCCAGCCCAGGGACATGCAGAGTAAAAGGCCTCAACCGCCACGGTTGGGCCAATAGCTCCCGCTTGGTCCGTTTCCCTCTGAAAGGGATTCTGACAAATACCCATGAACTGGCCAAATATAACAAATCTTAACATTTTTTGTCCAATAGTCGCTAGTGTCCATACTTCATAAAACGAATACACAAATGTAAAAATTATTCATGATATGAATGCAATTAAACTCAATTTCACGGAAAAGGACACAAGAACTGCAGATGTCCCTTAAACCAACCACAAATGTCTGTGGCTTTGATACAGTTGCCCAATATTAGGTATCTACCATTTTCCTGAAATTGATACAAGTATCCAAAATGTCACTGAAGAGGCTGAAATATGGTTGTCCACAAAAATCTCTGTAGAAAGTAAGGTGAATGGGAACAAGACGGCTTACTGGGAAACAAGCATTAACCAACACCGACCAGTCTTAGACCTTCGTTACAGATGTCACAGCAATCCCAACAGGGGGTAAACAAGTGTCTGTGCTGAGGAAATATGAATTTTGAGATCAGTTATGTCCCCTATCGTAGACCCCAACGGCTCCATGTACATGCTATAAGTACATGTATGTTCCCTCCTGCTCCAGTTTTTAAGACGCAAATATATGTGCGTCCACCGTCAACATGTCCTCTTTCAGATCCACCATGAATGGGTCAGATATTCCTTTCCTAAGTATGAAAGGCCACCGACTTTATGTGGTTCACTTTCCACATTTTTACAGATTCAGGCGAGTAGGCCCGAATTCTGTCATCAAGCCTTTTCCTGCCTTCTGCCTCTGAAAGCTCCAGTCTGAGCCTGCATCTGTGACCATGAACTTTGTCTTACTCCCTGCGCGGCTAACGGTGCCTGATCCAGCCCGTTGCCTGCCAAAAACTGTATTTCACCTTCAAGATTATCTCCTCCGCCCCTCATCCGATGCATTCCTGTCTAGCAGTTTAGGTAAACATCCTTCCAGCTACCGAGCAAAGGGCCCGGCCTCGCTGTCCTCATGCAAGTAATTCATAGCCCTGTTACCATGGAATATTCCTACCCCCTCGCATCTAGTGTAGACACTTAGGCGCTTGTACACGCACTAACAGTCAGTATAGTCAGTATAGAATAAGATTCTATCCTAAGAGACCTCTCTTTTTGGATAACACAGTTCTTTAAACATAGGATATTAGATATGATTTGGGATTAGGTTGACATAACCCCAGACTTCTGTCTCCACATGTAGAGCTAAATGTCAAGTCCCCTTCACCCTCTAGTTGCACGTCAATCACACGTCATGCGGCTGCGCGCGCATCTCTGCCAAATATTTCTGCTGACATTGCAAGATTCTCTTATGGATCCACCCACTTGTGACATCATATATGATGACGTTTATTAAATTACGCCCATGTATACGCCTCTATTAGCTACGTATGCACCTTTTATCTACACTATCAGCTGTTACGCCTCTTGCATCTGTTTCACTGTAATGTATTTTCTATAAAACTGCCTATCTGTCAATAAAATATGCCCTTCCTTCCTGAACTTTCGTGGTGATGGAATAGAACGCCTACAATTCGAATTGTATTCCTTTGTATAGGAATAAAGCCTTTTTAAACCTCCAATACCACGGATTCTGCCTCTCATTTTACTGAGTTATTCTTAATAGACTTTACCGCATAAAAAATAGTACCGGTAACGAAATATTTACCACAGTGCCACAATCCACATAATAATTTGTATGTGATTTTCACATAGATCCAGCTATTTTTCACCACACAACTAGTGCTAGGTAAAATTTGGCAGAAATTGTGGACTGAAAACTTGAACTATGGTTGGATTTGCAGCAAGGAGTGGTGGAAACCTGCTGTATTACCACATTATCCCCCGTTCGGACTGTCAAAGTAATATTAGCCCAATAATAATCAAACACTGTGGTATAATTATCACTCTGGACAACCTTACTGCAGTTCTTGTAATGAGAGCCTTAGTATGGACTGGAGGTGCCAAATCTCACCAGAGATGAAGAGTCCACTATGAGCGTTGGAAATAAACATTGTCCCTCTATAAACAAATATGTGGTAACTGAATATTTTTCATTGGTAAATATTTAGTTTATCCACAGTGGAAGAATGGTGTCCATTTTGACAGCACTGTAAACTGTGGAATGCACCACTTTCAAAAAGATAAGAACATGACACAATTAAACCACAAACCCAACATATATACAAAATCCTTTCTCTGCCACACTTTGTTGTAGTGGGGCATTTTCACAGTACACAGTCGATCCTCATCTCTGAAGGATCTGGTTAGAATACAGAAGTGGGAGCCCGCGCAACCCATGCAGATATTAAATGACACAGATAGTATACCTACAAATGGAGAGATCATGAGTCAACATGAAACTGCCCAGGATGAAGTACGACAGTTGCACCTGGTCAGTGCAAATGCAGGTGTTAAGTGCAACATGGATTGTGCATAAAGAAATCAAAGACAATGCAATTGCACCGTTTAGAGTTGCAGGTTCCCAGCTCTCAAAAGCTCTGGGGTTCTATCGCTTTTTTTTTTTATAGAAAAAGTCCCAAGCATGTCCTGTCCAGCGCCCAACCAGGAGAGATGAATACAAGTTTGCAAATCCCAGAATCCCACATGTTAAATTGCCTGCTTCAAAATCATCTAATGATCTATAATGCTACTTGAGGACTGGGGTTTATTTATTTACAATATTTTAAAGATCAATTACTCAAATACTTCAAATGGAATTCGTCCACTTATTTATTCTTAAAATTGACATCAGATGCTTTCTTGTGCAAAAATATGTTCCTTACATCTTTCCCTCAATAGATGCTCATAACAAACCAATTTGCAGTACCAATGAATGTTTTCCTTATCTTAATATTCTAGAATATGCAGCTCAAGAATTGAGGACTTCGCTTTAGCCTTTGCAACAAATTATATATAAATACATGCAAGGGCATATAATGCAGTTTACAAAGTGTGCCCTATAACACACAGTTTTTCTGCTCTTTCCATGAATTTCAATATAAATAATAAAGCAGAAATAAATGTCAAAATGGTGCTCAGAGTGTACAATAATTTCTTTAAAATTCATCTTTTCTTATTCTTAATTTTAATGTATAATTTTTTTTATTCTGACTGAAAATTGTGGCACAGGCTTGTAGTATTTTATGCCTTTGGGATGGGTTTGTGGAATAACCACAATTGCGCAGAAATTTAATTTGTTTCATATCTAAAGCCCACTGAAGCAACGTTTGTGCAACACGTGTCAACTCTTTCCTGGATAAACACTGGAATTATTAGAAACAAATTGAAAACATTCCAAACAATCCAACGTAGATTTTGTTGGCTTCCAGAAACAAGTCTATGTAGGAATTCCATTTGAAGAATATATATAATTGTGCTCTGTGGTATTTATTTCAAATAAAAGCAGCTCCTCAGCAGGAAGAGGAGAGTTGTTTGTAACTCCACACTAAGGCATTCGGTAGGATAGAAAGGTATACTCTTGGATTGGCCACTGATTGGCTCAAGCTCAACAAGCAGCCTCCTAATTGGTCTTCATTTCCACATGTGGACGAAAAGAATCCCAGGATATTTCTCCTGCGGGAAAACATGCAATGGTTTTCCTCTTCTTACATTAATGGCCATTCTCGCTCCAAGGCAGAAGCAATCCTTTATGCTCTGGATTTTTCAAGTGGAAGTGTGGAACTAGAACCGGAGTACCTCAAAGGTCCACATGTTTTTAATGCCCACGCCCAACTACCTGGAACTAATGTAGGACCTGGGCCTCCATGTCCAGCCAACCGCCTTTCATCACACCAAGACCAACCATTGGGTCATCGTGGAGACCTTCTTGCAGCTAGAAAATCCCTGTGATTCGGCTGTGACTCATTGGACCCAAGGAATCCACAAGATTCCACGAGGGAATATATTGGCCACAGTCCACCTCGGTCTTCCTCATCCTGTTCAATTGACAAAACTGACTGTCTTGTTGGATTCTCCCAGGTTTGGGTCAGTGATTATTGGACATCCTAAAGCAGAGAACTGCAACTTCTACAGGATAGATTCTTGGAGAAACTCGGACCGTGGTTAGCTCCAAGTCCTAGAGGTAAAATAAAGGAAACAAAGAAAGCAATGTGCTCAGGAGGAAGACGTCGAGAAGACATAGATTAACCTGGTCCTAAAGAAAGGTGCACACCTGTGCCATGGGATTTGAAGTAGGGCCCTGAAACACACATACTCACACGAAACCAACCACACACTGCAATAAGCACAATACAGCGACATGGGCTATGCTGCTCCAAAATATATCAAACATACACATGTGTACATATGTTTTTTACCAAAGTCAAAACACATACACACATGAAAACCTTTTAGGAAATGACTTGTGAGCATAAAGATTCCTAAAATCCGCCTATCCAAATAAGAACACATTGCACACGAATAACAAATTCACATATGCAGAAAAAACAAGAAAAATACACACTGATTGATTCATATTTGGGCTACAAAAAAAAATAAAAAAATTACTAGACCGTGCGACTCTGGGAGAACAGACTGCAGCTATATCTGCCATTAGGTGCATAATGTTCAATTAGATATTTGTATAAAACGGTCAATTCCTGTGTTAAAGAGTCGCCGATATAAATCCATTTTCCAGTATTTCATTGTTAGGCCGCAATTGCATCTTTCAGGCTTTGGATAGCTAGTTATGTTAATTGTTATATAATTTCTTTTATGAGCTTGAATGTAGTCATATGTCCTATAAAACAAGTTTAATTAATGAGGAATAGAATGGAAAGATGCCCAACAAAGTTAATGGGATTTCCTGTAGTGCACAATGTGAACTGAATCCCCGATTGGTACCTGGCAAAACTTTTATTGGTGCAAATAACGCTGGATAGTGAGCAGTGAATCCTGAAGTTCTCCACAACAGTGCAATCGCCTCACACCTCCCAACAGTGCACAAAAAGCAGATCAAATGCATGAGAAGAATTTCCGTGACCATCCAGTCCTTGGCGTCTGTGTTTGAGACAGCTAACCGAACGTGTAATTTAGTGAGGGGGTTGGCTAATATGAAGCGGGCAAGGTTAGACAAGCTTAGGCAAGTGCAAGTATCTGGAGCGTTAAGCACAAAAAAACAGGAAATCCTCAGCTTCAAGGGTGCTTTTTCCACACAGTTAAAACCCCGCAGGCTGCGCTGCGAAATTATGTGAAAATAGGCATTCTTCCAGCGCCTGACACTAGACGCCCCCGGGGGATCGCTGCAAAACGCATGAGGAGACTTCTTCTTTTGCAGTTTTATATAGCACGAACTTGAACCGAAAGTATTGTAGTGCTTTACGTGGACACCGGTTACATTACACACAGACACATTCATGTTGGGTTTTTAGGCAGATTAAGTGATTTGCCCTGAATGTTGACCTGATGCCGAGACGCAAAGCTGGCTCTCCAGTTGCCAAGTCGGCCGCTCTGCCCGACACCCACATCCTTTCCCTCTCCACAATTGATGTCCACACACATTGATTGCTCCTTTGTTTTCAACAGAAAGCTTGTGCAGGAAAGTATACATAGAATGTTCCACATCTGCTTATACTGATGATGCATTGCAAGTCGTTTCTGTGGATTTCCTTCAATACTGCACTCATTAGCACCCAATAACAAGCGCGCGTGCCTCGGGCGGCAGCAGGGGGAGAGAGGAGGGGGCCTGTGCGATCGCCCCCACAAGTGAATCTCCAGACATGCACACGTTGCCATTGAAGGCAATGGAACGCATGCACGTTTTTGGCTGAAGAGCCGAAGTGATCGCTAACGGTCTTTTTGCCTATGCAGCGCATGCGCGCTGCGTAGGCGAGACCTATAAAGGAAGGTTAAGGCCTGGCAAACTGGTTATTTTGCCAGGTCGAAATGGCAGTTTAAAGATGCACACACAGGCTGCAGGGGACGCCTGAGACATGTTTTAAAAGGCTATTTAAGTGGGTGACAAAATAAGTGCTGCAGGCCCACCTGTAGCATTTAATTTACAGGCCCTATTTATAGGCAGTAACACTTTACTAGGGACTTACTAGTAAATTAAATGTGCCAATTGGGTGGAACCCATTGTTACCATGTTTTTGGGTAGAGCAGAGGCACATTAGCAGTGGTAAAGTGTGCAAAGTCCCAAGTCCAGTTAAATCAAAATCATCAAAAACAGAAGGATAGAAGGCAAAAAGTTGGGTAAAACCAGCCCATGGATGTCAGGTGCAACACACAATCTGTTCTCATATGGAACAGGCAATGGTGAGAGGTACCCTGCGGGACCTACTTTGGAAACCTAGGATGATGTACCATCCACCTAACAGGTTTCTTGGTACCCCAACATGTATAGTGGTAAAATTTGGGAAGAAGCCATGAAATAACAGGTGTTAACTACTTTCCCCGCCATATACTTCATGACATTCAAATCTGTTACAATTCATTGTTAGCAGTATTGGGGATATACCACGATGTTAAATATTTTTAGAAATGTTCACATCAAATCTACAAGTCAAAATCATTGAGGGACAAAGAGATCACTGATGCTCTCTGTAGAGTGAAGGCGGTACATGAAACCCACAAACGGTGAAGGGGAGAATGCTTGCAATTTGTCTAACCATTGGCACTCACTCGGGGTAGCATTCCAATCCATCACTCTTTTGCCCTCCGTGGCACCTCAGTTTGGAACCAGCCATGTACAAATTAGTCCTGATCCCGCTTCAATAGGAACAGCCTAGCTTGCACTGCCAAGCCAGGTCCACCCTGAACTCGAACCTACTTGATCCTGGCTGATCTGACGAGTCCTAATAAGTGTGAAAATGGTTCTGTGTTGCTTGTGTTCCAGTTCAGGGAGGACCTGGGCTGGCAATCCCAGCTGGACATTCCCATTGGAGCAGGGCCATTTTCATATCGGTAGGTCCAAATTGAGGTTGCATGGTGGGCAAAAAATCATGGTTTGAGATAGGGCCCAGAGCGATTGCCAGTGGCTGATATTAATTCAAGCGTTCCATCCACCGCCTTGTTTATGAGGCTGTAAGTATGAAGGGTATGCCTAGAAGTGGGTTCTGTGCTCACTGTGCCACTGGAACCAACCAATAACAGGCTGATGAGCCCTAATAAGGGTGAAGCTGGTGCTGGTTGCTTGTGTTCCGGTTCAGGGAGGACCTGGCATGGCAGTTTGGGCTGGACTATTCTGGGGTGGCATGGTTTTGAAAAACAATGGATTGGGATGCAGCCCAAAGTGATTGCCAGTGGCTAATTCAAGCATTCTATCCATCATCTTGTTTTCATGCCATCGATAGTGAAAGCTGCAGCTAAGGACCCCACACCCTTTGAGAAACTTATGGCACCAGTTATAGTGACAATTATATTTTAACGGCTGCTATTCCTGTGAGGCAGTGTCCCTAAATGGAACATTGTTTGCATACTCTGGGAGAAAAAGATAATTAAAGCTTTGTGCTGTCAGCTTAGGCAAGATCTTGTAAAGAATACCACTAACATCCAGAGGAAAACATATTACAAGGTCATGTTTGACTGGTACTTGTATGTGACATAATTTCACTGATATTACCCAGGGAGTAGTCCACTGTGCTGGAGGGGATACAGTCTCCTAGTGCAATTCAACATATTAGGTGAGAATGCCCGACAATTAAAACCTTATTAGGGTACGGCTTACCAAGCAAAGTGGGTTCTATAGTGCTGGTGGTTATGCTTCCCAATACTAAAACAACAGACACAACCAGACAGGGCACTTTTGTGGAATTGCCTGGCAGCTGCAAAGTTGGCATTTGCTTGCTTTCAACTGGAAGTGCAAGGATCCTCCAACTATACTGCAGTGGTACCAAGAGCTTAAAGGCAAAATGCCTATGGAGAGGCTGCTTTCCACACTTGAGGGGAGAGGCACTAAATTGTGAGGGGTCCATTGCGGCTGTGTCTTTAAATCGGCTTGGGAGGTACAGCCTCTCCACCTAGACCAAGGGCGCAGACCTTATTGTCTTGCTACATAATAGCATGTAAGGCTGGGTTTATAATTTCAGTTTTGTCAAGTGCAACTTGACCACAAGGAGAAGACACTTTTTCTAGTTTTGAGGGAAGGGGGATTCGGGAACATTGGGTTGAGTATACTTTCCTCACAGAGACCATCCTCATAAAATAGTTTGGGATTAAGTGGTAACACCAAATTGTGTGGCTAGAGGCAGCTTTAACTATTTTGTAAACATTTTTTATGATTGGGCAAAAACTCTGCAATTCTATAGAGACCGCAAATGATTACCATCCATTGGTAGTTTTTGTTCACATAATGAGCAGCCTATACTCATCAGCCATTAGTTGATTATAACTGCCATTAATGACATATAGAGTTCTAACACTGCACCAGTCCGAAAAATCCATAAAAAGACATCTTCCATTGCAATGCAAAGACAGTGAAGTAAACATTAATTGGATTTGAATTGAAAAATTGCTTTAAAAAATATTGCATTGTTAACCGGATCATTATGTAGCACAAGTTGTATCTGGAAGCTATACTTAGAACGTCACTTGCCCAGTGCGAAAATGGACTGAGCTCCATCTCCTAACTTGTAAGGATTAAGGTTCCATATGATTCTGCACTTGTGACAAGACTGAACTCCTAGTTTGGAGTTGCATTTGAAAACTCATATGTTGCATATATGCGTTAGGAAGTGAAAACATTACAATGATTTTGAAATAATCCTATCAGGAGGGAAGAAGGCCTATCAACCACTTGCATTGTTACTCCATTTTGTGGGTGAAGAAAATGGAGCGTAGCTGAGGAACTGATCATTCATGTTCCGAGCTGGGGGAGACAGTATTTTCTTCCCTCTTACAGCCGTCATAAATAGAATTGTGGCAGCACCATAACATGGAGGGATCTGACTCCTGTGGGCAGTATGTGGTGGACCAGCCATCCATTGAGGCTTAAGTGCTAAAGCATTGCTCTGACCATTGTAATCCATTTACCTTTTAACTATAGTGTCCATACTACTATAAGCAGTTGCAAGTGTGTAGCACCTTTGCATCTTCTCACAATGGTAAATAATCTGGGTCGGCTGCCAATATTTTGAGTTTCCTGGCCAAGTGCCATGGGAGTGACACCCTCTATTGTAAAACGGCTCAATGCAAAGGGTTATTAGTTGAGAGGGGTGAGAGCCCCACTCAATTCAAACACAATCCTTGTCAGGGTGAGCCCCTAAATTTACTAATAAACCTGTGCTTGACTCACTGGTAGCGTGGCACAAAAGCAGTCAGGCTTAACTTGGAGGCAATGTGTAAAGTATTTACATAGCACTCAAGCAATAATAAAGTGAAAACACAAGTAAAATCCCAACCAAATAAATTGACACCAAAATGACAAAAATGCATCAGTAGAACAGGAATTATGAATGTTTAATGTTTCAGGTAAAAATGGCAACAAGAAGCGATTATCTGGACTCGCTGGACAGGGTCAAAGTCACATGTTCAGTCCGACTGCGATGGAGCTCCAGTCGGATACAGGTACCAGGTTGGTCCAGCTGAAGAATTCACATTTTCAAAGTCCATGTCTACACGAGGAGCCTTGGCTGGTGCTTCACGTTGGCAGGGGGCGCGAGGAGGTCTATGTTAGCAACAGGAGCAACTGTCAAAGGAGTTTTGTGATGGTGTTTGGCGCAAGCTATTGCCATTTTTTATGAAGAGCAGGTCGCTGTCAGAATTTCACATTGGCAAGAGATGCGATGACCATTGCTTATGCTTGCAAAGAGCCCCAAACGGCTAGATTTTACATTTACCTGGAGTGCAGATTTCTGTAGGTTTGAAGCAGGAGGAATACACTCTGATGCCAGCCAAGGGTCCCTATGCAGGATCTGGACTCACTCCAGCGTTGGCCAGCAGCAGGGCGCAGGCAGCTCCAGGTGGTGCTGGTCAGCTGGGCAGTTGAGGCCTACAGCTCAGCCAACTGACTCCTGGAGTTACTTCTGGGTGTCCCACGTTCAAGGCAAGCATGTCCAGTCTTTCTTCTTCAGACAACAGGGTAGTCCTTCTGAATCTACTACAGGTCCCGGGGTGTTCTGATGAGAGGTTATAAAAGTGCCACAATTATACCTAGAGCCACCATTTGTGTGGGGGGCAATCCCAAGCCTGCCAAACTAGTTCTGGTCAATTCTTCCCCTACCCTGGGCTCCTTTCTTTCTGGGGTGATAAAGGAAGGGGCATGCCTGGTGTTAGGCTCCGTTATGTGTGCTGTAGGCAGGGTCCTTTGAAATATAATCGGGGCAGGGCACAACTCCTCCCCAACCACCCTGTCAGGAAGACCCACTCCCTCTACACTCTGGGCCCCTTTGTCCCCATGTATGGAAGGAATACACAAAACACCTCAGGAGAGCCACTCGCAGTTTGTTTACAATGGCATAAAAGCACATTTGTTTAGACAGAAAATGCCGACATTCTAAAAGTGCCAGTAACACATAGTTAGTATAAAACCTGATTTTTACATTAAAGAGGATTTTAAACTACAATTCAAATGAGCCAAAGAAGCATTTCTCTATCTGTTACCAAACTGAAGTTATCACTTAAGTGTAATAAGGCAACCCAGTGTTAGTCTATGGGAGAGATAGCCTTACAAAAGCGAAAAACAACTTTGAGTTTTTCGCTGTTAAGGCATATAAAACAAACTGCTTTCTCAATACCATGCACCCTGCCCTCTGAGCTCTTATGGCCTCCATTATGGGCGATTTATCTCATTAAAAAGGAAGGGTTAGACCTGGCAAAAGGCTTATTCTGACAGGTCAAAATAGCAGTATAACACAGGCTACAGTGGCATGCCTGAGACATGTTTTACAATGCTATTTCAGAGGGTTGCTCAATGAGTGCCGCAGCCCTCTAGTAACATTTAATCTACAGGCCCTGGGAATATGTGGTACCCTATACTAGGGACATACAAGTAAATTAAATGTACCAATCAGATGTAGGTACATTTTACCACAAGAGATCTCTTTGAGAAAGGTATCTCAATGGGATTGACAGACAATTCAGCGATCCGTCCATCATCTCCTTGTGTTTGCTTTCTTTGCCCTAAGTTGGAAGGGTATGCACAGACGATTGGATTCAAGCTAGCCTGGCTGATGAGGGGTGCTACTCCGAAACCGGTCCCAGGATGCTTGGTTCCGTTCCAGGGCAGACCTCGCTTGGCAGTTCAGGCTGGACAGTTCCCATGATGAACAGGGTCAGGACTGATTTGCATATGGCTGGGTCTGAACTGGGGTGGCGAAGAGAGCTAAAGAACGACGATGGATAAACCCAGATCTGGGAATAGGGGTGAGTGTCTGAACAGTTTCAGCGCTCCGTCCATCACCTCCTTGTGTTTGCTTCAAAATGATGCAAACATTTGAGGCTCTGTAAACTGGATCACCCAGGGACAGATGGTTTATGGTCTCACACGACAGACAAACAATAAATAACACAAATAACTGTACTGGACGCTAAACGTGGGAAAATCAACAGATGTCTTAATACTGCCCTCACACACTTGGTAGTGTCATGCTTCATCATTGGGCCGCATCATACATCCAGGTGCAGACCAACACCTTGGATGGAGCGCAGTTTTTTTATATATAAGATGAAGAGAAGTGGTGAGGGTAGAGTATAATAAAGAGGACAGACAAAATGAAACACAAAAGTGTAACTCAAATCCAAAAAGGAAAACAAATCTTCTCCTGGAAGAAGGGACCAAGAGAGGTGCAGATGTAGATATAAAACTGTCTCGAGGTTAACCCACAAATTTTATCATTGTCAACCTCTGGCAGGATTAAAACCAACAAAATGGGCTATTCAGGGAAGGTAACGACCCTTCAATCCCCACTGCAAAAACCAACATGTTTCTGCTAGCTTTTTATGTGCCCAACCGGATCACTCTGGCATTCATCAGGGTGTTGGCACCTATTCAATGGTCTGTACCGCTAATCGGGTATTCTTTACCTTTTTTACTTCGTAATTGGGGTGTTGCCCCAGCGTCACTCTATCTTGGGATTTCCAAGAGGATATACAATTCTACAACAAAAAAAACAAAAGAAGGAAAAACACATCGTGATCTCCAGTCTCATAGTTCTTTTCATTATCTATAATTCTTATTGAGTTTCCCATGCGTCTATTTAAGCGATTAATATTTGTCATTGCAGCCGAATCTTTCAACACAACCCTAAACCCGTGCAAGTGGACATCACCCCCCACGTGGAACCCTCAACCAATGGTGTAAGTGCCAAGAAATTCTTGATCAAGGACCTACAAGTGTATTTACAGTGCTTATACGTTAAAAAGCGGCAAATTGCACAACCATAAACCTCTCTAGAGCCCCAGAGAGAAAAAAAAATCAGATGTTTCTTATCAATCCATGGTTTGATTGTACCAATCTCCCAATCAAATAAATGTACTTACAAGAGTCTTCGAGTACTATTCTGAACTCGGGACTGCGGGGGAGGGTGCTCTTGTCGTCACACTCTAAATAAAAAACGGGACACTAGCATCAATACAGCCATACTTTCGAGATAGTTATCCCACTCAGTTGTATTCACCTCGCACAAACGCGCCATTATTTGGCTACAACCTTTGTGAATTAAGCTTTCACCCAACTCACATCGTCCGCTCCTCTTTGTAAACCACAGCTCAAATTTCCCACGATTGTAGTGCTGGGGAAAAGAAGCTAATGGACTACCAAGCTTCCAAAAACTTTTTACTGCCACAGCTAACGGTAGACACTTACTACTCCAAAGAGACACTGTCTCCGGTCTCCCCTCGTATGTCCTCCGACGGTACGGGTCTCTCTCGTAATGCCTATATTTAAGGAACCGGCATCCGCGTCAAACCAAATCACTGACAGCTCCGCTCACGACCTGCCCAGAATGCTCTCTGTTCCATAAACATCGAAATAGGCCCTCACTGTGATCTGTGTATTCAATACAGCTAGCATGGCGGCCATTATTAAGTTCCTCGAATCAACGGACAGTGCCTCAGTTAATTACACATGTGGTCTTGTTCTACTCGAGCTAGTATGTTTTATCAGCTCGGAAGTGAAAACTATTGGTGTGCAAGATGAATTATTTTGCATACATAATATACCAGGGGGTTGTTCCAAAAGACAGGGAAATCTACTCCCTCTCACGTCTACCACAGCATAAGTACCCATCTTAGTATATTGCGTGTCTATCTTTTTCGAATTCATTGTTTCATGATTCCATATAATTGGAACCAGGGGATTCCATCATTTAATCCCGTAGTGTTGCTTTTCAATCGTTCCACCCATCTTTGTTCTCTCATTAAGAGGAAACTCGAGATATAACTTATATTTGGTGGAATAAATGGTTTATCCACAACTACCCATCTGAGGTCCTTCTCATTAGGTTTCTTTTCAAGAAAGTGGGCAGTGATTCTTGTATTAGTCTTGCCGCAGCGTATGGTGCTGATGTGTTCCAAGATGCGAGTTTTTACTTTTCGAGTTGTCATGCCCACGTATAGCATTTAACAGGGGCATTTCAGTAAATAAATCACATTTTCTGTGTTACATGTAGTGTGTTGTCTTAATTCCCAGGGACTATTTAAACCGATGTCAATACTTTTCCCATTCACGCTTGCATCTTACATCGCTCTCCCTGTCTTCTCACTATGCATTTCAAATGCACCATGCCATTCAAATAGCGGTTCTTCAAGCTGCTGATCACCCAGCCAACAGGAGCTACCCTATTTTTAATCAAGGGTCTTCATAAGAGTTTATTTTACCATGGGACTTGCAGTTGGTGTGGGCAATTGTTTAAAAACAAACCCATAGAAAAAATGATACTCAGATCATGGTTTTGCCCAAGCTGCATTTCCCTTCATACACCTAATTAACGAATGTAATAACCAAGCAGAAATTAATATTTCCTATTTTGTTTTACCATACTTGCATTTTTGTTCGGCATGCTGCACAATACAAAAATATATTCAAAGTGAAATCACTATTTTCGCCTCACGTGGTTTACCAATGTTGTAATTATCTTTGTAAAATGTCATTTAAACAAACACTGTTTCTGTTGCATTATGACCATAGGAGTAAACTACCTAGGTAGCCATGAGAACTCTCAACCCAAATTATGGGGTAGCCTAAAAGAATTCATCTCTACTGCACTGTATTCTTTTTTCTCTCTACAAAAGAAACTTCTACTGTCAGTCACAAGGAACAACATATATTCAAATTAGAAAAGCTGCAAGCTGTAATAAAACTGAAAGGAACATGAATGAAGAAACAGATTTCGCAGTGATCACGTGTTTCTCACCAGCCTGAGGCTTTGTTTTGTTAATGTGTTTTTGTTTTTACAAGAGAAGAACGACAGACTAAAAACAATGGGATAATTCCTATTCTCTGTTTAATTGGAAATAAACAGTTTTCTTGTGATATTGATTAAACAAAAATAAAAAAGGTTGCCCTGTAACAAATATTTTACATAACTACTGATGTTTTTTCAAATGAAACCTTTTTCCTGTACAATCACTACACAACCCTAGTTAAACGTTTATGTATTGTAAAGCCCAAGATCTTTATACTCAGAGCACACCTCTTCAACTGCTATGATTTCAAATTGCATTTTACAGACTACTATGAACAGAGGAAAGTAACATTTATTGTCCCAATTAGAATCCAGAAATATACTGTTTCTACTATATCTATTATGAGGCTACAATCATTCAAACTGTAAAGCCTATATGTTACTCCTCACTCTTTATGAAAAAAGCATTTTCAACAATTCAAGTTTGCTAGTCGGGGTATCCAAGAACAAGTGCCAAAAGAACTGTTCCAGCAGAACTACAAATTAGGACATTTCTCAATAATGTACTTGTCTCTCAGTTATAGCGTTCTAAAAAACTCAATCAGTGTGCATCTAAATGCCAGCAGAAATGGGCATAAAACTGAACTTTTCTTTAACCTACTATATACAACAAAGATGAACAATTCAAATCATACTCATTTTCACTACCTAAGCAAAATGCATATTTTACATTAATTTTTCTTTGCATTGGGGCCACAAATCTGAAAAATAGCCAAACGTATACAAAGAGCAAACAAAGGAGAAACATTTACCCACATTAACTAATCCGTACCATTTACTACTGAAATGTGTAATCTGAAAATAAAAATAATAAAAAAACTGACGAAAGCGTATATCATTCACGCTTTTAAAAATCAACATTTTCCACACGTTGAAAGATGCTTGTAAAATGTCAAACGTAGAGGAGCCGAAAAGGGCAGGTTATAGAACTTTGAACAAAATTCAGAATATAGTAGAGTAGATCATATAACAACATATTTTAGTCGCATAGCTTACATTCTTTTGAGAGAGAACAGTAGAATTATTTTTTCTGGGTATATACTGACAAGTGATTTATAATTAAATTATCTAGGTACAGTAGAACAACAACAAAAAAACTTCTTCAGTTTGTTTGTAGTTCAGGCCCTCACAGAAAACAGTGATAGTCTTCGTTGCAGAACAAATCAAAATAAAAAAAGAGTATGCACAGCAAAACAAATCAAAATAGTATTTTACTGTCTTCATAATAGGTGGCTTTCCGAATGTCCAGGGTTGTGGTAATGTTTGTAGATCAGTCGCAGCTGAAACAAAGAATAATGTTGGATTAAGTGTTATTCATTGGTATGTAACACAGTAGGTGAGAAATCACTATATCATTAAAATATTAAGCTACCTAAACAAAAGTGTAAAACAGATGATGTATTAGTTATTGGGAATTTATTGCTAAATCCAGGGTTTCAATATTTGTAAGAAGCAATAGTCTTTAGAAAATCTTCAGTCTTTGTGAAAAAAAGAGACTATTGATGATACCAAAAGAACGTAATGTAAAACATACAAAAGGTGTAACACTAATAAACGGATGGGAGAGAATATATATTTATAACCACCTTTACCAGAGATTCGGAGAGACTGAAACATGTCTTAACACGTAATTGGCACATCTTAAAATCCGATCCGGTCATTGGAAATGACATACCAGATTGTCCCAGAACAACATACAAACGATGTCGTTCTCTTAAAGATTCCCTGGTGCAGAGTCTTATGACTCAATACAATATAATCCCAGGTTGAGCAATCTTACCGGGTTCTTTCCATGTAACAGGTGCAAAGCCTGTAAGAATAGCACCCAGGTGACGACATATCATATACCAGGGGTGCTGGGTCAGAAAATAATTACAACATTTCTAACTTGTACTACGCCCTTCTGTGTACACAGCTTAGTTTGCCCTTGTAACTTACAATCCATCGGCAGCACCATACATCCTACGAAGCGTAGGATACTTGAACACGCAAGGGCCATTGAACATAAAGATGTAACCTATCCCGTAGCAAGGCATTTTGCTCGCTTCCACCAGAGTAATAGAAATTTTCTCAAGTTCTACTGTCTGGACCACATCCCAGTCAAAGAACGTGGAGGAGACAGAGAACTTCATTTACGTAGACTGGAATCCAGATTTATAATAGACTTACAAACCAAGACCCCGCTAGGTTTGAACATGGAAGAAGAACTAGCCATTCATCTGGGCTAGTAAAGTTTTCAAGTATTCTGTGGTCAGGATTCTGTGTCGACTCCATTCCTCTCTGTTACAATGTAGATCCACATGAAATGACACAACCCTTAAAGAACACTAAGGTGATTTGAAAGCACAACGACACTCATAGCAGTAGATTTGTGCCTTCTAAGGTTGGAAGTGTATATATTCAGTGGGTTTTAGGTATAATGAATTTTATTATATTAATGAATTGTTTTGATGGGGTACGAATTGGTATGGCCCACACAGGGCATGATAATTACAATGGAAATGAAATAATGGATCAAGGGTGATAATCGATGATCATGAAAAAATGTATTCATTGTGATACCCCTGCTGACAAGAATGTCAATACCTGTCAAACTGATGAATCGATTTATTTATTTATTTTTCCCACTGTAAATGCATTTTCTTGATAACTGGCACATGCTGCATGAATTAGACATTACCCTGTTAAGATGAAATACGATGCAGAATTGATTAGTAAATGATTATGAATTTAGTTAATTGATGCAGTTCTATTTATATATCTGTTCAAGATTGGCATAACAACACACCACATTGTTTGCAACCCTTGCCACACTGTAAATATTCTGCACGTAAGAGCCCACACAGGGCAAGATCGTGCTAAGCAACTTGCCTCTCTAGATTTGATGTATATCTATACACACAATGATATTATTCATTTTATTATCATTTTCTTATTCTTTTGTTGAAATGTGTCATTATATTAAACACTGCTCGGATTTCCCACACACTGTAAATATTTTTGCACACGCTGCCCATCTAGGGCTAGATTTCTTTCATGCAACATGCCTTTTAATATCACATAAAATTGTAATGCACTGTATAGTTTACACGCAATAGTGGTGCTGTAAACTAACGATCTTTGTATAGTCATTTACTAGCTTACGATGGCCGCTATGAATTTGATATGTGTCTCTAAACATGTCATGCATTGATTCTTATGTCTATCTCCATGCTGGCCGGTAATGACGTAATTTGCCCCAGGGAATATTTTACAGCTATCCTGATTAATGCCAGATCCGTCAAGAAACATGAATTACAACTCTATGATCTCCTTTCGGATGTTAAGCCAGACGTTCTGTTCATTACAGAAACCTGGCTTAATGAGGGATCTAATCTGACTCTGGCTAATGCTATACCTCCTGATTACATGATAATCAGGAAAGATAGACAGGGAGGTAGAGGCGGGGGGAGGGGGGTAGCGTTTATTCACAAAAGGTGTAACCCCTGCGCGCCCATATCTATCACTGACTCGGAGGGAGCTGAAATCTTAGGGTTTCATCTAGAGATATCTGCCAACCAGTCCGTTGCCGGAGTGATGCTTTACCGACCACCAGGGCCTACCGGACGCTTTTTGGAGTCAATCGGCCATGCTATTGCACCTATTGCAACTAGATTCAGTCAATGCCTGGTCCCTGGGGACTTTAATATACATTTAGATCAAAAGGATGATCCCGAGACCATGAAGCTGTGCGAATCCCTGGATATCCTCAGCTTGACTCCGTATGTGATGTCCCCTACTCATGAAAAGGGTCACATTTTAGACCAGATTTTCTCTACCTGTAATATTCTAGTAGATAACCCCCTTCCTATTGTCTGGTCTGACCATCTTATGCTTACGTTCAGTCTTGAAAAGGTTCTGAGTAGAATACAGCCTCATTATACCCAACAAGCTAAAGAATATAGATCTTTTAAGCAGATAACGCCTGACTCCCTAGCGGAAATTTTGAACTGCAATCCTATTCTTGTGCGGGGCTCCTCAGAAGAGGTGACGCACGCTCTGGAAAACTGGCTCCATAACTGGGCATCTCTTCTTGCCCCGCCCAAGATGCGTATTTCCGTGCAGGGTAAAACTTCTGCGCCCTGGTTTACGGAGGCTTTAAGAACAAGCAAAAGGGCGTGTAAATGTGTTGAACGTTTATGGAGAAAGGATTTTGATCTTATAAGAAGAAATATATCTAAACAAGCACTGAAAGCTCACTATGCTAAAGTCCGGGAGGAGAAAAAAAGTTTTCTGGCCACTAAAATTGATCTAGCCAGAAACACAAGTCGAGAATTGTTTAAAATTGTGAAAGATTTTTCCTCTCCCAATGTTACTCAGAGCTCTTTTACCCCTACCCTTGAATGGACGAATAAGGTCTCAAAATTCTTCTTCGATAAAATTAAGTCCATTCAAGACTCATTTGCTAAATCTATTTGTATGAGCCAGGATGCTGTGTTAGATCCTAAAGGATTTTCTAGGGAAAATAAGCTTTTGGATTTCCCCCCTATGTCCCTGGAGACCTCGCTTGCCATCATGAAGGCACTTAAGTCTGCGTCGCTATCCGATTCTTGTCCAGCGAAAATAATGTCATCTGTAGCTGAGGTCTTGAATCCAGCTGTGAATCAAGTCCTGAATTTGTCCCTGTCAGAATGTAAGATCCCAGTGAGGTGGAAACAGAGTAAGATTATTCCCCTCCTGAAGAAACCTTCAGCGGACCCTGCAGTGGTAAGCAATTATAGGCCCATAACATTACTTCCTTTTTTTGCCAGGGCATTGGAGAAGTACGTGAACGTGGTCATCACTGATTTTTGTGAGACAACCAAGGTTTTTCATCCCAGTCAATACGGTTTTAGAGCCAATTACGGCACTGAAACAGCTTTATTGGAAGTCACTGAAACTATCAAAGCCAGCCTTGATAGAGGAGGTAAGGCAGTCTTGATACTGCTGGACCTCTCGGCGGCTTTCAATACCGTGCCTCATGGACAGCTCCTACAGAGAATCAGTGAATGTGGTATTAGGGGCACGGTTTTCAGTTGGTTCTCTTCTTTTTTGGAAGGCCGTCAGCAATCTGTGTGGTCTCCCCCTTTTTCGGCAGATGTCCCTATAATGAATGTTGGAGTGCCTCAGAGCTCAGTGCTGAGACCAACGTTATTTAATACCTATATGGCACCATTGGCACCCCATGCAGAACAATATGGAGCACATGTTATAACCTATGCGGACGACTCCCAATTGCTGTTTACGTGTGAGAAGGATGAGTCGTTTAATGAAAACTTAATCCATTTATGCCTGACAAAAGTATTTGACTGGTTCAGACAAAACCAACTGTCTTGCAATTCCGCCAAAACCGAAATAATCTTCTTCGGTCACACTGCTGGGGATGAAAGGTGGAATTGGTGGCCTCAGAATCAACTGCCACCTGCCAGCCCAGTTACCACAGTTAAAAATGTGGGAGTCATGCTTGACTCTGATCTTTCTATGAACTCACAGGTGCAATCCGTGGCTGGTATGTGCTTTGGACTGTTAAGAATGTTGAGAAACTTTCTACCAATGTTTCCCTTGTCCCACAGAAAAATGGTGGTCCAAGCCTTGATTATATCTAGGCTGGACTATGCAAATGCCTTATACCTGGGAAACCCAAATTATTTATTGGGTTGTCTGCAGGTTGTCCAACATGCGGCCGCTAGAGCTATTTCTCTGGTAGGGCCTAGGACCCATATGACGACTCATTTAGAAGCTTTACACTGGCTTCCAGTGAAGAATAGGATAATCTTCAAGTCTCTTATGCTGGCCTTTAAAGCTCTGCATAACAGTGAGGCCCAGTACATCAGGAAAAGAATCACTCCTTACACCCCGGCCAGGACTCTGAGGTCATCAACTCAACACTTGTTACTGGTGCCCAGGTTTTTGCGGACTAGGAAGGGGGGGGGGTCGCTCCTTCCAGGTGGCTGTGGGAAAATTATGGAATATTCTCCCTCTCGCTCTCAGACAGGAACAGGAGCTTTTCAATTTTAGACGCCAGCTTAAGACCTGGCTGTTCCAGCAGTAACGGTGGTCTTTGAGGTTCAGAATGTATACTATCTCTCTTCCAAGGGAATCTTTCAGCGCCGGGACACTCCTTGGAGTAGCCATGCGCTCTATAAGTCCCCCATAACATTAACATTAACAAACATTCCTGTGTTGAATTGATTAAAAATGGCGATCATTTTCGTGGGTGTTACTCAGTACGAAAAAGGAGCAAAGCCGAAACGCGTCCTGTTTGCTTGTATATGGAAATAAAAACCGTATAATCCACTTTCATAACGAGTGCGGTCTCTTCAATTGCTTGTCAAGGGGAGTTCTGAGCCTGATATATAAATATATATATGTGTGTGTGTGTGTGTGTGTGTGTGTGTGTGTTGTGGTGTAATCTGTGTGTACCAAAGTACTGGCCAAAGTGAAGACACTGCTGGGGATCTCATTAGAAACAGGAAAATGACATTGGGGAACTCATTACAGTGTAATATATAAATTTCTATTTTTGATTTTTATTGAAAACAGGAGGACCACAACATATGTTACAGATAATAGGCTATTTGCCATTGTGTACGATCCTGAGCTGATGTGTAAAAGGTAGCAGTCAGGGAAAAACACTTGAGCCCTCCATTAAGCAGGGAAATGACAAAGAAAAACAATGTAACTGATTACGTTTGCTGCCCTGGCCACTGAGTAAGAACAGAGGTATAATCTTTGCAGAAGAATAGAGCCGAGGAGTTTAAGGGATGATACAGCCACAGAGATACTACTTTGAGGAATAAACTCACAGAAATGGCTCACAGTGGAAAGCTTCTACAGAAAAAAGTATTTGAGATCTTGATGAAAAGGTAGCAGTGTTGCAGAATTCCAGTCCTAGTTAGATAAACAAAATATGTACTCTGAGCCACTGCATCTGCAGCAGTGAGTTAGACACTGCTGCAGTCCTGAAAGGTATCAGGCGTTAAACTAACGAATTTCAATATGGTGCTCCGCATCATCGCACTGAAATGCATTGTCACGCATATGTATAGTGTCCCAGCTCTCACTGAAGCGCTGGCTAAAACTGTTATGGAGTGTGTGACAGCTGGAAACGCGCTGCCAGAGACGCCTGTGCGCTACTCCCGCAGCCTTGGGGCTCGCAGCTGAGCTAAGGCTTCTCGCAGGCAGGCTCATTGCTACAATGTATCTATCATCCGTGGCGCAGCTGAGTCAAAGAGCCTGACGTTATGAGTTAGTGCCCAAAGGATATTCCTGAGACAGCCTTGCCCAGTAAGGTGATTGTGTGATACATGAGTCTGGCACGGCAGGGGGACTTCACTTCCTGCTGCCAGAGTACAGGGAGTTTGTTGTGGAGGAAGGCGGCTGGCTACTATTTTACAGGCGGCACCTCAATAATGGCGTTCGCAGTGCTGCCTGCTGCTCGCAGCTGCCCGGGCTATCAGCGCTGTCAGCAGATGTTAAGTGAGGAGTTTCCACTTCGTCCTGGAGTTTGTTTCTGTAAACGATTAAATAACAGCAGGTTAACAGGGTACAACAAGAGGTTTCGTTTGGATGGCGCTGTGAAAGTTGTATGCCCGTTGGTTAGTGATTTTTGTCAAACATATTTTTATTGGTTTTATGGTTAGTGATTTTTAAGCAAAACGGTGCAGTGCTTAAAGCTCCAGTCTTCTTGTTTGTGTTCACGGACATGTAGTTATATCTTTACAATTAAAATATAGACAGTGAAGATAAATCATTAAGAAATCTACTCTCACCTCCGTCATTGTGACCACGGCCCACCACTGGCTTGCCTCGCAAAGAGTAAGTGCCCGAGTAACAGGTATCTCCTAGGCTGGATAATTTGTTAATGCTAATATAGAGTTTCTTGCTGTGCAAAAGGCTGTTATTAGTGATATTTATATGTTTAACTGTCTTCATTTTGCTCATGAGAAAGTGTCACTCATACTCGTTGAAATGTCACTCATAATACTAAAATTATGAAAATGTCACACATGGCAATCTGAAACCTTGGCAGCTATGCTGCTGGGAGTCATCAGCAGAAGGAAGGTTTCTGGAAAGTTAGTTAAGCAATAAGACGTTATGTCAGCTCAGATTAGTAAGCATCTATTGCGACTTAAGCATCATGGTTGTTGCTGGTTAAATGATGTTAGGATTAAATCCAGTGGCCTGTTGGCATGGCAGGGACTTGGGAGACCACTTTTGTGGAAACTGAAGTTTTGGGAGGGGAGGTGGGGGGACTGCTGTGAGGAAACAGAGTGCCTTACATTGCTGGATGCTCAGATATAGTTTGTAAGGAAACTACTATTTTGTTTGATAGGCAATGTGGAGTAAGGCCTACCAAGAATCATTATGGAAATCTAGAGCATAAAATTACATTGGAAAGTAACACAAAATACCATTGCAATAGTGTAAACTGTTATTTATACGTGGGAGACAATCGTGTTCCGTGTTCAAACCCTTAGGCCTAAATATGAAGGTGCATTGTAAATGTGCCATTTTCACTCGGTCACTAGTATAAATGTGATTTTCACAATTCAATGAACCAGGGGTAGTTAAAGCCAAGAAAGGATCAACCTACATGTGCAAGGGAAACTCTTGTCTTCAAGATAAAGAATTCAGGAAAGTGGCATAGCCTATATCTTTCCAGCTCTCAAAAATGTGATGTTGGGTTGAAATATTTTGGACATTACATAGATTGGTAGCAAATGGCACAGGCACATATTTTAATAAATGTGACATTCTTAGAGCAAAAAAAGGCACTAGCATATGCATCCCCATTTCTTCCAGCACATCTCAGCCTTTAGTTGCTTTAAGAATCTTTATACACTTAAATAATGCTTGTTGGACTTAGCCCTTTTTGCAGAGTCCATCCCAGATATTTTTGCCTTCCTCCTGTATTTTCTTTGACCTGTTTTGTGGTTTTCTGACTCTGGAAACCTTACCTCTTCTGATCAGTGCTAAAGTGCATGTGCTATCTCTTGTACACTTGGTAAGATTGGTCTACATCTTTTTGGCATATTTAATTTACCTGTACGTCCCTTGTACAGTGGTATCCCATATACCCAGGGCCTGTAAAATAAATGCTACTAGTGGACTTGCAGCGGTGCTTGCACCACCCACCGCCTCTGCCACTGCAGGGCCTGCATGCTCAGTTCTCTGCCGCAGTGACATGGCATGGCAAGTGGTTGCCACGTCCAAACTCCCCTTTTACTACATATAAGTCACCCCAAGGTAGGCCCTAGCTAGTCCTATGGGCAGGGTGCAGTGTAGGTAAAAGGTAGGACATTTGCCTTAACTGTGTGGCATGTCCTGGTAGTGACAAACAGCCTATTCGGTTTTACACTGTTGTGATGTTGCCTTCTCATAGGGTTGCATTGGGAATTCCCTGATATGTGCTTCAATGGTAATTCATGTTTTGAGAGGGGTAGCATGACCATGTTTTAGAAGTGGGCATTTCTGTGTGCGTATGTGTCTTTGTGTCCTATCTGGATGTGTATTCACCGTCTGGTTTTGACTGACAGGAGAGAGGGATGTGCATTCACTCTAGACAGTCACAAGGGGGGTTGAGGTGTGTCCTGCCTTTCCCGGGTGGCTCAGCGCTAGGCTGAATAGAAATTGGCTGCATTTAGAGTAGCGAGAGGAGTTTACCTTGCACCTGAATAGGCCTGGTCTGTATTTAGAGTGATGGGAGGAGTTACACTTGCACCTGAATAGGGCTGTGTCTGCCTTCTACAATGCTGTCTCTGCCCCCCCTGTGAGGTATCTGGGGCCAGGGCCAGAAATGTGAATGGGGGTGTTGTGCACTTCTAATATGTGTTTGAAGTGCCCCCAGAACAAAGACTTTTGCACTATCAATACAGGGGCTGTGACCCCATGAAAGGAAACACTGTGTGAGACTTGTAACCAGGCGCTGCTGGTTCTACATCCTGCACCAGAGAATTGCTGTGCTGCCAAGGAACCGCCACTGTGTCTTTGCCTTGTTGTGCTGATCTGCTGGAAAGACTGCATCTATGCCCAAGGACCCTGTGTGCTGACCTGCTGCCTGCTTTCCTGAAATTGCGTGCCACCAGTGCTCTTAAAAGGGCCCAGCGTGGACTGCTCCAGGGGGCTGCTCTGTGCTGGAGAAAACATAGCGCAGGTAGGCGCTTTCAATTCTGTTGCCCAAGGAGTGGGCTCACTTTGTGCTAAACCCGGAGAGGAACCCTTTTTGCCCTGCAGCATGGGCAGTGCTGCACTCTCCTCTGGGGCCTGAGCAACGGGAGGGGAGAGCTGAGAGGAACAAAGTGCTTTCCCTCACCCTGCCGTATTGCCTGCACTTGTTTCTGTGGGCCTGCAGCCGGGGCTCTGCTACATGGCCCGGGCTGTACAATGGCACCCAAGCAGCAAGGAATCCCGGCCCAGGAGATCCTGGTGACATCAGAAGAGGGCGGGGCCCATCGCACCCGGACGAGACCGAAGCCTCATGGGTTCCAGGCTACAGCTACCTCCCCGAGCCCCTCCCCCACCACCACCAGGAAAGGCTGGAGAACAGCGCCCGTTGGTGTTGGGCCTCGTCGAGGAGACCAGGGCAGGCCAAAAGTGGTCTCAGGTAGATTGCAACAAACAGGTCGGGTGAGTGAGGGACCTACTGAGGAGGGCACAGCAACCTTTCCCCCTGCATCTGCACCTGTGTCTGCGAGCCGCCGTCCTATGGCGGACCTTGAAGGAAACATTGTTCCGTGTGCAATGGAGCGAAAGCGTCTGCCCCCCCCCCCACACCCCTCTTGTTGTACTGTAACCTTGACTAAGCTGTCTGTTGGCCCATTTCTCCTGTGGGGAAAGATTGGGTGAGGGTCGCACAGAAGCCAGGGTGCCCGCCCCCTTTTGGCATACACATACCTGGGGGTGCTTGCACTTGTCAGGTCCCTGTTGGAACATGATGGGTGAGTCCTCAACAGAGGCCCCCTCGAGCGGAACACCGGAACTGCCATAATACGAGGACAGGTATGCTTGTGCTGGGTACCGTATTACCCTAGGAGGAGCACCGGAGATCCTGTGCCCGGTTGCTTGTGGGCTCACGAGGAGTGTGTGGGTTCGGGGGACATATGGTGATTCCACTCATTTTTTATTGCATACACCTGCTTCAGCTCACACGCCTATGAATCTGTTGATGCACGTGTGTTAGTAACTTGCCAAAATGAAGTCAACCTTTAAACTTGAAAATCTGGCAGATTACACCAGTGAGGATTTTGAGGGATTCTGCAGACAGCGGAGGTTGTGGGTGATAGATGGGGAACACACACATCTGAACCTGCAAAATACTGTGCTATTCTTTTTAAGGGATTACTGAGAAAAAGTGGCAACAGCAAACCCTGCAGGTGGGCCTAGGCTATACCCTGAGATCCATGAGGACTCTGAGTGGGAGGGTTCCCAGTCCGCATACCAAGAGGGTGATGGTTCTGAGGAAGACCCTGGAGAGTCTGAAGAGGAGGGAGGAAATGATTGGGCAGGGACGCTAGTAGGTAGAGGGGACCCTGTGGAGATGGAGACCCTTGCTGGGTCTAGTGCCAGGAGTAGAGTAATTTCACTTTCTCTGTCCCCAGAGAGTTGGCAGACAAGAGGGAAGAAAGGGAGCACCAGCTGACATTGGAAAGGCTCAAATTGGAGCATTCCAAAGAGCTAGCGTAGCCGGTTGTGAAGGAGAGAACGGCTGATAATGAGAGAGCCTTAGTTCAGGAGAGGATGGCGGAGGTAGAGAGGGCCTTCGCCAAGTAGAAACTAGTTCTGGAGGATAGGTTGTCCCCCGAGGGTATTTTTGTGTCTGGACTCACCAGTGAGGGTGGAGTCCAATGGTGGCAGCAATCCAATGAAGAAACTTCCACTCCCAGATCGTGGTACCTAGTTCCCAGGAGGAGAGTGTCACACCGGAAGGGTATATGTTGAGGTTCAGGGAGCAATAAGAAACTGCCTCACCAGTCTTGGGGGGGGGAGTTTGTGGAAGAATGTTGTGATGCAATGGAAGGGAAGGGAAGGGTAGCACAGCAAACAATTCTGAAGGGCTATTCAATCTGATTGTCAGAGAGCACATGTTCGGTTTTTGTTTTCCAGGGCTATGCCAACACCTGTTCGAGTGTGAGTACTCTGATCCCAGGGAACTTGCACAGGTGGCAGACCTCTGGGTCAGTACCAGGGGGTCTAGAAATGCATTTGGGAGTGATCCTAAAGGGAGTGGCTCAGGTATTTCTCCACCGGGGGTGGTGGGAAAGGTTCATGGTAGCCCAGGTAGGTCCCAGTGTAGCGGGAGGGGTGTAGGGACCCACGTCCCGTCTCAGAAGAGAAGGAGAGGGAATGGGCTATGTCCCCAGGTGCCCAAAGTCCAGTCATAGAGCCTGACTGGTTCCATGAGTGAATGCCAGGTGGGGAGCCTAGTCTGTACTGGAAGGCCAGCCACTGAGGGGGATCTCCTAGTGTCAGGAGATTCTGGAGGGGCATCTGTAAGCAGCGTTCCACCAGTTCTGGTGTCTGGCAGCACCACTCCAGAGTAGAGGGTGCGGAAGCCCAGATGGAGGGATGAGAGGGGGAGACAATCCCCAGTGGGAGAACCAGTGGGCCAGGGGCCAGCCCTGAAGTTAGAGCTCCCCAGGAATTACCCTGGTGACACCGCTTCTGGTTTGGTCTGGTTGCGAACTGCCAGATGGGCAGGGGTCAGGAGATCAGTGCCAGACTGTCACACCACTTGGGGGGACAGCTGTGCTCCTCAGGAAGTCCTGGCTTGCCAGGCACATGCTCAGCCGCAGGGTGTAGTCCCTGGGTTGGGATGCCAGGTTCAGGATGTAATGTCTGACCTGGAGAAAAGGACAACTGCTAGCAATATTCCAACCATTGTGTCTTCTGGCTGTACCACTCCAGGTGGGAGGGTGCAGAACAGTGGAAGAAGGCGCAGGGGGAGGGTGTACTCACCTCTGGCCCCGGTTTAACCTGGCGGTTTGGTCCCTGGGTTGGGAGACCAGTTACAGGGTAGAAATCCTGCACTGGTGGGAGAATTGTGTGGGAGGGCTAATACCAGCGCCCTGACAGTTCTAGGTTCTGGGGTACCTCTCCTAAGAGGAGGGTGCAGAAAGCCAGAAGGAGGGTAGGGGGAGGAGAGCCTCGCCCGTGACCCCTGGTCATCCTCAGTGTGCAGACCCTAGGTTGAGGGACCAGTGACAGAGTAGAACGCCTGCACTGATGAGAGGTAGAGTGGAGCAAGGATACTATGTACCTCGGGCTACAGCCCCCCCACTCTGTAAGATGGCAAGGAGCAGAGACCCCTGGATGGCCTGGGGCCTGGTTCGGGCCACAGACAGCTAAGGAGTCCTCAAGGGTTAGCTTAGTTGGTCCCGAGAGCCTAGACAGAGGGATCCACATGGGTTCAGGCTGGTATAGAACTGGAGTTGCTAGCCAGGGTCCATGTTCCATCGCCCCAAGCAGGGAAGCCCGTCAAGGTATCGATTAGTGTACTCTGGCTTTACGCAGGGGGATATTCTTAATAACGTAAACACAATTTCTGATCATTAACCAAATGCAGCTGATGTTGCACCAAAACTGCTGCTCTAGGAAGGTAAGGAAACACATATTTTGTGTTTGAACTGTGAACTTCCCGAGATTCATTCCACCATAGGGCTGCACCGGAGCTCATAAAAAGACTATCTGGTGATTAATTTGCCTGAACCGAATCTGTGCACCCATCTGAATGTTTTTGTCAGTTTGCCAGCTAATGCTGACATTTTACTGAAAATATTTCAAAAGGCATTACACCAATAATTGTAGTAGCTCCAACTGCCCTTCCACGAACTTCCATCATTTTACCCTGTCTGCACAGCTTTTCCTACTTCAGCTGGGGTTTTGTATCTGTAGGTTTGTGTCCAATCTTTATTCACTAAAGTTGAAAGAAAAACTCTCCACTACAGCATAGTTAGGTGAGGTGTTCAGAATCTCTGACATTCAGACTTTTTACACCTTATTTTTGTGGACGATGGATGAGGTTTCCTATTTTATCATTTTGCATGGTTTGGTAAATACATGGTTTGGTAAATACCAAACCAAATACCTTGATGATCTTGAGTTTTACCTATCTTTAAATAAACATTTCTATTCTGATAGATATTCTGATATCTTGCATGCACCCTTCTCCTTGTAGTGATTAGTAGTCAACACACATTTTCTATTTTTTGCATCTACTGTAGGTTGGAAATATGTTCTTAACTGTTATCTGCAATGCATTGTGAGATTAATGCAATCCACATAATTTTAGGAAGGGTTGTACCTTAAATATTTCCTATGCCAAAGATGCAACCAATGGTTCTTCAAGGGGTTTAATTTGGAACACCCTTTCTCTACATGCCATGCACTACTTGTCATCAATGGCAACCACCTTGGGTAGGCCGTGAGGCAACAGCAGGTATTGTAAAGTTGTTTCAGGTAAACAGTGTGGACCAACCAATCGCGTGTTAAAGCATGATCACACACTATCGATCACAAAGGCTAGAGTGCAGGAAAAAAAAAAACATTTTGGAGACAAGATTACTGGTTCGATTAAAAGGGGAATTCAAACCACAGCTCAGCTGTCAGAGTTAAATGTCGCTTGGAAGATTTAGCTAAGCAGATGTCAGGCTTCCTCAAAACCCTACTAGTTGCCCCTGCACTATGACTCGTGCAGGACTGAACCAAAAAGGACTGGGATAAATACTAAAGTGTACTGAAGTACCGAACCCGGACAAGCATTGAGTGAATCCTGTTAATTACAAAAACAAACTAAACGAACTAGAAGATCAAAGAAACAAATACTTTTACCCCCACCTCTTTGAGAAAGGCGTAGTCCATCTAACACACTGGATGTTTGACCTATTGGTATCTAACAATTTATTTTTATAAACCTTGGGATATGAATTGGTAAAGTAGTGAAGTAACAGAAAAACTGTGAGCGGAACATTATTTTAATACTAATACCAACAACAATACAGATACCAATATTAATAGCCAATAATGTTAATGCAAAACCTTCCTGCTATTGCTATAGGCAGGGTTTCCAGAAAGCTAAACGTCCCCTTGTTGTAGCTAGAGTTGCCCTAATATTCCCATCTAAAGTGTTTGTCATACTCTGATATATATTCGGATAACCAAATATATATATGATGTGGCTTCCCATCTTGTTTAACATGGCCTTCCTAGGGGAACATCCCCAAATCTTTTTGCTTTTTTAGTCCTCCTAGTCTTCGCCTACTCTCTGATCCTAGAACTCGGGGCATTCCCACTGTACTGCAGTGGAAAGGTACAAGCACCCACCCTACACAGGATATGAGCGGGGTGCTTGCTCAATTGGGTTAAGTCTTGTACCTGGCGGGTATGGCATTGGCGAGTATGGGGATGTGGCACTGTACATGCCCCGCGGGACTTGCCTACCTAGTAGGTCTCCTACTCAGGTTGGCGTCTCAACTGGTGAGTCAACCCGGAGGGGGCCTCCGCTACTGCCAGAGCAGACCTCGGGTACATTCTGAGGGGTGAAGTTCAAGGTAAGTAAGTAGCTGGGTGGGGGGCCCGAGCATGACCTCAGCTCGAACAAGGGACATCCCCTGGGTGGGGTCCCCCTACCTCAGAGGTCAGTTGCCTTCCATGGGACACCTCCTGAGGTTGCAGAGGCCCCTTTACGGGCGTAGCCCTTACACAATGGCGGTGCAGTGTGGAAATGCACGCACCCATCCTACCTTTCGTAGGAAGCTGCACTAAGCTGAGGAGGTGAAATGGATCATCTGCCTGTCATGACAAGCGGTGGGTGCACTAGCACTAAGGTTGTGCTGGACCTGGGTCCGGCCAGATAGTGCAGGTCAGCCTGAGCCCTTGCGCTAGGGATCTTTCTAAGCCTCAGCTACCAGACTGCCAAGACGGCACCAAGGAAGTGCTTAGCGTGAATCCGGACCACCACTGTCAGCCGAATAGTGCACAGTCACTATGAGTGTCCTGGAGAACCGGACAACCAGGCTGCCACTGGAAGCCGGTGAGTGTAATGGTTCTCGTGTGGAGTCTCAAGACCCTGGGCCCTTTCCCACTGTACTGCAGTCTGAAAATGTGGGCACCGTTTCGACACATGTTAGGAAGTGCTGCAGACATGATGTTTGTAAACGTAGGTTAGGCCTGCCCTTGCAGCCTGGGTGCGCACTTGCATCGCTGCTATGGTTTACCTATGTCCCTGACCAGCTATTGCACGTACAGGTCTGTCAGAGCACCCTTTCGTGTAGACTCTGGCTGCCCTGTAGCAAAACGGTCAAGCCGGAGGGGGGGTCTTTCAACGGCACTCGGATGGAAGGTACTGACGGGTGTGCGCTGCCCAGGTAGTACAGAAGACCGACGAGGGTTCCCCTACAGAGTAGGCTTGCTCTTCCCTAAGTTAGCATGGGGAAGGGGTCGCCTGTATTTCAAGTTGCAATAATGGATTGCAGTGGCGCAGCCTTGTGACTTTTCCTATCAATGGATTCACTAGACCAAACCTGTTCCAATGGTTACTGAGGGCTTGCCATATGTTGTGTGGAAATGTCACATATGGAAAGTGGACACTGCTATGCATCAAACTCTTTCTGTGCCATGGTGTGTTGTGTGCATATTTAGATTCCGTATATAGGTTTCCTGATTTATGCCCTTATACAGGTACAATTCACATTGCCCTTATTTGGACATAGAAATCCGGCCCTTATTTAGACATTGTCCGTACAAACCAAATACAGGCATGGCCACCTACATCCGTCCATCCACGTCACAACGAATTCTTGGAAAACCAGACCCTTGAGCCTTTAGGAATTTCCCTCAGCTAGAATATTGATTTTGCCAAGAACTCATTAAGTATGCATGAACATCTATTCCTTAGGGGTTCATTCATGATGTTCCACTGCCCGACTTTTACGTCAATACTGGCATTCCTAGACACCTTCAAGGTATAAATATATCAGCACTTGTCCTGGCAAATTGCGGTTTCCGTAGGATTCTATCCAACCCAGACTACGCGGTTCGCCACGGCAAGTTTGGAAGGAGATCGAGTTCCAGCCTGATGCACTGACCTGACGCTGCCATCCTCCTCGCAGAGAATCCAGCTCCAGTGCTCTCTGACTTGCCTTGCGGGGGGTTAGACTATCGAGTCCAGAAAAGAGATTCCAACCTCTTTCATTCTAAGGTATGGAGCTGACTAGAACTTAGAGAACCTTTTGGCAACTCTTGGCTAAACTAAAATATAGCTAGCTATACTTTAGAAATGTCACCTACTTCAAACCTCGTACTGCACTTAGGTTAGGTACACTGGGGTATTACAATTTAGAAGCATCAGATGAGTATCGCATTTTAGCTTATGTTATTTATGTATGTATTTTGATTAATATATGTCATAGCTACAAACCATGCTATTGCTGTATTATTTTTTATCTTACTGCTAACCTCATACATATTGTACTTTGCAGTCTGTCTTACGATTGTAGCAATTCATATCTCTTGCATGAGAAATAAGACTGTTCAATAAACCCTTTCATTGAAATGCCCGTCTCTCTATTTCTGTGCAACTCTGTAGAAACAAAGCATGCACGATTGACTGAGTGAAACTGTTATCTATTGATTCCACGATTCTGAGACTGTTCTGATTCTAAAAGGAAACAAAGTTGTCATGTTTATGCGGTTGTCAGAGACTAATCCCTTCTTGTATATTCAAGAAGTTTCTAGTGACCTCTGAGTTAGCTGGCACACACAACTAATTATGTTTAATATACTCGATAGAGACATACTGACCTAAGTCCTGTGGCAAATCTATAGTGTATGTTATTCCAATGTGCAGAGCCCATCAGGGATATAGGAACTACACTACATGGCACCCAACGGTTTGGTAAGGCACTAATTTAACGCTAGATACTGAAGTAACTCAGTCGTGCTTTTCTCAGAGACCCTCTACTCATAAAACTCCATAAGACGTCTGGAGTGGGTAGGGATAATATCCGCCATAGCTGAGTAGGACGAAAGTCCTATGTATTTGCTGTTTGGTTTTGTTCAACGATGAAGGATACAGTGTTCCAAAATATTGTGCACCTTATCTTTGTTTCCTTGAAATTTGCTCTGAAACTTTCATTAAACAATGTCGGAGAACGACGATCCTATCGTCAACAACAGTCAAGCTGCGGCTGACCTTACAGGTCTTAATGAAGACGAGGTGGGTGTTATACACATCCCACCAAAATTAAGGAGAGCCATCACTCTAAAACTTATAAAACATGGTCTGACTCCAAGAGTTGGTAGAGCAGTTTTCGTGATAGAGGCGCATGAATTTCACCAGACAGAGGTATTCTATTCATGGATAGTATTCCCAGAATCAAATCCAGTAACACATGTTTTTCACTTCTACAAAGAAGATGAAACACCTGAGGAATATATTCCTTTCAAGGATATTGAAATTCCACTCAAATACCAGGAGCATGAGCTCTGGTTTAAAGGCGCCCTAAAACATTACAATCACATTACCAGGCTCGGTCCACTAGGTAGACTAGGAGCAACATGGCCGATTTTAGCTGGCTATACACCGGACCCTAACATTGAATCAAAGTCGGACAAGGAATTACTTAATAACATACAAAAGTTAATAGAAATATACAGTTAAACCACAACTGTCTGAAAGTCCTAATAAGGTCTTTCCTAAAAACACTCCTACCTCTTCTAAAAAGAAGTGGGAAAATAACAGAATTCCAAAGAGAAGCGTTCTCATTCCTGAGGCACATCTCCTCCACAGAAAGAGCCCTCTGAAAGGAGGTACAAACTCAGGAATAGGGATAATTTGAGAAAACCTGACAGATATCAAGATAATGATACACGTCCCTCTCGTACCTTTCAGATATCGTGACAAACATCCGAAAGAAGAGTACGGTCAGAAAACAACGAAGAACGTGTGAAGTCCAAAGATGATCAACACGTTCAGAAAAATAAAGTAAAACCTTAATTCTCCAAGCAAAAGGTAGCAGGTCTGAAGATCAGACATGCCGAGAATACTGAGAACCCAACTCAAGAACGGAGAATGGGCCCAGACCATGCTGGACAGTGCAGCAGAAGTTACAATAACTCACCAGAACCTGAAGGGACTTTTGGAGACAGTGGACTTGCATGAAGACATATACGTTGAGACTGTAGACACCAGGGTTAGTTCTCCACATAGGTTATATGAAATAACACTCCGGATGGAGGGAGACATACCAAGAAAAGTGTAAGCACTCTTTTGAGAGCATCTTTCAAAGGGTTATGAATGATATACTTCTAGCAGAACAGAACTGGCCACCAGAGTTTGTCAGGGAGTGCCCACATGGCGAGGACATCATTATGCCTGCCTTCTCCAACCATGTTCCAGTTCATTTAAAATATACATTAGCCAGGAAATGGGCAGTAGCCCAAGCCCCAGCACTGTATAAAAATCATGTAGGATGGGATGAGGACTCACCTCACCATAAAATCCAGTTAAACAATCGACCAACTGCACAAAGGCAGTACCCAGTTAAGCAAGAAGCTAAAAAACACAGGTCAGGGATATTTTAGATCAACTTGAATATCAGGGGGTGATTGAAACATGCACCTCATCAATGAACAATCCTTTGTTTCCTGTCTCCAAACCATACAATACATATCGTCTAGTTTTGGATTACAGACACCTAAATTCTTGTTGCAAAACATTTGCAGTGCAAAATGCACATGGTACAGCAATAATGAATAACATTGTGCGTAAAATATATAAAACCACATTAGACATTTCAAATGGTTTCTTTTGTCAAAATATTGCACCAGAAACCAGATATTTGACTGCTTACTCAATAATGGGGACTCAGCGTCAATTTTGTCGACTGCCCCAGGGATTCAAAAACAGCCCGGGGTTATTCTCAGCAAGGGTAACAGAGTTACTATAAACTTATGATGACGAGGCATTGTCATATGTCGATGATATATATCTGACAGACGATGACCTGGATAGGCACTTGAACAGGGTGAGCACCATAATATTGGGCTTCGCCTCAGAGAGTTACAAATTCAACTTTAAAAAGTCAAGAATTCCCCACCTCAACGTCCTGTTCCTAGGATATGAACTATCAAGTGAAGGCAAAAGCCTGTCAGCCAACTTTTTAGAAAAGTGTGCGCTGCTCCAACTGCCAAAAACGCTGAAAATGTTTACAGTCGATTCTAGGTTTCCTGAATTTTGGAAGAACTTACATTTTAAATTACGCAGAAAGGGTTAAACCTCTACGAATTAATCAAACCTGATTTTAAAATAACACATTGGACACAAGAACACACAGAAATTTTGCGTTCACTTCAAACTGACATGTTAGCAAAGAAATACTTGCAAACACGGGTAAACGTATGCAACTTAGTGATCCGAATAATTCCGGGTCAATGCGGATTCACCTACTTAACTTTTAACGAAGGTGAAAAAGTACCAATTGCATACAAATCCCACTTGTATACACAAGCAGAAATGAAATTCACTTCTACAGAAAAAATTCTGAGAGCAGTTCAAACCGCTGTAGCAAAAGAAAGAGCCCTAGCACAGGGGAAACGCATTATGGTTGTGACTCCTGTACCAGCCCTAGATGCAGGTACAAAGGCTAGCATTCCAAATGCAAAAGCTTTACATCCGAGATGGATACAATGGGTTAATTCTCTTGCTGCAACTGATGTTCTATACATTTTTGATCCATATTTAAAAACACAAGCATTCCTGCAATATGAACACGAATGTCCTCTGCCTACTGAAATTCTCCCTCTTGACCAGTACGAATTTATAATTTATACTGACGGATCTGCACAACCGCTACGGAGAGAAAACAAGTTTACAGTGCAGCGTGTGCTATCGTTAAAGGTTGCATGCGAGATTACAACTTCAGATAAATGGTCACAAAAACCCAATCTCTAGGAGATTGAACAGCTCAGCGAGCTAAACTACAAGCATTTAGGATGGCACTTGAAAATACAGATCGCGAATTCCCCACACTGATAGTATGCGATTCTTTTTACTGTGTTCAATCTTACAATGAACATTTACAGAATTGGATTCAAAAGGGTTTCAAAGATGCAAAAGGTGGCACAATCAAGCACAAATTGCTTTGGGAACAAGTAGTTCAGTTGCGAAACGGACTACAGAACACTCATGTGATACAGACGCTGAGTCACCAACGTAATGGCATTCACGTTGAAGGGAATTGATTGGCTGATGAAGCCACAAAAGGGGCTGTGCAAACGGCTTCCGTAGCTGCAATCACTCGTTCAAAAACTAAAATAGTCAGCAAAATAATGCTGGCTGTCACTGCATCAAGCAAAGGCAGCAGTGCGGCATTACCTAAAAAGTTTCCACTCAAATACTCATGTATAATTGATGCGAATGGCGTTCCGTTTGCTCGAATCCCTGGAGTGGGGGATAGAGTAATTCCAAACATGGAACATAGACTAGGGCTAATTCTAGCAGCACAAGAAGGGCTCGCCTCTGCCCATGCAGCTGTTTCAGCCACAGTAGCATTATTAAAAACAACGGTACTGGTGGCCCGGCATTAGGAAACAGACTAGAAATTATGTTTTGGACTGTGAGATATGCCAAAAGATGAAAGCCTCTACTGTGAAACGTCCTGCGCAGACGCCCCTGTTAATTTCAGATAAACCATTAGCTTGTGTTTACCTGGACCACTGCGGTCCCTTACAAAGGGATGGGAACTATAAATATATCATGGTCGCAGTGGATTCGTGCTCTAGGTTCTTATGGATGTGGCCTCACTGCTCGGGCTGACGCTCAACTGTTATAAAAGATTTGCGAGTCTTTATCGGCACATACGCAATAGGCACACTACATTCTGACCAGGGTCCTGCGTTTAGCACTAGGGCTTACAAAGAAGCCATGGCCAGTCTGGGCGTAGCATTGCAGTGTTCTTCTCCATTCCATCCTGAGAGAAATTCGGTTGTGGAAAAAAAAAAACGTGACATAAAGCAGTCTATTACAGCTAGGGTATTAGGTTCGGGTGATGGGTGGGTCAAACATTTATATGGGGTCCAGCGCACAATAAACAACTTGCCAATAAGTTCTCTAGGGGGTGTAACTCCATATGAGGTACTGTTTGGGACTAGAATGTTGGTTCCAGACTTAGATATGAAAGGCACAGTGGTGGAAACCAAACAATTTGATATCCAAGATCGTTTGGCTGTTTTACAGGACTTAAATGAACTAAGAACGCAACAAAGCAACGTGGTACTGAAGCCAACCACCACTGAGAAAAATATGGCCGTCCCAGCAAGGCCTGTCTGGATCCCAAAGCTTGGGGATCTAGTCAGAGAAAAGATCGCGGATAAGAAGGAATTTGGGCCTTCATACAGACAACCAGTACCTGTCCTAGCAATCCACGGATCAAGAACAGTACTTTTGCCGCCCCTTGCTGGTAAAAAGGAGAAAAGATTTGTATCCATCGACCTGATCAAACCACACTATGTGGCCGATACTGAACAGTAGGCCAAGTGGACTCTGCCAATGTAGAAGACGCACTCCTCTAGCTACAATCCAAGAGGTTGAAACTGAGAGACTCATCACCTTTGAAAATTCGACAGTAAGAAATAGAGGACTAAGCAACAATGCTATGGACCTTGTACCTCTTGAGACCCAAATAACAGTTCGTCCATATACACCTGTTTACAACGAAGTAGCAACTGGTTCCAGCAATTTCATCAAATACGGATGCAATTCCAACCATTGACAGAACTGCTTCTGGCTATTTCATGAACTTTGATACGTTTTCTGAGGATCCCAGCGAGCCTGAAACGACGCCAGTACAAAGAACTTTCAAAGAACAAGCAACAGAATTTTTTCATCTACTGGAAAAAACTTATCTGGTTTCCCCATGGATTGAAGTATGGATTGTTTTGGGAATCTTCTTCTTCCTACTTTGGTTAGTTCTGGTAATAACTCTGGGTATGCTGATTAATGGAAGATATATTCAAATGGACACAGCAAGTAAAAGAGTGAACTTACTTCTCCAGCCACACAAATCATCTCATTGTGAAGCTAGAGACTTGTCAGCAGTGAACATCACAGCGATTCCTATACCTGATGGTATAGTTTGGAACAAAACCAAATATGACATTTGTGGCCCGTCGAAGCTTTTGAAGATTCCACATTTATTTAAAATTTCATTAAGTGATTTTATTACCTCCAGTACCTTTTCTGATGATTTGGACTTCGAGACTGTTAATAATATGATGTCTGATCTAGAGATTTCAACTCCATTCACTAATAATGAATATTTACAAGGTTCATCAGACTATGAACAACTGTATTGTTATAACCACTATGGTCATCATATCTTGCATAAATCTGCAACACCTAGAAATGTATTTATGTATAACCAATGGGAGCATTGTCCTACGCCACCAAAGGGTAGCTCGAAAACATTTGCAATGAAATTTCCATATTGTTCAGGGTTTAATATCTCGAATGCAGAGACACTTACTTTAAGAATGACAGGAATGAAAAATATGTTAACGAATACCAAACAGATTTATTCTACAGCCTTTATTGCCCAACTGACAGGGTTACAACTTTTGGAAAGACAGCATTGAGACGAAAACTGTCTGGGGTACTAAAGATTGGCAAGTACAGGTAATAGAAGCATTGTTTAGAGCCTGTATCATCCCTGAGCAAATTATGTTTTTGAACAACACTGTCCAACAAACGTCATGCCTTGGAATAGCCAAGATAAAAGACATGAACACTCCATCTATACCTGCACCTACAAGTGAAAGCACTACACAGGGGGAGGTCGACATACATACTACTTTGAATAATAACAGATCAGATCCTGAATGGATAAAATGGTTGCTCTGGCCCTTACGACACAAACAACTGTCAAGATAGATTCCTGAACAAAACACAAGGTTTTACCTTTCATAGGCCAGACCCACGTTATGTCCAAAGACAGCATCCGGGGGTAGTAACAACTTACAGCGTAGGGAAACTTTGCCTTGATTGGCTGCAGAAAGCTACACTAGAGGATGTAAAACAACACTTAACTTTACTTCAAGAAGGCGCAGACCTTAGGGAATTCTTGCTAGGACCAAGAAAACCAAGTCAAAAACGTTTCATATATGCCGGTATGTACGCTGCTTATAATGAAGCATGGAAGGTCACCCAAGTAGAGACTGCAGAACAAATACGAGAAATTGATCGTATTAATTTAGAGAAATCTCTCTCTGTAGTAGACAATGGGTTAATGACTATGTCGTCCAGGATATATTCTTTGGACAGCATTGTATCCTCTGTCATAGACATCATGGAACAAGACTTGGTCATGTTGCAACATGGTCAGTCACAGCTACGTTCTATCATGCTATTAGACTGGACGCTTCAAAACCTGCGTTCTGGCTATGTGTCTTGGCGTTTAATCAATACTACGTCACTGTTTGCAGAATTCAATCTCGCTGATAGACAGATCAAACTGGCACAAAGGGGAGCAGACTATACGGTGCTGAGCATTGAAAAACTGGAGAAATTACCATTCACAGTGGCAGAAAAACCAGCTACTGAGTGGATCATACATGGTAAGATTACTCTGCCTGTTACGACTTTCCATTTTCAGTATTGCCTAAAAAATATACCAGCAGGCAAATATGAAAGGTTGGGTAAAGAATATATCAATACATCCTGGGATTTACCTTACACACACAGATGTTGGAGTGGGGGACGTGAAGTGTTTCTTAGCGGTGAAAACTGTGAACACGCACTAAGCGGTTCTCTCCTTTGTCAGGGTATTAATTTACACGGGGCCTCTGACGGTTCCACTACAAACTTATCCTGCCACCTGCACGGTTCACCAGCAGCAGTGATTAATCCAATCTTTGGTCAACTTTCAAATGGGAGTTACATTATGTTGAATGATCACAGCTGCTGTGGCATGCTGCCAGATATCCCATATCTAGTAACGGTTACATCCAGGGTCACTTGCTGTATGCAGGTCTTGTTTCCCCAAATAGACATAGTCAGGGAGTCGCCTTTATGGCCTTCACTGAATGTCTCTTCTATATGAGTTGATACTCTAAGCAGAATGAAAGCCATTCTTTTACAAAAAACTGTGCCTTTGACGTCTGCCAAAGAAACCTATGATCACCAAGTTGCAAGGACTTCTGCAGAGATACATACCCTTTTGTATACAAACTGCCCTGTGCATTTCTCAGAAATGTTAAGTCGTATCTTAAACATGTCTGATACGAGCGGTTTTTGTACATGTATTTAAGAACGTGTGTGCAGGACTGTTGGAACCTTTTCAAGCAGTCCTCGGAATTTTTCCAAACTTCGTGCACTCTGTGTTTGGCAGACTGCCGCTCCTTTTAGCACTCGTTGCAGGGATACTATTTTTGCTCCTATTGCTACGATATGGCAAGCCAAATCACCAGCAACACCCAGTTCACCATGGAAAGAACTCTATTGGAGATGAAGTGTCGTGAGCGCATCGTCCAAATTCTGGGTTTACCTCGTCTACGAGAATTAAACACCACTTGGTTTCTGTCATTCAGACCAATTTGGCAAGATTGCATCTTACCTGTTCTACGCTGCCTGCTATGCGGTGAGGAATGCGTGCTGGACATTTGTCTGACACTCCCATCAGTCATGCCTACGGATATCGATACTCTGCTGGACCCGATAACGGCCCATGCTATGTGATGTCCCAAGCGACTACCAATCCTGATGGCGGCATTCACTGAGATCTCACAGACGCAACATGCTACTGCTGAGGTATGAGAAGAAACACCAGGCGCGCAGGTAACATCCAATCCGGACACTGCTGATGCTTCCCATGCTGAAGTCGATTGTTCGCATCTATGTGCTGTTGATCTTCCACACGAGGTATTCCAACTCTCACCCACAACGGTAGACGACTTGTTGTCTACAGGATTAGAAAATGTTATGTTTTCTCCATCCCCACACACTGACTTGTGATTCAAGCACACAGTGTTCCGGAGAGACTCTGAATTTGGCCTTCATTCTTTTTCAAACATGATACTGACTTTGGAACTTTCTCTATGATTATATTCTCTTTTTTTTCTTTCCCTGTCCCAAAATTGTATTTTTCATTTTTTGGCACAGTGATCTGCTTATTGTAGAACTATTCATAGAGAACAGAATTCTTTGATAACACTTCCAGGGACAGTATGCCACCTTGTCATGAATAACAATTTGACTTGTGTAACCTGATGTGAAATGGTTTCGGACCCTTTTTCTTCTGTATTTACAAGCCATTTTATCACATGTATATATTTTGGTTCATTCATTTAGCATTCCAATGTGATCCTATGCTTAGAATGGAACATTGCCTTTAATATGTAAAACACTTTATGCATAGCAATGGTTTTGTAATGTATTTTTAGGACATATGTTTTAGATATATTTTTAGCTTATTTTAGCAAACCCATGCGATACCCTGTTTTAAGATATGTTTAGAACGTTTAGAATTTACTAACGTCGTTCATACGAAACTGGAGTGGGCATTGTGTGCAGATTTAGATTTAGATTCCGTATATAGGTTTCCCAATTTATGCCCTTATATAGGTACACTTCACATTGCCCTTATTTGTACATAGAAATCCGGCCCTTATTTAGACATTGTCCGAACAAACCAAATACAGGCATGGCCACCTACATCCGTCCATCCACGTCACAACCAATTCTTGGAAAACCAGAACCTTAAGCCTTTAGGAATTTCCCTCAGCTTAAATATTGATTTCTCCAAGAACTCATTAAGTATGCATGAACATCTATTCCTTAGGGGTTCATTCATGACGTTCCTCTGCCCGACTTTTACGTCAATACTGGCATTCCTAGACACCGTCAAGGTATAAATATACCAGCACTTGCCCTGGCAAATTACGGTTCCCGGAGGATTCGATCCAACCCAGACTACGCGGTTCGCCACGGCAAGTTCGGAAGGAGATCGAGTTCCAGCCTGATGCACTGACCTGACGCTGCGATCCTCCTCGCAGAGAATCCAGCTCCAGTGCTCTCTGACTTCCCTTGCGGGGGGTTAGACTATCGAGTCCAGAAAATAAATTCCAACCTCTCTCATTCTAAGATATGGAGCTGACTAGAACTTAGAGAAACTTTTGGCAACTCTTGCTAAACTAAAATATAGCTAGCTATACTTTAGATATGGCACTTACTTCAAACCTCGTACTGCGTTTAGGTTAGGTACACTGGGGTAGAACAATTTAGAAGCATCAGATGAGTATCACATTTTAGCTTATGGTATTTATGTATGTATTTTGATTAATATATGTCATAGCAACAAACCATGCTATTGCAGTATTATTTTTATCTTACTGCTAACCTCGTACATATTGTACTTTGCAGTCTGTCTTACGATTGTAGCAATTCATATCTCTTGCATGAAAAATAAGACTGTTCAATAAACCCTTTTATTGAAACGCCTGTCTCTCTATTTCTGTGCAACTCTGTAGAAACGAAGCATGCACGATTGACTGAGTGAAACTGTTAACTATTGATTCCACAATTCTGAGACTGTTCCGATTCTAAAAGGAAACAATGTTGTCATGTTTATGTGGTTGTCGGAGACTAATCCCTTCTTGTATATTCGAGAAGTTTCTAGTGACCTCTGAGTTAGCTGGTACACACAAGTAATTAAGTTTAATATACTCGATAGAGACATACTGACTTAGTCCTATGTCAAATCTATAGTGTATGTTATTCCAATGCGCAGAGCCTATCAGGGATATAGGAACTACACTACAGGTGTTTGGCGCCGGTCAACACCGGAGTCCGGGGGAGTACTTCCCCAGCAACAGCCATAAACCATTGGGAATGCAATTGAGTTAGCCTACCTCTGACATTTGCGGGCCTGGCAGAATATAAAGGGGCAGAGAATGTGACACCTGGCCTCTGGGGCCAGATCATGGCACCCATAAATATAGAGATCTGCATTCGCAGTCTCATGGCAGACGGGACGGAAAATTTAGGAGACATCTTTGGTTCAAAGGAATACCCTTTGAACCTCTCTCCAACTTCAAAGGCCTAATAGGGTATAACTACCCAGTGCCACCCCACAGAGGGGAGAAAACAGCTTATAGGGACGCAGGACTGGAGAACCTGGACTGCATGGTGCACACTGCCAGAGGACTCTGTTGCGCAAATGAAGGATAACTGCCTGTGGAAAGGACTGCGTGCCTTCCTGACTAGTGGCTGGACTGATCCGACTAACTGCTGACATATGGCACCCTGAAGTGGGCTCCCAAGGACCAGTTGGCTGGTCTCCTGTTCTCTCGGAGGTCTCAGGGACATCAAAAATCTCCTACCAGGGGGAGATCGGGGAAAGAGCCTTGAAAATTGAGATACCTGACCCATCGTCGATAAGTGTGGATAATTCAGATGTGACCCTCGGCACAGATACATATGCAGTACAGGAGTCTAACCTCATACTCTCTTTCAGATGAACTGTTGCTATATCTTTTGCCCTACACCAAATGCTATTGCCCAACAACCAATCTGTATCGTGTATCCATGATTTCTTTTATTGTAAGTTTAAATTACAAAAAATAAATAAAAACATTTTTAAAAATAAATAAATAAATAAAATCTCCTACCAGGAGCCCACACCATCTACTGGTGGAGAGCGGTGCCCTCTAAGTGCCCACATTGCCTGCTGAAGAGTGAGCTGGGAACCACAGAATCATGCCTGGAGACCAGAGTGCCTAGTGCCGAGCTTAAAACGTTGCCCGCACCTATGGCAAAGTTGTTCCTGTACTGCAGGCACCACGGCATCCATAAGCATCTTGTTGGTGGTGAGAGGATTCATCAGTTGCAGGATTAAAAGAATCCCGCTTTATGGACTGTGCCGCATTTCTCTTATGCGCCACGCCGACTGTCTGCTCATTGGGTGCGGTGTCTGATTCCCAGGTTACGACCCTCAGAGGTGGGGGACGCACCCATTGTAGACATTCTACCTCGTGAGGCACTGCAGAAATTGTGCCTGTGTGTGCCCCCAGAATCGTCTGGTGCAACCGACATCAAGGGTTTACCAGACATAGTGCCTCATTTTCAGGGAGGAATGGGATCGCAACTCTACTTTGTGTAACCTGAAGTGTCTGATGCGACTCATCGTTGTGCGACAGACCCTGTGCCCAGATTGCTGGGGCACCACTTGGATCAATGTGTACCAAACAGGGTGCCTTCTCAAGCTGAGAGTCTCCCTTGTGTTTTGTTCACATTCACTGGTTGTTCCCTCACCGGCCTCACCATGGTGGGCAAATTGCACTCTCTCCATCTGGCCTTTCCGAAGACTCTGTGGCACAAGGTAGGAGTGAGAGGAATTGAAAAGGCCAGAGGGACACTTCCAAGAAGGTTCAGGAGCAGGCCAAGAGACTATGTGACCCCCTCCTGTGCTTTGCAGAAGTGGGCTGGTGCCAGAAGGCCCTGGTGGACCTGTTTGCAACGACTTGCTGCTTTTGGCCTATTTTTGCTTTGCGCGCCAAGGGGTGCCAAGACCCCATTTGTTTACATCTACCGCTTGTTTATGCTGACTGTCTATCCCCCACCTGCTTTCTGGGGACCCAAACAAGTTGTGACCTCAGCCATGAGTGGCCTTTTGTCCGGAGGAAGTGTTTGGTAAACGTCCATCTGGGGTGGCTGGGACAGTGGGGGTGAATAGGAGGGTGGCAGGAGACTTGGAGCCATGGGCTCTGGAGGGTGTTATCTATTGACCTGCTTGGTATCAGTGGCACAGCATTAGGGTGACGAGTGTGTATGAGTTTGAAAGTGCCCATACAATCATGATTATGGGTATATATTTTGGCTTCTACCAGAACCATTCCTTCTAGTCTGTTACTTACCATCACATCTCCCCTCTATTCACCTGTGCTCTGGTGAACTGAAAAGTTACCCCTAGGTGAATCCGCACCAATGAGCCCCCAGCATATGCTTAGAAGCATGTATAATAAAGTGGTCTCTGCCACCTTTCATACAGGGGCACTCCTTCCTCAAGTGTGAGATGAGTTTCCAGGAAGAAAGCAATTTTAATTCCCCATCTCCTAAGATATGTCAGTATGTTGTACCTTTTAGTGGGATTATTCATCCCTCTAACATTCAAGGTGATAGTCTTATACTAAGTGACATTACTCATTGGAATTTTATTAGCACTGTGTGCAGGACTAGCTCACTTACATCTGCTCCAAACAAGCCTTTGTCCTTCCTGGAAATTCAGATTTGTTGATCGCACCTCCCTTTCTGTAGTCCATTTTTGTCAATCCACTCTAGATTCGTATATCAAACCCACAACTCTCTTTGCCCAGGACTTCGAGGCAACAGCCTCCTATCAATTACCAGTCTCTTATTACAGTATGATTACTTTACCTAGTTCTGCTTACAAAAGCTGGGAATGGTTTTAAGGTGTGGGTGTTCCCTTATACTGATTGTCTCCCAAGCTTTAGTGTCATGCGCACTTTTGACGATAAATAACATGGCCCTTTTTTATCATCTAATGTAACTGTTGTCTTGGAGTTCACTTTTGCTTCCAGATCTTGTATTAGATCAGGTCGTCTGCTAGTCTTCTGGGGGGAGGGTTGGAAGGATAAGGTGCCTTTGATGGAGGGGTGGAAGGATAAGGAGCCTCTCTTCTCGAGCTGCTACCTCTACCTGACTTTATGTGCTTACCACTGACTCTGCAGGCCTCTATTCTTCATGGTCCACTGCTGTAGGCAGTTTGCCCCTGGTACTTTTCACTTCCTGATCTGCTCGCCCCAGTGCCGCTGTCTTCTGTGACTCACTTTTCCCTCAATTCAGCTTTCTCCTGCCTTCTGCTGTTGTTTAAGGCATCTACAAATCTCTCCAATTCCATGGTGATCAGACTGCTCTTCCCTTCTCAAAGCTCTTCACTTCTCAAATGAAATTAGATGCTTACTCATTCTTTCTGAAGCAACTGTTCTCGATGCTAACAGTTTCAGGGTCTATCTTGTTTTTTAACACCTGTTTCTTTGTCAGAAATAGTCACTACTCTTGCCGAATATGGTGTCTCGAGTGCCCCGTCCCTCCCTCTGTTATACTTCTCAGCCTTACCTTGGTCTTTCCCCAAACTGTTTGCCTTCTTTTTTTTTTATAAAACCGTTTTTATTGCAGAACAGTATTATCAGCAGCGTACATTCTTACTTTTCCTGCATCGCTTTTACCAGCGCCCTATGTCTCGTAGTCATCTAGACTCCTGTACACAGCTCATGAGCCCACATCCTGGAGGCCGGGCAGCGACAATCAGGGTACCATAATACTGAACGATATCGTGAACTGTACTTTTGCCGCGTTCATGGTAGGGTGTCTGCGTCCCGCGTTAAAAAATGTTCTCCCCCCCCCGTCCCCACCTCAACACTGCCCCCTCCCTATCCCCCATCCCCCTCCCTCCCTCCCCGCCTCCCTTGCCCCCGCCCGCGACTGCGACTGTTCCCGGCCTTAGTATTTAGTCTGGAGGACATTTCAGAAGTACTTAACCATTCACTGTGTGTGCGTGGGTGGAATGCTCCGGGGGGGTCCCCTCGGGCTCAGATGGCGTCTCGTCCGCCTCCATCACGTTGTTGCGCAAGGCCTGCACCAGCCCCTCCCATGCTGTGGCCGCCACTAGCGCCCTGTCATCGGCCCTGCGTGCCGCTAGTTGATATCTAAGTGTACTTTCACTCGCCGCCCATTTCTGTAGCTCCTTGGCCCACCTCCCGTGTGTGGGACCCACCTTTGACTTCCAGAGTCTCGTCACCTCCCTTTTGGCCAGGAGGAGGCCCATGTCGATAAATTTACTGGTATTCTTGTTTTTGGGTGTGTGGGGAAACCAGTGTAGGACACAAACCGCCTTGGTGTATTGTAAGTCCCTGTCCGTCACCTCAGCTAGTGTTTCGCCTACCGCCCTCCAGTATTCTCGCAGGTGAGGGCAGTCCCACAACATATGCGCGAGCTCCGCCCCCACCATTCCACACCTAGGGCACGCCGCATCCGCTACCCCAAAATACTTCCCAAGTTTACACGAACTGTTTGCCTTCTTACCTCCATTTTCCCACTGTAATTAGTTTTTGCACTGTGCCACTACTGACCAGTGCTTCTGCAGGTTCCCCTAAACATGGTTAATTTGGTTTGCAACCGATTGCCTTAAATCCCTAGCAGAGTGGTATATCTAGTAAGTAAGATAAGCGCCAACTAGGTATATCCACTTCTTGTATCCGACCCGTGCTCTATCGTGTTCAGCCCTATTTTTCAACTTTGACCCAGTCTCACGCTGTGATGTTTTAGGTGCTAGTTCTTACCAAAAGCTTTAAAAATTCATGACTCTGGTGCTACGGATTGGATGTTTGCCATTTTGGTGTCTGTTTCTAAATTGGTGTGGGCTTTTCTTGTGTTGTGATTTCACTTTATAACTGCTTATGTGCTGCATACATACTTTAAACATTACCTATAAGTTAACCCTGACTGATTTTTGTGTGAAGCTACCGGGGGTTAAGCGCCGGTTAAGTTAGTAACTTTTTGTAGTTCACCCTCCCACAGATTGTGTCTGTTGCTTGACTAGAGCTTTCAACTCAGTCAACCAACAACCCAATTTCTCACACACAGTAATTTAAGTTCTGGTTCTTGGTATGCTTCTCTTCCTCAGGATACATGTTGCTTGGGGCAGCTGGCCAGGAGGTTGACAAATGAGATGCCAGATGTCATGGGCTCCAATACCCACCACAACACCTGCACTGCGTTGTCACCATTTGTTAAAAAGTCTAAGAAAAACTAAATCCAGCAAATGTTTTTATAATCTTTGATTTGTCAGTGTGTTTCGTTAAGGCTTACATTTATCACCATAACACCCAACCTGAATTTGCATGTGTAGAAGTGACCGGACCATAAGCTGCCCCTCAAAGGAACTCAGTTGTATATGCCTAAACACTGTCCTTTGGGAAGGCTACTCTCTATTAAGGGTGTAGCATGCATGCAAGCAGGTACTAAAGCTGGTACCATATATTGTCACAATTGTAGAACCCATGTTCTATCATCAAGATAGGATAATTGTCAACATCAATGGTAGAAAGAGCTTACTGTGGGAATTATTTCCCCAGGAAAATAACAGCCACTTTTTGGCCTTCCTCAGAATATGTTTTAATTACCAACATGAAAAACAAATTTCCTACTTCAATTACTGTGATTTTCTATAGTTAAATCAACGTACTATTTCAGAAAATTAATTAGATTTTTTTTAATCTGCACTTGTTAGAACTCAACCATAGCCATACTTACTGTCTCAGGGCTTCCATTCCAGGTGGCAAATTGCACCCTGTGTAAACTCCATTTATTAAACTATACTCCAGTAAAGCACTGAAACAAGGATCCTGTAAAAAGAAGACATTTGGCAGTTTACAAACCTGACATTTTTTCACGTCAGAAGTCACAAATGTATAATGAAATAAAGCATGCTAGTTTACTGTGTGAGGTCTACATGAGTACACCTTTAAACAGGGTCCATGCTACATTTTACATGGCTTCCAATTTGTTGGCCTGGAGCATGAACATATATTCATGAATGTGCAGAAACCCCTTTCTGGAATTCAGAAGAGAGTCCTTGTGATTCTTGAATACAGACATTCATTTATCGTCATTCATCCTAGGCATCAACTATTCTGGCCCTTTTGGTTTTGTTGTGTGAAGTGGAAGCGGGAAAGGACAAGTTCAAGTGAGAATCAAATATAAGCGAATGTATGCCCCAAGATGAATGACTGTCACTGCACAATGTATTATTCCTAGTCATTACCCGAGCCTGTATAGGGGGAATGCCTAATATAAAAACATTAATATTAAGTAGAAACACTACGGAGAATTGCAGTGGCCTTTATCTATCCTATTGGACAAATGTCATGTAATCCTAGAAGGGTCTATAACTTAATGTCAGTAGCATGGTGCGGACTATGGTAAGTGAGTCAAACTAACATCACCAGAGCACAAATAAGACAAGCAAACTTATATGGGGCTTTCGCAGCGACTTAAAGCCAATATGAAGCGTGTTCAACAGAGTGCTCAGTAGTGTACATACATGATAAGGAGCTCCGAAGAGTGAGCAGGTGCCTAGGCTCCCAACCTATCTGGACTGGTCCTCCAACCAATCAAGGCCCATTCGGACCCAGCTGTCCAGCACCCGCTGCTCCAGCCCGCAAACTCTTTTCTCCTCCTCGTCTCCATTCTTGCTACTTCGGTTTTGATTTCTCTTTCTACCGCCCATATTTAGCGCCTCTGTGTGTGTTTGCATTGCCTCTTCCTCTCTCTCACTCATTGCCCCTTATCTCTCGGACTCATTGCCCTTTTCTCTCTCTTGCTCGTTTCCGTTTTTTGTCACCATTTTCCTTCGGTCACCTCGTGCTTGGCTGCTTTCCCCTTTTTCACTTTCTCACCCATCTCCCTTTTTCTCTCTCAGTCGCTTCCTGTTTTTGTCATATTTTTCTCTGTCACCTTGTGCTTGGCTGCTTTGCCCTTTTTCGCTTTCTCACTTACGTGTTCTGTTTTGTCACCGCTTGTGCTTTGCGCTTGATCTATTTGCGATCGCTTTGCTCCCGTTTTATCCCTCGGCCCCTCTATAGCTGTTCACCCATTTCCCCCTTCTGCGCCTTACCTACACACCTGCTTGTCCTCCTGCCTTAGGTAGCCACGCCCACTGCCCCCTCCCAGGACTAACTTAATGGCAGCCACAAAACGACCCCACTGAGCAGGTACCCAGGCTCCCCACCGACCTTGGCTGGTCCTCTGACCAGTCATGGCCCTTTAGGACCCAGCTCTCCGCTGCACCAGAAACTGCTGCTTCTGCTTGCAAACTCCTCTTTCCTCTTAATCTCCACTCCTGTTCCTTCGCTTTCTGTCACTCACTCGCATTTTTAGCAACTCTGTGCCTATTTGCATTGCCCTTTTCTCTCTCTCTCACTCATTGCCCTTTTCTATATCTCGCCTGCTTCCGTGTTTTGTCACCTTTTTGCTTCCGTCACCTTGTGCGTGGCCATTTTGCCCCTTTTTGCTCTTTCACCCATTGCCCTTTGTATCTCTCTCTCTTAATTGCTTCCTGTTTTGTCACCTTTTGCTCTGTCACCTTGTGCTTGGCTGCTTTGCCCTTTTTCGCTCTCTTGCTTCCGGATTCTGTTAGGTCATCTCTTTGTGCTTGACCTCTTTGCCTTCCTCTCACCCCTTGGCCCCATCGCGTTCACCCGTTTCCCGCCTCCATTGCTCTTTACCTGCTCTCCTGTGCATCTTCCTGTCTCTTCTTCCTTCTTTCGGTAGCCCCACCCACCACCACCACATCCTCCCACCTCCCAGGGCCTACTTAAAGGTGACCTCAGAACTTCTGAGCTGAAGGCACGCCAAAAGCAAGCTTATCTGCATATGTCTGTGCCTGAACTGCGCCCAGAGCCATGACTTCTGGTCCTCCCATCTCCAGCAGCTACACCAGCGTTGAGCTCTGCACCCTCGACGCTGCAACTAACGCTGCCACTTCGCCTACCCTCGCTACATGGTAGGACAATTTTATTACAAGACCGGAGGCTACCATTATGCTTACACTTTTAATTGCGTCACCAAGTAGCCGCATACATCACAAAGGAAGTATTCCAAATAGAACATTAACAATAATAAAAGGCATGAGCCCACAGCATTCAGCCTCTTTTAAATGCGGCTCCAGGCAGATAAGTTCTCCTTTACTTCTTTATCTGATTTGTCATATGCTAGATTCTTATGTATTTTACTAACTTGTTTGCCCTTTATTCATATGTTATCTATTAGTACATAGCATAACTATTGTTATCTATTAGTACATAGCATAACTATTGTACACATTATTATTGTACCTAACGTTTGATTTAGATCTCACTACATCTGACGTCCTATACGGGACTATCGCTTCCCTAATCTCCACCCCTGCGCCCCTTGGACGCTTTTCCTCATTCAATCACTCTTTGGGACTCACCCCCCACCCCCTCCCTTATTTCCGCCTCACCTCCAATTTACGGAGGTGGGATTAAGTTTTAATCACCTCGATTTGTCGTTTCTTCGTAAAGCGGTCACTTTCCGATATTTTTTAACCGAAAGTCCGCCGCGTTTTGGGCAAATTCTCCGTTTTCTCGTCGTATTAGGTTCGGAGGAATGAACCTTGGCAACGAGACGGTAACGTCGTCGCTTTGCCAGGGTGCATTTCTCGAATCCTCTCCCTGCACCTCTCGCGTCATGGCTCCATGACAACCAATGTGCAAATAACCTCCGGTGATCGCGCTCGAGCGCATTACGATCACCGGAGGAAGACGGTTGTTCACCCGATCAGTCTCTGCTTGCTTTTCCTTGCTTTTCATTGCCTAAAAAGCTTCCCTGGACAGAACAAGAATAATTTAGCTTAGCCAGTTCACTTTCGTGTGAAATACTTACTTTTTAACCCTTACTTTACCAAAAAAAAAAAAAAGGAGAGAGAAGAGTGAGAGAAAGTTGGATTTTAACACACATTAATACCAAAAAAAAAAAAAAAAAAGAGTAAAAAAAAAAAAAAAGTTAGATTTTATTATATAATTAATATATTAAATATATATATATAATCTACTCCTTTCACCTACTGCATTTATCATGTCTGATTTCGACTCAGACGAAGCAGAGGCTAGCGCTCCTACCCCCAATTTTAACAATGAGACCTTTAAAGACATCATCCACGAGGAGATGAGATCCTGTATGTTGGAAACCCTGTCCAAGGTTATTACTTTTAAAAGATCCTTTCTATCTGACGAAGACACAAACCCAGACCAACATACTAACGAAGATCTCACTGACATAAAGGGAAAAAGAGCCAAAAAAAGTAAAAACATAAGAGTTTTTCCCGAAGAGCACTGGAGGTCCTAGTACCTCTACCTTTACAAGAGGTCACCATACCTCCTTTTCCCTGGGTGTCCCTAGCGGCACAAATTATAAAGGTGTCCCCTGCGGCACAATGCATAAAGGTGTCCTCAGCGGCACAAAATATCAAGGTGTCCCCAGCGGCACAAAATATCCAAGTGCTCAAAACGATATCCTCGTTGATACTAATGATGATGATCTTTACTTCAATGATGCCTCTGACTCACCTGATGAATATGTCTTAGACCTAGACCACGATGATTTCGAGTTCAACTCTCTAGATGACGACCTCACTCACTCCTGTAAAGATACCATCCTAGATCCTCTAGGCCAAGAGATGTTCTCTCCTCTCAACATCAAACATCCAAGGAGCTCAGAATGGACCCCTCACGATCATGTGGGTAAATTCATTAATAAATGGCTAAGAAACCCGCTTGACAGGGAAGCTCGAAACCTGCTAAGAGCGGAATGTTGCCGACCCTCCATCGGAGATAAAGCCTCTCAAACGCCAAACCTCGACCCAGAACTCATAAAGTATCTTTTCAAACTGGGAAGAGACCCTAGAAAGGGTATGGAGAGATCTCTAAAAGGTTGCCAAGATAGGGTCCTTGACATCCTGGGCCCACTTGCAAGAATCATCGATATTTCGGAAGAAAGCCATATTAATGGCACTCCCCTCGACACAGAACTCATTAGAGGTCTTAGTCAGAGAGCCCTCGTTCTTTTAGGCAACGCAAATGCCAGCCTAAATTCAGAGAGGAGAAGAGTGGTCCTCACTAAAATTAGCCCCAAGCTCAGCGATCTAGCAGACAAAGAGCCATCTGCCAACCCTAAAGGCTTGCTCTTCGGCGAAGACCTAATTAAGACTCTAGGGAAATATATCTCTACGTTCACAACCCTAGATAAAGCCCATCAGAATATGAAGAGAGTTTTTAACACTAGTAACCTTTTCGGAAGGGCCGGTAGACGGGGCCAGTCTTCCGGCCGATTCAACAGAAGGCCCTATCCTAGAGGAAGAGGGTATGGCGGAAGGGGCTTCTTCAACCCAAACACTCCCCAATTCTTTCCGCAAAGAGGAAGAGGATTTCGCTCAAGAAGCTTCAGATCCCGCGGACCATCTACCGACAACAATAACCAAAGTGAGTACAATTTCTACCTCTTCTCCTCACCCCCTATTCCCCAAAGTGGGTGGGAGACTCAAACTCTTTTTCAACAACTGGAAGTTATTAACACAAGACCCATGGGTTTTAAATACTGTGAGGGGATTCATGATAGACTTTACCCAAACCCCGTATCAATCTTCTTTCCCAAAAGAAATACCCCTTTCCCTAGATCAGGAAAAGATTATAGAGGAGGAGATCTCCTCTATGCTTCAGAAGGGTGCTATTGTAGAAGTCCCCTTAGAGATGCTAAAATTCATAAGCACCCTATTCCTTGTCAAGAAAAAAGACAAAGGGTGGAGACCTGTCATAAACCTAAGAGCCCTCAACAAATTCCTTGTCTACAGGCACTTCAAAATGGAAGGAATTCACCTCCTCAGGGATTTACTTCTAAAAGAAGACTGGCTTGTAAAATTAGACCTAAAAGACGCCTACTTCACGATTCCCATGGCCAAAGCTCATCAACCCTCCCTTCAATTCCTTTGGAAAAAACATCTTTTCCAATTCAAAGCCCTCCCCTTCGGACTCTCTTCAGCCACCTGGTGCTTCACCAAGGTAATGAGATCAATCGCTTCGTCCTTAAGAGAAAAAGGTATTCGCATGATTCTTAACCTAGACGATATCCTTATTCTTTCTCAGGACCACTGTCAAATTCTCCGAGATCTAAAAACTGTGATGGACCTTCTAGAAAACCTGGGGTTTATCATAAACAAAGAAAAATCCATCCTTTCACCTTCAAAAAAATTAGAATTCCTTGGTTTTTCCATGGATACCACAAGATGGCTACTACTCCTTCCTCCAAAAAAAATATCCAAAATAAAAAAGAAATAAGACATATCCTAAAACTTCAAAGTTTTCCCCTAAGGGAACTAGCCAGATTACTAGGTCTCCTTTCCTCCTCGATACAAGCCATCTTTCCAGGCCCTCTAAATTATCGTGCTCTTCAGAGAGTGAAGGCAAGGGCCCTTCAATCGGGCCTCTGGTACGGAGACCTTATCTCGCTAGACCAGGAAGCCAAGGTAGAACTGACCTGGTGGTTAGACAACCTAGAGGCATGGAATGGGAAAGCAATTTTTGGATCAACTCCAGAATTCGTTTTAGAATCAGATGCCAGCCTTCATGGCATGCTTCCAAGGCCAGAACACTGGTGGAATTTGGTCTCTGGAAGAATCCTTACATCATATAAATTTTCTGGAATTAACAGCAGGTATTTACGCCTTGATGAGTTTCAAACAATTCATTCAGGGCAGGTCTATCATCCTAAAAATGGACAATATCTCCGCCGTCGCCTACATAAATCGGCTAGGTGGAACCAAATCTGCCGACCTCTCCAATCTTGCCAAGAAACTTTGGATGTTCTGCTTGGAACACAAAATTGCTCTAAGAGCCGAATACCTCCCAGGCAAATCCAATGTATCTGCAGATTGGAACTCAAGATTCCTCCTAGACTTCAGCGATTGGAAACTCAACGTTTCCGTCTTCAATTCCCTCAACGTCTTCTGGGGACCTCTAGAATTAGATCTCTTTGCCAGCAGACTAACCTTCCAAATCGTGAATTTATTACAGTTGGATGCCAGACCCGGGTGCTCTGGCAGTGAATGCCTTCCTACAACCTTGGCAAGGCAGAAACAGCTACGCCTTTCCCCCCTTTTCCATGATTCAAAGAGTCCTTCAGAAAGTCAGACTCCACCAATGCTCAATCGTGTTAATCACTCCTTTCTGGCCCTCTCAAGCCTGGTTCCCAACAGCCCTAGAGATGAGCTACGACATCCCATTCCTAATTCCCTTCCTTGTGGACCTTCTTACAGACATAGACGGTCATCTTCACCCCATGGTTCAATCAGGGAAACTGAACCTTCTTGCCTGGAGAGTGTCAGGAGATCCAATGATCTCTCAGGACTTTCGTCAACAGCTTCAACTCTCCTCGGCGAATCTTGGGCCCCTGGCACACACTACCGATACAACAACATTTGGAAATCTTGGGTTCGTTGGTGCTTGGAAAGGAATCTGGATTCCGTTCAAGCACCTATCGTTGACATAATCAATTTTCTAGTGGAACAATTTGAAAGAGGCCTTAGTTATAGATCTATCAATTGTTATAGATCTGCCATCTCCGCTGGTCACTCCCTCGTCAACGGTAAGACTATTGGTAAAAACGCAATTATTTGCAGAGTTCTTAAAAGTATCAGACTCAGAAAACCTCCTAGACCCAAATATCAATCCCTCTGGGATGTGAACCTAATCCTTGACCTTTTTTCAAATTGGCCCATTAATACGCTCTTAGACAATAAAAAACTTTCTATTAAAATGGCTACCTTACTTTGCTTAATTTCCTGTCGTAGAGTCTCTGATGTCAAAGCTCTGGAGATATCTAATAGATCTTATAACATGTTCGGAGTAAACTTTGATCTCTTCAGAAGAACCAAGACCATGTCCAGTTCTATCTTTTACCCTCGTTTTGATGATTACCCTAAACTCTGTGTGGTTGACTGTATGAAAGAATACGACTCTAGAATGAATTCTCTTCGACCTCCTACTGCGACCCAGTTGCTCATCTCCTTCGTTAAACCACACAAACCTGTTTCTTCCAGTTCTATCTCTAGATGGGTTAAAATTGTGATGAACCTAGCAGGTATCGACCTTAATATTTTTAAATCACACTCTATCAGAGGTGCTATGGCCAGTAAGTCTTTCTGGTCCGGAGGTAAGTTGGACGATATCCTCAAGGCTGCTGATTGGTCTAATGCTCGGACCGTTGCTCATCATTACTGTAAACCTATTCCGCATGTGTCTGATGTAGTATTACAAAGCTACCAACAAGCATAATGGTAGCCTCCGGTCTTGTAATGAAATTGCGATTCTCCTATTAACATGACCAGAGAATCTGGATTTCATTAAAGACACGGAGGCTAACATTATCCCCCCCTCCGGGTTGTTATGCTTCTATAGTAAGAAAGATATTGTTGTTTGACTTGATATTTTTGACTTGTCATCTTTTTCATGCTATTTATACATTGCTGTTTGACATCAGTCTTTTGCTTGTTTTCATGCACTAATTTATTTGATTGCTTTGACTTTATCAAATTTTGTACTCATGTGACTCTTTCTTTTGCAGATGCTCTCTAACGAATTTTGGACTAGAGTTTTTCTTCTTCTTCTTCCTCGGTATCCTTCCTTCGATGACGTGCTACATTTTATCAAGATGTTTTTTCTTCATTCCTTAAAGTTTCAAAGGATTTTAACGAACTTATCCTGTTTTTTCGTGATTTAAAAGAGGCTGAATGCTGTGGGCTCATGCCTTTTATTATTGTTAATGTTCTATTTGGAATACTTCCTTTGTGATGTATGCGGCTGCTTGGTGACGCAATTAAAAGTGTAAGCATAATGTTAGCCTCCGTGTCTTTAATGAAATCCAAATTCTCTGGTCATGTTAATAGGAGAATCGCAATTCACCAGCATCCACTGCCACTTCTCCTGCCACAGGTTGCACGCCAACCCACCGGCCCCACCCTGACCACATCAAAACAAGTACACCAGTTTGCACGCACCCTTCTCAACACACGTTCCCTATACAAACACGCCACCAAGATTTGGGACCTTATCACCACCCTAGCACTTGAAATCCTCTTACACACAGAGACCGGGCTCAACCCTACATCCTCGCTTGACCTTGCCACTGTGATACCTGAAGGATACAATATCACCCATCGCGACCTCATCTACAAGCAGGCAAAGGGATTGTCATAGTACACAAGAAATCCATTCAATGCACCACAACAACGTACAACATTGCCCAAGCCATGGAACACTTTAAATTCTATTCTGGCTCCAAACGGATGCAAAACCTACTGGGCCAACGACCAAGCTTCTGCAACTTCGATCTCGATAACACCAACAACACCAACCTCCTCGATTGCCACCTGGAACCACGAGCAAGCTTCTGCAACTTCATCGCCGACTTCACCCCACCTCGCCATAGAATCCAATGACTACATATTCCTTGGTGAACTCAGCTTCCATCTCGACTACCACAACAATACCAACATCACCAACCTCCTGGACAGCATGAACAACATTGGAATCCTCAACTCATCCACGACTCCACGCACCCTGCAGCCACACTCCAGACCCCATCTTCACCTCCAGCTACCACATCAAGTATATTCATGCCTTTGAACTCACCTGGACCGACCACTCAGTCGTCCACTTCAACATCACCACTTCACAGACCACCTTCCCCAATCTGGCCAGCGCCCCCTAACACAGCTGGAGCAAAGTCCCAGAGAACAAATGGATCCACGCCCTCAACACAACTCACCCTAACTATTCCAGCATTCTAGAACAGAACGTCAGAAATTTCAACACATGGTAACTGAGCTGACAACCTCACTCCCATCGGCAACAATCACAGAGAGAATGGGTGTACACCAGTATTGAGCATCAGATGACTATAATATTTTGGAGACTGTGCAGTTTCACAGTGCACTTCCATATTCCTGATCTGATTTTGTGTGCAAAATTATCCACATGTGGTTTTTAGTGCATGACTTGATATTCTTGATTCTGGTAAAAATGAGTTGTGAATTTAATGTACATTCCCACATGACCCGAAATGAAGGCTCAAGTAGTTGTAATAATGCCTAATTATTGGGTGATGTAATCTCTCGATATTTCTCACACACTATATTCATACTTCGATTGATATAAAATTGTGACCTTGCTTGTTGGGGTTTGGCTATCTTGGAGAATCTGGCTGCACAATTAAAATCTCCATGCATGATAGGCTGCCTACTTTAGTAATCTACATCTCCAAAATCTCACCACCTTCCAAATTTGGAAGAGAAATATTTATTAAATAGAAGTTGGTTGGTATAAATTAGTTAGCACCCTCACATAGCGCTCCATGGGCTGTATGACAGAATGTTGACCACCACAATATATCGACTTTACATACACATAATGTAAAGTACCCCGAATATCGGCTATAAAAATATCCTGGACCAAAATACCGCCATTACATAGGTATGTATATGTATTTAAATGTAATTAACATAATTCTGGCGTAAAGAATAGTTACATTAATTTAAAAAACGAATCAAAAACAATAATAAAAATAAATAAATATATATAAATTCACTGAAAAAACCATAGGTTTCAGGGACGTTATAGTCAGTTGGACATTTCACTCGTACAAAACCATAGAAATTTCCCCGTTATAGTTAGTTCAGCTAACTATAACTCGCGCCCCCGCAATGCACTGCTGATGACCACACATATTACATCATTCATGACATGGTCAGTGACATCACTGATCACATCACTGATGACATCTCAAATCACATCACTGATGACATCATCCAGTGACTGTGTGTTTCTGTAAAGTTTAGATATGTTTTATATATATGCCAAGGTGTATTGAAGAATGAGTGGGTGTATAAGTGTGTAGATGAAGGATTTAGTAGGTGCGTGACTGACTGTATAAGTGAGTGATTAAATGGGTCTTACTGAATGCATGGGTTAGTGACTAAACTGTCTGAATATGTGTATCAGTATGTCTGTTGTTGTGTAAGCTGCTACATGTGTTGGTCAGTAGCTACATGAGTGTCTATAAGGGTTATTGATTGGTTGCCTGAGTATTTGTATGGGAGACTCAGTGTCTGTGTGTGTGGGTGGGTGGGAGGTGTGTGAATCCGTGGATAGATGTGTGAGTGGTTGATTCACTGGGTGTATGGGTTCAAGAGTACATGTGGAAACAGCTGTATGGGCGGGTGAGTGTGTGTATGGGTGTGTTGGTGAGAGATTGGATGTCTCAGTGGTACATATCTAAGTAACTACATATGTAAAAGGCAGTGTATGTGAGAGTTGGAGTATATAATGACTATACGTGAGAGTCAGTGATTGTGAGAGTGCCTGTATGGATGAGTGAGTACTTGTATCAGTGGTTGTATAAGAGAGTAAGTATGTGTTAGTATATGTTTGAATAAGTGAGGTGGTGTGTGTATAACTGTATAGGTGAGGAAACGGGAGAGTGATTGATTCTTTGCATGACTGACTAGGTGTATGAGTAACTCCTTATATGAGTGGGGGTGTGTGAGTGTCTGCATAGGTGTATGAGTGCATATGATAGTGTTGTATTGATGAGTGACTGTATGTATGAGTGATTGTATGTATGAGTGATTGTATGGGTGAATGAGTGGATGTGTGTGTAGACCTAGGAATCAGTGAGTGCGTATGTAGTAACTGGTATTGGTGTGTCGATGGTAGTCTGTATTTTACAGTGGGTGTATCAAAGGTTATATTAGAGTGTGAGGAGGTGCATCAGATTTTGACGTGGATGATGTCATTAGTGATGTCATTTGAGATGTCATCAGTGATGTCACTGACCACGTCATGAATGAAGTAATATGTGACGTCATCAGCAGTGCATTGCGGGTGCGGGAGTTATAGGTAGCTGAACTAACTAGAACGGGGGAATTTCTATGGTTTTGTACGAGTGAAATGTCCAACCAACTATAACGTCGCTGAAACCTATGGTTTCTTCAGTGAATTTCTAAGATTTTTTAAATGCTAATTTCTAACCATAATGTGCCTGAAACCTATTGTATTTTCATTCAATTTCAATGGTTTTTTAAATGCTAATTTTTAACTATAACATGCCTGAAACCCATGGTTTTTTCAGTGAATTTCAATGGTTTTTTAAATGCTAATTTCTAACTATGCCTACAAAGGTAGGACATGTGAAGAAAGAGGAAGAAAAACGCAGAAAGAAGCAAGACAAATACAGAAAGATGCAACAGAAGTCCAGAAAGACGAAGAAAAGTGAAGGAAGAAACAAGAGATGTGCAGAAGGAACCAACAGAGGAGCAGAAAGTCCTCCTGTGCCCCCAACTTTTTACTGACAGGTACTGGTGACAACTGACTGACTAACCAGGACCGGAGCCAGTGCTATGCTAAAAGACACTTAGAATACAGTGAAAACACCTACATACACTAGGGAAAACTATGCGTTGGGGGTACCCCTGTGATTGGCTTGACCTCCTCTGTATTTGCCATGAGTTAGTGCCTGGGTCATTGAATGAGTACATGGGTACTGAGTGGATGATTAGAGTACTGCAAGGAGAGTGCATGGTGAATTTATAAGTGCTTGGGTTTTGGCGGAGTGATTGGATAAGTACATGGTGCTGGCTGGGTGATTGGAGGAGTGTATGGGTAGTGACAAGGAGATGGCTGGACTGCATCAGTAGTGCTTAGGGGATTGTAGCAGTGCATGTGTTCGTGCCTGGGTCATTGCATGAGTACATGGGTAGTGACTGGATGATTAGAGTGCTGCAAGGACAGTGCATGATGAATTTAGAAGTGTTTGGGTTTTGGCGCCGTGATTGGATAAGTACATGATGCTGGATGGGTGATTTGAGGAGTGCATGGGTAGTGAGAGAGGGATTTCTGGAGTGCAAGGGTACAAACTGGGTAATTGGAGGAGTGAATCAGTACTGTGTAGGTGGTTAGAGATCTGCATGGGTAGTGCACAGGGGATTGTAGCAGTGCATGTGTTAGTGCCTGGGTAATTCCATGAGTACATGGGTACTGACTGGAAGATTAGAGTGCTGCAAGGAGAGTGTATGGTGAATTTATAAGTGCTTGGGTTTTGGCGGAGTGATTGCTTAAGTACACACGTCACCTCAGGCCCCGCCCCCTCCCTTCACCACTGTGCAAACGTGCCTCCTGGCGGGTTTTAAGTTGGGGGATTAATTCCCCTTGAATCCTGAGGGTCCCTGGGGGCCAACTAGCACACCAGGGACCTCCAGTAAGTGCCACAGAGCTGTGTTGCAGAGAGGTGGTCCGAGGCCACGCCCCTTTTTACACCTCTTTGCAACGCAACTCTGTGGCGCTTACTGGATGTACCTGGTGGGCTAGTTGGCACCCAGGGATCCTCAGGATTCAAGGGGACTTAATTCCCCAACGTAAAACGCACCACAGGGCGCGTTTGCACACTTGTTACATCAGGCCATTGTACCGAGTCACAAGATGGCTGCCAACACTTCCTGGTTTGGAGTGTTGACAGCCAATTAGAATAAAGCTCGTGGTCGGGAGGGTTGGCGAACCCTCCTCGGTGTCAAGGCTTGCAACTATGGTTCTAATGACACGGGAGCAGAACGACGCTAGTTTCCAATGCCCCTCTCGGAACCTCCCTGCTTAGTATCTCAATGAACCATTGCAGGTAAGTACCAAGGGAAATGGGACAGAGAAGAGACAGCTCCCAACACTCTGCTTGTTCTGCAAATCTTCTATTCTTCTTCATAGTGTTCTTGTAGTGCTAAAATACATATGTAATGTAACTTTACTTTTCCATTTATCTAATAATAACTTATTTTCCTTAACATTTAGGGTTGCTTGCCTTACCCGGATATGATTGGGAGCCTACTTCTCTGTTTACTTCTCTTTTTGCTTTCTTCTTTATTTATGAAGAGAAGTGCAGTTCAGTAATCTTCTTTCTTCTTTTTTAGGGACGACCAGCACCTATCCTGCTTCAGCTTCCTTCACAAGAAATGATACAGGTAAGTCTACGTTTTATTTATTTAATTCTGTAATGGTGTGCCTCCAATTTCTATTAGTGTACTTACAGTTGTTGAACTGAACTGGCCGTATTAAATGGGGTTCTGGGAATTCATGTCTCTGCCTTTCTTTCTTGTACCACAGATTTAGTGAAGGCTTTTTAGCTTTGTAGTTTAATTGCAGTAATGTGGTTTTATCTATTTTCCCTTAAGCTATTCGTGTGCTTGGAAAGCATCTTGATTTATGGAGCGCTAATTATTACACATGAATATCTCTGACTCTGGTAGGAAGTTATTTGTTTAAGGGATGTCGTTTTTATGTTAGTTTTAATTAGCTCTTCATGTCCTTGAAAAGATCCTTGATTTATGGTGTGCTCTCTGACTCTGGCTGAAAAGTTTTTGGTTTAAAGAATATTCCTTTTTATTTAGTTGAGAGGAAGCTCAGTGTGTTAAAAAAAAAGCCCACATTATAGATATTTTGCCTCAGCTGACTGAACACAGCTGAAATTGGATGCTTGCATTTCTCACTGGTAAACACTGGTGTTGAAAGGTCATGCCCGCGTTCAGGAGAAAGGATATGGTTCTGACAGAAATTGTCTAATGAAAGCCTCTGAGAATACACGGAAGGTTTAGAGGGGAACTGAAGAAGCAGTTTTAAATACTTTTATTTTACCTCTATCCTTCCAGTGATATTTAGAATCTATGCTATTAGCTTTCCACAAATGTATTTCTTTTTTACATGACAAGAACTAAACAGTTCACTGACCTTGACTCTGGGAATTTTACCAACCGTCAAATCTAAACCTGGTGTGCATGCAACTACCCTGACTGACTTCCACGACGCCCATGTATATTTGTTGCTCTTCCTTGAAGTACTTCGGTGAAGTGTACAGTGGAATCTTGGAGCGCGCTTCGCCAGTGTGTGATTAACCTAAATGACTAGACTGCTACACAGCGCTATGCTGCAGCAGTGTTGGAAACTTAGCGGCCATGTTGGAATTTCTACGATGCCAACTTTCTCTCCAACTCCAGGGATCGAATGCTTTTTGATGGTTTTGTGAGGGAGAAATGGTGGAGTTAAATAAGGAGGAAACCTACCATGAGTCCTGACACTCGGCCATAGATATCGATATTTTTACTACTGAACGGATTTACACCATTTTACAAAAGGTCGCTTTCTGAACCAAGCACTTCCTTTTTGCCAAATTTGGGGTAATTCTGTTCAGTAGTTCAGGCTGTAGCCTTGCCTTAAATTTCCTATGGGAAATTGATTTTTTGACTCTTATTTTTTGAATTTCTCAGCAACTACTGAACGGATTGTTTCAGTTTGGAAGAGAGGCTATGCGAGATCCCGCCTCCACGTAGCCTCGGTGTTTGCTGCCCCGCCCCGTACCTGGAAACGTGGCTCTGAAGCACTGATGGCGGTTTGTGGTCTCGGCGTTTCTTTGCTTTTGGCGATTTTGGCTGGCGTTTTCCTTTAGTATTTAAAGCTTGGAGCTTTGCAGTGCTGGGAGCTGCTACCTGTCTGGGGCTCGTCTGTCAAGGCTGTCGAGGCTTTATCTGAGGCTTCATCTGATGCCTGCAGAGTACAGAGTAACTCGAGTAGCTGGTGTTGCTTCTTCATTTCCTGGTCCAGCTGCTGACGGCCCTACTGGGGGCTATCGCTGTATTGCTGGGTTCCATTAGAGGACTGAAGAAACAGGTAATTTGGTCAACTACAGGCAATTACAGGCAAATTATCAACATTGACTGTGTATAAGGGGGAAAAAAAAAACCTCCACGTCAGTGCCGGACATAAGGATTGACTAAAAGGGAATGGAGAGTAGCGGAGGCTGTTGTTTTTTTTTTTCTTTCTTTCAACTCCAGAAAGGAAAAAAACAAACTTAAAACTATGGGGAGACATAATAGAAATCCTGCTACCCCGTCTCAGCTAGGTTCTAACCCACCCTTGAAATCAAGAACTCCCAATACACAATTGAAAATAAATCGGGATATTTCAAAAGCTGAGCGGGAGCGAGTTCAGTAAAATCGAAGAGGGTCTACCCCCATAGGCGATTGTTCAAGCTCTGGGGAGGAACTTACAGATCAAGGTGAAGCTGAAGGTGAGCAAGTTGGGTCGCAGGGAAAATTAGACAATGTTTCCCAGATTTCAACGAGCTCAATTACAACTGTTACAGAAAGCAGCACTGTTGCTACAGTTTGCGCAAGCGAGAGCCATATGAACCAGGACAAAAGTCTTTTAACGGAAAATCAAGAGGACCCGTATATAGACCCGTGTATAAGCCCTTCCAGTCTATCGGCAGGCAAGAACAAGGAGTATTTGATTTTTCAGAAAATTAAACCTTCTCAACCTTTAATACAGTCTCTACCCTCACTGCCGCAACAGTCTCCCAAGCTAGACACTCACAGCGTGAGGACTCCCCAAGTTGATCAATCCCAGCCTCCCTCTCCTTTGCTAACCCCTTCTCGTTTACCTCCTCTGCTCTTCCGCCCAATGGGGTATTCCTCCCCTCCCGTTTTACCATTGGAGTTGGATAAACGCCCTAATCAAGTAGTTTTGGAACCAACAGGACCCGCGTCAGGACCTGGGAATGGATCAGCAAAAGGGTCAACAACAGAATCTGGATTCAGTTTCCAGTGCGATATAAAAAGCATGCTCAACTTAATTCTTGAGGAGATCAGAAAAATGAAAGCTACCCAGGCAACTGAAATTGCAGCATTGCATGCACGATTATCCAAAATTGAAGAGGTGGTGGGGGCTATGCCGATTCAACTACAGGAAGCAGAGTCTCGAATTTCCCAGCTAGAAGATCAGATGACCTCAATTCATCAACAGGTCTCAGAGGATAAAAAATTAAAGAACGCTTTGGAACTGAAACTGGAAGAATTGGAAAATCATGCTCGTCGGACTAATCTTCGCCTGGTTGGTGTTCCGGAGGGATGTGAGGGATCCCAACCAGTTCAATGGGTGCAGGCCTTCATAAAAAATACAGTTCTTCCTGAGTTCACTGGGGACCTTATGATCACCCGTGCTCATAGAGTTCCAGCTCAGCCCTTCCCTAACTCCAAACTTCCTAGAACTATGTTAGTGAATTTTTCAGATTATTGTATAAAAGAGCAAATATTGACCAGGGCTATTCAAAAAAAGCAATTTTCTTCATCTGAGGTCGCCCTTTGCCGTATTTTTTCAGGTATGAGTGCTTCAGCAGCACGACGCCGAAAGGAGTTTGTTAAACTCCTTTATCTATTCAAGGCACAGGGGGCACAAGCAGCTATCGCCCAGCAGTCAAAACTGCGAGCCCTGGTCCATGGGAAGTTTCACTTGTTCTCAAATCTGGATGAAGCTCAGGAGATGCTGCAGCGAATCATGAAGGACAAGTAACAGGAATCAACAGCTTTTCATACTGTTATGAGCTGTCCTTACCGTTTTTTAATGTTTTTTCTGGATGTTTTTTTCTTTCAAGGGAGGGGCGGGCAGCAAATCACTTTAGGGTGCAATATCAGGGCACCCGCTATGCAGGGCTCCCAGATGGGGCCAGCAGTGGGTAGGGCGGGCAATTCCCCTACTGCTAAGGGCCACGGGGTTCTTGGGGAGGGTTGGGTTTGGATTGTGACACAGGGAAAGGGTGGTGGTGTAAAAAAAATGAATGAGCAGAATAGTTTATATATAGAAAGTAAGCTAAAAGAGAAAGGGAGAAGCAATAACCAGAATTTTTTTAAACAATATAATTTGAAAATGGGTATGTTTACTGGTGTAATTTTGAATAATAAGCTGAAAAATGGGTACTAATGCACATATTATTTCCGTTAATGTAAATGGTATCTCGAATAAGAAAAAGTATGGTGGTTTGATAAGATGGTTGGCAGCCTTTTCTCCCCACATTTTATTTTTGCAAGAGACCCATCTCAAAACGAATCAACCCAAACTGTTTATTCCAAGATATTTTTCTAGGGCCTATTTTGCTTCGACTCAGGCAGCAATTCGAGGGGTGGCTATCAATCTTGGACAAGGTTTGAATTGTGAAATTGTTCAAGTTGATAGAGATCCTTATGGTAGATGGATCTGGATGCAGGTAAAGATGGAGGGTAATTTGGTGAATTTGATCAATTATTATGCACCCGTTATGGATGACTCTGTGGCGCTCAAAAGTATTAATGATAGAGCAAGAACGGCGCTAGGCCCTATCATTTTAGGAGGAGATTTAAATTTTATTCAGGATCTGCAATTAGATACATCTAACAAGACTAAAAGGCAGATGAAACCTGGGACTAAGAAGTTGATAGATCTTATTAAACAGGATCATCAATTGGTGGATCCTTGGAGAAGGGCTCATGGTGCAGCAAAACAGTTTACTTATTACTCCAGCCAATTTAGGTCAGCTTCCCGTATTGATTTTTTTCTAGTATCACGCTCTCTGTGCTGCTCAAATACGGAGACCATGGCTAATTCTTTCTCAGACCATTCTTTAATAAAAATAGAAATTGATTTTGGATTGGGGGCTAGAGAGAAATCCAGGTGGCAGAAGGATCGATTTCTCTTAACCAACCAACAGTGGGTAGGGGATATGAAGGAATGGATTGGGGATTGTTTTGAAATTAACAGAGGAACAGCGAGTCTTTTTTCAGTTTGGGGGGCGTTTAAAGCAGCAATTGGAGGACAAATGATAGCTTTTATGGCTGCGCAAGTTAGGGAGCGTAAAGCTCGAATTGAAGAACTCCAGAAAGCAGGGGAGATGGCTTTGATAAATAAAAGGAGAGGCTGCTCTATCAGGGGTCAGGTAACCGGAGAGGAACTTAACAGGGCCAAACAGGAATTGAGGGAATTTTTCATGATGGAAGAGATATCCAGTACTAAAGCATATCAGCAAAAAACTTATAAAGAAAGCCAGATGGTAGGGTAATTACTGGCATGGTCAACTAGGGTTAAACAAGAAGCAGCAGTAATTAATGAAGTGCTAATTCCTGGAACCCAGATCTAGTTTCGGGACACAATAATATTTCTAAAATCTTTATGTATCATTATAAAGACCTTTACTCAACTGATTACCAGGTAGCTAATCATGCTATACAGTTTTATTTTGAAGATCTAGCTCTCCCTCAACTTTCAACAGGTCAAAAAGAGGCCTTAGTGGCCGACTTTTCGATAGAAGAAATTTCCAGGGCTTTAACTTCGATGCCTGGAGGTAAGGCTTGCGGGAATTATGGTTTGCCGACCAAATTTTATAAAGTTTTCTCGGCAGAATTACTTCCTTTTATGCTTGAGCTTTTTCACTTTGTTAGTGCAGGAGGGGAAATTCCAACAGCCTTTAAGGAATCATCAATAGTTAGCTTAGTTAAAAAGGGTAAAAATCCTAGGGAAGTTGCCTCTTATAGGCCAATTAGTCTCCTAAATGTAGATTATAAAATTTTGATGAAAATGTGTGCAAATCGATTTACATCCATGGCTCAGTATGCAATTCACAAGGATCAATCAGGCTTTATAGCAGGCAGATCAATGTCTTCAAATACAAGTTTTCTTAATCAAGCAATTGACTATTTTAATACTCATCGAACTCCTGCAATAATAATGATGGTTGACGCCGATAAGGCATTTGACCTTGTGAATTAGGGAACACTATTTTATGGTCTTGAAAAATTTGGTTTTCCAGATCGAATAATTAACATGCTTCGGAATATTTATCAAGGAGCCCAGGCCCAGATTAATATAAATTCTAAATCTATAGGTCTAATAGATATAAAACGTGGGACCTGACAGAGGTGTCCACTATCGCCTGTTTTGTTTACTTTCTTTATAGAGCCTTTAGCAGTAAAGATTAGGGAGAACTTGGATATAAAAACTCCTATAGGGGGGATGTCCAAAATTAAATTATTTGCTGATGATGTGATACTTTACCTTAAACCGGAAAAGCATAATGTTGATCAAATCTTGAAGGAGTCTGCTCAGTTTGAAGCAATTGGAGGATACAATATTAACCACAAAAAAACTGAAGTATTGGCACTTAACGTTTGTTATAATTTTCTTCCGGATATTTTGAAACAACAAGCATGCTCCCCTGAACCGATCCGCTATTTAGGAATCTATGTATCAAACCGATATGCGGATCTTTATAAGCTAAACTATGAAGCTACATTGAGTAAGATCAAAGATTTATTGGGTAAATGGGGCTTCCTCCCTCTTTCCTTGATAGGACGGGTTGCCCTGATCAAGATGTCAGTACTACCCTTATTAATTTTTCTTTTTTCCAATGTCCCGATTAAAGTGAGCACAGCATATTTTAGAGAATTGGATAAACTTTTTCGTTAGTTTATTTGGAATAAAAAATCTTCAAGAATAAAACTATCAATTTTGCAGCTAGATACAAATTGGGGGGGGTTGGCACTTCCCCATATTCAAACATATTATGAGGCAGCATTTATGGATATTCTAGTTGGTCTGCTTGATAATAGGGGGTCTTTGGATGGTTTTTTTATGAGGAAAATGGCTGATGCAGCAGGGACTCAGCTTCCGGTGTTTTTAAAAACAGCAAAATTGCCTAAAAAAGTAAGATATAAGATGCTACAAGAATTCTCTTCTAGACTTCGGTTGTTTTTTTTGCAAAAAGCAAAATCGACAGGATTTGAATATTTTGGGTTGTCAGAGGCTAGAAGTTTGGGCCTTTTTATTCATAGTAGTCATATTAAACTTTGGGAGTTAAAAGGTTTTAAAGAGTTAGGTCATTTTCTGTTAGGAGGCAGATGCATGACCTGGGAGGAGGTGCAGCCCAGATGTGGCACGCAGAATAGGCTCCTTTTTTTTAGTTTCCTTCAGGTTTGATCCTGGATAAATAAATATGCACCCTTAGGTAATACAGGCACCCCTTCAGTTCTTGCGTCCGTGTTCAGAATTAAACTGAGAGGCATAGGAAATTGGTATCGAGTTTTTCAAAATCAAGGGGTGCCTTTGATTGTTACTAATTTCTTAGAAAAAACAAAAAATGAATTGGCCTGCAATCTCTCAATTAGAGAATGGCAAGCGATTTCGCAGAATGGCAACAAGCTACTCAGGGCTGCCAACTTTAAAAGGATGGCTTTTCTGTCTCGATGGTCGGCTTATTATACACCACAGGCCCTCCATAAAATCTATCCGGATGTGGTAAATACCTGTTTTCGATGTCAGCAAGCCGGTGAGGGCGGTTGGCTACATATTGCCTGTACATGTCCTAGTTTGAGGCAGTTTTGGCTGGAATTATGTGCTGGGCTTAGCCGTACTATCGGAACCATTGTTCAACCAGAACCGGAGGCAGCATTATTTGGTTTATTAAAACAAAGATCAAATCAGGTGTTAACAAAAGGGGGTGAAATGTTTATATCAATTTCCTTCTTGGTGGCACGGTCATTGATCTTGCAGAATTGGAAAACAATCAAGACCCCAACTCTTATTGAATGGTATAAAAAAATGAAACGTGTGAGAACCTTTGAAGAAGCATATGCCAAAAGGGTGGGAGCGATTAAGAAATTTGAGTTAATCTGGAAACTTTTTGATCAAATGGAAGGACATCTTCAGGGATAATTTGGTGTTGAATAATTATTTGGATTATGTTTATGATCAATAAGAAGGTGCAGGGGTAAGGATCATTTCTTATTTTCTTTTATGAATCATACTCCCGGGTCATCAATGGTATTTTCATTTCCTTTTCTATGAGAATGGGAGTATATATCTGCACTTGCATTTGCACTTTACTTGATCGTCTAAATTATACTGTCAAATGATATTTTTTTTTACTTTAACTCTATTTTTTTGTGTGTGCATTTTTTAGTACTAGAGAAGGCTTGCACTTTAGTTTAGCTTCCTTTTCAGAGCATATATTTGTACTAGCACTGGCATTTTGTCTAATTGTTTAAATTATGCTGCTCAATGATATTCTCAGGGTTCTGAGTTTAACTGCTTCTGCACTTTAAGTACAAGAGAAGGATGAAGATGATTACTCCTCTATAATTTAAAATGATGTATTAATTATATCATAATATATATCGATGTTAAGGGATGCTGACTTTAATCTATGTTGTTTTATTCTGCTCAATAAAAACAAATAAAAAATAAAAAAAACTACTGAACGGATTTACACCATTTAAAAAAAGGTTGTTTTCTGAACCAAGCACTACCTTTTTGCAAAATTTGGGGTGATTCCGTTCAGCAGTTCGGGCTGTAGCCTGTCTCAAAATTTCCTATGGAAATTAATATGGGTAAACGCGTTTTGGGACCCCCCTTTTTTCTCAGCCCCCGCTTAATGAAACATCCCCAAACTTTCAGGATATGAGCCGACCTGGATAGACTTTTGTTTGGGAGAATTTGCCTAAGATTCGTCAAACGATGCCAAAGTTATTAGAAAATCAAAAAAATGCTTTTCCTATGGAAACTAGGTTCTAACTGGAACTACCTACTGGCGACCGCCAGTAGGTAATATATGTCTATTACACAGTTCCATGAAATTGCCTCCGAATTGTTGTTAGGTGGGTTTGCCGTCCGTGAGGATGGACTCACGTTACGCATTTCAAACAAAAACTCGCCGGGGGAAGGAGAAATCACGGGAACAAACGGGCACGTTCTTAATTCATAATCCATCATTTATTCAGCGACAGCAAGACGCGTTTCAGCTCACATGCCTTTATCAATTGCTGCAACATAAAACAAACATAGTCGGATATCATGCTTTTAAATCTATCCAATGGCGTTCCTAATACAGGTTGGCAGAGGGCAATGAGAGGACTGCGCCATCCAGGTAAAGGAGTAGTTTCTTTTCTGTAACTCCAGTTCTGTAGTAGGGGTATCTCTGTTATAGTCATAATCTAGTTCATAATCTAGTGAATAGTCCCGCCCATGTGCGCGGACCCCGGAGCAATAAAAAATAATCTCTAAAAGGTGACAAATCATGCAGACCTGCATACACCTTTAAGAGAGAATTTAATTTAAAGACAGATAATGCAGCCTATACCCACAGGCTACACTGTCCAGTACTTCAACTAGAATTCCACCAAAATCCACAAACAGCACTGCCTGTCCAGTTTTTCTCCCCATAGGAAAAAACCCTGCCTCTACCAGCAAAAGCCTCTGGAATGATAGAGAGGAAGGAGTGGACAGACAAGCCCCATAGGCTGCCATTATGTGGCTTGGAACAGGATACTGTGCCTTTAAGAAAACTTTCCAGTTTTCCAGAACTTTCCCCAGTATCCCAGAATGCCCAGCAGGTCCCATTTACTTTCAGTTCTTTTTTCCGGCTCCTGCTAGCAGGACCCTGGAGCATTGAGCTCTACCTTTTTCAAGGTTTTCATTGAGATTTTGGCAATTTTTGTCACTTTTTCTTGTGTTTAGTAGCTGGTACTGTCAACATGCCTGGCTTGTTCGACAAGTGCCCGGAATGTGGTCGAAAGAAGGCTAAAACTGACCCACACGAGGTGTGCATAGCTTGCCTTCCCCAGTCCCACGTGCCTGAAAGCTGTACCATCTGCCACTCGTTTTCAGCAAGAACCCTGAGGGACAGGATGAAGAGCAGGCTTCAAGCTCTGGAGGAGCGAAGACTGAAGGCACCAGGTGGGTCTGGAGGGGCTGATTTGGCCCATGCTGAGGCCTCTGGGGGGCTCCCCAGGGGCAGGAAGACCAGTAAGCGCTCCCGCTCCCCGTCGACGTCGAGGGCGTCGACGGCGACGTCGAGGAGGATGACCACCGTCTGTTCGCCGTCTCCCCAGGGCTCTGGGGAGAAGCGGCGTCGACGATCGCCGTCGAGGGACCTGAATAGGCCGCCGTCGACTACATCGGCGTCGTCGGCGACGACGCCGTCTTCGACTGCGTCCAGCGGTCGACGTCGAGAGAAGACCCGGCGTCGGCGTTCGGCGTCGAGGGATCGCAGCTCGCCGTCGATGAAGAGAAGGAGATCGACGTCGAGAAAGCGAAGATCGCCGTCGAGGCGAAGGTCGCCGTCGAGGCGAAGGTCGCCGTCGAGGCGAAGGTCGCCGTCGAGGCGGAGGTCGCCGTCGAGGCGGAGGTCGCCGTCGAGACATAAGTCGACGCCGAGGAGGAGATCGACGCCGAGAAGATCGCCGTCGAGGCACAGGTCGACGTCGAGGCACACGTCGACGTCGAGGAAGAGAGAGTCGCCGGGATCGGTGTACTCAGCGGTGTATACCCCGCCTCGGAGGTCTCCGTCGCCTCCTCCTCTCCCACCTCTGCCACCGCCTCCTCCTCCACCACCACCACCACCACCACCACCACCTCCACCACCGTCTCCACTTCCTCCACCGCCTCCTCCGCGGCCGCGGACTCTGTCTCCGCCACCCCGGCCTCTGCTGCTGCCAAGCACTCCTGCGGTGCCGCCGCCGGTCCCCCCGAGGTCGGTTTCCCTTCCACGGTACCCGACTCCGCCGCAAGGGACCCCGAAGCCACGACGCCCGCGGTCGCCTGGACCGGCGAGACCGGCGGACAGGCCTAGGCCGAAGAGGTCGCGCTCCCGCTCTCACAGGAGGCGACGATCGCGGAGCCGAGGGCGATCCTCGTCAGACTCTAGACGACGCCGCAGAAGGTATAGGTCCAGGTCGCGCTCCTCGGACAGGGACCTTTCCCCGACGCTGTCGGACTCCCCGGGGACTAGGGTGTCGCCGGTGGACGACTTGGTCTCGTTCCAGGAGGTGCTGTTGCGAGGGGCTGCGAAGCTGAATATCACGGTGACGGTTCCAACACCCACGACGTCCGTGATATTTGAGACGCTCCATAAAAGACACTTGTCTCGCCCCCTCCTGCCTCTCGTGCCTGGACTGGTGGAACCAGCTTTGGAACTGTTCCTCACTCCCGCAACAGCGAAGGCCGCTCCGTCCAGGCTCATGAAGAAATATAGGGCCCCGGAGTCGGATCCGTCATTCTTGAGAGGGGACCCGAAACCGGATTCGGTTATCGTGACGGCGGCGAGAAAACAACATGCGACCGCCCCGGCCTCCACGGTGCCACCGGACAAGGAAAGCCGCTGGCTGGACTCTGCGGGCAGGAAGGTGTGTGGTACCGCTGCCACCACGATGAAGGCGGCGAGTGCAGGGGCGTTGTTGGGCCGTTACGATTGGGCCCTGTGGGAATCCCTGCAGCAATATGCGGACCTCCTGCCACGAGACAAGAAGGAGGACTTCTTGGAGACGGTGCGCGAAGGCATGCTGGTTTCTAACCAAACGATCAGCGCAGCAGCGGATATATCGCTATTGGCCGCCCACGCCTACTGTCATGGCGTCCACCAGCGGCGCCATTCCTGGTTGCGCCTGACGTCCCTCAAGCCGGAGGCGCAGCAGAGAGTGGCCAACCTGCCCTTCTCGGGGGACACCCTGTTCGGGAAGCATGCGGACGATGAAATGGCCCGCATGAAGGCTGAAGCGGAAACCCTGACGGCCGTCGGGTTAGAGAAGGCCGAGAAAAAGAAACGACCGTTCCAGAGGAGGTTCGGGTCGTCGGGCCGAGGGCGTGGGCAGGGCTCGGGACAGCAGCAGCCACAACAGCAGCAGTTCCGCAAGCCCTTCCAGAAGCGCCAGAGGGGTAGAGGTGGCCAGCAGGCTACTACCACAAACAAGGGCCCGGCCGGGTCTCGGCCCTGAGCTGTTACTTCCCCCTCAACCGTTACCCACTCCAGTGGGGGGAAGCATTCGATTTTTTCCGGCAGAGTGGAGAAAAATTACTCAGGACAAGTGGGTGCTGAATATTGTTTGCAATGGATACAGTCTTCGGTTCATCAGCCCGCCTCCAGCGATTCCGCCGGTCAGCTCTCGCTTCCAGCTGAGGGAGCTCCAGGCGGAGGCAGACATCTTGTTGAGAAAAAAGGCGGTAGAAGAAGTACCTTTGTCTCAAAGGGGAAGAGGTCTGTACTCCCGGTTCTTCCTCGTTCGCAAGAAGGACAAGAACGAGTTCAGGCCCATTCTGGATTTGCGACAAGCAAACAAGTGGATTCGCAGAGAAAAGTTTCGCATGCTATCATTGCGACGGCGATCTTCGCTTTCTCGACGTCGATCTCCTTCTCTTCATCGACGGCGAGCTGCGATCCCTCGACGCCGAACGCCGACGCCGGGTCTTCTCTCGACGTCGACCGCTGGACGCAGTCGAAGACGGCGTCGTCGCCGACGACGCCGATGTAGTCGACGGCGGCCTATTCAGGTCCCTCGACGGCGATCGTCGACGCCGCTTCTCCCCAGAGCCCTGGGGAGACGGCGAACAGACGGTGGTCATCCTCCTCGACGTCGCCGTCGACGCCCTCGACGTCGACGGGGAGCGGGAGCGCTTACTGGTCTTCCTGCCCCTGGGGAGCCCCCCAGAGGCCTCAGCATGGGCCAAATCAGCCCCTCCAGACCCACCTGGTGCCTTCAGTCTTCGCTCCTCCAGAGCTTGAAGCCTGCTCTTCATCCTGTCCCTCAGGGTTCTTGCTGAAAACGAGTGGCAGATGGTACAGCTTTCAGGCACGTGGGACTGGGGAAGGCAAGCTATGCACACCTCGTGTGGGTCAGTTTTAGCCTTCTTTCGACCACATTCCGGGCACTTGTCGAACAAGCCAGGCATGTTGACAGTACCAGCTACTAAACACAAGAAAAAGTGACAAAAATTGCCAAAATCTCAATGAAAACCTTGAAAAAGGTAGAGCTCAATGCTCCAGGGTCCTGCTAGCAGGAGCCGGAAAAAAGAACTGAAAGTAAATGGGACCTGCTGGGCATTCTGGGATACTGGGGAAAGTTCTGGAAAACTGGAAAGTTTTCTTAAAGGCACAGTATCCTGTTCCAAGCCACATAATGGCAGCCTATGGGGCTTGTCTGTCCACTCCTTCCTCTCTATCATTCCAGAGGCTTTTGCTGGTAGAGGCAGGGTTTTTTCCTATGGGGAGAAAAACTGGACAGGCAGTGCTGTTTGTGGATTTTGGTGGAATTCTAGTTGAAGTACTGGACAGTGTAGCCTGTGGGTATAGGCTGCATTATCTGTCTTTAAATTAAATTCTCTCTTAAAGGTGTATGCAGGTCTGCATGATTTGTCACCTTTTAGAGATTATTTTTTATTGCTCCGGGGTCCGCGCACATGGGCGGGACTATTCACTAGATTATGAACTAGATTATGACTATACACAGAGATCCCCTACTACAGAAATACCATTTCTTGGCCGCCATTTTAGGTGTAAAATACATATATTCAACATTTCGCTATAGTGGCTGCTTTTTTTTTTTTAAACAACTTTATTGGGATTTTCAAGTGGGGGTACATCGTAGTACACATTACATTGAGCATTTTAGTTATACAGAGAGCTCAGGATACAATGCAGGCATTATACTACCGCTGTGCCCCATGTGGTGTTGTCATCGAAGCCTATCCAGAATATCACAATACAAATAAGGAGATAGTGGCTGCTTTATATATGTAAATCCACTTTATAGTACAATCAATATTCAACCTATAATAGGTAATTACAATCAAGCCAGTACAACATCATTCATTTAACCAAACTGGCCCAATATTTGAGTCCCCTAAAAACATCTTCCTCTGTATGAGCCACCCTCCGTAGCCCTTAAGAGCTGTTATTTTACAGTCATTCACTGTCCCTCGGGCACAAGCGATCAATCCCGCTGGCCTGAAGCAGCTAATTACCAAGTTGTTTCTATGATTTGTTAGAATCCAGATTCTCTAGTTGGCACCAGTGGGTACTAATGTCAAGCAGGGAACCTTTCTTCCAGTCAGGGTAAGGGGTTACACTCCTCTAATAACCCCTGATCACCCTCTAGGTAGCTTGGCGCGAGCAAACAAGGCGTTATCGTAGGCGTAATGGTTAAACAGTTGTGATCACATACATCAATTCAATGTTACCCTCACAAATGGACTCCACACTGGGTGTATCAAAAATAGACTTCTTTATATAAGCAGACTTAATCACAAGACCCAATAACGTGTAAAACGGGCCCACAATACTGTTTGGTCAAAGCGTTCTTGGTTTCAGTTCAATTCAGGTGTTCTGTGCGCTTCGTGCGCGTTGGCCGGTGCGTGCGGCAATAAGAGGCTTGTGAGCGGCTCACGAGCGTTTGGCAGGCACTCCGGGTGACACGCGCACCTCGCGGTGCGAAGGGGGCACAGTACCTTAGTCTTTGTTGAAGTTCGTCAGGGACAGCACAATAATCCTCAGCACGTGCGTGCAGCGCACGGTCCTCTCAATCGCGGTGCGAGCTACGGCTCGAAGGGGGCCTCAGTCGCGGTGCTCAGGGGGACGGTGCAGACGTACGATGCGCTGGCTCTTAGTTGCGACGTTCGAGCCGGACCTTTGAGGACGGCGCCTCTGTTCTCAGCACACTGCGTAGCCGGCAGCACGCTCCGAAGGGGAGCCGCGTACCGGTCACTACGAACCACAGCCTGCCCTCAGCACGGGTAGGGGGCACACAGAGCGGGACGACACAGAGGGGCAAATCAGGTGTCACGAAGTCCTTCCTTTGCGTTGCGATCTACGGCTCAGGGGCCTTAGTCACGGTGCTCGGGCCGGGCACAGGCTTGCGACAGTACGCGCCGAGTTTGGATGGCACACACTGTTTCTCGGCGGCAGCTTGGCAGGGAGAACAGCGGTTCTCAAAGGATGTGAAGTCCACTGGTCCTGGGACTTCGTTCAGGGGGCAAGCTCAGCACAAGCCCTTGGAGACCTTAAACAGCACAAGTTGAAGCAAAGTTTCTCAGCAGTCTTTCTCCTCTCCTTCAGCAGCAGGGCAACCACTGCAGGCCAATCCCCCAGGTCAGGGACAGTACTCCTCCTACAGTTTCCTTGGTTCCTTCTCCTCAGGCAGAGGTTCGTCTTGTAGCAGGATCTAATTTCTTAGGAGCAGGGCTCCTTCATTTATACCATAATTCTTTTGTTCTCTCAGGCCAGGGGGGCCCTTGCCTAGCTCATTCCAGTTCTGGAGCACTTTGTTTACGCGATGCAGGCCCTTTCATTCAAGGTGCAGGGCAGAGTCATCAGACGCTCCACAGGGGGCGGAGCCGGCATCGTGGGGGCAGAGCACGGCTCTATTCAAAGCTCAGGGGCACTCCTCCCACCCATCTACCTGGCGATCGTCCTATTCTTTACTGGCCTACCTGACCCCGCCCATCTGGGTGCTTCCAGTCCTGTCACTCACGCAGCCAGACAGCAGATACACATCGCGCAGAGGCGGCTGAAATGGTTTAGGCAAGCAAAGGCCAGCTTTCTAAAAGCGGCATTTGCAAACGCGGAATATCAAAATAAATCTTACGAGAAGGTATACATTATTATTCTGAGTTCAGGCATACTAAACTCGATCTTCTACCATGTTCCCTGGGCCTGTTAGGATCATAGGATGTAACAATCTTAACCGCCCATTCTGGCCTATGAGAACAGGGTAGCCTTACATAGTGAAAACGAATATGGCTGTAATTCACTATGAGGACATGCCACACATCAGGGCTTGTCCTACCTTATGCTTACAACGCACCCTGCCCTTGGGCCTACCATAGGGGTGACTGATATGAAGTTAAGGGAAGGTTTAGCGACTGGCAAGTGGGGGCACTTGCGCAGTCAGCGCGACAGTACCAGACTGCACGCGGGTTCTGCGGTGGCAGACCCTAGACACATCTTACTGGGCCGCGTCTGTGGGTGGCACAACTAGTGCTGCAAGCCCACCAGCAGCATTCGTACTTACAAGCCCTGGCACTCCGGGTGCACTTTACTAGGGGCTGATAGTAAACCGAATAAGCCAATCATGGGATGCAACCATCATCTACAATTTACATAGGGAGCACTTGCACTGTGGCACTGGTTGGCAGTGGCACAGTGCTCTGAGCGGCCAACACCATAAAAACACATGAGGCACAGTGACAAAAAGAGGAAGGGAGACTCACGCCAAGGTGCCAGGTCTAACACGTGTCCCCTCCAGCTGAAAAGTGGGGAGAACTACCCTACCCCAGGGAGTTCCTCATCACTAAGGCGGAAAAATCTGGACAGACCGTCAGCATTGGCGTGATCTGTACCAGGGCGATGTTCCACCGTGAAACCCATACCCTGTAGGGAAATGGACCACCTCAACAGCTTTGGATTCTCACCCCTCATATGCATCAACCATCTGAGGGGCCTGTGGTGTGTCTGAACCAGGAAGTGAGACCGAAACAGGTAGGGTCTTAGCTTCTTCAGCGCCCAGACCACAGCAAATGCCTCCCGCTCAATAGCACTCCATCTCTGTTCCCGTGGTAGTAACCTTCTGCTAATAAAGGCTACAGGTTGATCTAGGCCCTCCTCATTAATCTGTGAAAGAACAGCCCCCACACCATGCTCTGAAGCGTCTGTCTGAACGATAAAATCTTTGGAGAAGTTGGGAGCCAAAAGCACGGGCGCCGTGCACATAGCAGCTTTCAGGGCCTCAAAAGATTTCTGACATGTGTCAGTCCAAATCACTTTTCTGGGCTGCTTCTTAGAAGTCAGCGCTGTCAAGGGGGCAACAATGTTGCCATACCCCTTGACAAACCTCCTGTAGTACCCGGTGAGACCTAGGAAGGCTCTCACCTCCGTCTGGGTTTTGGGCGACTCCCAATTCAGGATGGTTTCTATCTTGGGCTGAAGGGGTGCCACCTGGCCACTCCCAACTTGGTGTCCCAAGTACACCACTGAACCCTGCCCGATCTGGCACTTACTCGCCTTGATCGTGAGGCCTGCCTTGCGCAGTGCCAACAACACTTCCCAGAGGTGGCGCAGGTGTTCCTCCCACGTGGAGCTGAACATCGCGATGTCATCTAGGTAGGCGGCACTGAACGAATCCAGCCCAACCAACACCTGGTTGACCAACCTCTGGAAGGTGGCAGGGGCATTCTTCATCCCAAAGGGCATAACCCGGAACTGGTAATATCCATCAGGGGTGGAAAATGCGGACCTCTCTTTGGCCCCATCGGTCAAGGCGATCTGCCAGTACCCAGACGTTAAATCAAACGTGCTGAGGTAGTTGGCAGCCCCTAGCCGATCTATGAGCTCATCAGCTCTGGGGATGGGGTGAGCGTCAGTCCTAGTGACTGAATTGAGTCCTCTGTAGACCACACAGAACCGGAGTTCGGGTGTGGCTCCCGGCGCTGCAGCCTTTGGGACCAAGACCACTGGGCTGGCCCAAGGACTGCTGGAGGACTCAATTACCCCGAGTGCAAACATCTTGGAGACCTCCTCCTTAATGCAGGCCCTCACCCTGTCAGTCACCCTGTAGGCCTTGTGCCTCACAGGTGGACTATCCCCGGTGTCCACATCATGGACGCACCAATCAGTGACACTGGGAACCAGGGAAAACAGGTCAGAAAATTGTCCCAGCAACTGGCGACAATCATTCTGTTGCTCTGGGGTCAGGGCGGAATAGAGGACGACACCGTCCACTGACCCCTCTTGCTCCTGGACTGACAGGAGGTCAGGAAGAGGCTCGGTCTCCTCCTCCATCCCAGCATCTGTTGCCAAGTGCATGCCCACTTGGGACCTCTCCAAGTGGGGCTTGAGGCGGTTGACATGTAGGACCCTTAAGGGGTTCCTAGGAGACTTCAGGGCCACCACGTAAGTAACAGGACTCTTGCGCTCCACAACCTCAAAGGGACCGGTCCACTTATCCTGGAGCGCACATGGCTCCACGGGGGCCAAGACCCACACCTTCTGTCCAGGCTGAAGCTCTACCAGAGTGGTGTTCTGGTCGTACCACCTCTAAATCTCCTCCGGGCTGGCTTCCAGATTTGCCTCAGCAAGTTGCCTGAATCGCCGAGTCTGATTCCTGAAGGCCAGCATGTAACTATATACATTCTGGGGAGGCTTTCTGGGAGGTTGCTCCCAGCCTTCCTTGACCAGACTTAGAGGTCCTCGCACTGGGTGGCCGTATAGAAGCTCAAAGGGACTGAACCCCAGAGACTTTTGTGGCACCTCACGGTAAGCAAAGAGAAGGCATGGTAAGAGGACGTCCCACTTGCGCCTCATGGGTCCTTCTAGGCCCATTATCATGCCCTTGAGGGTTCGGTTGAATCTCTCAACCAACCCGTTTCCTTGGGGGTGGTAAGGTATGGTGAACTTGTAGGTTACACCACACTCTTGCCAAAGGGATTTCATGTACTTGGACATGAAATTGTTACCCCGGTCAGACACCACCTCTAGAGGGAATCCCACTCGGGAGAAAATTCCCATCAGTGCTCGTCCCACCACGGGGGCCGTCACTGTCCTCAGAGGGATGGCTTCTGGGTACCGGGTGGCATGGTCCACCAGGACCAGGATGAACCTATTGCCCATCGCTGTCCTGGGGTCCAGTGGCCCTACAATGTCAATCCCCACTCACTGGAATGGGGTACCGACCACAGGGAATGGCTGGAGTGGAGCCTTCTGCTTCCTTCCACTCTTTCCACTTGCCTGGCAAGTCTGACAAGTCCTGCAGTGAGTGTCTGAACTCCTGCGCATTTGAGGCCAATAAAAGTGGGTGACAAGCCTCTCAAAGGTCTTGTCCTGCCCCAAATGCCCTGCCAATGGCACATCGTGAGCCAGCCCCAGTAGGAAGGCTCTGAATTCCTGGGGTACCACCAGCGCACGGGCTGACCCAGGCTCAGCAACCTTAGGCTCTGTATACAGGAGGTCGTTCTCCCAGTAAATGAAATGTGATCCAGACTGATCACCTGCGGCCTGGTCTGCAGCCTGCTGCCGCATACCCACAAGAGAAGGGCACTCCTTCTGCGACTTACAAAAGTCCTCCCTGGAGGGACCTCCTTCCTGCTGCCAATGGGTCAGCTCAGGCAGGTCTCCCAGTTCAGCTATCTGCTCCCCGGTAGGCTCCAGGGCATCCCCCTCAAGGTCTGCTTCCTCCTGGGCCGTGGGAACTTCAGGGGCCGGTTTCCCGCGCCCCCTGCTCCTTCTCTTTAAGGCCGGTCCCTGGGCCTCCCTCTCAGGCTCCAGGACCTCTTGAGCACCTTTACTTGCTGCCATGGATCGTGTGGCGACACACGCCCTATCCAGCATACCCAACATCTCCAGGTGAGCACTCCGCTCCACCTTAGCCCAAGGTGAGCTCTCCAAATCGTTCCCTAACAGACAGTCTACAGGCATGGCGGGCCTCACAGCTACCTGAAGAGTACCAGAGACCCCCCCCCCCCACACTCAAAGGGAACCTGAGCCACTGGGCAGTGACTCTCTGTGTTGTCAGCGGCAACAACTGGATAGAATACTCCTGGGACAACCTGCTCTTGAGACACCAGGTGACACTTGACAGCTGTCACACTGGCTCCTGTGTCTCTCAAAGCTTCCACCCTATGGCCATTTATGGTCACCCACTGCCTGTACTTCTTAGTGTTCTCAGGCAGCTGGGTTTGGGGGACCACTTCACGGTCTCCTAATGAGACAAGGGACATCTCTGTGGGACCCCACCCACCTTGGACACCCATTTCCTCCCCCAGGGCTACACTAGTCACCTGCCGGGGAGTAGCACCAGTGGGTGCTGGTTTACCAAACGAAGGACATTTCATATCAGAGGCATAATGCCCCATGTTACCACACTTGTAACATTTGACGGGCCCCTTCTGAACAGGAGGACCTGTCGGGGCCCCGGACGGTTTCTGGGGAGGGGGAGGCTGAGAACCTTTCCCTTGGTTCCCTTGGGGATTACTTTGGGGCCTTTTTGGGAACTCCCTCCGGTTACCCTTGTCCCCCCAACTCTTCTGCTGGGGACCCTGCCCACCTTTGGCGGAATCTCCCACGTGACCCTTGTGGACCCTGGTACTGACCCAGTGGTCCGCCTCCTCAGCAAGCTTCCTAGTGTTAGTCAGCCTGCTATCAATCAGGTGTTGGCGTAGCTCAGGAAAACAATTACTGGACAAGTGCTCCCATGCCATTAAATCAAGAAGCCCTTGAAAATCATTAACTTTGCTACCCTTCACCCAACCCTCCAGTGCTCTGCAAAAAAAAGTCACATACTCAACATACGTACTGTTTTGGATCTTGGTGCAAACCCTGAACCTTTGCCTATACAACTCAGGGGTCAACCCATACCTAGACATCAAAGCAGCTTTCATATGGGGATAGGAATTATGATCATCTGAGGGCAAATCTAGCAGTGTATCCCGCCCCTCACTAAGGAACCGTCCCCACAACCCCGCTCCCCAATCTTTCTCAGGGACTCGGTTGGAAGATATGGCTACCTCATAGGCCTTGAACTACTGCCCTATGTCATCATTTTTAAAAAATTCCTTAACCAAATCCTTGAGTATGGACACCCTTGCTTCTGCCTGCACTGACGGTGTGCTGCCACCAGAGGGAGTAGACTCTAAACTTTTAGCTTTCAGATCTAATTCCCTCAATTTCATTTCATGCTCCATTTGGATTCTTCTCTCTTCTAGAGCCAGCTTTTTACTTTCTAGCTCCAGTTGCCCATTCAATTTTAGTTTTGCCATCTCCATTTCATGAGCTCTGGTTTCCTTCCTGTCGGCCAACTCCTCTGGCGACAGGCCTCTTCCAAAACTCTGGACACTTTCTGCTGGTTCAACAATTACCACATCTCCTGGGGCCCTTGACTCAATCCAGGCCCTCAGCGCCTTGAGTAAATCGGTCTTGAGCTTACATCCAACAGTGGGGACCTTGAATCTCCTGCAGAAGCCTCTCAGCTGGTTCTTGGTGTAGGTCTCTAGTCTCTCTTCTTCCCATTCAATACCTTCAATGTCAGAGACTACAGATTCTGCTCTCTCCACCACAACTGAACCAGGCATGATTTCTTTAACAATTGGCGATTACCAGCAAAAAGAAACAAGCATTTGCAATGCAATCGGTCTCGCCTTTGGGACCGTATATGTATTTAGCTACGCAGCACATTAGCCTGGGTGCTGAAACTGTTATTTTCTGTGCGATTGTGTCCTCGCCAGTTGGCATTGCCTTTCAATGTCTCTGCATCAATCACCACACCTTAATTGTCACGTTAAACTTTAAGCATAGCACCCTCTCTAATCAGAGGCTGAGTATTTAATCGTTGAGACACAACCTAATTCATTTAATTTCATTGAAAACTTTATTTCGGTCAAAGACCATAAAAGTAGCAGAAAATATAAAAATACTTCACATCACTCATAAACCAATTCACAGCAGCAATTCAAACAACATTATTTACAAAGTTCAATAATCGGATCCCAAAACACTGATATCTCCCACAAACCACTACTAAATCACTATGTGAGATTAGCGGCAACCCATGCATTGCATTTCTGTTCTAGGTTTCAGCACATACATACACACACAACTGCACATTGATTGTTTTTGCTGTCCACTCCGAAACCTGGTATCACACCCACTGGTGAAAAGGCGATAGACAGAGCGATTGCACAAGCAGTGCACATGTTCACCGAAGCATGCAATAGTAATGCATGCGTTTCCCTGTTTGGAAGAATTGTGAAAGTGAATGGAAGCATTGTTCGGAAATAGTCAATGGTACCTATGTGTCAGAACTGTGTTGACAGTACAATCAGCGTGTTTATTGTGCCTGTTTTATTAAACATAACTCTACCAGGAAGGTGTCAGCGCACTGTACAGAGAACCACTCGGGAGATGCTTGCACAGTAACAATGGCAGCAGAGATGCAGTCGCTCCCTTGCAATGAGGGGCAGTGGCAGCGATCTGGCACCTTGAGTGACTACTCAATCGTAACCATTGCAGGGCGAGGCAACTTACCCCATGGAGTGTGCGTGTGCAAAAAAAAATCTAAATCGCAATTATGATTGCCATCATCGTTATCTGTGTCATTATTATTACCATTGTTGTAATTATTGTGGCGGATTTTGGGGAGGGCACTCGGGACAGCACGCTCGGGTATGCATGTTTGTCCTGCTTCTATAACAAAGCGCCGACTTAGCAGCGCTATACAAGAAAGGGGGCATTCATCATTTTGCAGACTGTGGAATGGGCGGGGATGGATGGTGGGTCTCAGCAGCCGATCAGCTCACTTACGTCGCATGTCCTTTAATTAAAAGTACTGTGAGAAACTGCATGAAGTGGGCTGTCCGTTCATAAAAACACAGCTTAATTTGTGCCGGTGGTTAGGTGCATGCACTGACGTTTGGTGACCCGCACTTATTTTTAACCCTCAGATTTTGACCCAGAACAAGATTGAGAAAGGAAGCAAAGGGGGAAAGAAGGAGGAAGAGAAATATTGGAGAAAGGGAGAAAGCAGGGATGAAAAAGAACCAGCAGTGAGTAAGATAGAGAGACAGGAAGGGCAGGTGGAAGAAAGAGCCCTGAGATGGGATTAAGACAGGCTGTCTCGGTGTTAGTGAATGCGGACATTCAGCAGAACCAGTGCCAGGCTCCTGAGAGCGTCTCCGGGCCCCTGCGTTTATAGTTTTAACAGATTATGCTTTGCATAAAATGCGGAGCAGCAACTGAGGGGGCCAGGAGCCACGCCCTCCCTCCCCTGTCTCTAAGGCCACAGCCTGGCTGCCACTGCTCGGGTACAAGGGGAGGTTTACACGCTGCTCCCAATGGAAGAGATGCTCCAGGCCCTTTAAAACCCTCCGGTCCCTTTAAACACAGACTTCCCCTGGGAGTGGGTTTAGTTCATGGCCTGGGCGGTGTAGAAATGATGTAGGTCCAAGCGTGCAACAACCCCATTCAAAGATGGCAGAGGATGAGGTGTGTGCATTGACAGTGGCCATCGGTGAATGGGTATGTTAAGATATTACAAATGCATATCTTGGTGCCAGTTGCTCATTCACAGGCAGCCAATTTTAAATGGGTAAAACCCCATGTTAAGATGGATGTCTGACTGTAGTACACCAGGCAAAAAAATGAAAACAGTTGTAGAGGGTCATGGGAGCAAGGAAGGGATGGTTGGAGCAGCAAAAGCAACAAAAAAAAACTAGGACAGGGAATGGCGTTATGGGAGTTAAGCATAGGGGGCAGCAAAATGTGGAGTGAACAAGAAAACACAAGCACTCCCTTGAACTGCATACATTAAATTAAAAACATATATTTTTCGCTGAATGCAAGCAATGTAAGTAATAAAGGACACAAGTGAACCAATCGTAGCACGAAGACCAAAATGCTTTTAAGTATTACGAGAGGGGAAGTAAGTAATCAAATCAAAAGAAGACAACTGAATTAATCAAAGCACCCAAGAGAAAGGTGGCGAGTGATGTGTTTTTAAAAAGGATGCCCATTAATAGTAAAAGTGTGCAGGCATTGAACTGATTTCAAATCCTAGGTTTTTTTTAAGTGGAGATTAAGGAACTGGCTACATATCGTACCAAGATGAACAGAGGCGGCACAGGTGAGCTCTGTATGTGCTCTGCCTGGGGAATGGCCCCATGATAAACGGAGACTCACCGACAGTGTAGACAAACAGATGGGGAGACGACTGCTTTCCAGCAAAAGTGAACGTGAGCCGCAGCACTTTAAATCTCCTCCGCACAGTCAAAAGTACTTTTTCAAGACTGTTCAGTGTAGTCTCTCTAGTACTTGACTCTCTATTCTCAGCCAACACCTGTCAGCACAGCCCCTCAGCAAACTGCACTTCTGACTCAAGAGATCCCACTCAGTAGGAGTGATGTAGGGATGGTACACTGGCGAGGTAAGGCAGAGAGATGGGACTTGAAATCTTGTTACTGCTGAGCTCCCTCCCCTTCCCACCTCAGGGAAATGAATTAAATGATCTTACAATGGAGGAAGGCAAGAGATGTCTGGAAATCATTGTGATGCTGATCCTTAAACTGACAGTGAAGCAGAGGTTCAATCTGACACACGTTGTGCAATGAAAGAGTCAAGTGTACCTTCCCATCCAAGGACTTCCGACCCTGCGCTAAATTAAATACCTCATGGCTAAAAATCACACCATATTTATCAGATCTTTTCAATGCAAATTACTGGCCCTGCTCTCAGAGATTCATACTGACCACAAGAGATTGTTTTCAATGGTTACTTATTGGATAGGTAGAATAGAGTTTGTAAAATTGTTGAAATTAATATACCTCTGGGTTTTCTATATCTCTTTCAGGCCTACATAATTAAAACGGAGCCCGGTTTCTTTGACATGCTATATAATTATGTGTATTGCTTTATATGAAAATATATGCACCCCAGTGAGCCACTTTACCTACTGCAATTCAACAAGTCACATGCACGTTTAGCTTTACTACACTTTGATCTGTATTATTATGGAGTCCGAAGGTGGTAACTGAGTGGTCTAAAACCAAATGAAACAAATATATCCTAATATGGAGAAAGCAGTTCTTGGTACACCTCTATACGATGTTATTTGGTTGAGAAAAGGCCCATGACCACCTAATCCCACAGTACCCCTCTGTGTACTGCTCTATTTAGTCTGGGACAAAATAACACTGAAACAAACTAAGCTCAAGTACTTTTCTGTGTGTGTGTATATATATATATATATATATATATATATATATATATATATATATATATATATATACATACACATATACACACACATACACACACACATACTGATTCACTGTAACCCTATACCACATATTTCAATATGTACTGTTTGACCCATGGCGATAATATGGGGGTAGTGCGATTTTTTTATATGTCCAGAAATGGCACTGTCAAGTATTTTTGTGTCTGCAAGATGGACTTTAAGACTAGCCAAATCTGAACATCTCTATTATGTCTAACTTCGGAATTGGAAGATGCATCTGACAATAAGTGAGTCAGCCATTAGAGAGAGGACACTTTTTGAGAGAACACTGTTCTCCACCACGCCTGAAAGATGGATAACCTTCAAACTGCATGCATACCTTGAAGTCCATAGCTCCTGCCAGACGGCTCCGTATGACGAAACGGGAGTCAACTTTGTCGCGAGGGATTACACCTAAAAAAAAAACCTGGGAGACACTATGGCTTGGTTCGCAAAAGTGCTCTTTTGTGTGAAGAATGAATAGGTTCATTATAAGATACTCTGTGACTGGTATTACACCATGGCTATGTTACATTCTATCATTCCAAGTTTTATCACCCGCCCACTTCCCCCCTGCCCACAATTGCAGGAGATAATGCAATCAGATAGTGATATATTGTAGGGCTAGTGAAGGTTGTCTCAGACTCTGTACATTCTGAAGGAAAGTATTACGGGCAACTAGGCAGATGGCGGTACAACCCCTGGCCAAAGATCAATGAGTGGTGCTTCTGGGGTTGCAACCATTGGCCTGAAACAAACAGGTGGACAGGGCAATAATCTGGCGATCCCTGAGTGTGCGAAACGGACTACTATTGCTCAGTGTAAGAAAAGAAACACGTTCCCTCGCTTACTGGCATATCGGATTGTGACATATATTGCCCATAGAAAGACTGACAGTAAATATTCAGGAAGTACATTAGAAATCTGACACAACCTGGAACACCTTGCTGGAATATTTGGCAATTTGCACAGGCACCCAGTGTGAACCCTGGGCCTGCTTTGCACTATGCCCATTATTTGAACGATACTTCAGGGGAAAGGATCCACGTCATTCTAGCAGGGGACTAATTGTCGGATTCTTAACTTAGAAGCTGTGGTATGGTGGTGGATTGGATGGTACATTGTGGTATAGAATTACAGGGGGGTCCCATCGGAGGGAAGGGCGTGAAATTGTTGCTTAACGAGGGTAAATCACAGAGTGGCACTATAAAATTCATATTGAGTGTCAGGAGAAAGGCAAACACTGCTTGCATGTGTAGGTCTTAAAATTAAAATTCTCTAACATGTTATGGTTTAACTATAGATAAGATGAATCGCAGAACTAGAAAGCAGAAGTGCCAACAGGACTATTAATTTACAAACCCCTTGTCTGATTAACTCGTACAAGAAACTGCAATGGCAAAGATACAAGTCTGCTTACATAAACTCGGATCTCAGAAGGCTCTGGTAGTTCATGCTGCTACAATTATTGGACTGAAAATTCAATGTAAATCAAAGTAAGTGTAAATCATAACATGATTTGCTGAATGTGAGGCGAATCCTGCGAGATTCTTACTCATAACTTACTCACGTTGTAAGTAATACTTGCAAATAGAAGGTCTGAATAATTGAGAAGGCTTTTTATTTCATGCTTGGAGGGGCAGGTCTAACATTTTGTGGCTAAAGGTTGTAAAACTTAAGCAGGTCACACACAAACACGCAATTAGTACAGGAAATGTATTTAGGTGCAAATACCTCTGGGGGATAACACTGATTTTCCATATTTAGGCTTGTGTTAATTGATTTAAATAAAAGCATTATATAGAGGATTTAAAATTGCCTGCAGCTGCGATAAACAATTCGTTTCGCAGGTTTATTTAGCGCGAACTTGACCGCAAGTGCTTTACATGAGCACCGGTTACGTTACACAAGAACGTTCATTATTTAAAATGTGTTTTTGTTAGGCACTGGGAGATTAAGTGATTTTCCCAAAAGCACAGGATGGGGACGAGTCTCGAACCTTGGTTTCCAGCACCAAAGTCAGCAGCTCTATCCGTGAGACCACTTCCTCGTCTTTCTATATTTAGAACGAGTAAAGTGAGTAGTGTTAAATGTATAACTGACTCAAAACGGTCCATAGACGAAGAGCCACACGAATGAAGGGAGAAGAGATCATTAATTACTATAAAAACAGTTGAAGTCGTTGTTTGCGGGGACACTAGAGAAACGAGGGCCGGCAGCTCGTTAATGCAGGACTGGTGCAGGTCTCCACCTCCGAGCCATAATGAGGGTTAAGAGGACGGGTGTAGTGTAGCATGGTGGATGGCACGGCCCGCTGGGTCAGGACATGGGTGAGATAGAAAGATGTAGTAAGAGGGAGGCAGAATTTGAGAATATTGAGACGAAACACACAAACTAGTAATCCGATTGAGACACCACACCTGAACACCGTGACTCTTAACGAGATGCATATTGAGAGTCGGCGGGTTAGAGAACACTTTCCCAACCCTGCACGGTGCAGAGGATGTTACTTTGCCCCTCCCATGTCAAGTTGGTAATCGACGGCTTCACAATCTCCCAATGCTCGCAGGAGAAATCGGCCTGAACCCGCGGGCTTCCACTCTTAGATGTCCTTTTGGCAGAAGAGACTTAGGCATCTGCAATGTTGCCGCATGACGGACCAGCAGCCCCACAACACTCCGCAACAACACCGGAGCTAGCAGCAAGTGTAGTAACGATAGAAGCCCAACTATCCGAAGAAAAAGGATGAAACGGGACGAACCCACAAAATGAGCACTCACGGCAATAACAAGCACAGCATACAGACATCAAAACACAAACGTCTGTATTGCGCGTGCGTTGTGCACATTGCCATGCTTTGGTCAGGCAAAATTTCCGTGACACCAAAAAAAGAGTGCGATCACCCAGCCAATCCCACAACAAACAAGCATTTCTTAATGCAATAGGACTCGTACTTACGCGAGACCTATTGCATAGGAAATGGGAGGGTGGAAGTCCAGGACTGCACAAACGGGAGTGGGAAGGTGGGGGGGGGGGGGGGGCGGGGGCCGAAATGTCACGGACTGCAGAGGGGGCGGGGAGGGTGATACAGGGCCAAAAATAGTTGTTGAGTAAAGGGGCCAATAGCCAGGGAAGGATATAAATGAGAACATGGCCGTGAGGAGGAGGGACTAACAAGGCAAAAACGAATCAAAATGCAGCATTTATTATTGTAGCCAATCAAAAATATGGCTGGAAAGTGTCCCCCACTATAGTGTATACTGCATGTCTCGCAAAGCGAGCAGCGCATGTGCTGCTACTCTAGTCGAGCCCTAAAAAAGGTATGTGTGTGGCTACGTTATGGGTCTGAACTCATTACGTGGTGTTTCACAAAAAATTGCTGTACATAAATCACAAATGTAAATTCAGACTCCTCACCGCTGACCACCAATGTTAGAATCCAGATTCTCTAGTTGGCACCAGTGGGTACTAATGTCAAGCAGGGAACCTTTCTTCCAGTCAGGGTAAGGGGTTACACTCCTCTAATAACCCCTGCTCACCCTCTAGGGAGCTTGGCGCGAGCAGAAAAGGCGTTATCGTAGGCGTAATGGTTAAACAGTTGTGATCACATACATCAATTCAATGTTACCCCCACAAATGGACTCTACACTGGGTGTATCAAAAATAGACTTCTTTATATAAGCAGACTTAATCACAAGACCCAATAACGTGTAAAACGGGCCCACAATACTGTTTGGTCAAAGCGTTCTTGGTTTCAGTTCAATTCAGGTGTTCTGTGCGCTTCGTGCGCGTTGGCCGGTGCGTGCGGCAATAAGAGGCTTGTGAGCGGCTCACGAGCGTTTGGCAGGCACTCCGGGTGACACGCGCACCTCGCGGTGCGAAGGGGGCACAGTACCTTAGTTTTGTTGAAGTTCGTCAGGGACGGCACAATAATCCTCAGCGCGTGCGTGCAGCGCACGGTCCTCTCAATCGCGGTGCGAGCTACGGCTCGAAGGGGGCCTCAGTCGCGGTGCTCAGGGGGACGGTGCAGATGTACGATGCGCTGGCTCTTAGTTGCGGCGTTCGAGCCGGACCTTTGAGGATGGCGCCTCTGTTCTCAGCACACTGCGTAGCCGGCAGCACGCTCCGAAGGGGAGCCGCGTACCGGTCACTCTACGAACCACAGCCTGCCCTCAGCACGGGTAGCGGGCACACAGAGCGGCACGACACAGAGGGGCAAATCAGGTGTCACGAAGTCCTTCCTTTGCGTTGCGAGCTACGGCTCAGGGGCCTTAGTCACGGTGCTCGGGCCGGTCAGGGGGCACAGGCTTGCGACAGTACGCGCCGAGTTTGGATGGCGCGCACTGTTTCTCGGCGTCAGCTTGGCAGGGAGAACGGCGGTTCTCAAAGGATGTGAAGTCCACTGGTCCTGGGACTTCGTTCAGGGGGCAAGCTCAGCACAAGCCCTTGGAGACCTTAAACAGCACAAGTTGAAGCAAAGTTTCTCAGCAGTCTTTCTCCTCTCCTTCAGCAGCAGGGCAACCACTGCAGGCCAATCCCCCAGGTCAGGGACAGTACTCCTCCTACAGTTTCCTTGGTTCCTTCTCTTCAGGCAGAGGTTCGTCTTGTAGCAGGATCTAATTTCTTAGGAGCAGGGCTCCTTCATTTATACCATAATTATTTTGTTCTCTCAGGCCAGGGGGGCCCTTGCCTAGCTCATTCCAGTTCTGGAGCACTTTGTTTACGCGATGCAGGCCCTTTCATTCAAGGTGCAGGGCAGAGTCATCAGACGCTCCACAGGGGGCGGAGCCGGCATCGTGGGGGCAGAGCACGGTCCTATTCAAAGCTCAGGGGCACTCCTCCCACCCATCTACCTGGCGATCGTCCTATTCTTTACTGGCCTACCTGACCCCGCCCATCTGGGTGCTTCCAGTCCTGTCACTCACGCAGCCAGACAGCAGATACACATCGCGCAGAGGCGGCTGAAATGGTTTAGGCAAGCAAAGGCCAGCTTTCTAAAAGCGGCATTTGCAAACGCGGAATATTAAAATAAACCTTACGAGAAGGTGTACATTAGTATTCTGAGTTCAGGCATACTAAACTCGATCTCCTACCATGTTCCCTGGGCCTGTTAGGATCATAGGATGTAACAATCTTAACAGCCCATTCTGGCCTATGAGAACAGGGTAGCCTTACATAGTGAAAACGAATATGGCTGTAATTCACTATGAGAACATGCCACACATCAGGGCTTATCCTACCTTATGCTTACAACGCACCCTGCCCTTGGGCCTACCATAGGGGTGACTGATATGAAGTTAAGGGAAGGTTTAGCGACTGGCAAGTGGGGGCACTTGCGCAGTCAGCGCGACAGTACCAGACTGCACGCGGGTTCTGCGGTGGCAGACCCTAGACACATCTTACTGGGCCGCGTCTGTGGGTGGCACAACCAGTGCTGCAAGCCCACCAGCAGCATTCGTACTTACAAGCCCTGGCACTCCGGGTGCACTTTACTAGGGGCTGATAGTAAACCGAATAAGCCAATCATGGGATCCAACCATCATCTACAATTTACATAGGGAGCACTTGCACTGTGGCACTGGTTGGCAGTGGCACAGTGCTCTGAGCGGCCAACACCATAAAAACACATGAGGCACAGTGACAAAAAGAGGAAGGGAGACTCATGCCAAGGTGCCAGGTCTAACATTTATCTTGCTGTCGATGAATAAATGATAGATTATGAATTAAGAACATGCCTGAGTTTTCATTTGATATATATATATATATATATATGGAAGAAAAGGTTACCCTCGATTGAGGCGCACTCGCAGGAGGTTTTTGAAGTCAGGGGAGATCAGAGGTTGCTGCGTCACCTGACGCGTTTCGGGCTCCGCCCTTTTTCAAAGGTATGCTCATCACCATTGGCCAGCATAAGAAATTCCAGTATATCCCCTCCTTTTAATTTATTCGGCAGGAATACACTCAGGTGAGTTTAATTCCTTCTGCATTCTGGGACTGGAAGTCCTGCTTCACACCCGGGTGGGCTGCTGGTCAAATGTTAAAGCACAGTTCGTAAAAGCACAGCATCCAAACATGTAATCTCCTCCGTTTGTCCTCCAGCTCCATATGCCACAGTTCGCACTGCAGCGGATCCGTTGCATCACGGCGGTGCACCTCCCGACCTGGGTTTGGCCGTATAATGTGGAAGAAAAGGTTACCCTCGATTGAGGCGCACTCGCAGGAGGTTTTTGAAGTCAGGGGAGATCAGAGGTTGCTGCGTCACCTGACGCGTTTCGGGCTCCGCCCTTTTTCAAAGGTATGCTCATCACCATTGGCCAGCATAAGAAATTCCAGTATATCCCCTCCTTTTAATTTATTCGGCAGGAATACGCCCGAAACGCGTCAGGTGACGCAGCAACCTCTGATCTCCCCTGACTTCAAAAACCTCCTGCGAGTGCGCCTCAATCGAGGGTAACCTTTTCTTCCACATTATACGGCCAAACCCAGGTCGGGAGGTGCACCGCCGTGATGCAACGGATCCGCTGCAGTGCGAACTGTGGCATATGGAGCTGGAGGACAAACGGAGGAGCTTACATGTTTGGATGCTGTGCTTTTACGAACTGTGCTTTAACATTTGACCAGCAGCCCACCCGGGTGTGAAGCAGGACTTCCAGTCCCAGAATGCAGAAGGAATTAAACTCACCTGAGTGTATTCCTGCCGAATAAATTAAAAGGAGGGGATATACTGGAATTTCTTATGCTGGCCAATGGTGATGAGCATACCTTTGAAAAAGGGCGGAGCCCGAAACGCGTCAGGTGACGCAGCAACCTCTGATCTCCCCTGACTTCAAAAACCTCCTGCGAGTGCGCCTCAATCGAGGGTAACCTTTTCTTCCACATTATACGGCCAAACCCAGGTCGGGAGGTGCACCGCCGTGATGCAACGGATCCGCTGCAGTGCGAACTGTGGCATATGGAGCTGGAGGACAAACGGAGGAGATTACATGTTTGGATGCTGTGCTTTTACGAACTGTGCTTTAACATTTGACCAGCAGCCCACCCGGGTGTGAAGCAGGACTTCCAGTCCCAGAATGCAGAAGGAATTAAACTCACCTGAGTGTATTCCTGCCGAATAAATTAAAAGGAGGGGATATACTGGAATTTCTTATGCTGGCCAATGGTGATGAGCATACCTTTGAAAAAGGGCGGAGCCCGAAACGCGTCAGGTGACGCAGCAACCTCTGATCTCCCCTGACTTCAAAAACCTCCTGCGAGTGCGCCTCAATCGAGGGTAACCTTTTCTTCCACATTATACGGCCAAACCCAGGTCGGGAGGTGCACCGCCGTGATGCAACGGATCCGCTGCAGTGCGAACTGTGGCATATGGAGCTGGAGGACAAACGGAGGAGATTACATGTTTGGATGCTGTGCTTTTACGAACTGTGCTTTAACATTTGACCAGCAGCCCACCCGGGTGTGAAGCAGGACTTCCAGTCCCAGAATGCAGAAGGAATTAAACTCACCTGAGTGTATTCCTGACGAATAAATTAAAAGGAGGGGATATACTGGAATTTCTTATGCTGGCCAATGGTGATGAGCATACCTTTGAAAAAGGGCGGAGCCCGAAACGCGTCAGGTGACGCAGCAACCTCTGATCTCCCCTGACTTCAAAAACCTCCTGCGAGTGCGCCTCAATCGAGGGTAACCTTTTCTTCCACATTATACGGCCAAACCCAGGTCGGGAGGTGCACCGCCGTGATGCAACGGATCCGCTGCAGTGCGAACTGTGGCATATGGAGCTGGAGGACAAACGGAGGAGATTACATGTTTGGATGCTGTGCTTTTACGAACTGTGCTTTAACATTTGACCAGCAGCCCACCCGGGTGTGAAGCAGGACTTCCAGTCCCAGAATGCAGAAGGAATTAAACTCACCTGAGTGTATTCCTGCCGAATAAATTAAAAGGAGGGGATATACTGGAATTTCTTATGCTGGCCAATGGTGATGAGCATACCTTTGAAAAAGGGCGGAGCCCGAAACGCGTCAGGTGACGCAGCAACCTCTGATCTCCCCTGACTTCAAAAACCTCCTGCGAGTGCGCCTCAATCGAGGGTAACCTTTTCTTCCACATTATACGGCCAAACCCAGGTCGGGAGGTGCACCGCCGTGATGCAACGGATCCGCTGCAGTGCGAACTGTGGCATATGGAGCTGGAGGACAAACGGAGGAGATTACATGTTTGGATGCTGTGCTTTTACGAACTGTGCTTTAACATTTGACCAGCAGCCCACCCGGGTGTGAAGCAGGACTTCCAGTCCCAGAATGCAGAAGGAATTAAACTCACCTGAGTGTATTCCTGCCGAATAAATTAAAAGGAGGGGATATACTGGAATTTCTTATGCTGGCCAATGGTGATGAGCATACCTTTGAAAAAGGGCGGAGCCCGAAACGCGTCAGGTGACGCAGCAACCTCTGATCTCCCCTGACTTCAAAAACCTCCTGCGAGTGCGCCTCAATCGAGGGTAACCTTTTCTTCCACATTATACGGCCAAACCCAGGTCGGGAGGTGCACCGCCGTGATGCAACGGATCCGCTGCAGTGCGAACTGTGGCATATGGAGCTGGAGGACAAACGGAGGAGATTACATGTTTGGATGCTGTGCTTTTACGAACTGTGCTTTAACATTTGACCAGCAGCCCACCCGGGTGTGAAGCAGGACTTCCAGTCCCAGAATGCAGAAGGAATTAAACTCACCTGAGTGTATTCCTGCCGAATAAATTAAAAGGAGGGGATATACTGGAATTTCTTATGCTGGCCAATGGTGATGAGCATACCTTTGAAAAAGGGCGGAGCCCGAAACGCGTCAGGTGACGCAGCAACCTCTGATCTCCCCTGACTTCAAAAACCTCCTGCGAGTGCGCCTCAATCGAGGGTAACCTTTTCTTCCACATTATACGGCCAAACCCAGGTCGGGAGGTGCACCGCCGTGATGCAACGGATCCGCTGCAGTGCGAACTGTGGCATATGGAGCTGGAGGACAAACGGAGGAGCTTACATGTTTGGATGCTGTGCTTTTACGAACTGTGCTTTAACATTTGACCAGCAGCCCACCCGGGTGTGAAGCAGGACTTCCAGTCCCAGAATGCAGAAGGAATTAAACTCACCTGAGTGTATTCCTGCCGAATAAATTAAAAGGAGGGGATATACTGGAATTTCTTATGCTGGCCAATGGTGATGAGCATACCTTTGAAAAAGGGCGGAGCCCGAAACGCGTCAGGTGACGCAGCAACCTCTGATCTCCCCTGACTTCAAAAACCTCCTGCGAGTGCGCCTCAATCGAGGGTAACCTTTTCTTCCACATTATACGGCCAAACCCAGGTCGGGAGGTGCACCGCCGTGATGCAACGGATCCGCTGCAGTGCGAACTGTGGCATATGGAGCTGGAGGACAAACGGAGGAGATTACATGTTTGGATGCTGTGCTTTTACGAACTGTGCTTTAACATTTGACCAGCAGCCCACCCGGGTGTGAAGCAGGACTTCCAGTCCCGGAATGCAGAAGGAATTAAACTCACCTGAGTGTATTCCTGCCGAATAAATTAAAAGGAGGGGATATACTGGAATTTCTTATGCTGGCCAATGGTGATGAGCATACCTTTGAAAAAGGGCGGAGCCCGAAACGCGTCAGGTGACGCAGCAACCTCTGATCTCCCCTGACTTCAAAAACCTCCTGCGAGTGCGCCTCAATCGAGGGTAACCTTTTCTTCCACATTATACGGCCAAACCCAGGTCGGGAGGTGCACCGCCGTGATGCAACGGATCCGCTGCAGTGCGAACTGTGGCATATGGAGCTGGAGGACAAACGGAGGAGTTTACATGTTTGGATGCTGTGCTTTTACGAACTGTGCTTTAACATTTGACCAGCAGCCCACCCGGGTGTGAAGCAGGACTTCCAGTCCCAGAATGCAGAAGGAATTAAACTCACCTGAGTGTATTCCTGCCGAATAAATTAAAAGGAGGGGATATACTGGAATTTCTTATGCTGGCCAATGGTGATGAGCATACCTTTGAAAAAGGGCGGAGCCCGAAACGCGTCAGGTGACGCAGCAACCTCTGATCTCCCCTGACTTCAAAAACCTCCTGCGAGTGCGCCTCAATCGAGGGTAACCTTTTCTTCCACATTATACGGCCAAACCCAGGTCGGGAGGTGCACCGCCGTGATGCAACGGATCCGCTGCAGTGCGAACTGTGGCATATGGAGCTGGAGGACAAACGGAGGAGATTACATGTTTGGATGCTGTGCTTTTACGAACTGTGCTTTAACATTTGACCAGCAGCCCACCCGGGTGTGAAGCAGGACTTCCAGTCCCAGAATGCAGAAGGAATTAAACTCACCTGAGTGTATTCCTGCCGAATAAATTAAAAGGAGGGGATATACTGGAATTTCTTATGCTGGCCAATGGTGATGAGCATACCTTTGAAAAAGGGCGGAGCCCGAAACGCGTCAGGTGACGCAGCAACCTCTGATCTCCCCTGACTTCAAAAACCTCCTGCGAGTGCGCCTCAATCGAGGGTAACCTTTTCTTCCACATTATACGGCCAAACCCAGGTCGGGAGGTGCACCGCCGTGATGCAACGGATCCGCTGCAGTGCGAACTGTGGCATATGGAGCTGGAGGACAAACGGAGGAGATTACATGTTTGGATGCTGTGCTTTTACGAACTGTGCTTTAACATTTGACCAGCAGCCCACCCGGGTGTGAAGCAGGACTTCCAGTCCCAGAATGCAGAAGGAATTAAACTCACCTGAGTGTATTCCTGCCGAATAAATTAAAAGGAGGGGATATACTGGAATTTCTTATGCTGGCCAATGGTGATGAGCATACCTTTGAAAAAGGGCGGAGCCCGAAACGCGTCAGGTGACGCAGCAACCTCTGATCTCCCCTGACTTCAAAAACCTCCTGCGAGTGCGCCTCAATCGAGGGTAACCTTTTCTTCCACATATATATATATATATATACATATACATACATGACCATGGATGATTGCATTGTAGCATGTGTAAAAGTAGAAAAAAAATCTCATGCATACAGTTCACTGAATATTGAAACGCCTAATTCAATTCGCTACCCTGAGGAACTCCAGTCTACAAAGCGGTACTTGGTTACCAGCAGACGGAGGGTTGCGGACTCATTGTTTGGAAAAGATATATATCTTTTCCAAGTAATGAGTCCGCAACCTTCCGTATGTAAGTACCTAGAAGACTTAGAGTGCCACATAAGAGTCACCAATAAGGCTTAAATGTGTTTCAACTTGTTGGTGGTGTCCCACAAAACATCTTATGCAAATGGCCAATCCTAATGTCTAACAGCGTGATCCCCTGCCCTTTGGCTATGCTTTTTTAAGGCAGCCTCACGCTGTGAAATGCTTCTCTATTTTTATTTTGAAAAAGGGTGCCCTGATCTCCAACCCACTTCCCTCACAGCCCATGAAGGCTCTCCGCATGTGGAATATGTGCAATGTGGGAGCTGGCTTCCTCTCTGCCTGTGCGCATGACTGTAGCAAGGGAAGGCGGGTGCAGGAACTCCACACTCTGACCACAGGTGGGAGGCGATGTGCCGGACACCACTCACCAGATTGGTCCTTCTTCATTTCTAGGGAAAATGGAGGTACCTAGGGACATAGCAAGAAAAACAAAATAAATGCAGCAGTGCTCTGTGTATGGCTGTCTCTCTTCTGCAACAGTCATAAGGAAGACTGCGACCCCCTGGCGCAGTTCTAAGATAAATAAAGGTCCCTCGAAGGCCATTTTTCACATCAGCCTGTAGGGAGACGAGGGGCTCTGGAGACATTTAACAGGAAATATGGGGAGATGCCATGTGCACCAGATACCTCCAAATCCACACCCCAGGGACCAAACTTCTCTGGTAAAGTTGGGACATTTTTTTAGAATCCTGGTCTCATATTATTCCTGGGGGTATTTTTTAGGCCTCCTGGTCTGCAAAACACTCAAATTTCCTAAAGCTGTTCTTTCTTGACTGGTCTCCCTCCAGTGAGGAAGATCTGAGGGCCTGCCTCATGCCTGTTAGCCCCATTGTCCGCTGTCTAGTGTTTTCCTAATCCTGGGTCACTCCCAGAAGCACTCTGCAATTATCAAAGTAGAATACCCTCCCTGCAAACTTCAGGACCTACTGCCTCACTTAGCCACATAAAGGGCACCTAGGGCAGCCGTCAGGGGGGCGGCCCTCAGTAGGCCCTGGTCTTAGAAGTTCGAGGGGACCCCATTTCTACCAGGGACCCCCAAGAGACACATTGCTCTACTGCCCCTAAGACAGTATATGGGGGTCAGCACCACTGGCCTGCCATGCAGAGCAGCAGGGAGAGAGGCGTTTGTTAAAGGGCCATGGAGGTAGGGTGCTTTGGTTATGTTTTTGGTTGTCGCTGGATCATTATACTGCTGGAGATAAGACTGCTGTGGCAATGATCTATCGTAGGTGAATTTGGAGTCCAGGGACAGGTAGGCAATACCAGGGAGGGGGCAGAGAGAGCACATAATGGCTACGGAAATTTTATTGAAGGGGATCTACTAGAATGTCAATCGTTTGGACAGCAAAAAATAAGGGCTTGTGTTGCAATAAGCACATGGGCCAGATGCTGTGATGATTCAGGAAACAATTGTAAAGCTCTGGACAGCTATGGTTACAGGATCTTGGTGCTCACATTATATATTCCATTGAGACTTTCACGCTCTGGTTCCTACTGCTACAGTTTCCACCAGGGATTTTTATTTTGGAGGCAACTCAATCGGATGGTCAGGAAAGATCTAAACAGAGAAAAGTCCAGACAGACGAAAGGAAAGGTCAATAAAGGGCTTTTCTAGAAATGCTGGATTTAGCAGACATATGGCAGGCACACAATCCAACTGAAAAACAGTTAATGTTCAACTCGGGAGCCCATGGGAGCTCTTTACGGATTACTTCCTGGCACAACACTTACATATGGATGCTATATGGGGCCAAGCATGTGGCGAGGGGAAATTTTGATCATTTGCCCCACTGGAGCAAGGTATGGGGAACAGATATAGACGCTGGGGAAGCTGGCCTACCGATCCCTAGTAATTTAAGATTAGGGAAATTGTTAACCTATGAGTGGGCTCTGATCAATAAGTTACAGAAAATGAAAGGACTGTGGATTCTGGGGTGGCGCTGTGGGAGGACTACACAAAAGCACTTAGGGGGCAGGTGTCCTCATTGGCCGTGAGGGAGAAAAAGAAGAGGAAAACAATGGATGAGCTGGTTTGAGAGATCCTAGATATAGAAGGCCACCTCGTCTCGCGAGCGGAGGCTGAAATGACCAACCGGCTTCGATTGTAGCAACAAGAATGCATGGACCTTGCTGAACACGGCACTCATACTGCCTTCATGCCATCCTAACAAAGGCTTTATGAAGTGGGAATAAATCAGCAAAACTGTTGGCCTGGCTTGGGCAAAGGAAGTGTGACAGGAAATAGAGACTGAGGACCAAGATGGACAGCCGATGGGGAATGCTAAAATCACAGAAGAATTTATGCAATATTATTTGCGACTGTATATATCCACAGCCAGAAAGACCCCGGAGGAGATAAAAGTTTCCTAAGGGATAAGAACCTCTAACGTTCTCACTATCAGACAAACAAGCATTAATTACAGGCTGAAATTGAAGTAGATGAAATAGCAACGTCTATGTCTATAAGAGGACTGCAACTGGGAAAGGCGACTGGACCCAATGGCCAACTGATGGAGCTATACAAAAGAATGGACACCAAACTGTCCACGCACATGCTCCAAAGGTTTCTTGCTACTAGAGATTGGGGCAGTCTGTTGCATAATCTAAAGACTTGCCACTTTAGTAGTACTACTAAAGAGTCAAGACGCCGTAGAATGTGACGTGTTGCTAAATGTGGAGGCCATAAACTTATCCAAAGTTATTGCGACTAGGTCAAAGAGAGTGATAGCAACTCTGATCCATCAAAATTAATACCTTGGTATTTACGTGATAAGGGATAAGCATCTTTTCTTGGAGCCAAATTTATATGCTAGTCTCACCAAGTTCAAGGTAGATGTTCAACAAGGCAGAGGTTTGGTTACTACTGTGACATGGGAAGGCTGCCCATACAGCTCCGGCAAAATTTATGAAGGAGATCGGAGACGTTGGGATTACTTTACCAGATATTAGGAAATGCCACTGGGCCACCCAGCAGGCCAGAATAAACAACTGGGTGTTCGCTGTCCAGGAGGAGTCAGAGGTGAGAATAGAGATAGGCACGTAATGGAAGACAGAGGTCACTATGCTGCGCTATACAGGTGCAAACTTCCCAGGATGGCGAGAGCCACAGCATATTTGGGTTAAAAGGGCATATTGACAGCGGAAAACCCTGCTGTGGTAGAGTGACAAATTGATGGAAGTGGGAAACTTACAGAGATTTGCCAAGTGTGACCTGATTGCTATCACAAAACTGGGCGGCCTGTGGGCAAAAGGGGAAATTATTCCATGGGAAACACTTTGACCTGAATAGCAATTGGTGGAATCGGAAATATATAGAAATCTGCAGGCGCTGCATGCACTAGCATCACATTTGGACACAGGGGCCGAGACATCGGCGTCAACCCCCTTGGAGGACCAGATACTGAGTGATGCTCCTCACCAAAGGGGCTTTATTGCTGATCCATACAAAGGTGATGAATAACTCCCCTGATATATTTGTTAAACTAAAAGCTGATTGGGCAGCAGATGTAGAGGATTTTGAGGAGGACGAATAGGAAGAAGCATTAAGGGGTCTGCATGACATAGTGATATGATCTGGCTTCCCATTCGTACAGCTCTGCATTATCCATAGATCATATTACACTATAGTCATTCTATATAGTTTAGGGATGACTGAATTGGACCTACGCATGAGAGGATGTGCATGAGTGGGCTCCCTTTTTAATAACCACTGAGCGTGTTCCAACATACTGTGTTGTTGGAAGGAGATTGGAAGATGCATGGAACAGGTCATAGATACCAGAGTTGGGGCCTCAGCCAAATTAGTTGTGTTACACATTTGGGGACTCGGGCGGGGAAGATGTCTTCTAATATCTGAAAGTCTGGTTGACTCTGATGGTGGCTAAGAGCAATACTGCTGGACTATGGGGTACATGGGAGGTGCTGACTCTGCAGGATTGGGAAAAAGTCCTTGGGTGGAGAATGCTGGCAGAACAAGTGATATATAAACGCCGCGGGTACGTTAGGAAATGAAAGATTTGGGGTACTTGGAAATCTTATAGGGGACTCTGACAACCTATCTGCTGAGATTAAAATGTGGGAAAACTGGAGCTGTTCGTACACGTGTCAGCTGCAGGTGGACAATGCATCATAACATCCAGTTTGCACCAGGATAATGTTTTATTTCTTTTACACAGGCAGCACATTACTGATACCAGTGACAGCAGATTTTTTTGATTATGTTCATTAAAATTATTAAAATATATATATTTTTTGAGCAACTGTATCCTTAGATAACTGTGTAATCATTTGTCCAAAGAATTTTCCAAAGTTAGCATTCACTATCAATAAATACTGGTAACAAAGATACGTTATCCTTTATAACTAATGCAAATGGTGGGTAAAAATGAGTAGTATAGCAACACTCCAAAAAGATAGACATGATTTTATATTTGAAATATTAAGTCCTATCTCAAATTTTACCATCTTGATTCTGTAATTGAAAATACTTATCACCCTGCATAGCCAAATCCATCTTTAAATTATTTTGTCAACTTTTTGATTCTTTTTATGTGATATATGCCACCTAAAGAAATTAAAAATACTGCCCAAACATAGTAATCTCCTGAGCTATTATTCTGTCCATCTTTTTCCTAAAGGTCCCTTTAATATTTCAGGTTAGACTTTTTTCATATAAAGACAATGGGTCACAAAAATATATATTGGGCATACAGAATAATTCATCATAGCAGACTATTCTTTTATCTAATTAAAGTCATATATCGGTTACAAGGCTGTCATGTAAAAATAAAAATCAACACTTTCAGTAAGCGTTTGACTGATCTAGATACTGCTACAAAGAATCACTATGACTCACTAAAGTTGAGGCAATCCATTATCTAAGTAACATATGAAGCTAATAAAACTTTATTTCATTATTTTGGAAGCAGAAATCTTTCTTCTGTGTACAAGAGCTAAATACTGGAGAAGGTGAGGCCTGGTGTGAGACACCCATAGTGCACAGGCTCAAGCAACTGCAAAACACCACGGTTTCTCATGCAATGAAAGAAAGGAAAAGTTCACTCTGGCCGTAAATTCATCAACTTTATATTCATAAACTACTTTGAATAATCTAATAATAAACAAGGCTTGCGAGGTAAGATTAAGGAATTATTAGACACAATACAAATCCCCAAGCTCATCAATATGTCCATCACAGAATTTTAAGTTAGGTATGCATAGGAAATATAAAAACTGGAAAATCTCCTGGACTTTAAGAAGTCACTTCTCTATTTTAAAAGTCTTTTTCAGAAGAGGTAATTACAAATTTGACTAGACCTTTTGTACTGCTACATCAAATTAGTACTTCCTTGGTCAATGAAGACGTTGTATATTATTCATCAGCACAAACCGTTTCTTGGATTGTGGCAGCAATAGACCTGTATCACTAATTAACTTAGACGCCACATTCTCACTAAAATCCGGGCTGAAAGATTTGCATAAGTAATCAAGAATTTGAACAGCAGGGTGTCAGCCTTTACCAGGAAACGACCAGCAACCAATGATATCAGACATGTAGGAGACGTTATCTATCTTAGTAAAAGAAAAACAGGACTACTGCCTGATGGTGAGCCTAGATGGGGAAAAGACTTTCTACAATGTTCACTGAATTCCTTCACAGAATGGGATTTGTTGCTGGCTGCTCGTGTGTGAAAAATATCTTACTTGCAGACTATAAATGAGTTGTGAAATTGCCATAGAGTAGGGTCAGTAACAACCCCTTTATTTGTTAAAATTAAGCTCTATATTCTACCAATCTGGTCAACCTTCCAAGTTCATCATTATCTCGCCTGGTGTATTGTATTCTAGATTTTACAAATGTATTTCTGATGATAACCTGTGATAGGCTACAATATCCACTACATCACAAGTTTCCCAGAATTGTCCCTTTTTTTTCCTGAGGTGAGAGAGCTTTGTCTTGGGCTACAAGATATTGTCTCCTTGACAGTTACGCAATGGGTATCCTATAACCCTGAATGCTGGTTCAATGCCTGGATAAAATCAAGCCTCCAGGGAGAAATCCAGATGGGTTTTGTCTAGACTCTCACACCCCCCATTGATGTCTTGCTTCCTCATAGAGTCATCTTGGTCCTTTATAAACCAGGATGGGCTCAACAACATTCCAAGGGAGCACTTTAGATATTTTAACTGACGCGGTCTACTAGTGTGACTCTACGTTTGGTAGCACTCATTCCTAGATATCCTACATGTGCTGTTTCTAAGATTCTTCAATAAAATCATTCAAGGGATACCAATTTATCCCCTCTGACTTAATAACTCTCCTTTCAAAGACAACCCATTGTAAAGGCACTTTCATAACTTTTTCTTTTTGTCATCCAGTCTTTACGAACTTTATGGCCTTACTCAATACCACATCCTCTCCCAATTGTTTGCGCCACAGTTACATGTCCGAGCATACAACTACATCATTAACCTTGACTATCATAATTTCTTCCTGTAAATCTACATCACTGGGGTCATCATTCACAGATAAGCGAGAAAATAAATCTGCTCTTGCATTTTTACCTCCTGCTATGAGAACCAAATGAAAATTGAACTCCAACAACTTGGTTGTTAATCTGGCCAATATGGCTGTAACTTTTTTGATTTTTCTTCCTGATAATGTGATCAGTTTTAAGACAGAATTTCCTGCTCCAGAGATATGATCTGCATTTTTCAACACCCCATATGCAGGCCAACATTTCCTTTTCTATGACAGAGTATCTGGTTTCAACTTCTTTCATCCTTCTGGAAGCAAAAGCCACTGTTACTTGCCTATTGCCATCTAACTGTGACAGAACAGCACCCATGCCATACACAATGGCATCTATAGTAACAACAGTGTCTCTACCTTCATCATAAGGTTGAAGAAAAGGTGCAGAAACAATACTTTGTTTGATGCTTTCGAAACTTTGTTGACATTCACACGACGAATCAAAACCAGTATTCTTCTTCAGTAAGTGTTTCAAACATTCAGTCATGCTCGCAAAATTCTCAATGAATTTGGAGTCAAATCCACAAAGACCTAAAAAGGACCTAAGTTGTTCTTTATCAATTGGATGATGTGTATTAACTATTCCATCTATGATGCTTGATTTGGGCCTAATTCCTTTTGATGTCAATACATGCCCTAAGCCTTCCACTTCATTCACTCCGAATATACACTTGTCATATCTTATAGTGACACCACTGAGCTCTAATATATACAAAACATTTTCCACATACTCATCATGTTTTTCTTTGTTGTCTGCAAAAATTAATATATCGTCTTGAAGAGACAAACACATTGGACACATTTTCTAACATCTTGGTCATCACTTTCTGAAATACAGATGCGGCTGAAGCCAGCCTAAATGGCATTTAACAAAACTGGAATGTACCATCAGGTGTGGCAAATGCAGCGAGATGGTGGGATTGTTTGGCTAATTCCACCTGATAATACGCTGCCCAAAGATCCAGCTTCGAGAATCCTTTGAACCATTGTTTACTGATCTTAAATCAATACATAGTAATTCTCCAGATTTCTTCTTAGAAAGCACAACTGGGGATAGCCACAAGGTAGCATCAACAGGTTTCATAATATCATTGTCTTGCATTTTTCTCACTATTGTAGATAACTCACCCCTCAATATGACATACATTACACAACTTGAGTTTGACAGGTATGACCCTTTATTTGACTTTAGGAGGCATACACCCATTTCAATTTGTCTTTCCAACCCACATTAGAGACAGCATTAACAAGAGTTACAAGATGTTTATGGCCAGCTCTAGTCAAACCCAGCCTGATGCCACCAGATGCCACCAACCTAGAACATTTATACCATTTTTTTAAAACTTCTTTTTATTGAGCAGTTGATTCAAAACACAAATCAATTAAGGCGGAATATAGTGTATTAAATGGGCCGCTTGCAGGGGGCCTCGACTTGAATTATTTCCCTGGCGCGCCCCGTTGCTTTGTAGAACTCCCTTTAGCGCCTGAGCTAGTCTCAGCCTTTGCACCCCGCCCCACTGTGCATTGGAAATATACCCTTCCTCCCCCGGTTAGGTTGTTTATCCCCCGGTATTGCTTTCATGGCCCCCATACCCTTTCAAATTTGCACGGGTACCCCCTGGAGCGATATATTGTCTGTTCGGCTAACTGACACCAGTCTAAATCTTCCTTCCACTCTTTAATTGCCGGGGCCTACTTGCCCCCAGAGCCGAGCTAGGTTGCAGCCACTAAGAGCCAGATGTTTACGTGGCTAGGCCATTTCTCCTCCAAAGTCACACCCAACAATAGCCACTTGGCCTCCAGCAGCACCGGTACACCCGTTGCCTCCCTCATTGTCTATGTTATATTGGACCAAAAGGTTTGGATGCGTGAGCAGGTCCAGAGTGTGTCGTAAAATGTGCCCAATTCACCACATCCCCTGTGGCCTTCGGCCGAGTCGATCCAACCCATCTTGAATACTCTCGACCTAGACAGGTAGAACTTGTGCAATATCCGTAGCTGCACCAGGCGAAATTGAGCCCTTATAGCTATCTCTCTGGGGCTCTGCAGAGCCTCACTCCACTATTCGTCATCCAGGGGCCCCACATCTATAATCCAAGCTTCTCTAAGTGAGGCAAGGCTATCTAGCATATTGTTCATGATTTTCCTATTTACCAGAGAGACTGTCTTGGAGGGCATCGGGTCCAGTATCAGTCGGTACTCCATGGGGAAGTAATCTGGGACTGCCTCCCCTTCCGGAACGTGGCATTTCATGGCATGCTGCAATTGTCTGTATCGAAATATCTCACCCTGTGCCAACTCATAATCAGTCTTCAGTGTCTCGAATGTAGCTAGTGTGCCTGCCCTTCAGACATCTCCCAGTCCCTCAATTCCTATTGTGTGCCATTTCGTATATGCTCTCAATTTTTTAACCTCTCCCAGATTGTCGCCATCCCACAGTGGGGTCTCTGCTGTAAGTTTTCCATCCCATCCCAGGCATCTGCTGGTTGCTTTCCATGCACATACTATCGCCTGTGTATGAGGCGGGAGCCTGCCCCCTCCCCTCGCACCATACAGGAGCGCTGCATAGCCCCTGCTTTCCATGGCCAGCTATCCACCTTGTAGGCTGGCTTCGTCTGGTCCCCAAACACCCAGTCTTCACCACTGCCAGCTGGGAGGACCAGTAATAGACTCGAAGGTCAGGGACTGCCATGCCCCCATCATAGACCCCTCGTTGCAGCTTCGCCAACGAGATTCCGGGCTGCCCCACAACAAATATCTAAAAATTCCATCCAGTCTGCGAAAATAGGAGTCAGGAATTCTGAACAGTGTGTTTTGCAGAATGTGCAGCATTCGCGGGAGGGTCACCATTTTAAAAAGGACCACCCATTCCATCAGTGAAAGGGGAAGTGCACGCCAATGGCCCACATCTACCTGAAAGCGCTCAATCAGGGGGAGGATGTTACGAGCCAGAAACAGTTTCTCCTCTCTGGTGATACTGATCCCCAGGTACCTAAACCTGTCTGTTACCACTGCGGCTAGGCATCGGGATGGTAAGGACAGGGGGCCTGAGGAGAGTGGGAAAATCAAGGACCTATCCCAGTTAATTTGATAACTGGTGTAGCTCCTGAATAAATCAAAGATATGCAGAGTTCTCGATATCCAGATATGGGGGTATTCCACATAAAGTAGGATATTATCCGCATAGAGAGAAATCTTTTCCTTCCAGTCGTCTTTGACTTTAATTCCCCGGATGAGTAGGTCTCCTCGGACCCAGGCCACTAGGGGTTCCAAGGCTAGAGCCAAGATCATGGGAGACAGCGGACAACCCTGATGCGTGCTCCTCTGCAGTTCGATCACGCGGGAGGTGTGCCCATTCACCCTGGCCCGCGGTGCTTCATAGAGTAGGCGCACCCAAGCACACAAATTGGGACCAAATCCCAGCCAAGGCAGCACTGCAAATATATAGTTCCATTCCATACTGTCAAAGGCCATTCGGGCATCGAGGGAGAGAACCGCTGCATCCTCCGCCCTGTACACCTCGGTCAGGTGAAGCACCCCGTACAGTCGTCTCAAGTTTAAACGTGTGCTATGCTTCGGCATGAAGACGGATTGGTCGGGGTGTATCACAGATGTTATAACACTGCTAGCCTGTTCACAAGGAGTTTGGCCAGGACCTTGGCTTCCACGTTAAGCAGAGAAATGGGGTGATATGATGCACACTAAGTCTGTGGTTTGCTTTTTTTGGGGATTACCACTATGGTGGCGGTTCTTTGGTCATCAGGGAGCCTCCCTACCTCCCTGGCCTCTAACAACATGTTCAAGAGATGGGGTGCCACCTTCTAAGCTGTTTTCTTGAACAGTTCAAGGGGTAAACCATTCGGACCAGGGGATCTCCCGAACTGGAGGCCCTGAAGAGCCCCCATTATTTCTTCTGTCGTTACATCGCTGTCAAGCGTTTCCCTATCCTCTTTCGTCAGGGTGTTTAGGCTCATTGTTGCTAGGAGTTCTGAGCAGTCTGCACTAGATCTACTCGACTTAGAGATATATACTTCCTCCTAGAAGTCCACTAAGACCGTGGCTATTTCCTCATCCCCAGTATGCACCACCCATCTACAGTCTAGGATCTTCATCACCCAGCCACTCTCACTATCCCTTTTATCAAGCCAGGCGATAAGCTTTGTGGCCTTGTCTCCTATTGGGTTGATAAGGCATGGGCCCTTGCTGCGCCCTCCGCTACGTCCCACAACTTCCACTTTGCCATGCGTAATTGGTGTGTCGATGTCCTGTTGGGTTCATCCCCATGTACTACCTCGGCCTCATGACCTCATGTGTTCAAGCTATGCCTTTGCCTGTCCACTTTCTTTTTAACCCCCACTAGAGCTTGATTCTGTCCCCGCATCACTGGCTTGTTAGCTTCCCAGAGAACACAGCAAGAGTCCACCGATACTTCATTCTGCTGGAAATATCACGCCTTTCTGCATCTGCTCCACAAAGTTCCTGTCAGTCAAATGCCAGTCTGGGTGGCAAGACATTCCTCACTGTTAGCCCCTTAAAGCACAAGTTACTTACCTTCGGTAACGATATATCTGTAAGAAACATTAGTTAGTTATAGATTCCTTACCTTAGAATTACCCCCAGGCGTCAGACTGGATCCGGAAACTTTTATCGTCAGCAGTACCTCTGCGCGTCGGAAGGTGGTGTCGGTCGGCTCCGAGTCCGTCGTCGGCATTGTGGTCGCCGGGATGACGTCACGGCAGCTACTTAGACGACGCCCTCGCGCGCTGACGTCAGTTCTGTGCACAATTTTCTGCGCCAGAAATGCAGAGCCATGCTAGACACTGACCATTGGTGCACAAAACTAGGGCCCTGAAAGGAGGTCCTTAACCCTAGAAATTAGTTCGCAGAACGGGGAGGATGGGTGGGGTGGTAAGGAATCTATAACTAACTAATGTTTCTTACAGATATATCGTTACCGAAGGTAAGTAACTTGTGTGTCTGAAAGAAACACATTAGTTATAGATTCTTTACCTTAGAATAGATACCCCAGCAATACCAACCCCGGTGGTGGGTCTGCGAACCAAGATCACACCAGAAGGTACTGGAGAACAGAACGGCCAAAGAAGCAGTCTCTCCGGACTTGGCTGTCCAGACAGTGGTGTTTGGTGAACGTGTGCAGCGATGTCCACATGGCTGCCTGACAGATGTCATTCAGAGGCACTCATCTTCCCAAGGCAGTAGTGGCTGGCATCGCCCTGGTGGAGTGAGTGCGTAGCCCGACTGGAGGCTCCTTGTTAGCTAGAGAATAACAAGCCTTAATACACAGCACGACCCATCGAGAAATGGTTCGTTTGTGTACGGCCCGACCCTACTTCGCACCCACGTAGCCAACAAAAAGTTGATCATCCACCCGGAACTGTTTTGTGTAATCAGAAAGAAGGAGAGCGCATGCTTTGGGTCCAGACGGTGGAGCCTCTCTTCTTCCTTTGAAGGATGCGGAGGAAGAAAGAAGGTGGGCAAAGTAATGGTCTGCCCGATGTGGAAGGCAATGACCACCTTAGGAAGAAAAGATGGACGGGTCCTGAGAACCACCTTGTCCGGATGATGGCTACCAGGAACGCAGTTTTAAGAGTCAGAAGGCGTAAAGGACAGTAATGCAGTGGCTCAAAGGGAGCACAAATAAATAAGGTTAGTACAAGGTTCACGTCCCACTGAGGCATAAGAGGGGATTGGAGGAAAAAGATGTGTTAAGCCTTTTAGGAAACGGTTAACTACCGGGGACTTGAAAAGAGAAGGCTGATCTGGCAACCGAAGGAAAGCAGAGATGGCTGAAATATAGCCCTTAATAGTGCCCAGAGCAGAGTCCTGCTGGGTTAAAGAGAGAAGAAACAAGAGTACTTTAGAAAGAGGGGCAAAAGGGGGATCCACAGCCTTTGCTGTGCACCATGCCACAAATTTGTTCCACCTACAGGCGTATACTGTCTTAGTAGAGGGGTGCCTGGCTGCCAAGATTATGTCACAGACTTCAGGAGGCAGGTCAAAAGACATCAACTGCCGCTGTTCAATCTCCCCGCAAGGAGGAGGAGACTGGACAGGTTCAGGGGAGGACCATCCCCTGCTGCTGCGACAGAAGATCCTCCCGAAGGGGCAGTCTGATCGGAGGATTGATGGCCATGTTGAGCAGCTCGGGATACCAGACTCTTCGTGCCCAATCCGGAGCCACAAGAATGACTTGGGCCCGGTCGCCCCTGATCTTCTTCAGCACTCTGGGCAGAAGTGGTATAGGCGGAAAGGCGTACAACAGACCGCAACTCCACTTGCGACGATAAGCGTTGTTGAGCAAGTGCCGCCTTGGAAATTCCAACACGCAGAATTGCTGACATTGCGCGTTCTCTTCGGTGGCGAATAGATCTAACCAAGGCTCTCCCCACTGTCAAACGAGACCTTGCACCACCTCTGAGTAAAGACACCATTCGCGATCCATCATGCGGCTGAGTTCATCAGCCCTGGTGTTCAGAGAACGGCCAGGTGTTGAACCACCAAGGAAATGCCCTGATGTTTCAGCCATGTCCAGAGGCGAAGGGCCTCCTGACATAGGGTCCATGAACCCACCCGGCCCTGTTTGTTACAATACCACATGGCGGTTGTGTTGTCTGTGAACACCTGCACTGCTGTTTCCCGGACAGAGGGAAGGAATGCCTTCAGTGCAAGACGAATTGCCCGAAGCTCCAGAAGGTTGATGTGAAGCCCAAACTCCGCCGGAGACCCGAGTCCTCGGATCAACGCCTCTCCCATGTGGCCACCCCATCCCAGAAGGGATGCATCCGTCACCACAGAGTGGTCGGGTTGGGGACGGGAGAGCGATCTGCCACTGACCCAATCCTGGTTCGTGAGCCACCACTGCAGTTGTTGAGCAGTGCCCTTCGAGTTTTGGACGCAATCAGACAAATTCCCCTGAGGCTGCGCCCACTGGAACTTCAGGTCCCACTGCAGAGCCCGCATATGCCACCTGGCATGATCGACCAGCAGGATGCAGGAGGCCATGAGGCCCAGCAGCCTCAGGGTCATTCTGCCCGAAACCCGTGATAGAGGCTGAAAGATTGGAATCATAGCGCGAATATCCCGAACTCGCTGTTCGGGAGGACAGACCCGAAACCGCGTTGTGTCCAGAACCGCTCCGATGAAGAGGAGCTTCTGAGAGGGAATCAGGTACGACTTCGGCACATTGATGGAGAACCCCAGCAAATGCAGGAGGTCGGCTGTAGTCTGGAGGTAGGAGACGACTGCCTGGGGCGAGCCCACCTTCAACAGCCAGCCGTCGAGATAGGGGAAGACTGAAACCTCTGATCTGCGCAGATGAGCTGCGACCACCACCATCACTTTCGTGAACACCCGAGGGACACTGGTGAGGCCAAAGGGGAGCACGGTAAACTGAAAGTGCTCTTGGCCTACTGTGAACCGTAGGTAACGCCGGTGGGCCGGCAGGACGGCGATGTGAAAATAAGTGTCCTGCAAGTCCAACGCCACCATCCAGTTTTGCGGGTCGAGAGCAGACAAGACCTGAGCAAGCATCAACATCTTGAACTTCTCCTTCTGGAGGAAGCGATTGACGTCCCTGAGGTCCAAGATAGGACGCAGGCCCTTGTTCTTCTTGGGAACCAGAAAGTAGTGGGAAAAACAACCACAACCTACTTCTGGGAAAGGAACGGGCTCAATGGCTCCGTTGGCCAAGAGAGCCGTAACTTCCTGCTGGAGAAGGGCCAGATAATCCTCCGACATGTGGTGGTATCGCAATGGCATTGCTTGGGGGCGTAGTCTCGAAGGCGAGGGAGTAGCCCCTTCGGACTATCTGCAAAACCCACCTGAACGAGGTGATGGCGAATCCTGCCGTCCACTGGCATTTGAGGGGCTTGAAAGGTCAGACTAGGAAGGTTTGGAGGGGGGGTTGGTGGACTGGCCGCCGCTGGGCCCCGGAACCACGACGGTAGTTTCCACGTCCCCGGCCGTGTGAAGGTTGGGTAACTTGTTGCGGCTGGTGGGCCTGGGTGGGAAATAGCGGGGCACCCCTTTCATAGCCACGAAATGGGCGAAAAGCAGACCGCACCATAAGGGAGGAGAGGCCCAAGGACTTGGCCGTAGCCCGTGAGTCCTTGAAGCGCTCTAGGGTGTGGCCTGCTTTTTGGCGACAGCCATCAAAGGGCATGTCCATCAATGTGTTCTGGACATCCCCTGAAAAGCCAGTGGACCTCATCCAGGCGTAGCGCCACAGCACTACCGATGTTGAAATAGTCCTGCCCAGAGAGTCGGCGGTGTCCAGCCCACAATGGATTGTAAACTTTGCTGCATCTCTCCCGGCGGCAACAGCCTGGGAGAGCACTACTCTGGCCTCCTCCGGACACTGAGGCAGCACTTGCGCCACTGTATCCCACACTGAGTGCGAATAACGGCCCAAGAGACATGCGGTGTTTACAGACTGCAGTCCTAAGCTGGCTGAAGAGAAAATTTTCTTGCCAAGGTGGTCCAGCTTCTTGGATTCCCTTTCTGGTGGAGCGGTAGGAAAGGCACTTTTGGAGGTGGAGGCTTGTACCACCAAGCTCTCCGGGTTGGGGTGTTGGGAGAGGAAAGTGGGGTCACCCAGAGCTGGGCGGTGGCGTCGGGCGATCATTCTGTCCATGGGAGCCCCCGTGTTGGGTCTGGACCAGGTGCCCAAAAGGACATCAGTGAGGGCCTCATTAACCGCCAGCAGGGGCTCCGAAGAGCTCGCTGCCAGCTGAAGCACTTCAGTCAGGAGGTTAGTCCTGACCGCCATGTAGGAAGCTCGAGGTTGAGAGCCTCAGCCGCCATGCACAACACCACTGCGTATGACGCTCCCTCCTCTGTAGCCACGGTAGGAGGAGACAACATGCCAAGGTCGGGTGAAGTGTCAAGACCACTGGCATCCCCCAGTTCCTCTTTCCAGTCCTGCTCACTATCTAGCTGGTCAGTTAAAGGGTCACCTGAACCCTCCTAGTCCTCCTCATCATCCTCTGGGTGCCACTGTTGTAGGAAAGGGACCCCAGGAGTGAACAGGGGCATGAAAACCCCACCTGGTGCCGGATCAAGCGTTGGATGATGCCAGTCCGGCTCCCTGTCCACGTCGGGAAGGAGGCCGAGGTCGACGCCAGTCGGGGAGCCGACCGGTGCCAAACGCGGTAATGGTGCTGTAGGAAGCAGGGCCAGTGGAGGCGTAACAAGGTCAACCGGCGCTGATCCGGATCCTGGCTTGGACCCAAGGGGGGCCTGCGGCGCCGGGGCCGGAGTCGCTGGCAGTGAAGACCTAGGCCCCCCCAACCGAGACCACGGGGCTCGAAGGCACGCCAGCAGGGTCGGAACCGCCCAAAGATGGCATGCATCACTTCATGGAGCGTACGAAGCTGGGCGGGGGTCGCTACGGGTCCCGGAAAGTGAGGGAAGTTCAGAGTCGACCCTTTGGGCTCTGCACGCGGAGCCGCGGGAGTGGCACCACCCGTGTGCCTCGTCGGATCGGAAAACCGACGAGGAGAAGTCAAAGAGCGACGATGCTTCTTCGACTTCTTCTTATGCTTATCCGACCCCGAGTGCGAAGACTTTGATGATTTTGAACTGGAATGGTGGTGGCTCCACGATCAGTCCCTCGACCTTCCTCTCGACCGGAGTGGAGCTGACTGTCGGTGATCAAGCAGCTTTCAGGACCGCTCCCGCAAAGCCTTCGGCGTGAACAACTGACAGTCGGAGCACGACGTGGGGTTGTGGTCGTGCTCCAGGTAAAAAGAGGCATACGCGGTGCGGATCCGTCACCAGCATCAATCGGTTACAAGAACAGCAGGCCTTGAAACCGGGCATCCCTCGTGCACCTGTTGTGATTTGGAGACTCGAAACAAGACGTCGACAAAAGGCGAGAAAAACGTAGTAAAAAAATTACTGGGGTACAGCTCTTCCTGGATCTGCGTTGGCTGGTGCGGAAAAAGAAAGAACTGACGTTAGTGAGTGAGGGCGGCGTCTAAGTAGCTGCCGCAACGTCATCCCGGCGACCACGACGCCGAGGACGGACGCGGAGCCGACCGTCCACACGTTCCGACGTGCAGAGGTACTGCTGACTAAAAAACTTTCCGGATCCAGTCTGATACCTGGGGGTAATTCTAAGGTAAGGAATCTATACCGAACGTGTTTCTTTCAGATCAAGGTGACCACTGGTGAATGGTCCGATATGCCCATCGCCAGATTGTGTCCCTGAAGCCTCTCAACTCTTGCCCCAGCGCGAACAGGTAGTCTATTCGAGACAGGCTCCCATGTCGTGCCGATAGATGTTTGTACTGGTGTTCCCTCCTATTGTGAGCTCTCCATAGGTCGGCCCACCCCAGTGCTTCCACAAAACCTCCCAGGGAAGTCACAGCGCTGGTGTCTGCTGTCTTCGGCCACTTGTCCTGCGACTGGGATATAACATCATTCATATCACCTCCTATATTAAGAGAGCTGAGCGGCATCTTTAGGAGTTGTGCGCCTAGGGTTGATCTAGTGTCACCCTGTAGCCCTGGTGGGGCATACACGGAGCCCAGGTTTAGAGTTCGTCGATCCCATTTCCCCTTTTGAAGTACGAATCTGCCCAATGAGTCTCTCCACATTTTTTCAGGGACATAGGCCGTGGCAGTTCTAAGAAGGATTCCCACCACTCGGGACCCCAACGTGTACCCCGCATTTGCTGCCAGAGCGTAACCTCATCTATTTAATGCTTTGTAGTTATGGCCCTGTAGGTGCGTCTCTTGCAGGAGGACCACATCTGGCTTGTTGCTTGATGAATTGCAGTACCAGTGTGCACTTTATTTTGGACCTCAAACCATTTACATTCCAGGAAATGATTTTAAGTGTCTGTTTCCCATACATTGCCATCTCCAAAACATGTCCTCACTTGGTCAAATTGGATGGTTGCATGTCCACCAGAGTCCGCTCCCTCCCCCTCTCTCTGCTGTGCCCCCCGCCCCAAGTCATTGCATCTCGGACTACTGCTTCAACAATTTTAAGAAAAAAAAAAAAAAGAAAAATGAACTCCCCCCTCCCTGCCACCCTCCACTGTGAGACTTGAACTTCCCACAACCCTAACTTGCAGAGCGCCTGTCGCCCCAAACTGCAAACTAACCATATCAGGGGGTTGGCTGCCCCGACATGTCTTCTCCGCGTGCCTTCTCAACCCGCAAATATCTTTTCGTTCCTTTTGTGAAACCCCCCTCTCAGCACATTTCACCCACTTTACCAAAGGCCCGGATCATTGCTCGGTACGTAGTTTAACAACTAAACCAGGCCTAGGACACCCGTCAGTCTCGTATTCCTTCCTGTTGCTCACCGCTGACCCACCTCTCAGTCTGCTCCTCATTGCCCTTGAATCGGTCAACATGTAATGGTCCCTTCATTGTCCAGCTGCCCGAGCTAGAGATAGGTTTCAGGATCAATAGTGTCGTCCAGTCCCCCTCGCGGGGCTATGAAGTGGACAGGAACTGATACGGGCCTCGGCAGGTGGCCTCACCCGTCAGGGGCTCTCCATTTTGTGAGGTATGAGGGTGAGATCTCTTCGGGCTCCTTGGGTGTCATGGTCCCTGTGTGCGCCTCTCCTCCAGCCACTCTCATACTTCTGCTGAGGCGTTGAAGAACCAGGACTTTCCTTCTGCAATAACTTTCAACTTGGCCAGGAACAGCATCATGTACTTTACATCTTTTGATTTATACCTTGATAGGCGACATAAACTGTACCCTTCATGCTTTTCAAAGTCCATATTTGCCCAAAAGTACCCAACCAAGTCAATTCTGCTCCCTTCAAATGCAGGTGTGAGAACATTCAAAGGAAGAAGACTTATCTGCCCATGACTTTGAATTTTTCGATGGATATAATTGTAATTCTTGTTTCAGAATCTACTAATGAAGGAATTAATATACCGTCAATAAAAACTGGTATGTATGGCGCACTGTACTTATTGTAGCTGTGTACACATCCAACTTCAATACAGTCCACAGATAGAACCAACTCCACTACTTTGCTACTAATGTCACACTCCTCCTCCTTCAAAGTTACACTCCTTATTCCTACTCGTTTACCACCTTTAAATGCTTTTTCAAAGTCCCCTACTTTTTTGTTTTTTTGCACTATCAACATTTTTGCATTGTGGCTGGAAAATTTCTAAAATCTGACAGGTGACTTAAAAATCCACAACTGTAACACGCCGGTTTTGTTGCACCACAATTAGAACCCTTGCCTCTGATTACACTAGTCGCGGCCAGCATGACTCGCGGGTGGGGGCATCACGCTGATTTGTGCGCTTGGGGGGGTGGAATTTAATTCAGCCTACATAGAGGAAAGACAGAGTGCGCGTGACTGGTTTGGTCGGACCCAGAGGGCTAAACAAATAGTAAGGGCCCACAGCATTTGGCAAGCCACTCCTCCCCGACCCACCCGCCCCCAACCAGGCATACGTTTCTGCTTTCTCGCAGTGCGAGAAACAGAAACACAAAGTGGTATTTATTTTTTTGCGAGAAAGCCGTGGGGTGACACTCATCTGCCCTAATGGAGGAGCCGCCCCTGGTTTACACTCAAGTTAGACTGAAGAGAAACTGACTGTATATTGTAGTTACTGACTGATTATTGTGTGGATTGACTTGTGACACTTTAGCTACATAGCTCACGGAGCTATCTTGCTCCAACTGTTTGGCCTCTTCAAGAGATGATTCAATGCTTTTTACGATGTCCATTGTCTCATCCAGGGAAGGATTCTTGCAAGCTAATAATCTTTGCTGAGTTATTTATAACATCTGGACACAATTTGGTCCCGAATGAGTGGTGAAGTGAAACCCTCTAAGTCACAGTATGCCGCTAAAACCTTTACAGCTGTGACATAAGTATCGATAGATTCATTGGGAATCTGTGTACGTGTAAAATATTTGTGACGCCTTACAAGATTTTACTTTCCTTCAAAATTAATTTCTAGTTGTTTGACAGCAACTTTAAATTCATTGTACTCTTCATCCTCATTACATACATATTCATGCATATGATCGAACACATTTTGATTTTCCATACCTAAATAGTAGTAAAGTAAATTGCATTCCCTATCTGGTTTTATCTTCAAACCATCAATGGCTCCTAAATATGCCTCAAATAATTCAAACCAAACTCGCCATTTTAAGGGAGGATCTCCAGGATCTTGCAAAAATGGAGCAGGAGGAGTAACTGCCTGCATCATGATATAAAAGATGTTGTAATAACAAACACACAATGGACACCAGTAGATGTATATTAAAAGTTCACCTAAAAGAAAATATATATCAAGTTAAAATATAAATACAACAATGAATATCAAACAGTGTGCAGATCACTGTGAAAGACTAGCCAATAAAATGTGTTGATCACTGGAGAAACAAACAAAAAAAAAATGAACACTGAAAGAATAAGTTAAAAGACAGAAGATGGAGCTGTTTCAAAGATCCAAAGCTGTTTTAGCATAAAATATTAGAAGACAGTAGGTGGCGCTGCAGAGCTAACAAACAGGAAACACACGTGAGAACCGAAAAAGATGTGTATTCCGTTGAAAAGGTTGCTAAATACTGTCCACTGCAGCAGTTTGCCACTAGCTCAACACTGATTACCGCTGAAGAATACAGAAGAGTAGCGATGACTGCAGAAATGCAGTAAGCGCTGGTGCGGTGAAGAGGTATAAGCGTAATGAAATTTCTGATTGCTCAAGTGGATATGCACGAGCAGGAGGACGCACTCAATGCAAATGCTGTCAATTTCCTTAAAGAAGTACATAGGCTGCACTGCGTGTGTAATACAAGGAATGCAGTCACACAGGTAATTAGAATGTGGATACTTCAATAAACCAAATAATTTTTAGGTCGAGCATAGCAGCGCATGCGCTGTTGCAAGACCTGCTGTAATCAATAAACCACCCTATTCCCACCTCCTACTTACCATTGGTTCTCTCCAGCGTCACTCGTCTTTGAAGCCTCCTGTCTCGTCTTTATCTTCCTGTTTGAGAGAACTTTTTTTAATTGATTTTTTTCATCCAGTTTGTTTTTCCTTACGCTTTAATGCAAATACCCTTGATGTTGTATGCAGGGCTTTAAGTGGGGGTGGTCTGTGGGGGTCTGATCACCCCCAGTTTTTTTGGGGGGGCCCCGAAACGGGTCTCTATTTTTGGGCCTCAAAGGTAGGGTGACCAGATGTCCCGGTTTTTGTTGGTGTTTCAGGTGAGTATGCGCGTGCACTGCTTAAGGCGTGATGTAATTGTAGCAGGAAGGGAAATCCTTTGAAGAGAGACACTTTCTCTCGGGATTTCCCTTCTCTTTGAACATGCAGCGCCACCTACGTCATCGTGCCAGCCATCGGCACAACAACAACTGGTTAGAACCGGCACGACCCTGCTTTTACGGCCTGCAGCAAGATTTCTCCAGCAACCAGTGTGACCCTGCTCTGCCTTAAAGCAAGCGAGGGATGAGGGTCTACAACAGAATCCAGCAGCAGTGAAAAGGAAACTTACCTTCGTGACGCCTCCCCAGCCCTACCAGCACCGTCTGGACCCTGCCTCCGCATCAGAGCTGCCTCAGCCAGGATCCTTCTGAAGCCACACAAGACTTGCCCTTCCAGCCTGCAAGCCCGCAACTTATTTTAATGGCCGTTTTTAAAATCTCCTTCCCCGCAGCTTTCTCATTCCGCCGCAAAGCGCCATTCATCTTTTTCAAAACACTCTCACTGCCAATGCTGACTTGTTCTGTTTATTGATTTATATATTCGGTGGTAAAGCACTGACGGAGCGGGTAGTACAAAATTTTGTATACCTTCCCCCATTCTGCATGAAAATACTAATCATAATATTATCAAATGAGTTTGCATGAATATTAAACCAACATTACTAATATCCAAATTACACATGGGATTGCATATTTCATGGCTAAATAACCTTTATGACTAAAATCCGTACGCATACTAACAGTAGTATATGTAATAAATAGAATACTGCATGATATACGTTGCTTTTGAGATGTCTTTGTAATGTTGCTCGAGAGGAGGACCAAAAGAGTGAATATAAATGCTTTAAATGTTGCTATACGCTAGATAAATACAAGCACATAGAGGGATTAGTAAGGGGTTAACATTAGATTTATTATTTCTATGAATTAATTACTCTTTTGTGTTTGTTTCGCTTAAGTTGGGTTTGGGCCTAAATTCCAAAATGGCCGCCGACGCGACACGACGAAGTGGCCACTGTCCCACGAGGGATGGAGTGAAGTGCGCAGAAGCGACAAAGTCTTCCAAGACCTCGTCATGAACCCTGAATCTTCGTGTTCCAAAGCAAGGACACCGTGGGAAGACTGCCAAGACGAAAGACAATAGACTTTCACAACAAACCAGAACGGACCGATATTAAACGTACTCATGACATCACCCCTTGAACTGTACCAAAGTCCCAAAAAGATTCTATCGGACGATCCCAACCAACCAATCACGACTGTATTAAAATAACGAAATGTATCTTCTAGCTTTGATTTTATTATAAAAATGCTCGGTAGAATAGAGAGGACCGCTTATCGCAATCGTTCTTTCCGATGACAACGACGACGACGCTACGCGAACTCTACTGCTTAGGGTGACTGCGGCGTTTCCTGAATCCTAGATGGTCCGGATGCTGCCCAATTACCTGACGACTGCGAACTTTTCCTAATTCTATGGGCACTGACAGATGCTTGCACGTCTCTGGTCTTTACTTATTCTTTGAGACTGTAGCGTGCTGAGCAAAGAACTTTGAACTTTTAGACAAATGACGACAGATCCAAGTATGCAGACCTAATGATTTAGAGTACTTCAGATAGCCAGATTAGGTAAATATGGTGTTCTGCGATTTACTTGAAATTTGATATAAACTTTTAAAACGCAAACCTATCCTTTCAAGAAATTTTAGATAAACAGATTTTGATTATCAAGAATTGAGTTTGTGGTTTATTAAGAAGGATAAGATCTAAATCTTGAAATGTGTTTTAGCTGGTTCTAGATCACCATCAACCAATCCAACTATTTGGTCCATTGACCACGTGGGAGGAGTGCCTTGATGATCAGGATCGAGATCTGTAGGTGGACGGGGTATTGATGTATAATTTGTAAATTAATTTTTCTTTCCCTATAGGTTATAAGGTGTTCCCCCACATATTGAGCGCTCGAACCGCTCATCCCTCCAACTGCGTGCAGATCGGGGAATGGTTAGTGTGAGTGTTGGTGTTATGGACCCCACCAATGACTGCATGTGCGAATGAGTTAGTGTGACGTTGGGTCTGCGACGCAGGGGAGGATACCAGTACGGGTTTTGTTTTCCCCGTTATCAGGGTTTCGGCGCTGCATCAGCACCCTCATAGAAAGCACTGTGTATGCGTAGAAATTTGGGAAAACCCCACCTCCTACCTACCCTACTAAGTATGCCTCCTCCTTACTGCAGACAACAGGACAGTGCAGTCCAGCACGCCTCTTACTGCGGTATATAACATTTCACTGCATGAACAGAGCATTATTTTGATGCCAACTGCACCAAAATTAACATGTTGCATAAAACATTTACATATGCAATATTGTTATTAAATGCCTTCTTTGGGGGGCTGCTACTGTCATTCTGATCTTCAACAGGAAAAGGCACAAAATGCGTCGTTCTTTACTCCACCTGAGCACATGCCCAGAAGCAAAACGTAGACTGTATTCTCAATATCCACTTTATTTAATGGTTTATATAGCACTCCTGTCTGCTGGCTTGGTTTAGATGGTGAGGTTATAGGCAGGGCCCCTGGAATTATGCGATTGTGGGGCCGCAGAGATTTATGCATGATTATAGATTTGCCGCATTTGCCACATAATCCATCATCTGCTGCATAAACTGCAGATTTTCGCCAAAACGAAAATTGTGTCTAGCCCAAACAGTTCGAAAGTTATTACAAAGGCAGTGACACTGGTTGCCTGGCAGTGGAAGGTAATTTGCAAAGCTGGACTTGTCACCAGTCTGTTGCTTATTCCTATATTTAGGTTCTAAACTGGTACTAATGAAGTGCAACCAATGCCCAGACAGTGTTTTTTAAAGTGTTTGGTATTTTATGGCTTATACTTAATAAATATACCTTTTTGCCTATTTTATTATCCTTTGCTGGATGCGACTTCATGATTTTCTTAAGCACACAATGCTAGTTATCTTGATTTAGACCATGCCCCTACTCGGATAGGCTACACCCCTTTAAGAAATTCGCCACACCCCTTTTAGAGCACCCCCAGCTTTTTTCCCCACTTAAAGCCCTGGTTGTATGCTTGTTTTACAAACCTATCCTATCGTGGGGAGGGGCATGGCTGTTTGCGTGCATTCCTATGGGACCCTGGCCCTGCAAGGCAGGGGTCGCTCAGCAGCCGATGAACTGGCACATATTTCATGGTGTTGTTGCGTTCCCTTGGTGGAGTGTTTTTTTCACTCGCTTTAGAGCGCCAGTGCTTGCTTGAGTTGCTGTGCCGATGGTGCGCTTTGCACGGAGACTGCTGCAGTGTTTGTCTGTTTTTCTGCGGCTCTAGGCATGCCCAGGGCCGAGGAGAGATCTTGGGTTTGGTCAGCCATTTGGAGCAGGTCGTGGACTCTCGTGGCTGGCACCTTTTGGATGCCACATTCCGTCTGGAGCACTACAGGTCGGCATTACTTCTGGGTTCTGGCACACTGAGCTTTGTAACTTACAGTGAGGGACTTGTGGGCCTACAGGGGTGCATGCTCTACGCTCTACTGAGCTTTACTCAACACGGGGGCTAGAGAGAGGCTCCCGTGCTGTTAGAGATTAGAATTACCCCCACCCGCAGTCCCAGCACAGAGTTGGAGAGTGGTTCACTGAGCACAGTGACTCCTTCACTCAGGCTGGCGCACATCTTCCCCGAGTGATGGAAACCCTGCTGCACGGGCTGAAGCAGGCTGTCGCAGAGCATAGACTCACAGAGGAGGCTGAGATTAGAATGCCCTGTCTACAGAATAATGCAGGTTTCCCCACATCAGAGACACCGGAAGTAAGTGATTAACAAAAGGTGAAATACCAGCCAGATCTGGAAGCTTCACAGCTGTCTGTGGTACGAGACATACTGCTATAGACAAACAATGGTATCTCTCAAAGTGGTGCACGCCGCATAGAAGCTGCCAGTGTGGTATGTACAACCAACCCCCTTAATAGATACGTCAAAGTATTTGAGATAATCCAGCGCATTTGTTTCATACTGGGTTTGTGGGGTCCCTCTATATTTTACAAGTGCCTAATAAAACTGATGCATTTCCATTTTATCAGACACAGAGGTGCAATTTGACTTTCTTGTACACTAGCCTCGCAGATTTTCTATAAATATTCTGTAAATATGTTCTAATAATTAATTTTCTGAAAGACGAGAGTGGTTGCTGGGTTTATTATAAATGTACGAAGTAGCCTCTCAATAAAAAAAAGAGTGAATAGTCAAATGTAGTATGAGACTACGCTGTTTAAATATTATGTGTTACCCTTCCAGAATTGTGCAAACTTGCAGGTGCGAGTGAATTGCACGTGCACACTCTCCTGGGGTGCAGCATGTTATGTAAACCCTGATTTTCAGCTGTGTACACTTGACAGAAGGGAAGGGAGTTTTCTCGGGCAGCTGTCCCATCAAGTTGGTTGGTGCACAGGACATTGCATCATAATTTATTTTATCGCCGCTCCAAAAAATACAGTGTAGAAGAGGGCAAGGACTGTGAGCACAGTGAAAGATAAATATTGTACCTCTAACAAAATTGTTCATTAATGAGGCAAGGTAAATGCCAAGTTATGCAGATGAAAAATCAATTTTAAAACTGGATAAAAAAAGCTACTGTACCAGGATTTTGCTTTCATGGGGCTAACACATTTTCGATTCCTATCAGACTGTCAGAAGATGCCTGTTTTTGGTATGCTACAAGATAAAAAAATATTTGTAATATCACCAGATGTACTTGCAGGGGATGGGATATTTAAACAGAGAGATAGTTTATTGCTGAATGAAAGTTAGTATTATAATTTATATTCTAAGAAACACAACTGTCACTCATTTAAAAAATGTAAATGCTATGCAAGGTTAATCTGGCATAATGCCCTTTTCTGACATCATCAAGTAGAACATTATGGCCATAAACTGTAGTTGCATTTGAAAAAACTGTTCGGAAAAAGTGTATTATTTTGGTTGTAGGTAACCTGTGAGAGCTCACTGGGTTACACCTATGCATTTATGTAAATACCAATATATCCTGCAGGTAAGTACTGAAACGCTAAATCACTGCAGGATTGATATGCAGCATGAACAGCTCAGCTTCCTTTCCATGATATGGTGCTGGTTCTGTGGTGTGATACTAGATAGGCTCCCCATCTTGGTTGGCTTACATCCTATCGATTCAACTGAGTGAACCTGACGTGGGGTCCCACGAGGTATCTCCTTTCACCAGACATCGCCCTGACGTCATTATTTTACTAATTCAGCACGTTGCCCTCAATATCATGCTGAAACAAAATAAATTCGGTGGGGAAATAGCTTAGTGCCTATCTGCCATCTTGAAGTCGATGAATACCTCATCACACGTTATTGCAAGTAATCCAACAGTAGAGTTCACATTTTTATTCCAAAATAACCTTTGCTGTTCGTTTATCTAGGTAAACGTTTCATGGCTTTGTTGCCGAAATAAAAGATATATATATGTAACCTTTGCTGTTCGCAACAGCATACATTGATGAAGGTAATTACACCAAAGTTGGCATAATGGTGGAATCATACAAAAAAATCTCGTTGTTTTGGTTTGATGAAATCCAATCAGTAGTCTTCAAGACATCTGCATGCCAAAAAGGTACTGGGTGAAACTGAAAGAGTAAATATTTTGTTTATTTGGACTGCTGTTATAACCTGTTCACAAACGGTTTTAAAATTATCCCAGTCACTGGCAATCACTCGGGTCGCATTCCAGTCCATGGTTTTAAGATACTGTGGCACCTTTTGCCAGTTAAGGTTGTTAAACTGTTTACAAACAAAATAAAAGTCTAAAAAACTACTCTCTGTACTCAAAAGGGCACTTTAACATTCTAATACATAAAAAAACCTTGAAGTTTGTAAGTTATGGTGTTACGCAACCCTAACTTCCCCTTTCCTCCCCAATACATTGCTCGTCAGCATATAGCAGAGCCAAGGTGTCAGAACCTCTTTCAGAGGGCATCAGGGTAACCCCATAGGGGTTAAGGCTCTGGATGTCCTAGAGTCTGACCTGTGTGTGTGGGGCGGGGGTGTCCTGAATAACTGGGCCTAGTACTACCCCCTTACAGCACCTGATTGTCAGTGGTAGCGTGGGTCGACAAATCTAAGGCTGTTTAGGAGGGAGGTAGGTGTAAAGCATACAGAGGCTCAAGTCTTAAAGTAACAGCAATAATATAATTTTCCAACCAAATACTTTTTTTTGATAATGCTTTTATGAAAAAAGGAATAGTTTAATGTGATCACATAAAGCATAGACCCGACACATTAAATAATCACCACAGTTAACATTCAACTGGTGTATACTGATTAAACGTTGTTTCGGCTCAGAATAGTTTCAAATTGAGGCTTAGCAAGAATTGTTTCTGTACCTTGGAAGAGTTTTGCTTGCACTCTTAGCGCCAACCACAGACCTACCGGTTACAAGCAGTGGTTTTCTCTTTATTTATTTATTTATTTTTTAAATGTATTTTTAAATGAAAGCTCACTTTGAAATACACAGCAATACGCCTACAACCCTGAGGCCGGCTGTGCTCGCACTTAAGGCACATCTCAATACAGCGTATCCCACATCCTGGAGGCCAGATAGCGCTGTGCTCAAAGATCACAATGCCAGTCATTCTACAAAATTACTTCGCTGTATGTCAGCGCTATTATATGATTCTCAAAAAAATACAAAATTTTCTTGTTGAAAAAAAGGAACCCCCCCCCCCCAAACAAACAATGAGGTGTCAGGCCAGTCGTTTGCCCACCGGACTCTGGCTTTATACATCAACACAACTATTAGGTTCTAATTCAGAAGCCAATACATTCCAGATCCCCCCAGTTATTCTTGTTTCACTCAGTCTATGTCCACTTTCCATTCCTGCCCCACCATCAACCTGTACACGGCCAGATCCTCTGTCTGTGGAACCCATCCTGCCCTTCAAAAATTACACCTCAGGGCGTTGGATTGGTAGTACCTGGCTCGACTCCCGTCTTTGTCTCTGTCGCTATGTCCCCTCCACCACCTCTTAGATATGCAGTGTATAGTCTCCAGAAGTTCTTTGGCCTGCACCGCGGTGGGAGGGGTTCGCTAAAGTTTTCAGATTGCATGCAGCAGTAGAGAACGTCCCGTGACCATTGCGTCACCATGGGTAAGGGTCCCCTCAGCCAGCACATTGCTACCCTGCGCTTCGCCATCAGTAGTCCTAAGTCTACCAGTCTGCGTGAAGCCTTCGGCAATTTTCTGGAATAACCCAGCAGCGCCACCGCCGGGTCAGGGGGGATCTCCAACTCCGCAACAGTGCTTATCTCCCGGAATACATCTTTCCAGAATTTAGAGACACCAGGGCAACTCCACGCTAAGTGAATAAAGTCCGCCGTCGGGAAGCGACATCTTTCACAAGCCGCGTCCTCTCGTAGGCCATACCTTTGCAATCTCTCTGGCGTATAGTACACTCTATTAATGTATTTAAAGTGTATCAGTTTGTGTTTGCCATGCAGAGATATTCGCCTCGTGTTGGCGCAGCAATATGACCACATGGCATTGTCAATTGTGATGTCCAAGTCTCGCTGCCAGGCAAGTCTGGCTTTGGTGTACTGATTGGCTCTCTGGGACATCGCCAGTTTATATACATTGGAAATAAGTTTACGGGGAGATTTAGATTTAATGAGGTACGATAGTTCTAGGACCTCAGGGGGCTCGTCCATGTCATCCCCAAGGTGTTGCCGCAGTGCTCCACTCACCCTACGGAACTGAAAACGCTGTAGCATAGTGGGAGTTTCTGCAGTGTCCGCGACTGCATCCCATGTTTTGGCGGCACCATCTGAAAACAGTTCCCCTACTTTGTGGATGCTCAGCGCTTGGAGGGCTCGTACTACCACCTTATCTCTGCAGGGGGACAACCAAACCGCCAAGTCCAGAGGCATCTCTGGGAGTATGATAGAGCTCCCGGCGTCTGCTGCAATATGCAGTTCCAGGCATGCTGAGGCGAATTTAAGGAGTCCAGAATCCCAGTTCTGCGGTCGACCAGCTCAAAGATAACAGCTGGGAGGGGGAGAGGGTCAGCAAACAATCTCTCAAGCTTGAACTATGGTATGGAGTCCGCGCCATGAATCCAGCTATGTGCCTGCGCCCACTGCGCCACCCTATAGTACAGCTCCAAGTCTGGTGCACCCAACCCTCATAGATCGTAAGGCAAAGTAAGAACTCGCCATTTGACACAAGCCTGTTTGCCCACCCATGCCAGCTGCACTAGGGATTTATTGAGCCTGGCGAAAAAGGAGCGCGGCAACACTATCGGGACATTAGTAAATAGAAATAGAAATAGAAATCTAGGTAGCACTACCATCTTCATGCTAGATATCCTACCGATCAGTGATAGGGGGAGACCGATCCAAGTTTCGACATCATCCTCTAGTTTGTCAACCGCAATCCCATAATTCTCTCTGAAAACTCCATCTCAAATGGGGAAGTGGACGGGGGTGAGCGAAAAAGCTATGGACTTAGACCAATTGACCTTTAATCCAGAAAGAGCCCCAAAGTGTACCACCTCTCTTAGGATCGGGGATAGATTGTTTTCGGGGTCTCTCACATAAAGCAGGGTGTCATCCGTGTACGTGGAGACCACTATCTTGTAGGTGGGAAAACTTACGCCCCTGAGGCTGTGGTATTCCCGGAGTGCACACGCTAAGGGCTCGGCGAGCAAGCATATAGTATCGGTGACAAAGGACAGCCCTGATGTGTTCCCCTGGAGATGGGGATAGCGTCTGTGACTAAGTCCCCCAGCCGGATCCGCGCAGAAGGCGCATTGTATAGTACCCCAATCATTTGCAAAAAGACAGGACCAAGTCCCATTCTAGTCAATACTTGACGCATAAAGGGCAACGCCTTCTCTATGTCCAAGAAGACGGCGAGCGCCTTAGTATCCCGCCGGACATGTTGCATTGTGCCAAAGACCGTATGCAAATTGTAAGTGAGGTTTCTGCCGGGTACAAACCCTGCCTGTTCCGGGGCTACTAGTTCCGGGGTCAAAAGGGCCAGGTCTGTAGCTAAGATTTTCGCAAACAGCTTAGTGTCCACGTTTAGCAAGGAGAGCGGACGGTAAGATCCACATTCCTCTGGGGGTTTACAAGGCTTGGGAATGGCCACCAAAATGGCTTCTCGTATTGATTGTGGCATCTGTCCCGTTACACACATATCGTCAAACAACTCCGCTATGTGCGGGAGCAAAAGATCTATGAAGGTCTTGTAAAAATTCACTGTAAGGCCATCCGATCCTGGGGCACTGTTCGCCTTCATTCCGGCTAATGCTTCCAAAATCTCATCCCTTTCTATGGGGAGAGACAGGAACTCCCTATGCAAATTAGTCAGGAAGGGTAACTTAATGTGCTCCAAATATTTCAATATTTCCCCATCCATATCTGTCTGACGTGAAGCATACAGGCTTGAATAAAACGGTTTAAAGCTATTAGCAATGTCTGCTTCCTCAGAAAGTAGATCACCCTCTTCCGAACGGACCATGGTTATGGAGGTCTTTCCCCTTCTAGCTTTCAAAACATTAGCCAGCACTGATCCAGGCCTATCGCCCTCTCCGTACGCGCGGGCTGTGGCATATTTTCCCAAATGCTGCACTTCGCTGTCCGCTGCCTCATGATACTCCTCCAACAACGTCTTCATTACCTCTGTGGTTTCACCATCTATCCCTGACTGCTGCCTGGCCTCCAAATCACCGAATTTGCGATCCAGGTTCGACAGTCTCTGTCGGATGTCCCGAAGTACCCCGGAGTGCTGAGACATGGCCACCCCTCTAAAGTACACCTTAAGCGCTTCTCAAACAGTCTGGAAACTATCCACAGAACCTATATTAGTGGCAAAGAAAGTCTCTATCGCTTCTGCTATTGTTTCTTTAAAGAGGGGGTCCAACAGAGAGTAAGGGGGAAAATGCCATGTGAATGGAGGGATAGTCTTCTTAGGAGTGGACAAGACTAGCAGGATAGGAGAGTGATCCGACAGAGTACGGGGCAGAACCTGACGCGAACGGGTCTGGGACATAAGAGACGATGAAATGAGCCAATAATCAATACGTGTATGTAGGTTATAGTAAGCGGAGTAGTGTGTAAAACCACCCTCCATAGGGTGAAGTTCTCTCCATACGTCCATGAGTGCCATGCTGATCATTGCCCTTTCTATAGTTCCAACTGCCGTCGCTGGCCGCCTGAACGGCCCACCTGATCTGTCTAGGCTCGGGTTCCTAACCAGATTGAAGTCACCTCCCTATAGCATTTGAGTCGTCCCGCTTCTACTCACTACGTTGGCCAGTGTACATTAACCAATAGCAAGTCAAGTCCCCTACCCTGACAGCGGGAAATCACAAACCGACCGCCCGAATCGGCCGTCAACAATTGCAGCTTATAGTCGGACCTGGGGTTAACCCATATCAGTACTCCCCTAGCGTGAGTTGTGAAACCTGCAGCTTTAACGTTTCCCATCAGGCCCCTGGAACGCATCATTGGGCTCTGGAGCGGGAGGTGCGTCTGTCTCCTGCAGAAAGGCAATGTCTACGTTGTGTCTAGTGAGTTAGTTCAACACTTTACGCAATTTGCGGTGGTCATTAAGGCCCCTCACATTCCATGTCACAGCTCTAAGGGAATCCACTGGCTTCTGGGAAGTGGCTTCTCTAGTCGTTACCATCCTGTCTATCGTACGTTACATAGCGTCCTGAGTCCTGCAAGTAGCATGTGTACTGTGAGATGTATGACAATATGTCTGACCTAGCTAACCTCTTAACAAAAAACTGTGACCCAACCCTGACCCCCCCCACCCACGGCTGACCACCCACAACACGGTCAAGCTGCATCCCGTATAGGGACTTTCCACACCTCCCACCTCCAACCAAGTTAACAGAAGTGGTGGTTTTCACTTGCGGGCGGAGGTCGCTCTGTGCTCAACTGTTAATTAGATGCTAATTTGTGCACTGTCTCGACCTCCGAGCGCAGAATACTATTATAGCCCCCACCACCAATCCACAATTGAATACTACACATATCAGTGTGTGACCCCCATCGTAGTGTTGTGTACCTTCTGACATTGCACGTACTGATCGTTACGTCCTGTGACCCACACAGAAGCTGTTACAAAATCTCCTGATTACTGTCCATCGACCGCTTACCTAATGGCAGTGGTTAGTCTAACGGGAGATATGCACAGTGGTGCACCAGTAATTGTCTGCTTCAGTACAGAATTATATACAATACCAACAGACCACCCCCCGCCCCTCCCCCCAGCTCACAAAATACTTAACAAATGCTTGCCGCCAAACCGGTCTCAGTCTTGTTCCTCAAGTGATCCCCCAGTGGCCTCATCCTGAAGCTGTCGCTCCGAGTTCTGCTTCTGGTCTTTGTTCCAGTCTTTAAGCGCCTTCTGCAGAGCCTTTGGTCCAACGAAGATGTGGGACCTCCCTTGCCTATTCACCCGCAGCTTGGCCGGATACAACATCGCATAGTCTAAACCCAACTCCTGCAACTGCTTCTTCTTAGGGGACAAATTGCTGACGAGCCTCCTGCACTCGGGCGGTGAAATCCGGATAGAGTGAGATGTTCGACCCTTCATATGGCAGTGTCTGTTTGTCCCTTGCCGCACGTAGAGCCGCATCCTTGTCCTGATAGTTCAATAGTTTTGCTATGATTGGACGCGGCGGGGTGCCCGGCTGGGGTCCCAAGGAGCGGTGCGCTCTCTCCACCACAAACATGTTTGAGAACACATCCGCGCCCAACAGATCCACCAGTAGCTTCTCCACAAAACGTTCCATGTTCCCGGTTTGTGTCGTCTCCGGCAGGCCCTTAATCCGTAAGTTGCAGCGTCTTGAACGGGCCTCGAGGTCCTCTGTTTTGTCCTGCAGCACCTGCATGATCCTGCCGAGCTTTTTATGGTCCGTGTCCAACGTAGTCTGCGCTTCTTCGACTTCTGTGAGTCGTCGTTCGGACATGTCAAGCCTCTTGGCATGCTTGTCTAGCCGTCCCCCCATCCTGTCCATCCGATACGAGAGGGCATCAATCTTTGTGCCCAGGGAAGAGATGTCGCTCTGCAATCCCTTCTCCATTGATAGCAACTAACTACGGATATCCTGCTCGTCTTCTGTCGGGGGAGTAGGTCTGGTTTCCTCCCCTAAAGCAGGGTCGTGGGATTTAGAGCGCTTCTGGTCATCTTCCATACTGATGTAGCTTGGTTATACACAAGACAGTGCTGACAACCCCTGAAGGTGCCAGACATTATAGGTTGACCGGAAGTCCCCCCTTGAGTTGCAGTCCGTGGGGCCCGCCCGTCCCGAAGATGCCGCGTAATATATGACCGCAGCGCTGCAAAGCGATCCTGCCGCAAGGAGCTCCACCTATTATTACTTGCCGCTCCTCTAGACTTTGCGCTGCCTCTTCCCCAGGGGTTGCCGGACTGTGCCACTCCACTTGCGGTTGCGCGGTTGGACGACCAAGGTTGTCCTGCAAGGAGCTCTGTGCTGCGCTGCACTCTAGTTACACCACTCAGCTGGGACACAAAGCAATAACACTATGTCAGCCAGGCACGTCTCGGTGTATGGAGGAAGTCCGACTCCCACTGTGCGCCCCCACCGTGGCTCCCACCTCTGTCCTGCTCAGCTCGGTCCCCCAGGCCTCATCCCAGAGGAATTGTTATGCCTGGGCACGCTCCCTGTTTGTGTCTGGTTAAGACCTTAGCCGCCTTTCCCCCAACACCAATTTTGGTCAGAGCAGCTCTCTGCAGAATCGTTGGCCCCGTACCTGTCGCAGTGCCTTGAGTTGAGCAATGTGCAAGTTCCAGCTAGGAGTACACCAGCCAGCCGCTCCAGCCAAATCACACTCTCTGCGCGATCTTTCTGTGTCCCAACCTCTGCAGCGACAGTGCAGGAGTGACCTGGTGCTCCTGCCACAATATTTTGTTCTGCGCCACGATGCAAGTAGACAACGCAATCTGCTGGAGACTACCGAGTTCCTGCCCTCAGGTGTTGCGCCCCTACAATTCTCCACTGCTAGCTCCTGCCTCTGTAGTAAGCTATGTAATACAGGCCATGCCGGCCGTGAAGGCACACGTGTTGGCTGCAGGTAAAATGGTGGCTCCGCCCAGCCACTAAACTGTGCCTTGGCTTTCAGAGCTCCAGCGGGACGCTGATTCCCCCCGCACAACCATGCGCGCTCATCTGCTCTGCTCTGTACCTCCACTGCCGGCGCCCCTCTGTGATGATCGCGGCTCCGGTCGCCCCGTTCTCGTTGGGAGAGTGGGTGGGGGAGGGGGGGGGGGGGGGTTTGGGGAAGAGGGTGGACGGGCTCCCCGCCGTCGCTGGGAGAGGCAGACAAGTGTTGCCTTCACCTCGGTAACAGTCCCTTACTCCCGCTACCAGTTCGCAGCAGCACTACAAACGATGCCTGCACTTTGCGCTTCGATCCACTCAGGTCCGGTTCTCGAATTTGGAGGGGACCGGCCCATCCAAGTTCACGACGCCGCACGCACTGCGATGTCGCTCCGCCCTGCTCCTCACTGCAGCACGGGGATCGACGGCCTCGCACTCCGCGGCAGTCAGCTGCTGTATCCTCGGCTCGGGAGGGGCCTCAGGGTCTGGGATAAAAGTCCTGTGTTGCCGCCAAGTTCCCACGACTGGGTCACCGTCACCAGCCGGAATTCTAGCGGTGTGAGGCAGGATGATGACAGGATAGTTTATCTGCACTCTGGAGCTCGAGGCTCAAGCGGCCATCTTCGCCGCGAGCCAAGCTACGCCCCCGGTTTTCTCTTTATTCTTCTTGTTGTGCAGCCATGGCGGTAATCCCACAAAATTCAAGGCAGCCGCCCAGCGTGGTGTTAGAAACCAGGTAAGATTAGCACCATCATACCGCTTAACGTTCTCAATTACTCAAAAGTAAAATAATCAGGTGACTCCTGTTCCCTTGGACTCAATATGTCTATGTCAGGAATTCCCATTATATAAAAAAGCATTCTCGTTGTGTCCTCAATGACTGCATAGCATTTGGGTAAAGAAATTCAGCATTTCTTTACACTGTATCCCAGTAAGTCTCATACACCAGAACCCACAATCAAAACGCTTCCATTTACAAGACACAATGGCCATCACATCCATCCATCCACTACAAAACACATAAGTAAAAAAGATTTACATTTACAACGCTAATAGTTCTAACTCTATTGCAAATGCTTGTTTTCAATGAAAGCACGAGGAGAAGACAAAGGAATGCTCTCGCGGATACGCAGAGCTGAAAAACGATTGCTCTGAAGGAAGACGGCACGCACGTGGCTCAGCTCCTCATAGTCACTGCCAAACAGCTGAAACCTTTTTAAACACACTTCCAGATAAGTTACTGAGCCAGTCAGTAGAACTGCCAAAACAAACTAGCTTCACTACTCAGGTCGCTAGGGAAACTGTAGCAATCTGAAAACATGGATCCTGAGCCCCGTAAATAAAATGAACACAGGACTTTGCAAAGTCCATACAGAAAAACAGAGACTTACTTACCCAGCTTGTTGCCAAATTTGTAGTATTAAAATTCACTTCTACACGCGAAGTGTGGTTGAAGTATTTATTGTAGATCAGCAGATAAATCATTTATGGAACATCAGGGCCCAGGGGATCCCAACAAATGACTTTACATTCAAATGAAAGCACATATAGATTCTAAATAGGTATGAACACACAAACAATAGTTGGAACTGTGCATCTCAGTAGTGTATTACTCACACATAGAAAGGGAAGACAGCGCAAACCTGCAGAATGCCACCATGTAGGATGCCAAATATCCTTACACCATAGTTTGTGTTGTCATGTTTCAGCTCTCGTAATTAGGCCAGTCAGGGCCCAGGCCTTTCGTCCGGATCTTTGTAGATGCCCTGTGAGTTTTTAGGTCGAGCCTAGAGCAGTGCATGCCCTGCTTGCTAGGCTCGACTTTTAGTAAGGGGCTTTTCAAAGTGCTACCTTTGCCGGCCACCAGCTTGCTGTTATGCGCACAAGCGCGCGCAATGTGCACAGCTGCCATCGAGCCTAGAGCAGCGCATGCACTGATTGCTAGGCTCAACTTTTAGTAAGGGGCTTTTCAAAGTGCTACCTTTGCCGGCCACCAGCTTGCTGTTACGCGCAGAAGCGCGCGCAACGTGCACAGCTGCCATCTGGTTGCCACTGTGCCAGCCCCCACTCCCCCCTCCGACTCCCTCGTCAGCTTCAGCACGCACTTGTTTTAGTTGGGAGTGAAGCGCAGCGCACGCGTGAATCCCCTCCCCTACCTTCTCTCACTCCCTCCTCATCGTGATCACTTTCCCAATTCCCACGCGTATACTCTGACAGGTTTCTGTGGAGTACAGCATTCGTATCACCACTTCTAAAACAACCGGCTTCATCTCCCTCCCCCACCCGCCCCGTTGCTGCATCAACTCGCTCCCAAGAAACCAATTTGCAGCCATTCCGGGTAATTTGCGCAGAACCTCGAGCCTTCAGATGGTCCCCGGGTGACCCGCTTACAGCTCGCTATAGCAGCTCCCCGAACATGAACGTGGTAGCGAACAGTGTATTTCAAAGACCCGCTTTGCTGAGCATAACTTAAGTGGAGAAAAGGCAGTTTGTTCTGTTACTCATCTCGCTCACCCACCCGCACTCAGTCTCATCTCGCTCCCCCTTGTGCCTAGTGCGCCTGTCCCTCCCACCACGTTAGCATTGCCTCAGACTTTGTCACGTGACGCATACCATCAAGCCTTTGAGTCACCAGAATTCTGTCTCGGACCTTGTCACGTGATGCCTTCCGTAAAGGCTTTGAGGCACCGTAATTCTGCCCAGCAGGATGTGGCCATAAAAAGTGTTTGTCAACCATCAAAACGTTTTATTTACAAATAGTGTTCTCATCATGGTCGATCCTACTGCATCCTCTTTCCCATCTTTCTCGTTTTGCAGTAATCTGTAACAACAGATCAGTGCTGCAGTGGGAGCTGAAGGCTTCAGGGAGAAGGAAGGCAGGGACTCGGTTGAGCGGCTGCCGGGCTCAGGCAAACCAGGTGAGTTTGGACTTGTTTATTTACACACGTGCAGCTGCGTCTGGCTCCACGCTGTACCTATTCACTCCTAACCACAACTATACCACTGGTACGACACACAGGGCAGCAAGTCTGCAAAACAACTCCCACATATGATACACCGGGGACTCCCATTCTTCCTCACCACACATCACGCTAGACACTAAAACACTTCCCAATGACAAAGACCCCACTAGAAACCCTCGCCTTTCTAACCAAGCACAGCCTGAGGAGAGTGTGCTACCTGAGGTCTGAGCCCTGTCAGGGGTACGAAGCGCTATATACATGCAAATACCGGACAGTACTCATAGATGGGGTCTTTGTTAGAGGTGTTAACATATTGAAAGTGTTGGGAAGTGATGTACATCAGCTTCGGAGAACTGGAGAGCCACTGAGTGTATGGAAGGCAACGGCGTAACTACCAATAGTGCAGCAGGTGTAGTGGCACCAGAGTCTTTCACTACCAAACTCCTTGCTTGTATTGGGGCCTGTGGTGCTCTTGCTACACCACTGCAGGGCTGTCTCCTGTGCTCTGAAATCCTCTCCTGCGCAATTGGAGAAAGTAAAAAATGTCATCCGAACTTAAAAGAACAATATGATCTAATCAGTGGTTTTGACTCTTCCTTCGTGGCCTCACCAAAACGTACATAATACTTTGATGTTGTTGTCATGGAGTCTTTCATGCTGAACGAGCAGTCAGTCACCAGCCACTGTTTTACTCCGCTGATGTTACTTAATAGTTAACCAAGAGGAGCAGAGTTAGTATTTTTGTTGCTTGTTTTCGAGGTACATACTTTATTATAATCTTGGTCATCTTTTCCACTGTCTGGAGCTTCCCAGTGGCCACTGCGGGTAAGGAAACGTGGCAAAGCCATCAACCATTCAAGTGAGCAAATGGAGATCTGTTGACATTTGTGAATTCCACCATCTTAAGTTCTGAATTGGGCGCTAATTGTCTTGTCTGTTTCACTCCTGTTTAGATGTGTAACACCTGTCCAGTGTACGCTGATGTTGTTCCCTTTGTTCACTGCCACTGTTTGGAATGGCATGGGGTGAATGTATGACATTGTTCTGCATTCTGTCCATCAACTGTTGTTTTTGCATTTGTCACCCCGAGTGGGACGGGTATGCTCAGACGTGAGTCCCGTGCTCTCCATGCCACTGGAATCAAGCTATCCTGGCTGAAGAGGGGTGAAACCCCGAAACCGGTCCTAGGATGCTGGTTTCCGGTCCAGGGAGGACCTGGCTTGGCAGTTCGGACTGGACTGTTCCCATGAGGCACAGGGTCAAGACTGATTTGCATATGGCCAGGTCTAAACTAGGGTGGCATGGTGAGCAACAGAATGATGGATTTAACCCAGATCTCTTGACTGGGGGTGAATGTTTTGATTTGTTCTGCATTCCGTCTATCAATTGTGTGTCTTTTGCTTTCTCGCCCTAAGTGCGCCAGGGATGCCCAGACGTGGGTCCTGGGCTCACTGGGCCAATGGAATCAAGCTATCCTGGCTGAAGAGGGGTGAAACCCCGAAACCGGTCCTAGGATGCTTGTTTCCGGTCCAGGGAGGACCTGGCTTGGCAGTTCGGGCTGGACTGTTCCCATGAGGCACAGGGTCAAGACTAAATTGCATATGGCCAGGTCTAAACTGGGGTGGCATGGTGAGCAAAAGAATGATGGATTTATCCCAGATCTCTTGACTGGGATGAATGTTTTGATTTGTTCTGCATTCTGTTCATCAATTGTGTGTCTTTTGCTTCCTGGAGTACACAAGTCCATCATTTTCAGGTTGTGCCATTTGGAAGGTGCATGGGAATAGCTATATGCAAACTAGTTTCACCATAACTAATGTCACAGTGTAAAGTACACTTCTAGGCCACGTACTCTGTTAAGTGGATAAGCAAACAACTTCAAATCCTAATGCCTGGCTGGGAAGGGGTGTCAAACCAACAAGGATCAGCTTGAGTCTCTACTGGCAGAGAACAAGTGATTCACACCTGAACTGCCTCATGGGGAAACGCATTAGTATAAAATTCTAGTAAAGGGCAGATTGAAGACTACCAACGCACATCAATCAACACAAAACATTAAAACCCAGCAATAAAATCCTTTGTTAAATCTTCCCTGCATTACAGCTATCAAGAGGGAGTGGTGAAGGGACAAAATGTTTTCTTCTGTGCACTACTACTGCAGTTGACATATCAAAGCTGCTTGAAAGGCTGCTCAGCCCTTGCTCTAATACATGAGGTCCACTACCGCTCCTGTGACCCGTCTCTTAAAGTCTCATCCGCTATCCTCTGCAAAATCTTATGTGTGTCACATCAACAGCAAGCACCCAGCCCAGCTCGAGATGCATCGCAAATGCATAAAAAACATAGTTCTCTGGTATGCAAACTGAAACACATTATCTCCGTATATAATAGTTATTCGAGCAAAAGTATCTGGTATGCTATATTACTGTGCATGACTCTTAATAGCACCACCTATAACCCAAACTTAGTTATCATCATTGTATCGTTATTCAATTTTTTTTTTCAAAACATAAAACTACAGTACATCATCAACAACAGCAACTTAAAATCAATAGCTATAACATCATATACATTTTGAAAGTGGAGTGATGTGCATGCTGCCCAGTCAGGTAACAGAGCAGCAAGGCTTCTTATTCAACAATCCAAGATCCCTAAAACACATTTTTGAAACAAAATGCCTACAAGGAATCCAACAATAATGCGGTCAGCATAATCAGTTGTAAAATTTACAAAGTAAAAGGCTTGCTGTTTGGGAGATGGCAGTGCAACGAGGCCTATGGCTTAAAGAACCACAAAAATGCATTTCTAAAGCGAAATACAAAAGTTGGCAGAACTTTAGCCTGATAGGTGTCTTTACATTTATAGGTATGTACCATGGCTAGAAAGAAGGTTCAGACAACCATATCGTATCACGAGATCTAAAATGCAATGGGTGTAATTTCGGCCTGAAGGTACCTCCTTTATTGATTTCCTACGCCTTGCTGCCACTTTAAACAAGCATTTGCAATGCAAACGCCATCCACTCAGTATTAGAAGGGCGGATTTTGGCGTTAATTTATTAGAATTCTAGGACAGGCTGCATCCCTGGTCCGGCTGCCTGCTCTCCCAGTGGGCTGGGCATGCAGACTCCCCATGGTGTCGGCCTGGCTACCCACTCCTCAGTTGCCCATTCAGCCACTGTCATGCGTGGTGCCCGTGCTTGTGAAATGAAAGTGCGCATCACACGCTGAATGTTGCAGGAAAGCAGGTTGGCCTGCAGTAGTAAAAACACATGAAAGAAAGTAGTGCTGAGAGACTTAAAATGACGTACCGTGTATCAACCGAAGTAAAGGGGCCAGTAGCCATGGGAGGTTACAAATGAAGACATGGCCATACTAAGGAGTGACTAACAAGCCAATTACAGATTCAGAAGCCAGCATTTACGAAGGACAAAGACACAAGCCAATTAAAAATATGGGCGGGGCTTCTCTTCCATACTCTACTACAGCAGATCGCCAAAGCAGTGCAAGCGTGCTTGCTCAGGCTCAACCTAAAAAGGAGACCTGCTTGGTGTATTGGACCTCCGGTTCATCTGGGTTGGCCTGAAATCACACTTAGGACCCAGTCAACTGCCATATGATACTCTTGATTACTTTTTATAGGTGCCTTTGCCTTAAAACTTAAAAAATTAACATCACTGATTTTCCGTATCCATTTTTGTATTTATGTGTATGCATGTTCTTGCTGTACTAGCAAAAAGAAAGCAGAATGCAAGTTCAAAGGTGAGGATACAGTCGAGTGATTACGGGGTTAGCTGGCTTCTGCAAATTAAAAATGTACTTATTAGTGCATCATGATGTAATTTTCCCCAGCTCTTTCCTACACTAAAGCAGGTTTGGGACGATCATGATGAATACAGAGATGTCTCTGCACCTCCCATGCTAGAAAACATGATGCAGAAAGATCAAAGATTAATTTCTTCTCACAATTATCTTTTGTCTACCTCTTCAGTTACAGTTTCCAAGACTTCAAGTTTGAAGACAGTATCATCCCTTGGGGCTGCCAATATGGCCACATCTGAGGTATCTTAAAATGTTGTATCACCCATTTTGCCTACTCTTGTTTCTACATGTATAATAACCTTATTGATTTCAGCAAAAAACACAATCCATGGCTGGAATTGCTGTATTTAGGTGGACGTTTACAGTGCAAACTGAAGCAAAGCTCGCATGAAGGTCCTCACTGTGCAGCTGAATCTGAGAAAATACCTTGGCTCAGCGAGTGAGAAATCAAGATAATCACACCTGGGGATCATCTGGGGAAGTGGTTGAAAACAACAGATGTTAGTTCTTTATCTGCATGTTCTCAAGATTATGTCTCAAAGTTTGAATAAGAGCGCATATGTTTTTTGATATTGTTGGCCAGTACAGGTACATGAGGTGCAGAGATGCCCCCCATAACTGCTTTCTTTATCTAAGTGGTATGTAGATGCCACATCGAAATCCCATTCTTCATCATAAGAACTCAACAACTAATAAACCTGGTTGCAATGGCAAGTGCTGAAAATTAGTTTTGTTTAATCAAGTAAGGCTGTTTCTTTAATGTGTGTTGTCTCATACCCCACCTTTGGTGAAGATGTACGTTCTGTGCTGCCCAGAAGAGCACTGCACTTTGTTTTTAACTGAAGAGGTTGTCTGTCAGGGATTAGTTGGAGCCTTATATTGTCATCATTTCACGTCAGTGGTACTTTCTGCCAAACAGCCCTTGGTATTGAATCTGGATTTTATCAGGTCTTCAGGCATCTCTAACTACGGGGCATTATGCGAGTTAACAGAGTGGTCTTTCATGACCTTTATTTTTACACTTTAAGATCAAATGACAGCCACATCTCCTGTATGAACTGACATGGACAATGATATTTAGGCATGCAGGATTTAGAATAAAAAAATTCCAGTTTAACCATGTCAGAAATTATTTCTAGTGGTACAATCTGAGTTCATGTTTTGATTAAAGTATTGAAGCAATCCATTCTGTAATAGCAGCTCGTGCCAGAGTAGTTCGGGCTCCTTTGTGCCCATTAAACAAGAAGCTACAAACCGCAGGAGCAGGATTAACAACCACACATTTATGATGCAGCAATATTAGCATCAGCTTCCTCTCTGGTGGCATGCTCACTTTAAAAAATCAGGTACACTACTAAAGATGAATTGCTGTTGCTTGTAACAAGACTGCTGTTCGCCGCCCCAGCTGCTTCATCCGTTCTCAATCTACAGATATTGCTAACACTTGTACAACCGCCTTCTCAACTCACTTGCGAATGTAGGCTAGTTTCATCTCCTTTTGTCATTTTGGAATCCAGAAACTTACTGCAACACTCTTTGGGTCAACCATAATATGCAGTGCAGGTTCACACTGTTCCATTTTCTCGAGGCATTCTGGGTGCAACATGTTTGCAAAACAGCGTCCCAAGAAGCAGTTGAACGACGGAAGAAGTGGACAGGGGAAAGCAAATCTCGAGAATGCCTCCTACTCAATGGATCCAGAGCCTTTAAGTATGACAAGCAACAAGTAATCTGATGCATTAAATAAGAGCATGCTCATTTACACGGGCACAGCACTCCAGTGTCAAAGATATTCCAAGGCACCTGAGATGTTTAGCTGCTGAGGTATGATATCACGTGAGGACAGCTATGAAGTTTTTTAAACCTTTTCTTGAACCCTTGAAAATACTACCTAATTTGCGATTACGGCACTAGCACATGGCAGCCATTTCTTGTTTAAGTATTGTTGTTTCTCACTTTTTTGTTATATAAGATAATGTAAAATTAAAGTACTCAAGAGGTCTGAAATAAAATTCTATGACATGATGCACTTATGGAATGACTACCGAATGACACATTATTACTCTTTTCTCCTTACGTATGACCCCTTCAAAGTTTCTTACAATGGTAGATGGGTCCATAAAACAACTTTGTCCAATGACAAGCCCTACACTTGGATCATGTGACTGTGAGGGCACTAGATATGCAGCTTCACTTTCCTGCACCTTAGCGAATTTAAAATGGAAGGGCCAAGAGTGTTTGTGGTACATAACCCAACGACAAGACTACTACTGCAGACCTCTGAATACAAAATAAACATACTTAGCAATAACCACCAAATGACTTTTACTGTTATTTCTATTTAGATACTTCTTTTTACAACTATAAACACCCAATTTAGCCATTACTATTATTACATTACTTGAATCCCGGTAGTGTATCACTCTTTTGGATCAGACCCAGCTATACCGACTCAATTAGGGTACAGTGCAGAGTACAGTGAAGGCCCTATTGTTTTGCTTCTGTTTTAATACTTCTTTCACCAACTAAAGATAAGAAATTAAAACACTTAATCAGTTTAAAACACCATGATGACTGGGCGTTTGGGGACAGGAAGGAACCAGCCTGCAGAGTGGACAGAGCACAAATGGGAGCTAGGGGTTATGCACACCTAATCTATGATAGGAGGGTGAGTCGGGGGCTGCCGGCTCACACACAGGTAATTAAATCCTGGCAAGCGGCATCAAAATACCTGGGCTGGGGATGCAAACTCGCGGAAATGACCACTCAGTGGGCCAGTGACAAATTAGACAAAGTGGGTAGGTTAAAGGGCTTTGAGAAGTGGTAACTGCTGGGTCTTGAAAAACATGGTGATGTTTGGAGGAACCAGACATTCGTGAAGTTTGAGACCCTCCAACAAGCGTACAAACGGGGTCCGGGGGAGGGGCTGCGATACCTGCAACTAGGCCATGCCATATGGGGTCATATTTGCGAGGGCAAAGACTTGGCCAAGGCCTCTCCAGTGGAGGATATACTCCTGACAGGCCCCTTGGAGGAGAAGGCAATATAATTAATATACAAAAACTGATAAATAAAGCACCAGACCCTTTGGGACCACTAAGGGCCGTGTAGGCGGGAGATATGGGTCCAATAGAGGATGAAGACTGGATGGAGGCCCTTCAGGGACAGAGGAAGGTGGTGATTAGTTCTATTTTCCGGCTAATCCAATTGAAGGTTTTCCACCACACATACAGTGCCAGGAGGCTACTGCATTGCTTAGGCGGGGTGGAATCATCACGGTTGTGGCCAGGAAGGAACATTTTACCATTTTATATGGGAATGCCTAGAGACGCATACATACCTGGGTAAAATTGGAAGAATTATGGTGCGGGTGATGGAGTGGAGGTTCCCTTGGAGCCATAATGGCTTCGGTTAGTGGTTTCAGGAGAAGAAGCATGGCCAAGATATACTAGGATCTGGCTGGCATTGGCAGTGGTGGTGGCAAAATGCAATCTACCCACATGCTAGGGTGCCAGAGCATTACCAGAGGTTGAAGATTGGCAGACAGATAGAGATTGGTGTTGGTTGGCAGAACGTACTATTTATCAAAACAGAAGCTGCCCGAAGAAATGGTAAAATTTTGGAGGCAATGGCAAACTTACTCAGGGCTGTGAAGGGGGCATTAGACGTACTATGAGGGTCACATATCATTGGTGTTGTATCCTGAACGATAGAAGAAAGACAACTGCAAACACAATGGTTGGATTAAATGTAAGACACTGAAATCACTGATGTACAGCTGTTGTGTTGTTTGGAATAAAAAAAATAAAAACAAAAAAACCATGATATTATAAGTGAATTTCCTCTGCATGCGCAGGCATGGATAAGGTAGTCCGGTCTTCCACTGTTTCTTAAAAGCCTTCTTTTTCCTGAAAGCCTATTATGATGTACGATATGTTTTTTTTTTGTTTACATTGTCACAGAGTGCTCATCCTTATAACTATATAGACGGGTATGTTTAATTTTGCAGCCCTACACCTGTGTCACTTATTAAATATAGATCAATTTGTTTTTTATGGTGTAAATAATTATTGGTCATCTATGTATAAGTTCCGTCTTGAGCATGCCCCAGGTCAATAGGCCACAACGGGGTGAGACAGGTGTGTGCTGAATTGCTGCAACAGCTACCATCTGAATAAACAGAAAAATTGGACAAATGAAGATCTTTTACACAACTTAATAAATGCATAATTCAGACATCATTTGTAATTTTTAATCATGGCAATTTAAGTTTATAAATCATGAGAGCTAATTAGGCCCAGTCACAAATCCAGCTCTTGCTGTCCCCAAAAATGATTTTTTAAGTGGAATATTGCCTTCATACTATAAAAGTAGGATCCCACCATTAGCATAAAGAAGTCAGTGAGCAGAAGAACTATTCTGCTGCAACGAAGTGTCTTAAGGAAAAAAGAAGCCACCGGAGGGCCTTGCATGCGTTTCCAAAGCTGTGTTATATTTCCTCAGAGGCGGAACGTGGACTAATCTAAGAAAAGCTGGCTTCATATTGGTAGTCATGGCCAGTTGTTAGCAGGGCCTCGGTTGTATCTAGGTTTCCACATTGCTTTTTGTTTAGGCAAAATACTTTGCTCATGTCTCACACCGGGAGAACAGCCCACAATTATGGAAGAAGGTAAGCTAAAGAGGGGTACCCAGTTATAAAGTGGAAGGCCAAATATTATCTGTTGCCAAAAATGTCAGAAAGAATGAGGCCTCTTCCACATTAAACCCACGCGCTGAGCATCAAATGTGGTAAATTATGCAACCAACGATGCCCCAAGTTTTCTGTATATAAGCAATGCTTTGCTTTCATACCATTGGAAAAACCTGCTTCAAAAGAACCTTAGACACTGTGCTTCAAGGTCATCCTAAAGTTAGATGGCTGTGCAACTCAAGAATCCTAGCCTAGGATGTGTTTTTACAGTAGAAGACCTTTCAGAAGGGCAATTGCTGGGGCCTCTCATAATGCCACGAGAATATATAATTATCGGTTCAGGTCCCAATACTTCATGACAACTTTCAATGTTTATTTTTAAAAACAGACTCGTTGGATATAGATTGGTACTTACTTTAACAAGGACATGGGGATTCCCCACCACAATGAGCAAAGCTTTTGCCCTGGTTATTGCTACATTAAATCGTTTAGGGTTAGATAAGAAACCCAAAATATATCTTGTATCCTTTTCATATGGTACTTCACTTGATCGCACCTAGAAACAGAAAGATAAAAATTCTATATGAGCTTTGTACCACAAGAGGTTTAACGCTCTATTCATAGGGAATATACCTATATTACTTCTACCAACACATTCATCTGCAGAAAAAGAGATGGAAAATATTTGCATTAGGATAGTTTAGAAAGGAACACTGTTTGCACCCTGGACATCATATAAAAAATGTACTTAAATATTCTTTTCACCATACATATTGAGTCACCACAATACTAAAAGTTACAGTAGTGACATCATGTACTTTGATACACCAATGACATCAGAGGGTTGACCCCTTGTCACATACTAGCACCTCAACGGACACCATTAGGGGGCACAAACAATGAAAAGTAGAGAAATCACAAGGAGGCCAGACAGACCTAATTACTTTTTGTTACTGCCATTTCTTTCATTAACCCAGAGAGCAGAGGAAGCCAGGTGAGCAGCCAGAGCACCAGTGGATTTTTTTGAAACGTTATCTGGCTACCCCTGATTGACTTTCATGGCCTATTCACATAAACAGCAGCACGGATCTAACCTTTGTATCTGTGAGAGTGGAATGAGTGGCAGCATTTACCAGTCTGTGAACACAGAACGTGAAGTCAGCTCAGGATAGTAGAGGGTTTTCTAACTCAAGCACTTTAGTTGACAGAAAAGGGTCTTACAAAAATAAAAGAGAAGAAGCAAGATGGTAGAAAAACTACAATCACTGAGAAGGAATATGCTACTTACCAGTATGCATCTGTTCTTGGCATGTAGAGCTGCAGAGTTGTACACTTAGCATAGATCGCCATCTGGTGTTGGGCCCGGATGTTTGCAGTTTGTTTTTGTTCTTTGGACAGTCTTTGGAAGTCACGAGTTCGGTGACTCCTCCTTCGGTCCGTACTGCGCATGGGCTTCGGCTCCATCCTCAGATTGTTTTTCGCCAACAGGGAAATGATGGAGCGTAGTAATAACAGTGAGAAACCCATGTGTGTTGTATCTAAATAAGATGGACTGGAACGGATACAGGTAGCCGGGGAGGCGGGTGGGCGTGTACAACTCTGCAGCTCTACATGCCAAGAACAGATGCATACTGGTAAGTAGCATATTCCGTTCGAGGCATATGAGCTGCAGATTGTACACTTAGCATAGATTATATAGCAGTACCCAACCTTAGCGGCGACCACCGGTATCCGTTGCAGCGGTTTGAAAAAGTGTCTTTAGTACAGCCTGGCCCACACTAGCTTGTTGCTTGGAATGCACGTCTACACAGTAATGTTTTGTGAAGGTGTGCGGTGTTGACCATGTGGCTGCTTTGCAGATGTCATCTAAGGGTATGTTCCCTAGAAAAGCCATAGAAGCCCCTAACTTTCTAGTAGAGTGGGCTTTAGGTGGAACAGATAATGTTCTTTTTGCCTTTTGATAGCAAATTTGTATGCACTTTACAATCCACCTAGCTATCCCTGATTTAGAGATGGGGTTGCCTTTATGTGGTGGAGAGAAGGAAACGAACAATTGTTTAGTCTTCCTGAAAGGTTGCGTTCTTTGTATGTAGTACAGCAAAGCCCTCTTAACATCAAGTGTGTGTAAGGCCCTTTCTGCAACAGATTGTGGTTGCGAGAAAAAGACAGGTAATTCCACCGATTGATTGAGATGGAAGGGGGAAATGACCTTGGGCAGAAACTTCGGATTTGTACGAAGTATGACCTTGCTGTGATGTATTTGTAGGAAGGGTTCCTGTATAGTGAACGCCTGTATTTCACCGACCCTTCTAAGGGAAGTAATAGCTACGAGGAAAGCTGTTTTCCAGGTGAGGAACTGTAGCTCACATTTATGCATTGGTTCGAAGGGTGGACCCATTAGCCGTGTAAGAACTACATTTAGATTCCATACGGGGGAAGGTGGTGCCCTGGGAGGAATTACTCGTTTAAGGCCTTCCATAAAGGCTTTAATAGCGGGCACTCTGAACAGTGATAAATGCTGTCTGTTTTGTAGATAAGCAGCGATCGCTGCTAGGTGTAGGCGTATGGATGAATATGCCAGGTTACACCTGTGAAGATGGAGCAGATAGCATATGATGTGCTGTATGGATGCATCTAAAGGGTTGATTGTGTTGTTACGGCAGTAAATCACAAATCTTTTCCACTTTGCGGCATAGCATGCTCTAGTGGTAGGGCGTCTGGCTTCCATGATGATGTTCATGCAATCAGGGGGAAGGTTAAGGTATCCAAATTCTAAGATTTCAGGAGCCAGATCGCAAGGTTGAGCTGAGCTGGGTCCGGGTGCCTGATTTCTCCATGGTTCTGGGTTAGGAGGCATGGGGACAGGTGCAGTTTTTGATGTGGTACCACCGATAGCTGTAGTAGTGTGGTGTACCACGGCTGCCTGGCCCATGTTGGGGCTACCAGAATGAGTGTGAGGGAGTGCTGCTGTAGCTTCCTTACCACTAATGGAATTAGCGGGAGAGGTGGAAAGGCGTATGCAAATCTGCCTGACCAGTTCATCCATATCGCATTGCCTTTGGACAATGGGTGTGGGTATCTGGCGGCGAAGCTTGGGCATTTTTTGTTTTCGTGGGTGGCGAAGAGGTCTATCTGAGGATGCCCCCACTGTTGGAAGAATGGGTGAAGAACTTGTGGATGCAGTTCCCATTCGTGTAGTTGTTGCGTTTGTCTGCTGAGCAGATCTGCCATGGTGTTTTGTACGCCTGGAACGTGCTGTGCCAGGAGAAAGATGTTTTGGGGAATTGCCCATCTCCATATGCTCTGGGCTAGGCGGGAGAGCTGGGGAGAGTGTGTCCCCCCCTGTTTTTGGATATAATACATTGCAGTCATGTTGTCTGTGCGAATGAGGACTGCTTTGCCCGAAATCTGTTTTTGAAAGGATTTTAGGGCTAGAAAGATCGCCAAGAGCTCCAGATGGTTGATGTGGAGCGATTTTTGCTGTGGCGTCCATAGACCTTGCATTGTGAGGTGTAAGAGGTGCGCTCCCCAGCCGGAGAGCGATGCGTCCGCTGTTAGAATCACCTGAGGAACCGGGTCCAGGAACGGCCGCCCTTTGGAAAGGTTTGTGGTGTTCCACCACTGCAGAGAGTGATGGGTGCTAGGCACTCTTGAAGTGGACGCATGTGGAGTCTTGCATGGGGCACTATGAAAATGCAAGACGCCATCATTCCTATGAGCTTCATAAACACTCTTGCTGGGAGAGAGTGTTGAGGAAGGAATGTTTTGCGCAAGGCTTGTATGCTTGCGATCCTGGCTGAATTGGGATAGGCAATACCTTTGGAGGTGTCTATAGTTGCCCCGAGATATTGCTTTGTGTGAGATGGTAGGAGGTGGGACTTTTGGTAGTTCACCGTGAAGCCTAGCCGGTGGAGTAGTTGAATGGTGCTGTTGGTATGTTGCACACATTGATTGTAGGACGTGGCTTTTATTAGCCAGTCGTCTAGATAAGGGAAGACGTGAATTTGTTGACGTCTGAGGTGTGCTGCTACAACTGCTAGGCATTTGGTAAACACCCGTGGTGCGGTGGTGACCCCGAAGGGGAGAACCGTGAATTGGTAATGCTGACCGTCCACCACGAACCTGAGGTACTTCCTGTGAGAAGGGTGTATTGGAATGTGAAAGTATGCGTCCTTCAGATCCAAGGTAGTGAGAAAGTCTCCCTGACAGAGGAGCGGGAGGACTTGTTGTAGGGTGACCATGTGGAAATGGTCTGAATGTATGTACGCATTTAGAGGCCGGAGGTCCAGAATGGGCCTCAGGGTCCCGTCTTTCTTTGGTATAAGGAAATACAGGGAGTAGACCCCTAGATTTTGCTGATTGACGGGGACCTGCTCTATAGCGTGTTTTTGGAGGAGGGAGAGCACCTCCTGTTTGAGTAGTGTGGAATGTTCTTGAGACATTGGACGGTGTCTTGGTGGGATATTGGGTGGGGTAGATGTTAGCTCGAGACAGTACCCTGACCGAATAATTTGGTTCACCCATTTGTCCGATGTTATGGATTCCCATGCGTGGATAAATTGTTGTAGTCTGCCCCCGACCGGAGTGGGATGGTCTGGGGGGAGGGAAGGGAAGTCATTGTGCGGGCGGAGTTGCGGAACGGGTGGTGTTAGTTTTGCCCCTGCCCTTATTGTTGTTGCCTCTGTAACCACCCCTTTGGTTGCCCTTTGAAAAGGTATTTTGAGGAGGGGACTTGTAGGAGGTAGAGGCGCTATCGGTGGAGAAGCCTCTGCCTGTGCTACGAAAGGATGAGCGTCGAAAGGAGCGTTTAGGGGCCTGTGATTGAAGTGCCCCCATAGACTTTGCTGTGTCTGTGTCCTTTTTCATCTTTTCCAACGCTTCGTCCACCTTTGGCCCAAAGAGAGTTTGTTGGTCAAAAGGGTGATTTAGTATGGACGCCTGGACTTCAGGCTTGAACCCTGAGATCCTGAGCCAGGCATGACGACGAAGCAGGACACTGGTATTTATGGCTCTAGAAGCAGTGTCGGCTGCATCGAGGGCACACTTAATGGAGGTGTTTGTAATTAGTTTACCCTCCTGTATCAGGTCATGAGCTTTGCGCTTGTGTTTTTCGGGGAGGTGCTGCATAAGAGCCTCAAGTTCGTCGTAGTGTGCTCTGTCATAGCGCGCAAGTAGTGCTTGTGTATTTGCAATGCACCACATGTTTGCAGCTTGGGAGGCGGTGCGTTTGCCAGACGCGTCTAAAAGTTTCGATTCCTTGTCTGGCGGTGGGGCTTCTCCTGAGGACTGGGAGTTAGCCCGCTTTCTAGCTGTGGACACAACTAGGGAATCTAAGGGAGCAGGGCCCTTAATGTATGCAGGGTCTGTGGGTGCCGCCTTGTACTTTTTTTCTATTCTAGGGTTCAGTACCCTGGCCCTGACAGGGTCTTTGAACACCTCTGCAGCATGCTTGGTGACACCTTTAAGCATGGGCAAAATAGACGTGGACTTGTCCTGAATGTCAAATGTGTCCAGTAGGAAGTCGTCTTCCACTGATTCGCTATGCATGTCCACCCCATGGTAGTGTGCTGCTCTCTGCACTAAGAGGTGAAACCCTAAGGAGTCCTCTGGAGGAGACGGCCTGGATGGGTATAGGTCGTCCTGAGGCATATCAGGTATGTCAGGGTTGTGGTAGTCTTCCCATGGGTCTGGGGACCCCGGTGGAGTGGGGTCCATTGGGGCGTCCGCCGGGTCATAATCTGGATCCCCGTAATCCGGATCTGGAGACGGGGTCGGGGAGTGATGAGGTAAGGGTGGCGGAGACCTGGGAGGGGGAGGGGGTGGAGGAGGTGGAGGAGGAGGTAGTGGGGAGGGCACTCTGAGAGGAGAAGTAGCAGAGTCCTTCCGCTTGGGCGGTGGAGGAGGAGCCGGTGTGTCAAGACGTCTTTTCTTGACAACTAAAGTCAATAGCCCAGTCTTTGGATCTTTAAATAGAGTCTTTTGCAAGAGGTCTGGTGTAAAGAGATCCAGTGGCGCCGAATCGTCCGCTGGCGCCGATGTTTTCGGAGCCGAGGGTTTTGATGGTTTCTGTGCGCCATGCTTTTTTGGAACCTCCGGTTTTTTCGGCGTCGAAGGAGTTTTCGGCGCCGGAGCGTCGGTGCCGACAGATTTGTGTTTGTGTTTTGTCGGCACCGAGAGTCCAGGCTTCGGCACCGGTGGCTTCGGAGTCGAGCTGGGTATCACTTTCTTCGGTGCCGGATGGTGTTTTTCGGCACCAGGCGTCGGCTGGCTCGAGCCCAAGCTGCCGTGAGACTTCTGAGGCTTCGACACCGGGCCCGAAGGTGGGGTGATAGAAGCTGTGTGCTTGGTTTTGCCCAGGCCTGCAGGCGAGGGTGTAACCGGAGTCTCTTTGGTTTTGGGCGCGGGGGTGGGAGGGGGTACAGTACTCACGACCCGCTGCGCCGGTGTGATGTCCTCCACGTCGGAGTCGTCGGCCTCGGAAGCGCTGACGACGTCGTCCTCCTGCTCGGTGTGTAGTTGCCCCAAAGCTTCGGCGTCGTCTCCGAAGATGTCCGGTGGAGCCGCGGTCGAGGAGTGCGCCATGGTGCGTCGAGCTCTTCGATCCCGGATGGTCTTTTTTGATATAAAAGACTTACAGGCGGGGCAGTCTTTAGCCTCGTGTTCTGGAGAGAGGCAAAGGTTACACACCTGATGGAGGTCGGTGTGGGGAAATTTAGACCCACATTTTGGGCACTTTTTGAACGGAGTCCTTTCCATCGGCCGGGAGCGGAGTCGAGGAGGGCCCGAAGGCCGGTGCCGATGTACGGGATGGAGAAAAGTGCCGCTTCGAGAGATGAAGATTGATGAAGAAACTCGAAGAACGAGGATTTTCCGTCGAGGCTGGAACCATAGAAGTTCGAAGCCGGAGCACGAAGTATTACATCCGAGCCCGATGGCGGAAAAAAAACAATCTGAGGATGGAGCCGAAGCCCATGCGCAGTACGGACCGAAGGAGGAGTCACCGAACTCGTGACTTCCAAAGACTGTCCAAAGAAAAAAAAAACTGCAAACATCCGGGCCCAACACCAGATGGCGATCTATGCTAAGTGTACAATCTGCAGCTCATATGCCTCGAACACTATGTTTACATTTTGAAGACTTACTCACCTCACTACGCAAGGATCATGTGATTCTCTAGAGCACACTGACCCTTGAATAACCTTAAGGCCTTTAATTTAGGGATACCTAAATGAATGCAGCGCACTTTGGAGAACAAATGTAATTAAACCAATGACATTAATTCAATCGATATTAACTAAAAATCTTTACAAATGAAGATATTCCAAGGCCATTTTTGGGTCATCTAAGGATGCTACGAATATTCTGAAGCTAAGTAATACAAGTGCTTATGTTGGATTTTACTGAGAAACTGGGAACAGTAGTGACTCTAATTAGTACTGACCGGTTCCAGAGGGAAATTATTATTTGTTTATATATTTCTTTTAATAATCAACTTTATTGTTTTTTAAAACTGGGAAAAAACCAGCAGACATCAAAGACAGCATTTTGCAGCAATTATAGGCATCGTCATGGTACCCTTACAGAGAAGGCCCCCGCAGTTTACAACTATTAAGAGGAAAACAAAACAGAGTCTCGCACATACCCCAAAGTCCCGTGAATGAGGTATTATTATTCTAGTGGCCCCAACCATTTGACCCAGACTTTGTGATACTTCGCCGGGCACCCTCTTGCCTCATACATAGGTCTCTCCTGTGCTGCGCACAAATCTACCCCTCAAAGCCATTTCGTTAGAGTGGATGAGGCAAGATTCAACCCGTTGGCTGCAATGTCTCTCTTGGCCACCATCATGGATGTGTTTAAAAACAATTTGTCGGCTCAAGACCCGTCCAGTCCATCAGTGATTCCCAGGAGCACAGTTAACAGCCTATGCGGGACCTCCCAGCCCAGAACCTCTGTGAGCTCCATCTCTATGGAGTCCCAGTATTGTGTGATGATGGAGCAGCTCCATACCATGTGAAAAAAATCTGATTGGTCCCGCTTTGGGTCTTAGCCCTGCACTGTGGAGGCGTTTTGGTGTTAGGTATGCGGTGTGTAAGTAGTATAGCTGGATCAAACGGAGTCTAGTAAAAGTAGTGACTGTTTTGGGTGCCATCAGTCCGTCTCTCCAGCCTTCTTCCTCTAGAGGCCCGACCCATACTTCCCAATGATCCCTAAGTTCGTCCAACGTGTTGGGGGCATCATTTGTTAAGGATCAGTAGACACGGGAGATCCCTCCCAGCCCCAAATTACCCGTCATGGTCTGCGCCTCGGGTGGACTATATTACGGCAGTGAGGTGCCATTTGTTATGTGGTTGTGGAGGGCATGGCATAGAAGCAGATACCTGTAAAACTGTGAGGAGTGCAGGGAGTATCTGGTTTGTAGGTCTTTAAAAGTACGCATGTGGTCACCTCCCCATACGTCTCCGAGTTGCGAGATGCCAATAGGGTCCCAAGCCCTGGATCCTTCTAGGCTGCTGACCTCCTGGAGCCAGGAGCCTTGCCAGAGCAGCGTACATTGGATTAGCTTGTTCGACCATTGGGTATGGTGCAAGGAGGCGCGCCAAACCAGGAGAACCCCCTGTGTCACCACATGCAAATATCTAGAGATAGGCCCCCCGTACATCATCTCCTGGATCCTAGGTAGGCCCAAGATACTCAGTTCCACCCTGTATGTAGGCGGGTCGCCAAGTAATACAGGTATAGGTTGGGCATGCCCATTCCTTCATCGAAGGATGGGATCCGGCATTGGAACAGGGCCGAACGAGATCTCCGACCGTTCCACAGAAATTTGGTGGCCAGGCTATCTAGTTCCTTAAACCAAGTTCTTGGGAAACAAAAGGGTGTATTTTGAATTTTGTGTAAAAATAATTATGTATAAAAATCTAGGCAGTATCATCATTTTGAAGAGAGCGACTCTTCCCAGAGGGTTCAGCGGTAGCGTCTGCCATCTGTGGAGGTCAGCTTGGGCTCTCTTCACCAATGGGGTCACATTAAGCGACCACGCAAGGTCAGGAAGCTGGCCACCTAGATTCCGTGGTATTTAAAGAATTGCCTCCTAATGGGTATTGTGGACTGCCAATCGAAGCAGTCTCTCGAGACATGGAGAGGAACTAGGACGGATGATGCAGGGTTTAAACGGAGACCTGAGGCCTGTCCAAAGAGATGCAATGCCCAAAGACAACGGGGTCCAGACTGGGCCAGTTCAGCAAGAAAGAGCAGAACATTGTTCGCATAGAGGGCCATTTTGTCTTCATCTAGGCCTGGCCATTTCCATCCCCTAATTCGGGCATCAAATCTTATAAGGCATGCTAAGGGTTCCATCGCTAATGCGAACAGGAGCAGTGAGAGGGGACACCCCTGCCTTGTCCCCCTTCTAATATGAAACGGCCCTGACAAAGCCTTATTAACAAGGACACGAGCCTGTGGTCTGCAGTATAGTATCTTAATTAAAGTATGGAAGCGTTTCCCCAGACCCATCTCGGGCAGTACCTCTTCTAGGTATCGCCAGTCTACAGAATCAAAAGCCTTCTCAAAGTCAATAAGGAGAAGTGCTAAGTAAGGGGTCAGTGACTGGCAGTGTGCTAGAGCTAAGTGGAGGCACCTGAGGCAGTGTTAATGCCTCGAGATGGCATAAACCCACATTGGTTAGGGTGAACCAATTTGGCAAGATAGCGCCTCAGGCGAATGGAAAGAACCGATGGAAATATTTTAACGCGTTAATGAGACAGATGGGGTGGTAGTCGGAGCATAGCACTGAGGGAGGCTGGGATTTAGGGATCACCACTATGGTGGCAGAGTCCGTTTACGGCAGGAACGAGCCACTTTCGACCGCTTCGGCGTATACATCCAAAAGGCGGGGAACAAGTGTTTCCCGATAGGCCGCGTAGAACTCCTGTGGGAGACCATCAGGGCCTGGAGTTTTGTCCGATGCGGTGCGGGATATAGCGTCGCAAATTTGCTCTTGAGTAATGGGGAGGTCCAGGTCAGCCCTTTCTGCTGCAGTGAGACGTGGGAGAGAGATGCGCTCTTGGTAGAGCAACTCACGGAGGGGAGGCTGGGGCGCTGCTCGGAGTAAAGCCTAGAAAACCACGAACCTCTGGGCCATCGCCACAGGTGAGCAATGGATAATGCTGTCTAGGTTTTAATCTCTGGGATTACGCGGTTAGCCATGGGGTATGTGGCCAGGCGATGTAGAATATTCCCGTTTTTGTCCCCCCCACCCATACACCCTAACTACAGAGGATCTCCATAGTAGCCCGGCGGCCTCCATAGAGGTCTGCCTAATCTCATCCCGTAGGAATGCCAGTCGCCTATCTAGTAAGTCATCTCTCTGCTCTGGCGTTCGGTTTTCAAGAAGGGTTGCCTGGGCCTCCAGGAGGGTGATCTGGGAGTTCTGTGCTAGCTGCTTGAGCTTAAGCTGGCCTTTGGCAAAGCCGCAAATGGTGGCCTTGCCTGCTTCCCAAAGAGTGTCCGGGGAGGAGACGGAATCTTGGTTAGTGAGAAAGAATTGCTTGAGTTCTTGTCCTACAGATTTCTTAAAATCCTAGTCTTGGAGGAACCAGGCATTCATCCTCCATATCGGGCGCAGCATGTCCGAGGGGGTTCTCCCACTGCTATAAACATGGGCGAATGGTCAGATATACCCCTAGAAAGAATGGTGAGGTCTCTAATTTTCTGACAGTCGAGGGCGGGCATAAAAATATAATCAAGTCGCGCGAGTGTGTGGTGCGTGGCAGATGTATGTGTCAATTGTTTGTTCTGGGGGAGCCAGACCCTCCAGGCGTCATACTCCTAGGGTGTTTGCCCAGTTTGCCAGGAGCTTGGCGTGGGTGCATCTTGTGGCAGATGAGGTATTCGCGGAATCAAGGGACGGTTGCATTACTGCGTTAGAGTCACCTCCAATTATTGTCCTCTCAGAGGGCAGAGAGGCGATGATGTCTGCGGTGCGATTGAGGGTAGGAGCAAGCAGTGATGGTGGGGAGTATACAGATATTAAATTGAGAGGAGTGCCTCCTATGGTTCCTCTCAGGGCTACGAAGCATCCCAGGGGATCGTTAGTTGTTTTGGTAAGTACAAAAGGAAGATTGCATCGCATACGGATTGCCATGCCTCTTGACCCCAGATTGAACCCTGAATGCCAAACTCTGTCATAGCCGTATCTCGCCAGAAAGGGACAGTTGTTACCTAAGAGATGGGTCTCTTGGAGTAGTAGTATGTCAGCTGTAAGGCGCTGCGTGTACCGCAGGACCGCTGTCCTTTTAACTCTATCCAGTAACCCATTAACATTCCACAATATTATACAGAGCCGGTCCCTGCCGTTAAGTGCGTCTGTCAAGGTGGGTGGAAGTGCAGATGAGGACCCGTGGGAGGAGACAGATGCGTAAGACGCATTCCCCTGCGCGCAAGCCTTGGACTACAGGTGCGTCCCAGAACCTTGGGCTGTGTGTGCGCGAGTCTCGTGCTGCTGAAGAAGAGTGCTGGTGTGGTCAACAAGGTGTACTAACAAGAAACCGGGACAACGGTCCTCCCTCCCTTCCTCATTCCCCCCCCCACTCTATACTTCGGGAACAGAAGCATCTGTCGACCCTAACAACCAATGTGAAATACAAAACTAAAAAGCTTGGGTGTGGAGATTCGTGGAGGACCCCTCCTCCCATAAAGGATATTGTATCACAGCAATCAGAAGTGGAATTGCGGCAGACACAGCTAGCAGGAATGAGCCACGTTTAATGTTTCAGGCAGTCCGCCACTGCGCAAAGTTATCCTTCAAGGAGTGTTGGACTCCGCGAGAGGTCCAAATCCGCCAAGTCCACCAGAGAGACTCGAGGCGAGGCGCTTTCAGGGTCTGAACGGCCTGTAGAGTCAGCTTGTCGCGAAGAATGGGGGTCGTGCGAGGGCTCCCGCGTTTTTGGATGCAGTCCAGGACCAAAGGGTGATTCCGATCTGGCACGGAGTGTTCCTCGTCCCTTGCGTGAGCGTGTGTGTCTGTTGCTTGGTTTGGGCAACCTCACCTGGGCGTCTTCGGTTCGGGCCTTTGGAGAGCGATCCAGGGCGTTCAGTCTCAGGAGGCGTTCCTCCGTCAGCCACGTCCAGGCCGCCTCAGGTGACTCGAGGAAGAGGGTTTTGTTCTGGACCACCACTCGGAGGCGGGCTGGAAAAAGGAGCCTATATTAAAGGTCCAGGGCACAGAGTTTTTGTTTAACCTTCACGAATGATCGTCTTTGGGTTTGGACCTCTTGCTTGTAGTTGGGACAAATCATTGTTGGGTGGCCCTGGTAAGTTAGAGATTTGAGCTTGCGTGCTTCGGCGAGGATGGAGTCTCTGTCTTTAAAATTGAGGATTTGGGCAATTATAGGTCTGTGTGGTGCTTCCGGCTGAGGTTTTGAAGCCAGGGACCAGTGAGCCAGTTTGATCGCAAACCATAGGCAGAGAGAGTCTTTGAGCATCCATGAGTGTATCCAGGGTTCAATGAAGTTGCACATCTGCTCCGGTTCCGAGCCCTCCAGAAATCCTACCAGACGGAGATTACTGCGTCTTGATCTATTTTCCACATCCTCTTCTCGCATATGCAGCTCTTTAGTGTGGGTCTGTAGATGCGCAACTTGGTCTTTTAACTGGTGGATGTCGTCCTCTAATGTGGAGATGCGGGACTCCATCTCTTTGATCCGGGCCATCACATTGCGGAGGTCCTGCTGGATAAGGGCCATGTCGACTCGGACCTCACCAATTTTGTTCTCTACCGAGGTTTGCGAGGTATTGATTGCTTGAAGGATGGTTCTAAGGTCAGTGACCGTGGGGGCATTTTGTTCTATGGAGCAGCTCGTCGCTCCGGTTTCTGTGGTCGTATATTGGTCCATTTTGGTCTGCCTTGTGGGAGGCTTCGGGCCTCGGTCCCTTCCCATGGCAGCGGGTAGGTTTTTGCCCCTTCAAAAAACCAGCGCCTCCAGATGTTCCCAGTACGACTAGAGGAGGGGGAAACGGTTTAGGCAGTGTAACATGGGTGGGGCAGGGGAGACCAACCGGGTCTGGTGTTCAGGGACCGATCTCTCTGTGACTGCGAGCGATGGGTGGATGTGGGATCGACGGGTCTTCTACGGCCCATGTGGTTCGCCCCGCCACTGTGCGATTGCAGTAGACCTTTCCACGGCCAGGTAGCCAAGTGTTGCTGCGTCTGGGTGTTCAGAAGTGCCAGTTGGATGACCACCCCTGTATGCTGTGGCTACCCACACCCAACAGACCGCCGGGGTGCTTCTTGTCGGATGATGGGTCAACAGGACTCAACAGGTCTCACCAGGTCACCCTGTGTCCACGGGATCAGTAACGGGAGGGACGCAGCTCCTGAGCCCCCTGTTGCCCGAAATGGCAGCAGACTCCTCAGCCCCGTCGCACTCGCTCATCAGGCGTGTTCGCCGGAGGCCCAGACCGCTCCGGGAAGCCGGTCGGCACTTCACTCATCAGGGGTTTGAGGCCCAGGCTCCAGGTCGTGCCCGTGTCAGAAATCCCTTCAGTGGCAACAGGGACCTCCAGGAGGATTGTTCAGGCAGGCAGGAGGCCCAGGCTCAGGCTCGCAGTGACAACAGGCAGGAATATACTCTGGCCGCTGGGTCCCTGGGCCGCAGGGACCAGGAGCGATGTATGGTGTGTTGGGCCTTCTACAGCCAGAGAATGCTGGGGGAACCACCCCCCCCTGCTGTGGGCCTGACCAGTTGCAGGTTGTTGGGGAGGCGGCTGCGGTTGATCCCGGGCCGAGGGATGTACTCAGGGCAGGCCTCTTCCTCCCCACAATGCACGGTTCCCTCACTCACCAGGTCGCATGAGGCTCAGGCAGCGGATGTTCTTTTGTGTGTCAGTGGGACCTCGACACCGCAGGGGGTCTGCAGTCCGCCCCCCCCATGCGGATCCCGGCGGCTCAGGCCAGAGCTTAGAATCGCCCCGTTCCTCAGGATCTCAACGTGTGGGGGGGGGGGGGGGGGTCGGGAGGGTTAGTCTGCAGATCCCTCACGCATATCCCGCCCGGTGGCTGGGCGCGGCCATTGCGGGCCCAGTTCGCTCCCCCAGCCCCAGAGGGGGGATGGAAGGACCCAGTGGAGGCCGAAGCTCTTCTTGTTCGGTTGTGCGGAGCCGGATCGTGCCACGGCTCCGCACCTCGCTCACAGCGGGCAGGTGGCTTGGTGTTTGACCTGTCAGCTGGTCGTGCCGAAGGGGGCCCGGGTATACCACAGGGGGCACCTCCCTCACCGGTCTTAGCGTCCAGGCATTGGCCACGACAAAGCGCAGGGAGTGGGTGCCGCCGTCTTAAGTGCGGCTCGGAGAGCTGGATGCGAGGCCGCCCGCTGCTCCCAGGGTCACCGTTTTCCACCTCCAACAACCGGCATAAGTTGTGGCAGGATTCAGTTGGCGGGGTGAATGAATGTTGATTGCGGCAGATGCACGTGCAAATGACGGAGGGGTCCAGAGCACTCTTAAAGTGCGACTGCCATCTTGACACTCTAAGCCTTGTTTATATATTTACCCACCATCTCCCAATACAACTCGAGTCTTAGGCATTTCTGCCATATGTGTTTAAAAATGCCCTTACTTTCACAGTTTTAGTAATCTGTTCCTGCATATTACTCTTATTACTGCGTTATTCCATCTGATTATTCCGACAGAGCATCAGCTACCTTCTATCATGACACAGAGAACTTACGTCACACTTCACCTGCAAACTTCTTCTGGATGATTTTGCTGCAGGGAGATACAATTTAAATAAAGCACGGTTTACCATCAGACACAGGCCTGATTGCCGCTGTATTTGATCTAATAGGCCAATGCATCTTGGATGCTGAATCTGAGAATCAGGAGCAAATCATCATATAAATATTAATCACAGTCTCTACCGAAGTTCAGTTTTATTGAAGATCTTGAGGGTTTTATTAATTCAAAGTTTAGTAAATTGTCTTTAATCTGAATCATAAATTGTATTCATATTAGTTTCAAATAATCAATCTTTTACAGACTTGATAGAAAATTAATGATTAGTTCAATAAAAGTGAAATGCATGCGTGTTCCATAAAGAAAGAAGATCACGATTCTAAGAACTGGATGAAAACATGTCAGTCAGAACCCATAAAGGGTTCAAGTTTGAAAGAGAGTGAGATCAAGCATAAAGCTCAAATATAGTCAGAATCAATAATCAAATCCAAAAAGAACATATGATAAAGGGAGGTTTAACAAACTCAGTAGAGTCTCAAAGCAATAGCGATTAAAGAAGGGAAATGTGCAGTAGCAACCGCAATCTATGGGGTGGAGGAGAGTCGGGGAATAGTGTGGAAAACAGGGAATCTTGCATAAAATGGGGTTAACTTCTCTAGGAACACGTTCTATTATAAATGGTCAAAATCAATGCTGCAGTTAATGTTGCATATTTTCCTCCTCTCGTCCAATCATCTTTCAGTGTTCTTCCTAGAAACAGGTTCACTCCTTGGTTTCTCACATGAGATACAATAGCGTTCAGACAGTAACTTTTGAGCATGCAACTTTGCTATTTCGGAATCCAAATACACAAGAGTTTTCTTTATTTTAAACATCCTTTCCCACAAATGTAAAACAAAGTCTATTTATTGTGCTACTTCCCTGTGGTCAATTCAGCATAATTCTACTAAATACTAACTTCTAAAAAGACATTTTTGGATTCTACTCGGTATAGGAAGAAACCTTTTGCATAGCCATGTGTAACTTTTATTTAATAAAACATGATCACGAAAAGGTCAAGAATTTAACATTGAAAAGCATGCATCAGCACATTTTAAGTCAAACCACTTTTCTAAGCAATGCTGCTTTAAAAGGTTTTGCAGCCTACTATGCGTTAATGTGGCTAGTCACTAATCTGAACAAATATAATTTTTAATCTGCACATATAACATACCTCTATACTATATGAATGTTGCGTTTTGCTAAAAAAAAACCTTATCAATTTCAACTTATGGTTAGAGTCTTTAAACGCTTTATGACTGAGGAAGCTAGTCCAGCGACCAACACACCAAGCTGGTCATTTACTGGACACAATCTTTGTCTCATTGAGATCATGGCTCTAGTAACCCAATAGCTATTCCCTGCAAAGACCATTCAGGGATCCCTTTTGTCACTAAATAGAGCTCACTAAAGAGAGATAGTGTGTTAAAAAAGGGAGACCTGCCCCCATGGCACTCTTTAGATCTAGTAGTAGCAAAACGTTGTTTTGAGGGCATTGAAAGGCACTGAAGAACTGACTGCAGCTCAGAACTGAAACAATTATACTCCACTGAAGTGAAAATGTATACGCCTTTTGTAAGCAAGTTAAGACACATATACAGACTGCAGAAAACTCTTGAAGAGAGGTTTTTAAGATTGTTTAGCACCTCTTCTCATTAAAGGTTGCAAGTACAGAGTAATCCTTATAGCTTAGACACTCAATGGCTTCCCTTTTTGAGGAAACAATATTAACAATTCACTACTTTTGGATAAGGGAGGAGTAACTTCATTAACACTGAACTCTTTCCTAGCATTGATTGAGGAAGAGGAAAGAGCTATATGAGCATGACTGAATTGTGATCTCCTAATGACTCCTGCCTAGCCTTAAAATTCAAACTGGCCGGACAGGCAATAGCTCCATAATGTATGAAACTAAGTAACGATTTCTTAGAAACTGCTATCATGCCTCAGTCTTGGAAGAAAGCAATGCGACATGTTCAATGAGTTTGTAATTGATCTAGGTTCAAAGTGCTATTATGATTTTTAATCAATCGGTCACAGGCTGTTTTTATGAAGCCTTTCAAGTCTAAAGCAAAGTGCTAATGTGAAGAGTCCCACATGGTTCTGCTTTGATTCCGACCCTAATTTAATATCTGGCACCTATAGCAGAGCTTACTTCAAGATATGGTTTTGCTCTAATGTCATCTGATGACACAAACACTGTAGTTTCGCTCACTAACAATTTTTATATGTCCAACACAGAGCTTCCAAGACTGTTTAAGAGCTACTGCAGAATGGATAAGGATCTATACATACAACTGAATGGGGACAAGACAAAGCTATTGCTGTTTGGAGGAGCTATTTTGATTTGGTCATCTGAGTGGGGGGTGAATGAATTAGCGTCTGCCTCAAAACTCAAAGATGTAGTAAAGACTGTAGCGGTCATTAAGGATACAACACTATCATTTACCCAACAAATGAATGCCATTTGACACTTATGCTTTGCTACCTAAAGCTGGACAAGGGCTATCACTGCTACTGAAGAGAACACAGAGGACACATGCTAATCTTATCACGCATTGATGACTGCAATGTTTTGTCATAAGGACTGTCAAAGAAAGCAATCCACAGGATCCACCAGATTCAAAATGCTACGGAGACAGTACCAATCAGGGCTGTCTCCATGCAACGACAAAACACACCATCTATAAAAGCTGCATTGGCTCTCAGTCCAGCAGCACATACATTTTAAAATGTTGTACTTTTGTCACAGAGCCTTTTATAAGGAAGGACCACTGTTTATACAATCTATATTGACTCACTGCACCCACAATTGTATGATGCCAAACTCAAATGCAAAATTACTAGAGGTTCCTCACACTTAGGATTCACAAAATCAGTGGAAGAGCTTTCTGCTGGCACCTAAGTTACAGAAAGCAATGCGGGGGGCAGGGGGATGATGGGGTGTGGGGAAAGAATTAGAGTTCTCCTGACTGGTGGAAGCCTGGAGAACCAGACTCTCTGGAATAGGATACGGTTCAAGACAATCAGAGTTGGCAGGAGCTGGTTTATGGTGTCTGGCCACATGTCAACCCACTGGACGACAATAACAGGGCTTAGACCAAGTACCCATTAAAGTGTGAGTAAGAGCTTCATTGAATGGAAGTAAGGGCTCAGTTGAGAATGGGCTTCCTGCCGGAGGCACTGGCCCTGTGGTGGCGTGGGCCAGGCTACTCTGTTGGGGCTGGGCCCTTGCTGATCTACCTTTGGAGACCAAACAGACCCTAAATTGCCTGGCCGTTGTGCTCGGGAGAGGACTGGGACCTCTTCTGCCTGCTCCTCAGTCGAGACTGGGCCCTCATCAAGCTTCCTCTGTTGAATGGCCCAAATTTGAGCTCAGCGGTTGACCGGCTGTGTTTTGCCTGAAGCCTAGAAGTCTTCAGAGGGTAATTACCATATGGGACAGTTGCAGTGGTGGTGAGGACGACAGGAGGCGTAAATGGACTATGTGGAGCAAGGGGTAAGAAATCTGGCCTCCCCAACGCAGTGACACACTGGTTTTGTCTTGGGGGCTGGCTTGGCAGGGTTGGCTGACAACATCCTGGCACCCTCAAACCCACCCCCAAACCAAAACCCCCCCACTGCGTGGACTGTTTAAACTGAGTATAGACCGAGAGGTCTGAGACAACTGAGAGCCCCCACCTTCTGCTGGGTGTTCTAGAGAGGGCGTTACCCTAAAAATGTGATACTTGCATTGGCTTTCTGCAGAAAGGACCACCCGGAGATCAGGGTGCTCCCCCGCAACACTGTGCTCTGAGCGCCTCTCTCAATACACAGGGCCTATCTGTACAACATGCTTAACCTGACAGCTTTTTGCATTGATTCTGGGCCTGGGCAAAGCAATGCCCTGTTTGACATTACGGAGTCAACCGGCCTCATCATCATGGTTAATGACAAAGGTAGCCACCAGTTGCAGACTAAAATGGAGTGGTACACCAAGGCCTCACACACTGAAGCCTGGAGAGCGATGCCAGGGCCTCACCCAGCACAGAATGCTTTCAAGAGATGATACTTTAAGCCATTACAGACTGGCTCAAAGTATCACAAACTGTGGGTCGCAAGGCAATTTTTGGTGATTCGGGAAAGTCTGAGCTATTTAAAAAAGATGCTTTTAAAATGTGTGCTTATCTCGTAACATTTGCCAGTGCGTCAAATATCAGGCTGTCTCCAGACAAATTGTTGCTTATTCTTGTGACATGGGATTGGTGTTTTCTTTTCCTTCTCTGACTGCAAAGTGGGTGGAGTTTTGAAAGTAACTTATTTGACAATCTTACTGGAGTGCAGGGAGTGTGAAAGGACAGGCTGGTGTAAATGAACTATATACATTCAGCAGTTAGGAAAGCAAAAATGAAACACGTTTTTTGTAACCGGAGAATGCTGGAAACAGAGATTTTAATAGGATAAAACAAAGTTAGACACTTTACTTGGTGATGTGCAAATCATAAATATGCAAAGAAACCCTTTTTTCACTCATTATTTGTGTGTTATATAGTTTTATCAATAAATAAATGACAATACACTACCAGACAATGCTTTAGTAACATTAAAAAATGGCCCATCCTCATCCATTAAAGGTAGGTAGATTGCATAGGTTTTCATTCTAAAAAGAGGGACGTGATTCTAAAATGTTTGGGAACCACGCTTCAGGCATTCCATGGATAGCAAATTGGAGGAACCCCGAACCGATGCTTCACTGCTCAGGCAAGACTTCTACAAGATGAGGGAACGAGTGACAGAGGCAGAGGCATGACAGACACGATCCTTGGGGTGGTTATGCAAGCAAGGGATAATCACTTATCAGAATCACAAAATAGTGCTCTTCACAGACTACACTAGAGTGGTGCAACAACAGAGAAGGACATTCCTCGCTGTCAAGCAGAAAACACATGTTGTGGAACTGGACTATGTGTTGATGTACCCAGCAAAACATTTAATCCTCTTCAGGGGGGAAATTTTACTTTTTGGACACTTTGGAGGACGCACAAGACCGGCTGGAAGAAAGGAAAGTTCTGTAGCTCCGGCCAACTAATCCAGAAGGGGAACGCGGAAACCTGAATTGCAAAAGACAACCCAGGCCAGAGTGATACAGATCAATGAGGCATGAGAGGCGGAGGGACAGAGGTCCACTGCAAACACCTCAGAATACTGATGAGGAAGTAAGGATTCAACAGGCCACAAGCTGTGGAGGGAGGTCCTCTCTGATTGGGAAGGCAGTGCCCCACCTTATTCCATTTACACGTACTGTTAAACCAATGCATGCAGATGTTGACTCGTTCCTTTATGATACTGCTGTGGGCGAAAAAGGGGAACACTAACAAAAATTGGTTGTGAGTTTTCACAGATACTCTATAGTTAATGGAGCTAAACACCTACTGTTTCTTTATAGGGCATCAGATGTGGCTTCTAAGGAAATGGGGCAAGGGGAAACATTTAATTTGGGTTGCAGCCCAGTTGCCTGCCTCGAATTTAGGCACACAATGTTTATTTTGGCTACAGGTGTAAACCTCAAGACAGAGATGCCCCCAAATACCTTGTTGGCAGTGCGAAAAGATGTCTATTAAAGTGCCCTCCCCACCAACAACATGAATTTTGGAACCATCATTTAGACCCACAATGACACTGCACGTAACCTTGCGCAGCACGCATAATGACCGTCATTTTATGGACTGTAAATGGATTGAATATTAAAATCAAGAGGGGTGCAGTGACAACATACTTCAGAAACACGCACCAGACATCTTCTACTACAGGAAACCCACCAAAAGGGCACCAAATGCAGCTTTTTGGTAGACATGGCAACACAAGAGTGTTTTGCTCTGGTTCCACATGAGGCTCCGGGCAGGTGGCCATCTTCTTGGGAAAGTCCTTTCCTTTTACTCACTCTGATGTACAGACTGATCCCTTGGGTCAGTATCTGGTAGTCTGGGGGCACGTGGGCAATAAGCATGGACTATTTTTAGCATTTACCTGCCCTTGAGGTTGTAAGAGGATACACCCAAATACATCTCTGCTCTATTGTTGAGTGTGCTACCTGGGATAACAACTGCGGGAGAGGACATTAGTTCTGTGATTCCCCTCACACTGGACATACATAGCACCTCCACAGTGGGCCGGTCAAGAGCCGAGTGAATGGGCAACCCCCGGGCCTAATTGACACATGGTGTCGATAGCATGCACGGGAATGACAATTTACCTACTACTCTAACACACACAACTCGCAATCATGCATTGACTACATCTTCATTCCAGCTGCTGAGGTCTCCATCATTACACAGGTGGATATCCTTCTCCAGTGACTCTCGAATCATGACCCCGTAGAACTATGTCTCAGAGGTGCACCCAGGGGCTCCAGTGGGGTGTGGCTTATGACAGCCTGGTGGTTATGTGATGAATGATTTACAGATATGCTTGGAGGCAGCATAGGAGAGCACTTTGATCATAATGATGGCTCTGAACCCTCACAGTGTTCAAAACAGTGATAAAAAGGTTCTCAATGTCCTACTGTGGAGGAAGAGACACTACGCGAGAGGTAAACGGAGTAATTTGAGGGACAGATGAGAAGACTAGAGGATGGATGCTAGTGTAGGGGGGTGGGGAAGGGGCAGGGGCAAACTGCAATTACTGGACACGTAAAAATAATTCCAGAGACAAATTACTAGACTCAGCACACCACGCCTAGTTATAGTCTCAGCATCGAGTCTATGAAAGGGGGAGAAGACAGGCACATTCTTGTACTGGTTGGCCTACAGGGAGAAGTTTTCCTTCCTTAATAGACCCTACGGAGCGACTTGTCATAGATGCACTAGAAATGACAGATACCTTCACAAAGTACTATGTGTCTATTGGACTTGGCCTTCTCTGCAGGGTCACCCCCAAACGTTTTGCCTTCACCCCACCTGTTTCTAAACTGGTTTTTCTTGGGGTTTAAGACTCTGTGTACTTTACTACGGCTAACCAGTACTAAAGTGCTTGTGATCTACCCCTCAAACATGGTACAATTGGCTTACACCTGATTGGTACATATAATGTACTTTTAAGTCCCTCATATATGGTACCATGGGTACACAGGGCTTAAAGATTAACACCTACTGGTGGGCAGCAGCACACATGGCGCCACCCACTAAAAGTACCCTTTTTAAAACATGTCTCATGCCTGCCAATGCATCCTGTAGTGCAGTTTTTTAAACTGCCAATTCGACCTGGCAAAATATACCTTTGTCCAGGCCTAAAACTTCCCTTTTAATACGTATAAGCACCCCTAAAGTAAGCCCCAAACAGCACACAGGGCATGCTGCATTGTATGTAAAAAAAAATAGGATATGAGTTTTTATGTTTTACATGTCCTGGTAGTGAAAAACATCTACATTCATTTTTCATTACTGTAAGGCCTACCGCTCCCATAGGATAAAATTGGGTTACCTTATTACATTTATCAAGTGCTAATTTATTTTGTGGAGCAGGTAAACGTGTTTGGTCTAAAATTAATTGCAATTTAAAATCCTCTTTAATAGTAAAGTAGGATTTTAGACTCCACTTTGCAGAGCCTGGCAAGGACTCCAGCCCCCAGGCTCCACCGGGAAACGGCCGCTTCTAGGTGGAGTCATCCTTTTCGCGTCAGGAGGTGCTTTTCAGCAGCACATGAGCCCTGCTGCGCCAGATGCGCCCGGGCGAAGTCATGGCCAAGGGCAGGCCCGTCCTTGCCAGGAAGAGGCAGGGCAGGGGCACCCCCTTGTGTCTGGTTTCTGATGTTTTCATGAGGAGTCACCACTGCTCCATAAGGTATTGTGATTCTCCTGTTTGTCTGGTGGCCCATTACCAGTTTCTGATTGTTTTCCAACCTGCTTCCCGGCACGGACTATCTGGCCTGACATTGTGTGAGACTTTCAACCCCCCTTGGACAATCCAACTGTCTTTCATATAACTTCCCTCCCAAGCTCCGCCATTCGCCCACCAAGAGAGGTGCTATTTTCGACACACTACCCTGCGACTACTGAAGAGACTTTTGATCATTGGTGTTACTTGAATTGTTTGACTGGATGGGTTACATTTACTTGGTGGTATATACCATCCTGTTTGCCTAAGTGCTCATAACTACCCGTTTGGTAACCTGTCTGCAAACCGCTGGCAAGGTTCGGGCCCACAAACTAATCCTGTTATTAGCAGGGAGGGATGGGGAAAAGAAAAACTATGGAGGGCAACAATTGCGTTTTAGACCGCATTGATTGCCTGGTCAATAAATGTGAAGGCATCTTAGACCCTGAGCCAGTCCCCAGTCTATGCACTGCTGCTAGTCAACTTTCCATCAGCTCCAACAGCCATAGTGGTCCCTCAGTCATTCTGGATATGTTTATGAGACTCTCAACTAAGAGGACCCTATCGAGTAAACATCGAGAAGCAATTCACACTGCGAGGGTCCACTCATCCCCTAGAAACTCTATTAGTTGTCTTGTAAGTCAGCCTGAGTCTACACTCCAGTGTACCAACAGGTTTACTGCCCTCTTGGACTTGATTGATGACCCGAAGGGTGATATCAGCCCCCTGATGTGGCAGGCAAACTGATATCTGTACCTGCACTTGACCTTGGTAGTCAGAATCAAAGCACTCACCAGCTTATCAGTGATCAGGGGCCATTACTAAAGAATAGCCTATGACCTCTACTGCCTATTGAGTCTGCTCAGAGACTAGTCAATCAACACCAGATCCACCCCACATCTGTCTAGTACACCAGAAAGGGACAGGCCCTCCCACAGGTGTCCTTATTTACAGACTGTTTATTCCACACACCCACGCAACACCTCATCACCATTTCAACCAAATCAACTATCTCCCAAACGCAATGGCAGAGAATAGCCCCTTTAAACACCCTGGGGCAAGTAGAGAAACTTTGCAACTGCAGCTAGCACCACCGAAACAAGGCAGGACACAGCTAACTTTATTAGTTCCCCCTCACCTCCCAGCAACACGGAAAATGTATATGGTCAACATTCTTAAACTTACAGGTAGAGTGGGGCACGAGGGAGAAGTTGCACTGACCAATAAAATGATCCATTGGATCCGGCACATCAGGAGATGCCGTTCCTTGATTCGCGACGATATTGCAAGGGCAAAAAGATGCACATACCCCTGACCAACCCTATAACTGTATTGAATTAACATTCAAGGAGGTAGCCCTGGCCAAAAATCTCCTCACCCTAGAATATCGAACCTGTTCCCCCGATTCTTCCCTAATTCTGTTTAAACTATATATTCCACAAGCACAGAGAAATCCTAACTCAGTCGCTGCCTCGGGTAAGACAATTGGAGACTCCCAATTAGAGACAAATGACTGACTTTTGGAGGAAGAGTACCAGCTTGTTAAACCTCTCCCTCCATACTCCACTAATCCAACTACCAGTGTTAGCTCACTGGTTGCACAGAGATGGCATAAATGAGGGGATGGAACATCTCAAGAAGCATAAGAGGGCGGGCCCTAGGGAAAGAACGTCGCTCTTTGCACAGCAGACCTGTAGCAGCCGTCCTGCAGGTCTACGATCTGAAAGCAGTCAGCACAGCTCTATATGGTACTGAGCTGTGAGGTTTTGACAAGATATCTGAGATCAGCAGATTGGAGTATAAATTCCTTAGGACCCTTTGTGACATTGCCCCAAAGTACCCTGCTCACTCCGCTTATGCTCGATATGGGCAGATGCCCTATCGGCGACATAGCAAAGCTCCGCACATTGCTTTACTGGGCTCGCATTACGAGGACACCGGAGCTATTGCCCTATGTGGAAGCCCCGTCAGAGGTAGTACGCTTAGATATATGCAACAAGTTAGAACTAGAAAGATCTGAAAACTGGTGTCTGATGTTGGGTTCCAGGCTTTACGGGAAAAAAGAGATCCACCTTTGCTCCGAAAAGAGGCACTAAAGCAACGCTACTGGAAATGGGTCATGCATCAAGAGCTCACCAAGCCTAATCAGGGGAAATTCCCTACAGAATTTTATTTTCACAAACAGGTTAGATCATTGGAACCTTACTTAGATTTAATTCAGGTCCCCCAGGACAGGATGTTATACACCCAATTTAGGCATGGCACTCTTCCTATTGGTGTGGTAACAGCTAAGTGGCATTCAAATGACTTAAGCCCCAGCAATTGCCCTGGATGTAGGGCACCAGTAGAGCCTGTTGCCCATGTGCTGTTTGCATGTCCTGCTTATGCGCAGCCTAGGTCCAAGTGGCTAAAGTCGACCTGCCGGCAACTGGGCACACGGAACCACTGGGAAGCCCTGCGTATTCTAAAATCGGACTCTAGACCCTGTTTTGCCTGTGCATTGGCCAAGTCACATGTGGGGTAGGTATCAGGAGGAAGGCCTGTACGAGAGAACTACAGCAAGCAGCAGACCGGTCTCCAGACCTAGCTGCCCTTGTGCCTCAACCCCACCAGACGCATCACACAAGCACTTTATTGTAAAATGATCAGCCCACTAGCCCCATCAGGAGAAGACCCACGAGGCCAACAGTATGACGATCGTGCATGAAGTTCTCACTAGTACATTTTAACTGCAGTAACATCATATTAGCTCTTTCTGTCTATGGATATAGTTTTAAGCACATTTTAACTCCTGAATTTTCTTGATTACTGTTTTCGCTTCTTTTTGCCAGATTCTTTTATACTCTTCTATTGGCATGATTTTAAATTAAATGAATTCCAATTTTTATTGTAAGAATGAATATGTATGATATATTTTTATTGGTTTATGTTGAACGAGCATGGTATTCTTTCACTCGCTCATAAATTGCCTTGTTTTTAACTTTAGCTGGTGCCTGCAGAGGTACCGAGTACCTTATGCAATCTTTACATGTTGGTTCCAAATTATATTATCTTATAGGCAGCACGTTGTAGAAACCACAGTTCTGTGAAAGGAAGATCCCGTACACCTATTGCGACGTGCTGTGTGAATTGCTCATTTCTTATTTTCTTAATTGTATTTTACTATGTATGTTTTTCTAGCTTTTATGATAAGAGCTGTCGAAATAAAGCTTAATGACTGACTGACTGCTTACAATTTTATTAAATCTTACTTTTAGAAAATTGCCATTTTTCTACCCTAAACATTCTAGGGGTTTCCAACTGCATGGGCCTGTTAATTGCTCTCCCATCAGGAATGTGTACTGGGCCCAGGCAGCAAACAATCGGACCTGGGTGTAGCTGGGAGAGGGTCATTCTGCCAGGATGGGAGGGTTGGAGCTTTTCCCTGCTGCACATACATCTCAACCTGACACCAGCCTTTTGTCACCGCTTGGAGCCTGGGCAGGGGAGGAAAGTGGGAGGAAGGAAGTTTCCAGAACCAGATGTGGGAGTGGACTAGAAGTTTGGCCCAATTCAAAGGATGGCACTAGGTATAAATATTGGACCTCCTGAGCCACATATCCGTTCACTCCTGGACCTGCAGAGGACCCCCAGGAGGACTGTATTGTACTTCAGAGGCCAGCCCTGCTGCTTGAGGCGTGCTTTGTACCTCAGAGGGCACCACTGCTGAAACCAGAGGACTGTCCTGTTTCTTGAAGCTTGCCTTGTACTGTGAGAGGACTGCCCTGCTGCTTGATCTCAGGACTAGCAGAGTAACTTCAAGGGTCAGGTGGCTGACCTCTTGTTCTGAGCTACAGGGACACAACAATCTCCCTGAAACTGCCCAGCTGACCTGCCAGGAACTGCAACTGGACCTGCTTAAGCCCTGCTGGACTCTTCTAGAGTGAGTTCCTGATACCCAAGAGGTGTCTCCCCGGTACTCCCTGGCATCAGTCAAGCTCCTCCTGTGAAGAAACAGAGAGATCCTGTAGTTTTTTGGCTCTTTGCGATTGACCGTCCATGATGCCAGACAGGATCTTTGTGCTACAATCTGAGTGTCACTAAAGTTATAGTGCCTGTGTTTCCTCTCGAGCCGTCCATTACGCCAGAAGTGCTGCCTTGGGGTGAAGGGCACCGGGTGGCCAACCACCTGCATCAATTCTCTTTGGTGCCCTGCTTGTTTATGCATTTAGGGCAATTTGGCGAGAGCGCACCACAGTCTGGTCAGGTAATAAATTCTGTGGAAGTATTTGAAATGTATTATTTGCAAACAGGCTGAGATGGTTAGTCAGCCAGAGGAAATTTTTGCCACCACCTATTCCTTATCTGTGAATGGGCCCATGTCTCCTTTCTACTTCTCCCTATAAGATTCATCGGAGTGAGAGAGGACTATTATAGATAATAGAAATTGGTAACATTTTAAACTCACGCAGCGTGAAAGGGACTGTTAGGTATTGATTGATATTAATCTTTATTTGATTATACATTATAATCCTAAAAGATAAAAACTTTAAAAAGAGACCTATAAAAAACATACAAAACCATCATTAAACACAGACCAATACATTTCATTCAAATGGGACAATTCATTAGCATATAAGAACCTTATCACATCAGGGGCCCAACCTAACATATACATAATTATTTTCTATGCACACATTGTTTCCAATATAAGGCACCTTTTAAGTAACCAGTAACTGCCGACATCACCACCTGATCCGGTAATAACGAATTATAACAAGGCAGGTCGAAATTGAGTAAAACCTCTCACTTTTAAAAGTGGTAGTAGGTACCTTCTGCACGGAAATTCATATGATTTACAAAATAGAACTGTGTATTAGGGTCTAGGGAGAACTGCCGTCACATGGGCAAAATAAAAGGGCATGGGGATCGAACTGCCTCAAGAGGGAAGGAAATCATTATACGGATAGTGCGCAAACAAAATTTAGAAACCAAAGCTCCCTCACCATTGCCAAACCCACAAAAGGCGAACACTCACCCTCAGCCCTCCAGTTGTAATAACAACCCAGGATCAACCTCAACTCTAAAGAAATGGAGGATGTTCAACTTGCTAATGGAAAAAACAGTCTCATAAGCTCCATTAAATCTGGGGCCCACTCGAACCCCTGTCCACCACTGGTCAGCAATCCTGCAGCCAGCAAGGTGGCTGGTCCACTCAAGGATCTATTAAATGAGACACTTAGCTATGGGCAATACCCAACTATTTGGAAAAAAGCTTCCATTCTTCCTTTGGTGAAAAAACCTTCCCGGGATTCTCAGCAGGTGGAAAGTTACAGACCCATTTCCCATCTTCAGTTTCCTGCAAGATTGTAGAGAGGGCGACAAATGTAGAAATTCTAACTTTTCTGGATACTAATTAGTTGCTTGATTCTTCTCAAAATGGTTTTAGAGCAAACCATTGTACTGAATCAGCACTGATGGCTGCATCTGAGGAAATAAAATGAGTAGTGAACAAGGGCGGCAGAGCTGCATTAATACGATTGGATCTCTCTACCACCTTTGATACGGTTCACCACGTACTTCTTATTAAACGACTTTATTCACTCGGTTTTAGGAACACTGCATTAGCATTGCTTAGCTGGTTTCCTGACAGTAGACAGCAGTGGGTAGAGATGGGAGATGCAAGGGCTAGACCTTTCTCTTTTCCCTGTGGGGTACCTCAGGGCTCTGCGCTTAGCCCCCCTCGATTCACTATGTATGTAACCCCTCTGGTCAATTTATTCATAGTTTTGGCCTGGCCGTATTCTCCTATACAGGTGACACACAGATAGTGGTATCTATTTCATCACAGGTGGAAAAAGGTGCAAACAAATTCTGCAGATACATGGCCCAGGTTGCAGGATGGATGCAGAGAAATTGTCTACAGTTAAACTCGGACAAAATGGAGGTTCTGCATTTTGGAAAGGAGACCTCCTTTTGGGATGCATCCTGGTGGCCCTCGGAGCTGGGCACTCTACTAAAGCCAGTGCAGAAGGCATGAAACTTGGGTCATTTTCAACACCAAATTATGTTCTCTCCCAAATTAATGCGGTGACCTCAGCAGTTTTTTTTATATGAGGGTTCTCAAGAAAATTCTCCCGTTCATTCCATTTGAGTTACAGAAAAAAGTGATGATGGCTATCATCTTCTCGAAGAAGGACTTTTGCAATGCCCTCTATGTAGGTACCTCCAAACACTTGATAAAAAAACTACAGTCCCTACAGAACGCTGTAGCAAGAACGCTACTGAAGGTCTCCAAGTTCAAACCAATCTCTCATTTAATGAATGGCCTTTATTAGTTGCCGGTTAAAAGGAGGATCTCCTTCAAGGCTCTGTGTTTAATCTACAAAGCCCCATACAAAGCGGGTCCGTCCTTTTTTCAGGATCAGTTCTCCTGGTACATTTCCAGCAGGAACCTAGACCGAGCTCCACACAAACGGTCATGGTCCCAAGAATTAACAGAGCAAAATGGGGCGGAAGAACGCTCGTACTGTGGTGGGAAGCTATGGAATTCCCTGCCTCTTGCACTTCGCTCACAATCCATCTGGCAGCAATTCAGGAAACAGTTGAAGACCTGGGTATTTTCACAATAAGTCACTGAGCGATGCCAAAGGTATCCCCTTAAAATGATGGCCGTCCTGGTTTTGATCCGTCTAGCGCTAAGACGCCTTCGGGTATTGCATGCTTTATAAAATCATTTAATTATTGTATTCATTCACAACATATCTAAGATGATTGCAAATTCTAAGCACTCCTAACACCTTGCTGATCTCCCCTTCGATCCTCCCTTGCGAAAAGCCGCAACCACGCTCTAGCTTCCCTCTGGACTAAAATAATAAACAGCTCCCTCAGTAATGGGTTGATGCCCGACTGCCTCAAACTGGAACATGTCACTCCCTTGCTAAAGAAACCAGGTGCAGACCTAATCGACCTGAGCAATTTAAGACCCATCTCCAACCTTCCCTTCCCGGCAAAAATTCTGAAGAAATGCATTCCCTCCCAACTCTCTTAACCTATTGACTGCAACAATCTTCTCGACTCACTACAATCAGGCTTCAGAAAAGGCTGCAGCACTAAAACAGCCCTACTGAACATAGCTGATGACTTACACAAGGCACTCGAATCTGATAGATAGTGCCATCTCATCCTCCTAGACCTGTCAATCACAAGATACTCCTAGAATCCCCCCCAAAACTGATTTGACACGAAGGCCCGGTATTGAAAAGGTTAACCTGCTATCTCCACAACCGCTCCCAAATAATAAAAATCAACAACTCGACCTCAGACACATCCATCATAAATAACCAGGGGTGTCGCCCAAGGCTCAGTCCTCTCACTTACTCTTTTCCATATATAAATAGAACCCCTTACCACCATGCTCAGACAAGCTAACATCCTCTACCACCTATATGCGGACAGCACCCAGATCTACCTAGAAATATCCTCACTAGAAGACGTACAACGACTTAATTCCACTCTCAAAAATATCCCAAACTGGCTCTCACACAACCACCTAAAATTCAACCAAGACAAGGCGGAACTCCTACTCCTATCCAAAAATGGTCTGACTACCCAGTCCCTAGATGCTCTGAACTGCAAACTGACGCTTTCTGAGTCCATCACTTCTTTGGGGATCTCCCTGGACACAAGTCTGAGCAGGAACCAACACATACAAATTTCAGCCCGGAGTGCGTTCTACAACCTATAACGGAGTCCTACCTAAAATCAAACCCTTTCTCCCCCTGAGTGATCTAAAAATCGCCACACAAGCAATGGCACGGTCTAGATTGGACTACGGAAAAGCCACCCTTACTGGCTCTGCAAAATCACACATAGACCCCCTAAGAGCCACATTAAATACAGCAGTAAGGATGGTCACCGGATCAAAAAGACGTGATCTCATCTCTCTACCCCCCCCTGAAAAACCTTCAATGGCTCCCAATTGAAGTCTGTTGCTGCTTCAAAACGGCCTGCCTCACCCACAAAGTCCTCCACATTGGGAAACGAGCTTACCTTGCGACCAAACTCACCAAGGCTGGCTAGACGAGAAATCTTAGAAGCACCAACAATATGCTACTCATACCGCCAAAAAACACACAAACATCCCTGATGCACTCCTTCTCATACAATGCACCCAAAAATGGAATTCCCTACCAGTGCATATCAGGACAAACCCCTCCGTTGTGAGCTTCAAAAGACAATTAAATGATCTCCTCCTCAACCAACACTTCAAGCGCTCGGACTCCAATCCCTAGCCCTCCACTGGACTCATCTGTTCTCTCCTCGTGTCCTTGAACTACTGCCCTCAATTGAACCTGCATTTTTCAATTGATGCAACTTTGTCTAGTCTATTGTTTTGTCTCTGTCATGTAAAAAGCTCTGATACCTCCAGGCACTGTCAGCGCTATATAAAACTCTTTCAGTAAATAAATAAATTAGAGAATCTATATAAGATTCTTTCATATGAATGGGTGTACAGCAGATTTAAGTGAGGCTACTAATGAGTAGAAGTGCACGTTAGAATCCTGTAGAATGATATGGCGAGAGGAAAAATCAGTTTTCCTGTTACTTAGTTACTGAAAAGCATGCAGCACTACAACTCCAACATCACTGTGCTAAACTATTGATCTCATTCAGTCATTTTTCATAGTTGTAGAGGGCCTCACTTCCTGTTTGTCTGGTCAAGGGCAGTTTGTCAAGTAGAAAATCTCCATGTCTAAGGTCAATTCAATACCCTGGTTATGCATTCTCTTTTTTTTTTTAAACCGTTTATTGCAATTTCAAGTATATACAAGTATGGGCCTACAACCTTCCGGCCGGCCGCTAGAATGACAGGAGCATGTGACATACGTACAAAAAAGGCACTTGGCGTAGCAGAGAAGTAAATCAGGAGGTATCAAGGACGTGGGCCACATGACTCTGAGCCCACAATACGGTTGCAGTTTATACGAACACAACAACACAAAAAAACCACACCCGCAAGGCAACCCGCAGTCAAAAGTAACAGCACGTGCACCTCAAATCGGGGACCCCAACCATCCACAGGAATCTAAAGAGGGGAAGGGGAGCAGATCAAGGACTGGGGGAACCCTGTGCCCGGGGCTGGGGTCAACTAGGGGGACGGAGCTGGTGAGACAGCAGGCAGCAATGGTGGCTCGCAAATACCCCCGCGGTAGGCGTTCCAGGGGCCCCATACTTTCACCCACGCCCCAGGCTTACCCCTCGCCACATACACCACCTTTTCTCGGAACATGCACCAGTCCATGTGTTCTGTCCAGGCTGACACCGCCGGGGGCCTCTGGGCTCCCCACAGCTGAGCGATGTCACGCTTAGCTACCATATATCCCAGAGTCACCCATCGCGTCTGCGGAACCGAGTAATCATTTGGTTCCCACACATTCAGCAAGCATCTCCTCGCTTCAGGCAACAGCGCGACATGCGTAACCACTCGCAGGACCTCATGCACACCACGCCAGAATCGCTCCACCTTCGGGCATTCCCACAGAATATGCAAAAAGGTCGCCAAAGCACCACACCCACGCTTACACAACCCATCCTCAGTATAGCCCATACGCAGAAGCCTTGGCCCCGTCATGTAAACCCGGTGGAGTATCTTAAGCTGGACGAAGCGAAGGCGAGCCGGTATGGCCACCTCCTTCGGAGAGGCCACCGCGGAAATCCAGTCCTCGTCGTCCAACTCCAGCCCATCGGCAACCCAAGCCTCGCGGAGGCCAGTCAGCAAGCCCGAGCGGTCATTGATCAATTTCTTGTAAATGAGGGAGATCGTGCTGTCCGGAACGTGGCCGTCTAGCACTCTATCCTCCAGGGGGGAGGACTCCGGGATGGAGGCGACGTCTGGGAAGACGGAGCCCAGTGCGTGACGGACCTGCAAGTACCGAAAGTATTCACTGCCCTGCAGCTGAAACTCCGTCTGCAGCGTCTCGAATGTTTTGAATACCCCCCTCGTCCAGAGATCCCCCACTTTACTGATGCCTATCGTGTCCCACTTCTCGAAGCCCTTCGAGGTCCACAGGGAACCCAACCGCTGCGGCGCATACAACGGTGACGCCCGGGTCAAGCGGTCCTTCCACCCCATAGCTGCATTGGCCGCGTGCCACACTCGCACCATGACACGCGTGGGGCCCGTCAAGCGGGGATCGGGCGCGCCAGAGTAGAGCGCTCGATTGTAATCGCCACCGGGCAGGAGCATCTTGTCCATTTCAAATGCCGGGTTTAAAGCGGGCCCATAGAGGCCGTGATTAATTGCAGCTAGCTGGGAGGCCCAGTAATACCGCTTAATGTCCGGGAGGGCAATCCCCCCGTCGTACCACGGGAGCGTCAACTTCGCCAGGGCTATACGCGGCCTCCCGTCCCAGAAAAGGCGGCGCTGTAGACTCTCCACCTCGCGGAAGTAGCGCGCCGGGACTAAGTCCATAGTATTCTGGAGAGCGTACAGGAAGCGCGGCAACGACATCATCTTAAACAATGCCGCCCGGCCGAGCGGCGAAAGCGGCAGACGCCGCCAGCGCACGACGTCTTCCTTCAAGCGCTGGAGGGGGGGGGGGGGGAGCAAGTTCCGCTCGTAGCGGGCCTCCGGGTCCAGCGTGATATAGACACCCAGGTACCGAAATCCCTGCGAGGCAATCTGGATCGGACAGCCCCGCGGGAGAACGGGAGCCTCCCCGGAAAGCACATAGACACATGATTTAGCCCAGTTGATGACGAGACCTGAATTACGGCCAAAGGAGTGCAGGACATCAACCAGGACAATCAGTGATTTGCGCGGGGAGGCTAGGTACAAAAGGATATCGTCAGCATAGAGGGACACGCGGTCCTCATACTCGGGGGTCCAACGGAGACCACGGATGGAAGGGTGCCACCGCAGCCACTCCGCCAGGGGTTCCAAGGCCATTGCAAACAGGAGCGGCGACAAGGGGCAACCCTGTCGCGTGCCCCGTCCCAGCGCGAATGGGGCTGAGACTCGTCCATTCACTACCACCTGCGCCAATGGGCCCGAATACAACAATTTGACCCAGCTGATGAACCCCGGCCCAAATCCAAATTTCGCCAGCATCGCCCAAATGTATGGCCATTCGAGCGTATCAAACGCCATGGTGGCGTCTAAGGACGCCAAGATGGCCGGCTCCCGCACAAACGGAACACGCGCGAGCACCCCGTGCAAGCGCCGCAGATTAAAGGCCGTGTTGCGATGGGGAATAAAGCCGGACTGGTCTTGGTGGACCAGATCGCCCACCACGCCGACCAGACGGTTGGCAAGCACCTTGGCGAGGATTTTGGGCTCCGCGTTCAAGAGCGAGATAGGCCGATAGGATGTAACCCGGTCTCGGGGTCTCCCCTCCTTGTGGATCACCACAATTGTAGCCAGACGCTGGTCCGGCGGGAGGGAGCCCCGCGAGTGGGCCGCCAGGAACATCGCGCGGAGGTGGGGTGCCAGTACATCCGGTCGCAGCTTATACAACTCGATAGGGATACCGTTCGGGCCCATGGCCTTGCCAGATGCGACCGAGCGTATGGCGAGGGCAATTTCGTCCGAGGTGGGAGCAGCATCCAACGACTCCCTGTCCTCCACCGAAAGGGAGGGCAGCGCGATATCCCGAAGCAGGGCACGGGAATCCGCCTCCGAGCAGGGAGAGACCGGGGAATACACTTCGCGGAAATAGTCCGCGAAGCAAGAGACAATGTCTTCTGGCTCGGTGACACGTACACCATCCATCCTCTCAATCAGCGGGACCACCCGACTCGCTCTCTCCTTTTTATCCAACCACGCAATCAATTTACCAGCCTTATCGCCCACATCATACAGTCGCCCCTGTTGCTCTCTACTAAGGCCCCTGGCTGCCTCCGTGACTAGGGCCCTATAGGCCGCCTGCTTAAGGTGTAGAGCATGCAGTGCAGCATCCGTCACCCCACTCCCCAGATCACCCTCTAGTTCAGTAATTTCGGCCTCCACCCGGGTCACCTCCTCTTGCTCGCGCCTCCGGGCATGGGATATGAAGGAGAGGGCCTCCCCTCTAAGAACTGTCTTGAAGGCTTCCCACAGGGAGATAGCCGAAGGGACAGACCCCACATTCTCCTCAAAATACCGCTGCAAGGATTTAATCAAGTCAGCACGAATAGTGGGGTCGCGCAGGTACCAGGCATTGATTGGAGCTACCCTTCCCTCCCCCCTCGGGAAGACACCAAAGTGCAACAGGATCGGGGAGTGATCTGAAATACCCCGCGCCAGATGGCGCACCTCTCCCACTCTCCCAGCATAGGCGGCAGGGACAAGGATATGATCAAGCCGCGAGAGGCTACCATGGGCACCCGAATGGAAAGTGTACTGCAGCTGCGTGGGATGTTTTAAACGCCAGCAGTCCACCAATCCCAGTGTATCTAAGAGGCCGGACAGCCACGCCTGCGCCCGGGGGAGGTCCCTAGGGGGGTAACGATCCATAGTCCCAGAAGCCACAGCATTGAAGTCCCCCCCAACCACCAGAAGCCCCCCCGGAAGGTCAAGGAGGAGGCGCCCCAGGTCCGCAAAAGTGGTAGACTGTAACCCCGGTGGGACGTACACTGAAACCAAGACAACTACTTTGCCCTCCATTCTCCCCACCAAGGCAGTGTAGCGTCCCCTCTCATCATGGCGCACCTCGTCTATTTCCAGCGGGAGCGAGTTCTTAACCATGATGCCCACCCCCCGCGAGCCAGACGTGAAGCCCGAGTGGGCCACCAGACGATAGCCACGCCGATTCATGGCACAAAAGGAATTACCAATAAGGTGTGTCTCCTGCAGAAAGACCACATCTGGCGAAATTCGTTTCAGATACTGCAGGACCACACCTCGCTTAATCCTATCCCCCAGTCCATTAACGTTCCACGACAACAAAGTCAGGTCCCTACCCCCCATCACACACAGAAGCCATCATTCGTCCCCCCGAGAGCACCACAAAAACACCAATACAGTAAAGGGTTTGCCTTGCGGAAAAAACGAACAACACCCCACCCCAACCCACCCATCCCAACAAAACTCCCCCCTCCCTGCACCCCTGCATGAGCCCAGACAGCCCCCCCAAAGTGCAGTGTGCCTGTCGCCCCATAAATGAGAAAACTAACTAGTCCCCCAGAGGAGGAGGGAAAGCCCCCAAGAGACCCCGTACGACCTCCACAGGAGGGGAACTTACACAATCAGACAATGGTGACAGTAATGTTGTCCAGAGCAAGGCCTACTATTAGTCCCTCAGTCCTGATCCGGCGAGCCCTCCCTACCAACCGCGCCCCCCCCACCCCCGATCCCCGGGCAAAGTGTCCAACCAGTCCCCGGCCGCCTCGGGACGATCAAAAAAGTGCGTGCGGCCATCCACCTCTACCCTCAACTTCGCTGGAAAAAGCATCGCATACTTTATGTTCAGGTCCCGTAGGCGACGTTTGACTCCGAGAAAACTCAGTCTCTGCTTCTGGACCGCCGGAGTAAAATCAGGATAGAAGTTTACGTCCATATTGTCGAGTCTGACCGGTCCTTGTAGCCTAGAAGTCTGCAGGATAGCGTCTCTGTCCCGAAAGTTGAAAATCCGGGCAATGAGAGGCCTCGGAGGGGCTCCGGCCTTAGGTCTTCCTCCGGGGACCCTGTGGGCACGTTCCACCGCAAAGAGTTTACTCAGCCCCCGGGGCTGGAGGTGGGTGAGGATCAGGTCCTCCACAAACAGATCCGCCGCCTCCTCCTCACGTCCCTCCGGCACCCCGATAATGCGGACATTGTTCCTCCGGGCCCGACCCTCGGAATCCTCCAGTCGACGATCCATCAGGGCGCTCGCCTGGCCAAGCCGGCGCACCTCCTTTTGGAGGGCCGCCACGTCCGTTGTAAGGCCCGAGGTAGTGTGGGCCAAAGTATCGACCCGGTCATTCGTCTTGGACAGATCGGCCCTCACCAGGCCCACATCCACGAGGACCGAGTCAATCTTCTGCGCCAGAGTGTCAAAGCGCTGGTCCACCGAGGCCTTCATCTCGGCGATGGCGCCCATGACGTCTCGGAGGGTCAGATCCGCGGGCAGAGCAGGAGCATCAGTCGGGCCCGCAGGGGACCCGCGCGGCGCCTCTGGAGATCCCTTCTGGAGGGTGTAGCGGTCCATGTTGTTGGACTGATGGGCTGTGCCACGGCGGGTCGATTTCACCTTTGCCCGGTCGCCATCTTGCTTTGTGGACATGGTTCCAGTCCCCAAATCGTGCCAATCTCCTTGAAAGGGGCCGACAAACCAGTTCACGGGCTCCGGGGGGGGGGGGCGACCACAGCTCCGCAGGGCGGATCACAGCTGGCGGGCCGGCAGGGCACCCCAACGAGGCCACACCACCGCACACCGCCCCGCAACCCTACCTCGCCTGGCAGCAAGGAGGGCGCAAAAGCGAAAGTGAAAGTGCGGGGTACGCGAGTCGCCCAGCCTTGCCCGCCGCTGTTGTTCACTTTGTCTCCGGATCGCCCCACAACTCCAATCCGGGGGGCCGGCGTGGAGAAGGCCGCAAACCTCAACCGGTGCTCCCGCCGGTGTCCGAGGTCCGATTCGGAAACGGAAAACGGGTGGCACCTCAGCTCGGGCTCACAAACACAGTCCCCTCGTCTAGGACAGGATATAGTCAGGATTTATGCAGGAGGTCGCGGAGGTCCTCGGGAGCCTCGCACCTACGCGGCCATCTTGGTTGCGCGCTAGGCTCCTCCTCCTGGTTATGCATTCTCAATCCTGAATCCCAGGCCTTGTAACTTCCAAATACATATTGAGGAACTGATGCAAGGCTCTGGCAACATAATTTACCAATATGTTTACGACACTCAACTTTTCCATCAGGTGTCTTCTAGTCATGCATAACTGAGGGATTGTCTCACTCTAATGAATCACACTGCTACAAATGTAATGCCACTAGACGTTTATCCTTCCATGGGCAATAAAAACAATACCATTGAGTATGGTAACAACTGTTATTCACCACCAAGAAACTCATGGGTGAACCTCTGCTTTACAAATACATATTACTGTTTGTTTTCCTTGCATGTTTCAAAACTATCTACTGAGAACTATCACACCCTCTAATTTGTTTCTGGAATCTGAACCCTGTCTAATTATTTACAGGCTGCTTGGTGAAAATGCCACACTTTCTGGTTTACTTGCATTCTCTCTGCTAAAGAAGGCGTCATGCTCCTCTTTGCCTCGATCACTTCTGGGGCACTGAAATGAGAAAACTTAAATCCAAACCTTTTAGCTTTATAATGCTCTGTTTTTAGCCAAGGCCTGAGGTTAATGCTATAACAACCCCTTCACCCTGTTCTCATCTTCCCCCAAAATATTTATGTAGAATGTTCTCCACAGTTGATGCCAAAGCCAGCTTATGTTTTGCCACACCATCTCTCCATCTTCTCTAAAGGGTCTGATAGAGAATCTATAATTCTTGCAGCTTCTAGCACAGTCCCATGGCTAGTAGTGCCGCTAACAATACTTGAAACCCTGCACGGGTGATACCTACTTAATCAAATGTAATCCTCTTCATTATACTCCTCATCTTTGTCCGTTTCTGTAGAGTAATCAAGGGCATTTTCTGAAAGATCATACAGATTGATTATTGAAATGTTACAAATGACAACTCTTGCTCCAACTAAACTCTTGAACTTCGTCTCACAGGAGTGACATTTGGTCAGTGTATCTCAGCACCTGGAAGCAAATCTCGGTTTTAGTGGGTCATCCTAAAAATCCAAAGTATTTGTTTCTGCTTTGACCTAATGTCTTCCCATATGGTTGCACTCAATACAAGAAGGTTATAACTTTGTATTCCTACTTCTTTCAAGTCCCTAATAAGATAATTTACACATCAGATGCCAGAAGAGGGATTTTGACTTTAGATTTGATACGTCATTTTGCAACTATTCTGCCCCAGCAGAAACTCTAATGTCCTCATTTTCTTTTTTTCTCACCTCTACGCTGTACCAAGAGGGTATTAGCAGGTGGGATATCTCACCAAGTAATTTTGAGTAAAATTCTGCAACCTGTAAAACTTGTAACAGTGCAGAGCAGAATTTCCACAGAAAAAAAAGGAAGAACTACTGCTACACACAATTCTGAACAATGCTCTCAGTGACTTTTCGGGTGAGTAGGAGACTGATACTTTATTCTTCAAAACATCTTTTACTTATCTGTTGTGAAGCTAAGAAGCTTGTTTGTGCCCATGCCATTTTATACATTAAAATGTATTTAAGGTGGCTGCTGCTGGCACTTTATACTCCAGAGTCCTGTCTTTTAGTGTTGTACTGTTATTTCACATGATTAAGGACAGTGCCCATTGTGCTGATAATACTCTGGTTCAAGGGAGCCCAGCTGCCGCAGGCAGAAAGCCAAACAGCTTTTACACCAGAGACTTGTGCTGTAACCAAATCCTGCCTTGTTCCTCTACCATCCTCTTCCCACAGGGTGTTGTTCATTGTCTGCACAGACATTGCTAGCTCCTCATGCTCTGTTCAGTGTTCCATTCACCTGTCACTGAGCACAATCTACTATGGTGGTTAGGCAGGAGCACTACTGAGGTCAAATGCAGCCATGAAGTGTATGTTATCAGATCCCATGCTTAACTAACATCATCCTCCCCAAACTTGAGGTCTCAAGATGGCAGACAGGCATTTTGGAGGTACAGCCTTGTCATTCTACTCTCTGAAGTCATCCTTCTGGGAACTCCAGGACTAATTTCCAGATCACTTAGGGCTCAGCAGACGGATATAAATCCACTCAGTACCTAGTGGTCACTGCGTTTTGGAGCTTTCTCTCTGCGTCTCAGCTACTATGAGCTTACCAAAATACACACCTGCTGATGTATAGAATAAAATCAGGCATGGCCCCCCCAATAGTTGCAATCCCAAGTTCATCCCTATGAGCCCTCTTGGCGTCTCCGCTCGTCCACTCAAGGGAAATTCTCTGTGCCTAGAGTCCAACTATCCCGGATGGGCAGCCGATCGTTTGCCTATCTTGGCCCTTCCGTATGAAATTCCCTCCCTGTAGCCAGTCGGAATGAAATGGCGTATGTCCAATTCCGCAAATCCTTAAAAACCTGGCTTTTCAATCAATAATCTTGAAGCTGGCAGCTGTTCCGTGTCCTGGTTGGCGCTGGGAAATCCTTTCTGGGTAGCTATTGCGCCTTATAAATTCAATTAGAATTATAATAATAATAATGTACCTTTGGTCCTCACAGTTGTTGGTTATCTATTTTTCTCCCAGCTTTTAATACCTTTTCCAACTTGTTAGAAGCATAACCGTCATAAAACATAAGATACATGCAGACATCTTGGCTGCTGAGAAGTTGGTTTATATTGCATTGTTTACCTTCATGACTAGTGTGGTGTAACAAGGGTCAAGGTTTCAAGGATTTTAGTTACTTTCATACCAGATTTGCCTTTGTGAGCAACAGGACAATAATGGGACACAATAACACACAGGTTGTGCAAGGAGGAGTAGGGAGGAGGGTGGGGCAAGGAACACACCATAGAGCCATCTCTCTGCCAAGACAGGAAAGGGACGGGAGAAAGGCGAGTATGTTGCACAGAGGTAGCATAATAGTGAATTATTCCATTCATTGGCAGGCTGGATCATCTCTAGATTTTGATTTATGAGGTTCTCTTTTTCCACTTGGTCACGATGTGCAGTTCTAAACAATTTGGGTACTCCACTTCTCAGTGAAACAAATGATGACAATTGGTTAATGTGGAATGGGCCACAGATCCCACAATGAAACTAGTGAAAATTAGCCCATGTTTGAAGAATGGAGGGAATTTCATGCTTCCACTAACAAAGAGTATAAAAGCTCACAGATGCAGTGGTTACTAAAGCACCTAATGGAGCAGTTGCTTCAAAGATGCTCAGAATAATGCTAACCAAAGGTCACAGCAGGAAAAGCAGACCAAGGTACTGTCGAGTTACAAGTTTACCAGACTCAGAATGGGTTATATGCTGAACAGGCCCCAGTATGGAACAATCTTTGAGAGAACTCGGATTGATGTTTGACAGAGCCTAAGGCAACACAAAATCACAAATTAATTGGTTTTGTCTTGAAGACTTAGGGGCATTCCTCTTGGTTCTTTTTACGTGTTTGCTGACTGCATATTTCTTTGAAATTCTCTGAAAACTTAAATTTGATTGCCAACCTCTGTGGTTACCCCTTAGGTGACTTGCTGTCAGGATAGGTTGATGGCATGGAAATCTTTGAAGAGTGTTCCTCCGGAAGCTTACTAGGTTTTTCTAGGGGGATTGCAATGTGAACAACACCCGTCTCAATGGGTAGTAGAATGGAATGGTAAGTACGTTTAAGTTGGACTCCAAGCAGTGAAAAGACATGGTTGTTACTACATATTTGCTGCAGTGCCAACAACATTGGCCTTAAACCTTCAATCCAGCCATACTTTAAAACCCTGCTTGAAGCTGCCCCTTCACAAACACATACAGTGAAACAAAACAAGTATACATGACAGTATTAAGGTAAGGCACTCCTGGCACAACTCCCAAATCTCCTACCACAACTCCCACATCTCCTACAACACCATTCCGGATGCACAAAAGAACACCTGACAATAGCTCCTTGGGGCAGGTACAGTTTAGAGCAGATGTAAAATCTGCCTTAGGAGTACTCGTGTTTTAAAGAAAGATATAAAATCATTCAAGATGGGCTTGTAGGAATATGAAAATGGTTATCTAAATCCAAGGATATTAACAGGCAAAGAGGAACACTTTATCTACTCATAATCTCCTATCATAATATGTAGGGATTCCCAAATAACTTGAATCCACAATGGTACACACATTATCTAGACTAAAAATACTTCTGTTTTGACATTAGTTACTAAAACCCTGATCACACTGTATAACCTCTAAGAGTCACCCTTGTTTCCCACTAAAGAAAGTTATGCTGTATTCCAAAGAGCTCATTCTGAGTTACTTACTGTTGAAATGATGATAACCAAGTATTCCTGACCCTGGAACTCCTCAACAGATCCAACTTTAATTTCCGAGAGATCAACAGTTTGTAGCAGCTTTCGAATTTTTTCACCCTAAAAAACACACATAAGAAAAAAAAATGTTGTACACTGAATATGAAATATAGTTCTTTTACTTCCAAGTGATCTAACTGTAACACCCTCTACGCTATTTATGATGGGGACACTGCATTCGACAAATAGTTCTCCCAACTACCTCCTTCTCTAAATAGCTGTTGACAAACAATTGCACACAGTCATAACACCAGTCATACAAGCTTTGAAAATCTGAAGCAGATTGGAAATCTACAGCTGGTAAGCACAAAAAACACGTAGCTGATTATTACTAATCAAAGCATTTTAATAATACACTCTACTTTCATGCGAAATATTTTTCCAACCTGGCCTAATTTACTTTTACATTCCCAACACCCCACCTCTGATTCAGAAGTGCGCTGCAGTGTTTGAAGGGGATAAGACTCAAATGATCCATATCATATAGACTCTATGATGCAGTAGTAACAGCATCAGATGGAGCTACTCCTTGAAAATGGCACTGTTAGGTTGTTATTACTAGAACTAAAATTGGTCAAAAGGTTGATCAAATACCCTGTGCCAAAAAACAAGAAATTTGGTGGTCATGTTATGTACTGCTGGGTTTAGGCCAAGTAGGTCAGCACATCAGGTAGTATTTCGACTTCTATCAACATGGTGCACATCATGCGGGCAAGTATTTTCAGAGGTAGGGCCTGCTCCTAATATGTATAGGGAGGTGAAGGACGTTTGAGTTCACAGAGTTTGAAAGATTCACAAGAAATTGAGGCTTTCAGATCCTTTCTGAAATGAAGATGATTCTGTTCTCACCTGAGAGAAGTGGACATTTGATTGAGAAGCACTAGGCCTAGCACACCTATGGTTCATCCTCCCTACCTGCTGCATTAATACTGTCACTTTTTGATCAAATACTCAAATCTGAGGCTTGTCAATCAATCAATCAATCAATCAATCAAAAGGCTATTTTTTCGGTATCCACAAAGCCTGCACCAGAAGGCCCACTAGGTCATGCATGATGTTTTGGGTATGATGCATTTTTGATAACAATGGGGTGTGAAAGAGCTAGTTACGTGGTCTTTTTTTCCTCAAAATCCTGCACATTCTTTATGCACGATTCATTATTTTTGAAGTATCTTTATCTTTGGTTGGCCTAGTAAAAATACAAAACATTTTTACAATGGCAAGAGGACTAATCATCTGTGTATTTTATTGTCATGGCTGGACTGCCACAGGGTCACTTATGATTGGATGTTTCAGTGCAGTTTTAAGAAATAGACAAATAGAGCAATTGCCCAGTTTTTCAATTTTCAAGGTAGTCCCTGGTAAAGTGAAAACTGTGTTCATAAAAAAACGGATTTTGTTTTTCTGACAGCTGCTCGTGCCCAGTCTGTCCAACCATGATCACTTCGGGGAAATTAAATAAAAATAATCTTTCTCTCTCTACACAATCTACCTCCACTTGGAACTGTTTCTCCCTAATTTCCCAACATTTACCTCACTATCAGTACACAATCACACTTCACTAACTCCCCTTTCTTTCTACATATGTAACCTCTACCTCACCTTCCTCTCCGTATCATACTCCTTTCTTTCTACCTTTTTTTCCTATTGTTATCTTCTCTCTCTGTGCATCTCACTCTCTGCATAAACCTACACCACTCTTTAAACATCTCACTACCTCTACTTCACAAGTCTTTCTTTACCTCCTCCAGGCTCATTCCTCTTGTCTTCTTCAACTCACTCTCTCTCTCTATAGCACTATCTCTTCACACACAAATATCCCCACTTCTTCTTGGACCTGGCGGTGTACATCATAATACTTTTTTTTTTTTTTGAAAACCTTTATTGTACTGTCAAAGTGTACACTGCTGTTCAGCCAACAACCCGGATGCAGGCAGCTTGTGCACACAGCGCCCCGCCGCTAGCTCGGATCCAAGTCGTACACTTGAGCAAAGTTCCAACATCAACGTTATCTTGGTTTTCCCCGTTTTACTGTTTTTAAAACCTTAACTGTACAAACTACAACAGCGGCTGCAATCGAGAAACAGAGGAGAGCAACTAGCACCTGAACAAAGTGTCTTAGAATGAACACCCAGCGACCATGCAGTCACACTCCTACGTGGGGACGAGAACACGCACACACACGAATCTCATACTATCCGTCCGGACACCAACATCCCCTTCCCCCCACCCCTCCCGCCCACCCAGTCAGCTCCACATCGCAGCCGCACGCCAGCCCAGCTACGGTGCCACACACCCAGCTGTCACTCTCAGTCACTGTCAGTCACCTCAGACTCTGCCAACCAGTCCACCAGCGGCCGCCAAATGTCCGCAGGCCTCGAACGCAGCGGCATCTGATCCCAGTAGGCAGTCAATTGCTCCTTGCAGTATACTGCTGATCCCACCCATCCCGAGACATTCGGCGGAGCCTTTTGCTTCCAGTGTAATGCTATTTGGCGCTTAGCTAGCAATAGAAGAAGGGCCACTAGCCTGCGCGACGCACTGGGTACGACCATCACGAAGCCCAGGAGGGCCACGAGGGGGTCCGGTGCAATAGTAAGTCCTACTATCCTCCCTATGGTGGTGAAGACTGCCCTCCAAAAGCCATACATCGGACCACAGTCCCAGACTAGGTGGTAAAATGTAGCCTCTCTTTCGCCACATCTCCAGCAATTCGCATCAACCTGTAATCCCATTTTAAAGAGCTGCGTGGGAGTGCGATATCTCCTATGAAGGAAATTAAAGTGTATAAGTCTCAATCTATAATTAGGAGACAAGTTTTCAAGTTGGGTGCAGCAAAACTCCCACTGTTTCTCTGTAATTTGGATGCCTGCCTCCCTCTCCCACAGGGACCGCGAATTCGCATGAGCAATAGGCGTTGCGTTTTGCGTAGCCCTATATATACGCGTTATCAGCTTGCGCGAGGAGCTATTCGAGAGTATGTCTTCCAGCGCTGCCACCGCCGGTGGGGCCTTCGGGAACATAGGATACCTGTGCTTGCACGCCGCCCTCAGCTGGTAATATAGTAGTAGTTCTGATGCCGTCGGCTCAGATGCGACGGCCATGTTCTGCACGGCGAGAAACATATCGTCTGGGTATAGGTCACCCGCTAGTTTCAGGCCGCAGCCACTAGCACGTTGCACAACCGCCGCATCGGTCAGCGGTCCCAGCAGTGGGTTGCCCTCCAATGGCATACTCGGGGCATATAGGGCAGGCACGCCCGCACGCTTCGCAATGTTCGACCAGGCCCAGCGCACCATCTCCACTGTGTTAATGTCTTCCTGGGACCTCTTATAACTCTGGTAAACCGCCGCCCGGAGGGGGCAAGGCGCTGCCACATCCGTCTCTATAGCTACGTGGGGCTGGTAAGGAATCGGATGATGCCAGAAATGTAAATATTGGGCTTGAGCACTGTAAGCATACAGCTCCATGTCAGGGGCTGCCAGGCCCCCTTGCCGGAAGGGGAGGGTAAGGAGGTTCCAGGCCACTCTGGGCTGCCTGCCCGCCCAAACCAGCTCGATCATGGCAGAGCGCAGGCGGCCGAAGAACGCCTTTGTTAATGGCAGGGGGATGTTAACAAACAAATAGAGAAACTTGGGCAACACAACCATTTTGATTATAGCTATGCGGCCCGTCAACGATAAAGGCAGCGTTTTCCATCTCTTTACTTTACTCTCGAACCATTCCATAGCCACACCAAAATTTGCCAGCCATATCTCATGAATAGAGCGGCTTATATTTATACCTAGATACTTGACCTCGCCTGTGACCCAGTCTATTGGGAATTCAGTGGGGCATGTTGTGGTGCCACCCGTCAGTGGCAGCATCATCGATTTAGACCAGTTTATGTCTATGCCAGTGAGGCCGCTATAGCGCACCATTTCTCGCATAAGCGGGTCAAAATTTTCCGAAGGGTTGATCATGTACATGGTGATGTCGTCGGCGTACAAGGAAATGAGCAGCCCGCGCGACGTGAATCCAACGCCACGCTGAGCATGGTGCTGTCTCATGCGGGCTGCTAGTGGTTCCGTCGCAATAGCAAACAATAACGGTGATAGGGGGCACCCCTGTCTAGTCCCTCTTGAGATGGGGATTGGAGCAGACGTGTGTCCATTCACCCGTACCCGGGCCTTCGGATCGTTGCAAAGTACACCAATGCTCTTGGCAAACAGCGGGCTGAACCCCATGCGAGTGAAGAGCGTGAGCAGGAATTTCCACTCCAGCGAGTCGAATGCCTTCGTAGCATCCAACAGTGCAGCCGCAGCCTGCACCTTTGGGTCTAGGTAGTGGAGGATCCCAAACAGCACTCGCAAGTTATGCGAAGTGGATCTCCCCATAACGAAACCCGACTGGTCAGAGAGCGCTATCTGCGGCATCATGTATTTTAAACGATCTGCGAGCAATTTGGCATATATTTTGGCATCGAGGTTTATTAATGAAAGTGGGCGATAGGATTCGGGATAAGCGGGGTCCTTCCCTGGCTTGAGCAGGGCAATTATCATTGCTTCCCGCATCGATGGAGGGAGGACACCCGTCTCAAGGGCCTCCTCGTACACCCCGTGGAGTCTAGGAACCAGGATATCCGCGTATTCTTTGTAGAAGGCCGCCGTCAATCCGTCAGGGCCCGGTGCTTTGCTAAGTGGCATACTCGCTATTACAGCCCGTATATCATCTTTCGTGAATGGTAAGTCCATGTACTGTCGGGCTCTATCATTGAACCATGCTAGAGCTATGGTGTCCAGGTATTCATTCAGCACCTGGTCTTCCGGTGTCACTCTAGTGGTGTATAGGTCTCGATAGTAGTCTGTCATGGTCCGAAGTATGGCCTGCGGCTCCCTGACCACGCCACCCTCTTTATCTCTAAGTTCCAGGATGTACTCCGCCCCTCTGGGCGCCCTCAGCATAGCTGCTAGTGTGCGACCAGCGCGGTCACCCTCCCCGTAACGTCTAGCCTGACTGTCTTTAGACAGATATGCCACTTCTCTGTCCGCCTCCTCTTGATACTTGGTAAGTGTCGCCCTAAATTCTGCACGTAGGCTGTCCGTTGGCGCAGCCAACAATGCCGACTCGAGGTCAGCAAGTTCAGTTTCTAGTTTGCGCAGTGTGTCACGTATGGACCGCAGAACTCCTGTTTTCAGCGACATGCCTTACTTTGGGTGGACTCCCCGGGCACACTTTGGGAGGCCTTACAGGCCTCCCAAAGTGTGCCCGGGGAGTCCACCGTGCCCTCATTAAGTTCAAAGTACTCCTCTAATCTCTCGCGGAGCGTCTGCTGAAAGACGTGGTCGCGAAGCGCCCGGGAGGGGAATCTCCAACTGAATGGTTGAATGTATTGTGACGGTGTGGACAGTGTCAAGCAAACCGGGGCGTGATCAGACAAGGACCTCGGCAGATGCGCCACCTCCAGCACCATAGTGTGCAAGTCCAGCGAGAGCAACCAGTAGTCCAACCTGGACCACGCCTCCCTATGCATTGTGATGCAGGTGCCAGCGCGAGTATCGGGGTGTAGTCTCCTCCAGGAGTCCACCAAGTCTGCATCTCGCATGATGTCGCCCAACGCCTCCGACGCCCTAGGGTGGTGCGTTTTAGCTGCGCCCTGCCTATCCATAGCATCTGAAAGTACAACATTGTAGTCCCCCCCCCACATAATCGCAGCCGGGCCGCATGCCTGCACCCTATGCCATAGATCGCAGTAGAAGTCTGGGCTATCATCATTCGGGCCATAGACATTCACCACTACCATTCTCATACCACAGAGCGTGCCCACCAACATGAGGTATCTACCTCCAGTGTCCTGGATTTCTTCATGTGTCGTCCATTGCAGACCCTTTCTGATCAGTACCGCCACCCCTCTGGAGTAGGCAGAGTAAGCAGCATGCGCTATCACACCCCACCTGCCATGACGGAGCATTTGCATAGCTTTATCGGTCAAATGTGTTTCCTGCAGGAGGCAGATGTCTATGTCTGTTCTAAGCAAATATGCCTGCACCAGCCTGGCTTTACGCCTGTCATTCATGCCACGCACATTCCAGGTGAGACATTTAATTTGCTTCACGGCGGCAGTAGTAGCAGTGGTCTCCGTTCTGTCAGCACGCCAGCAGGTCGCCACAGCTCTCGCCCCCAACCACCCACACATCGCGCTGCATGTCGTGTCAGCCCAGCTCGCTCCTGTGTATATATAGCGCCGTTATAATGTGCGCAATGACCTGGTCGACTGGGTATTGTATAGCGCACATAATGCGATTCAACACCGTGCCTCACTCCATCCAACCTCTCGACGACAGCCAGACAATCAACGAAAAAAAAACCCAAACATACAGTGTACCCCCCTCCTGCTCCAACCCCCCAATCAGGTTGTGCATTTACCCACCAGGTCGCCCACCCAACCTCAACAACTTCAACTACACACAAAAGCGAAAGCCAGTGAATGGGAATCATCCCTTGGGGAACGCAGGTCAGACCGCATCCAACCCCGTACTCTTGACAGGGTGATCGAGCGCCGGCCCAGCATGCCAGCTCAAGGACCACCCGCCCCCCCGCACGTAGTGCGCCATATTTGTGATGTCTGTGGATTCGGCCACACCCGTTACGCGAACGTTATTTCGCCGCGAGCGAGCTTCCAAGTCCTCATTTTTTTGCTGGATCAGCTCCAGAACCTTGTTCATGCCACTCATTCTTTTGTCTAGGGCCTGTATCCCTCGGGGATGGGGCCGCGGGCGCCCCCGGGGGCCCTGGCGCTCTTCACTCGGGCGCTGCACCCCAGCGTGTGTAGGCGCTGCACTCACCGGTCGCCAGCATCTGCAGCAGACTCGACCTCAGTTACGCGCCGATACCCCCAGGGCCGCCGTCTCCCTCAAGCCAGCAGCCGCCACTAGCGCCAAATCTGTCTCCAGCGCACCGAGGGAGCGTCAGCCGGAGGGGAATCTAGATATCCGGCCGCGTCACACGGGCAAGGCGAGGCAGCAGTCCGTCACCCAGCAGCACAGCATTCCTCCGGGCCCGGCTCTACGCAAGCCCCCGGCTCACACAGGTGATCCAGGCCACACCGCCGTCGCTCGTCCGCCAGCTCGATTTTCTCAGCGGCTCCAGCCTCAGCTCCAGGGGAGTCGTCGGGCAGCTCGCAGGCAACAACTCAGTGCGGGGGGGTCCAGTGGACCGAGTTCAGCATCAGGTAGGCGGATAAATTAATGGATTAATGTGCTCGATCTGCGGAGCTGCGGTTTCAGGCAGCCATTCCGCTTCGCAGCCAAGCCACGCCCCCCGTACATCATAATACTTGACCTCACCCTCTCTGTATGTCTGTTTCACCGACCTTTCTTTCCCTACTCCTCCTGTCTCTGCTCAACCACTTTTCTCTTCAACATCATCTACCGCTGCCCTTTACCCCTCTCTCTACCTCACTACCTGACCTCTATTTATGTATTTCTTTAGAGAATGCCCCTCTCTCAAACCCATCACTGTACCTAGTATCTCGCTATAATTTTGTCACTGTCCCATCTATCTTCCACTTCTGCCTCTCTCTAACTCCTCTCTCTTTCTACACTACCTCACTCTACCTCACACCTCGGAGTACCCACCATGCTCCATTTCTCTGCATTCTATGATCCTTATGTCTAGCTCTGACAGCTTCACTCTAAATCCTTACCTATCTTGTTGCTGGTTTCTCTACAAGTTTTCATCTGTCTGCCTCTGTATCTTTCTTCCTGGCTAATTCACCTTTTCTATCTTTACCGTGAATTTCTTTCTACTAGACCTAGTTCTACCTAGTAGCTACCTCTTTAATCCCTCGACTTCACCTCTCTGACTGTTTTCTTTACATCTCTATCCTTCTCCTGTGTCCTGTCTCTCTCATTTCCCTTTTCACTTACTCCAAGGAAATTGTCTCATCACAATGCTGATTACCCTTCCTCTCTTTATTCTCCCAGCGTGTGACAACAGGCGTTCGCCCCTTCCGGGATCTGCTCAAAGCTACATTAAACATGTAGCTGGTGTAATTATGTGTTTTATGTGACAGTTTTTTAAGTGATATGCATTAGACGTACAATTACAAGTAGAAAGTCATCTGGCACTCACGGCTACAACGGGGAAATACTCGTGGCAGTCTCCCAGTGTCATTGCGGTCTTTCCGATGCCTGGCAGTATACAGAATCACAATGCCAAGGCATGCAAGAAATGCACCCCAACAGATAGCCTACCTTACCAGTAGTGCATGCACACCCTTTTTGTTGAGCACAGCACATCGGTGTGTGTTGCACTTTTTCTGGCTTAACGGTGGCATTAATGAATTGATCGACTCACAGAGTGGTAGATCGCCATAGACACTGATAAGTCAAAGAAGGTGGCACAAAAAAAGGAGTAAAAGATTGTAATTTATGTTTTATGTATTTTATTTTCTCTTTTCCTTCTTCTTTTGCCTGACAGGTTTTTACATTTTCCCAGTGGGTCCGTAAGTACGTAGACACCGCAGATTGCACAGCACACATTAGCGTGTGTGCTGTAAATATATACACGTGGTGTGTTTGTGCCACACCACCACTTTTTTTTCACAGTCTGGTCCTGAAGAAAGCTTCCAAACCCTTTTTTTAAGAGGCTGAAACATGTTGACCATATGGACAACTAAGATCAATTAATCTTGATGTTGTCCCTATTCTGTTTTCTGTTAACCTTGTCCTGGGCCGCTGGAAATTAAAAAGAACGGACAGTAAGGATTCCCAGAGACATTTTTAACCTGCACCACTTTTTCAGCATTTCCTCTTCACACAATACCAATCCCGCTCCGCTGTAATCCAGGCATTGAAGCACAACCAGGTGGCACTTGGCTACCCGGTTGGGAACCCTATGATGAAGCATGCCACCAACTAGGTTGGTGGGTGAGGGTTCTTTTTACAGACCGAGTGGGTTTCTGGCACTCGAAAATCATAACTGAGTCGTTACTAGTGGGTTCGTCCACTTTGTTTATGAATAGCCGGAGAAGAGACCACATAGAAAGAGAGGCAGGACAAGTCAGGGTATTAGGACAAAAATTATCAGATTTCACCCAATGAAATGGTGAAAGCCCTAGGAGCAGTGATTTGGTTTGAACTGTTACAGTGAGAATGTCAACTGTGAAAGGTGATTTGAGATTGTGAATATGCAGCAATGAAAGCTCCATTTGCAAACATAATGTGCATATGCCTTCCCTGAGATTATGCTACCGCAGCCTATCCTTCCTTCTACAGGAAAGATATGCTAATGGTGACTTGGTGGGTGTTTAATGGACTACTCTAGTAAACATCCACAAAGTCACCAATAGCATGTCTTTCCTGTAAATGACTTGGGTGTTTAATGGAGTATTCAATTGAACACCCACCAAATCACCATTAGCAGTTATTTCCTGTAAATGGAAGAACAGGTTGTTAGCCACGGGTTTCTAATAAAATATTTTTTGCAAGCCAAAACAAAATATCTGAGACAAACGAAATGGCTTTATTAATGCAATGTTAAGCTTTTTTGTACTACATATGCAAACATAATGTGCATATGCCTTCTCTGAGATTATGCTACTGCAGCCTATCCTTCCATTTACAGGAAAGACATGTTAATGGTGACTTGGTGGGTGTTTAATGGACTACCCTAGTGAACACCCACAAAGTCACCATTAGCATGTCTTTCCTGTAAATGACTTGGTGGGTGTTTAATGGAGTATTCAATTAAACACCCACCAAATCACCATTAGCAGTTCTTTCCTGTAAATGGAAGAACAGGTTAGTTAGCCACGGGTTTCTAATAAAAAAAAGTTTGCAAGCCAAAACAAAATATCAGAGACAAACGAAAGGGCTTTATTAATGCATTGTTAAGCTTTTTTGTACTATTTGGTAACAGATGCTGGGGGCCTATGAACTTTAAGCTGTTTTTTCAGGCTCCTCTTTCTCAAAATGTAATATTCAGTTCAATAATATTTGCCATAAGGAACGCTTAGTAGATGAAAATGGATGGAATTCAAAGTTGTGACGAAATTTGGGTTGGGGGCCTAAAAATCTTTAAAAAGGCTTCCTCTGACGACTGCATTAATTGGGGCATAAAGTGAGTCACAGTCAGAAAGTATTGAGTTTTTGACATTCCAAACTGGGTTGCATACTACCACTAAAAATCTAGTTCAGTGTAAGAATAATTTACTTACCTCTTACAAATGTCCTAGAGTAAGGGTATCCTTCACCTGTATGTATAACCTTAACAACAAGTCCCATTCTAGAGATCGAACCTCAGAAACGCACAATTTCTAAATTGTTTTAGCATGTTTAAAAAAAATGTAGCCCAAACCAGCGAAAACCCTTTTTATTTTACTGAGTACCCTCAGAAAGGGGTCTTTGTCACTATAAAATGACTCTACGGTCAGTTGTACTTACTGCAGCAGCTAGATAATAAAACAGAGCAAACACAAATATGATAAGGAATGGAGCACAGAAACTTTTCAGACAGTCACCCCAGTCACTATTCGATCTGGGATTAATCCACCATCGTTCTTCTGCTCACTTTGCGACCCCAGTTCAGCCTCAGCCATATGCGAATCAATCGAGACCCTATTCCTCATGGGAACAGTCCTGCCAGAACTGCCAGGCGAGGTCCTCCCTGGACCAGAAGGACAAGTTACTTACCTTTGGTAACGATGTATCTGTAAGAGACATAGGTTAGTTATAGATCCCTTACGTTAGAATTACCCCCAGCCATCAGACTGGATCTGGAGAATTTCTTCTCAGCAGCACCCTGGTGCGCCTGTAGGTGGCATCGGTCGAGTATGCATCCGTCATGGACGGCGTGGTGCCGGGATTACGTCGCAGTGCATACTTAGATACCGCTCCTGCGCCCTGACATCAGTTCTGACACGACCTTCCACACCAGAAGCGCAGAGCCATGAAAGGCCCTGGCCCCTTGTGCGCTACAACTAGGGCCCTGTATGGGAGTCCCTATCCCTAGAAGTCAGTTCGCAGAGCGGGGAGGATGGGTGGGGCAGTAAAGGAATCTATAACTAACCTATGTCTCCTACAGATACATCATTACCGAAGGTAAGTAACTTGGTGATCTTAAAGAGACAGTTAGTTAGAGATTCATTACCTTACAATAAGTACCCCAGCAATACCAACCCCGGAAGGTCTGCAAACCAAGTTCACACCAGAAAGTCCTGGAGGACAGAACGGGCAAAACAGCTGCCCCTCCGGACTAGACTGTCCAGGCAGTAAGGTCTGGTGAACTTGTGCATAGATACCCACATTGCCGCCTGTAAGATGTCAAGAAGTGGGACTCCATGTGACAATGCCTTAGTTGCTGCCGTAGCCCTAGTGGAATGAGCACAGAGCCCCAATGGAGGCTCCTTCTTCGCTGAAGCATAACAGATTTTGATGCAAAGGACAATCCATCAAGAGATGGTGCACTTTTGGACAGCTCAACCTTTCTTGGCACCCACATAGCCAACGAAGAGTTGATCATCCAGCCGGAAATCTTTTGTGCGGTCAAGGTAGAAGGACAGCGCACGTTTTGGGTCCAGACGGTGGAGTCTCTCCTCCTTGGAAGGGTGTGGAGGTGGGAAAAAGGCGGGTAGAGTGAGAAGTTTGTCCCATGTGAAAAAGTGTAACGACTTTAGGAAGGAACAAGGGTCTCGTCCTAAGCACCTCTTTGTCTGGATGCACGGAAAAGAAAGGGGGCTTAGAAGAAAGAGCCTGGTGCTGAACCTGGTACGCTTGAAGTAGGTGGGGTTGGTGAAACGAATTTGAGAGCAGCGCCAGAATTGGTTAGTGCAGTTTCCTCATCCCGCATTGGAGCCTGCCTGCCTGCTGGAGAAGACTGGAGCAATGAGGACGTTGCGTAGGAAGGTAAGTGAATTATTTATTTTTTAAATATATTTTTGCGTCTCATCACCCCCATCTCACCACCATTGAAACACATTGAAACATGGCAGCGGCGTCTGAAAAAGACAGAGCCTTGGCCAGTCAATCTGCAAAGGCAGTCCACTAGAAAATCAGAGGGAGATAAAGAAAGAGAAATGCACCTCAAGGAGGTTTATACTGATTGTAGTTGAATTGATCTTTCATGGATAAAGAGAAGTAGACAGGCCCTTCTCTCTCTCTATCTCTCTCTCTCTCTATATATATATATATATATATTACATTCCAAGGTGCCCTAAAGCATTGAGAGCGCACTCGACAGCGCTCTGCCATCCAGCCTTGTAATGCAGCCTGCCTCCTGCTCCCGCTTTTAATTATCTTTGCCGACGCGTTTCAAGGCCATTAGCCTCTTCTTCTTGGGCTGCTTGGAAACATCACACTGAGGCTCACATTGCTGATTTCCGGCTTCCTTTATTCGTAAACTCGCCCCCAGTGGGCTCGTAAACACACCCCCAGTGGGCATGTGCTTGGTGCAACTTCTGTTTAGTGCATGATGGATATTGAAGTCCTCAAAGCGAGCGTTAGTGTTCACATATAGTATGTTCAATGTGCGTTTCAAATACAAGCTAATTGATATCCTTTAGTAGGTAGCGGAGCACACCAGGCAAGCTCAGTCAGCATATAGGACTTCAATATCCATCATGCACTAAACAGAAGTTGCACCAAGCACATGCCCACTGGGGGCGTGTTTACGAGCCCACTGGGGGCGAGTTTACGAATAAAGGAAGCCGGAAATCAGCAATGTGAGCCTCAGTGTGATGTTTCCAAGCAGCCCAAGAAGAAGAGGCTAATGGCCTTGAAACGCGTCGGCGAAGATAATCAAAAGCGGGAGCAGGAGGCAGGCTGCATTACAAGGCTGGATGGCAGAGCGCTGTTGAGTGCGCTCTCAATGCTTTAGGGCACCTTGGAATGTAATATATATATATATATATATATATATATATATATATATATATATATATATATACACTCCAACACTGCCTTCAAAAGCGCCGCAGCCTCATTCTACCTTTTTAAACCATTTCTTAAAGTGACAAGTTCAAATAATTAACAGTCATATATGTCGGCAAAAGACTTCTTACTAGTTTTGTTTGACATTTCACCAACTGTTGGTATTTTGCATTTTATACTATTATCTATGTACATAAAATAAATCATTGTATACATACATAATTGATTTTGTTATTAACAAAACATAGGTGAATATTTCTAATAGATCTTATTGTCTTATATAGAAGTTCTATTTTGTATATCATACTTCATTTAAAAAGACTTAAAATGTCATTCGGTGTTGATAGTTTAACAAGACTCTTCTTTAAGCCTTATGAGTGAAGTCTACACTGATTTACCTTTATAGTAATGGCTCATAAAGTAAACATCTCGACAGATAAAGTGCAAGTGCAAAATGAATGAAAGTGCATGTGCTACAACACCCAAAGGTAAACATTTAAAGTGCTAAACTATTCACAAATACATACTAAAATTTCTAGTTTTGGGATGGCAGCATTTAGCAGCAACTGTTTTCAATCTTAATATTACAAATATATATATGTGTTACAACATCAGCGGTGTCTCCCACAGATATAAATCTAGCAGTTAAATTAGTACATAGAATACATTTCTGGTTAGTATTCATGTCCCAAATCCCACGACCAACAAGGTTTTCCACAGGAATGGCCAGGAGACCCTGTTGAACGCTTTTGCAGCATTCAGCTGGATCTTCCCTGCCGGAAATCCAAAAGTTCCACCCATGTCAAAAACAGTGATGGTCAAGTTGATATGCGCTGTAGTATCCCGCTGGGGAGGACAAACCCATGCTGTATGTTAATGGCCCAGGTTGCAATTTGTGGTCTAGTCAGTTAGACAGAATGTTAGAGTAAATCTCACTGTCACTATTACTTAATGCTATGGGACGATATGATGAGAAGAGTGGGAATGCTTGCCCCAACTCAATCTTGACTAATGGAGCTTGCCATTTTCCCTCTCTTAAACAATGGAAGTTGCCATCTTTCCCGATTTAAGCAGAATCAATGTCATGTCTACTATTAGACGCAGATGACACCTGACCTTATCTTTATAAAAATAATGAAAGCCTCAAGCCATTCGATTGATGTCACAGATACAACCATCAATGCAAATTTTGTCTGGGCCAAATGTCTACTTTCCATCATGTCAAGGGTAATTAAAAACACATACAGACATATAACCAATATAGTGCAGTCTGAATTTATGTCCTTTTACCAAATATGCTCAGAAGGAAACATCTGGGACGCTTAACACGATGCACATAATCTGCGTCAGACATTCTAAAACTTATGTCAGAAATTCCAGTGTCTGATAAGATTTAGTATACAAGGACAACCACTTGTTAGGAGAGGTCCTTTGCGCAGAGTATAGCCTGAGATGGTCTCATCTACTGCGAGCACATTTCACACTTCACAGATCCTATATCTCACCTGAAGCTGATAAACCAGAGTCCCAGAAGAAAACTGACTGAATGCTATGGCAGCATATGCTTGCACTTTCTTTGCAACGCTGCTGAAAAAGAAAGCCTCTGATGTCAACAACGTATGTAGTGCAGATCTTCTACCTAAGAATCTCTAGACTGCACGTTGATCTGCCTTTAATGCTCTTATAGTATAGCGCATAGAAGTCGATGTTAGGGTGTCAGGTTCTGGTTATTTTTATGCCATTTTTACAATGCTAGAAATTAGCCTTCCATGCTCCCTTAGTAGCGCATAGAAGTCGATGTTAGGGTGTCAGGTTCTGGGTATTTTTAATGAAATTTTTACAATGCTAGAAATGGTCCTTTTATTCTCGTTATTCATAACGTGCCTCATTGCTGTTTTTATAATATTCTGTGTAGTTGTTTTAGATGTACTGAGAAACAGATTGTTTCTCTAGTAATAAATACTTTTAACATAAAAGTGTACATTCTTCTTAGTACAGAGGGTGCGATATGGTGAATAACGAAAAAAGGTATGTTGCTATTTATTGGTGCCCAATCCCTTTATGGAATTGTTAGTAAGCCAAAAGAAATGCTTTTAAGTCAATTACACACAGAGTAGTGTTTTGTGGGGCCACAATAATCTGTCTTTCTCATTCATCGCTGGTGTATTGAACCAAGTTCATCAGTGTCACCCATGGGAGGGAAAGCACACCTTGTAGAGTTACACCAAAGATGTAACTAATGCAACAATCCTGGAATACTGTTTATAAGGAGCAGATTAGAATTTAAAACAAAAAAAGTGCTAGGTCTAATGTACCGTCAACTATCAAGTATTCCACACATGTGCATCAAATATTGGACAGCTCCTCTGGGGCAATGCTTACATATCCCTCTTTTAAAAATAGTGGAATCAATGCGTGGATTAAGAGTGAATTTAAAGATTTCGTATTCCATCTGGATTGTTCCAACTAGATGGTTCAAGGAGAAGTTGTTGAAACACGGATGAGTCATCACTGTTAGCCCCTGCGTGTACATAAAGTAAAGGAAACCCCATTTCTGCATAGCCAGACAACTGCCCAGCGCACGCTCCTATCCTGTTGTAGTCTAAAACAAGTCCATGAGTGACTACGGGTCAATAAAGCCACCCCTATGGTAGGTCTATTATGCACTTTAGCGCAAATCAGGTGATATCGGAGAGTACATAGCATATGAGACTCTGGAGTGGTCAAATGAACCTACTGCAAGTACTAGATTTCTGCCTCCATATACTGAAAATTAATCCTAATTTGGCGAATTTTAGTAAAAGCTTGTGGACTTAACATTCCAAGATTAGGCGATTCTTTCTTGTGTAGACTGTTTGCCAGCTAAATTGCTCACTAATATGTGAAATTTCAAAACAGTGACCATCTTTTGTGCCCTCTCTACTTTCGTCATCATTCTTTTTTTCACTGTTTTATTAGTCTGTTTCAGCATTATGCCTGCCCAGTCCTATTATTACCCTACCCAGCGTATGATTCTCCACCAAAAGAGAGTGATAGCTCTGCAAGGGAGTTACCCAGCTTACTTTTCATTGCTACCATGATTTTGCATGTATTCTTTTTCTGTGCTATTCCTGCTACCATACTCATGCACCTCCCCTTCTTGACCATTCAAAGAGAAAGCAGCCCAGAGACTTATAAAGGGAAGAGAACCAAAGAGGACCCATAGATGACAGCTAACAAAAAGAATAAGAGAATCCAGAAGGAAGTATGATACCCATATGATTAAGCGATTGTAAACTATTGAATAGTAAGGAGTTGAACTTGGGTCTCTGACATACAAAAAATAAGTACAACCTTTTAAAAAAATCTTTAACTTTGCAGATTGTTTGAGAGTATAGTATGCTTTAGAGAGTCCTGAAGTGAGGGAACCAGATCATCACTACAGCCTGGCAAAAGTAATATCCCAAAAGAAAGATAAGTCCCCTACTCTGCCAGGTTTATTGAGACAAGAAGTCTGATAAAGGAGCTGTCGGAATATTAAATTATCCACATATATTAAAATAGCCCTGGTTCGTGAGTCACATTCACCTTTCTTGGACTTGACAAAAGGGAAGCAATGTGCCATCTGTATTTGGTAGTCAATATCTCATTCAATAAGGCTTGGCAATGCTTAGTGTAGTAGGGGCAATAGGAAACCATGGGACCATTTTCTGTGATACCCAGCTGTTAGCTATGTAGCTTATTTATACGCATTTGGTTTTCCAACTCCTCCACTTTCCAGGAGAGACCCTCTGTTAATTGCTTCTGTTCCAGAGTCTGTTTATCTATTGATTGTACCTTATTTACCAGATCTGAAATATGCTGTTCACCAACAGTCATTCTGGAGCCCATTGTGCAGAGCGGTTTAGACATTTTGTGAATTGCTATTTGTGTCTTGTGCCCTTGTCAGGAACAGGCCTCCCACAACAGAGAGGCGGTTGAGAAAGTCCGGGATCGTTCTGCCACCAAAGAATGACATCTGAGCTCCACAGGAACATGCAGCAGTATTTTTTGGATCATAATTTCACTGATGAGGACTACAGTTATGAAACTAAGTGCTACCTTATTTTACTTATCTATGTTATTGGGAGGGCTATGCCAATTTTTGTTCATTTTATAGTGAATCTCAGTTTTTTCCTTTTTAATTTAAAACGTTAATTTATCTGACATTTTCACCTAACTAGAATGTCACTTTAGCCTTTTTTTGTGTGAATTTCTGAGGTTTAAAAAAAATGTAAAGTAAGATATTACAATCAGAACTAGCAATAATGCCACTATAACCTTTATTTTTATCAGTGAATTTCTGAGGTTTTTTGTAATGTAAAGTAACAATGTAAAGGAATGTTGTTTTATGCAAAACACAAAATATAAAGGGCTGACGTATTAGCTTTAGCATGGGGTCAGCACATCAACCTACAAACAGCAGACCTATTGGATTTGTCTAAAAGTCATCACAATAATTTAGCAATAATCATATTACAAAGTATTCATTTTAAATGCACACATAATACACATACAATTGCCCACAAACATTTTAAATCAAGAATTTTATTCCAAACAATCATAAATGGGTGTTTGACTCTTTAACCCTCTTCATGTCAACATGCAGCACTAGAACCAACCGCAATGGGTCCCTGCATTCCAGCAGAAGAGCAACCCGCTCCAGCTCGGAATGCTTTTAAAATGATGGCGAGCTCTCCTGGGGTCATGCATTCAATGACCTGGGAGACTTACAGTTTTTAATTTTTTTTCCTGTGGACTGCTGAACTCCTTGCAGCTCTCCACTACTCTTTTATAATTTGCTGATTGCATCCCCGCCCCTCTTTGGGGCACCATGACACCAACATTTAAATGCCAAGCCCACAAAGAGCATTATGGCGTGCTGTGAATAATTAATATGCAGTCTATTTGCTGCAACACTGAAGTGGCGAGGTTGCAATTTTTTTTTTTTATTATTTTTTTTAGTATTCTTGGGGTTTCGGTCCCACCTGAATTTTTGGAGAATACTGAGATCAGTTTTTTATTCATCAATGAGATCTTCTCCTCAAGGACGTCTTATGCTTCCTTTGGAAGAAGATCCAGCCACCTGCTCATTAGATAAGTATTTGCTGAAAGTAACAAGTAACTCTCACATGATTTCGTTCCATAGGCTTGTATTGAAAGAAAATCTATATAAAGTGCATGCATTTTACAGTATTAAGCTCCAAGTGACCCAGTTTTAGTTAAAGTGGAAATGACAATTGCCTGAACTACTTTGCTGTACTGCTTGCTATTTTAAATCAAACACAATTTAGACTTTGGTATTCCGGACGTGTTGTGTTTTATTTTTAACAAACTATGGCCCACATGCATCAAAACAAAAACCGGTCGCAAACGGGCAGATTCTCAGAATCTGACCCTTTGCTCCCGGTATTTTTGCATTTGGGATGCATCATCCCAAATGCAAAAATAGCAAAATAAGGAATCTCTAAATTGCGATTCCTTAAATTGCGATTGAATTTAAAGAATCTCAAATTGAGATTCCTGAAATGCAATGCATGAAAGTAAAAATATTAGCGATTTCGCTAATAGGGGGAGCAAATTACCATGAAGTTGAACTTCATGGTAATTTGCAAAAACATTGAAAAATGCACTTAAGTGCTTTTTTCAAAGTTCCATTTTACACACACACGTGCCCTTGGGGCATGTGTGTGTGCAAGATGTACTCATATGCAGATTTCAGGGGTGCAACAGGGTGTCCTTTTGACACCCTGGCACCCTTGAAATTGCATGAGCAATTTGCGATTCTCTAATTGAGAATGGCAAATTAAGAAAGTCTTCCCATTCAGTCCTATGGGCCTCTAGGCCCATAGGAATGAATGGGGAGGTAATTCCTTAATTGCAACTCGCAATTTGCAAGTAGCAATTAAGGAATGTTTAGGAATCGCTATTTTGTAAGCGATTTCTACATGCATAGCCTTTTGCTATTCCTTATTAGCGAATCCTTATTTTTCGCTAATAAGGAATCGCAAATGGCATTGTTTTTTTTTTTTTTTTGAAACCGTTTATTGCAGTTCGTAAAAGTTACAGGTATGGGCCTACAACCATCCGGCCGGCCGCTAGAATGACCAAAACATATTGCACACATACAGTAAAAGTCTCTAGGCAGTGTAGAGCAGTGAAACAGGAGTAATCAATGGTGCAGGCCACACAGCTCCAAGCCCACAGTACGGTTCCCTTTTCTTGAAACAAAACAACACCAAAAAACCACACCCGCAAGGCAACCCGCGATCCAAGATAACAGCACGTGCTCCATAAGTGGGGGATCCAAACCAGCAGCAGAACTCTGGAGAGGGGAATGGGAATAGATCAGGGACTGGGGGACCGCGCGCCCGCGGCTGAGGGAGGGGGGCCGTCTAGGGAGACGGAGCAGGCGAGGCCGCCTGTAGCTGTGGTGGCTCACAAATACCCCCGCGGTAGGCGTTCCAGGGGCCCCAGATTTTCACCCACGCCCCAGGCTTACCTCTCGCCACATACACCACCTTTTCACGAAACATACACCAATCCATATGCTCTTTCCAGGCCAACACCGCAGGGGGCCTCTGGGATCCCCACAATTGAGCAATGTCGCGCTTGGCTATCATGTATCCCAGAGTCACCCACCGCGTCTGCGGGACCGAATAGTCATTCGGTTCCCATACATTCAGCAAGCATCTCCTCGCTTCAGGCAGCAGCGCAACACGCGTCACCACACGCAGGACCTCATGCACACCACGCCAGAATCGCTCCACCTTCGGGCACTCCCACAGTATATGCATGAAAGTCGCCAACGCACCACAGCCACGCTTACACATTCCGTCACCAGCAAAACCCATACGCAGAAGCCTTGGCCCCGTCACGTAAACCCGGTGAAGGATCTTGAGCTGGACGAAACGAAGGCGAGCCGGGATGGCCACCTCTTTCGGAGAGGCCACCGCGGAAATCCAATCCTCATCGTCCAGCTCCAGCCCGTCGGCAACCCAAGCCTCGCGGAGACTAGTCAGCAGGCACGATCTATCGTTGATCAGTTTTTTGTATATGAGGGAGATCGTGCTGTCCGGGACATGGCCATCTAGGACTCTGTCCTCCAGGGGGGAAGACTCCGGAATGGATGCGACATCCGGGAAGACGGAGCCCAGCGCATGGCGGACCTGTAGGTACCGAAAGTACTCACTGCCCTGCAGCTGGAACTCCGCCCGCAGCGTCTCAAAAGTTTTGAATCCCCCCCTCGTCCAGAGATCTCCCACCGTGCTGATTCCGATCGTGTCCCACTTCTCGAAGCCCTTCGACGTCCACAGGGAGCCCAACCTCTCAGACGCATACAGCGGTGACGCCCGGGTCAAACGGTCCTTCCACCCCATAGCTGCATTAGCCGCGTGCCAGACACGCACCATGACACGCGTCGGTCCCGTCAAACGGGAGTCGGGCGCGCCAGCGTAGAGCGCTCGATTGTAATCGCCACCGGGCAGGAGCATCTTATCCATCTCGAATGCCGGGTTCAAGGCGGGCCCGTAAAGGCCATGATTAATTGCAGCTAGTTGGGAGGCCCAGTAATACCGTTTAATGTCAGGGAGGGCGACCCCCCCATCGTACCACGGGAGCGTCAATTTAGCCAGAGCAATGCGCGGCCTCCCGTCCCAGAACAGGCGCCGCTGGAGGCCCTCCACCTCACGGAAATAGCGTGCCGGGACCAAGTCCATAGTATTCTGGAGGGCGTAGAGGAAGCGTGGCAGGGACATCATTTTAAACAAGGCCGCTCGGCCGAGCGGCGAGAGCGGCAGACGCCGCCAGCGCACCACGTCCTCCCTCAAACGCCGAAGGGGGGGTAACAAATTCCGCTCGTAGCGGGCCTCCGGGTCAAGAGTGATATAGATACCCAGGTACCGAAAACCTTGGGAGGCAATCTGGATCGGACAGACCCGTGGTAGGGCCGGAGCCTCCCCGGAAAGCACATATACACAGGATTTCGCCCAGTTGATGACCAGGCCTGAGTTGCGACCGAATGAACGCAAAACATCAACCAGGACGATCAGTGATTTACGCGGGGAGGCGAGATACAGAAGGATATCGTCAGCATAGAGGGACACACGGTCCTCATGCTCGGGAGTCCAGCGGAGACCACGGATAGAAGGGTGCCACCGCAGCCACTCCGCCAGGGGCTCCAGGGCCAGGGCAAACAGGAGAGGCGACAGGGGGCAGCCCTGTCGCGTACCCCTCCCCAGCGCGAACGGGGCCGAGACTCGCCCATTCACTACCACCTGCGCCAATGGGCCCGAATATAGCAATTTGACCCAGCTAATGAAACCCGGGCCAAACCCGAATTTTGCCAGCATCGCCCAGATGTATGGCCATTCAAGCGTATCAAACGCCATGGTGGCGTCCAAGGACGCCAAGATGGCCGGCTCCCGCACAAATGGGACACGCGCGAGCACCCCGTGCAAGCGCCGCAGATTGAGCGCCGTGTTGCGGTGCGGTATAAAGCCAGATTGGTCTTGGTGGACCAAATCGCCCACCACGCCAACCAACCTGTTGGCCAACACCTTGGCGAGGATTTTGGGCTCCGCGTTCAAAAGCGAAATCGGCCTATAGGATGTGACCCGTTCACGGGGCCTCCCCTCCTTGTGGATCACCACAATTGTGGCTAGACGCTGGTCCGGCGGGAGGGAACCCCGCGAGTGGGCCGCCAGGAACATCGCGCGCAGGTGGGGCGCCAACACATCCGGGCGTAGCTTGTAGAGCTCGATGGGAATACCATTGGGGCCCATGGCCTTGCCGGATGCAACCGAGCGAATAGCCAAGGCAATTTCGTCCGAGGTGGGAGGGGCGTCCAGCGAATCCCTGTCCTCCACCGTTAGGGAGGGCAGTGCGATGTCCCGGAGCAGGGCATGGGAGTCTGCCTCCGAGCAGGGGGAAACCGGGGAGTAGACTTCGCGGAAATAATCCGCGAAGCAAGAGACAATGGCTTCCGGCTCAGTGACACACGCACCATCAACACTCTCAATCAAAGGCACCACACGGCTCGCTCTCTCCCTCTTATCCAACCACGCAATCAATTTGCCAGCCTTATCACCCACATCATACAATCGCCCCTGCTGCTCTCTACTGAGGCCCCTGGCCGCCTCCGTGACGAGGGCCCGATAGGCCGCCTGCTTTAGGTGTAGAACATGCAACTTGTCGTCTGTTACCCCGCTTCCCAGGTCACCCTCCAGTTCTGCAATCTCGGCCTCTACCCGGGTCACCTCCTCCCGCTCGCGCCGCCGGGCATGGGAGATAAAGGAGAGGGCCTCCCCTCTAAGGACTACCTTGAAAGCCTCCCACAGGGAGATGGCCGAAGAGACCGACCCCACATTCTCATCGAAATATCGCTGTAAGGATTTGGTCAAATCAGCACGAATGGTGGGGTCGCGCAAATACCATGCATTGATTGGGGCCACCCTGCCATCCCCCCTCGGGAAGACATCGAGATGCAACAACAATGGGGAGTGGTCTGAGATACCCCGCGCCAGATGGCGCACCTCCCCCACCCTCCCTGCGTGGGCCGCCGGGACAAGGATGTAATCAAGCCGCGAGAGGCTACCATGGGCACCCGAGTGGAAGGTGTATTGTCGCAATGCAGGATGCTTTAATCGCCAGCAATCCACCAGGCCCAGCGTGTCCAGAAGGCCGGGCAGCCACGCCTGTGCCCGGGGGAGGTCCCTAGGGGGATGGCGATCCATAGACCCAGAGGCTACCGCATTAAAATCCCCTCCAACCACCAGCAGGCCACTCGGAAGGTCCAGAAGGAGGCGCCCCAGGTCCGCAAATGTGGTGGCTTGTAACCCAGGCGGGACGTACACTGATATAAAGACAAACACTCTACCCTCCATTCTGCCCACCAGAACCGTGTAACGTCCCCTCTCATCATGGCGCACCTCATCAATCTCCAACGGGAGCGAGTTCTTAATCATGATACCCACCCCCCGCGAGCCCGAGGTGAAGCCAGAATGGGCCGCCAAACGATATCCCCGCCGGTTCATTGCATGAAAGGAGTTACCTATAAGGTGCGTCTCCTGCAGGAAGACAACATCTGGTGAAATACGTTTTAAGTACTGCAGGACCACACCACGCTTAATCCTATCCCCCAGGCCATTAACATTCCATGACAACACAGCCAAATCCCTACCCCCCATCATACGTCGAAACAATCGGTCGTCCCCCATCGAGCATCCTAAAGACAACAACATAGTAGCGGGTTTGCCCTGCGGTGCTAACAAACAACACACCCCCCCCACCCCCCGGTCCCAACAAAACTCCCCCCTCCCTGCACCCCTGCATGAGCCCAGACAGCCCCCCCAAAGTGCAGTGTGCCTGTCGCCCCATAGCTAAAATACTAACTAGTCCCCCAGAGGAGGAGGGAAGCCCCCAACAGACCCCGCACGACCTCCATAGGAGGGGAAAATACGCAATCAATAAATGGGGAAGGAACAACGTCCAGAGCACGGCCTATGCAGTCACCCCTCAATTCTGCTCCGGCGGGCCCTCCTCGCCAGCCGCGCCCCCCCCGCCCCCCCGGCCCCGATCTCCAGGCAGAGTGTCCAGCCAGTCCCCAGCCGCCTCGGGCCGGTCGAAGAAGTGCGTGCGACCATCCACCTCTACCCTCAGCTTAGCTGGAAAGAGCATTGAGTACTTGAGGTTCAGGTCCCTTAGGCGACGTTTAACACCAAGAAAGCTCTGCCGCTGCTTCTGGACCGCCGGGGTAAAGTCTGGGTAGAAATGTACCTCCATGTTGTCAAGCTTGACCGGTCCCTGTTGTCTGGAGGTCTGGAGGATAGCATCTCTGTCCCGGAAATTAAAAATCCGGGCAATGAGAGGCCGCGGCGGGGCACCAGTCTTAGGTCTGCCCCCGGGGACCCGGTGAGCGCGCTCCACCGCAAAAAACTTACTCAGCCCCCGGGGCTGGAGATGGGTCAGGATCAACTCTTCCACGAAAAGATCCGCCGCCTCCGCCTCTCGTCCCTCCGGCACCCCCACAATACGGACATTATTCCTCCGGGCCCGACCCTCGGAGTCCTCCAGTCGCCGGTCCATCAGGGCGCTCGCCTGGCCAAGCCGGCGCACCTCCTTCTGGAGGGCCACCACGTCTGTCGTGAGGCTCGTTGTGGTGTGGGCCAGGGAGTCGACTCGGTCGTTTGTTTTGGACAAGTCTGCCCTCACAAGGCTCACATCCACCAGGACCGAGTCTATTTTTTGCGCTAAGGTGTCGAAACGCTGGTCCACCGAGGCCTTCATCTCTGCGATGGCGCCCATGACGTCCCGGAGGGTCAGATCCACCGGATGAGCGGATGCCTCCGTCGGGCCCACCGGGGATGCACGCGATGTCTCCGGAGAACCCTTCTGAAGCGTGTAGCGGTCCATACTGTTGGCCTGGTGTGCCGTGCCACGGCGGGTCGTCTTCACCTTCGCCCGGTCGCCATCTTGTTTGGTGGACATGCTGGCTCTTCCACCGTCGTGCCAAGCACCCCAAACGGGCCGCTTATACCAAGTCACGGGTGCCAGGGGGGGGGCAGGGGCGACCACCGAACCGCGGGTCAACCCACCGCCGGCGGGTCAGCCGGGCTCCTGGACAAGGCCACACCACCACACCCCGCTCCGCAGTCCGACCCCGTTTGAGAGCTAGGAGGGCGCAAAAGCGAAAGTGAAAGTGCGGGGTACGCCAGTCGCCCAGCCCCGTTCGCCGCTGTTATTCACTTTGTCCCCGGATCGCCCCACTACTCCAATCCGGGGGGCCGGCGAGGAGAAGGCCACAACCTTCGATCGATGCTCCCACCGGCGTCCGGGGTCCGATTCGAGCCCAAAAAACGGGTGGCGCCTCAGCTCCGGTTCCCCAACACAGTCCCCTCAACAAGGACAGGATATCGCCAGGATTAATTCAGGAGGTCGCGGAGGTCCTCGGGAGCCTCGCACCTACGCGGCCATCTTGGTTGCGCGCTAGGCTCCTCCTCCGCAAATGGCATTGTTGATGCATGTGCCAGTTAATAAAGAGTACTATCTGAGGTTTCCTTCAACTAATATCCTTCACATCCCGGTCAGAACACGTCCTTGAGAACATGTGAACAAAGCTGTCAAGAGTGCACACTTGAAACGAAGACAGCACATTAAGTTCAAAGTTCAAATCTTTAACAAATAGAGTTGCTGGGCAACCCTAAGGCAAAGCTTACACAAGTGTACAGAATTTCACTAGTGCATAAACCATTAAAAACATCCACTGCAGAGACAACCACGTTTAAGAAGGATGAACAACCATTATTTACTGCAAACATCTACTGCAGATTAACAAAACTTAGGAAGGATAAAGAACCATCCTTAATGCAAACATCCACTGTAGAAACAACCAAGCTGAGGAAGGATAAAGAACCATCCTAGCTGCAAACATCCAGTGAGTAAACAACAAAGCTTAGGAAGGATAAAGAACCATCCTTACTGCAAACATCCACAGTAGAAACAACCAAGCCGAGGATGGATAAAAAACCATCATCAACATGTAAATAGCGGTTCAAATTAAGATACAATATGTCTTCCCAATATAAACAATATACTAACTCTAAATTAACAACGCCATCAGAACCATACTGACGTGCGATTTAATGGCAGAGTTCATCCAAAAGAAGAAAGAAATATTATGCACAAAGAACAAGTTATTTACCTTCATTAACGCCTTATCTGGTAAAAACATGATCTAGCTGCAGATTTCTTACCTTTGAACTTCCAGGGGTCAGGCTGGATGCGGAAGATAGTTCTTACCAGTACCCCTGCGCGCCGGTAGGTAGTGGCGGTTGACTACATGTGACGTTGTCGGCGTCATGTTAGTCGTCGTGACATCTGCGTCATCAATATAACCGCCACTCCAGCGCGCTGGCGTCAGTACTTTCCCCGACTTTCCACGCCAGAAGCACGAAGCCATGAATTGACTGACCATGGTGTGTTAAAAATGAACGAATAGGGCCCTTGATAGAATTGAAACCTAGCTCTACCATATTACTCGTGTTTTACCCTTTATTATGTTAGCATTTATATGGCTAATACATTTTCTTTACATATTGTGTGTAAGACGTAATCAGTTGATACAGACAACAGTTAGTTAGGTTGACATCTGTGCCACCATTTCAGTTAGAGAAGACACCATGTTCTGATACAATAGAAACTGTTACTTGCACATTAGAAACTGTTTGCTCATTTACGAGAAATAGTCTTTGGTACGTTTTGTTTCTTCAGTGCTCATGTTAGTTCCTTAGTGCATGCCTTTCCTCTTAGATCAAGGCTTCTCCCACCTGTCTAGAGGGGAGGATAGGCCAGATGACCTTGAAATGTAGATAGCTTATACCAGGCTGCAGAATCAAGACTTGTGCTCTATACCCCATTGTATTACGACACACAACAGTGTTTTTCCATGATAGGCGGGTCTTTGTGGACTCCGCAACATACGTAATGTAACTTTATGCTTGTTAGAGTCAGTCCCTCGTCAGCCATCATAGGCGGCTAGTCAGATTGGACTCCACTGCAGTGTGATTTGTGAATAAACTTGTTTGCTTGTATTCTCTACTGCGCCATCCACTCTTCATTCTTGGAAGGCTAGAGGAGGTTGAAAGTGGCCCGGGTGGCCCTAATCGGGTCATTTCCTTCTGTTGGCGCCAAAACAGGGACTCCACTAGGTGACCCATCCCACCCGTAGTCGGGTTGTAGAGGTCGGGGTTGTGTTTGATCGGATAGGCGGATCGGGAATCCCCACACGACTGAGCTTGGTTCTCGCAGCTGCCCCGTCTGTCTGATAAGGCGGCTCCCCGTCTAGTGGTCACCTTGGCTGGGGTCCTGAAAAGGCGAAACCCTTAGATCTGACTGTTTGGTCCAAAGTGTCGGCAGTGGAGAATAATCTTAATTGACCGGTGTGCACCGGGTGAGTTCATCTTGAATTCTTGGTAAGTGCGGCGCCGTTTTGGTTAATTTGGTAGGTCTGCGGACCCTTGTGATACAGAGCATTTTTGAACGTTCTGCTGGGCCAATTGTTGAATTTGGCTTATTCTTGAAAAGGCCTAGGGCTAGAGCCTATTTTGTCTTGGTGCAGTCTGAGGACTGACTTGTCTTGACACCGTCTACGGACTGTTTTTGAGAGCTCTTCGTTTATGTGTGTTTTATTGTGTGTGCGTTTGTTGACTGAGCGAATACGTGAATGTGTCTGATGCTAGGATGGCTTGTTGGAGTAAAGTGTGGTGTTTAGGATGCCGATGCTGCTCTGCGGAGCATCGCCTGGAGGAGCGGCAGCCTGCGCCTCCGGAATGCACTCTGAATTTTGATATATATGTGTGAAGCACGGTATTGGCCCTATTATGTTTCGTACATTGTGGCACAAGTATACGAGGGACAATACTGAGCTTCAGTGGCCACAGGATAGTACCTTCAATGAACAAAAATGTAATTATTTACAGGATAAATTATTTGCTAGAAGAAGTTGGCAGTCGATGTTCAATACTTTGCAGGTATGGCAGAAGGAAGCTAAGCAGAGACGTATACGTGCTGAGAAAGAGTCCAGGAAGAAGGCGATGGAAACAGTGGTTCAGAAAGCGGTAGCTTATGATACAGAAAGGACGGAAAAGGGAATTGAATGTGTAGATAGGAAGTTTTGATTACAATGTGATAGGTCCTATGTTGTTCAAGAGGAAGAGGATCCTTTTGGGGAGGATCTTTTGGAAACTCGCCCCCCACCTACTTATGCCCCGCAAAGAATATATCCTGATGTCCCGTCGTCTCAGTCCACCGTTGTCCCCTCGCCTTCACTTGGTTTTTCCGCAGCCTCAACAGCTTTCGCTTCAGCCGTGTTCGTCTCCCCTCCGGTTTCGCAAGTTACAGGTACGGTAACTGCAGGCACCCCGCAGTGTCAACTGTTTGTTTCTCCTCCTTCTCTTACACCTACCACACAGCCATTGTTGACACTGTCACCTGCGTCTGCATCTTTTGTGTTCCTCCTAGGCGTGTCACCCACAGTGTTGAGTAGTGTTGGGACACCGGTATGAGGGCCGGATGGAGGAAATTGGGTGGCGGCACGGGAGCGATTGGGGCGGGCAATGATTCGATCTGATGTGGGTGAGGAAGAGAAAAGGGTTGGCTGTAATTCAGCAACACAATGGGCTCAGAATGTGATTTATAGTTTGTATATGGAGTGTGATGAATGATTTAGATCAGTTTGTGCAACAACATGCCCTTCAGCATATATCAACTACATTGATTGGCTTGTGGGAACAGTGTATTGGAGCGGAGGTACAGTCCTCAAATTATTTACGACATTCAAGATCGTGTATATTCTGCTGGTATGGCACCTGCCGAAGTCCATAGTAATGTTGGGACTTTACTTAGTTATCGGGTGAAATTATATCACAGACTCTCCTTAGAAAAAGAGTAAGGATTCAAAGACAAAGGTGTTGTTCCAGCAAGTTGCAAGGGGATCTGGAAAGGGTCGAGGTACTGGTCTGGTTCAGAGGTCTCGGGGTGCTGGTAGAAGTGGTGTGCCACTGGGGCTGAATCAGTGTGCATGTTGTAGAAAGGAGCGGCATTGGCGAAGTGATTGTCCAGAACTGATACAGAAAGTTGCAGTACCGAGAGGAAGTGGTTGGAATTGCAGGGGTCGTGGCGAGGGTGGTCGAGGTGAGGTTCAATGGGATGCATCCTCAGGGGGTCGGTCTGATCAGAATTATTTCAATGATCCCCGAGGAAGACAGTATTATCATGATGACTACGATATGGATGAAGTTACAGGGATGTCCCATAGCTAGGACAGCAAGGGACAGGGTAAGGGACCAGTCCAGATTCCTGTAGATCAGCATGGTCCTTATGTTACAGCGGATTTACATGGTTCAACACAGAAATTTTAGGTGGATACAGGTGCAACGCATAGCTCTGTTTCTCATTCGCTGGTCCCGGGGGCCGCCTTGTCCGGCTGCAATAATGTCTCAGTAGGTTTTTGAGACGTACCGGTTGTGAGCCCAATCTCCAAACCTCTTGCTCTAACTGTTGGTCCTTTTACTGTGGATTCTCCGTTTTTGTTGACATCAAATTGTGTCAAAAATTTGTTAGGATTGGAATTGAAGAAGTTATATGCTACCATTTACTGTTCCCAGTTGGTGTTTACATGAATTTTGGACCTAATGTGGATGGTGCAAAACAGTGTTTTGCAAAGGACGCGCCACTTCTGTTGAATTTTGGGGGCTGCAGGGGACACTGATGATGAGTTGCTGCAGATACCACCCATTTATATAAAGATTAAGGATAACGCTGTTCTCACTCGTATTCCCCAGTACGAAATATCGCAAGCTGGGGAACAGGCTCTAAAGTAGATTATACAGGATTTGATCAAGTTAGGGGTGGTAGAGGAGACCGTAGCAAATGTGTGTAATAGCCCCATTCTTCCTATTCTTAAAAAGGCACCTGTGGTTTCCCCTGACGCACACCCTGATGTTTATCGTTTTGTGATCGATTTGCGGGAAGTAAACAAGATAGTTATTCCCCAGTTTCCGGTGGTTCCTGATATTACCGTCCTTCTAATGATGATCCCTTCCACAGCAAAATATTGCTCTGTGATTGATTTGAAAAATGCTTTTTTTAGCATTCCTGTCCACCCTGATAGCCGATATTTATTCGGCTTTGCTTTAGCTGGCAGGAGCTTCCAATTTTGTAGAGTTCCTCAGGGGTGTACAGAAAGTCCTAGTATTTATCGCCAAGCTTTAAAAAGTCAATTGGACTCTCTCTCTCTTCCCGAAGGTAATGTATTATTGCAATATGTAGATTACATTTTAATAGCTTCCAACACCAAAGAGGGTTGTCGCAATGCCACAGAACAATTGTTAATGCATTTGAGGAAAAATTAACATAAAGTGTCCCTCTCTAAATTCCAATATTATCAACAGCAGGTCACCTATTTATGTCACCTGCTGTCGGAGGAGGGTCGGAGGCTAACACCTGAACGAATTGATGCCATTGTTAAGATGCCTGTCCCTGTGACTCAAAGGGATATGCGTGCGTTCATAGGCATCAACTCGTATTTTCGGCACTGGATACCTGCTTATTTTTTATTAATACAGCTCTTGCTTTACCTAACCACTAAAGATGTGAATAAATCCTTGCCCTGGACGCATAAATGTCTGTATGCTTTTGACCAATTAAAAGTTGCGCTTTGCTCTGCACCTGTGCTTGGCACACCGGATTACAAAAAGCCCTTCGTGCTGTACATACACGAAGCGGCTGGATGTGCACTCTGTGTGTTAACACAAGCCTTTGGAGGTAAGCAGAGTCTGTGTGCTTATTTTTCTGCTAAGCTTGACCCTGTCGCCAGAGCCCTCCCGAGCTGTTTAAGAGCCGCGGCTGCTGCAGCGGTCTCTATTCAACAATCGGCAGGGCTCGTTCTCAATCATGATCTCATAGTAATGGTACCGCATGCTATGGCTGTACTTTTGAATACAAAGAAGACACAGCACCTTACCAGTGCTCGTCTGACTGGATATGAAATAACATTGTTTGCACCTCACATTAATATCAAAAGATGTGCCATTCTGAACCCAGCCACGCTACTACCCCTCCCTTCGGAAAAAGAGGACTCGGATGTCCATGATTGTTTGTTCCGCACTGACAAAGAGACGGGTAGACTTCACTGATGACCCACAAGGGGAACTATATGTTGATGGCTCTTGTTTCAAATTGTCAGATGGCACCACTACAGTGTCATATGCTATTACCATGCTGCGCATTCTAATTGAGACATCACATGTTCCTTATCAATCAGCACAGGCTGCGGAGCTGGTAGCCCTTCTGCAGGCATGCGAGTTAAGCAAAGGACTCACTGTCAATATTTATACTGACAGCCAGTATGCCTTCAGGCTGGCCCATAATTTTGGACGCCTCTGGGCAGAGAGAGGATACTTGACATCGCACTGGACCAAAATTCAACATGGTCTGCTGATAGAGAGGCTTCTGACAGCTTTGACTCTTCCTAAACGACTGGCAATAGTAAAAAGCAGTGCTCATAAAACAATTACTGAAGATGTGGAGAAAGGAAATACATTTGCAGATCAGATAGCTAAGGAGACAGCCAGATCTAAGATGAAAAAGATGTTTGTGGCAGGCCCAGCTAGGTGGGTCCCCAAGAATGGGATGTTTGAGGACACACTAGCAAATGTCAAGGAGATCCAGAGTGAAGCAACAGTAGAAGAGTTGGCAGTGGGGCAGGAGAAAACAGGGCGTCTGGATGATGAGGGACGCTGGACTGATCTGTCTGAGAAACAGAGATGGATGTTACTAGATGCATATGTACTTCCCGTAGTTACTAGGGCACATGGTCCAGTCCATATTAGCGCAAAAGGCATCTGTAAGTTGCTAGATCCTGTGTGGTGAAATGAAAATATTCCAAAGGTTGCTACTCACTTGGTGAAGTACTGTATGATCTGTCTTCGACATAAAACTGGGAGGGGTACCCCTACACCCTCTGGTAATTTTGCACTTCCTTCTTTCCCTTTTCAGGTACTCCAAATATATTATATAGAATTACCACGCGTTAATAATTTGAAATACGTGTCAGTGGTAGTTTGTACTTTTAGCAAATGGATTGAGGCTAACCCCACAAGAGAAAACCCCGCCATGGCAACGGCAAAGGCTCTTATTAAGGAGTTTTTCTCCCGCTACGGCTTGCCCCGTTTGATTTGGAGTGATAACGGAAGTCACTTCAACGCCAAATTTATCCAACTGATATGTGATGGTTTGCACATTCAGCAAAAATTCCATGCAGCTAATCACCCTCAGTCAGCAGGTTTGGTTGAGAAGTACAATGGTACTCTCAAGCTGAAGTTGGCAAAAGTGAAGGAAAGTACTGGGTTACAATAGCCAGCTGCATTACCCCTTGCTTTGTTGTTCACCAGAATGACAGCCCATTCTACAACAGGATTATCTCCCTATGAGGTAATCTTCGGCCGTCCAGCGAATGTGTGGGATGTCCCTAGACCAAAAAGTACTCCGAAATAGATTATCATCTGTTGGTCGATATTTGTATGAACTTACTAAAAGCTTACATTCTTTTCACCAACAGATACACGAGGCGCTGCCTCCAGTACCTGAGGAGCCTCGGCATACCATTCAGCCTGGTGATTAGACGTTAATACAAAGCTTTCAGAGAAAGGACAGCTTAACGCCTAGATGGAAGTGCCACTATTTGGTCCTCATCACAACAAGGACAGCAGTGAGGGTGGAAGGTCAGAAGAACTGGATCCACGGCTCCCACTGTAAGCGGGTACCGCTACCTCTCCCTTACGACGCCTGGTTACGTGAGGGCATTGGAGACCACGAGTCCGAAAGGGTCCCAAGATTTCTTCCGTTCTCTGATGCCCAACTGGTTTGTACGCAGACAGAGGAAGACAATGATGCTGTTCTGAATGAAGCAGTTCCCCCAGAGATAAGGGCTGCTCAGGGTTCCACTTTGTTTAATTCACAGGAGCTTGAGTCCCAGACCCCTGTGCCCCCTGAAATTCAGATTCTATTTGGAGACGAGACAGTGCCTGGAAAAGACAGGTACAGTTTGCGTCCTCGACGGAAGGGTAGTGAGCCAAAAGAGAAGTGAGTGTAGTTAGGGATGAACTTTAGTGGATAAGTGAAAATGTCCCTTGTTTTCGCTCTTTCCCATTAGATTAGGGATTAGAAGATTGGTGAACTACCTGTGGCGCAAGACAGGATAAGTTGAGGGTATCTTCCAAGGAAGGAGAGCACCCTATCCTGAGAACATTAACCTTGAACATTTGTCGATGAGCTGCGAGGATGTGGCTCCACCACAACGTGCTCAATAGCACCACCGAGGATTGGACGATAGAAGCCTGCCAGGGAGGCTAGGAACGGACCATGATTCTTGATCCTTTTTTTGGGTATTTCCCTTCTCCTTTTTTTGTTTTTGTGCTCTTGTTTTCTATCATTGGCTCCATCCTAAGTCGTTTTTTCTCTGATGCTTTGATTTGTGAATACAAACGTAGAGAAAATGTCTCTTTTTGGTCGTCCTCTTGCAGCAGATGAACTGGTTTTTGTCGCCCTATGCCCAGGGCAGGTTGGCTTTGAATGCTTGCTCAGGAAGAAGATATTTTGGGTTGTAGGTTTTTTACTGTATCTATTGGGGGGTGGGGGCTGTTTTGGATAATGGAGTGCTCTGGGGTTACATCGTCATGCGTTCTGTATCAAGCAGTTCCCTCAGATCGTCAGAAGCAAACTATGCACAGTAATAATTTTTGGGCACCCACCGGAAATTTTTTGGGGATAGCACAGCTTGTTCCCCACTGATTCTGGCACATGTTTATGGACAGCTTAGCCCCTATCACTAGTTAACTATACATATGTTCGTCCTCCCCCATTTGTAGAGGTGAAAGGTGAGTTTGGCTTGCGATATCCTGGACCTTGCCTATATTATAGAAAACCGAGAGGCACAGGATATCCAGGATGCATGCCTGAAATGTATTGTGGTGATCTATATTTTAGCAGGAGAAACATCACTTTGACAGGGTGGCATTACCAAGATCTGACCATCACTCACGAGGCAGGAACATATCCTGAGTGTTGTCCTGAATAAATTGTATTGGTACATATTTGTATCTTAACTGTTCTGGAGAAATAGTATACAAAAATGTCCTTCGTTTAGGAAAAAAGGATGACCCCAGTATAAAAGGAATGAATGCTACATTAGATTACCAAGGTCCACTTAATGCACACCCAGGGTTTTAGTTTTCATCAAATGGAACGTATTCCAATATGTACAATGGTACAGAGGATGTGGATTTGGGAATGGTGTTACCTCTTGAAGTACCTTGTAGGCATAGTGGACCAAATATAAGATGGGTAAAAAGAACATTGACCAAGGAATTCTGCAAGGGAGTTACTGATTTGGAAGTTAATAACTATAGTGATGGGATTACTTTTGGGTATATCCTTTCCTCCATTATTACATTCGGTGGTACTGCCATGGCCAGAGGTGAACGTGCTACAGAGTATTTTGGGTGTAAATTACAAATGTTATCTAATTCGACAGTGGCAGCTTTACGGGAAATCACCACGCAATTAGAAAGTATGCGCATATACTCCGAACAAACGAGATATGTGGGGAGGATGGATGGGTCGGTAAGGAATTTGAGGCTAGATCATGTCTATACCAGATAAGGCGTTACCGAAGGTAAGTAACTTGTCCATCTGGTAGAGACATTTAGCGGCAGATTCCTTACCATTGAACGGATGCCCAAGCAATACCATCCCTGGAGGAGAGACTGCAGAAGAGCTTAGACCAGAAGGTTCCTTAAAGCATAGCAACCAAACAGGCCTTCTCTGCGAACTGGTCAATCCAGGAAATAGTGTCTGGCGAAGGTGTGCATAGATGCCCACGTGGCAGCTTGGCAGATGTCAGAGATGGGAACACCACGCTGGTGAGCTGTGGTGGCCACCTTTGCCTTGGTGGAATGGGCCCTAAGCCCTTCAGGAAGATCCATCTTTACTAAGGCGTAACAAATTTAAATACAGAGGATGACTCATTGGGATATAGTCCTATTCTGGACAGCACAGCCTTTCTTTGCACCCATGTATCCAACAAAAAGTTGGTTGTCCACCCAGAACTCTTTGGTTGAATCAAGGTGGAACGATAATGCTCCTTTAAGGTCCGGACGATAGAGACTTTCCTCAACCTTGGAAGGATGCAGGGGTGCATAGAAGGTGGGAAGGGTGACCAATTGTCCCAAATAGAAGGGTGTTACCACCTTAGGCTGAAAAGGATGCCCTAGGTTGGAGTACTACCTTGTCCGGAAAGATCGTCAGGTAAGGAGGCTGTGAGGACAGTGCCTGCAGTTCACTTACTCTCCTGGCAGAAATGATTGCCACCAAAAAAGCTGTCTTGATGGTGAGCAACTACAGAGGGCAGCCATGCAGCGGCTCAAATGGCGTACACATCAGGAAAGTTAGCACTGTGGCACGATGAAGGGTGAAGGGGGTACAAATAGGTTAACCCCTTCAAAAACCTCTGCACTAGAGGAGATTTGAATGGAGAAGGCAGATCAGGCAGCCAAAGAAAAAGAAGAAAGGGCCGAAAGGTAGCCCTTCAAGGTGCCCAGAGCAGACCCCTGCTGGGACGAGGAAAGAATAAACAGAAAGATTTGAGAAAAAGGAGCAGATAAAGGGCCAATAGACCTATCTGTACAATATTTACAGAACATATTCCATCAGCAGGCATACACTGATTTTGTGGAGGGATGCCTGGCTGCCAGAATAACCTCACAGACGTCAGGAGGAAGGTCAAAAGCTGTCAACTGTCGGCGCTCAATCTCCACGCAAGAAGGCGAAGAGTAGACCGGTTCGGGTGGAACTCTTTCCCCTGCTGCTACGACAGAAGATCCTCCCGAAGAGGCAGCCTGACCGGAGGATCGATGCTCATGTCTAGAAGCTCAGGATACCAAACTCGCGCTGCCCAGTCCGGAGCCACAAGAATAACTCATGCCCAGTCACTTCTGATCTTCTTGAGCACTCTGGGCTGGAGTGTTATGGGCGGAAAGGCGTATAGGAGGCCTGAGCTCCACTTGCAAAAAAAGCATAGCCGAGGGATTGTCGCCTTAGAAACTCCAATGCGCAAAACAGCTGACATTGCACGTTCTCTTCGGATGAGAACAGACCTAACCAAGGCTCTCCCCCATCACTGAAAGAGACCTTGTGCCACCTCCGGATGGAGATGACATTCGTGATAAGCAAATGCAAAAATAGTTGATAAGCAAGGCATTTTCGGCTGAGCTCGTCTGCCCTGGCGTTCAGAGAACCAGTCCGGTGTTGAGCCACCAGGGAAATGCCCTGAAGTTTCAGCTAAGTCTAGAGACGCAGGCCCTCTTGACAAAGAGTGCACGACCCCACTCCACTCTGTTTGTTGCAGTACCACATGGTGGTAGTGTTGTCCGTGAACACCTGTACGAGCCTTCCCTTAATTGACGGCAAAAAGGCTTTCAGTGCCAGCCGGATTTCGCGAAGCTCCAACCGACAGATAGAAAGCTTGGCTTCCGCCGGAGACCAGAGCCCTCTGATTTCCACCTCTCCCAGATGGCTGGCCCATCCCAGAAGGGACGCATTTGTCACTACTGTGAAGTCAGGGTGGGAAAGGGAGAGGGGTCTGCCCTTAAACCAATCGCGGTTCGTTAGCCACCACTGCAGGTCGTGCGCAGTGCCCTTTGAAATCTGAACCAGGTCGGTGAGATTTCCTCGATGCTGTGCCCATTGGAACTTCAGGCCCCCACTGCAGAGCCCATATGTGCCACCTTGCATGGGTCACTAGCATGATGCAGGAGGCCATGAGGCCCAACAGCTTCAGAGTCATTCTCACCGAAATCCAAGATAGAGGATTAAACATCGGTATCAAAGCCTGAATCTCCTGGACTCGCCGTTCGGGAGGACAGGCCCGAAACTGCACCGTGTCCAGAACTGCCCCTATGAAAAGGAGCGTCTGAGGAATATATGACGATACATTGCATGCTATTACAGCGCAAGTGTTGTTACAGCACAAACGTTTACCACGCACATGCCTTTACCACACATGCAATTACAGCGCAAAAGCATGGGTGGTAAAGGCATACACTTGGTAAATGTGGTTAAGGCAAGCAAATATATATATATGTTACAGTCAAAGTGTGAAATCCCGCATTCTAAAGAATGCCTAGGTAATGTATAGAATGCCTGAAAATGCCTGAAAATCGAACGTCAAAGTATGAAATGATTGATATTTTATACATTGCCTAGGCATTGTATACTTTGCCGGATTGTCTGCCGGCAAAGTATATAATACGCCTAATCCCGCCATTTTATTCCCGCCTGGCAATGTGTAAAATCCGGCATTCTATAGAATGGCTAGGTAATGTATAAAGTGCCTGAAAATCGAACGTCAAAGTATGAAATGATTGATATTTTAAACATTGCCTAGGTATTGTATACTTTGCCGGATTGTCTGCCAGCAAAGTATGTAATAGACCTAATCCCAGAGACAGCACAAGTTATCAGTAAGCGAGGGGCAGAGACAGCATAAGTTATCAGCAAGCGAGGGGCAGAGACAGCACAATTTGCCAGCAAGCGAGGGGCAGAGACAGCACAAGTAACCAGGCAAACAGCAGGTGGCAGCCGTGCGGTTGTGTGGGGAGCGGCCTGCCTGCAAGCAGGGTCAGAGGTCGTGTACAGCATCCGGCTGAGGTTCCACAGACGCTCTGCCGTCATCCTTTCCAATGGTTCTTGTATCATCGGAAGGGAGTATAGTGCCAAGACAGGAATCACGCCATGCAACGACGGTTCTGCGATGAATTATCTCAAGTAAGAGCCAATGCTGCTAAAAACTGTGTTTTCCTAACCGAAACCAGTTACCAAAAGTTAGTGGACGATGTGAAAAAGGCTAAGACAACCATTAAGAAGGAACCATGGGACTATTGGCTGGTGAAACACTATGACGTAATGATGGTCGAGAATACGACTAAGTTGATCTATCCTGTTAAAGAAGGTATGAGTGCTATTCAGTTTTACGTCGCGGACTCCGAGTTATTTGACGTACTCCATAAGGCCCATTTGGCTATTGGTCATGGATGACGGGACAGGATGTTGAAAGAACTTTCACCCAAGTATAAGAACATTACCCGTCATGATATTGAGCTGTACATTCACCTTTGTGAGCCTCGCCAGAAGAAGCAAAAAGGTGTTAAAAAAGGTGTTGTGGTCAAGCCAATGGTTTTTTCTGAATTCAACTCCGGTTGTCAGGTCGATCTCATCGATTTTCAGTCCCATCCTGACAGAGAGTACAAGTTTATAATGGTGTACCAAGATCATCTCACTAAGTTTGTAGTTCTCAGGGCTCTGAAATCAAAGAGAGCGGAAGAAGTAGCCTACAAGCTCGTCAACATATTTATGTTGCTTGGTGCTCCAACAATTCTGCAGTCCGATAACGGCAGGGAATTTGCAAACAATGTGGTAAGCAGCCTAAAGGAGTATTGGCCCACCTTGAAGATCGTCCATGGTAAGCCGCGCCACTCACAAAGTCAGGGGAGCGCCGAAAGAGCTAATCAGGACATTGAAAATATGCTGTGTGCTTGGATGCAAGATGAAAAAACTAGCTGCTGGAGTGAGGGATTGCGGTTCGTCCAACTTATGAATAACAGAGCTTTTCATTCTGGGATTAAGAGGTCACCATACGAAGTTCTGTTCGGATGCAAAGCTAGAGTAGGTCTCTCGACGTTGTCCCTGCCTGACGACGTTTTACAAGACGTAGAGACTGAGGAAGAGCTCGAAAAAATAATAGAGAGCGTACAAACAACACAACAGCAGGAAGAAAGATGAGGTGAATCAATGCAAGAGGCACAGCTCCCTGCAGAAGACATAGCTGAGAATGCAATCCATGATGGAGGAAACCAAAACAGTAATGAAGCCATGGTTATCTAAGAGCCTTCCATTTCCGTGGTTACCGAAAATCCTTCTTCTTCCGCTATCTGTTGCGTCTGCTTAAAAGAAACCAACGGTGCTCATACATGTCGAAAGTGTGGCCGAAACGTTCATGCCATCTGTGGACATTCTCCTAAAGACGATGACGGCGACGAAGTAGAAGGTTATGGGGTTAGCATTTTGTGCAATGTTTGCTTCAATATTGAGAAAGCTATCCAGAGTAAAATGGAATTGAAATCGAACCTTGAAATTCAGGCAAAAAAAATGAAAAGGGATTCTGACAAAAAAATTCCTCCTGTGCCTTTGGGTGCCACTGTGCGAGTTCCGATTCCCGACGTCGACAAAGGGTGGGTGACTCACGCAATCTCTTGGCAGTTGTTATGAACGTAACGGAAGATGGCTTATACCGACTTGGAACTGCACAAGGAATCTTGAAGCAACTCTACGCCAGATCACAATTCACCGTATGTTCTAAGAACTTATTGAGAATTGAAGATGTTCCTAACTACGAAAAACCTCTCCGATCTGCAGCTACTTCTCAGTCCACAGGAAGCGGGCAAGGATTCGTTAGGTGTATGTGCAAGACGAAATGCCAAAATATGAGGTGCCTTTGTGTGAAAAAGAAAATTAAGTGAAATTCAAAATGTCACTCTAGCCTTCCCTGCTGCAACAAGTAGGTCATGCCAGTTCTGCTTTGTGTTTCACCGGTAACAATATTCTGTTTACATTCTTCTTTAAGTCGTGAAATGTATGTACAAGATCAAAGTGCCAAAATATAAGGTGTTTTTGTGCTGCAAAAAGTAGGTCATGCCAGTTCTGCTTTGTGTTTTACCGGTAACAATATTCTGTTCGTATTCTTCTTAAAGTCGTGAAATGTATGTACCAGATCAAAGTGCCAAAATATAAGGTGCTTTTGTGTGAAGACTAAAAATGAGTACAATTCCACGTGTTACTCCAGCTTTTCTTAGTGTAACAAGTAATTCAATCTCAGTTCTGCTTTCATTGTTTTCCGGTAAGAATATCCTGTGCTTTATTTCGTAGTTTTGTTCTTTCAGCTTCAAATGCGTATTAATTAATAAAGGCTTCTCATCTTGTGCCCTTTTAACACTTTGCGTAAATGGTACTGGTCATTCTGTATAATGCCTAGGAATCTCATCTTGTGCCTTTTTAACACTTTGCGTAAATGGTACTGGTCATTCTGTATAATGCCTAGGAATTGTATAGAATGCCTAGGAAAAGTATGTAACATTTTCACCAAAAACTTATATTTCCTAGTCTGCCTCTAAACCATCAGGCATTCTATACATTACCTAGGCATCCTATACAATACCGGGATTTCACACTTTGCCGAATGCCTAGGAATCTCATCTTGTGGCCTTTTAACACTTTGCGTAAATGGTACTGGTCGTTCTGTATAATGCCTAGGAATTGTATAGAATGCCTAGGAAAAGTATGTAACATTTTCACAAAAAACTTATATTTCATAGTTTGCCGAAAACCATCAGACATTCTATACATTACCTAGGCATTCTATACAATACCGGGATTTCACACTTTGACTGTAACATACCCACCCTGAACCCTAAAACTTCCCCTGGCACCCCAAAACCCATACCCACTCTGAACCCTAAAATTACCTTTGGCACCACAAAATCCATACCCACCCTGAACCCTAAAATTACCCTTGGCAATCCAACACCCATACCCAGCCTGAACCCAAAAATTATCCTTGGCACCCCAAAACCCATACCCACCCTAAACCCTAAAAACCCATACTTACCTAATAAGAACCGCATTGCAATGGCAATGCATTGTAAAGGTTGTTTCCCGCGCCTGGAGGGAGTCAGTTGTGTCTTTGGCATGTTGATAGGGAACCCCAACGAATGCAGGAGGTTCGCCATAGCCTGGAGGTAGGAGACGACTGCTTGGGGCGAGCTCACCTTCAACAACCAGTCGTCGAGATAGGGGAAGACTGGAACCCCTGATCTTCACAGATGGGTTGCGACCACAGCCATCACTTTTGTGAACCCCCAAGGGGCGCTGGTGAGGCCAAAGCGGAGCACTGCAAATTAAAAGTGTTTGTGACCCACCGTGAACCGCAGGTAGCGATGATGGGCAGGCAGGATGGGGATATGAAAGTAGGCATCCTGCAAGGCCAGCGCTACCATCCAGTCTCCTGTATCCAAGGCAGACAGGCCCTGAGCAAGAGTGAGCATCTAGGATTTCTCCTTTTTGAGGAAGTAATTGAGGGCTCCGAGGTCTAGGATAGGACGAAGGCCTCCGTCCTTTTTCGGGACCAGGAAGCAGCTGGAATAGTAACCACTGCCTATTTTGGTCCCGAGAACCTTCTCTATAGCGCCTTTGGCCAAGAAAGTTGAGACTTCCTCGCAGAGCTAAGCAAGGTGATCCTCCATCAACCAATTGTACACTGGAGGCATAGATGGAGGCGTAGTCTCTAGGGGAGGGAGTAGCCCCTTTGGACTAATTGCAACACCCACCTGTCTGATACAATGTTTTGCCAGTGGTGGAGATGATGGGGTATTCTACCACCAACTGGTCGAGAATGATCCTGGGAGATTGGACTAGGAAGGTTTTATGGTGGAGGAGGGGATGGTGGCTTGGCTCGACTTCTGGTTTCATGACCCACGAGGCTGGGTTAAACCACGTCCATGGCCCCGCAGAGGTTGCTGAACTTGCAAGGGCCATCTGTCCAGTGTAGGGTTGGCGTGGCTGGTACGCTCTTCCATAGCCACAAAAGGAGTGAAAATTTGATGAAGCCCGGGGGGCGGTAGTGAGGCCCAAAGACTTGACCGTGGCCCGCGAGTCCTTAAAGCGCTCAAGGGCAGAATACCACCTTGTCTCCAAAGAGATGAGAGCCATCAAAGGGCATGTCCATGAAGTTGGCCTGGACATCCCCCCAAAAAACAGATGCTCTCAGCCAGACGTGGCGATGTACTGCCACCGTTGTGGAAATCACTCTGTCCAGCGAGTCTGACGTGTCCCGTCTGATATAGCTTGGGAGAGTAGAGCCCGGTCCTCCTCTGAGACTCTGTGTAGCACCTGCGTTACTGTATCCCATATGGAATGGGAGTAACGGCCCAAGAGTCATACGGTGTTCACCGACCGCAATGCTAGGCTGGCGGAAGAAAACATTTTCTTCCCGTAGTTCTCCAGCCTCTTGGATTCCCTGTACGGGGGTGCGGAAGGGAATGCGCCACGAGAAGTGGAAGCCTGGACCACTAAGCTTTGGGGGGTGGTGAGGAAAGCTGGGTCGCCCGGTGCAGGGCGATTTCATTGGGCGATCATCCTATTCACAGAAGCCCCTGTGCTGGGTTTGGACCATGTCCCCAGAAGGACATCTGTCAAGTTCTCATTGAAAGGCAGTAGGGGTTCCGAACTCGAGACCCCAGGCTGCAGGAGCTCTGTTAAGATATTTGTGTTGACCGCGACTGTAGGAAGCTGCAGGTCAAGGAACTCCCCAGCCCTACGCACACCTTGGCAAAAGATGCTCCCTCTGTCATAGCCAGGGTAGGAGGGTAGAGCATGCTAGTGTCTGGGGAGGTGTCCAGACCACTGGCTTCATCCGATTCCTCATACCAGACTGGATCTTGTGGTTGTGAGATTTCTAAGGGACCCTGCTCCCCCTCCCAATCCTCTGCCTCCACTACCAACCCTTCAGAATATGGCAGAATAAAACAACATGAAGCCAAAGGGCTCCGTCGGCGCCAGTCTCGTAGGGCACCCGACCGGCTCTGTGTAATTGGGAATGAGGATAGAGGAGGTGCTGCCGGCGGGCTCCAGCAACGCTGAGGACCTTGGCGTCGGATGCAACGCAGGGGAAGGTCGCTGTGGAGGTGCGACTGGCATCATTCAGGGATTGGGTCCACCAGGAGGCAGTGGCGCCAGGGCCGGAACTGCCAGCATGGAAACCACGGGCCCCCTCTTTTCTTTGAGCCTGCAGGGCCCGAAGGCGTGCTGGCAGGGTCAGGACGCCCAAATATGGCCCACATGGCATCATAAAATTCTTTCAGCTGGGTGTGGGTTGCTCCCGGCCCCAGAAAGGGAGGGAAACGCAGAGCCGAACCAGGCACCCGACCCGCAGAGTGAGGGCTCGAACGTCGAGGTTCCTCTGCCACGTCATGAGACGGGCAGGGCAAAGTCGAGGCACGCTTTGACGTCTTGTGGTGCCTCTTACCAGACTTCGACAAAGAGGATTTCAACTTAGCGGAGCGGTGCTTGGACCTTACTCTCAACCGAGACCTGGATCGGGACCGAGACGGACAAGGTGATGCAGGTGCAGGATGCTTGGCTGCGAAAAGCTTTAGGGACTGCTCCCTCAAAGCCTTCGATGCCATGGCCCAGCAGTCAGAGCACAACTTAGAGTTGTGGTCATGCTCCAGGCACCAAAGACAGACCAAATGGGGGTCTGTGACCGACATGGCGCGGTGACAGGTGCCACATGGCTTGAACCCCAAAGTCTTCTTACTCGACATGACACACTAACACACCAATGTAGTCAACAAAAAGTTAAAAAAAAAGTCTGTCAAAAAATGACAGGGGGTGGCTCTCTTCAATGGATCGGCGCTGATGGTGCGGAAAGAAAACAAATTACGTTAGTGCGCTGGAGTGGTGGTTATATTGACGACGTGGACGTCACGACGACGACAAACACGACGCCGATGATGTCACCAGTTTACTGGCGCCACCTACCGGTGTGCAGGAGTACTGCTAAGAAGAATCATACGGATCCAGCCTGACGCCTGGAAGTTCAAAGGTAAGGAATCTGCGGCTAGATGTCACTATCAGATTGTTATTTTATAAAATACCTCGGGACACCAAGAAGAGTGCTATTTATTTTTATTTTACACAGTTTTCTCTGGACGAGGCTTGAAGAGAATCAAAGCGGATCTGTATGTTTAAGCAACAAATACATCACAGTTAAGCAGAGCAACTGAACATGTAGCATAAAGTTGAGTAATGTGATTTCCAATTAAACACAGTAGGGTGAGCACCATAAAACAAATGATACAGTATGCAGTATAAAAGTTGCAAAATATGGAATTCCATTGTTGCGAATTTCTTTTTTTTTTTTTAGGGCGTTTTATATGGCGCAAACTTGACCCGATACTTAGGGTATCAGAGCGCTTTACATAGCACCAGTTGCATTACATGAGGACACATTCTTTTTTGTTAGGCACGGGGAGATTAAGTGATTTACCCAAAATCACAGGATGTTCAGCGTCATTGCCCAGACTCAAACCCAGTTCCCCAGATTCGAGGTTGACCGCCCTAGCCGTTAGGCCAAATCCTCCCCCACTCCCTCCCGCCTCTCCTCTCTCTTGAGACCGAACATGTAATTCTGTAGGAAAGAAGACATTATTCAGATAGGAGAACGAAGTGGGGCTGTAAGATTGAAAAGAATGTGGGTTTGAGCATTACGCAATGAATCAGACAGAACCTTTCTAGACTACTTAAAAAAGCATTAGGTGACACTTAAGTGTGTGTCAAAGGGCAAAGCTGAGGTGTGGAAAACACAATCCAGGATGTATGGTTTGTCTTATTCAAGGGGCTTCAGTTTAATTAGACCAGCTCTATGCGCTCGTAGGTCCATATATTGTGCTCTTAATTCTGTGATGTTTTTACAACATAGTATATAAAATACTCTTTAAGCAAAGCTGTTCACCACTTGCTCAAAAGGGATGTTATGGTGACGAAAGGATGATCTACTATGGTCCAACACTGACAAATCATGGTTGGAGCATTGCACACAGCCATCTTAAGGGTATATTGTAAAACACATGAGCGCTAGAGTTACCAGTGTATGCACATAGGGAGCATCCAAGGTCCCAAAACGATTCCCAGGAGGCAAATGTAGACTCTTAACATTTTTCTGTCCTCCATCTGGTGGGCTCTACCGAGGGTTTACACTGCACCATCAACTCTAAATGATGCAACTAGTTTTTATAGTCATACTACAACCTCTTTGGCTTACACAGTCCACACTGCCCTGCCAAAATCCTAAAAGTGGATATCTCTCACTAGGGTTAATGTATAGGGTAAATCAGATCTTACAAAGTAAGGCAAAAGTCAGTGATCAGTTTATAGCAACATTTGAAACAGTGGATGAAGACATACACATCATCTGTAATCCCTGGAAGGAAATATCCATACACATCACAAGAGGCAGCCATTTCAACTCAAAGTACATGAGCAAGATCTTCAAGTGCTTTGGCTTGTCTTTTTAATGGATCAAGCTTCAACTTGAGCTTAAACTGTCAACAGGAATTATTCAAATCTACTCTAAAAGGGCAAATATTAAGAAAAGAAAATCCGTTTTTGCTAAGCATTAATGTATGTCAACAGCCTACCTGTTTTTTGTATGGCGTAATCACGCCAATACTTTTTGCTGAAACAGAAGTTGTAACATGTTTAGCAAGAATGCAGCAGTAACGCATGACCTGAACTGCTTCCGTTGGGTTAAACCAAGAAGGATTGCATCCTTCACGTGTTTCGGTACCCTGCAAAATTCAAATTATTCTATAGGTTACTTTAGTCTGGATTGTTTGGCAGTACTGCCTACGTTCAGCGTTATCAAATATATAAACTTTCAAGATATAACAATGCATGAAAAAGATCATTACAAACATCTGTGGCTAGAAGACAACTATGACAAGTTTTGGAAACACTTAAAAAGTCACAAATTGTTGTCAACATTTTGTTATTTCTATGTCAAGGTGAACACGTTTCTTACTTATGGTAACGCCTTATCTGGTAGAGACTATATCTAGCCACAGATTCCTTACCTTAGAATATTCCACAGGCTTCAGACTGGATCTGGATTTTTTTGTGAGCAGTACCCCTGCGCAACAACAGGATGTGCTTTTTGGCTCCGCATGGCGTCGGTGGCGGCATCCGTGCTGGAAATGACAATTCTATATAGACCCCACTCAGGTGTGCTGGTATCAGTTAGTTTTCAAGACTTTCCACACCAGAAGTACGGAGCCACAGAGTACACTGACCACTGGTGTGGAAAACATGGGCCCTGAGAGTGGAAAGCCATGTCCCTCAAAATTGGTTCATGGAGCGGGAACGATGAGTGGGTCGGTAAGGAATCTGCGGGTAGATAGTCTCTAGCAGATAAGGCGTTACTGAAGGTAAGTAACCTGTACAACTAATAGAGACTTTTAGCCACAGATTCCTTACCTTAGAATAGATACCCAAGTAATATCTCCCAGAAGGTGGGTCTGTGGACCAATTTCACATGAGGAGGTCCTGCAGGACCGAACAGACAAAATGCCCATCCCTACAGACCTGACTGTCCAGGCAATAGTGTTTGGTAAATATGTGCAAGGAAGGCCACCTGCATTACAAGTCTTTATACAGAGAACAATCCATCTTTTCTTTGCTCTGACATACCCCATGAAAAGTTGGTCGTCCACCCGGAACTCTTGTGTGTGGTTAAGGTAGAAAGACAACTCACTTTTGGCGTCCAGATAGTGAAGACGCTCCTCTTCCTTGGACGGATAAGGCAGAGTGTAAAAAGTAGGCAGAGGGATGTTTTGGCCTACGTGAAATGGATTGACCACTTTTGGAAGAACGCCCTCGTACGAAACACCAGTTCCTCTGGGTAGATGTTTAGGTAAGGAGGCTTGGATGACAAGGACTGAAGTTCACCGACCCTCAGGCGGGTGTTACGGCGACCAGGAAGGCTGTTTTGATGGTAAGGAGCATGAGAAGACAGTTATGTAAGGGCTCAAAGGGAGCACACATCAGGAATGTCAGGACAAGATTAAGGTCTCACTGAGTAATAATGAAGAGGGAAGAAGGGAACATACACACTGCAAACCTTTAAAAAAAAATTATGTACAATAGGGGAGTGGAAAAGGGAAGGTTAGTTAGGCAACTGCAGAAAAGAAGATATTGCAGAAAAATATCCCTTAATGCCCAGAGCAGAGCCCTGCTGGACAAGGGAAATAACAAACGGAAGACCCTGAGATAAGGGAGAAGAAAGAAGGGGGCTCTTTGAAAAAATGTTTAGCAAACCTCAACAGCTACTTTAGATCAATGGAATGTTATCCCCACTGACATATCAGTAACCAGGAGTCTACCCTCCACCAGGAAGGGGTCTCTCAAGACAAAGACAGTGTGAGATCGTTACAACTAGATAGCGATCTAAAATGACCTCCTGTCCCAAGGCAAAACAAATGTATTAAAACATGGGCACGGGTATGGTTAAAAAAAGAGAAAAAATGTGTCTAGGAAAATAAAGGGTGTCCCTCACATCAACATACATAACAGGACAACATGTTTCAGCCTACTTGCACCCATACGGGTCGATGGCTTTCATCAGGATCATTAGATTGGATGGGTCCCTGTTGTGTGCCAGTCGGAACACTATCCCGTGGCTTGCAATGTATCAGTTATGTTCACTCTGTGAGGGTGTTGGAAAATACACTGTTCTTCTCTAGAAAAAGAAAAAAGTAAAACATACATATATTCACATATAAACTGTTCTTATTTGTCATAATTATATACATTCTTTACCCGATTGATGGTCTAATAAGTTCCTTTTTAAACTCTAAGGGAGCACTGACAAAATGTCTTTTGAGACTATGAAATATAAAAACAAAACACTCAGGTCGTTGATTATGTGCCGACTTCGGGCTGAAGGTCGAAAGCTGTCAACTATCACCACTCAATCTCCAGGCAAGAAGGTCGAGGGTTGACAGGTTCTGGTGGAAAACCCTCACCTGCTGCTGCGAAAGAAGATCCTTCTGAAGAGGCAGAGTGATCGGAGAACCAATGGTAATGCTCAACAGCTCAGGATACCAGACTCTCCGAGTCCAATCAGGGGCCACAAGAATGACTTGGGGCCCGGTTGTTCATGATCTTCTTGAGAACTCTAGACAGGAGTGGTATGGGCTTAAAGGCATACAGAAGGCCTGAGCTACACTTGAGACAAAAAGCCCCTCCGAGCAAGAGCCGTCTTTGAAACTCCAGCGTGCAGAATTGCTGACTTGCGCGTTCTTTTCTGTGGCGAATAGCTCTAACCAAGGGTCTCCGCCTTGATGAAAGAGACGTTGCAACACCTCTGGATAGAGACATCATTCATGATCCATGGGGCATCTTCAACTCAATTCACCCGCTCTGGCGTTCAGAGACCCTGCCAGATGTTGAACCATCAGGGAAATGCCCTGCTGTTCCAGCCATCTCTAGAGACGCAGGGCTTCTTGACAACGGGTCCACAACCCCACACCTCTTGTTGCAGTACCACATGGCGGTGGTGTTTTCTGTGAACACCCCCACTAGCCTTCCCTGGATGGAGGTTAGAAAGGCTTTTAATGCCAAACAGTTGTAGCTCCAACAGATTGATGTGTAGTCTATATTCCACCAGAGACCATAGTCCTCTGATCTCCACCTCTCCCAGATGGCCGCCCCATCCCAGGAGTGGTGCATCGGTCACTATTGTGATATTTGGCTGGGGAAGGGAATGGGGTCTGCCACTGACGCAACCACGGTCCGATAACCACCACTGCAGATCTGTCTCAGTTCCTTCCAGGATCTGGACCATTTCCAAGAGATTCCCCTCATCCTGCACTCACTGGAACCTCAGGTCCCACTGCAGATCCCACATATGCCAATAGGCATGTGTCACTAGCAGGATTCAGAAGGCCATGAGGCCCAGCAGCCTAAGACCCAGTCTCACTATAATCCAGGGTAGAGGCCTAAATATCTGTTTTATAGCCTGAATATCTGGGACTCGCTGCCCAGGACGTAAGGCCCGAAAACTGCACTGTGTCCAGAACAGCTTTGATGATAGAGAGCATCTGCAAGGGAGTCCGGTGTGAATTTGTACATTAACAGTAAACCCCAGCGAATGCAGGAGGTCCGCTATCGTCAGGAGGTGGGAGACTGCAGCCTGGGGCGAGCTCGCTTTCAGTAGTCAGACATTGAGATATGGAAAGATTGGCACAAATGATCTCCGTAGATGAGCTGCAACCACCGCCATCACCTTGGTGAACACCCGAGGGGCGCTGCTAAGGCTGAAAGGGAGCACAGAAAAGTGAAGGTGTTCGTTGCCAACAGTGAACTGGAGGGAACACCTATGGGAAGGCAGGACAGGAATGTTAAAATATATGTCCTACAAGTCAAAGACTAACATCTAGTCTTCTGGGTCCAAGGCAGATAGGACCGGAGCTGAAGAGAGCATTTCAAACTTCTCCTTCTTTAGGAAGAAGTTGAGAGAGCAAAGGTCTAAGATAGGATGGAGGCCTGCGTCCTCCTTGGGCACCAGAAAGTAGTGGGAATAACAACCAAGACCCACTTCTTGCATCAGCATTCTCTCTATGGCTCCTTTGGCCAAAAGAGCTCACATCCTGCCGAGAAACAGATCGGTGGTCCTCCGCCAGCCTGTCGTAAGGAGGTGGCATGGAGGCAAGGGTAGTCTCGAAGGGGAGAAGGTAGCCCCTTCGGGCAATCTGCAAAAGCCACCTGTCTGATGCCATAGACTGCCGGTGGGGCAGGTGATGGCGAATCCGGCTGCCCACTGGGTGCCCAGGATGATACGTGACAGTACAAAAAAAGGAGGTCACAATGGAAGAAAAATATTCATTCTAATCACATCACCCAAAAAAAACACATTATTCAAATAGACCTCAAATTCAAGTATATTTATATCAGCATTGGCATAATGCAAACCATCTATACAATTGCACAAAGATGCTCCAAGGTGAAGTGAAAGTAGGGTGCTCGAAATAGTGCTCATGTGAGGGTTTCAAAGAAGTGGAATACGAAATATACAGTATTTACATTGTATTTACAAAGACCTGTCCAGCCACCTTATTGGCTAAAAATAAACCAAGGTACACAGTATTGAAGAGATACAGTAAATCAATTACTGTTATCTATATGTGAGTACAGATACAGTACAGGTGCACAATAAGGGACAGTCAACGTTTCTACCCCAATAATATGTGGAGGAATATTGAGTCCTTAAAACAGGCACTTCATCAGGACGGGAGGAGCCACTTTAATTCCACAGAAGACGTGTCGGTGGGATAAATCACATAGATGGGCCCGTAGGCTTCTGTGTCAGAAATACTAGTTGTCTCAAGAATGTCGGAAATGATTTGAAAAACCGTGTTGGTATATGGGTCAAACAGTGAACGGATGAGCCACGTAGTATCGGCAAGGATGATACGTGGGCAGACTAGGAAGGTTTGAAGGCTGCGGCTGATGGACTGACACGACCGCTGGCCACCTAGCCCAAGGCGCTGGTAGGAGCCGCAGCCACGCAGAGGCTGGAAACTTTGCGCACTGCGGTGGAAGGCTGTGCACCCCTTCTGTGGCCACGAAAGGAGCGAAAGGCAGATTGAGGGTGACAAGGGGCTATGGAAAGTCCCAGGTATTTAGCCGTAGCCCTGCTGTCCTTAAAGTACTTCAACGCCAAATCCACCCTGCCTCTGAAGAGACGGGAGCCTTCAAAGAGCATGTCCATAGGAAAAGATTGGACACCCCGTGAAAAGCCAGTTGTTCGCAATCAGCAGCGGAACGCAAGGCCACCGGTGACTAAACTGTTCTGTCCAGTGAGTTGGTGGTGTCTAGTCCACAGCATATTGAAGACCTCACTGCATTTCTCCCATCGGCAGCAGCCTAAGAAAGTATGGTCCAGGCCTCCTCTGGAACCATTAGTAGCATCTGCACAACTGTATCCCACAGGGCGTGGGACTAGCGGCAAGCAGTGTTCACAGACCGTGATGCCAAGCTGCCAAGAGAACATTTTCTTCCCCATAGCGTCCAACCTCTTGGATGCCCTGTCCGGGGGTGTGTAGAGAATGCGCCAGGATTTAAATGGGACATAGAGGCTTGGGACACCAAGCTCTCTGGGATAGGTTGTTGGATGAGGAAGTTTGAGCCCCCTAGAGAGGGGGGATTGTGGTGGCGGACAATCGTCTTATTCACAGGAGCCCCTGTGTTGGGCTTCGACCAGGACCAAGTAGGATGTCCGTGAGGACTTAGCTGAACGTGAGAAGTGGTCTGATGTGGGACACTCCCGGTCGCAGCACCTCTGTCGAGAATCCTTGACTGCCACTGAGGGTAGATGAAGATCAAGGACCTCAGCCACAGTCCACACTACCACAGAAAAGGACGCTTCCTCACCCTCACAGCCACGATAAGGAGAGAAAGCATGCCATCATCTGGAGAAGTGTCCAGTCCACTGGCTTCACCCAGATTCTCACACCAGTCCATATTTTCTTCATTGTAAGGCTGGTATGCCTCAGGGTCCAGCGAACCCTCCTATTCCTTCCCGAGTCCTATCCCATACGAATAGAACTCAGGCTGAGACTTGTATGGCATGGCACCAGTCAGTGCACCTCCAGCTCCGTGTTGGAGTCGGGGATAAGGATGGCGGCGGCGGCACAAACACTACCAGCCAAGGAACCAACTCTGGGGAAGGTGGGATAGTACACAAGGCGCTAGTCCGGATCCATCTGTGGATCCCTGGGGCCCGGCTGGTGCTGTGGCCAGAGCTGTCAGTGTGAGTCCAGCAGGGGCCCCTCCCAAACCTGCGAGGTCCTAATGTGCACCTTTGGAATGGGCCCCTCAAATATGAAGTGCCTGGACTCATAAAACTCTCAGAGTTGGGGTGGGGTCGCTCCAGCTCCCAGAAACTTGGAGAGGTGTGGAGTCGGCCCAGGCACTGGCTCAACCGCAAGTGGTGTCGCTCCTTCGTCTCGTTGGCCGACAGATGAGGCGAAGTCGAAGACCGCTTCGACTTCTTGCTATTCTTTTTATGGAACTTATCCGAATGGCTCAATGACTTTGATCACGACGAGGACCTCGGGCTATGTGACTGCTCTCAGTAGCTTCCTTTCAAACAGGACCTCCATCATCGTGGTGTGTCACGTCAATCTGCCAGGAGCTTGAGGGATCGCTCCCTCAAGGTCTTAAGGTGCTTGGTGCGGCAGTCAGAACAGGCCTCTGGGTCATGATCTCGCTCGAGGCACCACAGAAAAACAAGGTGTGGGACTGTCACTGACGTCTTTCGGTGATAGGTGCCGCAAGGCTTGAAGCCAGCATTATTAAAGGTCAGCCCTGCCACACCAAAATGTGCCCAAAAAGCGACTAAGGGGGTAGCTCTTCCCTGATCTGCACTGACTGGTACCAAAAGAAAAGAACTGATGCCGACGTACCTTGATGGCACCTACATAGGCACTGTGAACATACTTTTTGGTGTGGACGACGCCAACACCACCACATGGAGCCAAACAATGCAACCTACCTTCACACAGGAGTACTGCTCACGAAACATTTCCTGATCCAGTCTGACACCTTGGGATAACTTCTAAGATAGGGCATCTGCGTCGAGAAGTCTTTCTGACTGGGTTGTACATGCCATTAGTTTACGAAACCCATTTCACATAAGACTTCTGGAATGATTACACAAAGGTGGTGCTCCGAGTGGGAGGCAATCACGTCTAGGTTTGGGTAGAGGGGGATCAAAGATTGCTGGTACAAGTACCAGGAGGCTCCACTTTCTTTTGAGGGAAAGAACATTACTGCAACTTGCACTGCAGAAGATAGGCTTGTGATGAAATGAAACATCTCACCACAATACCCGTTTAAGACAATGATCTAGTTGGTCATCCCCTCTCCCACCATCCACTCTGGAACACAGGTATGCGAGGCAAATGTATAAATGATAGACCAAAACCAAACAGAAGTTAATCACAAGCAGTAAAGAATGACAACACTTGCAGAATTGGGGGAAGTCTGGCACTTGATTCTCTGAGGCCGGGACGGCAGTGCCCCAGTGTGCAGAATTTAAAAGCTAGCAGCATCAGACCACATACAATGGAGTTAAGTGTGCAAAAGGGAATTTTTTTTCACAAGGTGGAGCTAAATTATCTCCCAATTAACTTTTCTATTCAGTAAGTTAGGAGCATGTTATAAACAGTTAAGGGCTAATAGCCACTACAGTGCTTTTCAATGTGAGTATGTGTGTCAATTGGAATATAATCAGTGTACTAATACAAGGTTTGTACCTACCCTCACTCCATGGAAGATCAGTGGAAAATGCTTTCTCTGTAGTTTATCCCAGGTTGACAGGGAGTTCACTACAACAGGATCAGCACACACCTCAAGCTCTTTGTGGTAAAACAGTTTGGAGGGCAGATCAAGCAAAGCAGAATGTGACCTATAGTTCTTCAAAAGCTTTGTAACCTGGATAAAGATGTACAATAATTATTAATAAGAAAAAAGAAATCCTAGAAACAATGTGCAAAATATCAGAGATATTATAAATGGATCATAGTTACTTGCTCTATTCTGCCCCCATTCACATAAACCTGAATTAAAAAAGACACCAAAGATATTCCATCTGAGCTATATGCTCAGATCTCATGGCACTGAATTCTCTAACATCAGAAAGTGCTTTTTCAGAATCAGAAAATCTCCAACAGGATTTGAACACCTTCCAGTCTCATGGCTCTTTTACATCAAATCAAACACTATCAACAAGGAAGCAATCTAAAGAAAAGTAAAATCAGGTTTGTGAGTCTGTGCTCAGCTTTTACCTAATACTTTTTCTTCTGTCACAGATGAAGGGGATGGCAACTTTAGGGAAGATATTTTGAAGAGCTTAAGACAGTTTGAAACTTGTGCCAGAATACAGTTTTTCCTTTTTTACAAATGCTAGTTTGCAAAAACGCCCATGCGGCGCTTTAACTTTAATATCGTCCGTGCCCCTTTCTTTAGACAAACCATGTCTAAAGAAAGGGGAGTAGCCGCCATTAAAGTGAAAGCGCGGTATAGGGCGCTTTTACCAAAAAAAAAATGTGTTTGTCAAGTTGACAAACAAATGTTTTCTGTAAAAGTGCCCCATACTGCGCTTTCACTTTAATGGCGGCCGTGCCCCTTTCTTTAGACTCGGCTCATTTAAGGAAAGGGGCGCGGCCGACATTAACATGTAAGCGCGGCATAGGGCAATTTGAATTAAAAAAATAATTAAATAAAAAGTAAAAAAAAAAATTAAAAAAAACATGCGCTGCAGTTGGCGCAGCAAGTAAAGCAAAGTATATTTTTATGCTCTTTCTCCCACAACTATTTACCTATGTCTTCCTCATCCCGTATGTAAAGCGCTCAGATACCCGCTTGGGTCATGTTCACGCTATACAAAACTTTAAAAATAAAATAAATAAATAAAGGCACTACCGCCTTTATCAGGGTGGCATACTATGCTAAGTAAAAATAAAAAATAAAGCTGTTGAAGCAGTGAACCTAAAGGATTTGCTCTGTGAGTTGGGACTTCACCACCTGTGTGTTGCTACCTCAATGTGGTCTGAACTTACTTCTATGTTCATCAGGAGCGGATCCGACGTGAGAGCAAAGGTGGGGTTGGGGAATAACTTATAAAGGGGAAATTTGGGTCAGAGAGCAAAGGGATGTAAGAAAAATAGAAGGTGACAGAGGACAGAAGGAAAGGAAAAAGTGGCAGAGTGAGAGAAGGGGCTAATGATGAGAGAAAAACAGAAAGGAGATAAGGACGAGCAAAAGGGGTAATGGAAGAGAAAACCGAAGGGGCAAGAAAAAAGGATTTCTGGGAAAACAGCTGAAGGAGACAGGGATAAGTTAGAGACAGAAGAGGAATGGCACAGAACGAGGACAAGCAGGTGAAAGTGAAAGGGAGGAAGGAGATGAGTGGCAAGAGGCATGGTGATAGAATAACAGACAGAATTAGGAATTTGGAGACTCGTAAGCAGGAGTTTAGCTATTATTACTGCAGAAGGTGCAGAGACACTGGGGTCCAGGGGTATGAGGGTCCCACTGCATCCCACTTATACCATTGTAATTTATTATTGAGCCAGGGGATCAAGAGGTCCCATTTCTTGCATTAGGCCCCATATTCTATGCAACTGGTTATACAATTAAAAACTACACTGGATTTCGCATTCCTATTGCCATGTTGTTGTCTGGTCACCTCTGACTCAGCAATTAGAGTGCATCAGATTTAGTTCCCATCATACGCCTGATGAAGGGTGTGAGGCAAAATTAGCAACTAGACATGTGGATCAACAATTTCCTGAAGCCTTTATGTCTCCTTTTGGCATCTACTTAACCAAGCGCGGGTACGATTTCCTGCACTAAGGAGCTTAACAAAACGCCCAAGTTTTTAACATTACAATGCCACCTCGCGATTGCACAATGGCGCCATCAGACAGCTCGCTGGCAGTCTGCCCTCTGCATCGCCCACCCTCCACCCTAGTACCCGTTTGCAATTTCCAGCTTCCACTCATCAAGTCCCTGTCCTGCAGCGACATGCACACGTATCCAGATACACAACTTAAGCAACACAGATAAACCCGTTTTCAACTTGGACACTTGAATGGCAGCTAAGAAAAAAAAACGAAATAAAGAAAGGCGGCCGCTATAACTAAAGCGGACCGCCATTAATAAGTAAAATAAAAGTATGAGGTGGGCAGCGACCTAGTGGCTCGAATAGGGGCAAATTATCAAACAAAATAGTAGTCACAGCCAAGATAAAACAGACCATGTAACAAGACAAGTAAAAGGTCAAGTTGTTATGGGAGGTAACAAATGCAGACAAGGCGGTACCAAGGAGGGACTACCAAGCCTAATAACGACTCGGAAGCCAGCGTTTACAAAGGCACATGGCAATAAAAAAAAATGGGCGGAGAGTAAGCAGGGCTTCAAAGCCGTACGCCACTATTGCATGCCTCGCAGCAGCGCATGCACTGCCCAGGCTCGACCTACAAAATGGTTTTGAAGTAGACTGGTCCATGTTTTAAATATATGTACAAATATTTACCCTTTGGTCCACCACAGGTAGGAGTAGATCAAGGATCTTGGCTGCTTTTTTCATATAACTGAATGAAAGGCCAATAGCGCTGGTGTGTATGGGGGTGGTCTTAGAATAGGAACAATGACAATGTCACATGTGTCTCGCCCACTAGCTTCTTGAAGGGCTAGCAAAGAGGTGGCTCAGAGGTAACAATTTCCTAATAAACCACTGGAAAGAATATTAAGATACGTTTTCTTTCTCTACAGATTGTGAGAGAACGACGTTCTGGACGCCTTGAAAGGTGCAGAAAAAACAACCGAGCTCAACTTTAAGTCCTGGCTCTATATGGCCCTGATCACATCATCACAACCCAGCGGCTGAAGTAGCGGCCATGCATGGGCCTTCTACCGGCACCAGAGAACTACTGCAGACATTTATGGAATAGTCCGGCACCTGGGACTATTGGAAGTTGAGTAATGTACCTATAGAGGTATCTATCAGACAAGTTACTTATCGGTAACGCTCTTTCTGATGGATTCTCTAACTGCAGATTTCTCACAATAGAATACTCCCCAGGCACCAGAGTAGAGCCGGAAGCTTTCTTAGCAGTGCTTCTGACCGCCAATAGGTGGCACCATGAAGCTCCACTCCACCCCGGAATTGACAGAGTGGAGTTGCATATAAGCACCACCCCTGGATGCTAATGTCAGTTTCTTGCTTCAATCATTCTGCACCCTCAGATGCAAAGCATGAAACAATTCTTAGCATCAGAGTGCCAATTCTTAACTTGGGACATTTTGGTATGAAAAAGAGGTCCCTACACAGAACGGAGAAATCTGTGGTCTCATAAAGTATTCACCAGAAAGAGCATTATCAAAGTAAATAACTTGTCCTTCTGATGGATACTTCTAAATGCATATTCCTCACCTCAGAATAGATATCAAAGCAGTACCTCCACAAGGTGGAGGATCTCTTGAGTGGACTCAAGCCAAAAAGTACTGCAGGACCAAACGGGCAAAATGTCCCCGAGCGGACTGAGTGTCAAGCCAGTAGTGCTTTGTAAACATGTGCACTGGCACCCACATACCCGCCTGGCAGAAGGCACTCAATGTGCCAAGTGGAATGAGCTTTAAGACCTTCTGGAGACTGCTTCCTGGCCACAGCATAAGAGATATTAATGCTGAGAACTATCCACCTCAAGGGCTTTCTTCTGCACTGCTTTCTTCTTTTCTGTGGAAAACCCCACAAAACGCTGATTGGCCACCTGATGGTCTTTGGTATGCTAAATGTAAAAGTTTAAAGCTCATTTGGTGTCCAGAAGATGAAGCCTCTCCTCCTCTTTTGAGGGGTGAGGCCAGAAAGAATGCTGGCAGGGTGATGTACTGCCAAATGTCGAAGGGAGTCACAAAGTTGGGCAACAAGGCCATCAGAGTTGTCAGCATCAGTGTGTCCAAAGAAAAGATGCTGTGAGGTGGTTGCACAACTCATGCGGTCAACTGAAGTGATTGCAATGAGGACGACAATCTCTTCAGTCGGTCGTCCAAATGGCGAATCCAAGCCCCTATCATGGGTGACATAAATCCCACTGACATCTTGTAAGTTCATATAAAAACTGTCATCATAATAATGAGGGAGAGGATCACCTCACTATCTCTTACTTCACCATCTGCATGTCCTTCGGGTGGTGTACTTTGTTCAGAGTTGGAGCCGAAAAGATAAGGGAGCCTCTGTTCAGCATGCCCACCCCGGTGGAGGCATTGGGTGCAGAATCAGGCTGAAAAACAACAGGCTGAGCATTGGTGATTTCGTAGAGCAACATTAGTCGAGATAAGGCTGAAGTAAGTTCAGGGTCAGAAATCAGAATCAGATTCTCCTCCCAGGATGGCAGCAACAGCATCAAGTAAGAGCCTGGTGCAAGAACAGACATCTGTACCGAAGTCAGTACTACTCTCAGACTGGAGTCCAAAGGGTCAGTCGGTGCCAGGATAGGCCCTGCTGGCTGTAAACCGACTGGAGGCCCCTACAAATCCTTTTGGCCTGAAGTCATGCCATATGGAACTAAAAAAGTACAGATCTGACGCATGGCCTCTTTGATGCCCTCAATATGCTGCAGCATTGTCAATCACCAGGGAAACTCAGTGGCACGAGACCAGTTGGGGGAATCGGCACTAAACTCGAGGTACCCCCGAGGAGACCAACTAACACTGACGGCCTCTTTCCTTCTCCTTGGATACGGAGTGGAAGGATGGGCTAGAGCCCTGCTTCACTTTTTTATGTCTACGTTCAAACTTCGATTTGGACACACTTCGTGTATTACAATGAAAATGGACCCCATCCTTTTCTCAGAGTTCATCCACAGCACCTCACTGATTACCAGGCAAGCAGGCCATCCTCCATCAGCACAATTCTCCTCCAGTTCTGCTGCACACTACTTCCTGTTATTATTTCTAACGTATCTCCCACCAAGCAAGCTGTTGGATGTGGAGCCATGTGACAGTAGTGGGCTGCTTACTCATTACTGAGCACAGAACTGCAGTTCACTTTCAGAATCAAACCAAGGTGCGATCTCGGTCTTATCACAGGTTCCTACCCACATTCCCAGTGACAACACCAATTTAGGACTCTTGAGTGAGTCAGTAGGATACCAGAATCTGCTCCACAGCAACACATAGCCAGACCATAGCAAATTTAGCGTGGCCCCAGGTGCTATCATGGGCACAACCCCACCACTTACCTTCTCAGAGGTTTATTGGAGCAGGCTCGTTTTTCCTGGATGAGGCTTGTCTACTGTTGAGACTAATAAGGGCTTTAGCCAAACAGGCAAAATTAGTTCCAGCAGCACCTCATTCAAAGTATCATGGATATCTGTTTTGGCTAGAAGACTCAATTACCAATGTGAGGATATTCACATTAGTTTCTTAGTGGCAAGAGCGGTCTTTAGTAACTCTGTCAAGTAATAAACTGGAAACTTTACTCCAAGAGCGGTATACAGCCAATTCCTGTTCCCGAGATACACTTGAAAGGATGTATTAGAAGGGAAAAACTGGGAGGTCCAATTCAGAGTCAGTCTCCTGCCCAAAAGGTTGGCAGTAATCGTCACAGAATCATTTATAATTTTAACAAAAACACATGATTATTGCAGAAGATGCACGTCATGCATCCAGAAACCATCACTGTTTATGACACAATATGCTTTGCCATCAGGAGTTATGTGGCGTTGGATTGTGTTGACTAAGAGCAGGACGCCTTGTAATGGACTTGAATCCAAAGAAGGAATGCAAGAGGAAGGTTTGGGAAAATGGGCCATGACAGCAAAAACTTCTACATGGCTTTTGGTTCAGATATTGTTAGAAAGTGTTAAATGTGCATCTACCACTGAAAATAAGGCCACTAACACAGTCTAGGGCTCAGTACAGGTCTCAATAAATTGTTCCCATGCTCAACCCTGGGTAGCTTGGCTGCGAGCAGGCAGGCTTAACTTAGGAGAACTTATTTAAAAACACCAATTCAGCAAATAATTAAGACAAACCACACAATAAAAATCTCACACCAAAGTATAAAAATAGGAAATATTTTTATCTTTAAAATTACACCAAAAGGACAAAAATCCATTGTAGGGACCCGGAAATATGAATTTTTAAAGATTTAACACTATATACCACTTACAAAACTAGGACGCCACTCTGGGACATCCGGTTGTGCTTGACCAGGACAAAGTCAAAGTTTCAGACTGACCGCGATCGAGCCCTGCTCAGATACCCCTTGCGGTAGGCCTTAGTCAAAATTTGACCTTCAGACTTAGAAACTTTTCTGACCTTCAGACTTAGAAACTTTTGTGGAGCTTTTCTGCCGGGTTCCCTCAATGCTCTTTATCAGTCTGGATTCAGTGACGGTGTGCCGGTTTGCTTTTCAGGGAGCTCCTGGTCAAACTCTAGAAGTCAGACCTTTGGAGCTTTTCAGCGGGAGAAACAAGCATTTCAGGCCGGCACACAGGTGAAGGTGGCTCTCACGGTTGAGTCTCCAAGATGGTCCGTGAAAGGTTGGGACCACAATTCCCATAATGCACCTGGACAAAACCATTACAAATCCCCTGGATACACTCCGGGCATTGGATTCTTGGTGTTTAGGGGTCAGGTAAGCTCTGTTAACATGTAGCTTGCAGGGAGTCAATTCTTTATTTCTCTTGAAGCAAGGTACATCCAAAGGGTTGTAGTTCCAGATAATGAAGCAGGCGCAGTCAGTCAGAATGCAGGGCCTGATGGTGCAAATCATGTTTCCAGCTTGGCAAGCCTTCTTCTCTTAGTTTCAAGCAGCAGATTTAAGAGGCTCTGCTCCTCTCACATATTTATTCTGTGTTCTCAGGGGTCAAGCAGGAGAGCACTTCTGTCTAATGAGGTGCAGGGCACCACCCCAGAGCATAACCACTTCCTATAAAGTGTGGCATAATCTTCTCCCGGCAAAGCCCTATTCCTCCAAAATTCAGTATGGCTGAAATCCCACCAGAGGAGTAAAAACTAGCTAATCCAACCACCAGTATGGCTCATTTCCATAGCTCTCCTCCTCCTACCATCTGCAAATTACTGCCTTAAGACTGCTATCTGGCTGGGTCAGTGGGGCTGGTGGGTAGATGGACCTAGCACTCCCTGCCTTGCCTATTCTACCTTTGAAGCTTCATGCTTTACAACCCCTCACACCCTGCTCTGGCATTCCTGTGTAACAGAGCTCTCTCCACCAGATAGCTTCTCCCTGGGTGACCCATTTATCACTTCATCAAAGTAGCCTGGCTAATCCTGTTAACTCTGACAAATCAGATAAGAGGGCAGGAAGGCTGAATTTTGGCTTACAGACAAGAACGTCTTAATACTTCTTTTCTGACCAATTTAGGATTCATTCAGCAATGGCATATTGCTGGATGTATCAATACCATTCTCCTAGGTCCTTGACAAAATCTTAATTCAATTCCTAGTGATAGTTATCCATTCCTATGTATTCCCATGCTATCCTATGGGGCTCAGCATCTACAGTGGGAAAACTGCAATGTGCAATTTCTCTATCATCAGGGCATATAAAACATATTTTTATAAAGGCCCTGCTTATAGTTACAGGACTCCCCCCCCCCCCACCCCCCCCACACACACACACTCCCGGGGCATAGTGTAGATTATCTCACTTCACAGTGCTCCTAGCACCAAAGTATGAGACCTTTACAGTCTGATATTAAAAGATGGCCACTTTATCATGATGAGTCCCAAATAGCACCTGTATCTATTGTGGCTGTCCAGTACTGACATCCAGGTTCATGTACTGTACACATGGTAAAAAGATCAGACTTGGATGATGTCATATCGCTAATAAAAAAAAGACCAAAAAGATTAATCACAAACAAAAATAAACAAATGAAATCTCGAAGTGATTGTGAAACAAAAGACAAAGAGTTAAATTCAGGCCTGGGATCGTCTTTGGCTGATTCCTTAAACCACAGGATGGCAGTCATTATTTTGAATATAGTGCTTATTTCCCATTATAAAGCGCAACAAACGCTAGGACCAAACCTAGGTGTCAGAAGCCATACAAAAATGAACATAAAAGATCCTCCATAAACAGGATAGGCATATAAAACATATACCAAACAAGCAAATAATTAAAAAGTCACATTACAAAAGATATGGGAGTAACTTTTCCAAGCAGATACGTTTCCATCTTCCTGGAGAACAACAGACAGAATAAACTAAAGACATAGGTGCCAGACAGGGAGGGTCCGGGGAAGACAAAGGAATTTGCTACTAAGGCCCGTCACCTGTCCTTGTCATGTTCCACCCATCTAGTAGAAAAGCTCCTGAGTTCCACAAGAACAAGAAAACATCTTTCTCAGTTGAGCCATCTGCATTTTATAATTGGATTTCACTTCAAACATGGATTTGACCTTGTGTGCTGCGTGCAGTGGCTGTATGAAGTTTGAACATCAAGCTTCCCAAAAACTTACCAAAAACTATATATCCAATTAATATCGGTTAAATCTGATTTCACATTTTGAAATTTATTTCCAAGCATATAATGCTACTCTTCAAAGTTACAATTTTGAGAATGTCACTGTAGATTGAATATGGGCAATTTATATAATGTGTTTGGCAAACACCAGTTGCTTTCTCCACGCTTCATAAGAGTACGCTTATAACAAAAACAACCAGCCTTGTACGTGCACCGCCAATTGCATAATGTACTGGCAATTAACAATAATTCCCTCACGGATACAAGTTTGTGAGCAGCCGAGTATAAAGCATGACTCATTCTGATAAAAGGTAGCACTGGAAAGAATCGTAAATGGTTTTTAAACACATATTTTGGTGGCCTCATATTCCAGTACAGGCCAGAGCCCAAGGGTTCGGAAAACAATTAAGAAGTGTTTGATTTCTTAGTACTAAAATGCCTAGAATTAAGTTAGTCTAGTCTGGAAATACAGTGCCCATAGCATTCCCTGTGCTGCATTAGCATCACTGGAATGTTGTACATAGTCCAAAGGATCAAGCAAATGTGGTGGTCAAGTATCCCTTGGGTGAAGTGTAGCTGATTGGCACCCTAGGGTGCTATACTGTGTAATTGGTTAGTGCAGCATTAAACTGCTTACAGCGAAGACAAGGGTCCATAATGCACTAACAACAAAACTGTGGACAAAAAGTAAGAGAAAATCTCAAATATGTGTATGAAATTAAAATATTTTATGCAGCTCACTAAATCTTTATGTCTATGGGCCTGATTTACATTTGGTGGGACTCCTGTTGTCCCTCCGTGGAGGCTGTTAAAAGTACTCCGTTGAGCAGATAGAGTCCCGCCTGCCGTATTTAGATGTGGGCTGGTTTAACCACCATCGGCATCAATAGACTGCCTACCATTGTGAAAGCAGCGCACCTCCATCAACGCAGAAGACTCCTCTGCTGGCTAACAGTACTTCGTAGCAGTCAGGCTGATGGGTTTGTGCTGAGCCTATTTAGATTTTCCTGTTGTGCTGGCACTGTCCTAGTGACGGATTCCTGACTTAGTGAGTCCCTATGGAGTGGAGACTGGTAAGTACTACCTATTAATGTGACACTACACATATATGTTGTGTGAGCTTCAAAAGTATATGTAGGTAATGTGTAATTCCCCTTTTTTTACATATAGCATATCACACAAATAACATACACACACTACTGAATATATACCCAGAGTCACCACAAGCACAACAAGCACAACACCCACAACCACCACAATAAATAAATATATTTTTTAATGCAGGTGTGTTTGTTTTACCTTGATAAGTCGTAAAATGAACACTACTGCAATACACATTAGAAATAAATTGCTTGCAAGAGCAAAGTATACATACGAGGCTGAAGCAATTGTCAACACACGATTCATAGTAGGACAAGTGTAAAAGAAGCTTACCCTAGATCCTGGCACGACAGAGTTCATTAACCTTGTGGTCAAGTAGAAGCAGCAAAGTAAGGACCTGGACAATGTGGTTCAAGACAGAAACAGAAGTAGTAAATAGAAAAAAGGTACATTTCTACCTCATTTCCTTTGATTCCTGCAAATCAAAGTAGGAGGTATTCCTGCCACAGTTTCCTCGACGGAAAGGCATATCGTGATTGGCCCAGTGGTAATCTTGGCTGGAGTCCTGCTGACAGCCGCTTCTGCCTATGAAGCCATTGACGCAGGTGAGAAATCTTGGCGAAGTTGGCAGCACTCTGAATGGTCTTTCGTCCATAGACCTGCCAACATCTAAATAGAGAGGGTGGCCTGCAAAGTAGGCAGGCGGTGAAACCGTCGAAAAAGCGATGGCTTGCCAGATCCGCCCAGATCTAAATCAATCCCTAGTTCTATAACTTGTTATTTAATGCATTGCACAACCCAACATAAATCTCACTGTCTACACTCATTGGATGGGGCTAACCGTAGTCACTTTAGGAACATCCACATTGCCAACAGAGGGGCATCCACCACAAAGATGGACTGTATGTTGGACAGAAGGGAATATGGAAATCTGAATTCTTATGAGGAATTCTGAACAATGTCCTTGAAGAAAGAAATGGCCAATATTTCTAACTTCAGTTTTCGGAGAAATAGCTGATCTAAGAGAGGCCTAAAATGGGCAGCTCCTTGATGCCTTTGTAGCGACAATTAAGAGATGCATTTACATTCACTTGCTGAGAAAAAGCAGAGGCATAACCAACCCCCTTGTTCAAAAGGTAAAACAACCTCATCCTGAAGCAGTGAGTGGGAGCTGGCCTGTTACAAAAGGACTTTGTGTTGTGGGAAAAGACAAACTATGAATTACTACAAGATATCTGTTAGACCTGTCATCCTAAGAGTGGCCTACCCCAACCCTTTTCCTTTACTCCTCCTGATTTGCTGAATTAGTTCTTGTTGGCCAAAGGACTCTGCACACTTTACCACTGCAACCCAGTGCTTAAGTGCATGTGCTATCTCCATTACACATGGTGAAATTGGCTCACACCCAATTACTCCATTTAGTTTACTTGTAGGTCCCTACCAAAGTGGTACTTGGGCTGGAAAATGGCATACTGTTAGTGGGCCTAGAGCACTTGTTTTACAACCCACTTAAGTAACCCTGTAAAACCTGTGTGAGGACCTGCAATTGGAGCCTGTGATTGCAGTTTTAAACGTTTGACCTGGGAAAATAAACATTTTGCCTGGCCTAAACCTTCCATGTTAATATATATGTCACCCCAAGGGTAGGCTCTAAACAGCCCATAGGACAGGGTGTGTTATGTTTAAAAGATTGGACATGTACTCTTAAGTATGACAAGTCCTGGTAGTTAAAAACTATCCAATTTGTTTTTCACTACTGTAAGTCCTACTTTTCCCATTGGATAACATTGGGCTACCTTATCACATTTAATAAGTGATAACATATGACTGGTAGCAAGTAGGAAAGACATGTTTGGTGTCTGAGGAATTGTAATTTAAAACGTTCTTTGATGGTAACATTGGATTTTAAGTCACAAATCTGAAAATTACACTTTTAGAAAGTTTGCATTTTCTTGCCCTAACCTTTTCTTGCCTGCAGCCTGTCCCTGGGTCACATGACATGGTGTAGTTGGCCTTAGTGTATTCCTCTCACACAGTATCACTAAAGAGGGTTTAAATTATGGCAGGATGGGCCAGCTCTGATTTGGTACAGGGGCGGAGCTGTCACCTTCCACAAGTGCACTTCAAAGGCACTGGCTCGGCTCATACAAAAAGGACCTCACACTAGCCTGTTGTGCTTCCAGACAGACTGGATCCAGGGAAGGGAGGCAGGTAATTACAGGTAGCTCTGCAGGGGGAAACTCCAGAAGCTTGGCCCACTTCAAAGTGGGCACCAGGTATAAGAAGGGGACCCTCAGGCCCACTCTTCAGTATACTCTTGTAGGCACTCTGAAGAAAGACGCCCTGCTACTTGAGGCCTGCCCTGCTTACTAAGAAAGAAGACTGGACCTGCTCCCTTCATCCCAGGCTGTTGTTACTCCAAGGTTCAGCGGACAGACCGCCTGTCCTGAGCTAAAAGGGCATAACAAGCTAAAGAGGCCTCTCTGCGACTGCCCAGATGACCTGCTGCAACTGGACCTGCCTGAGCCATGCTGGCCCCTGCTGGAGGAGTTTCTGATCCCCACCCATTTGTGCTACAGCGACGACCATCCATGACACTCTCCCTGCTCCTTGCAGTTTCCTCCACTGTGAACAGAACTCTTCACACTAGGCTTTAAAAGGTAACTTTTTCAGCTGGACTAACCTGGTCAATGCTCTATCATGGTCGCTTTTAGGCACTAAATTTATCAATGCCATGTCAACTAAAACATGAGACTAATTTATAGAGTGAGCTGTTTTTTTGCTCTTAGGAAGTTTCTTTGTGCGTTGTGTTGTCAGAGCTGCAAAGGAAAAATGACCAGGCTACATCTGTGAAAAGGAGGAACTACTTGCACTCGTTCTAGTTCTGTATGTTATCATGTGTTTTGAAAATTGCCTTCACTCATCCGAGTACCCTGCTACGGAAAGTGAAATGAATGTGTACACCTTACTCCCAAGATTGAAAACAGCCACTTTACTGCCCAGGTTGAAAACAGCCACCAGCAGAAAACACACCACAGATGGGTTACTGTATTAAATCAAATGAAACAATAACAAGAGTTCAACATCACAGGGAATCCATGACTACCATGCCCTTGCCACTATTCCAGTTATGGGTACGAGACAAAACTATAAGTCATAAACAGAAACCAAACTCTGCTCCCTCAATCAGGTACTAGTATGAGCAAGTGCTAGTGAGGCAAAATAAAACACTTTACCTCCTCTTTCTCATGATGTCAAACTAATGCAGAGTCTGACCAGGCTAGTCTTCCTGCATACCCTTTCACATACGTCAACTGAGAGGAGGTAAGGCTGTCTAAATATGGATTCGTTTAGTATGCAAATGGGATGGAACAACAGAACAGAAGAACACACAAAGAGCAGTTATCACACCAGCATCTGAATCACTTTCATGGTAGTGACTCTCTTGGGAAAATTCCAAATCTTGTCAGCTCTCACTATGTCTTACACAGCATATATTCACAAAATACTAAGTCTATGGTGTTTTTAGTCAGAGACCCCTGGGTTTTACTGTTGGGCACCCACAAGCAATCTGACTAAGTTCCTGCTTGCATGGGAAATATGCAACCAAACAAAAGTCAGTAGGTTTAACTATACTGTGGTAATAATAATTACTGAAGAAATATGTAATGCAGCCAGACCCAGGGAGATATACTGGTCTTGTGTAGAACAATGACCTGTGCAACTCTGGACAGAGCGAGAGAGGCAAAGGCACAGAACTTCAACAAACAGTAAAGTAGCAAATAATGGTCAGTAACCTAGTCAGTTGAATCAGTTGTGGGCGGTCAATATTTGGAGCAGAGTTAGCATTGTGTGGCACTGGTTGAACAGATGTGTTTCAAGCTGTCTCAAAGTGAGGAGTGAGTTTTCTTAGAGTTGTAGGTAAAGAGTTCCATACAGTAACCGCTCCCCCAGAGAACGATTATTTCCTTGCTAGCGAAGATTGAAAAAATTAGCTTCCAGCAGCTGAGAGTGATTGCTTCTTAGATTCTCTGTATCTAAATAGGAAGGAATGTTTTCATATATAGGGGGCCAGTGGAGGTCACAGGGAATGTGAGTGTTGCAACAGAGATCGTTTTACATTATGAACTGGCATGGCTACTGTATGAAAGATGTCTTTGATTGGCGCTCAGAATAACTGTGGAACTCTGTCTAACATAGAGCTCCAAGAGTCGAATCTTCATATTACAAGTTTACAAGTTCCTGAGCAGCTGTCTTCAAGGATTCCGGATGAATTAAGTGTTGTGTTTTCTTCAGTATGTGCCAATGAAAATTCACTGCTTTAGCTAACGTGTTAATGTGTGAGATAAATGTGTCGGCCAGAACAATAGTGAATCCCAATTATCTGACCGACAGTGAATTAGAAACAGTAAAACCTTCAAGATTTAAAAAGTTGGGAAGACTCAGATTAATTTTCTTTTACCGATGATAGCAGATGGATTTTTTTTCCCGGGTTTAAGAGAACAAAACTGTCTCATTCAGAAATTGAGTCTGGCAAAACGTGTTTTTAGGGTGTTGATGTCATGGAGTAATGAGGATTTGAGGTATTTAGATACAAGGAGTATCATCAAGGTATTGATGCAGTTTTACGCCACAGTCTCTCATTATTATGTCCAGCTGTTCCATGTAGCTGGTGAAAATGGTTAAAGCAAGGACTGAGCCTTTCGGGATCCTACATGTCATTGAGGCTTGGAGGTTCAGGGGAGAGTAGAACAAGAGTGTACAGCAGAGTGGAGCTTCCAGTGGCAGGAAAAAAGGAGACTTAAGTTTCTCTGCACCTGTGAATCTCTGTGCAGTGAGGAAAGAGGAGGAAAGATCATATTCAGCAGAAGAAAGGAGGAAGAAGCAAAAGAGGGGAGGAGGGAGCAGCAGCTACGGCATGCAAGATCGAGGAATAGAGAACAGGAGAGAGAGTAACAGTGTTTGGCGCCCAAAGTCCAGGAGTGTCAAGACATCAGGGCAGTCAACAATAAGATGCTGCAAAGCCTCTAGATAAATCATGAAATAACTTGGCAGTAAGTATCCATTGGAATCAAAGTAACATCATTACAGTAAATGTCCCTAGCTCAGCATCAAATGTCGCTTCACTCCTTCACTGCCCTTGTAAACCTTGGTGCTAGGGCAGCTAAAGGTAATTTGAAAGTTCCGAATCCTTTCTGGAAACCAGCAAACTCCTGAATGAAGCAGCATGGTGTGCATGCCCCTCTCCTACACAGACGACATGCAACTCATAACGTCCATCTCACACAAGGGCTCAATACAAGAAACAAGTTTACCACCTGCATAACTGAAGTTGTTAACTGAATAAAAACCAAATGTATCAAGCTCAACACCAACAAGGCAGTAGTAGTGATCTTTGGCAAAACACCTCACCATGAGACTCCAAGTGGTGGGCAGTCGAACTTGGAGCTCACACCCAGAACTCATGCCAGGAACCGTGAAATAATCATCGACAGCCTGTTGGACATGACCGCGCAAATCAATGCTGTCACTGTGGTTCTACTTACAGACCCTGAAGATGCTGAGGAAGATCTTTAAATGGCTCCCAAGGAACACTAGAAAAACAGTCACTCGTGCCCTAGTCACCAGCAAGTTGGACTATGGAAACACCCTCTACGACGGGATCACCAAGCATCTCACTAGAAGCCTAGAAACCATCCAGAACTCAGCAGCCAGATTCATCCTCAAGCTCCCACACAGAACTGACATCACACCACACCACCCCCTCAGGGAACTACTGGCTCTGATAATAAACGAAAGAGCTCAATTCAAACTTCTCGCACACACATTCATGGTGCTACACAACTCAGGCCCCACCTACCTGAACAGTCACATCTCCTTACACCAACCACCCAGACACCTCCACTCTGCAGGATGCCTACTAGCACACATCCCACAAATACGCAGAACTGGATCAGGAGGCTGAGCATTCTCTTACGCTCTAAAGCTTGGAACGACCTCCCACTACACATCAGAGCTTTCTCCTCTCTTCTTGAATTCGGCAAGAAGCTGAAGACCTGACTTTTAAATTAGCCAACCTACCGGGGTAGGGATAGTCAGACACACCTGCTCAGCGCCAGGATACTCTATAGGTGATAGTGCACTTTACAAATACACATAACATAACCCTATCCAGGCCACCTCAGTGATTTGCAAGTGAAGTTACAGATCTGTCCATATTAGAAGAACCAGAGTGCGATTCACATTCCCATGTCCTTCCCGAGGATCAGTTAAGTGGGTGGAGCTAAACTAAGCTCTTAACCCCACTGAGGGCAGGGCGAACAGCTGCCATCTCTGTCTCCAGCTTCTAACTGCCATGCCTCAGCCCACAGATACAGGTTTACAGTTGGGAAAGAGGCTGAAATCAATGTTTTTTTTAAGGAACTTCAACAGAAACGTCACGTTTTACAATGTGATAAAAAAGAAAATTGGAATAAAATAGCATTGTTCCACATGCTCTCCAGACTAGCCAATCAAGGTTCAGTAGTTATGGCTTACATCAGTAAATTCCTCAGACTACAAAAAATTAGAAATATAGTTGTATATTTTCCTAGGTCCTAGGTTTGATACGTTCCGAAATGATTAGTGCACCAAATTTTAGTAATGTGCCAATGCTACTTTATTGTGCACTTCAAACTCTCCTGGGAAAGCTCCCTTGTATTTGGTATTGTCATTGGTATTGTGACTTATACCATTCAGGACATTTCTTCAGTTATTGCTGCAGGATTTATGCTAATCTGTTTGATACATGCAACAGAATACAAATGTTGTTAAAAAATAAAACAAATCTTCAAATGCTCTATTACTTCCCTAGGTTGCAAGGTAATACTGATGAGAGCTGTGAGGGCTTGTACCAATACATAGCTACCCCCATCTGTGCACAAAATGAAACAGTTTGTATGGGTCAGCAACAAGACGCGAGGGGTACCCGAGTTGAAGAGCATAACACTGAATCTTTGATAAAAGGTCTGGCAGAGGGGTGTTTGAAACAACTAGACAGCGAAAGTTAAATGTCTGCTAGGAAATAAAATTATGCAACTGTCCCCGATCAGCTAGTAGCTTCCTGAAAAATACACATGTTTTGTTCTAAAATGCCACCTTTTTTTCGTCACACTAAAGCTTTACGTTTTTTAAAATATATTTTTCTCACCAAAACACCAGAAATCCTTTTTTAATAATTCACCAACTACTGAAGATTTTCTTCTTAAAAGGAAATAGATCCCTCAGCCACATGTTGTGTCGTACTTCACCTCTCGCGTTGCTCCTTGCCAACAACTACTGTTGCTAGGATGACTCACCACAAATGTGTGCAAGGTTTTTGTGTGATTCTTAAATCTGGTGTTCAAATGTGAGGGGGATATTTCCATTCTGCTGAAAGACTTGATAGTCATAGGTCAAAGTTGAAAGGAGCCATAATTAACAATTCATTTGGACTGCTGCAGATGCCAGAGCAGAGGTTTCACAGTGCCATGGAGGTCAAAGTAAATCAAAATTAGTGTGTGTTGGGGGGAAGCTGGGGTGTGTGGCTTGGAGCCGAGAATTATGAGCATGGCAGGTTATCCATGAGGATCTGTTACTGTCAATCCGCCATAGCTGCTGAAATACTTTCTTTGTGGCCCCTGGGTTTGTAGACCTCAGAGCCAGGTCTGAGGACATGAAGGTGACCAATCAACCCACACAACTATAAGCCTTGTGGAGGAAGACATGGAGAAAAACGAGGAAGTGCCCTCAACACACTAGGGGAGGACAGTGGCTATGAAAGGAAACCCCTCAGCCACGTGCCCACCCTGGGGAAGTCTGCTTTGGAAAGAGCAATGGCGAGTGAAGGAAGACTGGAGAGCCTCAGGGTGGGTATGCCGCTGCTACTGCCCTTCGGTAGCTCAGCAACAGGAAATACAGAGGTAAAAAACACCAAGTGTACCTGGAAAAACGGATGGCCCTGAGGCAAGAGTGGAGATGGGAACAGAGGTGTCAGCTTGCAGGAGGGCTGAAGTCCCTGAGACAGCTGAGGGCAAACTGAAAATTGGTGGTTGAGTGTACAGAGCTGGGACACCAACAAAATAACATTGACTACAGGAAGAGGAACTATTGTTTTTTAGGTCAAGCCTAGCGTTGCAGCACATGCGCTGTTCGCTTTGCAAGGCATGCAGTTTTCAGTATAGTGTGGAAGCTTTGTGGAAGCTCCGCCCACTCTCCGCCCATCTTTTTCATTGTCTTAGGTCCTAAATGCTGCCTTCCGATTGGTTTTTGGCTTGTTAGTTCCTCCTCATGACGGCCATTTCGTCATTTGTATCCTTCCGTGGCTACTGGCCCCTTTACTCCCTTTACTCCCAACACTATTTACTTCCCTGTCTCCCCCTGCCCCCTCCCCCAGTCCGTGACTTCTCGGCCCCCCTCCCATTACCCCCCAATCCCGTTTGTGCCTTCTTGCTTGCCCGCACTCCCGTTTCCAATGCAATAGGTCTCGCATAAATGCTAGTCCTATTGCAATGCAAATGCTTGTTATGGACAAGGGGCCATTTTCCACCCACTAGCGTAAGAAAAGAGCAGCATTCGAGGATAGTGTCTGAAGAGCAGAGGTAGGGGGGTAAATAACATAATGGAAGGGGACACTAATGACACTGGGAGCACACCATAACCTGTAGTTTCCTTTATATTAGCGAGTGTACCGCTGAGAATCCTTGGGAGAGCTGTATTCACTATATTTGAACAAGTGTTACCCAGATGTCACACCTAAAATCAGAAATTTTTATTAAGTTTCAAACATCGTAGAATTATACAGGACATATCAACCATAATGCAAGTTAATAACAATATTACAGGATCAGTTAAACTTCAAGACTGAGCGCTGTGGTACACACTCTGCTGTTAATGAGAAGGGGGGGGGCAAGGGATATAGTGAAGCTGTCACTCAGCAGTAACACGATTTTCAATCCGGGTAACATGAAATACAAGCCACTGGCATGCAGTAGTCGACAGAGAGCAGAGTAGGGATTATCCCGAGTCTCCGGATGCCAAGTGCGCAGCTTCTGCAATATTTTGCCCTTGTTCTTCTGTATCCATCCGGGCACAAAGATACAATTCAAGGGATGTCCGAATATTCCTAGGGTAGGAGCACACCAGCATTTGTTACCAAAAGGCACGAAGTTGCTCCTGACAATACACTGCGACTTTGATCAGTCAGCCGCAAGGGGCAGTGCGCCCCGGCCCCACCTCATCACAACTCAGCGCTTGGGAAGGAATTAAGGAGTGCTGTCAATTTCGCACCCCACAGGGTACCTCTTTTACACATCCGAACAGCGCAACTTGAGGAGTGCGCTCCTAAGGCGTGTCCCGTAATGTCATCAATCATCACAAATAGCTCTGCCCAATAGATCAGCATGCCCGGACAGTCCCAGGCAGGTAGAAAGCCAGCTCTGGGTGCCGAGCAGTGCACATAGTGCACATCTGCATCGTCGTACAGCTCCGTGTACGTCGCTGGCGTCATAGCCGCCGAGATGACGTCGTCAGAGCTACTTAGACGTGCCCACGCGCGCTGACGTCAGTTCTGTACACAACCTTTCAGCGCCAAAAGTGCAGAGCCATGCCAGAGACTGACTACTGGTGCAATAGAACTAGGGCCCTGAAAGGGAAGACCTGAACCCTAGAGAACAGTTCGCAGAACGGGGAGGATGGGTGGGCGGTAAGGAATCTATCACTAACTAATGTCTCTTACAGATATATAGTTACACAAGTAAGTAACTTGTGCATCTGAAAGAGACACGTTAGTGATAGATTCCTTACCTTAGAATACATACCCAAGCAATACCAACCCCGGTGATGGGTTTGCAAAGTGAGATTACACCAGAAAGTCACGGAGAACTGAACGGCCAAAGAAGCCGTCTCTCCGGACCTGACTGTCAAGTCAATAGTGCTTAGTGAAAGTATGCAACGAGGCCCAAATGGTCGCCTGACAGATGTCTTGTAGGGGGACACCACGTCCCAACGCTGTAGAATGGGCACGCAGCCCAACCGGAGGTTCCTTTTTAGCCAGAAAGTAACAGGCTTTAATGCACAAGACAACCCATCGGGAGATAGTTCACTTGTGCACAGCCCGGCCTTTCTTGGCGCCCACGTAGCCAACAAAGAGCTGGTCATCCACCCAGAACTGTTGTGTGCGGTTGAGATAACACAAGAGCGCATGTTTTGGGTCCAGACGGTGGAGCCTCTCCTCCACTCTTGAAGGGTGCGGAGGGGGAAAGAAAGTGGGCAGAGTTTGCCCGAGATGAAAGGCAGAAACTACTTTTGGTAGAAAGGAGGGACGTGGTTGAAGCACAACCTTGTCCGGATGAATCGCCAAGAAAGGATGTTTGCAGGAAAGAGCCTGGAGCTCACTCACCCGCAGAGCGGAGGTGATGGCCACTAGGAAGACAGTTTTCAGAGTCAATACCTGCAAAGGACAGTTATGAAGAGGCTCAAATGGAGCGCACATTAGATATGTGAGAACCAGGTTGAAGTTCCATTGAGGCATCACAAAAGGAATAGGAGGGAAAAGGTGGGTAATGCCTTTGAGAAATCTATTGACAACCGGGGACTTGAAAAGAGAGGGCTGATCAGGAAACCTAAAAAAAGGAGGAACAATAGGACCACAGAAAGAGGGGCAGCAAGAGGATCAACAGATTTTGCTGTGCACCATGCCACAAATGTTTTCCACCGACAGGCGTACACCGTTTTAGGGGAGGGACGACTGGCTGCCAAAATCACATTACAGACTTCGGGAGGCAAGTCAAATGGAATCAGCTGTCGCCGCTCAATCTCCACACAAGGAGGTGGAGGCTGGACAGATTCGGGTGGAGGACCGTCCCCTGTTGCTGCGACAGGAGATCCTCCCGAAGAGGCAGTCGGATCGGGGGATCCACGCTCATACTGAGTAGCTCGAGATACCAAACTCTTAGAGCCCAGTCCGGTGCCACAAGAATGACTTGGGCCCGGTCACACCTGATCTTCTTCAGCACTCTGGGCAGAAGTGGTATAGGCGGAAAGGCGTACAACAGACCGCAACTCCACTCGCGATGAACTGCTGACATTGCGTGTTCTCTTCGGTGGCGAATAGACCTAACCAAGGTTCTCCCCACTGCTGAAAGAGACCTTGCACCACCCCCGAGTGAAGACGCCACTCGTGATCCAACATGCACCGTCGGCTGAGTTCGTCTGCCCTGGCGTTCAGTGAACCTGCCAGGTGTTGAACCACCAAGGACATGCCTTGACGTTCCAGCCACGTCCAAAGACGTAGAGCATCCTGACATAGGGTCCACGATCCCACCCCGCTTTGCTTGTTGCAGTACCACATGGCGGTGGTGTTGTCTGTGAACACCTGCACTTCTCTCCCCTTGACACAGGGAAGGAATGCTTTGATTGCAAGTAGGATCGCTCTGAGCTCCAAAAAGGTTGATATGGAGCCTGGACTCCGCCGGAGAACAGAGGCCTCTGATCTCCGCCTCTCCCATGTGGCCACCCCATCCCAGGAGGGACGCGTCTGTCACTACTGTGTGCTCGTTGGGGAAGGGAGAGGGATCTGCCGCTGACCCAACGCTGGTTCATGAGCCACCACTGCAAGTCCTGTGCAGTGCCCTCTGAGATCTGGATGTAGTCGGACAGGTTCCCCTGATGCTGCGTCCACTGGAACTTCGGGTCCCGCATATGCCATCTGGCATGGTCGATTAGCAGGATGCAGGAGGCAATGAGGCCCAGCAGCCTCAATGTCTTCCTGACCGAAACCCAGGACCAGGGCTGAAAGATCAGAATCATAGCCCGAATGTCCCGGATTCGCTGTTCGGGAGGATAAACCCGAAACGGCGCCGTATCCAGAACTGCTCCGATGAAGAGGAGCTTCTGAGAAGGAATCAGGTGAGACTTCGGCACGTTGATGGAAAACCCCAGCAAATGCAGGAGGTCGGCCGTAGTCTGGAGGTGGGAGACGACTGCCTGGGGCGAGCCCGCTTTCAACAGACAGTTGTCGAGATAGGGGAAGACTGAAACCCCTGATCTGCGCAGATGAGCTGCGACCACCACCATCACTTTCGTGAACACCCGAGGGGCGCTGGTAAGGCCACAAGGGAGCACGGTAAACTGAGAGTCCTCGTGGCCCACCGTGAACCGTTCGTAACGCCGGTGGGCGGGCAGGATCGGAATATGAAAATAAGCATCCTGCAAGTCCAACGCTACCAGCCAGTCTTGCGGGTCTAGAGCAGACAAGACCTGAGCTAGCGTGAGCGTCTTGAACTTCTCCTTCCGGAGGAAGCGATTGACGTTCCGGAGGTCTAAGATAGGGCGCAGACCTTTGTCCTTCTTCGGAACCAAGAAGTAGTGGGAGTAACAACCACGACCTACTTCTGGCTTCGGAACGCGCTCTATGGCCCCCTTGGCTAGAGGGCCGTAACTTCCTGCTGGAGAAGTGCCAAGTGTTCCCCCGACATGCGGTGGTACTGAGGTGGCATGGCTGGAGGGGTAGATTCGAAGGGGAGGGAGTAGCCCCTGCGGACTGTTTGCAGAACCCACCTGTCTGAGGTTATGGAGCGCCAGTGGGGAAGGTGATGGCGAATCCTGCCACCCACTGGCTTCAGGTGGGCCTGAAACACCGGACTAGGAAGGTTTAGAGGTGGCAGCGGCAGGGGAGTGGGTGAACTAACCCATCCACTGTCCCCAGGATCCACCACGGCAGGTCCCATGTCCGCGGCTGCGCTGAGACTGTGATTGCGCAGACTTGCGGGTCTGAAAAGAACGCGCCTGGGTGCCCTGACCTTGGCCTCGAAAGGACCGCAAAGCGGACCCTGAGGGAGTACGCATGGTGGCGAGACCTAAAGACTGGGCCGTAGCCCGAGAGTCCTTCAAACGTTCCAGGGTGCTATCCGCCTTATCACCAAAGAGGCGTGTACCGTCAAAGGGCATGTCCAACAGGATGTTATGGACATCCCCAGAGAAGCCAGTAGTGCAGAGCCTAGCATAACGACAGAGCGCCACAGTTGTGGAAAGTATCCTACCAAGAGAATCGGCTGTGTCAAGCCCACAATGAATAGTAAATTTTGCAGCATCTCTCACCTCGGAAATGGCTTGGGAGAGAACACGCCCGTGCTTCCATAGGGCACTGAGGTAGCACCTGTGCCACAGTGTCCCTCACGGAATGGGAATAGCGGCCTAGCAGGCACGCAGTATTCACCGCCCGCAACCCAGAGCTGGCAGATGTGAAAATCTTTTTCCCAAATTGGTTCACCAGACTCTCAGGCGTCGGGTGTTGTATGAGAAAGTTGGGGTCGCCCGGCGCCGGGCCATGGCAGCGCACCACACCCTTGTCCACAGGGACTCCTGTGTTAGGTTTAATCCAGGTACACAACAGGATATCGGTAAGCGCTTCATTGAAGGGCAGTAACGGCTGCACAGAGGAGGACTGTGGCTGCAGGACCTCAGTCAGGAGATTGATCCTGATAGGTACAGAGGGGAGCTCAAGGTTAAGAGCCTCAGCTGCGCGACGTAAAACCACAGAAAAAGTCCCAACCTCCTCCGTGGGAACGGAAGAAGGCCTATAGTGCCAGGGTGTCGAGAGTAATCCAGATCCACTGGACCCTCCACATCGCCTTCCCACTCAGGCTCATCCTCGTATTGAGCTGCAAGAGGGTCCTCAGACCCCTCCCAGTATTCCCCTTCGTCCACCGGTTGCTGAAGGGGCCGGTAAGGACGAGGTGCCCTGGGAAACGAGATAAACTCCCCTCCAAGAAATGGAATGGGAGGGTAAGATACCAGTCCTGGTTCAGAGCCCGGTCCGAGGCTGGAGCTGGCGGCGCCGCAGAGTATGGTGCCGGCGTAGCCGAGGCCAGAGGCGGTGGCATAGGGCAAACCCTTCCGACGGATCCGCGGGGAAAACAAATGGCGCAAGGCTGACATAAAGGCCTGCACCTCATCCGAAGTAGAGTGCGGCCCCGGAAAGGCAGGGTAGGCCACAGACAACGACGGAGGCTCTGACGGAGGCTCCAACGGAGCCGCGGGGGAGTTTCCGCCCGCCCCCTCCACCGCGTCCCGCGACCGGGAGGGGTAGAAGAAGAGCGACTATGCTTCTTTGACTTTTTATGGTGCCGAGACTTACCTGTCCCAGATTCCGACGAGCCATGCTGATGGCTCCGCAACCGGTCGCTTGACCTCCCATAGGATCGGGACCTTGATTGGCGCGGAACCGATTGCCGGACCTCCAACAACTTTCGGGAACGCTCCGGCAAAGCTTTCGGCGCCATGGCCCGGCAATCGGGGCACGCCTCGGGGTCATGGGCGTGCCCCAAGCAGAAGAGACACACGTCGTGAGGGTCTGACACAGACATGTTGCGGCGGCGGGCCCTACAGGACTTAAACCCGGGCATCTCTATTGCATCAGGAGTCAACTTGTGTTTACTGAACATTACTAATGTTGCTAGAAAGAGACTAGGGGTTACACCATTTCTAGGTCTGGGAATGCTGTTTTTAACCCTCACTTACCTAAGCTCTCTCCATATAACAACCTGATGGCACCATTGTTTATTTTCAGAAGCAAGAGAAGGGGTTATTACAACCCTGGAGTATTCTGTTTTTAACCATCTCCCATCCTCCACATTACAACCTGATGGTACCATGATTTAACTTCAGAAATAAGAGAAGGGGTTATCATAACCCTGGAGTATGTTGTTTTTAACCATCGCCGATCTTCTAGCTCTTTCCCTATATAATTACAGAACGCGAGGAACTCCTTGCGTTAGCTACCAGGAACTGCAGTGGACTAGCCTTTGGATTTCTTAGGGTAAGTCCACTCATAAATTCCACTTTTATCACTTGTAGTAGTGGTCACTTCACAGGGCTCAGATTCACTTTGTTTTTATCTTTTTCCACGTATAGAGTGCACCCTCACCACAATTGCACTCAGTTGTTCACGAGATATACAGTATAAACATACAGTGATTGTTTTATGCATTCTGTAACCTTCGTGGCTTTCCTCTCCCTCCACAGGTAGACCGAGCTGCAGGTAACACTACAACTGTGACTAAGAATGCTCACTGTTAGCTAAAATATTAAGATAGATTCTAGATGTAGATAGAAAACATCTTTTGGTCCTGAGGAATCGCCAGAGTAATTCTCTAATAGAGCGAGAAACATGTCGACCCGATCGAGGCAGTGTACATAACCTAGTCTATAACCCTAAGTTAGTAACACTCAACCTCACAGTTTTTTAATTAGGGGAGGAGGCTTCCTAATAAATTGGTTGAGAAAGCACTCCGACCCCTATTTTTAACAATTAATATTCTTCATCTACATCACTCTAGAGCCCCACACACCCATTCACCCATCGGCTTCATTGGATAAAAAGATCTCCACAAGAGTGCTCCTTAAACAAGAGCCCGTCGGGTATTGCACCAGCCGACTCGACGCAGGAGCAGCCCGATGATGACGCGATACATCCTAAGGGGTACGTGATTCACGACACCCTACAGGTTGTGTGAGGGCCTCAATATCCAATACCCCTACTGTCCGTGAACACCACATTGTCCTTTTCACCCATTTCCAGGAACAGCTTTGTCATTTTTCTTGTACACATCAGGAGTCAAGCACACGACAAAAGAAGTTGTCAGAAACCAAGTTAAACTTTTAACTAGGGGTACCGCTCTCTCTCAGATCTGCGCTGCTGCACGGAAAAAGAAAGAACTGACGTCAGCGTGCGTGGGCACGTCTAAGTAGCTCTGACGATGTCATCTCGGCGGCTACGACGCCAGCGACGTACGCGGAGCCGTACAACGACGCCTACCGACGCGCAGGGGTCCTGCTGACGAAAACTTTCCGGATCCAGTCTGACGCCTGGGGATATTCTAACGTGTTTCTTTCAGATATTAGTTGCAATAGTAAATTACATATATATCCCTGTCAAGCAGTCAAACCTTTGCTCAAAAACAGATCTAAAAAGAGCATTTAATCGCATTTCAGAATACACACTAATCCTGATATTATCGAATGCTAGTTCCTATACAATATTATTCAATTGTGTAAATAACTGACAGCAAATACAAAACCCTATGAAAATCTAAGGATAAATAGCATCACTAAAGCAAGGACAATTTTCACCATAGTTTTATAAATTATGGTTCTCTGTTAACCTCTTCTTCAAATAAAGAGAAACCATGATTCTTTTCGTTCGAACTCTTCGTCAAACAAAGAAAGTTTTGAAGAACAAGTTACTTACCCACAGTAACGTTTGTTCAAGTATAAACTATCTAATTGCAGATTCCTCACCTTAGAATATTTCTCAGGCTTCAGACTGGATCCACGAAATCTTGAGCAGTACCTCTACGCACCAGTAGGTGACATCGATCTGCTCTGTCTGTTCCACCTCGGCGCAGACATCATTTTCTTGTGTGACTATTTTCGCATTAACAACGCAGAGCCATGTCAGAATAAATGTTTGACCAGTGTTCAGCATCCTTTGGGATCTTTTAGGTGAAATGCTCAATTTGTAGAACGTGGAGGATCGGAGGGTCACTGAGAAATTTGTGGCTGGAAAGACTCTCTACCAAAAAAGGTGTTACCAAAGGTAAGTAACTTGTTCTTCTAACAGAGACTTCTAACTGCAGATTCCTCACCTTAGAATAGATACCAAAATAATACCTCTTTAGTGGTGGGTCTGCGATGTGGCTCAAACAGGCAAACTGCCCAACTCCAGGACTAGTACCTTAGGTGCTTCCTGGTGGAATGGGCCCAGAAGCTCTCCGGAGGCTGCTTTTAGCCAATGCGTAGCACATCTTGAAGCACAGTGCCATCCATCAAGAGATAGTTCCTTTCTGTACCACCTTATTTCTTTTCGCTCCAGAGAACCCAATGAAGAGCTGTTCGTCCACCCGATGGTCTGTGGCGTGATCACTGTAAGTTCTCTTTGGGCCCAGGTGGTGGTGTCTCTCCTTCTCCTTCGAAGGATGAAAAATGTAGGGAGCCTCATTTTCTGGCCGAAATGAAAGGGAGTGACCACCTTTAGCAGAAAAGAGGCACAACCGGTTTGATCGGGTAAAAGCTGGTGTACAGAGGGTGAATAGACAGATGTTCAAGCTCGCTGACCCTTCTGGCCACTTGCAAGACTCCCTTGATTGTCACCAGGCTCAAAGACAAGCTGTGCAAGGGAGAACACAAGAGGTATGTCAAAATGAAATCCCAGTGGGGTATAAAAAAAGGGTTAGGAGGGAACAAATCTTGAAACCCCTTTAGAAAATGCGTCACAACCAATGACGTGAGCAGGGAGGGTTGACCTGGCAACCACAGAAAACCCGAAATAGCCAAGAAGTAACAAATAACTCTGCCCAGAGCAAGGCCTTGCTGGGCTAAAGAGACCAAAAACAGAAGCACCTCAAAGGGAGATGCAGAAAGAGGGGTCCATCTGTTGTGAGGAGCACCAAGCCACAAATTTGTCCAGATGGCAGGCATATACAGTTTTTGTTGAGGGACACTTGGCTGACAGGATGGCAGACCTTGAGAGAAAGATCAAAGTTCTTGTGAGCTTGCAGGAGGGGGATGTAGAGTCCAACACTACCATCCAGTGTCAAGGGTCACGGGCACACATAATCTGAGCCAAAGTGAGCATTCTGAAGTTCTCTTTCTGCAGAAAGACTTTGAAGGGGCACAGATCTAGTATAGGATGGAGGCGTTTGTCCTATTTTGCACCAGAAAGTAGTGGGAGTAACAACCATAACAGACCTCTGGTTCTGGCATCCTCTCAATGGCTCCTGAAGGCACTGAAGAGCCTTCCCTTCCTGATGGATCAAGGGGAAATTGTCCACTGACAGCCGTTATAGGGATAGTGGCATAATCCCCCTGCATAATAAGGAGCACGCCTTGTCGGAGGTTATTTTGCTCCATTGGGACATGTGGTGCCCGATCCTGCCGTCAACAGGGTGCTTGTGCTGGTGGAGATCTCACTAAAGTGGCCTGGAGGCTGAGGCAGCAGGAGGGAAGGGGGACTGGACAGTTCGCTAGGCAGGGCTCCCACGTCCTCTGTGGTATTTACCGACCGCAGCCACAAAAAAGGAGGTAAGCATGCTGGCCTGGGGTATAAGGTTGGTATTGTGGAGCCCAGGCCACCACCACAGAAGGTATGAAAAGACTCTTGCCGTGGTCAGGAAGCAAGAGAGGCCCAGGGCTTCCAGTTACCGGGCTTTCACGAAAAACGCTTGAGTGCCGTGACAGCTTTGTTGCCAAATAGGCAGGTGGCATCGAAGGGCATGTCAATCAAGGATGATTGGACATCCCTTGAAAACTCAGTGGACTGCAACCAGGCATGGTGAGAAGTGCCACTGTAGAGGCCATGGCCCTGCCTAGGGAGTTTGTGAGGTCTAGTCCACACCTGATGGTGAACATAACTGCATTCTGACCAGCCACCAATGCCTGGTTAAGCCCTCTTCAGAGAGCAGATCAGCAGCTGCCCCAACTAAGTCCCATGGAGCATGGGAATATCGGCCCAAGAGATATGCGGTGTTCATTGACCAGAATGTCAAGCTGATGAAAGAGAAGATTACCTTCCCGAAAGTAACCAGCCTCTTGAATTCCCTATCCAGTGGTGTGGCAGGGAATACGCTTGGGATGACCTTCGCTGTTGAAGCCTGCACCACCCGGCTCTTAGGGGAGGGAAGGTGGGAGAAGCCTGGGTCTCCTGGGGCGGGACGATGGCAACTGACAACCAAGTGGTGCACAGGGGCCCTGGTGCAAAGTTTTGCCCGGCCCCAAAGAGAACATCTGTAAGGCCCCCATAAAGAGGAGGAATGGCTCGGCAGAGCTTACCCCTGATGAAGCACCTATATCAAGACGTTGGACTTTACCTTGACGGCTGGCAGTTGTAGGTCAAGGACCTCCGCTGCCCTATGCATCACAGTAGCAAAAGATGCACCTTCATCTGAAATGGAGCTCTTAGAAAGCATGTCGGAGTCTGGGGAGGTATCCAGGCCAGTGGCATTATACAGCTCTTCATACCAGTTTTCTTCCCGGTAGGGGTTATCTTCCTCAAAGGGTTGATACACCTCTTACTTACTGCACTGGCTACCGATCCAAGCCAGGATAACATTTAAATCACTTTGTATTGCCCACAGAGCCATGAATAACAAAGGCCCGCCCTTAATAAGAAAGCTTGTAGCTCCTTATGTTCCGGGTAGATCTCTAAGATCCTCATCAGATCTGTTCATGAAAAGGACAAGAATAAAGAGATCAAGATGGAGAGGAAGATCTGTTTCACATCTGGTTCCTAGTCTTTGGAATTGCCTACCTAAAATAATGTGAATGCTAACAGATGAACTGGTATTTAGGAAAAAACTCAAAACATGGCTCTTTCCATGGCAACTTCTTCACCCTGACTGCACCTTCTCCTCAGCGCTGGGAAGCCTTCGGGCAGCCATGCGCTTTATAAATCCATAAACGTATCCCCCCATCAGATAGGCAGGGCCTGTCCAAGGGAGGCAAGCCCAGGGTTGATACGGCCTGGCTTGTGTCCACTTTGAACGGCGTCAGGGTTGCACCTTCTTTGTGTCAGAGATCAGGATAGGCTAGTTGGTCCCGGCACCGGCAGTGTCATGGACTGCTTCAGGAGTACTGGAGCTGGAATGGTTGGAGGCACCTGTGTCGGCGTCAGACCGGATATCGGGGTGGATCCAAAGGGCCCAACTGGTGTCGGCAGTGAACCTGTTAGTGGCAACCCAGCAGAGGCACCTCTGAGCTCTGTGGTGTCCAAAGGCAAATCAGAGTGAGTCGGTGCCCAAAGATGGCATGTATGGCGTCATAAAAGTCTTGGAGTTGATAGCAACAAACCTGTGCACACGTATACAGTATCAACAGAATTTCGAATATCTATCAAGTGAAACTTTAGAGGAAGAGTCATAAGTGCTGTTTTCTTTCTTTCTTTTTTATTCCAAAACACGTGTTTCGTCTGGGGAAGTATCCCACGACTTCTTTAGGGTTTCTGGCAAGTGAATATGGCCATTAATCTCTCTGCCGGTTATACTTCCGTCCTGGCTGGCGTAGTTAAGTAGGAAGTCAAAGAACTACAAAGTCCGAGGTAGGGGACTTTGAGAGGCGCCGGATCTGGAGGCTTCACTCTAGGCCGGTTGTAATTCCGTCCCAGCCGGTGCAGGGAAGATAATCTACTTTGCTATATAGAATTCTAGGATTGCTATGGTCCTCAGTCTGGGACTGTAGGGTGGAGCTGGGTGTGGAGGCTTCACTGCTGCAGGGAGTACGCTGTGCGCCCCATGACCGAGGAGTCAGGAAACCGGTTTGTCTAAAGTTTCAATTGATATATGCAAAATTGTGTTGATACTGTACGTGTGCACAGGCTTGTTGCTATTTTCTATGACCGTTGGTCAATTACTCAGGGGGTTCAGGGTTAACCTCTTCCTGTAGTACTGTCTCGCGAGGACTTAAGATATACAACACGCACACTTACTGTGGGCGCCGTACCTACCACAAGTGTTGAAACCCTACCCTGTGTGTCTAGAAGTCTTGGAGTTGGGCAGGGGTTGTTCCAGCTCTGGGAAACTCGGAGTAGTGCGTAAGTGGGGCCTCGACGCACGCCGTTTGGATGAAAAAGCCTAAGATCGTTTTGAGTGCTTCTTAGACTTACCCGACTGCGAAGAAGTTTTGGAGGTAGAAGACGACCGCCGGAGTGAGTGGCTCTGAGAGTGGACCCGAGTGGTTCTGAGAGTGGCCCTGAGCTCTCCAATCGGCTAGGAACGACGCAGAGCATTCTTCCGCTGCGCCGCCTGGAGCTTCATTACCCACTTGCAGACTGCCTTGTGGTGCACTGACTTCCCCTCGGTGCAGGCTTTGGGGTTGTAATCCAACCACAGGCACCAAAGACAGACCAAGTGGGGATCAGACACAGACATTTTTCTGTGCCATTCCCACAAGGATTAAAACTCGTAAGTTTGTAACAAGATATATCCCTAGCACACTGGGTAACTACTGCTCAAAAAAAGTTGGACAAAAAGTAAAAAAAAACAGTAAAAAAATGACTGAGGTAGCCCTTCGGATCCGCGCTGTTGGCATGGAAAGAAAGGAACTGATGTCAGAGCACCAGGGTGGCGCATAAATGGGCACCGCAATGTGATTTCCAATGCGGAGCCGATTGACGCCACCTACTGGCGCCTAGAGGTATTGCTGAAGATTTTCTGGATACAGTCTGACACCTGGGGAATATTCTAAGGTGAGAAATCTCTGGTTTGAAGTCTCTATCACAAAGTTAGAACGAAAATAGTGAGCAATAAAACCGCAATGAATCTTTGCACTCTAAAAGCCACCAGGAAAAAGGACAAATTAGTCATTATTCATATAGAAGGTCTTTTCCTAAAAAGCAAAGTTCAGATTTCTCTGAACACACCACAATAACTATCCAAGATAGTTAGAAGTAACTTAACCCCTTTGCTTAGAGTCTTTCCCCCCCCTGCGCTTTTTTTGGGCCATTTGGGGTAGTTCGAGCTTAGACCCCCCATAACTTTTTGTCCACATATGGTATCCATGCCAAAGTTGCGTCATTTTTTCCCAACATACATCCTGGGGCATCAGCAAAGAGATGGTGGTGCTAAAATCACAATCTTCCCAGCTTTCAAGAACAGGCAGACTTGAATCAGAAAACCAAATTTTTCAACATAGTTTTGGTATAGACCATTCTTACTATATTTTTGTGCTTTCAACCGCCTTCCCGTTAGTGGTGGAAACCAGTGTAAAACCCATGGTGGATCCCAGAAAGCTATACATTTCTGATAAGTAGACACATTTCTGAACTCCGCAACAGATCATTTTTGTAGATCCTTCAAGGTTTTCCTATACAAAGTAGCAGTTGAAATAAAAAAAAATATTGAAATTCAGTTGAAAAAAATAGCTGTGTGTGTCTACATTTCCATTAGTAACTTTTTCTACGTATGGCAGATTTTCGAAAGCAATATACCATTACGTCCACTGGTCCCTTCTGGTTGTGGGGAATTATAGGGCTTGTAGGTTAAACAAGAACTTGAGGTACCCCGAGCCAATAACTAAGCTGCACCTAGCAAAGGTTTTTCATTGTGTACCGGGTATATAGCAATTCATTTAGTAAAATATAAAGAACGAAAAAGTGGTATCAAGGAAACCTACGTATTACCAAAATGAGCACAAGATATGGAGTTTAGAAGGGCAAGTTACTTACCGTCAGTAACACCTTATCTGGTGGACACATAATCTAGCCGCAGATTCAATACCTTCGAATTTCCCAGGCATCAGCATTAGCCTGGATCCGGAAGACTTTTGCATGAGCGATACCCTAGAAGCCGGTAGGTAGCGTTGGTCGGCTCCGCATGACGTCGGTCACGCCGGAAGTGACATCTGCGTCACCTCGGCACGCTGATGTATGTTACTTTTCGCGACTTTCCATGCCAGGAGCTCGGAGACATGAAGTGCACTGACAGTGGTGTGTTTAGGATAAATAGGGCCCGGAAGGGGATCAGCCCTGACCATATAAACCTGTCCACAGTGCGGGGGGGGATGAGTAGGTCAGTAAGGAATCTGCAGCTAGATTATGTCTAGTTGCAGATTCCTTACTTTAGAACAGCTACCACAACAATACCATCTACAGAGGAAGGACTGCGGACAAGTATAGAGCAGGAAGTCCTGCAGGACAGAGCGGCCAAAAAGGCCGTCCCTGCTGACTTGACTTTCCAGGCAGTAGTGCTTAGTGAACGCGTGCAGTGATGCCCATGTTGCAGCCTGACAAATGTCAAGGACTGAACACCATGTTGCAACTCTGTGGTCGCAGCTTTAGCACTGGTAGAATGAGCTCTTAAGTTTTCAGGAGGCAGATTCTTGGCCAGAGTGTAGCAAATTTTGATGCAGAGGACAACCCATCGTGAGATAGTTCTCTTCTGCAGTCAACCTTTTTTTGATAAACTGTACCCCATGGAGAATTGGTTGTCCACACAGAACTCTTTAGTGCAGTCAAGGAAGAACGACAACGTTCTTTTTGGGTCAAGAAGGTGGAGGTCCACCTCCTCTTTAGAGGGGTGTCGAGGAGCATAGAAATTGGGCAAGGTGAGAGATTGCCGCACGTGGAATGGCGTTACTACTTTCGGCAAGTAAGAGCCCTTAGTGCAAAGCACCAACTTATATGGGAAGAAGGTAAGTTAAGGGGGCCTGGATAACAGAGCCTGCAATTCGCTCACCCTCCTGGCAGAAGGTATTGCCACCAAAAAGAGGCAGCCCCCCCCCCCGCCCTCTCCACGTCATTAGATGCAACCTGACGCGCTGGAAGCAACTTGCTTCCAGCGGGTCCTAGAGAGAGGAGGTAAGTTTGCCCACTAGACACCAAGTATTTTTTTGATTTTTCATTATTTTAATGTTTGCGGGGAGCAGCCCCTTTGGCTGTTTCTGCTGATTTTTTTTTTGTTTTGTGTGCCCCACTAGGCCATCAGGGATTTCAGTTTTTTTATGTTGGGCATGGGGTGAATATTTTGTCCGTTTCTGCCCCCCTTGGGATCAGATCAGCCTTATGTTTTTAGGCCCATCTGCTCCCAAAGGTGGCAGAAGCCATTAAACACCAGGGATTTTTTGTTGTTGTTGGGGAGCAGCCCCATGCAGACCGGCCACATGTTTTTAGGACCATCTGTCCCCAAGTGGGGCAGAAGCCACTAGCCAACAGTTTTTTTTTTTTTTAAATGTTGCGCTTGGGGAGTGACTTCTTGGGCAAGCGTCGCTCCCCTTTTATGGGGGTTAATATTTTGGCTGTTTCTCAGATCGTCCGTATGCTTTTAGGCCCACCTGCCCCCCAGCCTGGCTGGTAGATTGTGTGTGGACTGGTGCATTATTTGCATATGTGATTGTAATGTTTTTATTCTCCATTTTATTCTAGTGCCAAGCTTTTGATTCTTGTTTGCGGTTTCGGCAGTGGTTGATCTGCAGTCTGCATAGTTGCATAAATTTAGTAAGATATTTTTTTTGTTGTGTTTACTCCAAATGTGTATTATTGTCATGCACAAATGAGTTTTTAGTAAGTGGTGTCATAATAACAGCATATTTAGTTTGTGTTTTTAGAGTGAAATTGTTTTTGGATTAGTGCACAATGTGTATTGCGTTGTCTTATGTGCAATTTTCTTTTCTTTTTTTTAGTGGGATATTGTTGGTCCATGCTGTGTCTGTGCAGAGTAGGTAGTGGTGAGTCTAGCTGTTTCTGGAAAGTGAGTGGTATCGTTTTAGAGTATATAGGTCTTTGTGATAAAGCCACATTTTATTACTTATTTTACAAAGTGTTTGTTGTTGTTGACTTGTTCGATAAGTTACTCTTATTAGTAAGGATTATGGCTAGCTGTAGAATTACTGCTCAGCAGGTGGGTGGTATACTTTTTGAATCTTCCTCTGATAATGATTATGAGACTGACGGTGCGTCTGAGGGAGAGAAGGAAGTGCAAGATTTTGTTAGTGAGTTTTCTGTCTCAGAGAAATCATCTGATGATGAAGCTATTCCCAGTGCGGATGAAGTGCCTGTTTTAGAGGAGGACACTGATGTGTCGATGGTGCAGCAAGAGGCATCTGGATTTCAGCCTGGGACTGCAAGGAATCCCTTGGAAGTGCTGGACTCTAGGTTGTTCCAAACATGGTGCAGCCGGTGTTGCCTGCCTTTAGTGGTGATGCAGGGTGTAGAGTGAATTGTGAAATGTTTGCCTATACAGTTTTTTCAGTTGTTTATGGATGATATATTTGTGGCTGGGATTGTTGAGCAGGCTAATTTGTCTGCTGGACAGTATTTGAGGGACAACAGTGCCAGACTTAGGCCCCGTTCTAGAGCTACCCGGTGGACTGCCACAAATCTGGATGAGATGAAGAAGTTTTGGGGTTTAACTTTTTTTATGGGCATGATAAGTAAGCTGTCCCTGGCTTCATATTGGTCTACCAGTCCCTTGATGGCAACGGCCATATTTCCTGCAATTATGAGTCATGATCGGTATTTACTTTTGCTTTGGATGCTGCATTTTGTTGATAATCCTTCGGAGTTGCCACAAGATCACCCTGACTGTGACCATCTTTTTGAGATTTGGCCTGTCACTGATCACTTTGTAGATAGATTTTCAGAGATCTATACTCCAGGGAAAGAAATAGCTGTTGATGAGTCTATGGTCCTGTTCAATGGCCGTTTGGTTTTTAGGCAGTACCTTCCTAGCAAGAGGGCATGTTATGGAATGAAACTGTATATCTTATTTGAGAGTAGGACCGGATGTGTCTATAATTTCCGGGAGTACAGTGGTAGAGATTCCACTATTGACACCCCTGGTTGTCCGTCCACTTTAGGAGTTTCAGAGAAAATTGTGTGGAACTTGATAGAGAACTTTTCAAGAAAGGTCATCATTTGTACCTAGATAACTTCTACACTGCTGTGTAATTATTTAAAGAATTGTTCAAAGTGGACACTCTTGCTAGTGGCACAGTCAGCTCTAACAGTAAAGGTTACTCAAAAGAGCTTGTTCGCAAAAAGCTTCAGAGGGGACAATGCAGTGCCTTGCATAATGACGAATTGATAGATGTGAATTTTTGGACAGGAGGGATGTGTACATGCTGACTACCATCCATGATAAAGTACTTCAACTGTGACTGTTTGGAGTCAGGTTGATGAAGTGCGCAAACCTGTGTCCATTGTAGACTACAATAGGCACATAAGTGGTCTCGATAGTGTAGATCAGAGGTTGGAACCTTCCACTGCTTTTCGTAAGGCTTACATTTGGTATAAGAAGTTGACCATCCATCTCTTCAATTTAGCACCTTTTAATGCTTTTGTTGTGTTCAAGGATTGTTCACCAGCATCAAGGATGACTTTTTTCAGCTCCAGGAGTCTGTGGGCAGCGTTGTTGTGGTGCAACAGGCAAGTGTTCCAAGAGCTGGAGTGGTGGAGGGTGTAGCTAGATTGAAAGATCGCCACTTTGCCGATTTAATTCCTCCCACACCCCAAAAAAACAATCCTAGTAAGAGATGTAGGGTCTGTTTGTGAAGAGGCATGAGGAAGGAGAGTCGTATGCACTGTGATGATTGTCTTTAAAATCCCAGGCTGTGTGCGCCCACATGTTTCAGATTGTATCACACTCAAAAGAATTTTTGGCAGCAACCGAGTGTACTGCCTGGTCTGTATAGTTATAAAGGAGAAACAATGGGCAATGAGTTATTTCACTGAAATGTTTATCACCATATCTTCGGCGACCTGCAATTATTTACGATTAATCTTATAACTAAAGCAGTAATACGATTATGGCTACAAGATGTAAATCACCAGTGATGTGAACACACTTGCATGTATCCTATGGAGTCCCGAGAATAATTGTTTTAGTCATACGAATCGCCGTGCGTAGTCTTTATGGTACCTGAACATTCTCAGGCCGATTTCATCATTGCCCTAGTGCCCCAGTGTATAACACATTTTTTTCAAAATAACACTCGGAAGTTGTTCGATGCACAATGCTAATGAATTTAAGCAGTAATGTAAAAATAGTGTCTTAACATTATAATCGCCATGCGCTTTCACCCAGATGGGAGTTACTTTATTATTGCCCCTTGTAACATATGTAGAAGACCGTAATGATCCAGCAGGTTCTATATACACTAACTGTGTAAATACTGAATTCGCCATGCATGTCACCCAGATGGCAAATCATCTCATTATTGCCCGAGGTAACATCGCCTCTACTAATCACTTGGTTAAAAGACTCGCAGACCTGCATGCACACAAGAATACTGTGCCTCCCTCATATTGCATACAATAAATGTGTGCCTCTCTATTAATGAATATACAGATGTATTTAGTACTCTGAAACCTCACCCAGTCCGCATTGTGCCACGCCTTTTAAACTGCATTCACTATACTTTTTATGTCACCCTCACTCTAGACGTCTTTTTTCACGTTCTGCGGTTCCCACAAATCGGATGACACCGTTCCGGGTCATTCCGGTTCTCGGTTAGTAACTGCGCATATAATGGCGGTGATCCCAGCCGCTCACTGTCATCAGACCAGTCAGCATAGTGGACGCCTGCTGCTTTGCTCCCCATGCAGTGTATCGACACACACGTTTAGATTCTGCACAACAACTCTCGGTAAGCACGGACAAATAAGGGATATCTCCCGTGATGAATGCGGTAACACACTTTGTACTCATGCCTGATTCCTGTCCTTACAGGATCCTGTTTCACGAGGAAATTGGGGCAGCAGTACGAACGCTTGCCTTAAAACGCTTCATCTAAATTGTGAAAGCGCTTCAATTGCAATTAGGTAAGAGCTTTTCAACACACAGACCATTCACAGTGGTTATTAAGGCACCACTTGATAGCTCATTACCACGCTCTGCTTTACTCCTACAGATCACAGCTCTACTTAAAAACGATAAGACAACATTGGAGTTCATCCATAGCTCAGTACATTGTTATTCAGGTAAATGCTATAGGCTCTCTTCTACATTCATTTGCCAGAATAGCCCCTGAATCTGCCTTATAATGTGCCCTTCTTCCACAGAGGTCAGCCACACTGCATCATTGCATTATCACTGGAGGGTACTATTAACTACATGTCTAGCCCTGTCTTATCCTCAGAGTGCCGGCCCTTCCCCCACTCACAATTGGGGTAAGTACGTCATCACCTAGAGTGGTTACTTTCCCACACTCTTCACGTGGCTGCGCAACTGAAACACCAGGTACCATCCATTCTTACATAACCCTCTCATATTTGTCGCATTTATGCCGGTAAATGGGCCACATGCTTACTCTATCCTTCTTTCCCTAGATGTCCCTACATTCCTTAGTCCTGATGAGACCCCGCAACACGTATAGGGTCGAAACGTTGTCGACACAAAGAATAAGCGAACCCTTACTCAGCGCATATCACTGTATATAGCTTCTGCTCACACTGTATATATTTGTTAATGGTAGACTTTGTATGTAATCATGGAAACCTTATGAATATCGTCACAATTCTCACTAATGTTTTAGGTTCCTGTTTTCACTTGGGACACCTCGCAAAAATGTGTCTTTTCCAGTTATATATTCCATTCCTTCTTTAAAATATAAAATGATTACTGTGATATACTGTACTATCGGTTTTCTCCCCCTCTGACATCAATTAAGCCCTTCATACAGTGATTGCGCATACTATTATTAATACAGAGTGTATTATTCCACTGGAACCACTGTTTCTCCTTTATAAGTGTGCGTGGGCTGGCATTTGGCTGGCGGTGTGTGAGAAGTGACTTGCTGCTGGTCATTACACACACTGCTAGCCAAACGCCACTGAAAACACTATGTCAACCGCCAGCCGGTGTAATTTAGGTGTCAGTCATGAGGGCGCATGAAAGTGATGGGCCCGAAAATGGCGCTGTCTGTTGATGTGAATGTTGTAATGTGCTGGGCCCACGACTGGCGGTGCGAATGGTCTTGTGTGTGTCATGTATGAAAGGTGTGTGAATGGCCTGTAAAAAGGTTGGTGCCTTGCCTTGGCTTTACAGCGCACAACCTGCGAGTCCTTGGTTCAGGTTTTTAAAACATTTTAAATATTAACAGTGCATTTCCTTTTTGGGTAATCTATTGTTAATGAAATTTACGCTCTGAACCTTCACTCACCCTTGTGCCAAATCCAATCAATATGCATGTGTACTTAAGGAATAGTTAGTTATGAAGTAATATTTGTCTTTTCTGTCTTTCTCTGCCAGGGTGTACATAGACTCTACATTATCTGTTGATGTTAGTGTTATAATGTGCTGGGCCCGCAGCTGGTGGCGGACATGTGTGTGTGGAGTATGAAAGGTGCGTGAAAGGCCTGTAAAGTGGTTGGTGCCTTGCTCACGAGCTGCGAGTCATTGGTTCAGGCTTTTAACTTTTTAATTAACAGTGCATTTCCTTTTTGTGAAATTTCTTTTTAATAAAATATACATTTTGAACCTTTCACTTACCCTTGTGCCAAATCCAACCAGTATGTGTGTGTACTTGAGGAACAGATGGATAGGCAGTCATATTTGTCTTGTCTGTCTTTCTGTGCAAAGTTGTAATTTGTCTCTAGGGAACATCTACCAACTTTTGATATTTGTGTGAACAAATAAAATGGCGAGTAATGGGTGGTGTGCCTCTCATGGACCCTAACAACATTTTTTTTACTCACAATGCCATGCAAACCTCAAAATGTGACTATAGTCACACAGTTTCCTTTCGTTACTGTGTCATAAACTTCTGGTATCAGAAAACCCACAATTTTGCTGCCATCCATCCGATATAAATGGTACTTCACTCATGTGGGTGGGCCAAGTACCTGCGTCAGGCAAGGGCCAAGATCGTATTGTGGAGACATCAAAATTACCAATCACAAAACGACCTGGTTTTGCAAGGGGGCTTACCTGGGTTTTTGGCCCCGGGCTCGGTGGCCATCTAGGGAAACTTACCAAACCCACACATTTCTGAAAACTTGACACCCGGGGGAGTCCATGGAGGTATGGCTTGCGTGGACCCCACCAACGTTCTCCTACCCAGAATCCCTTGCAAACCTCAAATTTGGCTGAACAATTCACATTTTCCACTAATTTCTGTGTGGGATCACAGTGCTGGCACAAATGTCCTACCTCCCAGCGTTCCCCTTGGTATCAAGAGTAAAATGATACCTCACTTGTGTGGTTGTCCAATGCAGAATCGCCTAAAAACTTTTTTTTTTTTAAATGTAGGGCTTAAGAGTTTGCTGTGCTATACCCTTAGTCCATATGTTTTAGTCCTTCCCAGTTGCAGGCCCTTGGCCCACCCACACAAGTGAGGTATCATTTTACTCGGGAGACTGAGGGGAACGCTGTGTGATAGGGCATGCTCTCCAACTCACATGCTTGTATGGGTACCCACAATTTTGGAGATGTGCAGAAAAAGACACTGCTTATAAACTCTATATTTTGTTCCCATTTGGGAAATATATTGGTTTTCTTGGTGCGTATTTTTCACTTTTTATATTTTACCAAATGAATTTCTATATACCCGGTACACAATGAAACACCATTGCAAGACACAGCTCAGTTATTAGCTATGGCTTCCTCAGTTTCTTGGTGAACCTACAAGTCCTATATCGCCTCACAACCTGAAGGGTCCAGCGGATGTAACTGTATACAGCTTTAAAAATCTGTCAGGCCTGAGCTCCACTCAAGAGGAAAAGTGTTGCAATGCGAGTGCCACCTTGGAAACTTCTGAAAAAGAAACAATTGATGGACGGAATGCTGGACAGTGCAAACATTCACCCCCAGTCACAAAGATCAGGGCTAAATCCATCATTCTTTTGCTCACCACACCACCCCAGTTTGGACCCAGCCATATGCAAATCAGTCTTGACCCTGTTCCTTGTGGGAACAGTCCAGCCCGAACTGCCAAGCCAGGTCCTCCCTGGACCGGAAACAAGCATCCTGGGACCGGTTTCAGGGCATCACCCTTCATCAGCCAGGCTAGCTTGAATTCAGTGGTATAGTGAGCACGGGACCCACGTCTGGGCATACCCTTCCCAATTACGACAACATATGTAAAAGAAACAATTGATGGACGGGATGCTGCACAATACACATTCACCCCCAGTCACAAAGATCTGGGTTAAATCCATCAGTCTTTTGTTCACCACACCACCCCAGTTTGGACCCAGCCATACGCAAATCAGTCTTGACCCTGTTCCTTGAGGGAAGAGTCCAGCCCGAACTACCAAGCCAGGTCCTCCCTGGACCGGAAACAAGCATCTTGGGACCGGTTTCAGGGCATCACACTTCATCAGCCAGACTAGCTTGAATCCAGTGGTGTAGTGAGCACGGGACCTACGTCTGGGCATACCCTTCCCACTTAGGGCGACATATTCAAAAGAAACAATTGATGGACGGAATGCTGGACAATGCAAACATTCACCCCCAGTCACAAAGATCTGGTTTAAATCCATCATTCTTTTGCTCACCACACCACCCCAGTTTGGACCCAGCCATATGCAAATCAGTCTTGACCCTGTTCCTTGTGGGAACAGTCCAGCCCAAACTGCCAAGCCAGGTCCTCCCTGGACCGGAAACAAGCATCCTAGGACCGGTTTCAGGGCATCAGCCTTCATAAGCCAGGCTAGCTTGAATTCAGTGGTATAGTGAGCAAGGGACCCACGTCTGGGCATACCCTTCCCAATTAGGACGACATATGCAAAAGAAACAATTGATGGACGGAATGCTGGACAATACACATTCACCCCTAGTCACAAAGATCTGGGTGAAATCCATCAGTATTTTGCTCACCACACCACTCCAGTTTGGACCCAGCCATAGCCCAGACTTAGGGAGGAAGATCGTGTCAACTGCCGCCCGCCGCTCAATCTCCACGCAAGAAGGCGTAGTTTTGACAGGTTCGGGTGGAGGACCCCACCTTGCTGCTGTGACAGAAGATCCTCCCAAAGGGGCAGCCTGATCGAAGCATCAATGCTCAGTTGGAGAATCTCGGGATACCAGACCTTCCATGCCCAGTCTGGAGCCACAAGAATGACTTGGGCCCAGTCATTCCTGATCTTCTTGAGTACTGTGGACAGGAGTGTTATTGGTGGAAAGGCGTACAGGAGGCCTAAGCTTCACTCAAGAGGAAAAGCATTGCCGAGTGAGTGCCACCTTAAAAACTCTAGCATGCAAAACTGCTGACATTGCTTGTTCTCAGCGGAGGCGAACAGATCTAACCAAGGGTCTCTCCACTTCTGAAAGAGACCTTGCACCACTTCCAGATCCACTAGGCACCTTGGGCTGAGTTCTTCGGTTCTGGCGTTCACAGAACCGGCCAGATCCTGAGCCTCGGTCAGTCTCTCCGAAATCCAGGATAGAGGATGAAACATTGGTATCATAGCCTGAATATCCTGGACTCAGCTCTCAGGAGGATAGGCCTGAACCTGCACTGTGTTCAGAACAGCTCCAATGAAAGAGCAACTGAGAGGGAGTCAGGTGTGACTTCGGCACGTTTATAGTGAACCCCAGCGGGTGCAGAAAGTCCGCCGTAGTATGGAGGTGGGAGATTACAGCCTGGGGCGAACCCACCTTCACCAGCCAGTCGACGAGATAGGGTAAGACTGGGACCCCTGATTTGCGCAGATGAACTGCGATCATCACCATCACCTTGGTGAATACCTGAGGGGCGCTGATAAGGCCAAAGGGGAGAACTGTGAACTGAAAGTGCTCATAGCCTACTGTGAACCGCAGGTAGCACCGATAAGCAGACAGCAATGTGAACCCTTTCTATGGCTCCCTTGGCCAGGAGAATTCGGACTTCCTCCTGAAGCAAGTTCAGGTGGTCTTCCGTTAGCCAGTTGTAAGACGGAGCCAAGAAGGGAGGGGTAGTCTCAAAGAGGAGGGAGTAGCAATTTGAGACTACCTCAAGTACCCACTTGTCTGATGTGATGTTTTGCCAGTGGCAGAGGTAATGGCTGATCCTGCCATCAACCGGCCGCCTATGATCTTGAAGGGCCAGACTAGGGAGGTTTAGAGGATGTCGCACGGCCGTCCGGGGCCAGGGGCCGGTCACTATGTCCAAATATTAAACTATACCCTGTCATAACTCAAGTCAATATACTCTAAAAACTACCCTCTCAATCTCTCTTGTGACTCCAGACTGACTAGGTTCGGGATTATGCAAACTAGGATCTCCTTCCCAGAACTTGATCAATCGCTCTATGTCGCAGGAAGCACCCAGAGATGGGATAACCACGGGACACCGGAACTAACAATCACATAGCCAAACATTCGCTCCCTGGCAAAACATAAACTAGATTTATTCCACCTACTGGACTCAACCAAACCAGACATTCTTTTATTAACTGAAACCTGGCTCTCACACGAGTCTGCCCCGATATCTTGGCCGCCCTCCCCAACAACTACTATATACTTCAGGCAAACCAACCAGCTGGGAAAATTGGTGGAGGGGTAGCTGCCATAATACCTCAGGAATTGAAATTCACCACACTAGACAGTACCTCGGTGGACAATCTAGTTATTAAATTGGACTCTGCTCTGGTACCCCTAATTTGTGTATTGCTATATAGGCCTCCTCAGAATATGTCCCTTTCCCCCCAAATATTAGGTGAGTAGATGGCCCATCTAATAATCAACCATGCAAAAATGCTGCTGATCGCCGATTTTAACTATTGTGAAGGGTGGATCCCACACTGCAGAACTGACCGATCTACTTATTGGGTTGAGCTGTACTCAACACGTAACATCCCCCACACACATCAAGAGACACACACGACCAAATTTGAACATCTAATCTTACAGTGTCCCCACTGACATTGTCCCCTTGCACATGGTCTGATCACTCTCTAATAAAGTTCATGATCTACAATACAACTACAGACAAACCCCCAGTCAAAGGAGGGCTCATGGCAAGGAATTGGAACAGCATTAACATTAATGCTTTTTGTAGCTCACTGGAGAGCAAAGTTCCTATTAATCAGCCATCCATTAACCTAAGCGAGGAAAACATCACAGCTTAGTTTACAGCAGCTAGCAACGAACATACCCCCCTCAGGACAATAAAAACAGCCAGGCGTCATGCGGTCCAGAGATGGTTTTCAGAAGAGTTAAAGACGCAAAAACTAGCTCTGCGCCAAACTGAAAGGAAATGGAGACGGAATTACTACCCTGATAAAAAAAAGACAGTTACTTCGCTCAACTTAAGGAATACAAAACATCCATTCAATCTACAAAGGCCACTTATTTCTCTTCAAAGATCCTGAGCTCCACCAATAATTTGAAAGTAATATTCACAATTGTCAATGAGCTGTCCAATCCTGATAAGAGTTACAATAAAACCCATCCTTTCCCAGGTGCTCTGCAACTCCTTGAACACCTTTTCCATTGACAAAGTCACTTTGATTAAAGCCAGAATTCCTGCCAGCCGTGCCTATGAGGCATTACCAACAGTGCTCAGAAACCCCTGCTCCCTTCATGAATTCCTGGCAATCGGTAGAGAAGTTCTTCTGGATCTTTTGACCAAAGTCAGATCTGGATTCCCTACAGATAGCTGTCCACCTTGTATTTTAATAGACATTTTTACTGTACATCCTGAGCCTGCCCTCTCTTCTGAATGAGTCATTAATACAGGGCTGTGTCCCTAGAGCCTTCAAAAAAGCCATAATAGTTCCCCTTTTTAAAAAAGCGTGTGCAGACCCCTCCTGATCGCGGTTAACTATTGCTCCATATCCTTGCTTCCCTTTCTGGCCAAGGTATTGGAATCCCACATGGCAAACTACCTCTGCTCATTCATCAAACAGTCTCATTACCTTGATCCCCACCAAGCAGGATTCTGACCTCATTCAACGGAGGCAGTAATACGGACTGTTCTGGACAAACTACGGAAGGATGCTGATAAGGGCACCCCTCAGGCTCTGGTGCTATTGGACCCATCAGCAGCATTCGACACGGTCAACCACAGTATTTTAGTGGACCGTGTCAGGGACGCAGGACTCCAGGGTTCGGCTTTCAGCTGGATTATGTCCTTCCTGGAGGACTGTTCCCAGTCTGTTCACCTCTCCCACTTTACTGCGCCTAATATGAAGTCAATGTGTGGAGTCCCACAGGGATCTTCATTATCCCCGCACCTGTTCAATCTGTATTTACTTCCTCTGATCCTGTCCTTTGGAGATGGAAATGTAAGCACATTCAATTATGCAGATGACGTGCAACGAATATTTACCAACTACAACAAATCTGATTCTGTGTCTGATTTCCAAGCCATCATGCTGCACATCCGCAACTGGATGAACAGCAATCACTTAAGGTTAAACCCAGACAAAACTGAGCTGATCCTGATAGGAGGTACTTGAAATCCTTGGAGCTCTCACTTCTTGGCAGCTGAGGTGGGCTCTACCCCAGCCCCATCCTCCTCAGCTAAGAACCTCGGGGTCACAATCTAAATCTGGTGCCTCATTTTCAAATCTTTGCATTGCACTTGCCCAGATTTTGTCTCCAATATTATTCAGAGACACATACCCACCCGCAATTTGATTTCAGCCCACATGACCCTTCTCCCAGTCCTAGGATGCTTGGTTCCAGTCCAGGGAGGACCTGGCCTGGCAGTTCGGGCTGGACTGTTCCCATTGGGCGCAGGGTCGAAACGGATTTGCATATGGCTGGGTCCAAACTGGAATGGCACGGTGAGCAAAAAAACGATGGATTTAGGCCCAAATCTCTGTACTGGGGTGAGGGAATGACATTGTTCTGCATTCTGTCCATCAATTGTTCTTTTTGCATGAACCTTCTGGTTACACCGCCCTACAAATCGAAGCAGCTAGGCAGCAGCAGATGTGTGGTGCTGGCCCCCGCTTCCGGAACGCCCTACCCCTTGATATCAGATCATGCAAGGACCTCCTGAGATTCAGGAGACTCCTTAAAACATGGCTGTTGCCTCAGGGATATGAATAAATCACCAGGACTCAGGCTACTCCTATACATAGCGCCAAGAAACAAACCGGTGTATGTGAGCTCTACAAATAATTTTAACATAACATCACAAAGAGGCTGCAAGGGGAGGAGTGGAGTTACTTGAAATCTAGCCGTCTGTCGCACTGGGTCAAATTGAGCCCCACCCGCGGCCGTGCAGTGGTTGCTGAACTTGCGTGGTTTTGTGGATGGGATATGACTGGTGTGGCTGAAAGCCCCTTCCGTGGCTACGCAAGGGGCGAGTGGTCATCGAGAGGCCCAAGGACTTAGCTTGCGTTCCAGGGCCATGTCTGCCTGGTCTCCGAAGAGACGGGTGCCATCAAAGGGAATATCCATAGGGGAAGCCTAGACATCCCCAAAAAAGCCAGAAGTTCTCAGCCAGGCATGGCGTCAAGCAACCAACATTGATGAGATAGCTCTGCCCAGTGAGTCAATGATGTGAAGCCCACAGCGAATGGTGAACTTTGCCGCATCTCTCCCGTCTCTCTTGGGAGAGAATGGCCCGGGCCTCCTCTGGGACCTGTGGCAGCACTTGCACAACCGTTTTCTACAAGGAGTGGGCGTAACAGCCATGCAGTGTTCACTGACCACAATGCAAGGCTGGCTGAAGTAAAATATCTTATTTACCCAACTATTCAGCCTCTTTAAAACCCTGTCTGGGGGTATGGAAGGGAACACACCTTTTGAGGGAGAGGCCCGGACCACCAAACTCTCAGGGTAGGGTGGCTGGTGAGGAATGTTGGGTCGCCCAGTACAGGGCTATGGTGGCAGGTGATTGTCCTATTCACAGGAGCCCCCGTACTTGGCTTGGACCAGGTTGCCAGAAGGACATCAGTCAAGGCCTCGTTGAAAGGCAGGAGGGCTGAGGAGGAGGAGACACCCCCCTGCAAGACCTCTGTCAAGATGTTTGTCTTGACTTCTACCTAAGGGAGCTGACTGTCCAGGACCTCGGCTACCCTTCTCGCCACCATAGCATATGAAGCTCTCTCCTCCGTAGCATTGGTAGGGGAAGACAGCAGGCCAGAATCTGGGAAGTTATCCAGTCCACTGGCCTCATCCAATTCCTCATACCAGTCCCTTTCGTGCTCAGGTTGGTCTTGTAAAAGGTCCAGCAACCCCTCCCAATCTTCCTCCATTCCTAGCCCATTAAAATAAGGCTGAGGAACCGACCTAGGACCCAAATGGTGCTGTCAGCGCCAGAATCTGCGTCGGAGAGCGCTGGTCTGGCTCCGGGTTGTCGGGGATAAGAATGGGGCTGGCGCCACCATGGGCACTGGTAGTATCGGGAGTCACAGCGTTGGGGCCGGCGCCAGCGAAGGTCACAGAGGCACAACTGGCGCTGGTCCGGATCCACTACTGGATCCATTCGGGGGTATTGGCGCTCGGGCTGAAGCTGCCAGTGCAGACCTCGATGGAGCCCTCTCTGAGCCTCCGGGGCCTGAAGGTGCGCCAGGAGTGTCAGGTTGCCCAAACATAGCGTCATAGAATTCTTTAAGCTGAGCGTGGGTCGCTACGGCTCCTGGAAATGCAGCGATGTGCAGAGCCGACCCAGTCCCAGGAGCTGCAGAACGAGGCCTAGAGCATCGAAACTCCTTCGTCACGTTGGCCGACGGGATGGGGAGCAGTTGAAGAACGCTTTGACTTCTTGTGTTTCTTATGCATCTTACCTGACCGACCCGACGACTTTGAGCAGGAAGGCGAGGATTTAGGACTCCCGGTGCAGTGCCCGACTTCCTCTCAACCAGGAATGAGACCACCAGGGCGAACGGCGTGGAGCCGAACACCGGCGTGCAAGCAATCTTAGGGACCATTCCCTCAAAGTCTTTGGAGCCATGGTCTGGATCCATCACCGACATGGCGTGATGGCAAGCGCCGCACAGTTTGAATCCTGAAGTTTTCTTCGACAGTGAGGAAAAACTTCCACACCAAAAATCACAGACAAAATGTCCAAAAAATCCTGTGAAAAAGTGACGGAGGCTAGCTCTCTTCACGGATCTGCGCTAGCTGGCACGGAAAGAAAAGAAGTGATGTCAGCATGCTGAGGTGGCGCATACATAGGTGGCCCGGACGTCACACGGAGCCAACTGACACTGCATACCAGGGTGCAAGGGTATTGCTCAAGCAGAAGTCTTCCAGATCCAGCCTGACGCCTGGAAAATTCTAAGGTAAGCAATCTGCGGATAGATGTCCCTATCAGATGAAGTGATTATTTGCACATCCCTAAATTTGTGGGTACCCGTACTGGCATGTGAATTAGAGGGCATTTCTAAAAATTACTTCATACTTGCACACTGTCTTACATTTGGAAGGCACAAATGCAGAGAAAGACAATTGGTAATACCACTTTTTCTACTATTCTGTGTTCCCCTAAGTCTTCTGATAAAAATGTTACATCACTTGTGTGCATAGGCCCAGTGCCCATGACAGGAAAAAGCCCGAAACGCAATGTGGAGACATCACAATTTTCCACTGAAAACGGTCCCTTTTCCTACAATGTGCCTAGCTGTGGATTTTGGGCCCTAGCTCAGACTGCACCTAGGGAAACCTAACAAACCTGTACATTTTTTAAAACTAGACACCTAGGGCAATCCAGAATGGGATGCCTTGTGTGGCTCCTGCCAGGTTCTTTTATCCAGAATCCCTTGCAAACCTCAAAATCTTTCTTAACAAAAAACACATTTTCCTCACATTTCTGTGATGGAAAGTTCTGTAATCTGAGGGGAGCCACAAACTTCCTTCCACCGAGCAGTTCCCCAAGTCATCTGATAAAAATGGTGCCTCACTTATGTGGATAGACCTAGTGCCTGTGACCGGAAACAGCCCAAAACGCAACGTGGACACATCACATTTTTCCACTGAAACTTTTTTTTTTGTAATTTGCTAGCTGTGAATTTTGGGCCCTTGCTCAGCCGGCACCTATGGAAAACTAGCAAACCTGTAATTTTTTTAAAACGAGACACCTACGGTGAATCCAAGATGGGGTGACTTTTGTGGCTTCCACCAGGTCTGTGACCCAGAATCCCTTGCAAACCTCAAACTTTGTCTAAAAGAACCATATTTTCCTCACATTTCTGTGACGGTGAGTTCTGAGGAGAGGTATCATTTTTATTGGGTGGATTGTTGGGGGATCCACGCACACCACACCACCCTGGACTCCCACGGGTGTCTAGTTTTCAGTAATGTCTGGATTTGGCGGGTTTCCATAGATAGCTGCCGAGCCTGGGACCAAAAACGCAGGTGCACCTTTGCAAAACCACATCGCCTTGTGCTAGATCATTTTTATGTCTCCACAATAGGTGAGGTAGCATTTTTGCCAGGAGAGCTGGGGAAACACTAGGTGGTAGGACATTTCTACTGGCCCTGTGATCCCACAACTTTTCCACACAGAAATGTGAGGAAACAATATGTTTTTGCCAATTAATACAATTTACAAGGGCTTCTGGCTAAGTAAACTTTGTGGGATCCACACAAAGCACACCACATATTCTTCCCTTAGTGCCCAGTTTCCAAAAAGATGTGAGGGCAGAGGGTGTTCACTACAGAGTATGCATTGACAGTAAAACACAAAAAAACAACACCAAAATGTTCTTGCACACCGATCTACTAGTCAATCACAAGCATACTAGTTGGATTTGAGACAAAGTAAATGATTCATAAAAAAAACTTTATTCACCATTGATTTTACCAAAAGAAAATCCACAAAAAATCATTGTTAATTTCAACATAAGATCAAAGAACCACTGACTTACAGCATGTGACCTGTAAAGCCATGTCAAGGTACCAACCGCTTAACAGTCTATCCATGCGGCATTCATAAGTCAGACACAGAAAACCATTCACACTGCCAGCTATGGGGCCCAACACAGTACAACACTAATATTTACAAACAGCGTCATTCAAGGGCCCATCACTCTCACACGCCAACAAGACTAACACATCAATTGCACCATCAGCACCCACACATCAGACAACCGTTAAACACACCTCAAGCAAGTTAATACATATGCTGGCTACCAGCCACCAATACACCGCAATCCAAGCACCAGGCCACACACATGGCCAGGCAAGCGTTTGTCTATGCACACTGACAACCAAACACCAGAAAAACACCCACTGCCAGCCAAATACCAGTCCACACACACACACCACCAGGCAAGCGCTAATCCACACACACTGCAAGCCAAGCACCAGTCCACACGCACCGGCAGCCAAGCGCCAGTCTACACACACACCACCAGTCCACACGTACTACTAGCCAAGGACCAGTCACGCGCACTGCCAGCCAAGAGCTAGTCCACACACACTGCCAGCCAAGCGTCAGTCAACACACACCGCCAGTACACGCCCACAGAAGCCAAGCGCCAGTCTGCACGCACCGCCATTCAAACGCCAGTCCACATGCACCACCAGCCAAGCGCTAGTCCACACACATCGCAAGCCAAGCACCAGTCTACACACACCTCCAAATGCCAGTCCACACGCAACGACAGCCAAGCGCTAATCTACAAGCAATGCCAGCCAAATGCCAGCCCACTCAAATTGCCAGTCAAGCACCGGTCTACATACACCTCTAGCCAAACGCCAGTCCACATGCACCACATGCACCCCCAGCCAAGTGCCAATCAACAAACACCCCCAGACAAATGACAGTTCACATGCACCACCAGGCAAGCGCTAGTTCCCACACACCACTAGCCAAGCCCCAGTCTACACACTCCACCAGCCAAATGCCAGTACACGAAGACTGTCAACCGAACCCAGTTCACTGACACACTAACTTTCGTTGGTGTCTAGTTATTTCATGTCCCCCTTGGGAGCAGATAGGCCTAAAAATATGGCCAATCTGTCCGTGGGGGGGGGGGGGGGGGGGGGGGCAGAAAATGGCCAAAATATTGCCCCAAGAGGCTACTTCCCCACATATAAATATAAAACTCCTTGGTGTCTAGTGGCTTTCTGCTTCCTTGGGGGGCAGAGGGGCCTAAAAACTGGACAATCTGACCCCAGGGGAAGCAGAAAACAGCCAAAACATTGCCCAAATAAAAGGGGAGCCACACTTGCCAAAGGGGCCTCTCCCCAAGTTGCAAAAACAATTATCCCTAGTGTCTAGTCGGTTTCCGCTCCAAAAGGGGGCAGATGGGTCTAACAATATGGCCGATCTTCCCCCACAGGGGAACAAACAGCATAAGTATTTACCAGAATAAAAGAGGAGCGACCCTTGCCTAAAGTGCACCTTCCCAAATTGCAAAAACAATTATCCTGGTGTCTAATCGGTTTCTGCCGGCCTAACAATATGCCCGAACTGACCCCAAGGAAGGCAGAAACGGCCACAATATTTCCCCCCCAAAAATGGGGAGTGACCCTTGCCTAAGGGGCCTCTCCCCGATATGCCCAAAAAATGATACCTCCCCGGTGTCTAGTGGCTTTCTGCCCTAAAATAATGGCCGATCTACCCCCGTTGGGGCAGAAAACGGGCAAATGCTCAACTTACTGGGAGCGACAGTAGGAAAGTATTATCTGGTTCTTATGGTTACCCCAACTTTTTGCTGATGTCACACTGTTTTTGACCTAGTCTGACTGGGATCCTGCTATCCAGGACCCCAGTATTTCTGCTTCCTCCTGTAAAGTCATATGAATGTACTTTAGGTACACTCTAGATTGGATTCTGGGGTACCCTTATCAGTCCCTAGTATAAGGTACTACATGTACCCAGGGCATAGGTACCCCAGAGGCTTCCCATGGGCTGAAGCATGTATTATGCCACCCCTGAGAGGCCATCCAAATTGACACAACTAGCCTGCTACAGCAGACTGTGTAAGCCGGTGCTTGCACCACTTAATTAAGATATAGGTTCACTATATCTATTTAAATCACTACACTTAAATATCTATCAGTCACCCCATGGCAGGCCTTAACAATACTGAAGGCAGGGTGCTGGGTTTTACCTGAGAGGGTGCCCCTGCATGAGCAGAGCCCCTCTGCAGCCTTCAGAGATCATTCTCCGGGGTTGTCTGTGATGCAGCCAGACGTATATGTTTAAGTGTTTTATAACCTCGCGGTAAATGCTAACTTTAAAACGGCTGCTCAGAAACATGTTGTGTTTGGTGTCAAACACCTTGGAATCCAACCTCCCCGTCAGTAACTGGCATGGGAGGTATGATTCCACACTTCCAAAGGGACATATGTGGGTCACCGGTATCCCCGGTACCAGCTTTATCGACCTGGGCAGCATAAAATGGATACTGCCAGCCACAGACACGGTTCTGCTCTCCTGCTGCTGAGCTAAGCTCGCGCAGAGGAAGGCATGGCAATAGGAATCCTGTCACAGGGAGGTGTAACCACCTCCCAGACAGGATTTAGTGTACTGAGTGCCAGAAAGTCTGCACTGGGGCACATTTGGTGTCCCTGTGCATAGTCCAGCCCAAACCAGTTCTGGGAGACATTTGCTCCTGCTCTGGCGCGAAACTGGACAAAAGACATGGGTGTAGCCACCCCTCTGTCCTGCCCCTCCCCTAGGAGGGTCCACAGAATCTTTCCAAACCCTTCACATGGGTATACAGTGGGTTACCTGGTTACAGGACTTTAGATTTTACCTGGACAAGATTCTGCAAAGAAGAAACCAAGTACTTTGACTGCCTGCACGACGCTGGACAAGTGAAGAATCTCTCTTGGAGTAAAGGAGTTACTCCCCTGCAAAAGCAGGCACCTAAACGCATCTGACTGGTTTGCTTCTCCCGAGCTCCTGAGGACTCAGAAGATTACAGCAACACAGGAGGAGGGTTCCCGAAGGTCCCTGAGGTCGATCTGCCCTCTCAGCGATTCTGAGACCAGTATCCCTCGTGGGGACCGTGCAACCCGAACCCCTGTGCACCACGCACATTTGAAGTTGCATATGCTTAGCGATTCATGAGCCTGTGCTTTGTACTCTGTGTAGTCCTGACCCCGAGCAGTATTTGCACTGAAGATTTCCAGCCTCCACTCCACGAGTGCCCTGTGGGCTGGTGCTTTGCAGACTTGCATGAGATCTCCTCGCGATCCCTGGTTCGGTGGCCTGTGGATCCTGGCGAGGGTTACCTTGCTAATTCTTGGGCTTAACAGGTTGCTCCAGACGTGGCCTGACTCTCCATTGCTTGGAGAGTCCCCTGGACCATGCTGGTCCTCACCGTAATCTGTTTCCTCTGACCACGTTGGTTGCATTTGCCAAGGCTTGTTGGTGCTCCAGCCGGACATCAACCCCCTCAGCTCTCGACATCCTTTGTGGGACAGCTCACCTCCGGACTCTGGTCGTCCTCGACGTCTCCTGGTCCCCGTGGCTGCAGAGTCAATCAATCCTTCACTCCTGAAGCACTCTACATCGGTGGGCATATGACTATCGAGCCCCTGGTCACCTGAAGTTATCCAGACTCTTTCCCCTCTGCTTTCAGGTTCTTCTCACCTCGAATCCAGGCTTGGATTCCACCGGACACTCTTCGCCCTCCTGGCAGCAGGACTTCTTTGCAGCTCTCCATTGAAAACGACAAAGGTTTCTGACACAACTTGACCCCTATGCACCCGGCTCCTCTGGGATGGGTAACACGGGTACTTCGATACTCACTGGTGGGTTGGCCTTAGAACCTCCTAAGTTCCAAAGGTTTTGCTCGAAGTCCTCTTAGAAGTGTCCTTAACTTGTAAATTTCCAACCGCGACTTTCCCATACAGTTGTACGGAGCACGCGTCTGTGTTTCCTCACTGCACCCGTCCTCCGTGGGCTCCCTGTGTCACTCCTCTGGGTGGTTCCTTGGGGTCCCAGGGATTCTACGTGCTCTAGGCACTGTGTCTATTGAAGTGGTTGTTGTTATACCATTTATTTAGTATATGGTTCTGTCTCCACCTGGAGCGTGCTGTGTATTTCGCTGTTTACGAATGTTCTATTGATTTAGTATTGTGTGCTTTATGCCCTAGTCTCGTGTAGAGACTAGTAGAGAGTGTTATATTAATAAATACATATTTTTATATAAACACTGTGTGGTTCTCCTTTCATTTAATCATTTAGGAGGTGATATTCCGGTAAAAAAAAAGCTGCTTTACATTCCTTCAAGATTAAGCCTGATGGCTGCTCTCCATAGCTACTACTAGGATAGCTTTCAATAAGGTTATCTTTGACCTCATACATCATAAGGGCCGTGTGGCCTTGTACAAGGTGCCCACTTTAACTAGTGGACAGCATATACCAACCCACCTTCTGACAGCGACCCAAGTCCAAGGGGCAAGCTCCCTTGCACAAAGAAATGCTACCAAAACATCCCTGGTGGCTAGTGGGTGCATTCTTGCGGCGCCATTGTGGTCCCACCAGCGATCGCGTAGCAGGAATGCACTGCAAAGAGACACCAGGGGGAAAGGAAAAACTCTTTCCTTCCCACTGGTGCCTCTCTGCCCTCCCCAATTCCTTCCCAGATGAGAAACTTACTTGTTTTTCTTCAAAGCCCGGGAGGCTAATAGCTTCCAGGGCGTCCCGGCTGTTTTGATGACGGCGTGAGCTGCTTCCACTGCTGTCCATGGTAGGGTGCGGATTAAAAGGGACGCCCACGGGGTAGCGCCGGTGCTTCCCCTGTGGGTGGATGAGAGAACGGAACGGATCCTTCTTCAGCACAAACTCACCATGGCTGAGGACGGAACTGCTCTGTTCTCAGTACGGAAAGGGTTCAAATTTAAATAAATCTGTCAGGAGCAAGGACTCTCTCACACCTTCGATAAACAGATCTAAGCATAATGTGGCAGTACCTCAATCATCCTCTAACACCGGCCATCCTCTCTAAAACTTGCTCCATGAAAAACTGAAGCTTAATTAGGATTTTCTTCCGTTCCGGAAAATACTAAATCGCCTACATTTACTTTTATAAGTAAATAAGTGCCTGTGCTATATCCATCTTGCTTCATCCCACAACTGCTCCCTTTCTCCTACTTACTTCCCCTTACCTTTCTCGCTTCTTGCTTATCTCTCCTAACCCTCAAACCTACTTTTCCAGTGTCATGCCCCTTTGACCCATTAATCCATTACACTACTAAATGCACAAGTTACTTACCTTCGGTAACGATATATCTGTAAGAAACATTAGTTAGTTATAGATTCCTTACCTTAGAATTAACCCCAGACGTCAGACTGGATCTGGAAAGTTTTTTCGTCAGCAGTACCTCTGCGCGTCGGAAGGTGGCGTCGGTCGGCTCCGCATTCGTCGTCGGCATCGTGGGCGCCGGGATGACGTTGAGGTAGCTAATTAGATGCCGCCCTCGCGCGCTGTCAGTTCTGTACATGACTTTCAGCGCCAGAAACGAAGAGCCATGCAAGACACTGATCATTGGTGCACAAAACTAGGGCCCTGAAAGGATGTCCTTAACCCTAGAAATCAGATCGCAGAATGGGGAGGATGGGAGGGGCGGTAAGGAATCTATAACTAACTAATGTTTCTTACAGATATATCATTACCGAAGGTAAGTAACTTGTGCATCTGAAAGAAACACGTTAGTTATAGATTCCTTACCTTAGAATAGATACCCCAGCAATAGCAACCCCGGTTGTGGGTCTGCGAATCAAGATAACACCAGAAAGACCTGGAGAACAGAAAGGCCAAAGAAGACGTCTCTCCGGTATTGGCTGTCTAGGCAAAAGTGTTTGGTGAACGTGTGCAGCGATGCCCACGTGGCCGCCTGACAGCTGTCATTCAGAGGCACTCCTCTTCCAAAGGCAGTAGTGGCTGCCATTGCCCTGCCCTGATGGAGTGAGCGCATAGCCCCACTGGAGGCTCCTTTTTAGCTAGAGAGTAACAAGCCTTAATACACAACACGACCCATCTAGAAATGGTGCGCTTGTGTACGGCCCGACCCTTCTTTGCACCCATGTAGCCAACAAAAAGTTGATCATCCACCCGGAACTGCTTTGTGCGATCCAGATAGAGGGAAAGCGCACGTTTTGGGTCCAGACGGTGGAGCCTCTCTTCTTTCTTTGAAGGATGCGGAAAGAAGGTGGGCAAAATAATGGTTTGCCCGATGTGGAAGGCAGTGACCACCTTAGGAAGAAAGGATGGACGGGTCCGGAGAACCATCTTGTCTGGGTGAACAGACAGGAAAGGAGGCTTGAGGAAAGAGCCTGGAGCTCACTCACCCTTCTAGCAGAAGTGATGGCTACCAGGAAAGCAGTCTTAAGAGTCAAGAGACGTAAAGGACAGTTATGAAGCGGCTCAAAGTGAGCGCACATTTAGTAAGTTAGTACAAGATTCAAGTCCTACTGAGGCATAACGAAAGGAATTGGAGGAAAGAGATGTATTAAGCCTTTCAAGAAACGGTTAACTACCGGGGACTTGAAAAGAAAAGGCTGATCTGACAGCCGAAGGAAGGAAGAGATGGCTGAATGGTAGCCCTTGATAGTGCCCAGAGCAGAGCCCTGCTGGGCCAAAGAGAGAAGGAACAAGAAGACTTCAAAGAGAGGGGCAGAAAGGGGGTCCACAACCTTTGCTGTGCACCATGGCACAAATTTGTTCCACCAGCAGGCGCATACCGTCTTTGTGGAGGGACGCCTGGCTGCCAAGATTACATCACAGATTTCGGGAGGCAGGTCGAAAGACGTCAACTGCTGCCGCTCAATCTCCACGCAAGGAGGTGGAAACTGGACATGTTCGGGTGGAGGACCGTCCCCTGCTGCTGTGACAGAAGATACTCCAGAAGAGGCATCGGAGGATCGAATGCCATGTTGAGCAGCTCGGGATACCAGACTCATCGTGCCCATTTCGGAGCCACAAAAATGACTTGGGCCCGGTCGCGCCTGATCTTCTTCAGCACTCTGGGCAGAAGTGGTGTAGGCGGAAAGGTGTACAACAGGCCGCAACTCCACTTGTGACGAAAAGCGTCACCAAGCGAGTGCCGCCTTAGAACTTGCAACGCGCAGAATTGCGGACATAGCGCATTCTCTTTGGTGGCGAATAGACCTAACCAAGGCTGTAGAAAGAGACCTTGCACCACCTCCGAGTGAAGACACCATTCGTGATCCATCATGCACCTGCGGCTGAGTTTGTCTGCCCTGGCATAGAGAGAACCTGGCAGGTGTTGAACCACCAAGGAAATGCCTTGATGTTCCAGCCATGTCCAGAGGCGAAGGGCCTCCTGACATAGGGTCCACGACCCCACTCCACCCTGTTTGTTGCAATACCATATGGTGGTGATGTTGTCCGTGAACACCTGCACTACTCCCCCCCCGGACAGAGGAAAGGAATGCCTTCAGTGCAAGACGAATCGCCTGGAGCTCCAGAAGGTTGATGTGAAGCTCGGACACCGCCAGAGACCAGAGGCCTCTGATCTCTGCCTCTCCCATGTGGCCACCCCACCCCAGAAGGGAGGCATCCGTCACCACAGTGTGGTTGGGCTGGGGAAGGGAGAGGAATCTGCCACTGACCCAATCTTGGTTCATGAGCCACCACTGCAGTTGTTGAGAAGTGCCCTCCGAGATCTGAACGTAGACGTACAGATTCCCCCGATGCTGCGCCCACTGGAACTTCAGGTCCCACTGTAGAGCCCGCATATGCCATCTGGCATGATTGATCAGCAGGATACAGGAGGCCATGAGGCCCAGCAGCCTCAGGGTCATTCTGACCGAAACCCGGGACAAGGGCTGAAAGATCGGAATCATAGCCTGAATGTCCCGGACTCGCTGTTCGGGAGGATAGACCCGAAACTGCGCCGTGCCCAGAAACGCCTCGATAAAGAGGAGCTTCTGAGAGGGAATCAGGTGCAACTTCGGCACATTGATGGAGAACCCCAGCAGATGCAGGAGTTTGGCCGTAGTCTGGAGGTGGGAGACGACTGCCTGGGGCGAGCCCGCCTTCAACAGCCAGTCGTCGAGATAGGGGAAGACTGAAACCCCTGATCTGCGCATATGAGCTGCGACCACCGCCATCACTTTTGTGAACACCCGAGGGGCACTGGTAAGGCCAAAGGGGAGCACGGTAAACTGAAAATGCTCACGGCCTACCGTGAACCGTAGGTAACGCCGGTGAGCCGGCAGGACGGGGATGTGAAAATAAGCATCCTGCAAGTCCAACGCTACCATTCAGTCTTGTGGGTCGAGGGCAGACAAGACCTGAGCAAGCGTCAACATTTTGAACTTCTCCTTCAGGAGGAAGCGATTGACGTCCCTGAGATCCAAGATAGGATGCAGGCCCATGTCCTTCTTGGGAACCAGAAAGTAGTGGGAGTAGCAACCACAACCTACTTCTGGGACAGGAACTCACTCGATGGCTCCCTTGGCCAAGTGAGCCATAACTTCCTGCTGGAGAAGTGCCAGATGATCCTCTGACATGCAGTGGTAACGAGATGGCATTGCTGGAGGGATAGTCTCGAAGGGGAGGGAGTAGCCCCTTCGGACTATCTGCAAAACCCACCTGTCCGCAGTGATGGCATTTGATGGGCCTGAAAGGTCGGACTAGGAGGGTTTGGAGGCTGATGCAGAGAGGGGGGTTAGTGGACCGGGCCGTCTCCTGGCCCCCGGAACCATGAAGCTGGTTCCCACTGTAGGAAGGTGGAATCTGACTGCATGGTTGCCCCCACTTTTTCCTGGTGTTTTGCTGGTTTTTGACTTCATTGGACTGGGATCCTGCTATTCAGGGCCCCAGTCTATCTGCTTTCTCCTTAAAATGGATTCCTTGTACATTAGGTACACTCCAGATTGGATTCTGGGGTACCCTTGTGAGTCCCTAGTATATGGTATACTATGTACCCAGGGCATAGGTACCCCAGAGGCCTACCAGGGGCTGAAGCATGTATTATGCCACCCCTGGGAAGCCTTCCAAAATGACACCACAGGTCTGCTACTGCAGCCTGGGTAAGGTGGTGCATGCATCCCTTACTGAGATATAGGTTCACTATATCTCCCCTATTACTGCACATAGAAACCTATCAGTCAACCCTATGGCAGGCCTTATCAATCCTGAAGGCAGGCTGCTTGGTTATATGTGAGATGGTGCCCAGGCATGAGCTGAGCACCCCTGCAGCCTTCGGAATCTATCCTCCGGGGTTGTCAGTGGTGCAGCCTGACCATATACTCTTAAGTGCATTATAACCTCGCGGTAAATGCTAACTTCGGACTGGCTGCACGGAAACATGTCGTGTTTGGTGTCAAACACCTTGGAATCATACCCTCACACCAGTAACTGGTGTGGGAGTATGACCCCACCCTTCTAGAGGGAGAGACATGACAGCACCGGTATACCCGGTACCAGCCTAAAAGAGCCCTGGCATCACAAAATGGATGATGCAGCCACAGACACAAGTCTGGCCTCCTGCTGCTGACCGAAACTCTGGCAGGGGAGGCCTGGGCAATAGGTTTCCTGTCACAGGGAGGTGTAACCACCTCCCAGACAGGCTGATGTGTATTGGGGCTGGGTGGGAGTACTCTCCGAGTGCTTTGAAGTCCTGCACTGGGGGCACATTTGGTGTCCCTGTGCATAGTCCCGTTCAAACCGGTTCTGGGGCTTCCACCCCCTGCTCTGGCGCGAAACTGGACAAAGGAAATGGGTGTAGCCAGCCCTCTTTCCAAATCCTCCCACAGGTGGATCCCTAGAGCTTGTCCAACCCCTTCCTTAGGTATAAGTAAGGAACCCCTGGCAACAGGACTTTAGATATTCCTGGACTGAGCTCTGAAACCGAATCCTGGACCTTCGACTTTCTACTCAAGACTAGAAGACTGAAGAATCTCCCTTCGAGTCAAGGAGTGACTCCTCTGGCAGGCACCAACAACGCATCTGTCCGGTCTGCATCCCCGAAGCTCCCGCTGGACGCCGAAGACTTTGCAACACCAGAGGTGGATTTCCAGACTTCCCTGAGGCTGCCCTGAGTCCCCAGCAGAGCTGAGGCACGTCGCTTTCGTGGGTAACATGGAACCGGAACCCCTGGACACTGTGCACATCTGGAAGTGCATTACCTTCCTGATGACTCTCGCAGCTGTGCTTTGGGTTACTTGTAGCCCGGACCCCGAGCAGAGACTCCACCGAAGATTGCTGGCCTACCCACTCAGAGTGACCGGTGGGCCGCCATTTTGTGATTTTGCTCGAGGTACCTTCGCGATCCATTGTCCGTCGACTTGTGGGTCCCTGAGAAGGCAACTCTGATTTTCTTTGGGCTTTCCTAGTTGCTCCAGACGTGCCCTCGCTGTGTGAGTCCCTCGGACCTTGCTGGTCCACACCGAAGCCATTGTTCTCTTTCTGCGTGGGTTGCTGTTGCCAAGACTTGGTGTGTCCAATCCGGACCGCGACACTGCAGCACTCTATATCCTTCATGGGACAGCTCGAATCCAGCTCCTGGTCATCCTCGACGCCTCCGGGTCCTCGTGGCTGAAGAGTCAAGCTTCCCGTCAACTCACCTGAAGAACCCGAAATCGGTGGGCCTTCGACTATCGTGCCCATGGTCACAGGCAAGTGACCCAGACTCTGTCCCCTCTGCTTTAAGATTCTGCTCATCTTCGATCCAGGCTTGGATCTCTTCGGACACTTCGCATCTTCCCGGCAGCAGCACTTCTTCGCCAGCTTCCACTGAAAATGACGACGCGACCCGACACCATTTGACACCTATGCACCTGGCTCCCCTGGGTTAGGTAACTCGAGTACTCCGGTGCTCCCATGGGTGTTGGCCCTAGACACCTCTAAGTCCAAAAGGGTTTGTTCCTAGTTGTCCCTTAAGTGTCCGTAAACTTTAAAATTCCAACCGCGACTTTCCCCATAGAAGCTAACGGCGCTCGTGGCTGTGTTCTCGCACTGCACGCATCCCCCGTGGGTCCCCTGTGTCACTACCTTGGGTGGTTCCGAAGGGGCACAGCGATTCTACAGGCTCTAGGCCTTGTGTCTAGTCAAGTCGTGGTTCTTATACCACTATTTTCGTATATGGTTTGGTACGCCCCCAGGGCTAACTGTATATTATGCTATTTACTGTGTATATTTGCCTTGTAACTTGTGTACTTCGACTTCTAGCCTCATAAAGAGACAAGGGTGGTGTGATTTAGAATAAATACATATATTTTATATATACCTGGTGTGGTTCTCTTTTCATTTGGTCATTCAACAGATTATAGACAGGGAAAACAAGCTGCTTTACATTCCTTCAAGTATTAGCCTGAAGGCTGCTCTCCATAGCTACCACTAGGATAGCTTTTAATAAAGGTTGTCTTTAACCTATCATCAATAAGGGGTTGTTTGGACTGGTACAGGGTGCCCACTAAAACTAGTGGACAGCATATACCAGGCCAACTTCTCACACCCACGTCCCCGGCCGTGCGAAGGCTGGGTAGCTTGCTGCGGCTTGTGGCCCTGGGTGGGACGTAGCGGGGCACCTCTTCCGTAGCCACGAAAGGAGCGAAAAGCAGACTATGCCGGACGGGAGGAGAGGCCCAAGGACTTGCCCGTAGCCTGTGAGTCCTTGAAGCACTCTAGGGCGTTGTCTGCTTTATCGCCAAAGAGGCGACGGCCATCAAAGGGCATGTCCATCAAGGTGTTCTGGACATCCCCTGAAAAGCCAGTGGACCTCATCCAGACGTAGCGACGAAGCGCTACCGAAGTTGAAATGGCCCTGCCCAGAGAGTCGGAGGTGTCCAGCCCACAACGGATCGCTGCATCTCTCCCGGCGGCGATAGCCTGGGAGAGCACTGTCCGGGCCTCCTCCGGACAGTGAGGCAGCACTTGCGCCACCGTATCCCACATGGAGTGCGAATAACGGCCCAAGAGGCATGCAGTGTTTATAGACCACAGCAGATATTCAGGACCCCCAGACCGCCCTCTGGCACCGCAAGAAAATTTCTTGATCTAGACATTCTTGCCCTTTTACACTCTCAGATGAAGTCCCAGATTAGGGCCTGTAGCTTTTCTAGTATTTGTGCTGGGGGTTGGAGCGTTAGAGTTTACATCACGTAAGGCAATTTAGGGAGTAACGTCATTTTGATTTCTGCAAGTCGCCCCTGCCATGAGAGATTCTGTGGCTTCCATTTAGTGACCGTGTCATGGTGAGTACGTTTCCATACTTGTATTCCACAGAAGACTTAAGTGTGGGAAATATTTGTAAGCCCAGATACAGGATCCCATTGTCTGCCCACTGAAATGGGAACTGTTCGTGGAAGCGTGCTCGCTCAGGCTCCAGTAGTGTCAGGTCCAGGACCAGGGAAATCTGTGGGTTGATTTTGAAGCCCGACATTCGCCCGAACTCTGAAAGTTCTGCCATGATGGCTATCAAAGCGTCAGATGGGTTTGTGAGGGTCAGAAGGACATCATCGGCGTATAACATGATCTTATGTTCCCTACCTTCCATCTGGATCCCGGTCACCCCCCCTTGTCCCTTATGCGTTCGACCAGGGGCTCCATGTAGAGCGCAAAGAGGAGAGGGGACAGGGGGCAACCGTGCTGGTTCCTCATCCTATTGGGAAAGTGGGGGATCGTACGCCATTCACACTAATGTTAGCCTGGGGAGCTGCATAGCAAGCTTGCACCCATCTGCAAAATTGGGGCCAAGGCCCACCAGCTCAAGTACCCGGTACAGGTTCAGCCAGTGCACTCGGTCAAACGCTTTCTCAGCGTCTATCGTGAGCACCAGGGTCGGGGTCTGGGAGCGCTGCGTTTTGTCCAGTAGATGACACAGCCTTTTAAGGTTTTCACTATACCCATACTCCGGGATGAACCCAGCATGGTCTGGGTCAACTAATCCTTGCACGTATGGTGCCAATCTAAGCGCAAACACACTAGTAAAAAAATTTGCGTCCACATACAGCAAGGAGATTGGACGGTAGGATGCGCAGTTTTTGAAATCCTTGCCTGGTTTGGGAATTACTGTGATAGTGGTGTTGCGCATTGATTCTGGAAGCATTCCCTGTGTGTCAATGGAGTTGAATAGGCATGTGAGTATCAGGCCAGATGGGCTGCAAATGTTTCATAAAATTCCCCACCGTAGCCGTCAGGGCCGTCAGTGCCTTATGTGGTTGTAACCTATGTATGGCGGCGAGGACCTCCTGCACCGTAATGTCCTTCTTTAAGGTAGTGTACACAGGTACCTCCACTGCAGGTGGGTAGATCCGAGACAAGTTTGCCTCAACATTCCTGTCTTATAAAGGCTCGGCAGTGTAGAGGGCCCTATAAAATGTTCCATAGGAGTTTGCAATACCATTGTCTGAGTCGAAAGTAGAACCATCGTCTCCACAAATTTCAGGCATCCGCCGATCTAATACCTGCGCCCGAAGGCGATGTGCTAGCATGCGCCCCCGCCTTGTTGCCCCCTGCATAGTATTTCTGACGCTATCGTAGTAAAGCATACACCGCCCTTCCATTATCTATGGCCCGTAGCCGTTTACGAGTGGCCGCCAGTTGTTGACGCGCCATCACGGTTCCAGATCAGGTGTGCGCTGTCTCTAACTCTTTAATCGGGGAACAACCTTTACAACGCAACTTTTACAACGCACTACCTTTACAACGCATTTTTTACAACGCATAATCCATTACAACGCATGACATTACAACGCATGACACTACAACGCATTTTTAAAAACTACCTTTACAACGCATTCCATTACAACGCATACTACCATTACAACGCATACCATTACAACGCATAATATTACACTACACTATCCAACACTTACCCTACTGTTGCACCCCCTGGAGTTAGAATAGTAATTTTTACCCCTATACTATCCAACACTTACCCTACTGTTGCACCCCCTGGAGTTAGAATAGTAATTTTTACCCCTATTCTATCCAACACTTACCCTACTGTTGCACCCCCTGGAGTTAGAATAGTAATTTTTACCCCTATACTATCCAACACTTACCCTACTGTTGCACCCCCTGGAGTTAGAATAGTAATTTTTACCCCTATACTATCCAACACTTACCCTACTGTTGCACCCCCTGGAGTTAGAATAGTAATTTTTACCCCTATACTATCCAACACTTACCCTACTGTTGCACCCCCTGGAGTTAGAATAGTAATTTTTACCCCTATACTATCCAACACTTACCCTACTGTTGCACCCCCTGGAGTTAGAATAGTAATTTTTACCCCTATACTATCCAACACTTACCCTACTGTTGCACCCCCTGGAGTTAGAATAGTAATTTTTACCCCTATACTATCCAACACTTACCCTACTGTTGCACCCCCTGGAGTTAGAATAGTAATTTTTACCCCTATACTATCCAACACTTACCCTACTGTTGCACCCCCTGGAGTTAGAATAGTAATTTTTACCCCTATACTATCCAACACTTACCCTACTGTTGCACCCCCAGGAGTTAGAATAGTAATTTTTACCCCTATACTATCCAACACTTACCCTACTGTTGCACCCCCTGGAGTTAGAAAAGTAACTTTTACCCCTATACTATCTAATACTTACCTTAAATGCAATTTAATATTATGCGTTGTCATGGTATGCGTTGTAAAGGTATTATGCGTTGTAATGGAAATGCGTTGTAAAGGTAGTTTTTAAAAATGCGTTGTAGTGTCATGCGTTGTAATGTCATGCGTTGTAATGGATTATGCGTTGTAAAAAATGCGTTGTAAGTGCATGCGTTGTAAAAGTGTGCGTTGTAACGTCATACATCCCTTTAATCTGGCCTTCTAGCACGCATCACTTATCTCGCAGCTCCCTAGTGTATTCCATGGCAATGCCAATAAATTGGCCCAGTAGAACCACTTTTAGCGTCTCCCATAATGTAGTTATAGCTGTTTTGGCAGTATCATTGTGCTCTAGAAAGGTGGTTAATGCTGCTAGGGTGGCCGTACGCACCTTATATGTGAGGAGGTTTGTGTTGAGGCGCCAGCAGTGGGAGGTTGGTGGTTGCAATGTGGGGTGGAAACTCAGGCAAATGGGGGAATGATCAGAAAGGGCGGCAGCGCCAATTTCTGCGGTTGTTGTGGCCCTCATTATCCCTGGTGTGGTAAGGAAATAGTCGATCCGACTATATGTTTGGTGTGGCGTTCAAAAGAATATATAGTCTACTTCTGTGTGGTGCATGTGTCGCCAAATGTCAGTTATTCCTGCTACGGTCAGCCAGCTTTTGGTGCCTAGAGTGAGACCTCTGTCCTGGCCCGTCTGGGGGTGTGATCTGTCCGGCTGCCCATCGATTGTGCCATAAAAGTCACCCCCCACCACCATCTCCCTGTCCGGGGTAGAGATCAGACGTCCCAGGACGTCTTTGATGAACAGCTCCTGTTTGTCGTTAGGGGCATAGATAGTGGCCACCGTGTACCTGCTGCCCTAAATCTGTATATGCAGTGCTAGCAAGCGACCCAGGATGTCCACGAAGACACCCTCCACCCAGCCTGCAAAGTGTGTGGGAAGCAAGATGGTAACCCCTGCCTTTTTGGCAGGTCCGGAGGAGAAAGACGCCAATCCTGTTGGACCAGGTGAGTTTCTTGCAACATGCAGATGTCACATTTGGTGTCTGAGATATCACAATACTGCTAAACGCTTTTTGAGGAGTTAAGGCCTCTAACATTAAGGCGAAGTATGGACACAATGACACCATGCCATCACATCCCGCTTCTAGCCCACCCAACTGACCCGCCACTCTGCAACCTCCCCCGCCCCCCCTCAGAAGAGGGACCAATGTCAACATCGTTTAGAGGGAAGGAAAAGGAAAGAATAAAAGTAGAATGCAAAGAATAATACAACATGAGCGATAAATCTATCAACATCTCCCACCCGGGAGTCAACACAATCACAAGTTTGAGGTCCATGCTGCCGCTGGGTGTGCAAATTGAAATTGAGGAGGTCATCTAGGGGTGCTTCCCCGATATGACCCTGTTATTGGGACGTTTGGCATTGGCTTTGGCTTAGGACCGACAGTTCACGTTTGGAAGGACAACAGTAAGAGCATATGGATAATGAGGACTAGATAACATGGACCGTCAGTGGTCACCGGAGGAAGATCCGGGTGCGCCTTCATGCTGTAGGTGTTGGAGAAGTCGTGCGCATTCCTCTCGGCTGTCAGCTTCTGTCGGTTTATTCAACTTTTTTGGCCCCCGTCTAGAAGAGCACCTTATTCGTCGTCCCTCATCCGAGGCCTCGCGGGTGGGTGACCTCGGGGGGTAAGCTTGTTGCAGGTCTGGCATCTCAGGTATTGCACATGCACAGTTAGCAGCTTCAAGGCCATACAGTGCTGAAACGCGGTCAGGGATAGAGCTTGATAAAGCCAAATCTTGAAGTCTTCGAATTCAATGGTTCTTAGGTCCCTGGTAGCGGACATTATTGCTTCCTTCAGTTTGTAATGATGCAGGCAGGTAAGTATGTCCTGAGGTTGGCCCGGGGCAGTCGCTGGCCTCCCGGCCCAATGTGTATGGTCCAAAATTATTTCCTGGTCTTGTAATAAGGGTGCCACATGCTTGAATAGCCGAATCACAAAAATAAAATCTGAGGCAATGTCACGTTAATGCCCTGCAAAATCCACTCGAAGAGTGCCAAACAGGTGCCCCATAAATGCCTGCGTGAGTGGGGGCTCCTCCCCACTCCCAGCCTTACCACTTGCCTTGTCTGAGTGACCCTCTTGGTCCTCGGCCTCCCGCACTACGTCTGTCTTTTTCGTATTCGAGTGGGTAAACATGTCTTTCACTGAAGGGTCTTTTTTCGCTTGGCGGAGAGTGGACATTCCTAAATGGGTGTGGCTCCCCCACTTTACATCAACTGTCCCACTCTCCCGAAGGATCGTCTCCCGTGGACGAGCCTAGGTGATCTGCTGTGAGACGAAACGGCCAATGAAACCACAGTTCTTTGTAGTGAGGAGCAGCTCTCAGTATTGAAGCGCCAACAGAACGAGGTGGGCTGGCTCATCACTAGTGGGCCGCAGAAGGATGCAATCCAGGGTCCTCGCCTCCAACTCTAGTGATGTAGTCCCAGGGAGGGGATGGTCCTATTTGGGCCCCAGGGTGCGCCACCAGTCGCGTTAGGGGGGATGTTGGGGGCCCGGCAAACCGCCAGCACCCACCTCTGCTCACCCCAATGCAGTAGTTTGACCTACGCTGTGCAAGCCTCAACCGGCCCGACTGCCTCCTTCACTGAAGTCAGGGTTCCTGGCCCCGGGGGATCAGCAGTGCACCCTCCAAGCGGGCGCTATCCGGCAGACCCGCTGGGAGTACCATGTCTCATGCCACCACAGGTCCTAGTAAGAAACAAAGGCCAGCCGCCACGCTGCTGCACTGTGTAATGAGGTGGGCCAGCCTGCAGTGGCGGGCCGCAGAAGGCGGTCAGTCAATGACCTTGCCTCAAAAACCGGCTCCGAGGCCTAATGGCTACCGTTGCAGGCTCCCACAGTCACAAGTGGTCGGGGAAGGCAGTGCACCCAAATTAGCAAGGCGATAATGCCCTAGGCCCCCTCCGCACCTCCGATTTAAGTTCTGGCCGTGGCAGCACCGGGCACCCTCCCGCGCTGATCTAGCTGAAGGGACTCTCCCCCGCCCGACACCCCGGCGTCTCCACTCACTGCGTGGAATGTCTTCTTGAGGGGGCCGCTGTGCCTCTACAAAGTCGCCGGAATATGATCCTCGGCTCGACGAGTCAAGCCACGGCACGCCCCTCTCCCTTTAGTTTCAGGCCTGGGCCCGTTGCATCCCACGAGTCGATCTCACTTCGGTCGCCGGAGCCGCGTCGCCCACCACTCTTCCGGCGTCGCAAGCCCCCCGGTGCTCTCTTGCATGTGGTCCGCTGTCAGACGGCCTCTCCCGCCCTGTCTGGCTACCAACGTCTGCTGCTGTATCGCCGCTGGGCCTGAAAAGCAGCAGAGCTCCAAGATGAGCGTTCTACACCTCGGCCATCTTGGACACGCCCATATAGATTTTATTTCCTTTTTCTTTTGTTACTCTTTCTTTCAATAGCAAGAACAGTGATCTCCTCAACATTAATGTTTTTACTTCGTCTGCAAAAAGTTTGGGTTACTGAGAGGAAGTATAGACTTCTCATTTCCTTATCCATATCTTCATACCTGAACTGCTGCTTCTTTTTGAATAAATAATTTTTAACGTGTTGTGCCATCAATTATCTTTTTTATCTAACCCTCGCAAACATTTTCAGCTGTCTGTTATTGGACTTTCAGCACATTCTTCAACTGCTGTTCTTTGTAAATAACTCATCAGTAGTCCTCTTAATGGAAACATCATTTGTATTGGTTATTGGGGTTCGACTGTTTGGGGGTACTGTTGGAGAATAAATTGGATAAAGAAAGCATAATCCTCACCATCGTGCCCTTAATAGAATTGAAACTTTCCTTCATGCTAGCTAGGCAACATTTTATTATCAAGAACTCTTCCGTCAAGGCTTGAATAAAAAATAATGCACTGTTAACTCACCAACATAGGATTGTAGGATCCAAAAGCACCAAAAGACTTTTCATCTCTTGTGTATAACAGACGACCCATTAATCGTTCCAAAAAGGACACATCTAATCCGTATGCCATGGCAAGCCTAGACTTTATAACTGGACCCAGTTGCAATGGATCTCCGGCAAGCACAATCTGCAAATGTGGTATTTACATTGTACAGTCATTACTTTTGTAATTACAAGAAGTCCAAAATGTATAGTTTTTCTAAGCTTAAACATTGATTTTAAAACAGCTGCAACAATAAGTCACTCATTACAGCACAGGGACTGTTGAGTAATGCTAAACGTGTTCATTGTTGATGCTGCAACAGTGGAGTGCTGCCACCTTTATTAAAAGATATTCCACATCCATTTTCAATTTACTGTCAAAGATGAACTTACTGCACCCTGTGATTCCCGCCAAAATACTTATTTTGTGAATCTCCTCTTTGAAAGACATAGAAAATGTTTGTGCATTTAGCAAAAATTAACTTCCTACACCATCTCTTCTCCAAATGCATTATCTCAATTCAAAGAGCTGCTACTTTCAACAGAGTTGTGCTGTTTGAGACCTATTTTGGTTTGATCATTTGAATCCCTACATTCAGCTACATATTACACAATCTAATAGGCATTCATTATGTGTGTAAAGCAGACAGATGCACACTATGAAAGGTGTCACACTGTAGCAGTCTATAGCACTTATTCCCTCTTTAACAAAGCATGCATGTTTTATTTAGAAAAAACGAAAGTGCCTCATAATATTAAAATAAAGCCTCACTTCTACCCGCAAGAGATAGCCATCTTCTCTGCAAATACCTAATTGAGAACAGATTGAAGATTTCTTGTCCCAAGTGACATAGCTAGCCTAATTTGTATGGATAACGAAGAAGAATGTAAATCCTTGCTAAAAATATATTACGCGTTAATACAGAACTTAACAATCGAATCTAGTAGTAACAATCAAATCTAGTAGTATGATTCCAATTCAAATTATTTGATCTGTAAACCATCTGATGGGCATGACTTATTTAGAGCTTTATGGGCATTTTCTATTCCTTTCAGTAAACATCCAAATGGAACCTTCAAAATTAGACAGAGCTTCAGAAAGGAAATGATACCATTTAGAAAGCATACATACCAGTCCACTAACTTCTGACATTAATCCAATTGGAATGAGACACTCTGGTTCACTTGCCTGCCCAGCCTCATCCACAAAAGCATGTGTGAAATGTCCAATCCTAAAACATTAAAAAGAAGGCTTAGGATTTTTAAGCCATGTACAACTCTTAGTTTGGAGGAACCTCCAATGCATTTAGAAAATCTTTTGATGACATTCACTACACAAAATCCTTAAACTGATATGGTAGGACGGAAACCATGAAGTAAGCAGGCATTAATTAATAATGGGTGATATTTACACATATCGTGAATGAGGAGACACTTGCAGGTATGTCTAAAGTAGTGAATCAAGTAGCAAATACTTCAAGTAAAAGGAACAAAAATTAAAATAATAGGCCAAATGTTTTTGCTGTGCACAAACGACTAATGTCACATACATATCTGGAAATATTATAGCATTGTTAATTAGGAATGGTGGAAGCAGGTAAAAATCTGCAGAGTTTCTGTTGCAAAAACACATATCCCAACTGAGTTTAATGCTAGGATTCCCAAGACAGCATGGAGGTTGTGAGAGTCTTCACTGTTCTGTAAGAGGGATAGTTGGATTGGTCAGAGAACATAGGCAGCAAAAGAGGAGACTTGTCAATGTGCTATCTCTGTAACCAGTAAATTATCATAAAGTAAATTTGGAATACTGTGAGCAAGCAGCCATGAAACTGGATCTACTTAGAGTGGAGAACGTGAGCAAGGCCGGCTCCTGCTGAAGTATAAAGTCAAGGTAAAGCCTCAAATCTAACTACCTCATTTACTCACCAGCAGGAAGGGTGGAAGTCAGTGCCCTGGCTCTGTTCTGAAAATAGAAAAATAACACTGATGCAAGAAACTTGTAGAAGAACATGGTGACTGGCAACTAGTGTAGTTGTACATGCCTCAATGTGCTTAATGGTGCCTCTGTGAAACCCTTTGTTCGCTATGCTGCCAAAATAGCAGATGCTTTAAAGCTTGCTTTGGAGATAAGGGGATGTGATTTTGTGTCTTGGGGTTCTCTTCTAGTCTGGTGTATTCCTGCAAATTGCATGGCTTTTTCTGCAATCACAGTGAGACAGTCAGTGCAAGCAGAAGCCTGGTGGAATGGGCTGGTGGTACTCAATGCGTAGCGGTGTGGTAATATATATTCCCAAGTCACTGGAAGGGCTGCTTCAAGGTGTGCGTTCTTTTCTACATTATTCTTGTTTTCAGCACAAATGCCCGAGTCAGCTGGCCTGGAGATAAGGGGAGGGTGACAGGGAGTGCTCTGGACTTGCCATATAAACTCCATCAGCATGTACCGGTAGTGGAGGAGAATAAGTTCCATAGGGAAAGGTGGGCCTAAAGAAGACAGAAGACACCCTGATACAGGGGCACAGTGTACTTAAGAGAAGCGGTAATACAATATGAGCAGGACTCCTAAAATGACAGAGCACCCATCGGGGCCGGGGTAATCGGAAAAGTCTCACTATGGTGGGGCTGCAGAGCTTGCCCCATGCTAGACAATACCAATAGTGTGGTCAGGTCTTCCTCTGTAGGAGAGCTTGGGGACTGAGAAGGGGTCTATATTGCAAGATTTCTGTGTACACAGTGAAAGGGTTCTACATAGTTTATTTGTATTAGCACATTTTATCATATTCATGAAATACAAAATATTTTCTGATGGTTACCTACTTAGCATTTACTTTTAAATGAATTGAACTATGCATAATATTGTGCCAGCACCTACCTTTCTAAAAACTTCAGATTTGAACTAACGATTCATACATTTTAATAATAATTTGGTGACAACTGTTCGATGCCAAACGAAGAACTTTTTACTATTCCATTTATTAGGGTCAAAAGGCCAAAATATGTTTAAACATTTAGCATAAGCGCTAAAACGTGCCCATAACTTGGATTTGGCATGTAAGATGGGTGCAAGGATGCAGTTAAAATACTTCAATAATAATTCAAATAAGAAACTGTTGTGCTAGCAGAAAGTGTGTGTTTTTTTTATAACTAGGATGCATATTATATGTTGTACCGTTAAAGGTTATGCTGCAACATTGCAGATTATACCTGCAAATTGAGTTACAGAGGATCAAACCAGTACATTAGAGATAAAATGATAGACAATTGCTTTAGCAAAATGTAACTAAGGATTGCTTTGTTGCAACCATCCTATATTGAATGAGACCATTTGATCCACTGCTACAAGTGTTGATAGGTCTATTAATTCTGTCGGAGTAAAGAGTGATAAAAGTGGTGGATGCCATTACCCTTGTTTCACAAAAAATACGAAAGAAAACATTCCAAATGTATTACAAAGGGGCTGAAAAGTTGATATTGTTTTTCATGTGGGTCTCGTCCGCATATTGCCTTGCACTAAACAAACCACTTAACAATTGCGAAACATAAACTGGATATTTTACAAAAATGTGTGAAGTTTTTGTGAAAAGAAGCCAATTTATTTGTATTCAGGAGCAGAGTTCTGACACCGTGGAGGGCACAAGGCTGTCACTGGTGCTGTCGAATGGAATGGTTGCAGAAAAACAAGACTACCCACCACCCTTTATTTCCAGTATCTTTATCTCACTATTGCTAGATCTTGTTCATCAATGATCACTCTCCTTGCTACTGTATTCCTTTCTTTCTAATCCTCAACCTTTCTCCCTTTTCTGCATTCCTTCAGCTGCTCAGAGTCAAATCTGAAGATGAAAAGTAGGTTCGGTCCTAAAAAAGAGTGCAGGTGCCCAACATCTGTATTCACTGCACAAGTGTCAGCCAATATGAGTGTATCCTCCAAAAATCTTTTCAAGGGTTCCTACAAATAGGTTCATTATGCCAGCACTTCTGACACCAAAATCTTGATGGACTACATTCATTTTTAATTATGCCTTGGGTACAGTTTAACTCTGATCATATTGAACCTGTTTGGAGAAACCCATTTTGGTCGACATTTGAATTAAAAGGAGGTGTTGTTGGCCCAACTCTCACATGAGTGGCAAGTTCTCCTTCTCAATGGAACTCTAAGATTCTAATAAGGTATGCTCCCACTTCATAACTGGCTATCCAGGAATGTACTGCAGCGATATGGTGCATCCAGCATATATGACGTCCTGTTACAATGCTTATTGTGATATTGTTCAATTTTAAAAAACATGTTAAAAAAAAAAAAAAGATTCTTAGAAGGGTGTTAATTGGTAGGCCTTGAGTGTGTCAGGCCTCTAAACAGAACTCACTACTGCACAAATTAAGCACTGGAAGTGATGAGGACATTCAAGGCTATTCTGTAAGCCATCACTGTTAAGGAACGGAAGGTGCATGGACAAACTAAGTAGCCAAAAAAGGACAGAAAATTCTGGGATGGCGCCAACAAGTGACACAGAAATATGTTAATAATCCGGATTTCGAATGTGGTTATGATGATGGGTTCAAAAGATGAATTGGGTGGCATTTTAGAAAAATACAAAATAGTTTTTCATCACTGAATGGGAGGAGTCCTGCTTATGGTTTTGAGCATAAAAGTGTGCATAAAAAGATAGCAAAATATGATTGCAAAAAGTCAGAGGAGTACCTTTAAACATTAGACAATAATTGTTAACAGAACAACTGGGTCCAGTAAATGCTTGAGAATGAGTTGTCCAGCACTCCTTCCGGAGAAGAAACCGGAGCAAGGTTTGCATAACGAACCCTGCTTTATTTATAATCTGCAAAGCAATTGATCTTAAGACGCCATACCATCATAGCAATAGCTTTATCATAAGAGTCATGATTATTAACAATCTTTTAAATAATTAGGGATGTAATTCGTTTTACCTAAGTCCTATTTGATAAAACATTCCAGCACTGCTGCACGTGCAAATTATGATCCGAAACCTTGATGCTTTCCAGATATCCTCGCCATCTCCAGAGTAACGCTTGATGACATCACTGAGAGTCTGAAATAATGAATGTGCATATGTTAACAGAAGAATGTGTTTTACGAAGTATTACTTCACTTTAAAATTAACTCTACAATGTCGCTCAAAACTGGCAGCAACTACTACAGTTGTAGATTCAATCATATATAATAAAGGGAATTCTTACATGTTATTGTTCCAGTTTTTTTCCCCATTGATTAATCATTTATTATCAACATTCCCAAAGAAAATGGACTCCAGAGCAAATATTAAATTACCCGTCTTGTGATCGACTTTCGGTAAAACAGTAGCTGCCCAAAAAAAGAGAGCTTTTCTAGATATCTTTGGCTTACTGCTGCTGCTAAAACACTCCTTTACTTTGCATATCTTATATTGTCTTTTCCAACTAACATTTTTTAAAGATGTCTTAAGGTGTGTCTCCTTTACAAAAAAAATATTTTTAATTCTAATCATCGTCTAGTAAGCCAACCTTCTTTGTTTGATAAATCATTTTGACCGTAAAAGGTATTGTTGCAGTACCTCCTCAAGCCAAGCAAGGAAATGTGCTTATTTGGACTCCCAATAGTACCCATCCTAAAGCCTGACCCTGGGATACTTTAAAAAAAAAAAAAATCAGAATCATTTTTTGTGGAAAGAAAAGTCATTTCAGTAGCCTATACTATGATGTTCAGATTTTATTTATTTAGCTTTTAAACAAGAAGCCGATTTAAAACAATCCCTAGGTTAAAAGTAAATGACAAGAAACTTCTTAGGGGAGGAGGAGCCTAGCGCGCAACCAAGATGGCCGCGTAGGTGCGAGGCTCCCGAGGACCTCCGCGACCGCCTATGACTATCCTGAACATATCCTGTCCCAGATGAGGGGACTGTGTTGGTGAGCCCGAGCTGAGGTGGCGCCCGTTTTCCGCTTCCAAATCGGACCTCGGACACCGACTTTAGCACCGATTGAGGTTTGCGGCCTTCTCCTAGCCGAACCCCGGATTTGCGTTGTGGGGCGATCCAGTGACGAAGTGAATAACAGCGGCGGATAGGGCTTGGTGGCTCGCGTAACCCACACTTTCACTTTCGCACCCTCCTTGCTGTCTATGCGAGGTTGGGTCGCGGGGCTTTGTGTGTTGGTGTGGCCTCGCTGGGGGACCCTGCCTGCCCGCCGGCTGTGATCCGCCCCGCAGATCTGGGGTGGCACCCCCCCGGAGCCCGTCCTTCACGACGTGGCTGGTGCGATCGGGAGATTGGGACCATGGCCACGAAACAAGATGGCGATCGGGCAAAGGTAAAATCGACCCGGCGTGGCGCAGCCCATCAGTCCAACAGCATGGATCGCTATACCCTCCAGAAGGGATCTCCTGAGGTGCCACGCAGGTCCCCTGAGGGCCCTACTGATGCCCCCGATCTGCCCACGGATCTGACTCTGCGGGATGTCATGGGCGCCATCGCCGAGATGAAGGCCTCTGTGGGCCAGCGTTTTGACACACTGGCGCAGAAGATCGACTCGGTCCTCGTAGATGTTGGCCTGATAAGGGCCGATCTTTCCAAGACCAACGACCGAGTCGATTCTTTGGCCCACACCGCATCGGGCCTTACGACAGATGTGGCGGCCCTGCAAACGGAGGTGCGCCGGCTTGCTCGGGCGAGTGCGCTGATGGATCGTCGCCTGGAGGACTCCGAGAGTCGGGCCCGGAGGAACAACATCCGTATCATCGGGGTGCCTGAGGGACGTGAGGAAGCAGCGGCGGACCTTTTCGTGGAAGACCTGATTGTTACCCATCTCCAGCCACGGGGGCTGAGTAAATTCTTTGCTGTGGAGAGGGCCCACAGGGTTCCCGGGGGAAGGCCTAAGGTCGGAGCCGCTCCGAGACCTCTCATCGCCCGGATTTTTAATTTTCGGGACAGAGACGCTATCCTGCAATCCTCCAGACTACAGGGACCGATTAGACTTGACAATATGGACATTAATTTCTATCCTGATTTCACCCCTGCAGTCCAGAAGCAGAGACTGAGCTTCCTTGGTGTCAAGCGCCGTCTTCGGGACCTAAATCTCAAACACGCCATGCTTTTCCCAGCTAAGCTGCGAGTGGAGGTGGAAGGTCGCACACACTTTTTTGATCGTCCCGAAGCGGCCGGGGACTGGCTGGATACTCTGTCTGGAGATCGGGATCGGGGTGGCGGGGGGGGAGCGGCCGGGGGAGAGGGCTCGCCGGACCAAGACTGAGGGACTAATATTAGGCCTTGCTCGGGACAAAAATGATGCCACTTTTGACTATACGTCGGATTGCTTAAGTTCCCCTCCTATGGAGGTTGTGTGGGGTCTCTTGGGGGTTCTCCCTCCTCCTCTGGGGGTCTAGTTAGTTTAACTATCTATGGGGCGACAGGCACACTGCACGTTGGGGGGGCTGTCTGGGCTCATGCAGGGGTGCAGGGAGGGGGGAGTTTGGTTGGGGTGGGTGGGCAGGGATGGGGTGTTGTTCGTTATTATCACAAGGCAACCCTTTTTTTGTGTTGGTTCTACTGTGCTCTCGGGGGGACGAATGATGGTTTCTGTGTATGATGGGGGGTAGGGAGTTAACTTTGTTGTCTTGGAACGTCAATGGACTGGGGGACAGGATCAAACGAGGTGTGGTCCTACAGTATCTGAAGCGACTCTCGCCTGATGTGGTCTTCCTGCAGGAGACACACCTTATTGGCAATTCCTTCTGCGCCATGAATCGGCGTGGCTACCGCCTCGTGGCCCACTCGGGCTTCACGTCAGGCTCGAGGGGTGTGGGTATCATGGTAAAGAATTCGCTCCCGTTAGAAATTGATGAGGTGCTCCACGATGACAGGGGACGTTACACTGTCTTGGTGGGTAGAATGGAGGGCAAAGTGGTTGTCTTTGTGTCAGTGTACGTCCCACCGGGGTTGCAGTCGACCACCTTTGCAGATCTGGGGCGCCTCCTCCTTGGCCTTCCGGGGGGGCTTCTGGTGGTGGTGGGGGATTTCAACGCGGTGGTTTCTGGGACTGTGGATCGTCACCCCCCTAGGGACCTCCCCCGGGCACAGGCGTGGCTATCCGGCCTCTTGGATACACTGGGATTGGTGGACTGCTGGCGCTTAAAACATCCCACGCAGCTGCAATACACTTTCCACTCGGGGGCCCATGGTAGTCTCTCACGGCTTGATTATGTCCTTGTCCCGGCGGCCCATGTCGGGAGGGTGGGGGAGGTGCGCCATTTGGCACGGGGTATCTCGGACCACTCCCCGCTATTGTTGCATTTTGATGTCTTTCCGAGGGCTGAGAGCAGGGTAGTCCCAATCAATTCCTGGTACCTGCGCGACCCCACCATTCGCGCTGACTTGATTAAATCCCTCCAGCGCTATTTTGAGGAGAATGTGGGGTCAGTGCCTTCAGCTATCCCCTTGTGGGAGGCCTTCAAAACAGTACTTAGAGGGGAGGCCCTATCCCTTATTTCCCACGCCCGGAGGCGCGAGCGGGAGGAGGTGACCCGGGTGGAGGCTGAAATAGCTGAGCTGGAGGGTAATCTAGAAGATGGGGTGACGGATGCTGCACTACATGTCCTCCAGCTCAAACAGGCGGCTTATAGGGCCCTCGTTACGGAGGCGGCCAGGGGCCTTAGTAGAGAGCAACAGGGGCGACTGTATGATGTGGGTGATAAGGCTGGTAAACTGATAGCGTGGTTGGATAAAAAGGAGAGAGCGAATCGTGTGGTCCCGCTGATTGAGAAATCGAATGGTGTGTGTGTAACTGAGCCAGAAGAAATTGTCTCCTGTTTCGCGGAGTATTTCCGCGAGGTGTATTCCCCGGTCTCTTCTTGCTCGGAAGAGGATTCCCGTACCCTGCTCAGGGATATCGCGCTGCCTTCCCTGTCCGGGGAGGACAGGGTGTTGCTGGACGCCGCTCCCACCTCCGACGAAATCGCCCTCGCCATACGCTCGGTCGCTTCTGGCAAGGCCATGGGCCCGAACGGTATCCCTATCGAGCTGTATAAGCTGCGACCGGATACATTGGCGCCTCACCTCCGCGCAATGTTCCTCGCGGCCCACTCGCTGGGCTGCCTCCCGCTTGACCAGCGTCTGGCTACAATCGTGGTGATCCACAAGGAAGGGAGACCTCGGGATCGGGTTACTTCTTATCGGCCTATCTCATTACTGAATGCGGAGCCTAAAATTCTCGCTAAGGTACTCGCCAATCGGCTGGTCGGTGTGGTGGGAGATCTGGTTCATCAGGACCAGTCTGGCTTTATTCCCCATCGCAATACAGCCCTTAATCTGCGGCGTTTGCATGGGGTGCTTGCGCGCGTCCCATTTATACGAGAACCGGCCATTTTGGCGTCCTTAGACGCCACCATGGCGTTTGACACGCTTGAGTGGCCATACATCTGGGCGATGCTTGAGAAGTTCGGATTTGGCCCAGGATTCATCAGTTGGGTCAAACTGTTGTATGCGGGCCCATTGGCGCAGGTGGTCGTGAACGGAAGAGTATCGGCCCCGTTTGAGCTGGGCCGGGGCACGCGACAGGGCTGTCCCTTGTCGCCGCTTCTTTTTGCGCTTGCCTTGGAGCCCCTGGCGGAGTGGCTGCGGTGGGAGCCTTCCATCCGTGGTCTCCGTTGGACCCCCGAGTATGAGGACCGCGTATCCCTATACGCTGATGACATCCTTCTGTACCTAGCCTCCCCACGTAAATCACTTATAGTGCTAGTTGATGTTTTACACTCGTTTGGTCGTAACTCCGGTCTCGTCATCAACTGGGCTAAGTCGTGTGTGTATGTTCTCTCTGGGGAGGCTCCTATTCTCCCGCGGGGCTGTCCGATCCAGATCGCCCCGCAGGGATTTCGGTACCTGGGTGTCTTCATTACTCTGGACCCGGAGGCCCGGTATGAACGGAATCTGCTTCCCCCCCCTCCAGCGTCTGCGGGTAGATGTCGCACGCTGGCGGCGCCTGCCGCTTTCGCCGCTCGGCCGGGCGGCATTGTTCATGTTGATGTCTCTGCCGCGTTTTCTGTACGCTTTGCAGAACACTATGGACTTGGTCCCGGCGCGCTACTTCCGTGAGGTGGAGAGTCTGCAACGCCGCCTGTTCTGGGACGGGAGGCCGCGCATTGCTCTGGCTAAGCTGACGCTCCCATGGTTTGACGGGGGGATTGCCCTCCCGGATATTAAACGGTACTATTGGGCCTCCCAGCTCGCTGCCATTAACCATGGCCTCTACGGGCCCGCCTTAAACCCGGCATTTGAAATGGACAAGATGCTCCTGCCAGGTGGCGACTACAATCGAGCGCTCTACTCTAGCGCGCCCGACGCTCGTCTGACGGGCCCCACACGTGTTATGGTGCAAGTCTGGCACGCGGCCAATGCAGCTATGGGGTGGAAGGACCGTTTGACCCGGGCATCACCTCTATACGCGTCTGAGCGGTTAGGTTCCCTGTGGACCTCTAAGGGCTTCGAGAAGTGGGACATAATAGGTATCAGTAAAGTGGGGGATCTTTGGACGAGGGGAGGATTTAAAACGTTCGATATGCTGCAGACGGAATTTCAGTTGCAGGGCAGTGAATACTTTCGGTATTTGCAGGTCCGTCATGCGCTGGGCTCCGTCTTCTCGGACGCTGCCTCCATCCCGGAATATTCCCCCCTGGAGGATAGACTGCTGGATGGGCACGTCCCGGACAGCACGATCTCACTTATATACAAAAAGCTCATAAACGACCGCTCGGGCCTGTTGACTGCCCTTCGTGCGGCTTGGGTTGCCGACGGGCTGGAGTTGGACGACGAGGACTGGACCTCCGCGGTGGCCTCCCCGAAGGAGGTGGCCATACCGGCTCGCCTTCGCTTCGTCCAGCTCAAGATACTCCACCGGGTCTACATGACGGGGCCAAAGCTTCTGCGAATGGGCTATGCTGGAGATGGGTTGTGTAAGCGTGGGTGTGGTGCTTTGGGGACCTTTATGCATATTTTGTGGGAGTGCCCGGAGGTAGAGGGGTTCTGGCGTGGTGTACATGAGGTGCTGCGACTGGTTACGCATGTGGCGCTGTTGCCTGAAGCGAGGAGATGCCTGTTGAATGTGTGGGAACCGACTGATTACTCGGCGCCGCAAACGTGGTGGGTGACTCTGGGATATATGATAGCCAAGCGTGATATTGCTCAACTGTGGGGATACCAGAGGCCCCCGACGGTCTCGGCCTGGAAAGAACACATGGACTGGTGCATGTTTCGCGAAAAGGTGGTGTATGTGGCGAGGGGTAAGCCTGGGACATGGGTGAAAGTATGGGGCCCCTGGAACGCCTACCGAGGGGGTATCTGCGCACCACCGCTGCTGCCTGATGCCTCGCCAGCCCCATCCCCTTAGCCGACTCATTCCCCCGCTGCCGGGCATTGGGTTCCCCCAGTCCTCGCTCTGTTCTCTTCCCCCTCCTCACACTTCTGTGTATAGTTGGGATCCCCCCTCTTGGGGAGCACGTGCTGCTATTTTTGATTGTGGGTTGCCTTGTGGGTGTGATTTTAATTTTTGTTGTTCTTCATTTAAAATGAAACCGCATAATGGGGCCTGGATGATGTGGCTTTTGACATTGTTACCTACGGTGAAATGCTCCTCCTGTAATGCCACGTGTTCCATAAATGTATGTCGTATGTTCCTACCATTGCTAGCGGCCGGCCGGAAGGTTGTGGGCCCATACTTGTATACTTTTAAGACTTGTAATAAACGGTTTAAAAAAAAAAAAAAAAAAAAAAAAAAAAAAAGAAACTTCTTAGGGGCACACATCTTTTTAAAAGGAAGATTGAGAGAAAATAGGGTAACAGCTAGATTTATAGGAAATGCTGTAGGATACAGCAAGTGGTATACTTATCCTCTGTTTCGCCTAATGAAGGATAAGAGTTTTATTCTTTCTTGTAATACATTTTATTTTGGGTTTCTATAAAGCAGCTGACCTCTACGCTGACATTACTACAAGAGGTCAGAACAAAAGTCCAATTCTTCTGGCAAGTCTATCTAGGGATATCGGGCAGTGTTGGACAGAGTGAGCAGCTAAGAGGATGCCACCGCAGGGCTACAGTCCAATGCTGAGGACCCCAAGACCACCCTAAGGGCGCTGATTGAGGATTTGGAGGAGATAAAAAGTAAATACTCAGGGCCCGATTCACAGACTAACTGAAGACAAAATCCTAAACTTACTACCATTTTGGTATTCACAGAAGGCACTTACTCATTTTGGTATTCACAGAAGGCACTTACTCATTTCGATATTCACAGAAGTTAGTAGTCCTAACTTTAGGACTCCTAAATGCCTTCTGTGAATACCAAAAGTCTTAAAGTTAGGATTTTTCTCAGTTTAGGAGTAGTAAAGTTAGGACTCCTAACTGTAGGACTCCTAAATGCCTTCTGTGAATACCGAAAGTCTTAAAGTTAGGAAAAAATCCTAACTTTAAGACTTTCGGTATTCACAGAAGGCATTTAGGAGTCCTAAGGTTAGGAGTCCTAACTTTACTACTCCTAAACTGAGAAAAATCCTAACCATGAACGCTGTTTCCAGGATAGAAGCTATGAAGAGATTCACCTGTGTAGTTCTCAGGAGGGACACCAGTTCGTTGATGGAATTACCGCAAGGAAATAAAGAGCCTAACCATTCTTTAGAAGTAGTCTGAGACTGACTGTAGTTGGTCCGCCACAAACAGCCAGTCATTGAGGTACAGGAACACATGTATCCCTGTCATCCAAAGATGGGCAGCAACCATCCCGTCACTTTTGTGAACATCTAAAGAGCAGAAGGAAGGCTGAAGGGCAACATAGTAAACCAGAAATGTTTTGACCCCACTGTGAACCGCAAGTAACACTGGTGGGCTTGGGGGACAGGTATATAACAATATGTGTCCTGCATGTCCAGGGACACCAATCCGTTCTCAGGAATTAGGGCAGGGGAAGCCCTTTTTAACAATTTGTAAGACCCATCATCCTGGCATGAAGGATGTCACGTTGGGGAGGAAATAATGTATCCTGACCCCTAAAGGATAGTCATAGGCTTGGGAGAACAAGTCAAAATGGATAGAAGGCTGCTATAGCATGGAAGGAAGACTTAGAGGACAGATGTCCCTGCTGCTGTGAATGGTGTTAGCCACCATGTCCTCTGCTCCAAAAGGTGTCTGTTTACTGCACACCAGCTGAGAAAGTTGGTGTTGCTGGTAAGCTAGGCCTCTGGAATAGCCCCTGAACTTTTTGTACTGTTGGTAACATTGTCTGGCATGGGACAACAACCCCAAGGACTGAGTTGTGGCACAACTATCTTTGAATAACTCAAGCCCCAAGTCTGCTTTCTCTCCAAACAGTCAAGATCTGTTTAAGGGCATGTCTACCAGAAACACGTGGCTATCCCAAGAAAAGCCAGTTGGCTGCATTGAAGCATTCTTTCTAAGCACTACACTGGTGCCAATAGCACAGCATATCCAGTCAGCAGGGCCAAGGCCTGTGTGAAACACATATTTTGCTGTGTCCTGTTAAGCTTGGATCGTTTCGACCAGTGAGTTCTTGAGGTCATTCTAAAAGGTCAATAAGATGGGCATGAGTGTAAAAAAGGGTAAAGCTAGACTAGCTGAGGAACATTTTTTAATTGACAAGGCATCAACACATTTTGACTTTCTATCGGGGGGGGGGGCTGCAGGGAAAGCATTCAAATTTTTCTTGTGGATGTCTGCATTAGAAGGTTTTCAGGCGGGTGGTGTTTCATCAAGAAGTCTGGGTCACCTGGGGCTAGTCTGTTTAGTCTGCCGCAAGCTGGCTGCCTGGAGGGGCTGAACAGGACTTACACCAAGTGGCCTTCAGAGCGTCTTCAAGGACCTTCTTTAATACTAATAGTAGCTCAGATGAGGTAGGGCCTGGTCACAGAATTTCAGGCAATAAATTGACTTTAGTTTCCTGAGTAGCCCTTCGCAAATACAGAATTTCTGCTGCTCTTCGCACTACCACAGCAAAAAAAACCAAAAAAAACTTTTTTCTATTGTGGACTAAGCATAGATGACAGCTCTGTCTCTGGTGCGGTAGCTAGCCTAGGGGGATTCTGCAAGTCTAAATACAGCCATCATCAGTGTAATGAGAGGATCAGATTGTGTGCATCCTACTCATCATCTAGCATCATTAGGGACATTGGGTGTTGGGATGAAAAAATATTCCTTTTGGAAAGCAGTCTGACACAGCATGAGTGTCTCCAAACATATAGTTCCACAACACATATCAAAGAAGTGACTATGGTTCACACCTGGTATCAGCCACAGTGATATGTGCATCCAGAGGTTAGTCAATCACAAAGAGGTGAACAGTTCCTGGGGGACAGGGTTTGGGACAGGCAAGTATTTCTTCGTAATACCCTCACACATCCCAAGAGATGTCATGCTTCATCATTTGGGTATTTGCCCCTCGTCGGACTGGCACTGCAATGTCCGACGGGCTCCCGTTACCGGGGCTCTTTTTCGGGGATCTTTTGAAGAAGCCGTAGGGTACGTGTGGGTGTGAGGGCTAGGTAGTGCACGGAAATGGTGATTATTTTTTAAAAAGGGTTCAGAGCAGTCCTATTCAAGTGAATTTTATTGGTTGGGTAGCTCTTGCCTGGTTAAAAAGGGTGAAAACGCCCTTATGTTGGAGTAATGTTCCTAAAGGGCTGTAATGGTGTGAGAGGTCAACATGTTTCGTGCCCTTGCTGCCCGTATGGGTCAATTGGCACTTCGTCAGGACCATAAACTGAATGTTGTAGGTGCACTACCGTCTGGCCAAAGGGGTTTGAAGGCCAGCGACGGTAGAATGTATACTAACTAGCTAGTGCTGGGGTATACATGAAGACCCCTGGCTAACTAGTCCAGGTTGACGGGGAGAAACTCGGAGCACGTCGTTGCTCTGATTGCTGTCGGTATAGGCGGGCAACTAGCGATCGTCCTACTCGGTGCTCAGATCCCCATGAAATCTGATCTGAGATCTGAGCACCGGGTAGGACGATCGCTAGTTGCCCGCCTATACCGACAGCAATCGGAGCAACGACGTGCTCCGAGTTTCTCCCCGTCAACCTGGACTAGTTAGCCAGGGGTCTTCACGTATACCCCAGCACTAGCTAGTTAGTATACATTCTACCGTCGCTGGCCTTCAAACCCCTTTGACCAGACGGTAGTGCACCTACAACATTCATTTAGTTTATGGTCCTGACGAAGTGCCAATTGACCCGTACGGGCAGCAAGGGCACGAAACATGTTGACCTCTCACACCATTACACCCCTTTAGGAACATTACTCCAACACAAGGGCGTGTTCACCCTTTTTAACCAGGCAAGAGCTACCCAACCAATAAAATTCACTTGAATAGGACTGCTCTGAACCCTTTTTAAAAACATAATCACAATTTCCGTGCACTACCTAGCCCTCACACCCACACACACCCTACGGCTTCTTCAAAAGATCCCCGAAAAAAAGCCCCGGTAACGGGAGCCCGTCGGACATTGCAGCGCCAGTCCGACGAGGGGCAAATACCCAAATGATGAAGCATGACATCCCTTGGGATGTGTGAGGGTATTACGAAGAAATACTTGCCTGTCCCAAACCCTGTCCCCCAGGAACTGTTCACCTCTTTGTGATTGACTAACCTCTGGATGCACATATCACTGTGGCTGATACCAGGTGTGAACCATAGTCACTTCTTTGATATGTGTTGTGGAACTATATGTTTGGAGACACTCATGCTGTGTCAGACTGCTTTCCAAAAGGAATAAGGAGCAGAGGCATCTGTACAAGAAGCAGACCTCAAATATAAAACTTTAAAGATTCAGACCCTAAATAACATTTGGTGTCTAGAAATGGACTATAAGAGGGGGCGGTTGGGACCCCAAAAAGTGTCTCCTGTCACGCAGCCAGACGGGCTATGTGAGGAGAGGACACTCTGAAAGATTTCTGCCTGTGACCTGGACTGGGGCCAAAGCCGGCTAGTCTACCTGCTGGGTGAGGGGACATCACCTAGGGAATCGAAGATCACCTGCCCTGGAGCACCATCGCCTGCCTGCTTGCCAAGACCAGTGGTCCCTGTGAGAAATGAGGACAGCATTGATGGGAGCGAGGTCCAGTGGGGAGCCCTTCCGAGTGTACTCATGGCATGAGGAAATGGCTGCGGCACCGATTGGGTTGTTGCCAGTCTGCAGGACTGAGCTGATGACACCCTTGTGCAGCAGCAATGTGGTTCCCCCGTGCGCCAGGAGGGGCTGCAGAGGAAAAGACTTCCAGGCGGTAACAGCCGAAGCCTGTACGGTAGCAGTACGGTGACCCCGGTGCCAGGAGAGGAAGATTTGGATAACTTTACTGTGCTGATTGGGTCAGAAGTGAGGACGGCGTGGGGGCACTCATGCACCTTCACCTGGGCATGGGACCTAAGACAGGATCATGGTAGCCACCACCCAGTGGGAGCTTAAGGAACACTTACCTCACTGGAGGAACTGCAGAACGCTGCTGGTCACTTCAGGAGTAAGAGGCTCTGCACTCGCTGAGTGAAGCTGCCTAGGCTGCAGGCAAAGGACTTACCTGAACTTGGCTGCAGTTGCTGTGAGGGCTAGCAGTCGGGGTGTACTCTGGGACTCACGACATTCCACACTTGTGGGTGTGGGCAAGACTTGTTTCAGGTCTGACAGGCCTGGGTGAACGTGCTGCTAATTTGAGCCCGTTTGCACTGAAACGCTATTACCTGTAAAACAGACTCTACTAGTGAGGCAAACCCTGGATGTTACTTATAGCGAATGTTGAATAACTACAATTATTGCTGCTGCACATGAGTTGTGAGCTTGTGTTCCCTAATCTGTACCCACCTTTCTTCCTTGGACTGTTCAGAACACGTTATCCTGAAAATCAAGTGTAGAAGGAGTACTTGTCCCTGTTGCTTAGAGTCCATAGTAAGCCGGGCCACGGAACATTAGGAGTAAAAGACCTCAAGCCCCCGCAGTTGGGACCTGTAATTCCTGTTTGCCCTGTGGCCCTCTGAAATGGGTTCTGACATTGGTTATGCCCTGGTCAGCACTGGAGTATGAGCCGAAGAGGGGCTCTATCATCTGATATTAGTGGTGTCAAAGGAGAGGCAGAGGCTGAAGGTTTGGCTGCATAATCACAGGATGGGACTAAGCAATTTCATAGCAGGTTATATGACTGATGTGGGCCAACATTAGCTTGAGGGTGAAAAACAGATTTAGGGATGGGAGGAACTGGCATGGACGCAGGGGCTAGAATGGAGGTCAGGACCAGCTTTACTATGGCCCAGATATGGGCCATCAAGGGACAGACAGCATCAAGGAGAGCCTGTCAGCAGAGATGCAATTGGGGGCCGTTGTGCCCAAAGACACACCAGAGGCAGCCGAAGCAGCATAAAAAATGTGCAGCATGGTTTCCTTGAAGGTTGCTACCTACTGTGGGCTCGACAACAGACCTGAGAATTCGGGGCATGCCGGGGCCAAATGTGGGAAACGCTCGGCCTCAGAAGACACAGAAACGTTTAGTGATTTCATATCGACTTTTCACCAGGCTTTGACTCGCTGGAAGAGGACGAGTCCCATATGGCTTTCTAACTCTTATGATTAACTTTCAAATTTGACTTACCAGAATACTTTGAATATAAATGGGACTTTGAATGGCACTGATCTGTGAGGACATTAGAAAGTGGCAATGTTGGCTCAGAGTGGGAGCGGGATCCCTATTTTGATCGCAACCTCCTCTTATGTTCGGTGTCATAAAGCTATGCTTTCCGCTCCCTGACTGACTTCAGGTGCATGAGGGCACACTTATGATATAACTTAGAGTTGTGATTGGAGCCCAAGCACCACAAGCAAGCCTTGCGAGTCTGTGACTAATATCCGGGACTTGCAGTCATTGCACAGGTTAAATGCTGATGTTTTCAGAAGAGATATCTTCCCTTCAAACAAAATCTGGATTTGTTAGAAAACTGGCAAAGGAGCTGGCGATCCGCAAAAAAGTGTGTGGAAAGTAAGGAAAATATGTCACTTCCGGGGCAGTGTGAAGTCACTGCAGAGCCACATAGCACCACTTATTCTCTAATTTTTGGTGCTGAAACTGGATTTATTTTTTAAACAATTTTTTAATGATTACAACATAGACACCAAATATTCAAAAACAATTATACAAACAAACGTAGAAATGTAACAGTGAGAAAAACGGGCAACATCTATTCTGACAAGACAGAGATGATATGCAGTATTGGATCCAGCCTATAGCCTGATTCATACAGCGAGCAGCTCCCACTATCTAGATGGACCTTCAACCATTGGCTTACATTGACTGTATTCTAGAAGAACATATTGTAAATAATGGATAGGGAGAGCACAACATTCTACCATGGACATGGACTCCAACTATTTTGCCGATTTGGTGAATCAAAATGTGAAGTATAGGAAGACTTTAATCAACAAATATTGGCCAGCAGCAGGCCCCATCGTGTTCCTAGCACTAAGGGGTCGATTCCGATCCGGGTCGGACAGCTCTCCGAGAGCTGTTCGTAGCCTTACCTTGCGACTGACCCGTACCCGGAGCCGGTCCGTCCTGTTGATGAAGTACGATGGGCATAACTGCCAAAAACCCGACCGACACGTAGGCTGTGATTCAAGCTTCATTCTCCGTCCGAGCCGTAACTCCTAACGCCGAACCGAGTCGCCCGTATGCAGTATCCATTGCAGTTTCCGCCCTGACAAGTACGATGCGTACTTCCTACGCGCCGGATGGGTCGCCACGTACGGCACGTCACAGCATCCGGAAAAGAAGCATATCAGCTACGATTTGTGCCAGAACTCAATCCACGGCTATGAGACGGACCAGCTTGCAACGGGTACGAGATGGAGCAACAAGCAGCGTGTACGAGACGAACACATCATGAATCCCATCGCGCAGGTCATACCAGTACTCTACATCTATGACCGGATCAGTGACAGACGCGGACGGCGCAGACAGTAAGTCAGACACCTACCACACAAACAAACGACACGTAACCCCAAAATGACACACACACACAGGGGATCCATATCGTGGCCACTAACAACAGGCCACCATAGGGGTGGTATGGCCAGCACCACTACCATCCCCACCCATAGGGCTCATGGTGCCCATCACTACTGCCACCCCCACCCATAGGGCTTATGTTGCCCAGCACTCCTGCCACCCTCACCCATAGGGATTTAGTTGCCCAGCACTCCTGCTACCCCCACCCATAGGGGACCTATTGCCCATCACTACTGCCACCCCCACTCATAGGGCTCATGTTGCCCATCATTACTGCAACCCCCACCCATAGGGGACCTGTTGCCCAGCACTCCTGCCACCCCCACCCATAGGGGACCTGTTGTCCATCGCTCCTGCCACCCCCACTCATAGGGCTTATGTTGCCCATCACTACTGCCACCCCCACTCATAGGGGACCTGTTTCCCAGCACTCCTGCCACCCCCACTCATAGGGGACCTGCTGCCCAGCACTCCTGCCACCCCCATCCATAGGGGACCTGTTGCCCAGCACTCCTGCCACCCCCACCCATAGAGGACCTGTTGCCCATCACTCCTGCCACCCCCACTCATAGGGCTTATGTTGCCCATCGCTACTGCCACCCCCCACTCATAGGGGACCTGTTGCCCATCACTCCTGCCACCCCCACTCATAGGGCTTATGTTGCCCATCACTCCTGCCACCCCCACCCATAGGGAACCTGTTGCCCATCACTCCTGCCACCCCCACCTATAGGGCTTATGTTGTCCAGCACTCCTGCCACCCCCACCCATAGGGACTATGTTGCCCAGCACTCCTGCCACCCCCACCCATAGGGGACCTGTTGCCTATCACTAATGCCACCCCCACTCATAGGGGACCTGTTGCCCAGCACTACTGCCACCCCCACCCATAGAGGGCCTGTTGCCAATCACTACTGCCACCCCCACTCATAGGGGACCTGTTGCCCAGCACTCCTGCCACCCCCACCCATAGGGGACCTATTGCCCATCACTACTGCCACCCCCACTTATAGGGGACCTGTTGCCCAGCACTACTGCCACCCCCACCCACAGGGGACCTGTTGCCCAGCACTACTGCCACCCCCAACCCTAGGGACTATGTTGCCCAGCACTCCTGCCACCCCCACCCATAGGGACCTGCTGCCCATCACTCCTGCCACCCCCACTCATAGGGCTTATGTTGCCCATCACTACTGCCACCCCCACTCATAGGGGACCTGTTGCCCAGCACTCCTGCCACTCCCACCCATAGGTGACCTGTTGCCCAGCACTCCTGCCACCCCCACCCATAGGGGACCTGTTGCCCAGCACTCCTGCCACCCCCACTCACAGGGCTTATGTTGCCCATCACTACTGCCACCCCCACCCATAGGGGACCTGTTGCCCATCACTCCTGCCACCCCCACCCATAGGGGACCTGTTGCCCAGCACTCCTGCCACCTCCACCCATAGGGGACCTGTTGCCCAGCACTCCTGTCACCCCCACCCATAGGGGACCTGTTGCCCATCATTCCTTCCACCCCCACTAATAGGGCTTATGTTGCCCATCACTACTGCCACTCCCACTCATTGGGGACCTGTTGCCCATCACTCCTGCCACCCCCCACCCATAGGGGACCTGTTGCCCATCACTCCTGCCACCCCCACACATAGGGGACCTGTTGACCAGCACTTCTGCCACCTCCACCCATAGGGGATCTGTTGCCCATCACTCCTGCCACCCCCACCCATAGGGGACCTGTTGCCAAGCACTCCTGCCACCCCCACCCATAGGGGACCTGTTGCCCAGCACTCCTGCCACCCCCACTCATAGGGCATATGTTGCTCATCACTACTGCCACCCCCACTCATAGGGGACCTGTTGCCCAGCACTCCTGCCACCCCCACCCATAAGGGACCTGTTGCCCATCACTCCTGCCACCCCCACTCATAGGGGACCTGTTGCCCAGCACTACTGCCACCCCCAACCCTAGGGACTATGTTGCCCAGCACTACTGCCACCCCCACCCCTAGGGACTACGTTGCCCATCACTAATGCCACCCCCACTCATAGGATGTGTGATGCGCCACACATCCATCATACACCAACATCATGTAAGTCAGCAAAATACATCCCCCTAACATCATGACAACGGTGTGTAGTCTGTGACCACAACAGTGATCACGACTTCGAACATACAATGTAACTACCATCACATGTGTGACCATAAAATGAGTGTGGCCTACACAAGGCAAGCATCACTAGCACTGTGGCAATGTAAAAATAACACCCTAACAAATAATGCTCCCTCTCGACCTCTATTTTAATTTCCTATATATGATCAAAAATTTGTTTTACATAAGATCCTAGTCAGCATTGGCTAGCACACAGAACATTAATTTATATCTTTTACTTCTGTTTATTATATTTTTATATTTTCCTTTTTTCTTTATATAAACATAATAGAATTTTTTACATATAAATCAATTTTCATTAATAACATCATCACTATATTGTACACATTATTCATATCGGTTCATTGATACAAAAATATTATTTCAAATCATGACAAGAACAAAACCCAGGGAGAAGAACACTGCACAATCATACTCTTCATTCATACAACCGCATACAAAACACCCCTTACACATAAATCTCAATAGTTGTCCGAATTAGCACATTATTAATTATAAGGTAGTCCTTATGGCCCCCAAGAGGGAGCTGCTACAACAAGTTTGTAGGATCTACAAATAGACTTGGTCAACTATGTTGCCCAGCACTACTGCCACCCCCACGGACTATGTTGCCCATCACTCCTGCCACCCCCACTCATAGGGCTTATGTTGCCCATCACTACTGCCACCCCCACTCATAGGGGACCTGTTGCCCATCACTCCTGCCACCCCCACCCATAGGGGACCTGTTGCCCATCACTCCTGCCACCCCCACCCATAGGGGACCTGTTGCCCAGCACTCCTGCCACCCCCACCCATAGGGACCTGCTGCCCATCACTCCTGCCACCCCCACTCATAGGGCTTATGTTGCCCATCACTCCTGCCCCCCCCACCCATAGGGGACCTGTTGCCCAGCACTCCTGCCACTCCCACTCATAGGGGACCTGTTGCCCAGCACTCCTGCCACCCCCACCCATAGGGGACCTGTTGCCCAGCACTCCTGCCACCCCCACCCATAGGGGACCTGTTGCCCAGCACTCCTGCCACCCCCACTCATAGGGGACCTGTTGCCCAGCACTCCTGCCACCCCCACCCATAGGGGACCTGTTGCCCATCACTCCTGCCACCCCCACTCATAGGGGACCTGTTGCCCAGCACTCCTGCCACCCCCACTCATAGGGCTTATGTTGCCCATCACTACTGCCACCTCCAACCCTAGGGACTATGTTGCCCAGCACTACTGCCACCCCCACCCCTAGGGACTATGTTGCCCATCACTAATGCCACCCCCAGTCATAGGATGTGTGATGTGCCACACATCCATCATACACCAACATCATGTAAGTCAGCAAAATACATCCCCCTAACATCATGACAACAGTGTTTAGTCTGTGACCACAACAGTGATCATGACTTCGAACATACAATGTAACTACCATCACATGTGTGACCATACAATGAGTGTGGCCTACACAAGGCAAGCATCACTAGCACTGTGGCAATGTAAAAATAACACCCCCTCACTGTGTAGAACAAAAGTTAAGTGTGGGGTTCCAAACTGCAGCAGATGTTGAGCATTGTGGTGATGGGGTCTAAAACCCCCCTCATCACAGTGACCAAAAGGTAAGTGTCATCATGGACAAAGCTGCAAATGCCAAACAGCATGTATGATTCCTGGTCCCAACACATGAAACACTTTTGGGCCAAAGTAGTGGTTGTGTCCCATACACACAGAGATGTGGTGAGGCTAACAGTGCTGTGATAACCTAACATACTCCCAGCCATGTGCAGACAAGCCCCACCCATGGGGGCTGACAATGCATACAGTGTACAATGACACAAAAGCAGAAGTGACCATCACAAAGCATACACACATCTCGAAAATAGACACACTAATGAAAACAACCTGTGTAGACTGTAGGTGTCGGGTCACAAACTCCCATTCCATGCCAGCAATGGCACTTAACAACCAGGATGAATGTGCAGAATGATGTGATATGACTCACAGGGACAGCAGGGAAAATCACAAAAACAACATCCAGACAATGGCCCACAACAGCAATACCAATGCACTGGTGCAGATGCACAAACACAAACAGGCAACCTCACACTGCACATCTGACACAATGTGTGTGTGTGTGTCTCAGTATCCCTAGGCAACTAACAACACATGAGGGGGGCTGAAACACAGTGAGACAGATGTGGACACAGTGCCATACAACAGTAACCCATCAATGCCCCCCCCCCCCCCCTTAGTGGGCAATCAGGCATTGTGAGATGAGAGGGAGCACAACTGACACATGTGACACAAGCTGGAATGAACACAAACTAACAAAGCAAGAGACTGACACACAACAGCACTACCCCCAGGGACCAGACATTGGGGTGACACAAGCATGCATGACACCTCCACTGTGCTGACAAAGGTAGATGTCGTACAAAATGAGAAACCCAAACATGTATCCTGTGCCACAAACGTACATCACACCTACACAAACACATATCACTCAGCGTGGCCCGTCATCCATGGACAAACGGGAGCTAGGGGCACATCCATGCAAACTTTTACATCAGTCCACCCTCAACACCACACACCCTGAACTGAACCAATGTGCATCTGTGAAGCCCACATGGACAGGTGACATTGCACATGCACCCATGACAAACACAGTAATGTTGGGAGGAACTAAGGTGCACAGAATCATCACACAAGGAAAGTGTACAACCTGGGTGAATGACAGACATACTGCAAAGTATGCGGTACATGGCCATGACGTCAAAGCTCACGTAACCTGCGGAATACCTGCCACAGTCCCAGGACAATGCAGAAGCCAAGGAGAACCACAAGGCACACATGCTGACACCTTCAAACATTGCAGCCCTGAACCGGACAAGTGGGAGCAGTCACACACACACACACACATGACTCAAACACTGAAAGGTACCACCTAGGGACAACTACATGATTTTGCAAACAAACAAGTGCCTTGGGGACCCCTGACTGTGTCCCATCTGCGTCTGACAACATCATCACCACTCACAACTGACAAATCCCAATGATGAAACACCAATTAACAGTAGTGTGTTATGCACCCACACATCTGGTAGCCCATGGCAAAGTTGTGGGATGAACACAGTACCACTCAGCAAGCATCAACAACAGGAACATATCAAGGGAACACTGCCTGTGTATGAAAAGTGATGTGGACACGCTCACACAACACACACCATGGGCCCAGGCAATGTCACGGAACAACACACTTACTTGAAGGGATTCAACTCCTGTGGAAGCTCAGCTGTGCCAAACATAGTCCCAGCAGGTCTCAGTCATCTCAGCAGAACACTTGGTCAGTCAGCCATCAGTTACCACACAATGAAGCCTGTGGTCTCATCATCCTGGGTACGGGAGTCTCCCTTAAGTCATCTGCACATACTCAACACATATGTCCAGCAAGTTGCACAGAGGACCCAGTTGCTCCTACACCAATGATGCCCACACCTGTAGGTCCAGTGGAGATGCGCCCAAAGTCAGGGAAATAGACAAATTGGACAATGAGAAGCACATCATATGTGCCTGTGTGCAAGCCACAGATGTGACCATGCAAATGAAATGTTCATAGAGATGTTCACAAATTGTTGATCATGACACACCCAGTTAGCTGCAAAGGATGACATGAATACCGAGTAGAATAGGATACATAGCTCATGGACCACATGGAGTACCTCACATCAACACCTCAGTATTCAACATTTGAAATCCAGCATTACAACTGCAAGGTCATGGTAAACATCAACATAATGTACAGCTAAATCAAATTCACAAGGATAAAGAAAAAAGCTATATTCAGCAGATGAAAAATTAAATGTCCGTTCAAAACAAAGGCCAATGGCCAGTCCATTATCAAATGACAAGAAGTTAACTTGAGTGACAACTGTCACACGTTGCCTGCCAGCACTGCTAAGGACAGGGGACATCCCCTCGGAGGGGTATACATGGGGGCAGGCCAGGCACCACAGGGACAGGATCAGGGCGCAGCAGAAGGAGGCAGTGAAGGGGTGGTGGATGCAAGAGAGTCACTGGCAACTGCAGTGGAGCTGACTGAAGTAGTGGGTGCAGTCACAACTGTGGGGCACAAGTCAGATGGGGTGGGTGCCAGCACAACTTCAGTGGGCAGGTAAGATGGAGTGGATTGGGTCCCCACTGCAGTGCCCAAGTCAGACAGTGTGGTCGTGGACTCCACTGCAGTGCCTATCTCAATGTGAGCGGAATGGGGTTCAGGTGAGGTCGGCAGGACAGAGGGGGGGGTCCCCACACCAGTGGCACCAACCGTCTGACCGGGGGTGGAAGAGCAAGTGGTGGGGGGGGGAGGGCCTCAGCATTTTGGGGATGGTGTATCTGTGGGTGGGGGAACCTGGTGCAGGGTGTGGCAGGGGAACCTCTGGAGTGGTGGCCTGGGGGATGGAGGACCGAAACTTCGCAGTGGAGCTGCGGGGCGAGGATGGGGTCTTGCTCTTCCGGCTCCGGGAGGACTTGCAGGTGGGGGCATCAGTCTGACTGCACCTGGGGGAGGGTGTCCGGGTGTGAGGGGCACTCCCCTCCATGTGTGGGGACTTCCTCTTCCCCTTGTAAGATGGATCTGCTGGGTCGGTGGGGAAGAGGCCAAGGTCACAGAGGAAGAGCTTCCGTGGAGAAGGGGTTGCAAGTGAGGTAAGGGAAGGGGGCCGGAAGGGAGAGGTATTGGAGGACTGCGGAGTGGTTGTGGATGACTGTGTGTCTGCAAACCATCCCCTGTGAGTGTGGTATCAGTCCCCTGCGCTTGCTTGTGTGCACGTCTAGCCCTTGGTTTGGGCGTTTGTGTGCTGCCCGTGTCTGTGGGTTTGTGTGAATGTGCAGGTGTGTGTGTGCTTGGGACAGGTAGGGTGCTAGGAATCTTGGGTGGTGTAGGGGTAGGAGGGGTACGGGACTGTTGGAGGAGGGACACTGCTGCCGTCAGGGAGGAGGCCACGACTGATTGGTCTTCTGTAGGGCAGACATGCCCGATGAAATGCCCTCCATGAACGACACTAGTTGCGTCAACAGACTGGTGTGTGCATGGAGGACACTCAGCATTGATGTCTGCCCTACATGGATGTCGAAGTAAGTCCACAGACTCCTCACTCAGGGCAGCAGGGGACACAGGGGTAGGGGGTGCGGTGCCTGGCACAAAGGAGACATGCTTCCGAACACGGGAGCCTACAAGGACCTCTGGGATGGGAGCCGATGGGAGGGTGATGATGGTGGTGGGTGGGCGGTGGCAGGGACAGCCTCACTAGCTGGGGTTTGGTGGCTGCTGACACCCGTCTCCACAAGGGAGTCATCCTCCGAGCTGCTGTGGCCCTCAGCTGGGGTGGATGGTGCTGAGGACTCCTCTGTGTGGCTCCACTCGCCCTCCGTGCCACTGGGTCCCCCCGACTCCTCTCTTTCTGTCCCAGTCAGGCTCTGTGGCTCCTCCTGGTCCGTGGAGCTGTCCCCTCCTGTGGCCGTGGATTTATCTGGATAGAAATAGGAAGAAAGAGAACAACATCAGTCACCTGCACTGACTGCACACACCACAGTGAGTACATCACATCACAGGGCAAGGCCTGGCATCATCAGCCAAACACTGCTCAAAGTGCTCACACTGTATAGAATAAGCCAATTGTCAGTCTCACCATCAACCATGGCACACATATCCCTCCTCCTGGACTTGCTCCCATATGTCTATTGTATGTTGGATACTAATACCCAAATGTGCCGACATGCACCACCCACACATTATTTGGACATGCAAGTGAACATGTAGGAGTATGTCACTATACACACAGCACATCTCTTGCCACTGACTCAGCACAGGTGTCCGGATGAAGGGATGGCCAGAGACTCATTTCACAAGCTTGTGATGCATGCCAGCAACACACACTATGATGTTCTCATGTCCTGATAATCAAGGTCACAATGGGGTGCATGGAGCACACTTGAACACAATGCAGGATCACTCATAGCAAGGTTAATGCCATGGCACTGGCATACCTGGAAAGTCAGTCAACACTGTCTCCTGTCACAGGGGCAGGGCATCCAGACAACAACAGTATGCACTGTGTCACAATCATAGCTCAGGGGTAAAGCAAACTCTGCAGCTGACAAGTGCACTTGCCCATCCCCTGCAAACAACATATCCCAGACCCAGAAGACCCCTCATCATACAAATCAGACATATGAGTCTCTGAGAATACCACTCCCTGTACATCAGCACATCACCGTCTGCTGTGCATGTAACCCAGCTGCCTGAAGTGCACAGTTGCATACACCATTGTGCGCTGTCAAATGATCACACACCTATATGTCCCACAGGGCTTGTCTCTCATAGTCACATCTCAGATGTCCTGCTGACCCTGAAACTCATGAACACCCCAGTTGTACGTAACAGGAAGCCACACCACAATGACACAGAGGCAGACACCTGAAGGCACATGTGACTAAGCACAACCTGTAAGTTGATACACCGGAATGGGATTACAGAGTGTTTCTAAATGCCCTTGAGTAGGCATGACTGCCCAGGTCTACGTGAAACAGTGTGTGGCCCTGGACAAGTGTCAGGTGGCTAAGCAAGTGTGACATACTTTATATACGTACTCCTGAGGCCCACAAATTGGAGTCCCCTGCTGCATGGGTTTGTTTGAAATACCCCAGCCACAATTGGAACACATATCAAGGGCACACACAGATCACATGTCAGATCTCAGGCATTGGGTAAACAATTGACCCACCCATGAAACACACAACAGAGTTACAGGAACAGATGCTGTCCGAAAGCTGAAGCATAGCTGACTGCAGGGACACAGTGCCCTAGTGACACAAGCAACAGACTGTAGGGGCCACACCTGTGGATCAGATGAGGAGGGTGCATCACACAATTGAGGGACCTGAGTATTGGACTACAAGACCTACATAATGTGGAAGTGTGACCAGGGCAAAAGACTGCAATTAGCATATCAGACATAGTACACGGATTAGGCATGGACTTACCCCCTCCTTGCTGCTGTCTGGTCTTCAGCTGCCTATCCAGGTCCGGGAAGACCACCGCCAGTATTCGGGGCATGTGGGGGGTCAGGGTCCGGTGTCCGCCCCTCCTGCGAGGAGGCGACAGCTTCAGCTGGACCCTTGCGATCCTCTGGGTCCTGCCACCTCTTCTGGCAGTTGCGGATCCGGCGCTTGTAGACCCCCACCGAATGAACTGCCCGGGCGATGGTCAGCCATATCTCCTGCTTCTGGTGGGCATCAACCTGTGAGGATGACAAAGTTAAAAGTACATTAACACACATGCCCCATATTTGTGCTGCACACATTTGGATATACATGTCATCATCACAAAGGGAAATGAGTGACACAGGTAGTTCACCCATGGAAAAGGACAAATTACCTGCATGTCTGACATGTTAACAATGCCTGGGAAGTTTAAGCTTGCACAAAAGCACTTTAGCTGCAAAACACCTGTTCATTACATGTACCTACACACTTTGGGGGATGAAAGTACTCAGTGAGTATGCTTGCCACTGGTGTATATAACAACAAAACTGCTAGTACTGCAATAAGTCTTAAATCTTAAATCTTAAATCTCAAATTAACTTATGAGGACACATCTTGAAATGAAACAAAATGCGTCAAAGACCTTTGTTTTTGTCGAATTAATCGATGAATTTATTTATTTTCGATTTTTAGCCTTCCAGTTTCCAAAAAGATTTAAAGAGTCAGCTATCAATTAATGTGACAGATTTTGAAAAAAAAATTCTCCACACCATTCATAAAGTCACTTCATACAAACTAATCAGACATACCATTCATAACCATGAATTACTCATACTCATACATTCAGAAACATACATAAACTGAATAGTCAATTAGAAAAAACGTGAGGATCTTTCTATCTAGACCACAGAAGGAAATACTAAACAAGATAATCTCTGTATTTGTTTCTTTTTGAAATGTTCAAGATTATTGTGGTCTCTTCACAAGGTCTACGCTTTTCGAGACCTCTTCTTTCCTGGGGCTCTCATCAGGACCTGTAGATTAAAAACAACAAAACCTAGTTTCAGTAAAAATGGACCCCCTGGGCCTCCTCTAAGCAAAAGAACTCGTTTGTGGTTTGTTTTACCTCAAATGGAGTGCTGTTAGAATCAGCCGATCTAACAAGTGACGCTACCTAGAAGTGAAAAGAAAGCGGAGGTTTAGCAGCAATCAAGGAATGTATTGAGCATCACAATCACGCATTCAGTTATGTTAACTTACATTGTTTTTTCGTTATTAGAAGTCAGGAAATAACTTGAATTTTTTTCGATTAGGAAATGTTGTTGTGCGACTGGTTTGACGAAGGTTGTCTCTTGCCAACTAGAAAAGAATGTGAACAACCCTTAAGTGTTGAAAACACTTTAAAAAAATGTATTTAGAATTGTAATACAGAAGGGCACCGTACCTCTGTTGTAGGCGGGAGGATATATTCTTTTTTCAATTCCTGAAGTCGACCGATCTTCAATTTCTTTTAGGAACTGGGGGGGATTGAGGATAACGTTAGCGTGCTGACTTCCATTTAGATAAATACACGGTATGATGGTTGCAAACTTCAAACGGGAGCATACCCAAGTCTTAACTTCGTCAATGGCGATTTCCGATAGTGTGGAGCTGTCGTTGATCACGTGTCGATACGTAGTACGGCGGTTGTATTTACTTAAACAGACATGAAAGACAGACTTTCTAAAGGGATGTTCTTCAATAGGTTTATCAATATTTTATTTGGAAATGCCTGATTTGCATTCGGAATAAGTTGATGCAAAAGGAGGAGTTTATTCTGCAATAAAATTAACAAGAGTTTGATGTGCCGTTCATAATTAAAGATTTTTTTTTATTAATATTAACATGCCCAACAGCATGTGGTCTAAGCGCTATTGCAGAATCTCGGTTGATAGGAGTTTTGACTCAAAAAAAGCTTATTAAGTCGATACGTGGTATGGTGGTCGTGTAAGGACATAAAAGACTTTCGGTGGAGAAGTTCTTCAATATTTAAAATTGCCCAATTTATATCAGGAATAAATGGGAAAAGTAAATATATACAACAAAGCAGTTGGCCTGAGTTGAACGCGCTGTTCGTAGTTGAAAATGAAAAAACTTTATTGATACTTGCGTGCCTGACAGAGTGTGGTCTGAGCGCTTTTGCAGCATAACAGTCAATCGAAGTGTTAACACAATTTATAGAGCTCAGAAAGCTCATTAAGTCCATTGGTAGCGGTGTTGAACTTCAATATCAACATTGTTACTTTTCTGGATAATTTAAGTTCCAGATCACCACCTCTTTCATCACGTTCAACTTTGGAAATGACTGTCCATTTAAGGTCTTTAATTTGATGATTTTTAGTCTTCCAATGGTTGACTAATGGAGCTGTTTGTACATTATTATTAATTCGTGATTTATGTTGGGACACTCTTATCCGAATTTCTTGGCTAATTTTTCCTATATATAATAGGTTACAGGGACAACGTATCCCGTAGACAACGAACTTGCTTTTGCAGTTAGTAAAAGATTCATGCTTCCAGAAGATGGAGTTGTATTCGAAAAGTGATCCTTCTTCTGTGGAATCACAACAAATACAGGTTCCACATTTGTGATGGCCACGGACTGGTGGAAGTCCTACATAATCTCGTATGGAAATTTGTTTATCTTTTGGCATAGCTGCTCGTACGATTTGATTGGCAATGTTGCGATCTTTTTTAAAAGCAAAAAGTGGATTGTGCCTTAAAGAATGGTCAAGATTTTTTATCAGATGCCAATTCTGGACAATGACTTTTTTCAAAAGGTTCGAATTGGGACAAAATGTGGAGACACAGACGATCCTTTCAAGTGGTAGCTTGTCTGTCTTTTTTAGTAACTCTTCTCTTGGAGTCCACCATGCTCTTTTCATTGCTTTTTTCAGAAGTTTCCTAGGATAGCCTCTTTTTTTCAAATTTTCAAGTAGTTTAGTAGCGTGGAACATATATTCGTCCTTAAATTGACAATTACGTCTTACACGTAAAAATTGCCCATATGGCAAATTTTCTCTTAAATTTCTTGGATGGTTGCTTGTGAAATGAAGAGTCTTGTTTCGATCAGTTGGCTTTTTGAATAGGGTGGTCGCAAGTCCATTTTCCGATGGATACACTTCTACATCTAGAAATGGAATCTTTATTTGAGAATGGTTCAAACTGAATTTTATATCCTCAGTACGATTATTTAGCCAGTGATGAAATGTTGTAAGATTCTCTTCTGTGCTGGTCCATGTCATGAACACATCGTCAATATAACGGGTCCATTTACCAATGAATTGGAAAAAAGGATTATCATTGTATATGAATTTCTCTTCAAATTTGGCCATAAAAAGTACGGCTAGCTCTGGTGCAAAGGGGCAACCCATTGCTACTCCTTTGACTTGGTAATAAAAGTCGCCGTTAAAGTTGAAATATTTTTCTTTAATGCGAAGCTCGCTAGTTTCATGATGAATTCTGTGGGTACTTTAGAATTGGGTCTGCTTTCTAAATATGAACGAATAACTGAAAGGCCTTCGTCCTGAGGTATCTGTGTGTATAAAGATACCACATCTAGTGTTACTAGATGATGTATATCTTGTTCGAAATTTATGGATGCCAATTTATTGATGAAGTCTGTCGTGTCACGTAAAAAAGATGGTACTTCGAAGATGAATGGTTTCAGAAAATGATCAACAAATTTAGAGATTGGTTCCATCAAGGATTCGCATCCGGATATGATAGGTCTTCCTGGCGGTGATGTCTCATTTTTATGTATCTTCGGGAGTACATAAAACAGGGGAGTCCTCGGGTTTTTGTTTTGCAGAAATCAGAAAAACACGATACTTATTTAGCATCCAGAAAGTAATGCACGATGGATTTCTAAATTACGAGCTGTGGATCTCGGAATTAATGTTGATCACGATTTACATTACTTTCTGGATCCTAAATAAGTATTGTATTTTTCTGATTGTAATTATGCTCTCTGCCTACATTTGGACCGAATTAATGTGTTGAATCTGATGGAATAATTTGGAAGCTATTTTATACACTCTGCAGCCAAATTAATGTTCCTGTTGTCTTAACTCCATGATGAAAAACCTGTTCTCTGTGTCCTTATGCGCTGTACCTTTTATGATGTGGTTCCTTTATTTATGTCTGCTACTTAGGAAATATGTTTTGTATTGTCGTAATTGTGATATCTGCTTATAAAAGATGTAAACCAATCACTTCATTAATCTAAGGCTAACCTCCATAATCTCCTTGGGTGATTTGGTTCTCTCTTTTTTATGACACTTTTTGATTATGTTTTCCCTTTTCTCTCTTTTTCTTCTTCTTATTTCTCTCACCATTTTCCTTATGGTCCAGTATGTCGCCTTGACATGATGATATCATTGATACGAAAGAACTAATGGAATAATTCCCATATTTTTTTACTTTTCGAAATACCTATGATCCTTTGAACGTCGATAACTAGTTTTTATCAGACGTTATTTCCTCTCATTGTGGGGGTTTTTAAATGTTTAGTATATACATTCATGGATATTTACTTGGGGCTGACCAGTATGATACCTGTTGCCTAATTTGTGCTGCGGCTGGCTGAAAATAGGAATTTGTGTTTATTTTTTCCTTCTATTCTAAGTTATTTCATATATTTATCTAATATAGCCTACCATTCAAAGATGGCGGCTATATTATCTGTACATCGGGCGTGTTAGTCCTTTCTTTATTTCCATCAAGCAACGTGAATGACGCTACCCGCGCGTTTTTGTTCAAAATAGGAGAATCAAATAGTGTCGAGGCTTATACGAATTGTTTACGACTACTAACGGAGCACTCTCCTTTTCGGTAAGATTACAACACCGGGCACTCTAGTTTCTTTACATATTGGTCTTAAGCGACATGTATGGTTTTACGCTTGCCAAGTACAGTGGACATTTATAGCGTCACGGTTTTATTTGTACTGTATACGACAATGTTTGGAGTGCTATACTATGTGGTAAGATCCTGGCTTTTGATATGGATCTGATATTTTAAAGAGACGACTTGGTGACAAGAACCCTGATTAGGATGCTGCCTGGCTATGTTTCGTTTGAATTAACTGTAATTGTTTTTGGAAATTTAGCTAGTACGTAGCGAGTATGACTAGAAGAGACTGTTAAACACAACGGTATTGGACTAACGCTTATTATGATTATAGTGGGATTTATCTTTTAAAAGACCAATTTTAAGATCGGAAATACTGTTTCCTTTTTGTTTTCGGCTGCAGGTACTTGAACCTCGTTACTCTCGAGATGGTCTCTGAAAACTTCTAACCGATAGTTCTAATCAGGTAAAATTATAATATTTCTTGATGTATTTTATATCCATTTTTTTTTTTTGCTATAGAGAGTCATATTATTTAGTAGTGACTTGAGGCAGATTGTTCTCGATTTATAACTGTTATCATTCCTCTTTGTTAGTGCGCTTTTGGCATGCAACCAATATTTAGGGTCTCTTTGAGATACAAGTACTCCTCACTAGATTTAGCGCGCTGTCACCCAGCTTTATAATATGCTTTATACACCTCTTTAGCGCGCTGTTACCTAGTTTTATAACATGCTCCATACACCCAGTTAATGTGACTTTCTGATATATTGATTCTACATAAATGGTTACATGCCCATTTGTGTCTTCTTTTAACAGCTATATATCTGTTATTGCTGAACTTTGGACCAACACGAATGATTTCAGACATAAACTATACAAAATTGAGTATAGTCCTTACTTATGTGTGACGCATTGCCTTTATTATGAGATTTGGTGAGTGATTTAAATATCGTCTAGATATATAGAATACAGACTTTTTATACTCACAAGTCTGTAGTTTCATTATATGACGTTTATTGATTCATAAACACGGGTGTTTTCTAATCTGTTGACTTTCTGATTTCTCTTGGTTCTCTTTTTATTTAAGAACAGCCGTTTGCGCCTTGTGCAAGATAGTTTATCTGGGTTTAAACACTTATTTTTGACCTTTCAGATATGGAGTACGATCTTGTTTCGATTCTATTGTTCTTTCACTGATCTTCTGCTTTCCGTCTTTTGGTTTTTGTGTGTATTTTTGATCTGATTTTATTTGACCCTTGGGAGCACTGTTCACTGTGTCTTCTGTTGTTTACTTTCACTGGGCGTTATCTCTTCCACCTAGTTTCTCTTTGGATCCCTTCTCAATAGATTTTTTATGTCGGATATATATGTTGTGTATATGCTATAACGATATATTGTCAGAATAGTATTTTCTCATTTCTGTAGCCCTGAGGAAGTCGTTGGGCTATTAACCCAAGACGAAACACGTGTTGGCTGCAACCTTTGTATTTACCTGATATTGTGAACCGTCATGCAATGAGACTTTGGGAGACAAGAAAATAAAGAAGACTGTTCTTTTGAGTATATGGACTGAATTTTCTCCTGAAACTTTGATATTATTGATCTGGATACGTATTTGTTTGTGCTCGGGAACGATATTTTGCTTGCAGGTTTATCCTCTGTCTGCCTTGGTAACGGAGGATCATTGGGACGCATGTGGCCGTTTCCCTTTCTGTTCCCTTGAGCAATTTACTTCTTGTGTGTTATATACATATATTGGTTGTGCGCAAGAATAATCCAGCCAATTTTCTATGTTTGGCCCCAGTGATAGGTCCAACACAGTTGCATTCTATGAATCTGGCCAATCCATGGAAATGTACGACTCGTACACATCTTCCGCATCGTTCAAATCTTCACCTTCATAAAACCCTAGGAATTGCAACATTGTTGTAGGCATCCAACTGAATTTCCAGCGCACAACTTGTACAAGTTTTGAATCTGCATCCGTCTCCATGACAGTCCAGAGCCAATGGGTGCGCACGGCTCTGTCAACTGACTGTACAACGCGTATTTTGAAAATACACATTCACCCGTCTCCATATGATCCAGTGGCCAAGGCGTATGCCTGTCTCGGAACATGACTGCCCGACGCGCACGGATAGTCACCCGCGTCGGACCTCATTGAAGTCAATGGCAAAGCGTACGCACGGCTCGGACATGAACCTTGCAATGCGTACGCATTGTCACCCGCGTCGGACCTCATTGAAGTCAATGCCAAAGCGTACACACGGCTCGGACATGAACCTTGCAATGCGTACGCATTGTCATCCGCGTCTGACCTCATTGCAGTCAATGGCAAAGCGTACGCACGGCTCGGACATGAACCTTGCAATGCGTACGCATTGTCACCCGCGTCGGACCTCATTGCAGTCAATGACAAAGCGTATGCACGGCTCGGTCATGAACCGTGCAATGCGTACGTATTGTCACCCGCGTCGGACCTCATTGCAGTCAATGGCAAAGCGTACGCACGGCTCGGTCATGAACCGTGCAATGCGTACGCATTGACACCCGCGTCGGAGCACATTGGTGTGACTATTTGACGGCCTCAACACACAATTACTTGCCAGGGACACATGTGCACACCTACCACACTACAGCATTGTCCACACAGAGTCCCATGGCATGTAAGGCTGCATTCCCTGTGTGTTCGGAGGGGGCAACATTTGGTTTGTTGTGTGGCACTTTTGTTCAGCCACTCACACGCTGTGCACGTGTTCATGGGAGCAGAATCCTTTGTGTGTTGTGCACATTACCACTGTGATGTGCAACTGTACAGTTCTGGGCATGAGTCATGGACACAGTTGCAGGTTGGATATGTTTAGGACATGTCACATTCACCCTGAGTCTTGGGGTGATGGCATGTACATCGCAGTGAGACCTGTAGCCACAATTCTGATGTGCACCCAGAGTCTGTGTGCATGTTGTATCTCAGATGTGGATGATCAAATGTGCCCAATGGGAGACAGTCTCCACATCCATGTGGTATGTGCAGCAAACTTGATGGCGTGTGTGTGTCTAAGAGACATACGTGTAGGGCCTGCAGAGACAACAGTGGCCACTACCTGTGGGACTCACGCTTGCCTTGTGGTGTGTACGTGATACGCTATGTCATGCCAGTGTCGATGTGGCAATACAGGGACCCTGGGTATCTGCATGGCAACGCTCTGTGATGCCTGGTAGACATCAGACCTCACTTGTCACTGTGGTGTGTGTTTGTAACGTCACAGCAGTACATAGGTAGGGTGACACAGCCCAATGATTGGCCATTGCACTACATGGGACTTATGTGGACATGTGGAATTGAGATGTGAAGTGATGGTCATGTAGGTGACATGTGTCCATGCACAACAGCACACACCTCAGTACATTGTGTAATGGCATGATGTATCATGTGATATTTAGCCTGGTCATGGCCACATGGGTGTATGAACTGACAATCTTCCTTTGTGCATCTCTGTTCTGCAGGGTACCAGCTGTCCATCGACCGTTCCCAGACCTTGAAACCATGCAGGTACGCGACTGCATCCGACGGTACCGCTTCACCAGGCCACTGATTGAGGAGTTGGCGGAGCAGTTGGCGCCACATCTGCTACCTGGCCGGACATACCCTACAGCACTGACCCCAGAGGTGAAGGTGATGGCAGCCCTGCACTTCTTTGCTACTGGTACCTTCCAGTAAACTGTGGCTACTGCTGGTGGTATGTCGCAAACTATGTTTAGTTGTGTGCTACGCGATGTCTTGGAGGGAATGTTGCATTTCCTTGACCTGTACTTCAAGTTCCCTAGCCCAGCTCAACTCCCTGAAATAAAGGATGCCTTTTATGCACTGGGGAGGATGCCGAACGTCATCGGATCTATTGATGGGACACATGTGGCCCTGATACCACCGCAGGCACATGAGCAGGCATACATTTCCACTTGATCAATGCTCTGGTGGTATGTCTTGCAGACATGTGTATCACACGTGTGTGCACGGTTCCCCGGTTCTGCGCACGATGCCTACATAATGAGGAGTAGTCGCATTGCAACGCTGATGTCACAGATGCCAGACCAGGGTGCCTGGCTTGTCGGTGTGTACTGACTGTTTACCATTGTGTGTGTTTGGCAATGTTGTATTCCGCACTCCTACAAAACTCAGCTAATTGTTCAATGGTTTGTGTGTAGGTGACTCCGAATACCCCAACATGCCGTGGTTGCTGACACCCCTCAGGAACCCTGTGACACCAGCCGAGATGCGCTACAATGAGGCACATGGTCAGAGCAGGAGGGTGATTGAGCGGGCATTTGGCCTCCTGAAAAGCCGCTTTCGCTGCCTGGACAAGACCGGAGGGGCCCTCCCATATGACCCTGCAAAGGTATGCAAAATTATCCTTGTATGCTGCATGCTACACAACATGGCAGTGCGGAAGAAGGTGCCTCTCATCCAGGATGACGATGACCGACCTCCGCCAACTGTGGAGGATCCCGGCCTTAGCCATGATGCCAGTGATGACAAAGATGAGGGTGACGTCCGCACACAGCTCATCAACAACTTCTTCACCTGAATGTGAGTTTACAGGGTTGTTATGTCAATGTATGGAGTTAGCCTGAAATGTGTTGTGGCTGCTCGGTTGCTGTCTGAGTGTGCCTGTGTGCCACTTGACTGGATGCGTGCAGTGATGTATCCATTCAGGTGGTCTGTACTCCACAATAGGGTAGTACTGCTAACTTGTTTCTGTGTAGGTTTCTTGTGACATGTTTTGTGCATGTGTATTGCATTTCTCTCCTGTTCTGCTGTGCTTTTGACTGTGTCTTGTGTATGTCCTTCCCAGGGTACTTTGCCTGTTGTTTGGTCAACACTGACCCCCAACACCCAGAATCCAACACCAGTGTGGGAGTAGTCAATTGCCATCAAGTGATGTGCCACACACCCCTGGACTTCAAGTTTCAGACATTCTGTGACCGTGTGTCCACCGTAACGTACAACTGCCTTGCAACTATTTTAGAATAAACATTTTGCTGATGTGTAATGAACCTGTGCTATGCTTTGTTAGGTGTGTTGTCTGAGTGACATTTGCTTACCTCACCTGTGGACTTGTTACCACTGACTGTGGATAGGTGTTGTGTCTGTGCATACCAATGTGTTTCAGGTCAACATCATTGTGTGGGATGAGTAACATGGGCCTGGTGAGTATGCGTTGTGTTGCCATAGTAGTTTGTCTCCCTCACATGTGTCACATCACCATGACTCACCTAACGGTGGTAACATTGTTGTAGTATTTGGCATGCACTGTGTTGTTTAGCAGATCAACATCTCCATGACACATGACAAGTTGGAATCACAACAGAGGCAAGTATGGTGTACTGGTGAGTTTATTTTCGTACATGTGTGAGGAAAGTGCACAGGATGGTGGGTGCTGTACATTGGGTTTTGAATCCAAATTTCACAGTTGAGTTGGGAGTGTTGGTAGATGAAATGTCCAGAGTAAAGTCCACAGTCATTTGCTGCTACATTGGACCAACATGAACCCTCCATGTCATGTGGGCGAGTTGTGTGCGATTGGACAAGGTGAACGGGTTGCGCACAAAGAACATTCTCCAGAACAGGTTTAGAGGCCCTGGGGAATGTGCAGGGACATCTGCGTCTCACATGTCCTTCTTCGGACGACCCCTCTTCTTCTTGGGTGGGGGATCCTCAGGTGCAGGCCTCTGCGGTGCAGGGGACTCTCAGCCAGAGTCCTCCTCCCTCCCTGTGGCACTGGCAGATGGTGTGGCAACAGATGATGTGGCCACACAGGGAGGTGTGGGCATTTTTGTGGTGATCTGGCATAGGCATTGGAGTATGTCCCGATGCACTGCAGTAAGGGCATCCGACTTTGCCTCCATGCAGGCATGGTGGGCAGCCTGCTCCTGTTGTATGTCCTTGAGGATCCCCAACTACCTAGCCAAATCCTCCGGTGCTATCCTGGTACGCATCTATGATGCGTGCCAGTTGGGGGTCATTATGCAGTCCAGACCCCTCTGCAAGGCTCGCCCTCTGCCTCACACCCCTCCCACCACCCCTATCAACACGGGAGGACCTGCGGCAGCACGCGCAGGTGACACTGGGACCCCTTGGGTGGTGTTGCTGGTGGTGTTGGCTGCAGCTTCCAGGGGTTCCTGTGTCCCTGTGCTGTGGGTGCTCTGTGGCCTTGGTCTGTCTGTGTTGGCGGGGGTGCCCTGTCTGTTTCCAGATGCTGGAGGCGTGGGTACAGGGGGTGCAGATGTTGGTGCTACTGGTGCTGCATGATGACTCACACCGGATGTGCCAGGTTGTTCTTCGTCATCCGAAGAGAACAGAGACAGAGTCAAACCAGACAGCTGAGTGTCCACCAGAGTCTGGGCCTGGGAATCCTCTTCATTTGGTGCTGTGTCCCCAGCACCACCTGTGTTTGGAAGAGATACACAATGTAAGTTATGTTTCTACATTCATCAATGGTTCACAAACATGAAATGTTCTACTGTACGAACGGATGCCTGCCTGTACACTGCTTTGTTCCGGGTTGTCACGGATAGAGATTTATATTGTTGTTGCCCAGTTCCCAGCATGGCCTTGTGCTCCCAACAACAGAGCCCAGTGTCAGACATCTTGACAGTCCCTTCCCACTCCCTGTGAGGTGAGCATGGTTCAGTGTGAGCTTGCTGGACCATGTGGGTGGGTGGGGATTGTCTGTGACTGCAACTCCCATCATGCTCTTGGCTACACCTCCCTTCCCAGCATGCCCATACTTCCTTCCTCTTGACTCTGCCTCCCTGTGAGGGGGTGTGACAGCAATGGCAAGATGGCTGACTGTGAAATCCTGGTGTTTGTTTGGCTACAAGTCCAAAGAGAGCCCCTGTGCTTCACACAGCAGCACCCAGTATGGGGTATCTTTTGCTGATATTTCACTGAGGTGTGGGTCAATGCATTCTACCCGGTGAGTTGTGTGGAGTTTGTGTTGAGGGGGTGGGGGTCTCCACATGCTGGTAAGTATGGTCAGAGCTGTCAGTCCTCCTTCCCATCCGGCCAGACATCCCACCATGAAACGTGCTTCCATTGGAGGGCGTGCAAGTTGTCTTTCAGGATGTCAGTCAGTGGTGGCCTGCTTCTGATTTGCACACAACCCCTACCAGGGCCTTGTGCTCCCCACAGCAGGACCCTGTCAGTGTCAGCTATCTTTTCAGTCATTTTCCACTCCCTGTGATGTGGGCATGTTTCAGAGAGGTCTTGATGGGCCAATTTTGAGGGGGAGCATTATCTGTGACTACAAACCTCATCATGCTTTTGGATACACTCAATTCACCTGCATACCCACTATTCCTTCTTGTCAGTCAGCTGCACTGGGAGGTAGTGTGTTTGTGTTGGCAAACTGTCTGACAATGTTTATTTGGCTTTGTGCCACGGGCTTGCTCTATTTGTTGTTAGATTTGTACATGTCATGAAACAGTTCCAAGTCACTATGAGATAGCAGGTATTGTGTTTGTCTGACTAACATACACATCTTGGGATGTTTATTTATTGGTTAATATGGCTTTGCTTATGGTGCATGGTTTCCCTGTCCCCTTGCCACACAATATTGAGTATGTTGGTTGTGTACTCACCAGGCTCTGGTATGTCTGTTAGACCATGGATGCTCTCTGGTGGTAGTATGTCCCGCACCTTCTCCTCCCAGGTCCTGAAGTAGACTGGTTTGGCAGGAGGGCCACCGCCGGTGCACTGACTCAAGGCGTAATCTTTCTGGATGAGTTTCTTGCCCTCCTGCGCACGTCATACCACCTGTTCTGGATATCGTCCTTTGTGCGCAACATTGGTGCTTGTGCGTTCACCTTGTCCACAATCCTCACCCACATCTTTGTTTTCTGTGACATGGGCGTCCTTTGGACCAATGTACCAAACAAATGTGGCTCTACTCTGATGATCTCGTCTACCAGCACTTCTAACTCATCACCTGTGAACTTTGGATTCTTCATTGGGGGCATGGTGGTGGTGGTGAGTGATGTGTGTGTGAGGGTGGGTTAGTGTTGGTTTAGCTAGGTGTATGTGTGAGTGCTTTTGGTGAGGTGCTAATGGTGTGTGAGTTGTGTGATGGGTGAGTTGTGAGTGTGTCTGTGGTTGCTGTGTGATGGTGTTTGCTGCTGGCTGTGTCTCCTATTTGCAAAGGATCATGGTAGTGATTGATGTCCTTTATATAGGTGCAGTTGTAGGTGTGTCTTTGTCCCAGTTTATTTTTTGGGATATTTATTGGCTTTGTCATTGCTTGATTGGTCCTTTTTTTGTCTTTTTTCCTTTGGGTTTTCTAGGCATGAACGAGACGTTCTTCTGACCGAGACGGACGCTGATGTTGGCTTGTGCGGGCTTCTCCGCCTCGTTCACACTGACTTTCTTCTGTGTTTCATACGTGTCGGTCGCGGACATCTCTTTACTTGTGGGCCCTGTTTTCTGTGCGTGTCGGTCATGCGGCTTGGGCTCCGTGCGAGTCATACTGCGTGGATCGGACATCGCGGATACGTGTCGGTCTGGTTCATTCCGGGTTCGTGTCAGTCGGTGCAACTCGCGTCGGTTTTTCGGCCAGATCACTATTTTCCCTACGGCTCGGTCGTACGGCTTGTATTCCGGACGTGTCGGTTGTAATTCACACGCGTTGCATCGTACTGCATGGGTCATACGGCGCCGGTCCGTGTCAGTCGGTCTCCGGTCCGGGTCCGTGTCGGTCGGTACATTTTGCGGCCGGAATCGGAATCGGCCCCTAAGTGTTATATTGGAACGAGCAGGTGAATAAAGGGGTTGGGAGGTCAAGTCCAGAAGTGGGTGTGCCACACTTCACACCTTGTTGGTTAAAAACTAAATAGAACTTACTGAAAGAAGCTATAAAACCAAGTTTATTAATTTAATTGTGTACCCATGAAAGAGCGAATTTGACTAAACCGCTAAAATGAATAGACAAGAGTAAATAGGGAAGGAAGTGGAGGGGAAACCCCTGGTAAACAGCACAACATTCCTTATCTATGGGTGTTTGAAACTCTTTTTATTTAACAAAACAATAAAAGGTACAGCAGAACAGTTAGCCATTTGACAGTAGTCAGGAACTTCACAGGTGCACTTCACATTTGATGTTTCAGTCCAAAACCTTTCAGCGTTATTATATCTACCCATCTGCATTCGGTGACGCATGTGACCTCTCCTCCCTCCGGCATAACTCAACTGTAGGAGACAGGCATATTTCGCCGCTGTATCTGTTCCAAGCCACCCACTTACGATCCCATTCTTTAGGGCACCCCCTGTTTTTGAAGATGTCCATCTCCGCTATCAAGGCCCTATCCATGTCAGCCTCCCATCCTCTTATTAGTGAGGGTTCCCTGACTTCCCATTTTTGTGCTATGTTCCGTATGGTAGGGGCCCACCGCAATGAAACCCATGATTGTCCATGTTTTATTGACAATATAGGGTCAGTTATTATGGAGAAGAATGCCTGTCCCTCGGGGGCTAGGAGTGAATCCTGCTTATGAGTTGGTAACCCCATCTATTCAGGGCTTTGCAGGTGTTGCCGATTAGGTGAGTCTCTTGCAATAGGGCGCTTGGCGTTTTAAATACTGGAGGACTATTCCTCACTTGACTTTGTCTCCTAACCCGTTCACATTCCATGTGAGGAACTTTAGGACCCTTCCTATATTTCTAGTCATAGTTATGGGTGTGTGTTACTTGGTGGTGAAGTGATGGAGAGTATACATAGGTCCCTTTGCCCCGGTGAATATGAGCAGAAATCTCTCTATGTGTCTCCTTTTTGATCCTAGGTTTGCGGATCTATTCCCTCGCTCTAACGTTTAGACTGAGATGATATTTGAGCATGACACCCCCCCATCCCCAACCTCTGGTGTCCTGAAAGTTTGTGGCTGTGTGTCCGACTCTGGAGGTGACCCGTGTGGTGTGTTTCGTTGCTGTGCAAAAACAAAATAAATAATTCTACAACCTCTCCGCCTCCCAACAACTCCCCCTCCTCCGACCCTGCCTCCCTGCATGACGGTGTCCCTAGGCCCGCCTCCCCAACTGAGCAGAGTACCCGTCGCCCTCCTAACCCTATGTTGGAGGAGTCATAGGCCCAACCTCCCCTTTCCATCTCCCTCCATTTCGATCATACTGTTTGCTACAGGAGACATTTGTGTATAGTTAGTTTATACTCATACGCTCCTCTTGTTGACAACTACTGGCCCTTATGTCTGCATTTCTTCTTACTGCTCGGCCCTGACAACTCGTCCCAGGCTACTGGACCCTTGGCAGCCCAAGAAATCGCTTCCCAATTCAATTTGCTGGGCATCAAGTAAAACTGTACAAGTCTCCCCTTTCTCGAGGAGTGCCCTCCCTCCAGTTATTAGTTTAAAACCTTGTAGTCCGTTCACGAACCACCTGTAGTGTGTTGATCTCTTTCTCCTTGGGTGAGGTCTTGTCTTTTCTGTATTTTCCCTGCTCGTCGCTCCTGCCGGTCCGGATTCCCTCGATCGCCCACTCTTCGCCATCCATCTGGCCAGTCTAATACCTCGCCTGGTTCAGTGAAAAAACAGTTTTTGCCTTCCGCCTCGACTTGCAGTTTCGCTGGAAACAGCATGACATATTTAATTTCCCACTATCTAAGGGTTCATTTGACCTCTAGGAAGGAGCGTCGTTGCCTCCGTACCTTTGTGGTGAAGTCCGGAAAGAATGATATTGTGCTACTCTCATATTTGAGGAGTGGAGCACTTTGAGCCATTTGAAGAATACTGTCACGGTCTCTAAAGTTGAACACCCGGGCCATGATGGGTGCGGGGGGGTGGCCTTGCTTAGGCCTATCCCCCGGTAAGGAGTGAGCTTGCTCTGATTGAAAAATATTTGGAGAGGTTTTTGGGCTGCAGGTATTTAGTTACCAGGTCCTCCATAAATAGGTCCATTGCTGGTCCCTCGGCCCTCTCTGGCACTCCTAAAATGCGGACGTTACTGCGTCTCGATCTGCCCTCATAGTCGTCTTGTTGCGCTGTTAGGGATTTGGTGCCAATTTGCAGATCAGAGACTTGTTTCTTCAGTGTTGTTATGTCTGTGACCAGGTTTCAGGGGACAACTTCCATCTCTTTGACCCTGGCGTCCATCTTCCTAAGGTCTGCCCTGAATAGGGATATATCCGTGGAGTCGGAGTCTAAGCGTCCATACAGCAAAGTGCGCATGCCAGTGATCGCCGCCATTACATCGTGGAGGATTCCTGCTCAGCTGGTTTCTGCTGCATTTCTTGCTCCACGCCAGGGCACGACGGTCCTCCCTCCTGTCATTTCTGTCAAGCGAATTTGTCTATCTTCGATAGGTGTGAACCACGTCTCCCCTCATATGTCGCCGTTGTTGCACTCAAGGCCAGCGGCTGGTTGTGTTGGGGTACTCACCACCGCCTACCAGGAAAAATCCCCCGTGGCCTGTCGGTTTCCCCCCTACGGAGAGCCGTGGCACCCCACTAGCACCCTCCTAGGGAAAGTTCGTAGTGGCAGTGGGTTGTGCCACATGGTTGCTGCTGCAGTTCCTTGTGTTGTAGTTCTGGGGACTAGATACGCTTGGGACTTTGAATCTTTCCCTTTACTACCTTTCAGCGGTCTATTGTGCCTTGCTTTCACCCCGGGTGGGCCTTCATGTATCTACGGGCCAGCAACCTTATCTCCCAATCTCTGGTCGCACCACGATTGTTCCCTGGGGACCGTTAGATTTTTTTCGCTTGGTGGTGACACCGGCCGGGATTCTCAAGCTGTTCAGTCTTTGTTATGGTCTATGCCCCAGTGCACCACAGCTCAGGCCTGATGTTGGTTGCTGTGCTCCCTTCGGGAGGATTGCCCTTACTAACCGATGTCTTCAGGCATGAATCGCTCTGCTTTTAGCCCCTCCGCCACCCGATCCGTTTCTCTTGCCCACTGCTTTGGGCCGCCGCTGCAAAAAGGTCTCTGTAAAGATGCGTGATCTCAGGCAAGCCCGCGCCGCATGTCCGGCTTCCACGTCTCGTGGTTGGGGCCAGGTCTACGTGACTCCGCTACTGCTGGACGAGGATAGGACATGACCTCGCGGATGTCCAATCTCAGCGAGGGTCTTTCGGGTTCCCGAAACTGGGTTCCCAGACTCCCCACTCAGTCTCCGTATGATGGACGTCTCGGGCAGCCAGATTAGTTACAAGATATTTGGGGAGAGAAGACAGTCGTGGCCAGAGCCACGCTACTGTGTGGCTATTTCCTCCAGCAGTTGGCCACGCCTGCGTATCTATGGTTGTTAAGCGCATGCTATAGTGTGCATGTGTGGCAAATTTCCACAGATCTTACCAAAGGCCAACCAAGGCTAGACTGGATTCCATTAAAGAAACGAAGGACCATTCTGTATAGATACTTGTATCCAGCTAGGAATTCTTTGGAGTGAACACCTGCTGGTCCCACCCGTGTAGCCAAAAGATTTTCACTGAGAAAGTTGGAAATTTGTTGGTAAGGCCAGGAGGGGCAGGGTAGAAAAGGGAGAAGAGTGGGAATTTAGGATCAAATCTTTTTATTGACAAATAATTAGGAGATCACATACACAGGAAATCACCTATAACTCCTTTCGGGCCGGCCGCTACATTCAAATGTATGTTAAAAGGCAGAGCGTGATTTATTAAACAGGAAGTGACAAGCTAATGGAAGAATACACAGCTTGTCTCCTACAACCAAGACTGGGCCGGCTGCGTATGGGGAGCAAAAGGTCAGCCAAGTGCAATAAAAGTTCAGGAATAATCATACATTGCTGAGAAAACCAAAACCTTGGTATTGATTTGCTGGGTGCTTTGTAGGCTTTGCATCCCGACGGGAAGATAAAAGTAAAACAGGTGCAACGTAACATAAAATTGAACAAGAAACCCCCTCCCCCTCAACCTTCACCCTCTCCCCTTCCGACTAGGCCATTCAAAGTGTGTAGGATTGCTAGGAGGATCGTCACTGGTCAGGCATAATGTGATTATAGCGCCTTAACTTCTCCCTGTTTGGGTAGTAATTGTTTAAGAAAACGCAAGTACGTAGGACAGGTCAGCTCCCTGAACTCTTTAGACAGGATAGTGATAAACGGGGAACATATTTTCCCATAGGTTGTGGGGTCAGCATTGGCAGCCATCAAGAGTCTTTCCATACCCAGCAATGTCAAAAGTTGATGAAGCCACTGCCTACGGTCCGGTAGCTTCTTCGAGCCCCAGTTTGTCAGGAGAAGTCTGTGCGCAGTATTAAGGGCCTTAGCTATCTGTCACCCCCTAATGGTCCGGAACGGGTAAGTGAGAGCATTGGGGAGCCTCAGGAGTATGTAGGCGGGGAATCGGGGCAGCTCCATTTTAAAAGTGCTGTCTATATCATTCAAAATTAACTCCCAGAATCTTGTGAGCTTGGGACAATTCCACAGGTGGTTTATTAGTGTCCCGGGGTTGCTGCAGCCTCTCCAGCACAGACCATCACAAAGTCTATTCCATTTCTGGATGCAGACCAGGGTAGAATACCAGTATGAGCTCATTTTATAGGTGGTTTCAGTATGTCCTATATTATATGCTGTGAGTTTGGGCCCTATATATGTCTCCCCAATCTTTGTCAGAGAGACTACGCTCAAGGTCTGCCTCCCAGCGAAGTCGAACCGCGGTCCTATGTGTAGGAGGCGCTTCCATCAGGAAGCGGTAGATTTCTGAGGTAAGTTTCTTGTCATCTGTTTTGAGGAACAGCCATTTTTCGAAGGGGGTCATGGGTCTGCTTGCTTTAGGGTGCATGTCTGGGCTGAACAGCCAATGCCTGAGTTGGGTGTGGGTGAACCCGTCATGTTCCAATAAGGAGTACTGTAATTTAAGTTGGTCAAAAGGGATGGGACCATTGTGATCGAAAGGGCAACCGACCTTCTTACATCCGCCCCCCAGCCAGCGTTTGGGAACGCCCGATTATAACCCGGGAGGAAACTCCAGGTTTGCGAATAATTGGGTCATCGGAGGATCCAGGATACTGAATCTGCGTGTTTAGACAACATACACTGTAGGATTGGTGTCAGACAAACTCTGAGCACCCCCACCGGGTATGTTGGCCTTTTGTACCAACTAGCTCACAGTGCCATTAGAATCCCCTCTTACCAAGGACAGAATTGTTCCTGGGAACCATCTAACATGACAACCCTGATCCCTCAGGACCGTGGAAACAATATACCACCTTTCACTCAGTCACTCGTGCTTACTTAGTCTGTCTCAGAGAGATATTTTATTTATTTATTAAGAAGTTTTATATAGCGCTGGCCAAATCCGAGGGTATCGGAGCGCTTTACAACAGATTTAAGCAGAAATCACATAAGAAAGGCATAGTCCAACACATGAAGTTGAAAGGTTTTATAGAGCGCTCTACTACCAAGCGGTTTCTTGGCGCTGAACAAAGACTATCATGAGGAACGAAGGGAGGATACTACAATGAATAGGCCATGGAGAAGAGGTGGGTTTTAAGAGCTTTGCGAAAGTCCATGTAAATGGAAATGGATCTGATGGCAAAAGGAAGTGCGTTCCAGAAGAGGGGGGCAAGGGTAGAAAATCTCGAACCACCAAGTTTTTTTCTTCGGTAGCGAGGGACGCTGAGGAGGAACTGGGTAGAGGAGCGAAGGTTTCTGCCCGGGACGTAGGCATTGATCTTTGATCTGATGAAGTCTGGAGCCGTGCCGGCCAGTGACATAAAAATCAGGCAACCCATCTTGAATAAGGATCGCTCCAGGATGGGAAGCCAGTGAAGGGTCTTTAGGAGGGGGGTAATATGATGGAATTTCGGAAGCCTGTAAATCCGGCGAGCTGCCTGGTTTTGGATGAGCTGCATACGGCGGCGTTCGTACGCGGGAATACCGACATACAGGCCGTTGTCATAGTCCAGGCGGGATAGAATCATGGCCAAGATGATGAGTTTGAGGGCTTACACAGAGAAGTAACAAGAGATTTTACGGATGATTCTAAGGGACAGGAAACAGGATGAGACCACCGAGCTGATCTGGGAGCACATAGAGAGGTCTTGGCTGATTTTAATACCCAAGGTTTTCACAGACACAGAGGGAAGAGGAGGGGAGCCAAAAGTAGGGGGCCAAAAAGCGGGGGTCCAGGGGTTAAAAGGACCACCGATAAGAACCAACTCCGTCTTGTCGGGATTCAATTTAAGTTGGTTGAGGTTCATCCAATCATAGATGAATGTCAAAGTGGAGCGGAACTTGCGAATAGAGTCAGGAGAGGGGGAGAGATTGAAAATGAGCTGAAGGTCATCGGCATAATTAAATACCGTGACCTCCATTTCCTGCAAGGCGGCAATCAGGGGATATATATAAAGATTGAAAAGGAGAGGAGAGAGAGACGAGCCCTGGGGCACCCCGCAAGAGACTGGACAGATGGGGGCGGAAAAGCCCTCCAGTCTAACGGCCTGGGTGCGGTCCGTCAAGAAAGAGGTGAGCCAGGCCAGAGCCGAACCGCGAACGCCGGCGCCCCCGACACAGTCTAAAAGAATAGAGTGGTCAACCGTGTCGAAGGCGGCGGACAGGTCGAGGAGGAACAGGGCCTGTGGAGAGTTGATGTCAGCACTCCTCCTGAGCTCATCCACCACGGAGAGGACAACGGACTTCATGGAGTGAGCAGGGCGAAAACCAGCCTGGTTAGCGGCGAGGAGGTGATTATCTTCGATAAAGGTGGAGAGGTAGGAAGTGATATAGCTCTCCAGGATCTTACTCAGGAATGGAAGTAAAGAGATGGGTCTAAAGTTCGAAAGGAGGGTGGGGTTGGCACCCACCTTTTTGAGAATGGGAATGACAGTAGCAACTTTAAACAAGTCAGGAACAATTCCCTGAGAAATGGAAGAATTAAGCAGGGTGAGGGGGGATCAGGGCAGCTGGAAAATATCTCCCTCAGAATATGGGCGGGACAAAGATCTGAGGGGGAGCCTGTCTTGACTTTCCACAACAGGGTGAGGAAGGTCTCCTTTGGGATCAGAGGGAAATGGTCAAGGGTGGGGTGGGTGGGCGGTGGTAAGGGACAAGAGAAAGAAGGGGGAGGCCGCGGGATGTGACGCTTGATCTTAGCATTCTTCTCAATGAAGTAGTCATTGAGGGCATTGCAGAGGGATTGAGAGGGGGTAGGCTTAAGGGCAACTCTATCAGAGGCTGCGAGCTCATGTACGATCGTGAAGATCTCTTTGGGTTTATTGGCCGCTTGATGGATTTTCTGGGAAAAATATTCCGACTTGGCTGAAAGTATGGCTTTTTTATAATCCCGGAGGAGGGCCAAATAATGAGCCTTCCGATCCTGACAGTACTTGTGCCTCCAGCGGCGTTCAGCCTGCCTAAGCGCAAGTTTCTGGGTTTTAAAGTTGTTGGTGAACCATCTGTTGGCGTCATGGGAGCGACATGTTCTAACCCGTTTGAGGGGGGCAACTTGGTCACAAGTAGCGAGTAGCCAACTATGGATGGTGGTCACCTGAGAGTTAGGGAAGGTGTCAGCTAAAACAGGAGATGAGGACACTAGGGAACGGCAAAGGGCTGGCAAATCCACACGGTTCCAGTTTCGGGCATAGATATTTTTGGGGAGGGAAGGATTAGTAGCCACCCTCAGGTCGAGAAGGAAAGAAATCAAAAAATGGTCTGACCATGCGCAGGGAAGCACTGAAGAAGTGGAAATTGACTGATTGACGGACCAGACTTGGTTCAGCGTGTGACCGTGTGTGTGGGTGGGGAGAGAAATATGAGATGTGAAGTTCATACAGTGAAGGGTATTATTGAAATCTTTGGACATGGGGTCCTCACGAGGATCACCCGGCCAGAAATTAAAGTCTCCTGATAGTAGTACCGCGGAATTATTGACAACAAGAGTGGCCAATAGTTCCTGTATGGCAGGGATAAAGTGGGACATTGCCTGAGGGGGCCGATAAAGAAGCACACAGGTACGAGGGGTCGCAAGGTTGGTGGAGCGAACAACCAAGCAGTCAACTGCTGCAATGGGGGGATGGGGGAGAGGTTGAAACTGGAGGTTGGAGCGGGCTATCATCGCCACTCCACCGCCGGTCTTCCCCTCCGGGCGGTCGGCACGCAGGACGTAGTACGGGATGGGAAGGGCTGCTAAAACATCTGGCAAAGAATCAGGAGTGAACCAGGTTTCGGTCAGGAACAAAACATCGGGCTTAGTGGTGTCCAGGAGATCAAAGAGCTCCACTTGATGTTTGACCGCAGAGCGAGTATTGAGGAGGTAGGCGGTGGCCATAGGGGGAGGACTTGACGGGGTTGGGGCGACGGATGCTGATATACAGAAGGCAACGCCAATGTTTGCGGTCCAAGCAGGTGAGTTGGCAAGTTGGTGTAGTTTAACTGAGAGATGCCAAGAGTATTAAGGCGAGCCACCAAGGAATTGCTAATAGGCCAATCGGCACGATAAGCTAGCAATTGTGCAGAAGAGTATATAAGAATATTGGCATAGTGAAGGGCTCCGGGTCCTGGCCTGACGCGGACGGGCTTGCCTTTGGCGCGCCCGCTGCGCGGCCGGGAAAGGGACATTCTCTTATGCTGGTGAAGAGAGGGCGTGGCCTAGCGTGAGCAACGTCACCCATGGCTTCCCCCGCGATGGCGGAGATCCTCCCCGTAACCCGCTACAGCGCCTAATCGGCTGTGCAGGTAAGAGCGGAGAGGGGAAGTGAAGAATGAAGGGGGTAAGTGCCCAGAAGCCAAAAACAAATGCCAATAATAAAATTAAAAACGTAGCGTTGCTCCCGGCTTTCCGCCTCAGGAGTTAGTCAGTGTCTAATTGCGCGCGCTGCTGGGGCGCGGTTAAATAAGGGCGGGAGTGGGCGTGGCCTAGCGTCAGCAACGTCACCCAGTGCTTCCCCCAAGATTGGGGCCAACCTCCCCGTAACCCGCTACAGCGCCTAATCGGCTGTGCAGGTAAGAGCGGAGAGGGGAAGTGAGGAATGAGGGGAGTAAGTGCCCAGAAGCTAAAAACAAATGCCAATAATAAAATCACATACACAGAATAAACAGACTGGGCGTTTTCAATAAACATTTATTGAACAGTTGTTATTCTGGTGTAAAATAGATGAGCTGCAACAACCGCTAGGCAGTATAAGATATAAATGATTAACAGTACAATAAAGGTAAATGGAGGATATAGTTCTACCATCTTACTATAATCATGAATACATACGAATATATAAAACACATGATAAAAGATGCGTACTCCTACGATGCCTCCCTAACTAGATGTACCTAAGTGTACCTAGCATGTATGTAGGTGTTACACCAAGAATCCCTCTAGGATTTAGTCAATTCCATTACCTGAAGTGAGAGACTGTGGGACCCTGTCCTGGTCTCGAGTTGGACAACCCACAAGGGATGTTGTACCGCTGGAGTGTCTGCATGCAGGAACCTCAGCGTCTCTGGTCAGTGTGTCGACCAGGAAGTCTCGGTCTCCTCTGTCTTATCTTAGCAAGATGTGATGTATATATACCCATAGGTCTCCATAAGGATCCTACCTTGCTGTATTACTGTGTCGGCCTAAGGATGACATTGGACATGAACTTTGTACATAGATTTTATACAGGAGATGGTAGTCCTGCTGTGCTTCCAAGAATCCTCAAGCATAATGTATGAGATTTCGAACTAGGGAAAACCAGAGTTCTGAAGGCAGTGTAATATCTAGGTAAAAGGTCAGTCCCTGTAAACCGTGACAAGTGTAATGTAGGGAGAGAATATAGGTGAAGGGTAAAGAGATTACCGAGGCCTATATTATGGTACCTATATGGACTATAACACCCTCTCTTTCCCCTCTCTGACGACCAAAACTGGTGTGGGAATCGCCTAGTGTGCATTCTATGTGTGTCATGTGCTAGAAAGTGCATTTCCTGAAGCAAACAAATATCCCCTTGTGAGTGTTCCAAGAAAGAAAGTATTGCATATCTTTTAATTGGATTGTTAGGGCCTTTTACATAAAGACTAAGTAGTTTGACCTCAATAGTACAAATGGTGGAGAAAACTAGGCGAGCGTAAGTGGGGGGCCCAGAATGCTAACTGTGCCATAAATGAGAGCCAGATGTGCAGGGTGCGATCACAGTGATGCACAGATACATCGCAAGGCCCATAAGTGGTCAGTCGGTAAGGAAGCCTTGTAACAACACCCCAAAGCCTCAACACAAAACAAAAAATAAACAAGCAGTCCGTAAAGTCTTTTGTGACTTGGAAGTCTGGATCCATGGGGTCTACCAGGGCAGAATGAGCCAACACTGTTCGAAAAGGGTTAACTCCTCCGCCCCCACCCCTGTATCAGCAACCCTTCTGCCAATGCACAGCACCTTATGATGGGGGATCAGCATCTTGTTTGTTTGCGCTGGAGAGGGAGTGCAGCACCTCTGACCTCTCCTTTGCCACGGCTGCCGGATTTGGCCAGTAGTCCGCGGCCCCCATAGTCCCGGACCCTCTCCTCCTGGGAAGGGCGCGGGGAGACAACATTGGAGGGTGCGATCTTGAGGATTTTAGGCCTCTGACAAAGAGCGTAATTGGTGAGCTATGCCGTTCAGTTGGAAAATAAGGCAAAATTGGTGGCCCCAGGAGTAGAAGATGCCCGAGAGTAGATGTCCAGTGACCGGACTGAATTCCTTCCGTTTCAGGAGAGTGGATGCTGCTAGGTCTTGAAATAGCTGGAGGGAGTGGCTGCGAAATCTTATCTTCTGGACCGATCGGGCCGCCTTGAGGGTTGCCTCCTTCTCCGTAAAGTTGTGGACACAGACCAGGATGGCCGCAGGTGGGTGAGAAGGCGTCCTGGGGAGGCCAACTCTATGAAATCTATCTAACTTGATGCTACTCGGCGTATTGTCTCCCAGTACGCTTCCAAACAAGGCCTGGACATAGCCTTCCAGATACGCTTCCCCAACGCCCATGGGGGTTCCCCTAATGCGAATGCTGTTTCTTCTCTACCTGTTTTCCAGGTCTTCGGCGTGAGCCTGGAGATCTAACTGCTGACCCTGTAAGCGAATGATCTGTTGTAGGGCTTCGATTTCCGCATCTCTGTTTAGGGAGCTCTCTTCCAGGACTGCCACTCTCTCTCCCACCTCATCAATGTCTCGGAGCACCTCCCTGAGCTCCAGCGTGAGATCCTTTTTAACTGTCTGTAGATCCTCCCATAGAGATGCGAATAGTGCTTCCAGGAATTTGCGTGTCACCGAGCAGTCCACACCCCCGTCTCCATCCGGATGCTTAGAGTCCTCCATGGGCGCTTTCTCTTGCTGGGAGTCCGTCGTGCCTTTAATCAACATGTCCTTGCCTTTAGTTGAGGCCATGGCTCCGCTCCCTTGTGTCGGGAGAGGAAAGGACACCAGCATGCCTCCCGAGGTATCTACCAGTGCAGAGTCGGGTTTCGGCCAGGACCAGTGCGCAGGCAGCCGCTGCCTCCCAGCAAAGCCACATAGCCACAGGGCAGCCCACAGTCCCACGCCCAGGTTGTCGCCGGCGTCAGGGGAGCAATAGGGGCATGAAAAAGCCGGGACACAGATGTCGCCCAGCCACTTAGCTGCAGATGTCCGGTGATGCCAGTGGACCCCCATAGGGATCGGAGGAGACACTGGTCCAAGGTCTCAGGGAGAAGTCAATCCTCAGTAGGCAGCTGAGGCCCAGCCCGTGCGCCTCTAAAGGTCCACCTAACCAGGAGGGAGGATTTATGTACAGGCAAGACAGTACGGCTTCAGAATGCTGGTCTGTGCTTAGCCGAGGGCCTCTGCCTGCCGTTCAAGTCGTGGAGCCAGGGAACTCCTGGGGGACATCTTGAGTAGTCCTCGGCCTTGCTGATCAAAGGGCCCCTCTCCCACAGAGCCACCAAAGCGGAGATGCGCCCTTCAGGTGCATCCCGGTGGAGGCCGGTGCTATGTAAATCACCTTTGGGTGGATGAATGCTCCCTTAGGGCTCAAAGAGCTTTGTAATCCAAAGGGAAGCAACTGGGGGAAGGCCCGCACTCAAGAAACCACGTGGAAGGGAACAGGCCCAGTCTCGGGCCCACACTGGCACCCAGCACTTCCACAGCTGAAGGCCCCGACCCCAGCAGCAGGCCCAGGAAGATGTTCTCAGGGTTGGGGTTCAGGGATGGCTATCACATGTCCTGTGCCCCCCCTCAGATTCTAGGAAGGGCTAGCGGGTGTAATGCTGCAGGGGGGCTAGCGCAGAAACAATGACTATGGCAGCAGCAACTAATTCCAGAGGTCGGACGCGGGCCAAGCTCACTTACCGCTGGAGGTCCGCAGTGTCGATGGGCCCCGGTGGGGCACGGGTCTGCTCCTGATAGGTGCGCTGTCCGGCACCAGCAGGGTCGCCAATGTGAGAGTCTCCAGGGCCGGGACAGCGACCCCCTTCAATCGCCACTCCCCTGGGGCCGCCACCCCTCCCAGAGATCAGGCAGTGACTGGAAAGGCGGGCTCCCACTCACGGTGGTCCACCCCGGAGATATTGTCAATCAAGTGACTGCCGCTGCTGTGCTCTGCGAGGCCCCATCCAACGGTGTGACCATGCCTTCTGCAGGCCGCGGCACGCACCCAGTTTCGGACCACACCAAACCGGGGCTTGTCAAGCACCCTGCGGCTCCCGAACACTCAACGCTCTTGGGTGCTATTCCAGCCGGGTGGGTAGCTATTTTAGGTGCTAGTAATCGGATGTGAACGGAGTGTTGAGCAGGCGCATCCGCTGACTCCGCCATCTTGGCCACTTCCCTCAAGAGTGGGAATTTACAACATGCTGCGATACTAATCACGCAGAAGAGGACGATTTGTAACCATGTAAGATACCAAAACAGGAACAGCACTGGCAAACTACACCAACACAGTCCAGTTAACATCTCCCACCTGAAACCCATTCGAACATAAGGATCAAGCAAACAGAAAAGGCCTTCAAATAGCATGAAAAATCAACAGCTTTTAATTAATTCTGAACATCAGCTTCTCATACAATTACCATAGTCCCCATATCTCTAATCCAGTTTTGTGAGAGGGAACCATTGCAAACTTAAAATTTCATAAAATGCAGACCTTTACTGCTACTAGAGACAAAGAAAGCCATCGCCTTTGATGATTCGTTAGTGGTAGGAGAGTCATGACATGATGCAGAAGAACGAGGGAAGCATGCTGTTGTCAGCACATCCAACAATGGAAGCTTTCACTGCTACCTGCCAATCTGGCCTTAAGGAGGGAACAATGCCAACCAGGTAAAATCTTAAAATAATTAAACTTAAGACAGGATCCTTTCAGGAGCCCTTTAACAGCAGTGTTTCAGCCCAATCATCCTCTGCACAAATTCTGTTGGGAGCCGTACCTGCCTTTCCAATTGAGTGCAGTGTATTCTGAATACAGCTTATTAAGTCTCTTTCAAAGGACTCCACAGGCAGGTAGGAAAGGACTAGAGCATCCGATACAGGTGGCCTCCTCATAGCTGATTTCAAGCAGGAAAGAAGTTGTCTGTACTCTCAATATCGCTAAAAGGAAAAATGATGGCGTTTATGCATGGGTGCAAGGTTGCCACCTCTCTTTCACCTAATAAGACCTCGTTGATCAATCTTTCCATTTGAGTTTCTGGCACCCCTCCAGATGTCTATCCTTATCCCTGATAAGGCCATCCATACGTAGGATACCACAGGTGCACATGCATTTAAACATCTAAATGCCATGTTTACGAATAATTGGATTCATGGATTCTGCCACTATGACATCAAGCACAGAGAGCAGAGGTAGTACACCTTCATGGTTCTCAACCCTTTCTTTTTATGAAGTTTTATATAGCGCGAACATGACCAGGTATCGGCTATCAGAGCGCTTTACATAGGACCAGTTGCGTTACATGAGGACACATTCATTTTTGTTAGGCACGGGGAGATTAAGTGATTTGCCCACAATCACAGGATGTTCAGCGTCACTGCCGAGACTCGAACCCAGTTCCCCAGATTCGAGGTCGACCGCCCTAGCCGGAGGCCAACTCCTCTCCCCTCTTTCTTCAATACAAGGACATGATGGCCTATCCTAATGTGATAAAAAGCAATACCTTTTTCAGGCTAGCTGATTTTCAACCCAGTATGATGCCATGCAGGGCATTTTCAATGCTCCAGAGAATGTTGTCGCATGCAATCTGGATGGTTTGATTATTTACTGTGCACCGTTCTACATGAAATATTTCATCTTGCTGTCTATTTATTCTACCATTGTTCAAGGGATCTTAAGGAACATCACTCCAAGGATACAGTTGAACAAAAGTAATTTTCATTGACTAGATGCTCTGCCACAGTGAAAGATGTAAAGGGTTCCAAAGACCAAAGTCTAGGTTACTTTTTCTAAAACAGGAATTACACTGTCATGAACCACATGGGCCAGACCTCTGTTAACCAAGACTCCTAAGTATTTCATTTTTTTATGGAACCCATCTACATCTTAAATTAGGGGATCAACATTGTTGGTGATTGTTTGACTTGACATCCTTGACGCAGTATTCCCCCAAACCTTTTGCCTTCACTGCTTCTGCTTTGCTGAATTCTTTTTTGTTGACTTTAGAACTCTGTGCACTTTACCACTGCTAATCAGTGCTAATGTGCTTGTGCTATCTCCTTCAAATACAATAAAATAAGCTTATGCCTAATTGGCACATTTAATTTACTTGTAAATCCCTAATAAATGGTAATACATGTACCCAGGGCCTATAAATTAAAATTCTACTAGTGGGTCTGCTAAAGGTATCCTTCGTAAATGCAGAATCAAGATTCGTACAATATGGGGGCGCTAGAGGGCGCACGGCAAGATGGCCGCATTCTAGTGCTGCTCTGCCCGGCCGGGCACAAATCCGCCTAATATCTGCCTGCACTGTACGCATCTCTCAGTAAAACGGAACTGTGCAGTGGGAAGACGTGTGACTGCACCGATCAGTGGTGAAATCTGCAACTTCTGTCGACTGTTCGCGGTAGGACACTGACAGGCTACTTGGCGGGCGCTCGTAAAATGGCGCCGACCGGGAGCTTCTGAGCTGAGGAATCGTTGTGGTGTCTATCGGCTGCATCTGGATCTTGACGTACGATGTGCGGCTGCTGAGACGCGGATCAGCTGGATATTGCCCCTGATTAGCGTAGTGAAAAGCAGGAATTTGGACGCGGCGGCAAAGCGGAGAGATCGCTCAACTGCTTCTCTGCAGGCCTGCTGACTGGAGGACGTCTGGCGGCTCCTGGGTAGCCAGTAGTGGTGAGTGGGGTGCAGCGCATGGCTGGGCCGGCGGCTGCGTAGGCGGGTGGAGGCTATTGGCAGGCGCTGCGCTTTGCGAACTATTGCGGCGCCCTGGGGGCTGGGCGGACTAGGGCTGCATGTAATGGGCGATCCAGCGGCTGGCTGATGCTGTGACTATCATTGTGAGGCAGAAGACTGGGCGTTAACAAAAACAAACCAAAAAAAAAAAAACTAACAACACCACCGTCATAAATAGCGCAACGATACCTGATGGAAGATCCTGCTTTCAGGGACTGGAGTGGCAAAGGGAAGTCTTCTTGCGATGCTGTGTCTGAGGGGCAGCGCAATACTGTCATTGACCACTCCAACTGGTGCTCTGTGATATTATCTGTCTTCCCCTGTTATCTGTGCACTGTGGCTCTGAGGGCTGTCATTTAAGATTACGAAATATCGGGCTCTGGACTACTGTAGACTTGGGCCGGTGGTGGGCCTCAGCTCCCTGCGTCAGTGACACTGCCTGCAGTCTGTCCACGTGTATATATAGAGGGAGCCTGTATATGGATCGGAAGCACCAGATCTCGCCCGCTGTGGGCTCTGTGACGAATCCTTCCTGGCATTAGATCTGCCCCAAGAGTGTGCATGCACTACTAACATCCAACATGGGGAGAACGGACAAGACACAGCCTCGCCTCACGTTTGAGGCGCGCAAACCACCTAGATCCTCGCAGAAGGCCGCCTCGGAGTCGGAGGCAGAGGCGCATGGGGACAGTCCCTCTACACTGAAATCCACATTGCTGGCGATGCAGCGTAGCTTACAATCTATAGAGGGCACGATGGCGGCTGTGAACCACCGACTAGATCCTATGTCCGCACAACTTGAAAAACAGAATGTTCGTATGGGAGAGGTTGAAAAAAGTGTATCGGCCACAGAAGAAGGGGAGGGGGGTTCAGTGAGGAATCCAGTAAAACCCTGGACATGGAGAAGGTGTTGTCTATCATTCAGGCCAAGAATGAGGATTTGGAGGCGCGGTCCCGGCGCAATAACATCAGGTTGACGGGGCTGCTGGAGTCCACGAACGTGGGGAGAATGGAAACGTATAATGAGACGCTTATTAAAGACATTTTTGGCGCTGAGCAACTATCCCCCATGTTCATTGTAGAACATGCGCATCGCTCCCTGGCGGCACTGCCACCTCCTGGAGCTGCTCCTCGTCCTGTTATAGCACGCCTATTAAACTATAGGGACAGAGACACTGAGCTGCGCCTAGCTAGAGAAAAGGGGACCATCGAGCACCAAGGAAATACATTAGCCTTGTTTCCAGATTTTACAGTGGCTGTACAGGCTGCAAGAAGGGAGTTCATAGCGGTGAAGAAGGTTTTACAAGCGGAGGGAGTGGCCTATGCCATACGGGGCACCTGAGAGTGGGGCCGGAAGGCGATTCCAAGATATTTACTACTTGCAAAGCAGCCATGGACCATGCCAAACAACTGAAACGCAGACGGCGTGAGACCGCCACACCTCAGGATGAAGATGATTGATGTGCCATGATGTCTTCTATGGTTACTCTATTTAGTGCCTACTGTGTTTACTTAGGGATGACATTTGCAACTGTTCATATGTGTGCATATATTGTTGATGGGATTGCTCTAGGAGGTATTGTATTCTATACAATGTGTGATGCATAGCTTGATGTGTACCCTCTGGCACGGATCTTGACCTGTCCGGCCAACTCCTTTTAAATGGGAGGCTAGTAGCTCTCTGCGTACCCCGCATTGGGTGTACCCCACAGGACTGTTTTGGGTATGTTGGGTGGGGGGGTGGTATTGGGATGGCTTTGGCGAGTTGGGGTAGCTGAAGTGGGTGGGGGGTTGTGGGTTTTGCTTGGGAGAAGGCGGAACAAACATGTGGATATGCTATGTGTTGGAAGCTCTGCAATTTATGGGCATTGCAGACCTGCATTGTGTGTGACGGCATGCAGGTGTTACTTAATGGCAAAGTGTGACTATGACTAGCAAGATTAAGTTCCTCACCTGGAATGTGCGTGGGCTTAACACCCCCAAAAAGATCGTATCAGTATTTGCACATTTGGATTGCATGGGGGTGCAGGTGGCATTATTGCAGGAAACTCATCTAACTAGCGAGTCAGTGCAGAGAATTGGAGTGCGTTGGGCAGGTGTTAAAGTGGCGTCCTCATACTCTACTTACTCCAGAGGTGTGTTGATTATGGTGAAGAAAGGTGTTCCCTTCACTGTGATCCATTCCGAGTCAGATGAACAAGGGCGAGTTGCACTCCTCCATGGGAGATTGGGTGGTATGAATGTTCTTGTAGTAAATGTGTACGGTCCAAACATGGATGACCCGTCATTTTATACGGATGTGTGGCGTATGATTTGTGCTTTTCCACCGGCCGCAGTTATATGGGGCGGGGATTTTAATGTTTGTTTAGATGCCACTGTGGACAGGGCTGGAAATAGTGAAGCGAGACCTAAACAAGCTGCGGTAGTACTGCTGGGGTTGTTAGAAGCCGGGAGCCTACGTGATATTTGGCGTCTTCGTTATCCGCGGGTCGGGAGAGCATGTTTATATCTTCGGTTCACGTGACTTGGTCCCGCATTGATTTCTGGCTCGTTTCAGAGATGGTTTGCACCTGGACGGTGGAGGTGAGTCATGGGGCCCGCACGCTGTCAGACCACTCTCCGGTTGCTCTTGACTTACAGATCCCCACTTGTGAACGACCGCCTTTCGCATGGCGGCTACAGCCAACTGAGTTAACAGATATAGTGTTCTGGCAGACGATTGCAGACGCGATACAGATTTTTTTTAGAGAGAACGAGGGGTCTGTGGATAGCGCAGGGACGCTTTGGGAAGCGTTTAAGGTAACCATTAGAGGGGCTTGCATAGGGGCACAGTCGGGTGTGCTACGGGATATTAGACATCGAAATAACAAACTGGCGTCTGACATATCTATGCTGGAACAAGGAGTATGAGTCCAACCCATCCCCGGCAAAATTGGCGGAGATACGGGTGCTGATCACCAAGCATAACGAAACAGTTGATCAGGAGCTACTGCACTGCTCCCGTCGGAAAACGGCACGCTATTAAGGAGAGGGGGGTCGTCCTAGTCGCTCATTAGCACAAAAATTAGCAGAGCCGCGTAGTCAAGAACACATAACCGAACTAATAGATACGGATGGAGTGGCCCATTATTCGACTCCGGAGATAAGTGATGCGCTATTGCATTTTTATTCCCGACTGTATGCTGCTCACTATTCTCCATCGCCTGAGGAGATTGACTCCTATCTGGACGATGTCGCATTGGGATGGCTCTCGAATACATATCGTGAACATCTTATGCAAACATTTGATGAGGAGGATGTGAAGTTAGCCATAATGTCCCTGCCGAACAGCAAGGCTGCTGGGATGGATGGGCTGCCCAGTGAGTTTTATAAAGCATACGTGTCGGATCTTGCTCCTAAGCTGTTAGAGTTGTACGCGGAGGCGTATGAGACGGGTCGACTACCACCCTCCCTTAGGGAAGCCCTGCTTGTGACACTGTTGAAACCAGATAAACCTCCAAATCAATGCGAGTCTTATAGGCCTCTTTCGCTCATCAATATAGATGCGAAGATACTGGCAAAAATGATTGCCACTAGAATACAACCGCTGGTCCCACTTTTGGTCTTGCCTGATCAGTAATTGTAATTGTAATTGTAACTGGGTTTTGTATCGCGCCAACTCACCGACAGGTCTCAAAGCGCTACTGACCAAGTACAGAACAAAGATGGAATGAGGATCTATGGGTATCAGGTCTAGCAACCGACTATTGAAGCGGGAAAGCGTCTTTGAAGAGTAAGGTCTTCAAGGACTTCCGAAAGTGGAGAAGGTTGGGCTCTCTACGAAGCACCTCCGGTAGCTTATTCCAAATGATAGGAGCCTGCACTGAAAAGGATCTGCCTCCTTTAGTTGTTAACTTAAAGCGCGGTCTAGACAGTAAAAGAGATCCGGACGATCGCAAGGCGCGTTTAGGTTCGTGGAGTTCCAGCCTTTCTTTTATATAAGCTGGCGCCTGTCCGTGGATTGCTTTGTGGCAGATACACATACTTTTAAACTCCACTCTCTGCACCATGGGCAGCCAATGTAGTCGGTGGAGCAGGGGGGAAGCATGGGTCCTCCTCGGCACTCCAAAGATCAGGCGTGCTGCGTCGTTTAGAATGACCTGAAGACGGTTGATGGAGTTCTTTGGAAGGCCGAGGTACAGCGCATTTCCATAGTCTATTCTAGACACTATTGTGGCTGAAACAATGGTTTGCAGCATATTCCTCGAGAGCAGGGGGGCGAGTTTACGTAGTTGCCTGATCAGATTGGTACAGCAGCTAACTACAGCGGATACTTGGTTGGCCATTGAGAGTTCCTGATCGATTTTCATCCCAAGACTCTTGACATTGGGGCATGGTTTTGGAGTGGGTCCTAGTTCTTGTGGCCAGAACAAGTCGCTCCAAGGGGAAACAGAAGTAGAAATGACGAGGACTTCCGTTTTATCCGGATTGATTTTCAGCAAATTGGATGACATCCAATTCACTGTGAATCGTAGGATGTCTTGAGCCACTGATTGTGCCGATGATGTGTTATCGATACTCAGCAATAGCTGAGTATCGTCGGCATAGTTAAAAACTTTACACTTCATGTTTGCCAGTGACTCTATCAGAGGTTGTAAGTAGAGGTTGAAAAGGAGCAGCGAGAGCGCTGACCCCTGCGGGACCCCACAGACTAACATGCCCACCTCTGACACCTGGTCTGCCAACTGGATCTTCTGCGTCCTTCTTGTTAAGAAGGCTGTGAGCCATTTAAGAGCCTTTCAGTCGGGGTTCGTAACTGCGTGCTCCACGACTCACAACTTGCACACGGTCTTCTCCACTTTACATTATTTCGAGCCTGACTTACAAGCAGTTGCAGTGCTGCTAGATGCAGCCAAAGCTTTTGATTCCTTGCAATGGCCTTACATGTTCACAGTTTTGACCAGGATGGGTTTTCTCCCATTTTTCCTTCAATGGCTTCGGGTGCTTTACAATGATCCGGCTGCTAGGGTGCGTGTAAATGCATGGGTGTCATCATTGTTTCCTATTGAAAGGGGTACGAGGCAGGGGTGCCCATTGTCACCAATGCTTTTTTCGCTTGCCCTTGAACCACTGGCATGTAAGCTCCGACAACTGCATGCAGCAGCTGCATTGCGTTTCCGGCAGAGACCACTCGTAGTCTCGTTATACGCAGATGATATGTTGCTTTATGTCCGCGAACCTGCTGTGTTTCTGCCAGAACTACTCAGGAAGTATGTTAAATTTGAGAGGTACTCGGGTCAAGGGATCAATTGGGCAAAGTCGAAGACTGCGCATACGAAGGAAGTAGAGTTGGAATACCCCTTGACTTGAACGGCAGACCCCGTGAAATATCTAGGAGTCTGGCTCCACAGGGATCCCAATGTGGCGATATCCGAGAATTATGGTCGTACGATCAGACGGATCACTGAATTGGCTGATCGCTAGGCGCATCTGCCACTTTCACTGGCAGATAGACTAGCGGTTGTAAAAATGGCCTTTTATCCCTAAACTGCTCTATTTATTTGTTAATATTCAGATAAAGCTGAATGTGGCACTGTTGAAACCTCTTCAATCGTCGCTGCTGTCATTTGTATGGGGCGGTTAAAAACCCACGGTGTAGGTGGGACCTTCTAGTTCAACCCTTCGACCGAGGCAGGTTTGAGGCCCCGGATTTTCGCCTTTACTATTTGTGTGCACAAGCGCAATTTGCGCATTATTGGCATTTCCCCCAGCGGTTTCAGCCGAATGTCGCTGTCGAAGCAGATGCAGTTCTCCCAATGCCTCCACAGGCGGCGACTCTGTCTGGCGGCACGGGAGGTCCACGGAAGGAAATTAACCCTTTAATGTGCACGGCGTGGGCTTGGTGAATGTTGTCAAAACAGGCCGGACTACCCTACTTGTAGCACCTTTGCTGCCGCTGGACTCACACCCTGATATTTCAGCGGCACATGAGACACAGGCTCTACGTGCATTAGCCGATGCGGGTATCACACAAATGGGAGATTTGTATACCAGTGGCCAATTTAGGTCTTTACAAGATGTACAAAATGGTGGGGATCGTGGCTTAATGTTCGGCTTCACATATGTCAGAGTGCGGCAGGCAATTAGGGCTGTTTATCCGGACTATCCGGCTGAACCCCGCACTCTGCGAGCATTGCAGGTGATGCTGGCGGGAGAAAGTCGTCGAGGCTCAATAACTAGACTTTATAATGCTTCCTGCATGAACGAGAACAAGTTGAGCACCCCTTTTGCCTTAAATGGCAGGCAGCATTGGGAATCACTCTAGCGCTGTCAAGAATTCCTCATGCGCTGTTTGCCATCAGACAACGTCCCTCTGGGCGCTACGTTGAGTCTTCGCAACGGCGAATTTGAAATGTTGATGAAAGTTGAATCAATGAAATTGATGCTATCTTTTTTTCAAAGTTCTTTGACAAAACTTTATTAGTATTCCATGAATTGTAAGCAGAAAAGATCCAAATGCAATTAGATTGCTTTTAAACTTGATCCCCGCTCTTAAGCGTGATCCCAATGCATTTCGGGCACACTGGGCCCTTCATCAGGGGAATCTGAATAACAAAAAATATATAGCTAAGTGTCACAATGAGGGATCATGCCATAACGAAAAAACATTATGTACAACAAACCTGAATAGGTTAGTAGGAATAGTGACCAGTGAAAACAGTATATCAATGCAGTTGATCAAGAAGTCATTGAAAAACATAGGTCTGGTTTGTGCAATGATTCCACTGCGTGATCTCATTAATGGTAGTTCTATGTGGTGTTAAATCCATGAAATCACACATTGAATTTGAAATTAGGAAAGTGAAACCACTACCTGCCGTTTTGAAACAAAAAACGCGAACTGAATGTGAGCGCCAAATTGTGCAAAAACATGCTATAAAGCGTCTGCAACATGCCATTGAAAGACGGAACAGGGTGTGTAAAGCAAAAAGGTGCTGTGAAGCGTGCTGTATAACGCGCGTGATAAAAGAACATTCTTTTGGACTGGCTTCATCGGAGAAGCCGATGGTATTTATACATGAAGCCAATTGTTTAAAAAAATAGTGCCGATATGCGTCCCTTAAAAAAGAATAAAGCAGAGAATGGGAACGTGCTCCGTTTCGAATTTAGTGAATAACGTATGTGTAGATAACTTGAAAGAAAATTGCTAAATTATAACTGCCGGTATAAGACCGTGCGTTTAAAAGTCATCTCCAAAAGAAAAACTTCATACCTGCTGGATTTGTTTGCAGTGAACATCGGTTCTGCATGGGGTTTGTTAATGCCTCGGAAAGCGCGTTTGTTTAAAAAGTGTCGTCCGGAGAGGACGGACTCAGGAAGTACTTGGTGAACTAGAACGTGAACGGGTGTCAGTGTGACTACAAACAGCGGGCGCCATGTTGTAAGTAGTGCGGAAGTATAAATATCGGAGATGTTATTGGCCTGTGAAAAAATGCGAACGAAGAAAGTGGGAATTTGTTTAAAAAGTGAAGGAAATTATTAAAAAAATGCTAAATAAATTAAAAATTTGAGAAAAGGTGATTACTGGAATATAAACTGTGATGGGGTGAGGGTGTTCAAGGAAATTGTGTAATGGCTGCACAATGACAAAAAATGCTAGATCTACACATACGTTATTCACTAAATTCGAAACGGAGCACGTTCCCATTCTCGGCTTTATTCTTTTTGAAGGGGCGCATATCGGCACTATTTTTTTAAACAATTGGCTTCATGTATAAATACCATCGGCTTCTCCGATGAAGCCAGTCCAAAAGAATGTTCTTTTATCACACACGTTATACAGCACGCTTCACAGCACCTTTTTGCTTTACACACCCTGTTCCGTCTTTCAATGGCATGTTACAGACGCTTTATAGCATGTTTTTGCACAATTTGGCGCTCACATTCAGTTTGCGTTTGTTCTTTCAAGACGGCAGGTAGCGGGTTCACTTTCCTAATTTCAAATTCAATGTGTGATTTCGTGGATTTAACACCACATAGAACTACCATTACTGAGATCACGCAGTGGAATCATTGCACAAACCAGACCTACGTTTTTCAATGACTTCTTGATCAACTGCATTGATATACTGTTTTCACTGGTCACTATTCCCAATAACCTATTCAGGTTTGTTGTACATAATGTTTTTTCGTTATGGCATGATCCCTCATTGTGACACTTAGCTATATATTTTTTGTTATTCAGATTCCCCTAATGAAGGGCCCAGTGTGCCCGAAATGCATTGGGATCACGCTTAAAAGCGGGGATCAAGTTTAAAAGCAATTTAATTGCATTTGGATCTTTTCTGCATACAATTCATGAAATACTAATAAAGTTTTGTCAAAGAACTTTGAAAAAAAGATAGCATCAATTTCATTGATTCAACTTTCATCAACATTTCAAATTCGCCGTTGCTAAGACTCAACGTAGCGCCCAGAGGGACGTTGTCTGATGGCAGACAGCGCATGAGGAATTCTTGATAACACACACTCCTTGGGGTCAGAGAGTGATACCTCTGTGGCACACGACAGCAGCTAAACTTTTGGACACACAAGTGGTTAGTGCACGTCCCAAACCTCTATTGACAATCACTCTAGCGCCTCATGTTTGGGCACCGTGCTGTGCCCTCACATGCCGGCTCATGGCTGTGAGAAGTTAGCCTGATGTATGATGTCACTAGTTCTAGTGTACACCTTATATCAGCCCAAACAACCCTTATGGTGACTGGTTGTAAAGTCAACCTTATAGACCAGCTATCCTAGTGGTAGCATGGACAAGAGCAGTCTTAGGCTAAACTCTGAATGGCATGTGAAGCCAGCTGTGATACCATATATAATCCCTTGAATACCAAATGAAAGGACACCACAACAGATATATATATAAAATAAAGGGTATTTATTCTAGTCAAACCCTCAGCACTCTTTATGAGATTCGAGGTAAGTACAAAACAGTCTTATTCAAGCATACATTAAGTCACACAGGTAAGTAATACAGTTAGGCCCTAGGGGCCACGCAAACCATATACTAAAGAAGTGGTATAAGGACCACTGTCACGGAAATAGAATAGGCCTAGGCCTAGGGAATCGCTGGGGCTACACTACACTACCAACAGTTAGGAAGTGGGAGGCCCACGGGATTCAGGTGCAGAGTGGAAACACTCACGCGTAATGCGTAAAAGTCGATAGAATCACTAGCAGTTAGAAATAAGCAGTTTTAGGACACTTCTGGTAAAGCTAGAAAGTCGAGACTTGGAAACTAGACCCTAGGATAGTCACTACCCTTGTGAACACCGAAGTACCCAAGTTACCTAGCCCACAGGCTGCGGGTGCATAGGTGTGAACTTGCGTCGGGTTTCGTCGTGGACTTCTATGGATGCCTGAAGGAAAGTTGCTGACAGGCAGTCAGTGAAGAGTGTCCGGTGGATCCCAAGGCCGGGGTCAAGAAGGAAGGCTACCTGCAAGCAGAAGGGACAGAGTCAAGGTCACTAGCCAGTGACCACGTGGAACCAGGAAGGAACCAGGCGATGTCGTGAAGATTGCAGGTGAAGGGTGAAGCTTGTCGCTGCACCCACGGGTACCAGGAGACGTCGAGGACGACCAGGAGGCGAGCTGTCCCACGAAGGCTCTTGCTGTCGGCGGCGAAGTCGAACTAGGACTCACCAAGCCTTGGCAAGCGGAACCCACGAAGAACGGAGGACTTGCTTCTGGTGCAGACCAGGAAGGTCTGGGGTGCTTCTCTTTTGTAAGGAAGCGGGAGCCAGTCTGGAGGAGCCAAACCAGCAGTGAAGATTTCAAGGTGTGTCGTCACAGAGGCCGCTAGCCAACGGGCAAGCAACCGGAAAGACGCGGCAAGCAGGAAAATGCAGAAGGGCCCCACGCAGGACTCGTGGAGTGTGGGGGGCTGATCTTCGGTGCAGATGGTGCTTGGGGTTGGGGCTTCTCAATCCCCGGTGCACAACTTCGAGGGCACCTCAGAAGCTGCGCTGGAAGATACTCGCCACTTTTCCCAGGTAGCCGGTCCCACGTCTCTCGTCGCCTCCACGGATCTCAGCTCGGCTGTGGATGCGGATCAGGGTCGGAGAAGTCTGGAAGTCAAGGCTCTGGTCGGGCTCTACAGTCGGTCCCTCGTAGAACTTCAGCAAAGCAAAGGGTAAGTCTCTTGATGGTGCCTGTTTGCACAGGATAGCCACTCCTTGGCCACAAGGGAGATTCTTCAGTCTTCTTCTTTCGTCGAATGTCAAAGGTCCAGAGTTTCTGTTCAAGTTGCAGGTTCAGGATAATCTAATCTCCTGGGGCCCAGCTACCACTCTTATACTAATCTGGGGCCTGGGTTGCCTGCTAGGTCACGCCTTATGGGTGGGACCTGGGAGGGGGGTGGTTACACCCCCTTCCCTTTGTCCAGTTTCGCGCCAGGACTGGGGCTGGAGTGCCCCAGCACCGGTTTGAACTGGACTATGCATGGAGCACCTTGTGTGCCCCAGGCAGTGTCTCGTTTCATTCATCCCTCCCTGCCCCAATACACTAAGGCCTGTCTGGGGTGGTGCTCGCACCTCCCAAGGCAGGAAACCTATTGTCCAAGCCTCCCTTGCCGGGATCACTCCCAGCAGCAGGAGGTCAGACTTGTGTCGTGGCAGCAGCATCCATTTTGTGATGCTGGGGCTCTGGTTAACTTTAACCGGGTAAGTAGGTTACAACATGTCTTCTCCCTCTAGAAGGGAGGGATAATATCCTCATCCCCAGTAATGGGATGGGGGTATTATTCCAAAGTGTTAGACACCTTACACGACATGTTTTGATAAAGCCAAACCATAGTTACCATAACCGTTTAAGATTATAAGGCACTTTAAGAGTATATGGTAGGCTATATCATAGAACAGCTATAAGGACATGGTTCCGAAAGCTGCAGACAGGCTCACCTCATGCTAGAGCACCATCTCACATGTTACCAAGCACTCTGCCTCCAGGATTGTTAAGGCCTGCCATAGGAGTGGCTGATAGGTACACATGTGTCTATATATAAGATAGGTATAGGAATACTACACCTAAGCAAGGGGCGATTACACGACCTTGCCCCAGCTGAGTGATCAGCCAGTTGTGTCATAATGGAAGGCCAGGCCAGGGGTGGCATAATACATGCTGCAGCCCCTGGTAGGCCTAGGGTACACCTATAACATAACATAACACGTGTATTTGTAAAGCGCACGTTCACCATTACGGGTATCTTGGCGCTGAATAACAGATGTTTATTGTTACCCAACTCAATGGTACTCATTTTATCTGCCCTGGGTACCTAAGGTACACTGTACAGGGGCCAATAAGGTGATCCTATCCAAATGGGTTATGCACCTAAAGTACATAGTATCAATTTAGAGAGAGAACAGCAGGGCTGTGGGTCTGGTTAGCAGGCCCACAGCCACATCTAAGTCGAAAACCAGTAAAGCAAAAGCAAAAAGTGGGGGTGAACATAGAAAGCAGACCCTACTCTCCTACACAACCCCCCCCCCCCCCAAACTTAGGGACATTAAACTAACCTTGACCAGTTGAGTCTTCATGTTCTAAGTGGAAATATCTGGAGAGTCCATCTGCATTGGCATGGTCAGTCCCAGGTCTATGTTCCACTGTGAAGTCCATCCCCTGTAGGGAAATGGACCACCTAAGAAGTTTGGGATTTTCACACTTCATCTGATTTAGCCACAAGAGGGGCTTATGGTCTGTCTGAATCTTGAAGTGAGTGCCAAACAAGTATGGCCTCAGCTTCTTCAGGGCCCAAACCACAGCAAAGGCCTCCCTCTCAATAGCTGACCAACGTTTCTCTCTAGGGGTCAGCCTCCTACTTATAAAAGCAATGGGCTGGTCTTGACCATCTATATTAAGTTGTGAAAGAACAGCTCCCACACCCAACTCAGAAGCGTCTGTCTGGACAATGAACTCTTTGGAGTAGTCTGGACTTTTCAGAATAGGTGCACTGCACATGGCCTGCTTCAGGTCATCAAATGCTTTTTGACAGCTTACTGTCCACTGAACTTTCTTTGGCATTTTCTTGGAGGTCAAGTCATTAAGTGGTGTCACAATGGACCCATAGTTCTTAACAAACTTTCTGTAGTACCCAGTCAGGCCCAAGAAAGCTCTGACCTGAGTCTGGGTAGTTGGAGGCGTCCAGTCCTTTATGGTCTGGATCTTGCTCTCCAGTGGTTGAACCTGACCCCCACCAACTAGGTGGCCCAGGTATACAACCTTGCTCTGCCCTATCTGGCACTTAGTGGCCTTGATAGTGAGGCCTGCCTTTTGCAGGGCCTCTAAAACATTCCTCGGGTGGACCAGGTGATGCTCCCAGGTGGAGCTAAAGACAGCAATATCATCAAGATAAGCTGCCCAATAATCATCCAACCCAGTAAGGACTTGATTCACCAACCTTTGGAAAGTGGCAGGTGCATTCTTCAAACCAAAGGGCATTACCACAAATTGATAATGTCCTCCTGGGGTCGAGAAAGCAGTTTTGGCCTTTGCATTCTCAGCTAGTCTGATTTGCCAGTAGCCTGCTGTCAGGTCAAATGTGCTCAAAAACTTAGCAGCTGCCAGTCTGTCAATGAGCTCATCTGCCCTAGGTATTGGGTGGGCATCTGTCCTAGTGACAGCATTGAGACCTCTGTCATCCACGCAAAACCTCATCTCTCTCTTACCATCTTGGGTGTGAGGTTTTGGCACAAGGACTACAGGACTAGCCCAAGGGCTCTCTGAAGGTTCAATGACTCCCAGCTCCAACATCTTTTGTACCTCAACTTTTATGCAGTCCCTGACATGGTCAGGTTGCCTGTAGATTTTACTCTTCACAGGCAGACTGTCACCAGTGTCCACCTCATGGGTGCACCAGTTTGTCTGACTTGGGGTCAGAGAGAACATATGTCTGTAGGATTGCAGAACCTGCCTGCAGTCCGGTTGCTGATGGACAGTGAGGCTGTCAGAAAAGACCACACCATCAACTGAGCCATCATCAGGGTTCTGAGTCAACAGGTCTGGGAGAGGGTCACTCTCTTCCTCCTGCCCCTCATCTGTAGCCATGAGTAAGCCCATGTCTGCCCTGTCAACATATGCCTTCAATCTGTTGACATGAAGCACCCTGTGGGGGCTTCTGGGAGTCCCAAGGTCCACCAAGTAGGTGACTTCTCCCTTTTTCTCAACAATAGTGTGGGGTCCAGACCATATGTCTTGGAGGGCCTGCTGGGGCCACTGGCTCCAACACCCACACTTTCTGCCCTGGCTGGTAAACAGTCAGCACAGCCTTTTGGTCATGCCAAGCTTTTTGGAGTTCTTGGCTTGCCTCAAGGTTTTTAGAAGCCTTCTTCATATACTCTGCCATCCTGGAGTGGAGACCAAGTACATAATCCACTATATCAAGTTTGGGTTGTCTGAGAGGTCTCTCCCATCCTTCCCTTACTAAACATAGGGGTCCTCTTACAGGATGCCCAAACAAAAGATCAAAAGGGCTGTAGCCAACCCCCTTTTGTGGGACCTCTCTGTAAGCAAACAGAAGGCAGGGTAAAAGGATGTCCCATCTTCGCCTAAGCTTGTCTGGTAAACCTTTTATCATTCCCTTTAGATTCTTGTTGAATCTCTCAACAAGCCCATTGCACTGTTGGTGATAGGGTGTGGTGAACTTGTAGTTCACACCACATTCCTTCCACATTGCAGTCAAGTATCCTGACATGAAGTTGGCACCTCCGTCAGAAATGACCTCCTTTGGAAAGCCAACTCTGGAGAATCCTCCAAGCAGGGCCCTTGCCACAACAGGAGCTGTTGTGGTCCTCAGGGGAATAGCTTCTGGATACCTGGTGGCATGGTCCACTATCACTAAGCCTGGGCGAAGCACTACGCTACGCTCGCGTAGTTTGCGAAGTTCGCGCTACGCGAACTGCACGTAGCACAGTGCGAACACGCGTAGCGTAGTGTTGCGTAGTGCTGCCGTCATTTTTTGCTTGCTCGCGGTCCTCAATGTCAAGTTGGCGAGCGCGAGCAAGCAAAATGACATCCCGGCGAGACTTTTTCCTTGTTCGCGATCAGCCACATCAAGTTGGCGATCGCGAGCATGGAAAATAAACCTCCCGGCGAGATTCCCAACGCGAGGAGGTCAGGTTTCTCATTGCGAGGGGTCGCGTATGCTCGCGACCGCTCGCGATGAGAAACTACCAGTTCGCGTTGAGAAAGATGCAGCTCGAGTAAAAATCTACTCGAGCAGCAGAAAACTACAGCTCGCACTGTGCAAGATGCCATTTTCAATGATTGCACAGTGCCGGTTGCTTGTCCGCACTGTGCAATCATTGAAAACAACATCTTGCACAGTGCAAACATGTTACTACGCAGTTCACGAAGTGCTACTCGTAGCTCGCGTAGTGCGAACTTCACTTTGCGTAGCTTCGCGAAGTGCTACTTCGCGAACTACGCCCACCCTTAACTATCACCAGTTTAAATCTGTGGCCAGATGCTGTTTGTGGGTCCATTGGTCCTACAATATCTATGCCCACTCTTTCAAAGGGAACCCCCGCCACAGGTAGTGGTATGAGGGGGGCCTTTGTGGTGCCACCTGATTTGCCACTGGCTTGGCAGGTGACACAGGAGCGACAAAACTCCTTGGTATCTTCTGACATATGGGGCCAGTGAAAGTGAGGGACAAGCCTGTCCCAAGTCTTGTTCTGGCCTAAGTGTCCTGCAAGGGGAATATCATGGGCCAAGGTAAGAAGGAAGCCTTTGAATTTCAGTGGTATGACCAACCTCCTGGATGCACCAGGCTTGGGGTCTCTAGCCTCTGAATACAGTAGCCCTTCATCCCAATACACTCTATGGGTACCTTGAGCATTCCCTGCAGCCTCAGCAGCAGCCTGCTGTCTGAGGTGTTCAAGAGAGGGGCAGTCTAATTGAGCCTGCCTCAGATCTGCCCTTGAAGGTCCCCCTGTCCCAAGAAACTCAACCTGATCAGGTTCAAGTTCTTCTAGGACAGTTCCTTTAGGGCTCTCGGAATCATCCTCCTGTGAGGGCTGATCCAGTGTCTGAGGCAGGGGGGAAGGCACAGCCTTTACCCTACTGCTCTTTCTCTTGGGTTGTGACTGGTCCATAGTTTCAGGATCCAGCACTTGTTCAGTGGTGCACTTTTTGGCCTGTGACCTGGTCACAGCAAGGACATGTGCATCTATCCCCAGCATTTCTGCATGGGTCCTATACTCCACTTCAGACCAAACTGAAGTTTCAAGATCATTGCGCAGTAAACACTCTACAGGAAGGTCTGAACTAACAACAACTTTCTTGAGGCCAGTTACCCATCCCCAGGAGAAGTTAACAATAGCCACACTATGGGAGGTAGTGGCATTGCTAGCGTTGGTCACTAGGTAATTCTCACCTAGTATGATCTGTCCAGGGTCCACAAAGGCAGGTGTCACCATAGTGACACTAGCCCCAGTGTCCCTGTAGGCCTGAGCCATTCTTTGGTTGATAAAAGGAGTCTGTCTGTACTTGCCCAGGTTACTGTGGCCTACAGTAGAGGACAAAGCTAAGTCCCCATCACAGAACAGCCTGAGTAGGTATTCTGACTAGGCCAGAATCCTCCTCAGTTCCCAGGGTTAACCCTACTACACCCTTTTGCTGGGAACCACCACTTACAGCTGGACTAGGGGGTACAGTTGCCTTAGGGGCAATGGTGGCTGGGGGCTTATCCTTTTTGGTGCACTCACTAAACCAATGTGAGTTGGACTTGCAATAGTTGCACCATGGTTTCTTTTGGCCATCTGTCTTTTTATCCTTTTTGGGACCACCCTCCCCCCGAGCCTTTAGGGGGCCTGGTGAAGACTTCTGGTCTTTTTGTTTCTGATCATTACCCTTCTGGTCTGCCTTTTTCTGATCACCGCCCTGGTTCTGGTTTTTCTGCTTAACTCTAGTCCTGACCCATCTATCTGCCTTCTTTCCCAATTCTTGGGGAGAAGTCAGATCAGAATCAATCAGGTGTTGATGCAGTAGCTGGTTTTGACAGTTGTTAAGGATTTGTTCTCTCATGATCAAATTATACAATCCTGTATAGTCCTTAACCTTACTTCCCACTAGCCAGCCTTCCAGAGCCTTAGTGGCACAATCTACAAAGTCAGTCCAGTCCTGAGTCTGTGTCTTCTGGGTATCCCTGAACAACAACCTGTATTGTTCAGTGGTTAGGCCAAACCCATCAATTAGAGCACTCTTCAGGACAGTGTAATTGTCTGCATCCTCATCACTAACTGTGAGGAGCTTGTCTCTACCTTTCTCAGAGAAGGAGAGCCACAAGATAGCTGCCCACTGACTTTGGAGTACCTGCTGTACTTTGCAAGCTCTCTCCAAAGCAGTTATCCATTTGTGGATGTCATCCCCACACTTGTAGGGAGGGACAATCTTGCTCAGGTTTCTATTATCATAGTGCCTGTCTCTATCCTTAGGGATATTGCTGCCACCAGTGGGTTCTGACCCACTTAACTTTTGCTCTCTAGCCAGAGCAAGCTTCTCCTTGGCAAGGGCAAGTTCTTCCCTCTTAATCCTCAGATTAGCTTCCCTCATTCTGGCTTCATGCTCCTTTCTCTCGGGGGAAGTCATTCCCCTGTGAGAAGAGGCATTAGAGATGCTAGAGACATGGGAGTGGATAGATTCCCTTGAAGGGGATCGGTCTCTCCTGCTTCTCTGGTTAAGCCCACTTGGGGGTCTGTATGGGGGGACCCCATGCAAACTCCCATGTAAGCTTAGGTTAGCCTGGCTAAGTCTTCCTACCTGGCCCTGGCTGTCTACCTCTTCATCTGAAGTCCCATCTGACTCATCTGTTGTGGGTAGACCCTCCTTTGTACCTAGGGTACTAGCCTGAGAGGCCTTAAGAGTATCATACTCCTCTAGGAGTTGTACTAGCTGAAGGAGGGTAGGGTTTGCACCCTGTTTTAACTTTCTCGAGGTACACAATTGTCTCATCTCCTGAAAAGTTAGGGTATCATATCTAGAGGGGGTCTTTTTCAGACCTGCCCCTCCTGAGAGAGCATCTCCTTGATCTCCTCCCAGAGACATGATCTAGTGAGGGTGTGGTGTGTGCACCTACATACACTAGTTGTTTCTACTAAACCTCTCTAGTAGTTGTAGTCAGGGTGTGTTACTCCCTTCAACCTACAACAACTAAGTCCAGTAGGACTTAAGTATTATAATCTATGTTATATGTACCTAAACAATATCTGTGTGATCTTTCAATTTAGTATCTCAAGATTACAATGGTATTACAACAGCAAGCTCAGATCCCAACCGCTGCTCACCAATGTGAGAAGTTGGCCTGATGTATGATGTCATTAGTTCTAGTGTACACCTTATATCAGTCCAAACAACCCTTATGGTGATTGGTTGTAAAGTCAACCTTATAGACCAGCTATCCTAGTGGTAGCATGGACAAGAGCAGTCTTAGGCTAAACTCTGAATGGCATGTGAAGCCAGCTGTGATACCATATATAATCCCTTGAATACCAAATGAAAGGACACCACAACAGATATATATATATAAAATAAAGTGTATTTATTCTAGTCAAACCCTCAGCACTCTTTATGAGATTCGAGGTAAGTACAACACAGTCTTATTCAAGCATACATTAAGTCACACAGGTAAGTAATACAGTTAGGCCCTAGGGGCCACGCAAACCATATACTAAAGAAGGGGTATAAGGACCACTGTCACGGAAATAGAATAGGCCTAGGCCTAGGGAATCGCTGGGGCTACACTACACTACCAACAGTTAGGAAGTGGGAGGCCCACGGGATTCAGGTGCAGAGTGGAAACACTCACGCGTAATGCATAAAAGTCGATAGAATCACTAGCAGTTAGAAATAAGCAGTTTTAGGACACTTCTGGTAAAGCTAGAAAGTCGAGACTCGGAAACTAGACCCTAGGATAGTCACTACCCTTGTGAGCACCGAAGTACCCAAGTTACCTAGCCCACAGGCTGCGGGTGCATAGGTGTGAACTTGCGTCGGGTTTCGTCGTGGACTTCTATGGATGCCTGAAGGAAAGTTGCTGACAGGCAGTCAGTGAAGAGTGTCCGGTGGATCCCAAGGCCGGGATCAAGAAGGAAGGGTACCTGCAAGCAGAAGGGACGGAGTCAAGGTCACTAGCCAGTGACCACGTGGAACCAGGAAGGAACCAGGCGATGTCGTGAAGATTGCAGGTGAAGGGTGAAGCTTGTCGCTGCACCCACGGGTACCAGGAGACGTCGAGGACGACCAGGACCAGGAGGCGAGCTGTCCCACGAAGGCTCTTGCTGTCGGCAGCGAAGTCGAACTAGGACTCACCAAGCCTTGGCAAGCGGAACCCACGAAGAACGGAGGACTTGCTTCTGGTGCAGACCAGGAAGGTCTGGGGTGCTTCTCTTTTGCAAGGAAGCAGGAGCCAGTCTGGAGGAGCCAAACCAGCAGTGAAGATTTCAAGGTGTGTCGTCACAGAGGCCGCTAGCCAACGGGCAAGCATCCGGACAGACGCGGCAAGCAGGAAAATGTAGAAGGGTCCCACGCAGGACTGGTGGAGTGTGGGGGGCTGATTTTCGGTGCAGATGGTGCTTGGGTTTGGGGCTTCTCAATCCCCGGTGCACAACTTCGAGGACACCTCAGAAGCTGCGCTGGAAGATACTCGCCACTTTTTCCAGGTAGCCGGTCCCACGTCTCTCTTGGAGAGTCCACGGATCTCAGCTCGGCTGTGGATGCGGATCAGGGTCGGAGAAGTCTGGAAGTCAAGGCTCTGGTCGGGCTCTGCAGTCGGTCCCTCGTAGAACTTCAGCAAAGCAAAGGGTAAGTCTCTTGAAGGTGCCTGTTTGCACAGGGTAGCCACTCCTTGGCCACAAGGGAGATTCTTCAGTCTTCTTCTTTCGTCGAATGTCGAAGGTCCAGAGTTTCTGTTCAAGTTGCAGGTTCAGGATAATCTAATCTCCTGGGGCCCAGCTACCACTCTTATACTAATCTGGGGGGCTGGGTTGCCTGCTAGGTCACGCCTTATTGGTGGGACCTGGGAGGGGGGTGGTTACACCCCCTTCCCTTTGTCCAGTTTCGCGCCAGGACTGGGGCTGGAGTGCCCCAGCACCGGTTTGAACTGGACTATGCATGGAGTTCCTTGTGTGCCCCAGGCAGTGTCTCGTTTCATTCATCCACCCCCTGCCCCAATACACTAAGGCCTGTCTGGGGTGGTGCTCGCACCTCCCAAGGCAGGAAACCTATTGTCCATGCCTCCCTTGCCAGGATCACTCCCAGCAGCAGGAGGTGAGACTTGTGTCGTGGCAGCAGCATCCATTTTGTGATGCTGGGGCTCTGGTTAACTTTAACCGGGTAAGTAGGTTACAACATGTCTTCTCCCTCTAGAAGGGAGGGATAATATCCTCATCCCCAGTAATGGGATGGGGGTATTATTCCAAAGTGTTAGACACCTTACACAACATGTTTTGATAAAGCCAAACCATAGTTACCATAACCGTTTAAGATTATAAGGCACTTTAAGAGTATATGGTAGGCTATATCATAGAACAGCTATAAGGACATGGTTCCGAAAGCTGCAGACAGGCTCAGCTCATGCTAGAGCACCATCTCACATGTTACCAAGCACTCTGCCTCCAGGATTGTTAAGGCCTGCCATAGGAGCGGCTGATAGGTACACATGTGTCTATATATAAGATAGGTATAGGAATACTACACCTAAGCAAGGGGTGATTACACGACCTTGCCCCAGCTGAGTGATCAGCCAGTTGTGTCATAATGGAAGGCCAGGCCAGGGGTGTCATAATGGAAGGCCAGGCCAGGGGTGTACCCTGGTAGGCCTAGGGTACACCTATGCCCTGGGTACCTAAGGTACACTGTACAGGGGCCAATAAGGTGATCCTATCCAAATGGGTTATGCACCTAAAGTACATAGTATCAATTTAGAGAGAGAACAGCAGGGCTGTGGGTCTGGTTAGCAGGCCCACAGCCACATCTAAGTCGAAAACCAGTAAAGCAAAAGCAAAAAGTGGGGATGAACATAGAAAGCAGACCCTACTCTCCTACAATGGCGAACTGCAACCTCAGAATAATTCACTTCAAATTTCTACATCAATTATATCATACCCCTGTTCAACTCTGCAGGTATGGCTTGAGAGAAACTGCTAACTGCGTGAGGTGTGGTAGGGCGGATGCAGATTTTATACATGTAGAATGGTTGTGTTTGCATTTTGGACTGCGGTGGTAAAGATGCTTTCTGAGGTTGTGATGGAACCTGTGCAATGCACTCCAGAGATGTGTTTGCTTGGGTATGTTAAACACCTTAAGCCTTGCCACAGATGTATAGTTGCAGTGTCTACTTTGTTTGCAAAGAGAGCTGTGGCGCATTGTTGGGGTGCAAAGGCCGTTCCAATGGTAAAGAAATGGCTTTGTGACCTACTTTACTGTAGGGACCAGTTGCTGATATATGGAGGAGGAGTTGCCTGAGAAGTCTCGCCCCAAAGATGTTTGGGCGCCGCTCACTACATACCTGCTGGCACGTCCAGATTTGCTGTAAAACTGTGGAAACGCTGCACCTTTTTATTGCATGCTATATCACTTACACCTCTGTGGGGGAGTTGCTTACTGCCTACGTCACTGAGGCTACATCAAGGTCCGTGGATGACAAATGGGCTTCTATTCTCCGTTAGTATGAGAGGACTTAATGGAGGAACTCGTAAGTTGTCATCATTGATATTGTTGTATATGCCTGTCTATTGCTACTTTGGTTTTCCTTGAATGTATAGCAATAATGACTGTTTTGCCTGGGGGGGGTGTGTTGGCGGGATGTTGGGCAGGGGGGTGGAGGGGGCTAGTTCACTATCAGTTATATGCATTACATTTGCATTTTGTTGCTGTCAATGTCTACACTGAAATTAATAAATAGAGTAACAAAATAAAAATAAAAATTTGTACAATACTACAAAATGAATTATTAATCTCCACAAGTCAATGAAGAAGACAAGGAAAAATATGGCCAAACATTGTCAACATATATTTCATTTGGTATAACAATTAAAATTATGTAGCATCCAAATACATAAAAAGTGAAAGATGCTCGAAGTGTGGAGTGTGCATAAAGTGCTCAGAATTGTGCAAGCGGTGCAAATAAGTAACAAAAGACAAAAATGGATTCCTCCCCTACAAATGGAACTCTTCACGCCAGGCATTGAGAAGGTAAGTCTTTCAGCAGGACAAACCTGGACCCCGGATCTGACCTGCTCTCCATCGCAGTCCGCCTGAACTTGTAACTTTTCTCTGGTCTAGTACAACCAGATGACCACGAGTGGCACTTTGTGCTTTTAGGCACTATACCTACTTAAAACTTTAAAATGTAATATCTTCGGTTCTACTGATTGGATTTTTATCATACTGGTCTCATATTATTTATTAAAATGTACTCTTCTTCTAAATTGATTTGTGTTTTTTATTGTCTTGTGTTCTCACTTTATTACTGTGCTGCATAAATACTTTACACATTGCCTTTAATTTAACCTTGACTGCTGTGCCAAGCTACTAGAGGGTTAAGCACAGGTTAATTTGGTCACTTTTTGTGGTTCAACCGGACAAGAACTGTAGTTGTTGCATGAACGGGGCCTCCACCCCACTCAATCAATAACCCAATTCCTTACAATGATCAGACTGCAAAATAGCAGAAGGGACTTAACAGTCTCTTTCCTGCAAAGGATACAGTTACAATAGGCACATCTCTTTTGACACATACCACATCTTGCTAGGTATTCCCTGGTTGGAAAAATCCCCATCCTAAACCGAATACATAAAGGTGTGTTTTAATTCAGGGTAGATTCAATCCAAGCACTTTTCAGTCCCCAATTCCAATTTATATTCAAGGTATCCACTAATAATCTACCTTCCCGTATATATTCAACTTTTTTTCCCTCTAATTTAAGTGACCAATATTGGTTCTTAATGATTTCTATTGAGATCTGGCTAACAAAATGGCATTGTCTGCAAAAAGTATTATGGGAAACGTATTGCCAGCCATTGCTGAAACATCAAGGTTGGCCTTCATTAGATGATCAACTAAACAATTTTAAAAACATACAAATGAACTGGGGCTAGCACACAACTCTGCCTTACTCCTTTTCAGATTGAGAAGGTATTTTTTTTAAACTTTATTTTTCCGTTTCCAACAACAAATAAGGCACCGCTCATTATATGCATGTACTACAAGTAAGTGATTAGGCAGTACATTTTGTCCCCATAGTCCCCAGGCCCATCCTGCATCCTCCACCAGTGGGCACAGGTGGGAGTGTGTGTGTAGGGCTAGCTCAAAACAGCTCTGCTACCATGTAGGGTGGTCTGCGTGTGTCCAATATTTAGCTCATTGTTTGTTGTGCCTTCTATGGTCGTCAGTTGTGACTGATTTTGCGACGGGGGAGGCTTGGGGCACTGTCAACCAGGAGGAGATACTCGCGTAGGAGCTGCCATGTATCGCGAGGTCTAGAGATGTTCGGTTGCGGAGTTGTGAATAGTTTCCAGTTAGTAATGCAGTAGATTAGGCTGTTAAGCCACGCTTTTTGTGAAGGGTAGTGTTTGCTGCCCCATTTGGCTATTTCTCGTTTGGCCAGCATGAAGGACATTTGTACAAAGCAGCAGGAGGGCTTGGGGATATCCCGTACATTTCCCATAAGTGCAAGTTCTGGTGAAGGTGTAATGGCGATGTTAGTCATCCGCGACAGGCCGCAGATATGCCCTGCCAGTATCTTCTTATCACATCACATGTCCATATCAAGTGTGCAAAGACCACTAGCAGTGTGTGGTATTATGGACAGGAGTGGGGCCGCAAGGGGTCGATTTAATTTAGTTTTACCGGTGAAGCATAAATCCGCCAAAGGAATTTAAAATGTAGTAGCTTATGTTGGTGATTGAGGGATATTTTCCGTGTCTGTTCACAACACTAATATCATTGGGGGTCCGGAGCTGGACGTCCGATATCGTGATCCCGAGCTGATCAGAACGCTGTGTCCCTAGGTGGAATTAGGGCTAAGCTTGCCTTGTAAAGCTTTAATATTAAATGTTCCCCACCTGTGTCTGTGAGAAGTAGTGTCAAGGGGGCAAGCTCTCCGGTTTCCGGTGGAAGCCTGGGATCTGGCCTTTGAGTGCACCCTGCATTCGCCGTAATATAAACTTGTCCATTAAGGGAGCCATTTGGAAGCGTGTGTCCTCTGTCCTTGAAAAAGCATGCCACCACCCAGAAAGAGGTCACCTATGGTGTTTAGTGAGTATTTAGTAAGGGTTAAGCGCACAAGTGCTTCCTGGGTTATTGGCAGCAAAGAGTTGGCGGCCAGGGGAAGGGCTGATGAGTAAAGTAAGTGGCCGCCCGTCATGTGAACCAATCTCTTCCAAGCCCAGCTATTTGTGGGGACAGTTTGGATGTTGCGGGGATCTCGTGGCAGTCCCTCCGGTGATATTGCAGCCAGTGGGATCAAGTCAGCTAGGTCGGCCTACGGTTTAGTGCATGGAATTCGGGCATCAGGGTGGTACCAGTGATGTGCAAAACTACATTGGGCCACCTGGCAGAACAAATGAAAATTAGGGACTCGAAACCCCCCCTTTCATACTGGAGTGTCATTGTCTCCAAGCTGATCCGCGGTTGTTTACCTACCCAGGACAGGCTCATTTAGGAGGTGCAAAATGTGATAAAGAAACTGTTCGTAAGAGGAATAGGGATGTTTTAGAACATGTACAAAAATTTGGGTAGGATTACCATTTTAATAATGGCGACTCCGCCCGCAAGAGAGAGTTGTAGTTTTAGCCATCGCTCTATTTCCATGGTTAGTTTGTCCAGCGCTGGGCTGTAGTTTAAATGTATTATTTGCTCTGCGACTTTATGGATGTGGATTCTAGGTATTTACCAGAGGTATTACACTATGGCAGGGGAAACACTGTCTGCCGCTTCCGTCAGGGGAAAAGCCTCAGATTTGCCCCAATTTATGTGTAGCTCTGATAAGGCACCATATCCAGTTATCTCCCTTACTATGGGTGCCAGATTACCATTTGGATGTCGGATGTAGAGGATAATGTTGTCTAGATGGCAACTTGGCCTTCCATCTTTCCAAAAATCAGTAAATTCAGTTCTAACCTGGTTATCAGTAATGTCTATTTGCAGAGCTTCTTAAATGCAGTAGAACTAGGTAAGTAAGTGCCTGAATCTTTGCACTGAAGTATTATTTCACCAACCCATGTGTTGAGTTTGTTGTGTGTAACTAAGTTGTTGGTTTCCTGGCAACACCTCTGAAATGCCTGGGTCATTTCTCACTGAAATGCCTTAGTAACCACGTCAGGGTTTCTATTTGGTAGCAATATGGTGGTCCACAGATTTTAGGAACGGTGGGCTGGGGCTGCTAAGTTAAAAAAGTAAAAAAACGAAATCATGACCATATAGTAGGTTGAGGATATTACAGATCAGTGGAGTAGATTTGAGTCACTAGACCTGCAGGTTAAATACATTTTTTAATTTTTTTTTAGGCCTGAACTGTGCATTGGCTCAAAAAGAATACACATCAGTAACATGAGTTCTAGAGTTAAGGCGCACTGTGGCATCCAAAGGCTTTAGGCGTGAACATATGTAGAAACTTTTAGGATACGCAATCCAGCCGGTGATTTGAACAAGAACAATTGGTCAGGAAAATATAAAAAAGCCGATAGAGCTGACAGCTACTCTTAATTGGGCCCAAAGCAAGACTTTGCTGGCGCAAAAATAAATCAAACACCACATCTGGCAATGCACCAAACCACAAACTTGTCCTAGAGCTATGCATACACAGATTTTGTGGAAGGGCACCTGACATCAACGACCTTGAGAGGGCGATACACTGGTGCCACCTGACCTGGCTTTTCAAGATTCACTATTCATCCAGCTCCAGGGGTGTATGGCCTGCTGGCGCAGGACCCAGTAGCTCGCCGCACCCTGCTTTTTGCAGGTTCTTACAGACAAACTCACATGGCAGTGGTGTTGTCCGTAAGAACCTGCACCAGCCTCCCCTTAATGGTGGGCAGGAAGGCTATTGATTACCAAGCAGATCACCCACATCTCCAGTAAACTGATGTGGAGGTAGGTGTCCACCAGAGACCAGAACCCTCTGATCTCTACCTCTCCCAGATTGCCGCCCAACCAAGTGGTTATACCTCCATTACCACTGTCAAATCTGGGTGGGGTAGGGAGAGGGGTATGACGTTGGTCCAATTGCAGTCAGGCACACATAGATCTTTTGCAGTCTCCTCTGCAACATGGATGGAATTTGGCATGTCCCCTTGGTGCTGAGCCTGCTAAGACATCAGATCCTTATGCTATCTGGTATGGTTGGCGAGCAGGATACTGGAGGCTAGAAGGGTAATAAGCCACAGAGCCATCCTCACTGAGACCCAGGAGAGAGCTTGAAACATTAGAATCATAACCCAAAGGTCCTGGAGTCACTGGTCTGAAGAAAACACACAAAAGCGAACCATATCTAGCATGGCTCAGATGAAAAGGAGCCTCTGCCAAGAAGTTAGATGTGACTTTGGGAGGCTGATTGAGAATCCGAACAACGTAAGGAGTTTCACAGTCATCTGGAGGTGGCCCGAGAAGGATTGTGGTAGGTCTGCCTTCAACAGCCAGTCATCGAGGGAGGAGAAGACAGGTGCTCCAGCCTCCAAAGATGAGGGCAACCACCTTTTGTTAACACTCGAGGGGCTCAGGTGAGGCCGAAAGGAAACACAACAAACTCAAAGTGCACACAACCTACCTTGAATCACAGGTAGAATCTGTGGGGTTGTGAGATTAAGTGTCCTGCATGCCCAGCGCCACATCCAGTCTCTGGGATCCAGGGCAGAGAAACCCTGAGCCAGGGTGAACAGTTTAATTTGTCAATACACAGGAAGGCGTTGAGTAGGCAAAGATCTAGGATAGGACAGAGTCCTCAACCCTTTTTCGATGTAAGGAACTAGCGAGAATAGAACCAAGTCTCTATATCAGAAGCTGGCACCCTCTCTATGGCTCCCTTGGCCAAAAGAGCCTGCACTGTCTGGCATAAAATGGACATATGGTCGTCCAAGAAGTGGTCCGATGTAGGTGGTAGGTGCAGTGAATCGAAGAAAGGAATGGTAGAATGTAGCCCCACTGGCCAATCTGCCGACCCATCTGTCAAATGCAATGTTTTGCTGTGCATGTAAGAAGTGGCTGATCCTGCCCTCTACCGGATGGGTGTGTGCTGGCAAAGGTGCACTGAATGCACTTTAAGGTGATGGCCGAAGAGGCAGAAAACTCAGATAAGCGCTGACCCTGATGGCTAGGTATTTGTCTGCTGGGCCCACTCCTAACCACGAATGGTCTGGGAGGCCTGCTGTGTGAGAATGGACCCTGCCATCATCAATACGTTAAGCATTGGAATATCCCAAAAAGAGCAAAATAATTAGGATGAGTGCCAACATTGTTTAGGTTAGCTGAAAGGCACAGAAAATGTCATGCGGCTCAGCTCTCCTGAAAGCTGTCATGGGCCACATCTGCCTTCTCACCTAAATGGCAGGAGCTATTGAAAGGCATGTCCAATAAGGAGACGTGGTCAGCTCCGGAGAAGCCAGTGGCCTCATCCAGGAGTGGTGTTGAAGTACCACGTATATTACGGCTGCATTAGATAATCTGATCCCGATGAAAAAATTGAAAATTAGAAAGAAAATTTCAGCGCCCTGGTACACTGAAGATCTGAGACAATTAAGATCACAATGCAAGAAGGCAGAAAGGACATGGAGGAAGGGGTATTTGGATAGGGACAAGGCTACTCTGAAGATAGTATTGAGCAGGTACAAGTTGCTTATTTTGGAAAGTAAGGCCAACTTCTATGCTCAATCTATCTTGCAAGCCCCAAACGGGATTACGGAGCTTTTTAGAATCGCAAGAACTATTTCAGCTCCATCTTGCCTGGAGAATAAATTAGAAGCCTCACAAAAGCTGTGCGACAAGATCGCCACCCATTTTAAAGACAAAGTGGTTAAGATTGTTGACCTTTTTAAGGACAACGAAGCGACTGCCAAGAACCCTGGTAAAGAGACAATCAAGGGGACCCCGGACCAGCAATATTCTTTGGTCACCTTCCCCACCATTTCGGCCCTTACTTTCGATACTATGGCCAGCAGTATCTCCTCCGGCTCACCCCTTGACCCCCTGCCCCAGAAAGTGTGGAAGTCATATGGTCATCTGACTTTCCCCTGGCTGCGCCAGATCTGCAACCAATCTCTGGAAGTAGGATTGGCTCCGGAGAGATGGAAGCAGGCTGTGGTATCCCCTCTCATTAAAAAGCCTTCCCTGGATCCAACTAACCCGGCTAACTTTCGGCCCATCTCCCTCCTTCCTTTTCCTATCAAGATCCTGGAAAAGGTTGTGAGTAGATCCCTCTCGGAATTTTTGGAAGAGCATCACCTGCTAGATATGGACCAGTTCGGCTTCCGTCCCGGTCATCGGACGGAGTCGGCTCCGGTCACTATGTTGGACAACATGCGAATGCGGGCTGACACCGGGAGCACCGCTGTTTTGGTGCTCCTGGATATGTCAGCCGCATTCGACACAGTAAGTCATCCTATCCTGCTAGAGCGATTGGAGGAAATAGGGGTAAAGTGCCGAGCACTGCAGTGGCTCCGCTCTTACTTGGCGGGGAGACAGCAGGTGGTAACGCTGGGGCCGTTTTCCTCTGGAAAATCCCCCGTAGCCTGCGGGGTACCACAGGGCTCCAGCATCAGCCCTATTCTTTTTAATATATATTTACAACCACTATTAGCGATCATCAAGGCGTTTGGGGTTGAGCTGGTAAACTATGCAGATGACACACAATTGGTATTCTCGCTGAAAGGAAAACAGGCGGTTTCTTTAGAGCAATTTCAAAATTGCATGAGTCTGACCACAGACTGGCTGCGGAGTAATTCCCTGCAGTTTAATGGAGAAAAAACTGAGGTGCTGTTTGACTCGCCGCTAAGGCAGATTCATCATCTGCCGGTGGAGTTTAGGCTTGCTCCGGATGAGGCTCCACTGGCTCCAGCAAATACTATATGCATCCTCGGCTTCTTATTTGATAGTAATCTCCAACTGGACTCGCAGGCGAATAAGACATCCAGCGTGTGCTTCGGGCTACTACGAGTACTCCGCCGGATTCTCCCATTTATGCCAGGTGATATGCGTGCCTTGATTGTAAGGAGTATAGTACTCAGCAGAATGGACTACTGTAATACTGTAACTCCCTGTATTTAGGGCCCCCCCCCAATACATCCTGCAGGGACTACAGAGAGTTCAGTCGGCCGCAGCGAAGTTGGCGCTAAACCGCAGGCGCGACTCCTCTTCCACTCAGGCGCTGCGAGAGCTCCACTGGCTGCCAGTCAGAGAAAGGATCCTTTTTAAATCCCTTTGTCTGATCCATAAAGCAACACATGGGGTGGGCCCGATCCCTCTGCAGGAAAGATTTTTATGCTATCTTCCTCCGAGACAGCTGAGCTCCTCCAACGCTAAGTTGCTGGCACAACCTAGATTCAAACGTGCCAGGATGGGTGGGAGGGCTTTTAGTGTGGTAGGTGCTTGGATGTGGAATGAGCTCCCTTTGAGGATCAGACAGCTAGACTCCTTAATGGAATTTAGAAAGAGCCTTAAGACCTGGCTTTTCCCAGCAGCCTGATTACCGCCGTGTTGCCTACTCCTTTCAGCATAAGCAATAATTGTCTTGTCAGAGCGCCAGGATACCCGTAGGGTGACAGCGCGCTATACAAGTGTCAATACAATACAATACAATACAATTCCCACAGCAATTAATTTAGCCGCAACCAGACCATCTTAACTGGTTTGGGCTAAGGAAGCACACAAGCATTCTGGATAACTCAGGCAAGATCTCACCCACCATGTCTCATAGTTGCGATCTAATAGACAGCTTGTGTTAACCGAACTCAAGACAAAGCTGGCCGAGGAGAACATAAGCTTGTCAAATGTATCTACCCATTTTGACTCCCTGTCAAGAGTGCTTGGTAAGGGATTAGAGTTACCTCAACTGGGGATGCCTGTGCCAGTACACTTTAAGGGGTTGTATACGAAGTTAAGAAGTCGGGGTCTCCTGAAGCAGATCTCGGTGGCAGGTGACTTGTCGTTTGAGTGGGAGACCAGAACATGGCTTAGCCCAGAAGTGTCAACAAGGGCTTAGTTGAAGGGCAGAGGAGTTTCGGTTGGTGTCTGGCCAGGCTGCAGAACCTCTGTCAACACATTTGTCTTAACCTCCATAATGGAGAGGTTTAGGTCTAGGACCTCAGCAGTCTTCCTATCACTGTAGCATAAGTAGTGCTTACCTCTGTTGAGGTCCCGGTGGTTGAACCCATGGTATCATGTGAGGCACCCAGCCCACTGGCATCCTGTAGGTCCACATACCAGTTTTTATCATCATAGTACAAGTTGTCATCATCTCCACCACTGTATCTTCACAAGACTGGCTCAGAGCCAGAAAGCTGGTGTAATGTCTGTGCGTGGTTGCGCTGCAATGGAATTATGGTGGAGAAAGATTGATTTAAAAGAGGCTGTGGCACATCAAGATTTGGACGTGGCCTCAGTTAAGATGCAGTTCTTTTTTCCGGCGCAGACGTGTGAAGGGCCAACTTAGAATCTGGTGCTTGTCTCAATGCAGGCAAGGAATCCAAAGCAGTTTTAAAGGGGCCAGACTGTGCACAGGGCAAACGCACCAATGGTGATCCAACTGGGAGTCTCTGTGGAACTTTGGGGTCCAAACGTGAGCCAAAAGTGTCAAAGACGCATAGTATAACCGCAACCTGCTGCAATATCATTGATGGCCCCAGGAACTCTGGGTGCAGCGGGACGAGGGATGGAATCTCCACTCTATGGTGGAACTGGAGCAAGACCTGCAGGCACGGTGATGCCCTTGAACCTGCTCCAGAAAATGAGAGTGGAGGGAATGGGCCAAGTCAACTGACCTCACTTTTGACTTCAACCGGGAGCAGGATCAGTGTGGGGCCTACCAGTGTTTCGCCCCATAGAATTTTGCCTTATGCATTTGAATGGCTTTAGGGTTTATATGGGTGCAGCTGCTGTAGCCCTTAGAGTTTTACGACAAAATCAAGGACCAGAGGTACATCTTGTGGGGATCTGTCAAAGCATCTGCTTGCGACTGTCCCTATAAGGTTTAAATCCAGTCATTTTAGTGGGTGACATCCCTTGTAGACTGGAAAAAAATAGAAGAAAATGTCTTCACAGAGTGAAGAAAGAAGGACTGAAGAGGCAGACTGCAGCTGAATGTGCATATTTTTTTTTTTTTAAACAAGGAACAGACGACAACGTGCATGGGTGGAACTTATATGCGGCTCTGTTCTACACTTCTGGAATGGAATCGCGATGACGCTGAGTCACACAGCACCACCTACCAGGACGCAGAAGAATAGTTTTTGAGTTTTACAGATTCAATTTGGTGCCTAGGGAAATTTACAAGGTGAGGAATCTACAGTTAGAAGTATCCATCTGAAAAATACACTTTTGGGCCTCTGGTCACTTTCACAATATTAATGACCCTTTTCGAATATTGGGGATTCACTGTCCGAAAACCAGGAATTCTTTAAGCATGTGAATCTATGAAAGATCCAATGTTGGAGAAGGAATGTTTAACACAAACTAACTATCATTTCATTTGATAGTCAACAGAAAAGGACATTGCCCACCTATTCTTGCAAATCGTTAGAAACATGGTATGTTTAACAGCCCAGCTCTCCTTAATCCCACAAATGAAGACTGGGAACTTCTAGTGTACACCCTAAGCTTCACCCACATATAAAAATTTGCACTTATGCTCTGCTTTGACCATGAGGTCAACCTAGTATGGGGCTTGGCCTTAATATGATTCACTACTATAAAAGTGCACCAATATCAAACATTGCTCACTTTCATCTAGAATAGAAACTTCATGCAAATAATCAGTATAGCAACTCTAATAACGTTGCATAATATCTGCCTAACTGCACCATTAACAACTAGCACGACAAACTAACTCAGGACTCACCAGATTAGTGTTACCCTTCTGCTAGGATCTCCAACAACTTGTCTGGGGTAGTACAGGCTATATGATACTATAATAGAATGTCAGTTTCCTAGAACAGTCCATGAACCAATTCCAACTGGTACAAAACTGTGCAGCAAGATTAGTCCTAAGTATGAAATTAACCCAACATTACAAATCTTGCTCTGGGTGCTAATGGAACATTGGGCCCGATTATGATCTTTGTGGACAGGGTTACTCCGTCACAAAAGTGACAGATATCTCGTCCGCCAAATTAAAATTCCATTATATCTTTGGAACTTGTAATATAGCGGACGAGATAGCCGTACTGTTTGTGACGAAGTATCCCATCTGCCAAGATCGTAATTAGGCCCAAAGCTATCTTAAGGATGCTCCACATGACTCAAAAAGGATGTATCATCCAGAACGTACACAGGATATCACACAAAAACAACATAAAATTACAGCCATATCATCTTGGCAGTTTCAGATACTAAGGGCCTCACTAAATTTTAGTGGACAAGATGCTCCATCACAAAGACGGTAGATGTACCGCTCGCTGTAGTACACGTGCATTATATCCCTATGGTTCTTGTAATGGTGCAGATGGAATATACATCGCATATGACCAATTATCTAGTCTTCCACGCTCTAAATAAGTCTGCCGATTCTGAAGTGACTAGAGCAAGAAGTGTGGAACAAGGTTTGATCAGCATTTAGACAACCACAGGCCCACTAATGGTTCTAGGGGTAAATGAAAAACACTATCATCGGTCAGAACCTCTTGATACAGTGAAGAACCCATCAACAACCCATTCAATCCTTAGGCACAGAGATTAAACAGAACACCACTCACCCTTGCCGTCTCAAAACAGAGGGCATTCCACTCAAACGGACAGCAGTGTAGTAAAAGAGTACCCCTAAGAATGCTGAAAAGGGACTTAGCTAATTTTTATATATATATGGTAAACTTTTATGGTTTTACTTCTGAAAACCGAATAAAGTTATTTGAGGATGATGATAACCTAGCTGAATTTGTCGTAGTCTTCATTAATGGCTTCATTAATGGCTAATCTATGGTTTTTAAGTGAATGAGGGGAAAACGAAAAAACACTTAAGTACCTGGTTCGGCTGAACCTTTTCTGACAAACAGGTCCCATCACAATCCATGATTCTTTCCCCTTCCCCTCAACAACAAGTATTTTAATCTATTCCGAAACCATAAACAGGAACAGAAAGAATTTGGATACAAGCTAAAAGTAATCTTTCGAATTTCTGATGACAAAATCTGATGCAGACTACACTTTGCAACAAAAATGTTATTCGTAGAAGGACACATATCTGTCCTCTACTGCTGTCTTGCTTCAAAAGGAAACCCCAGAACTTTAATTATACAACAAAGCCAAATCTAGATGGCTAAATTAGTGGAGGCTTAATATATTTCAAGAGTACAATAACGGGAATAGCAAAAATATGTCCATTGACTAAGTATCCAAAGAGCAAATAATGGGCAGTTGTCTCAAAGGCAGAGGCTGTAGAATCCTAAGAAGTCTCTTTGCCAGCCTAAATTAGGAGGTATGAATTTTCACTCTGGCTTTTATCGCCTCTATATCGCCCAACAAAACGTTGCGCATCCTTTTTTAGGTCTCAAGTTCTCCTACTCATGTCTTCCTCATCCCGTGCTCTGAAAAAATACCTGCCGTCATACCAACAAGTTACTTACCTTTGGCAACAATCCTCCTGGCAGATATTTCTGGTAGAAACTCAAACTAACCACCTATTCCTCACCTTGTGAATATTCCAGTTGTCAGATTGGATCAGGAAACTTTATAGCAGTACTCCTGCGTGCCGGTAGGTAGGTGGCATCGTATGGCTCCGTGCTGTCGTTCACTCTGGAAGTCACGAGCGGAGCCGCTTAGGGTCCACCCTTGCATACGGACGTCCGTTGCTTTCTAGGCTGCCTGCGCACCAGTACAAAGAGCCCATCAGCGGATTGGCATGACCAGTGTGCAGGTTTCTATACTGAGACCTTTTTAGATGGATAAGAGTCCAGTTCGCAGAATTAGAAGTGGGAGCCTCGGCAAGGAATCTGCAGGTATATAGAGTAGCCATGAGAAGGAAAATGTTACTTACCCAGTAAACATCGGTTCTTGGCACGTAGAGCTGTAGATTCACATGCTTTGCATACTTCTGCCATCTAGTGTTGGGTCCGGGTGTTTGCGAGTTGTTTTTCTTTGAAGAAGTCTTTACAGTCACGAGGTAAGGTGACTCCTCCTTTCGGTGATAGTGCGCAAGGGCATCAACTTCATTGTTAAACTGTTTTCCCGCAGATGGTGAGAATGGAGTTAGTAAGTGTATAAAGATGTCCATGCGTATGTATATGAGTAAGAAACTGCAAAAGGTATAGGTACCTGGGGAGGCGGGTGGGCGCACGTGAATCTACAGCTCTACATGCCAAGAACAGATGCTTACTGGGTAAGTAACATTTTCTGTACGAGTCATGTGAGCTGTAGATCACATGCTTTGCACAGATTATACAGCAGTATTCTCCAAAGCAGTGGCTAACCTGTAGCTGTTGCAGTTGTCTCAAAGAGTGTTCTAAGTACTGCCAGGCCTACATTAGCTTGCTGCTTTGCTAACACATCTACACAATAGTGCTTGGTGAATGAGTGCAGTGTAGACAATGTAGCAGCTTTACAGATGTCAGCTATGGGAATGTTTCCTACGAAAGCCATAGTAGCCCCTATTTTAAATGTTCAATGCACTCTAGGGGCTATTGGTAAAGTTCTCTTTGCTTTTGCATAAGATGCCTGCATACATTTGACAATCCATATAGCAATACTCAATTTACATATAGGATTGGTGGAGTAAAAGCAACAAACAGTTGATTTGTTTTGCGAAATGGTTTTGTTCTTTCTATGTAACATAGCAAAGCTCTTCTAACATCCAAGGTGTGTAGAGGTAGTTCTGCCACTGAATCTGGTTGAGGAAAAAACACAAGTATCTCAACCGATTGATTGATGTGAAAGGCAGATACTACTTTAGGTAGAAATTTAGGGTTAGTATGAAGAACCAATTTGTCTTTGTGCAGCTGGAAAAAAGCTTCTTCTATGGTTAGTGCCTGTAGCTCACCCACTCTCCTCAGTGAGGTAATTGCAATGAGAAAAGCGACTTTCAATTAAAGAAATTGCAGTTCACATTTATGTACTGGCTCAAAAGGTGGACCCATTAATCGTGTAAGAACAATGTTGAGAATCCACACTGGGGCAGGTGGAAGTCTTAGTGGAATTACCCTTTTAATCCTTCCATAAAGGATTTGATAACTGGTACTCTAGACAGAGAAAAGTGCTGTCTATTTTGTAGGTATGCAGCTATTGCAGAGAGATGTAAGCAGATGGATGGGTACGCTAATCCTGACTGCTGCAAGTGTAGTAAATAATTGATTATATTTTGTATGGAAGCATCCAAAGGTTTGATATTGGTATTAATAGAATACATAACAAATCGCTTCCATTTAGCTGCATAACAAGCCCTTGTAGTAGGCCTTCTGGCCTCTTTTATGATGTTCATACAGTCTGGTGGAAGATTCAGATAACCAAACTCTATGACTTCAGGAGCCAGATAGCCAAGTTGAGTTCTTTGGGATCTGGATGTCTTATTTCTCTATGGCTCTGAGTGAGGAGACTGAATGTTTGATGCAGCTTTTGATGTGGAACTACTGATAGCTCCAACAGGGTTGTGAACCAAGGTTGACGGGCCCATGTGGGAGCTACTAGGATTAGTGTGAGGGATTTTTGCCTGAGCTTCCAAACCACTAGTGGAACGAGTGGGAGAGGTGGAAAAGTGTAGGCAAATATCCCTGACCAGTTCATCCATACAGCACTGCCTTTGGTGAATGGGTGTGGATACCTGGAGGCGAAGCTTGGGCATTTTGCGTTTTCGTGTGTGGCGAATAGATCTATTTGGGGAAAACCCCAACATAGAAAGTATGGGAGGAGAACCTGAAGTGAAGTTCCCACTCGTGGATTTGTTGCTTTTGACTGCTGAGAAGGTCGGCAATTTGATTGTTTACTCCTGGAAGGTGTTCTGCTAGGAGATAAATTCTGTGGTGTATGGCCCACTTCCAAATGGCTTGTGCTAGTAGTGACAGTTGGAGAGAGTGTCCCCACTCCCTGTTTTAGTATATAGTACATGGCTGTCATGATGTCAGTGCAGACTAGGACAGTTTTGCCTACAAGGTGAATTTGAAAGGCTTTGACCGCTAGAAACACTGCTAGCAGCTCTAGGAGCTGTATGTGGACATGTATTCGCTCTTGACGCCACAAGCCTTGAATTGTGTGATCTTGGAGATGAGCTCCCCAACCAGTGAGCGACACGTCTGCTGTTAGCGGGACAGGGTCGATGAAGGGCCGTCCTTTGGGCAGATTTTGTGGGTTCCACCACTGCAGAGAGCGATGGGTGTGGCCGTTTACCAACACTAGATCGGTTAATTGACCCTGCAACTGCTAAGTATTGTTGAAGGAGACGCATGTGAAGCCTTGCATGAGGAACAATAATGATGCAAGACGCCATTATTTCTAGCAGTTGCATGTACACTTGAGATGGTTGGGCTGAAACAGAGTGATTAGAGCCTGACTATTGCGAATTCTGGATGCATTGGGACAAGCTAGAGCTTTCTGAGTATCTAAAGTGGCTCCCAGATAGGTTTGTGCGTTGGAAGGTTGGAGATGAGACTTTAACACATTTACTGTAAACCCCCGATGCAGTAACTGGAGTGTTATGTGGGTGTGCTGGAGACACTTTGGTTTTGATGAGCCAGTTGTCCAAGTACGGGAAGACATGAATGTGTTGTCTTCGCAGGTGGGCAGCAACTACTGCTAGCATTTGGTGAATACTCTAGAAGCAGTGGTGACTCCCAATGGAAGCACTTCGAACTGGTAATGCTGCCTGCTATCACAGATCTGATATACTTGTGATGAGCGGGATGTATTGGAATATGGAAATATGCGTCCTTCAAGTCTAGAGTAGACAAAGTCGCCCTGCTGTAGAAGTGGGAGCACTTGTTGAAGTGTCACCATGTGAAAATTATCTGATTGTAAGTAATGATTTAGTTCTCTGAGGTCTAGTATGGGTCTGAGAGAGTCGTCCTTTTTGGTTATTAGAAAGTATAGGGAGTACACACTCGACCCTTGATATTCTAGCAGTACAGGCTTTATGGCTCCCTTTGGAAGGAGAGACTGAACTTCTTCTTTGAGGAGGTGTAGATGCTGTGGTGACATTTTGTGTGAACGAGGGGGAATGTTTGGAGGATCCTTGGTAAGCTCTAAGCAATAACCAGATTAGATCATTCCTAGCACCCAATTTTTCTGTAGTTCTTGATTGCCAAACAGGAAGGAATTGTGAAAGACGCCCCCGACAGGTGTTGAATAATTGGGGGGGGGGGGAGGGGGTTTGTTAGGTGAGGGGAAGGTACGTGTTTGTGGAACCTTTACTCCTAGCCTTCCCGTTGTTGCCTCTGTACCCTCCTCTAAAGAAACCTCTTGAAGAGGTGGACTGATGCACAAGTTACTACTCGTGTAAGAATATATTTGTAAGAAACATTAGTTGGTGATAGATTACTCACCTTAGAATATCCCCAGGCGTCAGACTGGATCCGGAAAGTTTTGCTAGCAGTACCCCTGCGCGTCAGTAGGTGGCGTACTGCGGCTCCGCCGCTGGCGTCGTATGCGCCGAGATGACGTCACGGAGACTACTTAGGCGCCACCCATGCGTGCTGATGTCAGTTCTGTGCACGACTTTCCGCGCCAGAAACGCAGAGCCATGCAAGAAACTGACCACTGGTGCCATGAAACTAGGGCCCTGAAAGGGGGATGACCTTTACCCTAGAAACAGTTCGCAGAACGGGGAGGATGGGTGGGGCGGTAAGGAATCGATCACCAACTAATGTCTCTTACAGATATATCGTTACACAAGTAGTAACTGGTGCATCTGAAAGAGACACATTAGTGATAGATTCCTTACCTTAGAATAGATACCCCAGCAATACCAACCCCGGTGGAGGGTCTGCGAACAGACTACACCAAAAAGTCACGGAGAACAGAACGGCCAAAGAAGCCGTCCCTGCGGACTTGACTGTCAAGGCAGTAATGCTTGGTAAACGTGTGCAGCGAGGCCCACAAAGCTGCCTGACAAATGTCCTGCAAGGGAACGCCGTGTCCCAAGGCAGTAGTGGCTGCAGTTGCCCTGGTCGAACGGGCATGCAGCCCCACAGGAGGCTCCTTCTTAGCCAAGGAGTAACATGCTTAGATGCACAGAACGACCCACCGCGAGATGGTCCGTTTGTGCACAGCCCGACCCTTTTTGGCACCCACGTAGCTGGTCATCCACCCGGAACTGTCGTGTGCGCTGAAGGTAGAACAAGAGCGCACGTTTTGGGTCCAGATGGTGGAGCCTCTCTTCCTCTTTTGAAGGATGCGGAGGCGAACAGACGGTGGGCAAAGTGATGGTCTGCCCGATGTGGAAGGGAGTGACAACCTTTGGCAAAAAAAGAAGGACGGGTCCTTAAAACCACTTTGTCTGGATGAACAGAAAGGAAAGGAGGTTTGGAAGAAAGAGCCTGGAGCTCACTCACTCTTCTGGTAGAGGTAATAGCTACCAGGAAAGCTGTCTTGAGAGTGAGAAGACGCAAAGGACAGGTATGAAGAGGCTCGAAGGGAGCGCTCATCAGATATTTCAAGACAAGGTTTAAGTCCCATTGAGGCATTATGAACGGCACGGGAGGAAACGTTTGCGTAATGCCTTTCAGGAAACGGTTAACAACCGGAGACTTAAAAAGAGAAGGATGATCTGGAAGCCGTAAAAAGGCGGAGATGGCCGAAAGATAACCTTTGATAGTGCCCAGAGCAGAGCCCTGCTGGGTCAAAGAAAGACGGAACAGAAGGACTTCAGAAAGAGGGGCAGAAAGGGGATCCACAGCCTTCGCTGTGCACCATGCCACAAACTTGTTCCACCTGCAGGGGTATACCGTTTTAGTGGAGGGACACCTAGCTGCCAGAATGACATAAGATCAAAAGCGGTCAACTGTCGCCGCTCAATCTCCACGCATGGAGGTGGAGGCTGGGCAGGTTCGGGTGGAGGACCGTCCCCTGCTGCTGAGACAGAAGATCCTCCCGAAGAGGCAGACGGATCAGTGATCGATCACCATGCTGAGGAGCTCGGGATACCAGCATCTCCGTGCCCAATACGGAGACACAAGGATGACTTGGGCTCTGTCGCGCCAAATCTTCTTCAGCACTCTGGGCAGAAGTGGTATAGGCGGAAAGGCGTACAACAGACCGCAACTCCACTCGTAACGAAAAGCGTCGCCGAGCGAGCACCACCTTGGAAATTCCAACGCGCAGAACTGATGACATTGCGCGTTCTCTTCGGTGGCGAATAGATCTAACCAAGGCTCTCCCTACTGCTGAAAGAGACCTTGCACCACGTCCGAGTTCAGACGCCATTCGTGATCCATCAAGCACCGGCGGATGAGTTTGTCCGCCCTGGCGTTCAGAGAACCTGCCAGGTGTTGAACCACCAAGGTAATGCCTTGATGTTCCAGCCATGTCCAGAGGCGCAGAGCCTCCTGACATAGGGTCCAGAACCCCACCCCGCCCTGTTTGTTGCAATACCACATGGTGGTGGTGGTGTCTGTGAACACCTGCACCACACTTCCCCGGACAGAGGGAAGGAATACCTTCAGTGCAAATCGGATTGCCCGAAGCTCCAACAGATTGATATGGAGCCGGGACTCCACCGGAGACCAGAGCCCTTTGATCTCCGCCTCTCCCAAGTGGCCTCTCCATCCCAGGAGGGACGCATCCGTCACCACTGTGTGCTCCAGTTGGGGAAGGGAGAGGGATCTGCCATCGACCCAATCGCGATTCGTGAGCCACCACTGCAATTGTTGTGCAGTGCCCTCCGAGATCCGGACATGATCGGACAGGTTGCCCTGATGCTGCGCCCACTGGAACTTCAGGTCCCACTGCAGAGCCCGCATAAGGCATCTGGGATGTGGCACCAGCAGGATGCAGGAGGCCATCAGGCCCAGGAGCCGGCGGGTCATCCTGACTGAAACCCAGGATAGAGGCTGCAAGATCGGAATCATAGCCTGAATATCCCGGACTCGCTGCTCGGGAGGATAAACCCAAAACAGCATTGAATCCAGAACCGCTTCGATGAAGGGGAGCTTCTGAGAGGGACTCAGGTGCGACTTCGGCACGTTGATGGAGAACCCCAGCAAATGCAGGAGGTCGGCCGTAGTCTGAAGGTGGTTGACGACTGCCTGGGGCGAGCCCACCTTCAGCAACCAGTCGTCGAGGTGAGGGAAGACTGACACCCCTGACCTACGCAGGTGAGCTGCAACCACTGCCATAACCTTCGTGAACACCCGAAGGGCGCTGGAAAGGACGAAGGGGAGCACGGCAAACTGAAAATGCTCCTGGCCTACTGTGAACCGCAGGTAACGCCGGTGGGCCGGCAGGACGGGGATGTGAAAATATGCGTCCTGCAAGTCCAACGCTACCATCCAGTCTCCAGGGTCGAGGGCAGCTAAGACCTGAGCCAGAGTTAGCATTTTGAGCTTCTCCTTCCAGAGGAAACAATTGACGTTCCGGAGGTCCAAGATGGGACGCAGACCCCCTTTGTCCTTCTTGGGGACCAGAAAGTAGCTGGGAATAACCACTCCCTACTTCTGGACCAGGAACGCACTCGATGGCCCCCTTGGCCAAGAAGGCCGCAACTTCCTGCTGGAGAGTCGCCAAGTGGTCCCCGACATGCGGTGGTACCGAGGCGGCATGGCTGGAGGGGTGGACTGAAAGGGAAGGGAGTAACCCTTGCGGAGAATCTGAAACACCCACTTGTCCGATGTGATAGCGTGCCAGTGGGGGAGGTGATGGCGAATCCTGCCACCCACCGGAATGGGGTGCTCCACAAAGCTCGGATTGGGAAGGTTTGGAGGTAGAAGCAGCGTGGGCGGAGGTGGACCGACCCCCACGCTGATTCCCAGAGTCGCCCTTGCAGAAGCCGCGTCCGCGGCTGCGCTGAGGCTGGTTCTGCACAGGCTTGCTGAAGGAACGTGCCTGGGCGCCCCTGCCTTGGCCACAAAGGAACGAAAACCAGGAGTGGCTGGGCTCTTTGTGGAAAGACCCAAGGACTTGGCCCTGGCCCGCGAGTCCTTAAAATGCTCCAGTGTACTGTTGGTCTTATCGCCAAACAGGCGAGTGCCATCAAACGGCATGTCCATGAGAGAGCTCTGGACATCGGGCGAGAACCCAGTAGATCGCAACCAGGCAGGCGACGCAGCGCCACCGTCGTAGAGATCGCCCTGCCCAATGAGTCAGTGGTGTCCAAACCACACCGAATGGCTAACTTAGCCGCATCCTTACCCTCAGCAACCACCTGGGAAAGCACAGCATGGACCTCCTCAGGGGACTGAGGCAATACCTGAGCAATCGTATCACACACCGCGTGGGAATAGTGGTCCAATAAGCAGGCGGTGTTCACCGACCGCAGCCCCAAGCTGGCCGAAGAGAACAACAGCTTACCGAACTGTTCCAGCTTCTTAGAGTCCTTATCCGGAAGAGCTGTGGGAAAGGCACTCTGCGACGTCGAGGCTTGGATGACAAGACTCTCAGGCGTGGGATGAGTGGTCAGAAACACGGGGTCACCAGGCGCAATCTAATACACAGGGGCCCCTGTGGCCTGCTGCGACCAAGTGCCCAACAGGACGTTGGTGAGGGCGTTGTTGAAGGGAAGCAGGGGCTCCGACGAAGTAGACGCCGTCTGGAGCACCTCAGTGAGGAGATTAGGTTTGAGGGCCACCGTAGGAAGATCGAGGTTGAGGAAGGCAGCAGCCTGACGGAGCACCATAGTGTAGGAAGCGCCCTCCTCCACAGTAGGCGGGGGAGAGGCAAACCCTGGCTCAGAAGAGACATTGAGGTCGCCGGCGTCCTCCAAACCGTCCACCTAGTCCTGCTCGGAGTCTTACTGACGGGCAAGAGGGTCCTCGGACCCCTCCTAGTCATCCTCCACCTCCGTTGTAGGAGGAACAGGCAGCGGCAGCAGAGCCGGAGCCGGAGAAGGAACATACGGCATCGGAAACAGCGCCGTGAACGGTGCCGGCCGGGGACGTCTCCCAATGCGGATCCCCGGCAGGAACAAAATGGTCCTGGAACCGGGGCAAGGGCGGAACGAACGGCACCCACTGCGACGCTGGAGGCGGAGCCAAGGGCGGCGCTGGGGCCGGAGCCGGCAGCGCTGTACCTCGTGGCGCAGAGGCCGGAGCCAACGGCGCAGGATTCTGTGGCGCCGAAGCTGGATCCGCCGGCGGCGCCGACGGCCCAACAGGATCTGGACATGGGACCACGGGGCCTGAAGGCACGCCGGCGGGAGCTCGAGGCCTAAAAAGGCCGTCCATGGTGGCAAGAAATTCATGCACCTGTTCGGGAGTCGCCGACGGACCTGGGTAAGGCGGGTAGGCCGCGGGACTCCCAGGCTCCAAAGGAGTTGCAGGGACAGTACCCCTGTCTCCCTCGTCCGCATCCGAGGACCGACGGGGGGACGTCGGAGAGCGAACACGCTTCTTCGACTTCTTTTTATGTCGTTGCTTACCCGAATCCGAGGGCAAAGACTTGGAGCCCGAGGAGCGACGGCTGCGGCCCCCGCGAGCGATCCCTGGAACGGTCCCTGGATCTGGAACGGCGCTGGGACGAGTGCCGGACCTCCAGCAGCTTCCGGCGCCGCTCCCTCAAGGTCTTCGGGGCTATGGCGGTCAGTCTCCATGCAGTAGAGGCAAACATCATGGGGGTCCGCCACCGACATATTGCGACGGCAGGCCCCACAAGACTTAAATCCAGGCATCCCTATGTGCACCAGGAGAAAAGGGGAGACAAAAGTCTCAAAAGTGTAGTCAAAAAGTGACAACGGTACGTGTTCTAACTGCATCTGTGCTTGCTGGTGCAGAAGAAAGAAAGAACTGACGCCAGCGCGCATGGTTGGCGCCTAAGTAGTCTCCGTGACGTCGCTTACGACGCCAGCAACGGACGCGGAGCCGCAGGACGCCACCTACTGACGTGTAGGGGTACTGCTAGCAAAACTTTCCGGATCCAGTCTGACGCCTGGGGATATTCTAAGGTAAGGAAGGGAAGCTCATCTCTAATTCGTCAATTAGGTGCACTTTAGATGCCGCTGACACTGCAGCTATGGCCATTAATACCAGTGTTTTATTAAGAAGACACTCCTGGTTAAGAATTTCCGGGTTTAAACCCGAAGTCCAAGCTTCCATTCTGAACACTCCGTTCGGCAAACAACATCTCTTTGGTCCAGTTGTAGACACTTCCTTAGAGAAAATGGAAAAAAACACAGACGTTGCAAAATCCATGGGAGCACTACAGTCCCCATCCAATTGGGGTTCCTTTTGTCGCTCCTTCTATCGTGGGGGGTCAAAAAGCATCTCGTCAGACACTGCCTCTACACCATACAAAGGCAACAATCTGAAAGAGACACGTTAGTGATAGATTCTTGTATTAAGTCTTGAGCTTTGGATTTATGTTTATCTGGTAGAAAGTGGAGCAATTGCTCTATTTCGTCCCAGTGTGCTCTGTCGTACCTGGCTAGAAGGACCTGGGTATTAGCAATACGCCAGTGATTTGCTGCTTGGGTGGCTACTCTTTTCTCTGAGGCGTCTATTAGTTTAGATTCCTTGTCGGGAGGCATCCCCTGACGTTTGTGAGTTTGCCAGTTTACGGGCATTCAAAACTACTAAAGAATCTAATGGTAATTGACCTTTAATGAAAGCTGGATCTGAGGGTGCAGGTTTATATGTCTTATCTATTCTAGGGGTGAGAATGCATGCACGAACAGAGTCTTTAAATATGTCGTCCGCATGTCTCAACACACTTTTGAGCATCAGGAGTGTGTAGCTTGATCTTTGTGAAGTACTAAGGGTCTCAAAGAGAAAATCCTCCTCTAGGGATTTCTTATGTAATTGAAACCTATGATATTCAGCAGCCCTATTTAATAGCTCTATATAGCCTACATTATCATCTGGTGGAGAAGGCTTTGTAGGATAAAGGTCAGGATCATTATCTGTGGGTGAATCAGTATTGTAATCCGTCCAGGGGTCTGCAGGCATAGTATCATCTCCTCTATCACATTCATCCTGATCATCAGGTGTTTGTGGTTGTGCTGCATTAGTAGGTGTTATCAGTACATTTTTGTTTTGTGGGGAAGGAGGTGATAGAGGAGAAGAAGGGTTAGTACCAACATGCATCTTTTTTTATGGAATGTGATAAGTATCCTCTGGCTCTGGTTTGCATTTAAGTGGCAATTTCGTGGAAATATGTCCAGTTTTAGGGTTCATAAACAGTTTTTATTAACCCTCCTGTTGCGTAAAGGAAAATGTTTGTGTCTAGGTGCCAAGATTTTCAGTGGCGGTGTTTTCGGTGACGAAGCTTTCGGATCCGAAGAAGCTTTCGATTTTGGTGTTGAAGGAGCCGGCTCCGAGACTGGTTTCGGTTTTGAGGCTGAAGGTTTTGGTTCAGTGCCCGAGTGAGGCAACTCGATCCCGAGCCGGAAGGCTTTTGTATATGTTTTTGTGCCGAGCTGGAAGGCGGGGCATTGGAAACATTTTCTCTGTGCCAACCTTGGCCTAAAGTCAGAGGTGGGACCGTAGCCTTTTTCTTGGGCTGACTTGGACTTTGGGGCAAGGGAGGTTCGGTCCTCACGATACGCTGACCTTGCGGAATCTCTTCGCCCATATCAGAGCCGGATTCTGAGACGGAAACAAGCTCCTCCTGTTCTTCTTCTTCCTCTGCTCCTAGTGCGTTGTAAGTCTCTTGTTTGGAATGTTTGCCGAAGAGGTCCGGAAGGGAGCCCATCTTTTGACTTTGCATTTTGTGACATCGAGCCCAACGGTCACAGAGTGTTTTCTTCGATCGGAAAGATCTAGAAGCGTCGCAGTCCTGTTCGTTGTGCTCTGGTGAAAAGCACAAGTTTCACACTTCACGTGATTCGATGAGCAGAAACTATGCGTGGCACCTGGGACAGAATTTAAATGGAGTCCGATCCATCGACTGTGAGGTAGACCAACGCGGCTAGACCGGACGGCCTTACACGAATTTCCCGATTGAAAAGCGTTTTATAAACCGATACGATACACAAAGAATGGAATACGCGATAGAAAACAATACCGTTGAGGGTAAGTGGATTGCGCACCGATGGGAACCAGAGGAATGGTTTCGAACCGGAGCACAGCAATTCACTTCCGAACCCGATGGCGGAAAAAAAAACAATCTAACAATGAAGTCGATGCCCATGTGCACTATCACCGAAAGGAAGAGTCACTTTACCTCGTGACTGGAAAGACTTCTTTGAAGAAAAACAACTTGCAAGCATCCGGACCCAACACTAGATGGCAGGAGTATGCAAAGCAAGTGATCTACAGCTCGCATGCCTCGAAAAGATTCTTACTGAAGATAAGTTCTTCTGATGGATACTTCAAACAGCAGATTTCTCATCTTGTGAACAGATAATTTAGTTTTACCTCCCAAGGTGGTGGGCCCGAGAACTGGCTCAGATTAAAAGGTCCTGAAGGACTGAACGGGCAAAATGGTCCAATTGACAGCCTTGACTATCAAAGCAGATGTGTTTCATGAACGAGTGTACCAGCCTCCACATAGCCGCCTGACAAATGTCTATGACAGACAATCTGCGAGCCAACACAGAGGCTGCAGTTTTGACCCTGATACAATGAGAATGAAAGCCTCCTGGGGGCCACATTTTTGACAATGCATAGGGGATCTTTATGCAAAGAACAATCAATCGAAAGATGGTCCTTTTTTGCACTGCCTTACCTTTCTTTGGTCTGAAAAACCATACAAAAAGCGGACTCTGTTCTTTGGTGCAATCGGTATGAAAGGTTAGTGCCCTCTTAGGGTCCAACTATGGAGTCTCTTTTACTCCTTAGAGGGATGAGGAGGAGCAAAGAATGCCAGAAGGGTGATAGCCTGCCTTACTTGAAGAGGAGTGACCAATTTTGGCAGGAAAGAAGCTCAGGTCATCAAATCAAATGTATTAGGAAATAATGTTGCATAAGATGGGTTGGCAGAAAAAGCCTGCAGCTCGCTCACATACCTAGCCAATGTTATGGCGATGTGAAAGACCTCTACAGCATCAGAAGTCTCAAACAAAAGCTGTGCCGCGGCTCAAAAGGAGTGCACATCAAAAATGTTACAACTAAGTTTAAGTCCCACTGACACTTCACAAAGGGGGTTGGAAGAAATAAATGTTGCAAACCTTTCACAAATCTCATTGCAATAGGTGATTTAAATAAAGAGGGCTGATCCAGCAACAGCAAGAAGGCCAAAAGAGCTGATAAGTAGCCTATAACTTTGCTCAAAGCAAGTCCTAGCTGAGCCAAGGACAGAAACTTTACTTGTAATTGGTCGATTGTCGGGTGCCTTAACAATCCACAAATTTGTCCTAACGAACAAGTTACTTACCTTCGGTAACGATGTATCTGTAAGAAACATTAGTTAGTTAGATTCCTCACCTTAGAATATCCCCAGGCGTCAGACTGGATCCAGAAGATTTTTGAAGCAATACCCCTTGCGCGTCGCTAGGCGTCGTCTGCGGCTCCGCGTCCGTCGTTGGCATCGTGCGCCGGAATGACGTCGTTGGAGTACTTAGACACCGCCCTCGCGCGCTGACGTCAGTTCTTGTACATAGCTTTCCGCGCCAGGAACGCAGAGCCATGCAAGAGACCGACACTGGTGCCAAAAAATCTAGGGCCCTGAAAGGGATAGCCTTAACCCTAGATGTCATGTTCGCAGAACGGGGAGGATGGGTGGGTCGGTGAGGAATCTAACTAACTAATGTTTCTTACAGATACATCGTTACCGAAGGTAAGTAACTTGTTCATCTGAAAGACACACGTTAGTTAGATTCCTCACCTTAGAATAGATACCCAAGCAATACCAACCCCGGTGGTGGGTCTGCGAACCAAGATCACACCAGAAAGTCCTGGAGGACAGAACGGCCAAAGAAGCCATCCCTCCGGACTTGGCTGTCTAGGCAATAATGCCTGGCAAACGTGTGCAGCGAAGTCCACGTCGCCGCCTGACAGATGTCCTGCAAAGGGACTCCCCGTCCCAAAGCAGTAGTAGCCGCTGTGGCCCGAGTAGAATGGGCTCGCAGTCCAACAGGAGGGTCCTTGTTTGCCAAGGAATAACAGGTTTTTATACACAAAACGACCAACCGGGAGATGGTCCGTTTGTGCACAGCTTTTCCCTTCTTAGCACCCACATAGCCAACGAAAAGCTGGTCGTCCAGCCGGAACTGTTTCGTGCGGTCCAAATAATAGGAGAGCGCACGTTTTGGGTCCAGACGGTGGAGCCGCTCTTCCTCTTTGGAAGGATGCGGAGGTGGAAAGAAGGTGGGCAAGGTGACAGATTGCCCAAGATGAAAGGGGGTCACCACTTTTGGTAGAAAGGAAGGACGAGGCCGAAGGACAACCTTGTCCAGATGAACAGATAAAAAAGGAGGCTTGGACGATAGAGCCTGGAGCTCACTCACCCGTCTAGCCGAGGTGATGGCTACCAGGAAAGCAGTCTTAAGAGTCAGAAGACGAAGAGGACAATTGTGAAGAGGCTCAAAGGGAGCGCACATCAGAAATGTTAGGACAAGATTCAAGTCCCACTGAGGCATTACGAAAGGGACAGGAGGGAACGTGTGAGTAATGCCTTTAAGAAAGCGTGACACTACATGGGACTTGAAAAGAGAGAGCTGATCTAGAAGCCGTAAGAAGGCAGAGATGGCAGCAAGATAACCTTGCAAGGTGCCCAGGGCAGAGCCCTGCCGGGCCAAAGAAAGAAGAAAGAGGAGAACCTCAGAAAGAGGGGCGTAAAGGGAAACCACAGCCTTTGCTGTGCACCATGCCACAAATTTGTTCCACCGGCAGGCGTATACTGTCTTTGTGGAGGGACGCCTGGCTGCCAGAATGATATTACAGACTTCAGGAGGCAAGTCAAATGGCATCAACTGCCGCCGCTCAATCTCCACGCATGGAGGTGGAGGCTGGACAGGTTCGGGTGGAGGACCGTCCCATGCTGCTGCGACAGAAGATCCTCCCGAAGGGGCAGACGTATCGGGGGATCGGTCAACATACTGAGTAGCTCGGGATACCAGTACCTTCCTGCCCAATCTGGAGCCACCAAGATGACTTGGGCTCGGTCGCGCCTGATCTTCTTCAGCACTCTGGGCAGAAGTGGTGTAGGCGGAAAGGCGTACAACAGACCGCAACTCCACTCGCGACGAAAATCGTCGCGAGCGAGTGCCGCCTTGGAAATTCCAACGCGCAGAACTGCTGACATTGCGCATTCTCGTCGGTGGCGAATAGATCTAACCAAGGCTCTCCCCACTGCTGAAAGAGACCTTGCACCACCTCGGAGTTCAGACGCCATTCGTGATCCATCATGCACCGGCGGCTGAGTTCGTCTGGTCTGGCGTTCAGAGAGCCCGCCAGATGTTGAACCACCAGGGTGATGCCCTGGTGTTCCAGCCATGTCCAGAGGCGCAGAGCCTCCTGACAAAGGGTGCACGACCCCACCCCGCCCTGTTTGTTGCAATACCACATGGTGGTGGTGTTGTCCGTGAACAACTGCACGGCACATCCCCGGACAGAGGGAAGGAAGGCTTTCAGTGCAAGTCGGATCGCTCTCAGCTCCAACAAGTTGATGTGGAGGCGAGACTCCGCCGGAGACCAGAGGCCTCTGACCTCCGCCTCTCCCATATGGCCACCCCATCCCAGGAGGGACGCATCTGTCACTACGACATGCTCCGGTAGGGGTAGGGAGAGGCTCTTGCCTGTGACCCAATCGCGGTCCGTGAGCCACCACTGCAACTGCTGTGCAGTGCCCTCCGAGATCAAGACATGGTCGGACAGGTTGCCATGATGCTGGGCCCACTGAAACTTCAGGTCCCACTGCAGAGCACTAGTAGGATGCAGGAGGCCATCAGCCCCAGAAGCCGCAACACTAGCCTGACCGAAACCCAGGATAGAGGCCGAAAGATGGGAATCAGGGCCTGTATATCCCGGACCCGCTGTTCCGGTGGATGAACCCGGAACTGCGCCGAATCGAGAACCGCTCCGATGAAGAGGAGCTTCTGAGAGCGGCTCAGGTGTGACTTCGGCACGTTGATGGAAAACCCCAGCAAATGCAGGAGATCCGCCGTGGTCTGGAGGTGGGAGACGACTGTCTGGGGCGAGCCCGCTTTCCACAACCAGTCGTCGAGATAGGGGAAGACTGGAACCCCTGATCTGCGCAGATGAGCTGCGACCACCGCCATCACTTTCGTGAACACCCGAGGGGCACTGGTAAGGCCGAAGGGGAGCACGGTGAACTGAAAGTGCTCCGGACCCACCGTGAACCGCAGGTAACGCCGGTGGGCCGGCAGGACGGGGATGTGGAAATATGCGTCCTGCAAGTCCAACGCTACCATCCAGTCTCCAGGGTCTAGGGCAGCTAGAACCTGAGCCAAAGTCAACATTTTGAACCGTTCCTTCCGGAGGAAGGCATTGACGTTCCGGAGGTCCAAGATAGGGCGCAGGCCCCCCTTGCCCTTCTTGGGAACCAGAAAGTAGTGGGAATAACAACCACGACCTACTTCTGGGCTCGGAATGCGCTCGACGCCCTCTTTGGCCAAGAGGGACGAAACTTCCTCTCGCAGAAGATTCAAATGATCCTCCGAGATACGGTAGTGCTGCGGTGGCATGGCTGGAGGGGTCGTCTCGAAGGGGAGGGAGTAGCCCCTTCCGACGATTTGCAGCACCCACCTGTCTGAAGTGATGGTACGCCAGTGGAGCAGGTGATGGCGAACCCTGCCTCCCACTGGCGAGGAATGGGCCTGAAAGCTCGGACTAGGAAGGCTTTGAGGCGGATGCTGCCGGGGTGGATGTGGACTGACCGCGTTGTCCTCCAGTACCGCCTCGGCGGAAACCACGTCCGCGACCGCGTGCAGGCTTGTTCTGCGGCCGGTGGCTAGGCGGACATGAGGAGGTGCCCCTTCCTTGGCCACGAAAGAAGCGAAAAGCGGAAGTTTGTGGCTGCGGGCCGAGAGGCCCAAGGACTTGGCCGTAGCCCGGGAGTCCTTGAAGCGAGCCAGCGCACTGTCCGCTTTCTCACCAAAAAGGCGAGCGCCATCAAAAGGCATGTCCATGTGAGTTCTCTAGACATCCCCTGAAAAGGACGTGGACCGCAGCCAGGCGTGACGTCGAAGCGCCACCGTGGTAGAAATCGCCCTACCCAGCGAGTCCGTAGTGTCGAGTCCACATCGGATGGCATGGCGCGCTGCATTTCTCCCATCGGCCAGAGCCGAGGAAAGCCGTGCCCGGGCCTCCTCCGGGCACAGTGGCAGCACATCCTCCACCGTACCCCACAGAGAGTGGGAATAACAGTCCAAGAGACAGGCGGTGTTCAAAGACCGCAGGCCCAAACTGAGCGAGGAGAACAGCTTTTAACCGAACTGTTCCAGTCTCTTGGAATCCCGGTCCGGAGGAGCGGACGGGAAGGAGGATTGGGAGGTAGAGGCCTGGATGACCAGACTCTCGGAGGTGGGGTGTTGGGACAGAAAACTGGGGTCGCCCGGAGCAGGGCGGTGGCGCCTGGCAACGTTCCTATCCACAGGAGGGACTGTGGAGGGCTTGGACCAGGTGCCCTGCAGAACGTCAGTGAGGGCCTCATTGAATTGCAGCAGAGGCTCAGTGGAGCATGTGGCAGACTGAAGCACCTCAGTGAGGATGTTAGTCCTCACAGCCACGGCAGGCAGCTCAAGCCCAAGGGCCGCGGCCACCTTGCGCAGCACCACAGAAAAAGCTGCACCCTCCTCCGAAGCCACAGTCGGAGGAGAGATGAATCCAGTGTCCGGTGAGGTATCCAAACCACTAGCCTCCCCCAGTTCATCTGCCCAGTCCTGTGAAAGTTGGCCCTGAAGGGCCATAGGGTCCTCAGACCCCTCCCAGTCGCCCCGTCATCCGATTCCTGGTATACAGGAGGAATGATCGGAGCCGGTCGATAGACAAATTGTGTCTCTAGCGGCGTCGGATGCGGCGTCGGGCGGCGCCGCACCGGCGTCGGGACCGAACAGGGGCTGGACCGGGGATCGACGTCGACCGGAGTCGGCGTCGGAGGTGGCTCCGGTGTCGACGCCGGCGGAGGAGGCGTGACGAGGTCAACCGGCGTCGACGGGGGCCCAGGCCTGGGCCCCTCGGGGACCTGCGGCGTCGGGGCAGGAGCCTCCAACGGCGCCGGGGCCGGAGCCGCCGGCGCGCAAGGTCGCCCAGTCGAGTCCGTGGGGCCCGAAGGCGCGCCGGCGGGCGTCGACGGTGGGCCCAGGCTCCTCATGGCCGAGAGGAAGGCACTGACCTCCGCCGGCGTCGCGTCAGTCCCAGGGACCGGCGGGTATGGGGACGTGCGCGGCGTCTGCGGCTCGAGCGGAGCCACGGGAGTGGAACCACCCTGACCCTCGGCCGAGTCGCGCGACCGGCGAGGGGAGTCCGAAGAGCGGTGTCGCCTCTTAGACTTCTTGGAGTGCTTCGACTTACCCGAAGACTTCGAGCCAGATGAGCGACGATGTCGAGTGCGGCTCCGCGACCGATCCTTGGACCTCCTCCTAGACCGGGATCGAGAGTGGCGCGGAGCAGAGTGGCGAAGCTCGAGAAGCTTACGGGACCGCTCCCGCCGAGCTTTCATGGTCAGGGCCATACAATCGGAGCACGACTCCGCGTCGTGGTCGAGGCCCAAACACTACAGGCACCGGCGGTGATGATCGTCACCGACATCAGTCGATGACAGTCGTCGCAGGCCTTGAAACCAGGCATCCTACCGGCACCAGAGTTGAGAAAGTGACCAAAAAGAGTCAAAAAAGTTAGTCAAAAAATGACTAAAGGGGTAGCTCTCCCCGATCGGCGCTTACTGGCGCGGAAAAAAGAAGAACTGACGTCAGCGCGCGAGGGCGGCGTCTGAGTACTCCGACAACTTCATTCCGGCGCACGTCGCCAACGACGGACGCGGAGCCGCAGACGACGCCTAGCGACGCGCAAGGGGTATTGCTACAAAAATCTTCCGGATCCAGTCTGACGCCTGGGGATATTCTAAGGTGAGGAATCTAACTAACGTGTTTCTTTCAGATAACTAGTGTACATGATTTTGTAGAAGGATACTTTGCTACCAGATGACATGCATGACCTCAGGAGAAAAGTCAAAGGAGGTCTACTTTCATTGCTCAAATCTCCAAGCACAGAGATCAAAAGATGCACGCCCGGGTGAATTATACTGACCTGCTGCTTTTTTGCTCCGAGTTTTATATAGTGCGAACTTGACCCAAAGGTATTAGAGAGCTTTACATGAGCGCCAGTTGCGATACAGACAGACACATTCTTTTTCGTTAGGCATGGGGAGATTAAGTGATTTGGCTAGAATCAAAGGATATTGAGCGCCCCTGCTGAGACTCGTACCGGTTCCCCAGCTTTGAGGTCGACCGTTCTAGTCGTTAGGCCACATCCTGCGGCAACATAAGATCCTCCCTAAGAGACGGCTTGATCAGTGGACTAATGCTTATGCACATGAGTTCTGGGCCCAACCCGTTGTCATTCGGATTACTTGGGACTGGTTTTTCCTGATCTTCAGAACTCAGCCGGGAGAGGCAGTGACAGAAAGGAATGCAGGGATCCTAAGCTCTACTCTAGACATTGTGTTTGCTCTGGAGTAGCAAAAAGATTGAACCAGGGATCTCTCCATGGCTGGAATAAGTCCAGTGTCACCTTCCCGTGCAACTGGCATTCGTGATCCACTAAGCATAAACAGTTGAGTTTCTCCGCCCTCAAGTTTAGAGGTTCTGCTAGGTGGTTTACCATCAGAGAAATTCCTTTGGCGGTCCATCCACTTTCTTAGGCACAGAGCCTTCGCACACTGTTCCCAAGAACACCCTAATTGTTGCAGTGCCACATGGCAGTGGTGTTGCCTGTGAGCACCTGCAGGAGCCTTCCTCTGAGTGTGGGCAGACAGAAAGGCCTTCAATGCCAAATGAATCGCCCTGAACTGCAACAAATTGATGTCAAGTTGAGGCTCCACCGGAGACAAAGACTTCTGAACTCAGCATCTCCCGGGTAGCCTCTACAACTTAGTAGGGATGCATCCGTGGCCCCTTTCACTGGGATTTAAGGTCCCAGTACAAAACCCACATGTGCCACTTCGTGTGTTTGGCCAGTAGGATGCAGGAACCTTAGAGTCAATCCCAGGAGCCTAAGTCATCTGCATGAGATACAGGACCAAGGCAGAAACATCTGGATCAGAGCTTGAAAGTATGGGATACTCTCTACTCCATGGTAAAGGCAAGAAAACATACCACAGCAGAATAGCTCAGACAAAAGGGAGTGTATGCAAAGCAGTCAGGTGTGGCTTCGGCATGTTGACAGTGAACCACAACAAAATAGGGAGGTTCACCGTTGTCTGGAGGTGGTTGCCTGCCTGGGGCGAGCCTGTCTTCAACAGCCAGTTATTGAGGTAGGGGAAGACTGGTATCCCTAACCTCAGAAGGTAGGCACTGCGAACTGAAAATGCTTGAGGCTCACTGTGAACCACAAGGAGCACCTGTGGGCATGCAGGATAGGGATATGGGAATGAGCATCCTGCCGTACCAATGCCACCGTCCAATCTCTGGGGTCCAAGGTAGACAAGATCTGGGCTAGCATGAGCATCACAAATTTGCCCTAACACAGAAGGAAGGTGAAGATATAAATCAGGATGAAGGCCTGCGCCCTTCTTCAGTATGAGGAAGTAGACGGAGTAACACCCATGTTGCTCATATATGAATTTACCTTGAAAAAAAATGAAAGACAAGAGGCGTTTGGCAAAACAGGAACAGTTGGTTTAATTGAACACAGCGGCCAGGATTGCAGGCAACAGTCGGGGTCGGAAGATTGCCTGAAAGTACATTGGTTTTGGCCATCGTTTTATACATTCCACAGAGTGTAATAAAGTAATTTGTACATTCTTTTTAGAACAGGAATCTGGGCCTAGTCATAGAGCCTTAAATCTGGTCAGTTGACAAGAAGCGCAGGTGGGTCTCGACCCTACGTGGACACAATGTGGAGCCAGTGGGTATGTGTCCAGATGTCCGACAAGGGTTGAGCGTGATCACTGCATGTAGTGTGCATGCTGTGTTCTGATTGGCTGAGTGATCCTAACTTAGTGTGGCATTATGGTGTTTTGGGAATGCGCGTCACTCTGACCAAACGTGTTTTATTGGGGCCAATCTCCAGAGATCATGGTGATATCATGGTCTATATGTGGGATCGATCTGGGTTATCCTGTTCGCACATTTGTCTAAGGGTTACTTGTGTCCCCCCACCTGTGATCTGTCAATCAGTTGCTTCAGGCCTGGGTCGCACGTTTTTTTACTCTGAGTGGGGGCATGGGGGTAGGTCATATCCAGTGAATTCAACAGTGGAGATGTGAGTTTGTAATTATACGTACATATATAATATATTATGGTGTATATCGACATTGTATTTATCAATATTAACACCCAGTTCCTACTCCCAATGCCAGAACCCTCTCTATGCCCCCCTTTGGCCAGAAGAGCCTGCACTTCCTGCTGCAAGATAGACAGGTGATTTAACAGCTATCCTGTCAGGGGAAGGTGTAGCTGGGTAGAAAGAAATGGAAGGGCATGGCCCCAATATACAATTTGGAGGACCAACTTGTCTGAAGTGATGGCCTGACAGCGCTGGAGGAAATATTGAGTCCTGCATCTGACAGGGTGCTGTGAGCCAGCAAGGACAAACTAAAGCTGTTTTACAGCTGCGGATGCAGGAGGGGCGGGTTACTGAGCTGCATATTGGCCTTGCTATTGTGGGTGTTGTCTCTGAGAACCGTAGCCGTGACCTTTAAAAGGCTGAAAGGCCTGCTGGGCTGGAGAGGTGTCTGGCATTAGTGAAATGGAAGACCCCAACCTTGGCCACAGAGAGGGTGAAATTGCTGGTGGAGCTCTCATGTGGAGGCAGAAAGACAAAGGAAAGTGCTATGGCTCTGCTCTCCTTGAACCTTTCCAAGGCAGAGTTTGCCTTTTCACCAAAAATGTGAAAGTTGTAAAATGGCATGTCAATTAAGGATACTTAAGACATCCCTGGACAAGCCAGCAGACCTTATCCAGGAGTGAGGCTGAAGAGCACACTAGTGCCCATGACTTGACCTAAGCAGTCAGTTGTGTCTAAACCAAAACGTATAACAAACTTTGCAGCATTGAGACGGTTTTGAATAGCCTGGGAAAGAAACACTCAAAGGTCGTCTGGAACAGCCTGTAAAACATGTGCCACAAAAGGGCATGAAAGTAGCGGTCTAGAAGGCAGCTGGCATTCACTGACGGACCTCAGGGCAAAGATCTTAAAGGAGAAAAAGAAAATTACAGCTGGCTCTATTCTTTTAGATTTACAATCAGGCGTAATGGAAGGAAACTCTTTTTGGAATTAGCTTTGCTTGTGGATGCCTGTACCACTATGCTCTCTGCTGTCAGGGATGAATGTAGTGGGACGATGCCTATTAAGACCCGGACCTGAAGATAGTTTCGACCATGTGCCCAAAAGGGAACCCGTAAGGTCTTCATTGAATGGTTACAGGAGCTCTGCAACGGTGTGACCTGGTTGATGGACCTCAGTTAAAACATTAGTCCATAGTCAGCCACCTACTGCCCTACCTATAACAACTAGGAAGGAGGCCCTTTCCTCCACAGCATTACTAGGGGGTGGAACAAGGCCAGTATCTAGAAAAGTATCTAGACCACTGTTATTCTTAAGTTCCTGATACCAGGTTTACTCATCATACTGGGGAACATAATTGTCCCCTTCATCATAATTGCCATTGTCTGAGTCAGAGACAAAAACATTATGTAAAGTTTGGGCCCTAACTTGAGGTAGGGCAAAGTATCAGAATCTGAAGGATTTCCCATTGGCAGCATGCCGGTTGGAGCCAAAGGTGATCTTGGACGAGGAGAATTCTAGTCTGGTCAGATAGCACGATAAGTTGTAAATCCTCATCCGGGGTCAGCATGGGCGTTGCTGCAATGGGAACCGGCACAGGAGATGGTGCTGGGACCGTAGTTGGCACCTGGGTCTGTGCTGCACCGAATCCAGATTCAAGGGTCACAGATACCGCGGAGGACAGGCATGCTGGCGTAAACCCTACTGGAAGTCTTTGTGGATCCTTAAGGGAGCTGGTAAACTGCTGAAAATATGCAGCACAGCCTTTTTGAAGGAGTCTATGTCATGCACCTTCACTGATAGACCTGGGAATTCAAGGTGTGCCTGGACCAGACTCTGAACTGGCCCCGATGGAGCTCAGGAACGAGACCAGGAGACATGCTCTGGAGTTCGAGAGTGGAGGGTAGGGGCCAATTTTTGCTTAGACTTATGTTTCTTCAAATTACCAGAAGACGTTGACAGCAATGATGATCTGCCTCAGGAACGGGACTTTCCTTTTTACTTTGACCAGTTGCATCTTCTTGTGTTTGGCGACAAAATAATAGTCATGGTCTCATAAGGTCAGGTCCCTTAAGGTCTTTGGGTTCATTTGGGTGCAGTCGCTGCTGGCCCTAGTGTCATGCTACGACCTCAAACACCATAATCATACTTAGTGAGGGTCCATCATAGGCATCCATTTTCGACCGGCAGGGGTGTCATGAACCCCCCTGCTTTACCAGCTAAAAAAGTGAGCCTCTTCTGTCTAAAACTCGGAAGACAAAAGCTCATAATTGACCAAAGAAAGAGGAGTGGATAGAAAAGGAAAAGAAGGTGGGAAGGTTAAAAGGAAGGATGGGACAAAGGATGCATGGGTGCGTGAAAGAATGCATGGGTGGGTGAAAGAATGCGTGGGTGGAAGAAAGGATAGGAGGGTGAAAGGGTGCATGGATGGGTGAAATGGTGGATGGGTGAAAGGATGCATGGGTGAGTGAAAGAGTAGATAGGGAAAGGATTTCTGAGTAGGAGAAAGGATGGGTCAAAGAACATGTGTGTGAGGGAAGGGGTGGATGGGTGAAAGGATGCATTTGTGAGTGAAAGGATGGATGAAGGGTGCATCTGTGAAAGGATGCATGAAGGGTGCATCTGTGAAAGGATGCATGAGTGAGTGAAAGGATGGGTGAAAGTGTGGATACGTGAAAGGGTGGATGAGAGAAAGGATGCATTAGTGATTGAAGGGCTAGATGAAAGGGTAGATGGGTGAAAGGATGGGTGAAAGGATAGATTAGTGAAGGGATGCATAGATGAGTAAAAGAATGGATGAAAGGGTATATGTGTAAAAGTTTGCATGGGTGAAAGGATGAGTGAGTGTGGATGGGTGAAATGATGCATGGGTGGTTAAAGGATATGTGGATGGGTGGGTAAAATGATGCATGGCTGGGTGAAAGGGTGGATGGCTAAAGGTATTTGTGTGTAAAAGAAAAGATGGGTGAAAAAATGTTTGTGTGGGTGAAAGGATGGATGGGTAGAAGGGTGGATTGGCTAAAGAATGCATTAGTAAGTGAAAGGATATGTGACCGGGTGGATGGGTGAAAGGATGCATGGGTGAGTGGAAGAATGGGTGGAATGGTGAAAGGATGAGTGGGTGAAAGGATGCATGGGTGAAAGGATTTATGAGCGGGTAAAAGGATGGATTGGTGAAGGGATGCATGGGTGACTGAAAGGATCAGTGAAAGGGTGGATGGGTTAAATCGTGCATGAGTGAAAGGATGGGTGAGTGTGGATGGGTGTAATTTATGTGTGGGTGAATGGATGAAAGGTTGAGGGGGTGGATGAATGGATGGAAGGATATGTGGGTAAAAGGATGGGTAAAAAAGGTAGATGGGTGAAAGAATGTGTGGGTGGATGAAATATTATGTAGGTGGGTGAAAGAATGGAGGGGTGAAAAGGTGGATGGATGGGTGAAAGCGTAGAAGGATGGTGAAAGGCTAGATCATGGATGAAAAAAATGAATGGATGACAATCTAAATGTGAAAGGGTGGATATCAGCGGGTAGATGGAAGGATGAAAATAAATGTTTGGAATAGTCGCACTCACTTGCTTTGCTTTCTGGTTCCATCAGCGCTTTGGTTCAAAGTAGGGGGTACTTCAATTTTCTGACTACTCCCTTGCTACACGGTGTGAACCCTGTCATGTTAGGAGGTGACATTTTACCTTGCACACTGGTAAATCATGATAAGATTTGTAGTCATAAAAACCTAAGAGAACCACATAGATGGTGCTCCCCTTGTCACTTCTGGAGCAGAACGATGTCAGCACAGAGCTGCACCACGCCACCTACCAGCGCACGGAAGTACTGCTGTTAGGTTCCAAGATCCTAGATCAATTATAGACTATAATTTTAAAATTATGTAAACGGTTGCCACATGGATAATATAGCATTCATAGCCCCTTGGACTGAGAACCATCCGCTTAGGGACACAGTTGGGATGACTCTTTCTTTGAGGCCACACAAATCACAAAATTATAAATATTTGCGCTTTAGTTTCTGTGCATAAGAAAACAGTGCACCAGAATGGACTAAAAAGTCAATAGCATCCCTCAATCAGTTTGAAGATCGTAAAAATGCTTTCAGCATACCGTCTAGGAAGTGGCAATGATCTCCTATCAGGAATCACTTCAGCTCGGGTATCAATTTTGACAGGTCATCACACAACTTTTTCATATACATAGCTGAATCACTGCAAAAAAATTTTTTCAGAGCATTCCAAGTGACACTGCGTTTTATGTTTTCCAAAAGCCTGGTGCCATGTTTTCACCACTATCCCAGATGCTTGGTGATAGCACTCTTTATACATATACTTGTCACTATACCTTGCATTGAATGTTTAAAGCCGGAGGTTTTGGCAATTCACCTACTATCAATACTGATCCACTAGAAACTGGTGGCTGATGTATTAAGGGTTTTTACCCATTCTCTGTGGGTAAATGTGATGACACATATTAGGAAAGATTTTTATGAAACCAGCCATTTTACCTATCAGTGAAAAAATTAAACGCAGCTAAAATATCAAATATGATTTTGATGTTTCCTGATTCTCTACAGTTTATAAAATAATTAAACGAGACCTAAAACATGCTTCTAAACCCTGCATCTTTAGACCAAAGACCACAAAACTGAAAAAAGCAAAAGGAACAAGAAACAATATTTTAGTGGCATCCCTAAACAACAAAACTAAAGCAGAAATATGTTAGCCCAGTCTTTCTTACTGCTAGCTGTAGAACAAAGTTATATCGTATTGGCCGCTTCAGGAAGAAAAAAAAAAATGACTCTTTCACTCTCCTTTTCCTTTCTTTGAATGGCATTTAGTTTGTGGTTGTGCAGGTGTTTTTTCAGTGTTTATATGTGTTTCACTGGTGAAGGCTATTTCTCTTTCAGTGGAGTTTTATCAGTTATTATAGGTTTAAACCTAAAACCCCACAGCCTAATTACAGGGAATATTCACACCGTGAGGAATCAGGGGTTAGAGGTATCCATTAGTATTTATAATTTTAAGGGATAGGCAAGCAAGGATATCGGTGCACCCACAAGGACAGCATGCCTCCCAAGAGCAGGTAGAGGAAACCAGCTATGTGGATCCTGACACTAGGCATACGAAGCACACTTGTTACAAATTAGAGATGATGACGATCCTACTGTCTGTTACTTCTTAACCTCCGAGGACTTCAAACACGCATGGGTGAATTTTCAGTGTCCTCAACACAGTTTATTGAAGCTTTACTATATGTTCCTTTCTCATTTTAACCCATTCCAGCAACAACAAAGGAACTTTCCCAATCACTTAAGAATGGGTGGAGCCGTAAATAATGAATGACTGAAAAAAGTAGGCTAAGTTGCAATGTCAATTAATATTAGTTAATTGTGAAGCATTAGCTGAAATAAATTACCTCTTCATTTCGACAGGAAGCGTTGACTCTCACCATAGCTCCAGGACCTAATTTTTTACTTTCATGCAACCGTACACACACAAGGTCGGTAGCACTGTTTGAAGGTGCACAAACCAAAATTCGGCTGTCTGGTAGTGCATAATGTATCTGCAGGAGAAAAAGCAAAGAATAATGAAATGCATAATTTAGAAAATATTAAAACACACCAATATAGTACGAGATACACATAACTAAGTCCAGACATCACAAAAACATTTCAGACTAAACTCGTTTCATTTTATCCATGTATTGAAAAGGCACCTATTAATAGTAACAAGAGAGGTCACATCCTCTACCATACACAGCTCATGCCTTTACCATCATGACACATACATGCACAATTAAGCATGTTACGCGAATTCATTAACCACATCGATAGCATCACACCTCACCTAAGACACAACCAACTAATGACAAAGTTATAACATACATATACTATTAAGGATTCCCCCAAAAACTAGCAGTGTAATTGGCTTTTTTGAAACTGATGACAAGTATGCATCTAACCAGGTTACAAGAGTTCTAATTATGTGTCATATGCATAACAAAAAGATTAATAATTCCGTTTATTTTTTCATGCATGTCTCAGCCACTAAGGTATACAACACTCCGCATATACCACCTATATGATAATATGCATGTCATAGTTGATGAAAGGGGAACCTTTCCTCAGATTATATGACTACTAGGTAACAAACAGCATGACAACTGCAGGTGCTGTATGTGTGCCGACGTCAATGACGGTATGCAGCCTTCACAAATACAAAAAGAATCGCATGATGTATATGGATTGGAAATTTTATAAACCGCCTGACAACTGCATAATAATCCCCCTAATAACCATAATGCAAGGATGACATAATCACTAACACTTGGTGCCATAAGAGAAGAATACTACCTGTCCGGAAAGCATTTCAGTGTCCCATCAGGGGTGGAAAGCGTGATATAATTATCAACACCGTACAAACATGAGCCATGTATTTTGCTCAAGTATCCTTACATTGCAGGTCAAATATGTGGGGGGACCATGACAGAAATAAGTGAAAGCTTAACATAACAAGCATGCCTGGATGTGAGTTGAAATGCGTCAAAGCTACCACTAGGGGGGGAAAAAGGCGAATAATAACAAAAAGCCAACACAAAAGACTGAAAGGAAACAAATGAGCTTCCCTAAATTTTTCAGACATTCACCCCAGAGATACTGAAGCACATACGGGTTATCATTTAAAAAAAAAAAACAGAATACTGTATTATTACTACCACAAATTAGGAACCCCGAGTTTATTCCCAAATACATTTCCAAAAGTCAGTGACTTTACGGAATTGTTACCACAAAAGGGTGTTTTATCACTAATGTCAACGGTTTGTCAAGTATATAACCTTTGTACTGCTATTCTGTGTATGTTTCATTTACAGTGACTAAGTACGTCGCCTAAATGAATGATTCCTGTATATAATTTTTATTGAATAAAATATAATGGTAAACTAATTGTTCTTGGTCATTCTAACGAGGTAGTAGGTGGAATAAAATGTACATAAGGTTCTTTTTTGTTTCACTTTGCAAATCAGGTATACCACTCTGTGTCAGTAAATTAGTTATTAGACATAACATGGTGGTTCATTAAATGAGACTCGATAAGAAAAGTGTAATTTCAAAGAGAAAAAAACAAAACATTGAAAGACTAAATCATTTGAAGAAATGTAGATAAATAGCATTTTTGAAAAACTTACCAGTGCAATATCAGTGCACCTTAAAATTAGAACAGTGTAATAAAAAGAAGGCATTTAACCAAAATTAAAGCAGTGCCATTTACAAAATGTTAACAAATATCCCACAGGACAACATCCATAATCATCACAACTTTATAGGTATTTGTGACACACTGAGATGTCACAAATCACCATCATTCCATATAGGTGTCTTGACACCAGCATGCATCTGCCTCAACTACTATAGATCCAAAAATCTAGGTAGGGAAACATTTAAAAAATAGCTACATCACCGATGGACTGGACTCTTGAGCAGGGCAAAGGAATTGAAATCGCAATTAGAAATATTTTAAAGTCAATCTTATACATGTACTCTACGTTCATTCAAGTTACCTGCAAAATAGCTTCGATAATTGTCACTGTTTTCCCAGTACCTGGGGGTCCAAACAGAATGTAAGGGATTGGACGACATTCGCCACTAAGTATTCTTCTCACCGCCAGCTTCTGAAGTTCATTTAGTGCAGGATTGAAAAATTCCCTACTATTCGGTTTTGCCAGGATAGTTCTCGTCTTAGAGCCTGCAACAGGGAAAATAAGTCAACATATAGAGAATTAAAATGTTCATAAAGGCAGAAATGATATTTAATTAGGGAAATGTACTCTGTAAAGAAATGTTGTTATTCATTTAATGAATGAATATTTATGTGTCCCTAATTTGTCATGTGTACGGAAGCGTCTTGATGCTGCAAAAAAAGATATAAAATAATCAACTAAAATGGAGAAATCCAGGTTTTCGAGGGACGACCTAACTTTAAAAGTTATTGTTGCATTTGCAAGGCTTTTGGGACCCGGAAAGGAAAACTAATTACTACGTAGGCTACTCTTTGATATGTGTAACAACAATTTCAGAACAGGAGAGGTAGCTGGCACACTGAAGAGAGAGAGTGCAAGGAGGGCAGGGCATGGGTGATATGGTCACTAGTACTCAAATCCAACAAGTTTAACGGAGCAGCATTCTGAAAACTTTACAGATCTGGGTCTGGGTCTGTGACGGTTACATAATAATCGAGTCTAGGTGACAGACAGAAATTAATAATGGACACTTTAAACAGGGGCGTAGCTTGGTCAGTGAGTTTAGGGGGTGTGATTCTCAATTTTTTTAATTAAAAGAGCAGTGGTCTGCAGAGGGTGGAGGGGTGAGATGACCAATATCCAGGATAGACTGTTTCCATGACGCGCAGCACACAAAGAGAAAACAATGGGTTGGAATGCTACACCGAGCGATTGTCACGGCCTAGACTATTTGCAAGCACTCATCGAATCGACTTTTGGGTGTTTGATTGCCAGTAGAACCACACAGACTATTGCCATGGGGGACTAGCGTGCCTCTATACAGAGAGGTAATACTTCTGTTTCCGCCTCTTCCTCTACCACAATTACTCTGTCACTTAATACAGAGAAGGCGTCAACCAAAAATCTGAAAAAAGACCCACTATCTCCTACAAAGTCTCTTTCCACTGTTTCAATGGATCTCCTCCTGGAAGAGATTAGGGCCTTGGCCCCCTATACGGAGGAAACAAACACCAGATTACAATTCTTACTGACCAATGGTCTCATATGGAAGACTATCCACAGTAGAACTGCAAATTACAAGCTTCAACAAAACCTCACTCAAAGTGAATTTTCTTCAAACACAGATCTCCACCTTACAAAAACATGTTGAAGGCCTTAACAACAGCAATAGAAATAATCTACAGATCTACGGTCTTCCTGAAGGTGCAGAAGGCACAGACTCTATTATATTTTTTCAATCCTTTCTTCCCAAGCTTTTGGGCTTTACGGACAGGCCCCCACTTAATATTCAGCGTGGCCATAGATTAGGTCATCCTCCTGCAACTGCTTCTACCTCTAAAAACCCCAGAGGAGTTATTCTTCATTTCTTGCAATACACATAACTAATCCAGGTAATTTCTGCCACCAAACAGAAGAAAAGTATTTTGTTGTCAGGCCATAATATTTATTCTCTCAGGACCAAGCTAAAAGCACTACAGATAGACACAAAGACTTCTTAAGCATGAGACTGATGCTTCACTCTCTTGGCGCTCAATTGGGTTATTCCACCCCTTGTCACTTCAAAGTTACCTACAAGAGCAAAACAACATCTTATGTATGAGGATCCCAGTTGACTGAACGCTTTTCTTGAAACATGTAGAGTTGAGACTATGGATGCTTCTAGACCTACTAAATCTTAAAATCACTCTTATAATTTTCACATATCTCACTTTTTATGTTGACAGTTCTTATGTTGTATTTACACTTAGATGTTGCCATATCATGGTTGTGTTGTAGTTTCATAGTATTGCTAGATTGAAAGCATCTTTATCATTGACTTACCTTCATGTTTTCTTCTTACAGGTGTCTTCCTGTCTATGCCTGTACTCATTCCACACTCTATATCCTACAACCCTTCTTGCACAATAGTCCCTCCCCTCCCCCAAGGACTGGACGGGTCATCTTTTTCATGTGGTCTCCCCTACCCTTATGGCAGTTTTTCTTAGGTATGATTCCCTTTTGCCTTATTTGTAGGTCAATCTCCCTCTTTCTCCATTTTTGGAACAGACTCATTTTTTCTTTCTGTTCTACTATCTCAGTTTTATCTCTCCTTTTTCATTTTCTTCAATGTCTTAGATATATCAATGCAATACTCTTTTACAATACTACTCTTATTTCTTCTTGCATGGTTCGTTCTTAATTCCCCCAATATTCTGTCTGATTTGTCCCTTCCTACTGTCTCTCTCCTACGGGTTTGAACATTTTATCTTGGAAAGTTCGAAGTTTAAATTCACCAACCAAAAGACTAAGAGTTCTAACTCATTTATCCAACTTTGGTGCACATATTGCTTTTTTGCAAGAATCACATCTCATACAGAGTGAATCTTTGAAGGGGGTGAGTGGGTGAAAAATTGTTTTCACCGAGAAATGATAATAAAGGAGTTATAATTCTTTGTCATAAATGTCTCCATATTCATTTGATATCCCAGGAAAATGATGCAGATGGATGATGGTTATTGCGTAAATGTTTTATTGATAAAGTTCCAACTGCTCTTTTTTAATGTATATTGGCCTAATGCTTCAGAATGTCGGTTTTGGTCTAATATCACTCAGAAACTCCTACAACATCCAGACGATAACTTTGTTTTAGCTGGCGACTGCAATCAACTGGTTGATCAGCCTATTGACAGACACTCCACATCACACTATATCCCAAACAAACCACAAAAATCATTTATTCATGACCTTAAGCAACATAACTTAACTGATGCAAGGCGGTTGTCCAATCCCACTTTGCGAGAGGACTCACATTTCTCTCGAATACATCTCACACACTCACAGATTGTTTATATCTTTATTTTCTCACTATTTATCGCAGACCTTACACTCTGCAGCTATAGGTTTCATCTTGCTATCTGATTATGCCCCCGTTTCCATAAAACTAGATATTTTACCTAAATCCACTTCACCAAAAGAGTGGAGATTTAATAACTCACTTTTATTAGATACCTCATTTACCTCCTCTTTATTTCATTATCTCATGAATATTTCCATTTTAATTACAAAAAGTTTGCCTTCCATCTGGGATGTATTCAAGGCCTTGGCCTGAGATTTAATATTTAATTTGTATCCAAAAAAAAGGAAATTATCTCAAAATCCAAACACATTTGCAGAAATTAAACAATTAGAACATGTCTAGTATACCTTCAGATCACAACAATATTCACAACTTATTAATGGCAAACTTCAATTTAACAAACTATCTACTGAAAACGCATCATCATATTTTCTTATATCCAAGACCAAAATCTATGGTGGACAAAATAAATCTGGGAAATTACTAGCAAACTACTTCAAAATCAAATACAACAAATTGAATCAATCACAGGTATCTCATTATAAACATCAGAAATTATAAATGGGTTTGCAAATGTCTACAAAACTTCATACATATCAAAACAATCCCCATCTGATCCGGAAAATCTACAGGTTTTGTCCTCTGTGCAAAACTCTTTTCACCCACAGATTGATTTTTGATCCTTAGAATCAGATATTACACACACACACACCTACACATTGCATTGCATTCACTCACGAAATATAAAACTCTGGGGTCAGATGATTTCACGGCTGAATTCTACACACATTTCTCAAAATGACTTCTTCCCAAATTATATACCCTTATTCATTCCATCACGCAGTCTTGTAAATCATTGTGCGCTTTCCTAAACGCACTTATTTGTCTTATTCCAAAAGACAGAAAAAATCTGCAGTATTGTAAAAATGACAGACCTGTCTCCCTTGTTAATATCGATTACAATTGTTTTTCAAAGGCATCCAGACTAGAACCCTTCGTTCCCGATCTTTTGGGAAAGAGCAATCTGGCTTTGTAAAAGGAAGGTACATAACAGACAACACTTGCTTGCTCTTTGACATTCTATCAAAATCCACATGTAAGTCCGAACCCTTAGCGGCCATCACTCTAGATGCCCAAAAGGCTTTCGACCGTGCATATTGGTCATTTTAATTTCATAACCTCACCTGGTTTGTATTTGGCCCCAAAATTATTGCTTTAATCTCCTTTCTCCATACTTCTACTCAAACTGCCATTTGTGCAAATGGGCTGACCTCTTTGTATTTTACATTAGGTAGAGGAGTCCGTCAAGGTTGCCCCCTCTCCCCATATCTTTTCAATCTGGCCTTAGGGCTATTTTTTATCAAGGCTCAGGCCAAACACAGACATACATGGTTTTTCCCAAAATGCTCAGCAGGTTAAATTGCCTGTGTATGCTGATAATACTTTACTATTTATATCGACCTCAATCTTCAATCCCTGCTTTTTCCCCTGAAGTAATATCTTATGCCCTTGTGTCCAGCTATAAAAATTAAATAACAAGAAATGTGAAATATTACTCCTAAACAAATTCAATTTTAAATACTATTTCGTTTCCTCTGAGTGGAAATCGCAACAAATTAAATATCTTGGTCTCCAATTCACCCAACCCCTTAAAACTTCCATCTCCATTAATATAGAAAATTGTATACATAAGATAACCTCACTAACAAGTCGATGGCACTCATTACTCCTTCCTTGATGGGGTCGTGCTGATACTATTAAGAGGATTTTAGTACCCATCATTATTTATATCATCTCCAACATTCCATTAAATATTCCTCTCAGGTGTAATACAAAAATCTATTCGATACTTTCCTCTTTTCTTTGGAATAATAAACAAAATTGTATGCCCTTGTCAAAACTAAAGCGTTCCAAAGCTGAGGGTGGAGTGAATTTTCCTGATTTCTCAGATTATTACAAAGCGTTTGAATTTAAACAATCTGCACACTGGATCTCACCCTCTTCAAACTATTATCCACTGTTGGGTTGATCTGGAGCGCAACTTCCATTTACCCTTTTCATTCCAAGAATACCTGACATTCACATGCAAACCTCAAAAGCTCTCCATTCCAATTTTCAAATACACCCGCAAGTTACTAGAACCCATGATATACACTCCGAAAGACCTACATACTTTTCTTCACTCCACTATTTGGTACAATAACTTTACATAACTAAAGAAAAACCTAGGTTTTGGAAAACTTGGTGGAAAAGGGGGTTAATATGTGTCTCTTTTGCGCAAGCCCAAACAGTTTTTGACTTGTATCCTCATTTCAAAATAAATTTCAACTTAATTTTTATCAATTTCAACGGGTATACCTACTTCATATCTAGCATTTCACCCACTTCGGTGCCCCAAAACTCATTTTGTTGACCTCCTCTACACAAACTCAAAGGCCTCCACCATGTATTCACATTTACAAACTGTTCCTATTGATAGAATTAAAACAGATACAGAATTATCATGGGAATGCGATCTAGCCACAATTTGGCCGATTTCTACATCAAAACAGATTTGGACGAAAATCAGAAAATCCTCCTGAGCAGCAAACACAATGCAAACACGCTTTTACATGTACAATAGACTCTTCTCATCCCCTGTATCTTCACACAAAATCAACCCGGATTTTGCTGACACTTGTTGGACATGATCAGCTCAACATGCTGATTTTAAACATTTATTTTTCACATGCCCTTCCGTTTCTACTTTTTCTCACAAATTTGGAATCAGATTAATTCCATCTTTCATTCAAATATACTCCACTCTACTTCTAATATATTCTTAGGAAGTGTATCTAATGATCGGGCAAATGTTGCATGGAACGTGGGAATATTTGATTTGTTATTAGCAGTTGCTTTTCAGCAAATAACAAGAGACTGAAAAGATTCTACTCAATTGCCATTTAAAACATGGTGGTATGTAGTATGTCATAGTCACAGACTAGACACTGCCTATATGCATCCTATATCATTCGTTTTAGAGCAAAAAGACCTGTGGACCCCAGTCACAGATTTTCTTGTCAAATATAAAAAAACATTCTTTGCCCCCACCCATTTAGCGCACATAAGTGCTTTAACCTCCTTAACTTTCCACTTCTGACAGTATACATTTCTCATAATACACATCACTTCACATGTATTGCTATTTCTACTATGTATATTATCAGACTATATTTCACGTGAAACTTCCATGTATCACACCCTCTTTTTTGCTTACCCCTTTATACAACTGTACTTATTTTGATATTTTAATTTTATTTTTTATTCAGATCATAGAGCACGGTTTGATTGCATCTTATTCAATATAATAAACTTATACTGTCAAACTTTAAAATGTTACGCTTGTATCGAATACAGTAGGCGTATTGACAAAATAGACTCAAACCTACTCCTTCCAAGCCTTGGAGTAACCTAAACACCAAATAGGACCGTTCATTGGTAAAGAAATGCATCCACATAGAAATCAATGGAGTCAAGGAATAAGACTTACATCACATAATTTATTTGTTTAAATAAATGAAAAAATATTTTTGTTTCTGAATATATATTTGATTAAATTGTATATTTTTTACTTATTGCATAAAATATTAGAAAATAAACGTAACGAATTGTAGCTTCAAGTTATATAAACCACATCTACCAGCAATGCTTGAAACAAATGCAACACACCTGCTATTATGGGGGTGTGATGGTGGAGAGAGGGGAGGTGTGATTTAAGAAGGGGGGTGGGTTAGTGAACAGTCAGGATTAGACCACACCCACCAAAAGGTGAAACTCACTAGAATATCAACCAATAACAAACAGCCTGCCCAGCTAGAGAAGCATTGGCATAGCCAATAGGTCTCGCGTTTGAGACCTTATAAGTGTTTAGCCATGCATCAGTTGATGCTGTTGCAGGAAGGATATTGTGCTGCATAACTAAATACTCATAAGGCCCCAAAGGCGAGACCTATTAGCTATGCCAATGCTTGTTTGCATAAAGTGCAATTCTCAATTCATCTCATGACTTTGCACATGGTGACAGATTGGTTTGAAATTCAACAGCGCATGAATGCGAGACAGCAAGGGAGCGGCTATGCAGCAAGTGTCAGGGAAGGAGCCAGCTTGTGTATGGGAAGTAATGGATGTGGGTAATCAGCTGATCGATGGCCGAGGACAAGCAGAACTGGTCAGAAAGTTACAGACTTTAAAATTTAGAGCAGACTAGGCCTGGGCTAAAATTCCGTTTCGCTCGCGGAAATTGCGATAATTTGACATTTTCGCGTTCTGCGGAGAGCGCGAAAATGTCAAAATTTCCGCAATCCGCCTCTTACCGGAATATTTGTTCTTGCTTTCGCTGTAAAAAAATACATTCTTGCGTGCGCGCGATCGCCTTACCTGAATCCCCGCGTTCGCCGACAAGTTTTCCCGATCCGGTCGCGTTCTCCACAAGATGTTGGATTGTTGGTAGCCATTTGCGCTGTCTCGCGACAGTTCGCTCCCGCATTAACGACATTTGTCACGGGATCACGTCATTCGTCGCGCGATCACGCTTTCTTCTCGCGATCATGCACCGCGAGAGTATGAGATGATTGAGATCTCGTGCCCGTGAGCAACCGCATGGGTAAGTTGGCGAGCCGCGATCAGGCAGAAAATACCGCGAACGGGCGTGAAAAAAACGTCCGCGTCTTCGCGGTATTTCCGCGTGTTTGCGGAGATTTTTTTTACATTTTCGCGATAGTTTGCGAAAATGAATTTCGCAAATTCCGCCCACCCCTAGAGTAGACAGCAAGTATATGCAATAATGAGAACACGGAATGGTTTCTGTTCTGAATAGAATAAAATGATTTTGGTTTTACTGATGCATTTATTTTCCATTTCTACCCTTCTTAATGGACGGTACCAAAAAATATAGATTCATGCATAGAATGCCTGGTTTGTGAAGTTAGTCTAAAGACTGCTTTTGTCTCAGCCACCGACTTGTAAAGGACATGATCCTGTTCCTAAGAGGCAGACTAATGTATAAAAGTTCTAAACGGATTACAAGTTACCAGTTTATGCAGATTTAGCTGCATCCTCTTTCAGATCCTGCAGCACATTCACGAGGCAGTTTCACATCCTACAAAGAGGAGCATGTGAGCAGCGTTTCAAACAAGAAGCGCGCAATGCCTTGGCTGAGCAAAAGTTAAGTAACAGATTTTTTTTCTATTTCTTTACTTTTGCTGTAATCGCGGCACCTGCGCTTTACTTGTAATGTTAAAAGTAAAGCGCGGGTGCCGCGATTATAGCAAAATTAAATAAATAGATTTTTTTTCTATGCAGGTTTGGAGGGGGAGGCAATATGGAAAGTGTAAGCAGATGCAGCGTCGCGCGCGCGGCGCCAAAAGTGAAAGCAGATGCAGCGTCCCGCGCGCGGCGCCAAAAGTGAAAGCAGCACTTCCAAAAGCCACTCTTACTAAATGTCTCGCCAGAGCAGCGCATGAGCTGGCTCAAGCGAGACCTAAAAAGCAAGGAAGAGAGTATATTATAGTAATGCAAGAATCCAAGATTCAGACAAGGTCCAAGAATCAGGTAATTAGACAGGGTTAATTAGTATTTTGTTAACAAAAGTGTCCCAACCATCCAACTTTCTCCCAGCTCCCTCTAACCACAAGAATCAATTCTGAGTCCTGATGACCCAAAAATTCGATTCAGAGGCAGGTTGTCAGCTACAACTTAACACACACCTCCCTTTGTACATAAACGAGATAAAAAATACCACAAAGAGAAATAAATAACTACATACAATATTGATCACACATTAAGGCTACACAATATATAGCAAGCATGTTAAATCTGGCATATTAGATACCACAAGAGACATAGATAACGTCTATATACAATAGTGATCATACCCTAAGCAGTTGCGTTACGAAACTTGAGGGGGCCCCCCTGCAGGGTACGTGGAGAGGCCCCCTCCGAACTCAATCTGGAGCTCCCTAGTTGAAGTGCCCTGGAGGTTGGGGGCCCCCCCGCACTGCAGGGGGCTCTGTTACGCCCCTGACCCTAAGAATATGCAAGCTGAGACATAATCATGGAAATCTGGCACAGAGTTGAACAAGAATTTCACCAACAATTGTTACTCAGAGATTTTAGGAATCTCCTCCCACTAACACTTCATCTCAGATTACTCCTGTATATTTTGACAACTTGTCCAAATTCCTCTTCACCACTTCAGTATTTTCACCACTTCTCACTATACCATTAGCACCTTCACCACACTTACAATGATTCCATTAGGATTCTACACCCATGAGTCTTCCGTTCTTACAACATTATTAAACAATTTGGTCACCTTGATGGGTTCTGTCAATTTCAACTCCTGTTTTCCCATGCCTGTTTTTTTTTATCCTAACCTAATCACCAACCTCCACAACTGTCTTTTTGACACCCTTCTTCATATCAAACCATGTTTGTCTTGCTACTTCTTTCGCCATTGAGCCTTCCTTTATTTTAAATTAGTAACAATCATACTTGCATACTTCCATTCACCCGACAAGGTGAAACAAGCAAATTTGCCCCTCTTTCTCTGAACAAATTAAAAGGTGTCTTCTTGGTAGGAGAGTGTGGAATCAGCCTGAAAACATTCACACATCTCCTTCTACTCTCCTTGGCCATCCAGATAGTCTCGTATCACCCTGTTAAGCTGTTCTACAACGCAATTACATGCGGGATGATATAACACACACTTTTTATGTTTTATCCCATTCTTGTTAAGAAACCCTTGCATCTTTCCAAAATTTAATTGTACACCATTATCTGTCAACACAGTGTTAGGCAAACCTAGCTTACTGAAGACCTCTCCCATACGCTCAATCACATGCTTTGTATCCAAAATTACCGCAATAAATATCTGCCTATCCGACCTTCATTTGGACCAACAATGTCACTCCAAGGAGTCTTGGGCAACTCTCTAACCACCATGAGGTGTACACTTGGCTTCAAGATTGTATCACATGGGGATCATTGCATACAATCTCACACTACTCTCTTTACACTAAGAGCTATCCCTGGCCACCAATAAGAAACTCTCAATCTCTTCTTTGTCTTAGACATGACTTGATTAAAACGTCTCTGAAGCACTGGACAAAACCAACCTGGTGCCTCTAATTCAGCAGACCCACTTTGTCAGCTGATTTATCCTTTACACCCCAAGATTTCCTACATTCTTTAATTCCCTAATCCTATTCCCAACCTTTCTCCATACATGTAAGAACCTTTTGTAAGATCATGTGATCCTTTACTCCTTTTCTTTAATCACCATCCATAATGGTTCTACCTTCAAGATCACACACTTGAAAGTCTTCTTCCTCCACATTTCCTTCCTAAAAGGCTTCCATTTCGTAGGTACGAACGTGACAATGCATCAGCTGTATGATTAGTGGCACCAAGTATATACTTACCCGCATGCCGAAACTTCTAAATGGCAACTACCCATTTTGACATCCTAATGGAAACTGTTTCCACTCCTTTTTTATTAAAAATCTTTTTTCTGTGAGCTTTGATTGGTTAGGTCGAGCCTAGAGCCAGCGCGCATGCGCTGCTCTGCGAGACTTATTGTAGAAGAGTAGGGGATAGAAACCCCGCCCACATTTGCCATTGACTTGTGTCATTGTCCGTCCTAAATGCTGGCTTCCGATTCATCAATAGGCGTGTTAGTCCCTCTTTAGTACCGCCTCCTCTTAATTTCTCACCTCCCATGGCGACTGGCCCCTTTACCTTGGTTGTTTCACGGTGTGTGTTATTTACACTGTGAGCACTATTTTCTTTTATGAGGTTCTCCTACTGCAGGTACGACATGTTTTGGTGCCTTCTTTACTCGCCCCCCTCCCTAATGTTGTCATGCCTTCTTTTCCCCTCCCCGCCCTCCCTCCCGTTGTACGTACCTTCTCCTCTCCCTCCGCCCTCTTGTTGTCCATGCCTTCTCGCCCCCGTCCCTCCCTCCCGTTGTCCGTGATGCCCACCATTTGCAATACAATAGGTCTTGCGTAAATGCGGGACCTATTGCATTGCAAATGCTTGTTTTTATAATATAATCACAACCCCACAAAATTGTCTTTACTTTCCTTAAGGCCAAAAAATAGCGAGTCTCTGGTCCTTTCACACTAAGTGAAATAAACACTCTAATTTTCTAATTTTGACCTTCACACTGCTAGCTCTAGCGACGTCATCTCGGCGCCGACGATGCACTCGGAGCCGCACGACGACGACTACCGACGCGCAGGGGTACTGCTGACGAAAACTTTCCGGATCCTGTCTGACGCCTGGGGGTGTTTCTAAGGTAAGGAATCTATCACTACGTGTTTCTTTCAGATACTTAATTACCTATTGCCATTTTCGTCAACATGTTTGCCAGGTATGATGATGTGGTACGTGTACCATATATTTTATCTCTGAGTGGTCCTTCCTTACATTTTTTGTTATTCAATGCCAAACATACTCCTTTAACCCACAACATGGGCTGTTATTTTTATGGTTTGTATGAATTAAAAAATGATAAAATAAAAAAATTAAAAGTACCAGTGTCTCTTAGAAGGTGGAACATGTCTCCCAAGGAACCAGAGGCAGAAATTCCAAAGTGCAAAAGATGCAAGAGTGAGCATTCGGCAAGGCAAAAAGATCCACCCAAGGCACACACCCCATCACCCCCCTCTTAACCCTTACCTGTTGCCCTGTGCTGGCTAAAGATGGGATTTTGGCTTGTTGACAGAGAATCCCAGGCAAGTCCAAGGACATCATCGAACACCCAGTGTTCAAATCAGAGAAGACAGGGTCGGCATTATTAATTTGTCTTTCCAAAGAAAGGTGTTTAGGAACCAAAGATCTAGGACCGGTCTCAGCCCTATATCCTTTCCGAGCACTAGGAAGTACTGTGAGCACCATTCCTTGTCGTTCTCCAATTTGGATACTCTCTTTATTGTCCCTTTGCCAAGCAGAGTTTGCATTTCCTTGGAGAGGAAGGAGAGTGGCAGCTGCCTTCTGAACAAAAACAGGAGGAGCATGAAAGGGTCCAACTAGAAATGGGAGAGAATAACCTTTTTCGAATAACCTCCAAGACCCACTGGTCTGAGGTATGTGCCAGGCAAACATGAACCATGCCCCTTACTGGCTACAGAAGACCACTAGAAGGGGACGGCAGTGCAGCTTGGTGCTGGTTGCAGTAGGCTACGAAGATGGAAACTGCTGCCCTTGCTAAGGGCCACAGCAAAGGCTCCAAGAGTAGCCTAGGAATGTCCAGTACCGCAGGTAAAACTGACAGGCTGAAACCACATGGCCTCTGGCTAAGGTGTGGAGGGAGGCACAGCATTGAGCTGGCAAGGTAAGGGCCATAGTAAGGGCACTCAGCACTAGAGGGGTCCTGGGTGTAAATCAGAGTGGAGTCCCTATATGATCCATAGGACCCAGAGGGTGATCTGGGGGACCTGGAATAGTTTTTTAAAAAACTGCAGCCTAGCCTCATTGAAGGCCTCAAAGTGCTTCAGAATCAACACTGCTCAGTGGAATTCAAAACACATCGGCTAACTGTGGAATAGAATGAGTCAGCAGTGGTGTCAGGTCCTTCGAACACCAACTGCACAGCCTCTCCCTAGAGCAGGAGCAGTGGTGCTGGGTGGACTCCCTCTTATCTTTTTGTGCTTGCCATTCAACTGCCTTAGACAAGGAGGTCAGGTACTTGGCCCAGGCCTGGGACTCTGAAATGACCCTTTCTTCACGCTTGCTGACAGCCTTCAGGTGCCTCAGGGGCACTTGTTGCAGGACTGATCCATGCTTGGACCCTAAGCACCAAAGGCAAAAGTTGTACTGATCCATGGCCAACATCTATTTCCTGCAGGCATGGCACAGTTTAAAGCATCTGGGCTTTAGAAGGGACATTTTCCCTACCATGCTGTTGATAGAAGATTTTTGGAAGTCTGAATATAAATGAAAAGGTCAGGAGCAGAGCTCCAGATTAGTGTCAGAGCACACAAAAAAAGGAACCGATATCAGTGTACAGGGTAGAACCTAACTATGGCTCTGTGTCCTCATTTCCAGAGGCAGGAAAAAGCAGCTGCGGAGTATGGGAGAGCCACTTATAAGCGAGTGAGAGCCATTGCAGAAAAAAGCGTTCCAGTCTTGTGCCAGTGGTAATTCAAAAGGTGAGGAATCCACAGTTAGAAATATCCCTCAAAATTCATTGTTGGTCCTGCACCATTCACAATGTGGCTTCATCTGTGTACCACTGCACATATTCTGGAATGATGGCTAACGTTATTTCAAGGAACGCTGTGGATCTTCTGCCATAATGATAAGTATCCACCCTATTGGCAATTAAGCACTATGAAAGGAATGGAAACCCACCTTAAGGTTAGCCAAATGAACCACCATGTATTGCATTTTGGCACTCCACAGTGGAACATTGTGGATGTGCAGTTGGCTATTTTCTCGGGATGCTGACATAGTGTCGATAAAGAAGTAAATGAGAGCCCTCATAATCAATATTTAGATGACTATTGTGTCAGAATAAACACCACAAGCACTACGGATGGAAAAAGCCAACGGCAATAACCAGAGTTTACACCAGCACTGAAAGCAAATAGTCAATCTAAATACAAACATTATTATCTCAGAATCTTTAAAAATTCTATCAACTAAGCAATTTTTCTGATCGAACCTCAAAGATTTACAGTGAACCCAAAAATAAATGATGTTATAAAACATACCATTATTATTCCTTTCTGCAACTATTTCCATGTGATCATGCACACCCTTTGTAGTTTTCTCGAGTGCCCTTGTGCATTTATTTTTTTCATTTTGAACTTCAAAAACCTGGGGAGTAAAGCACAAATATTTTATCGCAATAATATATTTTACCTCGTTTTCTCTTTCATAAAGTACAAAGCGTCAAGTAGCAGGGTTTACTTGCAACATTAAAGAATAGGACTGCTCCCGCAGCTATGAATTTATTTTTTTCTCTAAAGCTCTATTACCACTCTAAACACCTGGTTTAGGAACTCCTAGTGCCAAGGTGAGATAGTGAAAGGGAAGTACTTCTCCTGTACTGAGATCCATAAGTTGGAATGAAGCACAAGTTACCACTTGTGTAACAATATATCTGTAAGAGACATTAGTTAGTGATAGATTCCTTACCTTAGAATATCCCCAGGCGTCAGACTGGATCCGGAAAGTTTTTGAGTCAGCAGTAACCCTGCGCGTCGGTAGGCGGCGTCGTGCGGCTCCGCGTCCTTCGCTGGCGTCATATGCGCCGAGATGACATCACGGAGACTACTTAGGCGCCACCCATGCGCGCTGACATCAGTTCTGTACACGACATTCTGCGCCAGGAACGCAGAGCCATGCAAGAAACTGACCACTGGTGCCATGAAACTAGGGCCCTGAAAGGGATCACCTTAACCCTAGAATCAGTACGCAGAGCGGGGAGGATGGGTGGGGCGGTAAGGAATTTATCACTAACTAATGTCTCTTACAGATATATCGTTACACAAGAAGTAACTTGTGCATCTGAAAGAGACACGTTAATGATAGATTCCTTACCTTAGAATAGATACCCCAGCAATACCAACCCCGGTGCTGGGTCTGCGAACAGATTACACCAGAAAGTCACGGAGAACAGAACGGCCAAAGAAACCGTCTCTCCGGACTGGACTATCAAGGCAGTAATGCTAGGTGAACGTGTGCAGCGAGGCCCACGTAGCTGCCTGACAAATATCCTGCAAGGGAACGCCGCTTCCCAAGGCAGTAGTGGCTGCTGTCACCCTGGTAGAATGGGCACGCAGCCCTGTTGCAGGCTCCTTCTTAGCCAGCGAGTAACAGGCTTTGATGCAGAGAACGACTCACCGAGAGATGGACCGTTTGCGCATAGCCCAACCTTTTTTGGCACCAACGTAGCCAACAAAGAGCTGATCATCCACCCGGAACTGTTGTGTGCGCTTCAGGTAGAACGAGAGCGCATGTTTTGGGCCCAGATGGTGGAGCCTCTCCTCCTCTTTTGAAGGATGCGGAGGCGGAAAGCAGGTGGGCAAAGTGATGGTCTGCCCGATGTGGAAGGGCGTGACAACCTTTGGCAAGAAAGAAGGACGGTCCTTAAAACCACCTTGTCCGGATGAACAGAAAGCAAAGGAGGTTTAGAAGAAAGAGCCTGGAGCCTACTCACTCTTCTGGCAGAGGTGATAGCTACCAGGAAAGCCGTCTTGAGAGTGAAAAGACGTAAAGGACAGTAATGAAGGGGCTCAAAAGGAGCGCACATCAGATAGGTCAAGACAAGATTTAAGTCCCATTGAGGCATTATAAAAGGCACGGGAGTAAACGTGTGTAATGCCTTTCAGGAAACGGTTAACAACTGGGGACTTAAAGAGAGAAGACTGATCTGGAAGCCGTAGAAAGGAGGAGATGGCCGAAAGATAACCTTCGATAGTGCCCAGAGCAGAGCCCTGCTGGGCCAAGGATAGAAGGAACAGAAGAACCTCAGAAAGAGGAGTAGAAAGGGGATTCACAGCCTTCGCTGTGCATCATGCCACAAATTTGTTCCACCTGCAGGCGTATACTGTTTTAGTGGAGGGACGCCTGGCTGCCAGAATGACATCACAGACTTCGGAAGATCGAAAGCTGCCAACTGTCGCCGCTAAATCTCCACACACGGAGGCTGGACAGGTTCGGGTGGCGGACTGTCCCCTGCTGCTGCGACAGAATATCCTCCCGAAGAGGAAGTCTAATTGGGGGATCGATCGCCATGCTGAGTAGCTCGGGATACCAGTATCTCCGTATCCAATCCGGAGCCACAAGGATGACTTGGGCCCGGTCGTGCCGAATCTTCTTCAGCACTATGGACAGAAGTGGTATAGGCAGAAAGCCGTACAACAGACCGCAACTCCACTCGCTGCAAAAAGCGTTGCTGAGCAAGAGCCGCCATGGAAATTCCAGCGCGCAGAACTGATGACATTGCGTGTTCTCTTCAGTGGCAAATAGATCTAACCAAGGCTCTCCCCACTGCAGAAAGAGACCTTGCGCCACATCCGAGTTCAGACGCCATTCGTGATCCATCAAGCACCGGCGGCTGAGTACGTCCACCCTGGCGTTCAGAGAACCTGCCAGGTGTTGAACCACCAAGGTAATGCCTTGACGTTCCAGCCAAGTCCAGAGGCGCAGAGCCTCCTGACATAGTGTCCACGACCCCACCCCGCTCTGCTTGCTGCAATACCATATGGCGCTGGTGTTGTCCGTGAACACCTGCACTACACTTCCCCGGACAGAGGGAAGGAATACCTTCAGTGAAAGTCGGATCACCCGAAACTCCAAAAGATTGATATGGAGCCGGGACTCCACCGGAGACGAGAGGCCTCTGATCTCCCAAGTGGCCACCCCATCCCAGGAGGGACGCATCCGTCACCACTGTGTGCTCCGGTTGGGGAAGGGAGCGGGATCTGCCATTGACCCAATCGTGATTCGTGAGCCACCACTGCAACTGACGTGAAGTGCCCTCCGTGATCTGGACATGATCGGACAGATTGCCCTGATGCTGCGCCCACTGGAACTTCAGGTCCGACTGCAGAGCCCGCATATGCCATCTGGCATGTTGCACCAGCAGGATGCGGGACGCCATCAGGCCCAGGAGCCGGAGGGTCATCCTGACTGAAAGCCGGGATAGAGGCTGAAAGATCGGAATCATCGCCTGAATATATCCCGGACTCGCTGCTCGGGAGGATAAACCCGAAACAGCTTTGAATCCAGAACCGCTCCGATGAAGGGAAGCTTCTGAGAGGGACTCAGGTGCGACTTCGGCACATTGATGGAGAAACCCAGCAAATGCAGGCCGGCCGTAGTCTGAAGGTGGGTGACGACTGCCTGGGGCGAGCCCGCCTTCAACAACCAGTCGTCGAGGTAGGGAAAGACTGACAACCCTGACCTGTGCAGATGAGCTGCGACCACCGTCATCACCTTCGTTAACACCCGAGGGGCGCTGGTAAGGCCAAAGGGGAGCACGGCAAACTGAAAATGCTCCTGGCCTACCGTGAACCGCAGGTAATGCTGGTGGGCTGGCAGTTCGGGGATGTGAAAATATGCGTCCTGCAAGTCCAACGCTACATCCAGTCTCCAGGGTGGAGGGCAGCCAAGACCTGAGGCAGAGTCAACATCTTGAACTTCTCCTTCCAGAGGAAGCGATTGACGTTCCTGAGGTCCAAGATGGGGCGCAAGCTCCCCTTGTCCTTCTTGGGGACCAGAAAGTAGTGAGAATAACAACCACTTCCTACTTCTGGCCCAGGAACACACTCGACGGCCCCCTTGGCCAAGAGGGCCGCAACTTCCTGCCTTAGAAGATTCAAGTGTTCCCCCGACAGGCGGTGGAACTGAGGCGGCATGGCTGGAGGAGTGGACTGAAAGGGAAGGGTGTAACCCTTGCGGGTGATCTGCAACACTCACTTGTCCGATGTGATAGCGTGCCAGTGGGAGAGATTATGGCGGACCCTGCCACCCACTGGCGTGGGGTGCCCCACGAAGCACGGATTAGTAAGGTTTGGAGGCAGAAGCATCGGGGGCGGAGGTGGACTGACCCCAATGCTGATTCCCAGACCCGCCCCTGCGGAAACCGCGGCCGCGCTGAGGCTGGTTCTGCACAGGCTTGATGAAAGAACGTGCCTGGGCGCCCCTTTCATGGCCACAAAAGGAACGAAACCCAGGAGTGGCTGGGCTTTTCCTAGACTTGGCCGCGGCCCATGAGACCTTAAAATGCTCCAGTGCACTGTCGTCCTTATCGCCAAACAGGTGAGTGCCATCAAAGGGCATGTCCATGAGTGATTTTTGGACATCTGGTGAGAACCCAGTAGATCTCAACCAGGCGTGGCGACGAAGTGCCACAGTCGTAGAAATCGCTCTACCTAGTGAGTCCGCGGTGTCCAAACCACACTGAATGGCAAACTTAGCCGCATCCTTACCCTTAGCAACAGCTTGGGACAGCACAGCTTGGGTCTCTTCAGGACACTGAGGCAACACCTGTGCAACTGTATCCCACAGCCGCGTGGGCATAGCGGCCAAATAGGCATGCGGTGTTCACCGACCGCAGCCCCAAGCTGGCCGAAGAGAACAACCATTTACCGAACTGCTCCAGCTTCTTAGAGTCCTTATCCGGCAGAGCCGTGGGAAAGGCACTCTGTGACGTCGACACTTGGATGACCAGGCTCTCAGGCGGAGGATGAGTGGTCAGAAAAGCAGGGTCACCAGGCGCTGGATGATGACGCCTGGCGACGTTCTTATCCACAGGGGCCCCTGTGGCTGGCCACAAGCAGGTGCCCAGCAAGACGTCAGTGAGGGCGTCGTTAAATGGTAGCAGGGGCTCCGACGAAGTGGACGCCGTCTGGAGCGCTTCAGTGAGGCGATTAGTTTTGAGGGCCACCGTAGGGACATCAAGGTTGAGGACCTCAGCTGCCCAACGGAGCACCATCGTGTAGGAGGCGCCCTCCTCCATGGTAGGAGGGGGAGAGGCAAAGCCCGGGTCAGAGGAGACGTCGAGGTCACCGGCATCCTCCAAGTCGTCCGCCCAGTCCTGCTCGGAGTCACACTGACGGGCAAGAGGGTCCTTGGACCCCTCCCAGTCGTCCTCCACCTCTGCCGCATGTGGGACAGACCGCGGCGGCAGGGCAGGGCAGGAGCCGGAGAAGGAACAAACGGCGTCTGGAACGGTGCCAAGAACGGCCCGGGAACGGAGGCGGAGCTGAGGGCGGTGCTGGGTCCGGAGCCGCCAGCGATGGACCTTGTGGCGCCGTGGCCCGAGCCAACAGTGCAGGATCCTGTAGCGCCGAAGCTGGATCCGCCGGTGGCGCCGACGGCCCAACAGGATCCTGACACGGGACCACGGGGCCAGAGGGCGCGCCGGCAGGAGTTGCATCTAACATTCAACTTTTAATACCAAACAATAACAGATTAATGTCAAATATTTGAACATTGTTCATATATTCTCTAGCATTGTTTGAGCGTAATTTTTCTTAGGAAATGGGCTCTTTTGCATATGTTTGGGGATCAAAGAGAGAGGAAACAGGCACAGAGAAAGCCAAATGAGAGAAGAAGGGATAGTGAAGCTCCACACCACAGGTTCATATTTAGAAAGGACAGTATATGTGTTCATAAGAGGATTCTCTTTAAAATACTGACCATCACATACAAAGCCGTGCAACTGGACCAGAATATCTAAGGTCTAGAATCAAGCCATACACCACCCAACGTACTCTGCGGTCATCTTCAGAGAATTTGTTAACAGTACCCGATTCCAAACTGAAAACCAGAGGTGGAAAGTCTATGGCTGTACTAGGGACCAAAGCTTGGAATGCTCTGCCCACTCAGCTGAGGCACGCACAAACAGAACCTACCTTCAGGAAGCTTTTAAAAACTTGGATTTTTGCTACCCCCAGATCATTTGGTGTTCTCTTATCTAAACACCACTACTTAGTTATCCTCTCCTCTGTGAAACCTTTCAATGTCCTTTTCTCTGCTGAAGCGCCAAGATGCTCCTTGGAGTGAACGTTGCGCTATACAAAAACCTTTCATTCTTCCATTCATTAAGTTAAAAATAATTTTATGGGGTTGTGGCCTAACCTAACATGGCGGTAGAAGCGTAATCCCGGATCCCGGAGCTCCTGTCGCCACTGGGCCCCACTTCTCTTTGGCCCGCGGCGGTGCTGGAGTCCCCGCTTACCAGAGCAGTTGTGATCCCAAGTCTTCCTCCTCTCATGGTTCTGCTGGCTTGTCGCGCTCCACGCAGCTGCGGTCTCCGTCATGGCCATCTTCTGGGAGAGGGCCCTGGACTGCGCCTCCGCCAGGGCACACCTTGCAGCCCCAGTCAATCTCCGGGAGGCTATGGTGGGCCACTGGGGGATCACTGTGGCCCCCACAACTTCTGGACCTCTGGTATGGTGGCCACCTCTGGTGTGGCACAATCAAGGACATCCTGACCTGCAGGGGAGCTCACCTCAATCCTGTGAATGTCTGGCCTGGGTTGTGGGCGCTCTGGGGCTCCTGCCGCGCCGACCGTGACTCTATGGAGACATTCCTGCTGTTCCCCTAGCCCTGGACTCTTCTTCTGCCTCCGGGCTTTGGCCCGCCATGCTGCCTGCGCCTTCTCCGGGCCATCACCCGCCTAACTCAGCACAGCATCGGCCCCACACACATTGGGCTGTTCTGCTACTTGGCCCCTTCGCGACGCCGAAGCCCCCGCCCTTCAGGCTTGTTCTGGTGGGGGCACTGACTGGGCACATCCACCCTTCTGCTGGGCTGCTCTTTTTCTATTTTTGACGGCTGTTGGGCCTACGCCCCCCTTACCCGCCTCCCGACCCTGGGTCGCCCTCCTCCCTGGTTGGCCTGAGGGGTGTGTTTGGTGGCTGGCTTGACCAGTGCTCTCGCCGGAGCCCCCCATGTGGCACCACCGTTGGCCTTGTGGCTCTGCGCTCTGCTCCGCTTGGGGCTCCTGCCGGCATGGTTACTGATTTCCTCCTCTGATTCATCGGGGGCCTCCTGGACGGGGGTGGTCCCCTGTACAGCGCCACACATCAGTTGCCCCCTAGCTTATGCTTCCACGATCCTGACCGCCGCCTGCCACTGTATTCTGGAGCCTGCCACTCTCTCACCTCTGGAACCTCCCCAGTGCGGCGCCCGGCCCTTGAGCTTCGCCATGGCTCCGGCAGTGTGGTTGGCAGTGCCCTTGTCTCCTGCGCCCGGCAGCAGATACCGGCACAGCTGCCTTGCTGGCCATGCCTAGGGGCAAGGTCGCCCAGAACGGCTCAGTAACCCCCCCCCCCATGGGCTAACGCGACCACAACGGACATGAGCGCTAAGGTGGACCCCTCCCCGCGGCCCCCTGAGACGTCTCCTACCATCTCCATAACACACGACTACATGGAGAAATTCCTCACAGACATACATCAAGAAATAGGCTCCTTAAAGTCAGATGTCAAGAACAGCCTTGCCTAATTGCGCAGGGATATCAAGACAGTGGGAAACAAGGTGGACGAACTCGAGTGAAAGTTCAAGAGAAGCAGAATATCGAGCTCCAGGCCAAGCAGGAGGACTAAGAGAATCGGGACGGCACAACAACCTCCACATCAGGGTCACCCCTTGTGGGGCGGAGGGCAAAGACATCATGTCCTACACAAGACACCTCTTGATAGCCATCCATGGGGGCCCACGGACATTCTCACCAGGGTCCACTACTTTCAGGACATGGAGTCGGTGCTTCGGACAGCAAGGGCCAAGGCGGACCGAGTTTTTCGGGGCCACGCCATCCAAATCTTCCAAGATCTCTAACCCCTAACCCTGAAGAAGAGGAGGGATTTCATGCCCATCACAGAACACTTAGGATCTCACAATACCAATGAGCACATCCCTTCGGTCTGCGCTTCACCTGGAACGGCAAACAACGCCTAGTCCGCTCCCTTGCTGAGGTCAAGTCCCATCTGGATCTCCCGTCGGACCCCGAGGATGGGGACTACCGCTCCTCCTCTTCAACACATGCGGACCACCTGCCAACCCAAGTGGCTCTCGCTCCGCTGGGGCCCCTCAGACAGCAGAGATGGCCAAAACAAACATTATCGCACATCTCCAGAAGATGAAATTGGAGGGGGCACAGCCTTCGTCGACGCAGGAGTGACTCATGCATCTGGGCCATACTCCCCGCCACGGCACGGCCAGTTTCATGACTTCACAGACTGCAGCTCTTACAGCAGGGCCCAGGGCATGGAGCCCGTTCCACTGTTATCTATTTTCTTGTTTTCCTCATTGAATACTTTCTCCTCTACAGGTTTGACTACTTGATCGTACTGCTCACCTGATCTACACAGGGCCACCCCCCCACACTCATTATTATTATTCACACTTATAGAGCGCACGGCTACTTCCAACGGAAGTTCTCCTCTACTGAGGCCTACCCCTCTACTTGTGCCAGCACCGTTTCCCTGGCCCCTAATGGAGTGGATCGCCCCGTTGGGCCCTGTTGGCACTTTTGCCCCCCCCGGCTTGCCTCCCCAGTCCCCTCTAGGTCTCTCTCCCACAGTCTTGCTCACATCCTCATTCAGGCAAAAAAAGCAGGCCCTTCAGACTCTGCCACATCTCGCACTCCAATAGGCCTCCTATTTGTTTCCATCTCTCTACTGCCTGCTCTCACCTATGCACACATAGCGGACATCTCCATTTTGGACCATGCCCACATCGAGCTCACATGGACTCCCCGAACGGCCTGACACTGCGTGACCCCATGCTGGTGTCACCCCCCCCCCCCCTCTCCCCAAACTCCTGCGGGACCCCGTCGACAGGCCTGCATTGCAGGTCGCCATCCCAGATCATTTCCAGCTTAACACTTCGTCCGATGTCTGCCTCCACGTCCTATAGGATGGCTACAAAGCCACCATATGCAGCACGCTGACCTCCATCTCTATAGTTAGGGCACGAGAGGCTCGCATCCTCGAAACCACTGTCACAGTAGATATTGTCGCCCTTAAGCGCACTGACAAATAATACCCCACTCTAAGAACTAAGCGTCAACTTGCTATCCTGAGGGGGCAGCTTAGGGCCCTAAAGGTCAACAAAGTAGAGTGCTCTCGGTTTGCCCTTAAACAAAAATACTACAAGGGGGGCGACAAGGTGGGCTCTCTCCTGGCACGCAGACTGCGTAACCAGCGCATGCGCTCCCACAAGGCCAAGCTTTAGAAAGCAGACTTTGCCTGGGCGATCCGAGAAGTGGACAAACGGGAAGCCTTCCAGGACTATTACCGAACTCTCTGTGCCTCTGAGGGAAAAGATCCTGCAGAGATTGATAATTATCTCCAGAACTGTCCCTGGCCCTCTCTGGATCCTACCTACACACTTGACCTGGAGGAGACTTTCTCGGCCGCCGAACTCCGCAGGGCACTCCAGGAGCTCCATAAGGGGAAATCCCCGGTCCTGACGATCTCCCACTGTCCTTTTACGCAACTTTCTTACCGCAGTTTCAAGGCCCCCTGCTCACGGTTTTTAACTCCCTTAGCTCCACCACCAGCCTCACACCTACCATGTCCAATTCTGAAATAGTCCTGATTACAAAGTCAGGCAAGGACGCCACCTTGTGCTCCTCTTATCGCCCGATGGCCCTCCTAAATACAGACGTGAAGCTCTATGCCAAGATGCTGGCTAATCGACTAGAGAACCTTCTTCCGGGGCTAATAAAGCCGGATCAAGTGGGGTTTATAAATCACAGACAAGGCCCTGACAACCTTCGCTGCTTGGCCCACCTGGTCGAAAAGGCACAACGCCATTCCATCCCCGCTCTCCTCCTATCCTTAGACGCAGAGAAGGCCTTTGACAGGGTGAGCTGGGCCTTCCTGAAGGCAGTTCTCCTGAAAATAGGGCTCGACCCAGTCATGATCAGTAAGATCATGGCCTCCTACACGGAGCCCACTTCCTCCGTCCGTGTTAACGGCACAACCACCAACTCCTTCCGGCTGTTTCGCGGCACCCGCCAGCGCTGCTCAATCTCCCCTCTCCTCTTCGCCTTGGTGGTTAAGCCCCTGGCAATCCACCTCCAATGCTCGGCTGACATCAGGGGCATACCTTTTGCTGGCCAGGAAGACAAGGTCCTGCTCTATGCTGACGGCCTCCTCATGGCGCTCACGGAGCCAGACACCTCCCTTCCGGCAGTCGTCCGGATCCTACAAACCTACGAACGCGTCTCCGGATACAAAATTATTATTTATTTTTTTGAAAAACCTTTATTGACATTGCAAATAAAGACAAGTATGGGCCTACAACCCTCGGGGCCGGCCGCTAAGCAGTGAAAGTAACAGCAAGCAGATTCTAATCACATGCAGCACCTCGGGAAGCAGATTCTCCATGCTAGTATTCTCTTATCCACTGAACAGCCCAAGAGGGAAACCAGGATATAAAAGGTTTTCATTTTACAATAAAGGATAGAAGGATCAGGTGCCAATCAAGTTCTCAGCAGCGAAAAATGGCAGGCAGAATAGTGAACCTCAACAATAAATAGCAATCTATCAAGTCAATGGCGCTGAAACAGGAGGTTCAGGATGTGGAGGGATATCACGAGCCGTTTGCGCCTGCAGTCTCCTGCCCTAGGACCCATAAAACCCCACGGAAATGGGGCACAAATGAAAAACAATGATTGGCCACGAAGGAAACCTACCGCACTGACCCCAGAAAAGAAAGACAAAGAAGAATAAGAGAAGAAAAAGAAGGCCATAGAAACAAAGTAAAGGACTATAGAAGCCCCTCCCCCAACCCCCCACCCTGCACCTCTGCAGATGACTACGGCCCCCCCCCCCCCGCAGCGTGCCTGTCGCCCCAGAACCAGACCCGAAATATAGAAGAAACAGAGAAAAAGGGGAAAGAGAGGAAACCCCCCCTAACAGAAAAGGGGAGAGAGTAATAATAAACTGGAGGAGGGCCTTCAACCATGCCCCCGGCTTCTCCCTCCCGCACAATATCTTCCTCCCCAACGCAAACAGTAAACAGCAAAAGTTCGGCCATATCTAAGAGAAATGGGGAGCATTATTCACCGACTACACTATTAGTTACATCGTGAAAGCACACAACCCCCAAGCCCGCCCGCTCTATTAAATGACAACCTCTGAAGGATCAGCCTTATCCTTGGCCACTCTTTGCGAATCCACCAATGCATACCCATCGACCCATTATAATGTCCAAGGTTACAAGGAAGAGGAGCGTCCAAAGAAGACCAGGAAGGGACACACACATGTGGGGAGGACGTTTCGGAACACCAACACAGTCATCGTCATGGAAGATCACCTTTCCCAGTACTGCCCCAGGGCCTGCGCCGCACACGAGGTCCAGGAAGGAGGAATCAGCCAGAGCAGGCGACCGTTGCGTGAAGATTGCCTGGATCGCCGGAGGCCGCGCGTGGGACAAAGTCACCACCTTCCGCTCAAGTCCAAAACCTCCGGAACAGACCGACCCCACAGCCAGCCGACCACACGCTGCCACAGTGTCTCCGGATACAAAATTAACTTAGTAAAGCCGCAGGCGCTCAGCCTTTATCTCCTGCCACAGTGTCTTCTGCACCTTCAGGGGCTTTTCCCCTTCCATTGGGCCTCACACTTCATACAGTACCTAGGCATCACCATCACAGACTCCCTTTCCTCCTGGATGCGGGTGAACTGGACGCGCCTCCAGAAAGAGATTCAAGAAGACCTCTGCTGGTGGAGGCCTCTCCATATATCCTGGCTGGCCGCCTCAACGTGGTGACGATGAATATTTTCCCCAGACTTCTCTACTTATTCCAGTCGCTCCCCAAACCCATCCCCGCCGAAGACATCACCAAACTGCATGCCGACCTCCTCTCCTTCATCTGGAGGGGAAAACACCCTCGCATATCTGCAGCACTCCTAACTCTCCCTTGCAACCGTGGGGGGTTGGCGCGCCCCAACCTCTTAGACTATTACTGGCCAGTGCACCTTTGCTTCATTTCTGAATGGGTGGTGAAAGAAAGTGAAAAACATTGGCTGCACATGGACAGGGCAGTCGCCTGCCGACCACTTTGGGACCTCACCTGGTTGACTTAATACTCCCGTCCACGCAGCACTTACGACGCCACTCCGACACACACCATGTTGGAGTTCTGGGACAAATTTGCTGTAAGGTGCGGATTCACCACATTCCCATCGCCGCATACTCCCATAGCACGCAATCCCGACTTCTCCCCCGCTCTTCCCCGGGAGAACGTCGGATACTACATGACCTCTTTCAAGGCCTGACTGTTTAGCCCTTTGAACAATGAAAATAGGACTTCCACCTGTCTGAAACTATGCGGGCTCTCAGGGATTGGTATCAAACATATTCAAGTCTTGCAACAATCTTGCACCCTCCCCTGCCACCCTTACCAATGGAAGTGGTCCTCGGACGACACGCCCAACATCACCCAGAAACAGTGGGAGCAAGTTTGGCACGACATTCCGTGCATACACAGAAGCATTCCCCAGCAGGAGGCAGCCTGCAAGGTCATGTTTCAATGGTATTACACTCCCTCCCGTCTACATGCCATGCGTCTAGCGGTTACCACCTCCTGTTGGCTATTTGGGGCCCCATGAGGTGACTTTCGCCACATATAGTGGGTATGCCCTACCCTGAAGATCTTCTGGAAGGAGATCCGGAGCCACATCAAGGGCACCTTGGGATATCCAATTTCAGACGACTACCACACAATCATATTAGGCGCTTGCCCTACATCACTGACCGCAATCATTCACGCTGACTGGTACCTAGCACGCTCCTTGCGCTCCCAGTTACCCACCCCCCTCCCCCCACAGAATCCTGGTTCACACAGCTCTGGCACACCATTGCGCAGGAGCAGATGACGCACAAGCTCGCACACAATAACAAGAGATTTCAGCGACTTTGGTCGCCCCTTCTCCACTATCTATCCCGCTTGGAGTTCTCTTGCTTCCAGCCCTCCAGGTTGCGAGCCCTCCACCTTTTTGATAACTAGACGTGAAGCGCTCCCTCCTTGCTAAACGACTCTGACAGAGCACCCTCAGCAATCCTTCACCTCACAAACTGCATTCTCTCTCCCTCGTACCAGGCACAATTTCACACCATGAAGACCTTAATGGGGACCGCTGGATCCCTCTCCCTCGCTCTTCCCCCTTGCCCTCCTCTCCTCCTCCCCCTCCCAGGTTCCTATTCCTCTCCCTGTTCATTCTCCCTTTGTTCAATGTCTACCATGCCTGAGAGACCCTCAAGCCCCGACACAGCTCTCTGACAGGCCCGACTTGTCCTCCTAAGTTTATATTGCCTCGGTCCACCATTTCAGTGGACAGGTCAATTTTGCATGCATGCACTGTTATGTCAATGGGTCTGAAGACTATATAATGTTACCTATTCTATGCAATGGCACCTAATTTGTTCTGTAAAATCAATAAACAGATTTTGAGCAAAACAATAATTTTACAATGTGATGCGATAAGCAACGTGCCTTTGGCATTGAGGTTCTCTTCGTTATGGGTTACTATAAAGTGCATTTACAAGCCAGGGAACAGAAAATACTACTACTACTGCTACAGGTGCGCTAAAAGTGCACTAGTGCCAAATCAATTTTCTCCATTCTGAAAGTGTCCTTATCTCATAAGTATAGCACATTTTTAACCGTGGTTGGGAACTGTAAGACTTACTTGGAGATCAAAATTAATACACAAATCACAGTGCTACATTCATGTGCTGCAATATTACTATTTCATTGAGGCAGCCTTTTTGTGCTCATAATCATGGATGTCACAGTAGTCCGTGCAACCACTTCCATGAATAAAGAAGGCCTGTGGGGTCTTAGATAGTCTATATATTATCCGGCCTCTTGGAGGAAAGATGTCACTTTCTTTGTGGCCTTGGGTTCCTGGCCTTCAATGATGGGGTTGTTAAGTTTTCAATGCTAGAACCTTTTCAAATTATTTCCAAGGGTTTTAGGGGAAGGAGTACAACATAAGTGAGAAAGGCACAATCTCAGTTGAGAATTAACTTATTTTGATTGCACAATTAACCTTGGAAAGAAATGGGAGACGCACCATAAAATGCACACTGATTAACATGAGATTACTACATTCACATGATTGTGAATTACGAGAACCTGCAACCAAGCAAAGCCTCGACCTAATCATGACCACTGGATGGTCAATGCTCCTGGTCCCCATTTATCATTGACTTTTTCTTACAATTACAATGATATGGCAACCTCTCCAAGAAATGTGAGTCTTCCAGATTGGCTTCATGTGAACACTTAAAAAAGCAGCACTCCATAATATCGAGCTAATAAATATGAAGGGTATTATAAAGGACAGGTCTGAACACGGACTGATACATTTTAAAAATACTAATTGTTGCAAATGGGTTCTGCCATCTAGTCTGCTAAGATATTTTGCTTTTGATCACAGTTTATGGACCTTTACCATAGTGAGTCTCACTACTTGAGTCTAGCTCATGGCAATTTCATGGTAATTGGACTACACATGTTTACCGCCAGTGTCCGTCTCTTAAGATAAGACCACTGCAACACTGCTACCGTAAGGGGCACTGGGTTGATTACACACAGACACATCTGCACACATGTGCAAGCTGTACACAGAGAGACTACCATTGTGTGTAGCCTGGAAGCTGCACACAGGTACCCTGCCCGTGGCAGTTTTAAACTGCCAATTCGAGCTGTCAAAATAACCACTTTTGACAGACCTACACCTTCTTTTTAAATACTAATGAGTCAACACTGACTAGGCCTTATTGCCATAAAGGGAGGGGGCGTGGCCAGCAGGGACAGCATGGCAGAAGCATCTTAGAGACGCTCCATCGTATGTCCCCATAATTCGTCATACTTCTCCTGCATCGCCATATACCAGCGGGCAAAAACAACGAGTGAAACTCCAGTGACACCCCCCTCAGAGGACCGTGGACGTCGCTGCAAGGTCCGGTGGGCGAGATATCTGGATTGCCTTGAGTAGCGGGCACGCAGCGCTGATTCTACAGCCTCGAACGGCCGGATGCAAAGCTCCTGATCGGGCTTGCCATTCTGAACCCAGACAACGGTACGTGTTTGGTCCGCGCTGAAAGAACCTACAGGGCAACGCGAGGACGTGGTGGTCCCGTGGCATGTCAGACTCCGGGTGGACTGGCCATTACACTCGGGGGCTGTGGTGGAATTCAGCGGCTCGTCATAAAATGTTGGACGAGCTGCGGTTGTGATTGTCTGGTCGAGACAGCTGGATGCGGCCACAAACTTTGCTCATTTGCATATGAGAGACCCCCGCAGGACAACGTATCTGGTGGATGGTTCCTGATCAGGGGGGCAGCGAGGAGCCTATTCTGGGCGCAATAGTGCAAAATGCGCACTTCGGGTGTGCACTGAAAGTAATGTACGTGGCTTCCTGCTCACCGTAGGTGAAAGTATAGAGATGATCACAGGCACCCGGACAATATAATAACAGAGGATATCCTACGTGCCAGTCCCCCAGTGACTGTGGTTTACAACTATTGTCCACCCGTGCGATCAACTGAGGGGAGGCCTGGTAAGACTGCGCTACATTACATAAAGGAAGGAGTGATCTTTAGTCTCACTGAATCTGCGGCCTGCATTTGGACAGCAGATGCGAGATGGGTGAATGGATTTGCGACACCCCATATGGTAGTGTTGCCTGAATCAAGTTTAGAGGAGGAAGCACGGCGTATGTGTGCCTGTTGATAGTGACTCAGGTGCGACGCATTCTAACAGAAACACTCAGCAAAAAGAGACAGTGGCATCACACTGCTGCTTGGCAAGGCAGTGTGCAGCCCCGGTGACCTGATATTGTCGGGGTAAGCGGACAGTAACCCCCTGGCAGCACTCAGGAGGAACGACCGGCGAGGGACTGACAAGTGATTGCCGCCTATAGTCCCTGAAAGCGTGGACTGGTGTGGGGTTTAGTGTCGCTGTGGAGTGATCCGGTGAGACATCCTGGTAGTTTGGTGGACTCGTCTTGGGAGTGTATGAGACGATGGGACATACTGGGGGGCAGGGTCGAGGGCCTCCTCACAGGCAGCGGGGACCCTTGATGCAGACTCACCGCAACTGACGGGAGAGCAGCCGGCCCCTGATGATCGCCTGGATGGCATTCTGCAGTCCACTGAGTGCACTAGTGCTTACATGGAAGCCAAACTGGACAAAGTGGCCCTGGACCTCAATTTGCTACATGCGGACCACCGGAACCTGAAGGATCGAGTTGTTGCCGTGGAGCAGGAAAATGCTGAACTGAAGCCTGCTACCGAATTTCAAGATAAGCAGCAGAATGCCCACTAAGTCCAGATACGGTACCTTGAGGATCGCATTGAAGATGCTGAGGGTCGCTCCCGGCGGAACAATGTTCGGTTAATTGGAATGCCGGAAGGCTTGGAGGGCCACGACCCAGTCACCTTCCAGGAAACCTGGCTTAAAACCATCCTGCCAACCAATGAATTTTCTCCATTCTTCACTATCGAGCGGGCAGATCGTGTTCCAGGTAGAAAACCAGCCCCCGGTGACAGAGCACGTCTACTTATTTTCAAGCTCCTGCATTTCAGAGATCGGGATGTGATCCTCCGAGAGACCAGGAAATTGGATGATATTCAATACGAAAATGCCAAGGTGTTGTTCTTTCCGGACTATACTATGAAAGTTCAGCGCCAGCAGGGATCTTTCTTACCTGTGAAACGTCAGCTCTGGCAGCTCAATCTCTCCTATTCGCTGATGTTCCCGGCCAGGCTCTGTGTTGTTTCGGACAAAAAGACTAGGTTCTATGACACACCGCAGGATGTTTGGGACTGGCTGCAAACGGCGGGTCGGTACTCTGGTCTAAGGCCCGTGGGCACAGCTGCTACGGCATGGACTGGGAAAGCTGGTGGTAAAGGAGTTTGGAGACGGCGGTTGAGACGGAGATTCCCAGGCTCAGCCGCGGTGCCGGGCCCAGAACAAATCCGTAGGGAGCGGCAGGAAGTGGTCCGCATCGCAGAGAAGATGGCTGAAGCAGTACCACAAGAAGATAGAGTGGACACTTCCTATCATTCTTCGGGGGATGGGGGCACCTCAGTAGGGGACTCTTCAGATAAGGTGTCCATGAGAATGCCGGACGTTACACCTCAAACGGCAGATGGTATTGTATGAAACTGGTTGTTCTGAATATACGTTGTTGGGTATTGTTGTTTGCCTTAATGTGGGGGGCACCTGATGTTCCCGGGATCTAGGTGTGTGCATAAAACAAGGTGAGATTGGTCCAATGGTTCCTGGGGGTGTTGACATTCTTAAATTTTCTTGGGTTTGCGATTTGGCAATGCTTATCAGTTGTTTTTGGGTGGGGACTTTGAGAGTGTACCCTGCATGGTTTCACAACCCTCTGTTCTCCCTAACCTGTCAGAGTCGGTAGGGCAGGCGGCTAGATAGCGGTCTGCTATGCTTGGACAACTCCCTGATGTTCTGGGGGTTGCCCTTATGTGGTTTGTTCCTTCCCTAGTTGGTATTTCCCATCTCCCTTTTACTGTAGGAGTTCAGTGGGGGGGAAATGAAAATGGCGTTGTACATGTCAGATTGTCACATAGTGAATTTTGGGACAGTGGGTTGTGTCCATTGTTGTAAGCTTTTCTTGGCACTGCCTTGGGTCACATGATACTTACCGGGAATGTCCGGGGTCTCCGCACGTCTTCCAGCATATATGCAGTATATTCCTATTTAAAGAATCACAATGTGCATATAGCGCTACTGCAAGAGACACACCAAAATGCATTAGAGATTACCCGCTTACAGCGCTGGTGGAGAGGTAAAATATATGCCACAGATTTCTCCCTGTTTGCAAGAGGGATCCTTATTTGGATACGCCCTGGAACACCCTTCGGTGTGGATGAGGCTTTTACAGATAAGGGCGCTAGATATCTGTTGGTGAAGGGTAAATTGAATGGATGTCCTGTACTGCTGGGAAATGTGTATGCACCGAATGTGGACCAGGGCCAATTCCTTGATCAGCCATCACTTGTTTTGGGGAGGTGGTGGAAGATCCTGTGGTTGTTAGGTGGGGATTTTAATAGTGTCTTAGATGCAGGGACTGCTAGATGCTCCCCATGGGTCCACGGCTGCCATGACCAATTCTGTGGCATTGAATGGCTGGGTGCGGGGTTGGGGTCTGGTTGACGTTTGGAGTCACCGACACCATCACCCGGGGGAGAGGATATATTCCTTTTTCTTGTCTCCCCACAACTTACATGTTAGACTGGATAGGTTCTTTGGGTCCCCCTGCCTCCTTCCCTATGTTTCGACCACAATTCCCACTGTGTGGTGTTGGCCTCGGAGGGCGGGGTTCCGGGTATCCCTACATGGAGATTACAACCGGCCATGCTAGAAGACCCAGTGTTTTGGGAGGGGATTGGTGACGCGATAGGGGACTACTTTGTACTTAATGCAGGGGCTGCCTCCTCTGCGCTAGTGGAGTGGGCGGCTATGAAAGTCACCCTGAGAGAGAAGTGCCTGGAACTAGGCCGTGGGTTGCGACAACAGGTAGCTTCAGCTCTGCTTAAGGTGGAAAGGAGCTTGTTGCCGTTGGAATCGTAGGCTGTGGGAGATTCTGGGAGTCTGGCCGACCTAGCAGAAGCCCGGAAGACACATGCGGAGATTCTTGAAAGACAGCGTTGCCTTAACTTCGCAGCGCACTCAGCGTCAGTACATACCAAAGCAGATCGCTCTGGGCCTCTTCTTGCTTGGTTGATCAAACAAGAGCAACAGGGTAGACAGATTATGGCTCTTTGTTCTTCAGGTGGAGCTCTCAGGTTTACACAGCCAGAAATTCATAGTGAGCTGTCAACACACTTCACGACACTGTATAAAGCTGGTCCACAGGCCTCGGAAGAAGCGATTCAACAATTCCTAGGGGGACTCCTGTTTCCGGTCCAATCATCAGAACAGCGAATGGATTTAGATGCTCCTGCTAACGCTTATGAGGTACGAGGTACGATGAGGGCTTTGCCTTCTGCAAAGGTTCCAAGTCCCGATGGTTTTCCTCACTAATTTTATAAAACATATGCAGACCCCCCTGAGCCCCCAACTGCTCAAAGTATACACGGAATGCGCTTGAATCTCTGGCACTCCCTGCCTCGATGACAGGGGCTACGTTGACTATGCTTCCCAAACCCGGTAGGGATCCTACTTCTGTAGAGAAATATCGTCCCTTGGCGCTCCTAAATGGGGACTATAGGATATTAGCGGGCATCCTAGCTAACAGACTGTCACCGCTTGTTCCGCAACTGGTCCACCAAGACTAGAATGGGTTTGTGCCAGCTCGTAGCACATCGCTTAACATACAGCGACTGTTCAGGGTGATGAGCTGTGCTACCACGGACTGGCCAACGGCTGGGTGTGTCGTGCTGGACTTGGAGAAGGCCTTCGACACGGTTGAATGGTCCTTCCTGTTTGCTGTGCTCCATCGATATGGATTTGGACCCTACATTTTAAGTCTTATTAGGCTGTTGTATGGGGCTCCTATGGTTCGGCTACGGTTGGGATCTCTTTTCTTCGAGCCCATTCTGATAGAACGGTTGACTCGCCAGGGATGTCCCCTTTCTCCCTTGATTTTTGATATGGTGATTGAGCCACTGGCGATGGCCCTACACACCTCAGCAATGGACTGGGGGATACACCGAGGAGATGGCATACATGCCATTTTGCTTTATGCTGATGACATCTTGCTGTATGTGCAGGACATCCTGGTGATTCCGCAAGTCATCCCCGCTTCGTTGAAACATTTTGCTTCATTATGTGGGCTCGGGGGCATTGGGGTAAATCTGGTTTATACCCTTTCAATCCTACTATGGGCGACCCGGGCTGGATGGTGAATGGAGCGGTTGTGCAGTGGCAATTAGATATCTAGGTGTACGTATCTATCATAACACACAAGATCTTATGGATGGTAATATTACGAGGGGGGTTACAGCGCTTAAGTCTCAAATTGAATTCCTGAAGTCGCTGAACCTTTCGGTCATGGGTAGGGTGGAGTTAATTAAAATGGTTATTCTGCCACGTCTCCTTTACTATTTTGCTACGTTACCGCTCTACCTACCCATGTCCTTTTTTGGATCCTGGGAAAGGATCATTCGTGAATTTATTTGGAACAATTTGCGGTGCTGGGTGGCATTGTCAAAGATGTACCTTGCTCAAGAGGGGGGTTGGCTCTGCCCAACTTGGAACATTATTACCTGGCGTCTCAAATCCTATGGGTAGCGAAATGGGTGGAGGAATTGCATTTATCGGACAGAGCATGACCCTCTGTTTTCTACAGATAGGATCCTCTGTCTATTCCATCCCTGCAATAAATTGAATGAACCTCTCCCTTTACTGATATCGACAGCGTTGAAGTGTTTCCGCAGGGCACTTCGTCTTACAAGACGAGTCATACCATACGCACCTGGTATGCCAATGTTAGGTATACCGATTGCGCGAGGATGGGTTCGAAGTGCGAACCTCGCTCCTTGGGTAGAAGCTGGTGTTACCACCATAGAAGATTTATATGGAGAAGGAACGTTGCGGCCATTTCTTGATATCATGAACGAAGAGGGTGTGCCCCCCGGGTCAATTTCTAAGTCATGCATCCTGGACAGCTACGATGAGACATTGGTGAGGAGATATAACGTAGAACCTCCGACTTATCTCCTAGTGCAATACGTTCATGGTATGAGCCCAGGCCGCCACTTGGTGAAATGGTTTGCAGAAGCGATCAGGGAACATTCTTTAGCTTATTTAACATTGTTACGTGGTAAGTGAGAGGCAGATCGAGGGAGGCCCTAGTCAAAGAAAGAATGCTCCATGGTCCTAGGAAGCCCCAAGTAATTTCCTAGAAACGCCCGCTTTAGATTAATTACATTTTATGTTGTTCACAGGGCTTATCTTGCACCGGATAAACTCAATCAATACTTTCATAGACAGGATAAGTGCTGTCCGCGCTTTAAGACAGTGAATGCAGATATTTTACACATGCTCTGGTCCTGTCCCGCTCTGCAGACTTATTGGGAGGGGGTACCGGAAGCTTCAGCCACCTGTACTGGTAGGGAGGTACCGAAGACATGGGAGACGTGTATCACTGGCGTGTTCTCTAGGAAAAAAAACCAAAGCATCCACCAGGTTCCTTGACTTGGGCTTTATTGTGGCCAAGAGATTGATTACGCGTAGGTGGAAGTCGGAGGACTCTTCAGACGAAAGCATAGTTTCTCTCCATGCTGCAATTGGGTAAAGGCTGAAGTGGTCTCCTTGATAAGGGATGATATGCTGGGTTTGCGCAAATTTCCCATCTTCACTGAATGGAGTGCTATGCTGTGTGCGCTACAGGGGTTGTTGGAGCCGGATGTTCCATCCAATGTTTCCCTTCCTGGTGATTAGCGAGGTTGACCGAGCTGGCCCCTATCCTGCACGGTATATTGATATGTGGACTAGGACCTCTGTCCCTTCTACTTGATGATCATTTCTCCCAGCAGTTTAACTGTGCACCCATGGGGCAGCTGATCAGATTTCATTTTCCGTCGCCGGGGACTTTGACTTTCCCTCCTTCCCTTGCCGAGGCTCCTGTTCCCTTCCCATTCCCCGATAGTTTTTCCATGTTTGGTGTTTTCATAAAAATGTTTGATTTTAAGCTCAGATTTATGTGATATAGCGGAGTGAAGCCATACGAAATGTGATTATGTAATTTGTTGCACGGTGCAGAGTTGCAGTTATAATACACCATGAGGTGATCGTACAGTTTTTCTGATGGAGGGAGCAGATACTATGGCTGACGGGATATGCTGTAAGATATTATTGTTGTTGTCTAGGCTTATGGTGTGATCATGCCGCTATGTTTGTAAATTTCTTTTTTGTACTTTATGACTACTTACTGGCTCTGTACAGTGCTATCAACGTTGTTATATTGCTTTGTATTCATGTATACACAATTAAAAATCTTCAATAAACAGATGAAAAAATATATATATAAATAAAGGGAGGATGCATGATATTTAAAAGTAAGACATTCACACATTAATGTTGAACATGTCCTTACAGTACAATATCCCCAAAAGCTATTTTCACTATAGCAAGGCTGGCTGCTTCCACAGGGAAACATTTCGCTACATTGTTTCATTTACTAAATTCTTTTTTTTGTTCAATTTTTTTTTGGGTCCTGAATATCATAATAACACAAATATTCAATACATGGAGGTGTGGGAGGCTCAAGGCACACATCCATAGAAACACAAAAAAAAGTATGGAGGTGACGTCAAGGGATCACTTACTGGAATCGTTGCGTAAGGAAGTTGAGATAAAGTTTTGGTACAAGAAGAATGCTGTGAACAGCAAATGAGCTTGACATTATTTCAAAAGTAAACATTAAAACCATTGGTGTGCTCTCTAACCAAGGGCATGAATGACATAGGAAAACACAACCAATATCGCTAAAGGAAGAAAGTAGATAGGTAGGTAGAGGGGTTAGGGGCAGGGAACCGTGTGAGCTGTTGGTGGTATGTCCAACTTGAGGTATAGTAAAAATCTTATGGCTGTGTAAGGGGGCCCTGCAAGTGTTAAAGGTTTGCAAGAATTTCCCATATGCTTTGTGAAGTAGCAGGGTTACTTTTGTCATGTGATTGGAATATATATATATATATATATATATATATATATATATATATATATATATAGTCGCCAGTAGATAGTTATAGTTAGGACCTATTTTCCATAGGAAATTCGCAACATTCTATTGCCACTAACTTTAGCGCCGATTGACGAATCTTCGCGAAATTTTCAAAACTGCGGGGGACGCTCCGGTCCGCTCCGATCCTGAAAGTTTCGGAGTGATTCGTCAAGCGGGGGCCAAGAAAAAAGGGGGAGTCCCAAAACGTGTTTTCCCCATGCAATTTCCCATAGGAAACTTTAGACACGGCTACAGCCCGAACTGCTGAACGGAATTAAACCAAATTTGGCAAAGACGTAGTTCTTGGTTCAGAAAGAACCCTTTTTGTTAAATGGTGTAAATCCGTTCAGTAGCTGCTGAGAAATTCAAAAGTAAAAACACATATATATCTAGCATCCTCCCGAGCACGAGATTTATGCTAACTGGCTGTCAACACTCCAAACCAGGAAGTGTTGGCAGCCATCTTGTGCCTCGGTAGAACCGAGGCACAAGAAAAGAGAAAAAAAACACGAAAAACAAGAAAAGGCCTGCTCAGGGGTTCCCATAAGGACCCCCAGGGCCCAAAAAACCATTTAAAATTAAAAATACGAGATTCGCGCACCCAGCGCGAATTTCGGCCAAAATAAAAAAAAAATGAAGCGCGGCCTCCCGCGCTTCGTTATTCTTTAGCCCCCGGGTGAGCCAGGTCCCGGGGGCAGAGAAAAAAAAAGTGTGGGGGGGCCCCAATCCCCCCACACTGCCCCGGGGACCGCCACCTCCCCGGGGCTTTGCTCAAATATTTGCGGGGTGCACACACCCCCCCGCAGCCCCGGGGACCGCCACCCCCCAGGGCTTTCATTTTTAACGTGGGGGGGGCATCCAAGCCCCGGGGACCGCCACCACCCGGGGCTTTAATTAAGTAGCAGGGGGCTCACGGCCCCCCGCTGCCCCGGGGACCGCCAGCCCCCGGGGCTTTTAAAAAAAATAAATATTCTTGTGTGGGGGGGCCTTGAGCCCCCCACACACGCCCCGGAGACCGCCACCTCCCCGGGGCACTAAGTATTTAAATTTGGGGGTCCATTAAGGACCCCCCCGGGGACCACCACCCCCGGGGCTTTGTACCTCCTGGAGCCTTGTCATGGCCCTGGGGACCTCCATCCCTGCAGTGTCCCGGGGTGCCCACCCCCGGGACACTGTGGACACTGTAGTTTGCTATGGCAGGGTGGCAGCCTCGCAGCTCCCGCCTTGTCATAGCAAATTGCTTTGGTTTTTGGAAGAGAGAGCAGGAAACCTGCTCTCTTCCAAAAACCAAAGACGATTGCTTTTCCACACGGGGGAGCTGCATCTTAGCAGCTCCCCGTGTTGAAAAGCAATGCGGGCTCCCGCAGGAGGCGGGGAGCCAGCGGGACCGTGGGGGGATTAGGGACCCCTCCACGGTCCCCAACGGAGAGGGCTAGCCCCGGGGGATGGGGTCCCCGTGGCTATTAGTGGGCCCTCTCCCCAAAATTTTAATAAAAAAGTAAAAATAAAAAAACAAAGGCCGGCCCCGGGGGATGGGATCCCCAGGGCTGATTAAGGCCTCAGGAGGGGGGCCATGCGGCCCCCTTCCATTTTTTTTTTATTTAAAAAAAAAATTAGGGGGCAGGCCCTGGGGGATGGGGTCCCCAGGACCAATAAATTAGAAAAGGAAGGGGGGGGCCACACAGCCCCCTTCTTAAAAAATAATCAAATAAAAGACCGGCATCGTGCCGGAGGCCATGCCCCCTCCTTGCAGCACTCTGCAAACGCGCCCCCAGGTGCGTTTGCAGATGGGGAACGAATTCCCCTTGAATACTTGGGGTCCATGGGGGCCAACTAGCCCACCAGGACCTTCCAGTATGCGCCAGAGGGTTGCGTTGCAGAGAGGAGTTCTGAGGCCACGCACCTTTTTACACCTCTCTGCAACGCAGCTCTGTGGCGTTTAATGGAGGTAGCTGGTGGGCTAGTTGCACCCCAGGGACGCTCAGGATTCAAGGGGAGTTAATCCCCCAACTTAAAATGCGCCACGGGGCGCGTTTGCACAGTGGTGAAGGGAGGGGGCGGGGCCTGAGGTGCCATGTGTGCGAACACGCCCTGTGGCGCGTTTAAAGTTGAGGAATTAATTCCTCTTCAATCCTGAGGGTCCCTGGGGAGCCCACCAGGTACCTCCAATAAGGAACACAGAGTGTTGTAAAAAGGGGCGTGGCCTCTGAACACCTCTCTGCAACGCAGCTCTCTGGCGCATACTGGAGATACCTGTGGGGCTAGTTGCCTCTCAGGGACCCTCAGTATTGAAAGATAATTAATTCCCCAACTTACAACTCGTCATGGGGCGCGATTGCACAATGGTGAAGGAAGGGGGCATGGTCTGAGGTGATTTGTCTGCAAACACGCACTGTGGCGTGTTTTAAGTTGGAGAATTAATTCCTCCTCAATCCTGAGGAACCCTGGGGGCCAACTAGCCCACCAGGTGCTTCCACTAAGCGCCACTGCGCTGCGTTGCAGAGAGGTGGTGCAGGCCGTGCCCCTTTTTACACCTCTCTGCAATGGCGCTTACTAGACGTACCTAGTGGGCTAATTTGCCCTTAGGGACCCTCAGGATTCAAGGAGACTTAATCTCCCAATTTAAAACGGCCACAGGACGTGTTTACACAGTGGGTAAGGAAGGGGACGGGGCCTGAGGTGACGTGTGCAAACACGCCCTGTGGCGCGTTTTAAGTTGGGGAAATAATTCCCCTTCAATCCTGAGGGCACCAGGGGGCTAACTAGCCCACCACCTGCTTCCAGTCAGCACCACTGCGCTGCGTTGCAGAGAGGTGGTCTAGGCCGTGCCCCTTTTTACACCTCTCTGCAACGCAGCTATGTGGTGCTTACTGGAGGTACCTAGTGGGCTAGTTGGACCCTAGGGCCACTCAGGATTCAAGGGGACTTAATCTCCCAAATTAAAACGGCCACAGGGCGTGTTTACACAGTGGGGAAGGGAGGGGACAGGGCCTGAGGTGACGTGTGCAAACACGCCCTGTGGCGCATTTTAAGTAGGGGAAATAATTCCCCTTCAATCCTGAGGGCCCCTCGGGGCCAACTAGCCCACCAGGTGCTTCCAGTAAGCGCCACTGCTCTGCGTTGCAGAGAGGTGGACTAGGCCGTGCACCTTTTTACACCTCTCTGCAACGCAGCTCTGTGGCGCTTACTGGATATACCTAGTGGGCTAGTGGGACCCTAGGGACCCACAGGATTCAAGGAGAATTAATCTCCCAAATTAAGGGGCTTACAGAGGAGGTCATGCTAATCACAGGGGGACCACCAACGCATAGTGTTCCCTACTGTATGTAGGTGTTTTCACTGTATTCTAAGTGTCTTTTAACATAGCACTGTCTCTAGGACTGGTGTTTTGCTGTTCGCCCTATGTGGGAAGGGTATGCCCAGACATGGGTCCCGTGCTCATTACGCCACTGCAGTCAAGCTATCCTGGCTGAAGAGGGGTGAAACCCCGAAACCGGTCCTAGGATGCTTGTTTCCGGTCCAGGGAAGACATGGCTTGGCAGTTCGGGCTGGACTGTTCCCATGAGGCACAGAGTCAAGACTGATTTGCATATGGCCATGTCTGAACTGGGGTGGCGTGGTGAGCAAAATAACGATGGATTAAACCCAGATCTGTTACTGGGGGTGAATGTTTTGCCAATGTGCAACATTCCGTCCATCATCTTGTGTGTTTTGCTGTTCGCCCTATGTAGGAAGGGTATGCCCAGACGTGGGTCCCGTGCTCACTACGCCCCTGCAGTCAAGCTATCCTGGCTGAAGAGGGGTGAAACCCCGAAACCGGTCCTAGGATGCTTGATTCTGGTCCAGGGAAGACATGGCTTGGCAGTTCGGGCTGGACTGTTCCCATGAGGCACACGGTCAAGACTGATTTGCATATGGCCATGTCTGAACTGGGGTGGCGTGGTGAGCAAAATAACGATGGATTAAACCCAGATCTGTTACTGGGGGTGAATGTTTTGCCAATGTGCAACATTCCGTTCATCATCTTGTGTGTTTTGCTCTAGGACTGGTTAGTCAGACTCAGTTACCACCAGTATCCATCTGAAAAAGTAGAGGGTACAGGATGATTTTGCAACAAGGCTTCTTTCTGCTCTTCTGTTTGTTCTTTCTGCACGTTTTCCTTCTCCTGCACTTTTCTTCGTCTTTGAGGACTTCTGTTGCTTCTTTCTGCATTTCTTTTTTGTCTTTCTGTGCGTTTTTTCTTCTTTCTTCACATGTCCTATCTCTGTAGGCATAGTTACAAATTAGCATTTAAAAAACCTTTGAAATTCACTGAAAACACCATAGGTTTCAGGCACGTTATAGTTAGGAATTAGCATTTAAAAAACCTTTGAAATGGCCTGAAAAAACCATAGGTTTCAGGGGCCTTATAGTTAGCTGGGCATTTCACTCGTACAAAACCATTAAAATTCCCCCGTTATAGTTAGTTCAGCTAACTAACTCGCGTGCCCGCAATGCACTGCTGATGAAGTCACATATTACATCACTCATGACATGGTCAGTAACATCACTCATGACATCACTGATGACATCTCAAATGATATCACTGATGACATCACTGATGACATCATCCAGTGAATGTGTGTTTTTCTGTAAATTAAATATGATTTATATATGTATATCTCAAGGTCGATGGAAGAATAAATGGGTATACAAGTGTCTAATTGGATGATGAACGCCCCTGAAACCTATGGTTTTTTCAGTGAATATATATATATATATATATATATATATATATTACCTACTGGCGGTCGCCAGTAGGTAGTTATAGTTAGGACCACGTTTCCATAGGAAATCCGCAACATTCTATTTTGAATAACTTTGGCGCCGGTCGACGAATCCTCGCGAATTTTTCAAAATAGGTGGGGCGCTACGCTCCGCTCCTACCCTGAAAGTCTCGGGGGGATTCGTCAAGCGGGGGCTGAGATAAAAGGGGGGTCCCAAAACGCGTTTTTCCCATGCATTTTTCCATAGGACCTTTAGACAGGGCTACAGCCCGAACGGCTGAACAGAATTACTTGAAATTTGGCAGAGAGGTAGTCCTCAGGTCAAGGAAGTGCCTTTTGTAGGTTTGGTGTAAATCTGTTCAGTAGATTCTGAGAAAATAGCCTTTAAATCAATATATATATCTGAGCCAGCTTACGGTGCGCTTACGGTACGCTTACCGTACGCGTATGGTGGCGTGCGCGAGCGCGATTCTGATTGGCTCTTAGATCTTAGTAAACATTCGAATCGGCCGAAACCAGGAAGCGGCGGACGCCATTTTCTCTCTCGCACTGAGCGTGATGACGAAAATACAAAGCAAAAAAACATGTAAAGGGGCTGTTTAGACAGCTCCCACACACATAGCCAAGGTGGGGGGGTCCCCAAAGATCCCCCAAGGCCAAAAATGGAATTTTTTTTTTTTTGCTAATTTCGCCGATTACGCTTACCGTACGCGTACGGTAAAAAATTATATAAAAAAAAAAAATTATCCACACTCTCCCCACCCCGTGTGCAATTGGTGTCCGAAGGTCACCAATTGTGCATGACTTATAAGAGAAGAGAAAAACTATAATATTTAAAAAAAAAAAAAAATTATCCACACTCTGTCCAACCCGGTGAGCAAATGGTGCCTGAAGGGCACCATTTGTGCATGGCTTATAAAAATTACGAAAAATTAAAATATTACCTTTCAAAACGAAGTGCATCATATGTCCTCCATGTGCGCACGGTGCGCGAAGCGCATCGTGCGTACATGGCCCATCTAGCGTAACGTGGGCACGCGGTGCGCGTAGCGCACCGCGTGCCCACCGTGCGTGCACGGCACTAACTGCATAAAGTGGGCGCGCGGTGCGCGAAGCGGAACGAACTGCGTTAAGTGGGCGCGCACGCCACGAATGGCGTAAAGTAACTTAGCATTTAAAAAACCGTACAAATTCACTGAAAAAACCATAGGTTTCACACACGTTATAGTTAGGAATTAGCATTTAAAAAACCTTGCAAATTCACTGAAAAAGCCATAGGTTTCACACATGTTATAGTTAGCGGAAATTTTACTGATAAAAAAACCAATGAAATTCCCCCGTTATAGTTAGTGCAGGCAACTATAACTCACGCGACCGCAATCTTCTGCTGATGACATATGTGTCTTTATGAAAAAAAAATATTTGTAATATATGTATAGCTAAAAATGTATGGAAGAAGACATGGGCAAATAAGTGTCTAAATACAGTATTAGCATCAGCAGAGGATTGCGGTCGCGTGAGTTATAGTTGCCTGCACTAACTATAACGGGGGAATTTCATTGGTTTTTTATCAGTAAAATTTCCGCTAACTATAACATGTGTGAAACCTATGGTTTTTTCAGTGAATTTGCAAGGTTTTTTAAATGCTAATTCCTAACTATAACGTGTGTGAAACCTATGGTTTTTTCAGTGAATATATATATATATATATATATAAATCCAATATTCCAAAGTAAAGCGCGCTCTCAGTTTAGGGTATAATAGCGATCTTTTATTCAAACGTTACGCGTTTCGAGAGTAAACTCTCTTGCTCACACGTCGAATGCCAGTGACCCTGTGCATTACATAGAGTTCGAAAGCTCAACATAGAAAACAGACTTGTAGTGAGGTACTATTTCAAGGTACACATGGTCGCCATCTTTGAACATGTCATATTTCATACATACAACTATTCAGTTCCGTTAATACCAACAGATATTATTGTCACATCAAATGGTACATACACATATAATGCCAAGTGGTGTTTCTTTTCTTTTCAGTTAGTACAGTTCAAATTCACTGCAACAACATAGAATTTGGTTCGTGCACCTTCTAGTACGCATATAATTGTTTCTTAATGCGCGTCATGGCAGGAAATTGTCATTCTTTAATTGCAACTACGCCAAGTGGCGTGTAGTAAGGTGAATAGTGCGCAGTAACCGCGTTAATTATAGTGGATTATTTCTAATGTCCTATTATGGCGGCTTATGCTATTGTTATCGCTCTAATGGCTAGGTGTTTAGCGCCGTGTAGCGTGCAATGATTGAATTGTGTGGCGCGCACTAATATCCTTGCTCGTACTAGTAATTGTTGGACGTCCAGCAGATTGCTCAAATATTTTGTCATTGAACAGATACCTGCCAGACAAAGAGGGGGTAACAGGGAGCTTGCCCTTAGGAGGAAGGAATCAAAATGGATCTTAGAGCTCGAAACTAGGCAGCCTAAGGGACATAATCAGGATGAGGAGATGGCGACTCACCTGATGGAAGAATAAATGTAGATTGGCTTTGATTGCTTGTGTTATAATTCATGATGAGTAAATGTACCTACGTATGCAATTATGCTTTGCTTTTATAACTGAGAACACTTGTGTTCTATTGTATTTTAATTGATTTTTTCTCTTTCTATGCAGGAAGAAAGGAAGGGGCCCATCACAGCAGCACGAGCACATTCACGGGCCACCTACCCTTTTCTTCAATACTCCAGGGAGAGCACCGAAGAAGAAACTAGATAAGGACTTTCACATTTATTTCGTCACTATAATGTTTCACTGTTCGATTGCTTCTCACTTATTAGTACCATGCCCCTTTTATTTAGCCACTAGAGCGCCAGCAATTATTATTATGCCTTAACAGGACGTCCAACAATTACTAGTACGAGCAAGGATATTAGTGCGCGCCACACAATTCAATCATTGCACGCTACACGGCGCTAAACACCTAGCCATTAGAGCGATAACAATAGCATAAGCCGCCATAATAGGACATTAGAAATAATCCACTATAATTAACGCGGTTACTGCGCACTATTCACCTTACTACACGCCACTTGGCGTAGTTGCAATTAAAGAATGACAATTTCCTGCCATGACGCGCATTAAGAAACAATTATATGCGTACTAGAAGGTGCACGAACCAAATTCTATGTTGTTGCAGTGAATTTGAACTGTACTAACTGAAAAGAAAAGAAACACCACTTGGCATTATATGTGTATGTACCATTTGATGTGACAATAATATCTGTTGGTATTAACGGAACTGAATAGTTGTATGTATGAAATATGACATGTTCAAAGATGGCGACCATGTGTACCTTGAAATAGTACCTCACTACAAGTCTGTTTTCTATGTTGAGCTTTCGAACTCTATGTAATGCACAGGGTCACTGGCATTCGACGTGTGAGCAAGAGAGTTTACTCTCGAAACGCGTAACGTTTGAATAAAAGATCGCTATTATACCCTAAACTGAGAGCGCGCTTTACTTTGGAATATTGGATTTACACTTGTGCCGGCTGTGGCTCTACCGGCCCCGTGCGCCACCAGACTATGGGCGGATTTCCCAGGAGGAGCTGAATGAAGTTTGAAAAAAAAAAATATATATATATATATATATATATATATATATATATATATATATATATATATATATATATATATATATATATATATATATATATATATATATATATATATATATATATATATATATATTTTCAAGTTCACAATTGCCCAAGCATAGGATGCACTCGTCCAACAGCAATAATATCAGGCTGCAGCACAAACGCCAACTCAGTGTTCAATCAATAATGCCTGACGCGTTTCAGACTTCCATCGTCCTTGTTCACAGGCAGAGTTCTCGCTAAAAAATGAAGCCAAACCACTGATTAGTAACACCTCTGTATTTATTGCCCCAGTGGGCCTCCTGATAAAGCACTATGCATTCTGGGATCGGTGGTTCAAAAATCGTTTCACAGTTCATAGTAAATACTGCTTACTATTTTTGAACCACCGAACCCGGAATGCATAGTGCTTTATCAGGAGGCCCACTGGGGCTACGTTCATGCTCACTGCAGCGATGGATGTCTGGGCTCGCTGTGGTGACTTGCGGCTGGATAAAGGAATGAAAGTTTTGTTCTTTTCACTACAAGATCCAGGATTCAGTGGTGTAGCTGCGGACACCGCCCACTGGGGCAAGTACTTACGCAAGTGGTGCTGCAGCTGTGGAGGTTCGGACATTGGTTTGAATACCCGCCCCTGTAATCATGTGGGAGTGTCTCTACCAATCGGAGTGAGGCGCTTTAAAAAGTGAACAGTGAATCATTATTCAATGGAAGGCATCTGAGGAAGGCTATTAGGCTGAAATGCATCATGCCGATCGTTTTTGCACTGCAATAAAAGGAGGAACTTTCACTTACCTGTGTGGGCTGACATCCTTTCAAGAAGGGGAAGGACGTTCTGGTTTTGGTGTTAGGAGCTAGCCACAAGCTCTTTTAAGCCCCAGTCCATAAGAGTTCGGCGGTCAGTGGCAAACGTGTGGAAAATCTCAAGGCGCTTGGGAAACGCCGAACCGCCACACACCGCAGGGAGTTGAAAAGCCAGGAACTGCTGGGCCATGACTGCGTGGCTACGTTCATGCTCACTGCAGCGATGGATGTCTGGGCTCGCTGTGGTGACTTGCGGCTGGATAAAGGAATGAAAGTTTCGTTCTTTTCACTACAAGATCCAGGATTCAGTGGTGTAGCTGCGGACACCGCCCACTGGGGCAAGTACTTACGCAAGTGGTGCTGCAGCTGTGGAGGTTCGGACATTGGTTTGAATACCCGCCCCTGTAATCATGTGGGAGTGTCTCTACCAATCGGAGTGAGGCGCTTTAAAAAGTGAACAGTGAATCATTATTCAATGGAAGGCATCTGAGGAAGGCTATTAGGCTGAAATGCATCATGCCGATCGTTTTTGCACTGCAATAAAAGGAGGAACTTTCACTTACCTGTGTGGGCTGACATCCTTTCAAGAAGGGGAAGGACGTTCTGGTTTTGATATATATATATATATATATATCTATATCTATCTATATATATCTATATATATATATATATATATATATTTATTTATATATATATATATTTTCAAGTTCACAATTGCCCAAGCATAGGATGCACTCGTCCAACAGCAATAATATCAGGCTGCAGCACAAACGCAAACTCAGTGTTCAATCAATAATGCCTGACGCGTTTCAGACTTCCATCGTCCTTGTTCACAGGCAGAGTTCTCGCTAAAAAATGAAGCCAAACCACTGATTAGTAACACCTCTGTATTTATTGCCCCAGTGGGCCTCCTGATAAAGCACTATGCATTCTGGGATCGGTGGTTCAAAAATCGTTTCACAGTTCATAGTAAATACTGATTACTATTTTTGAACCACCGAACCCGGAATGCATAGTGCTTTATCAGGAGGCCCACTGGGGCAATAAATACAGAGGTGTTACTAATCAGTGGTTTGGCTTCATTTTTTAGCGAGAACTCTGCCTGTGAATAAGGACGATGGAAGTCTGAAACGCGTCAGGCATAATTGATTGAACACTGAGTTTGCGTTTGTGCTGCAGCCTGATATTATTGCTGTTGGACGAGTGCATCCTATGCTTGGGCAATTGGGAACTTGAATTTATACACGGCAGTCCAGCCGTGAGGTTGCACCATCGCTTGCTTGAACAGCGGGCCGGCTGCCTTGTGAGTACGAGGCTCTTTCCGGACCGGCAGCATGGCGTAAGATTGAATTTGCACGCAAACAACAGTTCAGTGTTAGCCCACTAATGACTGGATTATTTCAAATATGTGAGAGGCATCGCACTGGATATTTTGAATTGTAAGCAGTATTTACTATGAACTGTGAAACTATTTTTGAACCACCGATCCCAGAATGCATAGTGCTTTATCAGGAGGCCCACTGGGGCAATAAATACAGAGGTGTTACTAATCAGTGGTTTGGCTTCATTTTTTAGCGAGAACTCAGCCTGTGAACAAGGACGATGGAAGTCTGAAACGCGTCAGGCATTATTGATTGAACACTGAGTTTGCGTTTGTGCTGCAGCCTGATATTATTGCTGTTGGACAAGTGCATCCTATGCTTGGGCAATTGGGAACTTGAATTTATACACGGCAGTCCAGCCGTGAGGTTGCACCATCGCTTGATTGAACAGCGGGCCGGCTGCCTTGTGAGTACGAGGCTCTTTCCGGACCGGCAGCATGGCGTAAGATTGAATTTGCACGCAAACAACAGTTCAGTGTTAGCCCACTAATGGCTGGATTATTTCAAATATGTGAGAGGCATCGCACTGGATATTTTGAATTGTAAGCAGTATTTACTATGAACTGTGAAACGATTTTTGAACCACCGATCCCAGAATGCATAGTGCTTTATCAGGAGGCCCACTGGGGCAATAAATACAGAGGTGTTACTAATCAGTGGTTTGGCTTCATTTTTTAGCGAGAACTCTGCCTGTGAACAAGGACGATGGAAGTCTGAAACGCGTCAGGCATTATTGATTGAACACTGAGTTTGCGATTGTGCTGCAGCCTGATATTATTGCTGTTGGACGAGTGCATCCTATGCTTGGGCAATTGGGAACTTGAATATATATATATATATATATATATATATATATATATATATATATATATATATATATATATATATATATATTATATATTTCTCAGAAGTGGTTCGAAAACCGGATGGGCGGCGCTGCATAAAGGTGCGTGATCCTCGCGGTTCGAACCTGAGCCGCTAGTATATGCCAAAAATCTTCTCCGTGGGAGAAATCAGGGTCGCACTCCAGTTTACTCAGTTTGTAGAAGTTTTATTTTAGTATTCCATCAGCAATCGTGCCAGACACACAGGTCTCCAAACCAACGCGTTTCGGTATTCTCACAATACCTTGGTCACGGTCGATTGTAACATATCACATGATTGGTTTTTAAATAAAGAAAAAAACTTTCAAGGAAATGCTGGTTACCTCATTTCCTGTTCCCATCAGGACTCACTCCATTGATTTATGGGAGTTGTAGTCCGATAACTTTATGTATGTAAACAATTATTTCCATGAAGTATAAAGAAACATTGAAACAGTGTAAAATTAAACTCTTTCAAAGCGGGATAGGATAATAAAAGACAAATCAACATTATCAGGTCGACTTTCACATGTGTCCATGGTACGAACTATATTAGTTCCTGTAAACCTGCAACACCATAGTTATTTACAATAAATGATTATTCCCAAGTGTTTGAGTGTCATATTTGTCGCCCGTTTAGTCTCCTCCAGTGGAGTGTCTCACTTAGTTTCACAGGGTGAGCAGTGGGTATTCATTTTCTTTTCAAATGCTATATTTTTGTGCGGTTTGATAATTAGATATGTATGTAAAGTTCTTCCGACTGGTTCAATCCATTTGGTGCCAAAGTCCTGAAATTCAGGATATGGCGTGATTCCCGTTGGCGTAGCATTTTCTCTCTGTTGCCACCGCGTGTCAAGGTAGGGATGGATTCTATCCCATGAAATTTCAACAGTTTCCAATTGCCATTGTGATGCATGTCCATGTGTTTTGCCACTGCGTTGTTTTTGTCTCTGTTTTTGGTTGCGCGAACATGTTCTAATATTCTCTTTTTTAGTTTGCATATGGTGCTCCCCACATATTTTAACTTGCATGGACATTCAATGATGTAGATGGTGTATTGACTTTTACAAGATATTAAGTTTCGTATGTGCCAGACTTTCCCACTGGCCATTGAAATTTCTGAGATGGGCTGTGCAATTTGACATACCTTGCAGTTGTGGCATTTGATAAATCCTTTGGTTTTGAGCCAAGTTTCCTTTGGTTGTTTAATTTGTAAATGACTGTGTATAAGTCGATCCTTCAAATTGGTTGCTCTACGAAATGTTATTGTAGCTTTGGATCCCATTTTTTCACCAATTGTGCCATCCATTTGTAAGATTTTCCAATTTTTTTGTATGATCTTGGCTACTTCCCTTGATTCCAAGGAGAAATCCATGATTAATCGGATGGGGTCTGTATCAGATGGTTGTTCCAGATCTTTTTGTTTAAGGCATTCATTTCTGGCGGTTTTGTTGGCTTTAGACCAGCATCGATTAACGATTTTTGTATTGTATTTCCTGGCTTTGAATCTTTGAATTGTCCCAGCGCTGTGTTTTTTCCACTCAGATTCTTCACTACAAATTCTTCTTAAACGTAAGAATTCACCATACGGTATGCTTGATATTAGGGCGGGTCGATGGAAGCTTGTTGCTTCCAAAGTCGCATTGGTTGCTGTTATCTTGCGATGAAGTGTTGTTTCCAGATGATCATTTTTCACATAAATTTCAGTATCTAGGAAAGTCGTTTTTTCTTTGCTGATTGTATAGGTAAATTTCAATCCCTTTGTGCTGTTGTTGAGTATAGAGAAATAATCCTCAAATTCATCAGTCTTTCCATTCCAAATAATGAATAGATCATCAATGAAGCGAGTCCAGCTCACTATATGATTGGTATATTTCTCATTCAGGTTGTTCCATGCGACTGTTTCCTCCCACCAGCCCATTGTTAAGCAGGCGTAGCTGGGGCTAAATGAAAAACCCATGGCCGCCCCATTCTTTTGTCGGAAAAGGTCCTCACCGAACAAAAAGATGTTACATGTTAGGCATGTTTTGATCATGTCCAACAGCATGTCGTTGTGATGTTTGTAGTGTATATTTCTGTCTTGTAGGAAGAAACTGATGGCATTCAAGCCCAATGTGTTGTCAATGTTGGTGTACAGGCCAACTACATCCATTGTAATTAGATGATATGTGCTTTGCCATTTGATTGTTCCGAGGATTCTTAACAGATCTGTGGTGTCCTTTATGTATGAACGTAATTTGGTTACGTATGGGATCAGAAAGAAATCAATGTAGTTTGAGATAGGTTCTAATAAGGAACCTTTGGCTGATAAGATAGGTCTCCCCGGTGGATTTGTTCGATGTTTGTGAATTTTCGGGAGAAAATACATTGTTGCCAGTTTAGGGAAATCAACCTTGAGGTACTTGCTTTCCTCCTCATTAATCAGGTTTTGTGCAGACCATGTTCTTAGTTTTTTATCCATGTCCAATTTGAAAGTTGCTGTGGGATTTGTCTGTAGTTTTTCATAAGTCGTGTCCAACAATTGTCTCATGGCCTCAGTGATGTAAAGGGTTTTATCCCATATCACGATGTTGCCACCTTTGTCGGCCATCTTGATTTCCAAGTCTTGATCTTTGGCTAGTTTCTCAAGTGCTTCTCTTTCATGTTTTGTAAGGTTGTCTTTGTATTGGATCTTTTTCATTTTGTAGAGGTCATGGACAACTGCTTCCTGAAAGAGGTCGATTTTATTGCCGGGCGGTAGTTGTGGGTAGAATTTTGATTTCGGACGCTTTTTGCTTAAACCTGCTCCCAGTTGTGGGCATGCTGTTTCTAAAGATATATCCTCCCCTTGTTCTGCATTCAGATTAAGTAATGTGAGGAAGTCACTGCTTTCTTTGGCCAGTAGTGATGACGTTGGTTGTTCCAAGGACTTTGATTGTTTGGATTTATTTTGGTTTTCCAGAAAGAATTTCGCCAATTTAATCTTTCTGATGTACAAATAGAAGTCTATTCTCATTTGAGCTAAATCCATTTTCTGTACAGGACAATAATTGATACCACGTTTAAGAAGTGAGATTTCTGCTGAGGATAGTTCATGTTTGGACAGATTAACCACTTGTAATTCGTCCATCATTTGTCTTTCCTCTGTCTCATGCTCCTGGTTTTGATACCAGTTTGTTCTGTCTCGCTGCTTGTTTCTTCGACCCCATCGGTTCTTTTTCTTTGGTACCATTGTCTTCCTCTGCCCCGACCGCGGGGTTGTCTTTGCGCCGACTGATTTTGTTCCCATTGTCGCTGCTGTAAAACGCGGCGTATATCCCCTAAAAAAACTTGTTTGGTGCTGTCCATGGGGGTTTCCGATTCGCCTCCACTTGGGTCTGTTGATGCCAGAGAGGAAAAGCTACTGGATGTGGCCGTTAAGTTGCTTGCCCATCCCGGTTGTTGGAAGGGATCAAATTTCCTTGCGAAGGTAAAAATTCTACCCTCAGCATAATCGATAGTGTCTCGCACAAATTTGTTATGTTTGCGTTTGCGTACAATGTCCTCGTGTTTATCTATCTGGCCTTCCAAATCCTCTTTAAATTTGAGCATTTCAGGGTTCAGTTTTGCAGATTCAAGTTCCTTTTCCAATTCCTGTAATTGTTCCTTTATTTTTTGTAAGGCTATTTCGCCATGTTTCACCAATATGTTGATTAGTCCCAACGATCAGTTAAGGGTGTGTTCGCCCCATTCTTGTAGTAAGTCGTTGGTTGCGTCTTGGTGGCTGGGCATTAATAAAATCCTTAGACATCTTGGGACTCTTTGTACTTCCAAATATTTACGAAGTGATATTATTTCCCAGGATTTGTTGATTTCCTTTTTGCTTAATTTCTCCCACTGTCGAATTTTACTTTTTGTGTCTGTCTTTCCTGATGTCTGAGATTTGTCTGTTTCCTTTTGTTGGTTTCCCTTTTCAAACATCGACAATAGTTGTTCTTGTCTCTTTGCTTCTCTTTTTTCCATTTTTGGATATTTGTGTGATTCCTGGCACTTTATTTGCAATAAAGTAATTATTTAGTATAAAGCGAATTCTAAAATTTTGCTTGTTCCAAAGGAATTTGGTGATGAGTTTATCAACTTTGTAAAAGATGTTCTGGTACAGTCAAACAGGAAGCATGCTCATTAAGAAGTTGATCATTGGGGATACCATTATTTTGACTGTTTCTAGTCTTCCCCAACAAGAAAACTGTTTAGGGATCCATGTGGACAGTAAGTCACTAATTGTTTCAATCGTGTTTGACTTGTTATGAGCAACTGATTCTGCAAGATCATTGCAAAACCAAATGCCCAGATATTTAATGAATTTAGATTTCCTTTGGAAGTTGGAGTTAAAGACACAGGCAGGGTTGCAATGAATATTTCAAGGCAAGACTTCAGTTTTTTTCTTTAACACTTATCTGGAGAAGTGGGAGAATTGGTCAATAATGTTTAGGAGCGCTGGAAATGCTTTGTCGGGAATTCAGTTAAGATTAATATGTCATCGGCATATGCAGCTGTTTTGGAGGACACTTGCCCGAATAGTATACCGAAATTTCTCTGGGTTCGTTTATTCGTAACAGGAGGGGGTAGATAGAAATAGTTAGGGGGATAGAGAGAAACCTTGGCGAGTATCCTGTTTGAGGGCAAAGGGTTCAGACAGCGTACAGTTGATTGTATGTTTATCTGTCGGTTTGGAGAACAATCCCATGGTCATTTTGATAAAGGAGTCACTTAGGCTATAACTCGATTAGGCGGCTTCAAGCTACAGCCAAAAAACCGTAAAGGTTTTCTCTGCACCAGAGAGAGCTATAGCAGCTGATGGAGGGGAGAGCAGGTTGGATAACTTCTCAATTACATGGCAGAATAAGCAGGCTAATCAGCCTTTGATAAATCAAGTCTGAGTGAGATGGATCATTCTGGTTATCAGGGGAGTGAGTCGGTTGGGAGGATTTTAGCATAGACTTTTGGCTTAATATTTATAATCGAGATGGGTCTAAACTTTTCAGGGTCAGAGTGATCTTTCCCTTCCTTGGGGATGACCACAATATTAGCCTCAGAAGCGGTGCCCGAAACTTTTCCGGCAGAGGCGAAGTGGCTTGGGGCAGACTACAAGGGGTCTATAATCGTGGGGGCAAAGGTTTTATCAAAATTGACTGGTAGCCTATCCGGGCCTTGGCTTTACCAGTAGGTATAGATTTTATTGCATACAAAATATAATTTCAATTGATTGGTCGACAGAATTAGTTGATTGTGGGGAGAGATCGATCTGATTTGGAGGTTTCAGAGAAAGTTAAAGCAGTCCTCACTGGGTATGTTGTTGTTCTGGGTTTAAAATTCAGAATATAATTTTTGAAAGACCTCAATGATGTAATCAATAGTTGATTGCATTGGGATGTTCTGGATTAGAGAGGAGTTACTTTTGTACTTCAGGTATGGAGCTAGGGATATGCCGGCCTTGTTCAAATGAAAAATATCTTGCATACCATGGTGTGCACCCATACGTGAGCACGTTTACGAATAATGGAGTTATATTCATTTTTGAGGCGTCTGACAGCGGCCATGACTAGTTGCTCTTTTGATTGTCTATATAGCAATTCTTTGAGTTTGATTTCAGTAGTTGTTTGTCCAGGTAGGCTTTTATAGTTTTGCTTTTCTTTTACATATGGCTTTTGACATGACCTCTGAAATACCACTTCAGTGTGTCCCAGAGTGTAATCGGAGAAGAGACAGTAGCTTTGTTTTCTTGTACAAATAGGGCCTCTGATTTATGTAAATCGCACACAGTGCTGTAATCGTCAAGAACCTTAGTGTTCATGCCAGTGCAACCTTTAGATTGGATGGGTAGTATTCATAAGAGCGATCGAGATGGCAGCATGGTCTGAAATTCTGATGTGCTCAATGTATGTCATGGATGAGGGAGTAGTCGACCAGAATATAGTCGATTCTCGAGAAAGTGTTGTGTGGTATCTCACACAAAATAGAGAAGCGAGCCACCCAGGATAGCGCACCTTCCCCTTATCCCTATCTATCCAAAAGTGTAATTATACTGAGTGCACCAAGCCAAAACACCTGCTGCTCCCAGGGTGTGACCAGAGGGTCAAACAGGATAAAAAATATATTAAGGGTGGTGCACAGCAAAAGGCAAAGTCCATTCATATACAATATCCGGTTTCTTATTTCTATTAGTTACAAACCCGATCCCTCAATTGTATTACAACCTCATATCTCCTTCTCATATGAATAATTTGGCCAGGGACCACCATTATGTCTTTATCGGTGACACCTTTCTACATGTCATGCACTGATCAGCTCCTTTAACGCCTGCCACGCTTACCACACTTCTTGCGCAATTGAGGGATCGGATTCGTAACAGATGGAAATAAGAAACCGGATACCATACTTGACAGATGCGCAATTCTACTTGCCCTGATGAAGTTCATCTGTTGTGAACAAAACACGTTGGCGGTCTTTTGCTATCATCAATGAAAAATAAAGATGCTCTGGATTACAGATAACTTGAACTTGTATATAATGGACTTCAACTTTTGCTGTGCACCACCATCCATGTATTTTTGAAAGTGTTGTGTGGTGTCGAGAAAACGCTGAAGTCCTTCCCTGTAGGTTTATGCATTCTACAGATGTCGGATAGGTGGTGCGTTTTACAGAAAGATTGCATTGCTTTTTTTTAACTGAGTTTTATATAGCGAGAACTTGACACGAAGGTATCGGGTATCAGAGCGCTCTACACGAGCACTAGTTGCTTTACATAAGGACACATTAATTTTTTGTAGGCACAGGGAGATTAAGTGATTTGCCCAGAATCACAGGATGCTCAGCGTCATTGCTGAGACTAGAACCCAGTTCCCCAGATTCACCCTAGCCGATAGGCCAACTCCTCTCCGCTTTATGAGCCTTGGGAACTCTGTACCTAAAGGCATAGTGTCTATCTAATACGATTTCCATTGGAAGATTGAAGTCACCTCCCAGGACGATTTGAGCTTTGGGAAGGAGAAGAGAAGGTTTTGCGGATCAATTATTCCAGAATTGCATGGTCGTCCAGGGTAGGGGCATACATTTTTTACTGCATATATTTCTGTTGTACCGCTTACAAGCTCCTTAACCAACCATCTGCCATTATCATCCTGCTCAGACGTTATGACTGAGAGACCATGGGTCTTAGAGATCAAGGTAATTAATCCGTTCTTCTTATAAACTAGAAGACTAGGTCAGAGACCCATCCTGATCGCATTGGAAGTGCTACCTTTTAGTCAGCCATGGTTTCCTAGAGGAAAACCAGATCGCCCTTGAGAGAGTGGCAGTAGTCAAAGACTTTTCTTCACTTCACTGGGTGGTTACAGTCTTCAGTGTTAAGGGAAACAACTTTGAGTAGTGAGGTATGTTGATCAGTCATCTGGGTGGAAGGTGAATATTGCGTATGTGGCGTGAGGAATGGCAAAGCAAGGATTATGATGCTGCGGACACATGGCTCAGAGTGAAAAAAAGAGGCAGGATGGAGAAGGAGGAGTGGAAATAAGAGAATCAATATATTGCAACTGAAACTTCCCCCAAGTTAGGGGGAAAGTCCCTAAGAGATGGAGTATGAAACACAGGGCAATGGGTATTATGCACAAACAGGGGCAGAGCTCCGGCCCACCGCAGAAAAATACAACAAGGGATAACTGAATACGAAGCCATAAACAGCATAACCTACGTCGGCAAACAATCAGCGCCATCGCAAGGCTTGAAGAACATAATGTATCACTATGAATGTCAAAAAACTGAACATAAAAATAAGTTACTTACCTGTAACTATAGTTCTCCAGTATTAGAATCTTTCATAGACTCACATGCTTGAATCATTCCTTGCCGTCGGGATGCGTGTCCCTGGTACCATACAATAGCGATGCAAAGTTAAAGATAGATCATAAAAGCCCTAGGCCCTTCAATTCTGCAACCTATCGTAGACTATTTAAAAAGAGGCCAAACTTAGATTTCAGCCAATCAGTCTGCTTTGCCCTCTAGAAAACTCCTGAGAGAAGTTCCAGTCCCTCATACTTTCCATAGCACAAGTGCAGGAGAACCACTTATTGCACAGAAAGGGGAGGAGGGTGGGTCACATGTGAATCCATCAAAAATTCCAATACTGGATAACTACAGCTACAGGTAAGTAAGCTATTTTCTTACTCCAGTATTGGAATTTTCATAGATTCACATGCTTAAATCCAGGTATAAAGCAGTAGTGAGGCTCATTCTACAGTGACTTGTTAAAAAATACAATTCTATAGAGATATAGCACATTTAGAAAATATACCCAGAGACAGTATAAGCCAAGACATAACTATGTACATATCTCATAAGATGTGGTTAAACCCATGAAAACATTTTAGTATGACGTTAAGAGAGAAAAAACATTATATTTTAGGCAATGTGAGGAATGAGGAGGAGGATGGTGGGAAGAAAGAGGTAGCTCACCTTTACCAGAAAAGATGCCTTAAAACTGCTTGGCCTACTGCAACATCCACTTGAGTCGAGTCCAGACAGTAGTGTTGCGTAAAGGCATGCCTTTTCTTCCAGGTAGCTGCTCTGCAAATGTCCTGGAGTGGCACACCAGCAAACACTGCCAATGAGATTGATATAGTTCTTGTAGAATGAGCATGCACAGAAGTCTGTAATGGGTTTCCTTCTGCTTGGTGACAGAAATGAATTGCAGCAGATATCCATCTAGCTATGCTTTGTTTGGAAAGGTGTTGCCCTTTCCGTAGTGTGCTGTAAGTCACTAATAACTGGTTAGATTTACATAAGCTCTTCGTCTTATCTATGTACAACTTGATGCATTTCTTGATGTCCAAAGAAAAGAGAAAGAGTCCTTTCAGCCGCTGTTGAAGGGTTTGGAAAGAAGGTCTTTAACATCGGAGGCTCATTGAGATGAAAGTCTGAAGGGACTTTGGGCATGAACTTTAGGTTTGTACGAAGTATTACCCAGTCAACTCTAAATTGTAGGTAGGGTTCTTGAATAGTGAGGGCTTAGATATCACTGACCCGTCTGGCAGAAGTCAGGGAGAAAAGCAGAGCAACTATTCAGGATAGGTACCCAAATCCGCTCTGTGAAAAGGATTGAATGGGGCCTTCATGAGCTGAGATAGCACCGTGTTCAGATGTCAAGATGGAGGAGGAAGTCTGACTCGAGGGAAAACCCGGAATAAGCCTTTGAGGAACTGTTTGATTATTCTGGAGGACAATAATGAGGATGACCTGGGTGATCGTCTGAATCGAGAGATGGAAAGCCATCTACAGAGGACTACCTAGTTTCTCCCCGTTTCGGACAGCTAAAATCAAGAGTTTATTACTTGGGTCAATCTCAGGTTCCACAAACAACCTTTGTCCAACCAGAATTTTGCAGCTGGCTCTGGATTTAATGGCAAAGGCCTGGGAGAAGGAATGAATGAATGAATGACCTGTATTTGCATAGCGCACAGCTACTCCTTCCGGAGTGTCCCCGTGCTGGCAATTACAAGTGCATACCATACGCGGCTTAGTTTTTAAATAGCCAAGTTTTCAGCAGTTTTTTAAAGTGGGAGAGCACTGTTAAAGATATCAGAGCTGCCGGCAGTTTATTCCAGATGTGGGCTCCCAAAAAGCCAAAAGACCTGCCGCCTCTGCGTGCCAGACGAGCTTTGGTAATGCAAGCCAGGTTGGCGTTGGACGATCTAAGTGTCCTGGTGGGCACATATCCGCGGGCTCTCTTTCTAAGATAGGTGGCGCCTGTTCCATGGAAGGCTTTAAAAAAAATAACCAGAGCCTTAAATTTTATTTGTTCCCTAACTGGGAGCCAATGTAAGGCCTTCAGAAGGGGGGTCATATGTGATCTGGGTTTAATTTTAAGAATTGCTCTTGCTGCTGCATTTTGCACTACCTGGTGACGCTGTAACAGGTAGTTCGGCAAACCCAGAAAGAGGGCATTAGGATAGTCCAGTCTGGACGTGATCAGAGCCTCAACCACTGTCCTCCTGGGGGAGAAGTGGCAGAAATTTCTTAAGCATCCGTAGTACTCCAAAACAGGTTTCTACTAGGGCTTGAACTTGGGTCCGCATCGAGAGCTTGTTGTCAATGTTGATGCCCAAGTTTTTCACTATCAATTGTGCTGGGAGAGGAGAGCTCTGAAGTCCACCTCTGAACCCAATTGTTCTCCACAGGTTGACCGAAAAATATTATCTCGGTTTTGTCGGAAATGCACTTATGCTGATTCTGCTTCAGCCATTTAAAAACATTGGTGAGGCAGGATCTAATTGCATCCCCATTAAAATCCTCCCCTTTCCTGCATGAAAACATTAGCTGCGTATCATCAGCATAAAAGACAATATTTGTGCCATGTGCCTCTGCTAATGATGCTAGTGGTGACATGTACAAATTTAATAGGGTGGGACTTAAAGCGGAGGGCAGATTCAGTGCTGTAGTTAGCCCTAAACCCGGAATGCGTGGGGCGTAGGAGATTATGTTCCTCAATGTACTCCATAAGTACCCTGTTAACATGTTTTTCTACTACCTTGGCAAAAGGAGGGAGAAGGGAAATTGGTCTATAGTTAGTTGGATTGTTGGGGTCTTCGGTATGTTTCTTCAGGAGAGACAAGATTTTCGCCTGCTTCCAGACCAAAGGCATGACACCCGCTACCAATGAGGAGTCGAGAACCTCATTGACTGGCGCGTTTAAGGGGGCTGCTAGTGCTTGTATTAGTTTAGCAGGACATGCATCAGTAGGTGATTCCGACTTGAGACCCAAGAGATAAGTGAGTGAGTCTTCCAGATGACCCGCCACCCAGCTGACCCGACCTCCCAGGCTCCTCACTTAAGGGGCCAGCGGGGGAAGAGCCAGGAGTGACCACTGCGCCTTTGTCAAGGCCAGGTCACCCCTCCTGCCAGCCGCTGCTCCAGCTGCTTGCCAGTTCCAGTAGCCCGCTCGCCTGCCAGCACCCTCTGCGACCCAGCCGCCGCTGGGCCGCCCGGATCACCCCTCCCGCCTCCTACGCCTCCCGCGACCTCCTCCAGCACTAGAGCGACCCAGCCGCCGCTGGGCCGCCTGGATCTCCCCTCCTGCCGCCTCGCCTGTCTCGCCTGCCCCCGGGCTGAGGCCGCCGCCCAGAGCTCCCGCCGCTGACTCCCTGCGGCCCCGCCCACCTCCATCCCATTCGCCGACCCCGCCACCCAGCTGACCCGCCCTCCCAGGCTCCTCACTTAAGGGGCCAGCGGGGGAAGAGCCAGGAGAGACCACTGCGCCTTTGTCAAGGCCAGGTCACCCCTCCTGCCAGCCGCTGCTCCAGCTGCTTGCCAGTTCCAGTAGCCCGCTCGCCTGCCAGCACCCTCTGCGACCCAGCCGCCGCTGGGCCGCCCAGATCACCCCTCCCGCCTCCCACGCCTCCCGCGACCTCCTCCAGCACTAGAGCGACCCAGCCGCCGCTGGGCCGCCTGGATCTCCCCTCCTGCCGCCTCGCCTGCCCCCGGGCTGAGGCCGCCGCCCAGAGCTCCCGCCGCTGACTCCCTGCGGCCCCGCCCACCTCCATCCCATTCGCCGACCCCGCCACCCAGCTGACCCGCCCTCCCAGGCTCCTCACTTATGACGCCCCCTCAGCGACCGCGCAGCGGACGCGCGCAGCGGGAGCACCGAATGAGCGCCGAAGGTGCGCCAAAGGTAAGCCCGTCTGCGCCCGTCCGCGCCTGGACCGTGCCCAGCGCAAGACCCCTGGCCCCCGCAGACGCCCGCCCTCCCTACGACGCCGCCTCCCTCAACGCACTCAACACCGGCCGAATCCCGGGATGCTACCGAGCCACCCCGAGACGCACCCACGGACCCTTCAGCTGCCACACCTGCAAGTTCACCTGCATCCGGACCTGCCCAGCACCCGCCAAGCCGAACACCAGCAGCAACCACCTCAAGTGCATCCTGCTCAACACCCGCTCCACCCACAGACACGCCGTCCAACTCTGGAACCTCCTCGACACCACATCTCCTGACGTTGCCTTCCTCACGGAAACCTGGATGAACGCCTCCTCAGCGCCCGACATCGCCATCGCCATCCCAGAGGGATACAAGATCATCCGGAGGGACCGCGCCAACCAGACCAGAGGAAGAGGCATCGCCATCATCCACAGGAACACCATCCGCATCACGACCAACACTGACGACACCCTGACAACCGCCGAACACCTTCACTTCCAGATCCACACCGACCCCAAGACCACCCTCAGAGGCACCCTGATCTACCGACCACCGGGACCACGCACACCATTCAGCGAAGACATCGCAGACTTCATCAGCCCGCACGCCCTCCCCTCCGCTGACTACATCCTCCTCGGGGACCTAAACTTCCACCTGGAGAACAACAACGACCGCAACACCACCACCCTGCTTGACAACCTCGCCAACCTCGGACTCAAGCAGCTGGTGTCCACCCCCACCCACCTCGCCGGACACACACTCGACGCCGTCTTCTCATCCAGCAAAGACATCGCCTTCAGCCACGCCACTGGACTCCACTGGACGGACCACAGCTGCGTCCACTTCAGCTTCAAAAAGAACACGACCCACCACCACCAGTAACAGGTCGCTCGAAGAAGCTGGAACAAGATCACAGCCGACCAGCTCGCCGCTTCCCTGAGCCAGCACCCTCCCGCCAGCTCAGCGAACCCCAGCCAGGCCGCCGACAACCTCACGAAGTGGATCAACAACTGCGCGGACGAACTCGCCCCACTGAGGACCCCGCCCAGCAGACCCGGCAGCAAGAAGGCCCCATGGTTCACCAACGAACTCAAGAGCTCCAAGAAGAACTGCCGAGCCCTCGAGAAAGCCTGGAGAAGGGAGCCAACACCGGACAACATGACCACCCTCAAGCTCGCCACCCGGAAGCACCATCAACTGATCCACGCCACCAAGAAAACAGCATTCAAGGACCGGCTGGACAACAACGCACACAACTGCAAGGAACTCTTCAACATCGTGAAAGAGCTCTCCAACCCCAGCGCCGGAAACAACGACATCACCCCATCGCAAGACCTCTGCAACTCCCTCGCCTCCTACTTCCACAACAAGATCGCTGACATACACAACAGCTTCAGCACACACACAACGCTCCCCACGACCGCACCAACGCCTCCCACCACCACCCTCAGCACCTGGACCCCGATCAACACAGAAGACACCATCCGCACTATGAACTCTATCCACTCCGGATCTCCGACCGACCCCTGCCCTCACCACGTCTTCAACAAGGCCGACGCTGTCATCGCACCCCACCTGCGGGACGTCATCAACACCTCCTTCGACACCGCCACCTTCCCTGAGAGCTGGAAGCACGCCGAACTCAGCGCTCTACTAAAGAAACCAACATCGGACCCCACCGAACTCAAGAATTACCGCCCCATCTCGCTCCTCTCGTTTCCAGCCAAAGTCATCGAGAAGACCGTCAACAAACAGCTGGCCGCCTTCCTCGAGACGAATGGATCCCTCGACCCCTCACAGTCTGGCTTCCGAGCCAACCACAGCACCGAGACCGCCCTCATCGCTGCCACCGATGACATCCGAGCCCTGCTGGACAACGGAGAAACAGCGGCCCTCATCCTCCTAGACCTCTCCGCGGCATTCGACACTGTCTGCCACCGCACCCTAGTGCAGCGCCTCAGCAACGTCGGAGTCCAGGAGAAGGCACTGGAATGGATCATCTCCTTCCTCGACGGAAGAACACAGAGAGTCCGCCTACCACCGTACAAGTCAGAGGCCACCGAAGTCATCTGCGGCGTCCCTCAAGGATCCTCGCTCAGCCCCACCCTCTTCAACGTCTACATGAGCCCCCATCGCGGATATCGCACGCCAACACAACCTCAACATCATCTCCTACGCTGACGACACCCAGCTGATCCTCTCCCTGACCAACGACCCAGCCGCCGCCAGAGCCAACCTTCACGAAGGGATGAAAGACGTAGCCGAGTGGATGACGACCAGCCGCCTGAAACTGAACTCTGACAAGACGGAAGTCCTCATCCTGGGCTCCTCGCCCTCCGCCTGGGACGACTCCTGGTGGCCACCCGCCCTGGGCACCGCAACCAAACCGACAGACCACGCACGCAACCTAGGCTTCATCCTGGACTCCTCCCTCTCCATGACCAGACAAGTCAACGCCGTCTCCTCGTCGTGCTTCAACATCCTGCGCATGCTACGGAAGATCTTCCGGTGGATCCCCACCGAGACCAGGAAGACGGTCACCCAGGCCCTCGTCACCAGCCGTCTGGACTACGGCAACGCCCTCTACGCCGGAACCACCGCCAAGCTCCAGAAGAGACTCCAGCGGATCCAGAACGCCTCAGCCACATCATCATCGACATCTCCCGATGCAGCCACATCTCCGGACATCTGAGAGACCTGCACTGGCTCCCCGTCAACAAGAGAATCACCTTCCGTCTCCTCACCCACGCACACAAAGCCCTACATGACCAAGGTCCGAGCTACCTCAACAACCGCCTCAACTTCTACGCTCCCAAACGCCATCTCCGATCAACCAGCCATGCCCTCGCCGCCGTCCCCCGCATCCGAAGAGCGACAACAGGAGGAAGGTCCTTCTCCTACCTGGCCGCCAAGACCTGGAACTCCCTCCCGACCGACCTGCGCCTGACCCAAGACCACCTCTCCTTCAGGAAGAAGCTCAAGACCTGGCTGTTCGAGCAGTAGCGGCACCCCTCCCCCCCCCCCATGCGCCTTGAGACCCTCCGGGTGAGTAGTGCACTTTATAAATGTCTTTGATTGATTGATTGAGATTGATGACGGGGAATTGTGACAGTGGCGGCCTTTTTGAAAGTACCTTCGGGGAAGAGAGCGGAGAGGTATGCACCCTAATTTTGGAATCAGGGGAATGCGCTTAGGAGTGGAAGGAGGAAGTAGTTATTCCTCTGAAAAAGAAGTTAAACGGGGATTCAAGTGACCTCAGAAATACATGTCCTATTTCGTTGTTCCCTGCTCCGGTTAAGATCTTGGAGAAACACCTGAACCAAGAATTAGCCCAGTAATTTTCGAGACACGATCTCTTAGACCCCTTCACAGAATGGCTTTAGGAAGAATCATAGTACTGAATCTGCACTTATACCAACCACTGATTCCATTCAGATGCAGGTGGATAAGGGAGGGATGTTAGTATTATTAGACCTATCCGCTGCCTTTGATACCATCTCTCCTTCTATACTGGTGCAAAGGTTAAGTTAAGCAGGGCTAAGGGACTCAGCTTTGAAGCTACTGGAATCCTTCCTGAGAGATAGAACACTGGGGGGATTTTTAGAGCTAACCCCTTTCAGCTCCCCTGCGGGGTTTCACAAGGGTCTGCACTCGTTCGGGTTTCAGGTGATCTCCTATGCAGATGACACCCAGATTATGGTAGCTATTGACAATGATTGGAAAGAGGTGACAAACAGATTTAGGAGGTGCATGTCAGAAGTCAGTAAATGGATGAAAGACAATTGGCTCAAGATGAATGGGGAGAAAACTGGGATCATGGTCTTTGGGATAGATGATGCTAACTGGTCCAGTTGCTGGTGGCCTTATACTTGTGGTAATAAACCAATGCCGGTGCCCACTGTTAAAAATTTGGGTGTGATCTTTACAGAAATTACGTGATTGTTTGTGGAGAAATACACAGCTGAAAAAACGTCTAAGCCTTTAAGAGAACAGCAAACACAGTAAGTAAGTGGTCGCCGACAAAGGCAGGAGGAATCACAAGTTTCACTCCCTAGAGGTTTTCGGCATTGTTAGACCTGTCAGCCCTAGGGTGGTCTTCCCCTACATTTCTTTCCCTTTTTGCCTCGTTTTTGACCGCCATTTATGTTGGACATAGGACTCTGGGCACCTTACCACTGCTGAACAGTGCAGAGGTGCAGGTGCTCTCTCCTAACAACATGGTTGCCACAGGCCCTTGCTACTGCGGTGAGGCCACTGTCCTATCTGCGCACTAGTAGCTGGGATAATGCTGAAACTTAATGCTACTGTAACCTTGTCCGTCCCGCCTCTTGTCACCATAGACAGACACCATAGAGTCCCCAGATTCTTCTAGAACCTTCCAACCCTCCCCAGGTTGCCGCCAGAGCTTACCGCCTTTTTGTAGGGTCACCTGACCTAGGGGTATAAAAGAAAAGGAGGGAACCTGATGAGTTAGTTACACTACTGGACCCGGGGACTCCCCACTGGAGGGAAGGCTGCTGAGCTAGGGGGAGAGCTACTCTACTGAGGCTGACTGATCCCAGGAGCTGCTGCCCCACGTTAGCTGAGTTACCCTACCTGCCTGCTGACCTTGACCTGCGTGAGGGGAACTGGGGTCCCCATCTTCTGTGTGTCTCCACAACAACTTCCTCTCCTGTGAATAGCCCCCTGCGTGGGGAAGTGCAAATCTCCTTAAGGACTTTCAAAACCCATGCTCCTGTAACCTGACCTATCAAGCGCTGTGTACCGGAGAGTGCGGCTGCTGCCTGGGGACCCTTGAGGTACTGTGAAGCACTGTGTAGCCCAAATCCTGCAAGTGATCCCAAGCGCTGTGTCAGTGAAGTGCTGTGTAGCCCAAAACCTGCAAATGATCCCCTGTGCTGTGTGGGAGAGAAGCGCTGTGGCCAAGATAATCGCTGTGGGAGTGAAGCGCTGTGAGGGAGACTACCGCCAGGTATTGGAGCAGTACTCTTCCTTGTTCTCCCTCAGCCCTGGGATTACCCATCTGTGTACCCATGATGTGGACACAGGGGAAAGCCTCCCTGTCAAGACCAAGTCTTATAGGCTGTCGGATAAGGTGAAGGCCAGCATCCAGCGCAAGGTCACTAAGATGCTGGACCTAGGAGTGATCGAGCCTTCCAGCAGCCTCTGGGGCAGCCCGGTGGTTTTGGTACCCAAAGCGGCCCCACTGGGCACCACACCTGAGCTTCGGTTCTGTGTGGACTATTGAGGACTTAACTCCGTGACCAAGACGGATGCTCATCCCATCCCCAGGGTAGATGAACTCATCGACCGCTGGGGGCCGCCCGATACTTAAGTACCTTTGACCTCACGTCAGGATACTGGCAGATCACCCAGACGGACGGAGCCAAGGAGAAGACTGCTTTCTCCACCCCAGAGGGCCAGTTCCAGTTTAAAGTGATGCCCTTTGGATTGAAAAATGCTCCTGCCACCTTTCAGCGCTTGGTAAACCAGGTGCTCTGTGGCCTAGAGACCTTCTCCGCTGCCTACCTTGACGACATAGCATTCTTCAGCATATATTAATTATGAACAAGGGGGAACCCGTAAGGTGAGAAGGACCTAGGGTGCTTACTATTTCAAAAAACAATTTGTGCTTCAAAATCAATTCAGTGTATGAACAATAAATCTAGACCAGAATCGGCTCTATATTAATATGAAATGTCTAGCCGAACATATAGATTTAATAATATATGTAATGAATAGAATATACAGCCAACAAATTAGAGTGGGACACAGTCCTGTGTCCTTCAACAAACAAAACAATTAAGGATAATCACAATTTTACAGACATTTTTCAGGCTAAACAAACAAGCTTAACGCCGATAGAAAGTAAAGGGGCAAGCTTTTTAGACGGTAAACAGTCATGCACAATTTTTAACTAATGTGTTTAACATGCATGCTGTGTTGACAACGTTTCGATCTATTTAAGGGATATATAGATCATCATCAGGACTAAATTAAATGACAAGCCTGAGAGCGCACTGCCCCGCGTTGCAAGGGGCTGGCCGTGAAGGGTTGAACGTAGAAGAACCGGAGGATCCCGGGTGGAATGGCTTCGAGGAGTTCGATATGGTAACCAACTACGGTACTTGAAGAATAATGGGTCGTTGAAATCCCGGAGGTTTCCGTTCGCTTGGGCTTCGATCAGTACAGGATAGTAACCAAACTGCGGAAATTGGGGCAGAGTTGGTAAGGAGAGACGGCGCCGATGAGAGGGATCTGGGCGTCCTTGTTGTAGGAAGGCAGCTTGTCGATCCAAGGGTTTGCCTACGTGCCGGTGACTAGCGCGATCGCTGGTCAGCAGCAGCTGGGAAGACCATCTGGGGCATCTCCGGGAGGTGCTTCAGGCCCTGCAGCGGGCCGGCCTGACCACCAGATCGGTCAGGAATCTGTCGTCTAACTGGGGCACCTGGTGGGCGGGGGTAAGGTGTAGCCCCTCCAGGCCAAGATCGAGACCATCCTAGCCTGGGAGACCCCCAAAACCCAGACAGAGGTCAGGGCTTTACTGGGCCTCAGAGGTTACTACCGCCGATTTGTCAAGGGCTATGGCACCATTGTGGCCCCCTTGAATGAACTAACTTCCAAAAAACAACCGAGGAAAGTGATTTGGACCGACGCTTGCCAGAAAGCGTTCGATTCCCTCAAGCAATTTGTGTGCACTGCTCCGGTGCTCAGGGCTCCGGACTTCAGTAAGGAATTTATTGTTCAAATGGACCCCTCGGAACATGGCATTGGGTCAGTACTCTCGCAACTCAACGAGGAGGGCCTAGACCAGCCCGTGGCCTTCATATCCAGGAGGCTACTCCCATGGGAACAACGGTGGAGTACTATCGAGCGAGAAGCTTTTGCGGTGGTCTGGGCCTTGAAGAAGCTGAGGCCATACCTCCTTGGCTCTCACTTCCTGATTCAGACCGACCACCGGCCCCTTCGTTGGCTCATGCAAATGAGGGGCGAGAACCCTAGATTGTTGAGGTGGTCCATTTCCCTCCAGGGTATGGACTTCAGGATGGATCACCGACCTGCAGTAGACCAATCCAACGCTGATGGTCTGTCTAGGTTCTTCCGCCTTAGTGACAAGAACTCCCTAGAGGTTGGGTAGCTCTCCCCACTTTCGGCTGGTGGGGGACGCGTGTTAGACCTGTCAGCCCTAGGGTGGTCTTCGCCTACATTTTTTACCTTTTTGCCTCATTTTTGACCGCCATTTTTGTTGGACATAGGTCTCTGGGCGCCTTACCGCTGCTGAACAGTGCTGAGGTGCAGGTGCTCTCTCCTAACAACATGGTTGCCACAGGCCCCTGCTACTGCAGAGAGGCCACTGTCATATATAGCGCACTAGTAGATGGGATAAGGCTGGGACTTAATGCTACTGTAACCTTGACCGTCCCGCCTCTTGTCACCATAGACAGACACCACAGAGTCCCCAGATTCTTCTAGAACCTTCCAACCCCTCCAGGTTGCCGGCAGAGATTGCTGCCTTTTTTGAGGGTCACTTGACCTAGGGGTATAAAAGAAAAGGAGGGAACCTGATAAGTTAGTTACACTACTGGACCCGGGGACTCTCCGCTGGAGTGAAGGCTGCTGAGCTAGGGGGAGAGCTACTCTACTGAGGCTGACTGATCCCAGGAGCTGCTGCCCCACGTTAGCCGAGTTACCCTACCTGCCTGCTAACCTTGACCTGCGTGAGGGGAACTGGGGTCCCCATCTTCTGTGTGTCTCCACAACAACTTCCTCTCCTGTGAATAGCCCCCTGCGTGGGGAAGTGCAAATCTCCTTAAGGACTACCAAAACCCATGCTCCTGTAACATGACCAGTCAAGTAGTGTGTACCAGAGAGCGCCGCTGCTGCCTGGGGACCCTTGAGGTACTGTGAAGCGCTGTGTAGCCCAAATCCTGCAAGTGATCCCAAGCGCTGCGTCACTGAAGCGCTGTGTTGCCCAAAACCTGCAAGTGATCCCCTGCGCTGTGTGGGAGAGAAGCACTGTGGCCAAGATTATCGCCGCGGCCACTTCGCTGTGGGAGCGAAGCGTGGTGAGGGAGATGTGCTGTACCGCCCCAAACTCACCACTGCAACCGGGAGGAGGGGGGGGGGGGGGCCGCGAAGAATCCCCAGAGGTGTCAGGCAAGCGCCGCGCTGGGATTGGTGCTCCCGGGAAGCGTCTCTTGGTAACCGGGTCTCCACTGAGGCGCGCCCCCGCTGACGTCATCGTCCCACGGGGAGGGCCGCGCCGAGACCGTGAAGGCCGAGGGAGACGCAGATTCTGAGTTGGCCGCAGGGCGGGGGCAGCCACCTTCGCCCAGGAGAGAGAGTCCGGAGGAGCTTCGGCCCCCCCAGCGCCAGGTAACATCCCAGGCGGGAGGCTTTCCCCTTGTTAGAAGCGGGGCTGCCAGGGACTGAGGAATGTGTGGAATGGCAGCCCCGTGACCGCGCGCCTGCCGAGTGAGTTTTGGGGCCAATTAACTCCACATCTTCTGGCCCCAGGGGGTAGAAACCCGCCCGACGGAGGAACTGTACTTGATCCCCTATGTGCAGAGGCTGTCGTTGTTTGCCCCAGACCTTCACTGTTAAGATTCACCGCGGAGACGGCCCCAGGGGCTCCTGGGGCCTGAGGACCTTATCAACATAGCCAGGCACGAGTAGTAACCGTCTAGGCAATACCCCCCTCTTCGGGAATGAGCATTTTTACCTGTTTTGCATATCTGAATGAGCATTGTTACCTGTTTTGCATATCTGAATGAGCATTGTTACCTGTACTGAATAGCTGAATGAGCATTGTTGCCGGTATTGACCTGAGTATATAAAAAACTGTTTACTTGCATCCTTCGAGAACTTTGCGTTTCCAACCCTGTCCAGAAGTAGATAAAGATACTTGTTCTTATAAAGGAAACGGGAGTGGTGTCTGCTTATTGTGTGTGCTTTACTGTGTCAGAGTGGAAGTGTGCTGCACAACTACTTCACACATAGCCTCGGGCGTGCCTACCTACCTCGCGCCAAGATACCTGGTCGGAATCGGTGGTCCCTACTTGGACTAGGGTGCAGGCTCTGACCAACTGGAGACCCCAGTTCTAACAGGCATCGATTGGGTCCTTGCCAACGGAGGCATCAAGGAGGCTAGAGAGTGGAGCCGAAGAGGCTTCAGAGGATTCGGACATCGAGCGAGAATGTAGCGAAGAGCTACGGCAAAGTCAGATCCACCAGCCATGCACTCTGGGTGGATTGGCAGGCTCGTCACAGTCATCCTAGACTCACTCCAACAGAAGTCACCAGCAGGGTCCACAGCAGGTCCTGTTGGAACTGCTCAGCTAGGCTCTTCCAGGAAAGTGGTCTTCTTGCAGCTTTTGTGTCCCTGTAGCTTCACAGGAGATCAGCCAACTAAGCCTTAGTGTCCACTTCTAAGTCCTAGGTACAAGTGGGGGCAGGTCCAGCCCTTAGGGTTCTCTTCACAGGTCACAATAGCAGTACCATCCACAGATTCAGCTGTGTGCTAAGGAGCATAATGGAGGTGTAACATTTATGCCCAGAGGCAGCCTGTGGTTGGGGAAACTACTGGCCACTCCCAAACCAAGGGAGTAAAAGTTCCCAGGAGTGACCCTACCCACTTTTGCAGCAGTTCCTGTGCACTGCATTTTACTGTAAAATATCCCACAGTGACCCCACTCTACCTAAAACCAACATAGCAACCCACATGACAGAATAGTTCTTCCCCTATGCACAGCTCCTGTGCCCAACCTAGAGGTGTGGCCAGGCAAATGAGCAAACTTACCCTTATGGCAACTCAAAATCAGTCCGGGGGCAGCTCTTCTCCCACTGGGATTGATGCCTGGCTGGCTAGCAGGACAACAGAGGGGACGGCCCAGATATGAGCTACATCTGCCTGTAAAGGGGTAAACATCCTCTGAAATTAAATAATTTCCTGGGCACAGCTCAAATGGCCATCCTGTCAGGCCAAGGTCAACTCCACTTAGCTCCTGGAGCCTCATCAAACCTAAACAAGGAACCGTTCAGCTCCTAGGTGACACTAAACACTGGCAGAATAGCATATCAGGCTGAGGCAGGAAAATGACAACTTTCTAAAAGTGTAATTTTCAAAACAGTAATACAAAATCTGACTTGGCTTTTAAGTTGGATTCTAAGGTTTTATCTAATTACTACCAAACTGAAGTGAAGCATTACAAGGTGTTATAATGTAACCCAGTGCTTTCCTACGGGACAACCAACCTTGCTACAGTGAAAACTGACTCTGAAGGCTTCTCCCTCCCAAATCATGTAAAACACAAAATACACGTTCTACTTTTTAAATACCATGTACCCTTTTTTAGACTCATTTAGGGAGTGACTTAATAATATTTAAAAGGAAGGTTTAGACCTGGCAAAGGGTTTATTTTTCCAGGTCGAATTGGCAGTTTTAAAATAGACAATCCAGGATGTACGAGCAGGCCTAGAGACATGGTTTTCATTATCACTTTAGGGGTGGCATAATATGTGCTCCAGTCCACTAGTGACATTCAACTTACATGCTTTTGTACCATATACTAGGGGACTTGTAGCTAAGTTAAAGCACAAGTTACTTACTTCTGTAACGATATATTTGTAAGAGACATTAGTTAGTGATAGATTCCTTACCTTAGAATATCCGCAGGCGTCAGACTGGATCCGGAAAGATTTCGTCAGCAGTACCCCTGCATGTCGGTAGGCGTCATCGTACGGCTCCGTGTATGTCGTTGGCGTCGTAGTCACCGAGATGACGTCACTGGAGCTACTTAGATGCGCCCACGCGCGCTGACTTCAGTTCTGTACACGACTTTCCATGCCAGGAACGCAGATCCATGCAAGATACTGACCACTGGTGCATTGAAACTAGGGCCCTGAAAGGGATGACCTTAACCCTAGAAATCAGTTCGCAGAACGGAGAGGATGGGTGGGGCGTTAACAAATCTATCACTAACTAATGTCTCTTACAGATATATCGTTACACAAGTAACTTGTGCATCTGAAAGAAAAACGTTAGTGATGGATTCCTTACCTTAGAATAGATACCCCAGCAAATACCAACCCCGATGGGGGGTCTGCGAACCAAGATCACACCAGAAAGTCACGGAGAACAGAACGCCCAAGGAAGCAGTCTCTCCGGACTTGACTGTCAAGGCAATATTACTTAGTAAAAGTGTGCAGCGAGGCCCACGTGGCTGCTTGACAGATGTCTTGCAGGGGAACACCACGTCCCTATGCAGTAGTAGCTGCAGTCGCCCTGGTAGAATGGGCACGCAACCCCGCCGAGAATAACAGGCTTTGATACACAAGATGACCCAGCGCCTTTCTTGGTGCCTACATAGCCAAAAAAGAGCTGGTCATCCACCCGGAACTGTTGTGTGTGATTCAAATAAAATGAAAGCGCACGTTTTGGGTCCAGACGGTGGAGCCTCTATTCCTCTCCGGAAGGGTGTGGAGACAGAAAGAAAGTGGGCAAGGTGATAGTTTGCCCAATGTGGAAGGCAGTGACAACCTTTGGCAAGAAGGAAGGACGAGTGCGAAGCACAACCTTTTCCGGGTGAACCGACCGAAAAGGAGGCTTACAGGAAAGAGCCTGGAGCTCACTCACGCACCTAGCGGAGGTGATGGCAACCAGGAAAGCAGTCTTCAAAGTTAATAAACGAAGAGGACAGTTGTGAAGCGGCTCAAAAGAAGCGCACATCAGAAAAGTAAGAACCAGATTTAAGTCCCACTGCGGCATCACAAACGGAATAGGAGGGAAAAGGTGAGTAATGCCTTTGAGAAATCTATTAACAACAGGGGACTTGAAAAGAGAGGGCTGATCAGGAAGCCTGAGAAAAGCTGAAATTGCAGAAAGGTAGCCCTTAATAGTGCCCAGAGCAGAGCCCTGCTGGGCCTGAGAAAGAAGGAACAAAAGGACCTCTGAAAGAGGGACAGAAAGGGGATCCACAGCCTTTGCTGTGCACCATGCCACAAATTTGTTCCACCTGTAGGCGTACACCGATTTAGTGGAGGGACGCCTGGCTGCTAGAATGACATCACAGACTTCAGGAGGCAAGCCAAACGGAATCAACTGTTGCTGCTAAATCTCCATGCATGTATGTGGAGGCTGGACTGGTTCGGGTGGAGGACCGTCCCCTGTTGCTGCGACAGAAGATCCTCTTGAAGAGGCAGTCGGATCGGGGAATCCATGCTCATACTGAGTAGCTCGGGATACCAAACTCTTCGAGCCCAGTCTGGGGCCACAAGAATGACTTGGACCCACTCGCGACTGATTTTCTTCAGCACTCTGGGTAGAAGTGGTATAGGTGGAAGCGCTTACAATAGACCGCAGCTCCACTTGTGCCGAAAAGCGTCTCCGAGCGAGTGCCGCCTTGGAAACTCCTACGCGCAGAAGTGATGACATTGCGCGTTCTCTTCGGTGGCGAATAGATCTAACCAAGGCTCTCCCTACTGTTGAAAGAGACCTTGCGCCACCTTTGAGTGAAGACGCCATTCGTGATCCATCAGGCACCGGCGGCTGAGTTCGTCCGCCCTGGAGTTCAAAGAACCCGCCAGGTGTTGAACCGTCAAGGAAATGCCTTGACGTTCCAGCCATGTCCAGAGGCGCAGAGCCTCCTGACATAGTGTCCACGACCCCACCCGCCTTGTTTGTTGCAATACCACATGGCGGTGGTGTTGTCTGTGAACACCTGCACCACCCTCCCCTTGACAGAGGGAAGGAATGCCTTCAGTGCAAGAAGGACCGCCCGAAGCTCCAGAAGGTTGATATGGAGCCGGGACTCCGCCGGAGAACAGAGGCCTCTGATCTCCGCCTCTCCCATGTGGCCATCCCATCCCAGGAGGGACGCATCCGTCACCACTGTGTGCTCCAGCTGGGGAAGGGAGAGGGATCTGCCGCTGACCCAATGCTGATTCGTGAGCCACCACTGCAATTGTTGTGCTGTGCCCTCCGAGATCTGGACATAGTCGGACAGGTTCCCCTGATGTTGCGCCCACTGGAACTTCAGGTCCCACTGTAGAGCCCGCATATGCCATCTGGCATGGTCGGTTAGCAGGATACAGGAGGCCATGAGGCCCAGCAGCCTCAAGGTCATCCTGACCGAAACGCAGGACAAGGGCTGAAAGATCGGAATCATAGCCCGAATGTCCCGGACTCGCTGTTCGGGAGGATAAACCCGAAACTGCGCCGTGTCCAGAACCGCTCTGATGAAGAGGAGCTTCTGAGAGGGAATCAGGTGCGACTTCGGCACGTTGATGGAGAACCCCAGCAAATGCAGGAGGTCGGCCGTAGTCTGGAGGTGGACCTTCAACAACCAGTCGTCGAGATAGGGGGAAGACTGAAACCACTGATCTGCGCAGATGAGCTGCGACCACCGCATCACTTTGGTGAACACCCGAGGGGCGCTGCTAAGGCCAAAGGGGAGCATGGTGAACTGAAAATGCTCCTGCCCTATTGTAAATCACAGGTAACACCGGTGGGCTGGCAGGACGGGGATATGAAAATACGCATCCTGCAAGTCCGCTACCATCCAGTCTTGCTGGTCGAGGGCAGACAAGACCTGAGCAAGTGTGAGCATCTTGAGCTTCTCCTTCCAGAGGAAGCGACTGACGTTCCGAAGGTCTAAGATGGGACACAGGCCTTTGTCCTTCTTTGGAACCAAGTAGTAGTGGGAGTAACAACCACGACCTACTTCTGGCATCGGAACACGCTCGATGGCCCCCTTGGCCAAGAGGGCCGTAACTTTGTGCTGGTGCCAAGTGATCCCCCGACATGCGGGATACTGTGGTGGAATGGCTGGGGGGAGGGGGGGGGGGGGGGGGTTGTCTCGAAGGGGAGGGAGTAACCCCTTCAGACAATTTGCAGAACCCACCTGTCCGATATGATGGTGGGCCAGTGGTGGAGGTGATGCCGAATCCTGCCACCCACTGGTGTCTGGTGGGCCTGAAACACCGAACTAGGAAGTTTTGGAGGCAGGGGCAGCTGGGTGGATGGTGGACTGACCCGCACGCTGGACCCGTGACCCGCCTCTGAAGGTCTCACATCCGCAGCTGCGCTGAGACTGTGGCTCTGAAACGAACGTGCTTGGGCGCCCCTTCCTTGACCACGAAAGGAGCGCAAAGCAGAAGCGGAAGGAGTGCAAAGCAGAAACGGAAGGAGTGCGGCCGAAAGGCCTATAGACTTGGCTGTAGCCCGCGAGTCCTTAAAACGCTCCAACGCGCAAACGCGAGTCCTTAAAACGCTCCAACGCGCAAACCGCCATATCGCCAAACAGGCGAGTGCCATCAAAGGCCTTGTCCATCAATGTGTTCTGGACATCCCCAGAAAAGCCAGTCGTTCTCAGGCAGGCGTTGCAGCGTAGCGCCACTGTCGTGGAAATCGCCCTGCCCAGCGAGTCAACAGTGTCAAGACCACAACGGATCGTGAACTTGGCTGCGTCTCTACCCTCAGCAATAGCTTGGGAGAGTACTGTCCGAGCCTCCACCGGACACTGAGGCAGCACTTGCACAACCGTATCCCACACAGAATGGGAATAACGGCCCAAGAGACTTGAACTGAACTGGCGGAAGAAAAATTCTTCTTCCCAAACTGCTCCAGTTTCTTGGACTTTAAACAGGATGTGGAGGTGTAGCCTCTTCATCAAGTACACGAAGATCAGAAGTAGTTCATTGAGGTTTTATTAGGTACAAGCAAATGAAGAAACCTTATCCAACAGCATCAAGAGTAACAGCTTCTCTCCTCTTTGAATATCCTCTGCTCATCCTTCAGTGTTCTAAACATCTGTAGGCAACCTTACCATCTTCTAAGTTCTATATTCTAGGCTTACTAAGAACACACTAACACTAAGAATACCACACAGGGCATGCAAAAGTCCCCCAAAACTTAGTAAAAAAATGACTGGGTACCGCTCTCTCCGGATCTGCACTTGCTGGTGCGGAAAAAGAAAGAATTGACGTCAGCGCGCGTCTAAGTAGCTCCAGCGACGTCATCTCGGCGACTACGACGCCAACGATGTACACGGAGCCGTACGACAACGCCTACCGGGTACCAGAAGTGTGAAAGGGAAGGCTGCACGTAGTCATTTTTTATAATTCACTCAAACATATAGATACCCGTAATTTAACTGTACATGCTTTTTGGAATAGATCAGCAGTTAGAAATGAAACTGTCATTCTGAGCGATGGAAATAAAGTGCCTGATTTAGAGCTGGGCAAACAGGTTACTCCATTACAAATGTGCTGGATAACCCGTTCGCCGTAATACAAGTGCCACTAGATATAATGCACTTGAAATACGGCAGATGAGATATTCGTCATGTTTGAGACAGAGTAATTCATCCACCCAACTCTAAATCAAGCCCAAATAATTCAATAGGCTCAAAACAAATCAAGACACATTTTAGATTGGTGATGCACAAATGATATGCACTACAACCCGATTTCCACACATATCATTTGTATGCGATATAGTTTTATCAGTAAAATTGTATGTCTGTGCAAATACAGTGGCAAATTCAATGGTGAATTCACTCTCTGTAGATGACAGTGTGTTACCACACAATGATTTTGTAATATATATTTGCAAAAGTGTGCTTTAAAATGCACTGTCAGCTACATTCTACACCCTTCCCACTCTGCAGCTCAATAAATACATTTGCTACACGCCCCCATGACTTCAGAAATGTAACACTGATGTCAGCATCCCCACTCTAAAAATTGTTCCGGCAGCACTGATTTATGTCCCTGAACTATGTCAAGACAACGGGCGAACCTTCCAGTGTTTTTATTTTGCTTCACAAGCCATTTCAACAGAGAATGCGCTCACCATTAGGTGATCAGGCACAACCATTCCACTTGTGTAGAATTTGACACATAAATTGAGAAATAAAGATATGGCCAAACTGCCAGACCTGCAGACTCTGTTGCATCTGGGGAACCAGTTTCAAGTGCCGGCATTGGCAAATGTAAAAATCACAATCACCTGTGCTCAAAATAAAATGAATCTAACCTTATGTAATGTGATCTAGTGCTCATGTAAAGCGCTCCAATGCCCTTAGGCAGTGTTTGCACTTTATAAAACTGCAATCGATAGATATACAATGGGCCTCGTTTTTACACAAAAATGGTTGAGACCTTACCCAATAATCTGCTGCTGAAGGAGTTTTTCAAAATTGCTAAAACCACTGGTATCAACACCAAGATTTTCCAGAATCCTTTTGATTTTTGTGAGCAGATGCCACATACCAGCACCCCTCTCTAAAAAGTGTAATTCCTCCAGTGTAGCTCACATCTGCCACTTCTATGAGCTGTTACAAAAATGGGGTAACCCAATAATGATCAAGGGACCTGGGTAAAATCTAATACAAAAAACAGTGGTCCTAGACCTTCATTTCATAAATCAACCAATGATATTATGAGCTATCAGCTCATATGACAATGCATTATTCACAACATAAACGTGCAAACAAACCATAATCTGGGCCACCATGCATTTTATTTTCATGTCAAATGGTGAAATTCAGATGGTATTATCTTGCATTTATCAATTTGATAGAAAAGGTTGCTCCAGAGGCAACGTGCATAGGAAAAAAGGGTGCTCAAATGTGAAATAGTGAGAAAGGAAAATATTCAAAAGGTGGCATGGAAGAATTTAGTATATCGAAATACAATTAGGACTGGTTGTAAATCACCATCCTTATGAGCCTGGCCACAAAAAATAATAATCACAATTATATGGCAATTTCAATTCACATAAACTTCCATTCTAGAGTGGCACGTGGGGAATAAGGTTCAGGGTCCAGGCTTGGTAAAAAAGGGGCGTCGACGTTTCGACCCGTCTTGTGGCCAAAAGGTCGATTAGATCCTCGGCCTTGCGGATCTTCATCAGGACATGGTGGGGCAACCTAGCAACGAGGTATGGGGCCTAGTCACATACCGCTAATTGTGGTCTACTGGTCAGTAGTGAAGGGCTAAAGTCCGTAATGCAATTAATTAATGCGGCCAAGCGTTCAGGCAGAAACTTGGGACGTCCCGGTTTAGAACGCTCACGCGCCGACCGCCCTTCTCAGTATGCAGTCATACTTGGCGGTAGACGGACGCGTTTGAAGAGTTTTTCCCAGTTGTAAATGGATTTTCCATGTTGCGGACCCATTTAAATATTAGTGGAGTACATTGATTCACAGAACTTTCTGACATATAAGTCTACAAGTTTCTGCCTGAAAGCTTGGCCGCATTAATTAATTGAATTACGGACTTTAGCCCTTCACTACTGACCAGTAGACCACAATTAGCGGTATGTGACTAGGCCCCATACCTCGTTGCTAGGTTGCCCCACCATGTCCTGATGAAGATCCGCAAGGCCGAGGATCTAATCGACCTTTTGGCCACAAGACGGGTCGAAACGTCGACGCCCCTTTTTTACCAAGCCTGGACCCTGAACCTTATTCCCCACGTGCCACTCTAGAATGGAAGTTTATGTGAATTGAAATTGCCATATAATTGTGATTATTATTTTTTGTGGCCAGGCTCATAAGGATGGTGATTTACAACCAGTCCTAATTGTATTTCGATATACTAAATTCTTCCATGCCACCTTTTGAATATTTTCCTTTCTCACTATTTCACATTTGAGCACCCTTTTTTCCTATGCACGTTGCCTCTGGAGCAACCTTTTCTATCAAATTGATAAATGCAAGATAATACCATCTGAATTTCACCATTTGACATGAAAATAAAATGCATGGTGACCCAGATTATGGTTTGTTTGCACGTTTATGTTGTGAATAATGTTAAGTCATATGAGCTGATAGCTCATAATATCATTGGTTGATTTATGAAATGAAGGTCTAGGACAACTTCTATGAGCTGATCAATATCTTGGCCTCAGTCCAATAAAGACATGGCAAAGGACATGTCCAAGGTTGTGACATTTACAAGCAATTGCTGTTAGAGCCATTAGACAGAAACACAGACCACTGTAACAAATATGCGATTTTGGTAGTTCACAGCATTTTGAAAGCATGTCTTCTATAACATTGAAAATGCCCTTCCCCCCTCAATACTGTTAAAGGTAGGTGGGTTGCGAAAGTTTGCCATTTAAAAAATGTGGCTGTGGTTCTAAAAGGTTTGGGAAGCACTGCTTTATCTAATCAAGTCCTATAATATAATTAGCACAAAATTAGACAAACATAACCAGCTCTGTTTGCTCACTACTGAGCATGAATTATGTGTGAGAACTAGCAACAGTCACATGACAGCACTCTATACATGAGAAAAAAATATATATTTACTTTATCTTTTTGCTCGCTGGGTAGGATCAGATTATCTGAAGCACTGTTTGGATCAGTCCAACCATCAAGGACTAGTGGTGTTTGTAAAACAAGAGCATCTGGGAATAAAACTGAAAACAAGTAATTTGATATTATTATATGCATTGCAAAAGGCAAGTTTCAAGGTGCCTGCTTTGCTGTAACCAACAGATATAAATTATTTTATAAATAAATGCATACAGCAGGGCTAAAACTCATCAAAATATTGTTCTATGCGGTTATAAAGTTGTCATGGTTAGAAAAGTACACATTTAAGACCCCTTCCAAAACACGATTGCATATGAAGATAGAGTAATCTGTATATTTCTTATAACCTTCACTTTTTTCTTGTACCTCTAGATTCTCCCAACACCCTACATTTCACAACTGTGATACCTTTGAAGACCTCTCCTCAAAAATGTATTTTCCTCTATATGGCCTGTGTATCTAAGATCAATACATTTAGTTTTCCTTTTGACTGTGAAATAATGATTTTGTGATCTAACATTTTTCTGTTAGTCTTCCCTCTATTTTCTTTCTCTGCTTTTGTCATTCAAGACCCGAAATACTGGAGGAAACCACAGATTCAGATTGTAACTTAGAATATGTAGACTGACAAGAGACTACTGTTTTCACTGAAGCAGTTTTAAATTTCCTTCATACTTAATGATTAAAGTACTCACTTACTGCTCACTTAGAAATCTCAAACTCTGATCCTATCTTGCACTGATAATCACCTGGCAACGCTGTAAGTCTCTTCTGCTCATATCGCTATAACTTCCAAAGAAAGGAATATGCTACTTACCAGTATGCATCTGTTCTTGGCATGTAGAGCTGCAGATCTACACACTGTGCATAGATCGCCATCTGGTGTTGGGCGCAGTTGTTTTTCTCTTGGAAAATCTTTGGAAGTCACAAGGTATGTGACTCCTCCTTTGGATCATATTGCGCATGGGCTTCGGCTCCATCCTCAGATTGTTTTTCGCCAGCAGGGAAATGATGGAGCTTTGTAAGAAACAGGAAAGATGTCCATGTGTGCTGTATCTAAATAAGATAAAACTGGAACAGATAAAAGTAGCCGGGGAGGCGGGTGGGCGTGTGTAGATCTGCAGCTCTACATGCCAAGAACAGATGCATACTGGTAAGTAGCATATTCCGTTCGAGGCATATGAGCTGCAGATTACACACTGTGCATAGATTGTGTAGCAGTACCCCCTCTTAGCGGCGACCACCAGTATCTGTTGCAGTTGTTTGAAACAGTGTTTTGAGGACAGCCTGGCACACACTAGCTTGTTGCTTAGTTTGCACATCTACACAATAGTGTTTAGTGAAAGTGTGCGGTGTAGACCATGTAGCTGCTTTGCCGATATCATCTAAGGGGATGTTCCCTAAAAATGCCATGGAAGCCCCTATCTTACGTGTAGAGTGGGCTTTAGGGGGAACAGATAGCGTTCGTTTTGCTTTGTGGTAGCAAATCTGTATGCATTTAACAATCCACTTAGCTATCCCAGATTTGGAGATGGGGTTGCCTTTGTGTGGTGATGAGAAAGACACAAATAATTGTTTGATCTTGCGAAAAGGTTGTGTTCTCTCGATGTAGTAGAGTAAAGTTCTTTTGACGTCTAGGGTGTGCAGAGCTCTTTCTGCAATGGTTTGTGGCTGCGAGAAGAATACAGCAAGTTCCACAGATTGATTGAGGTGAAATGGAGAAATGACTTTAGGAAGGAATTTTGGATTAGTGCGGAGAAAAACCTTATTATGATGCATTTGCAGAAAAGGTTCTTGAATGGTGAGTGCTTGTATCTCACTGACCCTTCTGAGGGAAGTAATGGCTACAAGGAAAGCTTTTTTCCATGTTAAAAATTGAAGCTCGCATTTATGTAGAGGTTCGAATGGAGGCCCCATTAGTCTTGTGAGAATGATGTTTAGGTTCCACACCGGTGAGGGTGGCACTCTAGGGGGAATTATTCTTTTGAGGCCTTCCATGAAGGCTTTTATGGCAAGAACTCTAAAGAGGGATAGATGCTGTCTATTTTGTAGATACGCTGCTATGGCAGCAAGGTGTAGTCTAATAGACGTGTAGGCTAGGTTGCATCTTTGTAGGTGTAGTAAGTAGCCTATGATGCGTTGGATAGACACATCCAAGGGATTGATATTATTGTTGTGAGAAGAAATCACGAATCGTTTCCACTTGCTGCGTAGCAAGCTCTAGTGGTAGGACGTCTAGCTTCTTTAATGACGTTCATACAGTCAGGGGGAAGTTGAAGGTAGCCAAATTCTAGGATTTCAGGAGCCAAATCGCAAGGTTGAGCTGAGCTGAGCTGGGTCCCGGTGTCTGATCTCTCCAAGGTTCTGGGTTAAGAGGTGTGGAGAGAGGTGTAATTTTTGGTGCGGAACTACGGAGAGTTCCAGCAATGTGGTGTAACATGGTTGTCTGGCCCAAGTTGGAGCAACTAGGATGAGAGTTATGGAGTGTTGCTGTAGTTTGCGCACTACTAATGAAATGAGTGGGAGAGGTGGAAAAGCGTACGCAAATTTGCCTAACCAGTTCATCCATATCGCATTTCCTTTGGACAATGGGTGTGGATATCTGGCGGCGAAGCTTGGGCATTTGGCATTTTCGTGGGTGGCGAAGAGGTCTATTTGTAGTTGCCCCCACGTTTGAAAGAATGGTTGAAGAACTTGTGGATGAAGTTTCCCACTCGTGGATTTGTTGAGTTTGACAGCTAAACAGATCTGCAATGGTGTTTTGGACTCCTGGGACATGTTGTGCTAGGAGAAAAATGTTTTGAGGTATGGCCCACCTCCATATGGTCTGTGCTAGCTGAGAGAGCTGTAGAGTGTGTGTGCCGCCCTGTTTTTGGATGTAGTACATTGCTGTCATGTTGTCTGTGCGGACTAAGACAGCCTTGCCTGAGACGTGTGTTTGAAAGGCTTTCAGGGCTAGAAATATGGCCGTTAACTCCAGATGGTTGATGTGGAGTAACTTTTGTTGAGGTGTCCATCTGCCCTGCATGGTGTGATGTAGTAGATGAGGTCCCCAGCCGGAGAGCGATGCGTCCGCTGTTAGAATTATTTGAGGAACCGGCTCTAGGAACGGTCGCCCTTTGGAAAGGTTTTTGGTGGTCCACCACTGCAGAGAGCGATGGGCACGACCGTCTACCAACACCAGATCTATTAGCTGACCTTGAGCCTGGTTCCATTGGCGTGCTAGGCACTCTTGGAGAGGACGCATATGGAGTCTTGCATGAGGTACTATGAATATGCAAGAGGCCATCATCCCTATAAGTTGCATAAACACTCGGGCTGGAAGTGGTGAGGTTGACATTTGGCGCGAAGAGCTTGTATGCTTGCTATCCGGGCAGGGCTGGGGTAGGTTAACGCTTTTGAGGTGTCTATGGTGGCACCGAGGTACTGTTGTACGTGGGAGGGATGCAGATGGGATTTGGCGTAGTTTACTGTGAAGCCCAGGTTGTGAAGTAGTTGGATCGTGGCGTGAGTGTGTTGTACACAATGGTTGTATGAGCTGGCTTTTATAAGTCAGTCGTCTAGATATGGGAAGACGTGGGTGTGTTGTCACTACTGCTAGGCACTTGGTAAACACTCTTGGGGCTGTGGTGACTCCGAAGGGGAGTACTTTGAATTGGTAGTGGTGACCGTCCACTACGAATCTGAGAAACTTCCTGTGAGCGGTGTGAACGGGAATGTGGAAATAGGCGTCCTTGAGGTCTATGGTGGTTAGGAAGTCGTTTTGGAAGAGCAGAGGAAGCACCTGCTGGAGTGTGACCATGTGTATGTATTGGTTTAGGGGTCTGAGGTCCAGAATGGGCCTGAGAGAGCCGTCCTTTTTTGGAATGAGAAAATATAGGGAGTAAACTCCCTTGTTTTGTTGGTGGGCAGGAACTAGTTCTAGTGCCTCTTTTTGTAGGAGGGAGATTACCTCCTGCTTTAGACGTGACAAATTTTCCTGTGACATTGGGCGCTGTTTGGGTGGAATGGTTGGGGGGGTAGATATTAGCTCAAGACAGTAGCCTGATTGGATTATTTGTTGTACCCATCTGTCTGAGGTGATGGTAGCCCAGACAGGAAGGAAATTGTGGAGTCTGCCCCCGACTGTGGTGGAATAGTCTGGGGAAAGTGGAGGGAAGTCACTGGGTGGGGGTGGGGGTGGAGGCAGAGCGGGAGGTGTAAGTTTTGCCTCTGCTATTGTTACCTCTTAACTGCCTCTTTGATAACCCCTGGTGAAGGTGCATTGGGTAGGGGTTTTGTAGGAAGTGGAGGCGCTGTCGGAGGAGTAGCCTCTGGTGTTGCCTCTAAAGGAGGAACGGCGAAAGGAGCACATGGGAGCTAGCGACTGCAAGGTTCCCATAGATTTTGCCGTGTCTGTGTCCTTCTTCATTTTTTCAAGGGCTATATCGACATTAGGACCAAACAGATGTTTCTCATCAAAGGGGTGGTTGAGGATGGAACTTTGAACCTCAGGTTTGAAACCTGAGATGCGTAGCCAAGCATGCCTACGCAGAAGGGTGCTGGTATTAATTGCCCTGGAGGCGGTGTCAACTGCATCGGGGGCACAAGGAATGGAAGTGTTTGTAATGTTTTTGCCCTCTTGAATCAATTTGTTGGCCTTATGTTTATATTTATCAGGGAGGTGTTGCATGATTGTCTCCAGCTCATCATAATGTGCCCTGTCATATCTGGCTAGGAGCGCTTAGGTAATAGCGATACGCCAGATGTTGGCCGCCTGGGATGCCGTCCGTTTGCCAGAGGCGTCTAGGAGTTTAGACTCCTTTTCTGGCGGTGGTGCCTCACCTGATGCCTGGGAATTGGCACGTTTCCTCGCATTGGAGACTACCAGGGAGTCTAGTGGTGCGGGGCCCTTAAAATAGGGTGGGTCTGTTGGGGCGGCTTTATATTTTTTCTCAATATGTGGGTTAATGACCCTGGCCCTAACTGGGTCTTTAAAAACCTCTGGTGTGTGCTTAATAACTCCCTCAAGCATTGGCAGGATTGAGGTAGACCTGTGTGCAGCGTCGAATGTATCTGTGGTAGCGGGCAGCCCTGTGGAGTAGTTGGTAAAGCCCATGGTGTCCTCTGGGGGAGAGGGTCTAGAAGGGTAAAGCTTGTCCTGCAGGACGTTAGGGACGTCTGAGATGTTGTAGTCGTCCCATGGGTCTGGGGAGCCTGTAGGAGTAGGGTCCCCTGTTGGTTGGTTGTCCGCCCCATCTCCTGTATCGTAGATAATGTCATCATCCTCATCTGGAGATGGTGTAGGAGAATGATGAGGTGGGGGAGGAGAAGGAGAAGGAGGAGGAGGAGGAGGAGGAGGAGGAGGAGGAGGAGGAGGAGGAGGAGGAGGAGAAGGAGGTGAAGGAATCCTCAAAGGGGAGGTGGCAAAGTCTATTCTTTTTGGTGGTGGAGCTGGTGCAGGCTTGTCCAGTGGTCTTTTTCTGGTGCTAAGCGACAAATGACCAGTCTTAGGATCTTTTACGAGGGTTTTTTGGTAAGGATCGGGTCGAAACAGTTTGTCTGTAAGGGGCAGATCCTTCGGTGCCGATGGTGTCGGAGCCGTGGGTTTTTTCAGCGTCGATTCGCCACTGGTTCTTGGTTTCGAACCGTGGGGTTTGGCAGTGTCTTTTGACTTCCTCGGTTCCGAGGTGGCTTTCGGCTTCGAGGTTTGGGAGTCGAGGCTTTTCGGCTTCTTGCTCGGCTCCGAGGGTGTTATCGGTGCTGAAGAGCCGGTGCCAGTCTTCGGCGCCGAGAGCTTCGGTGTCAAGCTCGGTGCGGACGAGGAAAGGGGCGTTTTCTTTTTCGGTGTCGGTGCCAATGAGGTTTTTCCGGCACCGAGGGTAGGCTGGCTAAAGCCCGAGCTGCCTGAAGGCTTGATGGGCTTCTTAACCGTGCCCGGAAGCGTGGTATGGGAAGCAGTCTTTTGGTGCATAGCTAGACCCGAAAGCGAAGGCGTGACCGAAGCCTTTTTCAATGGCGTGGAGGGGGGTTTAGGGTCAAGGTCGACGTTTGTACTCACGCCCCTCTGTGCCGGAGTAATGTCCTCGACGTCGGAGTCGTCAGCTTCGGAGGCGCTGATGAGGCCTTCTTCGGTGTGCTGTTGTTCCGGGACATCGACGCCTTCTTCGACGATATCGTCGGGGATCGAAGTCGACGAGTGAGCCATAGTTCTCCTTGCTCGTCGGTCCCGGGTCGTCTTCTTCGATCGGAAGGAGGCGCTAGCTGGACAGTCCCTTGCCTCGTCTTCTGGGGAGAGGCAGAGGTTGCACACCTCATGGAGATCGGTGTGGGGAAACTTCGTCCCACATCGAGGACACTTCTTAAATGGAGTCCTTACCATCAGCCAGGACCGGAGCCCAGGTAGGCCCGAAGGCCTTTGTGGACGACCGGAATCGAAGACTTAAGATTGTTGAGAGTCGCGTCGAGTGTGGAGAACGCGATCGAGACAATATCGTTGAAGGGGGGAGGATTGCGCGCCGAACAGGAAAACTGGAACGGTTCCGAACTGGAGCGCAAAGAACACATTCGAGCCCGATGGCGGAAAAAAACAATCTGAGGATGGAACCGAAGCTCATGCGCAATATGATCCAAAGGAGGAGTCACATACCTCGTGACTTCCAAAGACTTTCCAAGAGAAAAACAACTGCAACATCCGGGCCCAACACCAGATGGCGATCTATGCACAGTGTGTAATCTGCAGCTCATATGCCTCAAACCATTTGTTACCGGTTAAACAATTTGTTTTCCAAATACTAGTATCCAATTGTAGCCCAGAGAAGCTATGCATTTTAATGAGCCATAAACTGATTATTTACACCTCACCCTATATTTCAGACTGTAATGTATTTGGTACGCTGATAGCACGGCAGTTTCTGATATGCTAAACACTAATAAATTACTGTCATGAGCAAAAACGTCATTCCTGAGCAGCCTCTATTTGAACTATACAAACAACATTTATGTGTGCAGGTGCAAGGCTTGAACGCACTCATTTCACTGGGCTAGCATTAGAAATTCATTTAACTTAGGCTGTGAAGAAGACCAGACTGGTTAGCAGTTAGTAATTCATGAGTGTTCTATTTGATCTAGATTGATGTGAGTTAACTGGTTTTTAAGGCAAGGAGGCGAGGTCAGACAGCAAGACAACAGCACATAGTATCTGACAAGACTAAACTTTCAGTTTTGGTAAAATGTTTTTCTACCTGGACGGAAGAAAGGCATTTTTCAAGCTCCAAGTACTAAACTTGGGAGGCTTTCAGTGTAAACTACTGCTGGGATTAATGTGAGTTTTCACTGAAAGCCGTGGAAAGGTCAAGAAGTCACAGTTCATTAACTCCCACGTCGTCTCAGTCTCTCCTCTCCAGGGCCCAACAGGAAGCAGCCAGGCTCCCTCCGCTAAGCCAATCACAATGCTGCAATGCAGCGTTGTGATTGGTCTGAGTGCCGTGGATCGGCGCTCAGCCAGGGAATGGGGGCCTGGGCATGTTCTCCACACAAGCTGTAATGCAGTCTGCATGAAGAACATGCGAAGTGCGCATGACTGTTTGACCGGCCTGAGAGGGCAGGCCAAACAGTCATGTGCACTTAGTAGTGGGCAAACCATTCCTCCCCTGCTCTGAGAGCAGAGCAGCCCGCTCACCCTGCAAAGCTGTGCAGCAGGAACAATAACAATAATAACATCAAGTTATTATCATTGTATTTGTTCTTTCTTTCACTGCTTTGCAGCAGAGGGGGACGCTCCTCGACCTTAGCAAAGGAGCAGCCACTGCTTATGATGCCTTTAGAGAGAATGACCATATGATTTCATATCATGTGGCATCATCACAAAGGTTTACGCCGTATGATATTACTTCTGCTGCCACCATGATTTTGGAGAAATTAAGTCAGAGGCTAGTCTACAAATTGAATTGTTGGAAAGCGGATAATTATTAGGGATAAGCATGCACCTACCACTAGCAATAAAGCCACCCATGCAATATAAGGTCCAGTCAGGGTATCATTTCATTAGCCCCCTGTCTCAACCCTTGGTAGGTGGCTGCGACCAGGCAGGCTTAACTTAGGAGACAGGTGTGCAAAGCATTTAAAAAGACAAATATATTAAATAAGTAAGACACAACACACAATAAAAATGCACAACAAATTTATATAATCACAACAAATATCCAATATAGGAAACTAGAGATAAGACTTTTTAAAGAATACATACTTTTTAGTGCTTAAAAACATTTGGCGCCAACTTGGGACATCTGGTTGCGCTAGACCGGGACAAAGGCAAAGTTTGAGGCTGACCATGGTGGAGCACTGGTTGTATACATTAATCGGGAGGCCTCAATCAAAATTTTACGTTCACACTTAGAAACTTTTCTGGAGGATTTTCTCTTGACGTCCAGGGGACCTCTCCAGATTCGCAGCAGCTGCGTTGGCTTGGTTCAGCAGGAGCCCACAGATAACACCTGGAAGTCTTGAACTCTGGAGCTTTTAGCGGGATGAATGTGAAACGCAGGCCTGGTCGTAGTGTGAGGTAGTCGGCTTGACTCTCGATGTTGGGTTGGTCACCTTATGGAGCTTTTTTCCGAAAGTTGCTCCAAACTTCTTCCAACTTCTGGAACTTATTCCTCTTGATGGTTCAAAGTGTCCACAATACAAATCCAAGGTTCCAGAGTCTCCGAGATGCTCCATGGAAGTTGGGACTACAGGTTCCACAATGCACCCGGCCAAATCCTTAACAGTCCACAGGACGCACTCCAGGCTGGGGACTTCTGGGGGAGATGGTACAGGTGAGCTCTGTTAACCTGTTGCTCTCAGGGAGTGCACTCCTTAGTCCTTTTTGAAGCAAGGCAAATTCCTCAGGGCTGCAGTCCCAAGTGTGCAGCTGGAGCAGTCCTTCAGAGTGCTATCCTTTACGGTGCAGACCAGGGTTCCAGCAGGGCAGTCTGTCTTCTCCTTGTAGTTACAGGCAGTAGATCTGAGTTGCTAAACAGCTCTAAAATATTTATCCAATGTTCTGGGGTGACAAGCAGGGGGCACCCCTGAACAATGGGGTACAGGATGTCACCCAAAGCATGGCAGTTTCCTCCAAAATGTGGCATATTCTTGTCCCACAAGGTACTGTACTTTCAAATTCAAGATCGAGAATTTCTATCATTGGGAATAAGGAATAAGAGCTGGCTAAACCAACCTACTGTTGGGGCTCATTTCCCTTAACACTCATTTTCCAGAACTCCAGCAAATTCAATTCCCAGGGCTGCCATCTGGCTAGGCGGTCCAGGAAGAGAGGGTCGGCCTGGCCGGCATTCCTTACTCTCCTGCTCTCTTCAAACTCAGTTTGATTTACCCAGCCCCCTTCCTGGCCTGTTCTCTGCAGCTGCAGAGATCCCCCAATCAGATAATATCTGTCTCTGTGCAGGCCATTTATCATTTCATCAAAGAAGTTTGGCCAAGCCTGTTAAGGGCTGGCCAATCAGTAGAGACTGCAAGAAGGCTGGATTTTGGCTCAGAGAAAAAAAGTTCTATAACTTATTTTCTGTATTAGTTATGATAAATTCAACACACAGCAGTGCACACACATGCCTCAAAGCTGCTGGGACTCTAAACCTACATGCCCTACCATATACTAGGGACTTACAAGTAGGTTGTCAGTGCCAATTGTAATTACACCTAATTACCATATATCTTTTTAATTAGCGCACTGGCCCTGGTCCTGGTTAGCAGAGCCCATGGTACAGTCAGAGTCAGTTACCACCAGTATCAGTCCAAAGAATGGGGGTGATCAGGGCAAAAAGGATGACTTTCTCAGAAGAAATGTTTTCTTCCTGGTGCCATTTTGCTTCATAACCTTCCAATAAGTTCAATCAATCACCCTATATTCCATAGCCCTCTTTCTTCATCTATTTTCATTCATTAGGTCTTATGATTCATTCTCTTTACACTCTTTACTTTGCACCACCACCCAGCTACGAGGCCACGGTAGTAGCTCTCGCTCTGTGCCCTGGTGGAAGAAAGAAGAAGTAATTTCATTGGTATCAGAAGGGAAATACCAGACATACAAATTGTGTGCTTTCAATTTTTAGGTTTACACATTTCACACTGAAAAATAGTACCACAGATCAGAGCCAAAACGGTAACAATGTTAAATGTGAGAATTTGAGAGGAAGGTACAAATGACAGTGTGTTATCTGAAAAGGTTTTTAAATGCTATTTGACTTTCTTAAGAATCAGCTCTACAATCAGGATTCGGTCAATGTTAATAATAGGTATGAAATGCTCTTCTCACACTGTAGAATTTCAGATTCCTGCTAATTGCTCATACCACAAAAGTACTTCTTTTGCATTCTTATATTTTGTAGAATGGACTCTAAGACTACCAGGAAATGGGCAGTTAAATATCTGATAGCAGAATTTAAAATGGGCTGTCATCCATCAGCTTGTCACCATTTATATGGAGATAATTGGCTCTCTAGCAAACCCATATACAAATATATAATTTAATCACAATGTAGTCAGATAAGCCTATCAATTACCAAAGATCTCATCAGGCATTTCAGGAATAGAGAACATGGTTCACTACATCTAAAAAATCGGAGAAAAAGACCAACAGAATTACGTGTTTAAATGAATACTGAAAAAGTCATGTGCAGAAGTCCTGGGTAAATCTCACAAAACAGTCTTCATTCAGATAACATTTAAGAACATCATCCACAGTTAAATCTATAATAGAACCTACTTTTTGAGAAAAGCTGCAAAACAACCTTGGTCTATACTTATTTAGTTAAATGACGCAAAGCCTTCAAGTCGAGATGACTTGCATCCTTGACTATTCTTCTTCTTTTAATTATTTTGTTAAAATTGTTTTTACTGGCAGCAAGACCATCTAAAAACTGCAATGGTAAAGAAAAACCAAAAACATCCGATGATTATCATCATCATAAAAACTTTATTTCGGTCGGACAACCATAAAAGCTTGCATAGAAAAAACAGTACATTAAAATTAGTGGCAGTTAAAATTATACAGTAGTTGCCATGGTTACATGGATCTAGTTACAACACCTCTATAGTTCGAACAATAAAAGCAATTGTGACTTGGTGCATCACCTATATACAATAATTCCTAAGTTCGTGTAGGTTGAATAATTACAAACACAGAGGCACTGGCTTAGTAAGGCAAGGCCCTGGTAAAAACCCATGAATATTGACAGTGATGGTCCAGATGGTATTATTTTGTCTAAAAATGGAAAATAGCCAAACAGTGTCAATTCCTTGTGTCACGTTATGGCTAGAATAAAACCAGGCAGTGACTTATACTTCTAAAAGCATGCAGGCTTAAGTGTTTATTTTTTTTAATTCTTTTTAGAAATTAAAACTGTAGAAGAATTTAAGGTTCCTTAAGAAACCTCTGTTTTTTAATGGTGAAGTTGATTTTATTGCTGTTTGGTCTTGTCTACGAACTTCCAGCGCCTGCGCCACATGGAGGTCAGAAAACGTGATACGACAAATACAATGGGTCTACAAGTATCATATTTTAAAATTCTGAATGTTTCTGCACAGTGTGTGAACCCTAAATTCTTACACAGCGGAACAAGCAAGGACTTCCTTGCTGGTTTATAGCTGGGCAGCACAAGACGACATGGAGCTCTGACTCTTCCTCCCAGCTACAGGTTGGGCACTCACTCCGGGCCGCGCCCGTACATTTACTGGAAAAGGCGCGGAGCGGGAGGGTACCCAATCTGAACTGAATGTATTGTTTCCTTGCCAGGGGTGGGTAGATATCGTCTAAGAAAGGCTCAAATAAATATTCCTCCTTCAAGGATAGGAACTTAGCTGTCAGTTGTCCAGTGGACGGGTTCCCTGCATGATTATCCTTTTAAGGTGAACATGACAACTCAAAAACAAGGAATATGCTACCTACCAGTATGCATCTGTTCTTGGCATGTAGAGCTGCAGAGCCACACACTTAGGATAAGATCGCCATCTGGTGTTGGGTTCGGCTGCTTGCAGGTTGTTGTTGTCTTCGGAAGAAGTCTTTTGGTCACGAGATAGGTGACTCCTCCCTTGGACTACAGTGCGCATGGGCATCCACTCCATCCTCAGATTGTTTTTCGCCATGATGGGAAATGATGGAGTGTGTAAGAATAAAGAAAGGATGTCCATGTGTAATGTCTAATTAAGACAATGCTGGAACAGATGAAGGTCCCGGGGAGGTGGGTGGGCGTGTGTGGCTCTGCAGCTCTACATGCCAAGAACAGATGCATACTGGTAAGTAGCATATTCCGTTTGAGGCATATGAGCTGCAGATCACACACTTAGGAAAGACTATACAGCAGTGTCTCCCCTAGCGGTGGTCACCTGTATCGGTTGCAGCAGTTTGGAATAAAGTTTTAAGGACAGCCTGACCCACAGAAGCTTGTTGTTTGGCTTGCACATCAACACAGTAATGTTTAGTGAAGGTGTGTGTTGTAGACCGTGTGGCTGCCTTACAAATATCTTCTAAGGGAATGTTTCCTAAGAATGCCATGGAAGCCCCTATTTTGCGTGTGGAGTGCGCTCTAGGGGGAACTGTTAAGAGTGCGTTTAGCTTTTTGATAACATATTTGGATACATTTAACTATCCACCTGGCTATCCCTGATTTGGAAATGGGGTTGCCTTTATGTGGTGGAGAGAAATCAACAAACAATTGTTTGGTTTTGCGGAAAGATTTGGTTCTGTCAATGTAATACAGCAGGGCTCTTTTAACTTCTAAGGAATGATTGATTGATTGATTGAATACTTTATTCGATAACAATGTATCATAAAAGTAAATACAATACAACGTACATAGAACCATAAAATTAATAAAAAGACATAGAAATATGCATAGTTTTCTTAAAAAAGCTAAAAATACATAAAAAATAGAAACATAAAGGGCTCAAATAAAAACAGACATCCTAAGGCACAGCAAGGGAGAGCACATCAAATGTAGGGAGGGTATTTAATTTAGTGGAAAATTGCATAGAATTACAACCCAGAGCTACTTAGTTCGATAAGCTTAGTTCGTATTTGCCATGTTTTCCCAAGATATTTAGCCACCCCACAAATTACCAATAAGGATGTGGTATCCGTTGTTAGGATACGTAGGGCCACAGCCTAGTTCCCAGACTTCTACAAACTGGGCTCAGCCAACATTTTCTGGGCGTCTTATATGCTTTGCAGGCGAACAGGAAGTGGCCCAATGATTCAGTAGGGTTAGAGCATCCCGGACAAGTTGTGTGGTGGGTTTTATGGTTTTTCCAGCCTATTGTGAAAGCGTTCAGTGGTAAAGTACCTAGCCTCATTTTAAAAAACAAAACTCTATCCCTTGGTGAGGAGATAAAGTCAAAAAATGGTTCCCACTTTGGTGTTGGCTTGCAAATCAGAAATGTATCAGTTAGGGGGCCCAGCTTGGGGTTTTTCAAGACCGCTGCATCTATATTTGCCCAGTATAATTTCTTGATGATGTCTTTTTGCGGAGGCTTCTGCGAGAGCCATTCTTCTTCTAGCCCCAAGCTGAGTACCAGGTCCCTTAGGTTTTTTAACCATGATATTACACCAACACCGTTTAACGCAATGAGTTCGCCAAGGACCGCGGCGTAATTACTAAGTTCCGGGGTCCTTCTAAGACGAACCCAAAATAGTAGAGGGCGAAGCCCAAGGATATCTTTAATAGAATGGCGTCCCAAATCGTAAAATAAAGGTTTAAGAGGGGTGGAAAGTGGAAGGCCCACAAGCTCTCTCAAAAATGTATGTTCTGCTGTGACTAAACTAATGACTCTTTCAAACCCCCATAATTCAGAGCCATAAGAAGCGGCAGACAATGCCTTACCCTCGTATACTACTAGCGCCGGGCTAATAGGTTTAGTAGAGGATAGACGGTGGTCTTTAGAGATTGCTCCTGTTACTCTTTTAAAATTTAAAGACATCTTAGTGATGTGGGAGTCCCATTTCATTTTGGAATTAATCCTGACCCCTAAGTAGTCAAATGCATCAACCTCCTCGAGCGGGGTGCCGTTTAGTGCGATATTGATTTTATGTTTTTTATTTCCAGTCAGTACCATCAATTTGGTCTTAGTGGTGTTAACAGTAAGACCACGATTATCGCAAAAGGCACCAAACCTATCAAGCAGTTTCTGGAGGCTCATAGGAGTTTTGGACATGAGGAGCGTGTCATCTGCAAAGAGGAGGGTAGGAGTTTTTTCCCCCGCCAGGGATGGTGCATCCGCTGAGACCTCCCTCAAATGGTCTGCCACCCCATTAATAAAGAGGGAGAACAGGGTCGGAGCCATCACACATCCCTGGCGGACCCCCCTCTGGACAGGAATTCGATCAGTCAATTGACCTTCGGATCCCCATCTAATTCTTGCGTATGTACCATCATGCAACCTTTTAATAAACTCCAGAAGATATCGTGGTAGCCCCATTTCATGTAAGACCTGCCACAATTTAACCCGAGGAACAAGGTCGAATGCGGTTTTGAGGTCAATGAAGGCCAAGTATAAAGATCCCCCACCAATCAGAACAGTCTTCCAATAAGTGGCTACGAATCTAAACACTTGGTCCATGGTACCTACTTTCTTCCTAAAGCCAGCTTGTAGGTGAGTTAGGATGTTTCCCTCTTCCAGCCAAGTCCCCAAGCCTGAGTTAAGGACCCTGCCAACCACCTTTTGGATGACATCAATTAGACTTATCGGTCTATAGTTGGCAGGGTCCTCTCTCGCCCCCTTCTTATAGATAGTGACCACCTCAGCACCCTTCCAGGAGTCTGGGACTGTGTGGCCACATAACAAGAGGTTCATCATGTTAAAGATAAGATTTGCCCATACTAGGGGGTTATGAAGGATCAGATCTCCTGGGAGGCCATCCGGACCTGCTGCCTTCCCAGGTGCTATGCTTTTAATAGCGGTCTGGACCTCCGTGAGGGTAAAAAAATCTGCCGGCTCAGGCTGCAGCGCAGTATAGTTGTGGACAGAGTTGGCACTCACAGGGCGGTCAAGCTCTACCTCATTACAATATAGTTTGGAGAAGTGCACAGACCACTGCTGCTTGGTTATATGGTTGGGAAGTGGGTCAGAGTCTCTTCTGGTTAGTTGAGTTATTAGAGTCCAGAAGGTACTGGAATCTTTTAAAAAGGCTGCGTTCTTTAGCGCTTGCCAATGATCCTCCTCCCAGGTCCGTTTAGCCTCTACTATAGATTTTTTGTAGGCTTGTCTAGCCAACCTAGCTGCTACAGAATCTCTTTTGCGGAGGGCAAGAGAGATCGCCTTTCTTCGGGTTCTGCATTCGGTAGTATACCATGGATTGCCTCTCTTGGTTGGAAACTTTATGCCAGCCTTTGGTTTTATTTTGAAATGGGAACCTACATCCTCAATAAAGGTTTTATAAATATTGTTGAAGTCTGTACCGTGTGTCTCTACCTTCGTACTAATAAGGAGAGCAAATTCGGCAGCCTTAGTTGCCACTTGGCTGTTTATGGAATCTAAGATATCAACGTGACATGATACTTTGTGCCATTTCAACTTTCTATTGCAGTTTGTGGGAATTACTGCTTTTGAGGATAAGTTCGAATTTAAAACTTCTGGCCTTATATGCCATTTTAAAATTACACAAAGGGGATTGTGGTCACTATCTAGCGTCTGAACTACCTTCATATCAACCACACTGGCCCAGAATTTCACGTCAACAATGAAATAATCAATGCGCGACGGCCCATTTAGTCTGTTAAATGTCATAGACCCATGGGGATCAGAGGGGGTTCTTCTGTTTAATGCTCGGAGATTGTATTCCAGGGTAAGGCCAGTAATCTATAGAGCTCTTGTTGTCCATCTTTTGATGGGACTCAAATTTAAGGGCGGAATACAGTTTTTGGTATCATCCTCATTAGGGCCCAGAAGGTCTGCGTCTCTTAGTGGTTCGTATGTACAGTTCAGATCGCCACCCAGAATTATATTAGAGAGAGGAGGAATACCTGACAGGGCATCCTCCAAAGTAGAGATAGTAGCAGAATTTTTGTTAGAGGGGCCTCCCCTCGCATATACATTAAAAAGATCAATTCTAGAGCCATTCCAAGGCCGTTTAAAAGATAAGTGGAGGATGTCTGCTGACTTGGCATTATGGACTTTGATGTCCAGGTTAAGTGTAATCTTGATCCAGATATGTAGGCCACCAGAAGGCCGACCCACACCCTGGTGCACTGCCGGTATGTAGAAAGTGGAATAACCGGACATGTAAAGAGGGTCCAAGCTCCAGGTCTCCTGGAACATACAAATTTCATATTGGTTAACGAAGTCAATCCAGACCGTATTAGCCAAATGTTTCTTAAGGCCTGCAATGTTCCATGAGAGTATTTGGATAGTACCAGAGTTGCCCCCTCCACTAACTAGTCCAGCATTGGGCAGAGTTAAAGCACAGTAATCCCTGGCTGGTTGTACATCTGATAAGCCACAGGGGGGGTGCTGGTGATGTGCTTCTGGAATAAGTCAATCCACATCCTCTAATCCTCTAAGTGAGGAGAAAAGTTGGTATGTTAAACACAGGAGGGCCTGTCTTTAACCAAGAAAGAGTGTTGGAGTGTGTTGGGTTCCTAATTAAACTTTGTGGATAAAAATAAGTTAAATCGAAGGTGCTAATGGCGCTCTGGTATTGGGGTTGAAAGTAATTGACTATATGTTTGGTTGCTCTGTGGTCTCTAAAGTTGACAACAATTACGTCGCCTTCGATGTCCTTAGGCCGTGGGCCCACCCAACCAAGCCTGCGAACATTCAGTAGTTCGCTATTTATACTGTAAGGTAAAGGTCTGTTCTTACCCAACCAATGTAGGACCTTATTTTTAAGGTCAGAGTAACCCTCTTTCCTTCCTGCCTCTAGTACGGGGACACCTGTCATCAGAACTACATAGGGAGCTGCTTCAGGTGGTAAGTGTATGTGATCAAAACTCGCACCATGTGTTTTGTTCAGAGGGGTGCCAGAAGATAGATTGTTTGCGGGCGGGTGGGAGCTATTGGAAGGGGAAGGAACATCAATTAACTTTCGGTTAGGTATAGGGTTAGTTACCTTTGGTAGAGTGTGTAAGGTTTTAACTTTGGGATACTCTGCACAACTGTGCCTGTCATCCAACGCTGGGAGTAAGTTAGAGGGAGAAGTACCATTTAATGGTACCAAGACCTGAGGCAGTGTATCTTTAGGTTGGACAACATTTTTCAAAACCAACTGCTCAATTACCCTAAGTTGATTCGACACCCCCTTCATCCTTTCTATTAGAGGAAGAAGAAGTGATTTTACTAATGTCTCAAGTCGGCACATAATGTCGTCATGTGGAAAGACAAAGTTAGGAGGGTCCGAGGCTGTTGTTTGTTCGACAACTGGCGGAGAACAGTTTGCAGTGTTCTCCGCCGAATTATAATTAGCAATGCCCGGACAGTTCGTTTTGGAGAGTTTTTTCCCTCCTTTCTTCCTTTTCTTTAAAGGGGGCGGACCTGTAGTATGACTTTTCCTTCCCATCCTTTGCGAGCTAGCATCAGTAGTAGTGGAAGGGGATCCAGCAGCTTGTAGGATCGATGACGTGGAATCCATAGAGTGGTTTTCAACAGGATTAGAAGCAGGCAGTGTTAATTGTGAGAAAGAGTGTGACACTGTCTTATTTACATGAGCTAGCGGAGACAGAGGGCAGGCAGTCTGGCTGGAAGTAGGTATAGCCAGCGCCGGTGAAACAGCTAGCTGAATGGGGCCGAGTGAAGATCTTTTAGAATGTAAATGCTCGGCCGATAGGCGTCGTTCAACTATAGCGATCTCCTTTTCCAGAACAGAAGCTGCTCTTGTGATGAAAGTGTCCAGGGTGCCTCTGACTGATCCTCCCAGCGTAGCTGGTTTGCGGAGGGGGGTTGATTTTGGCATAATTGACAGTATGAATGGCTATACCCAACAGTAAGAGTCCACAGAATCACACACCACTGATGTGGGATACTAGTACCCAATACAAGGAGCAACTATTAGGCAGGGTGTAACACTGCAACAAACGTGAAAACACACAGTACCTTAGAATTAGGTCGAGGACGTTGAAGACTGGGCCAAGCCCTGCCTCGGTTTGCCACGGACGGCCACAGACGGCCCGCCCTCTGCCGGGGCTCAGCCCGGCGCTGCCCGCGCGCGTCCCGCGACGCGGAGGACGCACCGTTCTTTCTGAGCGCCTCCTGGAGCGTAAGCGGCGTCAGCTGCTCCCCTGGCGCATAGGATGTTGGGAGGTGAAGTCCGTCCCCGCACAGCGGCCGCAGCTGGTAATGGCGGCAGCGGGGGACGGAGAGCAGCAGGACAGCAGAACAACAAAATGCAGGCACGGAGGTGAGTGGGTGCCCAGGAACGCAGAACGCAACCACCAGGATCCCTAACACTGCTAGTCAGCTGTGAGGAACTCCGAGAGAGGAACAGCGCGTCCCTGCGCTGAGGGATTAAATGGCAATTTGCATAGCGCGCCAAAATCAGCGCTCCCGGCATAAACAGAACAGGCAAGAGTCCTCTACAGCGCTTCTTCGCACTACAGATTCAAAGATAATTCAGCGCGAAGCCAGCGCTAATGGCAGAGTCAATGTAACAAAAAATGTCCCAATAAAGCTTCACGGCGCCAGTTGAGGAAACGCTCCCCACCAGCACGTAATGAAGTTCTTCAGAGCAGAGGAAGTACAAGATTCAAGTCAATATGCAGCGCACTCACGATTCTGCATATTCACGCTGAGTAAATCCGCCAGAAAGGATTCCACCAACTCGTGGGAACACTCGGCAAACAACGATCCGATCCAGGGAAGCTCCAAACGGGAAACAGGGGCGTGGTCCCAATCTAAGGAATGAAGAGCTCTTACAGCTACCGAGTCCGGATTTGGGAAGAACACTGGTAGCTCGACTGATTGGTTAAGATGGAATGGAGAAATGACTTTTGGCAGGAATTTTGGATTTGTTCTAAGAACCACTTTGTTATGATGTAGTTGTAGGAATGGTTCTTGTATGGTTAAAGCCTGGATTTCACTTACCCTTCGAAGGGATGTGATCGCAATAAGGAAAGCCACTTTCCATGTAAGGAATTGTAGTTCGCATTTATGCAGAGGTTCAAATGGGGGACCCATCAGCCTAGTGAGAACAATATTTAGATTCCACACTGGAGAGGGTGGTAATCTGGGAGGAATAATCCTTTTAAGACCTTCCATGAAGGCTTTGATCGCAGGCACTTTAAATAGTGACAAGTGTTGTCGATTTTGTATGTAGGCTGCTAATGCTGCTAGGTGGAGACGTATGGATGAGTACGCTAAATTACATCTTTGCAAGTGTAGTAAGTAGCAAATGATGTTCTGGATGGATGCATCCAGTGGGCGTATATCATTTTTAGTGCAGTAAATGGCAAATCTTTTCCATTTTGCAGCGTAGCAGGCTCTAGTAGTAGGCCGTCTGGCCTCCTTTATAATATTCATGCAGTCTGGTGGTAGGTTGAGGTAACCGAACTCTAGGACTTCAGGAGCCAGGTCGCTAGGTTCAGTTGATGTGGATCGGGGTGTCTGATTTCTCCATGGTTCTGGGTTAATAAGGACGGGGAGAGGCGCAGTCTTTGGTGTGGAACTAGAGAGAGTTCCAGTAGTGTTGTGAACCAGGGTTGACGTGCCCATGTGGGAGCTACTGGTATCAGCTTGAGAGACTGTTGCCTGAGTTTGCGTACCACGAATGGAATGAGTGGGAGAGGCGGAAAAGCGTACGCAAATCTGCCTGACCAGTTCATCCATATTGCATTGCCCTTCGACTGTGGGTGGGGAAACCTGGCGGCGAAGGTTGGGCATTTTGCGTTTTCGTGTGTGGCGAACAGGTCTATGTCTGGTTGGCCCCATTTTTGGAAGAATGGGAGTAGGACTTGTGGGTGTAATTCCCATTCGTGGATCTGTTGGGTTTGTCGACTCAACAAATCGGAAATCTGATTGTGAACTCCTGGAAGGTGTTCTGCTAGCAGGTAGATGTTCTGGGGAATTGCCCATCTCCAAATGTTCTGTGCGAGCTGGGACAGTTGGAGAGAATATGTGCCTCCTTGTTTCTGTATGTAATACATGGCTGTCATGTTGTCCATCCGGATGAGGACAGTTTTGTTCTTTAGATGTAATTGGAATGATATCAATGCTAGGAACACTGCCAGTAGTTCCAGGTAATTAATATGGAGCACTTTTTGTTGAGTGGTCCATTTGCCCTGAGTGGTGTGTCCTAGGAGATGGGCTCCCCACCCTGTGAGAGATGCGTCGGTTGTCAGCACTATCTGTGGAAGAGGCTCTAAGAACGGCCGCCCTTTGGACAGGTTTATGGTGTTCCACCATTTTAGTGAGCGATGTGAGCGACTGTCCACTAACACCAGATCCGTAAGTTGTCCGTGAGCCTGGTTCCACTGACGTGCTAGACATTCTTGCAAGGGACGCATTTGAAGTTGTGCATAAGGCACAATGAAGATGCATGACGCCATCATGCCTATGAGTTGCATGAACACTTTTGCTGGGAGAGAGTGTTGGGATTGAAATTTTAAGATGAGAGCTTGTATATTGGCTATCCTGGCTGGGCTGGGATAAGCTATGGCCTTGGAGGTATTTATGATGGCTCCCAGATATTGATGTATGTGGGAGGGTTGTAGTTGAGATTTGGGATAGTTGATGGTGAATCCCAAGTTTCTGTAAAAGTTGAATAGTTTGGTGAGTGTGTAGAACGCATTGAATGAATTGGCTTTTATGAGCCAATCGTCGAGATATGGGAAGACATGAATTTGTTGTCTCCTGAGATGCGCTGCTACTACTGCTAGGCATTTGGTGAATACTCTGGGCGCAGTTGTCACTCTGAACGGGAGGACAGTAAACTGATAGTGCTGCCCGTCTACCAGGAATCTTAGATATTTCCTGTGAGCAGGATGCATGGGAATGTGAAAATAGGCATCCTTGAGATCTAGTGTGGCAAGGAAATCGCCTTTCTGTAATAGTGGAAGCACTTGTTGAAGAGTGATCATATGAAAATGATCTGAGTGTATGTACCGATTTAGGAGTCCGATGTCGAGTATGGGTCTTAACGTCTCATCCTTCTTGTGGATTAGGAAGTATAGAGAGTATACCCCTGTGCCCTGATGTTGGAAGGGAACTGGCTCTATTGTGTGTTTTTGAAGCAAGGAGAGAACCTCTTGCTTGAGGAGTGTAAGATGGTCTGGCGATATGGGACGCTGTTTGGGTGGTATATGTGGGGGTGTATTTGTGAGTTCCAGGCAGTAACCATACTGGGTAATTTGTCTTACCCACTTGTCTGTTGTAATGGATTCCAGACAGGTAGGAACTGTTTGAGTCTTCCCCCGACTGGAGTGGAATGGTCTGGGGGGAGTGGAGGAAAGTCACTGTTTAGTGGCGGGGGAGGTACGAGTGTTGGTATTGCCTCGACCGCGTCCCTTGGTGTTGTTTCCCCTATATCCTCCTCTAAAATATCCTCTATTGGGGGATGTTTGTGTAGAGGTTTTGAACGTGGAGGAGGTGACTGCTCCAATATTTTTGGATGCTCCTCTATAGAAGGAGCGTCGAAAGGAGCCACGTGGCTGTGGAGACTGCAATGCTCCCATGGACTTAGCAGTCTCGGTGTCTTTCTTCATTTTTTCAAGTGCAGTATCTACTGCTGGTCCAAACAGTTGCTCTTGGTTAAATGGTTGGCTAAGTATGGTACTTTGTACTTCTGGCTTAAAGCCTGAAATACGTAGCCATGCATGGCGTCTAAGAAGTACACTTGTATTGATTGCTCTAGAGGCTGTGTCTGCGGCGTCAAGTGCACATTTAATTGAGGCATTTGAGATGAGCTTTCCCTCTTGTATAAGGTCATTTGCCTGGGTCTTGTGTTGGTCTGGTAGGTGTTGTATGAGTTCTTCTAACTGATCATAGTGAGCCCTATCATAGCGTGCCAATAGGGCTTGTGTGTCGGCAATACGCTAATGGTTAGCTGCTTGTGCTGCTACTCTTTTGCCCGAGGCTTCTAATAGTTTGGATTCTTTCTCTGGGCGCGGTGTATCTCCTGTTGTTTGGGAGTTAGCCCGCTTCCTTGCGTTGGAAACCACCAAAGAATCCAGAGGGAGCTGTCCTTTAATATAAGAAGGATCTTCTGGGGCAGCTCTATATTTGTTCTCAATTTGAGGGTTAAGTACCCTGGCCCGTACAGGGTCCTTAAAAACTTCTGTGGCGTGTTTTATGACCCCTTTAATCATAGGTAAAATTTGAACTGATTTCAGAGACTGCTCAAAAGTGTCTAAAAGGAAGTCATCCTCGGGTGCCTCTGAGTAAATGGTGACGCCATGTTAAAGTGCTGCTCTGTGTACTAGTTGTCCAAACCCGAGGTGGTCATCTGGAGGTGAGGGTTTGGAAGGGTATGTAGTAGGATCAGGTACATCAGGCAGAGGGTAAGCCCAGTCGTCCAATGGTACAATATCCGGATTTGTGAAAGGATCATTAGGATCATTAAGATCATCCGGATCTCCCCCCCCCCCCCTAAGGTCATCATCATCATCCTGTGGGGGTGGTGTATGTGAAGGAGATGGTGGAGGTAATGGTGGTGGAGGCAGGGGGGTGGGGTAAGAGGTCGTACAGGAGAGGAAGGAGGAATGGGTGAAGTGGCTGAGTCCTTCTTCTTTACAGGAGCTGGAGAAGGTGTTGAACATAGCTTCCTTTTCTTACATGGCACAGCAGTGACATGTCCAGTTTTTGGATTAATATAGATCCTTTTTTGCGTTGGATCTGGGTGGAAAAGTTCTTGGTCTTCAGGAACAGACTTTGGCGCCGATTTTTTCGGTTCCGATCTATGTTTTGGATGATCGGTAGAGTCTTTAGGAGGTGTAGTATAGACCTTAGCCGGTTGTGTCGGTACCGATGAGGGTTTCGGTGCCGATGAAGGTTTCGGTGCCGATGAAGGTATCGGTGCCGATGAAGGTTTCGGTGCCGAAATGGAGTCTTTAAGCTTGGGAGCTTTCAATGCCGGCTTGTCTACGGGCCTCGATGGTTTCGGTGCCAAAGGTGCCGGAGCCAGCTTCGGTGCCGAGAGGTCTTGTGTCTTCGGTGCCGAAGGTGCTGGGGGTACAATAATATGTTTGCTCGGGCCCGAGTCACCTGAAGGCTTGTATTTCTTCGGAGCCGAGCCCGAAGGCGGGGCTTCTGAAGGTTGTTTTCGGTCGCGACTGGGGCCAGCTGGCAAAGTCTTGACCAATGCCTTTTTTGGAGGGGTTGGGGTAGAGGCATCGGTACTCACGCGTTGCCCCGGAGTAATGGGGTCGTCGGAGTCGTCTGCTTCTGATATAATGTGAAGTTCCTCGGAATCTTCTTCCGGGACATCGGGGCCCTCATCAAAGATGTCCTCTGGTTCCGGAGCTGGTCTGTGTGCCATGATATGGCGTCGAGCTCTCCGATCCCGAATGGTCTTCTTGGATCGGAATGCGGCGCAGGCTGGACAGCTGGACTCGTCGTGTTCCGGCGACAGGCACAGGTTGCAGACCTTGTGATGGTCACTGTGCGGGAATTTTGCTCCACATTGGGGGCATTTTTTAAACGGCGTCCTTTCCATGAGCCGCAGGGCTCACGGCGCGAATAGGTTTAATCGCCTGCGTTGACGTCCGGAACCGGCCTGATGAATTCGATGTTGAGTAAAGGTGTATCAATGAAAATTATAAAGGTTTTTCGCTTCCAAAAGCTTGGTTTAGAAGTTTTCTACCGGAGTGGAAAAGTTTCATCCGAACCCAATGGCGGAAAAAAACAATCTGAGGATGGAGTGGATGCCCATGCGCACTGCAGTCCAAGGGAGGAGTCACCTATCTCGTGACCAAAAGACTTCTTCCGAAGACAACAACAACCTGCAAGCATCCGAGCCCAACACCAGATGGCGATCTTATCCTAAGTGTGTGATCTGCAGCTCATATGCCTCGAACACTAACTTTACCTATACAATGCTTTCACAAATAATAATCAAACAAGGAGAGAAGTACTGCAGTCCGATCCAAACTGTAGAAGAAAGGCATTCACGAAGTTCTCTCTATCCCAGATACCTAGCGACCTCAGATGAAGAGCAGGAACGACCGCTCACCAACAACCCACAATCAATGTGATCAATCACATACCCAAATCTTTAGAACTTAAAATAGTTTCCTTTTTCTGACTAAATATGTAACGTTTACCAAAACAAAGTTTAGCAGGACAGTGGACTATAGCCCCAAAGCACACAGTTCCTTCGTTATCAACAAGAGCATGTTCTTGAGAGTGTCAGGATTTCAGTCGGGAAACATCAACCTACAAGTAACTCTACAACAACAAAAAAAGAAAATCAGATTTTTTCCCTCAGCTCATGAGCGTATAAAACTGGCATCATCCTCCTGCAGTGGGCCCTGCCAGGTCGAGGACCCTTTATTTGGATTCAGTAGACTTGCCATTCAGGGGGCTCTAACTGTCCTCATCTACTCCAGTAGTTCCTGAATCACTCATTCTATCCCTGTAGTGCTCAACTCTGGTTCTGGCACCTGTCTGAATATTAGACAAGGCCCTCAAACCTAGACTCCTGCAGTGCCACAGTGCTCTTTACATACTTCCTAAGCTCTACAAGCTTTACAAGGGAGGAGAGGAGACAACACCCACCCAGTTCCTCTCCAGAACTCCAAGTGCTTCAGATATTTGCAGCACCAGCACAAAACTCACTAGTCTGCCAATAAGACTTTACAATTCACCTTCTACAGCAGCAACCATTGTCTTCTGTTCTTGCCTTGATTACTATATTAAAATCTTTAATGAATTTCAATATGATATTTTTGTCAGCTGTGAGAGGTGCTTCTGCTTGTCTCAAGTGTCTCAGGCATCTTGCAGAGGCAAATCCTTGTGCCTACTTAGGGTCCGATTCCGATGTCGGATGGACCTGAGTCTGTCCAACATCGGTCAGGAACCGTGACCGACCGACCTACTGTCGTCGGTTACGGCCCTGCAAGTACAATGCGACCGCTGGTATGTTTCACAATGGGAGCATGCATTCCGAACGGATTGCACGCCCGCATTGTGAAATGGAGTGGAGCAGTTCATCCCTGCACCCTGTGGACGGCACCTCAAGGTGCCTGCCACCGGGTGCAGGGATCAACAGAGGGGCCCCCCAAAGACAGTTTACGACTGCCTTTTCATGCCGGAAACACCGGCACGAAAAGGACGTGGAAAACTGCCATCTTACTTCCTCAGTCGTAAAGAGGCGGGCAGCGAGTCGGATTCCTTTCCGACCAAGCCCATCGGAATGGCTCGGTCAGAAAGGAATCCGTCCGGCACGTTATGATGAAGGCGGAAGGGCTCCGACCGTCGTTCGGAACCCATCCGTCCGAAATCTGAATCGGGCCCTTAGTTTGAAAACCTCCTCTCCTGCTCCCTTCTTTTTATTTGCCTTACCACTACTAGGGTGTATTTTCACAGATTTAACAGCTTTTCACAAGATAACTCAGCTCTCAGATTATATTAGATGATATGGGTAGTCTCTTTAGTAGTCCTCTATTGGACCCAGCGTCCCCACTTTCTCATATTTAGGCTGCCACATCAATAAGGCAACTTTCTCTTGCAGTAGGGGGGGAAAACAGCACATTCCTTGCACTTGCTCCACTGCACCAGAGGCTCGAACGGCCGCTTCTACCTCCTGTGAGATTATTTCCACAGCAGGCACAGATCTGTCCCCCTCAATAGCTCCTCAGGGGAGCATTACCACTACTCTTCCTCACCAGCAATCCATTGCAATGGCTACCAAACACTAACCAGGCCATTGGCCTAGCAAGAAACAGGAGCTATAATTCTCTGCCAAACCAACGGCCGATACTGCTATCACTAGTGCCAGCTAACTCTTTCTCCTCATCTGTCCTTCTCCATCTCTATATGCACTCTCTCCATCTGTTTGTATCAGTTTCAACTCAACTATGTATACCTGCATCACTGAACATTTGCTTTGTCATGCCTCTCCCTTTTTCATCACATCTCTTTCAACCTGAGCACCTAAATTTCTTTGCAACACTGTCTAGTTCTCTTTATCCCTTTTCTCTTTCCAACTCTGGATCTGCAACAATCTACCCAGCCCCTCTATATGTATGTATTTGCAGATATTAGTTCCTCGATTTACATTTACCTTTTGCTACATTTGTCTTTGTCAATGTGCATCTGTCTCAAAAATGTCCTCCCTTCTTCCCCTGAGGCTCTCATTATCTGGGAAGTAGCCAACAACAGTCACAAGACTGACAGCCTACTCATGAATGTCACAGTCACATAGGAAGGGAAGAAAGATCTAACTTTGCTTTTCCTCACTTGGGAAGTGAAATAAGCTCCTGCTCAGGTGACTTTGAGACTACTACTGTACTCCTGATTGCATGCTCTCAATCTGTCTGAGAGAAGAAGCAAAGACAAGGGAGGAATTAAGAGGATGTTGAGGGATAGGGAAAAGACAGGGTATACAAGTAAACACACAGATATAGGCATATGAACTTTGTGTGGACATTGTCGAGCAGGAGCATTTTATCCTGGTTGGAGCTAAGCCTGCCCATCAGCAGTGGTAACACCAGTCCTCAGTCCCTGCTAACTCTCCAGCACCTGTGCATGTTCAGCAGGGAACACACACTGAAAAACTGAAGTGGTAGGGGAGTCAAAGGAGAGATTGTGCAAAATTGACAATTAGAAAGCGGAGCAACAACAATACAATGAGAAGCACTCACCTACTGGAGAAAGCAGCATATGCAACACATCTATCTGAGTGTACTATGACTGCACAGTGTCCTTTTAGTATATATACATTGACGGTCCTTCTTTGGAGATTATCAACCAGCCATAACAGCTGCTTGAGAAAGTGATTGAACAAACTACTACAACTTCTTAGACATCTAAACTAACATGAAGCTGCTCTGGATTTGACAGGTACACAGGAAGCTAGCAGATGAGTCTCCAGAAAAACTCAAGCATTTAATTAGATGAGTCAGTTTATAGTCCACCAAAAAGAAGCCCTGTCTTAATTTCTGGAATCAAAAAAAGAGCTTGAGGGATTAATACAATTCAGTGATACTTTCCCCATCAAAATATTAAGGTCCAATTTGACTCCAGTATAGAAATGGATTTTGGTGAAAACAGATTTTCTTGCTATACCCAGATAGAATTCTTCATGCAACCTTAGAGATGAATCTCAGGAAGAAAAGGTAATTGGCCTTGTTACAAAAGTACATTTTTGATTCTACTACCCTTTTTTTATGCACCCAACATCATACCCAATTTTCCAAGATGGACTGCTTGTTCTATTGCGAAATGGCATCTCCTGAATGTAGTCCTGCAAAGAAACAATAGAGTTGTTAACAGAGTCAAGTATTTCCTTTAATGTTTCTTAAACTGTAAGTCATTAAGTTATATGTTATGGGGTTCTCTCCTGACAGAGCTTTGCAGCAGTAAACATGCAGTATGCTTCCAGCGTTAAAAATGTTTGCACTAAGAAAGAATAGCACATCATGTCCCTAACCACATTAGTACTGACAGGAAAAGCACACAATGACAATGTCATGTACTTAGTGTATGTCTCTAGCAACTAATATAATCACTAATATAGGACAGCCTTGACTCAACATATGCAGCATTATTTATTCGTATTAATGGAGATGGTGTTAACATTCTAGTAACATATGATGAAAATCAACATCGTATGAGTTATTAAAGTGGCCTTCATCGGGACGGTTGTGTCTTAGTTGGTACAGCTGCCAACATAAGAAAAGGAAAGTGCTACTTACCCAGTATGCATCTGTTCTTGGCATATAAAGCTGAAGATTCATATGCGTTAGCATAGATCGGCAGCTGGTGTTGGGCCCGGATGTTTGCACTTTGTTTTTCTTCGGAGAAGTCTTTGTAGTCACGAGGTAGGTGACTCCTCCCTTTGGTGATAGTGTGCATGGGCATTGACTCCATCCCCAAATTGTTTTGCCGTGAGGGTTGATGATGGAGGTAATAAGAGTAGAAAGAGATGTCCATGTATAGTGTATCTAAGTAAGATAATACTGCAACAGATAAAGGTACCCGGGGAGGTGGGTGGGTGCATATGAAGCTACAGCTTTATATGCCTATAACAGATGCACACCGGGTAAGTAGCATTTTCTGTTCGAGGCATATGAGCTGTATGTCATATGCATTAGCATAGACTTTATAGCAGTTATCGAATCTGTTGTAGTGGTTTAAAATAGTGTTCTTAAAACTGCCTGGCCCACACTAGCTTGTTGTTTTGTTAAAATATCTACACAATAGTGTTTTGTGAATGTGTGGGGTGTAGAACATGTTGCAGCTTTACAGATGTCATCTAAGGGTATGTTCCCTAAAAATGCCATAGAAGCCCCTAGTTTGCGTGTAGAGTGCACTCTAGGTGGAATTGTTAAGGTGCGTTTAGCCTTGAGGTAGCATATTTGGATGCACTTAACTATCCAACGTGCAATACCTGCTTTTGAAATGGGATTGCCTTTGAGTGGTGGGGAAAAGGCAACGAAGAGTTGTTTAGTTTTCCTAAAAGATTTGGTTCTTTCAATATAATAAAAGATCGCTCTTTTTACATCTAATGTGTGAAGAGCACGTTCTGCAACTGAGTCTGATTGAGGAAAAACACAGGTAAGTCAACAGACTGGTTGAGTTGAAAGGCCAAAACTTCTTTGGGTAAAAATGTTGGGTTAGTCCTAAGAATCACTTTATTGTTGTGAATTTGTAAAAATGGTTCTTGTATTGTTAGTGCGTGGAGCTCAGCAACTCTTCTAAGAGATGTGATGGCTATAAGGAAGGGCCACTTTCCAAGTGAGAAACTGTAGTTCGCATTTGTGCAAAGGCTTAAATGGCAGCCCCATGAGTCTTGTAAGGACTATCACCCTTATGCATCAAGCCAAAATCCAGTCGGTAAAATACCGATTCCTTATTAGCTCCCGGTATTAAGTAAAAAATACCCAATCCCAATGCATCAACCCAAAAGCAGAAATCGGTATTTAAGGAATCCTTAAATAGCGATTCTTTAAATAGGGATTCCTTAAATACCGATTCCTTAAATAGCGATTGCATTTAAGGAATCCCAAAGTGAGATTCCTTAAATGCAATGCATCAAAGTTAAAAAATTAGCGATTTCGCTAATAAGGGGAGCAAATTACCATGAAGATGAACTGCATGGTAATTTGCAAAAACTTTGAAAAATGCACTTTTGTGCATTTTTCAAAGTGTCATGTTGCGCACACACATGCCCTTAGAGCATGTGTGTGTGCAACATATGTGCACATATCATTTTCAGGGGTGCAACAGGGTGTCCTTTTGACACCCTGGCACCCTTGAAAGTGCTCCAGCTATTAGCGATTCGGTAATACCGAATCGCTAATACAGAATGGCTTTACATTCATTCCTATGGGCCTCCAAGCCCTTAGGAATGAATGGGTAGGTATTCCTTATTACCGATTCGGTATTACCGATTCGGTAATAAGGAATGTTAAGGAATCGCTATTTGAATAGCGATTCCTACATGCATAGCCTTTTGCTATTCCTTATTAGCGATTCCTTATTTTTCGCTAATAAGGAATCGCAAATGCTAATGTTGATGCATATGCCCCATAGTTAAGAGTCCACAAGGAAGAAGGTGGAAGCCTAGGAGGAATGATTCTTTTGAGTCCTTCCATAAAAGCTGTGATAGCGGCTACCCGAAACAAAGACAAGTGTTGTCTATTTTGTAGGTAAGCCGCTATTGCGGCAAGATGTAATCGTATAGATGCATATGCTAAGTTAGCATGTTGTAAATGTAAGAGAAATTATGTTTTGAGTAGAAGCATCTAACAGATTGATTTTAATATTACTACAATAAATTACAAATCGTTTCCATTTCACTGCATAGCTTGTGGTAGGGCGTCTAGCCTCTTTAATGATGTCCATGCAGTCTGGCGGGAGATTAAGGTAGCCAAACTCTATGATTTCAGGTGCCAGATCGCAAGGTTGAGTTGACTGGGATCTGGGTGTCTTATCTCTCCATGGTTCTAAGTGAGAAGCTTGGGGGAGAAGTGTAACTTTTGATGAGGATCTACTGATAGTTCTAACATGGTTGTGTACCATGGCTGTCGAGCCCATGTGGGAGCAACTAGAATTATTGTAAGGGAAATGCTGTTTGAGTTTTCGAACCACTAATGGAATTAGCGGGAGAGGTGGAAAAGCGTAAGCACATTTCCCTGACCAATTAATCCATAGCGCATTGCCTTTGGACAGTGGGTGTGGATACCTGGACGCAAAGTTTGGGCATTTTGTGTTGAGGTGGGTGGCGAACAGATCTATTTCTGGGTAGCCCCATAGCTGGAAGAATGGGAGAAGTACTTGAGGATGTAATTCCCATTCGTGGATCTGCTGTCTTTGACGACTGAGCAGATCTGCAATCTGATTGTTTACTCCTGGGAGATGTTCTGCAAGGAGATATATCTTTTGAGGTATGGCCCATCTCCATATGTTTTGAGCTGTAGAAAGTGTGTCCCCCCTTGTTTTTGTATGTAGAACATTGCTGTCGTAGTGTCTGTACGGACTAGGACAGCCTTGCCTACTATGTGTAGTTGAAAAGCTTTCAATGCCAGAAAAATTGCTAGCAGCTCCAGATGGTTTATGTGGAGTTGCTTTTGTGAAGTGTCCATATGCCTTGAATGGTATATTGTTGAAGATGAGCTCCCCAACCAATGAGGGATGCATCTGCTGTGAGTACTATCTGTGGAACCGGGTCCAGGAATGGCCGCCCTTTGGAAAAGTTTTCTGTGTTCCACCACTGCAGAGAGCGATGGGTGCGGCCATCCAATAACACCAGATCGGTTAACTGACCTTGAGCCTGGTTCCACTGACGTGCTAAGCATTCCTGTAGAGGACGCATTTGGAGTCTTGCGTAAGGAACAATTAGAATGCACAATGCCATCATTCGGATTAACTGCATAAACACTCGTGCTGGTAGTGAGTGTTGCGTTTGAAATCGTGGTGATATCAGTGTTTGCATGTTGCGTATTCTGTCTGGGCTGGGGTATGCTAGAGCTTTGCGGGTGTCTATTGTAGCTCCTAGATACTCTTTTATGTTGGAGGGTTGCAGATGAGACTTGGCGAGGTTTACAGTGAATCCCAAGTCATGAAGAAGTTAAAGCGTTTTGTGAATGTGGTGTAGGCAGCTGTGTTGCGACTTGGCTTTTATTAGCCAGTCGTCTAAGTAAGAAAAGACGTGAATGTGTTGTCTTCTTAAATGAGCTGCTACTACTGCTAGGCATTTGGTGAATACTCTTGGTGCTGTAGTGACCCCGAATGGAATGACTTTGAATTAGTAGTGTTGTCCATACACCACGAACCTGAGATATTTCCTGTGAGCTGGGTAGATGGGAATATGAAAGTAGGTGTCCTTTAAATCTAGAGTGGAAAGAAAGTCTCCTTGCTGAAGCAATGGGAGCACTTGTTGTAGGGTGACCCTGTGGAAGTGGTCTGATTGAATGTAAAGGTTTAGCTGTCTGAGGTCTGGTATTGGCCTGAGAGAGCCGTCCTTTTTGGGAATTAAAAAGTATAGGGAGTACACTCCTGTCCTTTGGTGGTGTAAGAGAACTGGTTCTATTGCATGTTTGTGTAACAGAGAGAGGACCTCTTGTTTTAACAGGGTGAGATGTTCTGGTGACATTGCTCGCTGTTTTGGAAGGATGGTTGGTGGAGTGCTGGTAAGTTTCAGGCAAAAAACATTTTGGATAATTTGTATTACCCACTTGTCTGAGGTGACTGACTTCCAGACACGTAGGAACTGTGAGAGACGGCCCCCGACAGGAGTGGAATGGTCAGGGGTAACGGGGGGAAGTCACTGTTTGCTGGCAGGGAAAGTGCAGGTGGAGTTGCCCCTTCCTCTGCCCTGGTTTTTGTTTCCTCTGTAACCTCCTCTAAAATAGCTATTTTCTCACAAAATTGTTTTTGAGCCACCCCTGTAGAAGGAGCGACGAAAGGAGCCCCTGCTAGATGGTAATTGTAGGGGTCCCATGGATTTTGCAGTGTCAGTATCTTTCTTCATTTTTTCTAATGAAGTATCCACTGCTGGCCCGAAAAGAGTGTCCTTATCGAAATGCTGATTGAGTATGGAGGATTGTACTTCTTGTTCGAATCCAGAGATTCGAAGCCATGCGTGTATATGCAGGAGTATGCTAGTGTTAATAGCACGCCAAGCTGTGTCTGCAGCATCGAGAGCGCATTTTATGGTGATGAGCTTCCCTTCCTGAATGAGTTTGTTTCCTTTAGCCTTATGTTCTGCTGGTAAATGTTGTAGATTTTTTTCTAGTTCGTCATAATGTGCCCTGTCGTAACGTGCCAATAGAGCGTGAGCATTGGCAATACGCCAGGAGTTGGCGGCTTAGGAAGCTACCCTTTTGCCCAAGGCATCGAAAAGTTTTGATTCCTTATCAGAAGGAGGAGTGTCCCCAGTTGTTTGAGAGTTAGCTCACTTTCGGACATTAGACACAAGAAGAGAGTCTATTGATAACTGACCTTTTATGTATACAGGGTCTGAAGGAGCGGCCTTGTATTTTTAATCTACCCAAGGTGTTAGTATTCGGGCTCTAACTGGATCCTTGAATACCTCGTTAGTATGTTTTAACATGCCTTTTAGCATGGGTAAGGTGTTAATAGCTCTCTGTGAATGCGTGAACGTTTCTACAAGGAAATCATCTTCTAGAGGGTCACTATGTAGTTCCACCCCATGATATTGGGTTGCCCTGTTGATGAGTTGCACAAAGCCAATGTTGTCATCAGGTGGGGAAGGTCATATAGATCAGGGTCATTTGGTATATCTGGATCCTTATCGTAATCATCCCAAGGGTCAGTGTCTTGTGGTATGTCTGGGTCTTGCGGGATATGATGACTATCATCCCCAATCCCATCCCCAACATCGAAATCGTCATCCTGTGAGTCAGGTGACATTGGACGAGGTGAATTTGCTGGTGTGATGTTTTGGATGGGAGGAGGAGGCGGAGGTGGAGGTATGTAAGGAGGAGAACGGTTGGTACCCATGTCTCTTTTTTGCTTTAGAGGTGTAGGGGCCTCTTTCGGGAGGTGTAGGGGCCTCTTTCGGGAGGTCTAACTTCCGTTTTTTGGGAAGAGTAGCCATAAGATGGGCAGTGTTGGAATCGATACGGAGTTCTTTCTCTTTTGGGTCCAAAGGTGGGTCTTCCGATGGTTGTTCTTTGGAAGGAGTCGCTGGTCCCTTTGGGGTAGATTTCCGCATTAAAGATTTTCCTTCAGAGTCTTTGGGTGCCGAATGTTTGGGATCTAGTTCTTTAGATTTAGTCGCTTTAGGCTGTGTAGCCTTTGGGGCGATATGTTTCGGCTCCGAACTTTTCGGTACGGAGGTTGTCGGCTCCGAGCTTTTCGGTGTGGAGCCTTTCGGCTCTGAGGATTTCGGCTTGGACGACTTTGATTCTGACTCTTTTGGCTTAGAGGGTTTCGGCTCCAAGGCTTTCGGTGTCGAAGACGTTCTCGGTACGGACGACGTGGGAGGAGTCCCATGTTTGTCCTTCTGTTTCGGTGCCGAAGGTGTTGGATCGGCACCGGACTGTTATCGGCTGGGGCCCGAGCCAGAAGGCTTGTGTTTGTGTTTCATAGGGCCGGAGGGTGGGGCATCTGAAACTTTTTCACGGTGTCGACAGGCGATCGAGGGCGAGAGGGATACCGGAGCCTTTCCCTTAGCGTGAGTGGGAATATGGGGGTCTATATTCATGGTCCGTTGAGCCGGAGTGACGTTCAGGTCTTCTTCCATGTCGGAGTCGGCTTCAGACACGGAGACCAGTTCTTCTTTTTCGGCTTGTGCGGTACGGAGCCGCTGCCATGTTGCATCTCGTGCAGTAGAGCCCGATGATCACGGCTGGTCTTCTTTGAACGGAATGATCGACACGCTTCGCAGGAAGATTCTTCTTGTTCCGGGGATAGGCACAGGTTGCAGACCTCGTGCAGGTCGGTGCATGTGAATTTAGCACGACACCCGGGACATAGCTTGAACCGAGTCCGTTCCATCGACTGCTAGCATGGTCGGCACGGGTAGGCCGGACGGCCCGCCTCGAGGTACCCGATTAAAGGTTTCACAGTTTGGACGATATGCGACGAATGGGAAAACGCGATCAAAGACAATACAGTAGAGGGTAAAGGATTGTGCGTCGAAGAGGTTCGAGAACAATACCGAACCGGAGCGCAGCAATACACATCCAAACCAGATGGCGGAAAAAAACTATCTGGGGATGGAGTCGATGCCCATGCGCATTATCACCAAAGGGAGGAGCATGAAATGTTATCGGGGGCGGGGGCAAAATGTTTTACTTCATCACCATCCTCCAACATGATTGAGCACAAGTATTAAATAAATAAATACAAAATCTAATAAGACAAAGAGGTCAAACAAAGAAACCCATGGGGGGAGGGGAGAGAAACATCTTGGGAGGCGCCACAGCAGATGACCTGGCAACTACAATGAAATGAAGGAAAAAAACTAAAAATGGCCGGAAAATAAAATCTAAATCAGATTGATGTGGTTCTAGAGAGATCCAGATCAGCAAACCTTTCATTGATGATACAGTGGACGATTGTGTCAAATTCAAGAGCTAGTAGGATCAGCCTCGCTAAGCCACATTGTCTAGAACAATATTAATGAAGCAACTCATTAAGCACCAAAGCCATGACTGATTCCATCTATCTACTTGGACAGAAACTCACAGAGAAATGTCCTCTTTAGAGTCTGTGGAAAAGAAAGAGAGGGAGGTCTCAGTGCAGAAGTAAAGGCCAGGTACAGGAAAACTGAAACAAGGAAAGCTGGGGACTGATAAATGGTAGGTTTTAGGTGTACTCTGCAAGTCATTGAACACAGAAGTGGCAGGGCTACATGTCTTCTAATGCACACCTCTTTAGAACAGAGGCAGAGACCAAAAGGCAAACAATAAGGATGGACAGAATGGAGTTCATGGGATTGGTGGGATGGAGTTCTGACAGACTTGGGAGTTACATTCAGCTAGGAGTAGGGGGGCAAGAAAATGGAGGACGATCTCAATGTCATATTTACGTAGTTCAGGGGCCTTGCCCATTCTAGAGAAGAAACTGTGTTTTGAGGTCACTTAATAAAAAGGTGATGTGGTGAGAGTAAAAAAGTACTGTAGATGGGGGGGAGGGGGTTATGAGGTAGCCCCAGCTCTTTCTGGTGTTGCTAAAGCTAGGACACAAATGCCCAGGGCAAACAGATACATTTAGGTGAAACGTAATCTGCTAAAGAGGCAGGTCCGGAAGCAATAAATCACATCAATTAAGACTTGCTGGGGATTGATGAGAGATGATCAAAAGGTGGAGATAGACCAATACAGTTGCTTCTAGTTTTATGAAAAAGGGGGTGGGGTAACCAGTCAAGTGAACTTTCTACCTCTTAATTTGTCTCGAGGGTCTGGGTCAGACATAATATAACCTGGAATCACTGAGATATGGCAGTGCTGGCCTGATACCGGTAAGTTTGAGAAGGGACTAAAAGATCAGTGTGAAGAAGGTGTCTGGTTGGCCTAAGAGGAGACCAATATGCCAATGCAAAGTGGACAGGGCATAGAACCCAATTAAACTAGGAAGAGTGATTAGAGAGATAGCCGAGAGTCAAATACAGGCTAGGTTATTGCATAGTAGATGGTAATGGTATGATGTAATAGTTTTTCATTGAGCATTTTATTAGTTTAAAAACTAAAGGGGTGGGGAATTTTTATTAGTTTTTTCTTGTCTCAATAATAACATGAACTTTATTCAACTTTAAAGTTTGTCTGTGCTGATTTCATTGCTCCTTTTCGTCCTTCAATGACAAGACAATTAGTTTGATCCCAAAGAGATAATTCTCCAGTTGCTAGCCCAAGAGAAGTGGCTTCAAAGATGCACACCCCATGTTGGCACCATTGCATACATACACATGTATAGTCTCCACACCCATTCCTGCCTAAACAACTGCACTTCACACCGACAATGCCCCTATGGAGCTTGAGTTAACATTTTTCAAAATAGCTACACCTCACACAGATCCCAACAGAAGCATAGCGCTTTGCAGACACTTCTTCAAAAGAACTGCATCTCTCAAATACACCAAGGAAGTGTTCTTCCTTTCTGAGACACTGCCCGTTGGTGCTACATAATTAAGGCGACAAGATGCCTGCAAGTTACGGGGAGAATTACTTTTCCAGACCTGGGTTTTGCTTTTACATTACTAGCTAGAGTGTTCGACCAATTGGTTGAAATAAAATTAACCTAGACTACAGCTCCCAGAATGCACTGGTGTGGCAAGTCAAAACTGGAAAAGCTGTGCTCTGGTGAGGGTCATCTGGTCACCCTATACATATGACTGATACTGCCCCGAAAAATGTATATTCGCAGATAGTGCCCAACCACCACAATGTCATCAAAGCTCTGCAGTTCACCCTAACAAAGACCCACATAAAGGGTTAGCCTCATACCAATACTTATTTCTTCCAAACAACATTAATATCAACCCCCGCCAAAAAGGTAAAATAACAATGCCGCGGCATGGGGTACTTAATACCAGCACAGTACTCCCAGAGACATAGCCCACACAAGTGGCTTTACCTGCAACTCCCCGAAGAGGCCCTCCTCAGAAATAACCCCCAAAGCACACACAAAAAATAGTGAAACCCCACAAATACGCCACCACAACGAGCTGTCAATTAAGTCATTCTATACTGCCTGCCTCCCTCCTGCCCCCCCCCCCCTTCAATGCAAAACGACAATCCTATTTCTGTTCATGAAATAGGGGCTAGCTCACTTCACACTCACCACAGGTACTAAAACAACTTATAGGCGGAGTTGTATCACAAACACACAATGCGCCTCCTCTCAAGTTTTGCATACCCAACTAAAACCCTTAACCCTAATAAAGCACCTTACATAGCATTCCTCAATGTACCAATATTTCACACAGTCCGAGATGTACTTTAACAAAAATTGACATCTTCCCCAATTAAATAAACAACCTATCATGCCGACACTTTGAGGATACCAAAAATAAGCAAAACATGTTGTAATCTGATTGCTAATTTGAGCAGCATTTTGTATCTAAAAGGTGTAAACCAACTCCAAAAGCAAGAACGTCAATATAGTTTCAGTAATGGCCCTTGTGCACTCACTATTCAGAAATCAACGAGGGTTTTTGCCTGAAAAGCAATGGACATGACTACAGGGCCCAGAAGGGACCCGTTTCAATGTCCATTGCTTAAATCCTTACAAAACAAAAGGAGCATGGTTTTAAAAGAACACATCCATGAACATAAAGCTACAGTACACATTTTATAAACTTATATAAGGAAAACAGTTGATAAGGTTCACAGTAAACATTTTCTACACCACGCATCAACAAGATATCGCTTTACCTCCAGGAATGGTGAACTTCCCCACCTGAGGAAAACAATGCTATTCAAAAATGAGAAAAAATGAAAGTAGTGCTTCACTGGGAAAGTCTGCAAAGTGGTGCTAATGTGTTTGGGTGTGAATAAAACCAAGCTGGCCACTTTGTGACTACTCTGTCTTGCTTTAGTTAGTTTTGAATAGAAAAATGTCAGAAAAAGGCATTTCCAGCAAAAGTATTACTTCCTTTTTAGATCCATTTCAAACGTGAACAAATGAAGCAAAGGAGAGGAAAGAGAGGGAAGCCAGTTCTTGGGAGTCATGGTTTTCAGCAAGTGAGGAGCTAGACAGAAAAGTTCCGAGGTTATGTTTACTTCAAGCTGTGGGAGTAGCCAGGCCCAGACCTTCTCTCTTGACGATCTGCAGCAGTTTTCCCGCTTATCAAGCAGGGCCGTCATTGCAAGCGCTTTCTCGCGCTCATAATATTGACGGCCCTGCAGACAAACACCACTGTGGGGACTGTCAATAATGACACAAGTAGTTACCGTAAGGCGCATCCCCTCGTGCCTTAAAGCAACTACTTGTATCATTTTGTGCCACATGGGTCTTTTCCCCGCACAAATGGGAAAAATGTCGCCCATTTGTGCGGGAAATAACCCAATCTGGCAACACTGCCAACGTTACAAAAAAACATATTGGCGCCCGGCTGCCCGCGTTGTGGTTGCCACCCGGCCACATCATCCACGTCACTAGATAAGAGAGATAGAGAGAGAGGGTGAGAGAGGGATGAAACAACAAGGGGGTGGGTAAGGTGAGAGAGACAGAAAGAGGGCAGAGAGATATGAGGAGACAAGGGATAGGGAAACGTGAGAGATAAAGTGAGAGGGAAAGGAAAGAGAGAGATCGGGAGAAATGGGTGGACTGGTAAATTAAGAGCGAAAGAGGGAGGATGGTAGAGTGAGATTTGGAGAGAGAGAGAGAGAGAGAGAGAGAGAGAGAGAGGCACTGGGAAAGAGAGCGCGAGAAAGTGAGTGAGAGACAGCAAAACAGGGTGTACTGAGAGATAGAGACACCGATCTGCTAGAATAAAATGTCTGCACAACGCATGGGAGGTAGGGTGGAGACTCGAACAAGGCGTGGCAGGTGAGAGTAAAAGACGCAGAGCCACTGCACATTTCTTCCAAATAATGCATTGCGGCAGGATCTGAGTTTACGCCAGGGTTGTTATTTCTCTTATAGGTCTTTAACAGGCACGTACAGCCAACAAGGCACTGCCTGTCTACGGGAGGGAATCTATTGAAACTAATTGGTGCCTTGCATTTTATGGAAACAGTTCTCTGGTGAGACTTCCCGCCCTTGTAGAAGGACTCTCAGGTATTATTCCATGCACTCAGAATACGATAACAGCACATACAGACGCACACCAAGAAGATACACACAGAAGCACACTACTCACAGAGCAAATGCAAGTGCAGTCAGGCATCACCTGCACACACAACGCGCAGATGCGCGCGCGCACACATGCAGAGGCGCACTCACATAACCCAAAAAGACACACTGAGTGAAGACAATAATAGACGCGCTCACACAGAGAAGGCAATTGATGCACACATTCAAAGAGATGCACTTGCGCTGACTCACAATTATACGCAAATCACGAAGACACGAACACTATGCAATACACATAAACACATTCCCTTTCGAGACGACAATAATCTCCCCTTCTCTCTCTCTGTGCGCCTGCCCCTCGCCCCACAGGTTCCTCTGGGGCTTTGCACCACAGACCTTGCACGGATGTCACCGGAAGTGATGTTTCTTCATTGGCCAGGAATAGAAAGCTTGCCCTCTACTACTCCCGGTCTGCCGCCACTGTCACCTTGTACCGCGCTTGAAGATGGGTTGTGTTTATTCTAACCACCTGTATTGCCTGCACTGGACAGACCTGCGATCCAGAGGGAGGCAAGCGCCCCTCCTTGCCCCCCCCTGCGGACGCCCATAGGGAGGAGTCACCTACCTCGTGACTACAAAGACTTCTCCGAAGAAAAAGAAAGTGCAAATATCCGAACCCAACACCAGATGGCGATCTATGCTAACGCATATGATCTACAGCTCATATGCCTCGACCAACTATATTTAGAAAGACAACTATTCATGATATTATACAAAAAGAAGTGAAGTACTTGAGAATTTTGTGGATGGAGCAAAATGCCAATTAGAAATAATATGGATTGGAAAAGGTTGATGAATGCAAAGAGAAACACTAAGTCCTGAAAATAAGTGTCAGGAATCAGCCTCAGATTCAGAGTTCTCCAGGGGTCAGGCCTACAGTAAAGCATTAAGGAATTACACTACTGGGAGTTAGAACATCCTTCCCCAAGCTGCTAAGCATGCAGCTGCAGTGGCACAAACACATACCCAAGCCTGAAATCTCTGTAGATGAGTAATTAGAGATTGGGCCAGTGCAGGAGGGGCTGCAGAGCTCAGCCAGTGAGATTTGTAACTGGTTTCACCTCTGGGTTATGACAGGCAGTACCTGCTAAAAGGACAGCAATGATGGAGGAGGACACATGGCAACCGCAGTTTGATGGGCTACCTCCACTTTAGTCCAAGTTCATACCCTTATGGAATTCCCACCCTTTTCCTACTACTACTCACCATTTGGTGTTCTAGAACAAAGTCTCACGCAAAAGGAGCTTCATCCACTTTTGGTTATCTGGCCATTTTCTGGTAGTTGGAGGCTAGTTGCAGCGCTTCCTTTACCTCACCCTGGCAAGCACCATTCAGGGCTTGGTGAGCTAAATGACAGTTACAGATAGGATTCAAATGTGTTCTGTTCTTTCGGGTAAAGAAATCCGGTCTATTGAGTACTTGTAAACATCCTGTGATGTGCTCAGTCATACTGATATGAGGACCTCACCTTACCTAATGTTGTCTCGCTATCTATGCCTCTTTTTCCCCAGGGTAGCGTTATCCTTATGTTGTCTCTCTTCATGCTAAGGGTATGTTGTCTTGTGGAGAGAGGTGCATTATTTCTGCGCTTGAAAAACCAGGGCCAGCCTTTGGTCATTCATTCAGAGGTAAATTTTGTGGAATTATAATGCAGACGGAAACACTGGAGCTGAATTATTTAGGAAAACACCAACATTATTATTTTACATGTCTTTAACATTAGTGTTGCTTCATGGCTAACTATGCCAGAATTCCCTGCCACCATGGATATAGAACAATCATACAATCATACACAAGCAATGTCAAAACTGATACGTCTGGATTGAATGTGCTAACGCACGCAAACGTGTCCATTCCTGTGTCTACATGCGTGAGCAGGTTGAGGTCTGATCTATTGGCTTTGGCAATGCTCGCAGTACCATAAATGGCTCATGAACCTTATGGCTCATTATGCTCACTTTTATGTTCCCATTTTTAAATTGATTTGGTTAATCTGGTATCTTCAGCATTCTAATTAAATGTTTCCCTATTGATGCAGTTATCTGAAATGCACAGTGCCTCGTAGGATGAAATGATTTACTAATGTAGTAAACAGATTGTGGCTGGAGACTTTGATCTGCATTTGGATGCAGCGTTCAACACAGTTGACCATGAGACACTTACGTACAGAATGGGTAAAGCCGGAATAAAGAGCTCCACTTTTAATTGGCTCACCTCCTCTTTGAAGAACAGATCTTTCCAAATTTGAGAGAATTCATGCTACTCTGACGTCCTTCATTGAAGTGTGGTGTACTGCAGGGTTCGGCCCTCAGCCTCACACTTTTTAATCTGTACATGTGCCCACTGGCAGATATTGTTCAGGAGTTTTGGATGCTAATATTATCATATGCTGACGATGCACAACTGGTTCTCTCCCTCGCCCCTGAAAAAGGCTGCTCTGAAAAAGCATTCAGTTGGATGGGGAACTGCTGCTTAAAACTGAACAGGAAAAAACTGAGCTGATGATTCTGGGAAATTGACCCAACCCCCAACCACCTACAGACTGGCCAATGTTTGGACAATCCACCCATCCCCTCCTCCTCTATTAAAAGGCTTGGGATGTGAAAGGACAAGTCCCTTTCTATGGATACATGGGCAATTTCATTGCCACCCTCAGAACACTCTGTAAAATCCTAGATATTATCCTGTGTGTGTCCAGAAGAAATGTGGTCCAATCCTTTGTTCTCTCCCGGATGGACCATGGAAACTCTCTGTATACATGCTCCCCCAAATAAGTGGTACACAATATAATCTAATCATCCAAAAGCCATGTTAAAAAAATTACCCCCAGTTTAGGAGTGCCCCTTAAGGAAGGTGTTATTTATGGAGCCTAAAAAATCGGAATAAACCGGGTTTCAGAATTTATCGGGTGTGATAAATACCACATATCCATAGTTATTTGGGAATATAATGGAGACTTTTAAGCTTACGGCACCAAAGTCCACGTGTCACATTAAATACTATATTGTTTACCTTGTTACATTCTGGCAGATTTTACCTGCCAAAAATTAACGAACGGTGTGGGCTTTATTGAACCCAGTAATTACCTGGTGTGGTGAACTCTGCACAATTCTGAATTGTGACCCACTCAAATACAGGGTATTTGTTGGCTAAATTTAAGATCATGATGTCCTTCACCGGGAGACCCGCAGTGGCCTCTCGCCAGCAGAAACACGCCTTACCCGAGTCCCATCGGTCTGGGGGAGGCAGATGGAGACGCCAACTGAGTTGATCGAGGGTGTTGCGTCGTGTTTCAGAGGAGGGGGGTGGAGGGGGTAGTGGGGTCCAGACCTTCAGGCCAGTGACCGACCGGGCTCCAGGACAAAGCCCAGTCGGCAGCTCCAGACGGCAAGGCTCCCACCGATCGGCGGAGCCACCAGGTCCTACCTCAACTCAAAATGTGGTATCCACCACCGAAGCGGGGGACGACAAGCGAACTGCAGACGCACCTCTCTCGATCTCTCTCACAGAGTCACGATCCTGGGAGGTAAGTCTTCGCACTGAATATGTTCCTTAGTGGGGGCTAATGGTTCGAGACTGGATCCGCGATAAAGTATTTGGGATCTGGGGCTAAACGGGCATTTTATCTTGTTTGAGTAATCTCCAGCCTCAGGAGCTCCTTCCTAGAGGTCCTCACCGTCTGGCCGCCATCTTCTCTTCCTCACATAAGCACCATACGTAAACAGAAATATACATCATATCCCTCTGTATACAAGTATTTATTTGTATTATAGACTTGTACCTATGTATGTTATTGCTTTGTATAAACATGAAGAATAATAGTGTTTATAAAAAAATAAATATATGAATATATATATATATATATATATATATATGAATATATATATATATATATATATATATATATGAATATATATATATATATATATATATATATATATACACACAACACTTGAAAACCAGAGTTTATCTAAGGCATATATTTTTTTTGATAATCAAATTTATTGGTGTTTTTCAAAACAAAATACATCGGTAGCAAATCAAGCACATTATTGAGATGAATTACATTCGAGAAAAGCCGGCTGGAACTCACCAGGCACAGGTGGGATGAATACATCATATGTTTACAGAAATACAAGTACACAAAACATTCAAACCCTTTATGCGGGTAATAGGTTAAACCATTTTCCCCATACCTTGCCAAATAGTTCGGGGCATCCCTGGGCCTCGAAGAGGGGCTCCTCCTGGGCCCCACACCAGTCCACTCCCCGCCTCCATTTCCTCACAGTAGGTGACTTGGCCTGGGACCAAAGCACTGCTATATCCCGCTTCGCCACCGCCAACACCGTTCCCAGGAATCGCTTATCGGCCCTGGATCCATAGAGGCCATCAAACACCCCCAAGAGCAAGCGTAATGGGTCGTGGCGAACCTCCCACCCAAGGGCCCGTGTGAGCTCAAGCTCCACCCCTCTCCAGAACCGCGCCAGAGCAGGACACTGCCAAACCACGTGGTACAAATCTGCGGAAGCGTGAGTGCAACACGTGCAAGCCCGGGAGAGTCGCATGTGGGCGCTGTGCAGACGTGCTGGAGTAAGGTATGCCGTATGGAGGTAGTAGAGTTGGACGAGACGCAACTTGGAGGAGGTTGTCAAGGTCTTGGTGGGCATAAGGGCGTCTCTCCAATCCACCTCCTCCAGGGGGCCCAACCACCCCTCCCAGCGGGCTCGGAGCCGATCAAGGGATACGGGCCATTGTTCACCAGGGATCGGTAACTCCGTGACACCCCCCCTTTGCCTAGGTTCCCCATCATCACCTGGGCCTCCGAGGGGCTAAATTCCAGAAGAGAGGTGGGAGACGGAATGTGTGTGTGGAGTGCATGCCTGAGTTGTAAGTACCTGTAAAATTGGGAGGGAAGGAGGGAATGGCGTTGTTGTAGGTCTGCAAAAGATCTGATATGGTCCCCCACCCAGACGTCTCTGAGTAACGAGATCCCGGCGAGATCGCAACGACAGAAGTCCTGGAGGGATGAAACCTCTCGCAACCAGGTTCCACTCCACAGGGGCGTCTGTTTGGTGAGTTTCCGGTCCCATCTTACATGTCGGAGGGCTGTACGCCAGGCCATAAGCACTGTCCTAGTGATTGGGGGCAGAGCCTGCAGCACGGGGCTTCCGTACAGCTACGCTTGGATCTGCACAAAGTCCATTGCCCTGAGTTCCACCCGGTACGCCGGGTCGGACCAGCTGCCGGCGAACCAGTCGTGGATTACGATGAGCCTCGTGGCCAGGTAGTAGAGGTGGAGATTAGTTACCCCCAAGGCATATTTAATCTACATATACTTACTTCCTTTATGCATCTATATACCTTCCATGTATTTGGGTATATGTATGTATAACTTTTCTAATAAAAAGCATACAATGCACTACCCCATTTCTCACCCTATACTTCTCTCAATGTATCTTCTACCTCGACTCTCGGACTCATCTCAAACCTCTTTTTACTACTCTTTTCAATGCACTACCCTATTTCTCACCCTATACCTCTATCAATATATTCTCTACATCCACTTTCTCATTCATCCCAAACCCCATACCACTACTATGATCCCCAAAATAACCCTCTCTAGACTCTCCCCTACACTACCCCTCCTTGCATTATCTGACACCTCTTTTACTAAACCGATCCCCAAAAACAAGCCTTTCTAAACTCTTCCCTCCACATCTGTTTTTACTGATCCCAAGCCTCCTCTTACTGCTATGACCTCCCCCCAAAAAAGTCTAAATCCTTCACTCTTCTATCCCACCCACTATATTTTGGGGGGCGCGGCAAACCGCCGTACATGGCGGTTGTGTAGCTACTGGGCTCCCGGCTCTCGGTCCTCCGTCTGCACCTTAACATTCACCTGAAGGCGACATCCGCTTCCCAAAAATACTGGAAAAGGTGTCGGAGATACTGGGGACCCAAACAACGCCGAGGAGTGATGCCTAGCCGGAGTCCGATTGTGATATGGGGAAAGTATGCAACGGCTTGTCTCTACGCAAGATGGCAGCTCCTGTACGATCCTGTACGATCCTAAAGGAGGAGAGCAAACAGCTTCGCGAGTGCAAGAGGATCCGTAGCACTCTGGCATTCTCTCCCTGGCGGTTACGGGGATGGGGAATGTCTACTACCCCATTGAGCACCCATCGGGAGAACAACACGAGATGAGCAGGGCTGGGCCGGGACTGGCTGCACCATGGCTAGGAAGATATCGCGGACACCTACCGCTACGCGGTTCCGTGGGGCCCTTAAGTAGGAACCTTGGTTGAGCACCAGAGCTGCCGTGTCCCCAGCGGGGAGCGATTGCGAGACGTGGATCTGCAACCCCAAAGCATGTAGAGAGGTGTGGAGCGGCCTGTACCTCCGATGTCGCGCCGAGTCCGGACCTTTGCGAGACGTGGATCTGCAACCCCAAAGCACGTAGAGAGGTGTGGAGCGCCCTGTACCTCCGATGTCGCGCCGAGTCCGGACCTAACTGCGCAGCACCTGAAGTTAAGTGGTTCCGCAGCGGACCGGCTGGAGCAGACACTGGGGTGCCGGTTTTCGCTCGAGCAGTTCCCATCTCATCACTATGGCCTAATAAGCACAGTGATGCACAGCTTTACTGGGGACTACCATGGTGTTGATTCAGGCAATTGAGGCCAGAGGGAACTATTTGACACCCTTGGGCGATTCTGATGGAGCTGGAAATCTCGAGTCCCCGCTGGGCGCTGCAGAAACTGGAGGAAGCTGAGTGACAGCGGCATATATGGAGCACAAGGACAGGACTATTGGCCCCTCATACTGTTAGCGGAGGCCCATGCTCAGACTCTAAGGTAAGGAGATCTGGTGTAAAACAGGAGGCTGTGTGGAGGGGGAGTCCTGCGCCCTGGTGTCTGGGCGATCTCCGCTTCTGCGTGGTGGACCGCTGTGGTGTGGACGACGCTCCCGAAGTGTCTTTTGTGCTCCTGTAAAACGCACAGAGAATGCACATCTTGAAGAGGCCAAAAGAGAGTCCCACTGAGGTGAAGTGCCAGCTGTATATATAAAATAAGTACCAGATTTTCCAGTTAGGCTTAACTGGACGACAACTTGCCCACAAAGTCGAATTCGATAACCCTGCTCCAGTCATCATCATAGAAACAAAGGGGAAAAGGAAAAAACAAAAATGCAGTGCACAAATGAATCAAGAATCAGGATACAGAAGATTCCGGCGCTGCCTCGGCTACCACACCACCGAAGTGGTTCCCCCCTACGCGGAGGGGGCACAACTGGACCTCATTCTGTAAGAAACCTGGCAGTCACGGAACAACTGGGCGCCCTTACAACGGAAGTTGCTATAATCAGGGATGACCACAAAAGACTCGCTGAGAAGGTGACGGCCAATAAAGCAGTAAATCAAGAACTACTCTTGAAGCAAAAGGAACAAACAAACGAACTGGAACAGATGCGGCATCAGATTGCAACTCTACAAGAATGAGTAGATGATGCAGAGGGACGGTCTCGTCTAAATAATGTGTGTATAATAGGCTTACCGGAGAACTCAGAGGGTCACAATGCGACACTCTACATAGAAACATGGCTCAAATCCTTCATGCCACCAGGACGTCTGACTGATACTTTCTGCATCGAGAGAGCCCACAGGATCCCTGCGCGGAGAAAAATACCGGGCATGCCGGGTTACCCCATCGTGTCCAGATTGCTCAATTACCGAGATCGTTAACAGATATTGCAAGTGGCAAGGGAAAAAGCACCAATCACAAAAGATAATACACGTATATCCTTTTTCCCGGAGAACACACTCCAAGTGCAGAAGCAAAGGGCACAATATCATGGACTTAAGCAACATCTGCAAGCAATACGGGGGGCCTGGCTAAGCCAGCAATGGTGGCAGACGTGCTCGGGTAAAGCTCCGTCGGGGGCTCCCTGTTCTGGCCACATTTCTCCGCATACAATACTCCGTGGTGGATGCAAGGTGGTGGCGAAGCACTCAGGCATCCATTGAAGCTCCGTCGTGAATTTTTGTGCACATTGAAGACCATGCGCAGCGCCGTGGCTCTCGGCTCTGCGACACGCCGAGCGAGCTTGCAGCAAGCTGGGAACGAGGACCACGCAAGCCCGCGGATGAGCTCCGCCCACAAGGCCAAACCGAGTGGCGCAGTTGTATGGCAGGGACGCTGATGCACGAAACCAGGGCAGCTCCGCGCTGCTGTGTACACACAGCGCCCCAAGCCCTTTTGTGCACCCTAGCCAGACAGCTGCAGAGCCAAAGACTCAAGTGATTAGCCCAAGGCTGCCGGCAACAATCAGAGCCAGGCTGCGTCACAGAGACACACAGACTGTTCCACCTGCACGCCGCGTCCCAGACTCTGGCGCAATTACCACGTGGACCCTGTTGGCTGCTCCCCACACAGGCCGCACTAATCTACCACCACTGCACCGCTGGAACACTACCTTACCCCGCAGACTGCAGCCGCTACCCTAGGCCCCCGCTGAGGATACCGGGGTGTCTGAATGGGGGCTTCCACATTGGAACTGGTGGCCTACCCTGGAGCCTGGTGAGGAAAATATTGAGCAGGCACAGCCACTCGCGTGGATTCAGAGATTGATCTCCCCCGTTACACCTTACACAGTGGCGCGCTTTGCGCAAACTACCACCGGCTGAGCTGTGGTGACTGCTCTCTGCCCTGCCTCAGCCCCGCTACTAAGGGGACTGCCGCCCAATGCTTACTACCCCGCCGCCGGCCCCCCTGCTGGTATAGACGATCCAACCCCCTGCGCATCTGACAGAGGTAAGAGCGGGAGGTCAGCGCGAGGCCCTGATTGAGGCTGGAACCGGATGAGCGTTGGTGACTGGTGCTAAGGACTATCTGGACCCCTCCAGGCGAGCTCCCACGCTAGAGGCCCCCATTTGAGGTAAGATCTCTATGGCTCTGGGGCCCCATTGAACTTTGCACTGGTGTGGTGTCCCCTGTGGCCGGGCTTCGCGACTTCTACTGGCGGGGACTTGGGAGTGCAGAGCGGCAGATGCATATGATCGCGATTGAGCCTTGCTTGCGGTGATTGCATATGTAGCGGTGCCCCTGGAATCTGTGGAGAGGCAATCATAGCACTACTGTCCTACGCCTGCCTGGTTGGGAGACCTGGGGGCGCACTCGCATTGGAGGAGCACTTGTGATCTAGCCCCAGATGACTGGTCCCAGAGCTGATCCTACTGCATAGTGGAGTAGTATCCTCACGGCCTGGATACAATAGAGGCCTGTGTTTTGGCAGCTGCGGAGAGGCGCGTACCTGGGGACACAGCAGTAGCCGCTAGGTGTGTTTCGGCCGGAGATGGCCTCTGGGACGTAGTGGAAGGGCCTCCATGTATTGCGGCTACCAAGTTGGTTGTCAGACAGTGAGATACTAGCCCTAGGTCGATGTCGCGGGGCAGGCAACTGAAAATAAACGTGCCTGACACAACGGCCCGCCTCCGCAGACAACAGCCAAGATGGGTAAGATGGCAGGAGTGGAATCACAAGCCAGCATGTCCGGTAAACTAGATGCGGTCCTGGCCGCTGTGGAAAAATTGGGGGAAACCTTGAATCACACCCGCACAGCCTTGGAAAGGAAAATAGATAAAGCAGTCATAGATTTTTGATAGGCAAATTTTTATTTTGAAAAAGAACACACGTAAATACATGTACAACCGTCCAAACGAACTGGCATCAAAAAGACATCTACTATGTTCATCGACATTCAATATCAAGACCTCCCATCCCCTCCCCGACCACCTCACTCCCTCCACCCGCATCGACGCCCCTAGATAATACCCCCTAGCTACTTCCCCCATATTCTGCTAAACTTTTTGGGACAGCCCCGCACCGAATACAGCATGCGCTCCTGCGTCGCGCACCAGTCCACCCCCCTTCTCCATGCAGCACATTTGGGTGGGTCGGTCCGCTTCCTGGCGGCAGCAATATCTCTTTTTGCCACTACCAGAGCAGTAGTTAGGAAAAATTTCTCATTACGGGAACCGTCCAAACCGTCCGTTATCCCCAGCAGGGCCAGTTTAGGATCATGGGGGACCTCCCACCCCAGTGTCTCAGTTAGTTCAGTCTCAATCGCGCCCCAGTAGGCTCCCAGACGCGGGCAGGTCCACACCATGTGGAAAAAATCCACCGGGTCTGCCCCACAACGTGCACATGAGGCATCTGGAGAAAGACCCGCACGGTGGAGGCGTTCCGGGGTCAGATAGGCGGTATGCAAGTAATAAAGCTGAATGAGCCGCAGCCTGGCCGATGAGGTGATCGTCCTGGGTGCCATAAGGGCGCCCCTCCACGCAACTCTGTCCAGTGGTCCCACCCAGGCCTCCCAGCGCAGATTCATGTCATCCCAGTCCATTGGGGTGTTATTGACCAGGGTACGGTACATACGGGAGATTCCCCCCTTCCCCAGAAACCCCATCATCACCTGAGCTTCGGGTGGGCTATGATCCGGGATCCTTGAATCTAGAGGGACATGAGATTGAATCGCGTGACGCAGCTGGAGATATTTGTAAAACTGTGAGGGGCACAACGAGAAACGCTCTCGGAGCTCCTGGAAGGAGCACATGTGACTCCCCCGCCACAGATCGCCTAAACAAGAAATCCCTAGGAGATCCCACGCTCGAAACCCTTCCAAACCCGCGACCTTCCGCAGCCAAGTGCCATGCCACAGCGGTGTAACACGGGTCAATTTACCCGACCACCGGGTATGTCGTAGAGCAGCACGCCAAGCCAAGAAAGGGGCCCGTACAACGTCCGGGAGCGACCGAGGAACCATCGCCCCGTAGAGCATATTTTGAATGGAGGGGAACCCCATCAGCTGTACCTCCAGCCTGTAGGCCGGATCGTCCCACCCGCCCGAGTACCAATCATGGACCACCAGGAGCCGCGTTGCAAGATAATACAAATAAAGGTTGGTCATGCTCAGACCTCCGTCATATGACGGAATCCGGCACCGGCTCAGGGCCAGACGGGCCCTACAGCCACCCCAGAGAAACTTGGTCGCCATACTATCCAAGTCCCGGAACCAAGGGCGAGAGAAAGAGCAGGGCGTGTTCTGCAGCATGTACAGGAACTTGGGAAGGATCATCATCTTGTAGAGGGCAATCCGCCCCAGTGGATTCAATGGGAGCGATTGCCACCTCGCCAGGTCTGATCTGGCCTTGTTGACCACAGGAGCCACGTTGAGAGCCCAGCAGAGCTCCGGCAGAAGGGTGACCCAGATCCCCAAATACTTAAAAGAAAGTCTCCGGAGGGGAATATCGGACTGCCAGTCGAAGCAATCTCTGGACGGATGCAGCGGAACCAAGACCGATTTCCTGGGGTTGAGAAGGAGACCCGACGCCCGACCGAACCGGTGAAGAGTCCGGCGAACAATAGGACCGGAGATAGCTGGATCTGAGAGGTAAAGGAGGACATCATCCGCGTACAGAGCTATTTTATCAGGAGCCATGCCCGGCCAGTCCCACCCACAAAGAGCAGGGTCCGACCGGACCAGAACGGCCAGGGGTTCCATTGCCAAGGCAAAGAGGAGGGGCGAGAGCGGGCAACCCTGACGCGTCCCCCGCCCGATGGGGAACGGGCGGGATAGAGCCCCATTCACCAACACCCTGGCCCGTGGAGCCGCGTACAAGACCCGGACCAAGGCGCGAAATTGAGGACCGAACCCCATCCTCTCCAGTACCTCTCCAAGGTAGACCCGCCCCACCGAATCAAAGGCCTTCTCAAAGTCGACCAGCAACAGAGCTAGGTAAGGAGAGAGGCGCCCTCGGTGAGCCATGACGAGATGCAGGCGCCGCAGGCAGTGCTGAGTCCCTCGGTTCGGCATGAATCCACATTGGTCCGGGTGGACCAGTGAAGAGAGGTGCGGGCGCAACCGTTGCGCCAGGATGGTAGCGTATATCTTAACCTCAGTATTAATGAGAGATATCGGCCGATAGTCCGAGCAGGACAGCGATGGAGGCTGCGTCTTAGGGAGAACGACTATCGTAGCCGTGTCCGTCTCCGATGGGAACGAACCCTTCTCTATCACCTCTGCATAGAGGCCCAAAAGCTGCGGAGCGAGGGTTTCACAGTAGTGGGCATAGTATTCCTGTGGGAAGCCGTCCGGACCCGGGGTTTTCCCAGGAGCCAGATGGCTAATGGCTTCGTCAATTTCTTGCACCGTAACGGGCGAGTCAAGGGTCTCACCGGCCTCCCGCCCCAAGCACTTCAGACCCGCTCCACCTGTCTACAGCAGCTCCATAAGGGGGATCCTGGGCGCCCGAGCTCGGTACAGCGTGGAGTAATAATCGGCAAAAGACTGAGCCACCGCCACAGAGACCGTGTGGGTTTCGCCGGTAGGGCCCACAATGGCAGGGATAATCCTGTTTGCCCGGGGGTACGTGGCCAGCCGGTGGAGAAGAGCACCATTCCTATCCCCCCAGCCGTATACCCGAGCCACCGAGGAGCGCCATAGAGTTTTCGCCGCCCCCATGGAGTGCATGCGAATCTCGTCCCGCAGAAAGGCCAGTCGCCGCGCCCGCCCGGCATCATTCAAAGCCTCCGGATCGCGCTCGAGCTCCAAGGCTTGCGGTTCACACTCAGTAAGCTGCTGGAGGTGTCTCCGGCGTTGTTGCTGTGCGAGGCCCTTGGCCGCTCCCCTAATAGTTGCCTTCCCAGCCTCCCAGAGGACGGCCGAGGAAGAGACAGAGCCCACATTGTGGTGGTAGTAGTTAGAAATTTCAGCTCCTACCGACTTCCGAAAGTCCTTATCTTGAAGGAACCAAGCATTCAAGCGCCACACCGGGCGGGCGGAAAAGGGAGGCGAGCCGAGGGCCAGAAGCAGCGGAGAATGGTCCGAGAGGCCCCTAGGAAGAATGCGGGCATCCTGAACCCCGTGCATTCGGTAGATGGGACAAAGATTAAATCAATCCGAGCGTGCGAGTGGTGCGCCGCCGAGGTGTGGGTGTATTGGCGGGCTTGCGGGTGCCAGACAATCCATACATCACACAGGCCCTGGGCCTCGGCCCAGCTCGATAGCTGCTTCGTGCGGGCAGCTCTGGCAAGGGAGATCGGGCCCGTCGCATCCATGCTGGGCGTGTATACAGCGTTAAAATCCCCCCCCCCAAGACGAGCGCGCCCACCGGGAGTGTTGGAAGCAAGTCTGCAGAGTATGAGAGGACATGTTGCAACTGGGACGGTGCCGCATACAGGGAGAGAAGGGTGAGGGGCCGCCCCCGAGAGCACCACAAACTGTAACAGCCGTACCCTGGGAGTCGAAATGCACCTGAGCAGGAACAAAGGGAAAGATCCGCCTGAGCAGGATAGCCACTCCCCGGGAACCCCTAGCAAAGCCCGAGTGCCACACCCTATCGTATCCGTAACGGGCAAGAAGGGGGCATTTATTGCCAAGAAGATGGGTCTCCTGCAGGAGAAGGATGTAAATCCCCATATGCTGCGCCTATTTAAGGACTGCCATGCGCTTGAAACGGTCCAAAAGGCCGTTGACATTCCACGACAAAATACGCATGGCAGCCTTAGGAATGGTAGTGTCAGCCATAGCCCCAAGCAGGAGCATCCAGTGCACGTGGAAGGGGGGTGTCCCTAGAGCGCGACCCTAGCAACGAATCCAGGGGGGACGCAGGTGCAGGGACTCCCCAAGGAGAGAGACACCGGGAAAGCAGGTCAGCGGGCAGGTCAGGACCGCAATGATGCCGTAGGACAACAACCATGAGGAGGAGATTTCCAGCCAACATAATCCTCCCTAGGAGAAGGAAACAACCCCAAAACAACCCCAACCCCCCACCCTATACTTCGAAAACGGAAGCATCTGTCGCCCTAAATGTAAAGAACAACTACCAAGCTAGAACGCTCGGGCTTGAGCACTTAGTGGACCCCCAACAGACCGGATCATGACTAAATCCCCTGCCCTGGCCGAGAGCTATCCCTGAAGTGGAGCACGGAAGTCCAAATACTGGCACTGGCAGCCCGGTAGACCACTCCCCATCCCCCCCAACAAACCACCTCCAGCAAGAGAGAGTCAGATAACTGGACTGCGGGAAAGGTCCGAGGTGTCCATTTGAGCAGCAGGTGGAGCCGCAGAGCCCAGCCGCAGGGGGGATCCGGCCCGGCGGTCAGCAGCAACGGGACTGGCAGGAGCGACCGAGGAGGCAGGTGAAGATCCAGAAGCCCGACGCGGCCTTCCCATGGAGCGTGTGGCCACCACCTCCCCCCCCCACGCGCCCCCGGGGCACTGTGCGCCTCCTACGACGGGGTCTGGACAGTCTGGACACAGCCTGCCCCCTGCGGCTCATCGTCGGTGAGCCCTGTCCAGATCGATGCAGTGGATGTTCCTCCGTCAGCCAAGTCCAAGCTGCTCGAGGCGTATCAAAAAATATGGCTTTGTGTTGAAAGATGACCCGGAGGCGGGCCGGGAACTGAAGCTGGTACTGGAGGCCCAGAGTCCGCATCTTCTGTTTTACCTCTGTGTAGGACCGCCGCAGCTCCTGGACCTCCCGAGTATAATCCGGGAAGATCATGATATTATGATTCTGGTAAGTAAGAGTTTCAGGACGTCTGGCCTCGCGGAGAATTGCGTCCCTGAAGTTAAGGATTTTTAGGATGAAGGAGCTGGGGGGGGGGGGGGTGCCCCTGGAGGCCTAGGAGCCAAGGAGCGGTGGGCCCTCTCAACAACAAACCAGGCGCCCAGTTTTCTGCATCCTCAGCCCGGCGATGCAGCTCTTTAGAGTGGGTGGTGAGCTCCCGTACTTGATCCTGCTGCTGGCGGATGTCATCCTCAGCAGTCGAGATTCTCGATTCGGCCTCAAGAGATGCGGGTGGTAGCATTGCGTAAGTCCTGTCGGAGGAGGGCAACATCCACCTTGACCTCCCCTACCATACCCTCCAGGGAGGAGCAGGATGCGTTGACGGCCTGCAAGATGGCGGCCAGATCTGTAGCAGGGGCCGATGCCGCCTCTCCGGTCGGGCCAGTCCCCCTCTCGGAGGTCGTAAATTGTTCAATCCTGGTTTGGGTGGCCGCAGGTGTCGGCCTGGAGGCCCTGTCCTTGCCCATGGTGGCCCCACCCCAGTCAGTGGGGGACAACCGCACCCGCCGGTGGGCTCCGCAGTAGGTCTCAGCGAGCCCACCAAGACCGGGGAACTGGATGGCAGGAGAAAGAACGTGTAGTCGGGGCCTCCACTCGCCTGGACAGCCCGCCGGCACAGGCCCCGCAAATCACCTCCCGGGGCGCTGCCCGATATGCCAGCCGAGCCACCCCCAGGGACCGCCGCCGATCCGCGGCCCGTCGGAGTCCAGGGTGGTACGCCGCCACCTTCCGCTGCCCACGGCCAGAGCCGTCGTCAGTGGGGCCTCAGTGCCCACTCGCCCCTAGCTGGTGTCCAAGCGCTGCAGGGCGGCTCCCCGGGGCGTGGACGGATGGGGGGGGAGATGGAGCCAGGCCTCCTGACCGCCAGCCGCGGCCCGATAGTCGGAGACAGCCTCACCCCCCGCAGCGCCCCCTCGCGGGCCGGGACAAGCACCCTCGGAAGGGCAGCATCAACGGAGGGGGGGGGGGGGGGGGAAGGTAGGCGAAGGAGCGCCAGTCCCCCCCCAGGAACCACCTCCAGGTCCCCCGCACCGCCCCAAGGGCCCCGCTGCCCGCCTCCACGGCGCCGCCATCACCGGGAATCTCCTGATGTCAGGCCGCCCCCGGGAATCAGCTCCACTCCCTCACCGGCTTGTGTCTTCCAGGCGGGGGTGGCTCTCGCCTCGTGGTGGGTGGGGGGGGGGGGGAGAGCCCCCCGTGATCGCCACCACCAAGCGTCCCCCTCTTTGCCGCCGGAGGCCCGGGGCCCAGACACCTCGTGGGCGCCGCGGGCTCAAGTAGCCACAGTCTCCAGGCTCTGCTCCAGGTGCGTTTGCGCCCCGGGCCCGCTTCAATGTCGTCTGGCGGTGCCCGGGGAGGACCGGATCCCTTCAAACTTGGCCCCAAGGACGCGGGACTATTCCGTGCCCCGATGCGCCCGTCAGAGCCCGGCCAGGGCAGCTAGGGACGGAGCAGGCAGCGAAAGACGGGGCCGGGCACTCGGAGCCGCACCACTAAGCGGCCATGTTGGTCCGGCGCCCCCTAGCGCTCCCTCAAGCAGTCATAGATTTAACGCTGCTACACGCAGATCATCGCAAGCTGGCGGACCCCACCGGTGTGCTTGAGGTCGCGACGGCGGAGATGTCACCTTGTGTGGCGGAAGCGGACAAACATATCCAGCAACTCCTCAACAGAGTGGACTTTCTTGAAGACAGGGCGGAAGACGTGGAAGGGTGGGCCCACCGTAACAACGTGCGAGTGGTAGGATTGCCGGAGGGAAGGAATCCTGTTGCCTAGGCAGAATCTTGGATGCGTGATCTCCTACCGGAAGCAACCCTCTCCCCGCATTTCGTGGTGGAGAGGGCGCACAGGGTGCCGGCCAGACCCCTTCCGTCAGGGTCCAATCCCAGGCTGCTGCTGATCCGGCTGTTGGAACTATAGGGACAGGGACGCAATATTGCAAGGAAAACCAAGAAATTGCATGATATCCAAGTAGACAATCAGAAAGTGATGTTCTTTCCTGACTATACCATCCAAGTGCAAAAACAGAGATACTCGTACATGGCAGTGAAGAGACGCATCCGCCAATACGACTTAAAATATTCTGTATTATTCCCAGCACACCTGAGAGTTGTGGCAAATGAGAAGACGCACTTCTTTAACACTTCCGAGGAGGCTGAGGATTGGCTTGACAGGTATGCTCCATCAGGTGCTAAGCCCCTGCCCGGTCTAGCAAGCAACGAAACAGCTGGCGAGATGTCACGCCGTCGCTGTCCTAGGGAAAAGAAGCTGAGGCACCTACCACTCTCTCCAAATAAAAGCCCGTATCTGGACCAGATACTGCAAGGACAGCAGGGAGCTCTTCAGGCGGTGGCAAGTATCAGCGGAACACAGATAGAGGACACTGTGTCCGTCTCCACTCAGCAAGATCAGGCCAGCGATGCTGATGCTGAGGACCTGATAGATGACCCTCTTACCACGCAAGACTCATATGCACTGCCGGATGTCACTCCCCAGACGGCCGATAACATTGTTTGATGCTCACTGCTGTCTTAAGCTATTTGAACTTATCCATTTCTCAGACGCAAGTATATAGTTATATATTGTGCATTGTCATGCATCATTAGATGTGCAGGTAACATAATATTGTATGTTTTATTTCACTGTCGTCAATTATGATAATGGTTTCCCCACTATTTAGCGTAGTGTTATTCCTCATATGACATACAGCGCCTCGGAGACACTTTTGGTGTTATATTTTAATTGATGTCTTTCTTTGCTGTTTTATTGAGAGCGACTGGAAGCCTTTTCTGGTAGGCACGGTGTTGAAAAATCCATGATTGGTCAGTAACTGGGGAGACCCGAGGAGACCCTCTTCTCCCTTAGATACATTAAGATTGTAGTGCACAGCGCACCCCCACTGACTTAGATTGTTAGATGCTTTTGCTTATGGTTTGGACGATTGCCTGTTGCACATTCGCCCTTTTGGTATTCTTTTTTAGTTTGGGCATTTACCTACTACACACTAGTCTGTGTGAAAAGTCTATTTTGTTTTGACTTATTATGTCACATTTCACAGATGGAGTTGGGACAGTTGTGATGATATTGTATACAGGGGGACGCACTCTGGGGTCACACGCAGATATACTGTTCTTTCCTCTCCCACTGCTGGGGTTGCCCAGGTCGCATTTATGACTAGCTTACAAATGATATGGCACCTATCAAGATAATGACCTGGAATGTGAGGGGCATCCATAGTCCATCACGCCGATACCATATCTGAAGCGTCATCATGTCCAAATAGCACTGTTATAGGAGATCCATTTGCATAAGTCAGAAATACAACACCTGCATAGGCACTGGAGGGACTACACACACTGCTGCAAAGGCGCTAAACCAATGGGCTGCACATTGGAACTTATCCGATGCTTGGCGCCACCACAACCCGCATGACAAGGTATATTCTTATTATTTGGGGGCGCACGGGCTCCATGTGCACCTAGACAGTTTTATGGTATCCAATGATCTTCTCGCAAGCATTTTAGGGTCATCCTATATGGGACGGACGAACTCGGATCATAATCCGCATATAATAGAGTTGGGTTGGGGGGCCGTGACACCGCCAATCCCCATGTGGCAACTTCAGCCAGACGTCCTCCTCGATGCACTGTTTCGGGACTCCCTGGCTACGAGCGTGGCTCAGTACTTTGACGATAACGCGGGCACCGCATCGTCACTGCTGGTGGGGTGGGACGCCCTCAAGGTGGTAGTTAGGGACCACTGCTTGGGTACACAGGCAGGCATCAAAGTGCAGCTGGAGAAAGACCTTACCGATTTAGAGAGGCAACTGGCGGATCGGGAGAAAGAAGCGATCGGGGGGTCCCAGAGGGAGCTAGATCACTGTAGAGAAGAACATGCACGATTGCTGAAAAGACTGCGATGCCTCAATTATGCGGCACACTCGGCACGGACGCACCACATGGGGGACAAAGTTGGAAAGCTGCTAACGTGGCTCATCCGGCAGGAAGAGTCGTTATCCCCTATCATGTCTGGCATCAGGTAACACAGTATACACACACCGCGATATCCATGCCACGTTTGTGACTCGTTATCAGGGTCTATACAAATCTCGGGACACAGGCCACGCCATTGGAGTTACAGCTCTACCTAGAACAGATAGAAGTACCACAACCCACACGTGCGCAGGCAGAAGATTTGAACGCTCCTCTCTCTGGGGAGGAAATACGAGATGCCATATTCTCATTATCTAACGGGAAGTCGCCAGGACCAGACGGTTTACTGACTGAATTTTATAAAGCCTATGCGTACACATTAGTACCGCAGTTGCTGAAGGTGTATGAGACTGCTCTAGATATGTCCGCACTCACTGATACGCAAAATGAGGCTCTTTTAGTATCTCTCCTGAAACCGGACAAGAGTCCTGAATCCCTAGGGTCCTACCGCCCACTGGCGCTTCTCAATACGGATTACAATATCTTTGCATCACTACTTGCAAGAAGGCTATCACCATTAGTGAAAACATTGGTGCATCCGGATCAGAACGGTTTCGTTCCCACCAGGAATACCTCACTAAATCTCCGCCGGTTACAGCAATACGCGCTACATAGATGGCCTCGTTCTGGTGGCCTGGTACTAGATTTGGAAAAGGTCTTTAATTCTTTGGAATGGCCCTACATGGCGGCAGTGCTCAACAAATATGAGCTCGGAGATCATTACCTCAGTATGGCCCAGTTGCTATATCAACGCCCTACTTTCCGGGTTCGTATTGGCAAGCTCCTAGCAGATTCTATCAGAGTGAGGCGGGGACACGTCAGGGTTGCCCGCTGTCCCCGCTGCTCTTCTCCCTGGCCATGGAACTGCTGGCGATGCTACTCCGCGGCAATGGTGAGGAATGGGGCATACCGCTGGGGGACGGGACTCATGCTGTGTCCCTGTATGCCGTTGATTTATTGTTGTATGTCCGTGATATCGATGCCATCCCCACGTCCATTGCGAACGTGTTGAAGACCTTTGAGGTGATGTTTGGTCTACGGGTTAACTGGGCCAAGCTCAGAGTATACCCCTTTGATGCACGCATGGAGTAAACAGACGTGCTCATCAATGGCTCACAACTCCCGTGGTATTCCACCACCTTCCGCTATCTAGGGTTATTTATTTATCGGACACCGGAGGATTTTCTAGAAGGCAACTTAATGAGGGCGATATCAGCGGTGCAGGCCCAGGTGCAGTTTCGGAAAACACTTCCATTGAATGTTATGAGTCGTATCACCCTGCTGAAGATGATAGTCCTTCCCAAGCTGCTATATTACTTCTCGAATCTCCCGATCTATGTCCCAACCAAAATCTTCCGCATGTCCCGAGACTTCATATGGAATAAGGGCAGGCCCCGTGTCGCGTTCTAGAAACTACATGCACCTACCAGTTAGGGGGGTTAGCAGTTCCCAACATGGAACTATATTATATAGCTGCCCAGCTGCAATGGGTAACAAAATGGCTAAGCGGCAACAATCTAGATGACACAGCGACCCTGCAGCAGCCGTGGACTCATACCCAAATCTGTCACTTGTTTCATCCTACGGCCAAGTCCCCACGTCCGTCCCAGCTGCATTTAGGATTAGCGTACAGATGTTATAGGAGGAGCTTGTATCTCACCCGCGCGACTATTCCATATGCCCCGACACTACCACTTTTAGGGACACCAAGAGGGAGGGCGGGCACTTCTGAAGAGGCCCTCACACATTGGCGCACGGCAGGCGTAGACACTCTGGGTGATCTTTAGGTAGATGGTGTGCTCTTAACATTCGAGGCTCTGGCAGACGACACTGACTTACCAGTAGGGCAGTTCTTACTGCATGCCTCTTTAACAAGAGCCCTATCGACTCATTGTGGAGATCTAATGACTGAACCTTCAATGCATTTATTAATACGGTACTTACATGTTATGGGAGCGGGGTCGCATGTAGTACATTGGCTGGTGACGGCCTTGCTTACACACACACTGAAACTGATGATCTCACTCTGTGACCGCTGGGAAGCGGACCGCGGTGAACCCTAGACTGGCAAGGAATGGGACAATGTCCTGGCCAGCCCCATTCATATACCGAGAAGCTCCAAATTCAAATTAATACAAACTTACATCTTACACAGAGCGTATCTCTCTCCCGACAAAATACCTACTTCTTAATGCCCGCGCTGTAGGCGTCCGGATACGGACCTTCTGCATATGCTATGGTCCTGCGCTTCCCTCCGAAGCTACTGGCGCGAAGTCACCGCATCCCTAGCGCTCTGCACTGCCACATCCCTGCCGGCAACATGGGAGGTTTGTATATTGGGGATTTCTGTAAGGACCAAGAAAAACAAAGTAACATCACGATTTATAGACTTAGGGTTGATAGTTGCAAAACGCTTAATTACGAAGAGGTGGAATCATGCAGACCCCCCTGAAATTATTAGCTGGAAAAGATCACTTGCGGTCTGGGCTCAGGCGGAGAGCACAGCGCTGCATAGGGTGGAAACCGCAGGGCGGCGCAAGTTTCCATTGCGCAAAATTGGGACACTATACTCTCAGCCTTCAACAACGAAGGAAATGGGGACAAAGACGATGCTCGTGCGGTTTACACATAACATGCATAATGGTGACCCTGGGTCACAGGAGACGCGGTATCAGGGGATGGGAATCACCAACAGTTGGAAGCCGCTACATAGTTGTAACCCGAAATGGAGACCCCCTCACCCCTTCCTACCGGACTATTCACTGACATGCTACTGCCCCTCAGAATTCTTGCGAATCCGAGCTTCACCCTGGCGAACCCCTTCACTGCAAGGGTAGAAACACACCGATCATCATACAATCCAGCAAAGATTATCACATTTATTTAATAATGGCAGCCCCCCCTTATTTTCTTTGTTTTTAATAGGTTGTTAGTAGATGTTTAATAGTTAGTATATGTTTTATTGATACATTTCCATTTCTTCTCTTCTTTTTCTTTTGCGAAACCCCTCTGTTAGGGTATTGAAACATTTGTATATTGACCTCCATTACATCTACAGACGACATATATATTGTATATCATCGCACTGTTTAGGATACCTCATGCTAATGTCAAGAACCAGTGATTTCACTTGCGAACTGGCAACAATGGGGGTGGGAATGGTGGCAGGCAATCATAGCGTGGGATGGTTTACTGCTTGTTGATTTTACTTGTGAGCACTATGACATATCCTGATTACGCTCCTGTAATGTACAGTGTTGAACTAAATAGTGATCTAATGAGGCTGTATAACGCAGAATTATGTGTTGCTTTTGATTATTCTCTATTGTCATGCACAGTGTAAGTAGAAGCAAAAGAAAGAAATTTAAGAAAAAAACAATAAAGACGTTTAAAAATAAAACAAAAAACATCTGCAAGCAATACATTTAAAATACGCTCTCTAATATCCGGCATAATTGAAAATCATCTATGAACAGAAAATTAAGTTTTTTGATACCCCAGAAGAAGCATCAGAATGGATTGAGCACACTTTCCCTGACTTACCTATCAACTCAGTTTACCAGCTGGCAGGGGAATCACAACCGAGACGGCGATCATCGCAGCGACAATGCTACAAACCCAAAAGTTGTGAGGAGGATGCAACTCCTACACCCACGCAGGCACTTGAGGGTCAGAGGAGGGCCATTATCTCTGCTGCCACTTTTTGTGAAACAAGATAAATCACAGACGATGAGTAATCTACAGGAGACGCAGCTCAATCAGAATCGGACCGCAGCCCACCGCTGTTTTCCTCACTGTCATCACACACGTTGAACGAACTCCCTCACTAAAATGACCCGACTAGGGTACTCTGCAAGGTCAAGTTCGCACTACTGCAACAAACTTACTGGAATGCAGTTCGTAAGTAATATTAATACCGATGGAGGAGAAGACTCTTGGTTTCACCCGTCGGAGGTTAAGACTACCATGCCAACACCCTGTGAACACTAACCACGACAAAGGGTCTATATTAATCCAAAAACTGGAGCGGATGTCCGCTTTTTCTCTAATGTACGTAGAGTCTTGAACACTGGCTCGGGCACAGACAGGGGGACCTCAGGGCCGGGGGCTGGCATCCCCTCTTTTAGTACTTTGGGAGGTTGCTCTTCGAAGAATTTAAAGCTCCCCAAAGCTATATTCAGCCACGGCCCCTAATGCAGTAGCAAGATTGAAATTAGTTGAGTTAACAAGTATTGTTTTGTTTTATAGTTTGGTTGAACCAAGTTTTACAGTAGGACCATGTATTAGGGTGTTTGACAGGGATGCTGACGGGCTGCAACTCATAGAAATACAGTACCAACTAATCTGTCTTTATCCACTTAAATGGCTAGGTCGGGTACGATACAACAATATAACTGCATAACATGGCACATTAGGGGAATGGAATTAGCACAAACGGCAAAGGGTACATGCTCAATTGATTTGACGAAAGGCACATATTGTGTTCTTACAAGAGACACATCTAACAGCGCTTGAAGCCACCAAACTACAGAAAAAATGGAGAGGGCAGTTGAATAATACGACCTATTCTGCCTTTGCCCGGAGAGCGGCCATTTGGTTACGGGCTGGGGTACCTTTTTCAATACTAGAGACTCGAACAGACAAGGAGGGCCGATACGTATTGATTCAGGGTATACTGGATGGTAAATCAATAGTGCTGGGAAGTTTATACGCCCCTAATGTGGACAAGGAGCCTTTTTATGCCCGGGTTAGCACAGCGTTGGTGGACTGGACGGACGTTAATTGGGTGATTGGTGGTGACTTTAATGCGGTGATCGATATTCTATTAGACAGATCCCACCTACCTCTGGCCGGGGCCCAATCAATATGCCATTTCAAAACATTAAAGACCTGGGCGCGAGGATGGGCCCTGATGGACATACGACGTAACCACAATAAGGGAATGAGAGAATACTTATTTTATTCCGCCACACATGATCTTCACACCCGAATCAATCATATATTATGTAGTTCGTCACTTCTTACGCAAACCACTTGAACAGCCTATGTGGGAAAAACAATATCAGAACACAGTGCATCAGAAATCACATTCATATGGGGGCGCATTCCAGCCCCGGTCCCTACATGGTGACTAGACCCCCGCCACGTAGAAGATGGAGTATATCAGGAAGCACTAGCGTCTACCATAACAAATCATTTTGCCAAAAATGCTGGTACAGCGTCTTCGGTGGGGCTGTAGTGGGAGGCATTCAAGGTCATGATAAGAGGCAAGGCTCTTAGCACCTCCTCGGGAGCCAGACAACAGGTCCACCGAGAATTGCAGGACATTGAAGACAAATTGTACACACTGGAAGCCAGAGCTGCCCGAGATCCCACAATAAAACCAGACCTCCAGTAGGCCCGCATTAAATATGCGGAACTAATGGACCAGTTGCGTATATTAGATCAGCGCACTTACCTTCATAAAACACACGCAGAATCAAACAGACCAGGCACCCTATTGGCACGAATCCTGCGGAATGCTCCCCCCTCAATACACAAACAGCCATCAATAAAGCCTTTTATGACCATTACAGGATGCTCTACACGGCCCCACCACTGATTGACTGTCTAGAGATTAACACATTCCTGGAAACACTAGAGCTCCCGCAGGTATGGGATGAGAATAAAAAATGCTAGCTGAACCTATAACGCTGGTGGAAATAAAAACTGGGATCAAGGGCCTTTCGAATAATACAAACTCCGGGACTAGATGGCTTACCTGGAGAGTTTTATGTCACTTACATGGTATTACTAGGAGGTGGAAATCCCCCGTGGCCCCCTCACTACTCAGTTGGAAGGAAAAGGTGGAAAAATCGGGACTGTCTGAAAGTGTAGCAATCCGAATGGAGGAAAAAAGAGGCCTAAGAAAATAACCGATTGTTTTGAGTTGGGACCTCTTACTAGAAGTTTTTAAAGCAGCCGATACCCTTGTCATATGAGGCCCTTTACATGCCACCCCAATCCACCACTTTGCATTAGCTTGGATGGGAACTCCCAACCTCATGACCGAGGTAATTGGAATTGCTGTGCTTAGGCTTTATCTAGTTCTCCATTTCCCCTTATTTCACGAAGTACCCACTTACCTGGACAGACATTTTGCTTTTAGCTTATTACAAACTAGATTTTAGCTACATCATTTTTGCTCAAAGATTAGTACGATTCTGGAGTGGCCCATCAGCAGGGGAGGGGAGTTTGCAAAAAGTGTATTACTTGAAATACCCGTTTCAGGGAAATAGTACAACTATTGTAACAGCAGGACGGAAAGAGATGCCATACAAGGGTGATGGCCCTTATGCCGCATCCCAAATGAGTCAAGATTATAAATGTGGCACATGATTAAGTTGTGAAGAGACAATATGCAATTTCTTTGGCCACTGTGTATATATGTGAGATCTTGCTATGCAGATAATAGTAACTTGAATATTCGATTTTTATGTACTGTAACTGAAGAAAAATGCTAAAATGTGTTTAAAAAAAAAAATGGCAATGCTCATTCTTGCAAGATTTAAGCCTACCGCTTACCTACAATTGCAAAATTCCACATCCATTGGCTCAAAGTTGTAGTTTTGTTCTAAAGCAGGATTCACTTTTAGCGTAACTTCTTCTTCATGAATCTGTAAAGGACAGCTATACTTAAGTGATATTATGGGGTCTACGTATGCCATCACAAACATGAACTACCCAACATATTTGCACAGTGCAAAATAGAAAAAAAGAGACTGGCTAAAAAAAAGTATCTCACAGCACCAGATATACCCAAGATCAGGCAGTTAACTGACGCAGAATTGAAATATACATTTTGAGGAATAAATGCTTTTCTGCGAAGTCAGAAAATAAACTTTTCAACACTTTTGGAAATGGACCACTTTTTATGAAAATGGAGTGATGAATAAGTTACTTACATTCAGTACCACTGTTGTTAATGGATACTCTAACTGTAGATTCTTCATCTTGTGATATGGCCTGGTATTGCCGAGTCCCCACCCATGAGATGATCTGTTGACCCCTACCCCCAAACCCTCTCTTCCCCGAGGCATCGATAATAACATATCCAAACACAACTCTTGGATCAGGGGTTGGATAACCCCGACCGTATTTTATTAAAATTAATAAATCATATTTGAAATTCATTTTGTATACATATATGCAGAAAACCCAAACATATTCAGTCACATTTCCAATACTCACATTTACACATTTTATGGCTAACCTTAACACGAGTCTAATACATAGCCATACCTAACCTAAAACTGGAATATGAAAAATTTGTTTTCTGTGTATCCTGGATGAGCCTACGTGCAAGGTCATGACTGTTCCCAACTACTTGCCAGTTCCCCTATACCAGAGTGACTTTGCGCAGGAGGCCCGTGTGCCCACCAGATTCCTTTCCGCGGGCACCCCCTACGCCCTTCCATACTACCTCCCAGGGGCTGATGTTATGCGCCACGTGGGCGCCCATGCACCTTTGCAGGGGTTGGCTCAAGTGGCCTGCAGGAAGCGGAACTTCCTACCCCCGCACCCTTCAGCCTACCGGCCGTAACCACCCCCTGGAGTGTGATGAGGGACCACTGACCCCCCCTCCCCCACCCAGGCGTCCCCGTTAAACAATGGGATGCCTACTAAGAGATGTAAAATTTGACCTAGCACTCATGACCTTACTGCCACAGGCCCCCCCCCCCCCCCCCCCATCGGCCGCTGACACAAAGGGCTTGCCCTGTGTGTTGCCCCCACCATCCAGGCTAGCACATTCGCCAGGAAAAGATCATTACCCAGTTTAGAGAGGTGAACCCCATCCTGTAGAAAGAAACGCTCCCCCCGGATGCAACCATGTGCAATTGTATTCAGTTTAGTAAAAGCTTGTCGATCTTGTTATTAATCCTTTTTACGGAGTGATTTAAAGCCCAGACAGAGTCCCCCTTCCCCACTGGAACCTCTGGATCATGTGAGACCATACTAAAACTGCCTGTGGGCACTGCTTGGCCAATCATCCCATTTCAGAGTTTAGAGCCTTCACCATCATTACCTCCCAGATGTATTATTACCGCAGCGGGTGCCGCTGGGGACCTAAGCAGCAAAGGACCAACACTCTTTTAAAAGTGGTTCAACCTCAATCCCCCTTGACTATGCATTGACACCTTACAACCCGCCTGGCGCGCCCTGTCCGCAAAATTGCCTGTGAAAAAATGTTGCTTCAACCTGCTCAGATATGAATGGCCTGAATGGCCTATGATCCAGACTTTGCTGTGGCCCGGCCCCCAGGTGGGTACCTGGAGTGGGCGAGGAGCAGTTGACCGGTAGACGACGGCCTTTTCCCCTCCTGCGGGACAGGACGTGGAAATTGCAGAGAAATGAAACAAGACCAAACATTATCAATGATACCTAAAGTAAATGTAACCGAAACATATCGCTTGTAGCAGTCCGAAGACCAACGGCCTATTCTTTGAACCTCATGTCCAGTCAGTCCTCGAGCCGTGGCCTCAGTGGCTTCCCCAATCCTGAAAGAATGAGCACCAAATTTGGATGCATTCAGGCCTGCTGCCCCCAGCACCAATGCCAAAATTCTCCCAAGCTGAAACCTCGTGAGGGGGGTCCGGTCCTGGTGATCAATAATGGCCCCCCTTCGCCCCGTGGTCTGCAGGCAATATATGTCTCCAGATTGCCCACCAGACAGCATGAGCTCCTTAGAGCTCTTTGCAAGATAACATGATCCCGCCTCCTGTTTTGATCCATCTTTGATCTGGGGATTGATAAGGATACTGAACCTGCCTGTAATTGAACATGGGCAAATTGCATCCCGCCCTGCCAATCCTGTTTACTACGCGCCACCAATTCCCCAACCCTGACGGCGCCATAGAAGGCGAGGGAAAAAGCACATCTGAATAAATGGACCCCACTGGTAGAACTACATACTTTCACCAACGCCACCATGATGGCTGAGAGCCCCTCAAATCAGGTGTCTAATGTCCGGCTGGGCACCTTGCAAGCGTTGCCACCCCTTCAGAGCCCTGTGGACCAAGAATGTGCTTGTGGAATCCCTATGCCCCATCATCTTTGCAAAGAAGGCTATTGCAGTCATGTGGCACTTTGTGCATGCTACAGAATGCCCCCTGTCCCTCAATTCCTTTATGAATTATGTAACGGATGCTGGGTCGTGCCATGTCCCTTCCCAGCCTTGCCCTAGGGATGCACAGTATGCAGTGAATGCCCCCTCATAGGCCCGCCTAGTCCTGGGTGCTAGGCTAGCTGCCACGAGGACTGGTAGGTTGGGGCACCAAGCTTCAAAAGATGCTCCGGAAAAAGTGTGGGACAGTCCACTCCTTCCGGATCATGGGACCTGAAAACCTATGAAACCTTGAAACGAGACAATGTGTCAGCCACGTTAGTGAGTATTCCCGGGACATGCCTAGCTCTAAACAACACATTTAATCTCGTACATTGCAGCACAATTTCTTTAAGCAAACAAAGCATCATCTTACACTTGGCACACTGCCGGTTGATGCACTGCACAACCGCCATATTGCCTGACCAGAAGACCACAGACTGTTTGCGAAACTGGTGAGGCCAGATGGTCAAGGCCACCAAAATGGGGTAAGGTTCCAGAAATTAAAGGTTATTTGTTACACCAGTGTCAATCCACCAAGTGGGCCAATGTTGTGTCTTCCATTGAGAACCCAGGATGGCTCCAAACCCCTCAATCCCTGCAGCAGCCGTCATGAGGCCAAGCTCAGGACTGGACCTGGCTGGGCTAGGCCACACTATCGCGCAATTGAATGCCATTCAAATTCGCATATCCTGCTTAACCTCGCTGGACAACCTAGTGTGGTGATGCTTTTCTTCCAGCCCTGACATTGCCTGTGCAATGGAACGTGAAAAGGGGCGGGCCATAAGGATGATTCTTAAAGCAAAGTTCAGCATACCCACTGCCTTTTGTAGTTGATGCAAAGTGACTTTTTCTTTGCGCAACCAGTCCGCTAATGCCAGCATAAAACCTTCTACGTTGCTCAATGGCAAGCGTGATACACCATCAATGGAATCCAATTCAATGTCCCGGAACTCAATTTGTGTGGCCGGCCCAACTGTTTTACCCTGTGCCAGGGGGACCCCAAGGCCCCTCAGGAGTACACAGAATGCTTCCAGAGCCCTGCCACACTCTTGTGACTGTGGTGCCCCTGACAACATGTCATCTAAGTAGTGCAATACCCAGCGGTGCCTGCTGAACTGCCTGAAAACCCACTCCAAAAAGGGGCTGAATTTCTAAAAATATGAGCAAGAGACCGAGCACCCCATTGGCATGCACTTGTCCATGGAGAACTTCCCCTCTTGCTGGAACCCCAAAAGATGGAAATCCTGTGGATGCACTGGCAGCAAGCAGAAAGCAGATTCTATGTCAGATTTTGCTAGCAAAGTGCCTGGGCCCAGCGACTGCAGCATTGCAAATGCCTGATCCAATGATGCGTATCTCACGGAGCACAGGGCCCCATCAATGGCATCATTCATTCAGTGAACCCTGGGAGCAGATAGGTTATGGATCAAGCGGAACTCCCCTGGGTCCTTTTTGGGTACCACCCCCAGTGGTGAGCAGACAAAATCAACCACAGGAATCGAATCAAAAGGACCTGCCAGTCTCCCCAAGTGCAGTTACTTCAGCACTTTGTCTCTTGCCACAGACATGTTATCTCTCACTGACTGCTGATTGCGGCAGTAAGAAATCCCAGAATACCCAGGAGCAGGAATCCTGAAACCTTCCAACAAAATCTGGGCTGCGTTTGAGCAGCAATACTTATTTAACCAGGGTATCAAAGCCAATGTGTCTATGTGTGAGTGTGCTTTACCAAGTAAGGAACCCTCATTCCTGTTTCTTACCACCCTTGTCCTTTGATTTTTTTTAAAGCATTTAGATTCTGGGTGGGAGGATAAGCCACAGAAAGAGCAGGCATTTCTAAATTTACACAAACCATTGGGCCTAATGCACGTCTTTTTGTTGAAATCCCAACACGCTCCCTTCTTGCCACTCCCTCCCCTGCTATGGGGTGCCCCTGACCGAAAGGTCTGCCCTTTTGGCACGTCCTGGCTTTGGTTTTTCATGTGCCTTAACCACAAGATTACATCCATTTGGTCCCATGTGAGTGCTGGGTCAGAGGCCTTCGCTCTTCTAAAATCTTTGTCATATTCCTTCCAACACATTCCCCCATACTCATCATGTGGGCATGTGATCCTATTCTGGTAGCACACCAACTCGGCACCCAGCCCTGAGAATTTTTCTACCATGACCGCATGAAAGCTTGAAAATGCCTTTATCCAGTTAGCTAAAGTTTCTTCAATCTTTTTTCTAGTAGGCCAGTTGCCCCAGTCCCTTTTTGGCCTCCTCATCCTTATCCACCAACAAAGAAAACATGTTCACGTATTCCACTTTCCAAATTTGTTCTTTTACATCCTGCCTCTCCAGACGCTCTCTGGCTATGATCATCTCCCCCACCGGCTTAGCTCTCTCAACTTGCGCTACCAAGCTCCTGGCCCTCTCGACTGCATCCCCCTCAGCTATCAGGGCCCACTGCCCCCAGATGGGATCACCGTCCCTGCCTTGGCTAGCCATGGAAGCACTGCTGCTAAGCTTGCCACTAATTCGGTCTGACATGGAACCAAGTTAGGGCTACTGCAGGGGGGGGGGGGGACCACTGGCTGGGACGGGGCCTCCTCTAACATATGACCCTCTGGTGCACTAGGCTGCCCTAGGCCTCCCATGCCTGCTGGTGGAGACAGCCCCCCCGGCGTTGCTCCCCCTACCACCCCCCCACACGGCTGGGACCACAGGTACTGGAACTGAAGAACCTGGGCTGGGACTACAGGCTCTGGGACTGGAGTTCCTGGGAGGGCTGTGGCTACAGGCCCTGGGATTACCGGTACCGTGGTTACTGGAAAGGCTGGGGTTGGTAACCCTGCAGGGGCCGGCCCCCCACTTCCCCATTTGGATCTACGGGGCACCGGAGGGAACGCTGCCCTGGGTGCCACCCCAGAATGCCTGGGTCTGTCCCTATCCTCCTCCTGCCCATCCACTCTACTGCGCAGCTCTGCCACAGTCTGACCCAAGTCGCTCATAGTGCGCATCATAGTTGCCATCCATTCCTCCATCCTAGTTGGGACCTGCCCCCTCTTTACCTTGGGTGCCATTTCTAAAATCACCTCTGTTTCCTAATCAAATTGGACTTTCAAATCTTAAAAATTGCAGTTGGCTGCCCTACTGGCTCGACTTTAATCCTAAATGCACAATAATCACAAGAAAGCTACCCAGCACAACATTCAGGGTATCCTAAAGCTCCACCTAGGGGCAAGACCCTATTAACAAGTCTCCCCTAGTTCCTATACTGCTCTTAACAGCTGTCCAGCAAGCACGACCCCTTGCAGCCTGGCCCAAGACGATGCCCAAACCCTTACCTCCTAAGCGACCCCCCGGTTGACCCCAAACACAGCCAGAGCCACTCCCACAGGCTCATCCTGAGGGTCGGGTGAGTATGCTCTAACCCGAGTGGCTCCTGACTGCGAAGTAGTGACTCCTTCGCGGAGATGATAGGTCTCCCTGGTGGTTTCGTGTGGTGTTTATGAATTCTGGGGAGAAAATAGATTGTCGCAGTAGTTGGATAATCTGTTGTTAAATATCTTTTTTCTTCATGGTTTATTAATAATGATGTTCACGCCCTTTTCGGCCATTTTTAGCACAATATTGTCGTCCAATTTCAGCACCTTTAATGCATTACATTCATTGAATGTTAAATTCTTTCTCTTTTTTCCCGTTACTTTGGAGTTGATACAGATCCTTTATGACAGCCTCATGGAAGGTTTCGATTTTGCTGCCAGGTGGCAAATGTGGGTAGTATTTCGACTTTGGCTTCTTCCCACTAGTTCCTTCTTCCAATTGAGAGAAGTGTGTTTTCAATTCTCCCGTTGGTTCATCTATGGATCGATCTAGTTCCAACAGTATTATAAAGGGATCTTTGTCTATTACTTGAAAGTCCATGCTTGGTGTTTCTGGGCCCTTCTGTCGATTTGTCCAATATTAGTATTTACCCGGGAGTGAGTGTGGAATTCTTCCGAAAGGAATACTGTTGCTAATATAATAACGGCTGGGCTCAGTCGTCTCCACAGCGCACCGTCATAAAGCGCCGATTGCCGAAAACAGAGCCTCTTTGTGGAATATATATATATATATTTAAATGCTATTGTCTCAGCAAATACTGAACACATTTACACCAGACCTACAAAAGGCACATCCCTGACCTGAGGACTACCTCTCTGCCAAATTTCAAGTAATTCTGTTCAGCCGTTCGGGCTGTAGCTTGGACTAAAGGTCCTATGGAAAAATGCATGGGGAAAAAACGTTTTGGGACCCCCCCTTTTTCTCAGCCCCCGCTTGACGAATCCCCCCGAGACTTTCAGGAGTAGAGCGGAGCGCCCCACCTATTTTGAAAATTTCGCGAGGATTCGTCAATCGGCGCCAAAGTTATTCAAAATAGAATGTTGCGGATTTCCTATGGAAACACGGTTCTAACTATAACTATCTACTGGCGACCGCCAGTAGATAATATATATATATATATATACATACATATACGCACCCTGATTTACTAAGGGATATTGGGATACTGTCGCAGTTGCTCACCTCTGAGATTTCACCGCTATATTACGACACATTGAGCCTGCTGCAAATGTGCATGGAATGTTCATGCGGGTTGAATGTATACCACTTGACCTGTGACATTGCGTACCTTCGTAGCACCATTAGGACAATCTCATTAAGTATGTATTTACATTTATTCATCAATTTCTTTAGGTTGGATTTATGCGTAGGACTAGTAGATATCGATTGGGTGCAGATACGCCTGGACCACTTACCTGAATCAGGTTACCATAACAGAGTGTATTGTGTGTTTTTCTCGAACCCCTGTGCTATATTTTTTTATTCTTAACTTCTCCTGATGAATCGCCATAGGATCCATTAGGGACCAAACAGGCATGAAACATGTCGACCGTGCCTCTTAACCCTATCACTATTCACTCAAATTGCAAGAACGAACAAACCCCTCTCACTGACAGTAGGGCACACAGTTTCTTACTTTGCCTGTTTTTAACTATATCGACGGACCCAAGAATAAATACTACCTATGGTACCGCTACGTTATTTTTACTTCATCTGCACACTCCCCACACACCCGCACTTCCTCTAGAAAATATCTCCGCCAAAGAGCCCTCTTACGGGGCCCATGGGGAACTGCAGTGCCACCCCCACAAGTAGCACAACGCCCAATGATGAAGCATGACACCTTAATGAGTGTGTGAGGGCAACTCTCTAATTTGGAAGATGTACCCTGCATCCAACCGTACCTCACTAGAAAGATAGGCGTTTTCTCCACTACTGGGGCCCTTTACCTATACTTCATGCTGTTTAATGGGCTATCACTTACTCTTAGGAACAGTTACCCTCTAGTTATTAACATGTATTACTTTGGGAGCATAAGTACCGGACCTCCTTTTCTTAGCTCCCCGTCCCTCCCTTTGTGCATCACAAAGTGGAAATATTCCCATAATTTGTGAATAAGACCTTTAATTACTTATTAAATGGGAAGGCTAACCAAAGTGGGCAGAGAAAGGTTGCTGGATATTGAACTATCATTTGAGGATAAAAGACTGATCTATGTAACTGTTTGGGATATGTCAAATCTGACATCCTTGGGGTGGTTTACTCTAACTTTTTGCCTTTAGGTCTCCTGTTTTTGCTGACTACGTTTTTGCTGGCTTCAGGACTCTCCGCACTTTACCACTGCCAACTAGTGCTACAGTGCTTATGCTCTTTCCATAAAACATGGTAATATTGGCTTATACCTAACTGGCATTTTTAATATACTTGCAAGTCCCTAGTAATGTGGTACTACAGTTGGCCTGCAGCACTGATTGTGCAACCAACTTAAGAAGCCCCTTAAACATCTCAGGCCTGCCGCTGCAGAGCCTGTGTGTGTGTGTTTGGTTTGAACTGCCATTTCGACCTGGCAAAATTAACTTTTTGCCATGCCCAAACCTTCATTTTTTAGGTCTCGGGACCATCCGGTCGGTAGACCGGAAGTCCGGAGATTTAATGTCTTTGAGAAGAGGGGCTTGCACCCGCCCCTCTTCTCCCCTGTTCTCCATTGGCTGGCCTAGTAAATGCTGGCCAGCCATTGGAGAAGAGGTCCCGTCACTCCAATCATGCCCCGTCCTTTTCGGATCGGGGGGCGTGTTTTTTGCAAGAAGTCTCCTTCTCTCCTCCAGCCAATGGCTGGAGGAGAGAAAAGACAAACACGCCCCCGATTCCGAAAACGACACTGCGTTTCTCCGAGGCATTTCTGCTTCGCCTCGGAGAAAGGCAGTTGTCTCTCTCTCTCTTTCTGTCATTTGTCTTCCTCTCCTTGACAGGCCCACAGGACCGTTCTAAAGATGGTGAGCTTTGTGCAAACACATTCCGAGTCTTTGATCTCCAACAGCACGCAGTCTCGCTTTCCTCCGAGCCGCTGCGATGAGATCACCTCCTGCCCTGCTCTTCCCTCCCTCCCCCACCCACCCGAACTCTGCTGCCTCCCGGGCTCGGAACTAAAACCGTTCGTATTCACCCGACCCTTTAAAACCCTCTCCTCACGCCCAGATCGTAGCTCACACCGGGCCAGTGCTGTTTGGGAAAGACGGACCCCGGGGTATATGCAGGAGCTCATTTGGCTTCCTCTCCTTGACAGGCCCCACAGGACCATTCTACAGATGGTGAGCTTTGTGCAAACACATTCCGAGTCTTTGATCTCCAACAGCACGCAGTCTCGCTTTCCTCCGAGCCACTGTGGTGAGATCACCTCCTGCCCTGCTCCTCCCTCCCCCACCCACCCGAACTCTGCTGCCTCCCGTGCTCGGAACTTAAACCGTTCGTATTCACCCGACCCTTTAAAACCCTCTCCTCAGCCCAGATCGGGACATTCTCGTAGCTCACACCGGGCCAGTGCTGTTTGGGAAAGGCGGACCCCGGGGTATATGCAGGAGCTCATTTGTCTTCCTCTCCTTGACAGGCCCCACAGGACCGTTCTCTGTGCATTCTGCAATTGTAGCCTTAATTTTATAATGTAATGATAGGACTGCAATTACCAGAGTGCACCGAAAAAACTGTTCTGAATGAGAGATGCGCGCATGGACCTGAGAAAATCGAGAGATCTGCTGAGACGCCTTTGCATACCAGAAAATTTCGTTCCTCCGAATATTAAATGTCCCTCAGTACATAAATCGTTTCAGACGCGTTTGAAGTTAAAGAGAGCAGCCTCACACTAGGTTCTGGAAGGCACGAGCGCCCTCTACAGACCCATTTTTACCGTGCAATTAATTAAAATGCTGTTTTCCTATCACTAAGAGCAAATTATTTGACTACATTGAGTACTTACCGGCCTGAGCAGCTGCTTATCTGCTGGGCAAAGTTGACGTTCTTGGGTGTTTTTATTAATTGAGAGCGATTTACGCCATTCTACAGTTGTCTCACAGCTCTACCCGAGAGTTTCAAAACTGTTGATACATCGCGATGAAACAGGAGCAGACTTTGCCATTAAGGAGAATGTAATCTTTTTACAATAAGATTTGCGTTTTTATACAGCGCAGACAAGTCACTGTATATGTGAGAGAGGTGTACATATTGCATTTGCAATACAAGCACTTAAATAGCAAAGTTGTGCAACTCAATATTTTTACATGACGATACGAAATTCCTCAGTATGCTTAACAATGCTGCTTGTAATGATTCCCAGCAGATGAGCTGTTCCTCCTGCGCTCTGTAGATTAAGATACAATGCCTGATAGAATTTAGTTAGTAAGAATGTATCAGTGTCCTCAAGATAATAATATAAATATAATAGAAATATTTAATGGATCAACAGTCTAGGGGTGGACTTACAGGAGTCTACAGTTTGGCCATTGGGTACCATTGGTTGGCATTATTGTCACTCTCAATTGTTTGCTTCTTATTCAGTGGCTTTCCACGTCCCAGCTCGTCCATCCTCTGTATGTCCCTCCTCTGGAGAATAGTCTCTTTACCATCTCCCTGATTGTCTGCCTTCTATCCATCCCGTACTCACTTTTAGGGAGCAATTTATTTTTCTTTTTTTAAGTACTGCTTGAGAGTGCATGTGTTTTCCAGCTTTCTCCTTGTCTCCCTATGTGCTCCCCTCAAATGCCCACCCTCTCACTTCGTGTTCCTCTCATGTGTACATTTCCGTACATTTCACCCTAATTTCCCTGTGATTCATGTTGTTCCTGCCCCATATGCTTCTGCCCCACCCCCCATGTTGCTGTCACTTTTACATGTTGCTCGTTCTCTTGTGTGTGTCTCCCGTGCCCTCCATGTTTTGCTCTCCTTCCCCGCACCCTGTATTTTTCTCTCCAGGTGTGCATGCCACCCTGGCACCTGTATTGCTCTCTCCCTTTTCTGCTGTTTTTTCCCTCCTTGCCCCACCCGCTCCCCCATTCGCTCCTCTGGTCTGTTGCCCTTCCATCCTGCTGTTTTTTACATGAGCTTTCTTGCTAAAATATTTTTAAATTGTTTTATTTACCAATCCAAATGTCGAACTCCATCCCCTGCCATTCCACTAGCAAGCATGCTTTCTGACTCACCCAAACACACACTTCATTACACATGCATGTTCCAGTAGAATGATGTGACTGACAGAAGTGGTCCAGTCATTGTGCACTATTTATTTATTTATCAGAGGATTCTGCGCAGCGTTGGGAAAAAAACAGTGCTGCAGAACATCACCAAAAGGCATTGGCAAAGCCAATAGCCCACAAAAAGGCCAAACTCATGCTTGCTTAACTCTCTTTTATTATTAATATTATTATTATTTATAAAATGCCCCAGGTTAGCCCTGTAAAAATAGGAAAGAACGAGGACACCGTATTAGAAATTAAAAAATGTTTTTACATTATAGCATCCCTTAAAACAAGTAGCAATTCGGTTCTAAGAGTAAAATGTAGACTGCTGTGGATCTCAGCACTGGAGCACTGCCTGCACACAAATAGCTGTCAAGTTTTCGGTTTACCTATGTGGGACATTTTTTTGTTTTTACTACACGTATGTGTGACATCTCAGTATCTTTTGAGTGGGACTTTGAGGGATTCTCTATAATCAGGAGAACAAAGCAGTTATGATCATGTGATAAATATGAGAGATTACCCTTTTGCATTGCTGTTGTCGCACTACTGCCTTAAAACTGCTGGCACACCAGGTAGTTTACCTGTGCTTTTACCTAACACAGCATGGGGCACCTAGGAACTGAGGCACCTAAGTGCACTTCCCACTGTGCATTGCTGGCCCACATGCGGTGGAGATTGAACCAGGATGAAATAACCACAGCAACAGTCAGTGAGTGGATGTATGCATCCCCCGACCATCACTCATGGACCTTCAATGGCCGTTTGTGAGCGACTTGGCCAAGCGGCCGTAGGTGAACAAGGGAATGAAGGGACCATGTTGTGTATGTGGCAGAGGGCAGGCCTAGGGTCTTCAATAACATAGGGTAACAGTGGAAAACCCTACTTTCTGGGCAGGAAGTGCTACAACTGGGGCCATTATCCTCATCTTAGTATCAGTGTGTTGAAGGAAGTTCCACCTATGGACTTCAGCTTTAGTATTCGCACAAGGAATTAGAGGATCCTATATTACCACTTATGTCTGAACCAGGCCTTATGACAACTGGACTACCAGGAAGCTTGATGTGCAGACCTGGAAACTTCACGACAGCCTCCCTCCATCCTCCTCCCTCTCCCTTTGGTATCTTCTTCCTCACCACCTCAGCACCTATCACCCCTTAGGGGCGATCAGTTCACGCTTTATAAATACCAGGTTATTATTATGCATACTGACCCCCAGTTAACCCTAGGTTACATAGCCAAGCAGGGAAGGCAGCACCGAAGTATGAGCGAGAACAGCTGGTGCAGCGCTGTGCTGCGTGTAGCTATCTCTAGGGTCAGACTATCCTGGCAGTATTGCTGCCTCAATGTGGGATCAGGCAATAGCCCTGTGGCAGGATGGAAGAAGTGTCTTTTAAACGAGGTGCACCCAGGTAGGGCATAGGAGGGACAAGGAGCGCTTGAAACAATATAGTGATTAACCCAGCACTACATCCTACTCATTGGAGGGAAGCACTTGTTCTTCTCTCCCCTTCATCCTGTCTTTTCCCCATGTTATGCACTCTCATACTTACCAGCTTTTCCTTCTCTCTGTCGCCTCTCTTGCATTCCTTCCAACCGAGCCATCATGCCACATAACTCCTATCAGCATGATTTCATTCAGCGCCACACAGTTCCACGCAACACCCTTCCATTCCACACTATACCATTCTACACCACACAATTCGACAACACACATAATTCAACTCAACAACACATATACACAACACATACATCCAATTCACGCCACAGAATACCACATAATCCTATCAAATTCAACAACACACCACGTAGTTAAACTCCACCATACCACTACACAACACAAATACCATTCCACATAATTCCACTCCGTAACACAGAATCCCAGGCAAGGTTTTAAAAACAAAAACATAAACAAAAATAATGTCATGAGCAATGCCAATAGCTCTAACTTTAACAATGCCGAGACCATTGGAAACGTTATATAATTGATTTGGGATGCGTTTTTTTTTCTGTGTAACTGCACTCTGTTTGCTATTGAAAGGACATTCTGTTGGTCAGGTGACTGTTTAAGATCTTTATTTGTGGCTTTCAGTTAACAAGAACGTCTATTTACTGTTTAACATGCGATGCATAATTATCTGGACTGCATGCAACGTGTTGTGTTTTTTCGCCAGCCAAGTCTCTTGACATGTAGCTGGTCAAGGCTGTCTCGTGTTTTTAACTGTCCGACTTGTAACAAAACCTCATGGGGAACGTGTGCACCCCATCTGACAGGTGGCAACTATCTCCAGCATTGGTGCCCATTTTCCTCCGGTATTTGTGCCACACGAAAGTAGCTGTAAATGCGCCTTTTCTGTTTATGCCAATGGTGATCTGATGACGAAAGAGCAGTCTGTGATTGATAGACTCCATCTTGGGGTTATTTTTACAGGTAGCTCACATTAATACAATGGATGGGCTGTCAGTAAAGTTGTTGCTTCAGTTGAATGAGTCACTTCTGTGCAAGTACTTCAAGGACGCCTGGGCTTTCTGTAGCCATAGATGAATTGTGCGTGGCTGCAGAGGTCTATAATGGGGGTGGCTTGTCCACAGGGGAAACAGGGGCTCCGTACAAAAGCCAGTGCAGAGTGACCGATGCAATCCGGCACCTCCACCCCCATCCTCCATGCCACAGAGGGAGGGCGGGCGGGCTGGAGTGGCCGGTGGGAGCATGGAGGATGGGGGTGGAGGTACCGGAGGGAGGCATGAGGGGTGAAAAATCGGAAGAAGAATGGCAAAGTAAATGAGTGTGGAAAGATTAGAGCGATACACACGTCGCACGGAGAATTCAGTGCTTGTGAGGCCTGCGTGTTCCACTTAGAGCGCCTCACTTCGGGGCAGACCCCCTCCCCCAACCAGGCGCAAGCTCAGATCTTGCATGAGCCGGAGGCCATGTCTGCGCCATCACTGAGTGCCAGGCTCTCCCGGCTCAGACACAGGGCCTCTCTGCTGCGCTACCTGGCCTCTCTGTAAGTGTGCGTCTCTGCTCTCCTCAGACCCTACCCCAGACATGCCAACCCTCCCGATTCAGGCGGGAGACTACCGATTTCAAGGCAAGTCTCCCGCCTCCCGATTCCTGCAAGCAAAATCCCGATTCCTCGAGGTTTTAGCTGACCGGGCTTGGTATTTTGTAACGTGCTAATTCTTCCAGCAATAGTCAGAGTGGCGATGCAGGGACTCTAGAAGGGGTGAAAAATCAACAAAGCCCCATTAACAAGCGAATGGTCTTTTAAAGACCTGTGAAGTACTTGGGGGCAGCTGTGTGTGTGCCTGGGCTGCCACACAGGTGGGGGAGGGGGGAGGGTTGGTATATGCACTGCCAGCAACCTGCCAGGCCAGTGAGTGCAGAACACTTGCATAACCCTCTCTCTGCCTGCCATCGCGCTCCATGCTTCTGAAAGGTAAGAAAACAAGCATTTACAATGCAACGGTCTCGGCATTGTTAAAGTTACAGCTATTGGCATTGCTCGTGACAATGCCGTTTCTTTAAATGTTTTAAAAACAAAAAGATAAACAAAAATAATGTTATGAGCAATGCCAATAGCTCTAACTTTACCAATGCCGAGACCATTGCATTGTAAATGCTTGTAATACATATGTCACCCCTAGGGTAGACTCTGAAAAGCCCAGAGGGCAGGTTGCACTGGATTTAAAAAGTAGGACATGTACTTTTACGTTCTACATGTCCTGGTAGTGAAGAACAAGTTACTTACCTTCGGTAACAATGTATCTGGTAGAGACACAGTCTAGGCAGATTCCTTAATTTAGAATATCCCCCAGGCACCAGTCTGGATCCGGAGATTTTTCAGCAGCACCCCTGTGCGCTGGGGGACGGCATTGCATGGCTCCGCTCTGACTTCGTCCATGAATATGACGTCAGTGGAGCAATATAAGTCCCCCCAGCGCGCTGACGTCAGTTTTCTACTGGAAAACCTTTCCGGGCCACAAAGCAGAGCCAACACTAAAACTGAATGTGTGAGGACAGTGTGCCAAAAGGGGTTAAACATCTTTTAACACGACAATAATAATAAATATTAAAATGAAAAGAAGCCTCACTCTGCATTGTAGAGAAAAACAGTACATAACGTGAACAAGGCAGGTGTGCCGAAACGCGTCAAGCGTAAGAAGAATAAACCCAAGCTGGATAGCGAAAGCATTCTCCTGTGTCGGTGTCCGATTTTTATTGAAGTCGGGATTGGTTGCAATATATATATAAAGTAGAAGTAAGTCCAGGGAATTGCTGCTTGAACCCGAAGCCAGACATCTGATGACAAAACAGGATGATACATTTAGATTTATCATCCAATACAGCAAACACGAAAAAGAAATTAGAAAATTGATTACCAAAAATTGGCCGTTGGTTTTAAGTGACCCTGTCATAGGTCCAACTCTGACTAGAAAGCCAGCCATTACATACAGTAGGGCCGCATCTATGAAAGATATTCTAGTCCAAAATGACCCTACGAGCGCCAACTCCAGTACTTGGCTAGCTCAAAGAAAGGGCTTCTTCAAATGCAAAGTTTGCAAGGCTTGTAAACATGGCCTAAACCGAACAAGCTTCACAACACCCTTTTGTGATGAAGAAAAACCAATCACGAAAGCTCTTAATTGCAAATCTGAATATGCAATTTATGTGCTGCAATGCCCCTGTGCATCTTGCAAGCACACAAGCGAATACTGCAGCACTTAAGAGCTGTCAGGTGGCGAGAACCGGTAGTACACCGCTCGCATCCCCGCCATGTGGGGGAACTACGTTTCCCAGGACGCCCGGCAGAACACGCCCCACGTGTTCGGCGCCGAGCGCGACAGCGGTTAAAACCGCCAACAAACACCAAGCGGTGCCGATGATTCCAGCCAGTCCTGTTCGTACTCTTGTTCCAGAAACAACGTTCCAGCCCTGCATCCTCGGCCTTGCCCTAGTCCTTGTATCCAGTCTCCAGGAAACACTACATCAGCGCTCCTCTGCCCAAGGATACCGGGTCCAGAGTGGTAGCGCGAAGGTGAAAACCTCGTCGGTGAGCCCCGACGCTTCCACGTTCCTGTTTTCTTCCCTCATCCATTCCACGCGCTCCTCTGCCCACGGAGTTCCGGGTACAGAGTTGTAGCGCGGACTGGTGCGCTCCTCTGCCCTCGGAGAACCGGGGCCAGAGTGGAAGCGCGAACTGGGGTGCTCCTCGGCCCTTGGAGTTCCGGGCTTAGAGTAGCAGCGCCCGTTCCTGTTCTTTCCTTTAGCCTTCAGGGAGGCGATTTCCTCGTTCCTTTAGGAGAGACCCTGATCCAGGACGCGCTCTGGGGGGCATCAAGCACTGACCTTCAAGTGCTGGCTTTTGCTCCCAGTGGGCCGCGTCCCTCTGCCCTTCCGGATTCGATCCCACGAATCCGCCCTGGCTCTGCGGTGACTCGTCAGTGCGAACCTCAACTGAACGACACGCAGGCCAGGCCAGAGAACCCTCAAAACCCCGGGTGGGAAGGTGACAGGTGAGAAACCACTGCAAAGCGGGAGGGGGGAGGCAACTCGTGGGTCACTATTGACGGGTGTCTGACGGTGTGCTTGTTTCGTTCCAGATCCCTCTCCCAGCTGTTCCTTCCCTTCCTTCCCTCGCCCACCTGTCTCCATAGTCCGTGTGTGTCACACGTTCTCCGGACTGGGGACGGATGGGAGGTGGACCCCATTATCTTCAGCGTCATCCTGAGGAGAGAATTTTCCGGCCAACGTGACAAGAGCAATCAAAAACAGGGACCAACAATATCCAGTGGCTAGGCACTTCAATGACATACACAACGCTGATCCGACAGGCCTTTCCTATTTTTTAATCGACTCCATCCCACACAACAAAAGAGGGGGAAACAGGCAAAAAGAATTGAGACGGTTGGAAACTAAATATATTCTTAATTTAGACACAAAACATCCGACAGGTCTCAACGCAACTGAGGAGCTTTATACTTGCCTGTAAATAGTATAATTTCTTTCATGAGTAGTCTATTAGATATCAATCTATAGAACACTAGATTATAGGGCATTTACGCAAAACAACATCTATATATGGCATTTTACTAGACAACACGACCGCCGCCCTCACTGTCAAATATTTTTCAAGATACCATTAATGGTACTATTTTCTGCACATAGGGGTGATTTTAGAGGTTATTTTAGGAGTTTTTATAGGTATCTTAGATAAACTTTTTTTAGCACTTTTAGATACAGTAGAAATGGTGAATCTCTTAGAAAAGCGGGTACTTGCACTTTATTTATGTATTTTTACACATGCGAATTTTTTTAGCAAATTAATAATCAATAATTTGGCTTTTATCTTTGAATAGATTAACCTTGTTATTTTAAGCAAAGGGGATTTTTCAGCTGTTGGTTTGCAGTTTTAGTATTCATACGGTAATTTTTAACTTCGCCAGTGTCAACATAAACAGCAATTCAATATAGGTGCAGATACCATTCCCATTGCAAACTACAATTAAGTTATCTGACTAGAGAGAAACAAATGTCATTTTAACATAATTGAATTATTTATTTAATTTGTTTTAAATGTAAACAATTCTAGTCTATTACAATGCGCTGCAATATGTGTTTTAAATACAAAATTGTGTTTTCCTGCGAATATGAATTCATCATGCACTTGCACTTTACTGCTAAGCACCTTATAAAGTTTGTTGAAACCACTGCATATACAAAAAAACAAAAAAAGAGTGAGTTTTAAAAAAAAGCTATAAATTAACCGATCACCTGACAGAGCGTGTCATGTGATCAAGGCCCTTCCGGGCTGAAACGCGTCATGGCTGTAAAGGTCGAGGGAACTATCGAATAAATCTTTGCTGGTTTATCTTGTGGTCTGTGCTTCGTTGCTGTCAAACCCTGCTCAAAGCCTACGGAGTTCAAGAAAATATATATATATATACATATACACGTACACACACACACACACGTATATATATATATATACACCGGTATACAGATGTATGAAGGACAAAGAGCAGCTGAGGAGCAAAGAGCGGAGCGACCAGAGCCCCTGCTTATGAAATGCATGTGAAAAGTGAGGCCCAAGACAATGTGCACCAACAACTCGTCTGGCGCAGAACCAACTGCCGACAAGGAGGGAACCAGACAGGTTGGAGAATTGAGGGAAGACCAAGGACAGAAGTACTTCCTAGCTCCAAAGAGTAAAGAGTAGACAATACCACCAGAATCAAACATAGCCAACGCTGTGGTGCAAGTTGGACCAGCAGGTACCCAGTGCCTGTGAACGTGCCCAGTGTGTGGTAACATACTGTGCCAGAACTGGATACGGAAATAAACTGTCTGTGAAGTGGAACAGAAAAACACGCTCATAAGAGACAGACACTGGCTTTGGAAACCGTGTTTACAACACATGCTTTAGATCGTATGCCGTTACAACGGGGTTGTTACAACCAGATAGACGTGGTCGGTGATTTAGAGACTATTTCACGGTTTATTCTTTAAAAATTCATAACTCCGGGTCTACTGATTGGATGTTTGTTGTTTTACTGTTTGAAGTGTCGCACAAATATTCACAAATGTCTTCGAATTTAAGTCATTGCTCTGTGCCAAGCTACACAGGCTAATTTGGGGTTTGCTTTTGCCTTACCCCAAGAATTATGGTTGCTGCTTGACCAAGGCACTCACCCCAACTTCTAACAGGAGGCATTAAATACAACTACTGAATTTTGTAGGAACGGTCATGACAAGCAACAATGTTGACCTGATATCCTGGGGACACTAGGGAAGCATAATTGGTATCCTGAGACAACTAAACACGGTAGGAAAATGTAAAACCCAATTCTATAATGTTATGCATCCTGACAGTAAAGAGACAGTGGTAATGGGAGTAAGATGTGGTGCTCCCTGTTACAGAAAAGTAGTGGATCACAATTGTTGCCCACATTTACACAGTATCCCACAATGCTAGGTCTAAAATAATCAATTATTACTTCTTGCACAGGGCATACCTCACAACGGGGAAGATTATGCGAACATACGGAGCACAAGCTGTGGGTCATCCCAGATGTGGGGAATAGGGAGTCGAAATGGTCCTTTATAGTATGGAGCTGTCCTGCTTTGAATGATTATTGGGAGGAAGTGGTAGCCTACATTAATGAGGTCTGGACAGAGTACTGCTCTGTTCTTCACTGGTTTGCCTACTGGGGTGGGGGTCCACCGACCTTACAAACATGGAAGACCTCCACAAGTCCCCAGGCACACAAACTGAAGGAGACTCTAATTCGGTGGGCAGGGTACGAGAGAGCAGTACTGGTCCAAGAAGTGATGAGGGGTCGAAGCATGACAGACAAAGCTAGGGCCTGGAACTCCTTGGCGGAATACTTAGAAGAGCCTGATACCGAGTCAACTCACAGTTCCCAAATTTCTGATCAAGACCCAGATGTACTATGAAAGTTACTGAGAATGACGACAAGTTGACCGCAACGGTAGACTCCATTGTGTCAATGTTAGAGGCGGCTCACCACAGAGCGGGCAGAGTACAAAGCACCATGCTCCTGTAATTGTGCTGAGTGTGAGAGGGAGGGAATGGGATTCAGAGTTGCTAGGTCCGAATAATGTGCATGAACTGAATTGACCATAAACCAATACACTAATGTTTAATATGCTTAGACAGAACTGTGTGATTATAACTAGATGTATGTACTGCAGTTGTTTAACTACTGATTGCACTTTAGGCTAACTCATATTGCACCGTTTCTTGTTCTCTAAAAGCAATAAAAATCGGTTAAAAGACAGTGGTAAGACTATTTAAATAAAGTGGTTCCCAAACTTTCGACTAGCGGCTTCCTTGACCAACTGACCATTGGCTGCGGCTCCCCACTACATTCCTTTTTATGGGTGGTGGAGGGGGCAAATTTGCGCTATATAAAACTGCAAAAAAAGAACCAGTATATGGCTAGATGAGTCTCTGCTTTGAGACCATGTTCTCGATCAAGAGGGGGTCTTTAATCTGGATAGGACGGTGCACTGGACACCTCACCTGGATAAGGAGAATCTGCATTGTTCACTTTGTCACTACCAGGAACGTTTTAGGTTAGGCGTTACCCACAACCTTTTGTTTTTGAATAAAATATATATATATACAATACATATTTTCAGGGGCTTTCTGTCAGCCCTGTTCGTCCATTATAAGTCTACTCTGGTGTCATTCACATTTTGCTTCTGACCACCACAACACATAGAATGTGGCACAACATAGGCCCACTTCAGCCACTGATTTATCTGACTGAGTAATTGCACTTTGCTCTTGCACAGAAAACACTGTAATGCTCATTTATCAGCCTTCTAGCAGAGACCTTATTGAACTATGGCTAATGCAGCATCAGTTCACAGCGAAGGTAAAGAGAATACATTAAAATGGCAAATGCAATCCAGGCAGCTTTTTGTTTCTGTACACCACCAGATATTGAAAGAGGATACATGTAAATCCCTACTGCATATATTCTGGAATCAGAATTATGTCACATACTTTGTTACAGGGGAAAGCCTTATAAACTATGGCAGTTTAGAGACCATACTGCCTGTTACAAACACAGGACTGAATGTAGAAAAATATGTTAACACCAACATGTTTCACTACTTTAAAAGAGTCCTGGTGTAAAATATCAGTAGTATTCCGGCAAAGCTGAGAGAGTGCAACATTGAAAACAAAACTGAGTCACCTTGAGTGTGTAGGGCAGGGGTACCATGCTTCTGAAAAACTGTGCTTTTTGTCTGGATGCGGTGGCTTACAAAAGGGGAAACACAGAAAATTAGAACTTGTCCTTCAGCAATCACAATGATGCAACTAGAGCTGCTATTCCTACGTCTGGAGGTATGTGCTCATACTGGCATCTAGTGGCTGTTATAGGGACTGAAACGATTTGTAAAGCTTCACTTCTGAAAAAGGTGTAGCACTGATAGTTTTGTAGTGACCATGGCACCCCTGCCGGAGTTTGGTGGCACACTGGGGTGCCGGTGCACACAGTTTGGGAACTACTGCCTTAAATATTAGTAGCTCACCCCTTTGTAGGGCATGTAGCCCACAAGTAGGGTGTGCGGTATGTAAAAGAAGGTCAGGTAGACATTTTATATTGCCAAGTCCATATAGTGGCAAGCTCCCAAAAGCAATATTCACTGTGGAAGGCTCTGGCTGGCCTATGAAAAAAACTAGAGTAAAGGTTAAGTTATGAATTCTGCTACCTCAAGTTTGGGACAAGCAAGAGGATTAGTTAAACCATTCTTTCTAATAGTTATTTAAAAAAATCAAATTATAAGCTGAAGTTAACTCTTAAATAAATATGTAGGAAAAAAACTTCTAGAAAGCTACCTTGTTTGTGCCTGAAGCTACTGGAGGGTAATTTGAATCTGTTGTCCTGCCAGTGCTCCCAAAGCAGAGACAATGGTATAGGCCTGGAGACAGGATGGAATGGGTGTAGAGTGTGTAGAGTGTGTGATTTAGATCTGCTCAGGAAGCGCAGGACCTCATGAACTTGAAAGGGGCAGGGAAAGAACCTACCCATTCATAATTTAGTGTATAAAAGAGACCTAAGGGGAATCCTTTCTTATTTGGGCCTAAGGAAGCCTGCTGGGTATCAGCCCAGTGGGAGACAAAGCTGGTCCAAAAGCACCAAGGGGTAGCTTAGGAGGAGGTGACTGCTCATTTACCTGAACACACCCCTGCCTGGCACACAAGCTCTCTCTAAGGGCAGAAAGCCTGTGCTATCTTAGATTCCTCCTAGCATAGTGCATTCTGGGCCAGGCTGCAGTTACAGACAGAGGTTGTGCTGGAGAAGAGGGTGGGGTTGTCCCCCGGAACGTTTTCTCCATTGGAGTCAACCCCACCAACTGGCTACTGGACTGTACAAAATAGACCTCACCACCAGCTCCTCAGAACACTTTATGGACCTGTGGAAAAACAGAAGTAGGACTACATCTGATGTTTGAGACCTGTGAGGTGACCTGAAGGACTGGACCTGCATCCACCTGTATCCATGACAAAGAAGTGGAGTCCAAGGATCAGTTGGTTCACCTCCTGTGTGGCTACAGGGACACAAAAACCTACAAGAGGCATTTTTTTCTGGAGAACTGGACACTGACGGTGACCTCTGCTGCAGGAAGTTCTGACTCTGAAGAGCTGTCCCTGAGGTTCTGGGACCCTTGGCTGGACTTCTCCAACAATCTCTGAAAAGTTGGGCAAGAAAAACATGTTGGCGCAGCTTGGATATTTTTGGTGACTGGAAACCCAGTTCGGTGGACCTTTCGTGATAAGACTATCCAAATGTAGTGCGACCTTCCCAGGTACAGCCTGCTGTTATGTTTATTTTTATGGTGTGCACATCGCCAGGTAGGGTATCCTGGTGCCAGAGGATGAGGGTGTGAACCTGCCAGGGGGCTTTTGGAAGAACCATGTTTGGAGTCTTTTACAAAATTCTAGGATTGAGCTGGCTGCTTTTATATGCAGGCAGAGTTTGTTCCAGGCTTTGGAAGCCGGGTACGAGAAAGGGTACCCGCTCTGGCTCTGTGGATGCGGGGAGCATTGGCAAGAAGGAGGTCAGTGAGCGTAGGATTTTGATCTGTGTGTAGAAGCTTATGCAGCTGTTCATATATTCAGGGCCTAGACTGTGCAGGACTTTGTAAGCATGTACGAGGAGCTTGAAAAGTGCACATTTGCGAACTGGGAGCCAGAGGAGGCCTTTGGGCGATTGAGCATGATCGTTGAGTGTTTTGGATGACATGAAGGCTCTTGGTGAGCTGTGTGGTGAAGCCAACAGAGTGTGTGTAGGAAGCTGGTTCTGTATATACTATACCAAAGTAAAGGTATAGTGTGCACAGAGTCCAGTGGATCCACAAAGGCTTACAGAGATAAAAGTAGATAATACCTTACTCTCCATTTGTGGTAGTGTGGGCGAGCAGTAAGGCTTTATCAAAGGGTAGTGTTAAGCATTTATTGTACACACTCAGGCAAGAAATGATCTCACACACTCAAACACCGAACTCTGACCAATTGTTTGTATCAAAAATATTTCTTTAGTTGTGTTTTATTTTTAGAACCAAGCAGGACTTGGTACCGGTAAGTAGAATTGTACTTTTCAAGATAGATTGATCAAAACAAGCAAGCTGGATAAAATTGACTTTGTTACAGGTTTGTAAAATATTTCAAGACAATAGGTATTTGTAATTACTTTGTGATTACTTTTCATATTACTCTTTAGAGTATTTTTTTAGATTACTTTTTCTACTGTGTGATATCCCTAGATATCACACTGCGACCTTTCCTTGACAAAGGTAAGTAAACCCGTTTTTAATTAAAACACAGTTGCTTAGCTTTCCATACATACTCAACTCAACACTTAGAACTTTTTCAGAGGAAAACAGTCAATGCAATCCTATGGAGGAATATGAGGCTATCGGTTTGCACATAAGCAGTCAGTCTTTGGGGTTGAGTTTCTGTGGTTAGAACAAGGGTTCCCACAGGGTCACGGATGCACTCAAAGAGCACCCTCAGCGGCACTAGGGCAGCCGGGTTCAGCGTGCTGAGGCCCAATTTTAGTCTATGGTGCTAATGGTCCAGCGAGAGACCAGAGAAAAAGGGGAAAATATCTATATACACAACTATCCTTCCTGCGTTGCAGACCCATCGTCACACTAGCTCATTCACACACGCAGTTATTGGTGGGGCCCATAACACCAACACTCACACTTCTCTTACTCATGAATCTGCACACAGGAGGGATGAATAATTCAAGTGCTGGACATGTGGGGGGGGGGGGGGGGGGTACCTTATTACCTATAGGAAAGAAAAGTTATTTTACAGAATATACATTAGCATTCACCACCTATAGATTCCTAATCCCAAACATCAAGGCACTCCACTCACTTGGTCGACGGACCAATTAGTTGGATTGGTTGATGGTGATTTAGAACCAGCTAAAACACATTTTAAGACTCAGAATCCTTTATTCATTTTATCGAAAAACCACAAACTCATAATTTCTGTTAATCAAATATTTGTTTATCTAAATATTGTTTGCAAATAATTTAGACATTTATGATTAATCAAAGTTTAGAAGTTTAGCCAAGTAATACAGCTCGCAGGACATTTATATTTACCTATTTTTACTATCTCGGTTTTTCTCTAATTCATTTGGCTCTGCAAAACCGAATTTAGCCGTTAATTGTCCAAATAAAGCAGGCCAAAGCTCAAAGTCCAAAGTTCTTTGCTCAGCACGTTACAGTCCCAACGATCTCCAAAGAACCAGAAATCGTGCAAGCATCTGTCATCATCTGTGGGGTCAAAGAGGGTATGCCGTCAAGGAAACTGCCGAATGCCGTAAACCCCTCCCTATTCTACTACTCTTTTTATAATAAATTTCGGGATAACTTGAAACATTTTTAGGCGACGAAAGTCTGTGATTGGCTGATTGGAAAACGTCCGATTTTTATTCTATGAGGTTCCCATGGATTTTGCTGGTTCATTTCCATAGCTGTAGTTGCTCTTATGCAACAATGTTTAAGGTTTGCTTGCATGTCCCAATTGTTCATTTAGACCAGTTTTTACTGACTGAAGTTTGGCAGCCCACCAAGATATTATCCTTGACCGGAGACATGGTGCACAGGGGTTGTCAGGAAGTTCGCGGAGCTATCCGAGTCTGCGCAGTAGGCATCGCACTCACGAGACGGTGGCCACTTCTGAACTCGATTTCGGTCGCCATTTTTTAGGTAGGCCCAAATGTCAACTTAAGCGAAACATACACAAAAGAATAATACAAAGAAATTATGATTCTAGTGTTAAACCCTCAATAATCCCTTTATATATTAGAATTTCCTAGCATATAGCGACATTTAAAGCGATAATACTCACCATGAGGATCCAAACAGGAACGCAAACATCACATATCTATTACCACATGTACTACTATTAATATGCTTACATATTTTAGTTATTAGTTATTTTGCCATACAAATAGCAATTTCCCACGTGTAATTGGTGTATGTAAATGGTTGATTTCGTTTCACACAGCAATCCGTTAGTAAAATTATAATCAGTAGGTTAGAGAGTTAGTCTTTTTATGCAAAATAGAGGAGGCATACAAAATGTTGTTCTACCTGCTCCGTCAATTCCCCCTTTGGTGATTTTTAACATCACCACACTACCTTAAATTTTTTTAAATTTGGTAAATAGAAATGAATTCAGTTCTCTTAATATTTTGTTAGACCACATGACTGTTTCTCCTGTCTCTTCTTCTCTTGTCTTTTTATACATATTCTCTTTCCACTCTTCTAATTCTACCTCTTCAAATTCTTTCTTTTCTTTCTTTCTCTCTTTTCTTTACATTTTCTTTTTATGTTATTTCGTATTTTCCTTCTTTTGCTACATAGACATCCTAATCTCAGAATTAATACTAGAATAATCACACATTTTAGTGGAAATAGTATTTTACCCATAAAAGTACTACCTAGTTTTAGTAAAAAAGCCTTTAATAGTAGAAAACTTTTTCCCAATCTTTTCCCAAATACCTTCAAACTCCAGTGGAACAATCTCCTCATGCAAATCAGTTATATTCTTTATGTACGTCTTTAAATCTTGACTTTCATCAGGAATGTAAGTACAACAATGTTGAACTGCATTGCCATGGCTCTCATGGCAACCATTTCGGTATTTACCAATAAAAATCCTCCAGCAGTGCTTGTTGACAAGCGATCCACTACTGTTTTTTTTTTTTTTTTTTATTGTCCTCATGTGCCACTTTCCACCCGTTCTTTCTTTGTACCGCCCTAGGGTGTAAATTATCTTATAATTAAGGAGACTTGCTAAACAGAAAGCAAAAGGAGAGAAGATACAAGATCTTCACTCAAACTTTCCAAGCAAAATTCCCCAGAAGATAAAAAGCGACTTAATCATAGGACTGGATTTCCATCATTACAATACTTCGAAATCTGAAGAAAACCTCGCCCAACCCATCACCCATAATGATCAAAAAATAACAACCAAAATCTATGCTTCTTTTTCAGGGGAACTACCATGTCCAGTTTAGCAATGTCTCTCATGGCTCTAATCCACATCAAATCAGTAGGGGGGTCAGGAGAAACCCAAAGTTTACAGATTTCCCTGCGGGCCAACAATATAGTATAAAACACCAATTTTGTGCTGTCATCCAAGCCCTTACCTTGTAGATCCAATCTACCTGTAATAATGCTTTCAGGGCTTACCTCAATCTTTTGCTTGAGAATAACTGACAGACAGTTACTTACAGCATCCCAGAAGATCTTAATCGCCGGACATGTTACAAACATGTGGATATCATCCTCATTTAGACTGTTACATTTAGGGCATCTTACATTACCACCTTCCTTAAATTTTGCCAGACGTTTTGGAGACCAGTACGCCCTGTGGAGAGTGAACAAGTGGTTTCTTCTCAAATTCACAGGTTTCACCAACTTATATAGTATCAACATAGTTACTTGCCATTGATCTTCTGTCGCAATCCTCGGCAAGCTCTCTCCCCAGAGAATTTCCGGCAGTAGAAAGGGGCCATCTTCCAATTCAATTATAGCCCAGTACCATGTTGCCACTTCTTTTTTAAAGCAAACTTCCGATGCCAGTTTCTCCTCAAAGTCATTGTGACGTCCAATAAGATGGTTTTTCCCAGTAGCCCAGCTTTGAATCTGGAGATATTTGAATTTGGAAAACTTAGAACCCCAACATAAATCGCATTCAGACCATGGCAACAAGTAACCATCAACGAATAACTCCCCCATTTCTGGGGTCCTTCTGTATTTAAAGTCTTTGCCAGTGCATCATCTGTCCAGCTTGGGGCGCCCGGAGTTTCCCAAATTGGTGCATTCACACTAAAGTAAGGAATTTTTGTAGCCCTTCTGACCCGATACCAAACCATAGCCAGGTCTCTTAAAACCTTCAATCTTACTTTTTTGAAGAATTTTGGGTCCGAAAATTTGTACATAAAGCCAACCTGTTTGACCCCCTCAATACTTAACAAAATAGAAAGTAGTTCCCCAGTCACTGAGCTACCTGGAGTTCCCAAGAGGATTCTATAATTTTTAAGCAAAAAAGCCCAGGAATAAATTTGAAAGTCCGGAGCTGCCAATCCTCCCTTAACATGTTTTCTCCTTATCTTTTTCCATGATAACCTACACCCCTTAGAAGACCAAATAAATGACCCAATCTCACTTTGCAGCTTTGCCAACCCCTTTTTCTCAAACATCAAAGGGATAGAGTCAAACAAGAAAGTTAACTTAGGCAGCACTGCCATCTTAATCAAATTAACTCGACCAAAAATAGTAAGTGGGAGATGACTCCAGCCTTTCATTAGACTAGAAATGTCTTTCCTAATTTTAGCCAAGTTAATTGTTACAATTTGTGAGATATCCTGTGTTATTTGAACGCCCAAATATCTAATCTGTTTTTTCGTAGTTATAGAGTCTGTTGCCAGATTCCAAGACATAATATCCGTTTTATCAGCATTCAAACGGTAACCTGAAACCAATCCAAAATTATTTGTAATTGTTTCTATCATGGGCAATTCTTGGTTCAAGTCTGATGTTAAAATAACTATATCATCAGCATAGAGACCGATCTTCCTAGTCCAGCCCTGAAATCTAAAAGAAGGAATGTCATCTGTCTCCCTGATTCTACAGGCCAACGGTTCAATGTATAAGTCGAACAAAAGAGGGGATAGGGGACAGCCCTGCCTCGTTCCCCTCATTACCTTAATATTTTTGGTTAGAACTCCATTCACTAATACTCTTGAAGTAGGAGATTGATAGAGAGATACTAAAGATTGGCTAAAGTTTTTCCCCAATCTAAGGTGCATAATTACAGCCTTCAAAAAAGTCCAATTAACACGATCAAAAGCCTTAGCGGCATCTAAAGCAACAATCGCCAAAGGAAGCTTTCGATCAATCGCAACATCAATACTTGTTATTAGGGAAAAAGTTAATTCTTTAAGAAACCTGCCCTTAATGAACCCCTTTTGATCTTCATGAACTATTCTGGGGATCACCTTAGCCAACCTATCTGCTAAAATCTTTGCATAAAGTTTATAATCACTATTCAAAAGTGAAATTGGTCTATATGAATCCATATACCTTGGTGATTTCCCAGGTTTAGGGATAACAATAATATTGGCTTAATTCCAAGAGACAGGAAGCTCTACATTGCCTAGAAAAACCCCATTAAATACCTTTAAAAGTAACGGTGACAAGCTACCAGATAGAGATTTATACACCTCCACCGGAAGGCCATCTGGGCCAGGTGCTTTGCCCTTCTTAGCTAATCTGATAACCAAATCTAGTTCCCCCTGATAAATCTCTTGATCCAACATGTTTTGTAAGTCGTCAGTCAAAGGTTGTAAAAATTTTAACCAGTCATCTATCACCTTCATATCGGGGACCAAATCTTCCCTATATACCTCTACATAGTAATTAAAGAAGGCATCCACAATATCCTTAGTTTCTGTAACTATGTCGCCTGATGGTTCTACTTTCACTTCTTTAATTATATTCCTAATCCTATCTGTCCTAGCTTTCCAGGCAAGTAGTTTACTTGTTCCCTCCCCGTATTGAAAATGAGCTAATCTACTAGCTTCCCATTTCTCTTTTACCCGATTGTTGACAACATAAGTTAATTTCTCTTTCAGGTCCAACAATTTTTGGATAATCTCATCCTTTTGTAAACTGTCCCTGTTGGCCATAGCTGCTTCACCCTGTCTAATTTCTTGTTCTAAATTTTCAACCTCAGAGAAATATTTCCTTCTTTTACTAGCACCAATAGCACCTAATCTACCTCACAAAAAAGCCTTAGTCGTTTCCCAAACAATGTCCAGCCTAGCCGTACCCAAATTTTGTTCAATAAAGATTTCAAGTTCCTGCTGAAGAGACTGCATTTCCACCTGATCATATAAGACTGTACGATCCAACCTCCATACTGACTCCGATTCGCAAATTCCGGTCACAAGCTCTAAAATGACCGCCGAGTGATCAGATAAATGTACTCCAACATGCATACTTCTTTTTACTTTTCCCAATAGTCTTGCATCCAATAAGAAATAATCTATTCTAGATTTATGGCGATATTTTTTATTAAAAAAGGTATATCCGACGTTCTGACCTGCCCTCAGTCGCCATACGTCACACAAACCAAATTGCTCCATCAAGCCTCTTACTTTAGAAGCCATTTTACTATTTACATGAGCTCTACTACTCGCCGACCGATCTAGCCTAGGGTCTAATACTGTATTAAAGTCTCCAGCAAAAACTACAAAACCCGTAAAAGTCAACATCTCCTTAGCTAACTCGTCCAATGAACCTACGTCATCTTGATTTGGGCCGCAATACCCAATAACATTGTATAATAGGCCAGCGATCCTGATATTCACTGTCAACCACCTACCCTTGATATCTGCCTTTTTCTCTTCAATCTGGCAATTTAATCCCTTCCTAACCAACAATAAGATACCCCTTGTTACAAATGTCTGTGGCGTATAAAACACAAAGTCTAACCACCGAAGTACACCAATACATTTTTTACTCTCTACCTCAGTTAAGTGAGACTCTTGAAGAATAATAATATTTGCTGGAGAATCTTTCAAATATCTCATAATCCTATCTCTCCTAGATTTAACCCTCAGGCCATTTACATTCCATGACATCCAAATAATTTGGTCTATCTTACCCGTAATCATCCTCACCCCTATTTGCCATCTCCACCACCCAGATGCTAAAGTAGCTCATGAGAACTGTTTTAAAGTTTAATACCCCCTGCCACCCTCCCACTACCCCTACCCCCAACCCCAACCCTAACCCTCCCAACTTCCTGCCTCCCAACCCCTGAGGCCACACCCGGGAAAACCCACCCAATAACATTAGGCCCATCCTAGGCCCGCCGAGTGCCAAATCTGGTGGACGTGCTGGATCTGTCACCTCAATTTATTACATCAATAGTCTGTAACGACGTTGATATTTATAAACCTCCGGACTGATCTCCGGCCTGACAAAGTTCCAAAAAACTATCAACCTCTTCCACTTCTCTAAAAATATGCATCTTATTGTTCCACATGACTTTCAGAAACACCGGAAATTTTAACTGCACCGTGGCTCCCAACTTTCTAAAAGGTTCAATCCTCTTACCCAACTCCCATTGTCTATTCGCAGTTACCACCAAGAGATCCGACCTAATCTCAATTCTTACATCACCAACAGTTAGAAGACCCTTCTTTAACGCAACCGCTAAAATTTTCTCCTTTAGCCCATACGTCAAAAAATGTATCAATATCTTTCTAGGTTTCGAGCGGTTTGGATTCAATCTAAAAGGGTCACGGTGTACCCTCTGTATATCCTGCGATATCACTTCTTCGTTTCCTTGAGCTGTAACTCCATTTTTAATAAATGGACAATAAAGCCCTTTAAATCATCTCCTTCCATTCCTTCTGGAAGCCTCAAAATTTTTAAATTATTTCTTCGCTGCATATTCTCCAATCTTTCCAAACACTCCTCATAGGCCTTTTCTCTAACTTTAACCTGCGCTAGCTCCTTACAATTCTCATCAAGTTTGTCGTGAATCACCTTAACCTCCGTCTCAAGAGAAGCTATACGCAGGTTCAGCTCGTCAAATTTAGCTTCCAACTGGCCGACTGCCTCCCGGATTCCATCCTGTTTAACCTTAGATTCTTCAAAACCCCTATGCATGTCTAAGTCGAGCTTCTTTAACAAAGCAATAACAACAGTGTCTGTATGAGCCTCATCTGACATATCTTCAAAGAATTATCCTGTGGGCCAGAACTATCAACCATAACGAGGGAGTTAGTCTGTCTCAAACTATCTGTTGGGACACCCAGAACTTCATCTTCTCCCAAAACCTGATTTCCTGCCTCCATCTCCAAGGACTTATATCTATTAGGAGACAGGTAATCAGCCCAGTCGTCTAAACTGCCTTTGGAGTCTGCTAAATCTGATTCACTTTTAATTTTTTCGGCGCCAGCCAAATCTACTAAACCCTTGCCTCTCGAGAGTACAAGGGTCTTAGGGACCGGTTTGAAATATGCGTTTAGGGAAGGGTTAAAAGTGGTTTTCTTTCCTAATGCCCCCGGTTTGTGAGCTTGCCGGATATGTTTTTTCGTACTGCTAGAAATTTTACTAGCTAATTGTGTACCCCCACCTTCTCCCACCTCTACCTGACCTACACTTCTAAGCGCGTAATGTTTGTTTGGTTTTTGCGATAATTTTGTCTTCAATTTGGGGCAGATGTCTGCCCCCCACCCTTTACCACTCTCCTACTAGAAGAAGTACTGGGAATTGAGGTCCCTTTAACTAGCAATAAATCAGCTTGAAATTCAGTAGAGGAGGCAAGTTTCACTCCTTGCTCGCTAGCGGCTCCCCTTCCCACTGCCCCACCCGCACTAAACTGAATTCTAGAAGCCGCCCGCCTCCCTCTACCTCGCTCGATAGCAGCGCGACTCCAGCGTCCGGACCCTGCTACTCCGCTTGCCGCTGTAGAATGCTCCTCCGTCGGCTTCTCTGGGAGCCCCGCCTCCGTAGCAGCCGGGTTCACAGGTGAGTTTTCCTCAACCGTAGCGTTCGCCATACACCGCCGATTAATTTACTCAGATTTTACTGAAATTTGAGCCCGTGTTGCAGGGACACTACACAACGATACTGGAAGCTCTCTGAATTATCCCAAACGCCGTTTCACCGCTCGATTCACTCTCGTCCAGCACGCCACCTCGCAGCACTCCCGACCAGTCTCCCTAGCTGGCCGCCATGTTTTCCCCCACCCTACCCAAACGCCGCGATCCACTACTGTTGATAATTTTCTAATTTTATGTGCATTCAGAGATATTCCAACTGCTGGTATCAACGCTCCAAAAATGTCTCCTACCATGTCTGACCAATATTCTCTTCTCCTACTTGTTAGTTGTCTACCTATCTCATGTGCACCATCTTTTCATCTTACCACATGAAATATCTTTGGGAAAACCAGGCCTAGATAGCATATGCCATACAAATGTCAGGTAATCGATAATAAGCTTTGTTCCCGCAGATAAAATATAATCCAGGAAAAACCGGATCATTTCCTCCTTTAAATCCCCATCCACCCATGATTCTATAAGTATCATGGCAATCAATTGTGCCTACAAAATAGTTATCATATGCAGTCTGATTTCTTCTAATACACAACTTCTCTTTCTGATGCCAATCTAAAGCTATTGTTGGACTAGCTTCTCCTTTCAAATGTTTTTCCTTTTCAACATCCCAAACTGTCTTTTCTTCTTTTCCCTCAGGTACCTTCTTTTACATTTTTAATCTCCTTTCTTCTACCATATCTAAGAAAGTATTCTCTTCTCAGACTACAAGTTAGATTATTTCTAAAAATGTACTCTAATGTTAATTCTTTAGTTTCTAAGAAAAATTCACCCAATACTTTAGCAGGTTTTACTTTATTCTAGTCTCCCTATTTTGTAAAACAAACTTGCTAATACACTACAGGTTATTCCATATGTTACTGGGAGGTGATGGTATGTCACTCCCTCAGACACTGATGCAGGCAACTGCATGCAGACATAACAATCCCTCACATCCATTGTCTTCACATATTCATACAATAATTTTGAAAAAACATTGTTAGAAAAAGCAGTAATGGATCTATCTTTATGTAAGTAATTTCTATCTATTTTAGTCGGATAAATCTGTTGAATCTTTTCTACATTAGTCTTATTCTCACTATGACCTTCTATTGTTTCTAATGTAACCTTAAAAGAGACCACTTTTAAAGCTAACACACTCCACAGAAGCATTAGTAATCCTGTACAACAACAACACATTTTGCACCATCTTCTAAGGAACACACATTTAGATTTTCTACTTTCTGTGTTTGCCATTTCGGAAAATGATCAGTGTCTTTTGACTTATCCTCTTCTACTTCACAACTAGTTTTGTCTAATCCAAGGCTCTAAGCACCTACTTGGTTCTTTTCAGCTTTATGTCTTTCAGTAATTTCAAGTTTCTCCTTTCAGAGCACTTTTGTTTCTTCAGTTTGGCATTTGATCGTCTTTTACTTTCCTTTCACAATCTTGATTCAGAATTTCCTGAACATCCGTCTCTTCCCCGATGTCGGACAAGATAATTCTCAGGATTTCCGATTCTTCGTCTTCATCAACCACTTCTGGTATAGTCACCTCTAGATCTCCTTGGCTGTCTGCCTCTTCTCGTACTTCAGGAAGTGCCACATACGACCATTCTGGTGACTTATACTTCTGCTTAGGTTTTCTCGTTCTCTTGCTTTCTTCTGATGGTGTCTGTTCAACGTCTTTTGATTTCTCTTGGCTAGACACTTCATTCACTTGTTCAGCTCTAGATGAATTTACTTGTGTCAATCTGTATCTCAATCTCTTTATCTTGTTTGGCCAAATTGCATCCCTTGCTGGCTTTTTTAACGTACTTCCCCTTTCATTTCTCTCAGTTCTCCATGCTCTTTTCCTCAGGACTCGACCTTCTGGTATTTCTTCGTCACCGTCCTCTGATTCAGTTCCAACTTGACTCTTACTTTCAGTAGTCTTTCTTTCCACCACTTGCTTTTTCTTACCTACTTCTGTCCCTCCTCGTGGTTCTTCCACACAATCTTCCTGCTGATTAACTGTTCCTTCTTCTACCTGGATCTATGGTTTCCCTACAACTCCTCGGGGGTCTTCCGCAAAAATATTTCCCTCACTCTCTGTATCAGGTACCTTAACATCTATTTCTGTTATTTCAGGTGGAATTTCTCTTGAATTTTCATTTGGAAATTCTTTACAAAGAATTTCTTTGACAGTCACTTCACTGTTTTTATTTTCACTCTTGTGTGCTTGTATTGGTTCAGTGTCTGATTCTGAGCTGGTGTCAGAAATCTGCAATTTTCTTCTCAATGGAAGATTCTCTGGTGCAATAGCTGGACTTGGTTCTGACTCCCCCTTTCAGGAGTTTGTCTTGTTCTTACTTCTTCAGCATCTGATTCAGAACTTGTATCTGATTCTTCAAAGCATTCTCCTTCCTTGTTATCCACTGGATTTGGAATTCGCAAGGTGTGACTAGCATGAATCCAGTTCTTCACTCCTGCACATTTTACAGCTGTCGTCATGGTCAGGATCACCTGACGTGGTTTACCCCACCGTGGGACCAAACAGTTTTGTCTTCTATGCACTTTTATTCTCACCCAGTCACCTGGGCTCAGATCATGAGCTTGCTTCTTTTTAATAGTGGTGGCATCCGATCCAACCTGATGAAACACAGAATGAACGGAATCAGCCAACCCCTTGCAATAATCCAACACCAAGTCATCAGATATAGGCAATATCTTGTTGACTGGTTAGAAAACATGTCCCGTTCACTATCTCGTGAGGACTCAAACCTGTATTCCTGTCTGGAATAGATCTTATGGTCATGAGTACCAGAGGCAAGACATCAGGCAATTTCAAACCTGTGGCTAAACACATTTTCCCTAGTCTGTTTTTAATGGTGCCATTTACCGGTTCCACCACACCAGAAGCCTCTAGGCGATAGGCACAATGTAGTTTCTGTTGTACATTCAATGCTTCACAAATTAATTTCATAATTTTATTATGGAAATGTTTTCCTCTATCTGACTCGATCGTGACTGGAAAACCAAACCTAGGAATGAACTCTCTCAATAACAGCTTGGCTACTGTAATTCCATCACTCCTTCTTGTTGGGTAGGCTTCCACCCATCGAGAGAACATACAAACCATTACTAGAACATACCTCAACCTGTTGCAGTGAGGCATTTCAATTAAGTCAATCTGCATTCTTGTGAAAGGCCCTCCTTCTTGTCCTATACTTCCCGAACTTACAACTGTTTTTCTTCCAGGATTGAATTGCTGACATATAAAGCATCTTTGACAAAGGCTTTCAGCTACAAGTCTAAATTTTGCATTATACCATATCTGTTTGAAAAGTCTGATCATAGTATCTCTTCCTACATGTGCTTGTCCATGATACATCCGTGTCATGGTAGAAACTATGCTATCAGGCATAACTGGTCTTCCATCCCGATAAACCCACACATGATCTGTTTCCCCTGTTGCACATCCTGCTTTTACCCACTGTCTCATTTCCTCATCTCCTTCTTCTTCCTGTAACTGCCTCACTTCTTCCGATGTATTCACAGTGTTAGTAAACAACAAGGGACATGAATTCATTTCTTTTTCTCTCCCATGATTAACTGAGTTCTGATTACGTGCACAATACTGAGCCATGTCGTTGGCAAACCGGTTGCCCACTGAAATATAATCATTGGACTTAGTGTGCGCAGCACATTTCACCACTGCTAACTGCTTAGACAGCTGTATCGCCTCAAGCAATTTTCCAGCCACTTCAGCATTCCTTATAGGAGTTCCACTCGATGTCAAAAACCCTCTTTGGGACCAAATTTGCCCAAAGTCATGCACTACACCGCATCCGTATTGACTATCGGTTATCACAGTCACTCTCACATTCTTTCCCAACTTACATGCTCTCGTTAATGCAAAAAAGTTCAGCAACCTGGGCTGATTTTACTCCTTTCAGACAAGATTCTTCCAGTACAGCTGCTACAGTGGAGAAGTGTGGCTCAATGGTTAGAGCGGCAGACCCTGATGCAGAGGTCTGGCCCGGGACCAGGGTTCAATTCCCCGCCCGGCGGGTCTTGGGCTCAAAATTCCACGGACCTGATAATTCTCGCCTCGGTGCCTATTCCAATCATGGAGTCCCACTCTGCAACTCTGGGCAATAGCTTGCTTAATCTCCACAACGGCCCCCACAACGCTAAAGGATGCCTGGCCTCCACCTTGGGGGTGCGCAGGAGTGGACGCCTCACAGGGAAAGCCAGGATGAGTTCCACAGCGGTATTCGTACAAGCGCCTTGAGACCCTTGCGGGTGAGTAGTGCGCTATACAAGTATCAATTTACATTTACCGTACATACTGCATACACTGCACTCAGAATTCCCTCATCCGTTCTTAAGCATGATCCATCCACAAACATCACATAGTCACTTTCTGTCAAAGGTACATCTTTTATATTTGGACGTGGTTTGGTACAGAAATCAAGCACTTCCAAACAGTCATGATCCACATCATCTCCGACTTCCACATTCTCAGCAACAGGTAGCAATGTTGAAGGATTCACATTCAGACATCTCACAAGGCTCACATTCGTTGCACCTAAGATGACTTTTTCATACTTAGTCAGACGAGTATGCGTCATGAACGGAGTGCGGCTCCTTGTTAAAAGGATTGCCACATCATGAGGTACAAACACTCTCACATGATATCCCATCACAATTCCTTCACTTTGTTCCAGACTCTTACAAGTAGCTGCTACAGCTTTCTAACAACCAGGCAATGCTACAGCTACAGGGTCTAATATAGCTGAGAAATATGCAATTGGTCTCCTCAATTTTCCTTGTTTCTTTATTAACACAGAAAGTGCACATCCATTTCTTTCGCTGCAATAGAGCTCAAATTCTTTTTCATAGTCACGCATGCCAAGAGCTGGTGCTTCACACAACCCAATCTCTCAATTGTTTAAAAGCCTTCAACTCTTCTTTATTTAATTCAATGGGATCTTTTACATCGCTTCTTGTCAAGCGTACCAAAGGTTTGCAATCAGGGAAAAGTTACTGATCCACTGACGACAATATCCAACCATTCCAAGAAACATTCTCCCTTCTCTTTGAGTCATTGGTGCTCTCATTCCTTTTATTATCTTGATTCTGTCTGCAGTTACTTTTCTTAATCCTTTTTCAATTTTGTGGCCCAAATATTGTACTTCTTTCTGACAGAATTGCAATTTTGATGGGGATACTTTAAGTCCTCCATCTGCTAAATTATTCAACAATGCAATTGTATCCACTACACATGCTTCTCGAGTTCTCGATGCCACAAGCAGGTCATCGATATATTGAACCAGTACTGAACTCTCAGGCATTTTTAAATCTTCTAAAGACTTTTTCAAAATCGTATTAAATATTGAGGGACTCTCTCTATACCCCTGTGAGATTCGGCACCTTTCTGTCAAAGGTAGGAATATGCTACTTACCAGTATGCATCTGTTCTTGGCATGTAGAGCTGCAGAGTCACACACTGAGGATAAGATCGCCATCTGGTGTTGGGCTCGGATGATTGCAGGTTGTTGTTGTCTTCGGAGAAGCCTTTGGTCACGAGGTTGGTGACTCCTCCCCTGGACAACAGTGCGCATGGGCATCCACTCCATCGGCAGATTGTTTTTCGCCATGTTGGGAAAAGATGGAGTATATAGAAAAGAAAGAAAGGATGTCCATGTGTAATGTCTAAGTAAGACGGATGCTGGAACAGATACAGGTCCCGGGGAGGCGGGCGGGCGTGTGTGACTCTGCAGCTCTACATGCCAAGAACAGATGCATACTGGTAAGTAGCATATTCCGTTCGAGGCATATGAGCTGCAGATCACACACTGAGGATAGATTATACAGCAGTGCTCCCCTTAGCGGTGGTCGCCTGTATCCGTTGCAGCAGTTTGAAATAAAGTTTTTAGGACAGCCTGGCCCACGGAGGCCTGTTGTTTGGCCTGCACGTCAACACAATAGTGTTTAGTGAAGGTATGCGTGGTAGACCATGTGGCTGCCTTGCAAATGTCTTCTAAGGGAATATTGCCTAAGAAGGCCATAGAAGCCCCTATTTTACGCGTGGAGTGCGCCCTAGGGGGAACTGTGAGTGTACGTTTAGCCTTGAGGTAGCATATTTGGATGCATTTAACTATCCACCTGGCTATCCCTGATTTGGAGATTGGGTTGCCTTTGTGTGGTGGCGCGAAAGCAACAAAGAGTTGTTTTGTCTTTCGAAAAGTTTTTGTTCTGTCGATGTAATAAAGCAATGCTCTTTTAACATCTAAGGTATGTAGGGCCCTTTCAGCTACCGAGTCTGGATTTGGGAAAAAGACCGGTAATTCTACTGATTGGTTAAGGTGGAAAGGGGAAATCACTTTTGGAAGAAATTTAGGGTTTGTCCTAAGAACCACTTTGTTACGGTGTAGTTGTAAGAAAGGTTCTTCAAGTGTAAGGGCTTGTATTTCACTTACTCTGCGCAGGGAAGTGATTGCGATAAGGAAGGCTACCTTCCATGTTAGGAATTGCAATTCACATTTGTGCATAGGTTCAAATGGGGGGCCCATGAGTCTTGTTAGGACCACATTGAGATTCCACACTGGGGCAGGTGGCAATCTTGGGGGAAGAATCCTTTTGAGACCTTCCATAAACGCTTTGATGGCTGGTACCTTAAAAAGGGACAGGTGTTGCCTATTTTGCAAGTAGGCTGCCAAGGCTGCTAGGTGTAATCGTATAGAGGAATACGCTAGATTGCATCTTTGCAAGTGTAGTAGATAGCAAATGATGTTTTGGATGGAAGCATCCAATGGATGTATGTGATTATTAGCGCAGTAGATGGCAAATCGTTTCCATTTAGCGGCATAACACGCTCTAGTAGTAGGGCGTCTGGCTTCTTTTATGATATTCATACAGTCTGGAGGGAGATTGAGGTAACCGAACTCTAAGACCTCAGGAGCCAGATCGCTAGGTTCAGTGTTTGAGGATCTGGGTGTCTGATTTCTCCATGGTTCTGGGTTAACAGATCCGGGGAGAGGCGTAGCTTTTGATGTGGAACTAAAGATAGTTCCAGAAGTGTGGTGAACCACGGTTGACGTGCCCAAGTGGGAGCCACTAGTATTAGTGTTAGTGACTGTTGTTTCAGTTTGCGTACCACAAATGGAACTAGTGGGAGAGGCGGAAAGGCGTACGCAAATCTGCCTGACCAGTTCATCCATAGGGCATTGCCCTTCGACTGTGGGTGTGGAAACCTGGCGGCGAAGGTTGGGCATTTTGTGTTTTCGGGAGTGGCGAACAGGTCTATGTCTGGTTGTCCCCACTTCTGGAAGAAGGGGAGTAGAACCTTGGGGTGTAGTTCCCATTCGTGGATCTGTTGTGTGTGGCGACTTAGGAGGTCGGCCACTTGGTTGTGGATCCCTGGGAGATGTTCTGCTAACAGGTAGATGTTTTGGGGAATTGCCCATCTCCAGATTTGCTGTGCCAGTTGGGACAGTTGGAGAGAGTGTGTCCCTCCCTGTTTCTGTATATAATACATTGTCGTCATGTTGTCTGTGCGTATGAGGACAGTTTTGTTCTTTAGGTGAATTTGAAAGGATTTTAGTGCTAGGAACACTGCTAAGAGTTCCAGGTGGTTGATGTGGAGCAGTTTCTGTTGACTGGTCCATCTGCCCTGAGTGGTATGGTGAAGGAGGTGGGCTCCCCACCCCGTGAGAGATGCGTCTGTAGTTAGCACAACTTGTGGAAGAGGCTCTAAGAACGGTCTCCCTTTGGACAGGTTGATGGTGTTCCACCATTTCAGTGATCGAAGTGAGCGACTGTCCACCAACACCAGATCGGTAAGTTGTCCGTGAGCTTGGTTCCACTGTTGTGCTAAGCATTCTTGTAAGGGACGCATTTGAAGTCGTGCGTGTGGGACTATGGAGATGCAGGACGCCATCATGCCTAGGAGCTGCATGAACACTCTTGCTGGAAGAGATGGATGAGTTTGAAATTGAGAGATGAGATTTTGTATACTGGCTATCCTGGCTGTGCTGGGATAGGCAATGGCTTTGGATGTATCTATGGTTGCTCCTAGATACTGATGTAAGTGGGAAGGTTGTAGGTGGGATTTGGGGTAGTTGATAGTGAATCCCAAATCGTGGAGAGTTTGAATCGTGCGATGAGTGTGGAGAACGCATTTTTGGTATGTATTGGCTTTTATGAGCCAATCGTCCAGATAGGGGAAGACATGGATCTGTTGTCTTCTGAGATGCGCTGCCACGACTGCTAGGCACTTGGTGAACACTCTGGGTGCTGTTGTTACTCCGAATGGGAGAACTGTAAATTGATAGTGTTGCCCATCTACCACAAATCGTAGATATTTTCTGTGAGCGGGATGCATAGGGATGTGAAAGTATGCGTCCTTGAGGTCCAATGTGGCGAGGAAGTCTCCCTGTTGTAAAAGTGGGAGGACTTGTTGGAGAGTGGTCATGTGAAAATGATCCGAATGTATATACTGGTTTAGTAGTCTGAGATCCAGTATGGGCCTTAGTGTTTTGTCCTTTTTGGGAATGAGGAAGTATAGAGAATATACCCCTTTTCCCTGATGTTGAAGGGGAACTGGTTCTATCGCATGTTTTTGTAACAGGGATTGAACTTCTTGTTTGAGGAGAGAGAGATGATGCGAGGACATTGGACGTTGTTTGGGCGGTATGTTTGGGGGGGATTGTATGAGTTCGAGGCAGTAGCCAGACTGGATAATTTGTCTTACCCACCTGTCTGTGGTGATGGAAGTCCAGACAGGCAGGAATTGTTGGAGTCGTCCCCCGACCGGAGTGGAATGGTCTGGGGGGAGTGGTGGCAAGTCACTGTTTGGTGGCTGGTGAGGTGCGGGTGTTGTTGTTATTGCCGCGTCCTCGACCTTTGTTATTGTTTCCCCTATAACCTCCCCGGAAGTAACCTCTGTTAGGGGATGTTTGTCCAGAATTTTTAAAGGTGGACGTGGTCTCAGTTGATGTGTTTTTGGAGCCTCCTCTATAAAAGGAGCGACGAAAGGAACCCCGGTTCTGTTGAGACTGCAGTGCTCCCATAGACTTGGCAGTTTCATTATCCTTTTTCATTTTTTCTAATGCAGTATCCACTGCAGGGCCAAATAGCTGCTCTTGGTTGAAAGGTTGAGCAAGAATTGCGGTTTGAACCTCCGGTTTAAAACCGGAAATACGGAGCCAGGCATGTCGTCTGAGTAAGACGCCAGTATTGACCGCTCTAGAAGCAGTGTCTGCTGCATCTAAGGCGCATTTAATGGAGGCATTAGATATTAATTTGCCTTCTTGTATGAGGTCAGAGGCCTGGGACTTAAAAGGTTCAGGCAGATGCTGCATAAGGTCCTCAAGTTGGTCATAATGCGCTCTATCATACCTGGCTAACAGGGCCTGGGTATTGGCAATACGCCAATGGTTAGCCGCCTGCGCGGCGACCCGTTTGCCCGAGGCTTCTAAAAGCTTAGACTCCTTGTCTGGGGGAGGCGTTTCTCCAGTTGTCTGAGAGTTAGCGCGCTTCCTGGCATTTGATACGACTAGGGAGTCTAAAGGGAGCTGGGCCTTAATGTATGCAGGGTCTTGCGGGGCTGGTCGGTACTTTTTTTCGATGCGTGGGTTGAGCACCCTAGCTCGAACAGGGTCCTTAAAGACTTCAGTAGCATGCTTTATAACCCCTTTGATCATGGGCAGTATGTGGACAGTCTTTTGTGACTGCTCAAAGGTATCAAGGAGGAAGTCCTCTTCAATGGCGTCTGTGTGCATTGTAACGCCGTGGAATGTTGCTGCCCTATTTATAAGTTGGCCGTACCCTAGGTGGTCATCAGGAGGGGAGGGCTTGGAAGGGTAGGTAGTGGGGTCAGGCATGTCAGGTATAGGATAAGACCAGTCATCCATGGGTGCTGGGTCTGGGAACGTAAAAGGGTCGTTTGGGTCAGCAGGATCATCAAATAAATCAGGGTCCGCCCCTCCCCCTAAGTCATCATTATCATCCTGTGGAGGAGGTGAATGATAGGGAGATGGTAAAGGTAAAGGTAAAGGAGAAGCAGGAGGAGGAGGGGGGGACGGGTTAGGAGGTAAAACAGGAGAGGAAGGACGAAGTGGTGAAGTAGCACAGTCCTTTTTTCGTATGGGAGCTGGGGGAGGTGTAGTGTCCAGCTTCCGCTTTTTATATGGGATGGCAGTCACATGTCCCGTTTTAGGATTGATGTAGATCCGCTTCTGAGTAGGATCTGGTCGAAAAAGATCATCTGGCTCCGAAGGTGGTGTCTGTGACGTCCGCTTCGGGTCTTTATGAGCTTGTTTCGGCGGGGACGCAGTTTTCGGCTCCGATGATTTTTTCGGGTCCGATGGATTTTTCGGTGCCGACTGATTTTTCGGTGCCGACTGATTTTTGGGTGCCGACTGATTTTTGGGTGCCGACTGATTTTTCGGGGCCGACTGAGGTTTCGGTGCCGATTGATGTTTCGGTGCCGAATGAGTTTTCGGTGCCGATGGACTTTTAGGCATCGATGTTGAAGAACGTTTCGGTGCCGGTGGAGACTTCGGTGCCGAGGAACGTTTCTGTGCCGAAGGAGATTTCGGTCTTGGAGCCTGTTTCGGTGCCAACAATGAGTGTTTGGGTGCCGAGGGTGTTAAAGGCACAATTAGGTGAGGTTTGCTCGAGCCCGAGCCACCCACAGGCTTAGATGTCTTCGGAGCCGGGCCCGAGGGCGGGGCTTCTGAAGAGGATTTCCGGTCGCGACTGGGCCCAACTGGCGGAGTCTTGACCACTGCTTTTTTGGATGGGGCAGGGGCAGGGGGGGTGGTACTCACACGCTGCCCTGGAGTGATGAGGTCATCGGAATCGTCGGCTTCGGACACGATCTCGAGATCTTCGGTGTCGTCTTCGGGAACATCTTGAGCAAAGATGTCTTCCGGTTCTGGAGCTGGTTTGGCCATAATATGGCGTCGAGCTCTTCGGTCCCGGAGGGTCTTCTTCGAACGGAAAGCGGAACAAGCTGGACAGGTGGACTCGTTGTGTTCCGGCGACAGGCAGAGGTTGCAAACCTCGTGGTGGTCACTGTGGGGGAACTTCGCTCCACACTGGGGGCATTTTTTGAAGGGTGTCCTGTCCATCAGCCGCTTCCGGAACCGGTCCGAGTTGATGTCGACGTCGATGGAATACAAATCAAAGAGTTAAATCGATTGCTGGGAGTTTTCTGCTGGAGCGGAAAAAAGTTCATCCGAACCCAATGGCGGAAAAAAACAATCTGCCGATGGAGTGGATGCCCATGCGCACTGTTGTCCAGGGGAGGAGTCACCAACCTCGTGACCAAAGGCTTCTCCGAAGACAACAACAACCTGCAATCATCCGAGCCCAACACCAGATGGCGATCTTATCCTCAGTGTGTGATCTGCAGCTCATATGCCTCGAACCATCTTTTATATTTGGACGTGGTTTGGTACAGAAATCAAGCACTTCCAAACAGTCATGATCCACATCATCTCCGACTTCCACATTCTCAGCAACAGGTAGCAATGTTGAAGGATTCACATTCAGACATCTCACAAGGCTCACATTCGTTGCACCTAAGATGACTTTTTCATACTTAGTCAGACGAGTATGCGTCATGAACGGAGTGCGGCTCCTTGTTAAAAGGATTGCCACATCATGAGGTACAAACACTCTCACATGATATCCCATCACAATTCCTTCACTTTGTTCCAGACTCTTACAAGTAGCTGCTACAGCTTTCTAACAACCAGGCAATGCTACAGCTACAGGGTCTAATATAGCTGAGAAATATGCAATTGGTCTCCTCAATTTTCCTTGTTTCTTTATTAACACAGAAAGTGCACATCCATTTCTTTCGCTGCAATAGAGCTCAAATTCTTTTTCATAGTCACGCATGCCAAGAGCTGGTGCTTCACACAACCCAATCTCTCAATTGTTTAAAAGCCTTCAACTCTTCTTTATTTAATTCAATGGGATCTTTTACATCGCTTCTTGTCAAGCGTACCAAAGGTTTGCAATCAGGGAAAAGTTACTGATCCACTGACGACAATATCCAACCATTCCAAGAAACATTCTCTCTTCTCTTTGAGTCATTGGTGCTCTCATTCCTTTTATTATCTTGATTCTGTCTGCAGTTACTTTTCTTAATCCTTTTTCAATTTTGTGGCCCAAATATTGTACTTCTTTCTGACAGAATTGCAATTTTGATGGGGATACTTTAAGTCCTCCATCTGCTAAATTATTCAACAATGCAATTGTATCCACTACACATGCTTCTCGAGTTCTCGATGCCACAAGCAGGTCATCGATATATTGAACCAGTACTGAACTCTCAGGCATTTTTAAATCTTCTAAAGACTTTTTCAAAATCGTATTAAATATTGAGGGACTCTCTCTATACCCCTGTGAGATTCGGCACCATGCCAAAATACGTTCGCCAAACCGGAACGCAAAAATCTGTTGGCTGTGAGGGTGCAATGGAATGGAAAAGAAAGCATGACACAAATCAATCAATTTGTACCATTCTGCATCGTGAGGAATCTGATACAAAATCACAGATGGATTCGGTACAATGGGACAACATGATAAAACGATTTTGTTTATTTTTCTCAGGTCTTGTACTATTCTAAAAGTTCCGTTATGCTTTTTCAGACCCTTAATTGGTGAATTACATGGACTGCTCATTATTTCCCTCAAAATACCTTGTTCAATCATTCTCTCTATTATAGGAGTGACTCATGCAATTATCTCGGGTGTCAATTTGTACTGCGGAATATTTGGGTAACTTACTCCTTCCTTTACAGTAACTTTTACAGGATCTACATTTTTCATTAATCCCAAATCTTCTCCTGTGAAATCCCATACCTCTTTTTTTTACTGTCTTTTTCAATTCTTGAGGCAATTCCTCGGGGTCAAATACAGCAAATGCCTCGGTAATCTCAGGTTCCATATTAGCTATAGTCATTTTATACAGTACGTCCTCATCAGGAGTCTCAAAAGCTACACCATCCGGAGTACATAATATTGTGCAGTTCATCTTGCACAGCAAGTCTCTCCCTAACAAATTTACAGGGCTTGAATAGCACACGACAAAACGGTGCATTTCAGAAAATTTCCCTATGTTAATTTTAACTGGTTCATTGAGATACGTTTTTATCTGTCTGTTGGATACTCCAACTACTTGGATCGTTTCATCCAAGAGAGGAAGATTTTTAACATCAGCTGACCTAACAGTTGAACGAGTAGCACCAGTATCTACTAGGAAAGTAATGTTTTCGTCATTAACCTTTCCATCCACAAATGGGCCTGTCTGGTCTACTTCTAGAGTTGCGTCAAGTACGCACTCCTCTTCCTCCCCTCGGCACCGTCAATAACTTTCTTCTGACTCACTCTCATCGCGTTGTAGCCTATACTGCGAAACACACTAGCGCGGCAGCTTTGTTACCTGTTCTTCATTGTAGAATCCTGTCTCATTACTGTATTTCTGAGGATTTACGCTCTGTGGAAAAGGCGGTTTTGGCGCCAGATTCTGTTGGGCAACAACCTGCTGCTGTCGCTGCGGTTGACAACTCACCTCATTCTGCACCTGTGGATTCAATGATGCATTATCACCATTAGCACTTGGGGGAAATTTACACTCGGTTCTCCAATGCCCTATTCTTCCGCAATTATGACATGGCCATTTCTTTTTGGCTTCATCTAAACTAATCTGTCCTTTTCCTTTCCCAATGTTAGGTTTTTGTCTCATGCCCGTACCATTTGCTTGTTCAATCAATTGAGCTTCCTGTCTCTCTGCCATTTTTATTTGAGCCCACATGGCTTTTTCTTTTAATTTACGCTGCTTTGCTTCAATTTCATCACTAAAATATTTAGCATGTCTCAGTACTTCATCTATCTTTTTATTTTGCCAATCTACTGCATGCTGTTTAATCATTTCACTTACTTCAGGTCGTAACCCATACACAAATCGATATACAAAATGACTCAAATCCTTCTCACTCAAATTTTTTTCATCCCCACTATATTGCTTAAAGGCAAGTATCAACCTCTCGTAATATGCGTGTACAGATTCCTTCGCTTCTTGATGAGTTCTATCAATCTTTAACCAATCAGTTTCTTTAGGAGGTACTTTATTTTTCAGAAAGGTAACTACTTGTTCATATTTTCTCATTACTTCTGGATCAGGGGCACCTGTTTTTGGATCTCAAGGGTATTCTTGAGTAGGCCAACCTATTGTAATTTTACAATCTGTCCATAGATCTGCTGGTACAATTATGTCAAATCAACTATTCAAATCAATCCATAGTACTTTTGATAATTTTACAAACCTGTCTACCTGCCTGTACCATTCAACCAGCTTCTCGCACAAGCGAGGAAAGTCATTGGTGAATGATAAAAGTATCTTGTCTGGTCCAGGGGACATGTACATAGCCTCCACCTGGAATCTCTCTCATGGGACATTCAGTTACTACCTTTTCTTTTCTTTTTCTCTTACCGGATAAGCTGCAAACGTTTTGTCTGTTGCATCGTCTTGTTTTCGAAACCATCTACTTTTCCATTTGTCTACATCGCCCCATTTTCTCAGTAAAATAATTACATCTTTAATCTGAGTTGTTCGTCCTGTAGTATTCAAATTTTCAATATCTTTTTCAGAAATGTCTACTCTGTATGGTTTTTGTAATGACTTTACCTTTTCAAAGTCAATACCCATTTCATTTGCTACTTCTTCTAATCTTTAATGTAAATTTCTTGCTCTCTACGTTATACTTTTGCATAGAAACATTAATTCCTCATCCTGATAGGTTTTTCAATCTTTCGGTTGGAATAGTTCCTACTATTAATTCTTCCAAAACTATTTTCAATTTAGACACATCTAAAGGTCTAGGTTCAGCATGTTATGTTATGTTAAAGGACTTTTATATAGCGCAGATTCACCAACTGGTCTCTTCGCGCTTTGGAGAGGAAGATAGCGTCCTAGTACCGTGCAATAACATAAGAAAAAGTGAGGTGTTATTCTAATGACAGGGCAGTTTTAAGAAGTTTCCTGAATTTCAAAAGAACGGGCTCCTTGCGCAGGTGTTCCGGCAGGTTATTCCAGAGATGTGGAAGAAGAGTCGAATAAGCCCTGCCCCCCTTGGAGGTGAGTTTAAACCGAGGGGGGACTAAAAGACCCGCCTCAGAGGACCGCAGAATACGTCTCGGGGGTATATATTTGAAAGCGCTCCTTAATGTATGCAGGTGCCTGGCCGTATAGGGCTTTATGAGTGATGCAGAGGCCTTTGAAGATGGCTCTTTGTTTCATCGGCAGCCAGTGCAGTTTGGTAAGGAGGTCAGAGGCATGCGCCCTTCTGGGCAGGACAAAAATCAGACGGGCTGCATCATTCTGCACCACCTGCAATTTCCTGATCAAGTTTAATGGCAGGCCAATGTACAAGGCGTTGCCATAATCCAGCCTTAAAATAATGGTAGCAGACACAATCATCTGCAATGAGGTCGTAGACAGGAGGGGCACAAGTTTACGTAATTGCCTCAGGAGGCCAATGCATGTCCCCACAACTGATGTAACTTGCCTAGCCATGGTGAGATCAGAGTCTATTTTAATACCTAAACTTTTCACCACAGGGACTGGGGAGGGGGCAGACCCCAGCTCCCGTGGCCAAAAAAGTTCACACCACGGGCTGTTTTTTGGGGGGACAGTCAGGACCTCTGTCTTGTCGGGATTGATCTTAAGCGAGTTGGCCGACATCCACTTTACGGTAAACCGTAATATATTCTGAACTCTTTCCTGAGCTAGTCTAGAGTTATCAAGCTGTACCAAAAGTTGTGTATCGTCGGCGTAGTTAAAAACTTGACAATCCATGTGTGCCAGACTCTCCACCAGTGGTTGGAGGTATAGATTGAAAAGGGGAGGGGACAAAGCAGAACCCTGAGGGACTCCGCAGGTCAGAGAGCCCTTGTCTGATATCTGTGTGCCCAGTTGGACCCGCTGGGTACGCCCCGACAGAAAGGACTCCAGCCATTGGTATGCTAGTCCCTTAATACCTGCATCCATAAGACGGGTCAGTAAAATTTTGTGGCTAACCGTATAGAATGCCGCTGACAGATTAAGTAAAATCGGGGCATTCGAAGTTTTCCTATCGGCAGCAATTCTCAGCTCATCCAGGACAGACAGCATCACCAGCTCTGTGCTGTGATGGGCTCTAAAGCCCGCCTGTCTGACCTGGAGCAGCTTATGGTCCTCTAAAAATGTTGAAAGAGTTTTGAGGACATTTTGTTCCAAAAGCTTTGATACAAAGGGGAGCTGAGAAATCGGCCTGTAATTTTTCAGGTCAGTCACATACGCTCCCATCTTTTTCAACAAAGGTGTAACCCTGGCTTCATTTAGGTCAGCTGGTACATAACCCGTTTCCAGCGAGGAATTTAGGAGACCGAGTCTGTTTCTCCATGCCCGTGATAGCCATACGAAAGATATCCGGGGAGCAAGGGTCTGCCGGAGAACCCGATTTTACCCTGTTTACCAAATGTTTTAAGGCTAGGGCATCAAGACAAGGGAAATGGGTGAGTTGAACACCCAGCGGAGCTGGGAGTGACTGAACTCTAACCGGCATCAGGGAGCTTCGACCGAGATCAGTCTCTTCGATCTCTAAGAGGATGTCCTTAACTTTACGAAGAAAGAACAATTGGTTATGCGTTACAATCACTGGGGGCGTCTTGGGATATACGCGTCGTTTTTTGGCTCAGCTCTTTCAGGATTCTAAACGTTTCCTTCTGTATGTTAAGAGCCTCTGAAATCCTATTCTCATAAAACTCCGCCTTCCTTACGAGGATCGCTTGTTTATATGAGGTCAATAGCTTTTTATATGAGACAAGTTGAAAAGGATCATAGTTTTTTCTCCATCGTTTCTCAGCCTGACGAAGATTCTGCTTACTCACTCTAAGCGCTTCATTGAACCAAGGCGCCCCCTGGCCTCTGTCTCTTACTTTGATCTTCCGCTCTGGCGCCAATTGGTCAAAGGCATTACAAAGGGTGGCCTTAAAGAGATCATAGACTTGATCTAAGCTACCGCCAGTGGTGTTAGAAGTGGAACAGGTGAGGAGTGCCATTAACTGCGCTGTCTCTATTTTTTTCCAGTCTCGTATCCACTTCCATACCTGCGGATGCTGAAGGAATGGGCTCTCGATCGGAACTCAACAGCTAACTATTGAATGGTCCGACCATGCACAGGGGCTAATACTGGTTAAAACTGCCAGTGGCTGTGAGGTCCAGACGAGATCTAAAATATGGCCTTTAATATGGGTAGGTTTATCAACTAATTGAACAAGATTAAAGGATTGTAATACCGCTTCTAGCTGGCTGGCAGCGGGCACTTTTTGTGACTTATCCCACTGGAAATTGAAATCACCTACCAGTAGACAACGTTTATACCTAGAGCATAAGTCTGAAACGACTTCCCAAAAAAAGTCAATAAACTTAGGGGAAGTCTGTGGGGGGCGGTAGGTTACCATTAACAGAACACACAAGTTTTTAAAAGTAACCTTAATTCCCAGTAAGTCTGCGCCCTCGATATTTTCGGCCAACACCTTAGTTACCGTTAGGTGTTTTTTGAAGAGGAGGGCCACCCCTCCTCCTCTTAAATCCCTTGTCCTATTATGCAAGAGAGCATCAAAGTTCTCAGGCAGTGCCGCAATTATATCGGCAATGGAGGAGTCATGTAGCCAGGTCTCCGTAAGGGCGAGTACATCTATATCACTCTCCTGGATGAGGGAAAAAACTTCCAGATGATGTTTCTGGAGTGAACGGGTGTTGAAGAGTATTATTTTTAGTCCCGGTGATTTATTCGAGACTACAATGTCGTGGCCCGGGCGCGTAGAGGCCAACAAAAGGTCTGCCTTGTTTTTCCGTAGAAGATTTTCCCAACGTAATCTCTTTAAAATGTGCCTTTCTAGGGTGTGACTCCCTGTGTCAAGTGCCATTAATTCTACAGTCGAGTAGAGCTTCGAAAGACTAAGGGGTCTGGCCCCTGGGCCCGGCCGGGTGCAGACGGGCCCGCCTCTGGCGCGCCTCCGCCGCGCCAACGGCGTGCCCGCTGCGCGCGCGCGCTGCGCGCTTGCATCTGCAGAGTTTAAATAGCAGATGCAGGCTACAAAAACTAGAGCGCTAACAAAAATGGCGCTAGGTCTGTGTCCTCAGCAAAACTGAAGAGGGACAACCGGCGCAGAAGAGCCTAAAGAAGAGAGCCCAACTAAGCACAGTAAAAGACAAATAAAATGTCAGTAGCAGCAGATATTTGTTCCTTTATTTTAAAAACGATTATTTTAAGCCAAATATTTAAAAGAAAGAGGGTGCAATGTGCAAAATGCAGTGTAAGGGACAATCGGTTCCCTTCAAGATATTAAATGCGGATAAGTGGACAGAAAATACAGGCAAGGTAACTGACAGCAATTAGTAATGGTAACACGGAATTTCAAAGCCTCAATCTCTCCTAAGTGAGCGCGCTTGCATCTGCAGAGTTTAAATAGCAGATGCAGGCTACAAAAACTAGAGCTTTTTGCTGTAAACTCCTTAACCATTCACTTAATTCATCAGAAGTAGGACCTACAGGAATCATTTCATTTCGTGTTTGTTCTAAGCTTTTTGGTGACCCTGGTACTGATTCTGTTGTCATTATTGCTCTATTTGCTAGACTGATTTATTGTCAAATTTTTAGGAGTACTTTGTTCAGAAATTCCTTCCGCTTGTCCCCATGAATTATCTCTTGAACCGCTTCTTTGTATTTCATTTTCTCTATTACTGTTATAAGGAATCGTCAGACAATGTTCACTATCCTTTTGTTTATCAAAAATCAGCATTACAGGTCCTATTGTAACAGGAACAGTTACAGCTTCCATGTTTTTAGTCAATTCCCTAATCTTTTCAGTTAACTCTAAAGCAGTTCTGGCTAATTCAGCTGAATTTTCATTTGCCATTTTACCAGGTTGTATATCTTCTGTTTCTCTAAACGGATTATTTCTTCCTACCTCATGTGGTATTGATTCAAATTTTATATTCTGTTGTGATTCTTTTACTGGGGCACTTGGTGTCAATAATGTGGAATTTGATTGATACGGGTGGATTTTTATAAAACATGTCCTCAAGAACATCATCCTCCGACTCACGCACACCATACTTATAACCTTCTGATCCTGTATTATTTCTCTTTTCTGTATATTTTCTACTAGTAGTCTCTTCAGCACTTCTCATAGGGAACATACCATCAGTCATATTTGCACTTCGCCATCTCCTCATTCTATCATCATGATTCTCTTGTCCACACGGTCTATCAAACATATATCTGTACCTTCCACCACTCCGCTGCTGTTCTCTGTCATACATCTCATCTTCCCATTCTGTCAATGCTTCAAACTGAGTAGGTCTAGGTCTTGGTTCTAGCTTCATCAATCTCTCTCTCAAATTCCTCAATACCGCTAAATTGAATGAACCATGTTCTGGAAATGCTAAAACTCCATCATCTTTTGTATACTTTGCCCAATTGTCTAACCAAATACATGTATGATAGCCATATTTCGCAACCATAAAGGATGCAGGTGATTTCGGTGGAGGACGCAACTGTCCCTCTCTAGTCACTATCGGTTTGTCCTTTTTAAATAAGTTCCCTTTATATATTGGTATTTTCCTAGCATATAGCGACATTTAAAGCGATAATACTCACCACTAGGATCCAAACAGGAACTCAAACATCACATAAGCAACATAAATCATGCGATATCTATTACCACATGTACTACTATTAATATGCGTACATATTTTAGTTATTAGAGTTATTTTGCCATGCAAATAGCAATTTCCCACGTGTAATTGGTGTATGTAAATGGTTGATTTAGTTTCACACAGCAATCCGTTAGTAAAATTATAATCAGTAGATTATATAGTTAGTCTTTTCATGCAAAATAGAGGAGGTATACAACATTTTGTTCTACCTGCTCCATCACTAACATTAAGGTACAGGGCCTCTAAGGGTGGCACAATAGGTGCTACAGTCCTTAGAGGCCTTTCCTGGTCACAGTGCCCTTCGTACCCATGGTACGTTTTACAAAGAACTTACATGTGGGCAGAGAGGTGCCAACTGGGAATGCAAAGGCACAGTTTTAGAGAAAGAACATAGGTCAGGGCACACTTAGTCAAAGAGCATCAACATCAGGTAAAAAGTGGGGGGCAACCATGCAAAAAGGGGCACTTACCTACAGTGTGTTCTCATACTCCAGTTTGCTGATGATGAGGGCTTATTTGATAGTTCTTTGGGTGTTTAGCGGAAGCCATCTGAAGATTGTTCTGAGAAGTCTGAGGTTTTGGAAGCAGAAGGAAGCAATCAAGTTGATCTGGCTGATCAGGTAGATTTGATTGCCAATAACGGTCTGTCCTAGTTTGGATGTCCAGTGGGCCGCAACCCAGAGCAAGGTGGCTTTCCTAAAGGGTACCATCTGCACCAGAGATCTGCAAACCTTTTTGCTGTGAGCTCCCTGAGCAAAATGTTTTCAAGTCGGGCCCCTGTCTAAAACTGCATGGCAGTATTTAGGGGAGCAGAAAGATCTGGATCGAGTGCAGGGGTTGGGATTGCCATTTTAGGAATAATGAATGTAAACACACTAAATGTAGGACTTATAAAAGAGCAAATATATCAAGCAATAACACGACTCCCTGATAAATGTGGTGTTGAGAACCCCTCACACTCTTGAGATCCAACGCTACTAAAAAGGTAACAACACATTTTGCAGCGCAATGGAAGGCCCATTGCAAAGTTTGAAAGTCACCTTTCTGTTGATTATTGCAGAATTTGGGTGTTAATCTGGCATTAATAAGGTGAGACATTAGCCCACAAAGGGTCAGCATGTGTAAAATTGATAAAATAATTAAGTATCGCTATCAAAAAAAGTACTGCATTAAGCAGCATATGGTGGATTTTTTACCACATAATTTAGTCAACCCTGCTATAAAATGTGTCCTTCCCACCGCATAATTCGAGCAGCCTTGCTTACACAGTGTGTAATACAGTTTTTAAAGACTTGCAGATTCACAGTTCTTTGTGTTACAGTCTAGACTTCATAGCATTATAAAGACACAAGTCGCGGATTCCACACTGTGCCAAGCATGATTCAATTGTGTGACACAAGGATAAGTTTAATTTGCATTTATTGTTCGTTTCCGGTATGTGCATTATTTTATATGCAGCTGGATGAATGTGAAAAAACAACAAAATACTTATAGAAAATGTTTTTCTTTTCTTTATAGTTACTTAGCCATGTTTTTGACTCCTCCCCCCCCCCAACCATAGCACTTAGAATAACTGTTGTCATAGTTTTAAATGCCGTTTATTGGCTGGATACAAATAAAGACAGTTTGGAAACTCAATAAAGAAAGTTGCACTTCCAGGCCATCTTCATTGAGAAGTATTTACAAAGTCATTTGCGCTACCCCTAGAAACATAGCTATGTCTCCCCAGGAGGGCGCGGCCCACTTTTTGAAACCCTCTGATCTACATCTTGTCTGAGTTGACCTTCAGAGAGCTGGTCTTTTACCCAGTTGGCGACTTTGTACATGAAGGTGGTTAATTTCAACTGGGTGTTTTTCGAGAAATAGAGGATGAGCTGGGAATCATCAGCATACAATACAATACTGATGCCGAGGGCATGAACAATGTTAGCGAATGGTGCAATGTAGATAATTAAGAGCATATGGCTGAGTGAGGGTCATTAAGCGACTCCACAGATCACGTTAGAACCAGAAGAGGAGTATGGATCCAGGCTGATGATCTGGGCGAGTCTAGTGAGGAAGAAGCTGATCCACTGGAGAGCGGGGACCTTGTATTCCAGTTTCGTGGAAGCACTGAAAGTGAAGGGGATGAGATGGTGATGAACACAGCAGAGAAGTCAAGGAGAACTGGTGTATCAGAGCAGTAAAAAAAAAAAAGGGGTCTAAGCTCGAGTGACAAAACCTTGACCAGGCAAAGGAACAGAAAGTATCTGACTGACAAGACTACTTCACTGGCGTGAAATGTTTGCTTGGTGTATCCGACACACGCTCCATCGCGGTCTGCCTGAATTTGTGCCTAGATCCAAGTCACATGCTAGCAGTACTTCTAGAGGCACTTTATATTTTCTTGGCATTTTTTCTCTAAAATATTTTTTAATTCACATTGTTTTTTGTCATTTAATTTATTACATTTGTGTAATTTAGAGTGGGATCTTTATTGTGTTTTGTTTTTTACTTTTTAAGTGCATTGGTACACACATGTTCTCCAGGTTAAGCCTCTATTTTAGGTGTCATAACTACCAGGGGTTGACATCCTGTTGACACCTTCGCCTGGACCCAACAGGTTAGTGATTTTATTATTTGTAGTGAGCTACCATCCATCTCAATTAATAATTCATTATATAAATTAACTAGAATGCTACAGCATTGATACTGTTAATTGATTACAGAGTTAAGGAGAAAGTAGTATTATATCCTCCTAAGATCACAGAATGGGGAATCCAGTGCAGAACCCAATAACTGTCTGCTGGATATTGTGAAGACTAAAAAAAAGGTTTACTGCCTTAGGACTAGCGGCGCTATATCGACTTACCCTCATTAAATTGAAAGCACTGTAACATACATTACACTGAGGAAATAAGCAGCACAGGTTAAGGTGGACCACACGTTTTTTACAGACTTGAGCCCTCCATGAAAAATGAAAACATTTCACTGATATCCCTTGCTCTCTCTTAAACACACACATACCCAATTGTGATCTATGGGCTGGAAGGGGAATGCTTTGTTATCTAGAGCAGTGGTTCTTAACCTTTTGACTTCTGTTGACCCCACTCAATCATTACTAGAATATGGTGACCCCCACAAGTCATTATTGGAAGATGGGGGTCCGCGGTCTAACCACTTTCTATAATTGTATCCTTAAAACAATACACAAAACTACAGGAACAATTATACACTAAACAAATGCTCACATATTGCGATATTTATTTGTATATAATTTATTGATGTAGTGTACTGATTTTATTATTATTTAACTTAGTGAAACAGTTACGGACCTGCAGGGGTCTTTGGACCACAGATAAAGAACCCCAAATTTAGACGTCTGTTTTGCGACTGTTAAGGCATGTTTGGGTCAGAATAATTTGTATTGTTAGGATATCAATTCTGGTACACGAGTAACAGCATTAAGGAGATGCACAAAATGGAACGTGAAACAGAATGATCGAATGAAAATACAAAAATAAATAGTGATTAATAGTTGCTGGTACCTATATAAACCAATACAGTGATCAAAGATCACAGAAATACCTGATGGTGCATCCGAAGTCGGAAGATGAATGGAAGGCAGAGGCTCCGAACTCCATCCTTACGGTTCCCTTGCCCCACTTAGCTGTGGGGAACTACAGGGTTTCTGTTGAAAGAGGCTCAACAGACTCCACCAATGGAAGCTAGGGGCTATGCGGATTATCTGCCATGGAGCATCAGGTCAGTGTGACTGTCGCACCACTCTATTTTGGGCAGTGCAACCATCACTTGATTTCCCCACCCAGAATCATCATGTGAGGCAGTGTTCCCGGGCAGAAAAAATAAAGAATGTCCCTCTGTGCCATTTGTATTTTGTTTTACTGAAACAAACTCCTGCTTTAAGAGTTTTTTTTCAGTGAAACAAAAAGGTTTGCCAGCAGGGCCGAAAATCCATGGCGCCATTCTCCCCCCAACAGGTGTTAAATCATCGGGGGAAGTCACTGCTTGTTAGAGGAAGGGGAATTACGTGGTGTGGAACCCTTGCCCCAACCTTTGCCATTGTTCCCTCTGTTTCCTCCTCTAAATAAGCCTCTTGTGGCGGAAGATTGATTGTTGCATTTGTACGAGGCAGCATTATTGTTTGAGGATGTGGTCTTGGACCCCCCACGATAGAAGAAGCAACAAAAGCAGCCACGATTTGAGGGAGACTGTACGGCTCCAACTGATCTAGCTACCTCAGTGAATCCTTAACCAGGCGTGCCTCCTGAGTAACACACTAGTGTTAATCTCTCGAGCTGCGGTGTCAGCAGCATCTAAACCACATCTAATAGAGGAATTGGAGATGAGCTTTCCTTCCTGTACTAAATCCTGAGCTTTAGCTTTGTGCTCATCTGGGAGATATTGGAGCAATTGCTCTACTTTGTGCCAATGCGCACTATCATACCTGGCTAATAGGGCCTGGGTGTTGGTAATGCGCCAATGTTTCGCTGCCTGGGTTGCTACTCGTTTACCAGAGGGGTCGAATAATTTTGGCTCCTTGTCCAAGGGGGAAGAGGGGGCATCCCCCGAGGTTTATGAATTGGCCCATTTACAGGCATTAGAGACAACCAGAGAGTCTAGTGGTAACTGCCCTTTAATAAAGACTGGATCAGACAGAGCAGCCTCATATTTTTTGTCTATTCTGGGAGTGAGAATATGAGCACTAACACGGTCTTTGAATATACCATCGGCATGTGTCATCATGCCTTTGAGCATAGGGAGAGTCTTCCTCTAGGGATTCTTTGAGTAATTGTGCCTGTGATATTCTGCAGCTCTAGCAAATAATTCTAAATACCCTACATTGTCGTCAGGAGGGCAAGGCTTGCAGGGTAAAGGTCTGGGTCATAGTCTGTAGATGAATCAGTATTGTAGCCTTTCCAGGGATCCACAGGTAAATGAGTATCTCCAACATCATCATCAGGTTGTGGTGGTGGAGAATTAGTTGGTGTGATAAGTAAATGTTCTAATGCTGGAGAAGGTGGTGAATGTGTAGGGGAACGTGGAGGAGGAGAAGGGTGAGTGCCGACATTCTTCCTCTTTAAAGGAATCGTATAATGTATGACTCAGGTTTGTGCTTTTGAGGCATTTTGTAAGAAGATGTCCTGTATCAGGATTAAGGTAATGTTCCTTTTGTTTTGGTCCGATTTTGGAGGTAGGACGTCCAAAATCAGACCCTGCAGCTTCGAAGGAGCATTTTTGGGTTTCGGCACTGAGGACTTCAGTGCCGGTTGGAATTACTTTTTGGCACGGAAGATTTGGGTTCCGAAGCCGTTTTTCATTTCGGTGTAGAGGGGTTTGGCTGCCAAAGCAGTCTTTGGCTTCAAGCCTGAAGGTTTTGGTTCGGTGCCTCATTATGGCCAACTTGATCCCGAGCCGGAAGGCTTAACGATGTGTTTCGAAGCTGAGCCGGGAGGCGGGGCGTTAATAACGTCTTCTCGGTGCCGACCATGGCCCGAAGGCGGAAGTGGAACCGAAGCCTTTTGTATGGTCTGAATTGGATTTCGGGGCAAGGGGTGTTCGGTATTACTGGGACGTTGACCTTGCAGTATGTAGTCTTCCATCTCGGAGTCCTATTCAGAAATAGATACAGGTTCTTTTTGCTCCTCTTCGGCCCCTTGTGCAGCAAATTCTTCTTGCTCGGATCCTTCACCGAAGATGTCCGGCGTGTATGAGATATTCTGGCTTTGCATTTCATGACATTGAGCAAGACGATCATGGAGCGTTTTCTTCGACTGAAAGGATCTGCATGCGTCGCAGTACTGTTTGTTGTGCTCCGGAGATAAGCACAAGTTGCACACTTAGTACAAGTCAGAGCACAGATACTTTGCATAGCACAGATGACAACATTTTAATGGTGTCCGTTCCTTCGACTGCGAGGTGGACCGACGCGGTTAGGCCCAATGTCCTTCCACGAGTCTTCCGATCAAAATAGAAATTTTCTTCAACCGATACGATACGCGGAGACGTGGGATATGCGCACAAAACAATACCGACGCAGGTAGAGTGGATTGCACACAAAGGGGTAGTCGAAGATTGGTTTCGTACCGGAGCACAGCAATACACGTCCGAACCAGATGGTGGAAAAAAACAATCTAATAATAGAGTTGATGCCCATGCGCTCTATCACCGAAAGGAGAAATCACCTAACCTTGTGACTGGAAAGACTTCTTCGAAGAAAAACAACTTGCAAACATCCGGACCCAACACTAGATGGCAGGAGTATGCAAAGCATGTGTTCTACAGCTCACATGCCTCTAACATGTAATTTATTATGTATGAGGATTCTTGGTAAAAAAAAACCTGCACATGATGTACATAACAGGATTAACATAGTCTGTTTTATTATTAATTACATAATCGTACTCACAACATATTGATTGTTGTAGGATCCCTGAGCCTACCTTTGTGGCATAAAAGAACCGCATCTACACTAGGTAACTAGAGGATATGCTTCCAGGCTGACAAAAGACACGGAGGTCCCTATACGCTGAAGCCTCAACACGCAGCAGTCAGACATCCCTTCTAGGGTGACCAAGATGGGGTCCTTCATTTTCTCCCATCAGGTATTGGAGTTGGCTCTTTCCTAGGGGATTTTTGGCTTTACACCTACATACATGCTAGGTACATTTAGGTATACTTAGGCAGGGTCCATATAGTAGGAGTACGCTTGATTACTGTCATGTTTATATGCCCGCATATATACACTCTTTTAGCACCATGGTAGAATTCTATCTTCTGTTCACTCTATTGGTGCTCGTAAACTTTTACATTTGCTTCTGTATAATTATTGTCACAGCAAAAATGTTTTATAAAAAAATTATGCTGGTTCAATAAATTCTAATTGAAAACGTCAACGTTTGTTCTATGTATCTCTTTGAGACTAAGTGAGAGCGACTGACTGAGCGAAAAGTACTATACTGTTTCCACGACCCCATACGGGTCAATGGTTGTCCTGTTCAATGGTTGCCAGAAACTATTCGCTTCTTGGTAAGGTTCGGGGGCTTATGGTGGCACTGTGAGCTAGCTGGTCAATAGGCTGACATATCCTGTGGGGATGTCCGGAAACATTCTGGACACCAATCCCTTAGTTTATGCTGTCCAACAAACATGCAGATTCAATGTACTTTTAGGAACTATGCAACACCTCAGAGAGGAAAGACATGGGATGGGCAACATTTTTATTGAATGAACAGAGGGCATAATTTGCAATTTCCAGTGCAACAAAATTAAATTAGATTCCACATTTCTGACACCACCTTGGATCACAAAGCAGGCTGAGGAAGGTATGTGTGGGCAAGTGCTTCTGAATGACTGTTAGGGAACCTATCAAAACTGCTTAAACACATATACCAACTTCTGTCACTGAGGAATTAATTTCTTTTCAAGAACAGCTACTTACCTCACTTACAAAACAGACGTATTCAACTACAGTTTCAGAGAAGTCCTGATGTCTTAATATCACACGGTCACCTACATAAGACAAAACAAAGCATTACATTGGTCTCTGAATAAAAAAAGTAAGCGACTATCCACATAGAAAAATGATATCACTTTGAAATCACAATGACAAATGTATTAAATATTTATGTTTGATTTGTTTCTTAGGCTCTCTGGCTTAATACATCTATTTTGTGCATGGCTTAAGTGCAAATCTAAGGAGAAAAACATTTCTTTGGGGTATTTTCACAGCAGGCACCAAGATATTTGCCTATTTTGCCTAGTTACAGATAATGGCCCAGCAGGAAGCACACATGGGTTCTGCCAGAAGCATTTCTTCTGCTACACTGGACAGTCATCCCCTATGCCATTATTTTAAGAATGCTCTCAATAACCATAGTTCCAGTGGAACAATGTTTCCAACATTGCAAAGTCAGCTTAGGTAACAGGATTTGAATATCAGTTGAATTACAGTGTTGCTTCACTGAAAATTAAAGTGCACATCACTGCAGGTGTGGAGAAGTAAGTAGTGGAAAGCGGACAGCATGGAGAATATAGGAGGTGAGGAAAGGAGATGTCATGAGGTGGTGGGATAGGAAAGCATTGAAGGAGTGAAGAGGGAAGCATACAGAACATTGGAGTAGCGGAGAGGCAAAATGGAAGAGCAGGGAGGAAGACTGAAAAGGCGAGAAGAGATTCGAGGAAGAGTGAAGAGAAGGTGACAGGAGTAGAGCAGACAAAAAAGAATGGAGACAAATGGCAGAAAACCAAATCATATAGACAGGAGGGGTGAGCCAAAGAAACAGACAGAGAGGGAATAGAACTGCTGAGGAAAAAGCGGAAACCTATCTCAGATTGCCCTTGACCCAGGTACCAACTGGAGCGGGGTACCGAGTCCCTTACTGCCATGATGTTGAGGTGGGAACAGAGCCTCAGGTAAGTTTTAGGGTACTAGTGGGGAAAACCCACAGTCTAACCCATACCCAATATTATAGCACTAACAGGTGTACCAGTGGAGTGCTTCAAGGGCTCTTTGTACACATGATTGGGGAAAATGCACTGTGCTGGGAGGTCGATAAATAGGATAGGAGACAGAATGAAAAAGAAATGAAGGAAAAAGTGTTGCATGATAAATACCTTATTCTTCTTCTGAGGAGAAAAGAAGCAACATCACTCCTGCTTTAGGCAGGGGAGTCTCTTTCAGTTTTCTTCAAAAATGTTAAACTAAAAGGACTGGATGGTTCTGCAATTTTAATACTGTAAGCAATTTAATTCCCAACATTGTTGGAAGAACTTTCTCCTGAAAAACATGTTTGCCATTCCCCACTATATACATTATTCAAATTAATTTTAAAATCCCAAAAGTGTATCAAAAAGGTACAAGCAGTTATCTTTAGGAAATCTTCCAGCAATTGTTTCATATCCAGATGTGCAGTGGAAAAAGAGTATTTATTAAAGGAATGACTAGGATTGCACAGTACATGTATCTAAGAACGGCAAAAGAATCCAGACTATTAAAGTTACAGTCAATGCTTTTTTGGCTATTAGACATACGCCTAAGCTTTAGTTAGTCCTGCTACTTATTCTTTCATTGTGTAATTCCAAGAAAGGACAAAAATAAAATGAAGAACAACCTTGATATAAGGACGGCCGACCTTCTGCCACACCAGGCACTTCAACGACCAAGAAATTTCCGTTTCTTTTCAGGATCACACCACTCATGCTGAACTCTTTGATCTCAATTTCATCTTGAATCTCCTCAAGCCACAGCAGAGTAGAAAAGGTCTTCTTATAATTATCAACATTCAATGTCTGAAAAATAAACCAAGAAGCTATCTGAAGAAAACAGGAACTGAAACCAGACACACATATAAATAATCATTTTGAAAAAGTCACTTTGTTTCACGGTTTGTGGAAATTATTGTAACCTACGAAACCCTTACTCTTCAGTAGGCTTGTATTCTCCTTTGTTCAAACACCTCTAAATTTCTCCCAATGATAATTCATTCATAACAAGATAGAGAGTACAACTACTTTTCTTACTACTATAATAAAAACGTTACTGATGAGGTACAGCAGACTTTTTGGCAAGGCCATGAGACAAAGCTGGTTTATGTACAACCTTTTATTACTTTTTACAATAGGAAAAGGAAGCAAAGAGGTAACCGACATTATTTTTAAAAAAAAACTCAAAGATAAACAGTAACCCATCACTAACGGCATTCAATTTTTCTATTTTCCGATTGTAGCTGCACCATCTGAGACTCCTCCTTTGGGAGAAAATGCACATAAATGTGATCTTTCAATGAGACTTAAAGAACCTTTTGGGTATTTCCCATCGCGCTCTCTCCCCTCTAGCGTGGCTCTGTCCTTGTCCCTGCAGTAAATGTGACATTTCTCCATTCCTTTAATGTTGCCATACAGCCTTACACTTGTCTCCAGAACCCTGTAGTATGGTGTGGTTGGTGATACTGGGGATAAGAGGCCAGGCCTAGCTGCAGCAAAGCATGAGTTTTAGGCTCAGCAGTATGACTTTGATGCACACATGAACACCGATCTTCACTCTACCTCACACTGACATGGCAAGTTTTTTGAAGAGCTCATATTTCCTATCGATTCTATCAATATTTAGGAGAAGTATTCAGGCATATCCTCTCCATATAACCTGTACTTGACAGATTAATAAGGGCTCAAAATAAATCCACTCTTCCTTTTAAAGAAAATGTTGATTAGAGGAGTAATCTATAGGCTGTCATGGAGTAAGAAGTTTGATTAAAGAAGCCTCTGCTTTTTTATTAATGCAGAATCAATGGCATGGCCGTGAAATCTCCTTCCATTCACTCTCATTCAGCCCAAGCAGTGGGCAAGTGTGAGCCCATGTTCAACTTCAAAGCTTTTTCAGTGTCCCTTGTTCCGCCTATTCAAGAGATCTGTTCATGCCCATGCTACACATATAAACTAATGATGTAGCATGTTTTTGTTAGTTAAAGCTATGCACAAGTGTTGTTTTCCACCTGCAAACTTGATCTTCCTGAGGTGATAGCAACTCTACAAGTAAAACCAAAGGACTTTGTGAACATCAAATTTCTAAAAAGTCTCAAACATTCAAAATGGTAAAAAAGATGAAGGATTATTTTCCAGGTGATATGGAAACCAGAAGCAATTGTTGATATAAAGGAAGAATACAGCCAGCTACATAACCGTAAAAAACATGAAAAGCTGTGAGGAATAGAGAGGTTGGAGGTCACACAATCTGAATGAAATGATACAATTAAAGGAATCAAAAATCTTGCTCACCGTTCATCATCTCCCTCACATACTGATCAATGGGACCACCCAGTGTTCATATATCCTTGTGCTATTGGTTATTAAATGAAGAAGTCAGAGGTCAACTGCCCCACTGGCTGAAAACGGTGTGATAAAAGAGCTAAAACAACCCTAATCTCTAGGTGTTCCCCTGGGTTGGGAAAGAATAACGAATATTCAGTGATTAAGAACACTCTAGCTGAGAGTTCTTGGAAGGGTTTATAGCTCCTAAACAGGACCAACAAGGCTTCATCTAGATAATTGACTAAGCAAAAAGTGGAATGTTGAGTCATGTTGGCTGCATGATATTAGGATCAGTGTTCTTCCCCGTTCAGTTAAAGATTCAGTCTAAGGCTGGGGCTGAGCTGGTTATCTCATAGCTCCCGGTGGGGTTCCTAAACCTGTAACTTGTTCCTAAATAAAGTACCGGAACCTGCTTGCTTCCTATGTCATCTTACCAGCATACAACTTCTAAATGTAACAGTGGTGATGAGTAAAAACATAAGGGATTTAAAGGAGCAGTAATTGATGGTCCATGAAACTATCAAGCTGAAGAAGGACCCCACCAGTGCCACAAGACCTAGCAGTCCCAACACAGAGACCACCTTCTGTGAAGAGTATGTCACAGCCCGAACAACCAGCACATTGGCGTGATGCACAAGAGCTGAAGAAAGTGCTGAAGAAAATACTTCACTGTACAACACAAAGAGGGGTCCCGTTTGCTAAAGAAACTCAGAGTGTTACTTTAATTTGCTGGAGTCTTGGATGATGCTGGGATTGTAAATAGTGCTGAGTTGCAGATCTGGAATCCACCCAGGATCGTGGCGTTGTGAATCCTCCCCCTCTGCAGCCTAAGAGAGGATGGTACTGACACTTAATAGTTATTAATGAGCTTTGTCCTGTCTGGATCTGTGCAAACAAAAGCCCTTAAAGCACAAGAATGCGAGAAAATGATAACAGAGGTCAGGGATGCAATGTTAATCACTGCAAACAAATGAAGAGAAAAAGAAAGAGGGCGGGAAGGAAGGAAAAGCGAAAGAAAGGGCATTAGAATAAGGAAGTAACTGTTACAAGAAAGAAGGGTCAAAAGAATGAACGGGTGGATGATTGGAAGGGTAAAAGAACATGTGCATGGTGGTTGAAAGAAAGTGGCTGGGACAATGAAAGGCAGTATGAATGGGTAGATGAATTGATGGACGTTTGTATGGACGGATGAAAGGATGGATCGGTAAAAGGAGCGTGAATTGATTGATGAAAAATAATGATTGGATAGGTAAAAGGATGGATGAATGGTTGAAAGTGAGAGTGGAACGACTGATAGAACACTAATAATGATATGGTACATAGTTGGGTGGGTGAAAGGAGGGATGGATGCAAGCATGAAAAGATTGATGGATGGATGTATTGAAGGCTTAAAGAATGGAGAGGTAGAGGTACAAAAGGCGGGATGATGGGACCTCATCTAGGGTGGATAGGGCTGACTCACTTCCCTCATCGATGGTGCTCAGGGTATGGGTGAAAGTGGGGGTATTTTAATTTTCTGGCTACTCCCTTGACCGAGGATCATAGACCTGTGAGCTCTCTCTAATTTTAAAGACTGGAACCAGTATACATCGTGCTACAACATTTTGCCAGACATCAAAATTGGGGTACCGGTATCTGTCATCAGCAAAAAAAAGTTTAACTCTTACAGGAATAAAATGAAATTCTGTTGGACTCAGCACGGCCTCCGCAGCAGCAGAGCCTGTTCAGCGACTCCTTGCAGAAGGGGTGCCCAGCCTTGTGGAGCCCACATTGGATACAGCCAGCAGCTTCAGCCCACTGCAGATTGTCGACTTCTAAAGAAAAAAAACTAAGTGCGGACCTAGAAATCTTCACCACAACTTCATCCAGCGGCCCCTCAATGCTAACGCCTCCTCTTCAGAAACCGCAGGCTCCTTTGCCCCGCTGGATTTTACCTCCTCAGACATTTTTCTTCTAAACTTTTTTTTAAGTCTAAAGGTAAGCAGAGACTGGCCTAATCCACTTTGTGTATCCAAACCACGCCCCATCCTGGTAAGCCATAACTTTCAACTTTGTCCCGATCTCACACGACTAGATAGATGTCTGCGGTTGGCGCGTTCATCTTCTTGTTGCTATTTTAATACTCTAAAAAATTCATAACTCTGGTTCTACTGATTGAATGTTTGTTATTTTGGTGTCAAATACCCTTAGTAAAATGTACTTGGTTTTTCTAAATTGGTGTGCAATTTTTCTTGTGTAGAGATTTCACATTATTGAGATCAACATTTGCCACATCTCGTATCTGTGTTTTTGCCCATCTGTTGTGTTATCAAATAATCTTATTATCATGTTGTCATAACTGGAAATTGTATTTTTCCTTTGTATGAATCTAATGTATATCAGAAATATTTAAATCATTGGTTATTATGAACAATTCAATCAGTTTGATGATATGTATGTATGGATAGGTGGTTGAATGTAGTGTGTATGTAGCTGTATAATTGGGACTTCTCTGTCCTGAAATTGCATATAACGAACAATATTCAGAGATATTATTTAATAAAATATATATTTGTATTTTTCTAATTTAAAGCGTCAGTTTTCTTCTCTTATAATCACCTCGATCAGTTGTATTTAAATACCGTTTGAAGTTGCCCAAGGAATTTTACAGTATGTATTTCCCTGCCAAGGTGAACTTCACATTAGTAGCAGGGGGCCCCGTATCTTTACAGAGATTTCACATTATTACTGTTTGTGTGCTGCATAAATACTTTACATATTGCCTCTAATATAAGGCTGACTGCTCTGGTAACAAGCTAACAGAGGTTTAAGCACAGGTTACTTTAGAGACTTTTTGTGGTTCTTTCTTACAAGGACTGTGGCTGTTGCTTGACCAGGGTGCTCATCCCAGAAAACCAACAGCCCAATTTCTCACAACGTCCATCATATCATCTTGGCAGACGGGGCATTCTCTAGATGGGACAAACACTGTACTGATTGTTCACAAGCAATCCCTCTACAGTCTATATTTGTTGCTAGATGCTATATAAGCAAGCTTGAAATTGTTGCTCATCGCGCTCAAAAGTTGAGGCTTACTTCTCAGAGACGTTAAGTTCTGTAATTCTGATTCCTCCACATGAATCAGTCTTTTGTATGCCTGTCCTGCTACTATGTGCGAAATCACCATCCAGTTACTCCAGTCCATCAGCATTCAAATTTCTACGCCACTGTTCCAGCCCCTACATCTACATCAAAACGTACGTTTCTATTCTGCCTTCACTTTCAATACTTTTAAGATGAAAGATTCTGACTTGAGTATTAGTCCAAGCCTATCTAGAAATAATGCATTTGTCAATTTCTCCTTCTGCTTTTGGAGCTACACTAGAACAGCCTCCATCTGCAATGTGTGCCTCTGTTGGATACTGAGTAGACTTGCTCAAACTTCCAAAAGGTTTAAAAATCAGGATCAAGCGAGGTACCATTTTTATCGGGAGACTTCGGGAAATGCTGGGTGGGTGGACATTTGTGGCTCCCCATAGACTCCAGACCTTTCCATCACAGAAATGTGAGTAAAATGTTTTAAACAAAGTTTGAAGTTTGCAAGGGATTCTGGATAACAGAACATGATAAGAGCCACAGACATCAGCCCATCCTGGATTTCCCTGAGTGTCCAGTTTTCAAAAATGTATAGATTTGCTAGGTGCACCAACGTGCCGGCTGAGCAAAAAAAGGGTCAATTGTCACTGGAAAAAATGTGATGCGACCAAGTTGCGTTTTCGCCTATCTCCTGTCGCGGGCACTAGGCACTATTTTTATCGGGAGACTTGGGGGAACAAAGAATGGTAAAACAAGTGTTATTACCAATTGACTTTCTATACATTTCTGCCTTCCAAATGTAAGACGATGTGTAAAACAGAAGTAATTTTCAAAAATGCCCTCTAATTCACATGCAAGTATAGGTACCCACATATTCGGAGTTGTGCAAATAACCTTTGCTTCAAAACTCCATATGTCGTTCCAATTTCGGAAATGCATAGTTTCCCTTGATATCTATTTTTCACTCTTTATATTTTAGAAAGTGAATTGCTGTATACCCGGTACACAATGAAAAACCCCGCATCCAGAAGGGTCCAGTGGACTTAACTGTACATTGCTTTTAATACTCTGTCATACTTAGAAGTAACAAGTGAAAACGCTGGCAAAAATGGCTGTATTTTTCAATTTGTTTTCAATATATTTTTATTTCAACTGTTACTTTCTATAGGAAAACCTTGAAAGATCTACACAAATGACCCCTTGCTGAATTCAAAATTGTGTCTACTTTTCAGACATGTATAGCTTTCCGCGATCCATTACTGGTTTCACATTAATTTCTACCACTGACTGGAAGGAGATTGAAAGCACAAAAAATGAGAAAAATAGGCTATGTCCCACTAATATGCTGGTGATTTTAGCACAGGAAACCCTTCATTGATACCATTTGCACAGAAAAAAAAGGCACTTTCTACTTCAGCACTTTTTACCAATTCCCCCCCCCCAACCCCCCCCCCAAAAAAAAGGTTGCTGTATTTTCCTTGGTCCCCTCCAGGGAAGTCCACAAACCCTGGGTACCTTCAGAATCTCCTTGGCATGGATAGCTTATGTGGAATAAAGTTATGAATCCCTTAGCACAAACTACCCCAAATAGCCAAAAAAGGGATCAGCACTGTAGGGGGCAGCAGTTAAGGGGCTAATAGATTATTTGAGGCCAAAACAAAGAAAAACCGAAGATATGCAATTTTAGAGTTTTAGGTAAAAATTGTGCTAAAAAGCACACAGCACCAACTGTGATTATCTGCTGGCGACTGAATGGGACAAAGTCACAAGTTCAGGCCAACCACGATTGAGCATGGGCTAGATACAAAGACCAAGTTAAGCCCACTGAAAAAAGTACCTTAAATCCTGGTTGCCGATCCTGGTGTTGCTTGCTTTGTTCAGGATTGATTCTGATGAAGCTGCGCAGCAAGACCTTGAAGGGCAGTTCTGGAGAGCTGTGCGGCAAAGCTTGGCGTGGTTTTGCATTGCTCTGCATCAGTTCTGATGAAGCGGAGTGCTGAGGCTTTGCTGGGCTTTGTGTTGCTCAGCACTGATTTAGATGGGGACCACAGCTGGGATGGCAGAGCACCTTCAGGCACACTTCCAAGGGTCCAGGACTGGGTAGCACCACTTGCGGGGTTCAAAGCGGACAGAGTCCAGGTGTTAGGTTTAAGGTGGTTGGAGACTTTTGTCACTAAGGCTCTGATCAGGGGGCCAGCCAAATAGCACTTGGAGTCACTCTCAGATGGTCCTGGGCTCAAGATGCAGGTCCAGTCCTTCTCACATAGGCAGCAGAGTAGCAAGGCATCAGATTAGCAGTCCTTCGAAGTCTTCTACAGGTCCAGCGTACTCAAGATTTGGGTTTGAGAGTCCAATATTTATGCTGTGGTGCCAGCTTTTAAGTAGGCAAAGGTTCTGAAGGTTTCGACCCCCAGAGGTGTTTGGAATTTCCTGCCTCCCTGCCCTGAGCTTGTCTAGGGACACAAAAGACTAATGTCAAGCTCTTTTTGAGTGAGCTCAGGCAGAGGCGTTGTGATGTGCAAATGGGGCAGTTGACAGCTTCTCCCCCATCAGAGATGGCCCATTCTGCCAACACCTATTCCCCCTTTGTCTTACTGTCTGGGAGCAATATACTCAGATCAACTGCTAGGGACACCTACTCATGTGACCCAGGATAAAGGCTGTCGGCCCCAAATGGTTAGGGTAAGAAAATGTCAACTGTCAAAAAGTGACATTTTCAGAATTGTAACTTAAAATCCAACTTGACCATCAAACAGGGCTTTAAATTACAATTCTTTAGACACCAAACTCAACATTCCTACTTACTCCCCATTGAAAGTTATCACTTATTAAATGTAATAAGGGTACCCAATATTATCCTAAGGGAGAGGTCAGCCTTGCAGTAGGTAAAAACAAATTTAAGAGGTTTTCACTACCAGGCAATGTAAACATTAAGAGTACACGTCCCACTTTTTTAAATGCACTGCGCCCTTTCCTATGGGCTGTTTAGTCCCTACCCTAGGGTGTGAAAATGTATTTAAAAGAAAGGTTAGGCCTGGCAAAAGGTCACTTGACTAGGGACTTACAAGTACGTAAAATATGACAACTGAGTGTAAGTTAATTTTACGTGAGAGACGTGTGGTGCAGCAGCCGACTCCAGAGCACAGGGTTCACGGTTTGATCCCTGGCAGCATCATGTGACTATGGGCGATAGCTCACTTAATCTCTCAGATGTCCCCCAGCACCTTGAAAACTTTAAGCGTGTGATATGTTCGTGCTCTACAAATAGGAATTATTATTATTATAATAACATAATAATAGCATAATAATAATAATAGCACCAGCACTTTAGCACTGGTAGTAGTGGTAAAGTGTACAGAGTCCTAAAAGCAAAAAAAAAAAAAACAGGTTCAGAAAACAGGAGAGTGAGGGCAAAATGTTTGGGGATGATCCCCACCCTGCAGAGAGGGCCAAGTCCGATAATGTGATTTTCACTTTTACTAGCAAAGTTGGTGAGGGTATTCAATTGTAGCTGTAATGAAAGCATTCTAACCGCATATATGACACAAGATGATGGGAGCATGCTAATTTGGTATGCAAAATGAAGAAAATCAGTTTCTCAGAAACACTACCAAACTATTCTCTTCTCCAAGAACAAGCCCTTATGCACTTTGAGGATGTAAGATAAAACGAGTCCCTTTATTATTAGGAGTGGCAGTATGGTGCTACCATAAGTAAGACTCATACAAGCAATACTGAGGGGCATCCTTTAGTTAGATGACATATTGAACATTCTTGGATAAAGTATCATAGGGAACTACACATGAAGCTTGGTCACCAGTCACTGTTCACACGGTCAGAACATCCAAATGATACAGAATTAAAAATTGTCAGTCAGAACTTCTTAGCACAAATAGAGATAGTGGGTCTATCAGTCCTAGAAGAGTATTTGCTTAGGTTACTAAGAGAGAAGCCTCCTCACATGATTTAATTCTGCTGTGGACCACCATGTTAGATTTCCCCTAAGAATGAATTCTCTTTGAAATAGTCTATCCTTGTCCTTGTGACAAGCCAGCACATAACAACTGAATAGACTTTGTTCTCTGAATTGTGCTAGCAATAATCTTAATCAGAGCTATGTGCTTGAGTTTACTAAGGCCAGTTTATGTATCTTTACAGATGCTGACATCATGTGTGCTGTTAATTTTATTGCACAGTTATTAAAAACCACTTCAAAAGGGATTAGATACAATCAAATCAATAAAATAACAGTGCAAATTAAAACGTTCTATGTATAAAATTGGGATTTACCCACCAACTTAAAACAAAAGTATATAAAATGGAGTTAAGGCTCAAGAAAAAACTTATTTAATTTGAACTAAAAAAATCTGCATAACAGAGCATCATAACACTGCACACTGATCATGTCGTTTTTATACAATAGCTACACTTTGCATGTTGAAATGGCGTATCCTACAGAATGCTGGATACTATGAATATAAATGCCAGTTTTATATTTAGTTTCAGTATAGATGTCACGGTCATTTATCTAGAAGGCCACCTACTTTAGTTCTACATCTATTCACTTAAAAAATGACCGAGGCCCTAGCTAGTCCAGAAAGTCACATGTGTTTAGTACTAGATTTTGTTCCAGCGTATAGGTGGAAGAATAGATCGGGTATAATCTGGTCTGGTTGGTGGTTCACTAGCATCTAATTAGAATCATCAAGCTGGTCAAATCGGTGCTCCCAGACATCAAATTAGTAATTTTTTTATCTGAAGCTTCCCCTAGCATCTGTGTATTGTATACTTTTCATGAGTCTAGCAGCAAGCGGTGATGATTGGGGGATAAACAGGCAGAAATTGCTTCCTGGCAAGATCTTATATGTGTGTGTTGTTATGTAGCCACATTTCTAATGCGCATCAGCTGCATAAAGAACAGCTTTAGAGGTTCTTTAATAAATGAAAACTGTGCAATTGAGCGTAGTAATTAAATGTGTTTTTATTTTATATCACGGTTTTATTCAGTGTGATATTGCTATTGCATTTTTAGCTAAATAAATTATTTAAAATTCAAATTTTGAGAAATGGTTCGAAAGAATGCACCTTTAGGCACACAAATTACCAAGAATGACAATTGTGCTACCAAACTTTAGACAAAAGAAAGCTTTGCAGGTTCCAATCGGTCTGCGAAAAACACATGAAAGTGAGGGGTTGCATCACCAGAGGCTATGTGAGGGATTAGCCAGATACAATTGTGAGGTGATTTGAGTCCACCTGCCGCCCATAATTTCCAAGTGTTAAGAATCCCCAGTCAAATGTAGCATTACCAGCTTTGTCCGTTAAGCAAAACCAATTGTAAAGCCATGGATCAAAAGAGACATACATTCACAGTAAATTACTTCAAAATACTTAAAAGGCATAAACTCAGGCAAACATACTTAAATATATGCAAAGAGCATTACCTCTGCTACACAAGGCTCAAAAACAAGTATATCCATTTTCTGCTCCACACACTTTTTTAATCGGTCAGGAATAGTAAATGGTGGGATAAAGCTAGGGAGCTGCCTTCTAATATTCCTATGTAAAAACAAAGCATTGTTACAAATTAGCAACATGTTCAATACCGAGTGAAAGCATTATTACAGAAGAAGTTATGCTTAATAAGCATTCCAAATCATCATTTGTCATAAGGAAATTGGTCTTTAAAACAAAACAAATAAATATTAAAAGGGTACATTCACTTCACACACCTTCACTATATCTTTCCCAATAAGGCAACAGAACAGTTTGACTGTTAAGGGTGTACCCCATGAAATCCACAGTACAAAGAGCTAAGATCAGCCAGCTATGCAATACCAAAATGTTGAATTTTTGTTAGCTCCAGCCGGGTCAATATCTACTCAGGAGATTCATTGCTGAAGAAAAGTCACATTTGCAGTCGCAACCCATGTCACTATTGTGTCTGTAACACTGGCTTATGGAGATTACCAAATCCTACAACTTTATCTCACGGAATATACCAGCAGTAGGCGACCTACTGGAACACATAACTGTTTTCAACCCTTCATCCTGTGAACAATGGTTAACATGTAGAATAAAATAGTTTTCATACTTGCCTCTACGAGTTCTAGAGCTAAAGAAGGCCTAAAAACATGTTTTATCTTTCAATAAATTGGCCTTATATATTTAAATTGTAAGAAAGCATCTTTAACAAAAATGTGTTGGAATTCATTAACTTTCAGTGTAATCATTTATAAAGAATACAGACAGTAAGCATATGTTATAAATGTGTTGATACAAAATCATTGCATTTTATAGCCCTTAAGAAATGTATGTAATGCAACCAGACTTACACAAAATGTACTGAAAAGGGAATTGGAGATGCAAAAAGAAAAACATGTCTAAAGCTTAACTCATTTGGAGCCTCTGACAGCCCCTCAGAAAAAAAGCAATTTTAAAGCGAAGGCCTGTCCACAAACCACTTCTTAACTCCCTAAAAACTAAAGTATTATTCATTACAAAAAGACCAAATAAACCATTCACTGTCAATCAAAAATGTTTGTATCTTCAGAACTTGAAATTTGGGAGGTATTAACCGGCATGTATAAAGTGAAGAAATCGACGTGGATGGGGCAGCTTGACCACGGTGGAGAACACTCATTACAATTTTTAGCTCTTACAGACAATATCAGTTTGCAAAGATTGATTCATCTTTTCATTAACATGACAATTCAATTCACTCCTTTAGTTTATTAGTTTCTTGTGGCCTGTTCCACAAGAAACACATAAAATGCTGCACCCTTCTTAGAGCAACATGGTGCCCAGTTGTGCCTAACTTTTGTAATGGTCCCTCATTGTGTCTGCACTCTAGCTGTTCATTGGCACTCAAAGTTACAGTAGCACCACATCTGCTGATGGATGTTTATGTTTCATTTAAAATGGCATACGTCTTTCTGAGATGATGAGGAAGATATTTATAAATTTACTGAAACTGCCTCCTTATTTCATTTTTTACTATCATTCTAATTTCCATTAAAAAAAATCATGAGAGGCAAGTGTTTTCGGTCACAAATCCCCAGGGCACCATTTTTCAGATGGTAGTAGCCAGGGTATTACGTTGGCTGGGCCCTTCCAAGTCTCAGACCTGGTAGTTATTTAAAACGGACACTGAAACGGGACCCTTTGGGGCCCTACATTCATCTCCTTAACTTCGCTGGCAAATAACACTGATCAATTTCTAAAAAATGAATGTAATTTTTTTTTTAAATCAATCCATGTCACCGATTTAGCTCCTATTTATATTTTAGAAGTTTAACTTAATCCAACATTCCCTAAGAGTGTTAGCTATTTTTTCAAGGTTACTTTTGTGAATTTTTTTTATCGTGTAGTGAATTACTCTTCTATACCGCTTGTTTTGAACTGAGTTGACTTGAGGTAGTTACAACAGACCACGATCGAGACCTATGGAGGGGAGGTCAAAGGCAATTCAAGTTTCTCACAGTGGGTCAAAATGGTGCTCAGAATACATGGACATGTAATTTTTGGCATCTCTGTTGAAAACACATAGCAATGGCCTCATATTCCAGTTGCACTCATGATCCTCTGCAAATGGGTGTGAAGGAGGTACACAGTTGTCAATATATTGACAAGGCGTAAGTGAAAGAAAATGCAATGCCTATAGGTGGGTGTTGTGTGTTTGGGGATGGTGAACTGGGGATGGTGAACTGAACGAGAGGGGAGGAAGTGCATTCAGGAGAGAGTGGAAACAGGGTGCCAAAGAAGAAAGATGTGGTGTAAGACACGCAGATGGAGGAGACGTGGAGAGAAAAAGGGTGTACATGTCTATTATACAGTGAACCTAACAGGAGTGATAGACACGCTGAAGACCACTACCCCCTTCTACAGGCCTCAGAAATGTTTAAAACACAGCTTCAACTAATTATAGAATTATTTAAAACAAAATCATTGTTGTTACTCATTTATCTTAAGCTGCTAATGACCACTGACAAAGCCATTAGCCCTGGCTGGTTTTATGTGCATGTCTATGGTGTTATAAAACTGAGTGCAATAACAGAAAGCTCAGAGAGGCACCAAAATACCACTTGTTTGGTACACTATGAGAATCACATAAATTTAGTTTACATGTTTAAGTCACCCTCCTTAATTGCATAGGCACGCCTCTTTTAGAGACCTCCACTTGGTGGAAGCAACTTAAAATTCACTGCAATTCCTAAAATGAGTGTGATACTGAGAATAAATTATTTACATTCTGACTAACATTCACTATTGTACTATGTATGTGCTCCTTTAATATCAATCTCAGAAACAGTAATTTCCCCAATGCGCTACAAGAAAGGCTCTTGTTGTATCAGGCAAAAATATAAACTGATTACAAACATAAAAGCAGTTATGATTTACTTACCAACCAGCGGTTTAGTAACAAAAAGAATCACACATCCTAACAATTTCAAGGATCTGATATACTTACAATAGCAATGTTAACCGTGGAAGAGGGCACTGGTTACTGACAGCACCCAAGACAATAACCACTAGTAATAATATTTCTTAAAATGTGTTAGTTGCTTTTCTCTTGACCCCAATAATATAAATTCCTTCCTGATCAGTATTTATGTGGGACGAAAGGGTTAATGAATTGAACTTTGGCAAAGAAATTCAGAAGAACTGCCGCAGCATTCAGGACCCCACTCTTTTTAAAAAAAAAAACGTGAAAACATTCCTTGTTAATTAATCTGGCCCGTTCCATCTCTCAAGGTTCGCGCCGGGACACTCTTGGAGTATGTGTGCACGGTATAAATATAAATAACATAACAAATTTAAATATTCTTCTTAAGTGTAATTAACAAAGTTAATAATTCAATAAATCGTGAACAGAAATTCATATATCCACATTGCTGAGGTAGGTTGACAGTGAACACAGCCATATTCCCAGATAAGTCTAAAATGTTTGTTTTCAATTTTATAAACGGACTTACAGAATGTATACTGTGCGTTTACTTCCTCTAGACAGGAGAAATAATATTAGTTAACCTTTAGGCTAGTCACTTGACCAATGAATTACAGCTGCATCCACTAGACATTCAAAAATTGTTTCGTTGTCTAAGTAGAACATAGTTATGGGTTATAATTATGGCAGGCCAACTAATGGTGGGTGAGAGGCTGAGCGGAGAGAGTAGTGGCTGTACAGGCTCTGCAGTAAAAAAAAAAGACATCTAGATCCTGCTGAATGATTGTTAGACACTTCAAAAATTATTAGTGATAGAATGACCGGGGGGCCAGCTACAGTAGATTAAGGTGGTCGAGGCTCATCTGTACCCGCAATGTAAATTAAGTAACAGGAAAACCATATCTTCTCCCACAAGTTTGTTCCGATAAACTGGGACTCTAACATGTGAGCTGGGCTATGGTGGTCTAGTGCTCAACTTGTGCAGAGACTCATTTGAATGGGGAAACCTCTATTATACCTCAGAGGAATCTACAATAACATTTGATGACGAGATTGGTGTTTCAGCTCAACTGCTCAAGAACAACAATCTCAGTTTCTGCCATAAGTATATATTACATAGATCCATATGCGGTACAGTACAACTAATTTGAAATATGTGAAGTGCAGAGGATGCAGTGATCACAATTACAACATATAGGGCCAGATGTATTAACGTTTTTTGTGGGCGCAAATGAGTTTTAGACTCGTTTGCGACTGAAAGAAATGTGTGGTCTTGTCATTGTACATTCCTTTCCCCCCTTCCTCCTCCTCCTCCTTGGTAGATTCCTTTAGAGTTCACAATAGAATGTTGGTGTTCTCTTTTGTGGAGAGTGGATGATTGCAATAAACAGTCCTATGTCTTACCTTCTTGCGATTGCCTCATTATTTGGACTACAACATAATCCTATTTTGCTAGTCGCAAATTAATGTGCGACTCGCAAAATAAGATTATTGACTCGCTATTAGGAAGGGGCGTTCCAAGGGCGTCCCTTCCTAATAGCGATTCCTGAAGCTATATATGAGCGAAAACAATCGCAATAACACGCAAACAGGAAGGGGTCCCTAGAGGACCCCTTCCCCTTTGTGAGTGGCTCTAAATATATTTTTTAATGGCAGGCAGTGGTCCCAGGGACCACTGCCTGCCCTAGAAAAATGAAACTGAAAAGTTTAATATTTATTTTTTAAATGCATCCCATTTTCCTTCAAGGAAAACGAGCAGCATTTAAAAAAAACCTGCTTTATTTAAAAGCAATCCCAGAAATGGTGGTCTGCTGACCCCAGCAAGCCACCATCTCTGGGAATGCCAGCCATTCCCAATAGGGTCGCAAATTGTGGCAGGCTCATTAATATACATGAGGCATGCAATTTGCAACCACATTGGGAATCGCAAACAGTGTCTCAGACACTGTTGCATCCCAATTTGCAAGTCGCAAATGCAAATTGGTGGGTCGTACATCTGGCCTATATTTCTTAAGACACTGTACAAAACAAAGCCCAATGGTTGTGTAAGTTGTTACAATACATAAAGGGTAGTTCAGGAGATTCAACAGTCCCTTATAATTTACTCATCAGTGACAACTAATTGGGAGAGATAGTTGATGTTTTGACCCTGATTTATTCAAAGGATCTCTTTATGATGTAGTCATTTGCCTAACACACGGTAGGAGACAGAAACCCAAGAATCCCAAATTTCATGTGCCCAATCAATTTGTGTATAAGGAATATACAATTTAGTTAACATTTATAGTAACCACCACAGTATGGTGTCTATGTAGATCTTGGGTGCAGATAACCTTATCCAAACCAGGACATGTGAATCCCCATACGAAAAGATTCCCAAGGACCTATAGCCCAATTACAATCATCTATCATAAAAATATTTATTCTAAATGTGCAAAGTGCCAGTACAGAAGACTGCTGTGCCACCAACACCTGCAGTGCACATAATGTGGTCTAAATAATCACCACATGCCACATTTCATGGTCTGCATAACCACTAGCTAAATCATCACATGCTGCTATTAAATCTATCACAGAGTGTGACAAACTAACGGGAAGTAAGTACCAGAATCCCTAAATCCTCAACAGACCCTATGAATAAATCAGGGCTGAAACCTCAACAATCCCTCACAATTGGTTGTCACTGATGAGAAACATATAAGGGACTGTTGATTCGCCTGAACCACCCTTTACTTATTGTACCAACTTACACAAACACTGAGCTTTTGTACAGTGTCTTAAGAAATATATGTTGCAAATATGATCACTATGTGAGCACTGTGATGTCCTCACATATTTTACATTCAATCAATCAATCAATCAGGAGTTTGTACAGAGCGGCTACTCACCCGTGAGGGTCTCAAGGTGTTGACGGGGTAGTGGGGGACGAGAGGGCTGCTGATCTATCTGGCGTGGAGGTTCAACCAAAAAGCCAAATCTTGAGATCCTTCCTGAATTGGGACAGGGATTGCCTGAAGTGGAGGGGCAGGGTGTTCCAGGTCTTGGCGGCGAGGTAAGAGAAGGATCTTACTCCGGATTTGGTCTTGTGAATCTGTGGGAAGGTGGCCAGGGCAAGTTGGGCTGAGCAAAGTTGTCTGGCAGGTATGTGGAATGAGAGGCAGTGGTTCAGATATGCTGGTCCTGCATGGTGGAGAGCCTTGTAGGCATGTGTGAGGAGCTTAAAGATGATTCTCTTGTTGACTGGGAGCCAGTAGAGTTTTCAGGGGTGTTGTGTTATGTAGCTGCGAAGGGGGATGTTGAGGACCAGTTCTGTAGTTTCCTGAGCTGTTTTGGGCGAGGCCGGCGTAGAGTGCGTTCATGTAGTCGAGTTTGCTGGTGATGAGTGCATAGGTGACCGTCTTTCTGGATTCTGCGGGGATCCATCTGAATGTCTTTTGAAGTAAGTGGAGCGTGTGGAAGCAGGAAGAGGATACAACGTTGATCTGGCGGTTCATTGTGAGCGAGTAGTTCAGTATGATGGCGAGGTTACGTGTGTGGTCCGAGGGGGTGGTTGCCAGTGCGACTGGCCACCAGGAGTCATCCCAGACTGAGGGGGGGGTCGCAAGATGAGTACTTGGGTGTTGTCCGAGTAGACCTTGAGGTATCTATCTTTCATCCAGGTGGAAACGGCCTTCATCCAGCTGTGAAAGTTGGTTCTGGTCGAAGTGGGTGAAGGAGAGGATCAGCTGGGTGTCATCTACGTAGGAGAAGGATTTGAGCACAGGGTTTCTGATGCTGGTCACGAGGGGCCCATGTAGATGTTGAAGACGATGGGGCTCCGGGAAGAGCCCTGGAGAACTCCGCAGCTGATCAGCCGGTAAGGAAGGAGTGGATTTAGTCTAGGGCCTTGTTGCGGATGCCGGCATTGTGGAGTCTCGTGATTATTAGGGTGCAGTGAAAGGCGGTATCGAAGACAGCTAAGAGGTCCAGTAGGATTTTGGCTGCGCTCCAGGATGGAGCGGATGTCGTTCGTAGCGGCGAGGACAGGGGTCTCGGTTCTGTGGTTACTTATGAAGCTAGGTTGAGAGATGTCCAGGACGTGATTCTCTTCAATGAAGTTGAGCGTTGATGGCCTTCTCGATGACCTTGGCTGGAAAGGGTAAGAGGGAGATGGGTCTGAAGCTCTTGAGGTCTGTCGGGTCTGCAAATGACTTCTTTAGCAGGGGGTTGATATCTGCATGTTTCCAGTCATCGGGGAAGGTGGCAGTTTGGATCAAGCAATTGATGGTGCGGCGAAACTCTGGGGTGATGGAGGTGGCTGCTCTATGGAAGATGTGATACGGGCAAGGGTCCGATGGGGCTCTGGAGTGGGTGCTCTTCATGGTCTTGAGTGTGTTGTCTGTCAAAAGCTGAGTCCAGTTGAGTCCAGAGGATCTCTTGGGATGTGGCGTGATTGCCAGAAGTGGCGACGGGCGTGGTGGTGGGTTCTAGATGCTGTTGTAGATTTGTCTGATCTTGTGGTGGACGAAGGTGCAGAGTTTGTTGCAGAGTTCTTGGGAGGGTGGGACGCCTGTGGTCTCACTGCTGAGCCTGGGAAACTCCTTGACGAAGGCGAAAAGCTCTTTGCTGTTGTGTGCGTCGGCGTTGATTCTGTCTTGGAGGGACGTTTTCTGTGTGGTTTTGAGGAGGAGGTGGTGTGCGCTGATGGCGGTTTAGAAGGTCGCGTGGGTTTCCAGGGTTTTGTTGTTCCTCCATCTCTTCTCAAGTCGTCTGCAGGAGCGTCTGGACTCATGGAGGGTGGGAGTAAACCAACTGGCTATCTTGGAGTGTTGCTTGTCTGGTGCCTTCTTGAGGGGTGACAGAGTCGGCGCAGTAGGAGATCCATCAGTGAAGGTTGTGTGCTGAGGTGTTGGTGTCTGTTGATGTAAGGCGGTGTGGTAATGCTAAGGAAAGCAATGAGATGTTCTTCGGTGGCCTTGTTCTAGCTATGACCGGGGGGTGGGGGGAGGGGTGGTGCAGGCAGTGGTGAACAGTGGGAGTGGCGAAAGCGAAGTGCACGCAGTGGTGGTTGGTCCAGGGGAGTTGGGTGGTGTGGCTGTAGGTGATGTTGCTGCTGATGGGGAAGACTGGGTCGAGTGTGTGTCTGGCTGTGTGGGTCGGAACAGTGCCTAGCTGCTTAAGTCCGATTCTGGCGAAGCTCTCCAGAAGGGATGCGGTGTTCTGGTCACTGGGGTAGTCCAGGTGGAAGCTGAGATAGCCGAGTAGGATTTATTAAGTGGATGCAAGAGCCTGGGGTGTGATGGGCTCAGTGAAAGGCAGGCGTTGGCCGGGAGGCCTTTAGACGAGGAAGCAGCGGAGGGTGGTGTTGGGGCTGGTCTTTATCTGGAAATGGAGGTGTTTCCTGTACGCTCTGCAGAACACAATGGACGTCGTCCCGGTGCGCTACTTTCGCGAGGTGGAGAGTTTGCAGCGCCGACTGTTCTGGGAAGGTAGACCGCGTATCGCCCTGGCGAAGCTGACGCTCCCGTGGTATGACGGGGGGATCGCCCTCCCGGATATCTAACGGTATTATTGGGCCTCCCAGCTGGCTGCGATTAATCACGGCCTGTACGGGCCCGCTCTAAACCCGGCCTTTGAAATGGATAAGATGTTACTGCCGGGTGGTGATTATAACCGAGCGCTTTATTCCAGCTCGCTTGACGCACGTCTGACGGGCCCCACGCGTGCCATGGTACGAGTGTGGCACGCGGCTAATGTGGCGATGGGGTGGAAAGATCGTTTGACCCGGGCGTCGCCACTATACGCATCTGAGCAGTTGGGCTCCCTGTGGACCTCGAAGGGCTTTGAAAAGTGGGACATGATAGGCATCAGCAGGGTGGGTGATCTCTGGAAGAGGGGGGGATTCAAAACGTTCGAGATGCTACAGACAGAATCCAGTTGCAGGACAGAGAGTACTTTCGGTATATGCAGATCCGTCATGCGCTATGCTCCGTATTCCCGGACGTTGCCTCCATCCCGGAGTATTCCCCTCTGGAGGATAGAGTGCTAGATGGACATGTACCGGACAGCACGATTTCATTAATCTATAAAAAACTTATCAATGACCGCTCGGGACTGCTGACTAACCTTCGTGAGGCATGGGTGGCCGATGGATTGGAGCTGGATGACGAGGACTGGGTATCGGCGGTGGCCTCCCCGAAAGAGGTGGCCATACCGGCCCGCCTTCGCTTCGTCCAGCTCAAGATACTCCATAGGGTCTATGTTACGGGGCCAAGGCTACTGCGTATGGGCTATGCTGTGGACGGGTTGTGTAAGCGTGGGTGTGGTTCTTTGGGGACCTTTCTCCATATTTTGTGGGAATGCCCGGAGGTGGAGCGATTCTGGCGTGGTGTGCATGAGGTCCTGCGGGTGGTTACGCGTGTGTCGCTGCTGCCCGAAGCGAGGAGATGCCTGTTGAATGTGTGGGAGCCAACCGACTACTCGGTGCCGCAGACGCGGTGGGTGACTCTGGGATATATGGTGGCCATACGCGACATTGCTCAACTGTGGAGTTCCCAGAGGTCGCCGACTGTCTCGGCATGGAAGGATAACATGGATTGGTGCATGTTTCGGGAAAAGGTGGTGTATGTTGCGAGAGGTAAGCCTGGGACATGGGTGAACGTATGGGGCCCCTGGAACGCCTACCACGGGGGAATCTGTACCCCGCCGTTATTGCCCGATCCGTCACCGGCCCCGTCCCCTTAGCCAGTTTATCTCCCCGGTTCCGGGCACTGAGTCCACCTAATCCCAGTCTTGACCTTTTTCCCCCCCTTGATACTCCTATGGATTGGTAGGGTCCCCCCGCTAGGGGAGCACATGCTGCTGTTTCCGATTGTGGGTTGCCTTGTGGATTTGTTTTTTTGTTGTTATTTATATTAAAATGAAACCGTTATGTGGGCCCGGATGGTGTGGCTACCACCGCTTCTAACTCCTGTGCATTTCCTTTTGCCGCGGCATGCGCGCTATTGTTTGTATCACATGCTCCTCTTGCTTGCTAGCGGCCGGCCTGAAGGTTGTAGGCCCATCTTTGTATATTTTTTTAATTTTGTAATAAACGGTTTCAAAAAAAAAAAAAAAAAAGACAGCCCTTCATGTTTCTAAAAGTCTACTCTTGGACTTAAATGCTTCCAGTAGGTCATCCCAAACTAATGCAATCGGCTGTTTTTGGATACCTCGATATTCTTCCCTTCCCAATTTGGCACCGATGAAAGCCAACTTCTCTTGTTTTACTAACATTTTGCTATAATCTCATGTATTAAAAAAAAAGACTGACATGCTACATAGTGAGCATTGTGGATATTACGGAACATGCATAGTGACGTTTTCTTTTGTATAGCACATAGTACTGCATAAACATATAATCAAAGCTTTAGCTCTGGGTGAGGTGGAAAATTAAATCTACATGTCACAACGTTTCATTTACTTTCAAGAAGCAAACATTTGTAAAGGGTTAATAAATTTAGCAATATATTGCTATATGCTTGTTTACTGACATAGGCGTTCTGATCTTTTTTTACTCCCTCACATGAACGCATTATGCATTTGTTGATCAATGTTGTATACTGCCACTGCGCTGTATACCACCGCAGCTCGATTAATTAGTGCTGCTTGGAGCTGCTCCTTTAGCCCACTGATGTGAGTTTGTTATAGGGGGGATAGCTATAGAAGAATAAGTACTGCAGCATATTCATTTTCTATTTTAAAGATGTTGCAAGACTGTAGTAGCAAATCAGCACACAACCCCATCGGCTTGGACTTCAGTAATAAAATATGCGAATGCAGCTTACATACCTTTTAGGGGTTGCGGATACCACCACCTTACTGGGAACACAATGTGATCCTTTTTCGGGTGAACAGTGTCGAAAACTGAATTTCTCAGTGGCTGCTATTAAACATTCCTCTTCACTCACAACTTCCACTTCAATAAAACGCCCAATAATGAAATCAGAGAAGCAAAATAGCAGAAGGTCCTTGTTGTAGCCCAGGTTCCTAGGATAAAACAATAACAATTTAGCACATTTACTCACTTAACGGTTCTGTGAAAATATGTTATTAAAGTCAACAGAGCTCAGTTGAAATTTTGTACTTTAGTAGTTTCTGTTTTTTTTTATATAAAAGTAATATTTCCTTGTGATAAAACAATGCATTGCATGCTATTTGCCGCCAGAAATGTGAAATTAAATCTCAAATAATTTAACCCGATAACCAAGAGCTGTTAAAGTATGCAATAAAATGTTTGGAACACAGGATTCACTGCTTGCGTAGCTTGGAAACCAATGTGAGTAATGGGGCATAAATTCATAAAAAGCACTGCAAGGAAAAATGAAGAATGCGAGAAGTCTTTGGACTGTGGCACTTACGCCACACACAACCGGGAACATGACTGCGTCAAGTGACAAAGTAAATACAGAAGGTCTTACAAGAATACAGGGAAAACATATGCACAATACAGAGCAGCAATACCATATACATGAACTGGCAAGGCCCTCTACACAAAAGAGAGCAAGAGAGAAAGCAGCCAGGAGAGCAATACAGGAGAGGGTCTGAGACAGTCTGTAATTGTATACTCCTTTCAAATCCATACAGAGCAGGAATAGCTTGCAAGTGTCCTCTGGACCCCTAGCTGGGATGAATAGAAGATTCTATGTTCATGGAAGAAGGATGGAATTTTCTCCAAGCTGATGCTCCGATTCATCCCTTCTATATCATTGTGAGCCTTGTGGGCTATATGAAAACATTACTTACTTTTAAATACAGTTTTCTGTACATGATGTTTCATAGATTCACAAGATTGAGTTATTTCCTAATAGAAGAGTCGGAAACACTGTATGCCAATGTTTATATAGCAGTGTACATAGCCCCCCTTGCAACCATCGTCAGAAACCACAGGCTCAACATCATCTCCTAAGCCGACGACACCCAGCTCATCCTTTCCTTCACCAAAGAACCCAACATCACCAGAGACAACTTCCAAGTAGAGATCAAAGCCGTCGCCACCTGGATAAAGAAGAGCTACCTGAAACTCATTTCAGAGAAAACAGAAGTCCTCATCCTTGGCTCCATCCCCTCCGCATGGGCCAATACCTGGTGGCTCCCTGCCCTTGGAAACCCCCCTACCCAGACAGACCACGCACGAAACCTCGGCATCATACTAGGCTTATCGCTAACAATGAAACGCCATATCAACCCTCTATCCTTGGCCTGTTTCAACACTCGCCACATACTCCGAAAAATGTTGGATCCCATCCGCGTCCAGAAAAACTGTCACGTACGCCCCACCAATAGCAAACTGGACTATGGCAACGCTTTCTACACCGGAATCAACAAGAAACTACTACCTAAACTCCAGAACGCTGCAGCCAGACGGATCCTAGACATCCCCTGTCACAACCACATACTCCAACACCTCCGCGATCTCCACTTGCTCCCCATCGAAAGAAGGATAACCTTCAAGCTTCTCACTCACGCATACAAGGCCCTCCACAACATCGGACCTAATACCTAAACTCTCCTTCCATGCACCCAAGAGACACCTCCGATCAGCTGACCACCCTCTGGCCACCATTCCATGCATCTTTAAGACCAGAACGGGAGGAAAGTCTGTCTCCTACCTCGCAGCCAAGGCCTGGCACAACCTCCTCCTCCACCAAGTCCCTACGCTGCCCAAAGGAGCCACCCCCTACCCCTAGCACCTTGAGACCCTCACGGGTGAGTAGCTGAGCTTTACCAACCCTATTGATTGATTGAGTGCACATATACACACTGTAAACAGCAACACACTATTTGCAGTGTATATACTTCCTTGTCTGACCCAAACTCCAGCCCACAAGATAGAAAGACACAGAGCTCCAACAGCCCTCAGTAGGTCAGCTTTTTGGAACCTGTCAAGAGTATATAATAACGTAGCTTCATGAAATGGGAGGAGAGTGGATCACATGTTAGTCTAGGCCAGGTACCAACCCTGGAGAACTGCAAGTACGAAGCAAAAGTTTCTTCTCAAGAACTGACCTCCTCATCGAATCATATGTTTAAATTACAATTAACAAACCAGTATAGAAGTGAAACTTAACATGAGAAATGGCAATGAGGCTGTTCAGTGAAAGGTAAACTAGCACAACTTGGACAACTGCAACTTCCAGATCTTGACTGGATGTCAGGGTAGTAATAGTATGTTGAGGTATTGATGGAAGCTTACGTCGCAGCTCGGCAAAAGTCCTTGAGGAGCACTGAAGCAAAAAAAGCTGTTGCAGTCAATATATGCCTGGCATAGTGTGCTCTAACTCTATGTCTCAAAAGCCTGCTGTCCTTGACGTGTCACACAGTAATGCAAGGCTAATCTGAGTGAGATGGCTTGCTTGAATAAGTGCTTATGTATTGTTGTAGGTCTAGAAAGCAACAAAGATTTGTGGATGTTTTTAATTCTCTCCATGAAGAATTTGAAACATAATTTAACATCTAGCAAGTGCTGAGCCCTCTGTTGGAGTACAGGTTTGAGGACAACAAGTTGTTAGCTGAACCTTTCCATTGAGCTGGAAGGATAAAGGCACTCTCATATGAAATGTGGATGAGGAGGTGGTAAGGGTCACCTTATGTGGCTAAATATTATGGAAGGATGCCTGGGCAGGAAATGCTTGAGTTCCCCAGAATTGACTGGTGAAAGTCACATTGAGGAAAGGAAAACGCTACTTACCAGTATGCATCTGTTCTTGGCATGTAGCGCTATAGAGTTGTATACTTCAGCATAGATCGCCATCTGGTGTTCGGCTCGGATGTTTGCACTTAGTTTTTGTCGAAGAAGTCTTTGTAGTCACAGGATAGGCGACTCCTTCATATGGTGATAGTACGCATGGGCATCGACTTCATCTTCTGATTGTTTTTCGCCATAAAGGGTAATGATGGAGTTAGTAAGAGAATAGAAAAGGATGTCCGTGTGATTTATCTAAATACGATAATACTGCAACAGATAAAGGTACCCGGGGAGGTGGGTGGGCGTATACAAATCTATAGCTCTACATGCCAAGAACAGATGCATACTGGTAAGAACCATTTTCCGTTCGAGGCACATGAGCTGTAGATTGTATACTTTAGCATAGACTATAAAGCAGTGTTACTCCCTAGCGGTGGCAACCTGTATCTGTTGCAGTAGTTTGAAAAAGTGTTCTTACTACAGCCTGGCCCACCGTAGCTTGTTGCTTTGCTTGCACATCTACACAATAGTGTTTTGTGAAAGTATGCGGTGTAGACCAAGTTGCTGCTTTGCAGATGTCATCTAGGGGAATGTTCCCTAAGAATGCCATAAAAGTCCCTAGTTTGCGTGTGAAATGAGCTCTAGGGGGAATAGTTAATGTGCGTTTAGCTTTGAGATAGCATATTTGGATGCATTTAACAATCCACATCCCTGTCATGGAAAAGCTTAAGGTGGTTCACATGGATCACCCTTTTGGGTGTACTACTTGTGCCCAGGTCAACCAAGTAGGTGACCTCACTTTTCTTTTCTAAGATGGAGTAAGGGCAACTCCATTTGTCCTGGAGAGCCCTTGGTGCCACTGGCTCCAACACCCACACATTTGCCCTGGTTGAAGTTCTATCAGCGCAGCCTTTTATTCATACCAGTGCTTCTGGAGCTCCTGGCTGGACTCAAGGTTTTTGGAAGCTTTGTCCATTTACACTGCCATTCTGGACCTTTGGCCAAGTACATTGTCCACAAGGTCTTGTTTGGATTCATGGAAAAACTTCTCCCAACCCTCTTTTACAAGACAGAGTGGTCCCCTAACAGGATGGCCAAACAGAAGATCAAAGGGGAAAACCCTACTTCCTTCTGAGGTACCTCTCTGTAGGCGAAAAGCAAGCTTGGTTAGAGGACATCCCATCTCCTTTTGGGTTTTTCTCTCAACAACACCATTGGTTAGTGGGTGATAGGGTGTAGTAAACTTGTAGTGCACTCCACACTCTTTCCACATGTGTTTTAGGTACGCAGGCATGAAGTTTGACCCTCTGTCTGACACCACCTTCTTAGGAAACCCTCCCCTGGTGAAGACACCAATGAGGGCCTTGGCTACTGCAGGAGCTGTTTTAGTCCTAAGGGGAATTGCCTAAGGCTACCTAGTGGCATGATCCACTGCCACTATTACAAATTTGTTTTCTGATGCTGTGGGAGGTTCAAGTGGACCCACTATGTCCACACCTACCCTTTCAAAGGGAACCCCAATCACTGGTAGTGGAATCAAGGGGGTCTTTGGGTGTCCACCCTTTTTGCCACTGGCTTGATAGGTGAAACAAGAGCTGACAAACACCTTTACTTTCTGAGGCATCTGGGGCCAGTAAAAGTGGCTTACTAGCCTTTCCCAGGTTTTGGTTTGGACCGGATGTCCAGCTAGGGGGATGTCATGAGATAAAGTTAGTAAAAACTCTCTGCACTTCTGAGGCACTACCACTCTCCGAGTGGCTTCAGGTGTCTCTGCACTGAGTGTACCGTAGTCCCTCCTCCCAATACACTCTGTGGGTACCACTGACATCTCCCTTTTCCTTTGCAGCAACTTGCTGCCTGAGGTTTTCAAGAGTTGGACAGTACTGCTGTCCGAGGGACAGCTCTTCCTTAGATGGTCTACCTGGGCCTAAGAGTTCAAACTGGTAAGGGTCAAGCTCCATAGGCTCAGTTCCCTCTGGGGATCCAAGTCCTCTCCCTGAGGAGAGGGGCCCTGATGCTTTTGCTACACAGAAGCTGGTTTCCCATTCTTACCTTTTCTCTTGGAAGGTTGGGCCATTCTTTCAGGCTGCAACACTTCTTGTTCACTCTGCTTTTGGCTCTGTGCTCTAGTCTTTACACACACAATCTAAGGGGAGTCCATTACTGCTGCATTTGTCTTTAGTTCTACCTCAGCCCATGCTGAGGTTTCCAGGTCATTACCAAGCAGAGATGCAGCTAGAAGCTTTGGAGAGACCGCTACCTGTCTCAGGCTAGGGCACACTCAGTCAAAGTACATCAGCAGTTTAGCAAAAAGTGGGGGCAAACATGCAAAAGGGGGCACTTTCTTACACCCTCCTGGTGCAACATCCACAGGACCTCAAAATAAGTGAAATAACCATTTGAAAACACTTTTTTCTAAAAAGCAACATCTTATGATTTAATCTTCCTAGAGAGTTACATTATCCGTGTAGGGCAACAATTGCTCATGCAATTCTTAACAAATATCACCATTTTAAGATGGTTCCACAAATGACAAGCATGGTCAATTCAGTCTTGCTTTTACTGTACTTGTACAATAGCCATGGGAACTCCGAAGCCGGGACAGAATAAGATCACAGAATGTTTTTTATTTTTATAAAAGTTCTTTTCAAAGAAAATGGCATGTTACATGAATAACACAGGTGTAATCAGGGCGGTTCTTACAATGGACAGCTTCTATTATCCCTGAGAACACAAAGAACAATAATCAGACAGCGTACTTGTCAAACAACATCAAGATCCTCCGTGATGTTATCTCTAGTCCGTGGCGGAGCACAAATCTGCCCTCTATAGGTGTTCCACTGACCCCAGACATGTGTCCACTTGTTCGGGCACCCCCTGGCTTCGTAGAGGGATTTCTCAGTCACCATGCACCGATCTATATCATTGGACCAGTCCACTATTGTCGGCAGAGTCAGAGCCCTCCACAGCCGTGCAATGTTCCTTTTGGCAATCATGAACCCAAGCATCACCCACAGTTGCTCCCTGGAGTTCAGGTCAGTAGGGTCCCATATATTCAACAATGCCAACTTTATATTACAGTGAATCTCTTGACCCAGTGCCTCCTCCATACGGCCCACCACCGGTTCCCAGTACCCTTGGATCACTGCACATTCCCAGATGGTATGGATAAAAGTACTGTCTTGCCCACATTGCCTCACACAGCCACCATTCGGGATGTATCCCATGCGAACCAGCAGAGGTCCCAACAGATAGGATCTATGGAGCAGTTTAGGCTGGACCAGCCTGAGCCGGGGAGGAGATGGCCACCTTGCAAGAGGAGGCCACCGCCGTCCGCCATTCCTCGTCGTCCAAACCTGCAACATCGTGGTCCCACCTAGCCCGCAGGCTGATCAGAGGGTCAGCCATATTATTAATGAGCTTTCTATAAATAAGGGAAATGGCCTTTTCTGGGTGGTCACCATCAAGTATTCGGTCCTTAAGCGGGGAGGAGTCAGGTAGGTTGCTACCTCTAGGAAGAACCACGAGCAGGGCATGCCTAATTTGAAGGTACCGAAAGTGTTCGGTTTGGGCAAGTTCGTACTCCCATTGCAGCCGAGAAAGGGGCACCACATCTCCAGACTTCCATAAGTCGCCAATTATGGAAATACCAATGAGGTTCCGCTTGTCAAAGACCTTAGACCGGATCAGCGTTGTTTGCTGTGCCATAACAGCGTGGCTTGCGTGAGTTTTCCCTCTCATCCCAAACACAGGGCCGCAAGGGTCGCGCATAGATCGCACCACCGACCGAAGTCCCCCCCTCCCCCCCTCCCCGGGAGTAGTCATCGGTCGATCTGGAAGGCTGGGTCGTCATGCGACTAATAAGTGCACTGGTTAATAGCTGCTAAGTGTGAAGCCCAATAATATTTTTTAATATCAGGGAGCCCTATCCCCCCGTCGAACCAACCGAGCGTGAGTTTATGAACAGTGAAACGTGGTGATTTGCCCTCCCACAAGTGATCCCAAACAACACCGTCGAGGTCTCTAAAATATGTTGCGGGGACTAGGAAGTGGCGTATTCTGTAACGCGTATATAAATCTGGGAAGGGACATCATTTTGAAGAGGGCTGCACGCGCCAGGAGTGTCAGCGGAAGTGCCTTCCAATGGAGAACGTCTGCTTTGAAATGCGCCAGCGGCGGAATGAGGTTATTGTCATACAATCTATGGAGGTCTTTCGAGACCCAGATTGCCAAATATTTAAAGCCGTCAGCCGCTTCAACTAGCTGGGAGCCCCGGGGAAGCGAGGGCCGGTCACCGTAGAGGACGTAGAGCACAGACTTAGACCAATTAATGGTGTACCCTGAGAATCTGCCAAACACGCAGAAAATGTCCAAGACGACGTTGAGGGAGGCCGCCGGGGAGGTCAGATAAAGTAGGATGTCATCCGCATACAGGGAAATGCGGTCCTCCCACCCCTGTGTCCAACAAAGGCCCCGAATAGCGGGGTCCTGATGGACCCATGTTGCCAAGGGCTCCAGGGCCAGTGCAAACAGAAGCGGTGATAGAGGACAGCCGTGTCGGGTGCCTCTACCAAGAACGAAAACGGGGGACTTCCTGTTGTTAACAACAACTTGCGCGAGCGGCTGGCAATAGAGAAGTCGCACCCAGTCAATGAACTCCGACCCAAACCCCAGTTTGAGGAGTACAGCAAACAAATAGGGCCACTCAATGGTATCAAAAGCAGATGCCGCGTCCAGGGACACCACAACCGCATCTTCTCTAATTGTGTCTACCCTGCCCATGACCCCATGAAGCCTGCGCAAGTTGAGGGAGGTGTCCCTCGCCGGCATAAATCCCGACTGATCCGGATGGACCAGGCGCGGGAGGACCCTCAGTGAACGAGTGATAAGGACCTTCGCCAGTATTTTTGCTTCGCAATTGAGCAAGCAGATAGGCCTATATGAAGAACATTTATTAGCGGGTTTGCCCGCTTTGGGGATGACAACTATGTTTGCGAGCCTCTGATCCTTGGGCACGATACCCCTGAATTTACCGTCACGAAACATGGCTACAAGGTAGAGCGCGCACTTGTTAGCCGTGATCTTGAACGACTCCATAGGCAGTCCGTTAGGACCCGATGCTTTCCCTCCCCGCAGGTCATGGATGGCCTTTTCAACTTCCTCCACCCCGATCTCAAGATCCAAGTCGGAGCGTTCCTCCTCAGTAAGGACCGGCATCGAGATATCACGGAGGAGAGAAGCGGCGTCTTCCTCAGAGTGTGCCATGCGGGACGTGTAAAGGGGGCTGGAAATATTGGCCAAACACGTCCGCTATGTCTTGGGGCATAGTGAAAAGGCGCGGAGAGTCAGTCTCCAGCTCCACCAGAACCAGCTGGGCCCTGTCTCTACGGTCCAACCAGGCCAGCAGTTTGCCTGCCTTGTCTTTCACATCGTAGATCTTACTGAGTGCAACCCGATAGTGCGCCTTAGCGGCCTCTGAGGCCAGGTCAGAAGAATCCTTGACTTATATGCGGAGTTTCTGACGCACTTCCACCGAATCGTGGATTCATATCGCGTTTTCCAGGTCAAGGATCTCTCTCTCCAAGCACACCATGGTGGCCCCTCTTTCCTTCTGTTGTCCTGCGATATGGGCCAGGACAACCTCCGTATTACTACTTTATAGGCCTCCCATAGCACCGTCGGCGAGTCGACCAAACCGACATTGTCTTGAAAATACAGATCCATCTCGGCCAGGACCTTATCTCTGGCGGAGGGATCTGTGAGATACCAAGAGTTGATCGGGGCCACGCGGCCTACCGTTGGCTCCCCGACCTCCAAGAGACATAAGATAGGTGAATGATCAGAGATATCCCTGGCTAGGTGCTGATTGTCCCTGACTATGTGGAGCTGATGAGCGAGTGTCAGCACATAATCTATCCGGGACATGCTACGGTGAGGCCCCGACAGATATGTGTATTGGAGATTGGTCGGATGTAAACCCCTCTAAACATCGACAAGGCCCATTGCGTCAAAAAAGCTATGGATTCGCTTGCAAGAGGGCGGCAGGTCCCTCTGGGGCCATCTATCAAGTGAGTCAGAGACAATGGAGTTAAAATGATGGCTACAAATCTGCCCAGAGCATCATTACGGACCGAGGCCACAGTCAGGGGGAACGATTTTCCGAACCAGGATGCCCACCCCCCCGGGAGCCAGAGCCGAAGGCCGAGTGGGCCGCCAAATGAAAACCCCAGCAGGAAAGGGCTTTGCATGCATTGCCTAACAAGTGTGTCTCCTGTAGTAACAAAAACCAAAGGAAATGATGGACGGAGTTTTGAACATTGCAAGCACTCACCCCCAGTCAACTGATCTGGGTTTAATCCATCACCGTTCTTTAGCCCACTCGGCCACCCCAGTTCAGACATGGCTATATGCAAATCAGTCTGACCCTGTGCCTCATGGGAACAGTCCAGCCCGAACTGCCAAGCCATGTCCTCCCTGGACCGGAAACAAGCTTCCTAGGACCGGTTTCTGGCATTTCAGCCGTCTTCAGCCAGGCTTGCTTGAATCCAGTGGCAAAGTGAGCAAGGGACTCACGTCTGAGCATACCCTGCCAACTTTTGGCGAACAAAGCAAAAACCAAAGGAAATGATGGACGGAGTTTTGAACATTGCAAGCACTCACCCCCAGTCAACTGATCTGGGTTTAATCCACCACCGTTCTTTAGCCCACTCTGCCACCCCAGTTCAGACATGGCTATATGCAAATCAGTCTGACCCTGTGCCTCATGGGAACAGTCCAGCCCGAACTGCCAAGCCATGTCCTCCCTGGACCGGAAACAAGCTTCCTAGGACCGGTTTCTGGCATTTCAGCCGTCTTCAGCCAGGCTTGCTCGAATCCAGTGGCAAAGTGAGCAAGGGACTCACGTCTGAGCATACCCTGCCAACTTTTGGCGAACAAAGCAAAAACCAAAGGAAATGATGGACGGAGTTTTGAACATTGCAAGCACTCACCCCCAGTCAACTGATCTGGGTTTAATCCATCACCGGTCTTTAGCCCACTCTGCCACCCCAGTTCAGACATGGCTATATGCAAATCAGTCTGACCCTGTGCCTCATGGGAACAGTCCAGCCCGAACTGCCAAGCCATGTCCTCCCTGGACCGGCAACAAGCTTCCTAGGACCGGTTTCTGGCATTTCAGCCGTCTTCAGCCAGGCTTGCTTGAATCCAGTGGCAAAGTGAGCAAGGGACTCACGTCTGAGCATACCCTGCCAACTTTTGGCGAACAAAGCAAAAACCAAAGGAAATGATGGACGGAGTTTTGAACATTGCAAGCACTCACCCCCAGTCAACTGATCTGGGTTTAATCCATCACCGTTCTTTAGCCCACTCTGCCACCCCAGTTCAGACATGGCTATATGCAAATCAGTCTGACCCTGTGCCTCATGGGAACAGTCCAGCCCGAACTGCCAAGCCATGTCCTCCCTGGACCGGAAACAAGCTTCCTAGGACCGGTTTCTGGCATTTCAGCCGTCTTCAGCCAGGCTTGCTTGAATCCAGTGGCAAAGTGAGCAAGGGACTCACGTCTGAGCATACCCTGCCAACTTTTGGCGAACAAAGCAAAAACCAAAGGAAATGATGGACGGAGTTTTGAACATTGCAAGCACTCACCCCCAGTCAACTGATCTGGGTTTAATCCATCACCGTTCTTTAGCCCACTCTGCCACCCCAGTTCAGACATGGCTATATGCAAATCAGTCTGACCCTGTGCCTCATGGGAACAGTCCAGCCCGAACTGCCAAGCCATGTCCTCCCTGGACCGGAATACCCTGCCAACTTATGGCGAACAAAGCAAAACCAAAGGAAATGATGGACGGAGTGTTGAACATTGCAAACAGGGTATGCTCAGACGCGAGTCCCTTGCTCACTTTGCCACTGGATTCAAGCAAGCCTGGCTGAAGACGGCTGAAATGCCAGAAACCGGTCCTAGGAAGCTTGTTTCCGGTCCAGGGAAGACATGGCTTGGCAGTTCGGGCTGGACTGTTCCCATGAGGCACAGGGTCAGACTGATTTGCATATGGCTATGTCTGAACTGGGGTGGCAGAGTGGGCTAAAGAACGGTGATGGATTAAACCCAGATCAGTTGACTGGGGGTGAGTGTTTGCAATGTTCAACACTCCGTCCATCATTTCCTTTGGTTTTGCTTTCTCCTGTAGTAACACCACATCCGGTGCATAATGCTTCACAAACTGGAGAACACCCCCCTCTTAATTCTGTCGCCCAACCCGTTGACATTCCATGACATTAACTTACACATTGCACCTCTCTAATTGAAGACATAAAACCGGAGAGAACCATCAGGAGCGACCCTCGAAGGAAGACTGTCCCAGGGGCCATGAACCATTCACCAAAGTGTTTACCAGGGACGAAAAAGCTGCAACCGCCCATGTATGAGACCTGTCAATCGTGTCATACCTACAGAACGAAGAAAATAAAACACACATAGAAACATTCCCGCCCCCCAACCCAAGAAACCAGTCCCAAAGCTCTCTGCTTCCCTACTTGGCGGTGTCAAAACCTCCCGCCCACCCAAACTAGCAGAGTGCCTATCGCCCACCCTTACCAAACTTATGGGTGCGTGCATCAACCGAGCACCCGTCCTGGCAATTTGCAACTGGTGCACACATTTAACAAAATAAGATCGACTGGGAGCAACTGACAAACACCCCAAAAAACATTTTAGGACAAAGGAGTCAAGGATCAATGACATATCAGATGAAGTCCGGAGCAGGGGAGTCCCCAGCGAGGCCCCAGCCCAGGCCAAAAGCGTGGATAACATCGGAAGGGGGGGAGGGGGGGGGGGTGGTTGAGGGCAAAGTTAAGTTAAGTCCCTGATGAAAGGAGAAACTCCACCACTCCTAAGGAGCCCATATACAGACCGGTCATTCCGGCCCACCAGTTGCTGCCTCATGCTCCTCAGGCGGGGTGCTTCTACTGGATAGATTCAAGCCCTCCTCCATCTTGGCTCTCCGAACACGCCTGCCCTTCGGGCGAGCCGTACGCCAGCAATCGAGCCAGTCTCAGGCCTCCTCAGGGGTGGTGAAAAACCAAGCCTTCCACCTCCGACTCCACTCTGAGCTTGGCGGGAAGAGCATGGCATATTTCAGTTCCTGCTCACGCAGCATCATTTTCACATCCCAAAAAACTGCGCCACTGGCACTGCACTCTGATCGTGAAGTCTGGGAAGAAGGTGATGCAACTGTTCTGAAATGCCACCTGTGCCGCTGACTGGGCACTTTGCAGGATAGCGTCACGGTCCCGGAAGTTGAAGATCCTTGCCAGCAAGGGCCGCGGTGGGGCCCCAGGCCTCAGTCGGCCGCCCGGCACGCGATGGGCCCTCTCCACAGAGAAGAAGTTGGAGAGACCGGCCGGCTTCAAGTAGGTCGTGATCAGTTCCTCCACGAAGCGGTCCGCCTATGGCCCCTTAGCCCGCTCTGGCACCCCAAGCATTCAAACGTTGTTGCGCCTGGAGCATCCCTCGTAGTCATCCAGCTGTGCCTCCAATTTCACGGCGTGGGCCTGCATGGCCTCCATCTTGCTTTGCAGGTTGGACGTGTCCTCAACCAAGGAGCTCGTTTTTACCTCAACATCTTTCAGCCGTGAGTTCATCGAGCACATGTCCATCAATGCGCGACTCCAACGACGTGCGTACCGTCGTAATAGCCTCCATAATGTCCTGCAGCGTCTGTTTTTTCTTTTTCACACCTGGCGGCGGCTTCTCGGGTGTGTCTGGTCCATCCATCACAAATAAATCTGGTCAATTTGGCCTGCACCGCTGCTTTCGAACTGCGACCCCCCGCCATGTCCCCGCTGACGTGGAGTGAAAAACCAGGTCCAATACAACACTGTAGATCAAGGGTCACAAGCGCAGAAAGGAACCGGCTGCACACCCAGGCACCCCCTGCAGTGTATTCAGAGCAGAGGCGTCCACAGCTACACTGCTCCCAGGGCTCAAGACCAGCAAGGCCCAGCAAGTCCACGCAGCTCCCAACGAAGAGAGGGTCCAGCACCCTCGACAGTATTCAAGGGCCCAAGGCGGCTGCAACACAATGCGTCGCCCCGCGGTCTCACAAAGAGAGCCCGAGCAGTCCCAGGGCTCCAAGGTTGTCCAGGGGGTGCACAAGGCTAGCGCACCGCCGCCACGGAGGGCAGGACCCAGGCTGAGGGAGAGGCAGCGCAGTGCCGGGGGGACGAGAGGCCCAGAGAGGAAGCCACAAGGAAAAGTCACTCGGGGGGGGGGGGGGGGCGGAGAGGGGCGCCGGGTCGTATACAGTCTGAAGTGAGGCCGCACACACAATGTCTGGTGCCCGAACACCACCCCTTGCCAGGCGAGAGACCCAGGGGCTGTCACTCACCCGAACTGCCGATGGGGGCAGGTGATGCTTTCCGCAGCCGGCGAGAAGCAGACAATCCGGCGGGCTCCAATATCACGCCCTCTCAGCACCCCTTGTTGAGCGCCACAGCTCAAAGCACACGATATTTCAGGCCCCAGCCGCCTGTGCCGTCGTATGATTATCGGAGCTCCAAAGGTCCGCCAAATCCAGGCCGCAGGTCGTCGCACTTCACAGGTTGCATCGACAAAATGGCGGCGCCGCCCCAGGCCGATCGTACAGTCAGCGATATCTCAGTGAATCCCAAAGGAAAAATCACCGGGATCCCCTCATCAGATCCCCAGGGTCGTCAGCTGCATGCCAGTGTGATTCTACACCAGCTGCCGGATCAATTTGTAGCGGATACTACTGAAAACGGGCGCGCTCGGATGGAGCCGCCTCAAGAAGCGGCCATTTCCCCGGACGGTTGGCCACGCCCCCAGATCATAGAAATTAAAGACTGCCCTTGTGACCAGGTTAAGAAACTAACATAAAGATGACAGGTACTGAAATATAGCAATTAACAAAAGCTACATAAGAAAGAAATGCCTACTTGAAGCATAATCTGGATAAATATGTAAATACACTACAGTACTTGTGCTATTTTTTTTTTTTTTAAATGACGTGTCTTGTGTTTTTCTTTTAATGTTCTTTGCACACTAAAACATATTGCCTTGAATTTTGAAACAGAACACATGACAAATATTGTAGTGCATGACCTTACCTTGCTTGGATAAATATCAAGTAATTACACTTTCTTAAAGCAATGGCTAACATGGCCAGAAGAAAGGAAACCAATGCATTATGTGGGCTGACCGGAAGCACATGGAATGTGAATTTCTTTAGAAATGTTTTTCTGTAGACCTAAAGATGACAAGTGTCTGTTTTATACCCACAAATCCAGCAATCTCTACCTACCAAGGTGACAAATGTAAATTAATACATTAAAACAAGGGTAACCTGAAACATAGTTACCATCAAAAATATAAAAGGTAGGTTGCACTTTCTCAATACAAGAGTTACAGGTGTAACAACACAGATGAAGAGCTACCTCACAGCATGTATTAGTGGCTTTGCAATTTTGTGATGATAGATGTTAGATAAAGTATTTTGTGAAAATTGCTCCCAATACCACTTATTCAATACAGGTAAATAAAATGTGGCTTGTCCTCATGCATCAGTAAGCACAATATTAGTCAAACCTTTACTCAAATATATACCTACTCCATGGGTTACATGGATAATTACACATTTCCATCCATGGAAAAACTGCTGAAGAAGCCCTACAAAATCTGAAAAAATAAGAAAAATTACAGAGATCAAGGAAAAGTGCCTTTTTCAAACTTCATCCTTCTACGGGATTAAAACAATTCGCTACTTAATTAAAAAAAATAAGAGAAAACAACTGCATACCAATCTGTTAAAAGGACCTGATCATTTTCTAAAAAAAATGTATTGCGTAAGGCTACGATTGGAAGCCATTAGTGAGAATAACCTCTCAAAAGGCAAGGTACTGTTTTCAGATTTGACGTGGGGATGAGCAGTATAATGTAGGAGGGGGTGGTAGGTGGGAGGAGGCAAGGTCATTTAAAAAAATCTTTGGGAGGATACAGTGTCATGTAGCTGGGTTAGGGCCGAGAAGAAATGCCATCATTTACATACACGCGTTTCTTAAGTTGCCTTCTTTTCTTACACAATGACTTTTGACAAACATTTGCTTGCAAACCTGTTCAGGATTAGTTTCTCTGAAACCATATTGCTTACATTTCAACTTCATAGACACACTATCACAATACCTTAAAATTTAGCACAAGGCCTAAACGTAAATTGTGCAAAGGTTGTTGTTTGCTGATCGTCCGTAAGGCGACACAGCTATCACAAGAGGATAAACAATGTCAGCTTGGCTGAGGCTTCACCACTGAAGTATGGGTGCTGTTTATTATAAATACAAAAACATTTCCGGGTTTCAAGAGAGGAGCACTCTCCACGAGGTTGCTGCTTGCCGGTTAATCTCAGCCCAGCTAACTTCTGTTTTCCCTGTGCAAGGAGGGATGTCCAACTTCTGACCGAGACAGGAACCTGCATACACTTACCCTCAGGTAATAGGGAGTTAGATCATCCAGTAAGGGATTTAGCAGATCACCAACCCTAGGCAACTAGGTTAGTGATTGCATAGTAGGAGTACACTATACACAGTACTTATATGTCGGCATACATACACTGCTTTGGCACAATGGTGGAACTGTTCATACTTTTCATTGTTCTCGTAATGCTAATGACTTCTATACAAGAATCATAATGGTTCAATAAATATTGAAACACCTCTTTGTACATTTCTTGTGCATCTCTCTGGGTATGCACACGTGACTGAGCAAAAGGGTTCTAAGTCTGTTACCATGATTCCTGGGGGAGTCAGGGTTGTCAACCTGAGGGTGCATAATACGTTTGTTACCTTCTTAGGGTTACTTATGGCTGCACTGTGAGCTAGCAGGACTGTAGGCCAACATCTCCTGAAGTGGTGCGGGGAATCAGACTTTCACCATCCCAAACTTTTATGTTGTCCAAGAAAAGCACAGTTTTAACGGTGGGGCACAAACCGTACAACATGGCGCCACCAACGTTGGTAGATTGGGTTCCTATTTAATGGGTCACCTCTTAACTGGAGACGCCCGTGAAGTTAGGCAAAAAGCCTCCTCAGCTGGGTAGGTTACCCCTATGTATTGGCTGTAGGATGTTCAAGCTTGAACCTTTCAAATGATTATCCCATTGTGTTACCCACCCCTCTGAATCACATACATAATTATGTCTGAAACAAATGAACTTAACATTGCTGAAAACTGAAGACATGTGGTCACTCAAAAATTACTACAACATGGTCTTACACTCTCGGGTGGGGATGTAATCTTAATGGTTGAGGCTCACAAAGCATTTAGGATAGAGGGATTCTATTCATAGGTTACTTTCCCAGCAGCAGACGACATGACAAAGCTGTTTTACCACTATACAACAGCTGAAGTTCCAAACAACTACACAGCATAGGAAGAGTTGAAAATACCAAGAAAATAAAAATTGGTTTGATGGCGTCCTACCACACACACAAACCAAATATGAGTACAGACTAGGTCCCCTGAACAATGAGGGAGCAACATGGCCAGTCTTAGTCTGTTACACATCACATCCTAATGTCGATAATTTGACAATAGTACAGTTCTGAAGATTATATAAAAAATTAGTAACAATATATAGGTCTCTGATAGTTGGTTATGCGAATATTAAAAATAAATCCTGAGGGCTGCTCAAGCTGCACAACTGCAATCTGCTACACCGTGCATAAGCCCATAAACACTGAATGCAGTCATGGGCAACGATCCCTTCAGATGGGACAAGATTTCGTTATGGATTGCACAAAAAACAAGTCAGCTTGAAGCAGTGTCTCCCCATACAAGACTTCAGGAAAAATATACTTGCCAATGGGAATGCTGTAGAAGACTGCACCACTTGGGGTACAGTCTTTCCTGCCATTTATACCAGAACTCATGGTACCACTTCATTAGCTGTTCTGCCCAAAGTGCTGAACAAGATTCAGAATGAATATGGGGCAGCACCTGCCCTAGATTTGGGGATGAAACTAAAGGGCAATTCTGCCACAGTATCCACCATTATCTTAAGCAACATCAAAGGGAAGGCAGCAGCATTGGCAATTAGCCAGCGATTAAGGGATTTGGCTCCAGGACAACAGGAGCATGAATTACCTAAAATTATCGTAGAAACCAATGGGTCGAGATCATTTCGGAGCCAAACCTAGTCAACCACAAATAAAGAGTAATTCTGAAAAGGATAACTCACAGTAAGCACCCAAATCTTCTACAAAGAAGAAGTGAAATAATAAGAAAAATAAAGGTAAAAATAAATTGAGGGGTGGGTCTCCTCAACTAGAAGCCACTGAGAAGTGCTACAACATGGATATGTGACTGTATAGTTGGAGTACACTATACACAGTACTTACATGCCTGCACATATACACTGCTTTAGCAAGATGGTGGAATTGATTATCATTTTCACTGTTCTAGTAATGCTGATGACTCATCTGCCTCTATTACTCATTGCAGCATATATCTTCTATACAAGAATTGCAATGGTTCAATAAATATTGAAACGCCTCTTTTTACATTTCTTGTGTAACTCTCTGGGTATGCACGAGTGACTGAGCTAAAGGGTTCCAGGTCTGTTACCAAGGTTGTCATGTTCTGAGGTTGCATAAACCATTTTTTACCTTCCTAGGATTACCAATGGTTCCACTGTGAGCTAGCAGAACTATAGGCCAACATCTCCTGAGAGGGTGCGGGGAATCAGACTCGCACAATCCCAGCGTTTATGTTGTCCAGCAAACGCATAGTTTTACCGGTGAGGTACAAGCCGTACGACAGTGTGAAGACCATGTTTTGCATGGCCCTTCCACTACTCCTTGGTCATTGCATAGATGTTAAAAGCAGGGATAGATGTCTTTGTAGGAAGGGGGGAGCACACATAACACAACAATTTAGATGGGTGAAAAAGTGTATAAAGGACATTTTTCACATCAGGGTTCTGAATAGGCAATTCATAGAAAATTCCAACCTCATTCTTGTTGTCGTTTTGATGTCACTCAACACCCCATTTTTGATGGTTATGATCTTGAATTCTAAGATTTACATGCATCATCACAGTGGCCATTTTTGCAGTCCCACTCACGAGACAGGCGTAAATGTTGGGGTGGGGAAACGTGTACACTACAGCATAAGTGGTCTAGGAAGCTTTGGCCTTTCAGATGCCATATACATATTCTAGAACAAGGCAGAAGCAACTCCAATGCTAGATATTTATATAGCTTCAACATGTCAATCACTTTTGAGACTGTGCACCCTCTAAGCGGTTGTTTTTATCCCACAAATATTACTATTTTAGTTTCACAGATCTTAAACTCCAAATTATTCAACCTATTGTAGGAGGTGGGCAATTTAATTAACACCGCAAGCCAGCCAAATGGTGTTTCAACAAATAAAGTACCATAGGCATGGCCTGGCTTTGGAGGAAATCCTCCCACATTACTAAATACTAAAGAGCAAATGGGAAAAACCCAGGTAATTCCAGTTTTGGGAGATATACTATCACTGTTACCACACCCAGTCTAGATATATAATTGTTATGAAAAACATAGTAGAAAACAACAGATCCCCCAAGCAGTCAGCTTCTGCAGAGAAATGACTATGACCACCCAAATGCAGCCAAGAAGTCACAGAAACATGCTTACATGGGGACTATTGTATCACAGTAGACCTGTGTGTCCGCATCATCAGGGAGACAATGACATCGAAGCAGGAATTTCCAGGTCCAACACCACTTGAATCCTTACAAGTAAGCTCACTTCATCAAAGTTTAGCACTCCGTTAAGAGAAGCTTAGTATATAGTTTGAACCACCTTACTGTCAAATTCCTTTTTAATACATGGAAAAGTAAAGCTACTCTGTCTTAATTGGTTGACAGATAAAATTGAAAATATGTGTTTTTAAAGTGTAATAATTGCCCAGTATTCTTTGCTGCTAATAAATCACCTTTCTTGAGCAATACACTTTGTTAGTTTATGTGTAACTGTGCAAAAACATGGGAAATTCATTTTTCACTCTCTGCACAGCTTTCTTAAATAGAAATCGAGCAAATAGTTTTTTACTCAAACCTAATCTTAACTTTTAAAAGTGCAAAAATATATACTTGTATCATTCCTTACTAAGCAAACCGAGCAAACACAGAACTTTTTTAGCGTGTTCCACTTTTTACCCTTGTGAAAACATCTGTATGAACACTGGCATAGTGTTTGCTCATCCTCTAGAACATGATTTTTAAAGACATCTACATGACATAACAGCTGTATCTGAGGCGGGCAGCAACACCTAAAGTGGCTATTTGTAGAGATAGTGCGGAGATCCTCCTCTTCCAAACCTGGCGAGGTAGCGCCCGCCTTGTACCTACCTATTGAGGACTGCTGAGAAACCAAAAAGAATTCACTGCAATAGCAGCATCGATTACAGCCAGCGCTACTGGTACCGAGGAGAGCTTAAATTACGGTGCCTAAGGCCGAGTTTTGGGAGTTTTTTTTTTCTTCCTTGACTCTGCTGCTCGCCGAAATGTGAGCTTCGCTGCTCAAGTGACGCCGTCTAACCGTCCATCCTGGTTGGTCCTTGCTTGGTTCACCGCTACTGTGTCTGGCTCTCCTGGGGAGCTAGGGGAGTAGGATGTGTGGCGGGTGGACTTACCAGTAGCAGGAGCTAATAAAGGTACACAGACATTCTTTTGGGAGCGTGTTTTCTTGCTCCCATTTTATTCTATTGCCAACTAACATGAGCACTCTTCAATTCAATTGAAAGGCATGAAGGAATCATGTCATCTGTGGTGGATGCGGCGGCAGTATGGCAGAGGAGGTACGTTTAGGTGCACTGTCTCTCTCCCTTCATTTCATCGAGCAGTGTTGGTTTCGTGGGTCTCTTGTACATTGCGTCTACTTAGTATATTTTTAGCCTATTGGAAGGTAATGAACCTTTGTTTTGCTTTTGATTGACTCCTGATTCACGTATGGATTTAGCTGGACTATTTATAATTTGACAATTTAACCTGCGATGCTCCTGGACCGACGCTTGGTAATGAATATCAAGTGCATTAGGCACTTGCCACTCTGTGGTGAGCGGAGGCAGCTGGTGTTAGGCAGGTGAGCTTGTTCCTGCAAAGGAGCCTTGTGGAGTCCACCTGCTTCCTATGCCTTAAGGGGAAACCTTTTTAAGCAAGTTACAGAGAATTATAAAGCCTTGAAAATATGCCTTGGAAGTTTTATAACACAACTGGCTTAGCCCTCCTGTCCCTCACTTGACTTGGTGTGATAGATATAGGTATAGGACAGCTCAGAACTTTGCTCAGGGAGGCAGATTCATCGGAGGGCATGTAAAAAGACCAAATCCATTACCTTTTAGAAATAAAGCTGCACATGTCAACCTAATGAAGAGCTCAAACACATCTGTTCCTTTTTAGGTTTCGCCCGCACAGAGATTGCGCTGTGCTTGTGAAATCGAAAGTACTCAATTTAAATCTTAAAAGGGACTTACATCCCGCCTCCTTGCTTTTCATTGGTTCCTGTGCTATTACGTATTGTTCCGCGTGTTGTTCCTCCTGTGCTTCTCTTATCAGTGTCCCATCAGCCTTTGGGTCACTTTTCTTTTTTTTTTTTTAAATGTTATGCTTACGCTGGGCTTGTTTACATAATCATAAGAAGTAGTGACATCATCTTCTCTGCACAGCTCTGTGCTTGTCTACTTTTGCCTGCACATTGGCAGAGCCGGGCCGAGAGCATTGTCAAATCCCGACTCAAATTTCAGTTGCCATGCCTGTGACTGAATCACGTCAAGGAACGCCAATACCAATCAGCCCCTCGGAATGCTATGCAACAGAGTAGGAATGGTTGAAGTGACGACAATGCTCCCATCTTAGGCCGCCTTATAAATTACGACTCATAGAATATGTTTCAGTTATGGAAGTGGTTGTCATGGGATCACCTGTTAAAAAACAAAAATCAACAACAGACAAGGGATGTTGAGCTGAATCTACGGACTGCTCATGTAAGTACCTGCCTGGTCCCCCCATTAGACACGTTATTTTATTATGATAACATATTGTACTTCTCGGTCTAATTACAGTAAAGATCACAATGCAGATGAATCAGTTTTTGAAAAGGGGTACTGTTGGACTTGGCCCTTTTTGGCAGGTTCACCCCTGAACTTTTTGCCTTAAGCTCTGACATATCGAGAGTGATTTTTGGCCTCTGCTCACTTTAGCACTGTGGCCCAGTGTAAAGTGTGTGCGCTCTCGGAGTGCGTGTGGTGAGATTGGTTTGCGCTCCCATAGGAATGCATGGGGGATATGTGTGTCCATGGTAATTCCTGATGTGAGAGGAGTGCAGGGTCGAATTTAGTATGTGCAAACTCGTGAGAATAAATGCTGCGCAATGGTGTGCGCAGATTGATGGTGACCTGGTGGAGAAGTGCCACTTCTAGAAGTTGGCCTTTCTGTGTATGGTGTGTCTGCCTGCCTGATGTGGAGTGCATGTCTGGCTTGTGATTGACAGGAGCTGAGAGGGCTGGGGAATTCCAGGAGCCAGGGTGAGTCTGCCCAGTGGTGAATGGAGAGATCTGCATGTAGATGGGAGGGAGGAGTTGCAACTGGGACCTGAATAGGGCTGGGCCTTCCCTCCACAATGCTGGCTCCACCTCCTGTGGTGCGTCTGATGTCCCTGTCCTGTGAATAGAGAGGGGAGCTGAGCAAAACAAAGTGCTCCTGAACCAGTTGTATCTGGTTCTCCCCTTGCCCTACAGTTGTAGGATAAAGGAAAATGCTGTATAAAAGAAGGGGCTGTGACCCCATGAGGATGTTCTTGGACTTGAAACTACCAGGGGCGTGCTGCTGCTGGGGCCCAGGGGAAGGCTTGCCTCCCTGGGCTCTGCCCGGCCCCTGGATACCTGGAGGACTTCTTTTTGGGGACCCTTCTGCCCTGCTTTGCCCTCTTCATCTGTGAGGACCTTGTTACTGGGACCCTTTTGCTTCAGTTGCTATTTCTTGGGACTTTGTGACTTTGTACCTCCTAGCACCTCAGGAGCACTTTATTTTCATTTTCTTGCGGAGAGCTGTATTTATTCCAGGAGGGAACGCTTCTGCCTTCTCCTCGCAGCACTGGGCTGCAATCACCTTCGTGGGAATCCCCCGCATTTTTGCCTGTTGCCAGTGCCCACCCCGCTTTGGTGACGCTGATGCTTTTACCTTTATTTACATTAATGCGCGGGTGACGACCCCGCTTCTTTGCTTCTATTGAGAGAGCGGGTGCCCACCCCACCCTCCTGTTATTATTTTAGAGGGAGCCTACCCCTCATTGCCGCCAAAGAACGGAGATCGCCGCTGCCGCACGAGGCCCGCCTGGTTGTGGGCGGGGCCTGCGTACAGAAGCGGAAGAGCAGCCCACGAGAGCGGAGTCCGGTGTCAGGAGTGATGCGGGGCTTCCAAGAGCGAGGGAGAGCCCCGCGGTGGTGATGGTGCATTTGGCGGCGCAGGGGGCCCGGGGCACATGGTCGGTGCCTGCCCCCTGCCGCATTGCGAGAGAAGAAGAGATGCAGCGTGACACTGCTGCCCGGCCAACAGTGAGGCGAGGAGACCGGGAGGAGTGGTGCCGGTCCCGCGGGTTGCTGCAGCCAGAGAGGGAGACCAGAAATCCCGCCACACTCGAGTAGAGTCCCCGGAGAGCAGCCCGGTGAGGTGAGAAGGGCTGGGGGGCTTTGTGTGGGCGGATGTTGGTGCCTGATGAAAGCACAGTGCCATTGCCTAGCTTTGAGCGGCCCCGTCGTGCAGCGGGTTGCTCCACCGATCTGGGGGCAAGTTCTTTTTTTGCCCTTCTGGCCACCATTTGTCTTAGAGTCCCCGTGGGGGGGCTTGGGGACATATTGACTTTGGGAGCATATTTCATTTTAAAAGTGCCAGTGCGTCCCACAGTGCTTGGGGGGCAGTTCTTTCTCTAGTTTGCGCATAATTACTTCAGGAGCCAGTGTGCTCCAGGGGACATGAGGTGTAGAGCCTAGGTGGCTCCAACGTTTGGCGCATTTGTTTAAAGGGCCACTGAGAGCCCAGGCCGCATTTTCCCTACTTTCAGCTGCCCAGCAAGTAGTGGGCAGCTGCACCGTTTAGGTCTTTCGTTTTAGGGGACATGTTGAATACAGGAGTGAGACACACTCCTTCACCCCCATCTTTTCCTACACAGCTGCGCAGCACTTCGTGCCAGCTGCTATGTTTAGGCCTGCGCAAAGTGCGCACCCTTGACTTTCGCTGCCTAGGAAGCAGCCCTGACTTTGTGGACATAGGGCATTTGAGTCCCTTTTTGAGATGGCCAGTTGGCCAGGGGGATTGTTAGGTTTATAGGGTGCCAGGCCCTACTGTGATTTTGGGTGCTAGGAAATGTGATTCATGTAAAATGATTTATGCACCTGTGTTGATACCTCTAAATGTAGTGTTATGATTATGAGGTTGTTCTGCATATTATGGTTTATGCTAGTGAGATTTATTTCCCAATGTAGTTATACTTAGGAGGTTAGGGTCTAATGCGTTTAGACTTCTGAGAGAATTGCATAAGGTGTTTATGCTGGTGAGGTTGGCGCAGAAGGTAAATCGCGCCTGATGTGATGCTGTGCATAATGTAGTTATGTTACAGGCTGATGCTATGTACAGTGGTTACCAGTAGTTACTGGTCGTGTTCCATGATTATGATATGTTCTGCATTTACTAAGTTCACTTTGTGATGGTTCTGACAGTGGTCCAGGTGGCCTTGTCATGTGTAAATAATCCCTTGTGAATATGACCTAGTGCCAGGTGGCACCATGTATAATATGTGCTTACTATTCCAATGTGTTATTGTGAGACCCAGCACCATTGGCGTGGGTCTCCCTTCCATTTTTCGCTGTTGTCTCCTCTCTTTTTGCTGGTGATAGATGCTCTGGGCGCTGTGCCACTGCCATTCAGTGCCACAGCGTGAATGTTCCTTGTGTAAAGATGACATGTGAATTGGTATATCCATGATTGGCTTATTTGGTTTACCTGTTAGTCCCTAGTAGTGTGGCCTGTGTGTGCCCAGGGCTGGTAAACCAAATGCTGCTGGTGGGCCCGCAGCGCTGGTTTGCGCCACCCACAGAAGCAGCTTGTAAAGTGTGTCTCAGAACTGCCACTGCAGTGTCTGTGAGCAGTCTAGAACTGCCATCTTGGCTGTGAAGTGCACCCACTTCCCAGCCCCTGAACCTTCCCTTGGCATCATGTAAGCCACCCCTATGGTAGGGTGCATTGTATGTATAAGGTAGGACATGCTCTGATGTGTGTAGCATGTCCTGGTAGTGAATTACACCCAATTTCATTTTTTACTACTGTAAGGCTACCTGGTTTCCATAGGCCAGAATGGGAGGTTTGGCTATTACATTCTATAGTCCTAACTGACCCATAGAACATGGTAGAAAAACGAATTTAGTATGCCCGAGCTCAGAATATGAAAATACATCTTTTAGTGAAGTTTATTTTGATATTCTGTGTTTGAAAATACCACTTTTAGAAAGTAGGTATTTTCTTCCCTAAGCCTTCCAGTGTGCTCTGCTGTTATGTGCATTGGCTGTCTGGTTTTGGAGGGACAGGGCAGGCTCAGTCAGACCTGGGTTGAATAGAGAGATCTGCATTGGAGTATGGGGAGGGGTAGCTCCTGGACCTGAATAGGGCTGTGCCTGGCAAGGTGAATGCTGGCTCCACCTCCCACTGTGCGTCTGATGGCAGAGCCCCTCTTTCTGAAAGGAAGGATGCAGCCTGGTAAACGAAGCACTCCAGGGCTGGGCAGAACTGGTTTTGGCTGGGTTCAGTGACTTGTGACTCTTTAGAACAAAGACTTTTGGGGTATAAATATCTGTGCCCAAACCCCTACAATTTGTATTGCTCCTGGACAACAAGAAGAACCTCTGTCCATGTAACTGAAGGAATCTGCAGGAGAAGGACTGTCCTTGTGCTTGTGTGCTGTTTCTTGGACTGGCCTGCAGTGGTTACTACTGGATTTGGAAGAAGAGGAAAGGGACTTTGAAGGAACTTTTATTTTTGCTACAGCAATCACCCAAGGGCTAGAAGAGAGCTAGCCTCCTGCTGGAGTCTCAGGCACATCAGACTCCACCACCAGCCTCCTGTTTCCTCCCAGTGAGGATTTCTATCTGCAGGTGAGGCTCCAGGGAGTTCCAGGGCCTCTAGTTCTACTGTGGAGAAGAGAGCGCTGAAAATCGTTGCTAACGCCTGTTAGCAAGCCGCTGCAGCTGAAGAGCGTAAGGAAAATCGTCGCTCTGCTGCCGCTGAGTGCTCGCTACCGGAGCTCATCACATCACCTGTCTGCGGGCTGCCAAATGCTCGCTAACCCGAAGATTATCGCATTGCAAGTATGAGGGCCTGAAAGCGCTCGCTAACCAAAGATCATCGCATCGAGTTCATCGCTTCACGACATCACAGAGCGGACGCCGAGCGTTCACCATTTTCAGCGCATCGCATCGTCGCTCCCTAGCGGAGCGCCATTTTCTTTCATCGCAACAAGATCACACACGCAACAGGCTCTGCGCATCATCCTCCCTTCGCGGCAAGGATTTTATCGCATCGCCGGCTTAGCATGCAGAAGTTTGTCGCTTTGTCCTGCCCACAAATCAGCGCATCATCCTCCCTTGCGGCAAGGATTCAACGCATTGCTGGTTAGCATAAGGAAAATCATCGCTACAACTCCTTAGCGACATTTTTATTGCTTTGCTACAGAATCCAAATATCTCGTGAGTAAAAGGGTCGCAGAGACCACTGCCTTGAACTGAACTCCTCCTTGCACACCTTGAACTATTTTTGCAGCCCTTTTAGAGTAACCCTATTTTCTAGTTTTGTGGATTGTTACTGTTATTGGTCTTGTGTTAAGTCTATATATAAAGATACTTATTTTTTATAGCTACTTGTGTGGCGTCCCTTTGTAGTGTTCTTCACTGTGTTACTGTGTATGGTCATAAATGCTTCACACACTGCCTCTGAGATAAGCCTAGCTGCTCGTTCTACGTTACCACAGGGTTGAGCAGGGGTTATATCAAAGGGTGTAATCTGCTTACTCTGACTTAGGAAGAAGGGTCCCTACGTGGACAGTGGCCAGCCATTGCCAACTAGAGACCCCCATTTCTAACAGTTATGATAATACAAAGGCTATTATATATAAACTTGAGTGGATTTCCTTTTGTGGTGTGCCTGGGATGTTGTTGCTGCGTGCGTGCGCAAATGCTTTACACATTGCCTCTGGCATAAGCCTGACTGCTCGTGCCAAGCTACCAAGGGGTTGAGCCGGGGTTATCTTTGGCGTGTAACTTCCTTGCCCTGACTAGAGTGGTGGTCTCTGCCTGGCTTTGGCGCAAGCCTTAGCCAACCAGAGATCCCATTTCTAACAGGTACTATTACTGCGAGCCATTTAAAGCATTACTCATTCATAAATTTGTCACTGAAATGTTTACACATGCAGACCTGGGGATCTGCACACCATGGAAATGCAAGTAAGGAGCAGTGACATAATCTCCCCTGCACAGCGCTTGTGCTGTGCTTGTCTAATCTCCCCTGCACAGCGCTTGTGCTGTACTTGTCTACATATTCATTTCCCCCGGCTGCACACATTTTAAGCGTGCTTGTTGGCTCTGTTTTTTTTTTTTTCAACATCTACACACTGTGGAGAGGCAAGCAAGGAGCCGTGACATCTGAACATTGGCTAACGAGCTGTGCACATGGTGCGGATATCTCCTGCACTCAAGAACATTCATGCATCGCTTCGAAGTGAAACCCTTGCATTAAAAGTAAAAACGTGGCATGTACGCAGATATGGAGGTTATATTTCCTTTTACTGAACGTTAGTGTCCATTCTTTTTCCACTCACCTGTCATTCATGAGTACTATGGCATAGCAAAGGCAATCTGTACCTAAAGTGCTTGTTGACCCGGTCTTTTTAACTGAAAACAACTGTGAAAAACCCTGAAAACAAAATAACCATTGCCACTGGTTCTTCTGAATGCTCTAGATACCCACGCTGGCTCTGCATCCAGGTGTCAAGCCTTATAAATTGGGCTGGTAAGTAGAGTTCTGAAATAATTTCCAACTGACATCCGTCTCCTTGAAAGTCAATTAGAGGCCGAGGGTGGCACACTGCTCGCTTGTTGCAGTATTTTCTCGTCCCGCAGCAGCGTCCAATGCCGTCTCCCTGCTATTTGACTAATCCCATTTCCTATTTTCTGTTACAATGGCTACTTCTCCCTTTTAAGGTAATTATTCCATTCCTTTTTTCACTCAACATGGTACTCGTGACTTTGAAAGGTAGGTATGTTACTGGTCCTCGCTAAGTGACGCTCCTTAGGCCTTCAAGTGGTGGGATTGTCGATGTTAATCATCTGGGGCGACGAGGCTTGCTGTTTGCGTGCGCAATGTTTGCTTTTATTCTCTGTGTTCTCCGAATAGAAGTGACCTCTTAAAGTTCCAGACACCTCATTCTTTTAGTCATTACCTTAACAAGTGTTAGCGCGTGATAGGCATGCCAACATATGTGATCGCATTTAACAGCTGCTGGCTTCCAACAGAGAGATAGTGGACCCAGTGGCGGCAGAGATTGTTGTAATTCTAAAGCATAGCACAGCTCGGGATCAAACTGAAGAAATGGCATTTGGTGCCACTATTGATATTTGCTTTGCAGGCAGCTGTCTCCAGCATATATTAGGACACAGCATGGCATTGCCTCAATTTGTAACTTTGCACAACACTTACAAACCTTTCACCTACTCTCAGACACTGCTCACCATGCACACTCACCCACCATTTACTCTGCACAGCCACCCTGACATTGCACTGGCAGTAGGCTACTGAGCACCCACCACTCACAGTGCTGACTGCACTCACACACCATTGGCATACCTCTCACCCAGCCCTCACATTCCTCTTATCCTACACCCACACCCACAACTCAAAGCACTCATCCTGCACGTATACTAATGACATACCGCTCACCCTATACTTACACTCCACTTACCTTGTACAGGGTAACATCTCCCACCTTGTGCACTCTCACAATTCTCATTCTGCACTAATCACACATCAATCACCATGTATTCAGGCACGTTCACCCTGCACTCAGGCACTTATCAACCTTCGTTCATGCACCACTCACCCTTCACAGAGAGCACTCACACCATTCTCCCTGCAATCATACACTGCTCTCACACCTATTAACTTATTCCTAATACCATAGGCGAAACCTAAAGCATTTCCCAATGTTTGTTCCAAAAGGAGGCAGTTGGCTCCGGAGTTCTTAACCTAGGGCCAGGGAATTCCTCTGGAAAACCAGAACTAATAGCCATTAGATATCCTTTCCCATTGACCCCTCCTCCCCTGCTAATTGATACAAATAGCACAAAATCAGTGGTTGGGGAGGTTTCTATCCATCTGAGTAAAGATTATAAATATCATGCTGAGGATTTCACCCTTTCAGACATAAAAGTAGTTGTGAGAAATCACTTTTGGAATGAGAAAAACTCCCCATCAACTCCCCCCGGCCTACCACAGCCTACAGGGCTGAAGATGTATAGTAGTACCACCTTGGGACTCTCCTCAGCAGGCTTTGGGATCTTCAGACCCTCTCGACTCGGACGCACTCGTGAATTCATCTTGCAATCTCCCGATCCAAATGCCTGCAAAGAATTTTATCCTCCATCCCAGTTCTGCTTGAAAAAACTGTAAATAATGGTGACCATATTAAGGACACTTTAGCTAGGATTCTAAAAGCTCTGTTGGGTTATAAGAGTGATGAGGCCCCTTTACAACTGACTTCGCAATTAATGAGTAATGAGAAAGGGAAGTCACCAGCCGCTTGATCATAGACAGTAGGAAAAGCTTGGAATTGAAGGTTGCGAGGTGCAAGAAGATATATCGGCGTCCACAGAAGGCAAGAGACTCCCTTACAGCCCTTGGAGGTGAAAGAAAAGCATAAAAGCTGTGGTACCCAAGCAGGTAAGCCTCAAACTGCGAACACTCTGGGGGGCACCAGGTCACAGAAGAGTGAGGAAAGTCTGCCACACTATGTAAAACCCTTTTTAATTCAGGCTCCCTGAACCTTATAGCTCCCCGTTTCGTGGACAAATCTGTCTGTATGATGTCCAATGCTTTCCCAATTTTTAGGTTCAAAGAGCTGGGAAAAACAACCTTTAATGCAGCCTCAGAGTCCACGTAGCCCATAGCAAAACGTAAAAGTACAATGCGTCACCTGAGTAAAAACAACAAAAAAAAAAATTAAGGTTTTAAAAAAGGTTCCAAAAAAACGTCATTTTCAAAATGCCAGTACGATCACCTTGACGAAGGCTCCAGCAAATAAACCTGTTAATGAAAATAGCAATGCTCTGTCAACAATGCTCATTCCTCAGTCAGCTTTGCCCTCCCTCGCTTCCAGGGCAGAAGGTGCAGACATTATTTCGGCAGGTGTCTCAACATCCAATCCATCTTTCAATTAGTCAGTCAATCAGGGTTTGTAAGGTGCAGCTACTCACCTGCAAGGGTCTCAAGGGTCCGGGGGAGTGGGGTAGATGGGGCAGCTCCATGGAGTGCTGAATCTTTGAACCCTCTGTCAGCTAAACTCAACCCTGCTGCGGAACCTTTTTATAATGAGCCATTGTATATTACAACCTCTATTGGGGATTGGGATCACAATGCTTCTCCCCACCCTCCGACAGTAGCCACAACTACATTTACTTTGTAACTCTATTTGATCACGATGGGATTTTGAATCGCTCCCATTTATTATCTTGTTTTGCAGATACTGAAAATGTAAAGATACTTCAAAGCAGTGACATTTTCCTTGTATTATTATTGTGCTCCCTATTAGTGAGTAAAACAAGGGTTTTGATTCAGTCTCAGATAGTTGCACATTTGGTTCTGCAGAACAGTGATTCACTTCAGTCTAGACGGATAGACGTAATTCCCGTCTTTTGGGAGGGTAACAATTACTACCAACCTCTTGTTAACTCAAATCATTCTTCCTTAGAATGTCATTTGGCTACAAATAAGTTATACTGTGAAAATCTAAAGTTCCTACAGGTATCAGTAGTGGAGGGAGAGAGGGAAGTAGTTAATCATAGCAGTTGGGGGCTTGAAGCTGGTCCTTCTCTAATGGAGGATGAGCGTTCCTAATGGGGTTGGCTGGCTGGTTCACTAACAATAATTTAACAGTGGATTCATGGAATGCAACAGGCCTGATAAATATATTGGAGAAGCTTGAATTTATAAATAGTTTTAAGGTCGATATTTCTGCATCCAGGATTCCTGGTGTTCCTCTCGCTTCTCTCTCGACGGCTATTATGTATTGAGTGATAATGCGGTCCCAGCTAGAAAATGACATGCGAAAGGAGGGATTGCCATTTTGTTAAGCAATAAGTTCAAATGGAATTTTAGTAGCTTCATGGATCCATCTAATCTCTCCCAAGTCATAAAATGTTCCCCCGTTTTGGGTGAGAATATGAGCAATTCTATTTTAGTGTTAAATGTGTATATTCCCCTAGACCCTTACTTTAATAAACTGTTAATTTTTTTTTTCTCCTTTATAGCAAATTTCTGGCCCAGGAGGAAGATCTTCATGTTGACTTAGTTGGCGATTTAAACACTAAAGTCTTGAACTACTCTATTAACCTGTTTGCAGATGTAAAGAAAGAAGCGCTTCATATTCCGCCCACAATTCTCTTCCCACCAAATATAAAACCAGATAAAAGAGATAATATACTCGTCAGTCTTAAGGAAGAATGATTGTGGTATCCTAAACGGTAGATTTGCTTTTAATTTATGATTGTGGTATCCTAAACGGTAGATTTGCTTTTAATTTTCTTGTCCAGTACACCGATAAATACCGACTGGGTCTCTCTATAATTGATTATATGATCGCCTCCTATTCCACTTGCAAATTCATATCGGATTTTAAAGTTATAAATACCCCGCTTAGCGTTCGTAGAACACTGGTATTTTCTGTTGACTGCAAAATGACTTAAGTAGGATCTTGGAGATTTGATGGTTCCAAGTCTCAGTTCAATAGAATGCAGGGAGGACACAATGGTCCCCTCCTAGGATTGCAAACTTAAAAGAGTTATTGGAAAGGACAATTAACCGTATTGGCCCTTGGAAAGATGATTTAGAAGAACACTTTAGTAAATTTACGAAGTTGCTTAGTAATACTGATTCCCAAAGTTACTCCAAAACCCCTCTCAAATCTCAATGCTGGCCACTCCTTCAACAAAGAAATACATGAACTGAATAGAACTCATTTTGCTTCCTTCTCAAAAGAAAGAGCTAGGTTAATATTTTACCTTAAAAGACGACACCACCTAAAGATGAGTTTAAGAAAACAAAATTTGTGAACGTAAGTGGACAGTTCTGATTGAAGCTGCATTTAGGAAAAATGTGTGAAAATTCTGGGGAATCATTGCTGATTGCAGTGTAACAAGAGTGAAATCCCACCCCATGTCCATTAGTGAGGATGTATGGGGCATTTTATTAGGAAATTATAGGAGGGCAATCCAGGTGTTTACTATTGTGTTGATCTCCCCACCGACTCTTAGATGAGCTGAATAGTTATGGTCCACCCTCTTTCAGTGGGATCGCGACTTCGCTCAGGGCAACATGGTCTTGAGATGCACAAAGTCCCAATCTTGGTCATAAAAATGGAAATAAGACTTTGGGCAAGGATTCTTCTTCCAGTCTTCAAATATTGTAATATCCACTTATCTGCGTCCTTCTCCTGGACCAGAAGTGTTATTGTTCCTCTATTTAAGAAGGGTGATTGAAATTCACCCATTACCTATCGACAAATCACACTAGTAGACGCTGTGGGTAAACTTTTTACTAGATGCCTTTTGGAGCACCTTAACTCCCGGGATGAGGATAACACGATTATTCCATTAGAACAATCGGGTTTCAGAAAAAAGCGCTGCACTTTAGACAACATTGCAGCTTTGCAACTCTTTACTGAAAAATATGTGACTAGGAGGTGTTGCCCTGTTTATGCCGCTTTATTGATTTTTCTATACATTTGATGAAGTTGATTGTTTAACCCTGTAAAAAAAACTGTCTAATCTTGGAATGCCTTGATAATTGCTCTCCGCTCTTCAACCTCTTGCCAAACAGTGTTTGGTGGGGATCGGGGGCTATCTACAGTTATCCTAACAAAAAACCACTTTGAAGCAAGTGTGTCTGCTTGCGCCTCTGCTTTTTTCCATTTATATAGCTGATCATTCTAATTTTTTTTATCTAAATCTGTGGGTTTTCCTCCCAGTATCGGAAGTCGCTCAGTGACTTGCCTATTATATGTGGATGACATTGTGATCTTTGATTTATTCGCTCAAGGCTTAGATCGTCACCTAGGCGCCCTTCAACAGCACACTGAAGCACACATCTTGAAAATTAACTACTCACAAATTAAGTTGTTATGTTCTCGGGGAAAAAGAGTGCACTCCTATTCTAATTACTTGTGGTATCACTGTAGACAAAAAATGGAAATAGTTAAATTCCATATCTTCCTAGGTAAAATTATGTTCAGTACACTAAATGACTCAGAGCGCATACGCAATAGTGTTTGTAAAGTACAATCACAGGCCGAGGGGGCTCGGCTCTTTCTATAAGGCCATGGGGTGGAGGCATTTTTCTCATCTGTTGGTGTATTAGGCCAAAATTCCGCCTTCACTTCTAATTGCTATTATAATAATTGATGTGACAAAATTGTGTTGTTTTTTTTTTTTAGATATTACTGAAGGTCAATTACTAAGGAGATTACTCTCAGTCAATACTTCAGTGCCCACTGCTGCATTAGGACTAGAATTTGGTCTAAAATGCTCATTTGTACAGGCTGTGGTGGAAATGGTGCAAGGGGGTCATTGCATCATGAACAATGATTGTAACTCTCTACCACACCTTGGCCCTCATTATAATGTTGGTCGGAGTTGCCTCCGATCGACACCTTTACGGTGAGGGAACCGCCCAACCATAGGTCGGCGGTTCCAAACACCTTATTAAAATGCGACCGCACATAGTTCGGTCCGGAACTTCCATTTATCTATGGGAGCTCGTGCAGCGGGCGGAAACCGCCCGCTGCACAAGCTCCCATTGAGAAATGGAAGTTTGTGAACATCCCTGCACTGTGGAGTAGGCACCCACACGGTGCAGGAATGTGTAGGGGGACATCATAGGTGCCCTCCAGGCCCAAATGCGGAGGCCGCAAAGGGAAGGGGGCTCTGCTAGGGGCCCCCAATGACGCTTTCCGACAGTTTTTCCATGTCGGAAAGTCCAACATAATCCCGGTGGCGGAAACGCCATCCTCAAGGGATCATAGTGAGCTTCCGACAGACAAATGCATTGTTCTGTTCCTTCGACTGCTGCCTCCAACCGCATGCATCGGAATGCGTCGGTCAGACTGCAGCAGTAGATGCTGGTCGGACCACATCCGACGAGCCGTAATTAGGCCCCTTATGTTTAAAGAGATTTGAACTGAAAAGAGACAAAGCTCTATTTTTTAGAAATTTTTGAATGTGCATCAGAGCAATTTGATCTTGATACAAGTGTGGCCTCATCCATGTCGCTGGTTCAGCTTAAAGCTTTTATTAAGCAGGCTTCACTAATGTTTGGATCTGGTCTCTAACAAGAATAGAGTACATTTTGATTCAGTAATGAACTCCTTCACTCTGAATAAATCACAGCATTCGTGTCGTGGAATATGGTCCATGGGGTTAGACACCCCTGGGCACTAATGCACCTAAATATTGTTCTGTTAAATGTTGCAACATCCAAATGGTATGCAAAGCATCTGTCACTTTTGTAAAAATGGAAGCCAGGATTTGAAACATGTTGTATTCATATGCCCAGCCTAGCTTCTATATCATCGTAAGTGGCTGAGACCCCTCTTTTTAAGATTTTCTGTTCGTACGACTTCTGAGGCCATGAATTTATAGCTTAACCTGACAAATGAAATGTTCTGTATTCATGTTTTTAACTTTAAGTGTTTCTTGCCTTTATATTGAATGTACTTGTTGATGTTTTAGGGCACATTACGGTTTTAAGAAGAACTTTTTTTATTTAATTTGTCTGTGCCTTTTGTATATCTGTGTTTTGTGTGGACCTCCTAGGAGTTCCAAGGCATGAAATAAAATAAAATGTTTTGATTTAGAGTGGTTTCGTGGCACTACTGATTGATAAAAGACTTTTATTGCTACCTACCACAATAGTACTTATTTTATAGAATGATTGTTATTTCACAGATCTCGGAAGGATGACAAGCTGATTGGACATGGCAGGCTGTGAATATTTGCCCATTAGGTCAAACAGTTCCTTGTAAAGCATATATTAGCCCACTGCGACACCAGCCCCAACCCATGAAGATGAATTCACACATAATGAATCTAAACTAAATTAATTTACACAGTCAGCAGTAATCCTGAAACCCTAGAATGGCTACTGCTGTCCTTAAGCTGCGTTGTACACTTTTATTCTACACATACATCATACATTGATTCATTTACATGTCTCTAGCTCTGAAATGCTAGCATGTTGTTTCTGGTCACATCTTCTGCATGTCTCAGTCTCTTGCACTTAGACGAGCCACTGTTCCAGAAAGTGGCTGAAAAGGACATTAAGCAGCTAATAAAAAAAATCAATATTAGAGGCTGAATGGCTATTTGCTGAGCACTCCACACACTTAGCCACTATCATGCAGAATATGGGTACATGCCGGTCTCCTAAAAGTTGAGAGCAACATGTAGAAGCCTAAAATTGATTGATCAGTTTATTGCATTACCTGTGAATGACCTGTTCTTCACAAGAACTCAGAGCTCAATGAGGTATCCAAAATACACTTATCTGAGGAAATCAATGTGCTCCTTCTCCCTAGGACCTTTTATCAGTTAGGGAACAGGTGGACGTCTAGCGTCTCTGGGTTCTATACTTTACCTCCAAGCTGCTCTAGACCAACCATGTTAGAGGACTGGAAGATTCAAATCATCCAAAACACAGGTGTTATGTAATATCCTGAATGTTATCTATTCTTACTGCTTAGCATTTTTCACTCACCAACAAAATAGGTTTCAATCACTCTACATTTGACATCCTTTGAGGAGACAGACTTAATAGAAGATATCTTCCCTTTTTACTAGCTTGAAAGCTTGTGTTTTTAGTCATTATACTTCTACTCTTTAGACCTTCCCAACCAGTTTGAGTTAGTAAATAAGAAGAATCAGTGGCGTAACTCTCCCGCCCGCAAAATGTGACAAGGGATCTAAGTCACTCCCAAATCTCACAAATATTCATTGGCCTTTATTGGAAAGGAGTCCCTTTGAACCGTAGGAGGAGGGGCGGGGCTAAACGGCTGGAGGCCCCACTTCACTGCATGGCCTTGAGAATAATACAGGATGTATCGCTTTTCTCAAACACTGTTCTTGAATGGACTTAACAGCACACACCAAATCCACGGATATACAAGTTTAATAAGAGTCACAAACTGCAACCACTAAATTGTCTGTGTGCCAAAGATACCAGATCAAAGCATCAAGTGTCATGGAATCACCCCTTCCATTGCAGACAGCATCAACCTTTTGTTGATGAAAGATAGGGGACTGAGTCCATAAAACAATAAACAGCAATATAGTTGCACAAGTGTTTATGCTCCAGAGCCTTCTTGCCACGTAATCTTAAACACATTTTGGTTGCATTTTTATTCAACAAATTGATGCTTACCTTGCTTCACATGTGATCACAACTGACATTTTTCCACCAGGAACAATAATTACTGGTCCGCCAACATCTGGACTCTGTTGCACTTCCATGTTAATTCCTCTTTCACAACAATCTCCCATATATACACTTCTGACTTCTGCTTTGGAATATTTGTCATGCAATTTTTTGGATTGTAGGGCTGTAGAATCCTCTCTTTGCGGAGACAATGGGGGTGTATCTAGTAAGGGCGCAAGTGGGTAAGCAAGCCCTAGATGTAAAGGTGAAATGGTAGAACACCTAGTTACATATGAAGATAATAGGCCAAACGGGTTGGCACTTCTAAGAAGTGGGACACTTGTTGGCATTCCTCGTTGCAGGGCGTTATCATCAAAGACGTCAAATTGTCCATCATCATCTTCGAAGGAACTCGCACTACTCTGTAGGGCGGAATGAGATGAGGGTAATGCAGGGTGTTTCTCATCTTGTTGTGGGAGTTGAAATCTGAACTGATTTGCTTTTTCCACATTTGCAAATTTGCAGGATATCAGATTATGTGGTGCATCGCCTTTGTTCCTGAAACCAACATTTTAAATGAGATTAACATAATTTTAGATGAATCTTTCAAAATAAAAAATTAAAACTGAGAAAGCCAATAAGTTAGTCTTTTGTGTGCTGCTGGTAATGAGAACTGCAAGATCCATGCGTACGTTGGCACGGATGACATATACGTACAAAATGTGCGGAGCAACATAGTTACAGCTACAGAGATCGATACACACACAAACACTCCTACAGCAGCCAAAGCATGTAGCCCAAGAGACAAGAGGATTTAACGCATACAGGCTTAGAGGAACCCATGAAGGCAGACCACCTAAAACGCATTCATCCATACAGACAGACCAAGTGGCATGACATGTACTATGCTAGATTGGTTGCATGGTTCAGTAAAACAAAACTGGCGCATGGCCTGCACTCAGAGTGCCTTCAAAGAAGTGGTTTAAGTGGGCAGTAATAGTTTCTTCCTGCCACTGTCTTAAAACAATCTTTACAAATTCTTCTACAAACACAGATGAAGTGGAGTTACTGTAAAATAAATAACATCCATAAATACAGTATCACTATACAGGACTTGCAATAAATGATATAAAATTCACAGGGATATCATCAATAATGTCAGTGCTATGATGATTTAATGTCACAAATGCAATTATCCCAACATGGGTCAGGATCATGAGAACTGCATTACCTCTAAGACAGGTCATTTGAACAAATTTGTAGCTATGTATATTCGTATATTGCATTTCACAGTTGAGGGAGAACTGGTGACTTACACATAATTTCTATTTTAGACATTTAATGGATATCTAGAATTTCATTTCAAGACAAACAAGTTTGAAGTATTTGTTCATTTTGAAGATCAAAGAATTCTAATTGGTAGTTAAACTGGGATGTACATTATTCTGTTATATACTTGAAATTATTATTCTTTATTTTTTGTGTCCTTTAAATCTTTATTGTCAAACTAATTTCAGAATTTAAAAGCACATAGCCTTATTGTCGTTGTTGTGATTGCATCAGTCAGAGGTTCAGACCATGTCTGAGAGTATTAAAACAAATTCATCTTGCATCAACGTGCTTACTAAATACCTTTTGTTGTGTGAGATTATATTGGACTTCTTAAAAACACATTTACTGCAGGAAAAGTATGTCAGTGCAACGAGCAGTTAAGACAAGATGGCCAGCAGTAAAAAAACGACTAGGTGTTTAACAACTTACAAAAGGCAAGATGGGAATCGATTTTTTAAAGAATGCTTAGCTTCAAGGTTTTCCCTGAAAAGGAGCATCAATTTCTAACTCGACAGAAATAAGGAGTAGTTTAAAATTAAACTAAGGAAGAAAATTACAGCTGATGAACTTTGGTAATGTGGTTGAAACCACAAGATGATAAAATCTCTTTTGAATGAACAGTATTGCCCACCACACAGAAAGGCTATAAAATATGTATCTTTGTTACGCTGGAAGCCAGCTCACTTCATTAAGGCTAGTGACATGTATTTTTCTGCTAGGACTAGAAAAACATTCACGCCACTCCAGAAGCACTGGATCCTATCCTGAAGCATCGGTGCTTATACGCAAGATACAGGGACATACCTGGAATCTGCACAATGTCATACTTCCTGTAGTATTTCAGATCTAGTTTTGCCAGTATATAGTGGGTCCTATCCAATGCAAGAGGTCTCATTTGATCTCTTTCGAAAAATGATATTCTAGAGTTTTTATGGCTGTTTTCTTGTATTCCTACTGTGCCTCTTAAAGGTCCATTCTGAGCTCCTTGACCAGTGTTTCTTTCATGCATTTCAGTCTCGCCACTTCAGTTATCATCCTCCTGTACGTACTGCCTTAAGAGTGTCCTATACTGGCCACTTCTCTAGCTCCCCTGTGTTATTAGCCTTTCAGTAGTCATGTTTGCCAAGTTAACCTGGTTTCTAAGAAGGACATTGCTTAGTTTCCATAGCCTCCCACCTCTTGTGTGTTCTCCCTCTTTCCAGGTCAGCGCACAATATTTTGAGACAGTGATCAGAGAGCACCCATGGGTTCTGATCGGCCCCTTCCACCTCAATGAGTTACTGTTTATCTACAAGAAATCTGCCAATGTGGGCATAGTTCATTTGTGCTAAAGAGAAGTGTCTGAAGTCCGTTTGTGACAGATGCCTATATTGCCAATTTGGACAGTGCAAGATCCTCAAGCCACTCTCTACCTGCAGCTGACACAGTCCGTGTTTGTCCATACATGTTCTGTGTCTTGTCTTTCTCTAGGTCCATCACCAGGTTGAGGCCTCTTTGATAAGGGGGCACTCTCAACCATTCTAAACTGGACAGAGTGCTGTTTTAATGAAGGCATCTTGCTCTGTGTTCAGTGCAAAAATGAATGCCAAGGAAAAAGATGACTGTTTAGATGTTCGCTGTAAGGCTAACCACCGCCCTCTGTACCTCTCTTGTCTCTTTCTACTACGAAGTGAGATTTTTGTGCAGCAGTATGCCCACACCACTATGGTTTTTCATTGACGTGAGATGTATTGGTTTGGGAAGCATTGTGATCTAGGGGTTGGTAGTTCGCTTCCTGAACATGTACTACCTGAATAAACCAAGCAACTTGGGTGATATGGCTATCCAATGTGTCAAAGCATGAAGCTGTCATACACTGTAAGTGGTAACTCTATTGTCCCATCTTGCTGTTATAGCTTACATACCTTTGATATGGCTACACAATTAGTCGTAGCATGCAGCTCTCATACATTGTAAGTGGTAAATCTATTGTCCCACCTTGCTGTTATAGCTTACATACCTTTGGGTGGTTGCAGCTGTCCCGAACACTCAGGGACCATCCCCACCTCCTCCCGTTGTGACCACATCCCCATAACAATAAAGCTAAATCCTACAGTTCTTTCTTCAATCTAATGCAAAACATAACTTAAACCACCCTTACCCTCTCCCTCACATTAACAACCTCTCTCTATTCATTGAGAGTGTTCTGATAAGATCCATATTATCATTCTTACTGTGTCCCATGCCTGCAGGTGTCAGTCTCTTGTGTTGGAAACCATGGGTACTGGGAGCACCGTCGACAGCCTGCTTCGTTAGGCCAGCTTAAGAGACACCTGTAACTGCTTTCTCATGTTTCCCAGTGATGCTATTGATATTCTGAAGTTGTCGTATGTCTTCTTGCATTCCTCACTGTATCTAAACCTCATCCAGCTGTCCACCATGCAACGTCTCTTCCCCTGCTGACACATGAATCCAGCCCCTTCAAATCCAGAATTTTTCAGGCCAGTTAGAAAGGACTTGGAGGTCCTTAGTTTGCTCTTAGCTGAAGCAGAAAACGTGCATCCACCTGTACTTTAGTCCCTCTTTTTGCAAAAAGTCTGTAGCCGGTGAACTGTTTCCTCTTTAGTAATGTGATCACAGACAAGACTTGGAATAGTTGAATGTTGGTCCCACTGAATCGATCTGTCTCCTCTCTAAGTTTCATTAATTTCTCTTTGTCTTCAAAGACGCAGATCCTGACCACACTGTCCGTCAGATGGCGGAGGATGTGCTGTTCTTCCAAGTATATTAGCTTTCCGATTTAACCTGCTTACCTCCACACAGAGATTGCTTGTTTGACAAGATATATAGGTGTTCCTATTATAATAAAATGGCTATTGGTTCTATTGCAGATACATTTAGGCCAGATTACTAATAAGAAAAATGTGGGGATATACAATGTACATGTACTGGTCTGATGTGTAACTACAAATAAAAATGGTTTAACTCAAATGAGGGATGAAAAAGCTGCAGACCTGTGTTTTTATGGATCACATGAATAATTATAAAACTGGTATTTACCATATATTGGTATGTAACTTGTAATGCTATAGATTCATAAGCTCCTTACACCCCAGACATCTAGTTTTGGGCACAGCCGTTAGAAGCTGTTTTTCTAGTTTCAGTTTTGGGGCACTAGGTGATGCACAAGGGCATGAACTCCATTTCAGATTCTGTTAAGCAAAGCAGGGCAGTAAAAGCATACAGGTGCAATGCAAATGAATGCATAATGTGAGAAAACATCTAAAGCATTAACTCTCATCCACAAAGGCAGGAAGGCGTATGTGAATCTTTAGCACTAAGTTATAGACCTATAGTTACAGGGCAAGTAACATTTTCTGTTTGTAGCATGTGCTGCTGTAGTTTAGATGCTTTACATAAACCATAAAGCAGTATATTTCCCAGAAAGGGAGGAGACAAGACAGATTTCTAGGCTCAAGTTCCAAGTACAGTTTGCCCCACCTGAGCCTCTCTGCAGGCTTGGATATCTACACTATAATATCTAGTGAAAAGTGTGGCACTGACCATGTAGCAGCCTTCAATCTGTCTGCTACTGGTATGTTACCTAGGAAAGCCACTTTGGCTCATTTCTTCCATCTAGAACGTGCTCTATGCATTGAATGCAAGGTAGGCTCCACACCAACATTATTCCAGTCCGGGAGTGACGAGCTGCTCTGCATATAAGTGCCACCCATCCGCACCGGTATCTCCATAATGGACCTGGAAACTAGGGTTTTAGCAGAACCAACTCCGATGGAGAGCAGAAGAGAGGGGTGGCATGTTGATGCTCTTGCACCCACAATGGGGTATGAGAGTAGAGGATAGGGCGGATTCCCACTTTGGCTTCTTATGTTTTTTCTTGGACTTCCACGAAGACTTCGATCGTAACAATGATCTTCCGCAGGATCATCTTCAGGAGTTGTAGCCCTTTCCTTTCAACTTCGGCCAGAAACGGCATGGTGGAGTCTCATGTTTGGGAACACCAGTCTTGCCTCATGGTCACTTATGTCCTTTCCTGTATGGCCTTCAGATTCATCCGTGCCAGTCATCACATGTCCTGGAATCATGTGCCGACCCAAGCGCCAAAAGACACACTTCATGAGGGTCATAAATGTGTTTGCAACAGTCCCTGCACAGTTTGAACCCTGTCGTCTTGGTGTGGTATTTTGTTTTTGATAAAAAAAGAGGTTGTGATGAACAAGGAGAAGCTTTATATTCACAGTGATGGTGCAGCAAGAAAATGACATCAGTGCACATAGGTGGCGCTTATAAATGGCTCCACTCGCCACTTCCGGAAATGAACAACATTGGCACAGGGCCACACGATGCCACCTACTGGTGTGCAGGAATACTGCTTTATAGTTTCCTGATCCACTGTGATGCTTGGGAATAGTCACAAGTTAAATAATCTGCTGTAGAAGTTTCCACCAGAATGCAATGGCTAAAAAAGCAATCCTATAAGTCGAGTGAGGTCTATGTTGAGGTTCCACATGGACACCAATGCTACTCTTGGAGTGATTACTCTCTTAAAACCCTCCATGAATGCTATTAAGACTGGGTTTTAGAACAAAGATGAATGACGTTTGTGCTGCATAGGTGCAGCAAATAAAATAGGATATCCAGCATCAATGTTTTTAAAGAGTTTTTCTATTTAGAATGTAAAGCACAAATACTTTTCACCTTGCCACAAATCAGGCCCTCATGGTAAGTTTGCGACTGCCCGCTGGATTTACATGCACTCTTCTGATTTGGTTGAGGTACCCAAATTACTAGGACCTCAGGTGCTAAATCGCTAGGTTCAATTCCTTGAGTTTTTGATATCTCAAAAGACCTTGATGTTGATTTAGGAAATCTGGTCTTATGTGAGAAAACAGAGGTCTGAGTACCAGGGCTGCCTTGCCTACATCAGCATGATGATAATGAGTTTCAAGGATATCTGCCTAAGCTTCCTCACTACAAACAACATTAGAGGTATTGGAGGGAAAGCGGAATCAAAATCCCGGGTCCAGTTTGTCTACAGCACATTACTTAAGAACTGTGATTGTGGGAACTTGGAGGTGAAGTTTCAGCATTTTGCGCTTTCTTCTGTGGCTAACAAATGCACTGTGGGTGTCCCCCCATTTCTGAAAGTACCTTTGAAGTACTTAAGGATTAATTTCCTATTTGTGTACTTGCTGATGCGTCCTCCTTAGCACTTCGGCAAAGTCACTGTCTAGTCCCAGCAGAAGCTCCACTAAAAGCTATAGCTGACGGCAAATGGTTCAGTGCCCAATCGCTTGGCTAATGCTGTCAATTGGAGACCGAGAATTCTCCCTGATTTTTAATGTACTGCAATGGTTGTCATGTTTTCTGTCCTCTTTAGAACTGTTTTCTTTTGAATGAGTTCATAAAATACTCTGAGTGACAAATGGGACAGCTGTTAGCTCTAGGAAGTTGATGTGACACTTTTGATCTTCTTGATTCCAGATGCTTTGAACAGTCATGTCATTCAGATGGGCTTCTCACCCAGAAAGGGTCTGTTCTGTGGTAATGGTCCCCTGCGGCTGCGGGTCTAGAAAATGTCTGCAAGGTGAAACTGCACTGATCTCTGGGCTCTACCATCACTAGACACCCCCCTTCCTCTGACCCATTGCGTGTGACCACTGCTGGGATATACACTCCTGTATTGTGGGTGTGCGAAGCTGATCGTGCAACTCTATGGTGATGTAAGAGTCCATTATCCTCAAAAGTTATCATCATCATTCATGGTCATTGTCAATGCCTGAGGTCTGAAAAATAGCAGCCTTTAGAATGCTGTCACTCTGTCTTGATTGGGATCGACGTTGCCTGTAACAGAATTGAAAACTGCTCTAAAGAAAGTCTGAATCTGCTGAGGCCAGAGACTGGACTTTTTGACACAGAATGTGAACCCAAGCCTGTGCAAGAATAATGGGGCTGCCTGAGTATGCTACGCATTGCTAAAGACTTTCAAATGTCCAAACACAAACACATGAATAGCACTGTGAGAGATGTGTTTCAACCAATCCCGGACACTTTGTAAAGGTCCTTGGGGGTTTGTGACCTAGAAGGGTAGGACTTTGGATAGGTAGTGTTGACCACTTACCACAATCTTAAGGTAGCAATGGTAGGGGTCCTTGAGGTCAAGGGTTGCCATGTAATCTGTGCAGTGCAAAGAGATGACTTACTACAGGGTTGTCATTTTGAAATGTTCCAACAGGATGGGGCGATTTAGTAGCCAGAGGTCGAGCATAGAGTGCATGGTACCATCCTTTTCTGGGAGGAGGAAGAACAGGGAAAGCATCCCCTGACTCTCCCGGTGCGGTGCACTGGTTCAGAGACACCTTTGTTGAGAAGTGCTTGTACTTCCTTTTGCAGTAGTCTCTGATGTTTGCAACTGATTGTGGGATGGTGAGATGATATGTGTGATTGCAAACTCAAACCCCCAGCAATAACCTTGCTGGACAACAGACAAACACTTGTTTGAGGTTTTTTTCTGCCACTGCGGTAACAACCCAACGCACCGCACCCCCCCAATAGGGACAGTGTAATCAGGGGGATGCTTGGCAAGTTGCTGTTTGGAGGTAGAGGCTTTCCTTCCAGAGCCACCTTAAACACTTTCTTGCACAGTGACTCTGTACCTAACTGGGGAGTAGGGCTGTGGGGCTAGCGCTCCTGAAAGGGCTGATGCTGTAGGAACTCTGGTGAAAAAGCGTTTTAGCAGGTTGAGATTGGAGTGCGCCTGGCTTTGGCAGTATAAGTGTCTTCCCTAATCATTTTGAGCACTGTGTCCATCTGCGGCCGAACAGATGCTCATTGTCAAAAAGGACACTGATTAGGTGGTGCTGAACTTCTAAGCAAAATCCAGACACCAGCAGCCAAGCATGTTTATGGAGAATTCTAGTGCTAACCTCTCTGGAGGCGGTATCGGCTTCATCTAACACAGAGAATATTTTAGTTCAATATTATTTTGCCTTCTTGGTCGAGTTCTTTACCTCGCTTAGGGTATGCCTCAGGGAGATGTTGTACTGGCTGCTCCACCTTCTCCCAATAATACCTATTGGGTATGAGATGAGGCCTAAGGAATTGGTGATGCGCCTTTGCATTATCTCCTGCACAGTGACACATTTTCCAACAGCATCTAACTTTCTATTTTCTGTATCTGGAGGCAGTACATACACCATGCTTTGAGTAAACACTCTCTTACGAGCCATGTGGACAACCAAGAAGTCTGGTGGGGCATGACCTCTATGGAGATTACATTTTTGTCCTCAATTCTGTACGTTACAACCCGGACCTTGACCGGTTTGTTAAAGTACTTGGTTGTTGAGCCAGTCAAAGGCCTTAGCATGGGTAGGAACTGCACCAACCTTTCAGTCTTGGATAATGTCTTGCCTAGAAGGTCACCCCTCACGACGCAGAGCTTCACTTTGTAGTGTTCAGCTACTCTCCAACATGGCAGGTTGTAGGGTCATCTGTGGGCAAAGTTTTAACTGGATGGGGGGTTGCAAGGAGGAAAGCAGAATCTACCACACTGGTGGGAGAACGTAAAACTTAATTTGCCGGACATCAAGAATCTCTGGAAGATCAAGGGCCAGGTCTGTTTTGCTGGACATTGAGGCTCAGGTCAAGATTTGCTTTTGTACCAGCTTCGATGCCAACTTAGATGCTAAAGATATTGTCACATCGAGGTCTGGAAGGCATGGCATGGATTCGAGGCTCTGAGCCTTTGGCTCAAGGTTCTTCTGGCGAGGAGGGCACCTTTTGGCTTCGAGTAGACTCAGGTAAGCTCAGAGGCAGTTGCTGGAGCTAATTGTGGGGGCCTTTAGGCTATAGGATATGCTCTCAGGACTCAATGCTCCAATCAAAAATCCTTTGAGGTTTAACTCCATAGGCTTGATGCACAGATGTTTGTTATGGAATGTTGACCTTTGATGTGGTCTTTGTCCTGGGTGCAGGTTTTCTATGGAGCCCCTAAAGTCTGTGGCTCCTAGACGTTCAAAAACTGTCATTATCTCTGTAGGGTCTGTACATTGCATCTTGTAATAAATACACTGCTGCTCTCTCCTATATAGGATGGTGTTTTTATTTTTAAAAACCTGGCAAGATGAACAGGTAAACTCCTTGTGATTCTAAGGTAAACGCAGGGTTGTAGATTTTGCGAAGGTCCATTCATGTGAACTTTGAATTGCACTTATGGCAAAACTGGAACGCCATTGGCTTCCTCCCCCTTGTCCTTAGAGGAACTCTTATGCCCTGGTCAAATTTGAATTCGGTACTGTCAGTCAGTCATTGAAACAACTTTTTTTGGTTTATAGCTGTAAAACCATAAAAGTTCACATATATATATATATATATATGTATATATATACACACACACACAACAATTCCTTACATGCAGAGGGTTAGTTCATGAATAGAATATCCATTAAAATCGGACCACTAATAAAATCAGTGGTAAAAATGAACCTAGCGATAGATAAATAAGGACTGTTTGTTATGTCACTGCATGGGGACCGAGTCGATAAAATGCCCTTCAGGATACTGCCCTCCACTCATGTGATGCCCTGTATTTTACTGCTAATTTAAGAAAATTGAGAACAAATAAGACAGAGTCTTCAGATAGCAGTTGTAAATGAATCAGAGCTGGGCGTGCCTGCCTAAAATTCAATCTTCTTAAAACAGGGACTATTAGTTTCCTCCGCGGATTTGCATACAAACAGCAAAAGAATAAGAAGTAAAGCAAATCCTGCGGAGACTCACCGTCGCAGCCGCAGGATAATAAAGGTTGTCCTCTATGGCAACCCCTGGGGAATGCTAACAAAAGATAGAAGAAACCCAGGCGAAACCTGGTCAGCAAAAAACGGTCATATGTGCTGAAGGAACCTAAGAGATAACGCTCTATGGCTGGTGATGCTTTCAGAATTATAAAGTTTCGCACACTAGGTTTCTTCAGTTCGTGCTCGTCCCTCTCTAGTTTCAATAGGCTACTGAAGGAATCCCTGACACAAACCAGATCCCTTTCAGATGCTGTTTCCAGATTACTGTATAGATCTGGTCTGCCCAGTCTATCAAAACTGGACCCTATATATCTTAACCATGATATATGATGTGCATGATCCAGTAACATATACTCTTTCAGTATCCTCTGGATCAGCGACAGATCCTCGTTACGCCACGTTTTCAACCAGAAAATTAGGGGGCGTAAGGCCAAAGTGTCACTCACGTAAGGGTCCCCCAGTTCTTCATGCACAACCATGTTTGAGGTCCCATTTGGGATGCCCAATAAATGCTGCAAGAACCTGTTCTCAGCCACTTGCAGATCTTCCATAGCCACGTGCCCCCATATTTGACTTCCATAAGCAGCCAACGCGACACATTTGGCCTGATATATTTGTAACAATGCTGCTATAGGTCTTTTACCTAATTTTGTAGCAAAATTAAAAACGGCGGTGTTTGCTCGTGTAAAATCACCCCTCTTTCTTTGCTTTAATGGGTCCCAGTTCTGAGGATCATCACGTATTACTCACAGATATGAAAAAACCTTGGTGCGGGGGACCTTTGTAGTACCAACCCTAAACTGAGGGTACTTTTTTGTACGGGTGCCTATCTGCATGACAAAGGATTTTGAATCATTAATCACTAGGTCCCTATCCGAAAAAAGCGGAAAAGGAGTCAAGTAGGGATTTTAACCCCCTGGCGGTCCTACTTATAAGGACCGCGTCATCGGCGTATAACAAAACTGGGAGTCCTCGACGACCTACTTGTGGAAAATCAACCATGATGTCTTGTAATGCGGTATCTAGGTGATTAATATATAAATTAAACAAGAAAGGTGCCAAAATGCAACCCTGCCTTACACCTCGCTTCAGGTCCACAAAGCAGGAAACTCTGAGATCCTGAGAAAATCTGACCTGTGCCTTGGTTGCTTGATGAAGGCTTTCTAGGAAAGAAACAATGTTGTTATCTACCCAAATCCATGAATGCTAAATAGATTGTACCGGGGCGTGCAACAGTATATTTGTTTACAATCATGGACAGGCTAAGGCATTGGGCCGTGGTGGACCTTCCGGGACGAAACCCGTACTGAATGTCTGATAAGATGGCATGCTCTTCTGTCCAGGTTGTCAGTCTTTCCAAAGGCACGCGACCCACCAACCTGACTATCGAATCCAACAAGGAGATGGGCCTGTAGCAATGGGTGCTATCACGGTTACCCTTTTTGAATACTGGCACTACGGTTACCCAAGACTCTGGGGAAACGGACCTTGCCACCGCATTCAAAACTGCGGCAAGGACAGGGGCCCAGAATGTTGGGTTTGATTTATAAAGGTCAGCCTGGATGCCGTCTGGTCCCGGGCTTCATTACTCCACAATACCTTCTTTGACCTCAAGGGAGCTAAAAAACAAAACCGAGTCTACCGCAACCCTGGGTAGTGAGGAGGTTATCTCAGAGGGCACTCGAATATAGCTTCATAATGGCGTACCCACTCTTCCTCTGTTATATTAGCAGCTACCACGCTCCCTTCAACAGAAGTTAAAAAAGGACTATTAATTCTGTTCCAAAATCTCGAACTATCCTTTAGAGTGCTTGCGTCTATAAGGTCCCTCTATATTTCCAGCCGATTTTCGTCTTACAAGTTCTAACTTGTATTCCCTACGGCAAGTTCTAACCTGTATAGGGTCCCTGGGGCGTTTGCTAAGTGCCTCCCGCAGCTTCCTACCTGCCTTAGAGCAGAGGGAATCAAACCATCTGGGAGATTGACTAACAGGTGGCCCCGCTAGGGCGCTTAAGAACTCACTTATTTTATCTGAGATGATGTTAAAGGCGCCGTTGACTTCCTTTGGCGATGAGGTTGCGGTGCAGCACTTGAACAACTCATTGGCACATGAAGACGTCAAATATTTATAAAATACGTCTGGGACCATCTGTGTCCATTCTAGCCGCCTCCCACCATCAGTTGAATTCGGTACTGATAAACACTATACACATTTCTCCTAAGTTATGCTTACCTGCTATGCTCTGTGCTACAGCTACTAAAGATTGAGGTCAGGTTTAAATTATTGAGAACTAACTGGACCTAGTACGGAATAGTGCCAATATCACTTGAATAGGACTCGCATACACTACAAACAATAATCCACTTTTGCATAATAGTAATAAAAATATCCAACTTTACAATTATGTTGTATTTTAATCTACCAGTAAAACGAGTCATTGATAATTTTTCTAGCTCCTCCTGAATGGGAATTAAGCATTATAGTGTGTTATAATATAACCCAGTGCTCTCCTATGGGAGAGCTAGCCTTGTCCCTGTGGAAAATGACTTTAGAGGTTTTTCACTGCCAGGACATGTAAAACATAAAATATGAATGTCCTACTTTTAACTACCATGCACCAGGCTACTATATGGGCATTTGGGGCCTTCCTTAGGGGCGACTTATAAGCCGGGCCGCAGGAATTATGCAGCAGGAGAGGGCCAAGTTTTGTGGCAAAGTTGAGCATTATGCAGCAAGAACGGGCACATTTTGCAGCATAATGGCCACATTTTGTAACAGTATTACTTCATTAGTTCATCATTTTTAAACTTGGTAACATTGTCTGGACATTGGTTGCACCTCATTAGTACCAATTTTACCCCCAAATATAGCAATAAGCAACAGAAAGGTGACAATTCCAGCATTGCGAAGGACCTTCCACTGCGCAGCAACACGTGTTGCTGTATTTTTAATAACTTTTGATCCGTTTGAGCAAGACTTTTTTTGCTAAAATCTGCAGATTATGTGGCAAATGATGAATTATATGGCAAATGCGTGCGGCAAATGTTAAATAATTATGCAAAAATTGCAGCAGCTGCACAATTGCATAATTCCAGTGGCACTGCTTATAAGAATGAATAAAGGAAGTTTATCATGGTCACATTAGTGATGGCACAATAGTGTTGCAATCAACTAGTGCCATGTAGCTTACAGGCCCTAGGTACAAAAGGTACAAATCTGGGGTAGCCAATTCTACATTTTCTATGTTTTTAGAGGTAAGAGCACACACTGGGCGCTAGATGCCACCAGCAATAAAATCTAGCAATAGTGTGCGTGTGGGGAGCGTGTGGGGACCATGCACAATGGGTATTTTCTTACAACTATTAAGGAAAAGAAAATTTCGGAAAGTTGCCACTTTCCTGCCTAACACTGAAAGGCCTTTTTGCCTATGTCCTACTGTCCTGTGTATTGCCCAGAACTGATTTAGAAGGTGAACAATGGATTGCCCCCAACCCACGGGCTGGCACCAGGCTTAAAATTGGCCTCCCCAGAACTCTTCTCTGAACACTCCTGGACCTGAGAAGAATCAGAAGGACTGCCCTGCTGTCTGAAGTGCTCGAAGGAAGATTGGACCTGCTAGGCTTGACTCCAGGGGTAACTCCAAGGATCAGCTGGCTTGTCTCCTGGTTTAAGCTACAGAGCCACAACAAGATTCCAGAGGCCTTTCTCCTGCTTCCCAGCCAACCAATCCTAACTTGATGTGACCTGGTCCCCTCTGCTGGCCTCTGTGGGAGTGAGTCCTGACTGCCAAGTACTGTCCCCCTGGTCCAGGACCCTTGGCTTTGCTCAGTGTACTCCTCCCTGCCTAACTAAAAGTCTCACCAGACTCGATGGAGAACATCATCCAATCAACATCAACAACTTTTACAACTGCTTCAACTGACTCAACGCTGAACAGTTACTGAAGGCCTCACCCGACTCGACACTGAGCAGCACCCGATCAATGGCTTCACTGGACTCAATGACTAGCTCCAACTGATCAATGCAGCCAAACCTCTGATCCACCCCATGTCGCCACGATTCTCCAGTGTTGTCGAGTCCCTCATTGGAACCAGCCAGCTGCCTAACCCCGATGAAGACTATCCACAAAAAACTTACAGGCATAGATGACAGACTGAAACAGTGAATTAAAGAAATAAGAGAAGTCATGTAAGCATTGAATGTAAAGAGGACAGAAATTAAAACTGGGCTACTGAGCCTTTCTACTTCAGGGCCTAGGAGTGGAGACGGATCTCTGTGGTGCATTTTACTGCCCACTCTCTTGGGTTCTCTTTTCCATTGTAAGTGTCACAGTACTTGACCCCTTTCCTCATAACAGATGAGCTGTAATGGATCAGTAAGAAGTTACAAAGGTAAGTGGAATTGCACTGTATCTCTTGTGAGATATTAGAGAGAATATAAGGCTAAAGCACAAAAAGATCATTACCGGAAATAGTCCTGAAAGAATGACGAGAAAGACAGCAGGATTTGTGGCTCTTGAGGGTCTGAGGTAGTGGACCATCAGAAGAAAACAAGTCTCTCCTTGAAAAAAGGAAAATCAAATAAAGCAGGTATTAAACATCATGTACCATCCTAGACCTAATTTCCACTGGCAGAAAAATTGTGGGTGGAGCCACAGATCATCATAGGATTATTAATCCTTAAAAGACAACGTCTGTGACACAAAAAGGGAATTTACAAAGAAAGAATGCAGTTCGATGCACCTCCAGATAGTGTATGCACCATTGATCTCACAATGTGGGGAAAAGGGAAGTAATGCAAAGGGAGAGGGAATTGCATGCACTTGAGCTTTGATGTTCCATGAAACTCATTCTCATTGTGCTAGGCTAAGAAAGAAGGTGGTTGGATATGAACCTTACTCTCAAACGTAATGACCACATCTTCACCAAAAATAAAAGGGTGTCATGCTTCTAATGACAGCTGAAAGAGCAGATATCCTCAAGTTTTAGAGAGAATAATTCTTACCTTTGTCTGAACTTTGCCTCCAGGTGGTCATACATAGGACTGGATGCTTTTGCTCTGGAGTATAAAGTATTCTCTTGGTGTTAGAAGACTTGGGATGGGTTTCAATTTTATTTGGGTAATAAATATAAATACAATCATGCAGGTAGTACATAAATTAAACATTGTAAGTTTAAGTAAAAAGGATGATAAAATGGGTGTGTAATTCACAATGAAACTTACTCTATCCAAATGGTCATAGACTTATTTTCTCCTTGTTTGACTGGGCCGAAGTGAGTCATTCTTGTAACCACCAGCCCTCCCTTATTTCTTAAGAGAATAGTCAGGCACTGATCACTGGGACTTTCTTCACTGGATGAGGATAAGCTGCAGAAGACACAAAACATAAGCTATGTGTCATCTTGTCCCATAATGCTTTAATATGCTCAGATCCCAAACATACTGCAGAAAAAAGTACAACACAAGTGAAAGTTAACTTCACATAGCAAATCATACAAGGCCAATGATTCAACCCAGTGAGACTGAGAACACCTCCTAATCTTCTACTACGGCAGAGATGGCGTGGTTTGGTAATTATGGAACGGGGTGGAAATGTAAACAGTTTATTTTGTATACATAGCTAAAAACACTGTATATTCATAAGCAAAAAATATATTTTTGTGCCTTAGAAAGTATAAAAGGCATTTACCACATCCATTTTTATTAGGGAATAAACATTAAGTCCAATATGAGTCCACACAAGATTTACGACACAAACAAATGAGTACACAAACATATGTGCCCTATTTCCACATCTTTCCTCTATCCATCTATGTTTCCAAAGTTCACAACAGGCAATACTTTGTGATTATCTTTTCTTATACATAATTCAAAAAAATGAAATTTACAATCCACAAATTGCTCCTATTGAAGAAAATGCTATTTCTAATCCTTCCTAATTGGGTCTGCTTAATTGCAAATATTCTCTGATATTGACTTTTGTATTACTCTAAATTCAGCACTTTATGGAATTCATTTATACCTTTGCATCAAGGATAGTCTGTTATTTCTTCTGTCCTTATTCAACTTATCTAGCTCTCAAGTCCTATGTCTGCCTTAAATGAAAACATCTAATTCAAAAGTCTATACACAACACTATTGTTTCATTCTAGACCCGGTGTTGCTGAAAAACCTCACAACACACCTTATGAACCCAGTCTGGTTTTCAAATTTGTTGCCTAACATTTAGGACCCCTCAAGATGGCAAAATGTTGTAACATGGTTTGGTTGGCAGTAGGAAACACTGCTTTGAGTTTTCGGAAAAGTGGCAGATACAAGACTTTTATTGTATATATTTTAGTTAACTACTCTGGTTCATATTGACTGGAGCCCTGATAATGATCCAACAATTGTGGATCGAAATGCCATTGACAATAATGACGGACCCATACAAATTAAAGTAATTTGTAATATAAGTGCCACATTTATGTAACTTAAGTCTGATACACACATTGCTAAATGCACTTACAAGTACTACGGCTGCCTGACCACCAAGCATGTTTTCACACCTCACTGAAAATCTTTTTGTGGCTGTCTGTTTCAAGTTTACCTTGATTTTTTGTGTTATTACATTTTGCTTTTGTTTTAAATCCCTTCTTCATTGAAAATATTTTTGTAATTGTAGTTACCTTTGTTTTACACTTATATGATACTCCAGGAGCCTGGTGACACTGGTGACTTAAGGGTTTTCACTTGTTTGAGTGCACATCTAAAGGGATTTAGGCAAGGGAATAGAAGTGCAAGACGAGTGTAGAAGGCCAATGAACTGGACATACAAAGGTCACTGCTAGCATGCTAGCAGCAAAGGTTGCCAAACAGGAAATGATTGCTGAAATTCTGCATCATGGATGCTTAGACTGAAAAAGAGCAGCAATGGATAGGCTTCCAGACCACACACTCAATATCTATCTCATGGGACTGTCAGGGCACATCATATCAGGAATGTTAAGGTTAAGACAGACCGCCAGTGACCAGGAATGTAGTGGGAGAGGTTGATATGATTTAAAAAGGGGCTGCACAAAGTAAAAGATTGGTTTTGAAAACCCCTGAAACGGCAGCAGTAAGGCCACAGTGGTAGATGGGTGCTTTTGGAAGGTAGATGGAGCACAGCAGAGTTGGGTACAGCAAGCCCCAATCAACAGTGCAGGGCTACCGAGCTTCAATGGTGCAATTCAATGAAACAGAAGGGAAGCCATTTGTAGGGGAATGTACCAGCATTTGTCTGTAGGACTACACTACTTCAGAATTAACAGTTCTCCACAGGAATACAGGATTCAAAGGGTCAGCAGATGTACTTATCTTTGAGATTATGATACCTGAATAGAGCAGCATAAGTCCCATGGAGGACCAAATGCTTTGACATGTACAAAAGCAGTTTTTCTTTGCAGGACTGTAATTCTTAACATTGAGCTACACCAAAATCTAACTGCATGACTGCAAAAAAACAGCATCAGTATATCTCTTCAGAGTTGCAGCGTCATATAGTCCTCTAATCTCATCCACCCCAAGGACACTGACTGATGCTATGTTGTCGGATGCTGCCGGGTATTTTGAGCTTCAGTTAATTTTGCAAAACTCACAAACTTTAGGTGTGGATTGATTTTCCTATAGGGACCTTTTGAGGGGCCTACTACTACTACCACGCCAAGATGCATTTAACTTATAGTGCTGTCATGATAATGGCCAGAGGATAAACACATCAGGGTTAAAACACAGACTATTTGAAAGTGGTTCAACAAGCAAAATGAAGATCTTTATACTGACATTTTATTACAATAACAATTGGTTGCCAGACTGTTCTGCCTGAACTAGCTCACCACACACCACTGGGGCCAAACCATGCTTTTGAGAAGTTTTGCTCTGTCACAGTTTTTTCCCCACCCACTGCACTAAGCTCTGTGCTATCCACACAGGATGTTTATGTCACCATTCCATATCTATTTATTTTTAAATCTGCAATTGCTTATCAAATTATTTTGTGAATTTTCATCCAGTTTTTCCCAACAGGAACAAAAATAAACATATGTTCATAGGAAATAGTAAACATAGGTCTCTACTAAACATCCCCGGTTTCTTGCTATATCAGTTTAAAAAAAGGATGGTGGCAGCATACAGTAGGCCTGATATAATTTGTAAGAAATTGGGTTGCTGGTTGACTAGGGTGTGAGGCCTGGTCAAGCAGCAAGCACAATTCTTGTCAGGGTGAGGCAGAAGCTAACCTTAAACTAACCTGTGCTTAACCCTCTGGGAACTTGCCACAAAGCAGTCAGGCTTAACTTAAAGCCAATGTGTAAAGTATTTGTGCAACACTTCAAACAGTACAAAGGTGAAAACACCACACAAAAAGGATCCCACACCAGATTATACAAATAGAGTAATTTTAATAACTAAGACATGACCAAAACAACAAAAATCCAATCAGTAGAACAAGGGATTTGCAGATGTTAAGAGAAAATGGTGCCCAAAAAAGCACAAAGCATCAACTGTGGATATTGGGTCTTTCCGGACTGTGACAAAGTAACAGGTTCCGGCTGACTGCGATGGAGCGCGGGCCGGCAACAGGGATTCAGTTGAGTCCACTGAACAAAATACCTTAAATCCTGTTTGCAGTGTGTTGAGAGGGCCCGCTTCGAAGATGCGTCGTACTCCCGAAGCGATGTGTCAATTCTGAGATGAGTCGAAACTGCGATACAAGGTCCTGCATCATCGTCAGGGATCCTGTCAATGAGGGCTTGCGCTGCAAAGTCAAGTGTTGAAGAGGCGTTGCGCAGTCAAGGCGATGCGCTGGTTCCAAGGAGCTGCGAGGCGAGGTCCGGCATAGTCATAAAAGTTGCTATTGACAAGGCATGGGTTGCTCAGCAGCGGTTCCAATGAAGCACCAGGACGCAATTAGAAGCAGTTCTTTGTGATGGGGAAGATCCCCGCAGCTGCAACGATACATCGGTTCTGCTCAGGGTTGTGCTGTGCAGTAGAAGAAATATGTCGGTTCAGTTGGATCCACAGAGGCTCACAGAGTATCTAAGACCAACTTCCAAGGGTCCAGGACTGGGTGGCACCGCTTGGCAGATTAGAATCACAGATGGCAAAGTGCAGGTGCTGGAGTTGAGGTTGTGGGAGTCTTCTGTCCCTAAGGCTCAAGTCAGGATACAAGCCAACCAACCCTTGGAGCCACTCTGAGGTCCTGGGTTCAACAAATGCATGTGCAGTCCTTCTCATCCAAGCAAAAGGGTTTCAGACGGCAGGTCATCACAGCAGGGCAGCAGTCCTCAGAGCAGAAGTTCAGCACAGTGAGTCCTTTCAGAAGCACATCAGTCCTTCATCCTGGCAGAGCATCCACAGGTCCAGAAGTGGACTGAGGAGTTGGTATCTGAGGTCCATGATTTATACCCAGTTCCGCCTTTGAATTGAGAGAAGCTTCTAGAGGCTTACCTTTCAAGTACACAGATGCCCTGCATTCCTTGCCCTGGCTCCAGACTAACTACAAAGGGTATGCAGCCGTTTGTGACACAGCCTATTCATGTTTAAGTGGGGCTATGCTCAGTTCCTACCTCCAATCCTGTCAGTTATGTCCCATCCAGGCACACCTAAGCTCTCTATTATTTGTGGCTGTCTAGCAGGAATACACAAAGCTCAACTGTCAACTACATCCAGCCATGTTACTAAGAGACAGGCTGCAGGTACCACCAAAAGGTTAAGGTAGGAAATTGGCAACTTTCTAAAAGTGGCATTTTCAAAATTGTAATTTAAAATCCAGGTTCCCCACAAGTTAGGATCTTTCATTGCAATTCCAAAGTCCCCAAAATGAATGAGTTACTTATTCCAATTTGAAGGTAACGGCTTATTAAATGTATTAAGGCAAATCCAAAGTTATCCTATGAGAGAGGTAGGCCTTGCAGTAATGAAACACAAATGTAAGAGTTTTTTACTACTTGGACATGTAAAACTTAAGAGTACATGTCCTATTTTTAAATGCATTGCCCCCTTGGAAGTCCAGGGTTTAATCTGGGGGTGATAGATATGTATTAAAAGAAAGGTTTGGGCTTGGCAAAAGGTTTATTTTGTCAGCTCATAATGGCAGTTTAAAACTGCACACACAGCCTGCAATGCAGAGCCTGAGACATGTTTAAAAGTGCTACTTAAGTGTGTGGCACAATCAGTGCTGCAGGCCCACTAGGTAGCATTTAATTTACAAGCCCTGGGAACAGGTAGTGCCACTTTACTAGGAATTTACAAGTAAATTAAATATGCCAATTCAGTATAAGATAATTCTCACATGTTTTAAGGAGAGATCACAAGCACTTTAGCAATGGTTACCAGATGTAAAGTGTGCATAATCCTAAAGCCAGCAAAAATGTACTCCTCAAACAGGAGGGTTAATGGCAAAAAGGTAGGGGGAAACCCATGCCAAGGATGCCAGGTCTAACATGTGTCCCCCCAGCAGAAAGTGGGGAGAACTACCAAACCCCTAAGGAGTTCTCTTCACTAAGGTGGAAAAACCTGGAGAGACCATCAGTATTGGCGTGGCCTGCTCCAGGATGGTGTTCCACCGTAAAGATCATTCCCTATAGGGAGATGGACCACCTCAACATTTTGGGATTCTTTCTCCTCAACTGCATTAGCCATCTTAGGGTCTGTGGTCTGTTTGTACCCGGAAGAGAGTACCAAACAGGTATGGTCTGAACTTCTTCAGTACACAGATCACTGCTAAGGCTTCCCTTTCTTTTGCACTCCACCACTGTTACCGAGTAATTAACCTTCTACTGTTTAAGGCTACAGACTGATCCAGGCCCTCTTCATTCAGCTGTGAGAGCACAGCCCCTATGCCATGCTCTGAGGTGTCTGTCTCTACAATGAATTATTCGGAGAAGTCAGGGGCCTTGGGCATGGGTGCTCTGCACATGGTCTCTTTCAGGGTGTCAAAAGCATTCTGGCACACTTTCCGTCCAGATCACCTGCCTGGGCTGTTTCTTTGAAGTCAGTTCTGTCAAGGGTGCAGCAATCATGCCATGTCTCTTGACAAGTTGCCTATAATAACCAGTGAGGTCTAAGAAGGCTCTCACTTCTGTCTGGGTCTTGGGGAGGTTTCCAAGCCAAGATGATTTCGATTTTGGCCTCCTTTTTAGGGATTGCACCTTGCTCCTCCCACTTGGTGACCCAAGTAGACCAATGACCCTGCTCTAGCTGGCAATTACTGGCCTTGAAAGTCAGTCCTACCCTCTGCAGAAGCTGGAGTACTTCCTTGAGGGGGTGCAGGTGGTCTTCCCAGCTAGAACTGAAGACTGCAATGCCTAATAGGCGGCACTGAAATTCTCCAACCCAGCCAGGACCCGGTTGACCAACCTCTGGAAGGTGGCAGGGACTTTCTTCAACCCAAAGGGCACTACTGAAACTGGAAGGGTCGTTGTGGGGTAGAGAAGGCGGACCTCTCTTTGGCCCACTCAGTCAAGGCAAACCAGAACCCAGATGTTTAGTCAAACATGCGGAGGAACTTGCCAGCTCCCAACTGATATATGAGCTCATCAGCTTGGGGGAGAGGTGGGCATCTGTCCTGGTGACAGCATTGGGCCCACAGTAATCCACACGGAACCCAAGTTCTGGGGTGGCACAAGGAGGAGCAGCCTTGGAGACCAACACTACTGGGCTGGACCAAAGTCTGTTTGGGTGCTCAATGACTACTAACTCCAGCATTTCAGGGACTTCCTCCTTTATGCTTTCTCTCAACTGGACAGGTAGCCTCTGATTTTACTCTTCACAGGCATATTGACTCCTGTATCAATATCATAGGTACACCATGTAGTGAGTCCTGGGGTAAGGGAGAAGAGTGAGGCAAACTGCCCCAACAACTGTTGATCTAGGGTCAGGGTAGAGGCCGACACCCTCCACTGACCCACCCTGCTTCTTGAAAGAAAGGAGGTTGTGGAGAGGTCAACACTCTTCCTCTACTTCATCGTCTGTGATCAGAAGCATGATTACCTCAGACCTGAAGTGGGGTTTAAGGAGACTGACGTGCAAAACCCTCAAAAGGTTCCTGGAGGGAATGTAGCTAGTATAGAAACAGCCATGAAAATAGCTACCTATTGGTACCTCACACCCGTGCGCTTACAAAGAGGCAACCCACGTAGGAGTCCTACTTGCTGGCGAGGTTGTGACAATGAGGGAACATTATTACATATACTGTGGGACTGTCCATTGTTGACTAATTATTGGTCTACAATTCTAGATGAAATAGAGGAGTTATTCAACACACAGATTCAGAGGCTCCCTGTTTATATCATTTTAGGCCTTCCAAATCCCATCACATATCCACTCAAGAGCACGAGGGGACGCCAAATGGGGTTGGCACTGGGAGCATCTCTGCAAAACATTGTCTCATTAGGGAACCGCCACCTCTCCCACACACATAGGCTGGCTTCATAGGCTATGGTACATCTTGGGGATGGAACGTATTTCAGCTACACTGAATAACACCACGACTCCTTTCAGAAAACATGGAGCCCATACCTGAAGTTGCTCTCATCAGAATTCACCTAAATCACCCAGCCCAAATACCTACGAGTGTTGCGTTTATCGGACCTTTGGAAAGATCATCTCACATCGCCTACTGTTTAGTTAGACATAGATTTGGGACTTGCTCAAAGTGATACAGAGACTACTGGACGGGAAGGGGGAGATAATGTTTTTGGTTGGCTGCAGAGGCAGACGATTTCATGGTGTAATTCATTCCTAGCTGTGTAATTGTGCCATCCCTCACAAATCTTACTATGATTATATTCTTCTTTTTGATATGAGATCGAATGTGGATTGTATTTTCTGTTGCATTCTGTCTGTATGGTTTTCCACTTTTGAAAAATGCCAATAAATACATTTAAACATAAAAGGTTCCTGGAGTCTTGCAGTTCATTGGGATATCTCACTCTGTTACCTCATAGGGATCTCTAGCGGTCTTGCCAGGGGCTCCATAGGCTTCAAAACCCACACTTTTTGGCCACACTGAAACTCGACCAGAGTGACCTTCTGGTCATACCAGTGTTTCATGACCTCCTGACTGACTTCTAGTTTATGTTGGCTTTCCTTCAGAATCCCTTCATCTGAGTACAGAGTGCCAGAGTGTAGCTCACCACATACTGGGGTGCACTCCTAGGAGCTTGCTCCCGGTCCATCTTCATCAGACTGAGAGTACCTCTCACATGGTGCCCATACAGAAACTTAAAGGGGCTGAAGTCAACTCCCTTCTGCGGTACCTTCCTGTAGGAAACAAAAGGCGTGGCAGGAGGACCTTTCTCTTCCGTCTTAAGGGCTCTGAAAGGACCATGATCATGCCTTTGAGGGTCTTGAAGCTTTCAACAAGCCTGTTAGTTTGGGGGTGGTCAAAAATAGAGAACTTATAGGTTACCTCACACTCCTTCCACATGGAGTTCATGTATGCCAACATGATGCCGATACCTCAGTCAGATATGACCTCTTTGAGGAACCCCACGCAGATAAAGATTTGCATCAGTGCCCTTGTCAATGGGGGCACAGTCACTGATCTCAGAGGTATGGCCTCTGGGTACTGGGAACATTGGTCCACCAAGACCAGGATGAACCAGTTGACAAGGGCTGTCTTGGGTTCCAGAGGCATAACGTCAATGCTCACCCATTCAAAGAGGGTGCCAACAAAAGGGAATGGCTGCAAGGAAGCCTTGCACATTCCTACCAATTTACCACTGGCCTGGCAAGTAGTATGTGACCTGCAGAAAGCCTCTAAGGCAATTCTCCATCCGGGCCCATAAAAGTGGGTAACAAGCCTTTCAAAGGTCTTGTCCTGCCCTAGATGACCTGCTTTTTCATGAGCCAGTTCCAACAGGAAGGCTCTGTAGCACTTTGGGCCCACCAACACAAGCGTTGCACCAGGCTCAGGAATCTTCTCAGGGTAGGGCACTCCATCTGCACCTTGCAGAACTCCTCCCTGGTGGGACCACATTTCTTCTTCCAGTTTGTCAGCTCATGTAGGTTCCCCAGAGCAGCAAAGTCCTTCCCTATATGTTCCAGGGCATCACCCTCAGCTCAGATTCCTCCAGTATTGTGAGATTTTCAGGAGCGGGTTTCCCGCACCCCCTGCCCTTCCTCTTTTTGGCAGGCACCGAGTCATTCTTCCAGGCTCCAGGTTCTCCCGATTACCCTCTCTGGTGGCAATGGACTGTGTGGCACACCAACTCAGGCAACCCTAACATCTACAAGTGAGACCTGAGCTCCTCCTCCTTACAGATGGTCTGCTTGAAGTCACTGCTAAGCAGTCAATCCACATGCATGGATGGACTCAAAGCTACTCTCTAGGAACCCGAGAACCCCACCCCACACACAGGTAAAGGGAACAAGAGCCACTGGGTAGTGACTCTGATTGCTGTCTGCTGCAATGAACTGGTGGAATTATTTAGGGACTACCTGCTCTGAGGTCACCAGATGACATCTGAAAGATGTCATGTTGGCTCCAGTGTCTCTTGAAGCCTCTGCCCATTGATGGTGACCCACTGCCTTCATTACCTTGTGTTCCCAGGCATGCAAGTTACCTGCACCACCTTTTGGGTAACCTCTACGTTATCCACACACTATCTGGGGCAATCTCCTCCACAAGCACTACACTAACCAACCCCGGTGTCTGCTCACCGGTGGGGTGCTGGTCTTGCTTGGGACACTTGGCGTTCCCCTTGTATCGCCCAACTTGTTGGTGCTCCTAGTAGTTGGGGGGTGCCTTCACTGAGGATTTACTATCAGGGAACCATTTATTCTTCTGTTCAGGTGGGGATTGGAGTCCTAACCCTTAGAGCTAGTTTGGGGACCTTTAGAGAACACCCGTTTTTTATGTTGGTTCCCCCCCACTTTCTTCTGGTGGGGACCCTGCCCATCCTTGTGGTGACCTGGATATGGATCCTGCTGCTGAGCCAGCAGTCCGCCTCCTTGGAAAGCTCCCTGAGCTTGCTATCAATAAGGTGCTGGCGCAGATCTACAAAACAATGACTGAACATGTGCTCTCTCTCTCAATCAAATTGTACAGCCCCTCTTAATGCTTCACTTCACTGCCCTTCACTCAACCATCCAGTGCCTTGCAAAAGGAGTCCACACAATCTACCCAAGACTGCTGGTGCAGCTTACAGCAGTCCCTAAACCTCTGTCTGAACGTCTCAGGGGTGAGGCCATACTTTCTGACATGGGTGCCCTTTATGGGGGTATGCCTCATCCTGTCCCCTCCATCTATGGTCAGTAGGGTGCACCTCCCTTTACTAGGGATTTGCTTCCAGAGGCTTGCCCCCAATTCTACTCAGGGATCGTATGCATCTGCAAAAGCCTTTCATAAGCTTCAACCCACTTGTTGATTTTGTTCCCCACAACATAGTCAGGCACCAGACCTTTAGGAATATGGACCCTCCTGTCTCAATGTGAAATTGAGGGAATGCAGTCACTATCACTGCTGGGCCCTGCCTGTTTGGCCTTGAGGTCCAGTTCCATCAGACTCCATTCATGAGCCAGCGATATTTTCGTCTCCTACATGGCCAGTTTATGCTCTTCACCCTCTCTGCCTTTCTGTCCATTATGTACGAAAAGAGTGAGTGATTGCTGCAGCATGTTACTGCACCCGTTCTTTTAAGGAAAACATGTGCTGTTGCGGATTTTAAGTAATGTAGTTCAAGAATAGCTGAAAACAGAAACTGACACCTGGATGTGAAAACAGAGTGAGAGAAGCCAGCACCACTAACGCAAGACACATTGGGGCATTTGGTACTTGGATAGGATCATTGTCAAATATAGAGGCTTAAACCCACCCCCCTTCCCTCATAGCCTCCAATGCTATGTTGGGACGTCTGTATAGTGAAATGCCACTCAGTCGTTCCTCGATGACTAACAAAACGTTTTTTGTTTTTAAACAACAAATTCCAGTGGCAATCCTATGAGTACAGCCATGGTCTCTACTCTACACCTGCTCGGTAAACAGCATGCAATTGACATACATTTTGGCATGTAGTCAATTATGTTTAGCTCAAAAATGCCTTAGGTAAAATTGGATGCAGAATATGCTACAATCAGACTACATGCTGTATCATTTAGCGAGGAGTTTGGAGTAAAAGCGACAGAATGTTAGGCATAGGATGCTCACTGCAGTGTCACTTCATCCAGTATCTTCTATGTGTATGATCTCGCCCACTGACCCCCTTCTCCATCTCCTGCCTAAAGGTACTGCTTGAGAAACAAGCACCGAGTGTGTGAAGCTGGCAGTTGAATCAAGGAGCCAGACCTGCTGAGTTTAGTTGTTAGCGGGGCTTTCCCTGTCAGAGGGATGTGCTGGTAAGTCTTGAGGAAGCGACACAAAGGGACAACTAACCAAGAGTCTCCAATCAGCAACCTGTATGTCTTTTATTAAAAAATATTCATAAAAGAACAATACAAATACCACAAGTAACAATTCATTACATAACATTTGACTCACACACAATCAAAAGATAAAACAGATTAAAACCAAAAGGATAAAAAATTAGATATAACAATATACTGTGACCCACAAACAATTTTTTTTGTGTACTACAATGAGCATATAAAGTTATAATAATAAGGAATAACGATACCGGATAGCAGATTTAAAAAAAACAGCCCAACCTCAAACAAACCTCTTTACTCAATACATGTAAATAAATTAGCGCTGCTCTACATTTCTTGAATTGCAGCCTCCTTAACATTAAAGTTAAAAACGCCATGACAGAGGCCTATTACAGCTTACAGAAAACAAATCTTGTGAGAATCAGTCTATCCCAAAAGTGTGTGTAACCCACTGCAGGTAAGGCTTAATCCTTAATGTTGTCTGTACCAGAACATAATCACTATAAGAGGATTTTGCAGACTCCGGCAATTCCAGAATCCTGGCCCGATCAGCCAGGAATATGGAAATGAGCCAATATTTATCTCCTTTTCCTAGCTCAAGTGGTGTCAAAAACTTAGATGGTCTTCCCAATTCGAGGATAGAGGCTTGGATGTAACACAGCCATGCATGGCATCTTGTGACCTAAATTACACGACAGACAGTCCTTGATTATATATCTTTTTAAGGAAGCCTGGTCATTCACCCAGATAGAGGTCCATAATAACAATGGTACTAGTTCGACAAGACCCTCATTATAATCCGTTAAAAGATCTTGATGGACTATAAAATGAAAGCTGCTCCCTGGAATACAAAACACTTGTCCAAGTGTCTTATTGTCCGCTATTTGTAGACATTTACAGTTACTATAAATCCAGAATCCAGCAACATAGGTCATAACAGAGATACGCTTTCAATTATAAATTTCTAATAGCAGGTAAATAGCCTATTTCCCATTTTAGAAGAGAAACTAAAAATAGACCCAATTGCTCGTATCAAATGTACCCTCCTGTTTGAGATGCAAGAGGCCCAGGAATTGCAATGGTCAGAAATTACTACCAGATCGAGGAATTGATTTGCCCTCTCTAAATTGTTTATCTTAATTGAGAGGCATCGTTTTTCCATGTTCTTTGGCCCACAAACCATAATTTAAATTTTGGATTTGTTAGTTTTGAACTCAAAAAGCTCCATTAAATTGACAAAAATATCAATTAAAATCTTAATACCATTCAATTTTCTAGCTAAATGAGCAGCAGCATCAGAATAAAGAAGAGGTACGTTCCTATTTTTAGCTGCTGGTAAATCCCCCCCGCCCCGTCTCAAGGTCAATGATTTAAATTAAAATCAAAATTGGGGCCAACACATAGCCTTGCCATACTCCACGATTTAGCCTAAAAGTATCAGTACATTCTCCTATGTTCTCATAGACCTCCTTCAAGCCCCTTGGATGTCAAAAGCTCCCGAAGTGACAACCTATTCACAATGTCAAAAGCACAAGAACAATCCATGAAAGCAAGATGGAGGGAACTGCACTTAGCCACTTTGTGTTTACTTATTACCAGGTGTAGGTTAAGGCATTGTTCTACTGGTAGCCAGCCCAGAACGAACGCTATACTGCAAATCAGACAAGATGCTGTGCTCCGTTGTACAATCTAGTAGTCCATTTATAAAAACCAGAACTAATATTGCTGTCTGCCAGGACTTAGTCAGGTCTATCTGACATGCCGAATTTAAGCAACTGGTTAGAACCGCTGCCCAAAAATCAACATTCCCCTTATTCAAATCCACTGCGATCCAATCAGGTCTGCGGCCTTATTAGGCGGGGGCCACGTTTATCTCAGTCACTTCTACCAAAAAAGTAATATTGGTTGAAAAATTAGGGCGCTCAGATACTTCACAATTCTTGGCACTGTCCACAGGGCCGTATATGAGCTACCCATTCTTCTGTGCTGATGCTACAACCCACGGATCTCTTAACAGAATTAGAAAGTGGATTTGAATTTACAATATTCCAAAAGGTCTGGGTGTTTTTTAACAAAGAAAATTGCAGCAGCTTCTTTTAAGTGTCCATCTTAATTTCCCTTTTTGTTTTCACAGAGCAACTTTATACTCCCTTGCCCTTGGACGAGGATCTTTTTTCCAAATCATTAATACAGGTAAAAAGGGAGTATTAGTTAGCATTCTTGCTAACAGAAAAATCAGCATTATAGAAATTGATTGTAAATAGGGCCCATGTACACGCACATTCGATATTGAAAACCTGAAAAGTCCTACTCCCTGTAGAGATTGGAGTTAGGGAACAATCGAGCATCACCCTAAACAAAGACAATAGGCCCGCCCTAGCGAGATCGAAGGTGGAGCGAAGAGCATACTCACATACTCTTCAGTAAAGACCTCTCCCTCAGCTCATGTCTCCTGGAGTAATACTATATTCCTGCAATATTCCAGCCTAAAATCTTAGTACCATTAATGTTTGGAGAAACAGATCTCCATTGCTTTTCTCTAATCTTTCCTACACTCCTATACCTTTATGGGGGCGTCCTCCATCTCTCGTACAATGTTACATGGAGCAGCAACACCTTAAATCTGCTCTATTAGGCCATAAAATGGTCTGCAACCTGTATTTTTTAGGAGACTTTGACACAAACTAAGGCCTTCCAGTCACCAAATAACAGTGCATGAGTGTCATGGCAACAACAAACAAAATGAGATTGTAATGAAGGTGCTTTATTAGAGATAGAGGCAAACATTATTGGTTGAGTGCCCGTTTGCTTCACCATACTGCCAAGGAACCAAACTATTCAGTTTTATTTGTTTAGTGGTACATACAGCACAAACATGCATTCACTATGTAAAATTGAATCGGACACAAATAGTAAACTGCGTGCCACAAGATTGTTCTACTGTACTCAAGCCCCAATACTTCTTCCTCTGCCACCGAAGCGAATTGCTTTGCCTGTGACAATAGGTGTCTCCCTTAGCATAAACTCACACATTTAATTAGCGCATTGCTCCACTTTCTTCATTTGGTTTATTTGCTCTTCATTTGAGCTCCTAATTATCTCTCCCATCTCCATTAAAGCCCAATTTTCTTCTACACCACTCCTGATCAAACTTTTTCCTGCACCTTCCATCATGTCATGTCACCTATTTATTCCACCATTTCCGAAAGGTTCTAGGGTGGGCAAGTATCTGGATCAAGCTACAAGTCATGCTAGTCTATTTGCCTCTTACAAAGGACAATATTTAATTTATATACTCGGTTCTCTGGAGGTTTTGGTATAAAGTACTGGGATAATGAAAATTGAGGGTTTTTAGTAACTCAGGAAGTATGGCGCTCTGCTCTGTAAACGTTAGTGTGGATGAGCTATATTGTGTATGGTGCAACCAGGTAAGGGAATAAGCCCTATAACCCCTAGAAATAGTGTAGAGGAAACCTACACAGTTACATATACAACCAAGTCCTGAGCACACATAAAAAATAGTAATGCAGTGGTAAAGTATATACACTGTTCAAGTGGGTTCATAAGCAAAGGTAATTAGTCCCGGTTAGTAGAAAGTTTCTTTGTCTTTATTCCATATGTAATTAGAGCAAAACTGAAACCAGCCAACATGTGTTTCGTTGCAAATGGAAATTAATTCCGTGACTTCCTCAGGGCTGCCTCATGGAAATAATGCCATCAGTAATCACTCCGCCGGTGATAATTCCAACCCGGCTGGCCAAGTAGAGGTCCTAAAATAGTTGACTATTCATTGGTTGTTGCACCGTAGTGAAGACGGTCAAGTATTCAGATCTGCTGTGAGTATTCTGAAGTTCGTAATTGGTGTGTATTCGTCACGAAGATCTAAAAGTGTGTGCGCGGATATTCCTCACGGCAGTAGGCTGTATTCCGAGTGTGGATACACTCGGAATACAGCTTACTGCCGTATACTCACGGCAGATCTGAATACTTGACTTTCTACTGACCGGGACTAATTTCTTTTGCTTACGAATTTACTTGAACTGTGTATATACTTTACCACTGCATTACTATTTTTTATGTGTGCCTTTTTTTATGTGTGCCCAGGGCTGGTTGTATAAAGTACGGGGATATCTTCCGGAGACGACCAGGGAAGCACTTGCTATATCCCTACTTGTCGTGTAGTTCCAACCAATTTGCAGGACCAGTGCATTGTTTGGACAACATAAACAACGGGCCTAGTGTCAAGACCGACTCCGGACATCCCCACAGGATATGTTGGCCTATGGACAAGCTACCTCACAGTGCCACTGTAAGCCCCCCCCCCCCCCTTCCCCCCAATCTACCAGGGAGCAAATGGTTTTCTGGCAAACACTGAATATGACAACCCTGACCCCTCAGGGATCGTGGAACCAGTACAGAATCTTCCGCGCAGTCACTCGTGCTTACTTATTCTCGGAGAAATATACAAAGAACACACAGTGGGACGTGTTCAAAAATATTTATTGAACCAATGTTATTCTTGCATAAAATACGTGTGTTGCAATGATTAGTAGACAGAAGCACATACACGTGATTACATGGACCAAAAGCATAAATAGTAGATATAGCTCTACCATGGTGCTAAATAATGTATAAATGTAGGATATAAACAAGGCAGTAACCTAGCGTAATCCTACTATGCGAACCGGACTGCTGCTTTGTGATATTTCAGCATGCCAGGACCCTCAGGGACAGTGGAAGTACCTCCTCTAATCTATTGGGATGCTCGTCTTTTATAATAGAAAACAGCCCTGAGATGTACGCATAGATTAGTGATGTTATAAATATGTAGACAGCCCTGTCGCCCCATGGATGAAGATGGTGATGACATTTGTCACAGTGCGAAATGAGACCTCGTACATGATGTTCAGGACGTTGTGATAATATTGTGGGAAGCTAGATGTAAAAACAAGTTTAGTTTCACAGAAACTGATCCAATATTGTTGTGCGTGCAAATGTGTGAAAAAGGTCACGGCTGGAAACGCCATTTGTGAAGAAAATGTGCTGGGCTGTCAATATGTGATTGTAGTGCTCAGGTTCATGGGCCTCAGCAAATAAATATTACAAGTGATCGCCCGATTATATGAAAGACCAGCCAGGGGGAAAAGGGGCAAAATATCTAGCCATCACTAACAATGACCCGTGACACCAGACAAGGCTGTCTACAACGCTACTTGCATTGACAATAGAGCTTTTCGACAATATATGTAGGAACTAAGGAGAGGAAAGAGGGACGACTCTCAGATGGCACAAGTGATCTTGTTATGAGTAGATGAGCTGTTGCTATATCTTAAAGACGGTAAAACAGGACTAGAACTTGACACTCTGGCCTCTTAGTCATCTGTAGAAAGACGAAAATCTGCTCAATTCCCCCAACCCTGGACAATAACCCATCCTTGCTGGAAAACGTAGGAATTAAATGGGAAACCATATTTTCAGGTGTTCGTTTGTATATATTACAGACAAGAATCTACTATCCGGAAACCCAGGGGAAACAATACAACCACTGCGAGACAAAGTGGAAGTCTCGAACACACTGCCAATATCAATCAAGGGCAAAATAATGCTGCCTTGCATACTTCTTTGTCAACCTCCCCATATGAATCTCTTGTACATTTTTAGAGAACATGGTGATTTGTTGCTGTATTTCATTTGGAGTGTCAGTAGGCATGGAGTCACACTCAAGAAGCAGAGATTCCTGATCACAAAAGGGGGCCTGAAGCACCAGATTTTGAACATTACTACTTAGAGGCCCATCTCCAATGGGTTGCACAATGGCTTCGGAATGGGCACACCTTCAGGAAACCACATTGTCTGAAAAGAAAGGAAGGTGCCCTGAACAACATACTTAAGAGACACAACAAATTCTAAAGAACACCCCAGGTTGCTCTGTATTGCATTGAGTTGTTGGACCCACTGACTGAGGAAAACAACATTTGCCGATACATATGTACCAGCAACACCACTGTCAAGACTTTCAGGGTCAGTGTGGTTACTACATGGGTAAGCACCTGCTGGCTTGGTTGAGGTCTGATATAGAGATGATCAGAGACTTACTCTTCTGGAAATCATTCACACACATCGCGGAAGCAGGCCTCCCTCCTGGGCAGTTATTACTATATGGCGCAATAACAAAAACGTTGCTAGATCAAAGTGGGCCCGGAGACACAGAACATCAAATCACACACTGCAACACTCACAATGTATAGATTGAGAGAAATTACGAGTCAAGTTACCTGGCTATACAAATACATACATATCATAACACAAGTAAGTGTGAATGATGTAAAAAGCAAATGGAAATTAAACCTGGTTGTAGAAACCGCTGCACAGTTTCAAGATGAGTAGCAACAAACACTCAGTCAAAAAAGTCTTAATTACGTTATTATTAATTAGAAGGCTGTAAAAGAAACACAAACCATATTTATGTATCAATGACGAGTAATCAATATTCTCATTTGAATGTTTGTCCCAAACATATCTGTAATGGATCAATAATGAGATGTTACCTCAGTACATATAAACCAACAACAATACGTTTTCGTGTTGAAAAACGCTCTGGTCATGATGTGCAGTTTTAAGGCCTGTTAAAATCCATCCACTTACACGTCCAGCACCTTAAGACCCTTACGGGTGAGTAGTCGTGATTTACAAGCCTTTGATTGATTGATTGACTCACCCATTCCGGTCAACAGGAGCTATGCATAAGGCTCTCCAGGTGTAGCAAGACTGATTACTCTCCACCACCACAACACTGACTGCATCTGTTCTTTTAGGGGAGTACCCTTGAGGAAGTCTGACCGAATCAAGAGTGAAAAATATACTTTCGTCTATGACTCCAGTTCTCCCATAGACCGCTGAAATTTTAACCTATGGTGCAAAAAAGAAGATTGAGTGCAGTTAGCAGATCACATGCAACTCTATGATCACCAAAATAACAAATATGCAAAGATCAGTGAATTTCTGGTTTGCGACCAACCATTTTAAATACATTGTGTGAACAGCATAAACCAATATTTCCCAAGGTGGCGCTTTCATACTAACTGTGGAGCATTGACATATTTAGGCAAAGTGTTGCAATGGATTTAAGAGTTTAATGATGGTATAAAATGTTACCCTTTAAATCCAGTAAATAAATCATTGGTGATGGTTGACAAAAAAAACAATTAGATTAGTAATACTTCCACATTTTGTTTAGACAATACTGGCATTTTACATTAAAACTCAGTATCATATAACACAATCAAAAAATAGGATTACAATAGTTTATCTTCCATTTTCCATTTGCCCTTTACTGCTAAAGACGAGAGCTGCCAGTTCCTGCAGTTGTGCAGCTTATATCATCAACGGGAATTTTTCATGTAATGAAACAACCGCATGAGCAGGCCAAAAACAGCACTAATCAGTTGGTTAAGGTTGAGGGCAATGGATATTTCATACAAGAGTGTCTCAAATTATACTGAACATTCTAATAACACAGCAAGTGCAGTAGCATGCGCTCTTCACAAAAGGATGGGACCCTTTTTTATTTGCAAACTCTTTGTGTGGGTCCGTCACAAGCGATGAAGAAAGAGGAAGCTTCAAGTGCGGTGGCCAACTGCATTTGTGTAGTAACTTTCTCAGATTGTGAGGAGTACCTCTTTGGTCAGATCCTCCAAACCGGTAGGAGTTTTTAGTTTCTACAGTTTACACGCTTTTGATAACTGATAGATCTTTTGCTTGCTTTGCAAAGTGTAGTGTGTGAATGCGTGCGGGTGTGTGTTACCGTGCCATAAATAAAAAAATAGTAGAATTCCAAATTCGGCAATTCACATGTCCACTTTTGGTTAGAAATGAAAAAATGCACAGTGAGGCATCAATGATTCACACTATCAAAAAACCAGAAGTCAATCATGACTTTTCTGCAGCTTTCGCTAATTATATTTCCCCCTGAATTTCAATAGAATTTCTTCTCACTCCTTAATTTCATTAACTGCCTGTTGCGTCAGACTGCTCAAAGGCCACAAGTTTTCACACGGAATTAAAATCCTAAAGGGAGCATCAAGGAAGAAATGCTCAGAACAGACAGCTTCATGTGGTGGGGTGAATGATACACATTGACTCAACACTTTGCCCTTTCTAACACGGAATCCTGTTGTTTCCAGACTTCATCTTATGGGAAATACAAATTTTCTCCGTAGTAAAACAAAGTATCTGAGTGCTGCCTCTTCATTCTGCAGAAGGTGAACATCAGATACTTTCTATCTGCACTTGTTCTGAATCATAAAGGTTATTCACTTCTGCACCATTTTGTGTCACGTGCTGATCCAATTGTGAAGCTAGACAAAACATCTATTTAATATGGATATCAATCAAGCAATCACTCAGTCGATTTATACAGTGCTGCCTGTCACCCATGAGGGTATCCAGGCGCTGGCAGCGTCCAGTGGTTCAGCCAAAGAGCCAGGTTTTCAGCAACTTTTGGAATTCCGGTAGAAATGGGGAAATTCAAAGATGTAGGCGGAGGTCGATCCACGTCTTCGCTGTGAGGTAGAAGAAGGAGCATCCTCCATTACTGCTTTGATGGATGCGGGGGGAGGGGCGAGCTAGAGCGGAGCAGAGGAGTCTGGTGAAAAATCAGGCAATGGTTGATGTAAGCGGGTCCACAGTTGGGTAGGGCCTTGCATGCCTAGGTGAGTAGCTTGAACTGGCATTACATGGATAGAGCATCAGAGCTTTTAACACAGACGATGAAGGGCAGTTTAACCAACAGATGTGTGTCTCCCAATGCCTGTGGGGTGTCATGGAGTAATATGGGCTTTAACATCATGTTCAAATAGTATAGGACGTTTAATAAAAGTGATGCCATCGTTTCGCTGCAGCCCTTCTTCCTCTCATGAAGATGGGCAGCAAGAAGACCCCCAGGTAGACCTACAACCCTGCTGCTAGTTATGCTCGACACTGGGGGCACAGGCAGAGCCTTTCTTCTCTATTGATTTAGTATCGCTATAGCTATAATTGCTACTTCTGTTCCAAACCCACTATTACATTCTTCAATCACAAATTAGAAATCCAAAACACAAATAATTCACTTTTACTTATCTACTCTGCCACTCTACCAATCCTCACCCGCATGATTATAACAATCTTTCCTGCTCAACAAACTGAAATCCTGTCTCTAAGCAGTCACATTTGTTCGAAGTCCCACCATTCGTCACACCCTGACAAAATGCCTGTTTAAGCCACCCCTTTTTAGGTCTCGCTTACATTTTGTAAGGGACTGCCTGTTTAAGCCACCCCTTTTTAGGTCTCGCTTACATTTTGTAAGGGACTTTTCAAAGTGCTACCGCTGGCATAGAGCTACAGTGCACGAGGCGTGCACACGCGCAAAGCAGCCATATGGCTTTACATCGCCGCCATGCGCTAGGCCAGCCAGCAGCACTAGCTTTTGCTTTCACAGCGATCGTGATGACTTTCGTGGCCAATGCTTGTTTTCCTTTACCTTGGGTATAATCGCGGCACCCGCGCTTTACTTTTAACGTTAAAAGTAAAGCGCGGGTGCCGCGATTATACCAAAAGTAAAGCAATAGAAAAACCATCTATTTCTTTACTTTTGGTATAATCGCGGCACCCGCGCTTTACTTTTAATGTAATAAGTAAAGTGCGGGTGCCGCGGCAACCTGGCGAGCGCTTGTTGTCAATGCTGTGTAGCATCCACAAAAATCATTGGCAAAACCAATAGGTCATACAGGCGAGAGACCCTTTGGCTTAGCCAATGCTTACTTGTATTACACTCTACTTTTAGGTTTTATTGACATATTAGTTCATTTGAGTAATGCTCCTGGCTGGCCATTCATAGTTATTGTCTGCAGAAAAATCAATTACCTATAATGACATATATAAATAATCTGTTGTACACAGCCAGAAATGTCAAATGTTTAATTGGTGCAACAATTTTAAAGGGACACTTGTGATGAAGTTTATAGATGAAGGAGAAGAGATACTGCCATTTTCACACTTTGTGATCTCTATTGGTCATTTATTTTTCATTATTGTTTTTACACCTTGCTCCTGTTTCTGTTGAATCACATTTACATGTTTTTCCATATTATGTCCGTATCGCGTCATTCATCTTTCTGTGGTAAGAGTAGTTGACACGCACATTCACTCAATAAGCAGAGCCTGTAGTAGGTAGGCAAATGAACCACCTGTCATGGCGTCTGCGGCTACCATCTAAAATGCCAGTGCCCGCCCCCACCCTGACAGCCTCACAATACTTGAATATAAAATGTACTTCCAATTGCTTTCTGCTGTAGTGTCAAGAGAGCGATTGTATATATTTCACACGTAGAGCTTTTGAATACAATTTGATTAGCAAATGTTTTGTCATTCATACTTTGCAAGAGCCTTCTCTGGATGCACCATTTGCTCAGGATGGCTTAGAAAAATTGATTACACTCATTGCTAGCCTGTTACCATCATGTGCCTCTGTTCCTTGCAGCGTGGAATTGTATGCGATGATGGAGCATCCAATTATTATTTGATGCTAAGGTCCTACCTACAGAATGTAATAAAGATAACTTGCTTTATAGTGCTTTTACCAGTGATGTAGATCTGCAAACTGCATGCGTTACTCCATCACCCAGTTCAGTGGTACTCAGTGCACTGATGAAGAGTCATGCCAGCCGTGCTGGGGCTCATGTGTTTACATTGCAAGTTACTCACAGATGTTAGTTGGGAGCGCTTCCTCAGTGGACTATTTTCCATGGAAGAATGTGCAGGGTGGTTTTACCAACCCGCTCTCACAACTCCTACACGGAGTGTGGCCAGCCTTTCCTGAGGAGCAGGACAGGTGCACTGGATTGATGGCCTCCAATACTCCCCGAGAAGCATATCCTCTCTGAATCTACTAAGATCATTTATGCTCATATTGATCACTTCCAATGTTTCATTGAAATCTAAGGAAACCCAGAACGTGCTGCAATAAGTTTCAGAAGCGTTGATTGGTCCCAGTATTTCCTGGGAGGTATTTATTCTGGGACTCCGAACTACTCTGACATTAGTGGTTGGTGCTGTAAATCTACTGCATAAAAGCACACTTTACTTGCTCACAAGTGCTCTAATATCAAGCTGTTTAAAAGTACCAAATGGCTAGCTGTAAGAAAAGGGCCAGCGCTTGCTACTCACACAGTGGAGGCTCTCCTGTGTGTAGGCGGCACTGCTACCCCGATCCTGGTGCTACTGCCATCACCTCAGTTTTCCAGGACAGAATTACCTGCCATGAAAAGCTTTGCCGGTTGGATCTCCCCAGACCTCATGGAACATGTATCCACCATTTTGGACTCTTGGATGAGTAATTAATAAGTCACAAAGGTGTATGCCTGCAAACACTGACCCGTACCCTGCTTTAACACTTCTGTTGTAGGATCACTTGCTTTGCTTGCGGGTCTTTCTCTGACATTAGCCCTGTATTTGCTCTGTTGACTCTAAACTGAGCTTTAGGCCTCCACCTAGCCCTAGACGTACATATAGAACACTTTAGGCTTTTAGGAAAAGCGGTAAGGTCTTTCAGGGTCAGATGCAGGTGCTAGAAATGGTAAGGGAAGACTCTTTCAGAGTATACTGCAGGCTGTTGGGGTGAAGGCAGGATTATTCATGGTAAAATGTAGGCTTTTAGAGTAAGAGACTGGTCCTGTCACAGATGGATGCTGACCTTTTTGGGCATATTGAAGTCCTTTAGGTAAGTGGCCGATCCTTTCATGGTACTGTGCAGGAACAGAGGGGATCCAGGTAGATTCCGGCAAGTGCATAAACCATTATATCTATCTTAATGCTATTGCATTCTAGAAATTGCTGGATACACTACGATCTCTGCAGCAGATCCTTTAAACTTGTAAGATATTTTAAATTACAGTCAGGTTGTGACATGTTTGGTAAGGTAGAACATTTTTACTATCATGTTTGTCCTTGTTCATTTCATTGGGAGCAGAGTTTCTAAATAATGTATAAGTTCCCTCTCAGAGGCCGCTCCTCACAACTCCGTCCTTTTTTGCTGCCACCTCTTAACTCCCAATTTTATGGGATCCTGGAGTGTTTTTAGGTCTCGCCTGACCCAGCGCATGCGCTAGTCTGGCGAGACTTTTTGTGAGGGCTCAAAAAAGTGCTACCATGGCCAGCCTACAGCTACAGTGCATGTGTGCGGGGGCGTGCAGCGCTTGATCGCGATCACTTTAGCGGCCGCTTTGATGTTTGATCGCGATCACTTTCACTTTTGCGGCCGCTTTGATGTTCTCCGTGAGCCAATGCTTAACCCCAAGTTAAACTTTCTTGCCAACTCCACTCCTCGACATAGGTAAGTGTTCTTTCTTAGCACTTGGCGTCCAGTAGAAATTTAAGGAGCTCTGTACTGACAGCACATCCTCTTTCAGGTTATGAGTCTCAAAAGGTAAGCCTGCCATTAATTATAACAAGCATTGGCATAGCCAATAGGTCTCGCTTTTGGGACGTTATAAGTATTTAGTTATGCAACTGTTGCATGGCTAAACACTTATAAGGTCCCAAAGGCGAGACCTATTGGCTATGCCAATGCTTGTTCTTTGATATTATAAAAGCGCCTGATCCTAAGACTGGTCATCACCTATAAGCGTGAAAGGCACTCTTGTTTAATATAGACTAGCTTCAGCGTTCAGAACGGACATCTGCATCACAGGTCGGCCAATTAAATTCTTCCACTGAACATGTTATTCCCTTGCAATGCAGTAAGACCAGTAGAGGATATGCATAAGCAGTGTTTGGATTATGTTTTGCAGTCTTGTTAAAGGACTTTCAAGTTCCCTCTTTAGCCCACCTCTCCCTTTAACTCCTCTGGCCAGCTTGCCTGCCTGAGCTTGCCGATTGCACGAGCCCTGGTACTCAAGCTAGTGGGATGTTTATACTAACGTATTAGAAATCAGAAGACAACACTTGTATCTTTGCAGTTGTGTTTTGATTTGTCATAATGCTTCAAACATAAGAAGCATAATGGCCCAATGGTCAACCAAGCTTGCTTTTTCAGGTGCTAAAACCAAGAACTGAATGGGGCATCTGCTACTTCTGTTGTGCCTGCTGTGGCAACAGATTTTCGAAATTCCCTTAATGAAGACAGAATACCTGGGTTTTGAGAAATGTTCTTGATTTCAGAAAGGAAACATTTGGTCATGAGTCCCCCCATAGCTTTTTTTAAACTATGCTCTTTATGACAGTCTTACTACCCGTTAACCAGCTAATTGATACCTATTACTATGACCTGTGCCATAAGGTTTTTCAAGTGTTGTTTGCTAATATATTTATTATACATAATAAAGCCGCAGAATAAGTTACTGTCAGGTAAGGAGCACGGTGTATGTTTGCAAGAATTTTAGCAGAGATGCAATGGCCGAAAGAGGCTCAAAAGACAGTCTTCTGTCATGTTTGAGGGAAGTGAGAAATTAAGTTTTATGCTGATGCAAAACCTGCTGCACCGGAAGAGCAAGATACTTCAGGGTCTTAGTTGAGGGCCAATGAAAATCCCGAGATGTAGAATCCCTCGGAACTGAGTAGGCTTAACTCAGGGGAGTAATGCCATTAACGGAGCAAACCTATTAGACCCCACTCTGCAGCACTGTCAGGAGCAACTAATGTGGAGACTTCCCATGACTGAAACGGAGTCCTGCGTAGCAGCAGACAGAAGGCTGTAGCGGGAACTGGAAGAAGTGCAGAGAGGACAGGGGCACAGACGAGATGGTGAAGTCAGGGGCTGGAGAGTGTGCCTATTTACCTATAACGCTATAATGCAAGTAAACGTTTATCAGGCAGCTGCCAATAATTTAAGCGTTTGATCCGGTCACAACTGGAAAAAACACCTTTATCAGAGACAAGCAGTCATTTCCGTCCTACAGCAACTTGTAGTTACACAATGATGTCCTAGACTGAAATACGCACGAATGCTGTAAAGGACAACACAACAATCCCCTACACATGCTATAAGGCATGGGTACTCACAAACCTTCTGTTGGGGTCCAAAATTACAATGTGGTTTGTGGCAGAGAGCTGCATCGGTAGGGGTGGGGTAAGTGGGGGGCGGGGTCAGTGGGGGGGCTAGAAAGCTGCCATCACACACCCTGGATTTACTACCCATTGGCACCATCAGTGTAGCTGACTGTTCTGATCATTATTGTGGGCTCGCTATGGACGGCTTAAGAAGTCTTTCACAGCTTTGCATTCAATAATAACGAGATTGGGCTTTGGTTCAGCCCCCTGCTCATGATTGCAATGCTTTTTATCTATTGCATTGCCAGATCCTGATTTTTATTCTGTTCTCTTTATTTGTGTGCTTGTCCCACTCCTAGAGGAATTTAGCTTTACTCTGATTGAATGAGTTGTTTCCATGAAATGCTGATATATGTGTTTACCACTTCAGGGAAGTGCATGTCCTGCTCTTTCCCCTATATTTCTCTCTTTATTTCGCTTTGCCCTTTTCTAGCTCATGGCTCATGCTCTTTCCCTTGCTTCTCCCCTCAGTATTCTTTTTTTGTTTCCTCTCTCTGGCACAAAGAACTGACTTCACAAAGTAATGACGTGTGTCTCTCTCTCTCTCTCTCTCTCCCTCTCTCTCTCTCTCTCTCTCTCTCTCTGTGTCAGTCAATCTCTCTCAATCAGTCAGTCAGTCAGTCTCTCGCTGTCAGTCATTCTTTCTCTCTCTCTCTCTGTCAGTCTCTCTCTTAGTCAGTCTCTCTCTCTCTTAGTCAGTATCTCTCAGTCAGTCTCTCTCTCTCAGTCAGTCTCTCTCAGTCAGTCAGTCTCTCTCAGTCAGTCTCTCCCAGTCAGTCTCGCTCACTCTCTCAGTCAGTCAGTCTCTCTGTCAGTCTCTCGCTCAGTCTCTTCCTCTTAGTTAGTCTCTCTCTTGGTCTCTCTCTCCCTCAGTCAGTCTCTCTCTCTCTCAGTCAGCCTGAGTCTCTCTCAGTCAGTCTCTCCCTCAGTCTCTCTATCAGTCTATCTCTCTCCGTCAGTCTCTCTCTCTCTGTCAGTCTCTCTCTCTCTGTCAGTCTCTCTCTCTCTGTCAGACTCTCTCTCTCTCTTAGTCAGTCTCTCTCTCTCTCAGTCAGTCTCTCTCTCTCTCAGTCAGTCTCTCTCTCTCAGTCAGTCTCTCTCTCTCAGTCAGTCTCTCTCTCAGTCATTCAGTCTCTCCCCCTGTCAGTTAGTCAGTCTGTGTCTCTCTTAGTCAGGCTCTCTGCCAGTCTTACTCTCTGTCATTCAGTCTCTCTCTCTGTCATGCAGTCTCTCTCTCGGAGTTAGTCAGTCTCTCTCTCAGTCGGTCAGTCAGTCTCTCAGTCAGGCTCTCTGTCAGTCTCTCTCTCACTGTCATTCAGTCTCTCTCTGTCTGTCATTCAGTCTCTCTCCCTCCGAGTAAGACATTCAGTCTCTCTCTCCCTCAGTCACTAAGTCTCTCTCTCCCTCAGTCACTCAGACTCTCTCTCCCTCAGTCACTCTCTGCCGGTGAGTCAGTCTCTCTCAATCAGTCAGACTCTCTCTCTCTCTCTCTTAGTCATTCTCTCTCAGTCAGTCTCTCCTTCTCTTAGTCAGTCTCTCCCTCTCTTAGTCAGTCTCTCCCTCTCTTAGTCAGTCTCTCCCTCTCTTAGTCAGTCTCTCCCTCTCTTAGTCAGTCTCTCTGTCAGTCAGTCTCTCTGTCAGTCAGTCTCTCTGTCAGTCAGTCTCTCTCTGTCTCTCTTTCAGTCTCTCTCTCTGTCTCTCTCTGTCTCTCTCTCTCTCTGTCTCTCTCTCTCTCTGTCTCTCTCTGTCAGTCTCTGTCAGTCTCTCTGTCAGTCTCTCTCGGTCAGTCTCTCTCGGTCAGTCTCTCTCTGTCAGTCTCTCTCTCGCTCTCTTAGTCTCTCCCTCTCTCAGTCTCTCTCTCTCTCTCGCCCTCTCTCTCAGTCTGCGTCTCTCTCAGTCACTCTCTCCATCAGTCTCTCTCTCTCTGTCAGTCTCTCTCTCTCTGTCAGACTCTCGCTCTCTCTTAGTCAGTCTCTCTCTCTCTGTCAGTCTCTCTCACTGTCAGTCTCTCTCACTGTCAGTCTCTGTCAGTCTCTGTCAGTCTCCCTCTCAGTCTCTCTCTCTCTGTATCCCTCTCTCAGTCTCTCTCCCTCAGTCTCTCTCTCTGTCTCTCTCTCTCAGTCTCTCTCAGTCTCTCTCAGTCTCTCTCAGTCTCTCTCTCTCAGTCAGACTCTCTGTCAGTCAGTCTCTCTCTCTGTCAGTCTCTCTCTCAGTCAGTCTCTCTCAGTCAGTCTCTCTCAGTCAGTCTCTCTCAGTCAGTCTCTCTCAGTCAGTCTCTCTCAGTCAGTCTCTCTCTCTCTCTGTCTCTCTCTCGCTCCTTCAGTCAGTCTATCTCTTTTCTCTCTCTCTCTCTCGCTCTCTCTCTCTCCACTCTCTTCTGTCACTGGCAATATTGGATTTAAATTACCTGCAAGGTCAGCGGGCTGCCAAGGAAGGCCTGCCGGGCCGCTGTCAGCCCACGGGCCGTACTAGTAGTACCACAGCTATAGAGCATACAATACAAGTTAATAATAGTATAAGAACATTCTTGATCTGTTGCTTGATCATGTAACACAATGTATTCTTCTTCTCATGGTCAAACGTAATCAAAGCCTTAGCTAAAACGTGTTTCGTTGCGTTCTGCTGCTGTGAGCAGCGACTTCTTCAGGGCTAAGAAACCTATAATCTCTTGGTGCAGATCCTTAAATTCGGTTAAATTTCTGTACCAAAAGGGGTTAAAAAAATAAGCGTCCTAAGACACAGGGACCATTCGTGAAGTGCCTGATTTGTGGCCCTCCTTGTTCGCGTGTCTGTGCACCCTTCAGGTAGTGGTGCTAAATCGGTTCCTCATTTGTGGGCTTGCAGCGTACTGTAATAGTTCCAAATATTTGTGGCAGGTTGAATCAGAGCTGCAACCCTTACTGGTAGAGTTTGAAATACAGTGTACCAGCAGCCATATCACTGCAGATGGTCGCCCAATCCTGTTAAATATGTAGTTCTCTCTCTGGCGGGTATGCTGGGTATCTCATACTACCCTACTAAACCACCAAATGTGAAGCACTAAAATGCTGTAGAGGAGGCCAGCTGCAAGGTGGGTTTACCAAATCTACCCTGTTATTCGCTCAAATTACTCTCCTGTTAAAAGTATGGGAGTCACTGCAGAAGTCTAGGTACGTAGGTTCTCCACATAGAACTCCATTCCATGTTATAAGGCACCCCAAATCACTTTTAACAAATGGGGGCCACATGAAGCAGGACTGTGGAATCAAATCTACCTCACCGAGCCATAACCGGATTCTTTTCATGTTGAACTCTTTGAATGCAAACATCACCAGTTTGTTTTCTCCCATTCTCCATTCAAAATGTTCGATAAATATTGACGTCAATTGAAGCACTGAATCAGCAACTGATCTGCTGCTGTTGTACGTTTCTTGTATGGCCCATTGTCCTTTCCTCTATGTTAGCCTAATTGTGCACATTGTAGGCCACTTTTATTTTGCACACGCTACTAAATACCAGGCTTGCTTTTGTGCCACATTGTATTTTCACACAGAATCAGCACTTTTTTGGGCATTTTGTTATTTTCCTGGGATTTAGTCTTAACAGCCTAGGCAAGGTCAAACAACATTGCCCCTGGTTATTCTCTCTGGTCAGACACCAGCACCTAGACATAATAAAAGAATGCAGCTGTGAGTACACATATCTTGTCATTGATGGAGGACGGGGGTTCTGAAAAAACAGACTCACATAGCAAAGGTCCTGAGACAAGAGTGCTGCGAAAGCTGAGATGTAGAACATCCCCCCATGTATGTGAGGTCCGGGGTCCGCCACTAAACTCAGAGATCTATAATTAATAACCACTTAGCTTCAGCAGAACGGGAGGGTTTAGGCATATTTATCAGATAGCATGACTGGGCTCTTTATCGTATATGGTTTATTACTCATATTGATGGCATTATTGACATGCATTTTTTTCAACTGTGGCACAAATATTGCATCTTAGACCATGATAGTTTAAATAAACATTGTAAACTTCCTTCTTTCGTGTCTCTTTTTAGGTCAAGCCTAGGCAGCGCATGTGCTGCTCTACGAGAAATGCTGTATTCAAGTATGGACTTGAAGCTCTGCCCACTCTCCGCCCATATTTTTCATTGGCTTGTGTCATTGTCCTTTGAAAATGCTGGCTTCTAATTCATTAATAGATTTGTTAGTCCCTCCTTAGTACCGACTTGTCTTCATTTGTAACCTCCCATGAGGACTTGCCTTTTTACTTCTGTTACACAGTATGTCTTATTTAGTCTGTAAGCACTATATTCTTTAATGAGTTTCTCCTACTGCATGCACGACCGGATTTTCTACAAAATTCAGCGTGCAATGCGCGCTTTCACTTTCCAAGCAGCCCGTGACAATGGCGGCCACCTCTTTGAAATGAAATAGGTCTTGCATTTACAAGAGTTTGAGCTATTGGCATTGTAAATGCCTTTTATTTATGTGTTAATTATCAAATAGATAAATAAAAGGCATTGTCATTTACAATGTCAATAGCTTAAACTATCGCAAATGCGAGACCTATTGCATTAGAAATGCTTGTTTATCTTATTGTGGACAAGTACGAATGAGAGAGCAAAAATATGTGTCCTTTAACAAACGATCCCTGAGAGGGTAGAGAGGGTTGTGTTCTGGGGGGCCAAATCACTTGTCTCTCTGGAAAGGTTAGGAGGGCAAGTGAGACACTATAGCGAGTCGGACTCATAGATACTGAGGTGGTATGGTGACTCAGTCCCTATATACTGATGTTCTATGGTCCCAAGCATAGCTCTGTTCCTGAGCAGAATCCCTACAACACAGCAAGGTGGCTCTTTATAGTGTGCTAACTAAGCTCCGTGAAACACAGACAACCCATCACCTGCTCCTACACGTGCGACAGGCTTGATACCGTTCACGGCAGCTGTATCTGCAACTATTACTAATTTGTTATTTACGCTAACAAATAGTCCTGCGCCGACTCTCATTTTGAACACTGTCCATCTTGGTTTTAATCCCAATTTTGACTAGCTGACTAATATCTATTTGATACAGATTCTTCATTTACCACTACAGGCACCATAACTATCATATATATAGCATACATGCCCTTATGTTATGGTGCTTCCTGGTGTACCACTTTTATCCCATCAGACAGAAGATTTTCCCCGAATAAAGAAAAAGACTATGCACTGGTGGCAAGTCGAAATTTGGAAGAATAAAAATACCGTTTGATGATGTTAAAGTAAGATGCGTCACATGGATCGGAAGTTATTCTAAATCTGCGTATGGCAACTATGTGTAACAACAAAGGGATCAAAGCAGTTGCTCTGGGTTACATATTTCCCATGCCTTCTTCTGGCATCGGTCCTCAGTGTGGGTAGCCGTCTCCCTGAACTGTAAGATCAGGGTTCTAAGTACTGAGTTACCCACTGTTCAGCCTTTCCTTGCATTTTTATTTAATCTCTTCCGGATTTATTAATTGGCAAACTGTCTAGCTTGTTTGAAATGCTCATAGGTGATAAAAAGTGAGGGCACTTCTTTTTTTGTTGTTCTAATAGGAGAAGTTAAGGCCACAACAGGTGATAATGATTTTAATTTGTCCTGAGAATGATTTGTTACTCTGGATGTCTCTAAGTTCTTTTTGAGAGTTGACAAACAAGGCAAGTTCCTACTTGAGCTGGCTGCTAAATACTGCCTTAAAAATGCTAGAGAGCTTCGTGTTCTTCCCAATTCCTTCATTCCTACATACACTGCTTGAGGATGTGCCAGTATTACTGATGATATGTTTGTATCTGGACATTTGTCAAAGTACATCAGGACTCGCTTTGTTATGTTTTGTTTCAACAGCAATAGTATTCCACTGATCCTAGGATGACAGATAAATTTTAAAGGCAATCACTTAAATAAGGTCTTCCACTGTGGTGAAGAGATTAAGCACGGTGTATTGAAGCTACACTGGAAATTGATTAATCCGGATTTGAGAGAAAAGCAGCTGGTGGAGTTAACATAACAGGACATTGTTTTGTGTCGAGGAGTCTAGCAATTGTGAATCTGCTCTGAAAGGCCATCATAACATTTGACTCCTGTTTATACATTGAGTGAAACTGGACCTAATTGAACTTTCAGCAAGGAATACAAGTGGCAACAGGCATAACTTGTGGTGCATTCTGGTCTCTATGGGGTGGAGGCTGACCTCATTGATTTTCTTGCTAGGATTCACATGATCTTAGTGGCTCAAGTCAGGTTTGGCCCTAGGGGTGAATGTACCAATAGCTTTAACCTCACAAGGAAAAAGTTAAGGGAAAGAGAAATTCTTTTGTTGTGGTTTGGGTACCCCTTATTCCCTCCGAGACAAATTATATTCATTTTAGCCATGTGCGCAAAACCTAGGTAAGGTAAAATTAAGAAGGGGCAATGTTTCACTTTTAAAGTGTACATTTGTAAAGGTTATAGTACCGCATAGACCATGGGATCCATACAAAAATAGAAAGCAAGGGATAGCAGGAGACCTGATGCTCAACACCCTAAACATCTAATAACGAATCTTAATTATGCTAGGGCTGAGTGAAGGACACAATTTGTTCTGAAGAAGAGAGGCTGGGTCAGTTTTTATCGCATCTATTTTTATGTTCTAGTTTAGTGGAAGATACAATTGTTTATCACAGGTGTGGGTACACAAGCTTGCAACAAACCTGGTCGGATCCCAACTGGTTAATCTAGAAAGATGTGAATGTTGTGTAAGATATTTGTTTCCATATTATGTGTAACCATTAATTAACAACCCTTAATAACTTCACCATCTCAACATAATAGAAAATGGTCTTACTCCTAATTACAACCCCTTTAAATGTCTACATTCAATCCGAAATATTTTAGACCATGAGAATTAGGCCTTTTACCTATGACACACAATCTCTGGGCCCATGTAACTGCTATAAATTTATTAAACTGTCACTCCTTCTTGAAGCTGGAATAAAATTCAGGAGACCTGGTTAAATTCCATCAGTGTTGCATGAGAAACCAGGCAGGGTTCTACAATAGTGACTGCTAGTGGAAAAACAATGTGCTACACAGGTTTTCTTTAATCTATGCCAGCACCTAGAACTCAATAATGGCTCCTAGGGGTTTGGGAGTCAACGGAAGGAGACTCAAGAAACTAGATGAACCAGCTCTTCCAGTCTAAAGGTACACAAGAGGAAGTTGATCCACTACAGCCCAGAGTTGTGTCTTTGTGAGAAACTTACTTTTTTCATCAATCAATCAACTTTATTTGGTGCATAAAACATAAAAGTAGAAAAATCGATTGGTCGAAACCAATAAATAGTATGCATAAAACACCAGAGATAAAATCATTTTAAAATGCAAAGATCGACGATATATAGCATACATGTCCTTCTTGTTCCAGACTAAAAACAGTTCTTATATTATCCAATTCATTATACATGAAATATAATTTAGCATTTGTACATCTCAAAATCCTCGTCTTCCCCAGTCCATCTTTGATTTGATCTAAGTATAGCTCTATGGTACATCTCCAACGACTGGCTCAGAATGATTTAGCTACTTTGCCTAATACCCCAGCTCCAATGGAGATATTTCGCTACTGCCCAAACAATTGGTTCTTTGGTCTCTGCTTGCAAGAGCCTTAGCACCACTAGACATTGCCTATCCCCGAATTGTTTGCAGATAGGGAGAATCCAGGACATCCTAGGTTTGCGTACACAGGGCAAAAGAAAAAAGTGATGTTGGTTCTCATCTGCATACTGGCATCATGGAAAAGCCAAGCTCGTATCTTTCTTAGATTTCCATTTTGCACAGAAATACTGCAAAGGGAGTGTGTCATATCTAAATCTGATATACAGTTGCCTGGCCGGGTGGGGGCGAAATATAATTTAATAAAGTTTCACACATGCTATGGGATTTTAGATCTAAAAAGGCAACAGTTGCTGGGAAGGGCTTCGCTCTTTAAGATGCTCGCCCTCCCTAGATTCCTCTATGCGCTACAAAATACCCCCTTCCTGGTTGCGCCCTCTTATTTCACGGCTGTCAATGCTGAGATCACTCGTCTCCTCTGGGAGGACAAGGCGCCGCGGATAGCTCTCCACAAGCTTACCAGCGGATGGTACGATGGAGGTATAGCCCTCCCAGATATTAAAACCTATTACTGGGCGTCGCAACTCATGATTATAAATCAGTGGATCCATGTGCCGGGTGATGACCCTGCATACCGTATGGATAGGCAACTGCTTGGTCCCGGAGGGGTGATGGGAGCCCTTTATAACCCAAAAAGAGGTCGCGTCCCGGCGGGGCCCGCAGCACACACCCTTCAGATATGGTTCGCTGCACAGCGGACGATGGGCTGGACGGGGAGGATTACCCAGGCAACGCCGCTCTGGGACACGAAACAGCTTGGGGTACTGCGCACTACCAAGGGATTCCACCAGTGGGATCTTATTGGTATTTCCAGGGTTGGGGACCTCTGGCAGCGGGGAGAAGTGATCACTTTTGCCCAATTGCAGGCAGATTACGACTTGGCAGACACCGAACATTTCCGATACTTACAAATCCATCACGCACTTCGGACGGCGATTCCACATGGGACTCGGCTCCCGGAGTCATCGCCCTTGGAGGACCGGCTCCTCACGGAACATCTGATTCAAAGAGCGACGTCCCTAACGTACCGGAAAATAATAAATAATCGCCCTGACCCTTTCTCGATCCTTAAAGGGAAATGGGAGACAGAACTTGGAGACTTCGATGAGACGGAGTGGCAGTCCGCGCTCTCATCCCCCAAGGAAGTGGGCATATCGTCCAAATTAAGGCTGGTCCAACTTAAAATTCTGCACCGCACATACTATACCCGTACACTCCTATTCAAATTGCAACGGGCGGAGTCCCCGCTATGTCTCAGGAACTGTGGCCTCGAAGGAACCTTCCTTCACACCTTCTGGGAGTGCCCTGTCATAGCGCTTTATTGGAAAGGGGTGTTGCATGTTCTTTCCCAGGTATCCAAAGTCCTCACGCTGCCGGAACCTCGGCTTTGTCTCCTCAATATCTGGGAACAGACGGACCACAAGAGAGTGGCACAGCTTTGGGTGACGTTGGGGCTCATGCTCGCAAAACGTAATATAGCCCAGCGATGGGGATCGGGGCAGGCACCTACCCTGGCGCAGTGGATCCGAGATATGGACCTTGTAATGGTGACTGAAAAAACTGTATATGTACATAGAGGATGCCCCAAGAAATGGTCCCAGGTGTGGGGTGGGTGGAATGTGTACAGAAGGAACATCTGTGAGCCCCCACCCGATACATCAGAATCTGAACTCAGTGACCAGGACTAGTTACTCCATCGCTAACAGTGGTTGGGGATGGGAACGACTGTATTACACCTTTGGCCTGCCTCATTGTCTCTGTGATACCTGTGCTGAATTGCTGAGATACATTTGGAGCTATTGTATGCTAAGCCTTGCACTGAATGAGTGGTGTTTACTTTCTCTTTTGTTTGTAAACTTAATAAAAATATTTCCAAAAAAAAAAAAAAAAGGCAACAGTTAAAGCTCCTTATCTACTATTGCTCATCTCAATTTCCTATTTATGAGCCCAAAAAGCTTCTTTGAGTGCTACCTTAGAAGGGAGCAGGGGACAATCGTGGTCAGTCCAGAGTTCCGCAGGGCCATTTCTCCAAAATGCGACTGGTATTAACTGTGCTTTGTGAATAAATTGTTTTACACCCAGATCCCAACATAGGGGCAACAGGGGCCTGCTCTTTAGAAGCTCAAAGATCTTAAAAAGTTGTTTTCGACTTTTCCGAGAATAGATAGATCTTAATAACCCCACAGGTCTGTCCCAATAAGGGCATTGCCTTCCGCCTTCACATTATAAACTTTCAGAGCAGGTAGGATCGACCTGGTTTTAGACGCCCAATACAGTCTCTGTATCCCAGATGAATACATGTCGTTACTACGCATTCCGTTGCAACGCATGCCTTTACCACGCATGCGTTACAACGGAATGTTTTTTCTTCGCATTGCCCTTACCTCAATCTTGCCTTTACCGCGCTTTTTCGTTTCTTCTTCTTTTTCCCTTTTTCTTAGTTCTTCGCCGACACTAACGAAGGACTGACGATTTTTTTTTCCGACCAGGAAGACGTTTTTCCGTGATGACGTTGCTTGCGTGCTAAAGACGTCGTTGAAGCAATACGCGTTGTGCAGACGTTTACGAGGTAAGTGTACCGTGGTAAACCTAACGCGTAGAAAATGCTTCGTGGTAAAGGCTGTTTCCCATCCCAGATATATGATAATTCATACTACTTTTCTTCACCTGGGGGGGGGACAAGAGCATATTATGGGTAAAACCTATGCTTAAGTAGTCGTTTTCTAGGACTCTTTCAAGATATGTGCCCTGTAACGTAATAGTACCTCTAAATGTCTTGTGTGAATTAATGGTCAGGAATTTAATTTTTGAGTAAATTATAATCAACCCTCTTTCTGAACAAAAGTCAGCAAAACTATCTATCAGCATCTGTAGGCCTATTGGAGTCTTAGAAACCAGCAATGTCTTGTCCGCAAACAATAGCAGGGGGCTTTTCTTCACTGCAATCCTTGGTGCATCGCGGTCAAGATTTTCCAGATGGGACACAACATCATTGAGATATAAGGAGAATAAAGCTGGGGTAAGGACACAACCTTGACGGACCCCTTTGGAAGGTGATATTCGATTTGTTAGCTCTCCATGGGAGCTGCATCTGACCTGTGCATAGGTGGTCTCACTATAACATTCAATAGCTTGGCAGGGACCCCATTCTGTTGTAGCACCAACCATAGTTTTTTCCTGGGGACCAGATCAAATGCAGATTCTAGGTCCACAAAGACCATGTAGAGGTGGGCCTTCTAGAGGTCGACCGTTTTCCAATAAATCGTCATAAATCTGAAGGCCTGGTCTATGGTACTAATACCACTACAAAATCCTGCTTGCTTTTTTTTGTCTAAACTGATTACACGAGACCCATGTTTAAAAATAAAACCACCGGCTCTTTGTTGTTCAGGAAAGCTTTTCTTGTGTCTACATCGTGCACTATGATAGAGATACAAATTTCTCCAGGAAATGTTTTTGGATTTTGCAGGAACTACAAAAATCTACATACAGAATGAGATATGATCTAGCAAATTGAGTACACTCTAGCGGTATGGTCGTGTAGAGGACCAATAACCTTTCAGGTTGATGTTAGGAAGTGATGATGGAGAGAAATGGGTACCACTTAAGCGTTAGGGATTCTGTAGTTTTTCTGAGAGTAGTGGATTTTTACAAAGGGAGCAGCTTGTGACTAAACTTGTCTTGAAAAAATAAAGCACTCAAAAGTGAAGTCAGAAGGGAGGTAAATATGTAAGATATTAAAGAGTTGACATAGTCTGGCTGTTTCATTTCCACTGGGCTTCCAAAGAGGACTACCAGTGGGATTCCTAAAAAGCAATCTCCCTTACATGTCATCAGGCTTCAAATGAGCAAGTAATAGATATGGAAGAAACACTGATTTACTGATGCCATCAATGAAAGGAGATAAGCACATGTCTTCCACCATAACTATATAGTTTACATTTGGATCGAAATAGTGCAGCATCTACTACGTACAGATTGAATTGCACAGTTTACTAGTTTTACAGCATTTGTGGATTTTTCCTCAACAGGCCGAAAATATCAAATATCAGGAAAACAATCAAGGCAGAAGTTCAAATTAGAAAAAGAAAGTCTCATGAAAACAAAATAAGGGATGAAATAAACAATCAACAATGTCCTAAATCTTCAACAGAGCAGTCTATTTATAATTCCAGTGCATCAAAGCTCATACTAAAGACAGGTATCTCCAACCCAGTGATTGTGAGCTACTGGTAACTCGCCCATGCCTGCAGTAGCATGTGGAGTTGCAGCTTTACTGGCAAGGATGTGTCATTCCTGCTTCAGGCTAAAGCAGCACTGAGGACCGTGGCTTTGCGACGTTCATAGCTCATAAAACAAAAGGTGGCGGACTCCTCTTTGTGACCCAGGGTGAGGCTTTGATATATGGAGGGTCAATTCTTCGCACCAGCGCATGCCTCTGCAGCTTCATGGAGATAGTTTACAAAATAAACAAAAATAATATGGGAGAGTGTTTAATTTTATGTTAATGACAGGGTGTCTACCGGGCGCTGGGAGCAAGGTGTCATTTTTAAATGCGCAACGGGAGAAAATGAAAATAAAGAGTTACCTTTATTAGAAATGTTCAACACCTAACTATATTTCTCTCATTAAAAAAAACTATTTTTAATGCAACGGTGCTACATATGCTTATAGGTGTGTCCTGTGCATAAGTACACTACAACACATGCTCTAGCTCTCTCACACACATTTCACATTCATATACATCATGTTCATACTCACATCCACCGACATGTGGCAGTCTCGCCGCCGTACTGCCTCTTCAATGGACTTTTGAGATAGAACAGAAGGTAAAAGTGCCGCTGAAGGTGAAATTTGGCCCGCATAACAAACTGAACCAGAAAACTCCAGGTGGTTGATAAATTAGCAGAAACAAGATATACCAGCACCCGTTCTAAGGCTTTGCAGATAGGCTTTCTTATCTGTATCAACCTTTGCAAGATTTTATACTGTACCAATGAGCTCTGGGACACATGAATACAGGGATCCCTGTGGAAGAGTATGTCAGGATGGTGCGCTACTCTCACAAAGGACTTAGGTATTAATAGTGCAGCAGGTGCAAGGACTCACTGCATGCCCAATTATGGCCATTGTTCTCTACCCAACCACAGGGAAGAGGGGCTCATTTTTGTTGTACGCATCAAGGCCCATGGCTCCCTAGCAGAGAAAAGGGCATTCAGAATGGGACGTTGGAGGTAACAAGTCTAGAATTATTTTTGCTGGATCTGCTTGATATTCATGTTGACAAATTGTGTGAAAAGTGTTGCAAATATCTAGTTTAAATTCTCAAAAAACATTCCTCCATTTGAGCTGTATTAGAATTATTATTTCCATGACAGTCATTAATTGAAATGTTACAAAATACAGTGACAACCCAAATCCAGCTCAGTGTTTCTATGAACAGTGTTCTAACCAAAGTGTTTGCCTCAATGGAAATTATCCTTGCTTAAAGTCAATAATACTGCTGGGTGTGGAGGTTTTCTGGGTAAAATGTACGAGTTGCATTGCCTTTAGTAGCACATTCTGATACTCAATGATCAGAAGCAGCCCTCACTATAGAAAGGAGACCACTGCTATGGAAAAATGCAATGGAATCATGTAGGAATGTATTCATTAACTTTTACTATTATGAGGCGCTTGGAGCCGTAGGATCAAGCGTGAGTGATAAAAGATACCTTGTCAACTTTCTTGTACCTCAGTGGCTTCACAGAGCATGCCTCACTGCTCCAGTTTGTAGGGTTTATAAAATATTCTGCTTGGACCCAATCCCCCTTATAAGGCACGTATCCTGTAACAAATTGAACATAAAGAAAATTAAGCATGTTGTTGAAACAGAAACTCATTTCAATTACCTATGAATATGTATTTCTTTAACACGGTGCATGTAAACAAAGTTATTATATTTTTACCAAATAGGTCCACCTTACCAGGACTATTTACAGTAAGGCTTGTGATTTCCATCTATATTTTATGAGCCTAGGTGATAAACATACTGGGCTCTTACATGCAAAATGCTGCAATTTTGATTATGCAGGTACACGAAACAGAGTCTATGTTTGAAGATCATGGTCCATGTATGCCCATCAATGCGCCACATCTGGATGGCACCAGAGCTCGAGTTGTGCTTGGCTGAGCTGCATGATAAAGAGCAAGGACCCCAGTCCATTAAGTAAGCAACTGTTTGTGTTTACCACAGATGTCGTCAACACGTGCACTATGGCCTCAGGACTAGGCCAACATTCACTTCAAATGCACACTGTAAGGAACTCCCTGGCACAGTAGTAAGCTTGAACAAATGTTTACGTCCTAGTTTTCACAGAAGGCCGATTTAACATAGAGCAAAGCAAGTTTCCATATGTATACCAAAGCAAATTAATTAGCAACCCCCTACAGTAAGCAATGTAGAGAAGTGTTCTTGCACTTAACTGCCCTTTTTGCCTGAATGTCCGTGTTTTCTTTGTTAGTGAGCGCTGTCAATTAAGTCATTTTGTGTCCCTGACACAAAATTGTAGTCCTCCTTCTATGTTGGTGGAATGTCCCGGTTTTTGTTTTTCAAGATCTGGTCACCCTAGGTAATCTAACAATTCTTTTGGTGGCGGTTATAAGATGTAGCTTGTACAGCTAGTGACAAAGGCTGGTCTTCTTAAAGACAAACTCGCAAAATTCACATTTTATTGGATCAGGAAGTGAGGCTGTCCGATGAAAAGTGACAGGTGTCAGCTTGAAATGTTTAGTAGTGGTTTCCAGTAAACATCAACCTTCTGCTTTGGAGCAGGAGTAGATTTTCTTCTGCTTAAGTCTAGGTATCAATTTAGAAGTGAAACTTTGCAAGAGGCTCGAAAACTGATCAGAAAGCAGACAAGACGGCATCCGGTCTCAACATCTGAAGCAAAAGGAGGTAGAAAATGTGGTCCTTCGTTCTATATATCAATATAGGGCTGCATCTGGAAAGAGTATTGCCCCTTGCCATACTTACTGTTCTTGCATGACTTTATGTTTATTCACACGTAGCACCCTGATCCATCCAGCTGCAAAGATTGCCAGGGTCTCCTCCGAGTTGCAGCTCACCCTGTTCACCCCGAATTCCAACCCATTACCCCCATCATCTACAAGCTTCCCTGCCAGAAGCATTGCACTCTTTAATCCACAAACCTTAAGGCAGGGCTTACATAGAGTTGCAAACTTCACTCCACCGGGCTCTCTCTGCGCAGGTGGGAATGAAAACTCACTAGTCTACTGGTCCAGTCAGACATCATGCTCCTATACCTTAGCAAGTGGGCTCTTTAACCCCAAAGTCTAATTAAACCAGGTACAAATATTTAGTTTATAATCTGGAAAGAATTGTACATCCATATATCGGTATAAGATTTCTTATTTTTATGCTAAATTGTGACTTCTTTCAAATTAGGCGATGTACATTTTCGGTCGTTAATTCGAAAAAAGGACCGGTGCTCAGTCTACAAATAACGAACTGTATGCAGAAATCTTACCTATTGGCGTTTTAGCTTTTGTCATTAGAACCCATTATGTGCATACATAAAACAGGACAAAACTTCACTCCAGTACGAATACATGCGATGGCAGGGGCTTCTTTGCTGGAGGGGGCTGCGGGAAGCAAGGCACTTACATTCAGATGTGTTGGCAGTGGAGTGAGGTGCTCCAGCAGATCCATCATATTTGCTCAGTGATCTTTCCACTGGATCCTCTAGTGCTACTTTTGGGCGAGGCGGGGGAAAACTCAGTCTACCCCTACACAATACCTAGGGGCTGACTGCGTACCTTTTCCCTTTTGGCAGCACGCCTCACGAAAGCCTTGCCCTCTAGTGGACTAACATGTGGCACATTTATGCCACAGAATGCCTGACTGCATTACTAAATGATAAGATGTTTGAAAGGATTTGGCTACACTTTAAAACTTATGCAAAAACAAAAATAGGGCCAGTTTGACTCCTGTGACTGCTATGGCCGATATCCTGTGATTCGGCCAATGAAGAGGCCGATACAATTTGTTGACTTCTGCTTGATAATGTGCACATGTACTATGTTGTTGTATTTTGATGTGTGCATTGTGCCTTTCATTTGAGCTGTTCTGGAATGTACTTATTGGTGGTATTCCACACTCCTCATCATTCACCGTTGTGATTACCCTGGATCCCCCCCCCCCCCCCCACCCCCCCGCTTTAAAAAAAAGACAGTATGAAAAGGGCAAGAACCCTTCTCTGTAGCATTTAGCACCAGGTGAAAAAGACCGACCAGAATTAGTGTAATCTAAACCCTAGACAGGTTTGCATTTTTAATACTTGAGGTATTAGAATTATCTGAAAATCTTGCTTTCTACTTTGTCTAGGTCTTCTCTTCGATATTATTCCACTGTCAGTCCCAATAGGACTACATTTCAGAGCAAACATATTGACAAATCATTTCCAGTCAAAAAACTGATTCTACCACCTCGCAGGTCCAGTGAAGGTCTGCTTAATTTGAGTGATATTCATACTGGAGAAATTATTATTAAGGATCACATCCATTCCACAGAGAATGTTGCAGGAATATAAACTGTATTTCTATATATTAGCGTGAATAGCTGTTTTTAATAATACAAGGAAGTTGGCAACAAATTACCCATGAATTATGTGGCATACGAGTGGATTAACTTTTAGTTGAGCTCCAGTGCTACGAAATTTCACCAACATCATGGAAGTGATCAACATTCAAAACCACAAGAAAGCTTGATTTAAGCCACAAATTACCTTCACACACGTCACTCATTGAGAAACTCGTTGTTTGATTAATATAGCCACCAAGCTTCGTGCAGGTGGTAACATTGCCAATCATAACCTTCATATTCTGATCCCAAACATTTGGAATTTCCGAATTGCTGCCATCCTCTTCCCATTTGTCGTGGGCCTTTTCCACCTAAGATAAAGATGCCTCTGTTATTCCCAAAGCTGCAGACCTTTACTGGATTTAAGGGGAAAAGGATCATTTGGAAAAATAAATTGACAAAGCCAGTAAGTCTACTTCTGTAAAACACTGGTAAAGTTTGAACGTATGAAAAAGGTGGAATGCGATTCTTATGCTTTTATAGTTGTAGGTTATTAAAAAAAGATACATTTGAGGTAAGTAATACATAAGCAAGACCAGCAAATGATGGGAATATATACTGTAAATATCAGTCTTGATGCACTTGTTTGTGATGGAAGTACACACAGGCTTGTACACGTCTTTGAAAGACATGTGACAATTATGGAGTTAACTGTATTTACATTCATTATAATTCACATTAGCTTGAGTAATGAGGCACACTTTATGTATAGCACAGAATGTGCCTGCACTGAAACCCACCACTACACATCAACAAGGACCAGAGGCACATTATGTTTACACTTTACAAGTTTATGGGGGTAAAGGGTTTGAGAAAATGCCCTTTTGAGGTGGTGACCCCATTTTTTGCTGTTTTTTTTTTTACCCTACAGGTCACAGTGTATTGTGCTCGGACCACTAAAACATGTAGAAATTGGATTAGCCATGATTGGCCTACTTAACGTTCTTATAAGGCCATAGTAAATTATGCACAAAAGACACCTAAGACATAGAAAGGTAAAATGTCACTTGTGGACTGCAAGTACCTATTGTGCCATCCACTAGTGTGACAAGAAAAACAAAGCTTCATGCCTCCCATTGCAGCCTGGTTGCTACAGTTGAAACGTGCAGCACAACCTATAAAAATAACACTTTTAATAGGTTAAAAACCTTGTTTTTAAACATTAATAAGTCACCCCTGTGTGAGCCTAGTAGCCCAAAATGAATGTATTTAAAAATGGGACACACAGTAATTTACTGTCAGCATGTCCCTAGTGATAAGAACCCAAAAGCTACTTAACTGTGGAAGGCCCTAGCAGTCTTATGAGAAAACTAGAGAAGACATTAAAATAATAAACGTGCCATGTCAAGTTTGGGACCAGCTAGAAAAATAATTGTCTGTAATATTTAATAAAAGCCCAACTCAATGGTGAAGTTGTTTCAAACTCTGAGGAGACCTGCAGTGCTGGAAATCATACCACTTGTACCCAGGCCAAAGAAGTGGACTCCAAGGGTCAGTTGGCTGACCTCTTATGTAGCTACAGAGCCACAAGAGGCCTTTTCCCTTAAGTGCCTAGCTGACCAGTAGCAACTGGACCTGGACTGGACCTTGCTGTTGACGATGCCCTAAAAAGTATCTATGTACATTCCCCCTGAGGTCCTGGTGGCCTTGGAAGTGTACTCCTATGGTTTTCTTGGCACCAGAAGAAAGGTTGAAAACTTGTCCTTTGGAGCTTCAGTGGGAGGTTCTGGAAACATTTCCTAATTGGCAGTTCCACTGCATCTGATTGGATTCAAACTAGTCCTGCTCAGAGCTACCTGCACCTCAGAAATAAAAAACTACTCTCTATTCTACAAGAATTCTACAAGAATTCTCCAAAGCTCCAGATCGTCAGGGGGAACAAACTGCTTCAGGTATCCAACCTTTGGTTCCACGTCAGCAGCTAGTTTCAGTGGCAACGTGAGCGGAGAGGATTTTTCTTTGTAGTTGGACTTTAAAAAAAAGAAAATCATGGTTATGTTCAAGAAAATCCCCTTCTGAAGTGGGACGTTTGTGAACTTTTTGACTTACAGACTTTCACCTTGCACAATCCACGTGGGTTATCTGACCCGGGCTCCATCTTGGTTGGCCTAAAAATAGCATTTTGTTTCCAGTCTACCATGACCACTGACTTACATTGGCGGTTTACTTTATCTTGGAGCTTTTTCACTTGAATATATGACAAATTTTATCTCTCAGGTAACCCTTCTTGGAATTTTGTTATTTTGCTTATTACAGTCTTCTCTATTTTATAGAGTGGAGAAGGATGTTTATTGTGTCAGGTCTTTTACTTTTTAACTGTTTACTTCTAAATGCTTTACAAAGGGCCAGATGTCCAACTGTTTTTTGCAGTCGCAAACTGGTAATCTGCACTATGTACAAACCCTATTTTGCGAGTCTGTAACCTATTACCGACTTGCAAAATAGGGTTTGCGACTCGCTATTAGGAAGGGGCAAGCCAAGGGTGTCCCTTCCTAATAGCGAGTCGCAGGGGGATGTAAGATTGGTTTGCGACTACAATTGCGGTCACAAAACACTCGCAGTTTACCAGCCATTTCAATAAGGTGGTAAGCCACTCGCAAACCGGAAGGGGACCCCTTCCCCTCTGTGACTGGCAGAAAAAATATTTTTTTAAGAGCAGGCAGGGGTCCCACGGACCGATGCCTACTCTTATAAAATGAAACAAACGTTTAATTTTTATTTTTTAAATGCAGCCGGTTTTCCTTTAAGAAAAACGAGCTGCATAAAAAAAGAAAAAGAAAACTGCTTTATTTAAAAAGCAGTCACAGACATGGTGGTCTGCTGAGCCTAGCAGGCCACCATCCCTGCGAGTGCTGGCATTCCCAATGGAGTCGCAAATTGCGACCTGTCTCATAATATTAATATTAATGAAGCAGGTTGTTTGTGACTCAGTTGGAAATCGCAAACAGTGTCTGTGACACTGTTGTAAATTCCATTTTGCGAGTCGCAAAATTATGCCATTTGCAACTCACAAATTGGAAGGGTCGTACATCTGGCCCTTCGTTTCTTAAAGTTAAGCCTGACTGCTATGTGCCTTAACTATCGAGAACACTTGGACCAGCACAAATCACTAATACACAGAACATTCAATTTACATGATCCCTCAAAACTGTCCACAGCACCAGCAGCCCTGCAGCCATTTTCACAAAGAGTAAATTCACTGCAGCACCAATTAAATTCAGAGAAGGCATCTTCCAATGCAGCAACAATCAATGTAAGTACATTGGGCACGGCATTTGCAAGTCATGAAACAATAAACACAAATTAGAACCCCAGGCAAGTCTCTCTTCAAACCATTAACACAGAGCTATTTACACTGGCACCAAGAAATACCGCTTTCTTCAAATCAGAGGCAAATATGCATGATCAAATTTAAAAACAGTTATGAATTTCCAGGAAGTTTGGGGATGCAGCATCATAACTGGACTGGGAAGATTACTAAGCATGCAAGCTCACTTGCACAGGACCAGTGTGACATTAACATCCCAATGTTGTTCACTCTTGCCATGTTTACAACTTCTTTTCCACTACCGTCTTCGAATGCTGTGCAGATAAAAATTCTCATCCTCTGGGCATTCCGACAATCTTGCTGCATCTGTGTCCTCTAGTAAAGCAGAGATCCATAAGAAATAACATACTTCACCGAGGTGCCAGGTAAACAGTTCTATTTACCCCATATATGTATAAAAAATAACATTTATCTCCACCCTTAAATTTGCTTTGGAACACCTACCCGAACTGCCTTCCATCCACCCGATTTTGGATCTTCCTCGACAAGAGCATGAACTTTCTGTCCAACACACAAAGTGAGACTGCTCAACACAACGTCAGCAGTGAAATAGATCTGGTCATCAATCATTCCATAATCATTGCAGTATCGTGTCACTACTCCAGATATGTATTTTGCTCCGGGACTCTCTGTAAAGAGAGAAATTCGCCTTCAAAATGAGTAAGACATACACGCACATGTGAGTGCTTTGATACCTATAACTGTATATGTAGGTTCAACTCTGAAGAATAAACTTTGAGTAACAGGGCAACATAAGCAGCTATTAGTTGTTGATACAGTAATATAATTAAATAGTAAGTGCTTTCACAGGCAAACGCAAACTGATAAGCCAGATAACCTCCTTGATGAATTCTCCTAGTCCTCACAATCTTAATGATAATTTAGGGTAGCTCATCAGATTTGTAGTTGATCAAAAGAGTCAATCTTCAAACGTGTTTGACTTTTAAAACATCTCTCAATGAAGACAAAAACATGTCACAATTTCTCCAATCGCATAGAATTTCTCTATGCCTTTTAAGAAATCATAATAAGCCAACATCAAGGAAATTATCTGATATCCTGGACAATCCTCTGAAAATGGTTTAGATCTGACATTTCTACAATATTTTTGAAAACAAAGACATGATGAAGGAAAACCGGAGTTGTTCTGGGTGTCTCTTGATGCTATGACCTTCACTATAAAGAACAATGTCTACATTTTGTTTGCCCCTGTAAACAGTATGTATGTAGCTCAAATGGCTTCTCAAAAGTCCTTGTACCAACAATCTCTGGCAAAGTGAAACAAACCAGGGCTGGTTTTACTAATATGAGCAAAAATAAATTTTCTTCTAACTAAGGTACTATGTCATTTTTAAATCAACAATAATACATTTTTGTTTATTAAAAACCAATCTACATTTAAATATATTATATTTAAATATATATTACTGAGTGGCGGTCGCTACTCTGTAGATCTAAGTAGGACTTTGTGACGTTAGGAAATTGATTTTTGGGTTTGCTGATAACGTTTGTGAAGATTAGTCAAAAGGAGCCAAAGTTTTCATAAAAAAGTTCATCCACCTTAGCTCCTTTCTGGAAAGTTTTGGGGTGAATGTTTAAAAGGGGTCTCAAAACTTAAAATCCCCATTTATTTTTCAATAAGAAAATTGAACAGCAATACAGCGAATACGGATGAACGGAATTACAACACATTAGGCAGAAAGGTATATCTTGGTCCAGAAAGAGTGTTTGCTGTGATTTGGTGTGAATCTGTTTGGTAGTTTTTGCGAAATTAAGGTTTAACAACTTTGTATATCTAGACCGTTGGACTAAAATCGAACAAATCAAAGCCTTTTGGTTGGTGGGGGTGGGAGGGTTGATTTCAGAGCGAGCGCTCTGATTGGCTGGGTTTAACATAAAAAGAAATGCTGCAGCGGCCATTACATGACTACGAGATTTAGCCCCCTGTCTTGAAAACGTTTTTAAAAAACAATGTAAGAGGGCAGGGTAGGGACGCCAAACCTCAAGGCCTGGTGCATTTTTCAGAAGGAGAGAGGGGCATGGGCTCCCATCCTTGAGCTGATTTCAGACCTCGGGAACCCAAAGGCAATGGGGAAGTGGGGCCCCAAGTACGCAATTCCTTGGGCATTTCCAAATTAGAGGGAGGATGGGGAGCGCAGCCCACACTCCCCCGCCCTAGCCTTAGATCAGCCCCATGGACCTAGTCCTATATCTAATCAGTGTCCAAGGGATCCCAACCCCGCAGAAAACCCATCTTTGCTCCAGCCCTGGTCCCAGCTGCCGCCAACACCACAGTCGGTGCTGGCTGGGGATCTGGTTGGGGCTGCCACCCGCTCCGTGCCCCCCAATGACGCCTCCATGGTGGGTGCCCCGGATGGGCACTGGGCCACCCATTTACAAAATAAATTGCCAGCTCCCACTAGTATAGCCTCTGGTTAGGATCCAGCAGGGGGCACAGGGGCCTCTCCCTTCAGCCCCCAATATAGAAAATGTGTGGGTGCCCCAGTTGGGCTCCTAATCACCCACAGAAAAGGTTTTAAAAATGTAACAAAATAAAATAAAATAAATAATGCTATGCAGGGGCTTTTTAATTGTACTTTTTTAGAGCTTGGGGTGCCCCTAGAAGGGGCAGGGGATCCACCAATCATTTTTTGATGTTGTGGGGGGGGGGGGGGGGCAGCTGTTGCAGGGAGGGCAGCAGACCACCAGCAACATAAAACACACACACACACACAAGTCTCCTGGGTCATTAGCCTAGAGCTCTTTTGGCTAACAAAAGGGATGAGGTCAATAAACAGACTCAGATTTCATTTTTTTTACCTGACATTTCAGAAGTCCAAAGAGACAGTACTTAAAGTGGCACAAGTTTTATTTATTTATTTGATTTTCTTGGTCAAAGAGTACTGTGTTCACATTATAGGTCAACATAAGTTTAAATTACTGTACATTGCATGATCATCATGTTAACATGTACATAGTGCATTACCTTCGTTGTCCGTTAGTTTACATTACCACATCAGAGGATTATCTTATTACATCATGCATCATGTAAAAAGTAAAAACAGATTATGGCATTCAGTACATCAGAACCACATAGTCCTCAGCTAACAAAGCTTAATGAGGTGTGGCAGCGTGTATTGTACAATGAAGGTGCACTCATTAATGTACACAATCAGACCTCTGCCTGTGTGGAGCGGAGGTATTGTACCAGCGGATCCCAAAAATCTCGTGGACGAGAGGCCTGTGGTAGTTCCTCCGCATATGTTTCCAACTGTTCCTTACAATACATCATATCTATAATCCAATCTTTACAATTCAGTACCTGCTTGCTGGCCCATTTCATTGCTATTCGTCTCTTAGCCGGCAGGAGAGCCACCAGTGGCGGCTGGTATTAATGGTCGAAATGGGCGTCGCCCTCCCAACTTTTAGGAGAAAGAAGAAGAGGATGAAAAATAAATAACACTGTTGGGCATCTTAAAATAAAATTTTAGTTTGCATTTAATTGTATTTGTTTCTCCGTTTTTCTGAGGGCCGGGTGAGGGTCCGAATGAATGGCCTGTGCCCGTACGATCCTGCACTTTGTCAGGGGCCAGGGCGAAGTCTTGCTCGACCTGCAAGCATAAGCGTGAAATATGACGTCAATAGTGATGGGAGTGGTGATTGTTCATTGCGAGATGCAGAAACCCATTTGGGCGGTCTTCGCAATGGCCCAGGGCGTGTCTGGAGCAGTGCCATTAAAGTAAATGGCAAGGTGCGGGGTAGGTCTATGGAGAGAGCGAAAGGCTGGGCGTGTCACTGGCCTCCGACACTGCTGCTGCTCACTTTGATTGGCAGGCTGGGGCGGGGCCTACTGAATGAACAACCACGTCGCAGCAGCGTGTACTGATCTTTTACGTGTGTTAGGAATCGAAGAAAAGAACGAAGCAGCAGATTTTACGAAATCAATGGCCCAGAACACACAGCACGCTAGTTGGTTCCCCCTGAACTGAGCATTTTGGATTACTGCCCAGGCCTTCCAAGCTCTCGGTCCTGCCAGCCTCGTACTGAAGGGCCGGCCTGAGCTGCTCTGCCACAGGAGCTACCACAGATCAGGGAGTAACGGTCCGGACCTTGCAAATTCAAACAGGAGCCAGTGCAGCTAAAACGCACCTTTAGGCAACCCCCCCAAATCATCCTGCACATTAAAGGTAGGTTTTATTATTACAGTTACGTTTACTCAATTTATTGTGCTACATATTTTTTTTAAATAAAGGAGTGTGCGCATAGCTTCACTAAATGATACTTAATTGAATCATGTTCATGTTTGTATAAACGCGTGAGCCATCTGATGTGTGACCTGTAACTGGGCGGTGCGCCGTGCGTGGGTGTACATTGTATATGGGTTGGGTTCTAAGTGCACCCAGGGCTTTTGGGATCTGAACACCATCAGGAAACGTGGGCCCGTCTCAAGCAGCAGCAGCACGAGGGTTCAGTGGTGCACAAGATGTGTAAGTAAATAACTGTGTTTGCACCCCACTGCTGCAACCCAGCAGCGGGAATTTGTTTACAGAGAGGCCTACCCCAAAGGGCAGGAAGGGACGGGCTCACCAGCTAGAGGCAGTGAATGTGGGATGGACTGCGACAAAATGGAAGGGAGAGCACGCTTATATGCTTGTGTGTGTGAGGCAGCAGAGTGAGGAGGGTGAATGATTGAAAGAAAGAGAGAGAGGTGGGGGAGAGACTAAAGGGCAGGAGTGAGGGAGCCAGGGAAAAACATTGAGAGAGAGAGAAATACAGAAGAGAGAGAGAGTACAGGGCAGGAGAGAGGTAGACAGACTGGGAGAGTTGGGGATAGAGATTAGAGACAGAGAGAGAAAGAGAGCGAGAGAGATTGTAGAGGGCACGAGAGGGAGAGAGGAAAGAGATAAGGGCAGAGAGAGAGTGTAGAGGGCAAGAGAGACAGCCAGAGAGAGGCTGTGCCTTGTTAAATAAGATTGGCACTAGTCTGTTGGCACATTGTTCAGAAGCTGTCCTGGACGATTGCTGTTCCGCAATGATGTGTGTTGAAGAGGCCAGGCCAATGGGTGCAGACTGAGCTCTGCAGTGTGACTGAAAGGCACTCTCGCCACTCGCTGTTTATAGAATAACATGGGCCCCTATGATTTGCTAACGAGGTGATTAAACCGGGCTGAGAACACTATCAGTAAAAGCATGATTTTCACAGCGCTCCACTGGTTTCAAGGCGCTAGAATTGGGTCACCCAGCAACCTTATAAGAAGAACCACCGTCCCACAAACATAACAGACAGTGTGCACTGCACAAAAAAGCATTCCCAATGCTTCCACACACACTTTTCTATAACCGGTCACTGCAGGATTGTATTGTGATCAAAAGTAGGCACGGGCTATACTGAATAAGCAGCTATATATGAAACCTCTTTACTGATGTCAGAACTATACTTTCAAAATTGTCTTATTAACCTTCTTGCTTGCTCATATATGCTTTAAAATGCACCATTTGCCAAAGCTTTTTTCATTTTTTTGCAGGGGGATAATCCCCTCAGACCCCCATTATGACAGTCGAGCTTGCTCGCTACCGGTCACTGTTCCCGAACTTTTACGCCCTACCACTTTCAAATGTCACCAGCCGCCCCTGAGAGCCACCTACAAGAATTTGCTTCTACGTGCCAACCTGATCTTATAAATGCCCAAAATGCATACCAAGGACACATTAGGAATCGGTTCAGACAGTATATAAGTGACAGTGTTGGTTACTTCCAGCCAGTAAGGTTGGAGTTTTGCATGCCCAGGCCATGTGCAAAACGTCTGCATTGGGAGCGGTACACCTGTGACATCGGTCATCAGCTCTTAATCCGTATTCATGCAGCTTCATAGCTGAATAATATACCTGATGTATAAACTTGAAATGTATAATTAACAGGTTGCAATTTGACGTAAGCAATTGCAACTGCATGCAACTATAGTCCCAATCTTCTTTGGTAAGGACTACACCCAACGTTGCTTCCCATCGAGTGAGGGGTCTATCCAGGGCGTGGAATTGTTTGCGCTGAGCCGTAATGTAAAGTTTTGTAACTAAGCATTGCCGCGTAGTGGATGTCAATAGGACCTGTAGTGCATTATGGGTCAGTGGTTTGTCCGGGAACGAGGGGTACAAAGCTTTGACCGCAGTCTCAAGTATGCAAATATTTTTAAAGGGGTATGATGTGTATTTAGGGCTGCGTCATCCTGTGATATGCACTTTCCATTCGGGAAGACATTCCCCATAGTCCCATCTCATGCAGCACATGTATCATTTTGCGTTCCTGTTTTACCGTAAGTTGTGTGTGGTGACTCAGAGGCAGCGTCGGTGCATACCTTGGGAGTTTGTTCGCACGTTTCGCTAGTGTGTGTTCTCGAGGTGCAGACCGCTGGGTGTATCTCCGAGTTCGGGGCATACTGTCTAGGTGACGATATAAGGGTAAGAAGGGGAGTTGGGTGCATACTCTCGTATTCTACTGCTATATGTGGTATGTGCCCGTGCGGATGTAGCCAATAGTGGGCTTGTTACGCCTGTGCGCAGTAATAGTATAGTTGGAGGTCTGGTGCTTCAAAGCCCCTTGAATGTAGGGTTTCGTCAGTTCCTTCCACCCTACCCATGCGCGTTTTCCCACCCATGTCAGCCGAAGCATAGCCGTGCGTAGTTTGGTGCAGAGTGCCTGTGGAATCCATATAGGTATATTCATAAATAAACCTTGGCAGTACCACCATTTTCTGTAGCGCGATTCTATCAGCGAGTGACAGGGGTAGCCGGGTCCATGTATCTATTTGATCTTCTAACTTGGTTATTGCTTTGTCATAGTTTTCACGTAGCACTAGCTCTGGATCTCTATGTATCCAGACACCTAAGTATTTGACTGGTTCCGTCTGTCACTGCGGCGGATAGTCAAGTATTGGCTTAGTCGTCGCCGGGGTGAGCGGGATGACCCTGATTTTCCCCAATTAATGCTGAGGCCAGAAAAATATTCAAACCTAATATATTCTCGGATTAGTTTATTTAAGTTAGTGTCCGGGTATCTGGTGTATAGGACCATATCATCCGCGTAAAGCGAAATACTAACAGGGTGTAATTGGAATTGTAGTGCTGTATCTGCGTGTCTTTGTCTTATCTTACACGCCAGTGGCTCTAGTGCCCAACGTGAATATAAGTGGTGATAGCGGGCATCCCTGTCTCTTCCCTCGATGTATGTTAATGGGTTCAGATGTATTGCCATTTATTCTGAGCAATGCACATGGTTCTGTATATAATAATGTTATCCATCTTAAAAACGGCTCTGGAAATCCCATACGTTGCAAGACGTTGAACATGTATGGCCATTCCACGGGGTCTAACGACTTCGCTGCGTCTAGCAAAGCCGCAGCAGCCGGTAGTTCTGGGTTCAAGTGGTGGAACATAGCAAATATGGTCCTTAAATTTTGTGTCGTGGAACGTGATGGGATAAAACCTGCTTTATCTGACAAAACCAGCTTCTGCATCAGTGGCTTTAGTCTAAGGGCGATGATTTTGGCTAGTATTTTGGCGTCCATGTTGTTTAACCCCTTGAGTGCCCATGACGAGATGGTCTCGTCATGGGCCGCGGTTGCGCTGTGCCCATGACGAGACTATCTCGTCATGAGCCCCGCCCGCTAATGAAACGCCCGGCACAGGGCGTGGAAAGGGCGGGGCACTCAAGGGGTTAATGAGAGAGGGCGATATGACTCGAATTTAACCAGGTCTTTATCAGGTTTACGGAGAGGGATTAATAATGCCTCGCACAATGAAGGACGCAACATGCCATCTTCATATGCCTCCGCATACATGGCCGCCAGGTGAGGAATCAATAGGTCTTTGTATTTCTTGTAAAATTCCCCAGGCAATCCATCCATGGCCGGCGCTTTATTATTTGGGAGGAAATTTATAGCTTCTCGCAGCTCATCTTCTGTTATGTGGTGACTAAAGTATTCTCTATGTGCATCAGACAGCCACACCAGGGCTATGTCATCAAGGTATTGGCTTATCTTAGTGGTAGATGTGGTTGTCCCCGCAGTGTACAGACGAGCATAATAGTCTGAAAAGCAGTGTATAATAGAGGGGGTGTCGTATTTAGGCATGTCCTGTGTGTCCACTATCTGAGTTATGTAAGACGTGGTGTGCATAGTGCGTATCTTACTGGAAATCATTCGTCCTGGCCTACCTCCCTCGCCATAAACATGTGCCGTGTACTTACGGGAGATATATTTAAGTTCACTCTCCGCAAACTTGTGGTAAGTATACAATTTCCCCTAATGTCAGTCAGGAGTTTGGGATCTAGGGTGTTTGTGTATGCGGACTCTAATTGGGTAATATCCGTCTCAACCACGGAAAGCTGTCGTTGGATATTTTTGAGTATACCTGCATGTGTGCCAATGCAGAATCGTTACCTTAAAAGCCTCCCATAGCACCTTGGCGCTATCCAGTGAGTCTGCATTGTGCTCAAAGTAGTAAGTAATAGCCCGTCGTAATTCAGCTTTAAATACTTGGTCCTGCATCATGCTGGGTTGCAAGCGCCATGTATGCTGTCGCAGGGTGTGGGTGGGGATGACGAGTTCCAACCGGACTGGTGCATGATCTGAAAGGGTTTTGGGCATGTGTGTTATGGCAGTGGTCCACGTGCTTACATCCGCAGTGGCTATCCAGAAATCTTGACCACGTATTGTGAGTAGTAGAGATGCAGGTATCCTTCCGGTGGTGAGGATGACGTAATCGCCATATATCTATCATAGCATAGTCGTCCATGCTCTTCTTTTTTTTTTTTTAAAATGTATAACAATTTTTATTAAATTAAAGAAGCGCAGAGTCATCAATATAATATCACAGTGTCATTCAAGGATCACATAATACAAACAATTGGTGCTATTATGGAATAGGCGTCAACCAGTCAAAGGGTCAGCGAGCCGAGTTCTTTCCATTGCCATATCTTCTGTCGGAGAACTACAAATTTCACCTCTAAAAGCGTTCCACCCTCCCCACTTCTTGTCCCATTTCTTGGGGCAGCCTCTTAGTTTATAGACCTCTTTCTCTGCGATCATGCACATGTCTATTTCTGCCACCCACCCGATTGTCAATGGCCTCGTGCTGCATCCCCAGTGCATCGCAATAGCCCGTTTCACTAGCAATTATCCCAGTGCTACCCATTGCTGCTCTATGTCTGTCAAATCTGTGGCCTCCCATATGTTCAAGAGCCCTAACCGCGACGACAATGAAATGCGTTTGCCTAGTGTGTCAGTCATTTTTTTATTTGCCCTTTCCCACATGGGCGTATATGTGGAAAGTCCCATATGATGTGATAAAAGGTACCAGTTTGGCCGCATCCCCTCAGGCACAATACATCTGGACGCCTACCAATTCTGGCCTGGAGGACTCCGGACATATAGGATCTATGAAGTATTTTTAACTGTATCAGCGGAAGCGATGGTTTATCACCGTCTCCTTGGGGGACATCAGCGCGGTCTGCCAATCTTTATCGTCCAATAATCCTACGTCAGATTGCCAATGTTCTCGTAGAGTCTGGAAGGAGTCAGGCAAATTATTGCATAGTTTACGATATGTGCAGGAGATGCCTTTCATCAGGAGTGGCTCAGAAAGCAGTCTGTCCTCTAGGGGGGAGGAGTCTGGCAGGGAAGGAAGGTCTAGATCTTGTGTAAGAATAGCATGTCGGATCTGTAAATAGCAGAAGACCTCACCCTGTGCAAGAGCATATTTCTGTTGTAGGTCCCAAAAGGTGAGAAGTTTCCCCTTGCTGACCAAATCCCCCAGAGTAGTGATACCAATAGTGTCCCATCTGTCGAACCCCACTTGGAAGCAAAGTGAGCCCAACCTCTGAGAGGACCACAATGGTGGTCCATGCCCTCCTTGAGTATCTTCGTAATTGCTTCCCATACCTTTCATTACACGTGGACCTATCCATATGGGGATCAATACAAGTATTAAAATCTCCTCCCCATAGCGTTGCTGACGGTGGAAGTGTGCGCAGCTTGGCCCATATATCTGCAAAAAAGGAGGGGTCGTCTATGTTCTGTCCATATGCAGTGACTATAGTTATGATTGTGCCTCCAAAGTCACCCTGTGCAATAACATACCTCCCGTGATCATCTTTAAGCAAATGGAGCAGCGTAAATGGTACACCACGTTTAATGGGAAGCAATACGCCCCTGGCATAAGTAGAGTAGGGAGATGCTAGTCTATATGTGGCCCATCTGTTTCCAATTCTGCACTCTGTGGCGCTAGTGAGGTTGGTCTCCTGAAGACAGGCGACGTCTATTCTATGCCGGTCAAAGTATGCAAAGACTTAACTAAACTTCTGTGGATTTTTTAGCCCTCTTACATTCTATGTCATAAACGCCAGCTTTCTCGTGGCCTGAGATCTGCTATCCATCCCCTGTGAGTGTGGCTGCAGTTGCAAGGTAATGTTGTGAAGATACGTATATCAGAATGTACACATCAACAAACTTCTCTGCTCTGACCATATTTCTAAAACTTTCTGCCGCTACCTCTCCCTTCCCACTTCGCCATCCCAATTATAGCGAAGACATTTCCAAGAAACTGATAACGATGACCCCCACCCCTTACCATTCATAAACGAAAATAAATAAGGCTGTGGTGTACACAAGGTGGCGTAAGCTACCAGCCGAGAGCCCCGGTGACTGCGTCACATGAGAGGTCGTCCGTCCAATCCTATGAGATTAGGAAAAAAGGATTATATATTCTACATAACCTAATAACATCAAGGGGCTATCAACCTGGGCTGTAGGATGCATATCATAGCTATGACCCATGCACCTGCGCTATGCAAGTGTACAGTATTGCCCCCTTTTTTACATAATAGTTATTAAACCCAAGTTGTCATGTCCAGTACTTATCTGAGTCCACATAGCAGTGCGTGGAGTAGCCCATGAACACCGCCTCAACATCACAAGTAGCGCAGAGGAGGCTGAGCTTTATTCAACATCACAGGTACTTCCTTGTTCTTCCTGTGCGTCTCTGGGAGATTTCCAACGTGTAGGTTGTGAGTTTTTTATTTGCAGATAATTCAGCACCTCTTTGGGCTCATGGAAGACCTTACCCTTGCCGCCGTCTGTTATTCTCAAAAGAGCCGGGTAGATCATCGCGTAGGGAATATTGTTCTCGCGCAGTTTCATTTTGACTTCCAGGAATTTCTTCTGTGCCTCCTGAACTTGCGAGGAAAAATCCAGGTAGATGGAAATATCCATCTCGTTGTGGTTTAGACTACCCAGTTCTCGGGCCTTGCGGAATGCTGCATCGCGGTCTCTATAATTCTAAAGTCTCGCAATTATAGGTCGCGGCCTCAACCCTGGTGGAGGTGGTGGTGGTGCTAGAGATCTGTGCGCCCTTTCCACTATGAACACATCCGAGAATGTGTCCCTGCCAAGAAGCGTGGTCAGAAGAGTCTCAATATAGCGTTCCATGTGTCCTGTATTTGTTGATTCTGCTACACCCATGAAACGCAAATTATTTCGGCGTGATCTCGCTTCCAAATCTTCCGCCTTCACCACTAGTGCCGTCAGAGTCTTATCAATTTTCACCTGTTTTGTCTCCATTTGGTGCTGTGCATCTTCCGCATCTGAAATGCGACGTTCTGCCATGTCAATCCTTTCCGTATGTTTATCTAGACGTTCAGACCTGCGGTCCACACGGTAGGTTAAGGAGTCTATTTTCCCATCAATATTTGACAGTGTTGATTGGATCGTCGTGAACATGGAATGGAAATCTACAGTCGCATCAGGGCCCGCTGCTGACGTATTGGCCTGGCTGCCAGGTAGGTCTTCCATGGGATTCTGGACTGTCTTCTTCTACTGCTCGAAATGCAGTTTGGGCTGGTTTCGGTCTGGTTTCCCCATGTTCTGAGCAGCGGGTTGTGCTATAGTTGTTGTCTAAATTCCGCCTCGCGGGGGTCAATTGTCTTCACTTGCAGCTAGTGGAGATGGGGAGTAAACAGACGTGGTAAATGCGTTTCACACTGTCTCAGCCCAGGTAGTCCTACCACACGTATTCACAGCGCACCAATACCTGCCTTAGGGAATCTTGAACATAGAGTCTGCAGTTCTCATGAGTAGCAGGGATCACCAGCTACGGCACGGTAGGAGCCCAGTCTCTGCAACCGGCGTCACCGCCCTCCCGGGCTGTGCTTTTGTAGGATTACGCAGTGAGTCAACTCATGGGCGCATCAGCTGGTGATGACGAAGCGCCGCCGTGGCCCACCCAGCCAGACCCCCAGGCTCCTATTCCTCGCAGGTCCACCCGCAGAGAGACACCGATCGCAGGGCGCAAATCGCCAAGGAGGGGCCCTCGTTCTCGCTCAAGCCGGTAGCACGCTTCTCATGTCATGGTCCATGAGGCGTATGGTCCATGCACAGCTTGAGCCTCGTGTGTCAGTGCATAAATCTCGGGCCTTGCCAGCAGCAACCTCAGGCACAGAGACAGAACATCCAGCATAGGTAAATCCAATGGAGGGACTACAGTCTCCTGCTCTCTGTAGTGTACATGAGATGCGGTGTCTTCCCATGCAGAGTTAGCCGACCGCAGGCAGATCGTCGCGGGCACAGGCGTTTTCTGCCCCTATATCCCAAAAGCAGCTCAACTTCAATGACACATGCAGCGCCGCAAGGCCGTCCTCGGCGTCCCCCTCACCTGCGGTAGTGGCTCCAGCTGGCATCCACCATACTGCTTTCCTCACCCCGCAGTACCCGGGACCATCAGGAGCAGGGCAGGATGGAACGGCGTCTACAGGCAGTGGAGCAGCCCTGTCATTGGGGGTGCGCTCAGCACAGGATTTACGCCCAGGCTCGCCCACCACACACAACAGCAATGTCATCCCAGCCACGCGTTCTTCTCCCCCACTCCTCTGTAGTATACGAGAGGGCGGTGAGCAGCAAAGGGCAAGGCAAATCGACAGAGGCTGCAGCAGACCCAGCCAGACGTATCCATACAGTGTCTCGACCGTGCCCGCAGTGCCCTCTCGTCACCACCAGAGGGCTTGCGTAGAGGACCAGCCAGGGCACAGGCATCCACACTCCACAGGCCGCGCCTCAGCTCAGAGATCGTAACAGCTTTTTCCCCTCACAGCGTGGAGTGGGCCAGCAGAGATCGAGTCCACAGGTCCCCGACATCCTCCGGTGCAGGTATTTATAATTTGGGGACGATTGTCAGGTTATGCATGCAGGATAATTACAGGATTTGGACACGGCCGGAGGAGCTCGCTTACAGAGCGGCCAGCTCCAGGCTTGGCTAGCTTCACCCCCAAAAGCTGCACAAGTTACTATAGACAGGGACAGTTGAGGAAACTTAACACACCTCCCTCCAGCAGGCACCCATATGGGGGAAATCTCAGAACATGTACCTTATTCTTGCCGTAGCTCCATGACTTCTGAGGCAGTAAGAAGCAGTTGGGGAGATATTATGTAGCGCCTTGGCCAGAACATTACGTGATGTCTTGTGAGACTATACTAGGATCTTGCTCCACTAAAACTTCCAACCTTCCTTAAAGCCAGTCGGGGGACCCCACTCATGAGACTGTATGGCTTTGCTAAGCCAAGTTATGAGCTTTTTCCAAGTTCCCTTAACAGAGAGTGCTTGAACTAAAGCATGTTTTTCATTTTCTGGGTCTGCTTGCTGTAGGTCAGGACCGGGCTAATAAATATGCAAACCATATTGCTCCATTAAAGATCTGAATGGAGGACCGTGTCCTCCCAAAGCTCCATCCAAAGAGTACTTCGAAAGGTCTTTTTGTAAAATTTGATATGTTTTGTAGAGGAATAACCGGACCACACTAGATTAGACGGCCGGTCAAGACTCCAAAAATCCACTCACATTTGCGGGCCAGATTTAATTAGGGCAAGCTATTTTTAAGTCCTACTCAGTAGGAAGACAAACTGACTTTTGACCTCTGTCTCTGAAAGCACAGCAAATGTGACAAGATAGCAAGATTTAAAGGCATCTTTACTGCTCACAAAGTGAAAGAGCAATAAAAATGCCTTTAAATCTTGTTAACTTGTCACATTCACGTGCATTACAGTTAGGTCGAGGAGATTTTGTAAGTTACTAGACCTGATTTTCAAGCCCTGCCAGTGATTTGAAAACACGTGTATAGCAATGCGTAGCAAACTAGGGAGTTCTTTTTTTAAGGAGATGCTCTAGGAAGGAACAGTTTTTCTACTTTCGTTTTGTTGAGAATGAGAAACCTGAGTGCAAGTCCCACCTCAGCCACCTATTGGTCAGACGAGCAACAAGAAGGCCAATGAAGTTTAACCTCTATATAGGAGTGTTCAAAATCAGGAGCTCCTAGGCCTCCCTGGTCAGTCGGAAGCTTTAGCTTGACTAATGACACTCTTTACGTCTAGGTATATCTGACTGGTGTGCAGATCCTAAGTGTGAGTGGGAGTGTTGTGGTCTGTGAAGAAGTGCCCTCACACACCCCAAAGGATGTCATGCTTCATCATTGGCCCTGCTCCTCGCCGGGCCTGCGCTGCAATGCCCAACGGGCACCCGCAAAGGGGCTCTTTAGGGGAGATCTTTTTTTGAATAAGCCATTAGGTGGACTAGGTAGTGAAGTGAGTGCAGAGTGGTGTCTTAAAATAGGTCTAGGGAAACCCTATTGCCTAAATTGTATTCCTAGGGTGCATTAACCTAACTAAAAGCAGGAAGCCCTAACTGGAATGGTCCTAAAGGGCATGTGTGGTGTAAAAGGTCGACATGTTTCTTGCCTGTAGTAGCCCCCAATGGGTGTTGTTGCAATTTGTCAGGACCAAAAGTTATTAGAGAAAGTATCACAACTCTAACACTACCGCAATGCTGGTCCTGAAAATGGCGAGATACAGTAGTTACCAGCTTTGCATGTGAACACCAGGTCCGATACACCTAGAGTTCTGTGGCCCCTCAATTAGTAGGTCTAGGATGACGGGTGCTTTTCAACAGAGCACGCTCCCGCACATTGAAGGGAACCAGAGCTGGGGTAGAAACACAGCTGGTTGCCACGCCGCCTTCCGTTGTAAGAAACGACGTGCTCTGTTCCACTCGGTTCCGGCGGTGATGGGTAGGTCTGTCATCTCACATCCACAAGAGTGTTGGACACTTTAATTCGGGGTCATATGTCCCGCTAGATACTGGTGAGGCGAGGCTATTAGAGCATCTAGGTTGTACTCAACATCTGTGGGTACTTTACCTACAGGTTCACATCGTGGGAAGTAGGTTGCCCACCTCACCACCCCGTGTAGATAGTTAATTTTATATGGTCCTGAAGAATGGCCATTGATCTTTCAGACATTTAAAGGCAAGAAACAGGTCGACTCCTTGAGAGTAGAGCGTAGAGCGTAGTTATCTTGACACATTGTTCTCAGATATTCGCCACTCCGTATTTTTAACCAGGCGGTTAGCCTACCAGAATTAAATTACTCTTAGGACTACCCGACCTGTTATTATCACATTTTTTCACCACCGCACCACATCTACACCTGCTAGGCCCCTCACCCTCACTGCACCATGCGGCAAGGAACAAAAGACCTCTGCCAAAGAGCCCATCATTGAGTGCCCGTCGGGTATTGCAGCAGCGACCAGACGAGGATCAGGCCCAAATGATGAAGCATGACACCTAGCTGGCTGGGTGTGTGAGGACCCTAGTTCCGAAGGGAGGGTTCCCCCTCCCTCCCTTCTCTGTAGGACTACCTTGTCTGTACATGGCACCTACTTGTATCTTTCTCTCCGAGTCTCTTGACCCCCTCAGGAACTGCATACCCTCTTCATTCATCATCTTCACAACTACTATATCTCGCCATTTTCACAACCTGCATTGTGGTAGTGTTAAGAGTTGAGATACTGTCTCTAATAATGTTTGGTCCTGACGAATTGCCACAAGACCTGTTAGGGGCTACTACAGGCAAGAAACATGTTGACCTTTCACAAAACCAGGGATGTGGAATTCCTATAGCCCGACGCCCAGGACATATTGTTTGGGGTCCAGGGCAACAAGTTTTAATGTGCATTTTGTCCTTGGGACAAGCAGGCCCAACCCCCTGCAGCACACACCCTTTGGCTGCCAGTTTGCAGTACCACATTAAGGATCAGGGAAGGGTACTGCCTGCAGTTAAGTTAATATTTGTGTGCATATATTAATGCTGTTCAAACTTGTATTTGTGGTTCATTAATTGAAAGCCTTTATTATTAGGGTGAGCGCTCTCAGTAAATGTAGGTTCTGACTGCACTACTGACAGTGGTTCCAGTATGTGTACACACGGTTTCAAAGTTTAGCAATATGAGGCTATGCATAATGCTCCCAGAATGCTCTCGGATTAGATGAAAATATTTGCAGAAGCTTGAAAGCAAGATTAATGATTCTTTGCTTTCAATATAAAATGTACCTAAACAATGAAGTAGGAAACTTTTTTTTTTGCTAAACTACTGTAAAATTTCAGGTACCATTTCTTTGCAGCATCATTTAGTAAAATGTGTTGATTCATGCTAGTATTTCCCCAAAATATTCATATTAGAAAATCAGTGTAACCAGTTTCAATAAGATTTTAGGAAACATAAAAATAAACAAGCATTGGCAAAGCCAGTAGGGCTGAAATGGTGGTCAGCTTTTTAGTTTTGGCAATGTGTGACTTGTTTCTGCTAGGTTTTTGTAAATCCTTTTTGATGTGAGAGCTGCCGGACCCTCACCATTACAACAAGCATTGGCAAAATCAAAAATTGTTTTTGGTCTCAAAAAAGCACACACTGCCACATTAGTTACTGGCACTGAACAAAACTTCTTTGTGTGCCGATATGCTCCTTGTGAAAGAGCAGAATTCTGTCACTCACCGTGAAGCCAGCCGATACAGAGAGAGAGATTTTTAATAAACACAAAATGTCATGGTTGACGCCAGACCAAATTAGGGGCCCAATTATTTAAAGAAGGTCTCAAAAGTGGACCCTTGGTATATGTCCTTTCATTAAGGGCAGCTATCTGGCTTTCCTGAATTCACAAGAATTTACAGCAGTAGGGAAAGAAATAGTACTCCCAAAAAATATTTGTGAACTGCATTTTAGCATGAGCAAATATGCATGTGTAGATTTTCTCATGCGAAAACCTGAGTGTTTGCAAGTGTATTTTCCCTCCAACCACTTTTTTCCCCAACTCTGGAAGAAGGTTTACGTCTGCCATTGTCAGGCGTAAATTTCCAAAATTTCTCAGTATTGGAAAAGATTAGAGACAAGTTGTTGAAAAACTCTTAAAACATGCAAGTAAGTAGGTTTGCACAGACTCAAAGGGACATTACAACCCTGGAACTATTGTTACAGCTACCTTCAGTCCCAGTATGTAGATCTGCGGAAACGTAGAAACATAAAGGGATTGCTAGTATTCAAACACTACTATGGTATGAGCCCTGGCATAATCAGAGAGGCTATATAATGAGATTGCTGCCATAATTTGTCGCCGCACAACATGACACCAAAGGGACAAGTGGATTTTGTTACAGGACAAGTAGATTTATGAAGCAACCTGCCCCATGGACAAGTAGATATTTTAATAAATTCCACACCCCTGCAAAACACATGCCCTTTATGACCAATGTATCCTGCTTTTAATAGGGTAGTGCACCATAGCAATGAAATTTAGGCAATAGGGTTGCCCTAGACCTATTTTAAAACACCACTCTACACTCACTTTACTACCTAGTCCACACACCCAAATGCACAGGCTTCATCAAAATAATATCTTCCCTAAAGAGCGCCTTTGCGGGTGCCCGTCGGGCACTGCAGCGCCAGCCCGACGAGAAGCAGGCCCAATGATGAAGCATGACATCTTTCGGGTGTGGGAGGGCACTTCTTCACTGACCTGAACACTCCCACCCACAGATAAGAACTGCACACCAGTCAGATATACCAGTTTAGGTTTGGGAGTACGTGTGCAGGACCTGCTTAAATAGCTCCCGGTTCCTTTTGTATAGAGAACTCTTTATGTCTACCAACATTGCAAATTAAGTCACGCAAAATCCTGTATGGAGAACAAAAGATTTTTCCTGGGAATTTTTAAAGGCATGTTTGAGAAGCTATATAGCAACCAGGGAAGCATGATCATTTTGGCTAGGGCAATTCTGCCAATTGTGAGTAAAGGTGGCGATTTCCAAAAGACTATTTTGGAGCCAATCAATTTAGTTGAATTACCATCTGAAAAATCCGGATTAGAATGATATATGTCGATTTCCAAATAGCGGAATGTTTTGGGTTCCAATTAATTGTTTAATTTCCCCATCTTCATAGTGAGTCCTGGACAAGCGGGGGTAATGGGAACCGTTAGACCAATTAACACCTGAGAATGATGCCAGAATAGAGTAATTCTGGCTCTGTAATATTGGAGAAATGTCCTCACAGGCATCCTTTAAGTATATGATAATGTTGTCTTCATATAATAAAATGAGATGTATTGTATCAGCCAGAGGGAAACTCAGGTTGCCACCCGTCAGTCAAAGTTTAGAAGCTAGTGGCTCTACAGGTAGGGCAAATAAGAGAAGCGACAAAAAGCACCTCTGATGATTCAGCTATATGACCTTCCAATCCTACCACTAGCTGTTGAGTCAATAAACAATAGTTTAATCTAACTGAGCATTATAGGGCCAAGTTCAGACCTAGCCACATCACCAACCCTATTTCCACATAAGGGTTTCAAAGGCCTTTTCATCTTACAACACCAAGCAAGCTGCATTTGGTCTTGTCGAACGTTAAGGGAGGTGCTTCTGACAGAAGTAAATCCATTTTGGTCAGGATAGATCAAGTCCTGGAGGCCCCGGCCTAGAAGCAGTCTCACCACCAGAATCGTACTGAGTAGTGATCATTTAGTATGGATACAGGCCTGCAGGATGACTGTGTGTGGGTCTGTACCTGGCTGGGACAAGGAGACAATGAGGTCATCCCTAAGTGAGGAGGTAACCTACTAATTTCAGCAGACTTGTTATAGAGTTCAGGTAGTGTGGGTCAAGTTGTGATGCACAGGAGTTATATAATTTTATAGATAATTCACCCAAGCCCAGTGTTTCACAGTGACAGTTCTCAACGTGCTCAGCAAATTTCTTGAACCGAGATCAGTTCTTCCACTGCTACTCTATGCTCAGGAGCAACAATTGGTAATCTCAGGCTCTACAAGAATCCAGATATAGCCACGTAGGCACCATCTGTTATTGTGGTACACGTACACATTCCAGTGTAATATTTAGGATTTCATTTTGTGTATAGACTATTGTCCTCAGAGAGGAATGTAGAGCAGTGATCCAGGCAAACATCTGTTCTTGTCTGGTGAGGCGAGTTAGCAGTGTTCCTATTCTGTCTGCTTCTGAGGGGGACCTAGTTACCGAAGCTTTGTAATCCAGATACCTAATTATTTTGAATCTGAATACATGCTTTTGACTAGTCTCAACTAAGGAGGCATTGTCTGTTTCTCACCGCGTATCATGGACTTGAAGTCTTCAGCTCATCTAATTCAAGTAAACGTTTTTCAGGCCCCCCTGTAGTTTGTATGCATTTCTCCCTCCTGACAATTTTAAATGCATCTCACTCGGTAAGGGAGAGATAACAGCACCCTCATTTGTTTCAAATTAAGTACTAATACCTTCTTCAATGGAACTCCTTGAGGCTGGATCGTCTAGCATTGTGGATTGCAACTTTCACAATGGTACAGAGGGCTGGGTTTTATCCAAGTGCATACAAACCAGCATGGGGTTATGATTGGATACAGTTCACCGATCAACCTCAACTACACACATGGGAAGAATGCATACTGAGAGTATTCCCCAGATCTAAGAAACATAAAGCTACCTCAAGATTCATAGATTTAGGACTAATAGTTGCCAAAAGCCTAATCACTAAACGTTGGAAAGCTAGGTGACCCCCGCCTTCAAAAATTGGAAGAGCTCACTTGTGGTATGGGCTCAGGCAGAAAGCACTGCACTACATAGGGAGGAGATAGCTGGCTTGTGTAAATATCCCACAGCGCAATGTTGGGACCCGATATTGGAAAAAACCCACAAAATAGTCTTCTTCAACTCCATTCATACACATCTTGAGCGTATGGGGTCAGATCAATTTTGCCTGGGTGGGGATTTTAATTTGCTGATTGAGCCGGCACGCGACAGTACAGCGTCAACTGCCGACACCAAGCCAAGTTCCAGGAGGGTGCTTCTGGATATGCTTGATGGTCATGGACTGGTGGACGCCTGGAGGTATCAGAATCCTGGCCAGGGTGGATGCACACACTACTCAGCACCTCACAATACCTGGACCCGGTTGAATTACTGGTGTCCCTCAGCAGAGGTAGCGCTATGGATCAGCGATGTGACATATTTCCCACACACACTGTTGGACCATTCTCCAGTAGTGCTACAACTTAGGGTTCCATGTGCAGGGAGGGGGGGGGGGGGGGTAGAACGCCCATGGCGATTTCCTGCCATGGCTCTGAGGGACACGGTATTTGCGTCTGAATTAAGCGCAGCGATCAGTGAATATTTCACCTTGAATGTGGGCACAGTGTCATCCAAGGCCTCGCTCTGGGAGGTGTTTAAGGCATAAACCAGGGGAATTCGCATATCAAAAAGACCAGGTGTGCTTCGGGATTTGAGGTATACTAGCACACGTGTAGAGGCATAGCTGACAGACCTTAATCAGTTGGTTGCGCAACCCCTGAGCCCCCCCTAGTTTGCGGCACCGCTCAACCGTCCTAGAGGAGTTTCAAGAAGCAGCTGAGTGCGAGGCACACTATCTCGGTAAATACACAACTGCTAGGTGCTATGGGGAGGGGGAACAGCCGGGAAGGACCCTCGCTAAACTAATGCAGCACACCAGTAGATCGACATATATATCTGAGCTGGCAGGATGCGAAGAGTCACATATAACTGGTAATGTGCGAATCCTTAGACAGGTGCTCACTTACTATATGGAACTGTACACCTCCAGATCCCCGGAACGCCCACTGGCATACAGTGACTACTTAGATGAGGTATCCATGGTTTGGATGGAAAAAGCACACCAAGAATTCCTGGCAGAGACATTTTTGGTCGACGAAGTTATTGACGCCATCAACGCTCTGGATGGCTTCAAGGCGCCGGGGTTGGATGGATTTTCAGGTTGCTTCTATAAGAAATACAAAAATACTCTTGCACCATATCTTATAGATGTGTATCGAGAAGCAGTAGAGGCGGGAGAGCTCCGGCCCACTCTAAGAGAGGTGGTCATCAACCTATTGCCGAAACCCTGTAAAGATCAGTTGCTTTGCGGTTGGTTCCTATAGACCGCTGTCACTTTTACATTTTGATAAGATTTTAGCTAAAAAATAGGTGACCAGGCTAGCCCTAATAGTAGAGAACCTGATCTCGCCCGCCCAATCAGGGTTTATCCCCCATAAGTCCACAGTGCTCAATCTCCGTACGTTGTTCGCCACCCTACATAGAATATTGCCGTCAGTTTCAGCAGCAACTGTGCTACTCGACGCCAAAAAAGCTTTTGATTCTCTCAAGTGGCCTTTTATCTACGCTGTGCTGGGTTGCCTGGGAGTGCCTGATCGGTTCTTGGCGGTCATCAAATTATTGTATACGCAACCCAAGGCACGCATACGCCTAAACATCATATTGACTTCCGAATTCCAACTGACGCAGGGTACGCGGCAGGGATGTCCGCTCTCCCCTTTGCTGTTTGTGTTGGCACTGGACCTGCTGGTGCGTCATCTGCAGGAGAGGCATAGTCACCGGGGCCTACAGTTTAACACTGGGCCCCTGCTCCTCACATTATAAGCGGATGATATTATATTATACGTAAGGCACCCTGATGTTAACAGGGTGCCGCTTCTGAGGGAGGTGACAAGATACGGCACCCTCTCGGTCTTATGTATCAACTGGGAGAAGTCTGAGGTGTTCCAGTTGACGGAGGCGCCATGTGCTAAGCACGCAGAGTTTCCAGTGAAGGGGTGTGAGGAATCCGTCAAGTATTTAAGGATTCATATACACAGGGAGAAGATCGTATCCTCCAGCTAAACTATGGCCCGGTAAAGGAAAAGCTGGGACGTAACATAGAACGGTGGCTGACACTGCGCCTGTCCATGGCGGGATGAATAGCCATCGTTAAAATGGTTGTCCTCCCCCAATTTTTATACCTATTTCATAACATTCCTATTCCGCTATAGAACAGCTTTTTCACAGCCCTTTGAACATTGTTGATACGACTGGTTTGGGGTGGTAAACCTACTCGCGTCAGCTGGGACACACTAATCCGGACATATGAGAGAGGGGGGGTTTGGGCTACCGAACTTTTGTGTTTACTACCTGGTGGCACAGACAAGCTTAGCTAGGCACTGGTACCATGCAGACAGAAGTATTCCTTACTTCAGAGCAGAGGCCGATTTGGCGCTCCCGGCACCCCTCAATACCCTGCCCCCATTAGGGTTCCTGCGGGATGTACGCGATATACAAACACTTTCTACAACTAGTTGGGCATGGCACAAACTATCAAAGATAACTGGGGCATGTATATTGTACTCATTCGAAATCCCGCTTGCGGGAAATAGCTGGATTCCCATTTTGCAAGAGGCGTGTGTCAAGTGTACGCTAGCTAAGTTCCATTTGGTGACATTCAGAGATCTATTCCCCGAGGGGCATGTCTTCTCTCGTACAGAGGACCCCCACTTTCGTGGGGCAACAGTCATGGACCACTTCATCCTGCAGAGACTGCAAGGAGCTCTGCGAGCTGACATTTTCAGCTACCCCTTAGAACCTCCTGAGTTTCCGTTGTTGATGGGCATTATTAAAGCAGGGGACGGCACGCACCTCGTGGTCAGAATGTATAGGGCTGCGGTGGCCTTGCTGCCATCTCGGGGTGCTGGGGTGCGAGCGGCCTGGGAGCGGGATCTTGGGCATCCTATTACAGATGCACAATGGGGCAGGTGCTGCACACAAACACGCCGGGTCTCCCCTAACCATTGTCATAAGTTGCTACACTTCAAATTTCTCTGGAGGGATCTATAAGACGCCCAGTACATTACATAAGATAGACGCATCCCAATGACATTTTTGCCTGAGGTGCTGCTCCCCGGATGCGGACTTTGCACACATTACGTGGGCATGCCCCAAAATCATGGGATACTGCTCGGGTACACTCACGACCTCCTCAAATCCAAACAGCTATTTGTCGCCATTGCACTGCTCCTTGCCAAACGAGAAGTGGCCATTAATTGGGGTAGTACACGCACCCCCACAGTTCAGTCTTGGCTGCGCAGTATGACATATTGCAATACTAATAGTGACACTTATGCACAGTTACAGCCACCCACTTCTAGGCCCCTTGACGTAAGGCAACCATTTCATTCTTACCTGCGGAAATCACGATACAACGATGACACTTCCACACCGGCCTGATACACTCTTAAATGTGACGGGGCGAGGATGGTAGCATGTGACAGCTGTGATTCAGCAGCCATTGTAACCTTAATAGCATGTTTATTACTCCAGGCAGCATGGATGTTATGTATCAAATGTTCACCCTGTAACAACTGTCTGCTATCTGTCTTGTATTTACCCTTTTATGGGTCATTCCTAAAACTGCAATGTAGCCATACTTGCAATATGTGTTCTAAGTAATCTAGAAGAGAATTATCAGCAATGGGAAAATTGGATCACCCAGTCACTAGATGCATGCATTCCCGAAACTAACTCCAGACCTAAAACACATACAAAACAAGCCCCATGGTACAATGACGACCTCTTTGCAATAAAAAAACATTGCAAGAAATTAGAAAGAAACCGGAGAAAGTATTTGACCTGGCACTTAAATTAAAATATAAAGCTTCAATCAGATCCTATCACAACGAAATAAAGAAAGTGAGGAAAAAAAAAATCACTCCGGCTTTCAACTCCCCAAAAGAACTATTTAGAGTGGTTAAAACCCTATCCACTCCTGTTGATAGTAACACTGTTTCCCAAGCCACAAACGAAAGATGCACCGATATAGCATCCTTCTTCCACAAAAAAGTGACCAATATTTATGATCAATTGCAGATCAATCCCGAACCGGCACTAGGGGAGGTAACCAAGGGCAGGGATCTGCCACTGCCTTCAATTCTAGCAAAATTCCCTACGCTTGACAAAGAGACAATCCATAATCTTATAAAAGCAACCAAATCCGGCTCTCCGTTAGATCCCACTCCCCCACATACCTTATCCAAAGTGGCAGAGGTCATACCTAGGCATAATACTCGATGACAGACTGACATTAGAGCTTCAAGTGAAGGCTGTAACTTCAAAAACTATGTATGTCATCAGAATGCTGAGGAAAGTGCTACCCTTGCTGCCCTGGGAAAGTAGGCAAACGGTGGTCAGGGCTCTGGTTATGGCCAGATTGGATTATTGGAATGGACTCTACCTAAACGCACAACAAAGAGAGTTGAATAAACTGCAGATCCTGCAGAATGCGGCAGTCAGACTGCTCACAGGCTCCTCAAGATTTTCGTCAGTTACAATGGAAAGAAAAGCTCTACATTGGCTTCCAGTCAAAAGCCGAGTACGTTTCAAGGCGTTGTCCTTGGCTTTCAAGGCACTGCATGGCTTGGGCCCAGAATTCTTAAAGCTCAGACTACAATGGTACGTCCCGGAAAGAACCTTGCGGTCGAAAGAAGCTAAGCTGGCCCGGGTGCCATGTATAAAGAAAGCCCGATGGGGGGGCAAAAGCTTTGTCTACGGTGCGGCAAAGGCATGGAACGATCTGCCTCTCTATCTCGGGACCATGACGGATCTCTGGTCTTTTCGGAAGGAACTAAAGACGTGGCTCTTTCTCAATGAGTAAGCACCCTTTCCACTCCTCACTGGCTCAGTAATATTCAGGTTGATCTAGACAGCGCCAGGACACCTCCGGGTATTTGTCGCGCTCTATAAATGTCATTAACATAACATAACATATTACCGTCACTTATGGAGCTTCTTAATTTCTCACTAGAGGCAGGCTTGGTCCCTAAGCAATGGAAGCATGCAGTAATTAGGCCACTATTGAAAAAAAACTCAGCTAGATCCAGAAATCCTTGCCAATCTACGACCCATCTCATAACTTCCTTTTTTAGGAAAAGTACTAGAGAAAGAGGTCAATCGGACATTAGCAAACTTTCTGGAAAATAACAACATTCTTCATCCAACCCAGATGGGCTTCCATACCCACCATAGAACAGAAGCAGTACTTCAGGTGGTCACACAGGAGCTCAAAGCTATACTGCTTAACGGAGGCTCAGCCGCCATCCTACTACTGGATTTAAGTGCGGCTTTCGACACAGTGGATCACAAGATCCTAAGAGATAGCCTTTATGAGGTGGGAATTTAGGGCAAAGCATTAGATTGTCTCACTTTGCATATGGAAAACAGATCCTACCAAGTCGTGAACAAATAGACTGCCTCTCTGACAGCTTTCAAACGATTTGTGGTGTCCCTCAGAGATCGTCCCTCAGCCCCACATTGTTCAATATATATGTGCGCCAGCGTACCACCTTAGTGCAGGACTTTAACCTGTCAGCTGTCTCCTATGCGGATCACACCCAGCTGGTTGTTTCTCTTACAGAAGGCCCTAATCCAGGATATAAACATTTGGCACCCTGTTTGGATAAACTGTCCCGTTGGATGTCAAGCTGGCGCTTAAAGCTGAATGATGAGAAGACAGAATTAATGATCCTTGGAAACCAGGCCATAGACCGACCTCTGATCAGCTGGCCTCTTGACATGCTTCCCCCGCCCACCGCTGTTCCCAAACCAGTGATAAAAATGTTGGGAATCTGGTTGAACAATTTGCTAGCAATGGACCAGCAAGAAAATAAACTGTCTGCCATGTTTCTCTTTACTCTGAATGCTCAGGAAGGTACTGGTATTGATCCCAGAGCCTCTAAGGAAAATGGTCATTCAATCCCTCATAGTTTACCATCTGGATTATGGCACCTCACTTTATGTGGGGGCAACCAAATACGTAATAAAGAGACTTCAGACTGTGCAAAATGCAGCAGCAAGGCTCCTTCTAAAGGTTACTAGTTATGTCTCCGCAAGAGAACCCCTCAAACAGCTGGATTGTCTCCCAATTGAGGCAACAATTAAGTTTAAATCCCTCTGTATGGTCCATGGGCCATAAATAACAAGGGCCCAGTAAAGATCAGAGAGTTGGTAACCACTTATGTTCCAACTAGACACCCGAGATCCTCACATCTTCATTTCCGCAGTACAACCAGGGTAAAAAGGATGAGATGGGGAGGAAGATCGTTTGCACACGTAGTACCGAAGTTGTGGAACGATCTTCCACCCAGTCTCAGAGCACTGGAAAATGAACTTTCCTTCAGGAAGAAACTTAAGACATGGCTGTTTCCCCCCGTTAATGTACCAGAGGCCCTACTCTCATCACAGTACTCACCAGCCAGGGGAAGTCTTTGGGTAGCCATGCGCTTTACAAAACATAAACACGATATTGGCAGAAACCCACAAAACAGTCCAAGACGCAAAGGAAAAATAGCACACAAAGGCGAGATGAGGTCGGAGGAGATGCAGACACTTAAATGGTATCCATTCTCGAACCTGTACAAACTGCTGAGAAGGGGCATCATGTAAGAGATGTGCGTAAGGGCAACCCAGGGGCGTAGATGAACACAAACTTAAATGCAGGGTATTCCGCAGAGAAGGGGTAAAGGGGATGGGGCCGGACAATAATATGACATAACAGTTGTTATGGTATGGAACGACCTATATGTGTTGGTTTGCTGTAATAAGTTCTCTTTTATGGTAGCAATGCATTGTTCAAATCTAGAAACCATTGGCCACATAAGCCTAGAGTAAGTTTTTTAAAGAAATCTGTATGCTTAAGAGAAAGTGTACCTATTTGAGATTTCCAATTAAGACTAAAGTGAATTGTCCTAGCTGTGATTGTATTGGAACGGTGAATCCGACCTAATATAAGTGATGTATCTCAACCGTCAAGTCTTATTTTCACTTTCTTACCTTTGTGCAAAACAATGACAGAAGCATGAAACTTACTGTATATCCTGCAACAGTATAATTGTGGACACTGCACTTGCAATAATTAAAAAAAAAGTGAATAAAGAAATGTAAACAAAAAAATGATTGGATACAGTTTTACATTATTGTCCAGCATGGCCCACCACTTCAAAGTGTTAGATAAAAGAGTGTAATTTAACCCGACATACAGGTAATGGGAAGGACAATAAAATGGGAATTCTTTACTGTCTCGATTCCTTGTGCACCAAACACTGGCTAGGGTCTAGTGAAGTTCCCGTTTTGGTAGGCAATGGCATTTTCAATCATTAAGGAGTGAGGAAGCGGGGGTGGGACCAATCCATATGCACATACCACACATACTTTAAGTCATCACCCAAAATATGAGGTGAATTTGCCCACTTTGCTAAAATTGTGGTTAAATTGCATAGAAAAGTAACAGTAGAAGATCAATATTGGAGGAATTATTGTTACCGAATGCTATTGCTGTGTCATCAACTAAGACACCCACTAGGACATTCCTCCCCTCTTTGTCCACATCAGTAGAAATCCACTTGAACTCCAGGACTCACTGAATTAGGCAAAACCCTTGCACAGAAGAAGAAAGGGTTATAGAAACACTGACCTATTAAATTTCTTCTGTGCGAGTGACCATTCTATCGCCATTAAGTGGGACTCCTGAATTAATGCAATACGAACTCTTCTGAATCTAAAAAAGTAGTATAAATTGAACCTGTACTTCACTGTACTCATTCTTTGGACATTCCAGGTCATAAGAGTCATGCAACTTGTTGGGACGATTGTGTTGGGATTGTAAGAAGAACTGATGGAGAGCCACATGTAGCTGCTGTAAATGTACCAAGGTGCTAGCACTCGGCCATGCTGCAAGGACACCAAATTATGTATGAAATTATAATGTGCAATTGTGTTTGTGCAAAGAGACCAACTACCTCCTCAGAAGGAACGGGACCTAGGCTTTGGGCCGAACATAGAGATTGGCCCCACATATATATGAGCCCAGGGATAAGGCAGGAGGAAGACCCCTAACAGACATTACCTGGAGATCGGCGTAGAAAAGAGGCTGACCAGGAAATAGGTAGACAGAAAAACCTGACAGGAACACAAGTGAGACACAGAAGGAGCAGCAAGGCACCTTTACGCATACATGAGGAGAGCGACGACGAAAACATCCACCGCTACGTCTGAAAGCGCCGTTCAGGCAGACCAACTTCTAGAGAGATAGTAGCCAGAGAAGAAGGCGAGGCCTCCGTGAGACATATTTGTCATCTAGTGGCCTGCTAGACCGAAAGGAAGGGTCACCAGTATAATCGTCCATGGCCGGAGGAGGGATCCCTCTAACCCAAGGAGACGGCAATTGAGGAGGACTGCATTCGTTACGGGGGAACCGAACTGGAACCACCCCTATATGCAGGAATGCCTGGGATGATGGGAGCGCTGTCGGGGAGAAACCAGCAGTGCCGCCCTGAGCAAGGATTTGTCCCCTACTGCAGAAGGGTGCAGCAGGAAACATCTACATTCCTTGGGCACAGATGGACAACGGGATCAGGTACTAACTGCCCCCATTGATAGACGGGCAGGAAAATGGATTTCATGCTTTGAAAAGAACACTGCGGGTATAAACTTAGCCATAGGTGGCATCAAAAGTCTGCTCAGCACCCTCATCGGGAGCAGACCGACTCAGTGTTCTCCCAAGCCTGCATCCCCACAGTCAGGCTAATCAACACCGAGCATGAAGGGCTACATTTAACTCATTCAGACACCAGATCTGGATGGCCATGAGGGAGCTATTCCCAGACCGCCCAGAGGTAGGAGGATTAATGGCAGAGAGCCTGAGGCCTGGAGAGAAGGTGACTGAATTCCTAGACAGAATGAGGGAGAGATGGGGGTATGAGAAAGGAGGGCCCTGGACCAACACGGGTCCCCAGGTTGCATTCTTCAACAAAATCCTCAAGAGGGGACTACTCATTGACAGCCAGACTGGATTAGATGGTGTAGCAGGGCTAGACACCAAACCTTGGAGGGAAATACAGGCCCACATACTACACTAATACGGAGTAGGTCGCACACTGCTCGTCATACTAGCAAATAGCCCCATAGGACTCTGGATAATGTAGTGGCAGCGGTGAGTACGCCTATGCCACGAGTGTAAAAAATAATGCCATCCCTGGACACGTGTTTCGAGGTAATTGCTTCTTGTCAGCAGGGAGCAGGTAAGTATGTGGGGTGCCAAGTAGACTGCCAAAAATATTAAAGGTATAGTACCTCTCACGGCGCGCAGGTGCGGAATCCAGGCTTGTCAGCCCAAAGTCGCTCGAAAGAGCTTTAAATACAAATACGGAGTAGGTCGCACACTGCTCGTCATACTAGCAAATAGCCCCATAGGACTCTGGATAATGTAGTGGCAGCGGTGAGTACGCCTATGCCACGAGTGTAAAAAATAATGCCATCCCTGGACACGTGTTTCGAGGTAATTGCCTCTCGTCAGCAGGGAGCAGGTAAGTATGTGGGGTGCCAAGTAGACTGCCAAAAATATTAAAGGTATAGTACCTCTCACGGCGCGCAGGTGCGGAACCCAGGCTCGTCAGCCCAAAGTCGCTCGAAAGAGCTTTAAATACAAATACGGAGTAGGTCGCACACTGCTCGTCATACTAGCAAATAGCCCCATAGGACTCTGGATAATGTAGTGGCAGCGGTGAGTACGCCTATGCCACGAGTGTAAAAAATAATGCCATCCCTGGACACGTGTTTCGAGGTAATTGCCTCTGAGAGGTACTATACCTTTGATATTTTGGCAATCTATTCGGCACCCCACATACTTACCTGCTCCCTGCTGACGAGAGGCAATTACCTCGAAACACGTGTCCAGGGATGGCATAATAGTGACATACTCGTGGCATAGGCGTACTCACCGCTGCCACTACATTATCCAGAGTTCTATGGGGCTATTTGCTGGTATGACGAGCAGTGTGCGACCTATTTTGTATTTGCATTTAAGCTCTCTCGAGCGACTTGGGCTGACGAGCCTTGGTTCCGCACCTGCGCGCCGTGAGAGGTACTATACCTTTGATATTTTGGCAGTCTATTCGGCACCCCACATACTTACCTGCTCCCTGCTGACGAGAGGCAATTACCTCGAAACACGTGTCCAGGGATGGCATAATAGTGACATACTCGTGGCATAGGCGTACTCACCGCTGCCACTACATTATCCAGAGTTCTATGGGGCTATTTGCTGGTATGACGAGCAGTGTGCGACCTATTTTGTATTTGCATTTAAGCTCTCTCGAGCGACTTGGGCTGACGAGCCTTGGTTCCGCACCTGCGTGCCGTGAGAGGTACTATACCTTTGATATTTTGGCAGTCTATTCGGCACCCCACATACTTACCTGCTCCCTGCTGACGAGAGGCAATTACCTCGAAACACGTGTCCAGGGATGGCATAATAGTGACATACTCGTGGCATAGGCGTACTCACCGCTGCCACTACATTATCCAGAGTTCTATGGGGCTATTTGCTGGTATGACCTGCAGTGTGCGACCTATTTTGTATTTGCATTTAAGCTCTCTCGAGCGACTTGGGCTGACGAGCCTTGGTTCCGCACCTGCGCGCCGTGAGAGGTACTATACCTTTGATATTTTGGCAGTCTATTCGGCACCCCACATACTTACCTGCTCCCTGCTGACGAGAGGCAATTACCTCGAAACACGTGTCCAGGGATGGCATAATAGTGACATACTCGTGGCATAGGCGTACTCACCGCTGCCACTACATTATCCAGAGTTCTATGGGGCTATTTGCTGGTATGACGAGCAGTGTGCGACCTATTTTGTATTTGCATTTAAGCTCTCTCGAGCGACTTGGGCTGACGAGCCTTGGTTCCGCACCTGCACGCCGTGAGAGGTACTATACCTTTGATACTTTGGCAGTCTATTCGGCACCCCACATACTTACCTGCTCCCTGCTGACGAGAGGCAATTACCTCGAAACACGTGTCCAGGGATGGCATAATAGTGACATACTCGTGGCATAGGCGTACTCACCGCTGCCACTACATTATCCAGAGTTCTATGGGGCTATTTGCTGGTATGACGAGCAGTGTGCAACCTATTTTGTATTTGCATTTAAGCTCTCTCGAGCGACTTGGGCTGACGAGCCTTGGTTCCGCACCTGCGCGCCGTGAGAGGTACTATACCTTTGATATTTTGGCAGTCTATTCGGCACCCCACATACTTACCTGCTCCCTGCTGACGAGAGGCAATTACCTCGAAACACGTGTCCAGGGATGGCATAATAGTGACATACTCGTGGCATAGGCGTACTCACCGCTGCCACTACATTATCCAGAGTTCTATGGGGCTATTTGCTGGTATGACGAGCAGTGTGCGACCTATTTTGTATTTCCACATACTACACTGTTACCGGAAGAGACCGCCCTTGAGTAGCACCCGTCTCAAGGGGAACTCTGCTTGTGGACTTCACAGGGTATCTGCCCAGTCCTAGTGGCTGTGGTCAGGGAGCCTGGGTCCAGACCAGCCTCATAGAATGCCATTATTGTCACAGGATGGGCCGCATTGGCTAACCAGTGCAGTCTAAAAAAGTACCACACAAACGATCAAAAAGACATGATCCCAGGACAGCCCACACAGAATACCCATTCACAAAAATCAATGTTATGTTATGTTATAATTAACTTATAGAGTGCACGTACACCAATTGGTTTCATGGAGCTATTTCTAGGACTTGCCAAACCCCGGGGGAGGTTTATTCATAAGCTTGCGTAAACAACCATGTCTTGAGGGATTTCCTGAATCTCAATAAGTCAGTGCATGATCTAATTTCCAGGGGAAAGGAATTCCAGAGTCTGGGAGCAAGGGCAGCGAACCTACATCCCCCTTGTCGCTCCAGCTTGAAAGCGGGAATAGCCAAGAGTTGGAGGTGAGCTAAGCGTAGGTTCCGTGAGGGGGTGTACCTTTGGATAAGGCTATCGAGGAATTTTGGGCCTCGTCCATGGAGAGATTTAAAAACCAGGCAGCCTACTTTAAAAGCACAGCGCTGGGGGATGGGAAGCCAGTGCAGCTCCCTCAGAAATGGGGTGATATGTTGCCACCTTGGTTGCTGGTGAATCAATCTGGCCTCTTGATTCTGCACCAGCTGTAGCCGTTTGGTTAAGAATAAAGGCATCCCAAGATAGGCTGAGTTTGCATAGTCTAAGTGAGACATGATCATATAATCATAGATCTCACCACTTGTGTCAGTAGTCTGCTTAGCTTTCTGATCTTCCGTAATTGGAAGAAGCAGGTAGAGATCACAGAGCCAACTGGGGTTTTTAAATCGACAGGTCATCGTTTATTGTGACGCCATGACTTTTTGCAGAAGGTGAGGGGGTGGGGCGGGTCCTAGTTCTGTTGGCCAAAAATGAGGGCCCCAGGGGTTGTGGCTGCCCCCGTCAACACAAGTTCGGTCTTGCCTGGGTTAAAATTTAGATGATTACAGTCCATCCAGTGACGGATGTGCAGCATGGTAGACTGAAAATCTGAGGCTGACTGTGTTGAGTTGTCGATGCTAAATATCAGTTGCAAGTCATTGGCGTAATTAAACGTGACAACTTTCTTCTCCTTGAGGGACCGAATCAGAGGGAGGAGGTAAAGATTAAACAGATGGGGGGGGGGATAGTGAGGAGCCCTGCGGGACCCCACAAGACGTTTATAATTTGTTGCCATGAACTGGTATGCGAACTGACTGGGAGCGATTTTCTAGGAAGGAGATAATCCAACTAAGGGCTGAGTCCTGAATGCCTGCCTCTCTGAAACAGTCCACCAAAATACCATGGTCGACCGTGTCAAAGGCCGCATAGATCCAGCAGCACAATGGCCTGGGGGGAGCCCTGGTCTGCCTTCTCTCGCAGAGAATCTAATATCGCAAGTATTACCTTCTCGGTAGAATGAGCAGGGCGGAACCCAGCTTGATGCGAGTCCAGATAGTTAGATTGTTCTACAAAATTAGACAGGCATTAAGCCACATGGGCCTCCAGAACTTTAACCAGGTAGGGTAGCAGGGAATTTGGACGATAATTTGACAAGGTCTGGGGATCAGCCCCTGGTTTCTTTAAGAGGGGAACCACAGTTGCCTCTTTGAAAGCCTTAGGGACACAACCCTGCGATAAGGACTCATTGAGAATGGAAAGGGCAGGCCACGGGAGAGTGGTGATGGCCTCCTTTAGGACATGAGGTGGACAGCAGTCCATGGGAGATGCTGATTTTACTTTAGACAGTAGGTCCTGGAAAGCCTCAGTACTAATGTCCGGGAAGTGCTTGAGAGAACAGGGGTTACCCAGGGCTCGAAAAATCATTAAAAAATGCACTAGACCTGCAGGTCTAGTAACCTACAAAGTCTCCTCGACCCAACTGAAATGCACTTGACCTCTAATTTGAAAGTTGAGCAAATATGACATGTTAACAAGATTTAAAAGCATTTTTATTGCTCAATTACTTTGTGAGCAATAAAGATGCCTTTAAATCTTGCTATCTTGTCACATTTCCCCTGTTTTCAGAGGCAGAGGTCAAGTGTCAGTTTGTATTCCTACTCGCCAGGAAGGGCGAGGAGGACCTAAAAATAGCTCGTCCTGAATTAATCTGACTCGCAAATGCAAGCGGTCGAGCCCTGTTACTCGGCATGGGAGGAGATATCTCATGGGAGGGTGTGTGAGAAGGAATACTGGCTTTGATAGTAGAAATCTTTTCTATGATGAAGTTATTCAAGGAATCACAGAGAGCTTGAGTGGGTGTGGGTTTTATTAGGATTCTGTCTGAATTGGACAGTTCTTTTACAATTGCAAAGATTTCCTTGGATCTGTTGTTAGAGGACATAATACTGGAAGAGACGTGAGGAGCTTTAGCCATTAATATGGCTTTTTTGTATTCTCTAATAGCAGCCAGATAGGTTTGTTTTCCCTCAGATGAGTAGTTCAATCTCCACTTCCTTTCTAGTTGGCGAAGAGCCAGTTTTCGTAATTTTAGTTCAGTGGAGAACCATCTCTTTGCATCAAAGCGCCGGGCCAGTTTTATTTTCTTCAGTGGGGCTTGTGTATTGCTAGCTGCTAATAACAAGTCTGAGATAGATTTCTCGGTAAGATTGGTGTCAAATTCAACTATTGGGGCTGTGTTGGCCAGTGTGCCATGGAATTCATTTCTATCGATAGTATTCCATTTCCTGGCCAAACCACCTTCACGCAGAGGAGTTTTGGCTGTTGTAGCCTTCATTATTGAGAATTTTATTAAATGGTGATCCGACCATATGCAAGGTAGGATCGAGGGTGCGGACATGACCAAGTTAAGGGGCCATACTTGATCCAGTATGTGCCCTTTGATATGTGTGGCTGAAGATATCTGCTGAGTAAAGTTCAGATTGGTGAGTAAGTCGGTTAGTTCAGCAGAGTGGGGCCCACCTCATGTGTCATTTGACCAGTAGTTGAAGTCCCCTATTAGCAACATTTTGGCGTGATTAGTTACTAGGTTGGCGACTTGTTCGCCAAAGGCATGATGGAACAGGGGCATATGCTGCGGGAGCCTGTAGAGTAGTACACAAATAAGAGGGGCTAAATTTGACTACAGCTTAGTTACAACATTCTAGACCGAGGGGAGACAGAGTGGGGTAAGAGCTGTGAATTTAAGGTCCTGGCTAATGATAGCCGCCACTCCACCACCTATTTTACCGGGGGGGGGGGTTCATTTGGAGAATGTAGTAGTTATTTGGTAGTGCAGCCAGAATGTCAGGGGAGGATTCATGAGAAAGCCATGTTTCCGTTAATACAAGGATGTCCGGTTTCTCTGAAACCAGAAGGAGAATTATGTCAAGCTTATGTTTGACTAGGGAGCGAGTGTTTAAGTAAAAGATAGATAGTATTGAGCGCCTATGACTATCATATCTCTGTGGCTGTGAGGGGTAGTGCATAAAATGGCTGACGTCAGGAAAAGACACTTGTGGCATGAAAATCGCATTTTGACTTAATCTGGTACCGACAGCAGGGTCAAGTGAATATTTGACCGTATAAAGCTGTCTTAGTCCCTTAGAAGAATATATAAGGGATTGGGCATAATAACTGGCCCCTGTCTGCGGATGGGCGCCAACGGGCTTGCATTTGGCGCCCCTTCGGCGAGCACGCTGCGCGCATCCACTGCATTCCCGCGCTGCGACCAGCATAAATGTCCGGGAGCACCCTGGGCTTCTCCCCTCGCCCACCGTGATGGCCGCCCCTGATGGGTGTAACCAGGAAGCAGCTGGGGAGCCTAGAGCGCTCCAACACAGTCAGTTTAGCAGGAATTGTAGGTATTTTAAAAGCATAAAGTACGTCAATCAGTGCAGATTCAAGCAATGGAACGTTGGTATTTAAAAAACATAAAATACGTCGGGTCAGTGCAAATTCAAGCAATGTAACATTGGTACTTTAAAAAGCATACCACACGTCGAGTCAGTGCAAATTCAAGCTGTTTTAAGAGCAAAAGTAACCCCAGAGATAAAATCAAGCCCTGAGCAACATTGTTGCAGCTTCCAGCCACAGAGAAATCAGGCAATCGGTACCCCGCCACAGCAGGGACTGGGCAGCTGGCCGAGCACATGGCAACAGTCACCGCAGCAGGCAGGGAGCCAAGCCCAACAAACACCGGGCCACAGCCACATCAGGGAGGGGAGGGGTAACTGTCTGGGGAGGCAACGCCTTTACACAATTGCAAACCACGAACACATAGTACCAAGTTGCCCCCAACAGGATGTATCTCCCTCACACCACTGCGCAGGGACATTTACTTACCTCCATCCGCAACAGGTGTGTGGGCCATAAAACACTATGGATACTGGGAATTTGAAGCCCAAACAAGCAGTAAATAAATATACACGTGTGTTAGACCAAATATCACTTCCACTTTTTGAACTAGAGAAGCAAGTCAACGCTCTAGTGTTTCACATGAGCATAGCCAACGTCATCAGACGTCACGCATCACACATTACGTGGCCACATCATCACACGCAGGAACGCCCCCGGCCACTGCCGGAAATCGTTTAAGCATGGGAGCCGCCGCCTTCAGTCACCATCGGGAACCCGTCAGGACCAGAATAGGTAACGAAGGCGGGCGGATAGCCTTGACAAAGTAACTCTCTTCTCTGTACGCGGGCCGGGTCAAGCCACACACAGCCCATTTTCTTTTGGGCTCTGTCCTCACTTGATGTCTTATGTGCTGCATTTTTCTCCACAGTGTGTGACTACAGGAGGCCGTCCCCTCCGGGATTCAAAACAGCTACTTAATTCACATAGCTGGTGCAAGACATCACTCCACCTCTTGCCATTTTTCTGCTTACGATATGTAGTGTGCATTTATCACACATGTATCAATTACGTATCAACACGTCATTAGGCAAAACTCTTTCCCGACCAGTAATCCTAGGTCTTTTCTACCGCTTATTGCCATTACATCATTCAGAGTAACGGGAGAAATAGACAGCAATCTATGACTTAAACATCAACCACAAATCATGGGTCAAAGCCAGCATGTGTTCAATCATTCACTATGAGACATGTATGCCTGCACTAATCACTATGCATGAATCTGCATAAACCATGTGTATGTTGCATGTCCATGTGTGAATGATGTTTTTAATGAATCCTGAGTCTGACTCACTGATTGCACTTGAATATAGTCACAAGCAGAAAACCATAAACCGGATAAGGTAACTACCAAGCGACAGTCACAATGATGTTTCTATAAATGTTTTGTATGTCCTTTATGTTGTGCTTTGTCTTCCAGATTTTTACCAGACGGTGGGGTCCATAAGCACGGCTACACCACTGCATGCAAAGCACACCTTAGTGAGTGTGCTGAAAAATTCAGGTGGCCGCATTCTCTTTTGCCACATCACATTTCACTTCTCTATGGTCCTGAAGAAAGACTCATTATTTCAGTCGAGGCTGAAACATGTCGACCAGCTAATGGGGATAACGAAGACCAATTTTCATCTTCACAATATCCCCGCTCGGTTTTTAACTGTATCCTAGGACACCGGGAATAAACACTATCAGTGGGGTATCCAGAGACATTTTTTAAATCACCACTTCAAGTACCCATCACACCCAAAAACCAAACCCGCTGCTCTGTAATTCAGGTGTCGCAGCACAGCTAGGTTGCACGCGGCAGCCCAGCCGGGAACCCAATGATGAAGCATGCCACCAACTAGGTTAGTGGGTGAGGGTTCTTCTTACAAACCTATTGGTTTCTCCATGTTCCAGTGTATAACACCGAGTCATCCTGGTATGTGGATTCATTAGTGGGTCTGTCCACCTTGTTCTTTGCTACCGGGAATTCACACCAGAGTTCGCCATCTGCATTCCCACAGGGGGCCGGGGCTCCTACTACTGTTCGTCACCCCTAGCGGGGTTGGCTGACCACATCCCCGGTGGGAGGACAGTCTGATGAGGGAGCAGGGCAGGCCCCCAGCTGGTGTATAAATACATGGACCCAGGACAGATCACCCAAATCCAACTTTGGGCAGATTTTTAAAGTCTTGCCTGCCTCAGGGTTTACCATTAAGTGGAGGCCTTCCTTCATTTCCAAAACAAGAAGAATGCTCTGGCATCGGGAACCGGATTCCTCAAACAGGCAGTGGGCAAACGCGGTCCTCAAAACTCCAAGTAAATCAAATTCAGACGATCCTAGTGCATAGGAAAAATTAGTCTTTCAGCGTTACCCAAATAAGATCGAGCACACTAAAGTCCACAAGGAGACCCCCCAACTCTCATTGAAAAGCGCAGTAGACAAACACAAGCCAGCCATTTCTCTGCAGGGCCCTAGCAAGGAGAAGGGGGAACCCAAATTACAAACCACATTAAAACAGTTTAAAACATACCATTTGCCTAAAATCCTAGTACCCCCCCCCCCCCCCCCCGAAACAGTTTAAATTTCACTATTCCCCACAAATCGTACCACCTACTTCCAGCACCCCTCTAGGAAAATATTAATTCACAATACAACCATTGAGTGTATCCGTAAAATGTTAACACAGGAATTTTCCAAACAACTGCCTAATGATGTATTTTTTTCCAAACTACCCTACAACGCACAGCTCTTATCCTACAGATCTGCGATCGAGAGGAAAGTGCCCCATCACTGCCAGGGTCCGCCATCCCTTCGATCAAAGCTTAGAGAAGGACTTTCATAAGGCCAATCGCTCAAGTAACACAGACTACAAATTGACTTTTGCAACCACTTTTTAAGGGACATTTTTGGTACTGCACCAAGGCAAGACACCTCTGGACACCCAGATGACAGATGTCTCTCCCGAAGACGATCCTACACCTTACAAATGTTTAGTATATGTTCTATTTTGGTGCTCTCAAGCCCCTCCGGAGCTTGACATACATTTAATCTCATGAACTCTACTTCTACATTCTTGCAACACATGCTTGTGAACTTCTTTCACCTCATGTACACCTATACTGAACCAAACGCTAGCATTCCTCAAGCACTACACAGCGCACTCCTACACAACACCTGGTACCAACATATGACCGCCATAGGCACTGAAACTACGAGCAGATCATGCTACATATGTTCACTAACACATCACGCTGTAGGCGCAGACAGGTTTACTTATCCCAGGAGATAACAGCCCCTGAAAAAGCAAAATGCCTCGTCCATCTGTACCCATGTAGGATCAGGGCCAAGATTCAACCCAATAGAGTAGAACCTCGTAGGGCAATAGTAAACATCACCCAGTATGAGACTAACCCCACAACACTGTACCTTTTTACCAAACATAGTAACATATAAACCGAGGTAGACAGGATACGCAGAAGGGGCACTGTAGGGGAGGACACTGCTTGGCCCCAGGACGTCCTAGGAAAGAGCTTCCAAGAAGTAGCAAGACCACATAACCAGTGCACAAATACATCCGCTCCCGCCTCCGTCTGTAGTCCCAGGGAGGCCCCCAACATCTTTGGAGCCATCTTCTTTAATGACAAGTGGACTTCAGACATGGAAATCCAGTGCAGGGCTGCTCAGCTCGATCACACTGGGGGAAAGGAGTCCCATACTAGAGGGCCCAATGCTAGCATAGACACTCCATGCCAGGAAATCTGGGATATTGAGATTAATAGGTGCACATGATTGTAGGCGAAGGGGAAACCCCTAATTGAACGGAAACTTACACTGTACTCTCTGTGTTTCAGAGGCAAAGGAACCATACTGTTGGGAAGAAACAAAAACTGTGGTGTGATAATGCACATACTGGACCTGGAATGGGGCACCTCCACGTTGATGGATATATATTGGCAATGCGGTGACCTTGCCAACACCCAGCGCGTCCCCGAATGGCGCGGCCTCTGCACCCTGGTGACCATACACACCTCAACGCTTGTCAACCCAAGAGAAGATCTAAGGTGTCTCAACATCCGTAACAGAAGAAAACAAATCTATTGCATCAGGCTCGAAGGAGAAGAACTGCTGAATATTTTGGCTGGGCTCTGTGCAAGGACATTCCATAAGAATTTAGAATGTTCACAGAAACTCAATTAAACACAGGCGGGTAAATATCCTACTTCACCATGCAAACAAAAGCAAATGCCCACTGGTTACAAATAACCAGGTGGGAGTTGCTGAAGATGAAAAATGATACTGAGCTCAGACTAAACGCTATTAAGGAAGAACTGAGAGCCATCTGCCTTATGGTGATGCAACATTGCTACATGTTGGACTTGATGACCACGATGGAGGCTGGGGTGTGTGCCAAGATTGGTGCTTCCTGTTTATCCCCGGAAATTATATGGACAATGGGACATTAGCTCTTGCCATCCAAGAACTGCATCATCTGCAAGCCAACTTGTAGAAGGAGAGAGGTATCCCGCAGCAGGACTGGTTGCATAGTATCTTTTCATGGATCTCCTATGGGTGTCAAAACTATTCATGTCATTAATCCCAATTTTTGCACTTCTGTTGTGTGATTTCCTACAAGTGGGGGTTTCCTGTTGAAAAAAAGCAGTTCTCACATTAGGTAGTATGCACATAGCTAGGGAAAGAGTAACAAACACAGTCTTGAATAATATAACAGTCATAACATAGGAGGAGGATAGAGTAGTTAAAAATTCAACTAGAGGGGGAATGTTTAAATGGATGAATACGAGGTCACTGAATGCCATGATAAGTGCAGGCCCGACAACGGCAATACCAATAAATGCAATGTCAACATATGCCATAACCTATGTCCGCAAAACAATGTCAATACCCATTTAAAAATAAAAAAACAGCAATGTACGCCATAATCTATGCCTGCACAACTATGTCGATACTGGCAGTGACAATGTCAATGTATGCCATAATCCATTCTCGCATAACAATGTTGTTACCAGTATAGACAATATAGATGTACACCATGATCTAGACACGATTAACTATCTCAAAATCAGTAAAGACAATGTTGATGTACGCTGTGATAACTGTATGCATGACGTTGAGAACGTCGGTAAAAATGATATCAATGACTGCCATATTATTTTCAGATGTTCTAATGAACTTGTACCATTGCTGTCGGATTCACCCAAGGTAGTATCTCCCCATCAACCCAGAGTCTGGCTCCCGGTCAACAAGAGAATCACCTTCCGTCTCCTCACCCACGCTCACAAAGCCCTACACAACCAAGGCCCAAGATACCTCAACAGCCGCCTCAACTTCTACACTCCCATCCGCCAGCTTCGGTCGACCAGCCACGCCCTCGCCACCGTCCCCCGCATCCGAAGAACCACAACAGGAGGAAGGTCCTTCTCCTACCTGGCCGCCAAGACTTGGAATTCCCTCCCGATCCACCTCCGCCTGACCCAGGACCACCTCGCCTTCAGGGAGCAGCTCAAGACCTGGCTGTTCGAACAGTAGCGGACCCCCCCATCCCCAGCGCCTTGAGATCCTCCGGGTGAGTAGTGCACTATATAAATGTTTTGATTGATTGATTGATTGATTGATTAGATATGTGGTCAGACAGGTACTGGGACCCCCAACCCACACCTATCAAGTGACAGGTCACAGGTGGGGTCTCAAATAGCCTAGAAACAAACGTTCACCTAGGGAAAACCCTGATCGATCCGACAGATAGATAGTTGCACCACAAATAGGTCAGAGAAAATTGGCCCCAATAAAACATGTTTGGCCAAAGCACATGCCTCCACCAATATAACCACAAAGCTAGATGCCACATGTAGATAGGATCTCTCAGCCAAACAGGACACGACATGCACACTACAAGTAGTGATCACGCACTCACCACAACAGACATCTGGACGCATACACACTGGCTCACACTAGCTCTCAACCAGGTCGAGAGCCATCTGTGACCTTATCAGATGCCCAAACTTGTCAATTTACAAATGAGATGCTTTTTCAAGAAAGCAGAATTTATTGTACTTCACGAAATGTATATATTGTCTGCCGAAACTTTGTACGAGAGACTTTCTTCAGATGGTCACTGTCGTTAAACCAGCTTGTCCACATTTTGCCAAATGCCGCTTGTCTTTTGATTTATTTAAGATAAATCATGTCCAAGCAACAGAAACACATGCTGAAATAAATTAATCTGTACAATATAAGTGACAAAACCAAAAACAACCTAAAGTGTTTACTGTGCCAGCTCCTGAGGTTGGTGTAAAAAGACCACAGTTTGGATTAGTACAGATTGTTATGTGTACCTATATGGAAAAATCAGTTTTTAAAAGTCTCCATAACAGGCCACACAGACTGTCTGTGGTAGAAGCTGTAACATCTAATGACAAACCAGCAACTTCCATAACCCCACTTTGAAAGCTGGTGTTTTACTTTAATATCCCTCCAGTTCTCCAAAAACTCAAAAATATGTCACATGCTCTATACTCTCCTCATCCCAATCACCCTCATTGAGCAAAAGGTGTAATGAGGCAACTGACCTGCAACACATTTTCAGAAGTTCTGGCTTCTTAGCCAACATCCCATGTATATGTGTTAAAACTGGCGTCCTTGGCGTGGTTTCCCCTCTTTTTGCCTCATCTCCTGTATTTTATGACTGTTTGCTGGATTACATTTTTGTTGGTTTGGGCGCTTTCCCACTGCTTTTCAGTGCCAAAGTGCAAGTGCTCCCAGTGTATATTATGGTTATGATTGGCATATTTGATTTACTGGTAAGTCCCTAGTAAAGTGTGTGCCCAGGGCCTGTAAATCAAATGCTACTATTGGGCCTGCAATACTGATGGTGCCACCCACACCAGTAGCCTTTCAAATGTTTCTCAGACCTGCCATTGCAGTGTCTGCATATGCAGCTTTTAACTGCCATGTCAACCTGGCAAGTGCACTTGCTAGGACCTAATCTTCCCTTTTCCTACATGTAAGGCACCCTTAAGGTAGGCCTATGATACCCCCATCGGCAGGAAGTTGGGTAGGTGAAAGGTAGGACATGTGCTGGTGTGTTTTACATGTCCTGATAGGGAAATACTAAGTATTTTGCTTTTCACTATTGCAAGGACTAGCTCTCCCATAGGCTATCAACGGAGCTGTCTTGAACCATTTTACAAGTGTAACTTTCTATTGAGAACAGCTAGAGATTTGGAGTTTGGGCTCTCTGAACTCAGAATGTGATAGCACACCTTTTAGTGAAGGTAGTATTATAATTGTGTGTTAAAATGCCAATTTTATAAAGTGATTATATAATATAAGAATCTGTCTGCAACAGTTTAGAAAAGCTTCTTTTGAAAGACTCAAGTCAAATTAATTAATTACCTTGGTCTGTGTATTTATTTCACATATAATTATACGATTATTCACACATTAATTTGTTATTATTGAAAATATGTCCTACAGGACAATTGTCCTCTTTTTCAATGAAGACGTTTGAAAAACACAAAAATTGACAAAAAAAAAATTTTTTTTCATAAAAATGTGTAACTAGACACAGAAACATTTATGACACTGTGAAGAAATGAATCAGCGCAAACAAATTACAAAATAATAACAACCTAATAGAAGTGTTTTGTACACAATCACATTGATGAAAACGGTATTACACTACCAGTCTGACAAGATTAGAAAACAGAGGACTCTGGTTTCTAATCTTGTCAGACTGGTAGTGTAATACGTTTTTCATCAATGTGATTGTGTTCAAAATACTTCTATTAGGTTATTGTTTTGTAATTTGTTTGTGCTGATTCATTTCTTCACAATGTCATAAATGTTTCTATGTCCAGTTACACGTGTTTTTTTTTAATATATTTGTTGACAATTTTTGTGGTTTTCAACGGTCTTCATTGAAAAAGAGGACAATTGTCCTGTAGGACATAGTTTCAATCATAATAAATGCATGTGTGAATAATTGTACAATTATATGTGAAATAAATACACAGACCAAGGTAATGAATTAATTTTACTTGGGTCTTTCAAAACAAAGCTTTTCCAAACTGTTGCAGCCAGATTCTTATGTTATATAATCATATTGAAGGGGCCTATTCTGGCTGGTAGTGATAGGGCACAACCCTCCAGTACACAAATTTTTATAAAGTGGGCACTTTCTTGTTTAACCATCCTGTGTGCCTCGGCCTGCTTGTGGATTCATTGTCTGGTTTTAGACTGACAAGTTGTTTTTGCATTCACGCCAGATACCCACACAAAGGGAGCTGAGGTGTGCCCTGCATATGCGGATGGGCAATCCTGGGCTAGAGTGGTGGGAGCAGTTATCACTATCACCAAAATAGATTGTGGTTGCTCTCCACAATGCTGTCTCTACCCCCTGTAGTGAAGCTGGACCAGGGAGGATAGAACTGGTTTTACTGAACAAGAGAGACTTTCTGAACAAAGACTTCAAAGGGGAAAAGGGGTACAAGTATTAGACCTAAATCCCCAGAACTTTGGATTACTTCCGGACTAAGAGGACCTTAACAAGACGAAGAACTGCCAGGAGGTGTGCTGCCTCCTTTGCTGTGTGTTGCTGGGTGGACCCGTAGCTGCTGCTTCTGACTGCTGGCAGTGGAAGGGACTGAACTTTTGCCTTGCTGTGGTATCCTGTTTAAGATCTCCAAGGGCTTGATGTAGAGCTTGCATCATGTTAAGAAGTCTCAGGGCCATGTTAAGAAGTCTCAGGGCCATGAAGACTTAATCTGCAGCTTCCTTGAATTCCACTGCAACTGTTTCTAGAGCCTCGTAATGCACAAATGGGGTTAAACTGCACACACTGTTTCATAACTGCTTATGTGTACTTATGATGAAGTGTCAAAAGCACTAAAATGTCACACATAGAAACACGAGCAACCCGGAGGTATCACACATAAGCAATCTGAAAAATTTGCAGCTATATAACATGGTGCAAACTAAGAACCCAATACAAAACGGACCACATAATGATTGCAGGTGCATATGGCATGATAACGTCAACAGCACTGTGCAGCATTCACAACCCAAATAAATGATATAATTATATAATATGACAACAATATGTTAAATATTCATACCACACCGCACTACTCCAGACCAAGGTACTACGTCACCACTCTTCCACCATCATGGCCTAATATTGTCATGCGTTCCTCCCCCTAAGCATTACAAGTACTTTCCCTGGTTCATTACAGCCACCCCTCGGTTACTCACTGTTCGAAGCCTTGGCGCCGTCCTCAGCCCGGCGCCAGAGGAAAGACAACACCTTCGAGAACAAGGCCAACATCTCACCCTCTGTGTCCACGCTGCTAATCTCAGCCATAAACACACACCCGCGTGCAGAACACGCCTACCGCGTACGTGCCCCTCCCAGATTAAAAGATTTGACGAGCTGCAGCGCCTGCCCACCAGTACGGCACCGGCCCGCCCCGCCCCATCATTCTCGCTTTAAGGTTGCCACGCACTGACACGCTTTGCACGTCGCCGTCTCGTGAAAGGTGCGGTCATAGCGCGCGGAGTTTTGCGAGGATCCGGCCTTGTCTTTGCCACTCTTTCACCCATGTGCCATCCGTTGGATGGTGTTATCACAGTTTATGGCCTTTATATTGTTCTGAACCTATTTTGGCAGTCACCCGTATTTAGTGACACGGTTTGCTTATTGGTTTTTTTGTGATCTACTTTGGGAAAGGGAAACGGATTTGGTTAACTCGTAAATGTTACCGTAATAGCAGGAGAAGGGGCGCACCTTTGTAAACCGATGTGCTTGATAAACGTAAGACTGAATAGGCCTTTAAATTAAGACTCAATTAAAATTTCGATTGGGTGGTAAAAAGTACCCTCCAATTCCGTAAATTTGAAAAAATATTGCCGGTGTAGAATAGTAATATTTTAATTAAGTGCATTGCAGTAGTTTTTCAGGAAAACAAGTAAAGGGAAAGCACTCCCAATAACCAATAATCGCTGTATATTGTACTCCAGAAATTGTATTCTTGGGGGTGATGGTGGTCACAAAAACGTCCACATTCAGTCCATCATTAACTTAAAGGAGACCATCCAGGCCAAGGATGTCTTCAATTCTTTTATTCTTGCTTCTCTTTATTTGTAAACATGCAAGTTGTTAGTCCAGGCACGTATTTTGTCCCTACATTTGACTTCATCAGGGACTCATTCATAGGTGATAGTTTAATACAATTTCTTAAAAGTCTTTCATAATGCTCAGGGAATTTCCAATACAGAGATCGATTGGGTCTATGACAGGTTTCGGTTGTTTTAAGGCTTTTCCGGGTACGTAACAACAAACACGAGTTTCACCCTTAATGGCAAATACACTTGGGAGTTTTCCAAGGCTAGAAGTGTGTCTGCCAAATGTTCTTTGGTATATGTAATAACAAAACAATCACACAAAAGATTAGTATTTTCTGGATACAATGGATTTATGATCACAGAGAACTCAGCACTGCTCTCAGTGACAAAGAAGGGATGCATTTACATTGTGTATTATAATTAGGGCTCCCAGAATTCTGTTTTTACTGATTTTTACAGATAAATATAGACAAAAAAATATTTATTTTGCTGTCTGTATTTATTTTTAAATGAAAATACTGAAAATAGGTCTTCTTTGGATGATTTTTCTACTTTCAATCATGAGTGTCTGGATAGCAATCTCCTGCCACCTCTCACGCGTCTTAAAGCTGCCGTCTTACACTGGAAATCGCTTTCGCTCTCTCTTTTGGGGCATGCTGCCCTGTTCAAAATGATGTCCCTTCCCAGGTTCCTATATGCTCTCCATAATACCCCGCACTCCGTTTCACACTCGTACTTTAAGGGAATGGTATACAACCTTTACAACGCAACTTTTACAACGCACTACACTTACAACGCATTTTTTACAACGCAACATCCACTACAACGCATTCCATTACAACGCAGGACACTACAACGCATTTTTAAAAACTACCTTTACAACGCATTCCATTACATCGCATAGTACCTTTACAACGCATACTATTACAACGCATAATATTACATTAAAACCCCTACACTATCCAACACTTACCCTACTGTTGCACCCCCTGGAGTTAGAATAGTAATTTTTACCCCTATACTATCCAACACTTACCCTACTGTTGCACCCCCTGGAGTTAGAATAGTAATTTTTACCCCTATACTATCCAACACTTACCCTACTATTGCACCCCCTGGAGTTAGAATAGTAATTTTTACCCCTATACTATCCAACACTTACCCTACTGTTGCACCCCCTGGAGTTAGAATAGTAATTTTTACCCCTATACTATCCAACACTTGCCCTACTGTTGCACCCCCTGGAGTTAGAATAGTAATTTTTACCCCTATACTATCCAACACTTGCCCTACTGTTGCACCCCCTGGAGTTAGAATAGTAATTTTTACCCCTATACTATCCAACACTTGCCCTACTGTTGCACCCCCTGGAGCTAGAATAGTAATTTTTACCCCTATACTATCCAACACTTACCCTACTGTTGCACCCCCTGGAGTTAGAATAGTAATTTTTACCCCTATACTATCCAACACTTGCCCTACTGTTGCACCCCCTGGAGTTAGAATAGTAATTTTTACCCCTATACTATCCAACACTTGCCCTACTGTTGCACCCCCTGGAGTAAGATTAGTAATTTTTACCCCTATACTATCCAATACTTACCTTAAATGCAATGTAATATTATGCGTTGTAATGGTATGCGTTGTAAAGGTAGTATGCGATATAATGGAATGCGTTGTAAAGGTAGTTTTTAAAAATGCGTTGTAGTGTCCTGCGTTGTAATGGAATGCGTTGTAGTGGATGTTGCGTTGTAAAAAATGCGTTGTAATTGCATGCGTTGTAAAAGTGTGCGTTGTAACGACATACATCCCAAGGGAATAGACTATATCATACGGGACTTGTTGTGGGAGGGTAAACCGCCCCGTATCGTGACACTCAGGCTTACGCTGGGTTGGTTCAATGGTGGCATCGGACTCCCAGACATACGGAAGTACTACTGGGCATCACATCTCGCGGCGATTAACCAATGTACGTATAGACCTCAGAGTGACCCAGCCTTTCAGATCAACAGATGGCTCCTCCCGGGAGGTAGCTTTGAAGGGGCTCTGTATGTACTGTCATTGAAACCTCCCTGACTGTCCCAACGGGACATGCGGTGCAGGGGTGGAAGGCAGCTTACAAAGGTTTGGGGTGGGAGGGGAAAATTACGCTGGCTACACCACTCTGGTACAGCGAGCAATTGCGTAGGTTGATTCGATCGAGGGGTTTTAATCGGTGGAATCTTATCGGTATATCCAAGGTAGGCGATTTGTGGAAGTCGGGTGAGGTTGTCCCTTTCTCTTGGCTAGGGCAGGAATATAAGGTAGCGCAATCGGAATATTTCCAATATCTCCAAATTGTTGCATTGCTGGAGAACCTGTTAGTGCCAATAGAGGATTGATTCCTGGTGTGTGGTGCGGGTCTACCACAAGGTCCAAAAGGAGCATCTGGTGTGCAACTAAATCAATAGACCCCAAAGGAGATTGGCTACTACAACTGTCAAAGTGCTATACAGATTGATTTGCTGTAACGATTAAAGTTATGTGCACATTTAAATTGGATTCTCATCTGTAGATCATTTTACAAGGCTGCATGGTCTTGGAAATGACGGGTGGGTGAGTATTTAGGGACTGTAGGTGTCTGTTTGATACATATTTATGTACAGGAATGTTTCGTGGATGTTGTCAGTTGTTAGCATATACGAGTTTTCAGACTGGGATCTGGCCTGAGAGACCAGACCAGGTTCCCATGCAGAGAGTTTAGAAATCTCCTCCCAAAAGAGAGAGTGTGTTGGGAGGTCAGGCTGATACAATTTCTGGATTTTCTTCAGAACACCACCCAGAAATAGGCTTTCTAGACCCTTGACACTAAGGACTTTGTCACTGTGCCAACCTGAGGCAGAAAGCCAACTAGAATGCAAACACCTGCAGCCCACTGAGCAACATTTGAGTGAGATGAGTTTCAGTTAATTGCCAATCCTGATATATCATAGGGATAATTAGCAGAACTCAAACTCTTTTTTATCATGGAAAGGCATGCCCAAGAACACTGAAAACCAGGGATACAGTTTAAAGATTTATTTTTAAAATCAAAATCCTATCCACGTGGACGACAATAAGAATAGTAAATATTATGAAAAACAACAATATAGTACCAATGAAATGTACCATAAGTGTGATTAGCAAATAGTATTGTAACATATTTGTAAAATTATAAAATCTTTTTTTGTATCAATATTTTCAATCCCACCTTGTCTCTTTGACTGACTAAATTAATCTTAGTACCAAAGAAAGGGCCTTATTAGTTTTAAATATGGTTCACATCCGCATACCAAGTCTGATCATTATAACCACTGTTCAAGAAAAGTGCAGCACCTGCTATTCTTGTCTGCACTGGCAGGCAGGCCGATAAGCCCACCAAATGAAGTCTGAATGTGCTCCCAATAGCTTTCAGCAAAGGAAGGTGTTAGACCTGTCAGCTTTAGGGTAGTCTTCCCCAAAACGCGCGCTTACCTGGTTGTTCCTGTTCTGCTCCATCCGAGTCAGCCGTGAGGGGAACGGCTCTTCTGTGGGGGTTACTAAGCCCTGACACCCCTGCCTCGGTCTTTGCCTGTATCCACGCCGTGAGGGGAACGGCTCGGGCTAAAACTACACTACCCAGCGGCCTTAGCACCCGGCGCGCACTGCACACGTCATCTTGCAGCGCCCGGGCCCTACTTCAGGCCCCCAGCACCACCGCAGCGCGGGACGCGCGCTTACCTGGTTGTTCCTGTTCTGCTCCATCCGAGTCAGCCGTGAGGGGAACGGCTCTTCTGTGGGGGTTACTAAGCCCTGACACCCCTGCCTCGGTCTTTGCCTGTATCCACGCCGTGAGGGGAACGGCTCGGGCTAAAACTACACTACCCAGCGGCCTTAGCGCCCGGCGCGCACTGCACACGTCATCTTGCTGCGACCGGGCCCTACTTCAGGCCCCCAGCACCACCGCAGCGCGGGACGCGCGCGGGCCAAGGGCGGGCCCGTCCTTGCCCGTCATCGACCGGAGGAGACTGGGCTGGGCCACCCCTCTTTCATTGCAGCCATCCTCATGTCTTCAACCAGGTGAGCTAAATACACTGACTCTAATATACCACATTTGTGTAGCTGCCTTTGTGAGAGTTTGATCAGTTTCACAAATGGGGAAGCGAACCATCCCACCTGTTATGAAATCTGCCACTACAAGCATTGAGAACATGCTGGAAAGAGCTGTTAGTATCGTAAGTAATGAGATCGAACTTACTGAGAGGCGCCTGTCCCTTGGTTTAGGGAAATCAATTCTATCCTCAGGTTTGCCTATTGATACTATTGATATCACCACAAGTAATACTAACGTTCCTGTTCCTACTGTGGCTTGCGAAGAGACATGCGAAATTACTACAGTGGACTCGCCAGAACTAAATCATGTATCATCTAATGTCCCATCTCTGGGGGCAAAACGTAAAAGGAAAGCCGGGAAGCCCACTTGTGTAAAAAGAAAACAACCATTACGCCCATGCTCTACTCGCACAACTTTAAACTCGTGGATTCGTTCATCCGCAAATCAAACATCTGTGGAGGTTCTAACGCATGACCCACCAACCATGCATACCGCATTGCCCAAACCCTGTTCTCACTCAATCGGAACTCAGACTGAGACTGATTTTTTGCTCCCAATCACCATGGACAATGGAAACCATACTAGGGCTATTGACATTAACATTTTGGTTGGTTTGATTACTGATTGTGTTAAACCCTTGTTTGATAACCTCCTAGCTGTAGTGAAAGAATGTACTTCAGTTGCTCAGTCTGTTCCAAATCCACGGTTAATTGTTCAATCAATGGACATTGCTCCCCCTGTTGTAGACAAGTCACCTATTTTGGCAAACACTAGAAACTCGGCTCAAAATGAATCCACTGCTAATATCTCTACAGAATGCCAAAATACTCTTGCTCCCCCCACTACTAATCTGCGAATTAGTGATTGCATGACATGTAATACAATTCGTTCCTGTCTAGACAATAAGGGAATTCCGGGAATTACAGAGGGCATAATCCCCCTGAAAAGTATAACTGGGACCAACATCGCCAATCCATCAAATAACTCGCAAATTTCTATTAATGCTTCCATCCCCTTACATCGTGGTGATGGTCTAGTTAATACGCAACACAATAGTCAGTACAATGTAGGCACTGATTCAAATCCTAGCATCCCCATCGAGGGAAATAAAGAGTTACTTGATTTACTCCCGGAGGCCTGTCCATACGTTGTGGTTCTGGCTGGCGTCCCTTTTCTAAGACAGGATCAGAAAGAATCTTGGGAGCAATTACGCTGCAAATGCGTTGACTGGTTATCTAAACATAAGCGGTTTAGGCCATCTTTAATTGATAACATTATTATGGGCAGACGGGTAGGATGGCTTGGAACATCCCCCAAATCTATTAAAGGGGATTGTATAATTATTAATTTTCGCAGACAATCAGTGGCAAAAGCTATTCTATCGCCACAGAGAGAAGAGGCCAGTTATAGCACTGGTATATGGGCACTACCCTTAGGCTATTTTTATAAACCGACTTTCGAAGCATTCGCTCCCAACCCGCGTAACACTATCCCAATTAACAATAGATTTACACCGCTGTCAGGTCTGGATTGTCAAGATTGACTTCCATCCCTGTCAACAAGGGAAGTGTTAAGCGATGCTTCATCATCAGCATTGACTGATACATATACTCAGGCTAGTTCACAGGATGTCCCGGTCATAACGGCAGCTGACTCGACACTCAAGATTCTGAGTTGGAACATCGCCGGCTTGGCATCCAAGTTAAATCTACGAGATTGGAGGGAGCTAATAAGTGGTCAGGACATTGTAATGTTTCAAGAGACCTGGGCAACCCAGGAGCTGTCTATGGAGGGTTTTGAGTGTTTTAACATTCTATCCCCCATTCCTATTGCAGGAAGGCCCGTTGGTGGCCTTTCTACTTGGATAAACATCAAGGCAGGTGGTCGCACTAGGGTTGTGCCCACAAACAGCGATACATTCCAAGTATCCCTTTATACCCGGGGGGCCTCTTTATATATAATCAATTTTTATAACAATGATTTTAAAAATGTTCCCAATATGAACTTCTCTAAGTTGTTTGATTTTATTTCAAAGTTAGAAAGAGAATATGGCGCTCTAAATAAAGGCATATGTCTAGGTGGAGACTTTAATGTCAGGCTCCCTAGAACTATTAACTCTGATAATCGGTCCAACACTATAAGCACGTTATGTAAGAGAGGTGAGCAGCTAATGAACCACCTAACCTCGCAGAATTTTTCAGATATTATGGAAATAGCAACTATTGATGGATGTACTGTACCAACCTACAGAAGTCGGGGTTCAACATCTACCATCGACTATATCTTTGTATCAGCACCCCTCGCTAATTATGTGCTAAAGGCAGAAGTAATCCCGACAATACACGGTGATCATAATCCCATTAGTACCATTTTAAGTTTTACATGCTGTCCAATGTATGAATACACGCATGGAGCAAGGGATATAATGATATCAACTGATAACCTCCGACTTGTGTGGCGTGGCATCGATAATAATGCATTATTCCAAACAATGGTTAAATCGCACCATAACCTAATTAATGTATGCCTGACATATAGTGAAAAGAATAGCGAGGTAGTCCATGCGTTTTCTGAGCTCTGCCACGGTATTAGAAAAATACTGTCTAAGCCATTTAAGAATAAAAATCTAGATCCTAGGTGGTTTGATGCAGAGTGTTCTGCGGCTAATAGAGCGTTAAGAAAGGCTCTCCAAATTAAACCTAGAGATAGTCTTCTTGTGTCAACATTGAGAAATAATTACAAGAAGGCCACCACACGCAGGAAGGAGGAGATCACTAATGATCACTGGACTCAACTTGTGCGCGCTAATGAGCTAAAAAATGGTAAAAACTTCTGGAAAACTGTCAAAGACATGAAACTTGTGGGAAACACATCCACACCAATTAGCTGCAACATTTCCAGTGAGGCTTGGGAGGCTCACTTTAGTAAAATCTATGCCGCCCCCATTGTTTGCGAACCCAGGGAGCTCACATACACTGCTAACATCTTGATTGATCTCTCTGAAGTCGAAGAAGCAATTAGCCAAAGTCTGGGAGGAAAAGCCCCCGGCCCAGACGGTCTTCCTATCGACCTCATTAAGAGTCATCCTGAATTTTGGGCGCCATTACTTACCAATGTTTTTAACAATTTGACCAATTCATCCATCCCCGAAACTTGGTCCTGTAGCACAATTGTCCCAATTTTTAAGAAGGGCGACCGTTCAAATCCGAGTTGCTACAGGCCAATATCGCTGATTGACAACACCCTTAAAATTTTGGGAAGGGTACTGTTCAACAAGATCAGTTCATGGGCTGAGGATTCTAAAGTGCTCCATCCATGCCAGTTGGGATTCAGGAGTAAGGTTGGCACTGTGGAACAGTGCCTCAACCTTAACTTAATCATTGGTAAATACAATGTAGCCAAGAAAGTCCCTATGTACCTGGCATTTATGGACCTTACCTCGGCCTTTGATTTCGTAAACAGATCGCGATTGTGGCAAATCTTGTCGGATCTCGGGCTGGATGAATCTTTAGTTTCTTTCTTAGCTTACTTGCACAGAGACCTAAAAGCCAGGGTGCATATTAGTATGGCTGGTGAGATCTCTAAAGCTATTGAAGTAGGCAGAGGGGTTAGACAAGGCTGCGTACTGGCCCCTCTCCTATTCATTTTATATATTAATGGCTTAACTAAATCATTGACAATCTCAACAATAGACGTCCCAACAATTGGCGGTAACAAAATCCCTGCATTGTTATATGCTGTCGATGCAGTCCTGATGGGGCGCACCCCTAAAGCCCTACGCAGCCTGGTCCAAGATTTTGTAAAGTTTATGGCATCTTTGGATCTGTGCACTAATTTTAAAAAATCCTTTTTAATGTCGTGTGGGTCTAAGAAATATTCCAACCTTACAATAGCAATAAACTCTAATCAATTATTGAGTACCCGTACCTTTCCATATCTTGGTCTGACTTTTGCATCAAATGGTCTATGGAATGATCACATAGCGTATTGCAAACGAAAGTTTATTAACTCTATTAACACCATACTCAGGTTACCCAAGCCAAAGAATATAGAGGTTGTATCATCCATTATCAAAATGTATAGACTGCAATGCATACCAACAGTTACATATGGGGCGGAGGTATGGGGGAATACGGTTAGTGTACCCATACAACGTGAAGAGAATAGATTCTGCCGCAAGATTATAGGAGCACCTTTTTCTTCCTCAACATATGCTGTCCACAGTGAACTTAATTTACCTTATGTGGAGGACTTCATCAAAGCTCGTCCTATTCTATTTTGGTTAAGAATCTGGAAGAATCCGGCTGCGCAGTTGACTAGGGAAATAATCACTGACTGCCTAAAATGTGATAAAGGGATGGACATACCGTGGTTAGCAGGGGTCTGCAAAAGCCTATGTAGCTTAAACATGGAACATCTTTTTTCAACTCCACTTGAACTCAATTCTGTCAATATTAAAAAAGTGGAAAAGACTTTGTATGATTCCTATAAAGTAGCACGAGCATCAACTGAGTGTAATAAAACCTCAGTTGCTAGATACATGCTGATAGATGTATCCCCTGCTATGCCTATATACCTCCTTAAACCAATCAGTTGTTGGGAAAGGGGCCTGTTCTTTAGGTTAAGGACAGACACCATGAAATACTTGCTGTCATTCCCCATTGGTTTCACACATAACCTTAACTCATTACTTCATTTCCTGTTCTTTTGTAGTTACTACTCAGCCCCCACTAAAAAATTCCTGATCCCCTATTTTAAGTCTCGCCACATTATGGATTATAAAGTGGCCTTTGAAAAGGTACTAGCTATTACTGATGATGAACTATGCGTTGGATCATTTTTGAAAACAGTGATGCATATACGTAACTCTATGCACCCTGATTAATGGACCTTTTTAAAATTTGTGTATATTCTGGCATTTTTAGCATTTTTGTATATTATTTTATGCTGTACTTTTATGGATACGTTGTTTTTATCCGAATAAAGTTCATATTGATTGATTGATTGAAAACATTTTCCATTCCTCCTCCATTTTTTGCTGATCTCACTTTTGCTGGCCTTAGGACTCTGTGCACTTTTACCAGTGCTAAAGTGCTTGTGCTCTCTCCTTGAAACATGGTAGAACTGGCTTATTCCCAATTGGCGTATGTAATTTACTTGTAAATTCCTAATTCCTAAGAAAATGGTACTACATGTACCCAGGGTCTGTAAATTAAATGCTACCAGTGGGCCTGCATATCATTAAGGAGAGTGATCCATTTGAGGACTTTAGGGGGCTGGGATCAAATCATATTTTATCATCAAAAGGTTACCTCCAAGTTGGGGTGTGGCTAGCAGCCAAGCAAGATGGCCGCAGCCTAACCGAGCTCCGACTCCCCTTCCATTTGCCAGACTATCCGTGCTCGACTTTACCCCCAAGGTCCCTGGACGAGGACCTGAGACGAAGCGACCCCGCCTGCTTCAATCCCCGGGTCTCTGCGCAGCCCATAACGTTCTTGGCGCGGCCCGGGGGGTTTGCGGCCTGTGCCGGTGTTTGCCGCCGGGACCTCGAGTTGAGGGAGTGTCCTGGGTGCCGCGCACGAAAATCCGGCCCGGCTTGGCGGGCCCTCCGGGGAAGCTTGCGGTGGGCCCAGCGGATTTGCGTGCGGATCGCTCCCCGCTTGAATCATCAATAGCTGCCTGGTGCTTCGGCGGAGCCGGGAGGAGGCGGGGCCCGGGCGGCCCAGGGGAAGACAACCCCGCAGAGGACTCGTGGTTGAGCCCGGTGGTTGTGACCCTCCCGTGCCGGTGGCGGCGATTGGCAGGTGGCGGCCGGGGAGTGCCCCCGGGGAGCTCTGGTCGCCGGTGCTGCCCCTGGCCCATCGTGGGACGACCGAGGAGTGCTTGGTGGTGCTGCGTGACATCTGTGCTGGGGACCCCCGGTGCTCCCTCCTCCTGCTGAGATCGACGAGGTGAGCTGCGGGCTGCGGGGGTGATCGGTGATGGGCCCTGGACTGCTGTGAGTGCTACGCCTGCCTACCCGTACTGTGCCTGAGGGTGTGGCCCGCTGAGGTGGACAACTCCTGCGCTGACCTCGGCTTGGCGGTGCCCGGTTGGGGCTCCCTGCCCCGCCAACTGACTGGCGACAGTTGAGGAATATCTTTGGCGGAGTCTTCCGAGGCAGTCATGAGTGGGAAGGGGGCCCGGGCGAGTCAGCAGAGCAAGCTGGACAAATTCGCCTACAACAAAGATTCTAACCCCACGCTGGACCGCGGCGGACGCGCCGAGAAGATGGCAGCAGAACCGGCGACGCCGAAAGTAACGCTGGAGGACATTATGGCTGCCCTGACGCAGGTACAGTCCACCGTGGGGGCGATTTCCTCTGACGTGTCCCTCCTCCGTGCGGACTTTCAGAAAATGTCGGCCAGGGTCACGGATGTGGAGCAAGTGACGGCTACCTTGACAAAAGACTCTAGCTATCTCCTACAAAAAGTGTCCCAGCTGGAGGCGGAGAACAAGCGCATGGCGGCCAGGCTGGACGACCCGGAGGGCCGCTCCCGGCGCAACAACGTGCGTATCAAGGGGATTCCTGAAAGTGAGGGGCATCCTGCCATGGACTTATATGTTGAGGACCTGATAAAGTCCAAGCTGCAGCCCAGGGGTCTCTCTGCCTTCTTCTCGGTGGAGCGCTCCCACAGAGTACCTGGTGGCCGACCGAAGGTTGGTGCGCCCCCTCGTCCGGTCCTGGCTCGCATGTTCAACTTCCGCGACAGTGACGCCATTCTCCAGGCAGCGCGGGTGGCGCCGCCCCTCCGCCTCCAGAACTCCACAGTCTCCTTCTTCCCGGACTACACGGCGGCAGTGGCGGCGCAGCGGAGGAGCTTCCTGGACGTCAAAAAGAAGCTCAGGGCCCGAGAGCTTCCCTATGCCATGCACTTCCCGGCGCGGCTGAGGGTAGTGGCAGATGGGAAAACGAGATTCTTCGATACGCCGGAGGAGGCTCATGACTGGCTTGAGGGATGGCAACGGGTTCAAGGTGCTGGGCGCTCGGACCGGAGGGGACGACAGCCGGGGGGATCGGAGGACCCTGGTGGTCGGGGCCGGAGGACGGAGGAGGCAGAGGAGGGACCCGCCGGATAAGAGCTCCTACGGTGCCTCACTGGACACGCTGATATCTGGTGAACTTAGAGACCTATTACCACCGGAGTGGCCTACTTCATGTTACTTTATCGAACACTCTATGGGACCTTGGGGCAGGGGATGTCGTGGTCTTCCTCGGACCTCCCGCTCCTTTGCACGCAAGTACTGTTTGGGGTTAAGGGGTTTGAGCACTCTGCTGAGTTGGAGTGGCGGGCAGTTCTAGGTCCGTATGGCAGGGAGGCAGGGAGGGGGTTTGGGGGTTGGGGACTGCTTTACTGTTTTTTTGTTATGTTTGAGTTCCTGATGACACTGACACTTACACCACACAATGCACGCCTTCATTGCACTACACAGGTCCTACGCCGGTTTCGCCGCAATGTTTGCAGCCTTTTGTCCTACCTGCCATAATGTCAGATCTAACGCACTGAAACCAATCTGACCCTGGTGCGGCCTCTCTCCCTGCTCACGTGGAAGGTGCGGGGCTTTGGAGACAAGATCAAACGGGGACTAGTCCTGCAGAGTATTGAGAGATGCGCCCCGGCGGTGGTCTTGCTTCAAGAGACCCACCTTACTGGCACCGCTAGTAGAGCGCTGGATAGATGGGGCTATAAGATGGTGGCACACTCTGAATTTACCTCCGGATCCATGGGGGTGGGCATAATGGTGCGCCGACAGTCCCACTTAATAGTGCATAATGTTAAAACTGATGGGTCGGGGCGATTTGCGGCGATCCATACCCAATGGGAGGGGCGGCTCCTTAACATAGTGTCTGTTTATATTCCACCTGCACTGCATGCCGCGGCGCTCCCGGCGCTCAGCGAGTTTCTGCTGGCATTACCGGAGGGGGAGGTGATAATGGGCGGAGACTTCAATGCCGTGATGAATGACCTCCATGACCGGTGCCCTCCACGTTCGAGGGGCGGGGGAGTCTCGCGTCTTGAGAGCTTTACGGAGGCACTTGGGCTAACGGACTTATGGCGGCTGCACCACCCGGCGACGCAGCAATTCACGTATCACTCTGGGGTGCACAATAGCTTAACACGCATAGACTACTTCCTGGGGTCGTCTGGCTGCCTCCACAATATTGATAGTATAGAAATTAGACCTAGAGGGATATCGGACCACTCCCCGATACTCTTGCAGTACACCCGCTATCACTTGATGCGGCGCCGCATCTGCCAGATGCATCCCAACTGCCTACGGCTTCCTGTTATTCGCAAATCAGTAGCGAAGGCGACGAGCCTTTACTTCCAAGAAAATGCCGCCTCGGTTGATTCCCCTGCTGTTCTCTGGGAGGCATACAAACCGGTCATTAGGGGACAGGCTATGGCTTCCATTGCGGAGTACAAACGTGGAAAGCTCTCTGAGCTGCAGTCACTGGAGCTTGAGCTTCAAGCGGCGGAGGCCCACCAGGCCCAAGGTCCGTCTCCCGCGGCCTCCCACGAACTGCGATTGGTGCAGACGAAATATAGGAAACACCTTGCGGAACGCACCAGACAGCGCCTGGAAGCTTCGAGGCACACAGTTTATGACCTGGGCGATAAAACTGGAAAGTTGCTGGCGTGGCTTGATAAGCGTGACAGTGGCGATAGGTGGATTGCGCAACTTACCACGGATGAGGGGCAAAGGACGTCCGAACCGCGCGAGATAGTGTGTGCGCTGGCAGGCCACTTTCGGGGGGTCTACTCTTCCGCTTCCTCTATGACAGTGGAGGAGGCGCTGACATCCATTAGAGACCTCAAGATGCCCGCACTCTCGCCGGTAGCGCGGGAGGCCCTGGAAGCTGAACTCACGGTGGAGGAGATACAGGCGGCTATTGGCGCGTTGCAGCCCGGTAAGGCTTTGGGGCCTAACGGCATACCGATTGAACTCTATAAGAGGCTGTCCGAGACGCTTGCCCCACATTTACTAAATATGTTTGCCCATAGCTTGCGGTCGGGCGAGCTCCCATTAGACCAGCGCACGGCCACCATTGTGGTGATTCCAAAAGTAGGTAAACCGGCCGATCAGTGTACATCCTACCGTCCCATTTCACTGCTTAACGCAGAGGCTAAGATCCTCGAGAAGCTGATGGCCAGCAGACTGCCGCCGCACTTGTCCGAGATTGTGTACCCAGACCAGTCAGGCTTTATGCCCGGCAGAAGTACATCCGATAACTTGAGGCGACTGCACGGGGTGTTGGCCCGGGCGGAACGGTTGCGTGAGCCAGAGGTGCTTCTCTCTCTGGACGCTCGAATGGCGTTCGATATGGTTGAATGGCCTTTTCTTTTTGCAGTATTGTTGCATCTGGGCTTTGGACCCAAATTCTGCGCCTGGGTTCGGCTCCTATACACTAACCCAGTGGCCCATGTCACGGCCAATGGACACATGTCGGAGGACTTCCCCCTGACGCGTGGCACGCGCCAGGGCTGTCCTTTGTCGCCACTGCTCTTTGCCTTGGTACTTGAGCCACTTGCGGCTTGGATCCGCTGGGAGTCCATGATACGGGGCCTCAGGTGGTCTGACGGCTGGGAGGACCGCGTCTCCTTATACGAGGATGACGTGTTGCTGTATCTGTCCTCCCCTAGACGTTCTATATTAGCACTACTTAATATTTGTGAAGTCTTCGGCAGAGCGTCCGGTTACACGATTAATTGGTCAAAGTCTGTCCTGTTCGTACTGCATGGCCCTCCCCCGCAGTTGCCGGCGGGGTACCCACTCCGTGTGGCGGACGGATCGTTCAAATACTTGGGTGTCCACATCACGCTGGATCAGACGGAGTTTTTCCGGCGCAATCCGTGTCCCCCGATGGACCGCCTCAAGCGGGACGTGCATCACTGGGGAGCGCTGCCACTGACCCTGTTGGGGAGAGCAGCGCTCTTCAAAATGATGGCTTTGCCACGGTTCTTATACGTGCTGGAGAACACACCGTATCCGGTTCCCCCGGCCTACTTCCGTGCGATTGCGGCGCAGGTCTCTAGCCTTCTATGGGGCAACAGGCCGGTGCGAATTGCGCAGTCTAAATTAGTTCGTGGGTGGTATGATGGAGGAATTGCGCTCCCGGATATGTTAAACGGTAGCGGCAATTTCAGTCGATAACCCTTCAAGTATTGCCCGGCGGTAATTGCCTCTTATACCATTCGATGTTAAACCAATAAAGAGGCAGGCGCCGGAGACTGGAAGGCAGGAAACAAAAGTTTTATTCCGTCGGAGCAGAACACATCAGATCAGACAGCAAGGTATCGTCACGAGGTGCTCTAACTGCATCTCTGAGGCCTGGCCTCTTATACACAGGTTTATGACTTTTTTGCAGGGTTATCGTACATGGCACATTCTTGAGATTGTCTTGGAACATGAAAGAACATCCTCGGAATCCCCACTTCGAGCTCGTTCCCACACATATCTACAGTGGAAGTCCCCACCCCATCCACAGTAGGAGATGGCTATCACACAGCTGGACATTCCGCCAATTCCCGGGGGTGTGTGCGACCGGCCAGGTCTCAGGGGGTAGGGGCTTTGATCTACTGTAATCCCTTTGATGTGGGGTGTTTCCCTTACAGTAGGGTCAATAAACTGCATCCGCAGGGCTGGGTGATGGCCTGGGATCGGTTCGGACAATGGGGCGCAGAGGAAGGGGGTTATCAAAGAGATGCATGACCATGTACGGGATGTCGGTCAGGCGCGGGGTGTGATTCCATGGCAGGGTCGCGCAGAAGGAGAGGGTTTATGGCCCGTGTATGAGAGAGCGGGGGTGGTCAGCGCGCGGGGGATGCTTGCAGCGCCAGGGGAACGCGCTGGCGATTGACAATGAGCGGGGGAGAGAGTGGGGTGCCTAAAATGGCGGCCGTGCGTTCGCTGTGCGTGGCGCTGGGGAGAGGCAAGATGGCGCAGATAATGTTCAGTTACAAGCTAAATTTCCACAGTCCTCCCTTTTAACATATCTCGCCAGCTTGCCTGGCCGACATACACCTTCGTTAACCCTTCAGCTATAATATCGTTAATGTTTTTCATACATTCCTTAAAGATACAGAGTTTTTAGGGCAGGCAGGAGTAATCTGACACATTTGTACATAGTTACATACAGTTGATAAAGTAGGCGAGGAGGTAGTACATACAAAATTACATCAGCTGCGCCGCATGTCAGGCCCAGGGATAGGAGGAGGGGAGTTTGTTTGAGCACAAATAGGATACTGTAAAGTAAAAATGTTTCTGGCAAAACAAGGGATATTTCGTACATTACTTAAGGCCCAGACTTCGTTTGGATCAAAAATAGTCAGTATAGTCGTGTGCATGGCTGGTGTTGTATGAATGTCATTATACAAAGTTAGATTTTCTTAACTTCTCAGTGTACAGTCGGAAGTGACTGATGCAACATCATGAAAACTCGATAGGAAGATAGTTAATATAAAAAGGTGGTTGGGAGAGGATTTCAACTTAACATGGGTTCTTCTTTCCAGTGTCCTATTATAAAGAGCCATCACTGGTAAGCTCTTATTGTTGTTCTTCTTTTGTTGGCGCTGTTGAGCACCGGCGGTGGAGCTAAGGTCCAGCTCAAATCCAATTTCTCACGTGGCAGGGTGTGACCATTCGCTGTTCTCCGATCACAGTCCTGTTCCCTTAGCACAGTTCATCATAGGTACTTTGAGACAGGGTACCCGCCTTTTTTTTTTTTTTTTTTTGTTCTTCGGTAGTTAAGTCAAATTCAAAATCCATATAAAAGAGAGAGAGAGAGAGAGAGGGTGTGGCGTGCTTCGGGATGCCGGGGGAAGAGGGGGTGGAGTGGGATCGGAACAAAATGCGGACCAAGGAGAGCAGAATCTTCCAGCACTGGGCCCATCAATCGGGCCCGACGGGTTGGGACTTCAGGCACGCTGGTCAGTGAGCAGGGGGCCTCGATATAGCCCTTCGTTCTATCGCTTATCATCCTGATAATGGTGCCTTGTCCTACGCCCTTTTTGCTTCGTCGCTTCCCCCTTGGTCGATGCCATAGATGTTCCATGGTCCGCAGCCAGGCTGTGCGTCACGTCCGACCCCTCTCTTCCGATGGCAGCACGTTATCTTTAAATGAGTACAAGAAACAAAATCTTAGAGAGTTGGCAGGGAAGACATTTACACACTTCATCCTCTCTCCCAACCACCGAGTAGTTGCGGAAATGCTTTTATCGGTTGCTGTATGATTGATGTCTATTAACTCTGATGTTAGTGTGCGTGTTACTAATCTATTAATCATTGCTGTGGTACAGGTTTCTGTGGGTGTCCCTGTCCATCGTCTGGCCTTCTAGGTGTCGATTCCTGCGCCCTAAAATCGTTGCAGGAAGCCTGACATCTGTCAACCTTCTGGTCTATTAAAAATTCGAACCGGCTTCTCCGGTAGAGACTCGTTCATCTCAACACAAGTTTTGTTAATACACATTTTCCTCCGAGGACTGCTAAGTTTATGAAAAAGTGCGATGTGCTACTGTCATGGGTTCACAAGTATCCATTTCGGGGAGGAACATAAGCTAAACATTATTCTTGCTGGAGACAATAGGTAACCCTTATCAGTTTAGGCGATGTATTTTTTTAGAGAATAAGGTCATCAGCTGTTTCGTTCGAAATACTCTGAGACGGCTAGTATAGGGCTGGGGTTATTTTGGGAGAACGGGGTGCTTTAGACATTCTATTTCGGGGTAATTGGGTGGGGGCAATTCTGGGCGGTGGAGATGGTGTTGTTAAAGCTCTAAAAACGAAAACCACTGACATATAGTCCCCGTGATGAGGGCCAAATTGGGAGACATCAGTCGTCTTACCTGTCCTTTCTTTCTCAGCCAATTAAGCTCAACATTTGTAGAAAGGAGAGGTAGTAACGTGGTAAAGTACGGTCGTTTTGTTTCTGTCAATTTGTTCGAACACCACCGTGTTTCAGGCCAATTATACACTTACAGAGGAGGTATGTGTCGTTAATTTATTCAAAAAGAAAGAGGGCAAGAAAGCCTTTAGTGAGGGAGGGAGAGAGAGTGAGAGAGAGAGAGAGAGAGAGAGAGAGAGAGAGAGAGAGAGAGAGAGAGAGAGCGAGAGAGCGAGAGCGAGAGCGAGAGTGAGAGAGAGAGAAAGAGAGAGACGTGTGCATCAAGTAGGCTATTTGGCATATGTACGACACAAAACGAGAGAGAGAGACATGTGTACGATAATAGGCCACTTGGTGCACACACAACATGGAGTAGCATGGGTCTGTTCTATGTAAGAAAACACAAGCGGGGGAAAGACATAAATTCGGTGATCACGTACACACAAATACCGGATAGGGTGTGACAGTACATGCATCAAGCGCAGAAACTTAAGACGGAGACTCAGGGCTACGTTGAGTATGGGGACCTCTCCTTTCCTGTCCTCTTTCCTATGCATGCTGCGTATTTTCAGTATTTTGTAGTTTATCTTGGGGGGGTGTCGGACCTTTTACTCTCCTCCCTTTGATCGATGGACGAGCACTTCAATCATACGGTGACGCTCTCTTCAAGTGACCCAAGCATGAAATGCATACACATTCATACCGTATAATCGTAGCACACACGCACAATCATACCATACAGTTTTTCATGTTCCCAATGGTGGTCTGCACTCTACGCACTATCCCACAACGTTTTTCTATGTTTTTCCTGATATTGAACACGGTGCGGTCCATGTCCACTCCATTCTTCAGTCGGAACTTCGTCGTGACCTATAGAGGGGAAAAAGAGGGGAGGGGATGTGCAGTATTCAAAGTACCTTAGCGCGCGTAGACACGAAAAAGTTCTACTTACCACGTACCAGGCTAGCCGCAGGAGTGGGTAATACCACAGACCTATTATTCTTTTTGTCCGAGACAAAGATGCTCTATTTCATTCATCTCCTAAATTCGGGTTCCCTGGTCCTACATGCATTTCTCAATCGGTCGTGTATTATGGTGCAAGATACCATACCTTGCGTTCGGCATATACCTTAAGCTATAGTTGACCATTGTTTGACAACTCTTGGAAAAAGACAGGTGTGATGGGTACAAATTCCGTTAATCAAAAAGATTCAGGCAAATGGGGTCTGCATTATCTGTTTTCTATTGCTTGGGAGTAACAATCATTTATTCAAAAGAAAAAACCTTTACCAACCTAGATGATTTGTCATGTCACTGATTCCGTAATTCCTTTTAAGAAGCCCTTTATTTAAAACAATGTCAGTATACAAATACGGGCCTACAACCGCTATAGGCCGGCCACGGCGTGAGAGGCGTCGAGTATCATGAGCAACACTACTTTAGCATAAAATCGGTTCCCTCCCCGCCCCCCCCGACCATCATGTGTGGAAACATCGCATACATATCTCTTTTTAACACAAATGCCACGTGACTGGAACGCCACAAGGAGTTGTAGGCCTCTCCTACATCGGCGCCATTTTGGGGCGAGGTCGGGCCAGTGTACAGTCTAAGTCTTTCCATGAATTAGCTGTTGGACCAGAATTCCTTTCGGTAGTTCGAGAACTTTCGTTAGCGTCAGCTTGCGTCAGCATGGCGTCACCGCGATCTTGTAGCAATGCCGTGGTCCGTTCTTGGGGCGGGGCAGCAGGCGGGTTCTTCCGCCGACGCCTTGAATCAGTCTTTCTCACTGCACCAAGCGGAGGCAAGGTGGCTGCCGCCCGGGGCAAAGAACAATGGCGGCGGTTTGTCCTTACCGGAAGTCCGCGGGAGTCGAGTGCCAATGACTCCCGCAGACTCTGCAAAGCTGAGGGGGCGTTTTGTCAAGGGTGGGGCCCACGCCCAAGCAGACAAGCTTTCGAGTCCAGAATCGTCTCACGGTGGGCTAGGCCTGGATCCGAAGAACCGACCGCCGGAGTCCAAAGGCAGCAGCAGCAGCTCTTCGGTACAGCCACCGGGGTGGGTCCAGTAGCAGCGACAGCAGCAGTTCGGATGGTATCGCCACCAGGGTGGGTCCCCGATTACTCGGCTGCGGGGGCCCACTCCTCGCGTCGGGCGCTAGTGGCAATCCTGGTGAACCCGTGCTTGGGTGGTCGTCCGGCGGTCGAGTGCAGGGGCGCCAACTCAGCTGAACGGCGAATGAAGTGGCAGGGCGCAACTCGGCTGGCCGGCGAGTAAAATGGCAGGGTGCAACTCGGCTGGTCGGTGAAAGAGACGGTTGGGGTGCCCTCATCTGCTGGCGAGCCTCCACCTGGGGAGGTGGGGGAGGCCCGTCCGCGTCGCTTCCCCCCGCCAGGGCACCCTCCGTTATTGAAGGAAGAAGAGAATGGGAAGATCCGCACAGCGTGGCAGACTCCGCCTTGGCGCTGCCAGAGCTTCGGCGCTTCGTGTAGCCTCCGGCCTATTCGCACAGTCGTCCGCCACTGATGTCAATGGATTTTTGCATGGCTTTTATAGCCCAAAGCCGACTAAAAGGACCGCCCAAAACAGGCCAATGTTGCAACTTCGAGGAAGGAGAGGCGAGGACGGTGTCACGTGGACGTAAATGCTTTGGGATGCAGGTCGCAGCAGACTGTCATGTAAATAGTTGTTTAAAACGTGTTTTAACCTGTTCATTTTGTCGGAATGTTGTTATACCTATAAGTTATTAAAATGTTTAACCATACTACTTTGTTGGAGTGTTGTACATATTTGCAATCTAGTTAGTGTAATCGGAAAATGGCATTGTCCAATTGCGCGTGATCCTAGTCAAGTTCGGTGACGTTGATGGTGGGTATCAACAGACTTCCGGTTGTGTCTACTGGGCGGGGTGGGTGGTAGGGCAGACATGTTTAGGCAGCGAGAGCGATGGAGCCGGGCTACCTCGTGGCCGTCTTGACCGTGAGCTTGGTTCCTTCCCCTAGTTCCATATATCCCACAAAGGGCTATTTCCTAGCGTTTCTTTAGTTTTGTAGGGTCAAAAAGGATCCTACCAGTGGCCACTGACTCTCGGGGTCCCCCTTTGTATATTTTATGCCATAGCTTGCTATAAGCTACGGCGACTAGTCCATATTTAGTGAACATGTCCTTATTAGGGGTGCCTTCCAGAGGAGCCGGATGGTTCACCTCTAATAAGCGGTCCGGGCAGAACCAACTACCAATCAGTGGGGAGAAGATAGGCATGACGGGTTTCAACGGGGACAAAAGTCAGCACTACCTATCTTTTCACTGCTTGCAAAGACTAGACAGAATATCTCTATTCCTCGTTATTTGTAAGCAGAGAATACCTCCAAAGAACCAATATCGAACAACTAGTGTTCGGACAATCAATCAATCAATCAATGGGGAGATAAAGATAGGCACGACGGGTTACAACGGGGACAAAAGTCTGCGTTACCTACCCTTCACTATTTGCAAAGACTAGACAGAATATTTCTATTCTACGTTATTTGCAAACAGAGAATATCTCAAAGAGCACTATTCTTCAAAACAATCAATGTTCGGACAATCAATCAGTGGGGAGATAAAGATAGGCACGACGGGTTACAACGGGGACAAAAGTCTGCGTTACCTACCCTTCACTATCTGCAAAGGGAGAGAGAGAGAGAGTATTTCTACTCCTCCCCGTTTGTAGACAGCGAATATCTCAAAGAGAACAATCAATGAGCAATACTAGTATTTCAAACAATCAATCAATTATTTCGCAATTTGTCGTGTTTCACGACCTTACCCGGACCGCGTGGACAGTTTCTCGTCTTCCGCCTCCAGCGCCCGATCGTCCTCTACTCTCCGTATTTGCCGCGGCACTCCTGATGGTTCCCAGTCAGGACCGTAGATCACTCGAGAGAGGTCTGCTCGGAACCAGTGAAGTTCGGATGATCGGCTGCCAGACGAGGGTCTATCGGGCAGGAGCTCTCCCGATCGTTGCAGTCGTTCACTCTGTCGTCAGGACCTCTCCCACTGGATCCACGTCTCGCTGATGGGCCCCACGCTTGGGACGCCAATTGTTAAACGGTAGCGGCAATTTCAGTCGATAACCCTTCAAGTATTGCCCGGCGGTAATCGCCTCTTATACCATTCGTTGTTAAACCAATAAAGAGGCAGGCGCCGGAGACTGGAAGGCAGGAAACAAAAGTTTTATTCCGTCGGAGCAGAACACATCAGATCAGACAGCAAGGTATCGTCACGAGGTGCTCTAACTGCATCTCTGAGGCCTGGCCTCTTATACACAGGTTTATGACTTTATTGCAGGGTTATCGTACATGGCACATTCTTGAGATTGTCTTGGAACATGAAAGAACATCCTCGGAATCCCCACTTCGAGCTCGTTCCCACACATATCTACAGTGGAAGTCCCCACCCCATCCACAGTAGGAGATGGTTATCACACAGCTGGACATTCCGCCAATTCCCGGGGGTGTGTGCGACCGGCCGGGTCTCAGGGGGTAGGGGCTTTGATCTACTGTAATCCCTTTGATGTGGGGTGTTTCCCTTACAGTAGGGTCAATAAACTGCATCCGCAGGGCTGGGTGATGGCCTGGGATCGGTTCGGACAATGGGGCGCAGAGGAAGGGGGTTATCAAAGAGATGCATGACCATGTACGGGATGTCGGTCAGGCGCGGGGTGTGATTCCATGGCAGGGTCGCGCGGAAGGAGAGGGTTTATGGCCCGTGTATGAGAGAGCGGGGGTGGTCGGCGCGCGGGGGATGCTTGCAGCGCCAGGGGAACGCGCTGGCGATCGACAATGAGCGGGGGAGAGAGTGGGGTGCCTAAAATGGCGGCCGTGCGTTCGCTGTGCGTGGCGCTGGGGAGAGGCAAGATGGCGCAGATAATGTTCAGTTACAAGCTAAATTTCCACAGATATTCAACTCTACTACTGGGCGGCACAGTTGAAGGTCATTAATCAATGGCTCCATGCACCACAGTCGGATCCGGCATTTAAGGCGGATAGAGATATATTGGGCGAGAGGGGCATACTGTCGCCGCTATATGATGGGAGACTGGCCCCGACGTTGATTGGCCCCCTGCGACAGACTGTGTCTATCTGGCATGCGGCCCAGGCCAAATTGGGGTGGCGGGGGGTTTTGACGAAACTCACACCGCTCTGGGATGCAAAGCAATTGGGACGGTTGAGGGATAGTAAAGGCTTCGATGGTTGGGACAACATTGGAATTTCGGTGATAGGCGATATGTGGCAAAAGGGGACAGTCGTCCCGTTCGCACGCTTACAGCAGCAATATGACCTGGCTCCCTCGGAATGGTTCCAGTACATTCAGATCAAACATGCCCTGACCGCAAAACTGGCTCCCGGCAGGGAGGTTCCGGAGGCATCCCCGTTGGAGGACAGGTTGCTGACGGAATATATGCCTAAGAAGGCTACGTCCTTCACGTACCGCAAGCTTATCAATAACATGCCGGACCTCATGGGGCCATTGCGGGAGAAGTGGGCTGATGAGATCGGCGAATTTGACGATCCGGAATGGCGCGAGGTGTTGGCCTCGCCGCGCGAGGCGGGTATACCATCAAGGCTGCGACTGGTGCAGCTCCGAATTGTGCACCGTTCATACTATACCAGGCATTTGTTACATAAAATGGGCAGAGCACCACACCCCTTCTGCCTGCGTGGTTGTGGGGAGGAAGGCACTTTTTATCATACCATTTGGGACTGTCCTGTAATCCAGGAGTTCTGGAAGCGGATGATGCGGACAATGTCGCAGGCGTGCGGCGTCCCGTTGGTGCCGGAGCCCCAGCGCTGCTTGCTGAATGTGTGGGAGCCCAACGACCTCAGTCGCCAGGCCCAAAGCTGGGCCACGCTGGGGATAATGACGGCGAAGAGGAACATAGCCCAAAAGTGGGGGGTGGGGGAGGTGCCTTCACTGACTGCATGGGGGAGAGATATGGACGTGGCCATGTTTGCTGAGCGCTCAGCGTTTATTAGGCGGGGTTGCCCCCGCAAGTGGGACAAGGTATGGGGGGCATGGAACAAATTCAGGGGCGGCATATGTGACCCACCACCGACGCCACATGATGACACCTCTGATTCAGATTGATGCAGTAGATGTTGGGGCGGCAATGGGAACGGTTGATGCCGGCCATGGACTACATTACCGATATGTTGTTTCTGTCCGTGGTGTAAATTGGGATGTTGTATTGTCAAAAGATACGAACAAAATGTCTACTCAAGTGTCTTGCTGTTTTGTTACTAACAAAAACAATAAAAAGTTTTTAAAAAAAGGTTACCCCCAAGACCATCAATCTAATTGAATTCATCTAGGAAAAACCAATACCTTGTTTCTCCAATTAGAGAAACAAGGTATTGGTTTTTCCTAGATGAATACTATTAGATTGATGGTCTTGGGGGCAACCTTCTGATGATAAACTAGTGGGCCTGCAGCACTGATTGTGCCACCCACTTAAGTAACTCCTGTAAATATGTTTCAGACCTGCCACCATAGCCTGTGTGTTCAGTTTTAAACTGCCATTTCGACTTGGCAAAATAAACCTTTTGCCAGATCAAAGCCGTGGTATTTAATGCATATTAGTCACCCGTTTGATAGGCCCTAGAAAAGCCCAGAGGGCAGGGTACAGTATATTTTAAAAGGAGGGCATGTTCTTTTAAGTTTTATATGTCCTAGTAGTGAAAAGCTCTTTAATTCATTTTTCACTACAGCAAGGCCTTCAACTCCAATAGACTAACATTAGAGTTACCTTATTACATTTATTAAGCTGTAATTGCTAAATAAGAGCAGGTAACCAGTTCATGTTTGGCACTGGCTGCAACCTCTTACTAATATACAGAACACACAAGCCTCTGCGCTCCATAAAGTAAAGTATTCTTACTACTCAGCTGCACACACTAGAGCGCTTAGGTGTGCCTGGAAGGGCCATCACTGGCAGAATGCCAGGCAGGATTAGGGTGTGTTATGCCTCCACACAAAGGGCTTCATACCCATGTAGTTAGTCTGAAGCCAGGGCAGGTAAGGTAGAATGCCTGGAGACTTCAAAGGGAAACCCCTAGAAGCTTCTTCCCCGCTTCAAAAAGAACAACTGGGTATACATATTGGTATTCATATTGGACCACAGACACCAACTGTTCAGTACACTTCTGGACCTGTGGATACTCTACCAGGAAGAAGGGCTGCTGTGCTGCTGAAGGACTGCCACTCTTCTGGACTACGGCCTTGCTGTGCCACTGTCTTACTGTGCTGACCTGTTGCCCTTTTATCTGGGTCAGACGGACTGAGCCTGCATCGCTTCGACCCAGAATCCCAGAGTACTCAAGGGGCTAGGTAGCTGGCCTCTTGACTTGAGCCTCAGGGACAAAAGGTTCCAAAAACCTTGGCCCAGCACCCGGACTCTGCCATCTGTGAGTCTACCCTGCCAAGTGTTGCTCTGCCAGTCCTGGACCCTTAGAAGTATGTCTAAAGTGCTCTGCCAGCCTTTGTGGATCCAGTGGAACTGATGCATCCCTCTGCAGCGTGGCACAACCCCAAGCAGAACCAATGCATGGCTGCTACTGCGTGAATCAGAACCATCAGAAAGGCCCACATCCCATCACAACATGTGCCACATCAGAACCGCCTCTGCGTGACACATCCTCAGAGCAGGCCCTTGCATCCCTCATCGACGGCAGCCTTGACGATGACTCCAGACTCTGCATTGCAGCCTCTCAGCTCCTCGGAACCGATGCATTGCCCAAACTGCTCAGGGCATCCTGTACTCTGGACTTCGCATCGCAAGCCCTTGCCGATGGGTTCTTCGACGAAGATGCAGACCTCACACCGCAGCCTCACCACTTCTCAGAATTGACACATTGCTTTGGCTGCACTACTCCTCTTTGATATGGATCCTTGCAATGCTCCGCAAACAAGGATTTAAAGTAATTTGTTCAGCTTGCCTAATAAAGGTCCCTGTAGTTGGCCCATGTTCCATATCAGTTGGCCTGAACTTGTGACTTTTTTGCCTGGTCCGCATGACCAGATACCCACAGTTTTTGCTTTACGCCTTTTAGCACTATTTTCATTAAAATCTTTACACACAAATATCTCCAGTTCTACTAATTGGATTATTGTCGTTTTGTTCTTCTACTCTATTTTTCTAACTCAGTTGTGGGATCTGTTGGACCTGGCCTTTTTTGCAGGGTTACCCCCAAACCTTTTGCCTTCTTCCTCCTATTTTTTCTGACCTGTTTTTGTTGACTTTAGAACTCTGAGTACTTTACCATTGCCAACTATTGCTAAAGTTCACATGCTCTTTGTCTAAATTGTATTGCTGATTGGTTTGTCCATGATTAGCATATTTGATTACTGGTACTACCTAGTAAAGTGCACCAGAAGTGCTTAGGACCTGTAAATCAAATGCTTCTAGTGGGCCTGCAACACTGATTGTGCCACCCACATGTGTAGCCCTGCAAACATGCCTCAGACCTGGCCCTGCTGTGTCTGTGTGTGTAGTTTTAAACTGCTATTTCGACCTGGCAAATGCCAGGCCCAAACCTTACCTTTTACTACCTGTATGTCACCACTAGGATAGGTTCATGACAGCCCCTTGTGCAGGGTGCAGTGTATTTAAAAGGCAGGACATGTACCTGTGTGCATAGCTGTCAAGGTTTGAAAATGCTTATGTGTGACATTTTCATAGGTTCGATGTACTAATGAGTGACATTCATCGACCAATGTGTGACACTTAAAAGTGACACTTTCTCACGAGTAAAATCAAGCAATGAGGTCTATGGAAACAGATAAATACCAGAAGTTACACCCATATAAGCAATGAGAAACTGTAGAAGGATCTTGAAACTGCAGCAAAGCACCTGAAAAGGAAGGGCACTAATGTCTCTCTTTCATGTGTTTCATTTATTTTATAGAACTATTTTATAGAACTCCTCACACCAGTGTAGGATCTCAGAGCACTTTACATCATACACACATTATAAAAGACAATGAACCATATGTGCGTGAATCAGTCTATATGAAATTTTACATAAGACAGTGAGGACTACAAGTTGTAGGAATCACATCATCCATACTAGTAAGCAGTATATTTTAAGAGTGCTTGGTCCGGAGAAGCACAAACTCAGGATTTAAAACGTACCACAGTCGTATTTCTACCCAAACAAATATTTAGCAACATTAGGATAATGAAAGTCTGAGGGGAAAAATAATGTTCCAACCAACACAACACAGCAGTTTGAATACAAGCCCTTCATAAGTAATTGTGTGATATAAGGATTGTAAGTTAGGATTGTAATTTGGAAACTATAAGTAACAACAGGATCTCTGTGACAAAAGCAGTAACCCATTGAGCCACTCAAATAAAATGCACTTTAGTGATCTGCATATACACGTTCTTTGCAGCATGCATATTAACCCTCTGTGTTACTTCAGGAGGGGTGAAAACTGCCACGAGATAAAACCCTGATCTTGCTCCAGCAGGAACATTATTCACAAGAGTTATCTTGGCATGATTTTAATTGTTGCCAGAAAACTCCTGGATAAACAAGGAATTCGGCCGAAGGTGGTTTTATTTGAGAAAAATGAGCACCTGAGGGGAGAGGCGGTCCCCACATCATTTTAGTTAAAAAGGCCGATTGCCTTGCCCTCACTCGCCGGCGGAACCAGTAAAACAGAAGTAAGCGGGCCTGGCACTAGCTGCAACCTCTTACAGGTATATAGAACACACAAGACTCTGTACTCCACAAAGTAAAGCAAAAGCAAACTGTCTAAAAACACCGTCAGGAAAGGGAAACGAGGGGCATACGCAACATGCGGTCCCCTGCACCACAACAGCCGAAACAAACAAGACTCTATTATTAAAAGAAAAATGATTCCAGTACCTTAGAAGTCGAATCAACATAAACTATCGGGAAAAGGAGGCCCCTGCACCTCGAGGAAAGCCTGGAGCAATCTTCACAGAAAGCCAGGCCCATAGTCTCTCTGTGCTGCAGTGAGTATCCTGCTGCCTCGGGCTGCCCTGAAGTGTCTGTCTGTCGAGGTCAGGGAGGACAGTCAAACTCCGGCCGGTGGCAGCAATTCCTGGCAGGAAATTTAAATAAAAAACACATCAGGATGCCGCAGCCTGCGCCGATTCCGGACCCTGCAAGTAGTCAGACAGAGTCTGTTCACGTGCACGACCTGACAGGCACCAGCAGCCTCACTCTGACGAAGGGTGCCAATTCAAGACAGAAAGAACAGTGTAATCCTCTGCATATAATGCTGCAGGCGGCCGTCAAAAGGTATCAGTGGCATTACCCGGGAGTGGGTGGGGAGGCGTCAGTTACTAAAAAATAGCAGAACAGGGAAGGCGCCAACCCCAATTCACTTGACTGGCTTTACACTCACTGCTAGGAGCAAGATGGAATTGCAGACCACGCGAAATGGCTGTGGCGAGTCACAGCTATTTACAATGAAGCCAGCTTAGCCCAGCCCACCGCTATAGTGACTGCGATCTCACTCACATGTCTCCCTCACAGTGCGCCAGTGGTGTAAACGTCCTAAAAATGCATGATTAATGCATTTTAGTGTGGTGATGTGGACCAATACACTAAAATGCATTAGTCTAACACCTGATGCATGGTACTTGGCAAAACTGGGTGTGTTTTATATGTCTTGATTAAGAAATACAGCTAATTTTGTTCTTCAGTATTGCAAGGGCTATCTCTCCCATAGGGTAAGCTGGGGATTGCCTTGAAATATCTTTTAAGTGTAATTTCTACTTGGGAGCAGATAGAGATTGGGAGTTTGGGGTCTCTGAACTCACAATTTACAAGTGCATTTTTTGGTGAAGTTAGTTTTAAATTGCATGTTTGAAAATGCCACTTTTAGGGAAGTCTTTGCTGGGTTAGAGGCAAGATGGCGTCCACGCGACTGACCGCTCTGGACGTGTGAGCTGACCTCTCTCTCTGCTCCACGGGTCCGCGATGCTGCTGCTGTGCTCCGCTGTGATTTAAATACAAGGATTTTGGTGTTTTTCGGGAGCTTACGACGATCTTGGAAAAAATAATCTACCCTTTCACGGACTGTAGATTGGAAACTCGGGTTTTGAGGAGGAAGAAAAGGAAAAGTTTTACGAACGCTGAACGAGCGCTGAATGCTGAAAACGCCGATGCTGGAGGCAGTTACGGCGTTAGTGAAGCTCCGCAGAGCCTGGTGGGCGGCCACTTTCACAGGTGCAACGACTTGGCTTCGCAGCGAACAACGCGTGATTACCGACCTTGATCGGGTAGAGAGAAGTGTGCAATCAGTGATGGCCCTGAAAAATATGCGCAAACAACAACGAGGTTATGAAGCGAAGCTGGGGCTTACTACTGCTTTAGCGCTTACTAATGGAGGTGAGAAAGACTTAAATGATGTTACTATGTTAAATTCTGGAATTGGGGGCTCTTGTGAGAGGACTGGGAGAGCAAAACAGACAATAACTGCCTTGTTCACCTCTGTGGAACAGAAACGAAAAGGGAAGGTGGCTATTGCTCAATCAGTGCTTCAACCAGGTAGCGCTTTAATAGCGCCTCAGAGTTCTATTGTTCCTGTAGTCAACCTGAGTGAAAAGGGAGATGTGGAATGTAGTATCCCACCAGAGCATTCCAATACCCGATTAGAAGGAAGTAGTCGGCTAAACTCTCCTGTGCTTTTAGAAAAATCTGCCGTTGCCTTATCTACAGAGATTGAGTCCGGGGATTTTTACTCGGTCTTGGAGAACTCAGCCTCCTCTTGTGAAGACCTGGCTACACAATACTCTAAACAAATGTGTATAGAGGCTGAGAGTGAATGTGATGATGATTCGGTTTCACCTGGCGAATTTGGGGAAGAGGATAGCCCGGTTACAGTGAGAGCCGGAGAGGATACGTCCATGATGGAAGGAGTACCCGGGTTTCAAGGAGACACACCGGCCGATATTACCCTTGGTATGATATATCAGACTATTTTGAGCCATATGGATAAAACAGCATCAGAAAGTCAAAAAATTCAGAATTCTTGTCGTAAATTACAAGGTTCTATAAGAAGGTTAGTGAAGGCACAATCTGATTTTGGAGATAGATTTACCGAGGTTGAAACTAGAGTTTCTCATATCGAGGATGAACTGGTTAAACAGAAAGTGGTCACAGAGACTTTAAGCAGTGATAAAGATGATCTACTATGGAAGATGTCCGATTTTGAAAATCGCACTCGGCGCAATAATTTAAAACTGATGCAAATACCCGAAGGCAAGGAAGGGCATGATCCACGGAAATTTATTGTGGAACTATTTCAGAAGGCGTTTCCAGCCTCAAGTAAATGGGACTGGGAGCGAGAGATTGAACGGGCTCACAGATATCCTTTTAATATTCAACCTCGACAAGGGCAGAATCCCATTAAACCCAGACCGTTTCTTGTGGCCTTCAATAACTTTCGTGTCAGGGAAGATATCTATATGCAAACTCGGCCCAATAGTAAATCAATGGCGGAAGGTTTTACTTTTATTGCCACACCTAACTACTCTATTGCTGGTGGAGGGCGTTGGGGGGTGAGGGGTTAACTCAAAGAAAAACCACGGGGATTCTGGTTGGCAATGACGTAATGGAACCTTTGTTTTGGTATAGAGATATTATTAAGTTTGATTTGAGAATCCTGATAGTAAATCATGTCACGAAATATTAAAATTTGTTCATTTAATGTATCTGGGCTCAATAATGGTAATAAAAGAGGGAGAATAGCTGCTGAAATCCGTTTCATTCAACCAGATATTCTTTGCTTACAAGAAACACACCTGGCATGGAATAAAAGGAAACTCATAGCAGAGTTAGGTTATATTTTAATCGCTGCCTCCAAACAGACTAACAATACTAGAGGGGTAATGATCCTGTCTAGACCTGGGTTTTGTACTGTTGGTCATAAATTTACTGACAAATGGGGGAGATGGGCAATATCAGAATTAAAAGTTGGAGGCGGAATGTTTACAATCTGTTCAATATATGGGTCTAATGTAGATGAGGCTGAAGTTTTGGAATCACTAAATTTAGAGCTTGCTAAGTGGAGATCCCCTTTAATCATTTGCGGAGATTTGAATATTAATTTAAGCACTACAGAGTTAGAGGCTGGCTTAGAAAATTATAAGGGGCGTAAACCTCGAGTTTTCAAAGCTCTACATAATTTGGTTAGGGACAATGGTCTGGTTGATATCTGGAGTAAAAATTATCCTACACTTCCAGGATATACGTACTATTCTGCCCCCCATAGAAAATTTGTCCGGTTGGATTATTTTTTTACATCTAGTGCTATTCATAGCGGGACAAAGATACAGATATTTCCTAGAGTCTCATCGGATCACTCCCCAATTTTAATTGAGTGTCCCATCTCAAAAGAGAAAGGATGTTTAAGGAGCTTTTCATTTGACAGGAAGCTTTGTCTTGATGAATATTATAGAACATATATGATCGAATGGATAACAGAATTTTTCAAGATTAATCTTGATACGGCCAGCATTGAAAATGTATGGGACACATTCAAGGCCTGTTTTAGAGGGGAGGCGCTGAGTTTCGGTTTGTTTCATCAAAAAAAAGTGCGTTCTCAAATGGGGGAGCTATATCATAATTTAAGGGTTGCTGAAGAAGAGCTGATTAAAGAAATCGGGAAAAAGGATAATTTACCGGAAATATCTAAAGTTGAGGCCAAAATTGCACAATGTAGAGCGAATATAATTCGGATATGGGCTGAGGAGATTGCTCAAAAATATTTAGTAAACCAACGCTACACTTATGAATATGGAGAATCTATAGGTCGCTCCCTAGCTCTAAGATTGAAAATGAAGACGACCTCTCGCTTGATCCCTAAATTGCAGGCCCAAGGGAAATATTAGATATATTTCATCAATTTTATACGAAATTATATACTCGACAGCCGAACTCTACATTAGATCAGACATGGGAAGAGGGTATGTTTAAGCAATTAAATAATTGTGAATCTGAATTTTTGGATAGTCCTTTCTCCATGGAAGAACTAGAAGCTGCGGTCAGAAGTATACCGAATGGTAAGGCAGCCGGACCGGATCTTATTCCTGGAGAAGTTTATAAATGTTTTTATGAACCTTTGAAACAGGTTATGTTAGAAACTTTTAGGATGGCACAAAGGGGTACCGCTCCAACCACATGGAAGGATGCTTCAATAGTTGTATTCAGTAAGAAAGGGAAACCCCCGGATTTACCAGGATCTTACCGTCCAATATCTTTGCTTAATTGCGATAGCAAGCTTTATTCTAAAATGATTGCGAATCGTTTATCTAAGGTTATAACACCACTTGTTACATTAAATCAACATGGCTTTATCCCAAAAAGAGGTACTGTTACACATATTAATAGAGTTATAACTTTATTTGATATAGCAGAGGCAGAAAAGAAGGATGTAGCATTGATATTGCTTGATGCGGAGAAGGCCTTCGATCGCGTGGAATGGGTATACTTATGGGAAGTGATGAGAAGGATGGGTTTTGGTAACGTCTTTTTAACTATGATTCAGGTCTTATATAAGACACCTAGGGCCATATGTAGGTAAATTATTTTTACCGATTCTTAAATACCGAATTTTACCGAATCGGTATTTAAGAATCGGTAAGTTATATGTAGGTCAACAATCGGTAAACATTACCGAATCGGTAAAATTCGGTAAACATGAATCGGAATTTACCGAATCGGTAAATACCGAAGCGGTTTTTTCCGAATCGGTAAATACCGAAGCGGTATTTTCCGAATCGGTAAATACCGACGTGGTATATTCCGATTCGGTAAATACCGATTCAGTAAATACCGAATCGGCAGTTCAAAAACACATGACTTCAAGCAGCCAATCCTGTGCAACCTCAACCCCACCCAACCAGGGAGTGGCCACACCCAGGCAGGTGCACACAATTAGCAGACTCTGGAGAGGCTGGGAGTGCTGAGGAGAGGAAGAGAGCAACTGCCAGATTCAGACCTGGAGACTGCAAGAATGGCCAGCCAGGACACAGAGAGGGAAGGAGGGGAGAGGAAGCGAAAGCTCAAATTCAGCCCAAAGGAGCTGCAAGTTCTGGTGGAGGAGGTCGTGAAGCAGCACCAGAAACTATTTGGGAAACTGTCACAGCAAGTGCCTGAGTCAGAAAAACGAAAGATCTGGCTTGGAATCCAGGCACAGGTGAATTCCATGGGAGTGACCCCCCGGGACATCGATGTCCTGAAGAAGCGGTGGTATGACATCCGCATCATCACAAAGAGGAAGGTGGCAGAATTAAAAAAAGAGGCCAGCCAGACAGGAGGTGGACGCAACAGAGCACCAGCCCTGACAGAACTGGAGGAGCTAGTGGAGACAACGATTGAGCCAGAAAGCATCGTGGGGATTGGGGACGCTGACAGCTCCGCCAGAGGCACCTCCAAACAAGGTAAGACGCTTGCACAGCAATGTGCCCCCCCCTACCCCTATCCCAAATCCCAAAATGTGCCATGAGAATCCCACTCCAGTACAGGTATTAGTGCATGCCTGCAATGCATCATGGGAGATGTAGTCCCTGAAAGGCCAAACATGATACGAGGACATTGAGATACTGTCTAGAAATTGTATTGTCATGTCATCAAGAAAAAGCTTCAGGTACACTTAGCTGCTGTTGCTTTTCTGTCCACAGGCACTACTGCGCACAGAACTGGCCATGAGAAGGGAGAGAGGGCACACCACACACCCAGCACAGAGAAGGCCACCACCAGTTCCGCCCAGGGAACGGCACCACAGGCAGTTACACCACCCCAGCCAGCATCGCCGCTCCTGCCAGCATCCCCAGTCCTGCAGGTTTCACCACCATCTTCACCTCCTGCATTGCACAGGTTGAGGAGGCGTCCTGCAGCCAGGTTGGATGTGACCGACTCATCATCCGAGGAGTCGAGGGGCCCGGAAACGTCCACTGTACCCCAGGATGTAACCCATGCCAGTGTGCCTTCCGAGTCTGAGGGAGAACACACAGTTGGCAGACGGCGCCGCAGGGCTCGGCCGCAGAGTCCACCTCCCCTTGGGCAGGGCCATGGAGTGTTGTCAGGTCTTGAGGGCACCATGGTGAAAATACAACGCGTCCAGGCAAGGGCAATGGTGTCCGTACAGCGACAGATGCGTGGCCTCAACAACACCTTTGGAAACATTGAAAAGGGCATCACCACCATGGCAGGGGGCATTGCTGATATGGCAGCGGGCATGCGGGACATGTCCCAATCCATCATGCTGCTGTGCTCAAAGTTCGATGAGGACAGGGCCACATGGCGCAGGGGACATCAGAGGAAGGATCAGACCTCGAGGGCAGTGAACCGGCTGGCGACTGCCACATCGCTGATCTGCAGGCGCTCTGTGGCGATGCAGGAGGGCCTTGCACAGTGCAGCACAGATGTGTCCAGGGGGATGGTTAGGGTCACAAGTGCACTAGAAGTGCTGCTCACCAGCCAGTCTGCAGCAGCTGGCGCTTTGGATGCTGGCGACACAGAAGACACGACCAGCAGGAGCAGCATAACCCCCCCTGTCCCAGACACTCGTCGGAGCAACAGGCGTCAACGTGGTGCCACTGGTACCCCAGCCAGTGAGGACGCCCCCTCAATTCCATCCCGCACTGCTGCGCGTGGGCGCAAACATTAATGCGTCATGCGAAACAATGACACATTTGGGTGAAGTAACCCTTAACTCACAAAATTTTATTTTTCATTGTTGTTGGAATACAATTTCCTTTGTGTTGTGGCGTAGTGCTGCCTGATTAAACTACGTTATGGCATCCAACTACAGGCTGTGTCCCCTTACTCATTCAGAAATAGTTGGATGTGATCTCTGCCCGTCTCACTCTACCATCTGTTGCTGTTTGTACTCCTGCTGCGTTGGCCTCTGCATGTGCAGACTCATCATCATTGTCCTCAATATATGTAATTTCGACCTCTGTGCCTCTCTTTGTGGCAAGGTTGTGCAGCATTGCACAAGTGGCAATAATCTTGCAGCAGAGGATGGGTGTGTACTGGCGTGCACCTCCACTCTTATGGAGGCAGCGAAACCTGCTCTTCAGTAGTCCAAACGTGCGCTCCACCACATTGCGAGTAGATTTGTGTGCCACATTATATCGTCTCTCACTCTGGGTTGATGGGTGTAGGTAGGGAGTAAGGATGAATGACCGCACGGCATATGCACTGTCCCCTAGGTGAGTAAAAGGGAGACATCAGTCACATGCCTCAATACACTATGATTTGCACTGAGTACTATGTAGCGTCACTGTTACTTACCTAGCAGGTATCCTTCTCCAAATTCTCCCGCAAGCAGTCGTGTGTAGATCCCACTGTTCTGGAAGATGTAGGAGTCATGGGTGCTCCCAGGGAATTTGGCAACGATATCAGTGATGATGTTCCCTGCATCGCAGATTACCTGCACATTGATGGAGTGGGTGGACTTTCTGTTTCTGTAGATGTGCTCAGTGGCAGCTGGTGGGCAGATTGGGATGTGTGTGCCATCTATACAGCCAATGACATGGGGGAACTGTGCCATGTGATAAAAGTCAGTTTTAGTTTTCTGCAGTTCAGCTGATGTAGTGGTGCATTCTCTGCATCATGGCATCCAGGAACTTCCTGAAGAAACGGGACAGGCAACTCTGGGATACACCGCCCACCGCAGCTATCACCCCCTGGTAACTGCCAGATGCAAGTAGGTGTAGGCTGCAGAGCACCTGCACATGTGGTGGTATGGCATGCGCCCTTCTTGTTGGCTGGTCCAGGAGTGGGTGCAGGTCCCTTATCAGGTCCATGATGGTCTTGGGGTGTAGCCTGTACCTTTCATGTATCTCTGCATCAGTCAGTTGGAAGAGTGTGATGCGCTGTCTGTAGTTGCGTTCCTCCCGTCTCCATATCCTCAGTCCTGCAGCCTGTAGACGTAGCCGACTTGCAATGACATACAGAGCGGCCATGTTGTCCATGCTGTTGCATTTTGGGATTTCTTAAATGCACTGTTGAAAATTACCACCTGCTTTCTATCAGTGTTAATTACCGACTCTTATTTACCGATTTTGAAGGATTTCTTAATTACCGAATTTACATACATATCATTTTTCCGTATTACCACTTCATATTTACCACTTCATATTTACCGATTCGGAAAATATGTATTCGGTAAATTTGAAGCGGTATTTTTGAAGTCGGTAAATTTGAATCGGTATTTACCGATTCATATTTACCGAATATGGGTTTTTGGCCTCCTACATCTCAACTATCTAAATACCGGTCGGTAACGGGTTTTTTACCGAATTTCGGCCGTTACCGACCGGTATTTGGCTACCTACATGAGGCCCCTAATGCTAGAATTGCTGTAATGGGTTTAAAATCTGAAAAGATTAATATCACGAGAGGGACACGGCAAGGGTGCCCTTGCTCCCCTTTGCTTTTTGCTTTATTTATTAATCCTTTTATTATTAGTTTACACAATTCACCTTATATTAAGCCTTTTTTAGTTAAAGGTATTCCATATTCAGTCTTTGCATACGCGGACGATATCGCAATAGCAACAACTGATCCAGGAGAAGCAATAGGGGAAATCGAACTATTAGCTAGAGATTTTGGATCCATGTCAGGATACAAATTAAATTCAGCAAAAACTCAAATCTTATGTACAAAGAACATTCAATTTAATGATTATCGGGTAACAAATGAAGTTACATATTTAGGCATTATAATTAAAACTCAAATGCAAGAGATAGTTGACAGTAATTGGAAAGAGATTATATCTCAAGTTAAACAACTACTAGAGAGATGGAGTCGACTGCAATTATCCATAATAGGAAGAGGGAAAATTATCAAGATGAATATTCTGGCTAAGATTTTATATTTATTTCGGAGCGTCCCACTGGAATTTCCATTTAAATATATACAGCAACTTCAGTTTTTGTGTGGGAAATTTTTTTGGACCCCGGGTAAAACTCGACGAGCTATGAAATGGCTGACGTTACCTGAAGAAAGAGGGGGACGCGGTTTACCTGATTTTTTAAATTACTATTATGTTTGTTTTTTACAAAGAATGAGGTTTATGTTGACAGGCGAGCCTCCGGTGGTTGAACTGGAAGCCCCCTCGATTTTTTTTTTGTTATTAGGAGAACATGCAAAAGGATGTTTAGTAAAGGAGCTAGAGGGTAACTACTACAAGCACACCTGCTTCAAGGTATCAATCTCAGCTTTTAAAGTATGGAGAAAAGTCAGAAAGTTGATAAATTTGGGTAAAATTACATATTATACCCCTTTTGGGGCTGATAAAATACTCCCTTCTATTTTTTGGGACAATATGGCAAAGTGCTTATCTAGTAAAGGGATATGCAAAATTGGTGATTTATATGATGCCAATGCTACATTTGTTACATATGCAAAACTAGAAGACAAATATCAGCTGCCCCACTCTCTGTTTTTCAAGTATCTCCAAATCCGAGACTTTTGTTTAAAAAATCAGGTCAAGGTTTCATCTAATATATTAATAGAGGGAATTCGCCTCCAAAAAAGGATTGGATCACTATATCTGATTTTGATGGAGTTCAAACAGGATGACATTTTAAAATATAATCTTTACTGGCAAGATCAGTTAGGAGAGCCTCATGTGGATATTCAAGAAACTTTATGCCTCGCTAAGGAACTATGTCTGGCTGCAAATTTAAAATCCCAAGTTTATAAGACGGTTTTTAGGTAATATTATACTCCTAAACGGATGGCTACTTGGGGCGATAAATTTGACGGGAAATGTTTTCGCTGTGGGGATCCGGATGCTGATATGGCGCATATTTTTTTCTATTGTATTAAGTTGTCGCATTTTTTAAATAGCATCGAAGTATTCATGGGAATGGTGTTGCAATGCCCTTATAAGATCACCTCTACACTTATGTTATTAGGAACAGACCATTCTATATCAAATGAGCACAAATATTTTTTGTTTCTTGCAATGAATATAGCACGTTTATGTATTGCAACGGAATGGTTATCATCAGAGGCTCCGACATTTGAATTTTGGAGAGCTAAGCTGTATAATATCTATGAATTAGAATGGAGCTTGTATGCTTTGAAGGGGGTTAGAAAGAAATGAATAGGATTGTTAATTTGGGGTGCTCTCACAAATTATCTTGAGGTGGGATAAGTACAACGTTATTTGTTATCTTTTGTAATTACCTTAAACATATGAATTCAAAGCACATTGATGGGGGATGAGCTCAGTATTATCTGTTATTTTTTGTAAGTACATCAAATATATAAATTCAAACTGTAACATGTACTGTATAATGTATGTTTACGAATGTAATTGTTGCTGCCACCTGAACCTCCGTGGAAATAAAAATAATAAAAATAAAAAAAAGAAAATGCCACTTTTAGAAAGTGGGCATTTTCTTGCTTAATCATTCACTGCCTCTGCCTGCCTGTAAAATCCACGTCTGAATTTGGGTGACAGCTGGGCTCTTGTGCATTCACTCTAGACAGTCACACAAAGGGAGCTGAGGTGTGCCTTGTATATCATGAGGGACCTTCCTGAGCTAGAGTGATGGGAGGAGTTGTCAGTGACACCTTAATAGGGCTGTTCTTGGCCTCTCACAAACCTGTCTCCACCCTGTGAGGTTTCTCTGCAGCCAGGTCATGGAAATCAATCAATCAATCAAAGGCATTTATAAAGCGCACTACTCACCCGGAGGGTCTCAAGGCGCTAGGGGGGGGGGGGGGGGGTCCGCTACTGCTCGAACAACCAGGTCTTGAGCTTCTTCCTGAAGGAGAGGTGGTCTTGGGTCAGGCGTAGTTCGGTGGGGAGGGCGTTCCAAGTCTTGGCGGCCAGGTGGGAGAAGGATCTACCTCCTGTTGTCGCTCTGTGGATGCGGGGGACGGCTGCGAGGGCGAGACTGGTCGAGCGGAGGTGGCGTTTGGGAGCGTAGAAGTTGAGGCGGCTGTTGAGGTAGGTCGGGCCTTGGTTGTGTAGGGCTTTGTGTGCGTGGGTGAGGAGCCGGAAGGTGATTCTTTTGTTGATCGGGAGCCAGTGCAGGTCTCTCAGGTGTCTGGAGATGTGAGTTCGTCTGGGGACGTCGAGGATGAGTCTCGCCGAGGCGTTCTGGATCCGCTGGAGTCTCTTCTGGAGCTTGGCGGTGGTACCGGCGTAGAGGGCGTTGCCGTAGTCCAGTCGACTGGTGACGAGGGCCTGGGTGACTGTTTTCCTGGTCTCGGTGGGGATCCACCGGAAGATCTTACGTAGCATGCGCAGGATGTTGAAACAGGACGAGGAGACGGCGTTGACTTGTCTGGTCATGGAGAGGGAGGAGTCCAGGATGAAGCCCAGGTTGCGTGCGTGGTCTGTCGGTTTGGGTGCGTTGCCCAGGGCAGGGGGCCACCAGGAGTCGTCCCAGGCGGAGGGTGAGGAGCCCAGGATGAGGACTTCCGTCTTGTCTGTGTTCAGTTTCAGGCGGCTGGTCGTCATCCACTCGGCCACGTTTTTCATCCCTTCGTGTAGGTTGGCTCTGGCGGTGGCGGGGTCGTTGGTCAGGGAGAGGATCAGCTGGGTGTCATCGGCGTAGGAGATGATGTTCAGGTTGTGTTGGCGTGCGATGGCCGCAAGGGGGCTCATGTAGACATTGAAGAGGGTGGGGCTGAGCGAGGAGCCCTGAGGGACGCCGCAGGTGACTTCCGTGGCTTCTGATCTGAACGGGGGCAGGCGGACTCTCTGTGTCCTTCCGGTGAGGAAGGAGATGATCCATTCCAGTGCCTTCTCCTTGATCCCGACGTTGCTGAGGCGCTGCACTAGGGTGCGGTGGCAGACAGTGTCGAATGCCGCGGAGAGGTCCAGGAGGATGAGGGCCGCTGTTTCTCCGTTGTCCAGCAGGGTTCGGATGTCGTCTGTGGCAGCGATGAGGGCGGTCTCGGTGCTGTGGTTGGCCCGGAAGCCTGACTGGGAAGGGTCGAGGGAACCAGTCGTCTCGAGGAAGGCTGCCAGTTGCTTGTTGATGGTCTTCTCGATGACTTTGGCTGGAAACGGGAGGAGCGAGATGGGGCGGTAGTTCTTGAGTTCGGTGGGGTCCGCCGTTGGTTTCTTTAGTAGAGCGCTGAGTTCGGCGTGCTTCCAGCTCTCAGGGAAGGTGGCGGTGTTGAGGGAGGTGTTGATGATGTCCCGCGGGTGGGGTGCGATGACAGCGTCGGCCTTGTTGAAGATGTGGTGAGGGCAGGGGTCGGTTGGGGAACCGGAGTGGATGGAGTTCATCGTGCTGATGGTGTCTTCGAGGTTGATCGGTGTCCAGGCATTGAGGGTGGTGGTGGGGGGCGTTGGTTTGGTCGTGGGGAGCGTTGGTTGTGTTCTGAAGCTGTTGTGTATGTCAGCGATCTTGTTGTGGAAGTAGGAGGCGAGGGAGTTGCAGAGGTCTTGCGATGGGGTGATGTCGTTGGTTCCGGCGTTGGGGTTGGAGAGCTCTCTGACGATGTTGAAGAGTTCCTTGCTGTTTATTATTAAGGGGCATTTATAGAGCGCCTGGTTACGCAAAATGCGTGTCCCCGCGCTGAACTGAAGCACTCAGAGAGAGAAGTGGGGGAGGAGCCCACTTATTTTGAAAAGAGGTAAGTTTTTAATTTCCTCCGGAAACTAGATTCGGAGGGGTCCAGACGGAGATTAAGAGGCAAATTATTCCAGCTTTTTGCCGCCAGGTATCGGAAGGAACTTCCTCCCATACGGGCCTTTTTCACCCTAGGGACCTTAAGTAAGCCTCCATGCGAGGAGCGCAGTGCACGAGTTGGTGCATACCTTGTAATAAGGTTCTGGAGTGGTGCTGGCGCCTTTTTAGCGAGGATACGGTGGCAGGTACAGAGGGACTTAAATTCAGCTCTGCTCCTCACTGGCAGCCAATGGAGTGACTGGAGGGCGGCCTTGGAGTTCGATCTTTTTGGGAGGTTTAAAATGAGGCGAGCTGCAGCATTCTGTAGCACCTGAAGTCGATTAATCGCTTTATAGGTAGCTCCCAAGTAGAGTAGGTTGCCAAAGTCCAAGCGTGAGGTGACTAGAGCATGCACCAGCGTTCTGCGGGCGGCCGTGGGGAGGAGAATTAGGACTTTCCGCAGAGTTTTTAAAATGCTGAAGCACATGCCCGTCACCCTGTTGATCTGTGGTCCGAAAGACAGATCAGTATCTAGCCAGACCCCGAGATTTCTGACTTCTTTCCGAGGTGTAGGGGCCTCGCCTAGGCATGGTGGCCACCATGCCGACGTCCAGACAGATGGACTGCCTCCCACCACGAGCACCTCAGTCTTGTTGCCATTTAATTTCAGGCAATTAGTGGACATCCAGGTTGCAAGATCTTGCATGCAAGCCCTGAAACTGTCCATAGCAAGACCGGGTGCACGCGAGAGGGAGACAACCAGCTGAGTGTCGTCGGCATAGGTAACAATTTGTAGTCCGTGTCCCACTACAATTGGAGCCACTGAGGAGACATAGAGATTGAAAAGAGTTGGGCTCAGGGACGAACCCTGAGGAACGCCCTGACCCAATTCTATGTCTCGGGAATAGTGGTCCCCTTGGCGGACCTGGAAACTTCTCCCCGTTAGGAAGGATTGGATCCATTGGAGTGCGGCTCCAGTTATACCTCCATCATTCAGACACTGTAGCAAGATGGAGTGAGCTACAGTGTCGAATGCCGCACTCAGGTCCAATAGGATAAGGGCCATAGTGTGACCTTCATCCACCCCCTGCCGTAGGGATTCCACAGCCGTCAATAATGCCGATTCCGTAGAATGGCGGGGGCGGAAGCCAAATTGTGTGTCGTGGAGTAAGGCAGTTTTGTCTATGAAATCCATTAGTTGGAGATTGACCGTTTTTTCTGCTACCTTGGCCAGATATGGTAAAAGAGAGATGGGCCGCAAGTTGTCTAATTTATCAAAGCTGATGGTAGGTTTTTTTCTAAGAGGAAGGACCACCGCTTTTTTCCATTCTTTAGGCACAGTCTTTGTCATAAAAGACACGTCCAGTAGATGCCTAATGTAGGGCTCCAAGGCCCCCAGGCTGTCTTTTAGGCGTTTGGGAGTGGTGGGATCCCGTGGGGAACCTGATTTTACAGAACGGCAGATTTTTAGGAGAGTTTCTGTGGGTGGGGTAACAAAGTTGGTAAGGGTGGGTGAGTTTCCCCTGTCCCTGGGTTTTTCCACAAACTCTATCCCATTCGTGGGTTGAGTTGGGAAAGCCGAGTAAATTCTAGATATTTTCTCGGCAAAGAAATCTGCGATTCTGTCACAAGACTCAGGTGAACAGTCATCAGGGACAGTGACGGATTTTCCACTAGAGAGAGTTTTGTAAAGCAGAAATAACTCCTTCGTGGAGTTACCAGCTTCGTTGATCTTAGTCTCATAGTGTGTGGTTTTCGCCTTTCTAATCAGTCCGTGGTAGACTCGCCTCTCTGACAAGTAGACCTCTCTAGTATCTTTAGAGATAGCCCGACGCCATTGCCTTTCTGCTCTCTTCAATAAGGTTTTAGCATTTCGCAGTTCAGTACTGAACCAGGGTGCGGTTTTTTGAGCACGATCACTGGGTTTAGTTTTGGATAGCGGGGCAGTAAGATCTAGTGCATTGTTAATGCGTTTGCAGAGATTGGAGTTAGCCGTGTCTGCATCATCCCCCCCTGGATCGCCTCCTTTTGTTAGTTCCTCACAGAACTTAGACTGGGAGAAGGAGGCCCATTTTCGCCTTAGATGGTACAGTGCAGTCGGATGACGGGCTCTGCCTTCAGGAATTTGAATGGTAAACGGTACCAGGTGATGATCCGACCAGGGGATAGGGATGGGAGTCTTCGCTTCTACTTCCCCCCAGTTAACAAATATGGGATCTAGTAAGTTCCCTAACTGGTGGGTAGGCCCGCTTACAATTTGATTTAATTGTAAAGCTTCTAATGCTTGGCAGAGGTTTTTACTGGCGTTGTCGGATGGGTTATTGAAATGAAGATTAAGGTCACCAAGTACCATGTAATTATTTTTGCATATCGAGGTCTCTATAATGCATTCAACCAGGCTCTCCTCGAACCTAGCTGAGGGGCCGGGGGGTCTGTAGATTAACATTCCTTCCAGTTTATAGTTGTTATTCACTTTTATCGTGAAGCTCCCTGCCTCGCTGTCCAAGATAGGCACATGCTTAAGCTGGCAGCGTAGACTTTCCTGTGCGACTATTGCAATGCCCCCTCCTCTGCCTATGGGTCTGTCCTGTCTGTATATTGTATATCCCTCTGGGAGTGCCTCTAGGGCGTCAGGCGTGGATTCCTCATCCAGCCATGTTTCGGTGAGAAATGCCAGGTCCCAATGTGTTTCAGTGAGTAGATCGTATAGATCTACCTTGTGTTTGCGTAAGGAGCGGACATTAATCAGCCCGCATTGTAAAGTATTGTCCGTGGTGACCATACTCCTACCAGGATCATAGGAGAAGTGACAATGTTCGCAGCCTATGTTGTCCTCTACTTTTAGTTTGTGCTTGCACAGCTCTGTAGTGCTAGGGCAAAGCGTTAGCAGTTCTGACTTACTCCACCGTGTATGGTTCACACGAGGGACATGGGGTATAGCCCTAGACCGCGTACGATCGCGGACGGGCGCAGACGGGCTTGCCTTAGGCGCGCCTTCGGCGCGCAAACGGCGCTCCCGCTGCGCTCGTCCGCTGCGCTTGCGTGGGACACACATTTATGGAGATAGAGGGAGGGTGTTGCCTATCGTGTGGGCGTGGCCTCGCGTTTCCTAGCGATGGCGTCCGTGTGCCGATTCCCTTCCCAACAGCGCTAGAATCCGCTGAAAGTGGGTGTCTGCTTGGCAGGGTAAATAGTTGGAGTGACTGGGGGTGAGTGCAGAAGATTAAAACATACAAATTAGTCACAATTTCCAATTTTAAAAAAAAAAACGAGCGTCAGGACACCTCCGGCTTCCGCCTCAGAGGTCATTCAGTTCAATGGCCGGCGCTTTTACTCAGCGCTTACATAGAGTGGGCGGTGGGCGTGGCCTATCGAGTGGGCGTGGCCTCGCGTTTCCTAGCGATGGCGTCCGTGTGCCGATTCCCTTCCCAACAGCGCTAAAATCCGCTGAAAGTGGGTGTCTGCTTGGCAGGGTAAATAGTTGGAGTGACTGGGGGTGAGTGCAGAAGATTAAAACATACAAATTAGTCACAATTTCCAATTTTAAAAAAAAACGAGCGTCAGGACACCTCCGGCTTCCGCCTCAGAGGTCATTCAGTTCAATGGCCGGCGCTTTTACTCAGCGCTTACATAGAGTGGGCGGTGGGCGTGGCCTATCGAGTGGGCGTGGCCTCGCGTTTCCTAGCGATGGCGTCCGTGTGCCGATTCCCTTCCCAACAGCGCTAGAATCCGCTGAAAGTGGGTGTCTGCTTGGCAGGGTAAATAGTTGGAGTGACTGGGGGTGAGTGCAGAAGATTAAAACATACAAATTAGTCACAATTTCCAATTTTAAAAAAAAACGAGCGTCAGGACACCTCCGGCTTCCGCCTGTTGTGTGCGTTGTTGTCCAACCGGTCCTTGAATGCTGTTTTCTTGGTGGCGTGGATCAGTTGATGGTGCCTTCGGGTGGCGAGCTTGAGGGTAGTCATGTTGTCCGGCGTTGGGTCTCTTCTCCATGCTTTCTCGAGGGCTCGGCAGTTCTTCTTGGAGCTCTTGAGTTCGTCGGTGAACCAAGGGGCCTTCTTGCTTCCGGGTCTGCTGGGTGGGGTCCTCAGAGGGGCGAGCTCGTCCGCGCAGGTGGAGATCCATTTCGTGAGGTTGTCGGCGGCTTGGCTGGGGTTCGGTGAGCTGGCGGGAGGGTGCTGGCTCAGGGATGTGGTGAGTTGTTCGGCTGTGATCTTGTTCCAGCTTCTTCGTGCGGCCTGTTGCTGGTGGTTGTGGACCGTGGTTCTTTTGAATGTGAAGTGGATGCAGCTGTGGTCCGTCCAGTGGAGTCCAGTGGCGTGGCTGAAGGAGATGTCTTTGCTGGACGAGAAGATGGCGTCGAGTGTGTGTCCGGCGAGGTGGGTGGGGGTGGTCACCAGCTGCTTGAGTCCGAGGGTGGCGAGGTTGTCAAGCAGGGTGGTGGTGTTGCGGTCGTTGTTGTTCTCCAGGTGGAAGTTGATGTCCCCGAGGAGGATGTAGTCGGCCGAGGGGAGGGCGTGCGGGCTGATGAAGTCGGCGATGTCTTCGCTGAATTGAGTGCGTGGTCCCGGGGGTCGGTAGATCAGGGTGCCTCTGAGGGTGGTCTTGGGGTCGGTGTGGATCTGGAAGTGCAGGTGTTCGGCGGATGTCAGGGTGTTGTCGGCGTTGGTCGAGATACGGATGGTGTCTCTGTGGATGATGGCGATGCCTCCTCCAGTCTGGTTGTCGCGGTCTCTCCGGATGATCTTGTAGCCCTCTGGGACGGCGATGGCGATGTCGGGCAGGCAGGATCTTGTGCACTACAAAGGTGTTGGACTTGGCCCTTCTTGCAGGGTCATCCCTAAACTTTTTGCCTTCCTCCTGTATTTTTTCTGACCTGGTGTTGGCTGTTTTATGACTCTGGGCACCTTACCACTGCTGACCAGTGCTAAGGTGCATATGCTCTCCCTATGGTAAAATGTATTATGTGAATTGACTTCCATGTTTGGCTTATTTGGTTTACTAGCAGTCCCTAGTAGAGTGCACCAGGGGGGCCAAGGGCTTGTATATCCAAATGCTGCTAGTGGGCTTGCAGCACTGGTTGTGCCACCCACAGAAGCAGCCTGGTAAAATGTGTCTAAGGTCTGCCATTGCAGAACCTGCATGCAGTCTGGTACTGTCATGCTGACTGGGCAAGTGTCCCCACCTGCCAGTCCCTAAACCTTCCCTTACCTTCATGTTAGTCACCCCTATGGTAGGCCCTAGGGCAGGGTGCATTGTAAGGATAAGGTAGGACATGCCCTGAGGTGTGTGGCATGTCCTAATAGTGAATTACAGCCATTTTCGTGTTTCACTATTGTAAGGCTACCTGCTCTCCATAGGCCAGAATGGGCTGCTAGATTATAACACTCTATAAGCCTAGCAGGCTCAGGAAGCATGGTAGAAATTCATGTTTAGTATGCCTGAACTCAGAATAATAAAATACATCTTTTAGTAAAGGTTATTTTAATATCCTGGGTTTGCAAATGCTACTTTTAGAAAGTTAGCCTTTGCGTGCCTAACCATCTCAGTCCGCCCCTGGAGGGGAGGGCTATCTTCTTTGTGTGTAGCTTGAGTGACAGGGCTGGGAAGTTCCAGGAGACAGGCTGGGGCTGCCAGGTGGTGAATAGAGAGATTACACCAGGATGGGTGGGAGGAGTGCACCTTGACTCTGAATAGGGCAGTGCTCTGCCACCACAATGCTGGCTCCACCCCCTGGGGAGCGTCTGATGTCTCTGCCCTGCCTGCTGAAAGAAGAAGCCAGAGTCCCAACAACAAAGTGCTCCTCACTGAAAGGAACTGGACTGGGATTATGCAAAGGACCCCCTGGCCTGTAAAGACAAAAGAAACTTGGTATAAATGTATGAGCCCTGCTCCTAAGAAATCGGATCCTGATTGAACCACGAAGGAACTCTGCCTGACTAGAAGGACCTGGAAGAAGCTGAAGGAGGAGTAACTTTCCCTGACCTGGGGGATTGGCCTGCAGTTGGTGCCTTGCTGAGAAAGGAGAGGAAAAGACTGAAAAAGACTTTGCACTTTGTTTTTCAACAATCTCCAAGGGCTTGGAAGAAGAGCTTTCCCCCTGAACTGAGTCCCAGGACCATTGGACTTATCTGCCTTCCAAAACTGAGCTGCCTGGACGATTTGTGCTTGTTTCCCGCTGGATTTGGCCCCAGTACGCCTCGCACCCCATCCGCCGCGAAGCCGTGTCTTTGCCGCCCGGCACCGTGCGTCTACGCTGATCCAAAAGCGTTAGTACGCGCCGTATCCCTCCCGGCCGCATCGCACCTAAACTTCCCCGCCGATTCGAGACGTACAACACTGGCTGCCGAACCCTGTACGCCGGACCCAAGCTCCATCGTCCCGCAGGTACGGTCCGTACGCTGCTAACGTAGTGCACCGTGCCGTACTCAGAGCCGAGAAGCCGCAGTACGCTGATCCTCCCCGTACGCTGTACGGCACCGAGAAGTGTCGCCACCTATCCGCACCGAAGGTACGGCTCGAACGCCGAACGCCACGGACTCTGCAAGCTGATCCGGGCCATCCGCACGTATCCCTAAAGGTCCCGTACCAACGCCACGTACCGACGCCGTGACCCGACCAGCATCTGAATACGCTGCCGAACTATGACCCGGACCCATCAACTTGTCCCGCACTGTCCGTCGCGGACCCCACGAACTTAAGGTACTTTGTTCTGTTCGCACCGCAGCGTGCATGTTACGGACCCCGGAGTCGGCACCGATTGTTTGACTCATACTTTCCTTGTTTTTAATGCGGACGAGTCGCACACCCAGGTACGAACCGTACAAAGCCTGAAAAGAAGCAGAAGTGACTAAAAGAAGCCTATTTTTGTATTTTAAGCCTTTTTACAAGAACATTGAACTTTAAAATAATACTGTGGTCATTTTATTCGTTATTCTGGTCTTGTGCTAAGCCTTATATAAAGAGAACTATTTTTGATATAACCTTGACTGGTGTCCATTTGTGGTGTGTCATTGTATTACTGTATGTGTTCACAAATGCTTAACCTATGACGCCCTGAGAATAGTCTTGACTGCTTGCGCCACACTACCTAAAGGGTGAGCAGGTGTTATTTGAAAGGGTGATCCCCTTACTCTGACTTAGAATTGAGAGTCCCTGCTTGTCGCAAGTGCATACCTGTGCCAACTAGAGATTCCCAATTCTAACTGTCGTAAATAAAGTATTACGCACTCATAATTTCTATAGGTATCAATAGGATCATGCATAAAGCAAGAGGCTGAGTCCGTGGTATCAGGTTCAAAAGGGCTTTATTCCAATAACTCGAGTTATAGGGAGAATGGTTCCATCACCACAAGGGATCAGGAAGGGTCTTCTGCAACTTTATTCACAGAGTACAGTATATATACATTCAATATTAATACGTAAGCAGGAGCGCTTCAGGCACAAGAGGGCAAGAGAGAATGAGATAAGAGCATGTGGGCGTGTAAGTAGGCGTGAAGGTGGGCGTCCATGTGGGCGTCCACTTGATGAGTCATAGGTGAGTGTCATAGGTGGGTGGGTACCTAGAGGGGGTTGCGTGATCAGCTGGAACTTTACTGGAACTTTGCCTTACTTGTGCTCAACTCGAGCATGACGTGTAACTGACGTGTAACTGGGGGAAGGTTGCTGTGCAGCCGGGGAGTCTGGAAGAAAGGCCTTCAGTGTCAGGACGACCAGCACATCTTGTATTATCTGATATCTAAAGTCCGGAGCAGGAACTGATCTGTGACATAGGTTGCCCATCACCAAGAGCCGATGTGGCTTCTATTTCTTTATTCACTGCGTGGGCCTTACATGGGGGCTATGGGCTTTTCACTGACGTGAGCTTTGCAATCACTGAAAGGGAGACAGAAAGGCTAGGCTCTATCCTTTGCAGGCGGGTTTTGTTTATTCCTCCTTTTCCAGGCAGGAATGTGATTCAGTAGGAGTAAGCAGATAACCGTGCTCAATACTATCTTGGCACCCCGGACTGGGCCCCTTTGGCTGAGGCCCAAGTGTGCGAGGCCAAGGATACGCAGCTGCAGCTCTCAGAGCGTCTGAGGCCTGAAACCTCTTTTCGGGCTCCGGCTGAGCCACAAAATGGGCTTTCATGAAAATGACACGAGTGCAGGAAAACATGATGCAAAACGTGTAGGCCTCAGTGCAGATTTGTCGTTTCTCTCATGGGAGACTTGATGGCAGGCCATGTTATAGCATAGGCATCATGGTTGACAGGCCATGGAGGGAAAATGCATGGCGTACATGCATGTACACGAAACGTTGGGGAACACATAGGGGACACATAGGCCTTGTCATAATCTTTATTAATTCTTTATTTTCAAAAGGCTTTCCTTTGAAGTTTGCCTACTTCAAAGGAAGAAACTGGTATAAGTACTGGAACTGTGACACCAGGGCTTAAGGACACTTCTGGACTAAGGGACATTCTTCAGGAATAAGAGCTGGATGCTGTGGGAGGAACTGACACTCTGCCTCTTGCTTTGTGTGCTGGCCTACTGCTTGCTGCTTCTGTCTTGGAAGTGAAAGGACTGGACTTTGCTTTCTGATTCCTGCTCCCTAGCTTCTCCAAGGGCTTGTGCATGCTTGCCTCCTGTGAAGAATTCTCTTGGCCATCAAAGACTTCACCCACCAGTGCCTGGTCTCTTCTGCCGAGAGCCCTGACGTGCCAAGGGGTGCCAAATCCAGTTCTTGTGCCCTTGGAAGTGTAAATTAATGAGAAAATCCACACATCGACTCTCAGTGGCCGTTTTCTAGGTGCAGCACTGGTGTGCAGCTGAGAAATTGATGCATCACCGCTGTGCAGCTTTAGAATCGATGCAGCGCCTGCAGTGCAGCTGAAAAATCACCTCAGCCTGAGCACCGTCACCAACGTCCCTGGCACCCACTCCGAATCCAAAGCAGCCCCTGCTTTGCACTTTAAGATTAAACAAATCGCCTACTTTGCCACATCAACACAGTGAATCTTGATGTTTGACACATTGTACTTCGACACTGTCTCTTCATGACGTTGCCCAGCAGTAAGGGAGCAAAGTTGTGTGTCGGCAGATCGACGCATCACCTCCCCTTCCAGTAAGGACCTGGCGCATCACCTCCCCTGCGAAGCCAAAGCATTGCTTTGTTTTTCTGGAGTGTCACCTCCCCTGTGCCTGTTTTCATCTTTCAATTGTGACGCATCCCATTTACTTTGTGCTAAAAGGGACGCATCCATAGATTTCTATGGACTGCTATTGTTTAACCTTTGAAGAGTGATATCTTTACTTGTGTATGTTGGATGTTTGGTGTTTGAGTCTTGTTTTATTCAGATACATATTGGGTATTTGTCTAAACTGGTGCGCTCTCATTTTGTAGTGTTTTCACTGTGTTACTGTGTGTGTATGTACAAATGCTTTACACATTGCCTCTGAGATAAGCCTGACTGCTTGTGCCAAGCTACCAAAGGGGTGAGCAGGGGTTATCTTAGCTGTGTGATCCCCTTACCCTGAATAGAGGGAGGGTCTCTACTTGGACATGATTCCCACCACTGCCAACTGGAGACCCCATTTCTAATAGGATCCTTTTGTAGTGTGTTTTCACTGTTACTGTTTTAAGTGTTGCACAAATACTGTACACATTGCCTCTGAGTTAAGCCTGACTGCTCAGTGCCAAGGGTTGAGCACAGTCTAATTTGGGGTTTGCTTGTGACTTCACCCTGAGAGAGTTGTGGTTGCTGCTTGAGAAGTGTTTCACCGACCTCAACGAATAACCGAGTTTCTTACAGAAGGTAATACAGTTCCGTGAAGCCTCTGTCTTGAGTCTCTGGTGCAAAGTTCCTCTCTATCTTTTCACACCCCATTCTTAGTTTATATATCATATCCAATCGTTGTTAAACTTTTCAGAATAAACAATTAGTAGAAAAGGCCTAAACATCATTTCAATTACTTTGTGGAACATTCGGTTTGTTTAAAAACAATAAACAAGAAGTAAACTTAGCTTGAAATCATGTTTGTTATTAAAAATTCAACTGATATGAAATAACTACATATTTATATATATATATATATATATATATATATATATATATATATATATATATATATATAAATAAATATACACATATATATATATGTATATTCCATACAACTCAGTGCTCCTTCCGACTGCCAGGGACCCGTGAGGTAGTGGCGCACGCACCGGCGGAGCACGCCGGTAATTCAATCAACAAAATCCTCAACGTAAGTGCGCTCTCAGTAACAACGTACTCCGACACCATAGAATGTCCACAAGATGTTTATTCCACCACAACACGTTTCGGCTTACTGCAAAGCCTTGATCACGTGAAAAAGTGCACAGGTTGTCAGGCACAACATAAAGCATGCGATGTGTCATGAACATGAACAAGGGACTTAGACAGGTAGAAACACATGGCGGCCATCTTGTAATGGATAAAATACACAATACAAAATACATAATGCATGTAGATGTCAGTTCTCTCAATCCCTATATCCCAAATTCGTGGGTATCTGTCTTTGTGATAGATCACTGACTTAATGATCGCAAGACCCATCTCAGCATTGGCAAACACCAAGTTAAAATACTTTGTGCGCATACAGGATTAACCAGTGAAAAAACTTTATCAATTCAAAACATTGGTAGCTTGCGCTTGAAGTCTGCATGAAAATCTGTGTACTTGCTGATGCGAACAACATGCATAATGAAATAACGCTATATAATAGGTCAATCAATCGTATATCAAAGACTCGTGTCTCTCAAATGTCATGTTGTAAAAATAGCCAAACGCGACTGTCACAGTATAATCGCAAATGCGAGAAGGATAATTGCTGCACAGCGGTACAACTATAATGATAATTTCCAAAATAATATAGTAATTCATCCTGTAAAAGTGCACATGTGTAAATCAAAATTCACCATCCAAGGAAGGAAAAACAAAATATGTAGTAACGCACAAGTGTGCCTGACAACTCTGTAGATTGAAAATCAAAATTTAAATTAACAAAATAACCAATGAATGGGCCAGTGCCCAGTAATCCCTTCCTAGACTCAAAATCATGTACAATGTCACGAACCTGAGAGGTTTACATACAAAAATACCTATATAATGTCCCCTGTTGAAAAATACCAGTATGTCTTTAAGAGTAGCCTGTTCCATTTTTGTGAATGTGAGATCTACAGGGGAAAAGGGTAGGAGGCCCGTGAAGGTGCATACCGGTGAGTGGGCCCTTTCCTTTCCTCCTGCAATAAAAAGAGAAAAGAAACAAAAAGCACAATATTAGTAACCTATCTACAAATAGAATAACATTAAAATGCAGTAATACTCTTCTACAAGTACACAGAAAGAAAAGGAAAGGAAATAAGGGCGACCTAATAAGACAAGCATATATAATGCATTAGTATGTTGAAAAAGTTTCTTGAAAATGTTTTATTCACAGCCAATATACTGCAGGAGAAAAAAGGGGGGGACAAAAGGGGGGGGGACAAAAAAGGGGGGGAGGAGCAACTTAATGGTATTACTCCTCTTTCAAATTCAGTTCCTCATCAAAATTCAAACCTCCTGGATACTTCGTTTGGAACTCCACAATCAGTTTAGACTCTCTCTGTCTGAGTTTCAGATTCATGTTCCCTCCCCTGGGATTCCTGACCACTTGTTCTAAGATCAAAAAACTAGGACAGCATTGGAGAAGTGTTCGTTATAGAATTGTCATGCCACAGGATATTTTTCATCATTGTTAGTGATCACTCTACTGTGTTCCAGGATACGTTTTTTAGCCATGCATGTGGTACTACCAATATACCAGAGCCCACAGGGACATACAATGGCATAAATCACAAATGTAGAGCTACATGTGAGAAATTGAACAATCTCTCTACTAGCTCTATTGTATGTCACCTTTTTGCAGAATTTACTGTTTCTGCAGGCCTTGCAATGGCCGCAGGGGAAAAAATCACTAAGCCCATGTTCATATCTATCAGGTTGTACAGTGATGTCACTATGGACCAATAGGTCTCTGATGTTTCTACCCCGTCTGTAAGTAATCCTTGGACTGTCTGGAAGAATAGAGCCTATGATGTTATCATTTTTGAGAATATCCCATTTTTTGGTCAGAATATGTTTGATATTAGCAGAGTCTGAATTATACGTCACAATGATTCTGGTCTCATTCTCGGCAGTAACGTCCAATTCAGTGATGGTGTCAGAGATGGTTTGAATTCTTGTGACACCATCAGCTCTTTCTTTGGCCCTGCGTAGTACCCAATTGGGATAACCCCTGATCTTGAAGCGTTCCATCATGATCTTACTTTCTGCCTGGAATGATTCTTCAGAGTTACAGTTTCTCTTAGCCCTCAGCAGTTCCCCATAGGGAATGCTCCACTTGAGAGCCTCTGGGTGTCTGCTGAGGGCATGCAGAATACTGTTACCAGCAGTAGACTTTGTAAAGAGAGTGGTTTGCATCACTTTGTTGCTAATGCTAAAACCTACATCGAGCTACTCCGCTCTCGTACTGCTGATGCTTGCAGAAAGAATGATGTTATATTCATTTGTATTGAGAAGATCAATAAATTCTCTGGCCTCCTGCTCTGTGCCCCTCCAGATGATGAACAGATCATCTATGTATCTCATCCAGGTCGTGACATGTTCAAGATATCTGGTATAATTGGGATTTGCAAATAGCTCCTGCTCCCAGCGTCCCATAAAGAGATTTGCAAAGCTGGGAGCGAAGCACGAACCCATCGCTGTACCCGTAACCTGTCTATACACAGCCCCATTGAACAGAAAGATGGTATTGGTCAGACAGAATGTTATCATGTCAAATATCATCTGACTATGTTCCTGATATCTAACATGTCTCCTCTTGAGATAGTAGCTGCAAGCATTCAGTCCCTGTGTATGATCGATAATAGTATACAGGGAATGTACATTGAGCGTGATGAGGAGTGAATCATCCGCCAAATGAACATCCTGAAGTTTATTCAGGAAGTCTTTGGTGTCCCTGATGTAACTGGGTAACATGGTCACATGTTCTCTCAAAAAATGATCCACGTATTTCGAGATATGCTCGGCTACACTTCCTTTAGATGACACTATGGGGCTCCCTGGTGGATTAATAGGGTCTTTGTGTAATTTGGGTAACAGATAAAGCACTGGGAGCACCGGATGATCCTTTTTAAGATAGCAGTACTCCTCCCACTCCATTATACCTTTGTCTCTCCATATGGTAAGCTTGTCCCATATCTCAATGATACTGTTGTTATAAGTTTCCATATCAATGGGAAGATAGTATTTAGTATCTTCAAGTTGTCTCATGGCCTCAGAAATATAGTGATCTCTGTCCAGGATGACAACATTGCCACCTTTGTCTGCTGGACGGATGACAATGTTGGCATCTCTGGTGAGAGATTCCAATGTACATCTTTGTTGGTAAGTAAGATTGTTACTAGACCTATTGTTCTTATTGTTCTTGTATCTATAAGAACAAAGAGCCTTGCCAACAGTATCATGAAAAGTGTCTATGTTGTCATGCGGTAGATTAGGTAGAAAGGTCGATTTGGTTCTAAACATTGTACCTGCAGCAGTATCAGTAATAAGATCAAGAGCCTCAAGAGTTTGTGTATTTCTCAGTTCAGAGCGAGTCCCTTCATTGTCCTGTTCCAGTTGGACCATGGTAATCAGTGTATCAATATCACTTATATTGATATTGTCTTGATATGACGAGGAAACTGTTTTGGATTTCCTGTTGTCCACTAACCTTTTCAATCTATACCATTTTTATAATTTAAGCTTTCTCACAAACTTAAATAAATCAATCCTAGTATCAGCATAGTTAAAACGATATGAAGGGCAGAAAGAGAGTCCTAAAAAAAGTGTAGATTTTTCAGTGTCATTCATAAGTCTTTTCGAAAGGTTAATCACCGTTTTATTGATCATTTCTTGATCCATTAGAATGGCTTCCTGGTGCGGGTTTTGTTGCTTCCCATCCCGCCTCGTCCTCTTCCTCTTTTGCCAACGTTGGTTGATTCGTTTACGTCTGTTACAACGTTTCCTCGACCTCTGCCCCGTCCTCGTCCCCTCTGTCTCCGTGTCTTCGGTACTGGAGTGTCCCTCGTCTCTACTCGTCCCCGACGCATGTGTCGGTATTCGTCTAAAAAAGTAATGGGACTTGGATTACGTTCTTCACTGGGAGCATTTTCAACCGAAACATCAGATTCAGTCTCGCTAGTTGTAGAGACCGCTGATGTAAAGTTCTCCTCATTATCTTCATTGACTGTCTCGGGTTCACTTTGTTGTGAGTATAGATGGTCATATTTGCGACTAAACGTTAAGATTCTGCCACTATCATAGTCCCCATAGTCTCGATTAAGTTTTCTTTGCTTACGAGCCTTAATATCCTCCTCATACTTTTTTAGACGTTCCTTCATTGATGTAAGTGCCTTATCCAGGACTTCTGCGTCCATATTCTTTGTGAGATCTTCCATGATATCCTGGATTTGTTTCAATAGAGCATCTCTGTAAATACAGGCGTATTTTACGAGTATTTCTAGCATCCTTCTAGAACTTTGTGATGAATTCTGGGACCACTCTTCCAGCATCTGAGGGTTAGGGGTCTCATATGTCGGGGTAGTAAAAATCCGTAGGCCCCTAGGTGCCATTCCTTGATCCATAATGTTGAAGTGAGATACCTTCCCACCACTTGGAGGTTTCATTTCTTCTCAACTTTTCAAGTTTGCGAAGCTTTTCTTCCAATGGTAGCATATGAGAAATCTTAGTTTCTGCTGTTCTCACCGATTTCGGTTTTCTTGAAAACATATCGCTTGCCGCCGCCCTTCTTTCCTCTTCTTCCGCCATGTGCACACCACCTACGTGGTTATTGTCAATTGTGTCGAAGTCCGAGTTACCCCTGAAAATGTCAGGTTCTCCTTGCCATACACGAACGCTCAAGGGCAATACTCTTGAGCTTTGACGTGGTTGCAACCGTGTATGTGAGTGACTTCACTGTGCAAATTACCCCATCCACATAAAGGGGTGCACAGAACATATAGGTGCTGATTCCGATCCTGGAGAAATTTTCCCCGTACGAATCGTATCCGGATTTTTTCCCGTACGAATCGTACAAGTACCGTACAAACTGGCAAGTACGATTCGTATGGGAAAAAATACATACAAATCGCTTTGGGAAAATTCCCCGACACGTCCTCGGGTCGGGAAAAGTGTCCGACACGTACCCGGACGATTTTCCGTACGAAACGTAAAACTGAAGTCCGAGCGCGCAAGTACGATCCGTCCCGTGCGTCCGATTGTACAACCGTATGGAAAAAACACCATACGGAGCAACTTCTATAGCAACCATGGAGACATGTGCCCGCATACGCGCCGTCCCCCCAGCCCCTGTATGTACGTGCCGTCCCCCCACCCGTGTATGTACACCCGTGTATGTACGAGATGTACCCCCACCCGTGAATGTACACCTGTGTATGTACACCTCTGTATGTACACCCATGTATGTACGAGACGTACCCCCACCCGTGTATGTACACCCGTGTATGTACGAGACGTACCCCCACCCGTGAATGTACACCTGTGTATGTACACCCTTGTATGTACACCCGTGTATGTACGAGACGTACCCCCACCCGTGTATGTACACCCGTGTATGTATGAGACGTACCCCCACCCGTGTATGTATGGTGCGGACCCCCAGCGCTACGCGCTGGGGGTCCGCACCGTACATACACGGGTGGGGGTACGTCTCGTACATACACGGTGTACATACATGGGTGTACATTCACGGGTGGGAGTACATCTCATACATACACGGGTGTACATTCACGGGTGGGGGTACGTCTCGTACATATACGGGTGTACATACACAGGTGTACATACATGGGTGTACATTCACGGGTGGGGGTACGTCTCGTACATACACGGGTGTACATACACGGGTGTACATACACGGGTGTACATTCACGGGTGGGGGTACGTCTCGTACATACACGGGTGTACATACACGGGTGTACATTCACGGGTGGGGGTACGTCTCATACATACACGGGTGTACATACACAGGTGTACATACACGGGTGTACATTCACGGGTGGGGGTACGTCTCGTACATACACAGGTTTACATACATGGGTGTACATTCACGGGTGGGGGTACGTCTCGTACATACACGGGTGTACATACACGGGTGTACATTCACGGGTGGGAGTATGTCTCGTACATACACGGGTGTACATACATGGGTGTACATTCACGGGTGGGGGTACGTCTCGTACATACACGGGTGTACATACACGGGTGTACATACACGGGTGTACATTCACGGGTTGGGGTACGTCTCGTACATACACGGGTGTACATACACGGGTGTACATTCACGGGTGGGGGTACGTCTCGTACATACACAGGTGTACATACACGGGTGTACATTCACGGGTGGGGGTACGTCTCGTACATACATGGGTGTACATACACGGGTGTACATACACGGGTGTACATTCACGGGTGGGGGTACGTCTCGTACATACACGGGTGTACATACACGGGTGTACATTCACGGGTGGGGGTACGTCTCGTACATACACGGGTGTACATACACGGGTGTACATACACGGGTGTACATTCACGGGTGGGGTTATGTCTCGTACATACACGGGTGTACATACACGGGTGTACATACACGGGTGTACATTCACGGGTTGGGGTACGTCTCGTACATACACGGGTGTACATACACGGGTGTACATTCACGGGTGGGGGTACGTCTAAAACATACACGGGTGTACATACACAGGTGTACATACACGGGTGTACATTCACGGGTGGGGGTACGTCTCGTACATACACGGGTGTACATACACGGGTGTACATACACGGGTGTACATTCACGGGTGGGGGTACGTCTCGTACATACACGGGTGTACATACACGGGTGTACATTCACGGGTGGGGGTACGTCTCATACAGACACGGGTGTACATACACAGGTGTACATACACGGGTGTACATTCACAGGTGGGGGTACGTCTCGTACATACACGGGTGTACATACATGGGTGTACATTCACGGGTGGGGGTACGTCTCGTACATACACGGGTGTACATACACGGGTGTACATTCACGGGTGGGAGTATGTCTTGTACATACACGGGTGTACATACACGGGTGTACATTCACGGGTGGGGGTACGTCTCGTACATACACGGGTGTACATACACGGGTGTACATACACGGGTGTACATTCACGGGTTGGGGTACGTCTCGTACATACACGGGTGTACATACACGGGTGTACATACACGGGTGTACATTCACGGGTGGGGGTACGTCTCGTACATACACAGGTGTACATACACGGGTGTACATTCACGGGTGGGGGTACGTCTCGTACATACACGGGTGTACATACACGGGTGTACATTCACGGGTGGGGGTACGTCTCGTACATACACGGGTGTACATACACGGGTGTACATTCACGGGTGGGGGTACGTCTCGTACATACACGGGTGTACATACACGGGTGTACATACACGGGTGTACATTCACGGGTGGGGGTATGTCTCGTACATACACGGGTGTACATACACGGGTGTACATACACGGGTGTACATTCACGGGTTGGGGTACGTCTTGTACATACACGGGTGTACATACACGGGTGTACATACACGGGTGGGGGTACGTCTCGTACATACACGGGTGTACATACACGGGTGTACATACACGGGTGTACATTCACGGGTTGGGGTACGTCTCGTACATACACGGGTGTACATACACGGGTGTACATACACGGGTGTACATTCACGGGTGGGGGTACGTCTCGTACATACACGGGTGTACATACATGGGTGTACATACATGGGTGTACATTCACGGGTTGGGGTACGTCTCGTACATACACGGGTGTACATACACGGGTGTACATACACGGGTGTACATTCACGGGTGTACATACACGGGTGTACATTCACGGGTGGGGGTACGTCTCGTACATACACAGGTGTACATACACGGGTGTACATACACGGGTGTACATTCACGGGTGGGGGTACGTCTTGTACATACACAGGTGTACATACACGGGTGTACATTCACGGGTGGGGGTACGTCTCGTACATACACGGGTGTACATACACGGGTGTACATACACGGGTGTACATTCACGGGTGGGGGTATGTCTCATACATACACGGGTGTACATACACGGGTGTACATACACGGGTGTACATTCACGGGTTGGGGTACGTCTCGTACATACACGGGTGTACATACACGGGTGTACATACACGGGTGGGGGTACGTCTCGTACATACACGGGTGTACATACACGGGTGTACATACACGGGTGTACATTCACGGGTTGGGGTACGTCTCGTACATACATGGGTGTACATACACGGGTGTACATACACGGGTGTACATTCACGGGTGGGGGTACGTCTCGTACATACACGGGTGTACATACATGGGTGTACATACACGGGTGTACATTCACGGGTTGGGGTACGTCTCGTACATACACGGGTGTACATACACGGGTGTACATACACGGGTGTACATTCACAGGTGTACATACACGGGTGTACATACACGGGTGTACATTCACGGGTGGGGGTACGTCTCGTACATACACAGGTGTACATACACGGGTGTACATACACGGGTGTACATTCACGGGTGGGGGTATGTCTCGTACATACACGGGGGGCTGGGGGGGATGGCACGTACATACGGGGGCTGGGGGGGGCGGCGTGTACCGGGCCCCCTATACCGCTCGCATCGCGGGTGTACATACACGGTGTACATACACGGGTGTACATACACGGGTGTACATTCACGGGTTGGGGTACGTCTCGTACATACACGGGTGTACATACACGGGTGTACATACACGGGTGGGGGTACGTCTCGTACATACACGGGTGTACATACACGGGTGTACATACACGGGTGTACATTCACGGGTTGGGGTACGTCTCGTACATACATGGGTGTACATACACGGGTGTACATACACGGGTGTACATTCACGGGTGGGGGTACATCTCGTACATACACGGGTGTACATACATGGGTGTACATACACGGGTGTACATTCACGGGTTGGGGTACGTCTCGTACATACACGGGTGTACATACACGGGTGTACATACACGGGTGTACATTCACGGGTGTACATACACGGGTGTACATACACGGGTGTACATTCACGGGTGGGGGTACGTCTCGTACATACACAGGTGTACATACACGGGTGTACATACACGGGTGTACATTCACGGGTGGGGGTATGTCTCGTACATACACGGGGGGCTGGGGGGATGGCACGTACATACGGGGGCTGGGGGGGGCGGCGTGTACCGGGCCCCCTATACCGCTCGCATCGCGGCGTACTTACCTTTTCCGGCACGTTTTGGGTGCCGTAAAAATATTGCCGTCCGGACTGTTGTCGGTACGAATCGTACTTGCTGGTACGTAAACACATGCCTAACTCCGTCCGGACATCACGTCCGCGGTGTCCCGGATCACATTCGTATGTATTTTACTGTCGGTCGGTGTTTTGTCCGACTCGTACGGAAATGGTGTTTCCGTACGAATCGTACTTGCAAGTTTGTAGGGTTTTTTTCCCGGGTACGAGTCGGACGGAGAAAACGCTCCGACCGACGGTTCGTACCCGGTTTTTCCAGGATCGGAATCGGCACCATAACGTCTTACAGAGGGGGAAGCGACGACGCGTACGCGCTGGCCCCTCTGTAAGACGTTTTAGTTGACGCTTCGTTTTATTTGATGAATCCTGGGCTAGATTCTGAATAAAATTAAAATCACCTCCCAGAACTATAACACCTTCCATACTTATTACTAATTGGTAAATTTGGCCGAGTGCTGCAGTATCGTCCTCGATAGGGCCATAGTAATTTACCAAATTCAGCATTGTTTCCTGAAGCTTGACTTTAACCCACAACCATCTGCCTTTCCCATCTCGCTGAACATCCTTAACCTGCCAGTCAAGTGTGTTTGTAAGTAGAATCCCTACCCCTCGAACGGCTAAATTAGCGGAAGAAAAAAAAGCCTGTGAATACCTTTTGGGAAGTCCTATCTTAGGGTTATCAGATCTAAAATGAGTTTCCTGTAAAAACACAATCTCAGGGGAAAGAGAAGTAACCCAATTAAAAAAAGCAGCTCTTTTCCGTGGGTTAAGTAATCCATTAACATTACAGGATACATTTTTCACATTCTGCATTTAAACATATTTATCTGTAAATCTAAATATTCCCAAGTAACATGGCCTGCATTGAGTAAAGTAAATCTGTAAAATCGATTACATCTTTCCTGTTCATTTTTTCCTGCATCTATGCACCCCCCACAAAAAAAGAAAAACCCAGCAACCCTGAACCAACCCACCTCCCCCAGAAATGTGGTCAACCCTTCCGGTCCCGCATCCCACATCTCTCCCTCCCTTAGCCAATGGGGTGCCCTGTAACTGCACCCTATGTGATCTGCCCCCCACCCATACAACAAAGGAGACCTGAATACCCTGGTGGACATGAATCAAAACGTAGAGCAAATTGACATAATTGAACACAAACAACACAAATTCATCTTGCCGTGGTAAGCTCCTAAGCTTCTTCTACCCGTGAAAGCATATGGATCTTCCCATTAGCCAGCACCCTTAATTTAGACTGTTGTGCAATGGATGCCTGTGCTCCTTGGGCCTTGAATAAATACAAAAGTTTAACAAATTCTTTACGCCTACGTGCTGCTCCTGCAGACATGTCTGGAAAAATCTGGCAATTAATACCCTCGCTGATAACAAACTGTCTCTGCTGAATAGCTTTAGTCAGGACGTTTTCTTTAATTCTATAGTCAGCAAAGTTAATTAGGATTGTGCGGGGATATTTAGAGCCTGGGATGGGGTAGGCTGGAACCCGATGAGCCCTGGTTAATGTCAAATACCCAGTAAAATCCGGTAGCACTTTTTGTTTAAGGAGGGCTTGAACCCAGAGGCACTCCCACGATTCTTAGGTTAGAACGGCGTGAGTGATTTTCCAAGTTCTCCAGCTTATTCTCCAGAGCAATCTTCTCCGCCGTCACGGTATTTATTTTCTGAATTGTAGAGCTCATCTGATCCTCTAAATGAGCTATCCTCGTTTCTGCCTCATCAAGTCTGACGAGAATGCCAGAGATCGTTTCCTCGATTTTTTTACCAGCCTGAGATGAAATGCAGCAGTCTCGAGCACCTGGGACTTTTTCATATCTCTGATCTCCTCCAAAATGAGATTAAGCAAAGTCTTAATTTCCACCTGTTGTGTGTTACCCCCAGTGGACGAGAGTTGCAATTCTTCTTGTGGATTTTGAATCCCTGCATTAACAACTTGACCCAACCATTCCGTGCCCCTCCCCATTATTGCACAAGAAATGTCTGGTATTTGCTGCAGACTCTCTTGAAGCTGCACCAAGATGGTATCTGCAATGGAGACCAGCTGAGGGGGTGAGTGTTGAGCAATTGAGGCTGATGGACTTGCCTGGAGGGTCAGCAATTTTTCCCCCTCAGGATAGGAGGATAATACAGGTACCAGAGACATTAATGAGACCTGAGAAGGATGAAAAATATTCAACCTCTCAGAAGGAGTTCCTGCTGGATCTTCCCCTGAGGTTACTGAGGTTACTGGCAAGTCTGAACTTACATGTACTAAGTCTTGGATGGCTAACGACTGGGCGCTCTTCTTAGCAAATAAGGGAAAATCTTTGGAATTTTTTAATTGTGCCTTAATGGTTCCAGGCGTGGTCTCACTCCTTTTTCCCCTTCATTAGGACCATTGCCCATTCCCCCTTGCTGCGACTGTAGCTCATGCGGTGGCTCAAACAAATCTTCTGTAGAGCTCTCAGAGCTCGAATTCAGTCCTGAGCAATTAATCAGACCTGGTTCTTTGATCAAAGTCTGTGCACCTTTGCTTGTACCAGGCGTTTTTGGCTTCCAACCTGGTCGCCCCATCCACTTTTGCAACAGCATTGGTTTGTTTCAAATGTCAGTCCATCTTATATTATCTACTGGCGGTCGCCAGTAGATAGTTATAGTTACAACCTAGTTTCCATAGGAAATCTCAAAATTCTATTTTGAATAACTTTGGCGCCGGTTGACGAATCCTCGCGAAATTTTCAAAACTAATGGGGCGCTCCGTTCAGCTCCTACCGTGAAAGTCTCGGGGTGATTCATCAAGCGGAGGCCGAGAAAAAAGGGGGGTCCCAAAATGCGTTTTCCCCATGCATTTTTCCATAGGACCTTTAGACACAGCTACAGCCAGAACGGTTGAACAGAATTACTTGAAATTTGGCAAAGAGGTAGTCCTCAGGTCAGGAAATCCGTTCAGTAGTTCCTGAGAAAATCAAAAGTAAAATTATATACATATCTGGGCGGAGCCTAACCACACATCTCATTGTGAGATCTGAATGGCTGTCAGCACTTCATCCAAGAAGTGTTGGCAGCCATCTTGGGACCAATATGCATGATAGCACCTCATTAAAAAGCATTGCAGTTAATAGAAGGTTTTAAGACTTTAGTTACATTATAAATCATTTGTTGATGGTACCATACTCATTTTAGGAATTGTAGTATGTTCTAAGGTGATTTTACCATGTGAAAAAGCCTTCTGCTGGGATATCATGAATCATGTTTGAGAGAAAACTATTTTCCCATGCTTTTCCCACAGAGGTTTGGAAGGTGAACTATAAGCTAAACTGAGAGCATATTTTCTGTAAATTCACATTATCTTTCTCAGTCATGTAAGAATGAAGTCTGACATTCTCAGTAAAACATGTACATCCAACAAGGGCAGAGACTGTCAGTTGATTCCTTTGTGTTCTACTGCAGCTTCCCAGAGTGTTCCAAGGAACAACTAGAGTGCTAACAGTCTTACTTATGACAACGGTATGGCACACCTGAAGCCATCTTGATTGGAATAAAGTGGTAACATTTAAAACATTTAATTTAAAAAGGAACAAAATGAGAGGGTTCAGTTTGCCATAGAATGTATGATTAGTGCTGCAGAAAGAAAAATTAGGGTACATTTTGAGTGACTTCTCAAATCCTCTTCTATTTCATTAAAGAATTCTGACATGCAGACTGAAACATGCACTTTCAATACCAGCAGCAGACTTCCCTGGTGAGCAGTAGCTTTACGACAGTGATCTAATGAGCAACTAGAGTGCTAACATTCTGAATTTATGGCAAATGTGTGACACATCTGAATGCCTTCTTCATTGAATCAAAGTAAAAAAACTGACAGTAGGCCTACTGAGGAGACTGCAGTAAATGAGGAAATTAGGAAACTTCATAACAAGTCTCCCAAGATGGCCACCAGAGACAAAAGAGCCCAAATGTAGCACAAATATCACCGAGATGTAGCCCAAGTATAGCCCAATGACAGAAATCCCAGAGTGTTTTAAAGAACAACTAGAGCGCTGACAGTCTTACTTATGACAAAGGTATGGCACACCTGCAGCCATCTTGATTGGAATAAAGTGGTAACATTTAAAACATTTAATTTGCAAAGGAACAAAATGAGGGGGTTCATTTTGCCATAGAAATTATGACTAGTGCTGCAGAAAGAAAACTTAGGGCACATTTTGACTTCTCAAATCCTCTTCTATTTCATTAGAAAGTTCTGACATGCAGACTGAAACATGCACTTTGAATACCAGCAGCAGACTTCCCTGGTGAGCAGTAGCTTTACTACAGTGATCTAATGAGGAACTAGAGTGCTACCATTCAGACTTTATGGCAAATGTGTCACATCTGAATGCCTTCTTGAGGGAACCAAAGTAAACAAGCATTGAAAATGCAACCGGTCTCGCCCTCGTTTAAGTTAAAGCAATTCTGTTTGTAATTTGGTGGCTTTTTAGCTTTGCTTTTATTAGTGGTTTTCAAAATTTCATGTAAATAACATGCATATCTGTATATGTATGCATGCATTTATATTTGTATTTATATAGATATGCAGATTATATATATGTTTATATATGTATGTATATACATATATATACACATACATATATATAAATGCATATATGTGCATATGTGTGCGTGTAGAGAGAGGTAGAGAGGTAGAGATGTAGAGGTAGAGACGTAGAGGTAGAGAGGTAGAGGTAGAGAGGTAGAGGTAGAGAGGTAGAGGTAGAGAGGTAGAGAGTAGTAGAGAGAGAGGTAGAGAAAGGAAGAGAGGTAGAGAGTAGAGGATGAGTAATAGAGAGTAGAGAGTAGAGAGAGAGTAGTAGAGAGAGTAGTAGAGAGTAGTAGAGAGAGTAGCAGAGAGTGAGTAGGAGAGAGTAGTAGTGAGTAGTAGAGAGTGAGTAGTAGAGAGTAGTAGCGAGTGAGAAGTAGAGAGTAGTAGAGAGTAGTAGAGAGTGAGTAGTAGAGGTTGTAGTAGAGAGTAGTAGAGAGTGAGTAGTAGAGGGAGTAGTAGAGAGTGAGTATTAGAGAGTGAGTAGTAGAGAGTAGTAGAGAGTGAGTAGTGGAGACTGAGTAACAGAGAGAGAGTAGTAGAGAATGAGAAGTAGAGAATGAGTAGTAGAGTGAGTAGTAGAGAGTAGTAGAGAGTGAGTAGTAGAGAGTAGTAGAGAGTGAGTAGTAGAGAGTAGTAGAGAGAGAGTAGTAGAGAGTGAGTAGTAGAGAGTGAGTAGTAGAGAGTGAGTAGTAGAGAGAGAGTAGTAGAGAGAGTGAGTAGTAGAGAGTAGTAGAGAGAGTAGTAGAGAGTAGTACAGAGTGAGTAGTAGAGAGTGATTAGTAGAGAGTAGTGGAGAAGTAGAGAGTGAGTAGTAGAGAGTAGTAGAGAGTGAGTAGTAGAGTGAGTAGTAGGGAGTAGTAGGGAGTAGTAGAGAGTGAGTAGTAGAGTGAGTAGTAGAGTGAGTAGTAGAGAGCAAGTAGTAGAGAGTGTGTAGTAGAGAGAGAGTAGTAGACAGTAGTAGAGGGTGAGTAGTAGAGAGTGAGTAGTAGAGAGAGTAGTAGAGAGTAGTAGAGTAGTAGAGAGTGAGTAGTAGAGAGTGAGTAGTAGAGAGTGAGTAGTAGAGAGTAGTAGAAAGTGAGTAGCAGAGAGAGTAGTAGAGAGTAGTAGAGTGAGTAGTAGAGAGTGAGTAGTAGAGAGAGAGAGTAGTAGAGAGTGAGTGGTAGAGAGTAGTAGAGTGAGTAGTAGAGTGAGTAGTAGAGAGAGTAGTAGAGTGAGTAGTTGAGAGTGAGTAGTAGAGAGTAGTAGAGAGTAGTAGAGAGTAGTAGAGAGTGAGTAGTAGAGAGTGAGTAGTAGAGAGAGTAGTAGAGAGGGAGTAGTAGAGAGAGAGTAGTGGAGAGAGAGTAGTAGAGAGTAGTAGAGAGTGAGTAGTCGAGTAGTAGAGAGTGAGTGGTAGAGAGTAGTAGAGAGTGAGTAGTAGAGAGTGAGTAGTAGAGAGTAGTAGAGTAGTAGAGAGTAGTAGAAAGTGAGTAGTAGAGAGTGAGTAGTAGAAAGTAGTAGCGAGTGAGTAATTTAATTTAAAAGGAACACAATGAGGAGGTTCATTTTGCCATAGAAATTATGATTAGTGAGGAAAAAAGAAAAATTAGGGCACATTTTGAGTAACTTATCAAATCCTCTTCTATTTCATTAAAAAATTCTGACATGCAGACTGAAACATGCACTTTCAATACCAGCAGCAGACTTCCCTGGTGAGCAGTAGCTTTACTACAGTGATCTAATGAGCAACTAGAGTGCTACCATTCAGAATTTATGGAAAATGTGGGACACATCTGAATGCCTTCTTGATGGAATCAAAGTAAACAAGCATTGAAAATGCAATAGGTCTCGCCCTTGTTTAAGTTAAAGCAATTCTGTTTGTAATTAGGTGGCTTTTTAGCTTTGCTTGTATTAGAGTTTTTCAAACTTTCATGTACATACCATGCATATGTATGCATATATGTATATGTTTGCATGAATTTATATTTATATAGATATGCAGATTATATTTATATGTTTATATATTCACTGAAAAAACCATAGGTTTCACACACGTTATAGTTACGAATTAGCATTTAAAAAACCTTGCAAATTCACTTAAAAAACCATAGGTTTCACGCATGTTATAGTTAGCTGGACATTTCATTCGTAAAAAAACAATGAAATTACCCCGTTATAGTTAGTGCAGGCAACTATAACTCACGCGACCGCATATCCTCTGCTGATGACGTCAGATATTACATCACTGTATTTAGACACTTATTTACCCATGTCTTCTTCCATTAATCTTTAGCTATACATATATTACAAATATTTATTTTTCATAAAGACACATATGTCATCAGTGATGTAATATCTGACGTCATCAGCAGAGGATTGCGGTCGCGTGAGTTATAGTTGCCTGCACTAACTATAACAGGGGAATTTCATTGGTTTTTTACGAGTGAAATGTCCAGCTAACTATAACATGTGTGAAACCTATAGTTTTTTAAGTGAATTAAATATATATATATATATATATATTTTCCCCCCTTTTCTCAGGAGCCTTAAACCAGCAAGTACCGGCCTCAGGGCTAAACAAAAGCCACTCTCTCCCTTCTCTGGGGGCTTACCAGCAGACCTAATAAGCTTAACTCGCAATAATTTTTTTTTTTTTAAACCCAGCTAAGCTATGGAATCTTTTGTGCTCAAAATACCTCAGGCAGGAATATAAATTGGGCTCTGTTTTTTATGCTCTCACCAAGCACAGACACAGCTCCTGCCAGCGCCAACAGCCTCCAGCAGTTTAGCAGCTCATGTACCTCCTTAACACTCTCGAGGATTCAGTCTCCGTGTCCTCTGGCTGCCCTTTCATCAGATTCTCGAGATTACAATTGAGATAGGAATTAGGCTTCATTTTAGCTCCGGAGCTCCTAACATTCACATTAGCTTATTTCTGCTGCTCGGGACTGAAAAAAAGTCCTGACAGCGTCTCGGCGTTCCCTGCGTCCATTACAGCCTTCACTGCTGTCTCCTCTGCAGCAAGCGGGGCAGCAATCACCTGTGCTACGGAGCTGCGGAAGTCTCCATAGCCTCCTCCACAGACTCTGCTAATATCAAACATATTCTGACCAAAAAATGGGATATTCTCAAAAATGATAACATCATAGGCTCTCCAAGGATTACTTACAGACGGGGTAGAAACATTAGAGACCTATTGGTCCATAGCGACATCACTGTACAGCCTGATAGATATGAACATGGGCTTAGTGTTTTTTTCCCCTGCGGGCATTGCAAGGCCTGCAGAAACAGTAAATTCTGCAAAAAGGTGACATACAATAGAGTTAGTAGAGAGATTGTTCAATTTCTCACATGTAGCTCTACATTTGTGATTTATCCCATTGTATGTCCCTGTGGGCTCTGGTATATTGGTAGTACCACATGCATGGCTAATAAACGTATCCTGGAACACAGTAGAGCGATCACTAACAATGATGAAAAATATCCTGTGGCACGACATTTCTATAACGAACACTTCTCCAATGCTGTCCTATTAAGTTTTTTGATCTTAGAACAAGTGGTCAGGAATCCCAGGGGAGGGAGCAGGAATCTGAAACTCAGACAGAGAGAGTCTAAACTGATTGTGGAGTTCCAAACGAAGAATCCAGGAGGTTTAACTTTTGATGAGGAACTGGCAGTTCATTTGAAAGAGGAGTAATACCATTAAGTTGCTCCCCCCCCCTTTTTTGTCCCCCCCCCTTTTGTCCCCCCCCCCTTTTTTCTCCTGCAGTATAATGGCTGTGAATAAAACCTTTTCAAGAAACTTTTTCAACATACTAATGCATTCCTTCACGGGCCTCCTACCCTTTTCCCCTGTAGATCTCACATTCACAAAAATGGAACAGGCTACTCTTAAGGACATACTGGTATTTTTCAACAGGGGACATTATATAGGTATTTTTGTATGTAAACCTCTCAGGTTCGTGACATTGTACATGACTTTGAGTCTAGGAAGGGATTACCGGGCACTGGCCCATTTATTGGTTATTTTGTTAATTTAGATTTTGATTTTCAATCTACAGAGTTGTCAGGCACACTTGTGCTTTACTACATATTTTGTTTTTCCTTCCTTGGATGGTGAATTTTGATTTACACATGTGCACTTTAACAGGATGAATTACTATATTATTTTGGAACTTATCATTATAGTTGTACTGCTGTGCAGCAATTATCCTTCTCGCATTTGCGATTATACTGTGACAGTCGCGTTTGGCTATTTTTGCAACATGACATTTGAGAGACACGAGTCTTTGATATACGATTGAATGACCTATTATAGCGTTATTTCAATATGCATGTTGTTCGCATCAGCAAGTACACAGATTTTCATGCAGACTTCAGGCGCAAGCTACCAATATTTTGAATTGATAAAGTTTTTTCACTGGTTAATCCTGTATGCACACAAAGTATTTTAACTTGGTGTTTGCCAATGCTGAGATGGGTCTTGCGGTCATTAAGTCAGTGATCTATCACAAAGACTGATACCCACGAATTTGGGATATAGGGATTGAGAGAACTGACATCTACATGCATTATGTATTTTGTATTGTGTATTTGATCCATTACAAGATGGCCGCCATGTGTTTCTACCTGTCTAAGTCCCTTGTTGATGTTCATGACATATCGTATGCTTTATGTTGTGCCTGACAACCTGTGCACTTTTTCACGTGATCAAGGCTTTGCAGTAAGCCGAAACGCGTTGGGGTGGAATAAACATCTTGTGGACATTCTGTGGTGTCGGAGTCCGTTGTTACTGAGAGCGCACTTACGTTGAGGATTTTGTTGATATATATATATATATATATATATATATATATATATATATATAATATATATATATATAAATAAATATATAGATATATTATCTACTGGCCAGTAGATAGTTATAGGAATAAACATCTTGTGGACATTCTGTGGTGTCGGAGTCCGTTGTTACTGAGAGCGCACTTACGTTGAGGATTTTGTTGATATATATATATATATATATATATATATATATATATATATATATATATATATATATATAAATAAATATATAGATATATTATCTACTGGCCAGTAGATAGTTATAGTTAGGACCTATTTTCCATAGGCAATCCGCAACATTCTATTCCCAATAAGTCTGGCGCCGTTGATGAATCCTCGCAAAATTTTCCAAACTTTTGGCCAGCTCCGCTCCGCTCCTACCCTGAAAGTTTCGTGGTGATTCGTCAAGCGGGGGCCGAGAAAAAAGGGGGGTCCCAAAACACATTTTCCCCATGCAATTTCCCATAGGATCTGTTGTCGCAGCTACAGCCCGAACCGCTGAATGGAATGACACCAAATTTGGCAAAGAGGTAGTCCTCAGTTGAGACTCGTGCCCTTTGCATAAATGGTGTGAATCCGTTCAGTAGTTCCTGATAAAATTAGAGTTAAATGTACATACATATCTATGGCCGTGGAGGATCCGCGGACCCTACCTGCACTGTAAGCGCACCCTCCCCGAACCGAGCGCACACCCTCCCGATCGCGCGCTGAATGCTAATAGGCTATCGAGTGTTTGTCTACATTCGAAACCAGGAACTGTTGGCGGCCATTTTCTGCTTCGGTAGAAGCGAGGCTGAAGAAGCAAGGGGAATAAGTGTGTAAAACATATAAAGGGGGCAGAGTGGAAATACTCTGACCCTCTAGAGGTGCTTAGGGGGTCCCAGAAGGACCCCCTGGGGTCCCCTTTTATTTATTTATTTTATTAAACGGCGAAATGCGCGCAGGGTGCGCGCATCCTATCGCGTTGGGTGCACGGATTCTCTCGCGTTGGGTGCGCGGATCCAAGGAAAAAAAAATTGGAAAAAGACAAGAAATCATTGGCTGTATTACAACTTTCTACACTGAAAGGTAGGGTGTATATTTCTGTTTGTTAAAGGCATGATTCTTATTGGTTAACAAAAACAGTTTGTAAGGAACATTATATATGATAAGCTGATATGTTGAAAAGTCAAGCACACTTGATGTCTTGTTTAGCAACATTGTGTGCTGAACTTGTGACCTGTGTGCTCAGTGCAGTGTTCCATGACCTGTATCTATGGTAACAGGCAGAAGGCAGATTGGGGGATGGGTTGAAATGTATTTCATTTGGAAAGGGTTGAAATGTTTAACCAATAGAAACGTGTGTTTGCTTTTGAATTTATGTGTGAAGGATTGTGATTTGATGTTTACATGTATATGTGTGGAAAATGAAAGGGAAACTTTTCCGTTCTTTGTTTTTGCTGAGAGGTGCACAGTGCAGAGATTCTGTAAAATAAAATCTGGTGTGTGACTGATATACTTCTTAATCTACAAAAAGGTGAGTTATTTAATTGTGAGGGGATGTATGTAGACTATTTTGATTTTAATCAGACTAATGTATTTCTCCTGCTAAAGTGTAGGGAGTACTTTTTTTCTCTACAATCTTATTGACAGTGTGTGTGCATGTAGAAACCATTCTGTGAAAAGCATTTGTGTTTTTCATGTGTTTGCAGACAGATAACTGTGCTGTTTTTATATTTTGGTAGAATTAGAAACCAGTCATTGTTTATGAATTTGTGAAATTAGTTATGTTTCTATACTAAAATGCAGTACTCCTTCTAGATGAAGAAATGTGTTTTGGTATAGTGCAAGGGATAGTGTTGTTTGTCTAGAATCACACAGTGAGTATGTGTGCATTTGGGAACCACTGTGATAGAAGCATTTGGTAACATCGTGTATTTGCTGACAGATAACTGTTTTAAAACCTGTCATGATGTCAAGTTTTAGTAGCATTAGAAGCCAGTATTTGCTTATGCATTGATAAAATGAGTCATGCTTTGACACTAATGTGCTGTACGTTAATATGTAGATTGTGTGCAGTCCCCTTACCCCTTCCACAGTAGTGAATGAGTTTTGGTAAGCTGCTAGGGATAGTGTTGCTTGTCTAGAATCACACTGTGAGTCTGTGTGCATTTGGGAACCACTGTGAGAGAAGCATTTGGGAACATTGTGTATTTGCTGACAGATAACTGTTTTAAAACCTGTCTTGTTGTCAAGTTTTAGTAGCATTAGAAGCCAGTTTTTGCTTATGCTCTGATTAAAGAGTCAGGCTTTGACACAAAAGTGCAGTCCTGAAATATGTACATTGTGTGCAGTTCCCTTACCACTTCCACAGTAGTGAATGAGTTTTGGTAAACTCCTAGGGATAGTGGTTGTTGTCTAGAATCACACAGTGAGTCTGTGTGCATTTGGGAACCACTGTGAGAGAAGCATTTGGTAACATCGTGTATTTGCTGACAGATAACTGTTTAAAAACCTGTCATGTTGTCAAGTTTTAGTAGCATTAGAAGCCAGTCTTTGGTTATGCTTTGATTAAATGAGTCAGGCTTTGTCACAAAAGTGCAGTCCTGAAATGTGTAGATTGTGTGCACTTCCCTTACCACTTCTACTGTAGTGAATGAGATTTGGTAAACTCCTAGGGATAGTGGTGCTTGTCTAGAATCACACTGTGAGTCTGTGTGCATTTGGGAACCACTGTGAGAGAAGCATTTGGTAACATCGTGTATTTGCTGACAGATAACTGTTTTAAAACCTGTCATGTTGTCAAGTTTTAGAAGCATTAGAAGACAGTTATGGCTTATGATTTGAATAAACGAGTCAGGCATTGACACTAAAGTGCAGTCCTGAAATACGTAGATTGTGTGCAGTTTCCTTACCACTTCCATTGTAGTGAATGAGTTTTGGTAAACTCCTAGGGATAGTGGTGCTTGTCTAGAATCACACTGTGAGTGTGTGTGCATTTGGGAACCACTGTGAGAGAAGGATTGGGTAACATCGTGTATTTTCTGACAGATAACTCTTTTAAAACCGGTCATGTTGTCAAGTTTTAGTAGCATTAGAAGCTAGTCTTTGCTTAAAATGAGTCAGGGTTTGACACTAAAGTGCCATGTACTATTCTCTTCACTGTGCCAGAACTGAAAATTTAAAAGTTTTACCCAGGCACTGTCCTAGCAGTAGTCTGATGATTTAGTCAGTTTCTAAGTACTTATGTTGTGAACCATAGATTACCACATAGACTGCTTCAAATGTCTATGCAGTATGCATGCAGTCTTCTAACTTACTATACACTTGTCTTTCACACCTTCAATTCCCTAGTCAGTATCCATACACTTCCAGGAAACACCCTGTCACTCCCTTTGCACTCCTCTAGTGACCCATTCAGCACCATGTACTAATCCATTCGCTGTGCCAAAACCCAAACACTTATAAATTCACCAAGACACTCTCTTTGCAGTACTCTAATCATTCAGTCAGTGCCTAAGTATTCATGCACTGAGCCAGGCCTTAGCACATGGACTGCTTCAAACCCCTATCCACTATGCATGCAGTCTTCTAACCACCTAGACACTTGTCTTTCACACCTTCAATTCCCTAGTCAGTATCCATACACTTCCAGGAAACACCCTGTCACTCCCTTTGCAGTCCTCTAGTGACTCATTCAGCACCATGTACTAATCCATTCACTGTGCTAAAACCCAAACACTTATACATTCACCAAGACACTCTCTTTGCAGTACTCTAATCATTCAGTCAGTGCCTAAGTATTCATGCACTGAGCCAGGCCTTAGCACATGGACTGCTTCAAACCCCTATCCACTATGCATGCAGTCTTCTAACCACCTAGACACTTGTCTTTCACACCTTCAATTCCCTAGTCAGTATCCATACAGTCCAGCAAACATCCTGTTACTCCCTTTGCACTCCTCTAGTGACACATTCAGTACCAAGTACTAATCCATTCCCTGCGCCAAAAGCCTTCCACTTATAAATTCACCCAGGCACTCTCCTTGCTGTACTCTAATCATTCAGTCAGTACCCAAGTACTCATGCAGTGAGCCAGGCCTTATCACATAGACTGCTTCAAACGCCTATTCACTATGCATGCAGTCCTCTAACCACCTACACAGTTGTTTTTCACACCTTTAATTCCCTAGTCAGTATCCATACACTTCCAGGAAACACCCTGTCACTCCCTTTACAGTCCTCTAGTGACCCATTCAGTACCAAGTACTAATCCATTCACTGTGTCAAAACCCAAACACTTATAAATTCACAAAGACACTCTCTTTGCAGTACTCTAATCGTTCAGTCAGTGCATAAGTATTCATGCACTGAGCCAGGCCTTAGCACATGGACTGCTTCAAACCCCTATCCACTATGCATGCAGTCTTCTAACCACCTAGACACTTGTCTTTCACACCTTCAATTCCCTAGTCAGTATCCATACACTTCCAGGAAACACCCTGTCACTCCCTTTGCACTCCTCTAGTGACCCATTCAGTACCAAGTACTAATCCATTCCCTGTGCCAAAACCCAAACACTTATAAATTCACCAAGAGACTCTCTTTGCAGTACTCTAATCATTCAGTCAGTGCCTAAGTATTCATGCACTGAGCCAGGCCTTAGCACATGGACTGCTTCAAACCCCTATCCACTATGCATGCAGTCTTCTAACCACCTAGTCACTTGTCTTTCACAACTTCAGTTCCCTAGTCAGTATCCATACACTTCCAGTAAACACCCTGTCACTCCCTTTGCAGTCATCTTGTGATCCATTCAGCACCATGTACTAATCCATTCACTGTGCTAACACCCAAACACTTATAAATTCACCAAGACACTCTCTTTGCAGTACTCTAATCATTCAGTCAGTGCCTAAGTATTCATGCACTGAGCCAGGCCTTAGCACATGGACTGCTTCAAACCCCTATCCACTATGCATGCAGTCATCTAACCACCTAGACACTCGCCTTTCACACCTTCAATTCCCTAGTCAGTCAGTGCCTAAGTATTCATGCACTGAGCCAGGCCTTAGCACATGGACTGCTTCAAACCCCTATCCACTATGCATGCAGTCATCTAACCACCTAGACACTCGCCTTTCACACCTTCAATTCCCTAGTCAGTATCCATACAGTCCAGCAAACATCCTGTCCCTCCCTTTGCACTCCTCTAGTGACCCATTCAGTACTAAGTACTAATCCATTCCCTGCGCCAAAAGCCTTCCACTTATAAATTCACCCAGGCACTCTCCTTGCTGTACTCTAATCATTCAGTCAGTACCCAAGTACTCATGCAGTGAGCTAGGCCTTATCACATAGACTGCTTCAAACGCCTATTCACTATGCATGCAGTCCTCTAACCACATACACAGTTGTTTTTCACACCTTCAATTCCCTAGTCAGTATCCATACACTTCCAGGAAACACCCTGTCATTCCCTTTGCAGTCCTCTAGTGACCCATTCAGTACTAAATACTAATCCATTCACTGTGTCAAAACCCAAACACTTATAAATTCACCAAGACACTCTTTTTTCAGTACTCTAATCATTCAGTCAGTGCCTAAGTATTCATGCACTGAGCCAGGCCTTAGCACATGGACTGCTTCAAACCCCTATCCACTATGCATGCAGTCTTCTAACCACCTAGACACTTGTCTTTCACTTCTTCAATTCCCTAGTCAGTATCCATACAGTCCAGCAAACATCCTGTCACTCTCTTTGCACTCCTCTAGTGACCCATTCAGTACCAAGTACTAATCCATTCCTTGTGCCAAAAGCCTACCACTTATAAATTCACCCAGGCACTCTCCTTGCTGTACTCTAATCATTCAGTCAGTACCCAAGTACTCATGCAGTGAGCCAGGCCTTAGCACATGGACTGCTTCAAATTCCTATTCAGTATGCATGCAGTCCTCTAACCACCTACACAGTTGTCTTTCACACCTTCAATTCCCCAGTCAGTATTCATACACTTCTAGCAAACACCCTGTTACTCACCCAGTGTATCTCCTTATAGTACTGTAATAATTCAGTCAGTTAGCATGTAGTCTTTTAGTGAGGTAGGCTTTAGGGCATGAACTGCTTCAAAGTAGTATGCACAATGCATGTAGTGTTTTAACGATCGTCACACTTGTGGGTCAGGGCTATAGTTTCTTAGTCAGTTTTTATATAAAATGTGTTTTTTTACAGTAATGGAATAGTATAAATTTGAAAGTTATTAACATACATTTATTTGTGATTCTTTTTTACAGATACAGAACAGGAGTGTTTCTCATCTGTTTGCACTCTTCTCGTGCAAGATTGTTTGGATGAAGGGTCCTTCGGTGTTTCATCATACTTGCCGTGCCTTACGAGTATTTCTTGTTAGGATCCCCTTGCAACAGAACTCTTTTGCAAATCTTGCACGTGACCAAGGTGGCATTGATCTTTGTTTTCCCCTCGGGAAAAGTAAAACATTTCCACACCACTGAAGGAAAACGTTGTGGGCGTGGTGCGTCCTCCAAAAATTCATCCTTAGATTCGGTGAATATTTTAAAGCAACAACATTTACAGTTTTTGTAAGTTAAACTTATAAAATTTTGTTAGCTGTAAGTATTTTATATATCTGTGCTTTGTATCTTTTGGTATTTTGTTGAGAATAGCATGTTGTTGTTTTTTTAACAATCTTTTTGATTGTTTTTTTTTTGCCCGCTGTTAAGTGATGAGTACGATTGAAATCACTATTTTTAGTGAAATTTAATATAGTCTGAGAACAGCAAAAAAGGCAAACAAATTACTTTGTGGAAATTATGCTGTGTTGTAAAAAATGTATTATGACATGTTATAATTTTTTTTTCCTTTTCTTTCACAGATCCAAATTTTAAAATAAGCACTTTATATGAATTTAGATTGCAATGAAAATCTGAAAAAAATGTATACCATTTTTTATTCCTATTACTGTTAAGGTAAGTTTAACTAAGTCTCAATATGCAGAATGAGGAGGTCTGCAAGAAGCTACAAAGTTGAAACACGTTTCTAAAAACACTCTGTTTATACTTATGTAGTTTTGAAATCTGACTATAATCAGATATCATGTGACCTGCAAAAAAAGAGATTTGAGGGGTTCATAATATTTCCCATTTTAGCTATTGAAGGACCGCAATCATTTCAATCATTCTTCTTTGAACATCTTTGCAGACAAAACTCTGTGATTACCTTCTAACATTCGCAAGGAATTTTAAAACCGGAAATATGTCACTTTTTGTAACATAGTTATTGTGCAAGACACTCTTTCAAATTTACAAAGAGAGGAAAAGGCACTCTGTGTACTTTTTATACTCCATTTAAATACAACCTCATTATGCACACCACTTTGCGTTGAAAGGGTGTTCTATAAGTGTTGTTGTGCATGATTGCACTGAATACTCATAGAACAAGACACATGTCTAGATTTATCAGAAATCATAAATCTCGATATGTGTGTGAATGCTACACCATTCTAAAATTGGTGTAGGAAAGCACAACAAGGAGAATTGTTTTAATTTCGCCACATTTTTATATCTTCAATGCAAGCTGAAATGTTGAGCATACATTGAAGGAGAAAAATGCTTTTTCTCATTGTTTTTGTGCAGGAAGGTGTGTCTTCCTGCAGAAAAACAAACAGCACATGACACAGATATCCTTGCACAATGGTGCAAGGGTGCCTGTGTCACCACATGGCTGCAGTTTAATCAGCCGTGCAGAGAGAAGCATAGATTTGCAACATATTTATGTACATATGTTGCATCCCTGTGCTTCGGAAGTACTACAGCACACTGTAGTTAAAGAGGTTACTGTGTGATGCTGCAGCACTTACTCATAGTTCTGCACTTATACATTCACCGTACGCTACTAATGCATTAATTCACTCAATTAAGTACTACACATACATTCATCTAAACTTTCACACACTAACAAAGAAATTTAGCTCTTTTTTTAAATCAGGAAAGTTAGTTCTTACAAGAACTTTTTTTTTACTTCTTTCTTCTTTTATATTTTTTTTGGGGGGTTTTCTAACAATTTTGTGATTTTTTAGTTTTTTCTGGAAAAAAACAAAAAACAAAACAGGAGGAACCAAACAATGAACTTCAGGGAACAAAAAAAACTTTTTTAAAAAACTAGCAAATGTGACTTTCTTGCCGGCGGCAGATTAGATCGATCGACTGCTCATCGTAGCACAAAGTCGCATTGCACTTAGTGCAGAGCACTTTTAAATATTGAAATTGAGGACGGATGTCCAAGTTTTGAGCTGATGGATGCACTCTTGAAGTGCTCGGCTGCGATGAGGTGGAAGGCGCAGGAGCAGGAGTGTTTCTCATCCGTCGGCAACTCTTGTCGTGCAAGATTGTTCGGATGAAGGGTCCTCAGGTGCTTCATCATACTTGGCGTGCCGCACGAGTATTTCTTGTTAGGATCCCCTTGCGACAGCACTCTTTTGCAAATCTTGCACGTGACCAAGGTGGCATTGGTCTTATTCTGCCCCTCGGGAAAAGTAAAACATTTCCACACCACTGAAGAAAAACGTTCTTTGCGTGGTAACTCCTCCAAAAATTCATCCTCAGATGTATGAGGAGCTGCAGGTGATGCCTGCTGCCCTGAAGCCATTTTTAGTTGAAAAAAGTTAGAGCTAAGTATAAACTTAGTCTAAAAAATCTTCTTCTCTGCAAAGAGATGCTCCTCCAAAGAAGGTCAAAGAAGAATGATTGAATTGGGTGGGGTCTTTCAATAGTTAGAACAGGAAGTGTAATGAACCAATCAAATCTCTTTTTTTGCAGGTCACATGGGATCCGCGCACCCTGCGCTTACGCAGCACGCACCCAGCGCGCATCCGCAAAATTGAATTAAAAAAAATTATAGGATTAGTTGTAAAAATATATTAGTTTTAAGACTAGTTTAGAGTTTGTCTTCAATTAATATTCACATGAAATACATATATATGTTTTTTTAAATGTTAAATATTTCGCGGGATCCGCGCACCTACTGCGTCATAGACGCATATGACGCATCGCGGAAGCGTAAACGTCGCATTACGTACATCGAACGTGTCGCGTATAGGCTGGGAGTCGCATACCAGTCGCATTGCAATCGTGCACTAAACACGTACCCAACGTATACCATGCGCGGATGCTATCGCGTAGGGATCGAGAACAGTGCGCATAGGGTGCGCGGATCCAAAAACATGGAAAACATATATATAAAATAAAGTTTTGAACATATAGTTAAAAAAATATTTTGAAAAATATAAACAAATATGTTTGAAGAACCCATTAAATTCAAATATTATTTTTTAATTTTTAAAATAATTAATTGAAAAAATAAGTTTAAAAAATGGTGATAAAAAAGTATTTTAAAAAAACATAATTAATGAAATTGACACACTGAATTTGAAAAATATAGAATTCCAATCAAAATCATTAAACATGATATCTTCAGAGATAAGTTAAAGATAGGAATTAGCATTTAAAAAACCTTTGAAATTCACTGAAAAAACATAGGTTTCATGCACGTTATAGTTAGGAATTGGCATTTAAAAAACCTTTGAAATTCACTGAAAAAACCAAAGGTTTCAGGGGCGTTATAGTTAGGAATTGGCATTTAAAAAACCTTAGAAATTCACTGAAAAAACCATAGGTTTCAGGGGCATTATAGTTAGCTGGACATTTCCCTCGTACAAAACCCTAGAAATTCCCCTGTTATAGTTGGTTCAGCTAACTATAACTCACGCCCCGCAATGCACTGCTGATGACGTCACATATTACATCACTCATGACATGGTCAGTGACATCACTGATGACATCACTGATGACATCATCCATGTGATAAATTAGTGCATCTTCTCACACCCTAATATAACCTTTGATACACCGACTCAAAATTTTAGACGGCCATTTTGAAAACCATAGATACTCCAATACCAATAACTACATACCCACTCATTAACTCTTAGGTCTACATACACCTCCACTCACTCACCTGTACAGTCACTCATACTTACAGTCACTCCGTACAAGACTATCATATGCATTTATACACCTATATAGACACTCACACACCGCCAATCATCCATTGAGGTACTGACACACCTAGTCAGTCGTGCAAGTAATTAAACACAGTCCAATTTACTCACCTATACAGTTAAACACACTCAAGTTTACTTAATCATAAAAATAGTACCACATTCTTACGCTCTTATACAATCATTGATACAAGCACACACTCATCCATACAGCCACTCTCACAATCACACACTCTCACATATACCTACTTATTTACTCTTACACACATATATACTGCCTTTCACATATGTAGTTAGTCACATATGTACCACTGAGATATACATTCAATCCCTAACACACCCATACATACACTCACCCAACCATACAGTCCATCACAGATGCACTCTTAAAACCATGCACCCATAGAATCACCCACTCACACATCTATGCATAGAGTCACACACACCCTACCCACACAAACACTCAGGCACCCATACAGATACTCAGACAACCAATCAATAACGCATATAGACACTCATATAGCTATTCACAAAACCATGCAGCCACTTATACACCTACACACAGACACATACAGACATTCACACAGTTTAGTCACTAGTCTGCAGTAATATACATTTAATGACTCACTTATAGAGTCAGTTACGCACCTAGATAATCATCCATTCACACACTTGTACATCCACTCATTCTTCCACAGGCCTTTCACTATAAATATATAAAATATATTTAAACTTTACAGAAACACACAGTCACTGGATGATGTCATCAGTGATGTCTTCAGTGATGTCATTTGAGATGTCATCAGTGATGTCATCAGTGATGTCACTGACCATGTCATGAGTGATGTAATATGTGAAGTCATCAACGTCATCAGCAGTGCATTGCGGGGGCGCGAGTTATAGTTAGCTGAACTAACTATAACAGGGGAATTTCTAGGATTTTGTACGAGGGAAATGTCCAGCTAACTATAACGCCTCTGAAACCTATGGTTTTTTCATTGAAGATATATATATATATATATATATATATATATATATATATATATATATATATATATATATATATTATCTGCCAGTAGGTAGTTATAGTTAGGACCCTGTTTCCATAGGAAAACCGCAACATTCTTTTTGGAATAACTTTGGCGCCGGTCGACGAATCCTCGCGAAATTTTCAAAACTAATGGGGCGCTCCGCTCCGCTCCTACCCTGAAAGTCTCGGGGGGATTCGTCAAGCGGGGGCTGAGAAAAAAGGGGGGTCCCAAAACGCGTTTTTCCCATGCATTTTTCCATAGGACCTTTAGACACAGCTACAGCCCGAACGGCTGAACAGAGTTACTTGAAATTTGGCAGAGAGGTAGTCTACAGGTCAAGGAAGTGCCTTTTGTAGGTCTGGTGTAAATCTGTTCAGTAGTTCCTGAGAAAATAGCATTTAAATCAATATATATATCTGTGGCAGCTTACGGTGGGCTTACCGTGCGCTTACGGTAAGCTTACCGTACGCGTACGGTGCCGTGCGCGAGCGCGATTCTGATTGGCTGTTAGATCTTAGTAAACATTCGAATCGGTCGAAACCAGGAAGCGGCGGCCGCCATTTTCTCTCTCGCACTCTGAGGGGGGGAGGAAAAACAAAGGTTGAAAACATGTAAAGGGGCAGGTTAGACAGCTCCTAACCACCTAGCCTTGATTAAGGTGTCCCAAAAGAACCCCCAAGGCCAAAAATTCAATTTTATACTTTTTCGAAAAAACGGCGATTACGCTTACCGTACGCGTACGGTAAAAATTAATTATAAAAAAATAATAATCCACATTTGCCCCCCCCCCGTGTGCAAAAGGATGCCCGATGGGCACCTTTTGTGCATGGCATATTTATCAATGGAACATTTAATAGTTTACCTTTCACAACGAAGCGCATAATATGTCCTCCGTGTGCGGACGGTGCGCGAAGCGCATCGTGCGTACATGGCCCATCGAGCGTAACGTGGGCACGCGGTGCGCGTAGCGCACCGCGTGCCCACCATGCGTGCACGGCACTAACTGCGTAAAGATGGCGCGCGCACGGAACGAACTGCGTTAAGTGGGCGCGCACGCCACGAACGGCGTAAAGTAACTTAGCATTTAAAAAACCGTACAAATTCACTGAAAAAACCATAGGTTTCACACACGTTATAGTTAGGCATTAGCATTTAAAAAACCTTGCAAATTCACTGAAAAAACCATAGGTTTCACACATGTTATAGTTAGCTGGACATTTTACTCATAAAAAACCAATGAAATTCCCCCGTTATAGTTAGTGCAGGCAACTATAACTCACGCGACCGCAATCCTCTGCTGATGACATATGTGTCTTTATGAAAAAAAAATATTTGTAATATATGTATAGCTAAAATTTAATGGAAGAAGACATGGGCAAATAAGTGTCTAAATACAGTATTAGCATCAGCAGAGGATTGCGGTCGCGTGAGTTATAGTTGCCTGCACTAACTATAACGGGGGAATTTCATTGGTTTTTTATGAGTAAAATGTCCAGCTAACTATAACATGTGTGAAACCTATGGTTTTTTCAGTGAATTTGCAAGGTTTTTTAAATGCTAATTCCTAACTATAACGTGTGTGAAACCTATGGTTTTTTCAGTGAATATATATATATATATATATATATATATATATATATATATATATATATATATATATATATATTTGAAAAAAGGGGATACTTAAAAGTAGAAAGCATGACAATAATAAAAAGGTCTTTTGTGGTTCATTATGGAAGAATGGTTTCCAGGAAAAGTAGACAGGGGGATCCTGCATGCGGTACGCATAGGCCAAGTGTGGCTGTGAGGCACGGTATATGGAGGGAATTCATTTGGTACGATAAAGCAGTTTTTCTGAAAAATAAATGCGTCACACTACTGAAAACCCGAATCCTGGCTGACATCTAAATTTTAGGCCTCAGAGTCCTGCTTGATTGAGACGTTTCACTGCAACGCTTGATTAAACTCATATTTTCATGTCTTTTGAGAATTCATTTTATTGTGTTTTCTGGTCAAGGACAGCAACCTTCAGAGACTGATCTGAATCAAAGTTGTGCTAATTCAAGTATCCATCTAGGTGTCTTAGCAGATTCTTACATGATGTAACAATATTTCTTTCAGCAAAGGTGCTGTTCGTGAGAAACTCCACATTGTACAATTATGAGAGATTTTCTAATAGGATTCATTTCCAACTTTCAATTTACTTTATTCTGATTGGTTTAGTTCCTTCGTACTGCCTACAACTGTAGTAAATGTTTGGCTTCCTTTGTTTAGAACCTTAAAAAAGTGTGTTTTTTTGCATGTAGAGACCCTTTTCCTTACTGAACTCATGAATTTGTGGGATTTTGAATCTACGTATTATGTGGCTTTGATATGTATGTCTGTAGGAACTGTGGTTATTGTCATGCTGGTGTTTTTCTTTGAGTTCTGTGAGCACTATCAGATGCGCGACGAGAGGGCTTGCGCTGCATGATTTTGCTTATGCTTACTGCTCTTAGTGCAGTTGTAACATAAAGCCTCAGTTTAAATTGGTTGACTAGTAGAAGTCTGTGATCTCGAGATCCACTGTTAAATTTGCTTGCAAAGGCTGATGTGTGTACTGTGAAGTACTATCAGTCACATCAAGATAGGAACGTAATACCAACTGTGTGTTAATGTACTAACTTGGTTGGTGTTCGTTTACTCTTTGGTGCACAGGAGTGAATATATGAAGCAAAGTAAAGTAAGACCCTGCGGGTCAAGGGCTTGCCACTGGATTATTCTGTGTGATGTAAACAGCTTTATCTTCATCTTTGAACCGTGATTTCCTTTCCATTTAGGTGAAGCAAAAAATAGTTGTTTATATAAGTTCTTTAATTTTCATTCATTCAAATTGTTGTTGCGTTAAAAGGTGCCATGCAGGGATAGGTCCATGAGTGTTGAGAGTCTGTCTGTGATTGGTTGACCGTTGCATTGGTCATACTGGGATTGGCGGAAATGTTGTAGAGGCTTTGTTGCGATCGGTTTGTCGCTGATGAGCTTTGCATGGGGATTGGGTGATTCTAGTACTTACTGAAGATTGAGAAAGTATGTGGCATCTTTCTTTAATAACCCCAACGTCTTTACACAAGAAAGAAAATTTTCCACCTGAGGGCACACCTTCCAGGAATGTGGCAGGAAGGTAAGAGTTATATAGATGTTTATGGCTCAAACAATGGCATTGGTATGCAGAGAAAGACAGGGATTTTCAATTCCGAGTATACTGCACTTTCCATATAGGGAAGCTGGAGAATCTGTGAAAGGTAATGTATGAGACGAAACCTCAACCCAGAAAACACACAATTTGAGACACTAGTCATTTGGGTAGAGGTGGCGAACGTAATGGATCGTGAGAGATATTTGCAACTGCCTGAAAACGCAGTATGATGAGAGACAAAGTATTTGGTACGAGAATATGATCAAGGCAGTAGGTACTTACCCTGCAATAGCAAGCGAAACCTCAAAACAAGGGGAAAATCCCTACTGAGAAAAATGAGAATGATAGAAGGACTGAGAGTGATGGGGATGATGTTTTCTTGGATGATTTGTTGAGATCAAGACCACCCCCTGACAATGAAGTTCACCCCCAGCGTAAGTCCAACAGAGCTCTCCTGATGGAGTAGCAACAACACATCCCCCTACAGAGGCAAGTGCACATCGACGTACCCCAATGCTAGTGTACTCCTCAGTTTCAAGTAATTTAAAGTGTTCCCTCGACTCCAACTACCCCCACCACTGTCAAGACTTTGGCCAACACAAGCCTTCTCCCAATGCACTGAATGTCGAGCAGCCCACACACCCCAGCGAACACAGGTGTTCCCCTCGTCCCAGGGACCACAGAGACAGAGAAACAGGTAAAGCATACAAATATTAAGGCCTCTGTGATCCAGGTTGAACCTCAGTCACAGAAAGAGAAGAGAAAGAGTGGGAAAAGTTTATGTTGGTCAAGAGATTGGATTAAATGGTTTGTCGTAGTGTTGGACGATGCTTACCTTAATCGGAGTTTTATCCAGACACCACTGTAAATAATTAGTTACACACCCTCACAATCTTGTAGATAGTTTATTTCACCGGTCCTGATGAATTGCCGCTGGATCCCCCTGACCTTGAGGCATGAAACATGTTGACCACCTGAGCAGAGCAGAGTAGTCTCTGACCCATATAATCAAGACCACCGCCTCTCATTTCGTTTTTAATAGGGTGGTTTACTGACCGAATAAAATCCATTATTCAGACTAACCAACCCCGTTTTAAAACACACTCACTAACATCTACACCTACCTGGCCCTCACTTGCACTCACCTTCGGCAAGGAACAAAAGATCTCCGCTAAAGAGCCCCATCTTTGGGTGCCCGTCGGGAATTGCAGCGCCGACCCGACGAGGAGCAAAACCCAGATGATGAAGTATGACACCTAGCTTGCTGGGTGTGTGAGGGTTTTAGTTCCACCAATGTGGGTTCCCCCACCCTACACATGCTAGTACACTTTCAGGCCAACTAGACATTGCTCCCCACTTTGTCTTGATTCCAAGGATGAGTGTACTCTTCACACTCTTGTACAACTAGAGGAACTGTATACCCTTTTCGTATAACTACTTCAGGGCTTGTATACTGGACCTCGTTAAATATAGCCCACCCGCTTTTATTTTTCCTTCGTTTGATTGTGATTCCTTGCGCGGTTGGAAAACCGTAGGAAAGTATTGAGGTTACCTACAGTGTCAACTCACACTGGTAGGCCCACTCTGCAACAGACTAATCCACCACGTTGGGTTAGTGGCCATTGTTCCCCATTTTCCACACAATGGATGGAGAATTAGGGATTAGTTATGGCGAGGATGCGGTCACTGACATCCTCAGAACACCGTCACTCCTAGGAGTAGACGGTACAACAGCAAGCGTGTCCCACTCGGATGACTGGTCTAACTTAGTATCCCTCAAAAAAGAATGGCTCAGAATAACAATGCACGGAGCTGTTATGACTGAGTATTTGAGGGCTAACATTGCCCCCAATGGACTGATCGTGAATATCTTCCCCCGTTTATTTCTGGAGGATCCTCCATTCAAGAAGGATTGGTCCTCAGTCTCTTGGAAATGTACCCGTGATCTCCTAGTCCTTATAATTAACACTGCCAAAAGACTCGCTGATGCTTTGCTATTACGGATACAAGCCGCTGAGTCTACTATGAAATCTTCAGTACCCAACAGCACTTTCAAAACCAAGTTGGCTGAGATTAACTCAGAAATAACGGAGAATAGAGAGTATCTTCTCAAACAGAAGATAGCGAAGCTACAGAAGGACATCTCGAGATTTGACAGAGAAAAGATCTTCCCCTACCTGAAACCAGATTTCACACCTAATAGGAACAATTACTCTAGCGACGAGGAATCTAGTAACAATAGCAGGAGGGGTTCCAATAACAGCAACTCGAGCTCTGGTAGTTGGGATACTCCGAACCAGAGAAGAAAGAACAACCGACCCTTTTATAATCGAGGGGAATCAATGTTCCCCGGTCCACCACAAACTCAATTTTGGCAATACCCGATGTTTCCCCCGTGCCCTCCCCAATTCTATCCAGGAGCCAACCCCCAACCTTTTTTAGGCAGAGGCTGGGGCAGAGGAAGAGGGCGAAGGCGAGGAACACAGCATGTCCAGTGGCAGGACCAAGTCCAGCCCCCGATGGAGACCCGGAGCCAACGCAGGGGCAGAAGGACCTAGTAATCAACCTTTCTGAAAGACCACTCAACAACATTGAACTGCGAGTGATTCGCAAAGGACTAGGTTTTGTACCCACACCAAAGATTGACAAATTCAGGGAAGCATGCGAACTGCATAGTTTCTTTAGAAAGATTCGCCTAAAAGCCTTCTTTCACAACAAATCTGTTATAGATACAGAATACACAGACACTGGGCTACATAATCCATCAAACTTTACCCCCAGCACTGGTATGGTTCCCCCAGAAGTCCTAACATTTGAAAAAGCGATACTCAAAGATCTTGCCGTGACACGAGACAGGTCCAACACTTTCTATAATCTCTCAAAAGAGGAAATGAATGCAGCCAGGGCCCTGGCTGACGACCACTCAATTACAATCAAACAAGCAGACAAGGGTGGGGCTACAGTCATCCAGTCCACCCTTGACTACGAGAGAGAGTGTCGGAGACAACTAGGTGATCGGAAATACTATACACCTATTACTTTAGACCCCACTCCTAGGTTGAAGGACGCTATCAATAGCCTTACCCTGGAGGCTGAGACCAATGGGTGGATCACAAAGAAAGAGGCCGATTATCTTAATACACGGAATCCTGTAACACCATACTTTTACACTTTGCCAAAAGTCCATAAAGGAACCTTTCCGACCCCAGGTAGGCCCATTGTGTCCGGGATCGGCTCCGTCCTAGAGCCACTGTCCAGATTTGTGGATCACTTTTTACAACCCCTGGTCCAAAGAATACCGTCTTATATCAAAGATACCAGTGACATCCTAAGAACAGTAGAAGGGTTTGCACCTAATGGGGTGATCAGCCTCCTGGTCACCTTAGACGTGGAGGCGTTATACACAAATATCCCACAACAAGCCACCCTAACTGTGATCGAAGAGGCCCTTCGTAAGGAAGACTGGACATCACCCACTCCTGTGTCTTTCATCATGGACCTAGCATCCCTAGCATTAACGGAGAATTTCTTTGAATTCAGGAACGAACTGTTCCACCAATGCCAAGGGACTTCTATGGGCAGCACATTTGCCCCGAGTCTAGCCTGCCTCTACATGGCAGCTTTCGAGGAAGAGATCATTCAGAGCCCTACCAACCCCTTTGACGAGAGTCTGATTATGTGGAGGCGTTTTATTGACGACATCCTCATCCTTTGGAAGGGGTCTTTGAGCAGATGTGAAGAGTTCTGTCGATGGATCAATATCCAGAACCCCTATTTAAAATTTACCAACCACATCTCTCCATCCCACATTGCCTTCTTGGACCTCGACATCAGATTAGAGTCCGGGGTGTTGACAACTAGCCTCTACAAAAAACCAACAGACAGGAACAGCCTGTTGCTGTATAGTAGTCACCACCCCAAAGCACTGAGGGACAACCTACCTTTTGGCCAGTTTCTCCGTGTGAGGAGAAATTGCAGTTCTGTGTCGGACTACAAAAAAGAGGCAGACATTCTGGCAAACAATTTAAAAGAGAGAGGGTACCCCACCGTTACCATCACAAAAGCCATGAAACGTGCTAGGAACAACCCCAGAGAGGTTTTACTTGAGACCAAGACCCGTGAACAAACCGAAACCTTGACATGTGTCACTTCATTCACCCCGTCCTCTAACAACATGAAAAAAGTAATTAAGAAACATTGGGGCATTTTAGCTGCTGGGAACCTGTCTCTACCCCAACCCAGGTTTGCCTTTAAAAGAACGCAAAACCTTAAAGACATTTTAATCCACACTAGACCTAAAAAAGTAGCGCAGAATCCCCAGGTCACTCTATGGGGGCTTCCACCAGTCACTGGACATTTCCCTTGTGGAAATTGCACATCCTGCAAACAGACGATGACCACCAAGGAATTGACTCTGTCCGATAGCTTAACCTGGAAATTGGTACGTCATACAAATTGTAACTCTAAGAATTGTATCTATCTGTTACAGTGCCCTTGTACATTGAATTACATAGGGATGACGACACGGCCCATTAAGACACACATCACAGAGCACAAAAGTAACATCAGATGCTTAAAGGAGACCACAAAACTGTACTGCCATTTTAAAAGTCTCCACCACACAGCAGACTCCTTAAGATGGGTCGTTCTTGAATCACATCCAGGCATGACATCACAAGCACTGTTCAGATTAGAACAAAGATGGGTACACAAATTGGCATCTGACACACGAGGTCTGAATGACGACATACCATGGGGTACCTTGACACATTGAGATCTGGATACATGCCCGAGTTTAACCACCAATCCTGTCCTGACGAAGGATACAAGGGAGGGGCTCAGATTCACAATACTGACAGTGATCGGACATACCCTGTAACCCTTATAAGATATCACTGACATACACTGACATTTCGAAGCCTCCCGCTATGCCTGTTTTAACACCAATTATCCATTCATATATATATATATATATGATTTCCAATTCATGACATTTTACATACAATGCGTGACCTTTCTAGGCTTTGACAGGGAGACATCAGATGAGGACTTTATGAAGCTCACTGATCACTTCTAAGAACCCTCTGACCTCTTAGATATACTTACACCATCTGTTACCTAGCGTAATACCCCATTCCAAGATGGCGCCCGTAGTCACCCTATGAAGACGAGGCTGTTTTCCGAACTAATTCGTCAGCTTTCAAATGCCCAATCAGAACTCGCCTACACCATACCGGATTGGTTTTAACTGATCAGCGGAAAGCAAACCACACTTCCCGGTTTCGGCGGAGCGGGGTAGGTCTACAAACCACCCTTGGGCGACAGAACTGTAAGTAGTTGCTTCCCGTTTTTACCGCTAGACTGAACGAACAGAGATCCCCTCTATTCCGGTAGACGGCTGACCGCGGCTGTGGCAGCGGACCGATCCTTAGGCTTCCTCGTGTTCTCTCCTGCGAGACGCTCGGGGCCGGGGGTCGAGTCGCTCCTCGGGCAGCGGTTTCCGATCACCTTTTTCTCGGGGGACCTTGCTATCCTTGCCCTGATTAGACATAGCACCAGTGAGTGTGTTACTCGGGCACACATACCTGTGTGAGCCTCTTGCTTTTTCACTATTGTACTATTATTTACAGTAGGCTAACACGCCACCCCAAGAGGCTCGCCATGTACCGACTGGAGCGGCACTTTCTATAACGTTAGGTGAGCATAACCAGACCTCATAACGTAAGAATCTGAGTGGTTCGGATGTTCATCACTTGACACGCACCTGCACAATGCATCCACCTATGCATGATCACTCCTGTTTAGCGCAATTGCTTTTATAGTGGACATGCATATGAGGAGTCCTTGGCTCCATACTACGAATTGTATATATATGACTAAGTGTGTGTTTTTAATGTACTTTGTTGGCCTGTTTTGCTTCTTCTTTCCTTTTCCTCTAGGCCAATCCATAACGGAAGTGTTTAGTTTTTCTGACACTTCCCTAGGGTAGTTTTTATCCAGACACCACTGTAAATAATTAGTTACACACCCTCACAATCTTGTAGATAGTTTATTTCACCGGTCCTGATGAATTGCCGCTGGATCCCCCTGACCTTGAGGCATGAAACATGTTGACCACCTGAGCAGAGCAGAGTAGTCTCTGACCCATATAGTCAAGACCACCGCCTCTCATTTCGTTTTTAATAGGGTGGTTTACTGACCGAATAAAATCCATTATTCAGACTAACCAACCCCGTTTTAAAACACACTCACTAACATCTACACCTACCTGGCCCTCACTTGCACTCACCTTCGGCAAGGAACAAAAGATCTCCGCTAAAGAGCCCCATCTTTGGGTGCCCGTCGGGAATTGCAGCGCCGACCCGACGAGGAGCAAAACCCAGATGATGAAGCATGACACCTAGCTTGCTGGGTGTGTGAGGGTTTTAGTTCCACCAATGTGGGTTCCCCCACCCTACACATGCTAGTACACTTTCAGGCCATCTAGACATTGCTCCCCACTTTGTCTTGATTCCAAGGATGAGTGTACTCTTCACACTCTTGTACAACTAGAGGAACTGTATACCCTTTTCGTATAACTGAATGTCGAGCAGCCCACACACCCCAGCGAACACAGGTGTTCCCCTCGTCCCAGGGACCACAGAGACAGAGAAACAGGTAAAGCATACAAATATTAAGGCCTCTGTGATCCAGGTTGAACCTCAGTCACAGAAAGAGAAGAGAAAGAGTGGGAAAAGTTTATGTTGGTCAAGAGATTGGATTAAATGGTTTGTCGTAGTGTTGGACGATGCTTACCTTAATCGGAGTTCATGCACCAGTCACTACAATGCAATAAAGAATGTTGTGGTAGAAAACAAGTCAAAGAGTTTGCGGGTGTGGTGTGGGAGGAAAGTGAAACTTTTTGTAGCTGTTAGGTGTTTGTATCATTTTCTAGGTTAGAGGATAATTGTCTGAAATATCAGACTTCTTGCGGGAGGAGTCAGAATGGCAGCATGTATGTAAGGGAATTACAATGGGTGCATAAGAGGTGGCCAAAAAATAAATTCCTGAAACCTTGAGAGGTAAAAGTATTTAAATGCCTCATATTGGAGCTCTAAAGATGATTATTACCCCATGGTTGGTGATCGCTATAGTACCGACTGGCAGTTATATTGGAATGTCACTTCCTGTAATGGAGTTTTGATGCCTTTCACAGTTTTCAGTGCACACGTGGTTTCACCACTTTATATGTGCATAGGCACAGAGGTGTTTTAAGGCCTGAGCAAAGTGGGCTCCGGCCCTGGGCCCCAGCTTTTCAGGATGGCCCCTGACAAAGCCAGCTATGTTCGGCAGAGAATCTTGCCCTGATGACCTTGAATAATTTTTAAACAGACTGTTGTTAATTTGCGTTTTTCTATAAAAAAAAAGTGTAATGCGTGAGAGCCTATTACGGACATTTTGCAGATAAAATGTGTTTATGTTTCAAGCAAAATCCATATAAAAAGTTTCTTTTAGATCAATACAGGTCCTCACATATGAGAAATGGGAGGATGCGACAGAGATTATTTGCAGTAATATTAGTGAGCTTCTGCTGGGTTACAATGCTGAAAACACATATCGCTATCCGTAAATATCAAATGTACACACATTTAGAATTTGACCAAAGAGGACATGATAGAGCTGAAACTGGATCATCTGGCACAGGGCCCCCAAAAGCCTTAGAAGGTACCTGCATAGGCAATTACATTTTGATGTATTTGGTCATGAATAATCAGTTTCTTTACTTGTTTTTCTTTTGTTCCTTTTTGTCGTTTTCTTTGTTCCAGTGTTGATTATGTTGATCAATTTTGTGCAAAATGTTCTTTCTTTGTTCTTTTAATGTCACATATGTACAGTTCCAGAATCAGAATCCGTTCATATTAATTGAAACCAGCCTGTGCATCGTATGTACAGACCTGCGCGCAAACTAAGGGTTGAAACATATATGGGCTGGTCCTTTTTCCTTTTTTTAACATAGCATCATGTTGATGCAAGGAGGTACTTCTGTAATAAACCTCTGTACCACAAAAAACTCGGTGCTTGTTTACATTTCTGGATTGAACATTAATAGATGTATCTCGGATATTCTGAACATTCATACATTGTCTATCCTATAATTTTCAAAAATTTCCTTATGCCTGTATGTTTGAGTGATGTCTTTGAACACTCTTCGTACCTTGCCCTGTGAACAGCTGCAGTTCCCCTTTTCCTTCAAACGTAATTTTGGAGCAACTTGCCTAACTACATGGAAAACATCTAGGCGGACCGCTCCCCTGCCAACTTTCTTCTCCCTCTGGAGGTTCTGCAGTGTTGCGTTATTTGCAGTAGGGTGAGATTTAATTGCGGGCCCTGCGAAACTCGACTTGATGGCTCAATACGTCACGTTACGCTGCGCGTCTTAAAACGTGAATGTTGTCATATCACGTTTCATAACGGGACCACTGTCCTGTGGATTCCCCAGACTTTCTCGCCCATCTCTTCATTAAAATTCCAGCAGCATCCCCCCGTTCCCTGGCTTTACTACGGTCTTCGCTCTGCCTTTGTTCTTCCCTTGAATAGAGGTTGTTTAATGCCAAAGTGGAAGGGCAAACTTTTCAAAGGCATCTCGAATCACTGAGCGGGGAGATTAGCCGGAGATCTGCAGGCTACACTTTTACTAAAATAGTTGCAGATGGAAAACGCCACAAGCATAGGTGAGCATGAAGATTCCAACATGAGGTTTATATGCACGAATTCAGATCACCATGAACATTATCATTTGCTAGCGTGAGATAGTGATGTGATTAAAGAGCACGAGAAATGTAAATAAGAAAGTAAGAAAAGGTTCAACAAGAGCAACACTAAACTACTGATTCTTCCACAGAAATATTTTATGTGAACCGCATAGCAGACACATACCTGTATTTTTCTGGTAGAGATAGTGCCTTTTTTGTTCTCTCTGTGTGCTTCAAAATTATGACATATGGTGCTCATGACTATTGGCTTGTATTTATTTTTCACATTGTATGTTCAAAGGTACTATGACTGGAGAGGAAGACTACAGAGAAGAATTTACTTTTGATCGAATGTCGACTACTGAGCGCGGACGTCAGGAAAATGGAAATTATCACAAAGAACCGAAAACCAGCGACCTCCAGTTAACTGAGAAGATCCCGCCTTGCTTTGGTTATAGAATGTGGATTTTTTCTTTGCTAATGGGGGTAAGATATATAATTTCTCGACTTTCTTAAAATATGAAAATGTGCTAGTTTAGGAAATAATATACTAATAAGTGATATGATAGCATCTTCCTTTGTAGGCTCAGATGGGATTCAAATTGTCTTTCCTCAAACATGTGTAACATGCATTTACCCTATCCTTCACATCCTTAGGCACTCCTGCCTCGTCACGCTTACTTACATTTTGCACCTGTGCAAGCTTATACATTTTTTTGCGAACTAAACATGGGTAAAAAAATAATTTTGCCATTGATCATGCATAGCAGGGAAGTTTCTGGCTTGTTGACACACGTCAAATCCTGATGCCTTATCCCCCACAGAAGGCCACTGCAAACATCATAATTTTTCAGCTGCTAGAAGAAGGATATCATTTTTTTTTGTATATGTGTTTATTCACGTTTCTCTTAACATTGCAGCATTGCACTTTAGGTACATACATATACATTGACATTTGCGTGAGGGGGGCCAGGGTCGAGCAGATGGGGGAAAGACAAGCAGCATGGAACGGAGGAGCAGATCCACCAGTCAATCATGTTACTATACATGCGATTCCTCGGAAGCCTTCAACAGGGAGATCTCTCTACTTCATGTACACATTTATCACAACCTTTACTCATTTGTCTGATTCGCAGAATCATTCAGGTTCAGGTGAAGCTAATGTGTTCCCTGATATGGGTATTTCTGCTGGAGCTCTACCTTCCCTCTCCACCCCTCATCCAGTTCTTCTTCCACTCTCTGCCCTTCACCATGTTCTCCCGGAGCATCCAGCATTTTAGCCCAATTTTCAAGATCCCTTTCTTCATTTTCATCAGTGCGCACCCTCTTAAATCTACTCTACATTATTCGCCACCGCCCACTCCAACAGAGCCAACCTCCACTTATTGACTGCCGGGCGATGAGGCTGGGCCAGTGTATTGCTATGCGGTGTCGTGCCAGCAAGAGGCCGAGTTGGACAACTTTTTATTGCATTTTTTTGCCCTTCTTGGGAAGTGGTATCAGCTCCAATATGCAATGTCATACTAAGAGTTCTACTGTTACCTGGCTACTCTATGTAGGTCCCTGATTACCTGCCGCCAGAAAACGTGAAGTTGCTTGCAGGTCCAAGCTACCTGACAGAAATCTGCTGGTATTGTCTCACATCTAGCACATTCCTCTATTCTCGACGGATGTGTAATCGAAATGGTGTCAAATGGGCTCGATAAAGGAATTACAAATGTACCAGTTTAAAACGGGGATGTCTAGCTACCTCGCTCACCTGTGCCTGCGCTCTGCTCCATTCGCCATCCGTTAATGGGGACTCAAGTTCCTGGTCCCAGGCTGCCCATTTTGGGGAAACATTTGTATGTCTATCGAACTTTAGGGCTGTATTTAGTCTGGATGGAATCCACTTGGAGCAGCCAGGGTCTAGGATTATCTGGAGGGCCTGCAACCGCATGGGTTCTTCCGGGAAAGTGGGCCAGATCTCCCGAACCGTACGCAACATACTCGCATACTGGAGGAATTGTTGGTTATCTATACCATAGTGCAACTCTACTTCCTCCGCCGAAATGAATTTACCGTTTAAGTATAGGTCACCCACATTCTCGCATCTCCCTTTTATCCCGCGTCCATCCATAGACTCCCAGATATGCAAGAAGGGGCACAGCCACGAAAGCTGGAACAGTGGGGCATATGGTGCAATTTATTATGACTTTCCTGACGGCTATTTCCCAGAAGACGGACATTATTAATGCAGTTGTGATCACAGCCTAATACTTCATGCAAGGGAGATGCAGTAAAGTGGGAGCAGAGTAACATGTGGAGTTACCCATTGGCAATGCACTGAACAACTGTTGCTATTAAGCCCCTTTGCAATTATGATGTTCTCTGTATCAAAGCACTAACTTTATTGGCACAATGTCTTGCTGCCAGGCCCGATTCTGGAGAAAGTATTTTTTCCTACAACGGTAAATCCTTTAGTACTCCCATATTCTGACAGAAACTTAAAAATGTACCCCAAACACACTTCAGACAGATCAGACAAGCCAGGGTCCAAATCACCAAGAGATAGCAGAGAATTAAGAGTCTGATAGTCTTCCATTGCTTTTTCTAGGAAAATGAAGCTCAAAAACAGTAGGATTAAACGACTTTTGTCCATTTCTGATTATGATTTTCTCTGTATCGAAGGACTAACTTTATTCTCCTCTCCCCAAACCACTCTAAGATCTCAATCATGAGTCCTGTTGATAAGGAGATCAATGACAAAACGTGTCAATAGAGTGGAACGCTATTGGCTCATCATAGCTGGTGTGGAACTGTCAGGCACTAAATTACAACAGAGCAGATTCTACATTTCCTTCCATCACTCAAATCCAAAAAGAATACAGGTTTGTAAAGATGGGTCACATATAAGGCACTTCCAAATGCATCACTAAATATATTTAATTTTCTATTGTATCTTTCTTGTCCATTTTTAAGATACAAGTTATCTGATTTACAGATATTTTTTAAGTAACACTGAATTAAATTATGATGTTTTCTTGAGCTTTGACTTGCAAGGGCTGAAAAAGAGGACATTCCCAAATCAAAATGTCTGTATTAAGATGTGATGCTTGTACCTTAATTCTTGAGTGAAAAAATATGATAAACGCCACAAGTGTTTACATTTTGTTTCTTACACACTTCATACTAAAGTTAGGTATTCTCACTTTATCTCCATTTTCAGTTATTTATATTTGGGGCAGAATTATAACGTTGTTGTCATTGTCATATTAAATGATCATACCGAACCAATGTGTCCTCTGATTTTGGAAGTACACTACTTAAAATGTGACCAAAGTTTGTAAGGTTTTACCCCCTTTGTAAGGATTGTACTTCAAAAATAAACATAGCATTATATAGCTTAAAAAAAGAGGACTAACTTTATTGGCACAATGACTTGCTGCCAGGCACGGTTCTGGAAAAAGTATTTTTTCCTACAGCGGGAGCCCTACATCTGAGAGAAAAATTAGCTCCTGGTGCTGCCTGTCTACCTTCATCATTACAGCCCAGGGATCTAAGGATATAAAACCGCAGGTTTTTTTCTCTCTTTTTTTAAGAACTTGCGAGCTACCCTTAAACTGATTTATACATGCTCCTAAGCCTGGACTCCATCAAACATTCTTCCTCTTTGTCTTTCCCATTCTCTCAGTAGGCTAAATCATTTATTGTTCAAAACAGGGCAATAACATTTTGAATGGTGTTGAACATCTGCGCAAAATAGACAAGAAAAGCACCAGATGAAAAACACCCATACAGGACTCAAGTGGAAGGAGGATCAGCTGCTGAGAAGAAACCACTGTATCATATATTTTGCTTGGAGCATGAGTGGAAGAGAAAATAAACATAAAAAAACTAAATAGAAAATGCCTTCTCAAGGAACCAGAAACAGCATAAGCAGAGGTAATGTCCAAAAATGGTGGAGGACCTAGAGAATCCCTTTTCTATGCTTTGCCTGTTGGCAGAAATATGCAAAAGAAACAATTGATGAACGGAATGCTGGACAGTGCAAACATTCACCCCCAGTCACAGGATCTGGGTTTAATCCATCATTCTTTTGCTCACCACACCACCCCAGTTTTGACCCAGCCATATGCAAATCAGTTTTGCCCATGTTCCTTATGGGAACAGTCCAGCCCGAACTGCCAAGCCAGGTCCCCCCTGGACCGGAAACAAGCATCCTGGGACCGGTTTCAGTGCATCACCCTTCATCAGCCAGGCTAACTTGAATCCTGTGGTGTAGTGGGCACGGGACCCACGTCTGGGCATACCCTTCCCACATTGGGCGTCATATGCAAAAGAAAAAATTAATGAACAGAATGCTGTACAATTCAAATATTCATGCCCAGTCACAAGGATCTCGGTTTAATCCACATTCTTTTGCTCACCACACCACCCCAGTTTGGACCCAGCCATATGCAAATCAGTCTTGGCCCTATTCCTTTTGGGAACAGTCCAACCCGAACTGCAAAGCCAGGTCCTCCCTGGACTGGAAACAAGCATCCTGGGACCGGTTTCATGGCATCTCTCTTCATCAGCCAGGCTAGCGTGAATCCAGTGGTGTAGTGAGAACGGGACCCATGTCTGGGCATACCGTTCCCACTTAGGGCGTCATATGCAAAAGAAACAATTGATTAACGGAATGCTGGACAAAGCAAACATTCACCTCCAGTCACAAGGATCTGGGTTTAATCCATCATTCTTTTGCTCTCCACACCACCCCAGTTTGGACCCAGCCATATGCAAATCAGTCTTGACCCTGTTTCTTGTGGGAACAGTCCAGCCTGAACTGCCAAGTCTTATCCTCCCTGGACCGAACACAAGCATCCTGGGATCGGTTTCAGGGCATCACCCTTCATCAGCCAGGCTAGCTTGAATGCAGTGGTGTAGTGAGCACGGGACCCATGTCTGGGCATACCCATCCCACTTAGGGCGACATATGCAAAAGAAACAATTGATTAACGGAATGCTGGACAATGCAAACATTCACCTCCAGTCACAAGGATCTGGGTTTAATCCATCATTCTTTTGCTCACCGCACCACCCCAGTTTGGACCCGGCCATTTGCAAATCAGACTTTACCCTCTTCCTTATGAGAACAGTCCAGCCCGAACTGCCAAGCCAGGTTCTCCCTGGACCGGAAACAAGCAACCTGGGACCCGTGTCAGGGCATCACCCTTCATACGCTAGGCTAGCTTGAATCCAGTGGTGTAGTGAGCATGGGGTCAACCTCTGGGCATACCCTTCCCACTTATGGCGTCATGTGCAAAATAAAAAATTGATTAACGGAATGCTGGACAATGCAAACATATACTCCCAGTCACAAGGATCTGGTTTTAATCCATCATTCCTTTGCTAACCACACCAACCCAGTTTGGACCCAGCCATATGCAAATCGGTCTTGACCCTGTTCCTTATGGGAACAGTCCAGCCCGAACTGCCAAGCCAGGTCCTCCCTGGACCGAAAACAAGCATCCTGGGACCGGTTTGAGGGGATCACCCTTCATCAGCCAGGCTAGCTTTAATGCAGTGGTGTAGTGAGCACGGGAACCACATCTGGGCATACCCTTCCCAATTAGGGCGTCATATGCAAAAATAATGTTGCTGTTTATGTCACCCCGAGTGGGACGGGTATGCTCAGACGTGGGTCCCGTGCTCTCCATGCCACTGGAGTCAAATGTACCTATTACAGGGAACTTGTGCCATCTCTAGTCACCTTTAATCATAGGTGATGGAAATAACTACACTGGAGTTTAGAAGGTGAATGAGGAATAAAGATTACCTTAAATTTCGTTTTTATTTTGGTACATTTGCTGTGAGATGAAAGGCAGAGTCCAAATGTCAGGCTATGTCTTCTGACAAATTGCTGCTTATTTTTTTAACACAGCGACTGATGTTTAGTGTTCTTACTCTGACTACAAAGTCAGAGGATTCAAACTTAGAGGATTTTGTAAGGTGTACTATCTGATAATCTTTCTAGGGTACAAGGAGTGTGAAAAGGAATGCTGTAGGATGTCTTTTTTTCTTACACACCACATTTAAATACAGCAATTACTTGGTAATGTACAAATGATAAATATTTGCTGAATCAATTGAATTCACACACATTAGTTTTGTGCTATATTGTTTTATTTGTAAAACTACATCAGTGTGAATTTGGGACCATTCCAATGAAAAGTGAGCTGTCTGTAAATGACAATTGCACTTCTATATCATGCTTAAGTAATATATATTCAACCGTGTACTCCAAAATGCACCATTAGTTACTAAATGACAAACTATCAACTGATCTGGAAACGTGATAAGTGGGGTATAAGCATAATAATAGCCTCCGAGTGCCAGAACCTGTGAATGATAACAATGATCCGTGGTTGTGATAACTTACTACGCATAATTGCACTGAAAAAAATAAAAGAATGTTTAATAAAAAAAGAAAATGCAAAATGCACCATTAGCTACATACCACACCCATATCACTCTCCTGCTGAATGGACGTGGCTCATTTGCTATCCCTTTTCCTTGTGTGAAGCTTGTATTTTTCACAGTCACTAGGACTTCCGTGATGTTACATTGATGGCAGCACCCCCACTCTGAAAATTGTCCCAGCACCACTGTCTCTAATAAATAAATTACGTAATTGCTCAGCTGTAATAAGTTATTACAATTGAGTTCTGACGTTATAATGGCTGGTGCCAGAGCCAGCAGCCAAGGGGAAAGGTAGGATACTGAGCATAACTAAATCTGAAATTTAAACAGTGAAAACGATTTCAGATTTTCCTTATTTTGCTCTATGACCAGCATTTATTAGATATTTATGCTAACATGGTTTTTTTTGTACACACTTTAGGTAATTGTAGGAAAGGTAGAAGTGTTCTGCATTTTTCTACCTATTCTGGGTGACAGCATTTTTTAATCCTCATTTATAATAAACTGATTCTAATATATTTTTGCAATATATATCTGACTGTTCTTTGGTGTTTTTGATTATGCAGTAAATATTCCACTTTTATTCATCATCCCTTCATACATCCCTTCTCTTTCATATGAAAGAGCAACATACCAAGGGTTGAAGTAGTTTTGTGGGAAGGGTAATGGAGTGACAATGTAGTATAAGGAATAAATGACCCACTGGCGTACTTTATAAGGATATGGGAAGTCACCTCAGAACACAATGATCCTATAAAAGAACTTGGCCTTTGTCCTCATTCCTGTATATGGTCATGGAACTCCTCTGTGATTTGCAATATCCTTATAATGAACGGCAGGGGGTACTTTATCCCATATATGCAATATTCTGACATAAAACCCAGGGGTAGAATGCAGTACTGCTCATGTGAAGGTGAAATTCGCTCTTGACCTCCATATAAAAATATTGAAGGTACAGCATTTAAAAAAAAAAAAAAAACTTCTCTGGATCTTGATGCGCTGGTGGTAGTTCACATTTTTGGAAATAGGGTGAGCAGGATGACAGAGTGATATTTTATATCCAAGTTAATAATTTGGAAAAAAGTCTATATTTAAAGTGAGTTTAGAGCACTACAAATGAATACTATCAGGGGATCTGATGAGCAAAATATGAACCCAATCAATAACAAATTAAATACAACTAAAATAGTAAGTTTACCAAAGGCCGTTACACACTGAAGAGCCCATTCATTACACACTGAAGCTACCCCAAATAGAAAGAAATGAATGCTGCTGTTATAAAGGTACATCGAAAAGAAAACTTGAGCAATTATTTAATAAACATTGTCCTTTTAGGTTAGGAAATCAACAAAAGTACGTTCTACTACATTTAATTTTGGATTTCTTTCGCTTTAACTAGCTGACGCTTCATTTAGTTCCATTCCACCATGAAAATGCCATGAACACATTTGTGTCGAGAAGTGAACTGTTGTGAAAGATGCACTTGTGTGCAGTACCGCGCGGCCCAAACAAGAATGTGGAGTGGCATTCTTTCATGTTCATCTCATCAGAAACGCCTACAGTGTTGTCCTCCTTTCAAGCAGTCCCTTGAAGTTCAAGTCACATCTACCCAGCTCAACGCACAAAGGGTGGCCTCTTAAGTGTCCCTTTGTGTGTTTGCCAAGTCAAGTAACATCTTATGACTTAGTGCCTTCTTTTGTCAAGCGCGTTCAGCCTGCAAAACATGATCTTTTGACCTGCCTGCGATTTACGCAAGTAAGCAAGTTTACTGATAATTAGAAATCGTGTAGGGCCTGGCTTTTTAAGTAACTTAAGTGTTTGCCATTTGAAAACTCGAATAGAGCTCTTATATTTTGCACAAAAAAATAAGTACCACCTCTATTTTCTTTACAGAGCGGGCTTCTTATAACATCTGGATTTTCACTTTACCTGGGAAACGTTTTCCCCTCCGAAATGGATTATTTACGCTGTGCAGGAGGTTCAGTAAGCATTGTTTTTGTTATTATTTCCATTGGCAATCGGGGCTTTAATTATTTAAACGTGCTTTATAGTGGCTCTTTGTGAAGTCTGTCTGTGTACGGAAACTCTTTTCTTAAACAGGGCGAAGGGTACGTACATTGGTGGCGAAAGATTTTTCAGAGGTGACGCACTGACATCGAGATTTGGAAGCAGAGCATGCAAACATTCCGAAAGGTCCCATGAGTCTGAGTGTGCTGGAGTATTACAACATCCTAGCGCCATAAGATTTTTGCTGCTATGGGCAAGACATATTTAGGTCGGGGCAGTTGGTATCCTTAGAAAGTGGTAGGGCGTGCAAAGTAACCCACTACTTCCCAAAAATAAAATAAAACATCCACTCTCTCCAACAGCCCAAAATAAACTTCCCTCCTTCTAAAAACCCATATTAAAACAACCCCTCCCTCGAAAATCCCCCCAAAAAACAATTACACTAACACTTAAAATACATAAAATAAAATTAAATGATACTTACCCACTACTGCACGTCCTCCTCATTGTTCTGAATTTGCAATCTGCTGTGGGGCTCCCCTAACCAATCCAGATGCTGCTTTCATGCTATTAACAAGCATGAGAGAAGAGCCAGGATTGGATAAAGAGGGTTGGCCGGATGCTCCTTCAGGTCCTGGAGGCCTGCGCTTGCTCTCCACCCAGATATCTAAGACAGTTCAGGATGGAGATTTTCAAAGTGCTCATGTCAAACTGGTTGTCGCAAGATAGTCGGCCAAACTGACATGCACATTTTGAAGCATCTGCCCACCCACTGCTTCAGTCCTCCATGCTGACAATTGGCAGCAGAGGACACGTCTTGCATGTCTCTTGGGTCGCGGGCACTGTGTCGCACACATCGGAAAAAAATTAAAATGACAATGAAATCATTGTATTGGCTTTTTACTTTTTTACATGCGGCTCGCAGCGGGCGGGGGTGCGAAGCTCTCCAGCCTCGTGGAGAAACCCTGCTGAATTTGAGCCCCCCTTTTTAGGTCTCGCCTGACCCAGCGCATGCACTGGTCTGGCGAGACTTATTGAGAGGGCTCCAAAAAGTGCTACCAGGCCAGCCTAGAGCTACAGTGCATGTGAGTGGGCGCGCATGCCGCGCTTTACCGCGATTACTTTCACTTTCGCGGCCGCACGGCCGCTTTGCATCGCCAATAGGTCTCGCTTTTGGGACCTTATGAGTATTTAGTTATGCAACTATTGCTTGGCTAAACACTTATAAGGTCCCAAAGGCGAGACCTATTGGCTATGCCAATGCTTGTTGAAACTACTCTCAATTTATTACCTATTTAGATCTAATTCAAGCCCTTGTGATGCCAAACAATATTAAAATAAACGTTAAAGATTCAGAAATGGGGGCCCCAAAACCAGTGAAAAGCTTAAGCTACCCAGCAGCCGCCATCTGAATTGTATCAAAAGAAGCTTAAGCAAGCATTGATAAAGCCATTTCCTTTTGCACTTAGGTCTAGATTATTTGTTGTCTTGCAGCTGCAATACTTTATGTGGAATTCAGTATAGAGGCAACCTATTTCTCCTATTCTAAGAAAAGCACAGTAAGGGTGCCTTGGTGAAAGTTTTGTAAACTAATACAAACTATTCAATTCAGACATATGCTCATTTGTGCTTGAAATGTATTCCAGATATTTCTAATAATGAATATATCCCCCTTCATTCTTGCTGCTACAGTGAAAATTAAAGCACTCCTGAGATTTGTTAGTATTCCTTAAGGTGAAATCTGATAATTTGCTCCTTAATTTTCTTCCCCCGTCTTGTCCCCCTCATCTCTTCTTTCTTTGTGTACATTGCTCTGGCTAAACAGTGGCATTCGATTTAGCTAAACAAAAGCACTTGGATGTGGTAGAAGACAGAAGAAAGACAAATAGGTAAAAAGATCAGTGATGTGAACGAGATAAGGTTAAAAGAGAAGCGAGGTAGAGATAGAGATGGCATAGAGACAGAGGTAGGGTGTGAAGTAAGGTAAAGAGGGAAATGTGAGGTACCCTGAAAGAAAGATACACAAAGGTAGAAAGAGGATGAGGTATATAAAGAAAGAGAAGTAGAAAAATAAGTAACATTTTATGGTAAAGAGGTAAAGGTAGTAGGAAATATAGCGAGATGGATCGGAGCAGGGTACATTGAGGAGTAGGCAGAGAGAGAGAGGTAAGTAGAAAGAGGTGAGTTAGGCTTAGGTATAGGAGGAGACATGCAGATGTAGACATAGATTTGAGGCAGTGAGAGCTGTGTACAAGAATGCAAGGTAAAATAGGGTGATGAGGTCTCTACAAGAGAAGAGGTAGAGAAAGACAGATAAGCTAGAGAGTAATGAGACAGAGCGAAAGGTTGTTAAACAAGGGTGAAAGGTAGAATGAGTGATGAGGTTTAAAAAGAAAGGAGTAAAGAGGCGTGAGATGAAGAAAGAGAACTTAGGTTGATACTGAGATAAAGAGAAAGAAAGGGTGATTTGGAGAGAGAATTATGAGTAAAAGAAAGAGATGAGGTAGTGAGGGTGAGGCGAAATAGAGAAGGAGACACACAGAGAAGGAGGCACACAGAGAGGAGAATGAGAGGAGATGATGATAAATAGAGGAAACATGGTAGCAAGAAAGGAGTAAGGTAGTGCTAGAGGTGAAGAAGATGGAATATAGATGGAGGGGAAAAGGTGACTAAGTGAAGCAGTGAATGTATTGTGAAGTACATCGTGAGGTTACGTAGAGAGAGACAAAAAAGAGGTGGGTTAGGGAAAATGTAATGAGGGAGATGTGAAGATAAGAGAGACATAAGGTAGGGATGAGATAGAGCAAGAGCTGAGGCAGAGAGATAGGGGGAGCTGGATGAGAGAGAAGAACAGTGGTTAGGTACACAGAGATGGAGAGAGAGATGCAGAGGTAAAGAGAGTTTTGATCCTTAGAGAGAAGTCAAGTAGATAGGAGAAAGGTGTACAAACAGTGAGGTGCAGAGCGTGGAATGAGGTAATGAAAAAGAAGAAGCAGAGACGGGTAGATAAGTCGAGACAGGCAGAGTGAGTGGCAGGTTGTGAGAGAGGTACGTTGAGGGGAGAAAATGGGTGTATTGATGGAAGTGAAGTCAGCATTAGTGAGGTAGAGAGAGTGAACATAGGGATGGTAGGTACATACAGATAGAGAGGGTAAAAAGAGTGGCTTGAGGTAGAAGAATTGACATGAAGTTGAAGTGGTGAGGTAAAATATATATATATGTACAGTTGCTACCAACTGCCTGAGAGGCAGAGGGTTAAGGTTGACCAGGCTAGGGATTCGTAAGGGCACATAAAGTACACAGCTGCATACATAGCTGTCAAATTAAAAAAAGTAATCTTTTTTCTATTCATCGTATTGTTTTACAGCTAGGCTTCTGACTGTCCTGATGTTTTTTACCACGGGCCTTTAGAAGGCTCTGCGACATCTCAGGCTTAACTACTGGCAGTGTAACTTGACGTTAGTACAGACATTAATATAGCAGTTAAACATATGGATGAGATTCATGTGTGACTTCCCTTTTTCTTTTTCAACCATACTGTCTAAAGCAATCTCATTGGCACCTTTTCATTTTAATCATACAAACTCTTCTCTGCATTCCACTGTCTCCTCTCACTTTGAACACCTAGTGCCCTGTTCACACTTAATCTGGTTTGGGCATGTTAATTATCTAGGTAACAGGTTTCATGCCACAGGTCCTTCATCCCAACCCAAAAGTACCTTAATCCTAAATCTGTAAAATCACATCTCAAATTGTGAACACATTTGCATGTGGGGGTGGGGTTACTCCATGGCCAGCAGATCAAGCCAGGCAAATATTTAGTGTCTGCAGTATTTTGGCCAAATACGATCAATAACAATCTCTATACTAACCTTCAAAACTGCACAAATTGTAAACTTTAACAGTGAACTCTTCAAAGTTATAGAAAGAGGTCTTCCACCCATAGCAGCAATATTTGACATTAAATAATCATACAATGGTGCAGAACCACTTCCATACATAAATCCCTTAATTATTGTGAAGTCTAGATCCTAAGAAGCTATTGAGGCAAACATAGGTAAACACTTAATGAAGTAAAACATGTTTGCACCACCTAACCCATTGTTATAGTGGTGTTTACAACAAGTCAATCTTGTATGCATTTGACTGGCAGATGATGCACAGACATGAAATATGTGAGGTCATAAGCAGAGCAGGATGGGGGCACAAGTTATAGTCCGTTCCTAAACTATGACTAGCGTACTTCTGTGTATTTTGGGATTTTTAACATTATCTTGTGTCGCATTCCAACACATAACTATAGCACTGTTGTTTTTTCAATGAATTTCTGTTTTATTAGCAAGTTAAGGTCTTAGCACCTAACCTACCTATATTACAGGAACATGTTCGATCATTGCCATCCTCCATCAGGATACTAGTGACTTCCTCAGGCATATTGACAAATGTAAATGGAATTCAGATTATCTATTAATGTCTTTGGACGTAAAAACCTTTTATACTAGTATCAGGATGCGATAAAAGCTGTGGAGTACTATCTAAGTACCAGACAACTGTACTTGTATTAGCATAATTTGATGATAATTAACATGATCGCATTTTGCTTAGAAAACTATTTCTTCATGTTCCAAAACCAGACATTTCAACAAATACGGGGTGTTGCAATGGGGGCCAGCTTCTCGCCCAGTTATGCCTGTCTCCACATGGGCTGGTGGGAGGAGCTGGTCCTCAAAACGAAGTTTAAAGACGTTTTGGATGAGCATGTAATTGTATAGCTCAGATATATTGACGATTTATTTGTGATTTGGCGTGGCTCAGAAGAAAGTGCAAATAAATTTATATTGGAAATTAATGATGATAACCTAAATCTGCACTTTCCAGCAACACTGAGCAGCCAGGCAGTATATTTCCTTGATGTAGAGGTGTTCATTGAAAAGAATGAAATTGAAACCAGGTTGTATCGCAAACAGACAGCAGGAAATGCAATCCTGCTTGCCACAAGTATTCACCCTAAGGACTTGATACACAGTATCCCCTACGGGGAAATGCTTAGAATCAAGCGCATATACAGCAGTGAGCGTGACCTACTGCAAGCCCAATCAGACAGCAAAAGAAGATTTTTAACCCAAGTATATTCTGAGAAAACAATTGATAGTGCAATTAGAAAAACTCAAGCACTACACAGATCAGATCTTGTGACAGTCAAACTAAACAAGAATGTGAGTAATTCAACCACACAAGACAGGGATCTCCATAGCACCAGGCTAATACTCACATTCAACAAGCAAGAAAACAGATGGCGTACGATTATAAATAGAAATAGGCCTATTGATTTAAGTGATCCGGTAAAAGGCGACCTGTTACCCAGAAGCCCGGCTATTACTGTTAGAAAAGCCACTTCCATGAGCGATGTTTTAGTCAGTAGCAGCCTAGAGGTAACAATATCAACCAATTGGTTAACACAAAGAAAGGGTTTTGTGAAATGTGCATGTAAGTTTGGGGTAAACACAACTACCTGCACAACACCCTTTAGGGACAAAGCCTTTTCCATTACGAAGTTTTTAACATGTAAAACTGAATATGCTATTTACGTGTAGGAGTGCTCTTGTGGACTGCGGTATGCGGGCAGCACAAAGCTGGAGGACCACAAGAGAATACTCCAACATATAACAGCAATCACGAACTCCGACCCAGCATACCCAGTGGCACGGCATTTTAAAGATGTTCATGAAAACAGCTTAGAAAATCTTAAATACTTCGTAGTGGATTCTGTCCCCAGACGAGGTGGCAATCGTGAGGCTGCACTGAGGAAATTAGAAACACAATATATCATTAAGCTCGACACCAAAAGCCCACAGGGGCTCAATTCCAGTGAGGATCTCTATATATGTCTGTAATCAAAATTACATATCAGATTAAGACAAGAGATTTTAATATATGACAGTGTCAGTACTCACACATGTCCTGTTCTGCAATTAGCACAAATCCCAAAATCAGATACATTTGAGAAAAACTGTAAAATTGTAACTCTGCACTTATTACTTTATTCAGCACTTAGCAATAATGTTTGTTTTAGTATGGCACAATAATATTTTAACTGCACATTAATATTTTAACTGCACTCAAGCACTTTAATTCGGAAACCAATAGACATAAGGTAAGGAATCAAACCCATTAGGGCTACGATCTATAGGAAAATTGCGGGCTCAGACATTATGTCGTTAAGAGATATATGTGACTACCCTAGTGAGCCAACACAATACATTATGTATTTATGAATCAAGATCCATTTCAGTCTCTAAAACAATGAAAGTATAAAAAATTGTAATGTTTAAATGGATTTTGAAATATATCAATACTCACTGTACATATTTTATATAATATTTTAGTATTCTTTGTAATATAAATATGATGTATCCAGCTAAATGCCCGCCAAGAGACGTCAAGCTATTATAGCATAAGTATGTCTTTGATGCCTATGAAATGCTTTTCACGTGTTCAATGCACTTGTCACTTTAAAATGAGGAAATGCACTCTGCAGCCCGTCATTTGATCAAGGCCTCTTCAGGCCGTAAGGTGTCATGGCGGTGTAAAGGAGAAATAAAAACATATGCACCAGTCAATTGGAGTCCGTGTTCATCCTTCCCGATCTATGGGAATTCAAAGGAGTGAAGATTGAAGTGAGATATATATATATATCCCCAATCCTAATGTGGCACTCAATATGGCGAAAGGAGACCCTTGCTCTGACAAGAGACATCATAAAGGATGTTTTGAAATTAGATGGGGTAGGTAACATTACTTGGTTAACTTATGTTAAATCGACATTGAAGGCAGTCGGGCTACATCACCTTTTTTTGGATCCTATTATTTGTTGTTCCATATCTAAAACTGATTTAAAAGCGCAATTATTATCTAATCGACAGATAAGAAGGGAGACTAAAAATATTAATTTGTTGACAGTTAAAACATATCTGGCCTCCCTAGTATTAATCTAATAGATTCAAACATAACATATCTATCTTTTGTCACTAATCTGCAACACAGGTACATTCTGGTGAGGTTTTGTTTAAATTATATTCCACTTATGTTAGGTTTCCCCGTAATGTCTATGTTGCCTCTGACCTTCCATTCTGTACCTGTGATGAGCGGTACGTACAGGATGATATACATTTTTTGTTCTTTTGTAAATTATATTGTGATAAAAGAAAACGATCTATTATCCCTATTATACATAAAAGGAACTTTAAATAGTGTTGTGTAGCCCTCTATTATTTGCAGTTATTACCTGACCCTTTTATCTGTTTCTCTCTGGCGTCCTTTTTACTATCCGCAATAAAATAGAGACGTACACTCAACTAAAATTATATCCCCAAAAATGAAATGATTTTACTATTGTGTAAATAACTATGAACTTGTATTTTTAAAAGTAATTGTTTTTAACATTTCTTACACTTTAACTTTGCTGTAATGCTGTGAAAGGTTTCTTTTAAATGTAGTATACTTTTTATGCCTGCATTGTATTGGCGAAATAAAGTTATTCTGACTGATATATATATATATATTATCTACTGGCGGTCGCCAGTAGATAGTTATAGTTAGGACCGTGTTTCCATAGGAAATCCGCAACATTCTATTTGGAATAACTTTGGCGCCGGTTGACGAATCCTCGCAAAATTTTCAAAATAGGTGGGGCGCTCCGCTCCGCTCCTACCCTGAAAGTCTCGGGGTGATTCGTCAAGCGTGGGCCGAGAAAAAAGGGGGGTCCCAAAGCACGTTTTCCCCATGCATTTTTCCATAGGGACCTTTAGTCCAAGGTACAGCCCGAACGGCTGAACTGAATTACTTGAAATTTGGCAGAGAGGTAGTCCTCAGGTCAGGGAAGTGCCTTTTGCAGGTCCGGTGTCAATCTGTTCAGTAGTTCCTGAGAAAATCAAAAGTAAAATCATATATATATGTGGGCGGAGTCTAACCACACATCTCATCCTGAGATCTGATTGGCTGTCAGCACTTCATCCAAGAAGTGTTGGCAGCCATCTTGGGACCAATATACATGATAGCACCTCATTAAAAATCATTGCAGTTAATAGAAGGTTTTAAGACTTTAGTTACATTATAAATCATTTGTTGATGGTACCATACTCATTTTAGGAATTGTGGTATGTTCTAAGGTGATTTCACCATGTGAAAAAGCCTTCTGCTGGGATATCATGATTGAGAGAAAAATATTTTCTCATGCTTTTCCCACAGAGGTTTGGAAGGTGATCTATAAGCTAAACTGAGAGCATATTTTCTGTAAATTGATATTATCTTTCTCAGTCAAGTGAGAATGAAGTCTGACATTCTCAGTAAAACATGTACATCCAACAAGGGCAGAGACTGTCAGTTGATTCCTTTGTGTTCTACTGCAGCTTCCCAGAGTGTTCCAAAGAACAACTAGAGCACTAACAGTCCTACTTATGATAAACGTATGGCTCACCTGAAGCCATCTTGCTTGGATTAGAGTGGTAACTCTTAAAACATTTAATTTAAAAAGGAACAAAATGAGGGGGTTCATTTTTCCATAAAAAGTATGATTAGTGCTGCAGAAAGAAACATTAGGGCACATTTTGAGTGACTTCTCAAATCCTCTTCTATTTCATTAAACAATTCTGACATGCAGACTGAAACATGCACTTTCAATACCAGCAGCAGTTTTCCCTGGTGAGCAGTAGCTTTACTACAGTGATCTAATGAGCAAAAAGAGTGCTAACATTCTGAATGTATGGCAAATGTGTGACACATCTGAATGCCTTCTTGATGGAATCAAAGTAAAAAACTGAAAGTATTTCCTACTGAGGAGACTGCAGTAAATGAGGAAATTAGGAAACTTCATAACAAATAAGTCTCCCAAGATGGCCACCAGAGACAAAAGAGCCCAAATGTAGCCCAAATATCACCCAGATGTAGCCCAAGTATAGCCCAATGACAGAATGCCCCAGAGTGTTTTTAAAAACAACTAGAGCGCTTACTGTCTTCATTATGACAAAAGTATGGCACACCTGAAGCCATCTTGATTGGAATAAACTGGTAACACTTAAAACATTTAATTTAAAAAGGAACACAATGAGGGGGTTCATTTTGCCATAGAAATTATGATTAATGCTGAAGAAAGAAAATGAGGGCACATTTTGAGTGACTTCTCAAATCCTCTTCTATTTCATTAAAAAATTCTGACATGCAGACGGAAACATGCACTTTTAATACCAGGAGCAGACTTCCATGGTGAACAGTAGTTTTACTACAGTGATCTAATGAGAAACTAGAGTGCTAACATTCAGAATTTATGGCAAATGTGTGACATATCTGAATACCTTCATGATGGAATCAAATTAAAAAACTGAACGCATTTCCTACTGAGGATACTGCAGTACATGAGGAAATTAGGAAACTTCATAACAAATAAATCTCCCAAAATGGCCACCGGAGACAAAAGAGCCCAAATGTAGCCCAAAATCACCCAGATGTAGCCCAATTATAGCCCAATGACAGAAGTGTGCAAAACACTTATTATTTTGTGTTTTTGCAGTGTTATATAGTGCAGACTTGTCAGGTATTGGAGTGCTTTACATGAGCATTGGTTACATCACACAAGAACACATTAATTTTGGTTGTAGACATGGGGAGACTAAGTGATTTGACCAGAACCACAGAATGTCGAGCTGAAGCAGAAACTCCAACCTGGTCCCCAGTTGCAAAGTCTGCAGTTCTGGAAGTAACACCACATCCTCTCCCCTAAGTGCAACATTTAATCAAGTGGTCAACTGGATAAAAAAACATAAAGATAACAAATAATTTAAAAGTGCTTTGTCGCTATTTGAAAACTCAGAAAATATGTCCTTATTTTAGTCTTTTAGAGCACTAACCATAATTTTGATGCCAATAAGACCCTCTCATATATGTAATTTCTAAAGGAAATGCTCTAGGTATTACAGTTTTGATTACATCAAGATGACGTCAGGCATTCCACACTTTTGTAATAAATATAGAATGTTAGCAATCTAGTTGTTCATTAGGATACTGTTGAGAGGCAGAGGCCAGGGGCACGGACTCTGAAAATTGAAGGCAGGTAGGAGGGTGCAAAGGCAACAATTTAACCACACTGAGCAGGCAGGAAGGGCCGTGGCAGCACAACAGACTATGGAGGGCAGTGGAAAGGGGGCCAGGGGCAACAAACCAACAATACAGGCCTTGCAAGAGAGGCTGTGGCAATGTAATAGACCATTGTGGGCAGAAGGAAGAGGCAATGGTAGTACAACCATACATGCTAACAGACCCGATTCAGCCAGGAAACGTCCAATGTTTTTAAGCTCAAATGGGCTTTATTTGATCTGTCTCCTGTCTACAATCTCCTCTTTTTCAATGTAACTCAAAGGGGAAAATCAATACCCCAGCCTTTTTTCAAAATCTCCCTCTTACCAAGTTCAAAATGTTCGCAAGTATGGTACATTGGATCATGGAAGGAAATGGGGTAGGGACATGGACTTGGATAACAGAGGACAGGAGGGACATGGAGAGGTGCACCAAACTGACCCTGCAGGGCAGGCATCAGGGTTTGCAGCAGCACAATACACCACACAGGGCATGCGGGACGGGAGTGCAGCACAACAATCCATAGAAAGCAAGAGGGAGGGGACAGGACCATGCACATGGACAACAGAGAACAGAGGGGCAAGAGGCAATGGTAGCTAGCTGACCATAATGGACAGACAGGAGAGAAAGCTGCAGCATAACAGACCATAAAGGGCAGGAGGGGCGGATCGGGGCATTACAATGGAACAGACAACCCAGGAGGGAGGGAGTAGGGGTCTGCACATGTAAACAGAGGGCTGGGGGCAAGGGGGCAGGGCAGGAGCAGCAAGATAGCCATGGAGGTCAGGCAGGATGGGCACTAGAAGCAAGACACACCATGAAGAGCAACAGTGAGACTGTGATGGCATACACACACACCATGGAGGGAAGGTGGGAGGGGGTCAGGGGCAGCTAACTGACCACACAGGGAAGGTGGGAGGGGCCATGGCAGCACAGAAGACCATGCATGGCAAGTGGGAGGGTTAGTGGCAGCACAATGGCTATGATGGGCAAGAAGGAGAGTGCAGGGGCATGCACAAAGGACGATGGAGGATAGAAGGGAGGGTCAGGACCTGTGCACAGACAAGAAAGTTCAGGGGAAGGGGCCTCACAACAGACCGCACAGGGCAGGCAGGAGGAGCAGTTGCAGCACAACAGACCAGGGAGGGCAGAAGGGTGTGGCAGTACAATGGACCATGTGGACAGGAGGAAGAGGATAGGGGCATGGCATGTGGACAGGCAGGGTGGAGGTGGCAGGGACAGGTTACAGTCATCTGACAATGCTAGGCAGGTGGGAGGGGAGTGGCAGCTCAACAGAACACTCAGAGTAGATAGGAGTGGCAGGTCCATGGAACATGGTGGGCAAAAAGGATGGAGCAGGGGCATGCACAAAGACATCGGAGGGCAGGGGGAAGGAGAATAGGGGCAGCAAGCTAAGCACAGAGTTTAAGCAGGAGGTCAATGATGGGACATAGAATGGGGCAATGGAGGGCAGGAGGAGTGGACTGGTACATCATACTAAATTGAGGGCAGTGGCAGCACATCAGACCATGCATGGCAGGAGGGAGGAGGCTAGTCCATGGATTCACACAACAGAGGATAGGGAGGAGGGGGATGGGGCAGCAAGCTAACTGTTCAGAGAAGGCGGGTATTAGGAACTTTATTGTTTTTAAAACGTGTGTCTGTGCGAATTACTTAAAATATGAACAAGTATGCAGCATAATCTCACTTTTATTCAGGAAGAAGAGGACGTTTGTGACTGTGACTCCGGGCTCACTTGGCAGAAACACCCCCTGACCCTCCACCCCCTATCGCAAAATTTAATGCCCGTGAAAAGGGTAGGTGAACACAGTGTTATATAGAACATAGTCCTGAGAGCACGATTGAAAATGAAAAATAGATATAGTGTATGGTATAAACTATGCACCAAAAAGTGTGATATAAGATGAACCGGGCGTGAAATATAATATGCAATACATTGTGCGCAATGACAGATTCATTGGAGAGTGCGAGATAGCACAGGCACTAGCGCGTGCTATGCGATATGCGCCTTGGAGTGTAATATGCACAGGGCAGTGTTGTGTAACCTAACTAGTCTCTAAAGTTGTAATATAAAATATGTGCTGGGGAGTGTAACGTTGCATATGCACTGTGACAAAGATATGGATCCCAGATTGTAATATGTATGGCATAGCACTGTGCGTTATAACATAGGCATCGAGGAAGGCACGTTAGATGGGGCAATATAACCCGTGCGAAGACAAGTGTGGCATGACATATTCACGGGGTGGTGTTACAGTGCACATGGGCTAGAGAGTGTCATAGCATATGCACTAGCTAGTGGAATACAACACAGAGGTGTGTGGCACTCAGCAGGCAATGGTGGGTGTAACACAGCATTGGGCTCTGCCAGGAGCGCGCTGTGACTCTCAAGTGATGTTCGTCCCCTTTCCAGAGAGTAAAATAAAAAGTATTACACATCCGGCAGTGGATTTGTGTTTTATTAATCGTGAGGGGGGTTTCTTGCATAGTTTTGGTCGAATTTTTGTCGAATCCCCTTTGAATGGCTTGGTGTGCATCTGTATTAAATGTGCCCGTCAATAGCTACCCATGTTTGTATAAATAAACGACAAGGGTGTCTACCGGGATTAGGCACGGTAGGGCATCAGACATGTCAGAGCTTCACTAGTGGTGTAAATACATTCCACGTGGATTCATTGTATGCATAGTTGCCTTTTAATGAAATCACGCAAATCGTCATGGTGATAGGTACGTACGGTTTGTCCAGCATGTCCTAGGTGTGTCTATAAATATATATTTTTTTTAAATAATAAAAAACAGTGGCCGGCCCTGGGCATTGGGGTCAAAAAAATATAATTAGGAGACAGGCCCTGGGGGATGGGGTCATCAGGGCCAATAAATTAGAATAAGAAGGGGAACCACACAGCCCCCCTTCTTAAAAAAATAAAATAAATAAAAGACTGGCATCGTGCCGGAGGCGACGCCCCCTCCTTGCAGCACTGTGTAAACGCGCCCCCTGGCGAGTTGTAAGTTGGGGAATTAATTCCTCTTCAATACTGAGGGTCCCCGAGGGCCAACTAGCCCAACAGGCATCTCCAGTATGCGCCAGGGAGCTGCGCTGCAGACAGGTGTTCTGAGGCCAAGCCCCTTTTTACACCTCTCTGCAACGCAGCTCTGTGGCGCTTACTGGAGGTACCTAGTGGTCTAGTTTGACCCTAGGGACCCTTAGGATTCAAGGGGACTTGATCTCTCAACTTAGAACAGCCACAGGGCGCGTTTACACAGTGGTGAAGGGAGGGGAGGGGCCTGAGGTGACGTGTGCAAACACGCACTATGGCACGTTTTAAATTGGGGATATAATTTCCCTTCAATACTGAGGGCCCCTGGGGGCTAACTAGCCCACCAAGTGCTTCCAGTAAGCGCCACTGAGCTGCATTGCAGAGAGGTGGTCCAGGCCGTGCCACTTTTTACACCTCTCTGCAACGCAGCTCTGTGGCACTTACTGGAGGTACCTAGTGGGCTAGTTGGACCCTAGGGACCCTCAGGATTCAAATGAACTTAATCTCCCAACTAAAAACGGACACAGGGCGTGTTTACACAGTGGTGAAGGGAGGGGACGGGGCCTGAGTTAACGTGTGCAAAAACGCCCTGTGGCCTGTTTTAAGAGGTAGTTTTAATCCCCCTGCCCTATTATATACTAGGGGCTTACAGAGGAGGTCATGCTAAACACAGGGGGACCCCAACGCATAATGTTCCCTAGTGTATGTAGGTGTTTTCACTGTATTCTAAGTGTCTTTTAACATAGCACTGGCTCTAGGACTGGTTAGTCAGACTCAGTTACCATCAGTATCCGTCTGAAAAAGTTGAGGGTACAGGATGATTTTGCAACAAGGCTTCTTTCTGCTCTTCTTTTTGTTCTTTCTGCACGTTATCCTTCTTCCTGCACTTTTCTTCGTCTTAGAGGACTTCTGTTGCTTCTTTCTGCACTTCTTTTTTTTCTTTCTGTGCATTTTTTCTTCTTTCTTCACATGTCCTATCTCTGTAGGCATAGTTAGAAATTAGCATTTAAAAAACCTTTGAAATTCACAGAAAAAAACATAGGTTTCAGGCACGTTATAGTTAGGAATTAGCATTTAAAAAACCTCAGAAATTCACTGAAAAAACCATAGGTTTCAGGGGTGTTATAGTTAGCTGGACTTTTCACTTGTACAAAACCATTGAAATTCCCCCGTTATAGTTAGTTCAGCTAACTATAACTCGCGCGCCGGCAATGCACTGCTGATGACGTCACATATTACATCACTCATGACATGGTCAGTGACATCACTCATGACATCACTGATGACATCTCAAATGACATCACTGATGACATCACTGATGACATCATCCTTGTGATAGAGTGGCAGACCTCCTCTCACCCTAATATAACCTTTGATACACACATTCAAAAATAGAGACTACAATTTTCAAAACAATGGACATACCAATACCAGTTACAACAACCTCTTCAGTAATTCTAAGATCCACATACACATCCACTCATTCACCAACAGTCCTATACAGTCACTCATACATGTACTCACTCATCATATGTACTCATACACCTATACATCCTGTTACACAATGCCACTCATCCATAGAGTTACTCACACACATAGTCACTCATGCTAATAAAGTATCAAACATACATTTACTTGCATATACAGTTATACACACATCACCACACTTACTTCTACGGAAACTTACACATACTTAGTCTTTTAAACAATCACTTATAGAAACACATACTTATTCATACAGGAACTCTTTCAATCTCTCACTCTCACATATACTCACTTATATACACCAATAGTCACATATACTAGTTTAAAACATATGTAGTTACTCATAAAGACACTATTGAGACAGTCATTCACTCACTAACACACCCATACACACACTCATCCACCCATCCAGTCCTGCACACATGCTGTCTTCAACACATACAAACAGTGAGTCACTCATTCATGCAACTATGCACTGCGTAATACCCCCCACCGAACCATGCAGACACTCAGACTGATACTCAAAAAACCAACTAATAACCTATATAGACACCCATGTAGCTACTCACCAACCCATGCAGCCACTTATACACAAAGTGAGAGACTGATACAGATATTTACCTATTTAAACATTACTCACTAAGCCATGTATTCACTATGATACACTTAATCAGTCAGTTACACAATCAATTTTTCAAAAACAAATCATCCATTTAGATACTTATATACCCATTTATTCTTCCATCGACCTTGAGATATACATATATAAAACATATTTAATTTTCAGAAAAACACACATTCACTGGATGATGTCATCAGTGATGTCATCAGTGATGTCATTTGAGATGTCATCAGTGATGTCATGAGTGATGTCACTGACCATGTCATGAGTGATGTAATATGTGACGTCATCAGCAGTGCATTGCGGGCGCGCGAGTTATAGTTAGCTGAACTAACTATAACGGGGGAATTTCAATGGTTTTGTACAAGTGAAAAGTCCAGCTAACTATAACACCCCTGAAACCTATGGTTTTTTCAGTGAATTTCTGAGGTTTTTTAAATGCTAATTCCTAACTATAACGTGCCTGAAACCTATGGTTTTTTCTGTGAATATATATATACATATCACCGGATCTAAAATCAATAAACTGGATACCGTACGAAGCAAGAATCCAGCTGTAGATTGCCTGCATGACGTTACACTTCAATACCCCCAGCTACCTGGCTCAAAAGCTAGAAAAATCAGGGGGCAGCAGATCCTCACGAAGCACGCTCACATTTGCTTCTGAAACCCCAACATACTCACAAAAAGACTACGGGTGCCAGAGCATTCTCGGCTATTACACCCAAGATATGGAACTCTCTACCACCTGATGTTCGCATAATCTCCTCTACCTCCTCCTTCAAAAAAAGAAGCCAAATCATTTCTATTGTCAAAGTTTTTACCTTAAGACAATATACCTGTCACATTGATAATGTATAGTCAGCAAACTCTTATGGGGATTATCCCCTCCTATTACTGTCTTTATTCAAGACCAAGCCATGTTATGCTAATATCATTTTAGATTTGTTTGGTTCTCATGCATATATTTCCTTATTGTTTTTTTGTTGTTTTTTTTCCAGACCAAATGTTACACTATTCCCTGTCATGTAAAGTGCTCTGATACCCAGTAGGGTTACGTTCGCGCTATACAAAACTTTATAAATAATAAAATAAATAATATATATGTATATATATATATATATATATATATATATATATATATCCAAACCAAGTTCCCCTCCTAAGGAAAAGAACGAGCCGTACCAGTCCAACAAGTCAAAAATGCGCTTTATTCAGCATTCCAGGCATGACGCGTTTCGTCGAATGACTTTTTCAAATGCCCTAAAGATTCGGAGATGCTTGAAAAGTCCACCTTTTATTTAAAATCCGTTAGCCTCGCTACGATTGGGTGAAGCCTTCCGGCAGGTACTAGGGAGCGTCATGAAAACTTGGCACTCCAAGTTTCCAAAAGAGGCAGTTATACATTGTAAGTACTCCCCCAGGTGGGTGATGACTGCCTCCTCTCACCTTGTACCCAGATCTTTGTGGAAAAAGCGGGTGACTTGGAACATTCACCCCCCCGCAGGACACAGCTCGATCCCCGGAGCATCACCTCAGTGTGAGACGCTCCCTCGTGCAGTCACGGTCCAAACAAATGGTAGGTTCACAGCTGCGAGATGCGGTGGTTCGGCGGTCTCCCCAGTCCATGAGGCAAATCCAAAGCATTGCCACTGGCCGCCGAACTGCTTGTGGGGTGGGGGCTCTAGTGCGCTGTGGCCATGCACACACAATATCCAAACCAAGTTCCCCTCCTAAGGAAAAGAACGAGCCGTACCAGTCCAACAAGTCAAAAATGCGCTTTATTCAGCATTCCAGGCATGACGCGTTTCGTCGAATGACTTTTTCAAATGCCCTAAAGATTCGGAGATGCTTGAAAAGTCCACCTTTTATTTAAAATCCGTTAGCCTCGCTACGATTGGGTGAAGCCTTCCGGCAGGTACTAGGGAGCGTCATGAAAACTTGGCACTCCAAGTTTCCAAAAGAGGCAGTTATACATTGTAAGTACTCCCCCAGGTGGGTGATGACTGCCTCCTCTCACCTTGTACCCAGATCTTTGTGGAAAAAGCGGGTGACTTGGAACATTCACCCCCCCGCAGGACACAGCTCGATCCCCGGAGCATCACCTCAGTGTGAGACGCTCCCTCGTGCAGTCACGGTCCAAACAAATGGTAGGTTCACAGCTGCGAGATGCGGTGGTTCGGCGGTCTCCCCAGTCCATGAGGCAAATCCAAAGCACTGCCACTGGCCGCCGAACTGCTTGTGGGGTGGGGGCTCTAGTGCGCTGTGGCCATGCACACACAATATCCAAACCAAGTTCCCCTCCTAAGGAAAAGAACGAGCCGTACCAGTCCAACAAGTCAAAAATGCGCTTTATTCAGCATTCCAGGCATGACGCGTTTCGTCGAATGACTTTTTCAAATGCCCTAAAGATTCGGAGATGCTTGAAAAGTCCACCTTTTATTTAAAATCCGTTAGCCTCACTACGATTGGGTGAAGCCTTCCGGCAGGTACTAGGGAGCGTCATGAAAACTTGGCACTCCAAGTTTCCAAAAGAGGCAGTTATACATTGTAAGTACTCCCCCAGGTGGGTGATGACTGCCTCCTCTCACCTTGTACCCAGATCTTTGTGGAAAAAGCGGGTGACTTGGAACATTCACCCCCCCGCAGGACACAGCTCGATCCCCGGAGCATCACCTCAGTGTGAGACGCTCCCTCGTGCAGTCACGGTCCAAACAAATGGTAGGTTCACAGCTGCGAGATGCGGTGGTTCGGCGGTCTCCCCAGTCCATGAGGCAAATCCAAAGCATTGCCACTGGCCGCCGAACTGCTTGTGGGGTGGGGGCTCTAGTGCGCTGTGGCCATGCACACACATTATCCAAACCAAGTTCCCCTCCTAAGGAAAAGAACGAGCCGTACCAGTCCAACAAGTCAAATATATATAGATATTTTCACTGAAAAAAACATAAGGTTACAGGGACATTATAGTTAGGTTCAGATTTCACTGTCATCAGTGATGTTATCAGTGATGACACTGGCCATGTCATGAGTGATATAATATGTGAGGTCCTAAGCAGTGCATTGCTGGGGCGTAAGTTATAGTTAGCTCAGGTAACTATAACTAATTTCACTGGTTTTGTACAAGTGAAATCTGAGCCGAACTATAATGTCCCTGTAACCTTTGTTTCTTTCAGTGACTTTCTATGGTTTTTTAAATGTTATTTCCTAACTGTAACCTGTAACCTTTGAGAGTGGGTGTGTGAGTGGCTGTATAGGTGTGTGAGTGGGTGTGTGAGTTGTTATGTGGTTGTGTGAGTGGCTATAAAAGGTATGTGAGTGCTTTGTGGATGTGTGAGTGGATGTACAAGTGACTATGGGTGGGTGAGTGGATGTGAGAGTGGTAGAATGGGTGTGTGAGTGGTATGTGAGTGTCTGTGTGGGTGTGTGAGTGGTTCTCTGGGTCTCTTAGTGGATTTATCAGTGACTGTGTTGGTGTGTGGGTGGGTGTGTGAGTGAGTGTATGGGTCTGTGAGTGGGTATATGAGGAGGTATGTGGGTGAGTGAGTGGGTGTGTAAGTGGCTGCATTGGGCTGTGAGCCGGTGTGTGAGTGACCATATGGGTGTGTGAGTGGGTCTGTGAGTGTATGTGAGAGTGGTTGAATGGATGTGTGAGTGGGTGTCTGAGTATCTGTGTGGGTGTTTCAGTAGCTGTGTTAGTGACTGGGCCAGAAAGGAACCTCTCCTGCCCCTTTATCTAACAAGAGTACACAGTTTTGCACAAAATGTCTGCCCAACTGGGGTAGTTTGTATTAGTTAATTAGTAAGTGCTACCTCGTTGGGTAAATGTCTAGTTCATAATCTACACTACAGCTGCATAATGGACCACAAGGAAATGTCTCCAGTGACCTTGTGTGCATGTAATTTCGATAATGTGATTGTTCTTCGATGTCTCGATCCACAAATCTGTGATATCATGAATCCTTGCTAGGGAAGATGACGAGACTTCAAAGAGGAGAACCTCTACCAAGCTAAGGTACTTCTTAACTTTATGAGGTAAGTGTTTCTTTGTTTGGTGGAGATGTCCTCATATTCCTCTGCATCAAAAATGTGGCACCAAAATCCGCTGGAAGCGCGCTCGGGGGCCGTTTGGTATGCTGTCCATCAACATGGGAAAAAGCAGGAAGACGTTTGCGTACTACTAAGGAAAACGGGGCAGGGCCAAACAGATGTAGCTTGCAGATGATTTGGGCATTTGAATACTCAGGGTAATTAAATGGGTGCACCATGGACTCTGCTCTCACCAGGAGACAATGAGAAATAAACCACTTGTCACAGTCACCCCAGATCAGGTTGCACTCCAGTAGATCAACAATGCTTTCTCCTCCATTCTGTGTTTCGGGGGGGGGCACGTGGCCCCCTCACTGGGCTGATTTTGACTCCGGGGACAGCCTCCTCTTGATTCTAGGTGCCCTGGAGCCCACCCAGGGCACCCAGTGTGCAGCGTTGGGTACCGTGTGGGGATCCTTAATGCCCCCGCAGACCCTGTCAACTTCCCACCTCCAACGGGAGCCGGCATTGATCCCTCAAGCAGGGAGCAGCCAAAAATGCTGCTCCCTGCATGTGGGAGAAATGTTTTGATCTGTTTATCAGAGGAAAATGCTGCTGCCAGCGAGCAGGAGCAGTTTTCCTGCTGCCACCCACTGGGAGCCGACTTACAGCTTGCTCTCGCTTGGGAGCTGTCAAAGCTCCCTCCAAGTGAAAACAAACTGCCATCTCCTGAGGGTGCCATTATAAACGAATGGGGTAACCCAAAAAGCCCTAGGACCTGGGTGATGTACGGTACATGCAACAGTATGGTCCTACTGGCATATTTTAAAAGAAAGCACATACGTTATTCAATTACGTATTTTATTCATGGCATGAGAGAGACACAAAAAACAGATCAAATTCAAGAACTAATACAAACAACAAAATGAATTTGTAAATTTCTTTTTATATTATTAAAGTAGTACACATAGATTTCTTTTCAAAGGTTTTTGTTAAAAAACATGTTTGCTCAAAGGGAGAGTACATAAGGAAAAGTGTTGTGAAGAAGTGCTCATGTGTGGGGTAAATAAGAGAGAGAGAAAAAAATAGAATTGATTTTCAGAGTATACTTAAAAATTATTTTTTCACCAATGACTCCTTAGAACTGAATCAGCCAAGGTGAGAAAAGCCTGTTTGAAAGCAAACATCCTTTTGCACAATGGCAGATGTCCCTATTCGAGAGAAAGTGTTGATCAAATCTTAACACAGCCATCAGTGGGATGCATATATTCAATATAGGCTAGAAACAGAAGAGTTGACGTTTCAACCCGACTAGTGTGAGGTGAATTGGGTCCTTGCATGCGGGTCTTCATGAGGATGGTAGACCAGAAAGAGTAGCACAACCTAAAACAAAATGACCTAAATTAATGAAGAATAGTAAATGCTCTCTAAAAATGCCAAAGATCCAATTCAAACCACTGACCTGTGATGGTGCAGCTGCACCGTAGGTGTTCCACATAGATACCCTTGTTATCTCGGTCCAATGTTCAGTGACCAGTGAAAAACTCCAAGAACGATCTAGAGATATGAGTGATTCAGATGACACTATATTAGTGGATAAAGTCTTAACGATCACATAAGGCCAAAAAATATTAGATGCCCACAGAGGCTTACCTCACTTGGGGAAGGCTGATCATGGCGATCTTCCGAGGGTGGGCACCACAGGCGATAGGCAGCTGGCCCTGCAGGGTGGAAGTCCCCAGGGCCATTCCTTTCAGTTTGCACAGGCTGGCCCTGGGGAGGTGGTGGTCCCCAAGGTTGTATATGACTCGAGAGGGGGGCCGTGCAGCCCACCTCCCCCTTTATTTAGATTTGTTGCCCCGGGGAATTGGTAGTTTCCGGGGCACTACAGGGAAAAGAAGGGGGGCCCACACAGACCCCCCTCAAATTTAGTTTTAAAACCCTAGGGAGGTGGTGGTCCCCTGGACTCCTCTGAATCACAGAACAGGGGGATTTGCGCCGCCCCCTCCTAATTTCCATGAATGTCTCGGGTAGGTGGTGGTCCCTGGGACTCTTAGGAGGGGATCCGTGCAGACCCCATCCATTATTTGCATAAAGCCCCAGGGAGGTGGTGCTTCCTGGGGATCAACAGCCTGAGGAGGGGACCACGTGCTCCCCCTCTCCTAACTTTATTATATAGGGAAGGCCCCCGGGACCTGGCCCACCATGGGCTCATCTTTGAACAAATGCAGGAGGCTGCAATTTTTAAATTTTTGCTGAAAATTTGTGCATCCACCTGCGATTTTGTGGCAGAAATAAACATAAAAGTGCTTTTTGGCCCTGGTGTGGTCCCTGGGGGACCCAAGCGCCAGGCCTAGGGGGGTCAGAGTATTCCTACACTGATCCCTTTTTTTTTATTTGTAACTTTTTGTTTGGAACTCAGCTGAGTCTGAGTCCCAAGATGGCTGCCAACACTTCCTGGTTGATGTGTTGGCAGCCAATCAGATCTCTACACGAGATCTGATGGATTTGCGGCGGGTTCGCACCTCTAGGTAACTACTTTACAAATTTACACCAAACACTTAAAAGCGTTCTTTCTGGAGCAAGAGCTAGCTTTCTGGAAAGTTTGGTGAAATTCTGTTCTGCAGTTTGGGCTGTAGTCGTGTTCAAAATCCCTATGGGAAATGCACTTTTTTACCTTCCTCTTTTTCTCGGTCTCCGCTTAACGGATCACCCAGAAACTTTCCATGCACAACTAGATGCATGGGGACACTTTATTTTTAAGAACATTTCATGAGGCTTCGTCAAATATATACATGTATATGTATATCTGTGAAAAAACCATAGGTTTCAGGGGCGTTATAGTTAGTTGGACATTTCACTCGTACAAAACCATTGAAATTCCCCCGTTATAGTTAGTTCAGCTAACTATAACTCGCGCCCCCGCAATGCACTGCTGATGAAGTCACATATTACATCACTCATGACATGGTCAGTGACATCACTGATGACATCGCTGATGACATTTCAAATGACATAACTGATGACATCACTGATGACATCATCCATGTGATAATTTCATGCATCTTCTAGCACCGTAATATAACTTTTGATACACCCACTCTAAATTACAGACTGCCATTCTCAAAACCATAGACACTCCAAGACCTGTAACTACATACCCACTCACTAATTCTTAAGTCTACACACACTTTCACTCACTAAAACCCTGAAACCTATGTTTTTTTCAGTGAATTTCTAAGGTTTTTTAAATGCTAATTTCTAACTATAACGTGCCTGAAACCTTTGGTTTTTTCAGTATATTTCAAAGGTTTTTCAAATGCTAGTTTCTAACTATGCCTACAGTGGTAGGCCATGTGAAGAAAGAAGAAAGAACGCACAGAAAGAAGCAAATGAAATGCAGAAAGAGGCAACAGAAGTCCACTAAGATGAAGATAATTGCAGGAAGAAGCAAGACGTGCAGAAAGAACCAACAGAGGAGCAGAAAGAGGCCTTGTTGCAAAATCATCCTGTGCCAACTTTTTCAGACGGGTACTGGTGGTAACTGACTCTGATTAACCAGGCCTAGAGCCAGTGCTATGGTAAAAGACACTTAGAATACAGTGAATACACCTACATACACTAGGGAACACTATGCGTTGGGGTACCCCTGTGATTAGCATGACCTCCTCTGTAAGACCCTAGGACATAATAGGGCAGGGAGATTAAAACTACATCTTAAAATGCACCACGGGGTGCGTTTGCACACTGGTGAAGGGAGGGGGACGCCTGAGGTGACGTGAGCAAACACGCCCTGTGGCCGTTTTAATTTGGGGGATAAAGTCCTCTTGAATCCTGAGTGTCCCTTGGGTCCAACTAGCCCACCAGGTATCTCCAGTAAATGCCACAGAGTTGCCTTGCAGAGAGGTGTAAAAAGGGGCATGGCCTGGACCACCTCTCTGCAACGTAGCGCAGTGGCGCTTACTGGAAGCACCTGGTGGTCTAGTTGGCCCCCAGGGGCCCTCAGGATTGAAGGGGAATTATTTCCCCAACTTAAAACGCACCACAGGGTGTGTTTGCACACGTCACCTCAGGCCCCGTCCCCTCCCTTCACCACCATGTAAACATGCCCTGTGGCCGTTTTAAGTTGGGAGATTAAGTCCCCTTGAATCCTGAGGGTCCCTAGGGTCCAAATAGCCCACTAGGTACCCCCAGTAAGTGCCACAGAGCTGTGTTGCAAAGAGGTGTAAAAAGGGGCACGGCCTGGACCACCTCTCTGCAACGCAGCGCAGTGGCACTTACTGGAAGCACCTGGTGGTCTGGTTGGCCCCCAGTTGCCATCAGGATTGAAGGGCAATTATTTCACCAACTTAAATCGCGCCACAGGGCGTGTTTGCACACGTCACCCCAAGCCCCGTCCCCTCCCTTCACCACCACGTAAACACGCCCTATGGCCGTTTTAAGTTGGGAGATTAACTCCCCTTGAATCCTGAGGGTCCCTAGGGTCCAACTAGCCCACTAGGTACCTCCAGTAAGCGCCACAGAGCTGCGTGGCAGAGAGGTGTAAAAAGGGGCACGGCCTGAACCACCTCTCTGCAAGCAGCGCAGTGGCGCTTACTGGAAGCACCTGGTGGGCAGGTTGGCCCTCAGGGGTCCTCAGGATTGAAGAGGACTTATTTCCCCAACTTAAAACGCGCCACAGGGCGTGTTTGCACACATCACCTTAGGCTCCGTCTCCTCCCTTCACCACTGTGTAAACACGCCCAGTGGCCGTTTTAAGTTGGGAGATTAAGTCCCCTTGAATCCTGAGGGTCGCTAGGGTCCAACTAGCCCACTAGGTACCTCCAGTAAGTGCCACAGAGCTGCGTTGCAAAGAGGTGTAAAAAGGGGCGTGGACTCTGAACACCTCTCTGTAACGCAGCTCCCTGATACATACTGGAGGTACCTGGTGGGCTAGTTGGCCCTCTGGGACCCTCAGTATTGAAGGGGGATTAATTCCCCAACTTACAACTCGCCAGGGGGCACGTTTGCACAATGGTGAAGGAAGGGGGCGGGGCCTGAGGTGACATGTATGCAAACACGCCCTGTGCCGCGTTTTAAGTTGGGGAATAAATTCCTCTTCAATCCTGAGGGTCCCTGGGGGCCAACTAGCCCACCATGTACCTCCAGTATGTGCCAGGGAGCTGCGTTGCAGAGAGGTGTTCAGAGTCCACGCCTCTTTTTACAACACTCTGCAACGCAGCTCCGTGGGGCTTACTGGAGGTAACTGGTGGGTACCTGGAGCCCTAGGTGGCCCTGGGGAACGCTACCCCCCCAGGGCCGGCTCCAGCAATGTAGCGGGTGCCCACCCGGGACATTGCAGTTTGCTGTGGCAGGGCGGGAGCAGTGCTACCGCCCTGTCATAGCAAACTTCTGCTTCACTTCATGGAAGCAAGAGCAGGAAAACTGTACTCGCTTCCATGAAGCGAAGAAGATTTGCTTTTGGGCAAAGGGAGCTGCATGTTAGCAGCTCACTTTGTCCAAAAGCAGTGCCGGCTCCCGCAAGAGGCGGGGAGCCTGCTGGGACCACGGGGGCATTGGGGCTCCCCCCCATGGTCCCCAACTTGAGGCCAGGCCCCGGGGAAGGGGAGCCACACATCCCCCTCCCCCAATAAATAAATAAACGAGGCAATGCCCCGGGGGATGGGGACCCTGGGGCCAAAATCAGCCTCAGGAGGGGGGCCGTGTGATCCCCTTCCCTTTTAAAAAAAAATCAAAAGTGGCAGGCCCTGGGGGACACGGTCCCAAGGGCCCAGAAATAATGATAGAAGAGGGCCACACAGCCCCCCTTCTAACCGTAAATAAAAGCTGGCATCTCACCGGAGGCCCCGCCCCCTTCCTGCAGCACACTGCAAACATTCCTCCTGGTGTGTTGTGGGTTGGGGGATTAAGTCCCCTAGTTCCTTAAGGGTCCATAGGGCCCAACTAGCCCACCGGGTATCTCCAGTAAGCCCCACAGTGAGATTGATGCGAGGTGGTCCGAGGTCACGCCCCTTTTTACTCCACTCTGCAAATGCGCTTCTTGGCACACTGCTGGTGGGGCAATGAGGTCCACATGTGTCCTGAGGACCTCAGGACTAAAGTGGACTTCGTCCCCCGAGCAGCAGTGCGCCACGAGGCGCATTTGCAGAGTGGTGTAAAAAGGGGGGCTGGCCTCGGACCACTTTTGGCAATTCAGCTTTGTGGGGCTTACTAGAGATAACAGGAGGGCTAATTGGGACCCTCAGGAGGCAAGTAGACTTCATCCCCCAACCAAGAGCGTGCCAGGAGACGCGTTTGCAGAGTGGTGCAGAAAGGGGGCATGGCCTGTGTGTCGTTCTCAGCAATCCCACTATCTTGGACATACTGGAGGTGTCAGGTAGGCTAGTTGGCCCCTAAGGAACCCCAGCATCGAAGGGGACTTTAATCCCCATCCAAGAGCGTGCCAGGGAGCACGTTTGCAGATTGGTGGGCAAAGGGGGCGTGGCCTGCTATGAACACTTACCAGTGCTGCTGTGTGGGACTTACTGGAGGCAATTGGAGGAGTACTAGGCCCCAAAGGACGTCCTTGGGGGCCAACTACCCCTCCTGTTACGTCCAGTAAGTCCCACACAGTGGTATTGCTAAGAGGCCCTCGGAGGCCACGCCCCCCTTTTTCCACCACTCTGCAAACGCGCCTCCTGGCACACTATGGGTTGGGGGATGAAGTCCACTTTACTCCTGGGGGACATTGGGGGCCAAGAAGCCCTCATGGTACCTCTTGTAAGTCCTATGCAGTGGAATTCCTGAGCGCTGGTCGGAGGCCCAGCCCCCTCTCTGCACCACTCTGCAAACGTGACTACTACGTTATAGTTAGTAATTAGCATTTAAAAAATCTTAGAAATTCATTGAAAAAAACCATAGGTTTCAGGGACGTTATAGTTAGTAATTAGCATTTAAAAACCTCAGAAATTCACAGAAAAAAAAGGTTCCAGGGACATTATAGTTAATGTTTAGCATTTATAAACCCTTAGAAATTCACTGAAAAACCACGGGTTTCAGGGACTTCATAGTTAGTTGGACATTTCACTCATACAAAAACAGAGAAATTCAGCCGTTATAGTTAGCTGAGCTAACTATAACTCGCGCCCCGGCAGTGCACTGCTGATGACGTCACATATTACATCACTCATGACATGGGCAGTGACATCACTGATGACATCACTGATGACATCTAAAATGACATCACTGATGACATAATCCGCTTAATATCTGATGCAACTTCTCACACCCTAATATAACCTTTCATACACCCACTCTGAAATACGGACTACCATTCTCGAAACCATAGACACACCAATACCAGTTGGTACATACCCACTCACTGATTCATAGGTCTACACACATCCACTCACTAACCGATACAGTAACTCATAATGCAAACACTCACCAATACAGCCTTGATATATGCACTCATACACCCATACAGACACTCACATACTACCACTCATCCACAGAGATACTCACACACCTAGTCAGTCACCCAAAGACTCAATCACACATGCCATTTACTCACCAGTACAGTTATACACACACCACCTCACGTATTCATGCAGGTACTAACACATACTTACTCTCTTATACAATCACTGATACAAGCACACACTCATCCATAGAGCCACTCTCACAATCATTCACTCTCACATATAGTCAGTTATGTACTCCACTGGCGCATACTGGAGGTACCTGGTGGGCTAGTTGGCCCCCAGGGGACCTCAGGATTGAAGAGGAATTAATTCCCCAACTTAAAACGCGCCACAGGGTGTGTTTGCACACGTCACCTCAGGCCCCTCCCCCTTCCTTCACCATTGTACAAATATTCCTCTAATATCAGCCGAACTACGAATTCCGATTTACTCACCAGTAATCAGGAGAGAACCCAGTGCTGCATCTTTTAGCCGAGCACTGACCCTGAAAAGTAATTCTAAGCGTACTTACCAGTAACTTGTATTTCCTTCCATAGGTATCCATTGTGTGGTTTTCACCAGAAAATTTTCTAAGTGTCCATTTTTGAAACGTACAAATATTCCTCTAAAATCAGCCGAACTACGAATTCCGATTAACTCACCTGTTATCAGGAGAGAACCCAGGGCTGTATCTTTTAGCCCAGCACTGACCCTGAAAAGTAATTCTAAGCGTACATACCAGTAACTTGTATTTCCTTCCATAGGAATCCACTGTGTGGTTTTCACCAGAAAATTTTCAAAGTGTCCATTTTTTAAACGTACAAATATTCCTCTAAAATTAGCCGAACTACGAATTCCAATTTACTTACCTGTTATCAGGAGAGAACCCAGGGCTGCATCTTTTAGCCCAGCACTGACCCTGAAAAGTAATTCTAAGCGTACTTACCAGTAACTTGTATTTCCTTCGATAGGAATCCATTGTGTGGTTTTCACCCGAAAATGTTCTAAGTGTCCATTTTTGAGATGTACAAATATTCCTCTAAAATCAGCCGAACTACGAATTCCGATTTACTTACCTGTTATCAGGAGAAAACCCAGGGCTGCATCATTTAGCTCAGCACTGACCCTGAAAAGTAATTCTAAGCGTACTTACCAGTAACTTGTATTTCCTTCCATAGGAATCCATTGTGTGGTTTTCACCAGAAAAGTTTTTAAGTGTCTATTTTCACAAACTAAAAATATTCCTAAAAAATCGTCTGTATGACTTAAACACATTCTTTCAACTGTTTACAGGAGGTTGGCCAGTGCTGGATCCAGGATCCGCCACTGAGTAAGAAAAAGTAACGATAACAGTACTTACCTGCTAAGTGAATTTTCTGCCATAGGATAACATTGGTGATTCTATGGGAAAAAGTTTCTAAGTGTCAACGTTTAAAATACAATAATATTCCTTAAAAAGCACTACTGTAACCAAAGCGCTTTTACTCAACTGTTTACAGGAGATGTCCAAGGACTGAATCTAGGATCCAGTCTTGTTGTTAGAAAAGTAATCCATAAAGTAACTAATTGCATTTAACTAGAAATTCACATTGAGCTCAATGTTGCTTTGTGTTTGAAATTGTGTTGCCCATTGCAACAACTGTAACTACTGTACTTAAAAGTCTGTTGCCTACTTGCCAAGTATTTAAACTAAAGTAATTCATTCTGAGAAAGTATATTTTGTATTGTAATGTATAATGTAATTATAAAGTAATTAAAAAAAATATATCTAAAAATAAATAGTTTAAAAAATGTAGTAAATCAGTATAAAAAAAATCAGTATAACAATTAATACATTCAAAATTGTCATTTAGAAAACCTTTGAAATTCACTGAAAAAACCATAGGTTTCAGGCCTGATATAGTTAGGAATTAGCATTTAAAAAACCTTTGAAATTCACTGAAAAAACCATAGGGTTCAGGGGCGTTATAGTTAGGAATTGGCATTTAAAAAACCTTAGAAATTCACTGAAAAAACCATAGGTTTCGGGGGCGTTATAGTTAGCTGGACATTTCCCTCGTACAAAACCCTAGAAATTCCCCTGTTATAGTTAGTTCAGCTAACTATAACTCGCGCCCCCGCAATGCACTGCTGATGACATCACATATTACATCACTCATGACATGGTCAGTGACATCACTGATGACATCACTGATGACATCTGAAATGACATCACTGATGACATTTCTGTCCTTGGTTTTGATTGGAAGTGACTCTCTACTATTGTATCTTAGAGTGAAGATGCTTTTCTATAGGTAATTTGTGGTCTTTCACCACAGATGATTTTAGCAATATCTTGATCTTGTTGTAATAGTGGCCAGTACTTTTGAATGCTTTGTCTTATTTTGTGTGCCTCTTTGCTGAATATTAGTATGAGCCTTGGGGGGGGTTTGCTCATCACATTGATTTTGATTTCCCTTTGTTTTTTCAGGTTTCTTGACCAAAATTTCTGTTCGTGTGATTTTTTCAATTTTCTTCATGCTCTTATTGAGGTCTCTTTCTTTGTACCCTCTCTTCTTGAGTCTACCCACACTTTTGATGATTTCTTTTTCTGCTTCTTCATCTTTGGAGCAATTACGTTGCATCCTGATGAATTCCCCAAATGGGATGTTTTTCAATAATGGTTTAGGGTGGAAGCTATCTGCATGGAGTATGCTATTAGTTGCAGTTTTCTTTCTATAGAGGGTAGTTTGTATTTGCCCATTATTAATGTAGACTGTAGTGTCCAAAAAGTCTACTTTATGGCGGTTAACAGAGCATGTAAAGGAGAGTCCAATGTTGTTGTCATTTAGTGAGTTACAATATTCCATGAACTCTTCCTTGTTTCCGTTCCAAATTAGGAACAGATCATATATGTAGCGTGTCCATAATATGATCTTCTCCAGGGCCTTGTTGTTGTTTGGACCCCAGGCTAGTTCCTTCTCCCACCACCCCATAGTGGGATTTGCGTAGTTCGGGGAGAAGGAAATGCCCATGCCACAGCCACATAGTTGATGATATATCTCATGGTCAAAGAAAAAGATGTTGTTTAGGCAAATTTTTATCATTGTTAGGAGCATTGCTGAGTGTTCTAGTTCACTGATATTCCGCTGTTTTAGAAAGTACGCACAGGCTTCTAATCCCACTGATTGTTCAATTGATGTAAACAGGGACATCACGTCAATTGTTATTATGATGTATGATGGATTCCATGCTATATTTGATAGTACACGTAGGAAATCTCCTGTGTCCTGGATGTAGGAATTTAAGTTCCGGATCATGGGAGCAAGGTAATGATCTACATAGGATGAAATATTTTCATATAATGAATCTCACAATGACACGATTGGTCTGCCAGGAGGGTTGATTAGGGTTTTGTGAATTATAGGTAAGAAATATACCATGGGGATTGTTGGATTTTCTTTGAAGAGATATTGACGTTCTTCGATATTGATTAAATTGTGTTTATGCCAATCATACAAATTGCTTTTTACATCCTGAATCATTTTGTGAATAGGATTGTGTGTTAATTTCTGGTATTTGTCAGGATCATGAAGTTGGCGATATGCTTCTTCCTTATAATCACTTGTGTTTTGAATCATGATATTTCCGCCCTTGTCTGCGGGCTTGATAATTATATTGGAATTGTTCGCCAATGTTTGGATGGCTTGGTTCTCTAGTATGGACATATTTTCCCTTTGTTTGTTGTTTCTTGTTTTGTCCATTTTATCAATTTCGTTCATCACAGCTTCAGAGAAAGAATCAATTTTGTTGCCTGGTGATAATTGTGGGCAGTATCTTGATTTGTTTCTGAGGCCACTACTTTTGTGTTGCTTGGTGTTGATTTCAAGGTCTTTAAGCATTTGAATCTCAGTAATCTCATCATCTTGAAATTCATTGGCTAAATCGTAGAGATTTTTCAAATACAGAATTTCTTCAATAGTTAGTTCTTGCTCACTGTTTATGTCTCTAATCTCAGCTTGTTCACTGTTGGCATCCTGCGTGATCAGAATCTGATTGGTTTGAAGTTGTTTGCCAGCATGAACCTTGGTGAGTTTTAGTTTACGTATATATTTGTATATATCAATTTTGGTGTTAGTATAATTGAAGTGTTTTTGTGGACAAAATGAAAGACCCTTGGTTAGTATTTGGCATTCCATTTTTGTTGGTGTATAATCCAATAAATTGATAATTAAGTTATCTCCATTTAATTCTTCTTGGTTCAATTCCTCAGCGGATATTGCCTTTTTGTATTTAGATCGCCAGGTTTATATTTATATTACTTATAATACCCAGTGGTGGTCGCCGCTGGCTAGTTATCAATTCAAAAAGCTTTATTTCGACAGTTTGTCATAAAAGCACATAAATACAACACATAACACTCAACATAATAAATAGATAACACATAATACATTACAATTACAAGATAAAAAATAATTAAATTCCATATACTGTCATGTGTCTAAAAACCCTTAGGAACAGTTAAAAGAAGAGAGACAGCACAATGAAGCAGATCATATTTAAAAAGTACATTTTAGGATTAGGTTGCAGCAATAGTTTTGTTTAAAGTGCGAGTGCGTATGATCCAGGACCAGCCCAGGAATTTGGCAACTGCTATAGCTATACTAGGACTACAATCAGACCCTAAGATTCTCAGCGCAACAGCACATCTCCGGGCACCCAACAAAATACAAATCGGCTTCAGCCATCTCCGCCGTGGGGCCGCATATAACGGACAAACAAAAAATACATGGGGAATGGTCTCAGCCATTGCCATACAGCAGTGGCATTTGTCATCAGTTCTAGAAGCCCATTTACAGGTAAAGGTCTTGATGGGTAGACTACCTATCCTGAACTGAATATAAAGGTTTTCGGTGGAGGAGCCTAGCGCGCAACCAAGATGGCCGCGTAGGTGCGAGGCTCCCGAGGACCTCCGCAACCTCCTACATTTATCCTGTATTCATCCTGCCTCTGTTGAGGGGACTGTGTTGGTGAGCCTGAGCTGAGGTGGTACCCGTTTCTCGTTCTCAAATCGGACCTCGGGTGCCGGAGTGAGCACCGATTGAAGTTTGCGGCCTTCTCCTCGCCGGACCCCGGATTTGCGCTGGGGGGTGACCTGGTGGCAAAGTGAACAACAATGGCGGGCTGGGCCTGGCGGGTCGCGTACCCCGCACTTTCGCTTTCACTTTCGCACCCCCTCGCCTTCTCTGCGAGTGAGATCGCGGAGCTCTTTGCGTTGGTGTGGTTGGTGTGGCCTCGCTAGGGGACCCTGTGACCCACCCCGCCGATCTGGGGTGGCCCCCCCCCGGAGCTCGTGGCCCCGATTGCCTGCCCTCTATGGCGTCGCTGGTGCAAGTGTGAGAACTGTGGCGATGGCCACGAAACAAGATGGAGATTGATCAAAGACCAAGTCGACCCGGCGTGGCGCCGTACATCAGGCCAACATCATGGACCGCTATACCCTCCAGAGGGGATCTCCTGGCGGACCACACAAGTCCTCTGAGGGCCCTTCTGATGCCCCGGACTTGCCCACGGATCTGACTCTGCAAAACGTCATGGGCGCCATTGCCGAGATGAAGGCCTCGGTGGGCCAGCGGTTCGATACCCTGGCACATAAGATTGACGCGGTCCTCGTGGATGTTGGCCTGGTGAGGGCTGATCTCTCTAAGACCAACGACCGGGTTGATTCTTTGGCCCAAACCGCATCGGGCCTCACGACTGAGGTGGCGGCCCTACAAACGGAGGTGCGCCGACTTCGTCAGGCGAGTGCACTTATGGATCGGCGCCTTGAGGATTCCGAGAGTCGGGCCCGGAGGAACAACATCCGCATCATCGGGGTACCCGAGGGACGGGAGGAAGCGGCGGCAGATCTATTTGTGGAAGACCTGATCGCTACCCATCTCCAGCCTCGGGGACTGAGTACATTTTTTGCCGTGGAGAGGGCCCACAGAGTTCCCGGGGGAAGGCCGAAGGTCGGAGCCCCTCCGCGACCTCTCATTGCCCGGATTTTTAACTTTCGGGACAGGGACGCGATCTTGCAAGCCTCCAGACTGCAAGGGCCGATTAAGCTGGAAAATATGGAGGTGAACTTTTACCCTGATTTTACCCAAGCGGTCCAAAAGCAGAGACTGAGCTTCCTGGGCGTCAAGCGCCGACTTCGGGACATGAACCTAAAATATGCCATGCTCTTCCCGGCCAAGCTGCGAGTGGAGGTGGATGGTCGCACGCACTTTTTTGATCGTCCCGAAGCGGCCGGGGACTGGCTGGATACTCTGTCTGGGGATCGCGATCGAGATGGCGGGGGGGGCGGCGGGAGGAGACGGCCCACTGGATCAGGACTGAGGGGTTGATATTGGTCCTCACTCTGGACGACTATGATGCCACTTTCGACCAAGCTTCTGTCTTTGTTCTTTCCTCTCCCATGGAGGTTGGGTGGGGTCTGGAAGGGGTACTCTTTCCTCCTCTAGGGGGTCTAGCTAGTTTCATTATATAGGGTCGACAGGCACACTGCAAGTTGGGGGGCCTGTCCGGGCTCGTGCAGGGGTGCAGGGAGGGGGGAGTTTTGTTGGGGCGGGTGGGTTGGGGTGGGGTGTTGTTCGTTTACACCACAAGGCAAATGTATCATTGTGTTATCTCTAAAGTGCTCTCTGGGGGACGAGTGATGGCTTCTGTTTATGATGGGGGGTAGGGGACTGAGTTTGTTGTCCTGGAATGTTAATGGACTGGGGGACAGGATAAAACGAGGTGTGGTCCTGCAGTTCTTGAAGCGAATTTCGCCCGATATAGTTTTTCTGCAGGAGACACACCTCATTGGCAACTCCTTTCGTGCTATGAATCGACGGGGCTACCGCCTTGTGGCCCATTCGGGCTTCACGTCTGGTTCAAGGGGTGTGGGCATTATGGTTAAGAACTCGCTCCCGTTGGAGATTGATGAGGTGCTCCATGACGACAGGGGACGTTACACGGTTTTGGTGGGCAGAATGGAGGGCAGAGTGGTCATTTTTGTGTCAGTATATATCCCGCCGGGGCTGCAGACGACCACCTTTGCGGACCTGGGGCGCCTCCTCCTTGGCCTTCCGGAGGGGATTCTAGTGGTGGGGGGGGATTTTAATGCTGTGGTTTCCGGAACGGTGGACCGTCACCCCCCTAGGGATCTCCCCCGGGCCCAGGCGTGGTTGCCTGGCCTCTTGGATACCTTGGGGCTGGTGGATTGTTGGCGTTTGAAACATCCCACGCAGCTACAGTACACCTTCCATTCCGGGGCTCTTGGTAGTCTCTCACGGCTAGATTATGTCCTGGTTCCTGCAGCTCATGTGGGGAGGGTGGGAGAGGTGAGCCATTTGGCACGGGGTATCTCGGACCACTCCCCGCTCTTGTTGCGCTTTGATATTCTTCCGAGGGGAGAGGGTAGGGTGGCCCCGATTAATCCCTGGTACCTGCGTGACCCCACCATTCGCGCGGAGCTGGTTAAATCCCTTAAGCGCTACTTTGACGAGAATGTGGGGTCTGTGTCGTCGGCGGTCTCACTGTGGGAGGCGTTCAAAACGGTACTCCGGGGAGAGGCCCTGTCCCTTATTTCCCACTCCCGGAGGCGCGAGCAGGAGGAGGTGACCCGTGTTGAAGCTGAGATAACCGAGTTGGAGGGTGATCTAGAATATGGGGTGACGGATGATAAATTACATGTTCTCCGACTCAAGCAAGCGGCCTATAAGGCCCTCGTCACGGAGGCGGCCAGGGGCCTCAGTAGAGAGCAACAGGGGAGACTGTACGATGTGGGTGATAAGGCTGGTAAATTGATTGCGTGGCTGGACAAAAAGGAGAGAGCGAGTCGAGTTGTCCCTTTGATTGAGAAACAGAATGGTGTGTGTGTCACTGAACCGGAAGAAATTGTTTCTTGCTTTGCAGACTATTTCCGTGGGGTGTATTCCCCGGTGTTCTCCCGCTCCGAAGAGGATTCCCATGCCCTGCTCAGAGATATCGCGCTGCCTTCCCTTTCGGAGGAGGACAGAGTGTCGTTGGACGCCGCTCCAACTTCTGAAGAAATTGCCCTCGCCATACGCTCGGTCGCTTCCGGCAAGGCCATGGGTCCTAATGGTCTTCCCATCGAGTTGTATAAACTGCGACCGGATACGCTGGCACCACATCTCCGTGCTATGTTCCTTGCGGCCCACTCGACGGGTTCCCTCCCGCTAGACCAGCGTCTGGCTACAATTGTGGTTATCCACAAGGAGGGGAGGCCGCGGGACCGAGTTACATCCTATCGGCCCATTTCGTTATTGAATGCGGAGCCCAAAATTCTTTCCAAAGTGTTGGCCAATCGGCTGGTCGGCGTAGTGTGTGACTTGATTCACCAGGATCAGTCCGGCTTCATCCCCCATCGCAACACAGCGCTTAACCTGCGGCGTTTGCATGGGGTGCTCGCACGTGTCCCGTACATACGGGAGCCGGCCATCTTGGCGTCCTTGGACGCCACTATGGCGTTTGACACACTGGAATGGCCATATATTTGGGCGACGCTCGCGAAATTTGGGTTTGGCCCTGGGTTTATCAGTTGGGTTAAATTGTTGTACTCTGGCCCGCTGGCACAGGTGGTCGTGAACGGTAGAGTATCGGCTCCGTTCGAGCTGGGCAGAGGCACGCGGCAGGGCTGCCCGTTATCGCCGCTCCTTTTCGCGCTCGCCTTGGAGCCCCTGGCGGAGTGGCTGCGGTGGTAACCTTCTATTCGTGGTCTCCGCTGGACCCCCGAGTATGAGGACCGCGTATCTCTATACGCTGACGATATTCTCCTGTACCTGGCTTCCCCACGTAAATCACTGATAGTACTGGTTGATGTATTGCATTCATTTGGTCTTAACTCCGGCCTTGTCATCAACTGGGCTAAATCGTGCATCTATGTTCTCTCTGGGGAGGATCCTATCCTTCCGCGGGGCTGTCCTATCCAGATCGCCCCTCGGGGATTTCGGTACCTGGGTGTCTTCATTACCCTGGATGCGGAGGCCCGATATAGGCAGAACTTGCTTCCCCCCCTCCAGCGCCTGAAGGAGGATGTCGCACGTTGGAGGCGTTTGCCGCTCTCGCCGCTCGGCCGGGCGGCATTGTTTAAGATGATGTCGCTGCCGCGTTTCCTGTACGCTCTGCAGAACACAATGGACGTCGTCCCGGCGCGCTACTTCCGCGAAGTGGAGAGTTTGCAGCGCCGCCTGTTCTGGGAGGGGAGACCGCGTATCGCCCTGGCGAAGCTGACGCTTCCGTGGTATGACGGGGGGATTGCCCTCCCGGATATCAAACGGTATTATTGGGCCTCCCAGCTGGCTGCGATTAATCACGGCATGTACGGGCCCGCTCTAAACCCGGCCTTTGAAATGGATAAGATGTTACTGCCGGGTGGTGATTATAACCGAGCGCTTTACTCCAGCTCGCTCGACGCACGTCTGACAGGCCCCACGCGTGTCATGGTACGAGTGTGGCACGCGGCTAATGTAGCGATGGGGTGGAAAGATCGTTTGACCCGGGCGTCGCCACTATATGCATCTGAGCAGTTGGGCACCCTGTGGACTTCGAAGGGCTTCGAGAGGTGGGACATGATAGGCATCAGCAGGGTGGGTGATCTCTGGACTAGGGGGGGATTCAAAACGTTCGAGATGCTGCAGACGGAATTCCATTTGCAGGACAGGGAGTACTTTCGGTATCTGCAGATCCGTCATGCGCTAGGCTCCGTCTTCCCGGATGTTGCCTCCATCCCGGAGTATTCCCCTCTGGAGGACAGAGTGCTAGATGGACATGTACCGGAAAGCACGATTTCACTAATCTATAAAAAACTTATCAATGACCGCGCGGGATTGCTAACTAGCCTTCGTGAGGCATGGGTTGCCGATGGATTGGAGCTGGACGACGAGGACTGGGTCTCTGCGGTGGCCTCCCCGAAAGAGGTGGCCATACCGGCCCGCCTTCGCTTCGTCCAGCTCAAGATACTCCATAGGGTCTACGTCACGGGGCCAAGGCTATTGCGTATGGGCTATGCTGTGGACGGGCTGTGTAAGCGTGGGTGTGGTTCTTTGGGGACCTTTCTCCATATTTTGTGGGACTGCCCGGAGGTGGAGCGATTCTGGCGTGGTGTGCATGAGGTCCTGCGGGTGGTTGCGCGTGTGTCGCTGCTGCCTGAAGCGAGGAGATGCCTTCTGAATGTGTGGGAACCAACCGACTACTCGGCGCCACAGACGTGGTGGGTGACTCTGGGATATATGGTGGCCAAACGCGACATTGCCCAACTGTGGGGTTCCCAGAGGTCGCCGACCGTCTCGGCCTGGAAGGACAACATGGACTGGTGCATGTTTCGGGAAAAGGTGGTGTATGTTGCGAGAGGTAAGCCTGGGACATGGGTGAAAGTATGGGGCCCCTGGAACGCCTACCGCGGGGGAATCTGTACCACGCCGTTACTGCCCGATCCGTCTCCGGCCCCGTCCCCTTAGCCGGTTTATCGCCCCGGTACCGGGCACTGAGTCCACCTAGTCCCTGTCCTGACCTTTTCCCCCCCTTGATACTCCTATGGATTGGTAGGGTCCCCCTTCTAGGGGAGCACATGTTGCTGTTTCCGATTGTGGGTTGCCTTGTGGATTTGTTTCCTGTTGTTATTTATATCAAAAAGAAACCGTTATATGGGGTCCGGATGGTGTGGCTATCAACACTGCTAACTCCTGTGCATTTCCCTTCGCCGCAGCATGCGCGCTATTGTTTGTACCAAATGCTCCTTCTGTTTGCTAGCGGCCGGCCTGAAGGTTGTAGGCCCATCTTTGTATATTTTTTGAATTTTGTAATAAACGGTTTCCAAAAAAAATAAAATAAATAAAAATAAAATAAAGGTTTTCAGTCAAAGGGCCTCTCGATCAAATCCCAGTAGGCCTCACACACTGGCCACGATTTAGAATCCAGAAAGCGACCTGTTAGGCTAGTTGAGATACTGGAATGAACTACAGATGCATAGACCATTTCCCAGTATTTCTGTTTCAGTTGCACCTTTGATGGGAAGACTGCCGTCTCAGGGTTGTCCCAGAGTGTCTCTAGATCCAGTTTAATGAGAAGGGACCTGATCTCTTTTAGCCAACCTACTCTGTGGAAGCAGTCCCGTAAGATCACATCCTTAAAGCCCAGGGCATATTGCGCAAGTTCCGGAGTGACCCAGAGACGTCTCCAATAGAGGAGTGGCCGTAACTTTGCTAGGTCCGCTATATTTTTCCTCCCTAGGTCTAGGTGAAGCGGGATCATAGGAGTGCTTTGTGGAACGCTAGCAAGGTTACGCAAAAATTTGTTTTCTAATCTTGCTAGCTGTTTTATATCGTTAAATCCCCAGAGATCAGCTCCATAGAGGGCCGAGCTCACCGCTTTAGCGTTATAAATTTCTAGGGCAGGGGTGACTGGTTTTGTAAAAGAGGACTTATATTTCTTGGTCAGACACCCTATATGCTGGTGTAGTTTTAGAGCTGTAAGATCCAAGTGGTGTTTCCAACCCAAGTCCTTCTGGAGGGAGATACCAAGGTACGTAAACGCACTCACCTGTTCTAGGGGCACATTATTTAATAAAATACTGCCTCTAAAAGATTTGTGCTGATTAAAAGCCATGAACTTGGTTTTTGAAGTGTTTATTTCTAGCCCTCTTAAAGAACAAAATTCTCCAAATGCATTAATGGCCTTCTGGAGGCCGGTCGGTGTCCTGGAGATGAGCAGAGTATCGTCCGCAAACATGAGGACAGGGACATGGTTGCCAGCCAACAGGGGAGCATCAGTGGGGGTCACCGAAAGGTACTCAACTACCCCGTTGATGTACAAAGAGAACAGGGTAGGAGCCAACACACACCCCTGTCGGACACCACGCCCAACAGGGAAGGAGTCGGTAACCTCCCCCTGCGCCCCCATCTAACTTTTGCAAAATTGCCCTCATGTAAGCGAGCGAGAAGTGTTATCAATTCCGGAGCCATCCCCAGGTCACCGAGCACACCCCACAATTTCCTCCGAGGGACCAGATCAAACGCTGATTTAAGATCTACGAAGACAGCGTAGAGTGACCCCCCATTCAGGACCACGTTCCTCCAGTAGATAGTTAAAAACCGAAAAATTTGGTCTGTGGTGCTGGTACCGGAACGAAATCCCGCTTGAAATGGGGACAGAATGTTAGCATCCTCAACCCAGGTCTGTACTTTTCCTAACACTAAACGACCCATAACCTTTTGTATTGAATCAATAAGACTTATGGGCCTGTAGTTACTGGGGAGGGATTTGTCTCCTTTCTTAAAAACAGGAATTATCTCAGCACCTTTCCAAGATGGGGGCACTGGAGCACCATTAGCCACTGCATTAGCAAGAAGGGCTATGTACTGGCACCAGGTTGGCTTATCACTAAGAAATACATCGGCCGGAATTCCATCCATACCTGGAGCTCTGCCCCTTGCCACACAATCAAGTACTACCTCAACATCCTTGATAAAAAACAATGTGCCAGAATAAAACTTTAAAAAATGTAATGGTAGATCCTCCCCAGTTGTGCTACCAGCGTACTGGGGTCTGAAAAATTCAACCCATTGTGCCCGAGGAACATTATTCTGGGGGGGGTCCGGACGCCCACCCCTGTCCCAGTTGACAATGCTCCAAAAAATTCTCGAATCCTTTGCTGCGCAGGCACTTCTCAGATCCTGCCACCATGCTTGGTCCCAGTCTTTTTTTTGCTTTTTTTTGCACATCCCTGTAATGATCCCTTGCACCTCTTACCCCCAAGTGGTTTCTTGATCTTAATGCTTCACTCAGCTTCTGACGAGCTGCTCTACATGAAGTATTAAACCATCTAGCGTCGTTGGTTTTTGGAACCTGTCTCCCTGGCTTCACATCTTTTAAGAAGTAGGTTTTCAAGTTATCAAATAGACTTGTATGGGCTTCTATCACAATTCGTGGGAATTCTACACTAGAGACTCTTGACATAAGGAAGTCTGTGCTCTTAACTACTTCAGCTTTAAGGGCTTCCAACTTTTCAGGATGTTCAACTATTTTGTTCCATTTTACATGGCGTTTATCATTTGCGATCACTAAATCCGAGGATATAGTTCTCTCAGCTTGGGTCACGTCTCCCTCCCTAATCGTGGCCCAGAAATCAATACCTAGGGGATTGTGATCACTTTCAAGCCGCCATGGTACCTTCATGTCATCAAGTCTATGCCATATCCTAAGATCAATCAATATATAGTCGATACGGCTAGTAGAGCGCCCATTATCAAAGGTAGTTACTCCTTTCGAATCTGATCTAGTACGACCATTTGCAGCCCTGAGGCCTCTTTCAAGGCACAACGCCTTAAGTTGGATTGCAACATTTGACCATCTTTTAACAGGGGGTAAATCAAGCCTTGGGATTCCCCATCTAAGGTCCTGTTCTATTGATAACTCCTGCACTTCATTACCCAATGGTTCAAATGTAGTGTTAAAATCCCCTGCTACAATGGGAATAATATGAACGGGAAGATTTTCTAATTGTAGGTCCAGAGATGTTATAGTCTCTGAGCTTTGTCCTCCCCTCTGGCCCCTAGCATACACATTAAAAATAGCAAGGGTGACAGGAGGAGCCTAGCGCGTGACCAAGATGGCTGCGTGAGCTTTGAGCTCCCGGGACCCTCGCGCCCTCCGTCAATTATCCTGTTCTTCATCCTGTCTCCTATGCACGGTATCTTGTAGATGAGTCATCGTGGGGACGGTTGACGCTGTCCGGGCCAAAATCGCCCGCCGGGGACCGGAGTTGTGGACGATGGCGGATTGCGGCCTACATCCGAGGGATGCCAGGGGCTTGCGTTGGCAAGATGCCCGGCCTCTAATTGAACAACAGCGGGCCAGCGGGGTGTGACCGGGCGGATGGAGACCGTCGCACTTTCACTTTCACTTTCTAGCCCTGTGTTGGCTCCGGCCTGAGAGCGCTTCCTGAGGCTCCACGGACATCTGGAGGACTCGTGCCCGCCCTGGTTGTTGAGTGACGGTCCAGCCTGTCTCATTTAGCTGGGTGAGGGACGTTTCTCCGTAATTGTCTACATCGAGTCTGCAATGTCGGCCAATGCAGAGGCTGACAAGCCGAAACTCAAGGCTACCAGGCGGGGAGGTTATACCCAGTCCAACAATATGGATCGATATGCCCAGCAAAAGGGGTCCCCTGGTGGATCGGGACAATCGCTGGAAGTACAGAAAGCTGACCCGGCCCCGGCCTCGGAGCTGTCGTTGCAGGATGTTATGGGGGCTATAGAGGGGATGCAAACATCGATCGGGCGACAGTTTGATGCCTTGGCACAAAAAGTGGATACTATTTTGGTCGATGTTAACTTGATACGCGCGGATTTGGCCAAAACCAATGAGCGGGTCAAGTCCCTGGACCTCAAGACTACTGGCCTTGCGGATGATGTTTTGGGACTGCAAGCGGAGGTCGAGAAGCTGCGGACTGCTAGTGATCTCTCTGCCCGTCGGCTGGAGGAATTTGAAGGTCGGGCCAGGCGCAACAACGTGCGCATTACTGGAGTCCCGGAATCCTCGGAGGAGCGCTCAGTGGACCTCCTCGTCGAAGACTTGGTGGTGAACCATCTTGGGCCTAAGGGCCTTGGAAAGTTTTTTGCAGTAGAACGTGCTCGCAGGGTACCTGGCGGGAGGCCTAAGGCGGGAGCTCCCCCGAGGCCGATTGTCGCCCGGATTTTTCATTTTCGAGATCGAGACGCTATCCTGCAAGCGTCGAGGGTGGCGGGCCCGGTTCCTTTTCAGAACGCCTCTGTGAACTTCTATCCTGACTTCACCCAGATGGTGCAGAAGCAAAGGCAGTCTTTCCTGGGGGTTAAGAGACGCCTTAGGGAGATGGATTTAAAATACGCTATGCTTTTCCCTGCCAGACTGCGTGTGGTGTATGAGGATCGGACTTTCTTCTTCGACTCGCCTGAAATGGCCGGAGAGTGGTTGGACACTCTGCCACGGAGGCGGACCAGCGGGGACTGTACCACGGGAAAGGACAGTGACCGGGCTGAGCAGGAGTGATGCCCCGTGTGTTAGGTCTATTTATTTTTGCCCCGGACAATGAATTGTGGCTAACTGCAGTAATGAGGGGGTGGCGGAGGGCCGTTCGGAGCTCTTTCCTCCCTTGGGGTTCTTTTTGTAGATTTGTTTTTGGTAGGGCGACAGGCACACTGCAAGTTGGGGGGGCTTTGTAAGCTGACGCAGGGGTGCAGGGAGGGGGGTGGACATGGGGTGTTGGGGTGGTTGTTGGGGGGGGTTTTCTGGCAAGGTGTAGTAATTGTTGTCACGATGGTTTGGTGGTGGTTTTTCGGGGGGGTGAAGGTCTCTTGGTGTTTGGGGATGGGGGGTAGGGGCCTGAATATTATTAGCTGGAATGTTAATGGCTTGGGTGATCGTATTAAGCGGGGGATCGTCTTACAGTTCCTGAAGCGGGCTTCGCCTGACGTTGCCCTATTGCAGGAGACACATCTTATAGGCAATATGTGCTATGCACTCAATAGAAAGGGCTACAAATTCATTGCCCGCTCGGGCTTTTCATCGGCTCCAGGGGAGCGGGCATACTTGTGCGAGCCTCACTGCCGCTAGAGGTTGATTCCACCATTGTTGACAATAGGGGGCGGTTCGTAGCTGTGGCGGGGAGGTGGGAGGGTAGAAAGTTGGTATTGGTTTCTGTGTATGTCCCTCCGGCCCTGCAGGCCTCCACGTTTGCGGATCTGGGCAGGGCCTTGTTGGAACTCCCTGAGGGACTGCTGGTGGTGGGGGGAGATTTCAATGCTGTTGGTTCTGGGCTGCTCGATAGGCACCCGCCCAGGGATACCGGGGGGGCTAAGAAGTGGCTTCCTGATTTCATAGACACTTTTGGTTTTGTGGACTGCTGGAGGCTCCGGCACCCCACTCAGAGTCAGTATACCTTTCACTCCGGGGCGCATGGGAGTCTCTCCCCGATTGATTATGTGCTCACCCTGGCTGCGAATGCCTCGCTAGTTTCTGAGGCTAGGCATATGGCACCCGGCATATCTGACCACTCTCCGGTGTGGGTCCGTTTTGATATTGGCCGGGTGGGAGGGGGTAGGGTTGCTCCCATTAACCCCTGGTACTTCCGTGACCCCAAGACGCGCAGGGCGCTGCTGAAGGCAGTTGATCACTATTTCCAGGAGAATCAAGATTCGGTTGATTCGGCGGTGTCTCTGTGGGAGGCGTTTAAGACCGTATTGAGAGGGGAGGCCCTCTCACTGGTGGTGGCCGCCAAGCGACGGAAAGATGCCGAGGTGGTGCAGATTGAGGATGAGATTGCGGCTTTAGAAGTGACCCTGGAGGAGGGGGTGGCAGCGGATACGCTGCATAATCTGAGTTTGAAGCAGTCGGAGTACAGGGATTTGGCGGAGAATGCTGCCAAGACCCTTAGCAGGGAGCAGCAGGGCTGTCTGTATGATGTTGGGGATAAGGCCGGGAAACTGCTAGCTTGGTTGGACAAAAAAGAGCGGGTCAATAGAGTGGTGCCGGAGTTGACGACGGAGGAGGGAGCGGTTGTTACTGACCCCGACGGTATAGTCCAGTGTTTCTCGGACTATTTCCGCGTAGTGTACACCTCGGTTTCGGACAGGCCGACTGCCGACTCGTGTGACCTCTTGCGTGAGATTGCTCTGCCCTGCCTCTCTGACGTAGATAGGGATGACCTGGATGGTGATATAACGGTTGATGAAGTGGCGGGTGCTATTCGGGCGTTGAACTCGGGTAAGGCCTCTGGTCCGAACGGTTTGCCTATCGAATTGTACAAGCTTTGTCCGGATAAGATCGCTCCTCACCTGCGCGCCATGTTCGTGGAGGCGCGGGTGAACGGGTATCTGCTGCTTGATTAACGACTGGCAACCATAGTGGTGATACATAAGGACGGTAAGCCTCGGGACAAGTGTAGTTCCTACCGGCCGATATCGCTTCTTAATGCTGAGCCGAAAATCCTCGCTAAGATCCTGGCGAACCGCTTGGTCCGGGTGCTTGAGGACTTGATCCACCCGGACCAATCGGGCTTCATTCCGCATCGCAACACTGCATTGAACCTTAGGCGCCTCCATGGTGTGATTGCTAGGGTGGACTCGCTGCGGGAGCCGGCTATTGTGGCGTCTCTTGACGCCACGATGGCGTTTGACACGGTGGAGTGGGCATACCTGTGGGCGGTACTAGCCAAGTTCGGCTTCGGACCTGGATTTGTTGACTGGGTGAGGTTGCTTTATGAGGGTCCCCTCGCTAGTGTTGTGGTAAACGGGAGGGCTTCCAGGTCGTTTCCTCTTGGGAGGGGCACCCGGCAGGGTTGCCCCCTGTCGCCTTTGTTGTTCGCCCTTGCTCTTGAACCGCTTGCAGCGTGGATACGATGGCATCCGAGTATACGTGGCCTCCGATGGTCGCCCGACTATGAGGATCGTATCTCACTTTACGCCGACGACATCCTATTATACCTCGCCTCGCCCCAGAAGTCTCTCATAGTGGTTTGCGACGTCTTGACTTCTTTTGGTAGGAACTCGGGCCTTGTTATCAACTGGGGTAAGTCATATTTGTATGTACTGTGTGGCGCTGTTCCGCCTGTCCCCCGAAACTGTTCGATCCAGATCGCCCAGCAGGGCTTCCGGTATCTGGGGATCTATATCTCCACTGACCCCATCCTGCGATATGAGAAGAATCTGCTCCCCCCCCTGGCGCGTCTGCGGCGGGATGCGGCGGGATGGCGGAGGCTGCCGCTCTCTCTCCTCGGACGCGCCGCGTTGTTTAAAATGATGTCTCTTCCCCGTTTCCTCTATGCCTTGCAGAATACTCTTGACTGGGTCCCGACTAGTTACTTTAGAGAGGTCGAAAGCCTCCAACGCTCGCTATTGTGGGATGGGCGACCGCGCATAGCGATCGCTAAGTTGACGCTTCCGTGGTACGATGGTGGTATTGTGCTTCCGGACATTCGCAGATACTACTGGGCTACCCAGTTGTGCGCGATTAATCATGGCGTCTATGGCTCGGCGTTGAGCCCCGGCTTCGCTATGGATCGGTGGCTGCTGCGTGGCGGTAATTACCACAGAGCCTTGTACTCGAAGTCGTTGGACTTGTCCCTTACGGGGGCCCACTGGGGTGGCGGTGCGGGTGTGGAAGTTGGCGACGGACTCCCTGGGTTGGAGGGGCAGACTTACCCTTGCTACCCCGCTGTTTGACTCGGATATCCTGGGGAAGCTTTGGCATACAAAAGGGTTCGAGAAATGGGATTTGATCGGTATCTCAAGGGTGGGAGACTTGCTGGCTCGGGGCAAGGTGAAGTCCTTTGAGGAGCTGCAGAAGGAGTATGAGTTGGGGAACACTGAGTTTTTCCGCTATGCCCAGGTGCGTCACGCCTTGCAGTCGGTCATTGTAGAAGGTGAGAAGGTGCCTGCGTCCTCTCCGTTGGAGGACCGAATTCTGGATGGCCATATACCGGAGAGCACGATCTCTCTCATCTATAAGAAGCTGATTAATGTCCGGGCTGACCTTCTTCGTGGGTTGCGGGATCAATGGACTAGGGACGGCCTCGAACTGGACGATGAGGACTGGCAATATGCAGTTTCCTCTCCTAAGGAGGTTGCGATTCCGTCGCGTCTGCGGCTGGTGCAGCTCAAAATACTTCATCGAGTCTACGTGACAGGCCCTAGGTTGGTCCGTATGGGTTTTTCTGAGGAGGGTTTATGTAAGCGAGGCTGCGGCATGGTGGGCACCTACCTACATATTATCTGGGAATGCGGCGTGATTGTGGAGTTTTGGAGGCGAGTCCATGCAGTGATGGGGGAGGTGACAGGCATTGTCATGCAACCGGAGGCGCGGTGTTGTCTTTTGAACGTCTGGGGTCCTACCGATCTCGATGACGCACAAACTCAGTGGGTGACCCTGGGGAACATGGTGGCTAAGCGGGATATTGCGCGCCTGTGGGGCTCGGCAGTGCCTCCCGCGCTGGCAGCGTGGAAGGAAAATATGGACTGGAGCATGCTCAGGGAAAAGACAGTGTATTGTGCTAGAGGGCGCCCGCGGAAATGGCATGCAGTATGGGGGCGATGGAACCACTACAGAGGGGATATCTGTCTGCCCCCTGATCTGGATCAGCCAGAGGAGCAGCTTTCCCCTTGACATTCTTTCCGGCTATGTTCGTATTGTTGATGACTGATTGCCTGTTGTGGGTCTCTGCTTTCCCCCTCCCTCCTCTCATTATAGTGTTGTCTCTGGTAGATGAATGGGACTAACTCCCCCTGATGGGCACCCCTCATGTGCACTTGAAGCTTAACGCCTTGCAAGGGTTTGGTTTGTGTTGGTGTTTCTTTAAAATTGAACCTTTTATCTGACTCTCCTGTCGGTTCAGTGCGAATGCATTTCAATGTTGCTTCACCTAAGCTGCCGAACCTCCGGGTTGTCGGCTGAATAGCTGTGTTCTGGATAAACTGAATAAAGGTTTAAAACAAAAAAAAAAAAAAAATAGCAAGGGTACTGTCATTAGCCCTACTAAATTTCAACACTAAAATATCTTCATCAGGGGATTTTAACAGTTCTACACAACAGCCTAGGTTTTGCCGAACCCAGGTCACAAGGCCACCTACAGGACGCCCTTTAGGGTTTTTTTTTGCAGGGATGTAAAAGTTAAGGTATCCAGCCCTAAAAACAGGATCAACAGCCCAGGACTCCTGAAATAGACAAATGTCATATTTGTCAATAAAGTTGCCCCAGTCAGGAGACAACATTTTCTGGACAATGCCTGCAATGTTCCAAGATATCAAGGATATTTTGCTACCACTATTAGGAGTATTTTGTAAGGGCTTTCGCCTTTCTACTGCCATAGGATTATTTATTATATTGCCAAAGGAGATCATTTGTTCATTTGACCTATTACAAACAGATGCCAATATTTGCTGGTTACTCGTGGAGGTATACGTAAAGACTCGGGCACTAGTACAAGCAATTGTTTCATCTAGAGTTCTGTCTCCGATCAGCATGTTTTCATGGGGGTGTGTTCGAACAGGGTAGTTATCACTCCCCCTATGTCAATCACATTCCTCCAGATCGGTTAAGGCGATAAATCTATTTTCTAGCCTAAGATCACTAGAAAAACTTGAAAGTGCCCTCCTACCAGTAACTATATTTAGGCCATTAGATGATTTTAGCGTCACATTTCGTCTTAGGGATCTGGAATTACCGATAAAAAATTCCAATGTAAGTGGAATTATACCAGAATCCCTTTTCTGAGGTGGCAATAGGTTGGCAAGAACATTAGGTAATACATACATAGTAGCAAAATTTTTTTTTTTTTTTTGTGAAACCGTTTATTACAAAACTCAAAAATATACAAAGATGGGCCTACAACCTTCCGGCCGGCCGCTAGTAAACAAAAGGAGCATATGATACACATTGTAGAGCGCGCGTTGCGGCTAAGGAAGATGCACAGGAGTTAGCAGCGTTGATAGCCACACCATCCGGACCCCACTGTACGGTTTCATTTTAAACTGAAATAACAACCAGAAAAAACAAAAACCACAAGGCAATCTACAATCAGAAATAGCAGCATGTGCTCCCCTGAGAGGGGGACCCTACCAATCCATAGTAGTATCAAGAAGGGGAAGAGATCAGGATTAGGGCTGGGTAAAACTCAATGCCCGGAACAGGGAAGATGGGTCGGCTACGGGGATGGGGCAGGCGACGGATCGGGCAATAACGGTGGAGTACAGATTCCCCCGCGGTAGGCGTTCCAGGGGCCCCAGACTTTCACCCATGTCCCAGGCTTACCTCTCGCAACATACACCACCTTTTCCCGAAACATGCACCAATCCATATGTTCCTTCCAGGCCGAGACAGTCGGGGACCTCTGAGATCCCCACAGTTGAGCAATATCACGCTTGGCCACCATATATCCCAGAGTCACCCACCTCGTCTGTGGCGCCGAGTAGTCGGTAGGTTCCCACACATTCAACAGGCATCTCCTCGCTTCGGGTAGCAGCACCACATGCGTAACCACACGCAGGACCTCATGCACACCACGCCAGAATCGCTCCACCTCCGGGCATTCCCACAATATATGCAGAAAGGTCCCCAAAGCGCCACACCCACGCTTACACAACCCGTCCACAGCATAGCCCATACGCAGAAGCCTCGGCCCCGTCATGTAGACTCTGTGGAGTATCTTGAGCTGGACGAAGCGAAGGCGGGCCGGTATGGCCACCTCTTTCGGGGAGGCCACCGCAAGGGTCCAGTCCTCGTCGTCCAGCTCCAGTCCATCGGCAACCCAAGCCTCACGAAGGGCAATCAGCAATCCCGTGCGGTCATTGATCAGTTTTTTGTAGATCAGTGAGATCGTGCTGTCCGGAACGTGTCCATCCAGCACTCTATCCTCAAGGGGGGAACACTCCGGGATGGATGCAACGTCCGGGAAGACGGAGCCCAGTGCATGACGGATCTGCAAATACCGAAAGTACTCCCTGCCATGCAAGTGGAACTCCGTCTGCAGCATCTCAAACGTTTTAAATCCTCCCCTCGTCCAGAGATCCCCCACCTTGCTAATGCCTATCATGTCCCACTTCTCGAAGCCCTTCGAGGTCCACAGGGAGCCCAACTGCTCGGACGCGTATAGTGGTGACGCCCGGGTCAGACGATCCTTCCACCCCATCGCCACATTAGCCGCGTGCCACACTCGCACCATGACACGCGTGGGGCCGGTCAGCCGAGCGTCGGGCGTGCTGGAGTAGAGCGCTCGATTATAGTCCCCACCCGGGAGTAGCATCTTATCCATTTCGAATGCCGGGTTTAAAGCGGGCCCATACAGGCCGTGATTAATCGCAGCCAGCTGGGAGGCCCAATAGTATCGTTTGATATCCGGGAGGGCAATCCCGCCGTCATACCATGGGAGCGTCAGCTTCGCCAGGGCGATACGCGGCCTCCCGTCCCAGAACAGGCGGCGCTGCAAACTCTCCACCTCACGGAAGTAGCGCGCTGGGACGGGGTCCATAGTATTCTGCAAAGCGTAGAGGAAGCGCGGCAGAGACATCATCTTAAACAATGCCGCCCGGCCGAGCGGCGAGAGCAGCAAGCGCCGCCAGCGCGTGACATCTTCCTTCAGGCGCTGGAGGGGGGGAAGCAAGTTCCGATCATACCGGGCCTCCGGGTCCAGAGTAATGAAGACACCCAGGTACCGAAATCCCTGCGGGGCGATCTGGATCGGACAGCCCCGCGGGAGAATGGGCGCCTCTCCAGAGAGAACATACACGCACGATTTAGCCCAGTTGATGACAAGGCCGGAGTTACGACCAAATGAATGCAAAACATCAACCAGTACTATAAGTGAGTTACGTGGGGAAGCTAGGTACAAGAGGATGTCATCGGCGTATAGGGATACGCGGTCCTCATGCTCGGGGGTCCAACGGAGACCACGGATGGAAGGCTCCCACCGCAGCCACTCTGCCAGGGGCTCCAAGGCAAGCGCAAAAAGGAGCGGCGATAAGGGGCTGCCCTGCCGCGTGCCCCGGCCCAGCTCAAACGGAGCCGATACTCTACCGTTCACCACCACCTGCGCCAATGGGCCCGAATACAGCAATTTGACCCAACTGATGAACCCTGCGCCAAAGCCAAACTTCGCAAGCATCGCCCAGATGTATGGCCATTCAAGCGTATCAAACGCCATGGTGGCGTCCAGGGATGCCAAAATGGCCGGCTCCCGTATGTACTGATCACGTGCAAGCACCCCATGCAAACGCCGCAAGTTAAGAGCTGTGTTACGATGGGGAATAAAGCTGGACTGATCCTGGTGAACCAGTTCGCCCACCACGCCGACCAGCCGATTGGCCAGGACCTTGGCGAGAATTTTAGGCTCCGCGTTCAGTACCGAATTGGGCAGATAGGATGTAACCCGGTCCCGAGGTCTCCCCTCCTTGTGGATAACCACGATTGTAGCCAGACGCTGGTCCAGCGGGAGGGAGCCCACCGAATGGGCCTCCAGGAACATCGATCGGAGATGTGGTGCCAGCGTATCCGGTCTCAATTTGTACAACTCGATGGGGAGACCATTAGGACCCATGGCCTTGCCGGAAGCGACCGAACGTATGGCGAGGGCGATTTCGTCGGAGGTTGGAGCGGCGTCCAACGACACTCTGTCCTCCTCCGAAAGGGAAGGCAGCGCGATATCCCTGAGCAGGGTACGGGAATCCTCTTCAGAGCAGGAAGACACCGGGGAATACACCCCACGGAAATAGTCCGCGAAGCAGGAGACAATTTCTTCCGGCTCAGTAACACACACACCATCTGTTTTCTCAATCAGCGGGACTACACGACTCGCTCTCTCCTTTTTGTCCAGCCACGCAATCAATTTACCAGCCTTATCACCCACATCATACAATCTCCCCTGTTGCTCTCTACTGAGGCCCCTGGCTGCCTCCGTGACGAGGGCCCTATAGGCCGCTTGCTTGAGTTGGAGGACATGCAATACGGCATCCGTCACCCCACTTTCTAGATTACCCTCCAACTCGGCTATCTCAGCTTCCACCCGGGTCACCTCCTCCCGCTCACGCCTCCGGGTGTGGGAAATGAGGGACAGGGCCTCTCCTCGTAGTACTGTCTTGAATGCCTCCCACAGTGAGACAGCCGAAGGCACGGACCCCACATTCTCGTCAAAGTAGCGCTGGAGGGATTTAATCAATTCAGCGCGAATAGTGGGGTCGCGCAAGTACCAGGGATTGATCGGGACCACCCTACCCTCACCCCTCGGAAAAAGGTCCAGGTGTAACAGGAGCGGGGAATGGTCCGAGATACCCCGTGCCAAATGGCGCACCTCTCCCACCCTCCCAACATAGGCCGCCGGGACCAGGACATAATCTAGTCGTGAGAGACTACCATGCTCTCCCGAATGGAAGGTATACTGTAACTGCGTGGGATGTTTTAAACGCCAGCAATCCACCAATCCCAAAGTGTCCAATAGACCAGAGAGCCACGCTTGGGCCCGGGGGAGGTCCCTAGGGGGGTGACGATCCACAGTCCCGGAAACCACCGCATTGAAATCCCCCCCCACCACCAGAATCCCCCCCGGAAGGCCAAGGAGGAGGCGCCCCAGGTCCGCAAAGGTAGTCGACTGTAGCCCCGGTGGGACGTATACTGACACAAAAACCACCACTTTGCCCTCCATCCTTCCCACCAAGACCGCGTAACGTCCCCTGTCGTCATGGAGCACCTCATCAATCTCCAGCGGAAGCGAGTTCTTAACCATGATGCCCACACCCCTTGAGCCAGACGTAAAGCCCGAATGGGCCACTAGGCGATAGCCACGCCGATTCATGACGCAGAAGGAGTTGCCAATGAGGTGTGTCTCCTGCAGAAAAACTACATCGGGCGAGATTCGCTTCAAGAACTGCAGGACCACCCCACGTTTAATCCTGTCCCCCAGTCCATTCACGTTCCAGGACAAAAGAGTTAGTTCCCTACCCCCCATCATAGACAAGAGCCACCATTCGTCCCCCCGAGAGCACTATAGAGCTAGCACAATGATACTTTTGCCTTGTGGTGAAAACGAACAACACCCCCCCATCCCTACCCACCCACCCCAACAAAACTCCCCCCTCCCTGCACCCCTGCATGAGCCCGAACAGCCCCCCCAACGTGCAGTGTGCCTGTCGCCCCATATATATAATAAAAAACTAGCTAAGCCCCCTAGAGGAGGAGGGAGAACCCCCAAGAGACCCAACACAATCTCCATAGGAGGGGAAATTATACAGACTGATGCTTAATCGAGAGTGGCAACATTTTTGTCCAGAGTGAAGCCCAACATCACCCCCTCAGTCCCGATCCAGTGTGCCGTCTCCCCCCGCCGCCCCCCCCCGCCCCCCAGATCACGATCCCCAGACAGAGTGTCCAGCCAGTCTCCGGCCGCTTCGGGGCGATCAAAAAAGTGCGTGCGACCCTCTACCTCCACTCGCAGCTTGGCTGGGAAGAGCATTGCGTATTTAAGGTTCAAGTCCCGAAGACGGCGCTTGACGCCTTGGAAGCTCAGTCTCTGCTTCTAGACCGCTGGGGTGAAATCCGGATAAAAGTTCACCTCCATGTTGTCAAGCTTAACCGGCCCCAACAGTCTGGAGGCTTGCAGGATAGCGTCTCTGTCCCGAAAGTTGAAAATCCGGGCAATGAGGGGCTGCGGAGGGGCTCCGACCTTCGGCCTTCCCCCGGGAACCCTGTGGGCCCGCTCCACCGCGAAGAATTTACTCAGCCCCCGTGGCTGGAGATGGGTAGCGATCAGGTCCTCCACAAATAGGTCCGCCGCCGCTTCCTCCCGTCCCTCGGGTACTCCGATGATGCGGATGTTGTTTCTCCGGGCCCGACTCTCGGAGTCCTCCAGGCGCCGATCCATAAGCGCGCTCGCCTGACTAAGCCGGCGCACCTCTGTTTGTAGCGCCGCCACATCAGTAGTAAGGCCCGATGCGGTGTGGGCCAAAGAATCAACTCGGTCGTTGGTCTTGGAAAGATCGTCCCTCACCAGGCCAACATCCACGAGGACCGAGTCGATCTTCTGTGCCAGTGTGTCGAACCGCTGGCCTACCGAGGCCTTCATCTCGGCAATGGCGCCCATGACATCCCGCAGAGTCAGATCCGTGGGCAGGTCCGGGGCATCAGGAGGGTCCTCAGGGGATTTGTGCGGTCCGCCGGGAGATCCCTTCTGGAGGGTATAGCGGTCCATACTGTTGGCCTGATGGGTGGTGCCACGCCGGGTCGGCTTGGTCTTTGCCCGGTCTCCATCTTGTTTGGTGGCCATGGCCACTAGTCTCCCGGTCGCACCAGTCACGTCGTGAAGGGCAGGCAATCAGGGCCACAAGCTCCGGGGGGGGCCACCCCCGATCGGAGGGGTGGGTCACAGCCGGCGGGCAGGCCAAGTCTCCCAGCGAGACCACACCAACACAAGGAGCCCCGCGACCCAACCCTGCAGTGATTGCAAGGGGGTGCGAAAGCGAAAGCGAAAGCGCGGGGTGCGCGACTCGCCAGGCCGGGCCCGCCGCTGTTGGTCACTTTGTCACTGGGTCACCCCTCAGCGCAAATCCGGGGTCTGGCGAGGAGAAGGCCGCAGACTTCAATCGGTGCTCACTCCGGTGTCCGAGGTCCGATTTGACAACGGGAAACGGGTGCCACCTCAGCTCAGGCTCACCAACACATTCCCCTCATCCGAGACAGGATAAATTCAGGATAGTCGTGGGAGGTTGCGGAGGTCCTCGGGAGCCTCGCACCTACGCGGCCATCTTGGTTGCGCGCTAGGCTCCTCCTCCCATAGTAGCAAAATTAATGACAACACAATCTCCCCCAAATTTTTTCTCGTTGTTTCCTAGCCATGGAACACGTCTGGCCATTATAATTTCTCGTGCCAGTTGTTGTTGGCCACCCACTCCTCCAATGTTCATGTTCCTACTAAGCCAATGTAATGCTTTATCCATCAGCGCAGTTGTTGACTCTGCTTGACCTGGTCTTAGATGGGGGACATTGGCAAGAACAAGAACCAAAGGAATGGCCTCTCTGACAAACGGGAGCCCTTTCCCTGGAAAGGTTTTTTTTACATTCATAGTAGGAGTGGGCTCGATAAGGGGCAGTTCGTTATTATGTACATTAGCAATTTGGCAGTTTTGGGTAGGCATAGTTGATGATGGAATCATAGTGTGAGTGGAAGAGCCTGCCACCGCTGAGAGGGGCAAATAAACACCATTAGAGGGAGCTTCCTTCATTAACACAGGCACAGAGCGCTGAGGTTGGTCAGGGATTCTTGTTTCCGACAACACCAGGGTAGAAGGTTGCACAATTGTTGTCATGGCGCTAAGCTTCGCTTCCAATATAGAAAGTCTATCTTTGATAGATATCAATCTGTCAGTAATGGGGGACAGTATAACATCCAGTTTTTTCTTTATTGCTGCCCAGAGTTTGTTAGATAAAACCTCCCCCTGAGGCTGAGGCTGGGGGCCCGAGCCAGATTTAGTAATTCGTACCGAAGTCTGTTTCTTAGATCGTACAGAGGGAGCCGGGCCCCCGGCTCTTGTGCGTCTTGTCTGGATTGAAACCAGGGGGGAGGGAGAGACCTCTACAACCAGGGGCTCTTGGATATGAATTGGGGAGGTGGACACACAATGCTCAATAGTGTTTGGGGGGGAAGTCATAAGTTCTGGCAGATCGACTAGATCCCTGGGAAAGCCTGGTGATTGTTGTTGTGTTTGTAAGTCTGGGGTATCAAGGGTCTCGTGGATGAGGGCTGTTGTCTTATTCCCTACCCCCATCGACAAGCGCCTTTCAGTTCTTTCTATTTCTTCAGTCAGGACATTAGCAGCTCTGACTAGATATGAGTCCAGGGTTGCCCCTACCACCCCATTTGGTTTAGCTCCAGTGGTCTTCTTTTTCACCATGGTTACACCTAACAAACACCACTAAGCACAATACCTTGTCTTGACGCAGATCACAGAGAGCAGGCCCAGCCCGGCCTCTTCCGGCCCCTGTCGGCCACAGACGGCCCGCCCTTTGCCCGGCGCCACCCGCGCGCGGTCCCGCGACGCGGGGGTCAGGAAGTTGTTTAAATCGCCTCCAGGTGCGGGTGGTGGGCGGGAGCCTCCGGGCTCGGGAGCAAGGGCGCCTGGGTAATGTAGTCTCCCTCCAGACCGCGGCCGCGAGATCGACAGACGCGGCGGCGGGAAGGAGACACGAGCACACCAGGCAGGAGAGGCAAAGACACCAGGCAGGAGAGGCAAAGAACACTGCCAAGAGTCAAGGAGCAGGTACACAGGTCACCATGCCAGCAAACCGGCACAAAGATAGTCCCCACTCCGCCGAGGGTCAGGAAGTTGTTTAAATCGCCTCCAGGTGCGGGTGGTGGGCGGGAGCCTCCGGGCTCGGGAGCAAGAGCGCCTGGGTAATGTAGTCTCCCTCCAGACCGCGGCCGCGAGATTGACAGACGCGGCGGCGGGAGGGAGACACGAGCACACCAGGCAGGAGAGGCAAAGTACACCGCTAAGAGTCAAGGAGCAGGTACACAGGTCACCACGCCAGTAAACCAGCACAAAGATAGTCCCCACTCCGCCGAGGGTCAGGAAGTTGTTTAAATCGCCTCCAGGTGCGGGTGGTGGGCGGGAGCCTCCGGGCTCGGGAGCAAGGGCGCCTGGGTAATGTAGTCTCCCTCCAGACCGCGGCCGCGAGATTGACAGACGCGGCGGCGGGAGGGAGACACGAGCACCCCAGGCAAGAGAGGCAAAGAACACCGCCAAGAGTCAAGGAGCAGGTACACAAGTCACCACGCCAGCAAACCGGCACAAAGATAGTCCCCACTCCGCCGAGGGTCAGGAAGTTGTTTAAATCGCCTCCAGGTGCGGGTGGTGGGCGGGAGCCTCCGGGCTCGGGAGCAAGGGCGCCTGGGTAATGTAGTCTCCCTCCAGACCGCGGCCGCGAGATTGACAGACGCGGCGGCGGGAGGGAGACACGAGCACACCAGGCAGGAGAGGCAAAGAACACCGCCAAAAGTCAAGGAGCAGGTACACAGGTCACCACGCCAGCAAACCGGCACAAAGATAGTCCCCTGGCTAGTTATAGTTAGTGCTGCGTGTCCACCATAGGAAAAACATTTTTTGTTTTCCTCATGACTTTTGCTCTGTGTGGCAAATCTTCACTTAACTTTCCAGAAAAAGCTGTCTCACCACCTCAGCTCCAATCTGGAAAGTTTCAAGGTGATCTGTCAAGCGGGGGCCGAGATGTTTTACTGAATGGATGAGGAAGATATTTGAGAATTCACAGAAAATGTATGCTCATTTTACCTGTAGAGCACGGACCATAATTTCGATGACAAAAAGAAACACCTCATTTTCTTAATTAACTGCAGTTTCCTCTATGACAAAATGAACTTCTTCGATTTGTTAATTTCTCAAGGGAATGTTATCAGTTTTACAGCTTTGATTGTGGCTAAAATTTGTTACCCCCCCTTAATATGTGCTCCTTATTTCTGACACTCAAAACATGGCATTCACTACGATGCATTTCAATGAGGGCCATGTCCCTGAATCCTACCGTGGCTGCCACAACATGTTGTTCATGGGATCCCCCACTTGCCCCGTGGGTCAGGGTGTGATCATCATACACCCTTATATTTGTTTTAATTCTGTTTCAGTATGCAGGGACTATTTCCCTGACAGCCTCAACATATTGTTCATGTTGTGGCCAGCCAATTATGATTGGCTAGCTCCGTTAATGTGGCTAATCACAGTATAACTAGACACCAGATACACCTTACTTTTTAACCCCTTCATGCCCAACCCAAGCCCCTCTTTAAATGCTAATTTCTTAAAAATGGCTGAATGGATTTACACCAAATCACAAGAAGCACACTTTATAATTGTCTAACTTTTTGCCAAATATACGGCCTCATTATGATGTTGGGCAGAAAGCCATCCGAGAGCTCGTCGGAGGCTTTCCGCCAACATCAGAGGTTTTCATCTGACTGCCCTATTACGACACTGGCAGCCAGAGAGAAACCAGCGGGCAAATACTGCATCCCTTCCAATAGGCTCACGGAGCCCGTCTGGGAGGAGGGCGGATCGTAATCCCCAGAATGGACCGCTGTGGGGATTACGAAGCACGTTTCCCACAGCCTTTCTATGGCGGTTCGACATAGACAGATTGTCAGAAATTGACTTTAGGGCCCCCGTTCCCCCACGGCCTCCACTATGTGGTGCCCCCCCAAACATCCACGCATCGTGTGGCAGGCAACACATGGTGCCTGGCACAAGGTGCATGGATGTTTGAAAACAGCCATTTTTATATTGCAGCTTGTGCTGCAGCCCCCTTTCGTCCGCTGCACAAACTGCAATAAAAAAATCAATGTTCCTGACTGCCCATAGGGCGGTTGCATCCTGATTCGTCGGATAGAACCGCTGACTAATACTTGGGCGAATTCCATCCCACTATGGTGTCGTCCAACTGACATCGTTATAGGCCCCTTTTTGTAAATTTGTTCAACCCTTTTTCTTTAGCAGAGAGTAAAGTTTCCTATGTGAATTAACATGGGAAATCACACTTTTGGGAGTCCTCTTTTAGTGGCCCCCTGCTTGATGGATAAGCACAAAACATTCCATGAAGGAGTCGAGGTGGATGAACTTTTTGGAAAGGTTTTTGTAGATTTGTCAAACGGTGTCAGTGTTATAAGTGAAACAATAAATGCTCTCCATATGGAAACTCTGACCTAACTATTGATACACAGTGGTGACTGCCACTGTATAATAGATATGTACGTGTGTGTATATATATATATATATATATATATACTCGAGCAGAAGGCAGAGTGGTTTGTAAATGTCACCTGAACAGCGAGATGGAAGTGTAGGACCATATTACACTATTTTTATATTTATATTATGTGATTTATTCATTTTAGTGCTCTTTAGAAAATTTTGAGACATTTGAGCTCCATCTGTTTAGTACCATTGTTTGCTTAAAACTGCAGATACGTTCCCCAGTGTTTTTTGAAAACTGTGTTTTTTTGTGGGGATAATGTGCTAATATTTAAAATGTGTTTTACGTAACATGTTTATTATAGATCGGTGAACATATATGTGCCCAATTGCACATAGTGGGATGGGTATGATGGGTATGCCCAGAGGTCTGTGTTCCAGGAACCAAGCTATACCCGGCTGATGAGCCCTAAGTAGGGCAAAACTGATCCTGGGTGGCTTGCGTTCCAGGTCGGGAAGTATCTGGCTTGGTACTTCGGCAAGACTGTTCCCTTTGGAGCAGAGTCAAGACTGATTGGCACATAGCTGTCTCCAAACTGAGGTGGCATAGTATGCAAAATTACGATGGATTGGGGTGTGGTCCAAGTAATTCATCATCATCATCAAAGCCACTTTAATCGATTGATTAAAATCACAAAAGTACATCACAATATTACAAATTGTTAAAAACACAGGTACAATACAATAACAACATTATAAAAATTCATCCCGACAAACACAAATAACACTAAGTTCATAAGATAGACTGTACATCAAGTTTTTTCCTTGCCCGAGCTGCAGCAACCAGGAAATTGGCAATGTTGAAAATAATCCAAGGGGAATTTAATAATTGCAAATACATCAAAGCAGGTTTAACTTGATAAAAACCCCTCCCTCGCAACAATGGTATGATATACTTCCTTCTGCTTTCAACATAATATTTACAAAAAAAGGTAAAGTGCGCAGTATCTTGAAATGAGTGGCCGTCGCAATTACAAAAAGCTGCATCTATAGGTTTACTCCATCCCACAACGCTCCCTAAAACAAAATGAATTTGGTTAAAACGAAATCTGGTCAACAACCAACGATGATAGTGATTCCTGACCAGATTAAGGTAGGGCTCGATCTGGGGAGAGGATATCAATAAGAAATGAGCCCTTACCGATGTTTTTGTAAGCTCCTCATCTTCCCGCTCTTGAGTTCTTAAATTTAAAAACTGAACTTTAACCCAGCCAATGTCCCCCTTAATAATAGATTCTGGGTTCTCGTAAATCTCCGGACGTCCTAGTTTATAAAACATTTTCTTGATGTACAAGAGCCAGGGGATGTCGGCCATTCTATCTAGATCCATACAATCTTTAAAAATCAATCTATTAAGGGAAAGTTCGGGATTCAACCATGTTTTCAACCAAAATGTAAGGGGGGCCAAACTTAAATGATCAGAAACAAAACCCATCCCCAGTTCTTGATGAATTGAGAAAGTTGGAGATGATTGGGGGACGGAGAGAAGTGAACGGAAAAATTTATTTTCTGCAATCTGAATTCCCTCCGCCTTTTTATACCCCCAGATGGCAGCACCATAAGCTGCTATGGCTAAACATTTCGCCCTATAAATAGCAAGAACTGCATCACATGGTTTTCCACCCAAACGTCGTGCAAAACTTAATATGGCTGAAGATGCTCTGCCCACACTATTCTTTTTAGCAGTAAGCTGAGGGGCCCACGAACCTCTATCGTCAAATATGACCCCCAAGTAGGTGAATACCTTAACTCTAGTGACCTCCACTCCTTTGCAGTAAAATTTTTTAACTTTATTTTTCTGGCTGCCCAGGGACATCACATGTGATTTGGAACTATTCACCACGAGGTCCAATGAGCTCATAAAGTCCCCGAATGAGTTCAATAATCTCTGTAGACCCAGCGGGGTACGGGCCAGAAGGACCGCATCATCCGCGTATAGAAGAGCGGGTAGAGTATTGCTCCCTATACGCGGAGTGTCCAAACTGGCTTTACCTAGAATTACATCTAGTCTATTGATATATAGGGTAAAGAGCAGGGGGGCCAGGATACATCCTTGGCGTACCCCTCTGCCCGATTTAAAGTGACGCATGCATTTTCCCTCGTGGGAGACCCTCACTGCAGCATATAGATCTTGGTGCAGTTCCGCTAAGAAATGCACCAGGCAGGGGTCTAACCCTAGATCCAACAGGATCGTCCACAGCCTCGATCTGTTCACCAGATCAAAGGCTGTGGATAAATCCATGAATGCTAAATATAGGGACCCTTTAGAGGCTTTAGTATATTTATTAATTAGCAGGTACAGGTTGAGGCACTGGTCCATGGTACCTCTGCCTGACCTAAAGCCATATTGTATCTCTGATAGAATCCCCTTCTCCCTCACCCAATCCGAGATTTTGTTTAAAACCACTTTACCCAATATTTTGACCGCTGAGTCAATTAGTGAGATGGGCCGATAACATCTCGGGTCGCCCCTGTCCCCCTTTTTAAAAACCGGTACAATAATTGATTTGGACCAGGATACCGGGAACCCGTTCTCAACACTATCATTAAAAACATTTGTTAAAATGGTACTCCAGATCTCAATGTTCCCTTTATAAAGATCCAATGGGACACCATCTGGTCCCGGGGCCTTATTAGAGGCAGAATCTTTTATGGCCTTCCCCACATCTTTTTTATTAAAAATCAACTGGTTGAGGGGAAAGAAGGAATCGAGGACCTTAAAAGGCTCAGGGGTCAGGTTACTCGCATAAATTCCTTCGAAGTGAAACAGCCACTCCCCCTCTGGGATGCTAATGTCGAGTGGGGCGTTTTCGTTTCCTGTTAGAAAAGGGCTGTTCACTATGTTCCAGAATTTTGCGCTATCCTTAAGGACTTCAATCGAGGACAAGGCATCCCAGGCCTCTTGTTTTAAAACGTTTTTCCGGCGCTGGATTATAGATTTATAGTCTCTCCTAAGGGTGGCTATTAAGGCCTTATCGCGGGGCAGTGTTTTTAGGGCGGTTAATAGATTTCGATGAGCCCTGGAACAACTAGCATCAAACCACTTATTTCCCTGTTGACTGCGCGGAATGCTAGGTATGGTTAAATCAGAGGAGACCTGTTTACAGATTGAGTCAAAAGCAACTATTGTCTCACCACCCATACTAGGAGGGCCCATTCACTTCCTGAACTCATCAATTCTCTTCGCCATCAAGCTATCCAAAAAATCCTCTGGTACTACTCTGGTCCACTTTACTTTCCTGCCCTTTTCGCTAGTGACCAGGGTAGCAGAGGGAACTATCGCCAGTGGGGCCACTTTAAAGCAAAAAGCCTTGTCGAGTTATATAGAAGATATAATCAATGATCGATTCACTATCCCTTGCCTCGAACGTCGCTGTCCGTTCAACCTTAGATAAAAAACATGGCTCAAAGAGATCCGCCGTTAGGAGGAGCTCTTCAAGTGCCTCACCCTTAGTTGAATGTTCAAAGTGTGGGGGGGCCGAGTGGGGCGGGCCAAGGGGGTCAACGATCTTACAATTAAAATCACAGAGATGAATATTAAAATCGCCCATAAAAATAATGTGTACAAATGTGGTTTGACGTGCATTATACAATTCTAAAAAATGTGTTAAGAAACTAAGGTGCTCATTCACAGGTACACAATCCCCTGCATTATAAAAATTGATAAACAATGTTTTAGGTTGGGACTCAGTGATGAATTCCATAAATTGACAGTTTGATGAGGCAGTGACTATCTGGTTTATCTCCGCCTTAAGTTTAGTGGAAAAAAGGAACAACAGCCCTCCCTTTGCCCTGCCAGCTACTGATGGTAAAGCAGGCAGGCAATAGGATTTAAATCCATCAATCCACAGGTTGTTGTCCCTAGCCCATGTCTCCTGAAGAGCAATAATATCAAAACCTACAACATACTTTAGCCAATTTACGTCTTCTTGCTTGGAACGTAACCCAGCTATATTCCAACTCATAATCCTAATGAGGAGTCCAGAATCAACTGTGAGAGCACTTTCCTTTACAGTACTACTAGTTGTTGTTGCTGGAAGATCTAGTCAATCATTTAGATCTAGCTGGGACAAGGGTGAGAACCTATTAAATGTAGCAACAGCCTCTGAGGGCCTATCTCTCCAGTTATTTCCAGGGTTGACCTTAGCTGATACTTTAGGGAAACACCAAGGGGCAGCCTCTTTGCTAGATACAGCGCAAGGCATGGAAGCCAAAGTGGACTCTGGGCATAGTGGATGGCGGGTACTCCCACAGGGTCCAGGCAATCTGGGGGGCGGTGGGTAGAAAAAGCCTAGAGGAACAGCCCTAATATTACCAATCTCCCCATCCAAATCTGAGGCATCCCATAACATACGTGGTACGGCATAGGAACTATTAAAATTTACAACTACACAGTCCCCTTTAAGTTTTTTCTGGGTGCCTCCAATCTAACCAACCCGCCTAGCTGTTAGAATATGGCGAGAGATATTGTCATAGCCAGAAGAATTCTGGTCACACCATTTCCTAGTGACTGACAATAATTCTTTGGTTGATTCAACCTTACCAGGTGCTAAAGGTGGGACCTTGACCAAAATGACCACCAACGGGCCAGCCTCTGGAGGGAGATTAATGCAGGGTAAGGTGGGCGAGTTAATTGGAATATGGCCACTGGCGTGCTTAACCTGAGGCCTAGTTTGTTTTACAGGCCTAACCTGCCCGTTCGACTGGTCCTGTGCATCTGCTGTTTTTAAAATTGTCAGTTCATTACTCAAATTAGGGGGCACAACTGTAGTCACAATACTAGAGGGACCCCTCGCTAAAGAACCATTTCGGCCTTCTATTGGGACATCAGTCAAAATAGGTGAGGTACTGTTATAAGGGGTAATGCGGACCTTATTTAATGCTGAAAGAGCAGAGTCAATCTTGGCACATTTTTCTAGTAGGCTAGCAACACACAAGTTCAAGGTGTCAACGATATCTTTTGCTATGCTGGTAAGAGTCTCCTCAAGTCGACTAGAAAAAATGTTCTCCACCATGTCCCGAATAGAAGAATAAAGGGAGTCCATGGTCACAGGGCTACCCTCTGGTACAGTACAGATAGATGCAGGGTCCCGCTTATTTTGCTTTTTGCTCAGTCTCTTAGCGCCCTTTAAATGAGGTTTAGATGGCCTTTTTCTTACAGCAGCCTGCTGAGGCGTAGGTTGGGGAGCAATCAGGGGTAGGATAGTGGCCATAATGTCTCCGGGAACAGCAGGATGATCCGGTGCATGAGCTGGAGGACCAATCACAACAACCGGCTCCAGTGGGATAGGGGTTCTCCCTATCGGCTGCGGAAGGCCAGACTGTTGGTCTTGGGTGGGATCAAGACCTAGTTCCCTCTCAGCTTGCGCTATTTCTGAAGTTAATACCCCCACAGCTGAGGTTAAGTAAGAAATAATAGTTCCCGACTTTCTGGGCACTTTAGCTTTAGCTCCCCCCCGATCCTGAGTATTAAGTAGTTTCCGCTTACCCATCCTTGGATCTTGCAGTGTACAGGAAAGAGGATTGGCCCGGCCTGGCCTCCTTTGGCCCCTGACGGCCACAGACGGCCCGCCCTTTGCCCGGGCTTAGCCCGGCGCCCGCCCGCGCGCGTCCCGCGTTGCGGGAGGCGCGAGGAGATTAAATGCAGCCCCGGTGTCAGGGGGCGTGTCCTCAGGTTGCCGTGAGACCCACTGTCTCCTGGGTCGTGTAGTTGTCTGAGGCCCGTAGTCCGCTTGGCCTCGCTGCTGCCGCTGCGTCTCCCCCGAAGCGGGAGGCGCGAGGAGTTTAAATGCAGCCCCGGTGTCAGGGGGCGTGTCCTCAGGTTGCCGTGAGACCCACTGTCTCCTGGGTCGTGTAGTTGTCTGAGGCCCGTAGTCCGCTTGGCCTCGCTGCTGCCGCTGCGTCTCCCCCGAAGCGGGAGGCGCGAGGAGTTTAAATGCAGCCCCGGTGTCAAGGGGCGTGTCCTCAGGTTGCCGTGAGACCCACTGTCTCCTGGGTCGTGTAGTTGTCTGAGGCCCGTAGTCCGCTTGGCCTCGCTGCTGCCGCTGCGTCTCCCCCGAAGCGGGAGGCGCGAGGAGTTTAAATGCAGCCCCGGTGTCAGGGGGCGTGTCCTCAGGTTGCCGTGAGACCCACTGTCTCCTGGGTCGTGTAGTTGTCTGAGGCCCGTAGTCCGCATGGCCTCGCTGCTGCCGCTGCGTCTCCCCCGAAGCGGGAGGCGCGAGGAGTTTAAATGCAGCCCCGGTGTCAGGGGGCGTGTCCTCAGGTTGCCGTGAGACCCACTGTCTCCTGGGTCGTGTAGTTGTCTGAGGCCCGTAGTCCGCTTGGCCTCGCTGCTGCCGCTGCGTCTCCCCAAGTAATTACCAGCGGCTGAGATGAATTCAAGCATTCCATCCAATCCTTTTTTGTATACTGTAGGTTTGCCGAAAGCAGTGTTATATGCAGATACTGCTTTGGTCACCCTCTAAGAACAGCATACCAGAATCTTTTGTTCATGTCCGAATGGTCACGGGGGTAGCCTTAAGCCACAACCTGCTTGTAGTACCCTGTTACCAGAGACTTTGGCCACGCTGGTTCATTCATGATAGTCCCAGATCCCGCAGTGCACAGCCTTGACTATGCACAATTAGCACTGTGCCATGGCCTGCACCTATTTCCCTGATGACAGAACCACTGCAACCAGCCTTGTCTGGAGGTAACACCCTAGACTAGCCCCTGGTACCCAGAAAATAGAGCAACCTGTGTGCTGTTGTTAGAGGTAAAATAGTAACTGCCTGGACTCTTTATCTGCTATTTTTCAGTCCGAACATGTGGTTGTAGCAAACAAAATGTTGTGCCATGTTCAGGAGATTTCAGAATGGGTGATGTGTGTGAGTAAACACTTGCAACAGGCTGCATTGGATTCTAGGAAGTACCCCCACCAGTGCAGAGGGTCCTTTATCTAATCTATAAGGGATTTCTGAAACTGCAACAGCCACAACAGATATAGCAGGCTTCCCAAAATATTGTCTGTTTTTCCTAAGTAATTGTTTTCTTATATGTGTTTATAATTTGAATTAGTCTTTCATGATCTTAACTACCCCTGTGGTCTTCCAGCCCAGCGAATATTATACCTTCCCGACAGCAGATTGTTTCTGGTCTCTGCTACCGAGATATCAAAAGTGAGTTACACAGTTCAGACCATATGTTGTCACTATTTAACGTAAGGACCTTTTACTATGAGAGGGGCATCATTTTAGGTCTTTTTTGTTAATCTCTTGCTGAACAACACGGGACATGCTTGTAACAGTATTCCACCTTACTATAAACTCTAGAAAATTGTGACACCAGAATATTGCAGTCAAAATATTGAGGACTAAAACTACAGTCAAGGTAAGTGTATCATCAAGGTATATATATATAGGGAGTTAATTAAAGTAAACCCATACTTACAAATGTGCACTTACTTTCTCGATATTTAATTCCTCTATATTTTTACCGTGTTTTCGTAGCATAGTGCTTCCATAGTCAATATTTTGACATACACCCATTGGAGGGACATTCCCATTTGAGAATCGATGAATGTGGATAGGCATAACTGGCCCACTAGTCCCACACCAAAGGCAAGCCTGTCTTCATGCGTTTATGCTGAGTTTGGGCACAGATAGGCTTTTTTAATTTTTCATAGTTTTATATAGCGCAAACTTGACTTGATGGTATCAGGTATCAGAGCGCTTTACATGAGGACCAGTTGCTTTACACAAGGACACATTCAATTTTGTAGGCACGGGGAGATTAAGCGATTCGCCCAGAATCACAGGATGTTGAGCGTCATTGCCGAGACTCGAACCCGGTTCCCCAAAATAGAGATCAACCTCCCCTAGCCATTAGGCTACAACCTCTCCCTACATAGTTAGGTATGATAGATGTCCATAGATCCCTGGATGGCTGCAAACTCCTTACAACATAACACTGAGTAAACAGAGTTCATGATACGGTGGTGGGGAGGCGGAGGCAATGACGTTGCCTGCTCTTCTGACATCCACCTTTGTCCACCTTCTAACCCCATTTATTACTGTTCGTAATCTGGGTTTCAGGATCAGTCAAGGTTTCACTTTTACCTCCTTAGGTTAGCATTACTTGCTGATGTGCCTGTTGGTCCAGAGGAACAATACCATGGCCATTTAAAGACCTCTCAGACTATATTAGCCCCTCTCTTCCAGGCTGGATTCCAGAAACCATAGGCTTCTAGATCTTCCTATATTCCCACCTCAACGCTTGCCAATGCATACTTACAGATACCCCTATAAAGCCTGTGGTACTGAAACGCCACCTAATGGCTTTCACCACAATCTGTTTTTCCCTCCCACTTTGTTCAGGTAATTGATTTGATAAGCTTCTGAAAACAGCATTCAGTAACGTACAAGTTCCTTGTTTGGGACGAGAAAGCCTTAAAATTAATATAGACGGCTTAGCCAGAGTTTGGCACCAAGTACCAAAGCATGAACTGAGCGATCAAAATGTTTTGTTTATAAATCAAGCAACACATTTCTTGTAAAAGATATTAAAAAAAAAAAAACTCTTTAAAATACAAAGACGCTGCAGCAGCGTCTAATAATAAACTTAAAAATAATATGTTTTGTATTTGTCTGTCTAGTATACTTTGTTTTTCCAGATGAAAACATGCATGATTTTGTATCAGAGGTGCGCTGTCAAATAAGATAATCAATGTTTTACAATATTGGGAAATCCAGCAAAATATTTTTTGCATGTTACTATCTTCCTCCCTTCACAGAAATAGTACAAGGGTGCAGTACAAATCAAAATCCTTTATTGGCATTGTAAGTAAGACTAGCATTGCTAAGTATGTCGATGGGGTACACAAACGGATTCATAATTTGTAATATTTAATTTCATGTACCAAATCTGTCAAGTGCTCTGTACATGCTGACATTTTGAAGCTGTACTTAAAACGGAAAATGTGAATTAGTTACAACATTTTCAGGGTGGTTTTAGCTGTAAAGCCAGGTTAGGCTGTGACAATGTGGTGCCTGACACATGCAGCTGTGGTCCCTGCAGGTAAGCGCGGTGAGTCGGGGCAGGGCATGGGGTAAGTCGACAGACGACGGAATAGGATTTATTTATTTATTTCATTTTCTCTATTCTGTCTGTTGACTTCCTTGTCCTTCCACCCCACCTCCACCCGCCTCACCGCGCTGAACTGCACAGACCGCCGCTGGACACGTAGTCTCTTGAAAGCTATGGTGTCCTCATAGCATAGTGCATTTTATTTAGAAAATACATCACCTGGGGGCATATGTATGAAACTCCCGTTTTACGAATCCCAATTTGCGATATTTTGCGATTAGCAAATTGAGATTCGCAAAGCGGGATGTAAAAAATAAATCGCAAATGTTCAGCGATTTCTTAATAATCGCAAAATATTCTCAGAAACCTCATTTGCGATTTCTTAATTGCGAAAATCGCAAATTAAGAAATCGCAAAAACGGGAATCTACAATACAGGTGCAGCCTGATGACATCACAAACAGGAAACTGGAGTGATTTCCTGCACCTGCTCACCTGAGCCACACCCAGAGGCTGCTTGGAGAGTGTGAGGAGGCATCCCAGGAGAGAGCAAACAGCAATGGAGGCCAACAAACAACAGGAGGGCAAGGATGCAGAGAAGAGGAAGAGGAAACACAAGTTTTCAGAAAAGGAGCAGGAGGTCCTCATTGAGGAGATGGTGTGCAGCTCCTTTTTGGCAAGAAGTCCACTGCGTGTCCCAGAGGCAAGGAAACGTAAAATCTGGCTGGACATCCAAAGTAAGGTTAATGCAGTGGGAGTGACCAATCGCACCATCGAAGAATTGCGCAAGCGATGGTATGATATGCGCCAGAGGTCGAAAGAGAGGGTGGCAGCCAGACTAAAGGACGCAAACCAGACTGGGGGAGGACCATCCACAGCAGCACAGCCAACACCCCACGAGGAGCTTGTGGAGTCCACTCTCCTGCCTGAGAGCGTCGGTGGTGTGGCTGACATTCACAGCTCCGACCCTGCATCCAGCAGCCAAGGTAAGATGCATGCAAAATCAATCTGCACTGATCCCCATCCCATGCACACTTCCCCAAATGTGCTAAATATCCTCACAAAATGTCATTCCAGTCCAAGTCTTACAGCACACCCAGCAATGCATCATGGGACTTGTAGTACTATGTCTGACAGTGTGTCCATGAGACAAAGGACATCTAATGCAACATGTGGGTTGGGGATAAGTGAATGATACAGTGTTAGAGGTTAGCCGATACAAACTGTAGGAACTTTATTGATTGCCAATTGCAGACAAAGACACAAACTCATGTAGTCCCCTTTACATCCACAGCACAATCCAGGGCACGTGACGACAGTGCAGAGGGAGAGGAGCCTGCACATCCTGAGGACTCCAGTGACGAGACAGAGCTCATACCAATCCAGCGCAGGAAGCGCACACATGTGCCCCCACTGCCTCCATTTGAGGATGAAATACCGGCAACAGGGGAGGACAGTGACAGGAGAGAGGGGAGTCAGGGTGTGTCACACATGCCCATTCAGGACACACCAAGGCGAAGGATTCCACCACAGGACACACGCAGGTCAAGGCCCAGGAGCAGCACTGCCACTGAAGCCGAAGAAACCGTTTTTTCGGGCCTGGAACACAGCATGCTGCAGGAACAGCGCCTGCAAAGTAAATCACTCAGGTCAATAAATAGGCAGCTATGCCGTATCCACAAGGATCAGAAAAACATGGGGGAGGGCATCATGGCCATGGCAGGTGCCATCCGTGACCTATGTGACACTCTGAGGCACAACCAAGCCGCCAGTGAGAGGGCTGGCCGACGTGCCAATGCACGCCTTCACAACTATACCAAGGCCGTGAACCGCCTCTGAACCACCACCAGCACTCTCACACGCAGAAGCGTCACAATGCAGGTGGAAATGGCGCACTGCTGCCAGGACATAGCCAGAGGACTAGCACAGGTCACCAGTGCTGTGGAGCAGCTGCAGACGGCCAACACAGGTGGCAGCGCTCTCATGGCCTCTGGCGAGAGTGAAGAAACCTCCAGTAGGAGCAGCATCACTCCTACATTGCCTGGAGAAAGACGGCGCAGTACCAGACAGGGAGCAGGACCTAGGAACACCATGGAGGGCACTCATCCTGGACGCAAAACACCACCAATGCGTCACCAAAGAAGGTGAACTGTCTGGTGACTATTAATCCTATAAGGGTGAAGTAACCCAACTAGGCAGATTGCACAGTTACTTGTGCCTTACCTGCACTGTGTGCATAACATGTGCTGGGTACAGCTACACACTTAATGATTGTGAAGTGTGAATAAACACTGCACACATTATCAAGATTTTTTGTCTCATGTCATCATTGCTCACCTAGAAGTAGTTTTGTGTGATCTCTGTCCGTCTCTGGCGTCCAGCAGCTGCCCCGACTCCTGACGCTGGTCTGGCAGGGGGAGCAGGGCGATCGTCATCCGATGTGTCTGTATCGGTCACATCAATTGTGGTGCCTTTCCTCATTGCCATGTTATGTAACATTGCACAGCTTGCCACGATTTTACAGCAGGTCTCAGGGCTGTATTGCAGTGCGCCTCCACTTTTATGCAGGCACCGGAAGCGGCTCTTCAGGATTCCAAAGGTGCCCTCAATTACGCAGCATGTAGATCTGTGTGCCCTGTTGTATCTCCTCTCACTTGCATTAGCTGGATCCAGATACGGGGTCAGGATGAAGACCCGCACTGCATATGCACTGTCACCTGCAGGGATAGACACAATCGGTAAGTCAATGTCCCCACACTCCAGTGTTGTAGTGGATGTATGGATATGTGCCATGTATTTACCTAGCAGGTATCTCTCCCCAAACTCTCCAGTACTCAGACGTCTGTGTATTCCACTGTGTCTAAAGATGAAAGAGTCATGTGTACTGCTGGGGTATTTGGGTACAATGTCAGTGATGATATACTTTGCATTGCACACAATCTGTATATTGAGGGAATGAGTTGCTGATGGGGGTGTGATGGCCACATGGGTCCCATCGATGCAGCCAATGACGTGTGGGAAATGTGCAATCTGATAGAAGTCCAGTTTTGTTTGCTGTAATGCCTGTTGGGTGTTTGGGAAGTATATGTGATGTGGGAGCCTCTGTAGCATTGCATCTAGAAAGGCATGGAAAAAGCGCAAAAGTGCACTCCGTGACACCCCACCAACCTCCGCTATTACCCGTTGAAAACTCCCTGACGCCAGGAGGTGCAGGGAGCACAGGACCTGCACATGTGTGGGAATTGTTTGTGTCCTGCGTGTAGGGTGTTCCAAGTAGGGTTTCAGCTCCTCAATCAGGTCCAGTATGGTCTGTGGGTGCAGCCTGTACTTGTCATAGATGTCCTCTTCAGTGTGCTGGAACAGAGTGATGCGCAGCCTGAATATACGTTCCTGTCTCCTTCTCCTCTGTGCAAGAGCCCTAATACGCAGCCTCCTGGCTATCACAAACAGTGCTGCCATTGTGGTTGGTTCTGTTGCATTGTGGGGTTGTTTAAGTACCTAGCAGCAGTTTACCACCTACATGCAATTGGTGTTAATAGCGATTTCTTATTTTGCGAATTTCGTAAAATCGCAATTAGCGAGGTTTTCATACATTTGTTAGCGATTTCTTAATTTGTGAGATCCTCATTGCGATTTTCGCAATTTAACAATATCGCGAAATAAGTAATCGCAAATTTATTCGCAATTTTTGTGTTTCGCAGCATTAGAAATCGCTAATTTAGCGATTTCTTATTTTTGACTAGGAATTTGTGTCATACATATGAATTAGCGAAATTTTAGTCGAAAAAAGCAGTTTTTTGCGATTCGCAGCCTTTGCGACTAAAATTAGCTTTCATACATATGCCCCCTAGTCACAAAAGATCTGTCTGGCCCAGAAAGCTAAAACAATTCTAACTGTTGTGTGTTACGCACACCCTTGTTTTAAATAGATATTCAAAATAAACTTGTACTATTGACTTGTCATTGATAATGTATGTTTAGCGTGCTGGTCAGGGATGAGGTTGCCTGCCTCATGTAAACTGTGCTATTGAAAGCAAGTGCACTCAATCACTTGTGACCTGGCCGCACAGCTTGAAAATTCTTTAGACTGTATACTGAAGTGTTAACCAGTTATTTACGTTTAAAGAATTTTCAAGCTGTGCAGCCAGATCACAAGTAATTGTGTGCACTTGCTTTCAATACTCCAGAAAGCTAGCAACCATAAAAACATGCTTTAATAATTTTGAGGTATCATGTTTATAGCATCTTCCCTAACCCAGGAGCATGCAAATAAACTACACCACACACGGAGCTGATTCATAGATGTATTTATTCGCTGACATACAATCACACTCTGCATGATAACATCATACATACGCTAGCCACACCTTTACACCTCCCAGCATATGACGTAGTTCCTGTTCAGAGTCCACCCAGAACTGCAAGGGTCCTAGCTGGTACATTATCAATACATATATCTCCCCTTTGTTAAATAGAATGTGGCAGACATCATTAAGAAATCACATCTCCTCAACTACTCAGCGAGGTGCTCGCACTTGTCTGCCTGCTCAGGTGATCTGAGATGAACAAAGCCCACCCTAATATAGTAACTGTGGCACAGGCTCAGACGATCAAGCAAGGCTGCTGAGCTGGGTCGCCTCACATATAGTTCCATGAGTTGACAACTGTTGAGGTAGATGTTTACAATGTGATGTGTCCCGTGTGATGTACTTTCCGGGACAATGAGCTGTCACCATGCGTCCTTGGCTTGCTATAACTCATAATGGGTCAGCATCAAATGGAGTGTCTGTTTCCGTTTCTGTCTCTGTTTAACCAGAATCCAGTCTCCTTTGCCAAAGACTGTTTCCTGGGCATTCCGGCGCTTGTCGGCATATGTTTGTATTTTGCTTTCCTGAATGGAGTCAGTGATCTGAACTTCGTCTGCATTCACTGACCGATCTAATGTCCATTGAGATAGTTTTGTTCTAATGGCTTTCTAAAATAGCAAGGTGGCTGGACTCCCACCAGGCGGGGAGTGAGGAGTTGATTGATTGGCCTGTATGGCCTGACATAGTTCTTGGTTCTGATCGATATTTTCCATCAACACTCCTTAAATCACCCTCTTGAGGGTGCCCCTGAATCACTCAATGACCCCACTGGCTTGGGGCCAGAAGGGTGGACTCCTTTGATGTTTTACATTGAGTTGGCCAAGAAATACTTTTGAATTCTTTGCTATTGAATGGCAGGCCATTGTCAGATTTGCGGATTTTGGGAATACCATACTCTGCAAAGAAGTCACTAAGCCATTCTATGACTTTGTCATGGGTTGTTGAAGATAGGTCTTCCACCAGAGGAAACAGCAAATATTCATCACTGACTACCATGAGAGGATGTCCATGACTTAGAGGCCCAAAGAAGTGGACTGCAACTCTCTCCTAGGCATAAGCAGGAAGGTCAGACATTGTTACTGGGTGCTGTGTTTCCTTGGGAGATAAACAGTTACAAATGTGACCATTTTAAGCTCCTTCTTGACTCGTTCATTGATCTGAGGGAACCGCACTCAATCTCTTAGAGCTCTCTTGGTGGCTACAATACGATGGTGCCCTTCATGGGCCAGTTCGATTACTTTCTGTCGTAGGCTATCCGGTATGATGATTCTCGAGCCTCTGAATATTATGCCTTCTTGCACATTCTTGATCTTTTGGAATTCAACATCATTGGCAAGGAGTCAAGGACTCTTTCTCCAGGATTGCGTGGAAATAAGGTTTTTGATGATAAGCATGTCTTTGTCTGCACTGGTAGCAGCAATGATTTGTTGACCAGACAAAGCCGCTGGAGTGCTGGACCTCACATTGATATTAAGATACTCTTCAGCTGCCTTTGATGTTGAACTGTGTCATTGTAGAGGCACTCTTGAAAAGTAGTCTGCAGGGTTTTGATCCTTCTCCGGCTTATGTATTATCTCATAGTCATACTCATGCAATCTTAACCCCCACCTCTCGATGCGAGGGGGCATCTTGGCTTTCGGATTTCCCAAAATAGTAAGCAATGCCTGGTGGTCTGTTATGACAGTAAATTGTTTTCCATAGAGGAAGATATGAAAATGTTTGCAGGTCCACACTACAGCCAGCCGTTCCTTCTCCAGCTGAGAAAAGGCATGTTCTGTTTCAGATAGGCTTCAACTGTCATAAGGCACAATGTGTCTATGAGCATCCAGATGATCATTGTGTTGAGAAAGGGTTGCTACCAGACCCACCGGGCTGGCGTCTACCATGATGTCAGTGTGTAACTTGGGGTCAAAATAGGCCGTTTCAGTTGCGTTCTCAATTGCATGCTTTATGTCTTCGAAACTTTCATCACCTAACACAAAAGTGAGTACGGTGGCATCAGCAGGAATGTGATAATATCACAGATCTCTCTAAACAGTTGCCTACCCATTGTAGGAAAGAGAATAGAAACCTAAATACCTTATTGTCCTTTTCTTGGGCTTGAACGGTGTTTTGCAAAGAAAGGCACCGTTTATGGAAGAGGAAGCCTCACACACATAATCGAGTAATGCTTGATTATCGGTATCTTCTCCCTACCCTGTTAGGTAAATACCCCCAAGGCAGAATCAACCTCCTAGAAGGCTTAGCGGGTAGGAGGGAGTTCTTGAAAAAGACTAAATGGATAAAGATGGGTTCCAGATCTTATTAAAGATACCTAGGTGTTGCCAGGTTATTACCTTTAATAAGTGGTACACCAGGTATATCTAAAAACAATTGTGAACAAGTGTAATGAGGACAATGGCTCAAACCCGTTCCTTATCTGCCAACATAATTCTTCCTGTTAGTAGCCAAATGGTCTGGAATATTATTCAGGGCTTGAAGATCTCCATCTAGAGTGAATATGACTTCTAACAGTCTCTAACTTGAGAAAAAAAGCATTTTAATCTATAAGTAGTGAAAGTGTAAACTAGCTTTTAACCCAGGTGCTTCCTACCTGGTTTTGGTTCTATTATTAAATGAACTCCTATCTTAAAAAAATGGGTGAAAATAAGCAATTACTTCATTGCAAACATATTTTTATGAAGAGAACATTTTGTTAACACAGCATATATAGGCTCTTTATACTCTAGGAATTGTGGGCATGTAAGTGCAATATCACAATACACCACTGTAAACAACATGGTGAAGGTGACGTTGCATGGCAACCATCACGAGTGCCTATGCAACAATTCTAGTATATTTATTCTCATCATTTTCTTTACAACTCTAAAACGTTATTTGAGAGAAACATGATTTGAGAACAAAACATTATTTAGGAAAAACCATAATTTTTAGGAAAAAATGTATTACTATTCCTTACCCTAGATTTTAGGGAATACCGGCTAATTGGTCTCAATGGGGGTGGTGTTCTTTGTAGTCACACTCTTGATGTATAAGGTAAAAGTATTAATAGTGTTGAAACACTCATGTTTGTGAATATTAGCAGGGTTGGGGGTAAAAAACATGAAACTGCCCTATTTAAAATGTAATACCATTGTTTTATCTGACAGTCCCAAATACATTGTGCTTGTCTGTTTCATATTGTTAGTTGTTTTTTCTAAAAATCATGAATTCATGCCTTCAGGAGTTATTATGGCAAATCAAGATGGGAAAAGACTTTGGTTCTGTTCAATTGCATGATCATGTCTGCTATGTGAGGGCCAGGGTGTCTTTTACACTCAAATGCCTTGTTAGCCTGGCGCTCATCAACACAAATGAGCACTGCTCCATTACAAGTCCTTTTTTGGTACAACGAATATGGGCAAAACCCATGGTGTAGGGCCTGTGAAGCGTTTAATTATGTCATATTTTAACAACGTTTTTTGCTCTTTCTCCACAGCTTCCTGTGAATGAAAAGCAATTCTGCTGGGTCTCTGGGCAACAGGGTGAATGTCTTCGTTGATGTGTAACTGCACTTTCATGTTCTTTAGTCGTCCCAAACTATGAAACAACAACGGGAACTCGTTCACGATTTCAGACTGAGCACTGATGTTGTAATTGAGGAATATTATCCCCATATTAGCAGCAGTGGCAAAGCTGAGCAGGCATGCACTTGATGCAATTCCTTGTAGAACATAAAAGGTAGCTTGCACTGAAATCGTTTTGTACCGCATGGTCGCAGTGAATAACCCTTGAATTTGTAACTTTTTGGAAACGGCCCAAGTATATACCTTAGTGTCTGATGGGGTGAGTCTTGGCATTTGGGACACGCTGTTAATTGTTCCACTGGCATGATATTTATTGACGCACCACTATCTATAATGACGGTTATTGGGTAACCGTTCACTTTCAATGTAATTTTGAGACAGTGTCCAAATGAGTTATTCTGCTTTGTTTGGTGCTTTTTGTTATAATATCTGTCTTCTTTACAGATGGAAAGCCACACCTGTGCATGCCATCCTTCGGTAGATATCCTCAGAGCACATCCGTCTTCTTCTTCGGTGCTTAGTAACGACGTTGAAGAACCTTAGTACGACTAATTTGACAATGATCGCCTTTGTTTGGTTTCTACTTATCTTAGCTGATATTGCTTTTTGGCTTTGTGGGTGTGGCTCAAGTGCTTCTGGAAAATACTGGCATCCATTTTTCCTTTCTGCTGTGACGAACTCAATTTCTCTTTGACTCAACAGACTGTTATGAAATGGTTCTCTTTCCCACAGCCCTTTCAAATTTGTCCTGTGGTGGGCCATTTACCTTCATGGGTAAATGAAAATCCACATTGGAAGCATAACTCTGCTTTCTTCAAGGATGTTGACTTACATGCATCTGTTTTGCGCCTATGCTTGCTTTTCATGGTCAGCGCTGATTCATTATCCGCCATGCCTGCTTCCATGTCATCAGCTTGTCATTCTGCTCTTTCTTCCGCTCTTGTAGCCATTAGCATTTTCTCTAGAGTGAGTGTGTCTCTCAATATGCGTCTTCTAAAGGGATCGTAGAGGCAACCATCAATGAGTCTGAGACTCATGGCTCCATCATTGTTAAAGTCACAGAACTTACAGTGTTTGATGAGTGCGTCAGTCTTTTCAACAAACTCATCCATAATTTCACAAGCTTGTTGTCATGCTTGGTTGAAGACGTATCTTTCACAGTCAAGGTTCAGCATTGAATTGAACTTAGCTTCCAACATCTCCTTTATCTGTTGGTACAATGTCACATCAGTTTGTAAGACTTTTATTAGCACTTATTTTATACCATCACCTACAAGGTTTTTCAAGTATGTAATCATAGTGGTGTCTTCTTCATCTAGTGCATCTAAAAAGTAGTCGAACGTTTCAATCCATGCAGCCCACTGGCGCCGATGTTCTGTCTTTTAGAGCCTGTGCTGGTCAGACAGCGTTCGTCGCAGACAGTGGGACTGGAAAACCCTGCACACAACACCCTAGTTTATTTTATTTTATTTATTTATTTGCATGTTTGTACCGCGCTGGAATCGACTCCCTAAGGAGTATCTCCGCGCCCTTTAGCACCATCAATAAACAAAGAACAATTACCAGCCGTGTACAATTATAACATTAAAATAGTATCTTAGTCTTGGAAGAGGAAAGTTTTTAATTGTTTCCTAAAAGGAAGATGTTCTCTGTGCAGTCTGATAGCTATGGGGAGACTGTTCCACAGCCTAGGACCTGCCACAGACAAAGCTCTGGACCCCTGTCTTGCTTTCCTAGCTCTGGGGACACATAGCAAAGCCCATTCGCTAGATCTAAGGGAGCGTATGGGAACATATGGAATGAACTTGTTGGCCAAGTAGGCCGGGCCTCTCCCCGTCAGGCATTTATGTATGATGCAACATATTTTAAACTTCGCCCTCTGTTTCACAGGTAACCAGTGAAGTTTAATCAACAAAGGTTTGGAGGGTGTTCGAGGGGGTGCGTTTAGTACCAGGCGGGCAGCAGTGTTTTGAACCACCTGCAGTCTTGAGATGACTCCTTCGTTCGCCGATAATAACAGGCCGTTACAATAATCTAGCCTGCTCAGCACTAAGGCTTGCACCAAGATCTTTCTTGTGGCGTCTGGGAGTAAAGGAAACACCTTCCGAAGCAGCCCAATGATGTGAAAGAATGTGCCCACCACTTGGTTACCATGTTGTTTTAAGGAACGCTCCTGGTCCAACCTAACACCCAAGTCTTTCACTACCAATTTAGGCTCAGGGACTGGCCCAAGATCTTGAGGCCACCAGTCCGGGGTCCACAGGAGTTTAGCCTCGCCAAATAGCATCACCTCCGTTTTAGCAACATTGCATTGCAAATAATTGGACACCATCCAATGTGCCACTGCTTTCATTCCCTGGGCAAACGAGTTCCTAATCTCTGTAGTGAGTGTTTTAAATGGAAAGAGGAGTTGGGTATCATCCGCGTAAGACACCGGGATGAACCCATGGGATCTCATGATGTTAGCCAAGGGGGCCACATAGATGTTGAAAAGCGTAGGCCTCAAACAGGAGCCCTGTGGGACCCCTTTAGAGATCCTCAGCTCCTCTGCCCGAAATGTACCCAAGATGACACTTTGGGTACGATCTGTTAGGAAACTCCTCAGCCAGGCCAGCGCCTTGTCTCCTAGGCCAATATTAGCTAGCCTGGAAGTCAGGATGTTGTGCGACACGGTGTCAAACGCCGCAGACAGATCCAACAGCACCAGTATAACGGAATAACCCTTGTCCTGGAGCATGTGTAGATCGTCTGCGACGGACAGCAAGGTGGTCTCGGTGCTGTGTCTAGGCCTAAACCCTGACTGGGAAGAGTCCAGTCCCCCTGTTTTTCGATGTAAGTCGACAGGTGGCGGTTTACAAACTTCTCGATTAATTTGCCCAAAAAGGGAAGAAGAGAGATCGGTCTTAGATTGGACAGTTCTGTCCAGGGGATGGCATTGTTTTTCCTTAGAGGCCCGTTTCCAGGCTAGGGGAACCTCCCCTGTACTCAAGGACAGATTAACTAATTGCAGAATTCTCGGTCCCAAATCGTTAGCCAATATAGGCATGATACGTGCGGGGATGGTATCCAAAGGGCAGCCACTCTTTATTTGCATAATTAAAGAAGTTACCTCCTCTATAGGTATAGGAGGAAATTCAGTGAGGCACAGGGTGGAGCGGGAATGGGCTCCAGCAGTCAGTGGAGGGATGTTATCTATTAGGGCAGTATTATTGGAATGCATTATTTTATCATAGATCCCATCTATCTTCTTTGTAAAGAATAGTGAGATCTCATCACAAAGTTCTTGGGATGCTAGTTCTGCCGTTTCACATGCTGCTGGCTTAGTGAAAGTTTGTAAAATTTGATATAACATTTTCGAGTTTTCACCAGCTGCAGATAGTTGTGTAGCAATATAGTTTTTACGTGCAGCACGAATGGCCTTATGATATGTTTTAAGAGCGATCCTATGATGTTCCTTATCTTCAGTCCTCCGCGATGATCTCCATATCTTTTCTAGTTTCCTAGTCTTTGACTTAAGGGATCTTAATTCATCAGAAAACCAGACCTCTTGCTTATGTACTACACGGGGTTTAAACACTCTTAAAGGAATGGTAGCGTTTATGGCCTTAGCGACCGCTTCCTCAAACATATTTAATTTGATTGTAATATCATCTGTCGGGCTATTAGTTATGAATTCCTTGTATTTTTCCCTAAAATTCTCCGAAGTGAGTTTATGCCAAGGTCTCCTTGTGCTGGCTAGTGCAATCTGTCCAGCCCGAGGCTTATGATTAGCAAATGTATAAAATTTAAGAATGAAGTGGTCCGTCCAGTCCACTTGAGTAGGAGGCATACATGCAATCAAGGGTGAATTAGACATGACTAAATCCAAAGTATGGCCGGCATGATTGTACTTTTTTAGTCCCAATAAGTCTAAGTCCGCAAGTAAGATATTTGCCTCCGGACAATTACCCAGCTCACTGTGGACATTAAAGTCCCCTACAAGAAGAAAATCAGATTTCTCTTGTACATGAGGAGCTAAAGCCTCAATAAGAAGAACAGAAAAATCCTCACATGGGCAAGGGGGGCGGTACACCACAGCACCCTTCCTGTTTTCCTTAGATGCTGGATTAATTTTAAAAATCATTAATTCTATCTGAGGTGTGCAAAGTTCCTCAATGATAGTAACATTCATTTCTTGTTTATATACAATAGCTACCCCCCCCCTGTTTTATTAGGGCGATCCAACCTGGATATTTTATATCCTATCGGTATACCCAAGGTTATGGCCGGGACTAAGTGAGGTTTGAGCCATGTTTCGGTCAGAAAGCATAAATCTGGTTCCTCAGATGATATGAGGTCCCATACCTCCATGGAGTGTTTGGCTAATGAACGAATGTTACACAACAGGTTCTTACTCCCCAATGGTAGATTACCCATAGGATTGTGTGTAAATGTGATATGTTGTACTTGTCCCGCCAATTCCGGGGGGCGCTCCAAGTATTGTCCAGCTGCAGTGGGATTATGAAACTGCACATGACATCCCCGACAGGCAAACGGGCCCTCTAGGTTTGTTCCCACCTCATGTGTGCATACCCTAGGAACATGTGTGCCAATCTCTAATAATACCTGTGAGGTATATGTTATCCTGCTGCAGGGAGATTTTTCTGGGCTGGGTGGGTACTCCTTCATAGCCCCCTGCCCCTCGCCCCGGTCTGTCGCGGACGGGCGCAGATGGGCTGGTCTTTGGCTCGTCTTAGGCGCAGGAGTAGGCGCCACACTGCGCGCAAACGCTGCGCGCTAGAGACGACGAGTGGCTAAATAGCCCTCAAGTGTGGAGAAGCTAGAGCGCTAACTGCTCGCCTTCCTGTGTGGGCCTGTCACTGCCCCGCCCTCCGCACCCGTGATTGGCTACTGGGTCGGACCGGGCGTGCAGGCACAGTTCAAAACTCTAGAACGATACTAGAGCAACTAACCCCTCAATGAGTGCGAGAATGCAATATTTTGACAGCGTGACACAAAATTTATAACATCATGTAGCCAACTAAAATTACAATAAGGTGACACAATATTTTTAAAAGAAAGTTTCAGCTCAACAGAGTACTAAGTTAAAAAAAGCACACAGCAATGAACTTTGATCGTTGCTCAAGCCTCGGAAGCCACATCTGATGGGAGGTCATGAACGGCTTTCTTTTTTCTTGACAGTAAGTAGGTTTCTGTATCTAATACCATGTTGTCTCTGTCATTGTCTTTGCTTTATATGACTATTGATCTGTGCTCAGTGCAAGGTGCAGCATCTTTGCCAGCAACCTCACCGTCGATATCGTGGTGGGCTTTTTGAATATGCTCCTCTGCAGGGCCTTCAATTCCTTTTTGCAGCTGTGTATAAGCTGGAGCAGGGTTTTGACTCTACATTTGTCAGTTGCAGACTGCTTTGCATAGATCTGAGGCACATGTGCCACATACAAGCAGTTTGATGTACCATTGCTAACTCTCAGGGAGAGCAGCCTTGTTCTTCTCGGGCATGTATCCCATCCTCGTCACTAGTAGTAGCGTCTTCCCCAGCCCTGGATAATGTAAATGAACTATGCCATGGAGCTAATTCATAGACATCTTTATTCTCCGACATACAATCACACTACTAATGATAACGTCATACTTTCACTAACCACACCTTAACACCTCCCAGCCTATTACGTAGTTCCTGTTCAGAGTCCGCCCAGAACCGCAAGGGTCCGAGTGAGTGCATCATCAATACACTACACTGTTCTAAAACACCATATTTGAAATATTAGAGGTACCTTCAAAACTGTCTTCCTGAAATTTAAATCTGTGACCTGAGCATTATCCAGACATAAACGACTAGTACATAATTTTCTGAGCTATGTTACCAACTTCCTCAGGTTTATGTCTGAAATTATGTATTCGTTTTTCATATGTACGCCATATGCATTTATATTGCTGTGAGTCATACATGCACACCTGCCAGTTGTCCCAGGTCATGCATTACACCTTCAGCCAGTTTAAGTTTTCTAATTGATAGGACTTAGCACATAGGAACATTACATGTAAGGGGGGCATGAGCTGCAAGTCCCAAATCTGAAGAGCCTACCGTCTAAACAACATGGCTGGCTGCTGGTAAATGAATGCATGGATCTACATGATAGGTATAGTAAAATTCTACAAACTATCCGCTTCAGGGTGAACAACACTCCCTGCAGTTCTTTTTTAGTTTGTGGGTAAAAATAGATGAAGATGTTAAACCCTCTTCCGCGTCAGTGTAACTTGAAGCAATCTGTTCTTTTGGGTCAGTGTTTTTGCGCCAGTGCCTTACATTCATTTGTAAGGCGGTTTGTGGATGTTTACTTTTGAGGCATTTTTGCACTTACCATGCCGCGGTGTGTGTCTCTTTTAAACTGCATCAGCTTTTGCTATATTGTCTGGTATTAATCTACTGGACCTTATTCGTTCAAATTCCCAAAACTCTAACGGATTTCATTCATTTAAATCCATATTTCCTGTTTTTTTTAGTCATCATTTTGTTTCATATTTATAGTCTTGACTTATACAAGTTCATTTGGATGCCCCCCAGGTGGCCAGCCAAAAATGCATTTCAGGCTGGAATTGCCATTCTTCTGGGGCTGGTCACTATTATCATCAATTAGTTCTTCAAAAGGTAAATATCAAAACAATATGCAAACAACAACATCACCTCAGAATTGTGACTAATAAGCTGGGATGGAAGCTTTACAGTCAAGTACATTATACTTATTCTGCTAGCAACATTCTATTCAAGGATTGTTTCGAAGAAAACTCCTGAATGGATGAAAACACTGTATGTGTTGTACCTGTCTCCCGTGCACACATACATTGTTAAAACATGATAGATAAGTGTCAGTTAGAAACACAATTAAACAGTATTCTTTGTTGATGTCTTGGGTTCTTTAACCCCTTGCATGCCCGCCCCTTTCCCCGCCCAGTGCCGCGCTTTTTATTAGCGGGCGGAGTTTATGACGAGCTGGACTCGTCATGGGCACAGCGCCACCGCAGCCCATGACGAGTCCAGCTCGTCATGGGCACTGAAGGGGTTAATATAAGTTGTATAGCGCAGCCAGCCGACACGTGTTTCGTCAGGGAAACAGGTAGTCACCCGACTCTTCAGGGCTGGGAATGATACAAAAATTGACTTAAGAACTTAGCACAGAGTGACAAATGACTGGAGGACACATATCCTCCTAATATGTTACTTATTACATCACCTCATCACTCGTGGAGACCAAGAAACAGAGAAACCCATCAAAACAGTGTGGGGGGGGAAAAAACCCCATATATACAGGTGAGTAGTCAAATGTAATATTCACTAAAATTCAATTTCGGTCACACATGTTAAATAACACACACACCAAGAGAAAACGGCTGTAGCTGTAGCTAAGGGATATCATGAACCCATAGTAACAATCTGGAAATGGGCAAGAGAAATAAGGGGCGGATAGTGCTCAAGGGAACTGGCATTCGATCTGATAGGTAACGTAAGTGATATAACAGAAAATACCTGAATGGAAATACCAAAGCTCTGGGTAGTCTGTACGGTTACAAAAAGAGAAAGAAATGGCGGACTCACTAGAAGTTGTGAATAAGGGGGATAAAGAGGAAAGGAGTGGGAATGAATAGAACATAAAAGTCCGAGCACACTCTTACCCCTAAACAGGTGATAGTTCCAACCTGGTAGGGCACAAGTGGCGATGTTTAAAACTTGGTAGAAGTGCAGGTAAGAGGCTGGAAATATAAAAAGAGAAGAACTGTAACGGCAGGTCATCAAATAATAAGAGGAAGGAAAAGTGTATCTAAGGTTAAGAATTGGTGTGATCTGTGGACCAAACGGAGAGATTATAAGGAAGGAGCCAAAAGAGGAGTAATGAAAAGAGACGACAAAAGTATTTGTACAAATGTCACAAGAAGTAATCTCACCGTAATGCCGGTGATAATTCCAACCCGGCACCACGGTACTAGGTCCTATAATATATCCAGAGTGTATAGGTCAATCTAAAAGAAATGAGAATATAACATTCGGATTGATGTGTCAAATAAGACTAAATCCAGAGTCTAGTTTAAAATCTAACAAAAGGCCCGGATAAGAAACCACAAATCTCACCTTAATGAGTCTGTAGAGAAAACATATAACGCCAGTAAACTTGCAGGTCGATAGCTAATTTCGTGTATCTAGGGTTAAAAATACGGAAGAAAGAAAAGAACGGTTGTCAGGAGAGGAAATGTACGTCAAAAGTAGAAAGTCATATTAACCCCACAGGTTGGGGGATACGGCGACACTTACAGATTCACAAGCGGTATTTGCGGAGCATGTCTAGGTCAGACACGTGTGTGTGTCTACCTAAGCCATCCATAGATTGGACAGAAAAGGAGAGGTGCGGAACCACACGTTAAAGATGTGCGGCATAAAGTGTCTCCGATACTTAACAGAATTAAAGTGCTATGTATGGTTGCCCGATTTGGTCCAACTACTTACTTGGGAAGGTGCAAGTTGCCAGCGTCCTGGCGGTTCTGTAATTTTGTAGTAAGTCAGAGCAGGGCCGCCCGGAAGTGACTGAATAGTCAGAACATCTTAACCAGTAGACCATGTACCGAAGTCAGAGAGGGGCCGCCCGGAAGTGACTAAATAGTCACAACATCTTAACCACTAGACCGAGTACCGAAGTCAATACGGTGAAAATAGACCCGGAAGTTTATCAGCGCGAGTGATTATATCAATATCGCATGAAACGCGAAGCTGCATAAGTGTTGTAAAAAAATGTTTTAAGCGTTTGGGTTTTGAATGAATAAATGCAAACTATCCCGAGGGTATTTATCCGTAAAGTAAATGTACAACTCTATTGGGCTAAAAAACAAAGACGTATCATCGATCCCGAAGTATCAAATGTGAGTTATAATTGCGAATTAGTACTACAAGAAAGTAGCTGAGAAAAAGTATAGCAAATATAGTTCCATAGCCATGAACATTTCCCAATTGTTGAGTTCTAAACATATTAGTGAGATGATGTCTCGAGGGAGTTATACATATAAAGTATAAGGGAATTCCTAATCTCTGTAGTATACTGCCAAGATACACTATAAGTCCAAAATTGGTGTAGTGTATCCCATTTGCTAGGTTCATGCTGCAAGCGTGAGATTATCAAGCAAGAAACGCTGAAGAAGTACAGTGAGATAGTAGGACCAGGCTTGGGTCATCCAATTCTAAATTATGTAAAGTATCCCAGCCGCAAAAGCTAATAGCCGCTTTCACTGGTGCGTAAAAGCTGTATATTCTTAAGTAAGAAAGTTACAGACATCATGGAGAAAAACAACAATGTCACAGTCTTCACATCAGAAAGGGTAAAACTACAAGCCCATGCAATATGAAGTTATACTATAGAGAGTAGGCATTCCCTTATACTTTATATGTATAACTCCCTCGAGACATCATCCCACTAATGTGTTTAGAACTTAACAATTGGGAATTGTTTATGGCTATGGAACATCCTTTTTCTCATCTACTTTCTTGTAGTACTAATTCGCGATTATAACTCGCGTTTGATACTTCAGGATCGATGAAAAGTCTTTGTTTTTTAGCCCATTAGAGTTGTACATTTACTTTACGGATAAATATCCTCGGGATAGATTGCATTTATTCATTCAAAACCCAAACGCTTAAAAACATTTTTTACAACACTTATGCAGCTTCGCGTTTCATGCGATATTGATATAATCACTCGCGCTGTTAATCTTCCGGGTCCATTTTCACCGTGTTGACTTCGGTACTCGGTCTAGTGGTTAAGATGTTGTGACTATTTAGTCGCATCCGGGCGGCCCCGCTCTGACTTCGGTACGCAGTCTAGTGGTTAAGATGTTGTGACTATTCAGTCACTTCCGAACGACCCTGCTCTGACTCACTACGAAATTGCAGAACCGCCAGGACGCCGGCAACTTGCACCTTCCTAAGTAAGTAGTCGGACCAAATCGGGCAACCAGACATAGCACTTTAATTCTGTTGAGCATCGGAGACACTTTGTGCCGCACATCTTTAACGTGTGGTTCCGCACCTCTCCTTTTCTGTCCAATCTACAGATGGCTTAGGTAGACACACACACGTCTGACCTAGACGTGCTCTGCAACTACCGCTTGTGATTCTGTAAGTGTCGCCATATCCCCCAACCTCTGGGGTTAATATGACATTCTACTTTTGACGTACATTTCCTCTCCTGACAACCGTTCTTTTCTTTCTTCTGTATTTTCAACCCTAGATACACGATATTAGCTACCGACCTGCAAGTTTACTGGCGTTATATGTTTTCTCTACAGACTCATTAAGGTGAGATTTGTGGTCCCTTATCCGGGCCTTTTGTTAGATTTTAAACTAGACTCTGGATTTAGTGTTATTTGACATATCAATCTGAATGTTATATTCTCATTTCTTTTAGATTGACCTATACACTCCAGATATATTATAGGATCTAGTACAGTGGTGCCGGGTTGGAATTATCACCGGCATTAAGCTAAGATTACTTCTTGTGACATTTGTACAAATACTTTTGTCGTCTCTTTTCATTACTCCTCTTTTGGCTCCTTCCTTATAATCTCTCCGTTTGGTCCACAGATCACACCAATTGCTGGCTCACCTGAAAGGTAGTCTGTTTGAATTTTAACCTTAGATACACATTTCCTTCCTCTTATTATTGGATGACATGCCATTACAGTTCTTCTCTTTTTCTATTTCCAGCCTCTTACCTACCAAGTTTTAAACATCGCCAGTTGTGCCCTACCAGGTTGGAACTATCACCGGTTTAGGGGTAAGAGTGTGCTCGGACTTTTATGTTCTATTCATTGCCACTCCTTTCCTCTTTATCCCCCTTATTCACAACTTCTAGTGATTCCGCCATTTCTTTCGCTTTTTGTAACCGTACAGACTACCCACAGCTTTGGTATTTCCATTCAGGTATTTTCTGTTATATCACTTACGTTACCTATTAGATCGAATGCCAGTTCCCTTGAGCACTATCCACCCCTTATTTCTCTTGCCCTTTTCCAGATTGTTACTATGGGTGCACGATATCCCTTAGCTATAGCTACGGACGTTTTCTCTTGGCGTGTGTGTTATTTAACATGTTTGACCGAAATTGAATTTTAGTGAATATTATATTTGACTACTCACCTGTATATATTTCCCCCCCCCCACACTGTTTTTATGGGTTTCTCTGTTTCTTGGTCTCCATGAGTGATGGGGTGACGTAATAAGTAACATATTAGGAGGATATGTGTCCTCCAGTCATTTGTCACTCTGTGCTAAGTTTTTAAGTAAATTTTTGTATCATTCCCAGCCCTGAAGAGTTGGGTGACTACCTGTTTCGCTGACGAAACACGTATCGGCTGGCTGCGCTATACAACTTGTGTTAAAGAACCCAAGACATCAACAAAGAATACTGTTTAATTGTGTTTCTAACTAACACTTATCTATCATGTTTTAATAATGTACGGGAGACAGGTATATGAATATGTTGTAGTTTTCTTCTACACAGATTAAGGGGTTAATAAGGGTTTTCCCTTCCCAGCTAGCACCATACTTTACATTTTCATTCATAGACACCGACGTTAATAAGCAGAGCGCCATACTTCCTACAACTAAAACCCTGTTCCTCTAGCATAAACTGTATGTGTTGTATTGACCTGTATTCTTCATAACTTTTGAACCTAAGCTATCAACACATGTATATTGAAACATGAACAGTAAATCCTGGTCAGTGAATTGTATGACTCATGGATAGTTTGGTCGAGAGAGATGATTGCAATTAGTCATGGTCTAAGGGGACTGGCCTTCAAATTCGAAAACTGGGTGGCATTATGATATTTACCAAGTTGACTGATTTGCTTGTTAGAAAAGAACATTCCTCTTATCTAGTGTGTACCCTTCCCTCCTGAAGCTCTGTGGTAACCTATCCTCCTCCTTGGTCAAAGAGGCTCTCTTACAGAGTGGACAATAGCTCGAAGCCTCCTTCTTTCGGACAGAGATTCAGACGCATGTACTGCACTCCTTTGTGTATGTGGTGTGCTGGGATAAGCCTTCTTGAGGATATGTATGTTGTGACTGCCTACAATCTGCTCTTTATATGTGTAGTGTGTATGTCTGCTCCATCTTGGGCCATTAGTCTCTTTTCACTGTTCACTAACGAGAAAGCATAATGGAGGCACGATATAGGGGGAGAATCTACAAGAGTGGTGGCTACAGAGAACTAAACTGTGCAAATCAAATGCAATGTATGACCTGAGTGTTTGCGGTTTGAACATTATACTCTAATTGAATTCATTATTTAAACCTGTACTGAGCCAATGGGGCTCGTCATAAGTGATATATGTGGATTGGAGAAAAGTGGTTGTCATATTGGAATTGGATAATGAATCAACCTCTTGTAAAAATGTTAATTTGAAGTCTCTTTTTATAAATGATAAAAGCGTACTTATTCAGTTGCCATATTTAAAAAGGTCTACCTGTAGAGCCCCTGGGTCTCCCAAAAGGGTATCTTTCCTTAGATAGGAAGTGGCCTCTAGGGCACACAGAGAAGCACACGCCTGCGAGATTTGTTGCATGCATGTACCACACAGACACCCAAACATTCATGTGCTTCAATAGCAGTGAAAGGGGACAGTGTGCTCAGGGCACCCAGAAAGAAGTGTCTGGCCAATACCCCTGGGTATCGCCCCCCCCTCAGCATGAAATTGTTGGGGAGGGGAGAAATCGTTAGCGAGTCAATTATTTCAATTTCAATTCGCAATGACTCTAAAGAATCACAGACTACCAAATGGGGTTAGTTGGTTTATTACAAAGCTAAAAATAACTGGACATACAAACATCTCACAATGAGGGTGTAGAAATACATTGGGACAAATACAAAGCCAAATCTACGAATGAAATTAAGGCCATGCAACATGCACAAGATAATTAGTTTAAGAATCAGGATACAAAAGACTAAGGAACAAATGACTAAGTTCCCCTACATTGAAGTTTCATGGAAATAAAGCATTAATCTGTTCCTACACTAGCACTAATGTGGCATCCTAGTTGGGCGTTTTGCGGGGCAGGATCAGTTAAGGAGTCAGCATGTGGAGTCTTCCTTAGAAGTCTTCCCGGATCAGTTGGGCCAAGAAGCATAAGCTACTAGACAGAGCTTGTTGCTCTCTATCTCTCGGCAATGAAGAAGTGCCGGGGACTCTTTACCTAGTTACCATACATCAGTCTTACTGGTGGCTTCCCAGGATCCTTCATGGGTCACTCCATCTGGTCAGGCCACATCCTCATGGATACTTTCCCACTGGACAGTGATGCTCCTGAGAGGTGGTGAGATAACCTTGATTCCCCGGCTCTCTCCGGTGAGAAAATACTACTGTGCTCCATTATCAGCATCAACACTCAATGTCTAACTCCTAAAGAAAAGACATTATTCTAACTAACAAGGATGATTCGTTCACCTGCAACAGAAACGAGAGTAAGAACAGAATCCAATGTGCACATGAAATTCAATTATTAATCCTAACGCAAGAGCTTCCGGGAATATGTATTTCAGGCCTCGAGAATTCAGCTAACATAAGAGATATGGAACATTAACTTTACGAAGTTATACAGAAATTAAATCATGTACAGTTAATAATTTCACCTACATGTAAAATGACACGATTAATACGCACATTCAATAATTAAATTCCTGTCCATGGTACAACATTTCTGCAAATTACATTAATTTTCCTTGTTATTTTCTTCACGTATTCTACATTTTGGCCTGCATACGTCGCGTTCATGTTATCACGTTACAAAGTTCTAACACTTAGGTTAACACAGCAAAAGATTATATGCGAGTGAAGTCTACACGTGTGATTATAATGCACCCCTACTATGAAAAATGGATTTTGCGCTACATCACCCACAACAGGCATGCACATCAGCATCAGTAAAGCAGAACGGTTTGGCCTGGGGAAACCCCAAACAGAGCCCCTAGGATTGGTGTAGAAAGCCCAGACAAGGTCCCTGAGCTCTGGGATTTGAACACATTGCTGGTTCACCTACACAAGCAAGCACCCATTGTGCATCCAGAGAGGCTGGGGCACCCACTGAAGTGAGGGTGGTGGGAGCAATGATAGGTGCACATGCTTCACCAGAGGTTTTACATTGACCCTGATGTATAACAGTTCTCCTGGGGCTCTTATCTTGGTGTTTGGGGGCAACAAACTGCTCACAGCAGCGTTGTTCTCTGGGGTGGCCTGTGGGCACGTGCATGTCGAGCTGTCCTATTGGTACTGGTCTGTGTCAGTGCTCAATGGGAGCTAGCCTTTCTTCATTAGAACAAATTAAATACCTCTCTCTTCCTTTCAAGGACAGGTTTCCTACCATACTGGGTCTCCATAGTGATAGAGATATAATATGTGAAGTGTGCTTTTATCATCCAAAGTTTGAAAACTACATTAGGTGTCACTCTTCAAAGATAAATGACATACTCACACATTACGTAAATTGTCACTGGGTCTTTATCTCGGTGAGTTCCTCTTTATCTAACCCTATGATTCTGGGCAAAATATGGCATATTTTAGGTAAATTCTCTGTGATTTCAAAATGTTTTTTAAAACTGTCACCTGTGGGTCCTTCCACAAGATTACATATTCCTTCAGACTCAGATTCCTATTTCTCATTGTCACTGTGACTTTGGAAGGCTAACAGTCGGGAAGCTCAGACGGAGAAAAGACAGGTATCTCCTACCCCATCCATGAGGGGAAAGCATCCAATTTGAGGAAGTCTTTTTCTGTCAAAAAGGACTCTGAACATTCTCTCAGTATATCTGTTGGCAACCCATTTAATGTATAACTCTTTTTAATGCAGAAAATAAACATAGCAGTGTAATGACAATTAGTCTTATGACAGAACTTTAGAGCTATAGTCTGATCTTGGACAAATCAAGACAACAAATACATTCACCATGTGTTTTAACCTCTCCTATCTGCCTATAAGTGGTCTTCCTCCAATTGGACCCCCCCCATATGCCCCCACTGTGCCACCGGTGCACAGATCATCCCTCGGTAAGCATTCCACTTCCCCCACACCTTAGTCTACTTATTGGGACAGCCTCGACTCTCATCTTGCCGTCTCTGCTAACGTGCACCAGTCCATGTCCATTTTCCACTCATTCAGTGTGGGGGTCAGTGCGGCCCTCCAAAATGTAGTGATGTTTCTTTTGGCAACTATGAATCCTAATGTTACCCAGAGGCGTTCCTTACTGTTTAGATCTATCTCTTCCTTTATATTCAAGAGACACGATTTTGGTGACTTGAATACCGTAATGTTGCATAAATTCTGAATACCGGACATCACCTTTTCCCAATTGTTCTTTAGTGCCGGGCAACCCAACAGCATCTGGAAAAAGGTACCCTGCTGCCCGCATCCCCTAGGGCATAGCGCCGATTCAGAGCTCCCCATTTTGACTGGTGTGGTGCAGGCATAGTGTTCTGTGGAGAAGATTGAATTGTTTTAATTTAAAGCTGGATCTGATGGCCACCTCTCTAGGGAAGGCCAGGGCCTGCTGCCATTGCTCTTCGTCCAAGTGTTCCATGTTCCATGTTCCTCTCCCATTGTTCCCGGGATGTGGATAAAAGTTCTGGTGAGTAATTAAGGATTTCACGGTACGTGAGCGATATCGCTTTTTTCTCATATAATCATCGAGCAGTCTATCCTCCAGGGGCGAAGATTTTGGGAGTTCCTCCCCTTTTGCCAGTGCACCCTTCAGCGCATGACTGATCTGGACATATCTGAAGGTTTCAGTGTGCGCCAGTTGGTAGTCCCTTTGCAGGTCAGCAAAGGGAAGCACGTCTCCCCCCGCCCACAGGTCTCCCATACTGGAAATTCCAATCAAGTCTCATTCGTTGAAGCACTGCTATTTTGCTAACAGTCCCAGTTTTGCAGAACCACACAAAGGGGTCTCTCGGGTGACTTTGTCCCGCCAACCCAATGCCGCCAACGCCTCCTGCCACACTTGTAGTGTGACTGAAGCCGTGCTGGGGAGTGAGCTGCTATTACCTCCTCCATATAACGCCCTGAGATGGCCCCTGGTCGCATGTTGCGGCGGATGACCTATTCTTGTGTTGGGATGGTCGTGTAATATCACTATATTAATTTTTAAATATTGCACCACCAATATATTGTGGCCAAATTATTGACAACCGCAACATCTTAAACGTCAGTATATATCAGTAAGTATTGTTTTATTTACATCATCTTGTAAATATTTCTATATCTATCTGCTAGACTTGACCTCCTTGGTGTGATATTCCCGCAAATTTTTTGTCTTCATCACTTTCTTTGCTGAACTTGTTTTTGTTGTAATTAGGATTCTGTGCACTTTACCCCTGCTAACCAGTGCTAAAGTGCTTATGCTCTCTCCTTAAAACATGGTAAAGGTGGCCTACATCTAATTGGCACTTTTAATTTAATTGTAACTCCCTAGTAAATTATACTATCAGTACCCAGGACCTGTAAATTAAATGCGACTAGTTGGCAGCGGCACTAATTGTGCCACCGACCAAAGAAGCTCTTTAAAATATATCCTTGGCCTGCCATTGCAGCCTTTAGTGCAGTTTTAAACTGCCATTTCAACGTGGCAAAATAAGCGTTTTTCCAGGCCTAAAACCTTCCTTTATAAAACATATAATTCATGTCTAAGGTAAGCCCTAACCACCCACCAGCAGGGGGCATCGTATTTAAAATGACACATGCGTTTCAGTTTTACGTGTCCTGACAATGAAAAACTCCTAAAGTCGTTTTTCACAGTTGTAAGACCTACCTCTCCCATAGCCTAACACTGGATTACCTTATTACATTTAATAAGTGCTAACTTTATATTGGGAGCAAATAGGGAAATGATGTTAATACTCAAATTTATTATAATTTTAAATCCTCTTTAATGGTAAAGTTGGATTTTTAGTTATATCCTGAAAATGCTACTTTTAGAAAGTTGACTCCATCAATATTTCTGCTTTCTCTCTTTATAGCATAAATCAAACCAATGCCTTTTTGTTTGATTGGGTTATTTATTAAACAATTCCATTTGAGAATATTTTCATATATTTTTTAGCGAAATTTAAAAGTATGAAAAGAAGAGACACAAAAATTTCAGATGACATAAACAAACAATACATTGAACAATTCACAAATTACATTCATGAAACAAAACATTGTAATGTGCCATCACTTATGTACAACAATTCAAAAAAGGCGTTGTTTTTTTACACCATTTCTTTCAACACACGGCAGCCCTTGGGGCTTTCAATTAAACCAAACTCAAGGAAATGTCTAATAAAGGGTATTACTTTCTGAAAATAGGTAGGGAATTAATTTTTCAGTCCGGTTCCCTCAACAGCCGAAGTACAGTATTTAACAGTTTCTCAGTGTTTCAGAATGCCAACGCGTTTCAGAGCACAGGATTAGGGTACTGTGCCTATCATCAGGGCTTCTTATTCATGCATATTCACGAAATTCTGCAAAATAAATGATGCAAAAAACAGGTGTAAATGAGTGTGTAACTAATCTACGTGACCTTGTTAAAAACAACTCTCCTGCTCTCCAACAGGATCTGGCACTTGTTGGACAAGAATAACCAGATGAAACTTAGTTGAAATCATCAGCTCACCTTCATGGAGGCAACAATGTAGCAGATCTGTGTCTACTTTGAGATCGGGCAATGGGGCTTGTTGCTTAAACTGAAGTTGAAAGTCATCACATATTTATCTGTAACGACACCAAAAGTCGAGCGCCAGTGGTTACTTGTTGCAGCTCAAGTTACATTTCAACTGTTTAGTTTAAATTTTTAAAGGATCGACGTACCTTGGCAAGCACGGAAATATCGCGCGCCTCGCGGACATCAATCCAAAAACGTCCTGATTTCCTGAAAGATTTGTGTTTGTCAGTTACCCATTAGGACAGACCGCGAGCTGCAGGGCGAGCGGATAATGCTTGATTTAACAAGACTTACTTCCAAAAACGTGATTGAATCACTTCAGAATCATTCCACCGGCATGTTAGGTGACTGGGGGCATTTTTCGTCAGAACATATAACACGCGTAACGCTGCGCGTGGCCTCCTGGGAAATGTAGTTTAAACACAAACAACCAATGGCAATACAAGAAGGGGAGAGCCTTCTATCTCCACACCAGGTGCATTCTGGGACTTATAGTTTGATAAGTGAAACATTATACTCTAGACAGTTCTGTCATTCCGTTAAGGCCTGTAACTGCACTATTGTATTTTAAATAAGATAAGCCTCCTTTTGAATTAAAGCAGTGTCAATATCAATGAACCATGTTGTTGGGTTCAAGGCAAACAAAACTGTCCTCTTAAAATCCTTTTCACTAGGGGATTTTTCAAAAAAGTGCTCAGCACTTTATATTTTATTCTGGAACGATGTTCTGTGATACGTTGGTTAATCTGCTGATTTGTCTTGCCTATGTATAACTTCAAACATGAGCAGAGAACACCATAAACCACATTTTTGGTTTTGCAATTTGCAAAATTCTGAATGACACCATCTAATGCCATTATGTACAAATTCAGGCCCTTCAATTACGTTGTCACATACAGAGCAGTTTCCACATTTGTGATGGCCCACGACTGGTTTCAGTTGCCATTGCGATCGAAGATTACCTTTGCATTGTGTAGGAAAATATCTGCCCTTACAATTTGTTGGCCAATACTCTGATTTTTCTTCATAGCAAATAAAGGCTTCTGAAGAGGACAATCCAAGTTTTCTAACAGGTGCCAGTTCTTTAGTACGATTTGCTTGAATTTAATGGTATCTGGGCCAAACGTTGTGACACAAACCAGTCTTTTCAGTGGTGGTTTCTCCTTCTTTTGTAGAAGTTCTTCGCGAGGTGTGTACTATGCTCTTTTTATTGCGTGTTTTAGCAGTTTCTTTGGGTATCCTCTCATGATCATTTGTTCACAAAAGATGGCTGCATGCTGTTCATAGTCAGTTTTTCTTGAAGAATTCCCTCTGATCCGCAAAAGCTGACCATGCGGAAAGTTTTCTTTCAGACTTCTGGGGTGAGCACTCTTGTGGTGTAGGATGGTATTTTTTGTCAGTGGGTTTTCGGTGCAGTGAAGTAGTCAACCTATTCTCATGTGGGGAAACCTCTACATCCAGAAATGTCATTCAAGTCTTAATTAAGTTCAAACTAAATTTTATATCTTCATGGCGAGTATTCAACTAACCATGGAACATTTCTAATTCTTCTTAGGAGCCTCGCCATAGACACCAGATGTAGTCTACATAGCGTAGCCACTGTAGGATTTTTTCTATGAACGGATTGTTGTTAAAAATTTATTTTTCTTCATATTTGGCCATGAAGAGAACCGCCATTTCTGGGGCAAAGGGACAACCCATGGCGGTCCCTTTCACCTGGATAAAAATCGAATCTTCAAACGTAAAGTATTTTTTTCTAAGTGCATCCTCAGCTAAGTGTACAATAAATGTAGTTGGCACCTTGTGAGGACGTGGTCTATCTTCCAAGTATGCCTCAATTACTTATAGTGCCTCATCTTGGGGTATCTGCGTGTACAAAGAGGTTACATCAAATGAAACCATCCATTGTGTTTGATCATCAAACTCTTGGCCCTCCACTTTGATGATAAAATCAGTAGTATCTCTTAGATATGAGGGCACATCCGTCAAAAAAGGCTTCTAGAAAAAATCAACGTATTTTGAAATGTGCTGCAAAAGGGAATCACTTCCCGGCACAATCGGTCTTCTAGGGGGGTCATTGAGCCTCTTATGGATCTTCGGCAAAAAATAAACTACCGGAGTCCTTGGAAATTTTTTAAAAAGATAATCAAACTCTTTAGATCCCAAAAAGCCACTGTCCAAGCCAACTTTTAGTATTCCGACTTTCAGTTCTTGTGTAGGTCTTGTGGGGTCTTCTCTGACTTGACGGTACCATTCTTGATTGTAAGCCTAGTTCCTGCCTTCTTTTAAATACATCTCTCTGGGCCATATCACTAGGGCTCCACCCTTATCGTCCTGTTTGATGACTACAGTCATATCATTCTTCAGCTCATTAATGGCCATTTGTTGTCCCACAGATATATTTAATTTAAGAAAAGTGTTATTTTTCTCCAATTGATTAATTGCGGACAAGATAACCTGTTTATAGGCCACAATTTATTTTGGGACAGTGTGAGTTGGTGGAACAAACATTGATTTATTAGACAGACCAGATACTTCCCTATTATTTTTATGGTCTTTGCTGGTAAAAAATGACTTCAACCGGATCTTTCGGCAAAATTCAATAACTTCTAGTTTAAGCTTGGTAAAGGCCGTTGGTTTATTCAGGACGAATCTGAGGCCCAGTTCTAACACCGCTTCTACGTCTTGGAACAGTTGTCTCTAGGATAGATTGACAATAGATGTGGGTCTTACGACTTGTAAAACTGATGTCATGTCCTCATCTCCCATGGCTGAGGTTTGAATCTTCCGCATTGGCTTCTGATTGCCTTTGTCTAAAAAAGCTACCTGTCTTTTTGATGTGCCTTCTCTAAGATCCGAATCTCCTGAAGAATGTGATGATGATGTTTCATAAAAAGTAAGGAATCGATTCCTTGGACGTCCATGGTAGTTAGAAAGGGATTGGCGGGATTCAGTTGAGGTATAAAATTTGTCTTTTAGAAATTGATGTACCTGATCTATATTTAAAGATTTAGTATCTCGTTCGAACTTTTCTGTTTTGAAGCTAATAGTGTTGTCCTTAAATGTAAGTATCTCCTTTTCAATTTTGTCTAATAGGGCCTTTGCGTTTGAGACTGTGTGATTGTCCTTAACTGCCTGAACTAGTTGTTCAAGATTATCGGCTTCTTTTTTTACATAATCTTTGAGCTGTTTCTATCATGTGGACCATTAAATCACGACTACATTTGGTATTTCTAAAGCTAAAGCCCTTTCTTTACTCAGGGTCATCGGTGAATATGACGGGTATGTTCTTAACCTGAAGGCCCCAGGGAATGGTTCCATCTTTTGAATGTTCTAACAAGAAATGCCCGTGCAGCTCAGTGCGAATATGTTTTTTGTAGAGACAAGTTAATTTTTCAGCCTCTTTCTGTTGTTTGGCTGAAGTGCTCAACAAAACTGAGGAGAAAGGAGTGGAGAGCAGGAGAGCAGGAGAGTTGTTTTTAACAACGTCACATAGATTAGTTACACACATCTGTTTTTTGCATCATTTATTTTGCAGAATTTCGTGAATATCCATGAATAAGAAGCCCTGATGATAGGTACAGTACCTTAAGCCTGTACTTTGAAACGCGTTGGCTTTCTGAAACACTGAGGAACTGTTAAATACTATACTTTTGCTGTTGAGGAACCGGACTGAAAAATTAATTCCTTACCTATATGCAGAAAGTACTTCCCTTTGTTAGGCATTTCCTTGAGTTTGGTTTAATTGAAAGCCCCAAAGGCTGCCTTGTGTTAAAAGAAATGGTGTAAAAAACAACGCCTTTTTGAATTGTTGTACATAAGTGATGGCACATTTCAATATTATGTTTCATGAATGTAATTTGTGAATTGTTCAATGTATTGTTTGTTTATGTCATCTGAAATGTTTGTGTCTCTTCTTTTCATACTTTTGAAATTTGCTAAAAAATATATGAAAATAATCTCAAATGGAATGGTTTAATACAGTGGTTCCCAAACTTTTTGGACCCCCGGCTCCCATGACTTATTGCCCACTGGCTGCGGCTCCCCATTATGTTACTTTTTTTGTTGGGTGGGGGAATGTAAGCCTGGTCTTGCTAGTACTTCCATTTTCTCCCTGAAAATAACTGGAATTAACCCGATGAAGGTATTATAGTCATAAATGTAACAAAATAAAAATACAACAGGCTTACTCAGGCGCACATACTTCGAGAAGCACTTTCAGCAGCTTACACTGAAGTTTGTGTATGACGATAACCTTGTCCGTGATGTAATTGGTTTTCATGGGGCATCAGAAGTATTTACCCACTTAAGAAACAACCTAAAGTGGAAGCTCACACTGTTATGTTCCTAAAAAACATTTGCACGCGTTGTATATTCATTAGGAATTTGTGATGTTGGGATTTTGTCACTGTACTACTACGTTGTTATTTACCTTGTAAAATGCTCTTTATTATTTTCTGTTTCCTTTCTGTTGCCCACGTACCTCTTTGGCTGTGCTGTAGCAGTGTATTGTTTGCTCTGCCACCAAAAGCTGCTGCTCTGTCTGTGCTCGCACATGCAGTGTCTGCTGCAAGACATGCGCATGTGTAAATAATACTGGCCTTTGAGGTTTCATTGTCAGGAGTGCCAATCCTCCATGGTGATGGTGAAGGTGTTTGCTGGGTCCCACTTTTTTTGCGCACCTGCATAATTACTGCCTGTACAAGGGGTGAATGGTCTAGTTAAGTGTGTTTGTTAAAACGTTTTTCAGGATTTATACCGTTTCCTGCCGCAGTGTTACCCTCGTAAAAGGTGTAAGCTATGGTAATCCTTAGCAATCACAAATTCAGGTTTCAGAGGTTTACTCACATTCCTTTGATGCTTTCTTCTAATTTACTTTTGCACAGACTTTAGAGGACTGCTTTAAATTCGGGCTTTCCCTTTTGTAACAGTTAGTGCAGTCTGTGGTTAATTAGTGTTTGCTACGGTGTGTGCTGGGCCGGGTAGGACGTGATAAGGAACATAGCATGTAACAGTGGGAGACTGGAAATAAACTGTCCCAGACTTCCAATATATTATTTGCTCTTGCCAAAAAAGACAGAATAATAAAGTTGTCAGATGAAAAGATAGTCTGTGGAGCCGTTAGAGCATTTTTCAGGCAAAGGTTGTTGTTTTATACTTCATATTAAATACGAGTCTTTCACCGTAGAAAAAGGGTGCGTACACTGATTGTTCGTGAAGGAAGATGTCACTAGATGGCAGAGTAAGCAATTATTTGTACAGCGTTTCTTTTTAAACACAGCACGAGTCAAAAAACTAGCCTGCGTCATTAAGAATATGCAAAAAGCTATTAATAAAAGGCCTCTGTTGACTTAAAAAGCATGCATACATTTGCTACTTGCTCAAAAACTTTCTGAAAAATGACTGCGTTAACACCATTATTCAGTGCAACACTGCTTCTTTCTGATGAATAAAATGCGTTATTTTACATGTTACTGTATGTTGTCCAGAGTTTTTGGGTTTTCCAAAAAACAGCCAGAAAATCAGGGAGACTGTGAATGTAAAACTCTTGCTCAGACCGCAATATGCTCACAGCTTTCCAGAGGAATGGGGACTGATTTAAGCGGCACCGGCCTTGTCACCAAATGATATCTATTGCAGAATGCAATCGAAACTCAGCCTTTAAAGTCCCGGGCATGTGCTTGGTGTCAGTGTGTTCGCGGCGCCCCAGGCTAGTTTTGATGGCGCACTGGGGTGCCGCGGCGCACAGTTTGGGAACTGCTGGTTTAATAAATAACCCAATCAAACAAAAAACGCATTAGTTTGATTGATGCCATGAAGAGATAAAGCAGAAGTATTGAAGGAGTCAGGCATCCCCTTTTTTATTTGATAAGTATTACGGCCGTACCTGACCCTTGTCCAACGGGCCAAACCCCTCTGCTGGTTTCAATATAGAGCGGGTTTTCACTCGCGAGGGTTTGGACACCAGGGCTCTGGTGCCCTCTCCAGCAATAAACTTATCGCTTAATTCAGTACAGGTTGGATTTTCCTCCTGTAGATAATGTCTGAAAAGGAGACACTATCATTCACGGAAGCTCACATTCAGAATCTGATTTCCACTCCCTCTCCTTTCTCCTCAGTTTCATTGAGCACTTCGGCCAAACAACAGAACAAGGCAGAAAAATTAACTCGTCTCTACAAAAAACATATTTGCACTGAGCTGCACGGGCATTTCTTGTTAGAACATTTAAAAGCTGGACCATTCCCTGGGGCCTCCAGGTTAAGAACATGCCTGTCATATTCACCGACGACCCTGAGTATAGAAAGGGCTTTAGCTTTATAACTACCAAATGTAGCCGTGATTTAATGGTCCACATGATAGAAACAGCTCAAAGATTGTGTAAAAAAAGAAGCCGATGAACTTGAACAACTAGTTCAGGCAGCTAAGGACAATCACACAGTCTCAGAAGCAAATACCCTATTAGACAAAATTGAAAAGGAGATACTTCCATTTAAGGACAACACTATTAGCTTCAAAACAGCAAAGTTCGAGAGAGATACTAAATCTTTTAATATAGATCAGGTATATCCATTTCTAAAAGACGAATGTTATACCTCAACTGAATCCCGCCGAGCCCTTTCTAACTTCCAGGGACGTTGGAGGAATCGATTCCTTGCTGTTTCTGAAACTTCATCATCATAGTCTTCAGGAGATTCGGAACCTATAGAAGGCACATCAAAAAGACAGGTAGCTTTTTAAGACAAAGGCGATCAGAAGCCAGAGGAAGGTTCAAACCTCAGCCATGGGAGATGAGGACACGGTGTCAGTTTTACAAGTCATCAGACCCACATCTATAGTCAATCTATCCCAGAGACAACTGTCCAAAGACGAAAAAGCGGTGTTAAAACTGGGCCTCAAATTCATCCAGAATAAACCAACGGACTTTACTAGACTTAAACTAGAAGCCATTGACTTTTGCTGAAAGATCCGGTTGAAGTCTGTCTAAAAAATCAAAGGTTGTTCCACCGACGCAGACTGTCCCAAAAGAAATTTTGGCCTATGAACAGGTTATCTTGTCCACAATTAATCAATTGGAGAAAAAGAACACTTTTCTTAAACAAAATATATCTGTGAGACAACAAATGGCCATTAATGAGCTGAAGAATGATACGACTGTAGTCATCAAACAGACCGATAAGGGTGGAGCCCTAGTGATCTGGCCTAGAGAGATGTATTTAAAAGAAGGCAGGAACCAAGTTTACAATCAAGAATGGTACCGTCAAGTCAGAGAAGACCCCACAAGACCTACACAAGAACTGATAGTTGGAATGCTAAAGGTTGGCTTGGTCAGTGGCTTTTTGGGCCCTAAAGAGTTTTATTATGTTTTTTAAAAATTTCCAAGGACTCCGGTAATTTATTTTTTGCCGAAGATCCATAAGAGGCTCAATGACCCCCCTGGAAGACCGATTGTGTCGGAAAGTGATTCCCTTTAGGAGCCCATTTCAAAATACGTTGATTTTTTCTTGAAGCCTTTTTTGACGGATGTGCCATCATATCTAAGAGATACTACTGATTTTATGATCAAAGTGGAAGGCCAAGAGTTTGATGAGCAAACACATTGGATGGTTTCATTTGATGTAACCACAAGATGAATCGCTACAAGTGATTGAGCCATACTTGGAAGATAGACCACTTCCTCACAGGGTGCCAACAACATTCATTGTACAACTAGCTGAGGTTGCACTTAGAAAAAACAACTTTAAGTTTGAAGACTCGTTTTTTATCCAGGTGAAAGGGACTGCCATGGGTTGTCCCTTTGCCCCAGAAATGGCGGTTCTCTTCATGGCCAAATATGAAGAAAAATTCATTTTTTTTTTTTTTTTTTTTGAAACCGTTTATTGCAATCTCAAAAATATACAAGTATGGGCCTACAACCTTTCGGCCGGCCGCTAGAATGACAGGAGCATATGACATACGTACAAAAACACTTGGCGTTGCAAAGGAGCAAAACAGGAGGTACAAGCGTCGTGGGCCACATCACTCTGACCCCACAATACGGTTTCATTTTATACAAACAACACAAAAACCACACCCGCAAGGCAACCTGCAATCGAAAGTAACAGCACGTGCTCCCCGAATGGGGGACCCCAGCCATCCACAGGAGTCTAGAGAGGGGAAGGGGAACAAATCGAGGACTGGGGGAATTCCGTGCTCAGGGCTAGGGAAAGGAGTCAACTAAGGGGACGGGGCTGGTGAGGCCGCAGGCAGCAGTGGTGGCGCGCAGATACCCCCGCGGTAGGCGTTCCAAGGGCCCCATACTTTCACCCATGCCCCAGGCTTACCCCTCGCCACATACACCACCTTTTCTCGGAACATGCACCAATCCATGTGTTCTTTCCAGGCCGACACCGCCGGGGGCCTCTGGGATCCCCACAGTTGAGCAATGTCACGCTTAGCTATCATATATCCCAGAGTCACCCATCGCGTCTGCGGAACCGAGTAGTCAGTTGGTTCCCACACATTCAGCAGGCATCTCCTCGCTTCAGGCAGCAGCTCGACATGCGTAACCACTCGCAGGACCTCATGCACACCACGCCAGAATCGCTCCACCTTCGGGCATTCCCACAAAATATGCAAAAAAGTCGCCAAAGCACCACACCCACGCTTGCACAACCCATCCTCAGCATAGCCCATACGCAGAAGCCTTGGCCCCGTCATGTAAACCCGATGGAGTATCTTAAGCTGGACGAAGCGAAGGCGAGCCGGTATGGCCACCTCCTTCGGAGAGGCCACCGCGGAAATCCAGTCCTCGTCGTCCAACTCCAGCCCGTCGGCAACCCAAGCCTCGCGGAGGCCAGTCAGCAGGCCCGAGCGGTCATTAATCAATTTTTTGTAAATAAGGGAGATCGTGCTGTCCGGAACGTGGCCGTCCAGCACTCTATCCTCCAGGGGGGGAAGACTCCGGGATGGAGGCGACGTCCGGGAAGACTGAGCCCAGTGCGTGACGGACCTGCAAGTACCGAAAGTATTCACTGCCCTGCAGCTGAAACTCCGTCTGCAGCGCCTCGAATGTTTTAAATCCCCCTCTCGTCCAGAGGTCTCCCACTTTACTGATGCCGATCGTGTCCCACTTCTCGAAGCCCTTCGAGGTCCACAGGGAGCCCAATCTCTCAGACGCGTACAACGGTGATGCCCGGGTCAAATGGTCCTTCCACCCCATAGCTGCGTTAGCCGCGTGCCATACTCGTACCATGACACGCGTAGGTCCCGTCAGGCAGGGGCCGGGCGCGCCAGAGTAGAGCGCTCGATTATAGTCGCCACCAGGCAGGAGCATCTTGTCCATTTCAAATGCCGGGTTTAAGGCAGGCCCGTAAAGGCCATGATTAATTGCAGCTAGCTGGGAGGCCCAGTAATACCGTTTAATATCCGGGAGGGCAATCCCCCCGTCGTACCATGGGAGCGTCAACTTCGCCAGGGCAATACGCGGCCTCCCGTCCCAGAACAGTGGCGCTGTAGACTCTCCACCTCACGGAAGTAGCGCGCCGGGACCAAATCCATAGTGTTCTGGAGAGCGTACAGGAAGCGTGGCAACGACATCATCTTAAACAATGCCGCCCGGCCGAGCGGCGAAAGCGGCAGGCGCCGCCAGCGCGCGACGTCCTCCTTCAAGCGCTGGAGGGGGGGAAGCAAATTCCGCTCGTAGCGGGCCTCCGGGTCCAGAGTAATGTAAACCCTCAGGTACCGAAACCCCTGTGAGGCAATCTGAATCGGACAGCCCCGCGGGAGGACGGGAGCCTCCCCGGAAAGCACATACACACATGATTTAGCCCAGTTGATGACAAGGCCTGAGTTGCGGCCGAATGAGCGCAAAACATCAACCAGGACAATCAGTGATTTACGCGGGGAGGCTAGGTACAAAAGGATATCGTCAGCGTATAGGGACACGCGGTCCTCATACTCGGGGGTCCAACGGAGACCACGGATGGAAGGATGCCACCGCAGCCACTCCGCCAGGGGTTCCAAGGCCAGCGCGAACAGGAGCGGCGACAAGGGACAGCCCTGTCGCGTGCCCCGTCCCAGCTCGAATGGGACCGATACTCTTCCATTCACCACCACCTGCGCCAATGGGCCCGAATACAACAATTTGACCCAGCTAATGAACCCCGGGCCAAATCCAAACTTCGCCAGCATAGCCCAGATGTATGGCCACTCGAGCGTGTCAAACGCCATGGTGGCGTCTAAGGACGCCAATATGGCCGGCTCCCGCACAAACGGGACACGCGCGAGCACCCCGTGCAAGCGCCTCAGATTAAGGGCCGTGTTGCGATGGGGAATAAAGCCGGACTGGTCTTGGTGGACCAGATCGCCCACCACACCGACCAGCCGGTTGGCTAGCACCTTGGCGAGGATTTTGGGCTCCGCATTCAAGAGCGAGATAGGCCGGTAGGATGTAACCCGGTCTCGAGGTCTCCCTTCCTTGTGGATCACCACAATTGTAGCCAGACGTTGGTCCGGCGGGAGGGAGCCCAGCGAGTGGGCCGCCAGGAACATCGCACGGAGGTGGGGTGCCAGTACATCCGGTCGCAGCTTATACAGCTCGATAGGTATGCCGTTCGGGCCCATGGCCTTGCCGGATGCGACCGAGCGTATGGCGAGGGCAATTTCGTCGGAGGTAGGAGCGGCATCTAACGACACCCTGTCCTCCACCGAAAGGGAAGGCAGCGCGATATCCCTAAGCAGGGCATGGGAATCCTCCTCCGAGCAGGGAGAAACCGGGGAATACACCTCGCGGAAATAATCCGCGAAGCAAGAGACAATGTCTTCTGGCTCGGTGACACGCACACCATCCGTCCTCTCAATCAGCGGGACCACACGACTCGCTCTCTCCTTTTTATCCAACCATGCAAGCAATTTACCAGCCTTATCACCCACATCATACAGTCGCCCCTGTTGCTCTCTATAGAGGCCCCTGGCCACCTCCGTAACGAGGGCCCTGTAGGCCGCCTGCTTAAGTTGTAGGACATGTAGTGCAGCATCCGTCACCCCACCCTCTAGATCACCCTCCAATTCAGCGATGTCGGCCTCCACCCGGGTCACCTCCTCCTGCTCGCGCCTCCGGGCATGGGAAATAAAGGAGAGGGCCTCCCCTCTAAGAACTGTTTTGAAGGCTTCCCAAAGGGAGATAGCCGAAGGAACGGACCCCGCATTCTCATCGAAATACCGCTGCAAGGATTTAATCACATCAGCGCGAATGGTGGGGTCGCGCAGGTACCAGGCATTGATTGGAGCTACTCTGCCCTCCCCCCTCGGGAAGACATCAATTTGCAACAGGAGCGGGGAGTGATCTGAAATACCCTGCGCCAAATGGCGCACCTCTCCTACCCTCCCAACATAGGCCGCAGGGACAAGGACATAATCAAGCCGTGAGAGGCTACCATGGGCACCCGAGTGGAAAGTGTACTGCAGCTGCGTGGGATGTTTTAAACGCCAGCAGTCCACCAATCCCAGTGTATCTAAGAAGCCGGACAGCCACGCCTGCGCCCGGGAGAGGTCCCTAGGGGGGTGACGATCCACGGTCCCAGAAACCAACGCATTGAAGTCCCCCCCAACCACCAGAAGCCCCCCCGGAAGGTCAAGGAGGAGGCGCCCTAGGTCTGCAAAAGTCGTAGACTGTAACCCCGGTGGGACGTACACTGAGACAAAGACAACTACTTTACCCTCCATTCTCCCCACTAAGACAGTGTAGCGTCCCCTCTCATCATGGCGCACCTCGTCTATTTCCAACGGGAGCGAGTTCTTCACCATGATGCCCACCCCCCGTGAGCCCGACGTGAAGCCCGAGTGGGCCACCAAGCGATAGCCACGCCGATTCATGGCACAAAAGGAATTACCAATAAGGTGTGTCTCCTGCAGAAAGACCACATCTGGCGAAAGTCGTTTCAAGTACTGCAGGACCACACCTCGCTTAATCCTATCCCCCAGTCCGTTAACGTTCCAGGACAATAAAGTCAGGTCCCTACCCCCCATCACATACAGAAGCCATCATTCGTCCCCCGGAGAGCACCTTAAGAATACCAATACAATAAAGGGTTTGCCTTGCGGTAAAAACAAACAACACCCCACCCCAACCCACCCATCCCAACAGAACTCCCCCCTCCCTGCACCCCTGCATGAGCCCAAACAGCCCCCCCAAAGTGCAGTGTGCCTGTCGCCCCATGAATGATTAAACTAACTAGTCCCCCAGAGGAGGAGGGAGAGCCCCCAAGAGACCCCGTACCACCTCCACAGGAGGGAGACTTAACGAACAGTCAAAAATGACGACAATGTTGTCCAGAGCGAGGCCTACTATTAGTCCCTCAGTCCTGATCCAGCGAGCCCTCCCCTCCAACCGCGCCCCCCCCACCCCCCCGGCCCCGATCCCCAGGCAAGGAGTCCAACCAGTCCCCGGCTGCCTCGGGATGATCAAAAAAGTGCGTGCGGCCATCCACCTCCACCCGCAACTTAGCTGGAAAAAGCATCGCATACTTGAGGTTCAGGTCCCATAAACGACGTTTGACTCCGAGAAAGCTCAGTCTCTGCTTCTGGACCGCTGGGGTGAAATCAGGATAGAAGTTTACATCCATATTGTCGAGTCTGACCGGTCCTTGTTGCCTAGAAGTCTGAAGAATAGCGTCTCTGTCCCGAAAGTTGAAAATCCGGGCAATGAGAGGCCTCGGAGGGGCTCCGGCCTTAGGTCTTCCTCCGGGAACCCTGTGGGCACGTTCCACCGCAAAGAATTTACTCAGCCCCCGGGGTTGAAGATGGGTGAGAATCAGGTCCTCCACAAACAGGTCCGCCGCCGCCTCCTCACGTCCCTCCGGCACCCCGACAATGCGGACATTGTTCCTCCGGGCCCGACCCTCAGAATCCTCCAGTCGACGATCCATCAGGGCGCTCGCCTGGCCAAGCCGGCGCACCTCCTTTTGGAGGGCCGCCACGTCCGCCGTAAGGCCCGAGGTGGTGTGGGCCAAAGAATCGACCCGGTCATTGGTCTTGGATAAATCGGCCCTCACCAGGCCAACATCCACGTGGACCGAGTCAATCTTTTGCGCCAGTGTGTCAAAGCGCTGGTCCACCGAGGCCTTCATCTCGGCGATAGCGCCCATGACATCTCGCAGGGTCAGATCCGCGGGCAGCGCAGGAGCATCAGTCGGGCCCTCAGGGGACCTATGCGGCACCTCGGGAGATCCCTTCTGGAGGCTGTAGCGGTCCATGCTGTTGGACTGATGGGCTGCGCCACGGCGGGTCGATTTCACCTTTGCCCGGTCGCCATCTTGCTTTGTGGACATGGTTCCAGTTCCCAAATCGTGCCGATCACCTCAGAAAAGGCCGACAATCCAGGTCACGGGCTCCGGGGGGGGGCCACCACAGGTCCGCAGGACGGATCACAGCCGGCGGGCCAGCAGGGCATCCCAACGAGGCCACACACCGCACACCGCCCCGCAACCCAACCTCGCCTACGCAGCAAGGAGGGTGCAAAAGCGAAAGTGAAAGTGCGGGGTACGCGAGTCGCCCAGCCCTGCCCGCCGCTGTTGATCACTTTGTCTCCGGATCACCCCCGCAACTCCAATCCGGGGGGCCGGCGTGGAGAAGGCCGCAAATCTCAATCGGTGCTCCCGCCGATGTCCGAGGTCCAATTTGGAAACGGGAAACGGGTGACACCTCAGCTCGGGCTCACCAACACAGTCCCCTCGTCTAGGACAGGATATTTTCAGGATTTATGTAGGAGGTCACGGAGGTCCTCGGGAGCCTCGCACCTACGCGGCCATCTTGGTTGCGCGCTAGGCTCCTCCCGAAAAATTCATTTTTAACAACAATCCGTTCAAAGAAAAAAAATACTACAGTGGCTACTCTATATAGACGATGTTTGGTGTCTATGGCGAAGCTCCCAAGAAGAATTGGAAATGTTCCATGGTTGGTTGAATACTCGCCATGAAGATATAAAATTCAGTTTGAACTTAAGTAAGACCTGTATGACATTCCTGGATGTGGAGGTTTCCCCACATGAGAATAGGTTGACTACTTCACTGCACCGAAAACCCACTGACAAAAATACCATCCTACACCACAAGAGTGCTCACCCCGGAGTCTGAAAGAAAACATTCCGTATGGTCAGCTTTTGCGAATCAGACATAAATATTCAAGAAAAACTGACTATGTACAGCATGCAGCCATCTTTCGTGAACAAATGATCATGAGGGCATACCCAAAGAAAATGTTAAAACACGCAATAAAAAGAGCATGGTACACACCTCACGAAGAACTTCTACAAAAGAAGGAGAAACTACCACTGGAAAGACTGGTTTGTGTCACAACTTTTGGCCCAGATACCAATAAATTCAAGCAAATTGTACTAAAGAACTGGCACCTGTTAGAAAACTTGGATTGTCCTCTTCAGAAGCCTTTATTTGCTATGAAGAAAAAATCTGAGTATTGCCCAACAAATTGTAAGGGCAGATATTTTTCCTACACAATCCAAAGGTAATCTTCGATCACAATGGCAATTTAAACCAGTTGTGGGCCATCACAAATGTGGAAACTGCTCCGTATGTGACAACGTAATTGAAGGGTCTGAATTTGTACATAATGCGATTAGATGGCGTCATTCAGAGTTTTCAAATTGCAAAACCAAAAATGTAGTTTATGCTGTTCTCTGCCCATGTTTGAAGTTATACATAGGCAAGACAAATCAGCAGATTAACCAACGTTTCACACAACATTGTTCCAGAATGAGAAAGTGTTAACATCACCCACGGTTGAGAACTTTATTGAAAAATCCCATAGTGAAAAGGATTTTAAGTCGACAGTTTTGTTTACCTTGAACACAACAAAACGGTTAATTAATATTGACACTGCTTTAATTCAAAAGGAGTCTTATCTTATATTAAAATACAATTGTGCAGTTACAGGCCTTAACGGAATGACAGAACTGTCTAGAGTATAATGTTTCACTTATCAAACTATAAGTCCCAGAATGCACCTGTTGTGAAGTTCAAAGGCTCTCCCCCTGCTTGTATTGCCATTGGTTGTTTGTGTTCAAACTACATTTCTCAGGAGGCCACACGCAGCATTACACGCGTTATATGTTCTGACGAGAAATGCCCCCAACCACCTAACATGCTGGTCGAATGATTCAGGAGTGATTCAATCAAGTTGTTGGAAGTAAGTCTTGTTATATCAAGCATTATCCACTCGCGCTGCAGCTCAGGGTGTGTCCTAATGGGTAACTGACAAACACAAATCTTTCAGGAAATCGTGACGCATTTGGATTGATGCCCGCGAGGCGCGCAATATTTCCGCGCTTGCCAAGGTACATGTCGATCCTTTTAAAATTTAAACTAAACAGTTGAAATGTAACTTGAGCTGCAACAAGTAACCACTGGCGCTCGACTTTTGGTGTCTTTACAGATAAATATGTGATGACTTTCAAGTTCAGTTTAAGCAACAAGCCCCATTGCCCGATCTCAAGGTAGACACAGATCTGCTACATTGTTGCCTCCATGAAGGCGAACTGATGATTTCAACTAAGTTTCATCAGGTAACTCTTGTCCAGCAAGTGCCAGATCCTGTTGGAGAGCAGGAGAGTTATTTTTAAGAAGGTCACGTAGATTAGTTACACACTCACTTACACCTTTTTTTTGCATCATTTATTTTGCAGAATTTCGTGAATATCCATGAATAAGAAGCCCTGATGATAGGCACAGTACCTTAAGCCTGTGCTTTGAAATGCGCTGGCATTCTGATACACTGAGGAACTGTTAAATACTATACTTTTGCTGTTGAGGGAAACAAACTGGAAAATTAATTCCCTACCTATATGCAGAAAGTAGTTCCCTTTGTTAGGCATTTCCTTGAGTTTGGTTTAATTGAAAGCCCTAAAGGCTGCCTTGTGTTAAAAGAAATGGTGTAAAAAACAACGCCTTTTTGAATTGTTGTACATAAGTGATGGCACATTTCAATGTTATGTTTCATGAATGTAATTTGTGAATTGTTCAATGTATTGTTTGTTTATGTCATCTGAAATGTTTGTGTCTCTTCTTTTCATACTTTTGAAATTTGCTAAAAAATATATGAAAATAATCTCAAATGGAATGGTTTAATAAATAACCCAATCAAACAAAAAACGCATTAGTTTGATTGATGCCATGAAGAGATAAAGCAGAAGTATTGAAGGAGTCAGGTATCCCCTTTTTTATTTGATAAGTATTACGGCCGTACCTGACCCTTGTCCAACGTGCCAAACCCCTCTGGTGGTTTCAATATATAGCGGGTTTTCACTTGCGAGGGTTTGGACACCAGGGCTCTGGTGCCCTCCCCAGCAATAAACTTATTGCTTAATTCAGTACAGGTTGGATTTTCCTCCTGTAGATAATGTCTGAAAAGGAGACACTATCATTCACGGAAGCTCACATTCAGAATCTGATTTCCACTCCCTCTCCTTTCTCCTCAGTTTCATTGAGCACTTCGGCCAAACAACAGAACAAGGCAGAAAAATTAACTCGTCTCTACAAAAAACATATTTGCACTGAGCTGCACGGGCATTTCTTGTTAGAACATTTAAAAGCTGGACCATTCCCTGGGGCCTCCAGGTTAAGAACATGCCCGTCATATTCACCGACGACCCTGAGTATAGAAAGGGCTTTAGCTTTATAACTACCAAATGTAGCCGTGATTTAATGGTCCACATGATAGAAACAGCTCAAAGATTGTGTAAAAAAAGAAGCCGATGAACTTGAACAACTAGTTCAGGCAGCTAAGGACAATCACACAGTCTCAGAAGCAAAGACCCTATTAGACAAAATTGAAAAGGAGATACTTCCATTTAAGGACAACACTATTAGCTTCAAAACAGCAAAGTTCGAGAGAGATACTAAATCTTTTAATATAGATCAGGTATATCCATTTCTAAAAGACAAATGTTATAGCTCAACTGAATCCCGCCGAGCCCTTTCTAACTTCCAGGGACGTTGGAGGAATCGATTCCTTGCTGTTTCTGAAACTTCATCATCATAGTCTTCAGGAGATTCGGAACCTATAGAAGGCACATCAAAAAGACAGGTAGCTTTTTAAGAAAAAAGGCGATCAGAAGCCAAGAGGAAGGTTCAAACCTCAGCCATGGGAGATGAGGACATGGCGTCAGTTTTACAAGTCATCAGACCCACATCTATAGTCAATCTATCCCAGAGACAACTGTCCAAAGACGAAAAAGCGGTGTTAAAACTGGGCCTCAAATTCATCCAGAATAAACCAACGGACTTTACTAGACTTAAACTAGAAGCCATTGACTTTTGCTGAAAGATCCGGTTGAAGTCATTTTTTACTGGCAAAGACTATAAAAATAATAGGGAAGTATCTGGTCTGTCTAAAAAATCAAAGATTGTTCCACTGACGCAGACTGTCCCAAAAGAAATTGTGGCCTATGAACAGGTTATCTTGTCCACAATTAATCAATTGGAGAAAAAGAACACTTTTCTTAAACAAAATATATCTGTGAGACAACAAATGGCCATTAATGAGCTGAAGAATGATACGACTGTAGTCATCAAACAGACCGATAAGGGTGGAGCCCTAGTGATCTGGCCTAGAGAGATGTATTTAAAAGAAGGCAGGAACCAAGTTTACAATCAAGAATGGTACCGTCAAGTCAGAGAAGACCCCACAAGACCTACACAAGAACTGATAGTTGGAATGCTAAAGGTTGGCTTGGTCAGTGGCTTTTTGGGCCCTAAAGAGTTTTATTATGTTTTTTAAAAATTTCCAAGGACTCGGGTAATTTATTTTTTGCCGAAGATCCATAAGAGGCTCAATGACCCCCCTGGAAGACCGATTGTGTCGGAAAGTGATTCCCTTTTGGAGCCCATTTCAAAATACGTTGATTTTTTCTTGAAGCCTTTTTTGACGGATGTGCCATCATATCTAAGAGATACTACTGATTTTATGATCAAAGTGGAAGGCCAAGAGTTTGATGATCAAACACATTGGATGGTTTCATTTGATGTAACCACAAGATGAATCGCTACAAGTGATTAAGGCATACTTGGAAGATAGACCACTTCCTCACAGGGTGCCAACAACATTCATTGTACAACTAGCTGAGGTTGCACTTAGAAAAAACAACTTTAAGTTTGAAGACTCGTTTTTTATCCAGGTGAGAGGGACTGCCATGGGTTGTCCCTTTGCCCCAGAAATGGCGGTTCTCTTCATGGCCAAATATGAAGAAAAATTCATTTTTAACAACAATCCTTTCAAAGAAAAAAAATACTACAGTGGCTACTCTATATAGACGATGTTTGGTGTCTATGGCGAAGCTCCCAAGAAGAATTGGAAATGTTCCATGGTTGGTTGAATACTCGCCATGAAGATATAAAATTCAGTTTGAACTTAAGTAAGACCTGTATGACATTCCTGGATGTGGAGGTTTCCCCACATGAGAATAGGTTGACTACTTCACTGCACCGAAAACCCACTGACAAAAATACCATCCTACACCACAAGAGTGCTCACCCCGGAGTCTGAAAGAAAACATTCCGTATGGTCAGCTTTTGCGAATCAGACATAAATATTCAAGAAAAACTGACTATGTACATCATGCAGCCATCTTTCGTGAACAAATGATCATGAGGGCATACCCAAAGAAAATGTTAAAACGCGCAATAAAAAGAGCATGGTACACACCTCACGAAGAACTTCTACAAAAGAAGGAGAAACTACCACTGGAAAGACTGGTTTGTGTCACAACTTTTGGCCCAGATACCAATAAATTCAAGCAAATTGTACTAAAGAACTGGCACCTGTTAGAAAACTTGGATTGTCCTCTTCAGAAGCCTTTATTTGCTATGAAGAAAAAATCTGAGTATTGCCCAACAAATTGTAAGGGCAGATATTTTTCCTACACAATCCAAAGGTAATCTTCGATCACAATGGCAATTTAAACCAGTTGTGGGCCATCACAAATGTGGAAACTGCTCCGTATGTGACAACGTAATTGAAGGGTCTGAATTTGTACATAATGCGATTAGATGGCGTCATTCAGAGTTTTCAAATTGCAAAACCAAAAATGTAGTTTATGCTGTTCTCTGCCCATGTTTGAAGTTATACATAGGCAAGACAAATCAGCAGATTAACCAACGTTTCACACAACATTGTTCCAGAATGAGAAAGTGTTAACATCACCCACGGTTGAGAACTTTATTGAAAAATCCCATAGTGAAAAGGATTTTAAGTCGGCAGTTTTGTTTACCTTGAACACAACAAAACGGTTAATTAATATTGACACTGCTTTAATTCAAAAGGAGTCTTATCTTATATTAAAATACAATTGTGCAGTTACAGGCCTTAACGGAATGACAGAACTGTCTAGAGTATAATGTTTCACTTATCAAACTATAAGTCCCAGAATGCACCTGTTGTGAAGTTCAAAGGCTCTCCCCCTGCTTGTATTGCCATTGGTTGTTTGTGTTTAAACTACATTTCCCAGGAGGCCACACGCAGCATTACACGCGTTATATGTTCTGACGAGAAATGCCCCCAACCACCTAACATGCTGGTCGAATGATTCAGGAGTGATTCAATCAAGTTGTTGGAAGTAAGTCTTGTTATATCAAGCATTATCCACTCGCGCTGCAGCTCAGGGTGTGTCCTAATGGGTAACTGACAAACACAAATCTTTCAGGAAATCGTGACGCATTTGGATTGATGCCCGCGAGGCGCGCAATATTTCCGCGCTTGCCAAGGTACATGTCGATCCTTTTAAAATTTAAACTAAACAGTTGAAATGTAACTTGAGCTGCAACAAGTAACCACTGGCGCTCGACTTTTGGTGTCTTTACAGATAAATATGTGATGACTTTCAAGTTCAGTTTAAGCAACAAGCCCCATTGCCCGATCTCAAGGTAGACACAGATCTGCTACATTGTTGCCTCCATGAAGGCGAACTGATGATTTCAACTAAGTTTCATCAGGTAACTCTTGTCCAGCAAGTGCCAGATCCTGTTGGAGAGCAGGAGAGTTATTTTTAAGAAGGTCACGTAGATTAGTTACACACTCACTTACACCTTTTTTTTGCATCATTTATTTTGCAGAATTTCGTGAATATCCATGAATAAGAAGCCCTGATGATAGGCACAGTACCTTAAGCCTGTGCTTTGAAATGCGCTGGCATTCTGATACACTGAGGAACTGTTAAATACTATACTTTTGCTGTTGAGGGAAACAAACTGGAAAATTAATTCCCTACCTATATGCAGAAAGTAGTTCCCTTTGTTAGGCATTTCCTTGAGTTTGGTTTAATTGAAAGCCCTAAAGGCTGCCTTGTGTTAAAAGAAATGGTGTAAAAAACAACGCCTTTTTGAATTGTTGTACATAAGTGATGGCACATTTCAATGTTATGTTTCATGAATGTAATTTGTGAATTGTTCAATGTATTGTTTGTTTATGTCATCTGAAATGTTTGTGTCTCTTCTTTTCATACTTTTGAAATTTGCTAAAAAATATATGAAAATAATCTCAAATGGAATGGTTTAATAAATAACCCAATCAAACAAAAAACGCATTAGTTTGATTGATGCCATGAAGAGATAAAGCAGAAGTATTGAAGGAGTCAGGTATCCCCTTTTTTATTTGATAAGTATTACGGCCGTACCTGACCCTTGTCCAACGTGCCAAACCCCTCTGGTGGTTTCAATATATAGCGGGTTTTCACTTGCGAGGGTTTGGACACCAGGGCTCTGGTGCCCTCCCCAGCAATAAACTTATTGCTTAATTCAGTACAGGTTGGATTTTCCTCCTGTAGATAATGTCTGAAAAGGAGACACTATCATTCACGGAAGCTCACATTCAGAATCTGATTTCCACTCCCTCTCCTTTCTCCTCAGTTTCATTGAGCACTTCGGCCAAACAACAGAACAAGGCAGAAAAATTAACTCGTCTCTACAAAAAACATATTTGCACTGAGCTGCACGGGCATTTCTTGTTAGAACATTTAAAAGCTGGACCATTCCCTGGGGCCTCCAGGTTAAGAACATGCCCGTCATATTCACCGACGACCCTGAGTATAGAAAGGGCTTTAGCTTTATAACTACCAAATGTAGCCGTGATTTAATGGTCCACATGATAGAAACAGCTCAAAGATTGTGTAAAAAAAGAAGCCGATGAACTTGAACAACTAGTTCAGGCAGCTAAGGACAATCACACAGTCTCAGAAGCAAAGACCCTATTAGACAAAATTGAAAAGGAGATACTTCCATTTAAGGACAACACTATTAGCTTCAAAACAGCAAAGTTCGAGAGAGATACTAAATCTTTTAATATAGATCAGGTATATCCATTTCTAAAAGACAAATGTTATAGCTCAACTGAATCCCGCCGAGCCCTTTCTAACTTCCAGGGACGTTGGAGGAATCGATTCCTTGCTGTTTCTGAAACTTCATCATCATAGTCTTCAGGAGATTCGGAACCTATAGAAGGCACATCAAAAAGACAGGTAGCTTTTTAAGAAAAAAGGCGATCAGAAGCCAAGAGGAAGGTTCAAACCTCAGCCATGGGAGATGAGGACATGGCGTCAGTTTTACAAGTCATCAGACCCACATCTATAGTCAATCTATCCCAGAGACAACTGTCCAAAGACGAAAAAGCGGTGTTAAAACTGGGCCTCAAATTCATCCAGAATAAACCAACGGACTTTACTAGACTTAAACTAGAAGCCATTGACTTTTGCTGAAAGATCCGGTTGAAGTCATTTTTTACTGGCAAAGACTATAAAAATAATAGGGAAGTATCTGGTCTGTCTAAAAAATCAAAGATTGTTCCACTGACGCAGACTGTCCCAAAAGAAATTGTGGCCTATGAACAGGTTATCTTGTCCACAATTAATCAATTGGAGAAAAAGAACACTTTTCTTAAACAAAATATATCTGTGAGACAACAAATGGCCATTAATGAGCTGAAGAATGATACGACTGTAGTCATCAAACAGACCGATAAGGGTGGAGCCCTAGTGATCTGGCCTAGAGAGATGTATTTAAAAGAAGGCAGGAACCAAGTTTACAATCAAGAATGGTACCGTCAAGTCAGAGAAGACCCCACAAGACCTACACAAGAACTGATAGTTGGAATGCTAAAGGTTGGCTTGGTCAGTGGCTTTTTGGGCCCTAAAGAGTTTTATTATGTTTTTTAAAAATTTCCAAGGACTCGGGTAATTTATTTTTTGCCGAAGATCCATAAGAGGCTCAATGACCCCCCTGGAAGACCGATTGTGTCGGAAAGTGATTCCCTTTTGGAGCCCATTTCAAAATACGTTGATTTTTTCTTGAAGCCTTTTTTGACGGATGTGCCATCATATCTAAGAGATACTACTGATTTTATGATCAAAGTGGAAGGCCAAGAGTTTGATGATCAAACACATTGGATGGTTTCATTTGATGTAACCACAAGATGAATCGCTACAAGTGATTAAGGCATACTTGGAAGATAGACCACTTCCTCACAGGGTGCCAACAACATTCATTGTACAACTAGCTGAGGTTGCACTTAGAAAAAACAACTTTAAGTTTGAAGACTCGTTTTTTATCCAGGTGAGAGGGACTGCCATGGGTTGTCCCTTTGCCCCAGAAATGGCGGTTCTCTTCATGGCCAAATATGAAGAAAAATTCATTTTTAACAACAATCCTTTCAAAGAAAAAAAATACTACAGTGGCTACTCTATATAGACGATGTTTGGTGTCTATGGCGAAGCTCCCAAGAAGAATTGGAAATGTTCCATGGTTGGTTGAATACTCGCCATGAAGATATAAAATTCAGTTTGAACTTAAGTAAGACCTGTATGACATTCCTGGATGTGGAGGTTTCCCCACATGAGAATAGGTTGACTACTTCACTGCACCGAAAACCCACTGACAAAAATACCATCCTACACCACAAGAGTGCTCACCCCGGAGTCTGAAAGAAAACATTCCGTATGGTCAGCTTTTGCGAATCAGACATAAATATTCAAGAAAAACTGACTATGTACATCATGCAGCCATCTTTCGTGAACAAATGATCATGAGGGCATACCCAAAGAAAATGTTAAAACGCGCAATAAAAAGAGCATGGTACACACCTCACGAAGAACTTCTACAAAAGAAGGAGAAACTACCACTGGAAAGACTGGTTTGTGTCACAACTTTTGGCCCAGATACCAATAAATTCAAGCAAATTGTACTAAAGAACTGGCACCTGTTAGAAAACTTGGATTGTCCTCTTCAGAAGCCTTTATTTGCTATGAAGAAAAAATCTGAGTATTGCCCAACAAATTGTAAGGGCAGATATTTTTCCTACACAATCCAAAGGTAATCTTCGATCACAATGGCAATTTAAACCAGTTGTGGGCCATCACAAATGTGGAAACTGCTCCGTATGTGACAACGTAATTGAAGGGTCTGAATTTGTACATAATGCGATTAGATGGCGTCATTCAGAGTTTTCAAATTGCAAAACCAAAAATGTAGTTTATGCTGTTCTCTGCCCATGTTTGAAGTTATACATAGGCAAGACAAATCAGCAGATTAACCAACGTTTCACACAACATTGTTCCAGAATGAGAAAGTGTTAACATCACCCACGGTTGAGAACTTTATTGAAAAATCCCATAGTGAAAAGGATTTTAAGTCGGCAGTTTTGTTTACCTTGAACACAACAAAACGGTTAATTAATATTGACACTGCTTTAATTCAAAAGGAGTCTTATCTTATATTAAAATACAATTGTGCAGTTACAGGCCTTAACGGAATGACAGAACTGTCTAGAGTATAATGTTTCACTTATCACACTATAAGTCCCAGAATGCACCTGTTGTGAAGTTCAAAGGCTCTCCCCCTGCTTGTATTGCCATTGGTTGTTTGTGTTTAAACTACATTTCCCAGGAGGCCACACGCAGCATTACACGCGTTATATGTTCTGACGAGAAATGCCCCCAACCACCTAACATGCTGGTCGAATGATTCAGGAGTGATTCAATCAAGTTGTTGGAAGTAAGTCTTGTTATATCAAGCATTATCCACTCGCGCTGCAGCTCAGGGTGTGTCCTAATGGGTAACTGACAAACACAAATCTTTCAGGAAATCGTGACGCATTTGGATTGATGCCCGCGAGGCGCGCAATATTTCCGCGCTTGCCAAGGTACATGTCGATCCTTTTAAAATTTAAACTAAACAGTTGAAATGTAACTTGAGCTGCAACAAGTAACCACTGGCGCTCGACTTTTGGTGTCTTTACAGATAAATATGTGATGACTTTCAAGTTCAGTTTAAGCAACAAGCCCCATTGCCCGATCTCAAAGTAGACACAGATCTGCTACATTGTTGCCTCCATGAAGGCGAACTGATGATTTCAACTAAGTTTCATCAGGTAACTCTTGTCCAGCAAGTGCCAGATCCTGTTGGAGAGCAGGAGAGTTGTTTTTAAGAAGGTCACGTAGATTAGTTACACACTCACTTACACCTTTTTTTTGCATCATTTATTTTGCAGAATTTTGTGAATATCCATGAATAAGAAGCCCTGATGATAGGCACAGTACCTTAAGCCTGTGCTTTGAAATGCGCTGGCATTCTGATACACTGAGGAACTGTTAAATACTATACTTTTGCTGTTGAGGGAAAGAAACTGGAAAATTAATTCCCTACCTATATGCAGAAAGTAGTTCCCTTTGTTAGGCATTTCCTTGAGTTTGGTTTAATTGAAAGCCCCAAAGGCTGCCTTGTGTTGAAAGAAATGGTGTAAAAAACAACACCTTTTTGAATTGTTGTACATAAGTGATGGCATATTTCAATGTTATGTTTCATGAATGTAATTTGTGAATTGTTCAATGTATTGTTTGTTTATGTCATCTGAAATGTTTGTGTCTCTTCTTTTCATACTTTTGAAATTTGCTAAAAAATATATGAAAATAATCTCAAATGGAATGGTTTAATAAATAACCCAATCAAACAAAAAACGCATTAGTTTGATTGATGCCATGAAAAGATAAAGCAGAAGTATTGAAGGAGTCAGGTATCCCCTTTTTTATTTGATAAGTATTACGGCCGTACCTGACCCTTGTCCAACGGGCCAAACCCCTCTGGTGGTTTCAATATAGAGCGGGTTTTCACTCGCGAGGGTTTGGACACCAGGGCTCTGGTGCCCTCCCCAGCAATAAACGTATTGCTTAATTCAGTACAGGTTGGATTTTCCTCCTGTAGATAATGTCTGAAAAGGAGACACTATCATTCACGGAAGCTCACATTCAGAATCTGATTTCCACTCCCTCTCCTTTCTCCTCAGTTTCATTGAGCACTTCGGCCAAACAACAGAACAAGGCAGAAAAATTAACTCGTCTCTACAAAAAACATATTTGCACTGAGCTGCACGGGCATTTCTTGTTAGAACATTTAAAAGCTGGACCAATCCCTGGGGCCTCCAGGTTAAGAACATGCCCGTCATATTCACCGACGACCCTGAGTATAGAAAGGGCTTTAGCTTTATAACTACCAAATGTAGCCGTGATTTAATGGTCCACATGATAGAAACAGCTCAAAGATTGTGTAAAAAAAGAAGCCGATGAACTTGAACAACTAGTTCAGGCAGCTAAGGACAATCACACAGTCTCAGAAGCAAAGACCCTATTAGGCAAAATTGAAAAGGAGATACTTCCATTTAAGGACAACACTATTAGCTTCAAAACAGCAAAGTTCGAGAGAGATACTAAATCTTTTAATATAGATCAGGTATGTCCATTTCTAAAAGACGAATGTTATACCTCAACTGAATCCCGCCGAGCCCTTTCTAACTTCCAGGGATGTTGGAGGAATCGATTCCTTGCTGTTTCTGAAACTTCATCATCATAGTCTTCAGGAGATTCGGAACCTATAGAAGGCACATCAAAAAGACAGGTAGCTTTTTAAGACAAAGGCGATCAGAAGCCATGAGGAAGGTTCAAACCTCAGCCATGGGAGATGAGGACACGGCGTCAGTTTTACAAGTCATCAGACCCACATCTATAGTCAATCTATCCCAGAGACAACTGTCCAAAGACGAAAAAGCGGTGTTAAAACTGGGCCTCAAATTCATCCAGAATAAACCAACGGACTTTACTAGACTTAAACTAGAAGCCATTGACTTTTGCTGAAAGATCCGGTTGAAGTCATTTTTTACTGGCAAAGACTATAAAAATAATAGGGAAGTATCTGGTCTGTCTAAAAAATCAAAGATTGTTCCACCGACGCAGACTGTCCCAAAATAAATTGTGGCCTATGAACAGGTTATCTTGTCCACAATTAATCAATTGGAGAAAAAGAACACTTTTCTTAAACAAAATATATCTGTGAGACAACAAATGGCCATTAATGAGCTGAAGAATGATACGACTGTAGTCATCAAACAGACCGATAAGGGTGGAGCCCTAGTGATCTGGCCTAGAGAGATGTATTTAAAAGAAGGCAGGAACCAAGTTTACTATCAAGAATGGTACCGTCAAGTCAGAGAAGACCCCACAAGACCTACACAAGAACTGATAGTTGGAATGCTAAAGGTTGGCTTGGTCAGTGGCTTTTTGGGCCCTAAAGAGTTTTATTATGTTTTTTAAAAATTTCCAAGGACTCTGGTAATTTATTTTTTGCCGAAGATCCATAAGAGGCTCAATGACCCCCCTGGAAGACCGATTGTGTCGGAAAGTGATTCCCTTTTGGAGCCCATTTCAAAATACTTTGATTTTTTCTTGAAGCCTTTTTTGACGGATGTGCCATCATATCTAAGAGATACTACTGATTTTATGATCAAAGTGGAAGGCCAAGAGTTTGATGATCAAACACATTGGATGGTTTCATTTGATGTAACCACAAGATGAATCGCTACAAGTGATTGAGGCATACTTGGAAGATAGACCACTTCCTCACAGGGTGCCAACAACATTCATTGTACAACTAGCTGAGGTTGCACTTAGAAAAAACAACTTTAAGTTTGAAGACTCGTTTTTTATCCAGGTGAAAGGGACTGCCATGGGTTGTCCCTTTGCCCCAGAAATGGCGGTTCTCTTCATGGCCAAATATGAAGAAAAATTCATTTTTAACAACAATCCGTTCAAAGAAAAAAAATACTACAGTGGCTACTCTATATAGACAATGTTTGGTGTCTATGGCGAAGCTCCCAAGAAGAATTGGAAATGTTCCATGGTTGGTTGAATACTCGCCATGAAGATATAAAATTCAGTTTGAACTTAAGTAAGACCTGTATGACATTCCTGGATGTGGAGGTTTCCCCACATGATAATAGGTTGACTACTTCACTGCACCGAAAACCCACTGACAAAAATACCATCCTACACCACAAGAGTGCTCACCCCGGAGTCTGAAAGAAAACATTCCGTATGGTCAGCTTTTGCGAATCAGACATAAATATTCAAGAAAAACTGACTATGTACAGCATGCAGCCATCTTTCGTGAACAAATAATCATGAGGGCATACCCAAAGAAAATGTTAAAACACGCAATAAAAAGAGCATGGTACACACCTCACGAAGAACTTCTACAAAAGAAGGAGAAACTACCACTGGAAAGACTGGTTTGTGTCACAACTTTTGGCCCAGATACCAATAAATTCAAGCAAATTGTACTAAAGAACTGGCACCTGTTAGAAAACTTGGATTGTCCTCTTCAGAAGCCTTTATTTGCTATGAAGAAAAAATCTGAGTATTGCCAACAAATTGTAAGGGCAGATATTTTTCCTACACAATCCAAAGGTAATCTTCGATCACAATGGCAATTTAAACCAGTTTTGGGCCATCACAAATGTGGAAACTGCTCCGTATGTGACAACGTAATTGAAGGGTCTGAATTTGTACATAATGCGATTAGATGGCGTCATTCAGAGTTTTCAAATTGCAAAACCAAAAATGTAGTTTATGCTGTTCTCTGCCCATGTTTGAAGTTATACATAGGCAAGACAAATCAGCAGATTAACCAACGTTTCACACAACATTGTTCCAGAATGAGAAAGTGTTAACATCACCCACGGTTGAGAACTTTATTGAAAAATCCCATAGTGAAAAGGATTTTAAGTCGACAGTTTTGTTTACCTTGAACACAACAAAACGGTTAATTAATATTGACACTGCTTTAATTCAAAAGGAGTCTTATCTTATATTAAAATACAATTGTGCAGTTACAGGCCTTAACGGAATGACAGAACTGTCTAGAGTATAATGTTTCACTTATCAAACTATAAGTCCCAGAATGCACCTGTTGTGAAGTTCAAAGGCTCTCCCCCTGCTTGTATTGCCATTGGTTGTTTGTGTTTAAACTACATTTCCCAGGAGGCCACACGCAGCATTACACGCGTTATATGTTCTGACGAGAAATGCCCCCAACCACCTAACATGCTGGTCGAATGATTCAGGAGTGATTCAATCAAGTTGTTGGAAGTAAGTCTTGTTATATCAAGCATTATCCACTCGCGCTGCAGCTCAGGGTGTGTCCTGATGGGTAACTGACAAACACAAATCTTTCAGGAAATCGTGACGCATTTGGATTGATGCCCGCGAGGCACGCAATATTTCAGCGCTTGCCAAGGTACATGTCGATCCTTTTAAAATTTAAACTAAACAGTTGAAATGTAACTTGAGCTGCAACAAGTAACCACTGGCGCTCGACTTTTGGTGTCTTTACAGATAAATATGTGATGACTTTCAAGTTCAGTTTAAGCAACAAGCCCCATTGCCCGATCTCAAAGTAGACACAGATCTGCTACATTGTTGCCTCCATGAAGGCGAACTGATGATTTCAACTAAGTTTCATCAGGTAACTCTTGTCCAGCAAGTGCCAGATCCTGTTGGAGAGCAGGAGAGTTGTTTTTAAGAAGGTCACGTAGATTAGTTACACACTCACTTAAACCTTTTTTTTGCATCATTTATTTTGCAGAATTTCGTGAATATCCATGAATAAGAAGCCCTGATGATAGGCACAGTACCTTAAGCCTGTGCTTTGAAATGCGCTGGCATTCTGATACACTGAGGAACTGTTAAATACTATACTTTTGCTGTTGAGGGAAACAAACTGGAAAATTAATTCCCTACCTATATGCAGAAAGTAGTTCCCTTTGTTAGGCATTTCCTTGAGTTTGGTTTAATTGAAAGCCCCAAAGGCTTCAGTGTGTTAAAAGAAATGGTGTAAAATATGCCTTTTTGAACTGTTGTACATAAGGGATGGCACATTTAAATGTTTTGTTTCATGAATGTAATTTGTGAATTGTTCAATGTATTGTTTGTTTATGTCATCTGAAAGGTTTGTGTCTCTTCTTTTCATACTTTTGAATTTCGCTAAAAAATATATGAAAATAATCTCAAATGGAATGGTTTAATAAATAACCCAATCAAACAAAAAATGCATTGGTTTGATTGAAGCTATAAAGAGATAAAGCAGAAGTATTGAAGGAGTCAGGTATCTCCTTTTGTATTTGATAAGTATTACGGCCCTACCTGACCCTTGTCCTACGGGCCAAACCCCTCTAGTGGTTTCACTTTTAGAAAGTTATCATTTTTCTGCCCTAAACCAACTGTGCCTTTTTGCCAGTGTCCTGGGCACATGACTGTGAATGGCTCTGCTGTTGTGGGTTGTATACTGCTTTCAGACAGTGAGACAAAGGAATCCTAGGTGTGAGGGGAGAGGGTCTTCCTGAAAGTATGGCTGGGGAGATGCTGTTCAGTGCCCTGATTACACTGCAGAGGGCCCTGCCTGTAGCACACACAAAAGAACCTGACACAAGGCCTGCCCTTGCTTTTGCCATGCTGGACAGTTTGGAGTCAGGACCAGGAGAAGCGGAAGAACCTGCTAGAACCGGTTTTGGAGGTAGGTCATGGAATTCCCCCACACAAAGGCTGGAACCAGGTATAAAAATGGGATTTCAGAACCTCTCATCAGAACACTCCTGGCCCTGTGGAAGATTCAGAAGAAGGACTGCCCTGCTTTCTGAGGAAGAGTGACTGCCCTGCTCACTGAATAATGATTGGACCTGCTTGCCTTGAACCCTGGCTACCCAAAGTGACTCAAAGTTCATTTGGCTGACCTCCTGTGTGAGCTACAGGGATTCAACAAGCTTCCAGAGGCCTCCCTGCAAAATGCCCAGCTGACCATCTCCAAATGGATCTGCCTGAGCCCTGCTGCTGGCTTCTGTTGGAGTGAGTCCTGATTCCCAAGAGGTGACCCCCAAGTTGTAGACCATTAGCCGGCATCAGTTAAAAAAATATCTCCTGAAGAAAAGGTGAAGATACAAACGTTTTGGGCTCTTCTCGACCGTAAGGTCACTTCTTAGTGCCTAGACGCAACCAACCACAACAACCGCCAGCAGAATGGTCCAGCAAGACCTGGTATTCACACCGGCAGTGACTATCCACAACAACCAGCAAAGCAAGATCTGCACTTCGTGCTGGCAGTTAGCATCCACAATGATCCACTAACGAGAAGCTCCAGCGAAGATCAGCACTTTTCACTACAGCGTCGACTATCCTCGACGCTGGACCTGCTTCTCGCGCCGGTAGCCTCCTACTTACCAGCACCCACAAACAGAACTCTTTGTGTGGACTTTGAGAAGGTAACTCTTCAGTGAGACTAATCCGGTCACTGTATCTGACCCGTGCTCTATTCCACTCAGCCTGAACTTGTGACTTTTCCTGGTCTAGCACAACCAGATTTCTGCGTTTGTGCTTCTTGGCACTATTTTCTCCATAAACCTTAAAAAATAATATCTCCAGTTGTACTGATTGGATGTTTGTCATTTTGGTGTTTGGTTATTACATTTTACTCTATTTTTCTAAATTGCTTCAGATTTTGTATTGTGTTGTGTTTTCACTTTATTACTGTTTGTGTGCTGGATAAATACTTCATTCAGTGCCTCTAAATTAAGGGTTTCTGCTTTTGTGCCAAGCTACCAGAGGGTTAAGCATAGGTTGATTTAGTGACTTGTGTGGTTCACCCTGAGAAGAACTGTGTTTATTATTTGAGCGGGGCTTCCATCCTCTCAACTAATAACCCAATTTTGTACGCTATTATGTATATGACTATATATAATCTTTAAAGTATGCAGAAATGGAGCTAAAACCAGTAAATCTTTTTACGTTTACCTATGTATAAGTACCTTACTACCTTTATGTTTTTCTGTAATCAAAATTCTGGATATGAAATGTTGACTGAAAATATTTTGCAACTTGATATTGTGACATACATCTGGTTTGTGACTGCTAAAAATCCTGCAAGGTGTGGTCACTATTATGCTGTAAGGAAAGACCTATTTTTGCATGATCAGCTCCCACTTTTGGACTGATGCTGCTGGTTTTCAACTCTGTTGCACTGGATTCCTGGAACTAGGCTCCACTGCATATGCTCTGACCCCTAAAATATATGTAGAATTGCCTAATGCTTGATTGGTGTTAGAACTGGGGTTTCTGGTTGCCAAGGTGTGCACCCTGCACAAGCAAGAACCACCACTCTAGTCAAGGTAAGCTAGCTACACACTAAAAGATAACCTTTGCTCACCCTCTGGTAGCTTGGCACAGAGCAGTCAGGCTTATCTAAGGAGGCAATGTGTAAAGCATTTGTGCAAGTATCAACGTCGAAGACTCAATGCGTTGGTTCTGATCTGCGCAGGTGATGAAGGGTTCGTCGACAAACCCTTTACGATGCAGTCGCTGCGTCGAGCCATCATTTCTGTCGTCGTCAAGCCGCGCAGTCTATTGAAGCAATGCCATCGATCGTCTCCAGTTGTCGCAAAGTCGTCACTGCATTGATTTTGATGGTTTTGCAGAGCAAAATCTCACTTTCAAGGAACCAAGACTGGATTGGCAACACTTGTCAGGGCGGGACTCACAAATGGCATAGTCCAGGTGCTGTTGCAGAGTTGCAGGAAGTCTTTGATGGCCGTTAGACTTCAGAACAGGGGGCAAGCCATCAAGTTTTTGGAGTCACTCTGGGTTCAAGTGAGATGAGCCCAGTCCTTGTCCTCAGCAGGGCAGAGATTAGCAGGCAGCATGGCAGCACAGCAAAGCAGAAAAGCAGTTATTTCAGGGCAGCAGTCAAGCAGAATGGCATTCCTTGTAGCACAGCAGTCTTTACTCCTTGCAGAGTTCTTCACAGTTGCAGTAGTGTACTGTATTGTTATGGTCAGAGCCCCAGTATGTATACCCAGTTGTGACTTTGAAGTGGGGGTAACTTCAAAGCAGGCCCTTTAAGTGCACAGGTCCCCCTTTCTTCCCATCCTTCACTCCAGGCTATCTGTAGGGGGTAATCAGCCCTATGTGTGGGAAACAGGACACTGCCTATTCAGGTGTAAGTGTCAGCTACCCTCTCTCTTCCTGCTCAGGAAGAGCTATTAGCATGCAGATAAATGCAGATGAGTTATCTGTCACACTTACCCTTCCTGTGTTTGTGGCTGTCTAGAGGGAATGCACAAAGTGTAGCTGGCACCTACCCCCGACGTATATTGGAAATGGGCTGCAAGGCACACAGAGCAGAGAAATGTCCACTTTCTTAGAGTGGCATTTCTAAAACAGTAATATTAAATCCAACTTTACCATTAAAGATGATTTATCATTGCCATTCCAAAGATATGAAACATGATGCAGCTACTCCTTTCTAATCATGAATTACAGCTTAAAAGTGTATTAAGGAATTCCAAATGCTAGCCTATGAGAGGAGTAGTCCTTACAATAATGAAAAACAAATGTTGGTGTCTATAACTACTAGGACATGCAAAACATACCAGTGCATGTCCTATCTTTTACATGCACAGCACCCTGCCTTTAGGGCTCCCTAGTGCCTACCTTAGGGGTGACCTATGTGTAATTAAAGCTTGGCAAGTGGTTTTAAATGTCAAGTCGAAGGTACAGTAAACGGCATACACAGGCCTTGCAATGGCCTGCCTGAAAGAGGTTTGAAAGTTTACTTATGTTGGTGACACAATCAGTACTGCAGGCCCACCAGTAGCATTTAGACTACAGGCCCTGGGCATATGGTATACCACTTTACAAGGGACTTATAAGTGAACTAATATATGCCAATTTGGTATACACCAATGTCACCATGTTTAGGGGAGAATCATATGCACTTTAGCTCTGGTCAGCAGTGGTAAAGTGCTCCGAGTCCCAACAGTAACAAAAAGATCCAGCAAAAATAAGAGGCAAGCATGCAAACAGTGTGAGGTAAGACCACCCTTTAACAGTTGGCAAATTTAATTTACCTGTAAGTCCCTAGTAAATGGTACTCTTTGTACCCAGGGCCTGTAAGGTAAATGCCACTAGTGCACTATAATACCTATCCTATTGTGCTTCTACTGAAGTAATAAAGTAAAACATATCTTAAGGCTGCCCCTGCAGCCTGAGTGTGCAAATTCAACTCGGCAAAATAAATCTTTTGCCAGGCCTAAACCTTCCTTTTTAAAATTGGTAACTCCCCCCTAAGTTAGGCCCTAAATGCCCATCTGCAGGGTGAATTGTAAGACATGGGTTCTTAAGTTTTACATCTCCCGGCAGTGAAAAATCTCCAAATTCATTTTCACTATGGCAATGCTGGCATTTCCACGGAAATTACTTGGTTGCATTACAACACCTTTTAATGTATTACTTCAGTTTGGGAATATCTAGAACCATGGTTCAAGGGCTCAAATTATTAGGACTTTAAAGTCCAATCTGATGGTCAAGTCAGATTTTAAATTGCTATTTTGCAAATGCCACTTTTAGAAAGTTGGTATTTTCCAGCCTAAAACCTCTAGTAGCCTTTTTAGTGTTAATCCCCAACTGACACCTGGCAGCTTGCTGGGAGTTGTGAATGGTTGCCAGTAAAGGGAACAAAGGGCCTTGGCTGTGAGGAGGTTCGACCACCACAGTGAAGGATGGCCTGGGCGATGTGCCCACCAACTGCACAAGCTTCAAAGGGAGATCCCTCCCTGTCACAGGTGGATGTAATTCACACGTACACTTGCCCCTGCCATTCTCCAAGTAGGTAGAGTGGTACCAATCCAGTGGGGGAAAACCTGTCACAGAACTGGTTTGCTGGGGGAGTTCTTCATTTACCTAGCCATACCTCAGGGATGTGCCCAGACCAGAAAAAGAAAGATTCTGCCATGTGTTATTTTAGCAGCAGGGCACTGTGAGATTGTTTCGGTGCCAAACGCACAGGAAATGGCGTCAATATGCTGTAAAGACCCCAAGGTCAGACCCCATTTTGTGCAGGCCAATACTCCGTTTTCTACCTGATCATTGGCCTGTCTACCTTTGAGCTAGATACTGTTTATCCTTATCTTTTGAAGAACCTGTGAAACTGTCAAATCATCCAGACAGCAACCTTGACAAAACACCTAATGCGAGATCAGTCTGGGACAAGTTCCCTATTATTTATATTTTGAGGTCAGATAGTAAATATAACATAAACCATGTAGTCTCAATTGACGTACTATTGTCATATTGGTTTATACTAGTTTGACATATTGATACATACAGGTTATGTCCAAAATTTACTGGAAATTCCCTAAAATTACCCATGTAGGGTAAAGGTTGGTGCCAATACTATAAAAGAAAACATAAAGTGGCCACTGACTTAGAGAGGTCTTCACCCCAGATTATTGCACAATGTCCTGCTGTTGCGGGTGTTCTACTCAGGAACAGAACTATGCTTGGGACCATAGAACATCGGCATGTAGAGGCTGAGTCACCATACCACCTCAGTACCTGTGAGCCCGAGTCCGACTAGCTATAGTGCCTCACTTGCCTTGCTAACTTTACCAGAGAAGAAAATGAAATGGCACCCCAGTACACAATACTCTCGACTCTCTCAGGGGTTGCGGTCCACAATAAAATAAACATGTGACACGAAGGAAGTTTAGAATATTTATTCAAACTTTTGTGTCCTAAAATGCAGTATTTGTGCCACAATTAGAAAACAAATGCATACTAAAAATACTGTTAGCATGGTCAGTAAACCATTTACCACAAAAAGCTCTGTCATGTTATAAGACAAAAGTTCCTAACCCCCTCTCCCTTTCTACTGAATGATTATATATTAAAGATCTCTGGGATTAGCGGCAGGTCCCATACCTTAGTATTTATAGATAGACAGTCTACATCTCAGCTGACATAGTAGTCTTGCCCCAGAACTTTTTTTAATTCTTGTGCTCAGGTATATGACAAAGCATGTGTGCTCACAAACAGCAGCTATGTTCTTGTGTTGTGTCTAGGTGCTAGTGCCTGACCAGAGATAATAACATGGGGCATTGTTGTTTGACCTTGTCTGTGGTGTTCAGACTAAATCCCAGGAAAAGAAAAGAACTTGAAAACATATGCAGGTTCTATGTGTAAATACAGTGTGGCACAAAAGCAAGCGGGTTTATATAGTAATAGGGAAAACTATAATGGACCATGCAGGAAACACATGACACTGCCAGAAGTCCTGCTGGAGAATGTTAAACTGCTGTACTGCCGCAGCATCTGTTCTTATGCTGAGAGCCGTAAACAAGCCTATTCTGCGAGGAGAGGTGCTGAGCCCAGCTGATGTGTGTTTTTCTTCAGAGAACACACTCTCTCTCGACCTTCTAATAATTACAGCTTTGTGCTGTAAACTGGTATGTAGTACGCTGAATCCCAAGAAACACTAGGTGAAAGTTAACTATTCCATCCTCTCATATTATGGTGCATGGATGTAGTCTTTAGGATGTTAGTTTGTCAAACGACCTTTCAACCATGTTAGAAATGTTCATACTATTCTCATTGTTAGTGACATCTTTCAGTGCTGTGTTAATAATATTCTATGTGGTTATTATGCATGCTCTAAGCAGCAAGATGAGACTGTTGAAATAAACACTTTAAAGCATAAAATGTATTTTCTTAGTGCAGCACTTGTGTGTAGTATTCTAAAGAACAAACATAAGTTTGAATTACAACTGCTTCCCTGACCCCTTTTTAAAGGACTGTTGGTTACCCATAAAGCATGGACACCACAAGAACTAGCATATTGAGCAGTGTTGTTTGGGGCTACAACAACCTGAACCTTCAGGATCAAGAGGTGGTGCACTGACCCAAGTTCAGGCGTCCGTGGATTGGAAGGTTAAACCTTGTAGAACTAAGCCAGAGCCTTAGGTTATGAAACAAATGTGAGTAGGGTTGCCCCATGGAGCTGTTTTTCTATTGGACAGGGAGTCTCTCCCACCTACACACTAGTGCCAGGCATAAAGGCGGCACTCCTGAAAACTTTCCTTAGAACACTGCTGGACCCTGGGGAAGACAGAAAAAGGACTGCACCTACTGAGACTCTTTTGGGCTTCAGAAAGAGGACTGCAACTGTACCCACTGTGACCTGTGGAGTGAAACCCTAAGGGCTGGACGTACTACTGCCGAACCTTAAGAGCTGGGCCTTTATCAATGTTTTCTTCCCAAAAGAAGCAGAGACTACCACTGGTAGCCAATCAATCCATTTTTATTGTTCGGTTAGTAAAAGCCATTACAATAAAACCATAAAACACGTCTTCAAAAAAGCGATACTTCATGAGGAGCATACGAACAGTACTCATATAAAAACTACAAGAATATTTAAATACGATCTCAAAATAAAATAGACAAATCACACAATTAGTCCAGAATCATGAATCTAAAACAATTCATGCAATTATTGTTACTTATTGATACTGTTTAGGGGAAAAGCACAGTCGTAGTGAAGGCCACCTAAAGCAACCGCTGGTGAGCCGTAGTGGTTGATGTGGCACTGATGGCTGGACTCATTGTGCTGGTTTCACCGCTGAAAGGATCCTGACTGATGAAAACTTTTTTAAGTCCAAAGGTACAAATCTTCACAGGAGGTGGAGGGATAAAGAAAATGAAAAAAGGCAAGCTATAGTGGTGAAAGAACTGGAGGAAAAAGTGCAGCTTTCTCATCAATAATTTCACTGGAAATGTGGTAGTGATATTATCAATGATGTGATAGAAGATGTCATGACTGATGTGATATGTGGGGTAATTTGCAGTGCATGGCGAGGGTGTGAGTTATAGTTACCTTAGGGCCAGTAGCGGGGCGTGGTGGGAGTGCTGCGGGGTGGTGGGGCGGGGCAGGTTAGGGGCATGGTGGGGGTAGTAAACTCCGGCTCACAGCAGACCGGAGTAATGTAAATAAATAAATAAATAAAACTAATTTACTTGTGAGTGCTGCATCGCCATTTGGCGTTTCAGCGCGCACAATGAAATTCATTTTATTTATTTACATTACTCCGGTTGACCGTGAGCTGGAGTTTACTACCGCCACCCTGCCCCTTCCCCGCCCCGCCACCCCGCAGCACTCCCACCACAGGCCGCTACTGCTTAGGTCACAAGTTATAATTACTCAAGATAATTATAACTGCTGAATTTCTATTGCTGCTTGCGTGTGGATCTTTGCATCCTTCACTGTGGTTCCCATCCCTAGATATACATACATGTTTTTCTTTAATAACTCCAAAACTACTGAACAGATTCGCACAAAATTACACAAAGCACCCTTTCTAAGCCAAGAACTAGCTTTGTGGCAAATTTTGTGTAATTCCGTTCAGGGGTTTGGGCAGTAGTCGTGTCTAAATTCCTAATGGGAAATTGGTTGGGGAAAACGTGTTTTGGGACCCGCCTTTTTCTCGACCCCGCCTGATGAATTACCCCATAACTTTCTGGTCAGCCTATTAAGTGAGTGGCAACCAGTTTTGAAAATTTCATGAAAATTCATCAAACGGTGCCAAAGTTATTAGCTAAACAAAAACCGCTCCATCTATGGAAACTAGGTCCTAACTATAACTACCTACTGGTGGCCGCTAGTAGGTAAAATATATGTGTTATTTTCACAGTAATACATTTTAAATATATAAAAAAAATGAATATAATATAATTTAATTTTTTTGTTATGGTACACTATAAATATTATATATGTGTGTGTGTGTATTACTTACTGGAGGTCGCTAGTAGGTAGCTATAGTTAGGACCTAGTTTCCATAGGAAAAGCATTTTTTGATTTGCCAATATCTTTGGCGTCGTTTGACAAATGTTGGTGAAATTTTCAAAACTAATGGCCCGCTCCAGTCAGCTCCTGTCTTGAAATGAAAGTTTCAGGGTGATTCATTGAGTTGGGCCGAGAAAAAAGGGGGCTCCCAAAACGCGTTTTCTCCATGTTATTTTCCATAGGAACTTTTGTAGCGGCTACAGCCCAAATTGCTGAACGGAATAACACCAAAGTTGGCAGAGAGGTAGCTCTTGGTCCAGAGTTCACTCTTTGCTTTAAATGGTGTAAATCTGTTCAGTAGTTCCTGAGAAATGTAAAAATAAAAATATTGATATCTGGTGACCACAGTGGATCCTTGAACCCTCCTGAGCATGAGCTTGACTCTGATTGGCTGCAAACACTTCAAAACAGAAAGTGTTGGCAGCCATCTTGTGACTCAGTAGAATTGAGTCACAAGTAAAAAGGTGAAAAAAAGAAAAGGGGGCAGGGTAGAAACACCCTGACCCCCTGGGCCTGCTCAGGGGGTCCCACAGAGACCCCCATGGCAGAAAAAAGCCTTTAAAAAAGAAAATCTTCAGGATTCGTGCTTGGTGCACAAATCCCGCCGACAATTTTTAACAACCGAATCGCGGTCTCCTGCGCTTCATTTAATTAAGCCCAGGTTGGGTCAGGTCCCAGGAGCAATCACAAAATATAGTGCGGGGCCAGTGGGACCCCCCAAAGCCCCAGGGACCACCATCTGCCTGGGGCCATGCTGGTTACATGCGGGGGCTGCCACAGGGACCACCACCTCCCCGGGGCTTTATTCTAATTAAAATGCACGGGGGCTCATGCCTCCCCCATGCAGCCCCGGGGGCCGCCACCTCCCCGGGGCTTTAATAATTACACACAGGGGGCATGCGGCCCTCCCTCAGCCTCGAGGTCCGCCACCTCCCCGAGGCTCTAATTTTTAAAAAATGTGTGGGAATGGCTCAAACCCCCCACACAGCCACCACCTCCCCGGGGCACTTATTAATGAAATGCGTGAGTCTGTTGTGGAACCCTGGCTCAGGGGACCACCACCTCCCCGGGGCTTTCAACATGAAGGGAGTGGGGCCACGCGACCCCCCCCTCCTGGGGCCCTCCTTGGCCCTGGGGACTGCCTTTCCCCCAGGGCTGGCTCCAGCAATGTCCCGGGGTGCCCACACCCGCAACATTGAAGTCTGCTATGGCAGGGTGGGAGGATGGCTCCCACCCTGTCATAGCAAACTCTGCTTCGCTTCATGTTATCAGTGATGTAATCAGTTATGCCACTGACCATGTCATGAGTGATGTAATATGTGACGTTATCAGCAGTGCATTACGGGGGCGCGAGTTATAGTTAGCTCAACTAACTATAACGGCCTAATTTCTCTGGTTTTGTACAAGTGAAATGTCCAACTAACTATAACGTCCCTGAAACCTGTGTTTTTTTCAGTGAATTTCTAAGGTTTTTTTCAAATGCTAATTACTAACTATAACGTCCCTTTTTTTTCAGTGAATATATAGATATATATTTCACCTACTCTAAAACCAGATTGGACGTGTTTAATAGTGTCAGAAAACTTAAACTTAAAAAATTCCATTTGTTAAATAGAAGGAACGAGACTCAGCCAATTGACAATGATACTGAATCAATAAGGACTGATTTACCAACAAATATGACGCAATCCGATGTATCATTCATAAATGAAATGCAGGGGCTGTGGGGAACCAATGGGGCAACCCTCAATGCAACAATGGATGACTCTGACACTCAACAGACAGCAACAATTCATTCAGGCAACACTACAAGATCAGTGATAAAATCAAGTCAACACTCACCCTTCAGAACTAAATCTACGTTTAACCCCCTTATGATCCGTGATTCTATCAATATCTTTCATGAACAAGTGGTTGAACAAATCAAACAACTTAATAAAAAATCCAAACATCAAATTCAAATACAATAAACAAAACCACGAATACAACAAACTTTTGAAAAAACTAAAAGAAAATAACAATGTAGTCATCCAAAATTCGGACAAAGGAGGTAATATTGTTATAATGTTGAAAGAGGGGTACACAAAATATGCCTACACGCAACTAAATGATAGTACATGCTACACCAAGAGTAATGTCTCCAATTTGAAATCAATGTATATCACTTTTTATAACAAATTACTGCCATGGAAGAGCAATGAATTGTTAACTACTCAGGAATACAAATTTTTGAAAAATGATCATCCTGTTGTACATACAATTTATTTTATTCCCAAAGTCCACAAAGATCCACAAAAACCACCAGGCAGACCTATTATATATGCTAGAAACAGTTTGCTTGAACACACATCGCAATATGTGGATTATATTCTGCAGGATCTAGTTAAAGCACTGCCATAATATATATGCAACACCAGTGACTTTTTGAGGAAATGAAAGCACTTTGAATGGGAGCAAAAATATCTGCTCTTAGCACTGGATGTAAGCTCACTTTACGCAAGTATTAGACATGTTGATGGCTTACAGGCTTTGGGTCATTACCTCAAGAATAGAGTGGGCAACGTAAAGAAACAAAATGAGATTTTGACAGAAATGGTGAAATTCTGCCTAATGAACAATGTATTCATGTTCACTAATATACTGTATCAACAGACCGGAGGTGTGGCGATGGGGGCCAGCTTCTCTCCCAGCTATGCATGTCTTCACATGGGCTGGTGGGAGGAGCTGGTCCTCAGAATCCAACACAGACAATTCATTGCAACCAATATTAAACTGTGGTTGCAATTCATAGACGACCTGTTTGTGATACGGGAGGGCATTATCAATGAAGCTAATGAATTGTGAATGCTATAAATGTTAATGACTTAAACTTCCATTTCAATGCTACTATAAGTGCCACTCAAGTTAGCTTCCTAGACACACAGGTATACATAGCGGGCAACAACATTGAAACTAAATTGTACCGTAAAGAGACTGCCGAAAATTCCACACTACACGCAAGCAGTTCTCATTCAAAACATTTAGTTAACAGCATCCCCTATGGGGAAATGCTACGCCTGAGGCACATCCACAGTAAAGTCAGTGATCTGAGTGAAGCACAGGATGCCAGTAAATTGAGATTTATGGAGTGAGGCTATCCCCGGAAAGTCATAAATAGTGCTATCCTAAAATCTATGCGTTACGAAAGATGCGTGCTACTAGAAGACAAACGCACCCGCCCTGACAGTATCATACAACAACTAGAGAAGAAGGGCTTGGTGGAGAATAATGAATTCAGGATTATTATACAATACAGCAAATAACAGAAGCAGTTGCAATTCATGATTGTTCGCAACTGGCCCATGGTATTAAATGATCCTGTTATTGGCCCAATTTTACCCTCCAGACCTTCTATCACCTACAGTAGGGGTATATCCATGTGTGATGACCTGGTGAAAACAAGTCCAGAGGTTCTGGAGGGAACAATTTACCACATAAGCACAGGTGCACCACATATCAATTTCAATACAACTAGAGCAATTATATAGTCCGTATCCAATACTGATTCTCTTCAAAAGTTTGTTCTTTTTATTCCAATTTCAGTAGTTTTAAAATGAAGTCAAAAGACATGATTTTTCACAACGATACAGTCTTTTTCACACTGATACAGCCGAAGCGTTTCGTCCTTATACTGGACTTCTTCAGGGCTGTTAAATTCAAACAAATAAATATACACATCAATAAACAATACTGACAACAAATATAATACATTACATACTGTTCAAGCCTAATGTCTACATTGAGGGTATATTTAAACAATGTAAACAAAGAGAAACAGGCAGCAAGCCAGGCCGACATTTTTCTGCTAGTTGCCCTTACAAAATTCCAAACTTATAGGCAGTATGTTTACAGACATTTCTAATTAATGCAATAATTTTGGCGTTATGTCTATAAAACAGCACTCCTATCACAAGCTCATATAAGCTGTTAATGAAAGACAGATTACCCAAGACAAATGGGAAGTAGAAAAAGCATCATAGAAAAAATAATAACAGAGAGATAGATGGAGCAGTGTTACAATTAAAAGAGGCTCAAGGAATAGATTTTGTGCCGGACCTACATATCAATGGCTAAAAATGTACCTTGAAGACCTAGGACTATCAGATATCTGGAGAAGTAAGGGTAATAAAAATCATTTGTTTACCTTTAAGAACAAGAAATTGGGGCACTCCTCTAGAATTGATTACTTTCTAATTGATAAATCTTTAATAGGGGAAGTAAAAGAGGTTCTCCATCTACCTGAACACCTATCTGACCATTCTGCAGTTTTAATGGAGCTCGAATTACATAATCACTATAATCGTTCAAGGTGGACTTTAGATAAAAGCTTACTCCTGGATGTTAAAGTAATTGGGCTCTTAAAGAAGAAACAGCATCCTACTTCTACCTAAACTCGGATCAGACCTCCAGTCAGAATAGGTGGGAGGCCTTTTGGCAGCCAATATAAATAAATGGAATAAGGAGGAGCTCGAAAGCATAGAGAATGAAATTCACAGATTGGAAAAGTGTATTACTAGAGAAACTTTGGCTGTGAAGGTGGATGTTTTCAGGAGGGAACTCATCAAGGAAAAAAACAACTTGGTTAATATATTAGATTCTCGAATCATGAAGAAATGGGAGGTCAGTAAACTTGATCACTACCAATATGGTGAGGGGTGCGGCAAGCTTCTGGCTTGGAAAACAAAAACGGACCTAAATAGGAATAAGATTTCAAATATCCAAGAAGCGAACATGAGTCATTCCCTCACGGAGGAGGCAGATATTAAAAGGGCTTTTTTCGCTTTCTTCTCAGACTTGTATAAAGAGCATATGAATAACTGTGAGGTTCTAACTCAAGAATACCTCAATCACTGGGTCAAGCAAACCTTGTCGGATGAGCAAAGGAAAGAAATCAACGCTGAATTTACTGAACTGGAAGTTAACAAGGTTATTAAATCTCTAAAGAAAGCTAAGGCCGCACGGTCTGATGCCTTGCCCAACGAGATCTATAAGGTTCTGAGAGAAGAACTTGTTCCTGAACTTACGAACTTGTTTAACGATATTTTTATAAGAGGTCAGCCACCCCCTAAATCTTGGAGTGAAGCCATTATATGTATTTTATTAAAAGCAGGAAAAAACCCTAAACATTGTGAATCCTACAGACCAATCTCTATGTTAAATTGTGATTATAAAATCTTTACGCAATTGCTAGCAAGGAGATTGGGAAAATGGGTAGGGTCTTTAATCCATATAGACCAAAAAGGCTTCGTAAGGGGCAGACAGATTCAGGAACTTTCACATGAACTAATATCAGCAATAGATCTAGCAGTTGAGGAAAAACTCCCCCTTGCAGTCATCACCTATGACGCAGCTAAGGCCTTTGATAGGGTTAATTGTTTTTTTTTACATAATGCCCTTGAGGCTTATAAACTAGGAGCAATTTCATCAGAGCAGTAAGAGTGCTATATAGCTCCCCGACCTCATGTGTGCTGGTTAATGGGTCTTTGACAGAGAAATTTCATATAGAAAGAGGTACCAGACAGGGGTGTCCATTATCTCCGATATTGTTTAATCTTTATATAGAGCCCCTGGCCTGTGCTTTAAGATCTAACTCGTCTATACTACCTTTTAGTTGTAGGAATTGGGAGAAAAAAGTCGCACTTTATGCTGATGATCTAATGGTATTCACTAAGGATCTGATGTGTTCCCTTCCTGAAATAACTGCAACACTACAGCAGTTTGGAAGTTTATCGGGCTATCAAATTAATCAACAAAAAACTGAGATGATGTGCTGGAATACTCAGATGAATGATCCCTTGGTAAAACATCAAATACGATATCTAGGAATACTAATTGTGGGTGAGGTTAAGAAGATTCCTCAAATAAATTTTAATAAAGTACAATCAGAGTCCAAAAAATTGCTTAATGCTTGGACAGCCCTCCCTCTCTCATTTATAGGTCGCTCTAACCTGATTAAAATGATGATCTTGCCTAAATTTACGTACCTGTTTAACTTGATACCCTTGGAATTTAAAAAAGATTGGACCAATAAAATGCAGGGTGAAATTATGTCTTTTATTTGGGCTTCAAAGGGAGCTAGAATCTCTTCGAAGAAATTAAGAAGGAAGCAGGAGCATGGAGGGATTGCCAGCCCGGACTTATTCCATTATTATAGGGCTTTCCATTTTAAGAATGTCAGAGTACTTTTTAAAAAACGCAGTTCCCTTCCAACTTTTATGCAAGCAATGACAACTCGGGAGGGTGGCCATTTTTTGTACAAATTTGGTCATATGAAGTACTTTAAGAAAATCAAACAAAAAATTTTGGGAGCTGCTGCTAAATTGTGGGTCCAGATAAGGCGTTTATGGAAAATCCCTTATTATAGCCACCATGCCCCTATCTGGGATTCGCCCGGCACGCCAGAATGTTTAAAGGATGTGTTATCGGTCCCGTTGAGAGGAAGTGGAGTACTGGAATGGGGGCAACTACTATCTGGGTCTAAGATTGTTGATTGGGACCGGCTGGTAGACTTGACAAATGGGGGTCTATCCAAATTTAAGTATTATCAGTTAACGAGCTGGACCAAAACATTAAAAGAAGATGGGATAGGTAATACAGAGATGGAGGCAAAACTCCAAGGGAGATTTGAGAAGAAAGAAATAGCCTTTTGGTATTGGGCGCTTATTGATGAAGGACGTGAGGAATTTACACTACCAAATTAAATTTGGGGGAAGACGCTGCCGTCGCTGGATGCATCAGCTCTATGGCAAGTATCTGTGGCTGCATTTGGGGATGTTATCAAATCTTCACCGTTGAAGACAAATTTTCTATTTACCCTGCACAGAGCATACTGGACGCCTAAGAGGTTATCAAAAATAAATAAAGGGAGAGCTAGATGCTGCCCCAAATGTGGCAAAGAGCAAGCTGATGACGTCCATATGTTTTGGCAGTGTGCTCACCTTCAATCCTACTGGGAAAATGTGGGTAAGATCCTCTCAGACGTTCTCCATCAAGAAATTCAGGTAAGCGCCCATTTGATTCTGTTTGGGGTAAAATTGGATGATAATGGGAGGTCCAGTCTCATTAAAAGACAGAGGAACTTGCTATTTTTGTTGATTCTAGTTGCCAGACGTGAGATTTGCATAAATTGGGTTAAGCAAGTTTCCCCTAGTATAGAAGAGTGGGTGAACTCAGTCCTTAGAATAAACCTATTGGATAGAGCTGGACCACATAGTAAAAGATTAGAATTTTGGAACGATTGGGAACAGTACTGGATACGGGATTCATAGTATTTTTGAGGTTTTGGCGATTATTTGAAGTCCAATGATTAAGCGCACTAATAGTTTTGATTGTTGGTAACAGAGAAGTTCACCTACGTAAAGAGTGGGCAAGCCGCGTTGGAGAGATTTGACTGGGCTGTTAGGATACTCATCTGCTGGGTAAGAATTGACCTAAGCAATGGGTAAGGGTCACGGAATATATAGCCCAAGAGCAGGTCTTCTCCTTAAAGTGGATATGATTGCCATAAACACTCTATTCTTCAAAACTTTGCGTGATGAGGACATAAATTTTTTTTTTTTTAAAGAAATTAGCATTTAAAAAACCTTAGAAATTCACTATAAAAACCATAGGTATCAGGGACGTTACAGTTAGCTGGACATTTCACTGTTACAAAACCATAATGTCCAGCTAACTATAACGTCCCTGATACCTATGGTTTTTTCAGTGAATTTCTAAGGTTTCTTAAATGCTAATTTCTAACTGTAACGTACCTGAAACCTATGGTTTTTTCAGTGAATTTCAATGTTTTTTTAAATGCTAATTTCTAACTATGACATCCCTATTTAGTCTCCTTGAATCCTGAAGGTCCCTGGTGGCCAAGTAGCTCACTAGGTACATCCAGTAAGCGCTGCAGAGCTGTGTTTCAGAGATGTGTTCTGAGGCTACCCCCGTTTTACACCACGCTGCAAACGCGGCTTCTGGCGCACTGCTGCTCAGAGGATGAAGTCCACTCGTGTCTTGAGGTCCCCAGGACACAAGAGGACCTCATCGCCCCACCAGCAGTGCACCAGAAACCGCGTGTGCAGAGTGGTGTAAAAAGGGGCGTGGCCTCAGAGCACCTCTCAGCAACGCAGCCCTGTGGCGTTTACAAGAGGTACCTGGTGGACTAGTTGGCCCCCAGGGACCCTCGGGATTGAAGGGGAATTAATCTCCCAATTTAAAATGCGCAACAGGGTGCGTTTGCACTGTGGTGCAGGGGCGGGGTGGGGCCTGATGTGACAAGTATGCAAATATGCACCAGGTGCCTCCAGTAAGCACCACAGAGCTACGTTGCAGAGAGGTGTGAAAATGGGCATGGCCTCAGACCACCTCTCTGCAAGGCAGCACTGTGGTGCATACTGGAGGTACCTGGTGGGCTAGTTGGCCCCCTGGGACCCCCAGTATTGAAGGAGAATTAATTCCACTACTTAAAACGCGCCACAGGGCTAGTTTGCAGAGTGTTGCTGGGAGGGGGCGGGGCCTCTGGCACAATGCCGTTTTTTTTCTTTTTTAGAAGGGGGGCTGTGCGGCCCCCCCTTCTTTTTCCTTTTTTTGGGCCCTGGGGACCCCATCCCCCAGGGCCTGACCCCTTTTAAAAAAAAAAAAATCTAAATGTGGGGGGAGCCCCAATGCCCCCATGGTCCTGCTGGCTCCCCGCATCCTGTGGGAGCCGGCATTGCTTTTCCACACGGGGAGCTGCTGACATGCAGCTCCCCGTGTGGAAAAGCAATCTGCTTTGGATTTTGGAAGCAAGAGCAGTAAAACTGCTCTTGCTTCCAAAATCCAAACCAGAGTTTGCTATGACAGGGCGGGACCCACACGGCTCTAGCCCAGTCATTGCAAACAGCAGTGTCCTGGGGTGGGTACCCCGGGACACTGCAGGAGCTGGACCTGGGGGGTGGCGATCCCCAGGGCCATGGACGGCTCCAGGAGGAGGGCCACGCTGCCCCCCGCCCTTCAATTAGAAAGCCCAGGAAAGGTGGTGGTCCCTGGGGCAAGTGGGGGGGCTCAAGCCCTCCCACAGGTTTATTTTTTATTTAAATAAGAAGCCCCGGGTGGCAGTTCCTGGGGCTGCGGGGGGCCGTGTGCCCCCCGAATATTTGAGAAAAGCCCTGGGGGTGGCGGTCCCCGGGGCTTGGGGAGCCCTTGGAGGCCCCCCACAAATTAAACAAGCCCAGGGGGTGGAGGTCCATGGGACTGCAGGAGGGCTGCCTGCCCTCCCGCATATTATAAACAGCCCCGGGGAGGTGGTGGTCCCTGGGGTTGCAGGGGCCCCCTTGGGCCCCCGAAATGACAAAATTTAAATTAGGACACTGCCCCCGGGACCGGGCCCACCTGGCTTATAGAAAACGAAGTGCTTCATTTTTTCAAAATAATTTAGGCGGGATTCGCGACCCCAATGCGACTTCCGCCTAAATTATTTTAAAAAAATGCTTTTTTGGGCCCTGGGGGTCCTTGTGGGACCCCCTGAGCAGGCCTGGGGGGTCAGGGTGTTTCTTGTTTTTCAACTTCGTTTTACTGTTTTCTTGTGACTCGGTTCTCGAGTGTTGGCAGCCAATCACAGTGAAGCTCATGGTCAGGTGGGGTCGTGAATCCACCGCCTCCCTAGATATCGAAACATTTATTTTTGAATTTCTCAGCAACTACTGAACGGATTTACACCATTTAAAACAAAGGACGCTTTCTGAACCATGCACTACCTTTTTGCCAAATTTGGTGTAATTCCGTTCAGCAGGTCAGGCTGTAGCCGTGTCTAAAGTTTCCTATGGAAAATAACATGGAAAAAACACGTTTTGGGACCCCCCTTTTTTCTTGGCCCCTGCTTGGCGAATCACCCCGAACCTTTTAATACAGGAGCTGACCGGAGCGCCCCACTATTTTTTTTAAAAATCTCGCAATGATTCGTCAAACTACGCCAAAATTATTGGGAAAACAAAAAATGCTTTTCCTATGGAAAATATGTCCTAACTATAGCTACCTGCTGGCGACTGGTAGTTATAGTTAGGACCTATTTTCCATAGGAAATCTGCAACATTCTATTTGAAATAACGTTGGCGCCGATTGACGAATCTTCGCAAAATTTTCCTAACTTTTGGCCAGCTCCGGTCCGCTCCTATCCTGAAAATTTCACGGTGATTCGTCAAGCGGGGGCTGAGAAAAAAGGGGGGTCCCAAAACGCGTTTTCCCCATGCATTTTCCCATAGGACCTGTTGATGCAGCTACAGCCCGAACTGCTGAACAGAATTACACCAAATTTGGCAAAGAGGTAGTCCTCAGTTCAGACTAGTGCCTTTTGCTTAAATGGTGTGAATCCGTTCAGTAGTTCCTGAGAAAATCAAAATCAAAATCTTTCTCAGTCATGTGAGAATGAGAAAATCAAAATCATTATCTTTCTCAGTCATGTGAGAATGAAGTCTGACATTCTCAGTAAAACATGTACATCCAACAAGGGCAGAGACTGTCAGTTGATTCCTTTGTGTTCTACTGCAGCTTCCCAGAGTGTTCTAAAGAACAACTAGAGCGCTAACAGTCCTACTTATGACAAACATATTGCACACCTGAATAAAGTGGTAACTATTAAAATATTTAATTTAAAAAGGAACACAATGAGGCGGTTCATTTTGCCATAGAAAGTATGATTAGTGCTGCAGAAAGAAAAATTAGGGCACATTTTGAGTGACTTCTCAAATCCTCCTCTATTTCATTAAAAAATTCTGACATGCAGACTGAAACATGCACTTTCAATACCAGCAGCAGACTTCCCTGGTGAGCAGAAGCTTTACTACAGTGATCTAATAGGCAACTAGAGTGCTAACATTCTGAATTTATGGCAAATGTGCGACACATCTGAATGCCTTCTTGATGGAATCAAAGTAAAAAACTGAAAGTATTTCCTACTGAGGAGACTGTAGTAAACGAGGAAATTAGGAAACTTCATAACAAATAAGTCTCCCAAAATGGCCACCAGAGACAAAAGAGCCCAAATGTAGCCCAAATATCACCCAGATGTAGCCCAAGTATAGCCCAATGACAGAATGTCCCAAAGTGTTCTAACGAACAACTAGAGCGCTAACAGTCTTACTTATGACAAAAGTATGGCACATCTGAAGCCATCTTGATTGGAATAAAGTGGTAACACTTAAAACATTTAATTTACAAAGGAACAAAATGAGGGGGTTCATTTGGCCATAGAAATTATGATTAGTGCTGCAGAAAAATAAATTAGGGCACATTTTGACTTCTCAAATCCTCTTCCATTTCATAAAATAATTCTGACATGCAGACTGAAACATGCACTTTGAATACCAGCAGCAGACTTCCCTGGTGAGCAGTAGCTTTACTACAGTGATCTAATGAGCAACTAGAGGGCTAAAATTCTGAATTTATGGCAAATGTGTGACACATCTGAATGCCTTCTTGATGGAACCAAAATAAAAATCCGAAAGTATTTCCTACTGAGGAGACTGCAGTAAATGAGGAAATTAGGAAACTTCATAACAAATAAATCTCCCAAGATGGCCACCAGAGACAAAAGAGCCCAAATGTAGCCCAAATATCACCCAGATGTAGCCCAATTATAGCCCAATGACAGAATGTCCCAGAGTGTTCTTAAGAACAACTAGAGCGCTTACTGTCTTACTTATGACAAAAGTATGGCACACCTGAAGCCATCTTGATTGGAATAAACTGGTAACACTTAAAACATTTAATTTAAAAAGGAACACAATGAGGGAGTTCATTTTGCCATAGAAATTATGATCAGTGCTGAAGAAAGAAAAATTAGGTCACATTTTGAGTGACTTCTCAAATCCTCTTCTATTTCCTTAAAAAATTCTGATATGCAGACTGAAACATGCACTTTTAATACCAGCAGCAGACTTCCGTGGTGAGCAGTAGCTTTACTACAGTGATCTAATGAGCAACTAGAGTGCTAACATTTAGAATTTATGGCAAATGTGTGACATATCTGAATACCTTCTTGATGGAATCAAAGTAAAAAACTGAAAGCATTTCCTACTGAGGAGACTGCAGTAAATGAGGAAATTAGGAAACTTCATAACAAATAAATCTCCCAAGATGGCCACCAGAGACAAAAGAGCCCAAATGCAGCACAAATATCACCCAGATGTAGCCCACATGTAGCCCAATGACAGAAGTGTGCAAAACACTTATTTGTTGTGTATTTGCAGTTTTATATAGTGCAGACTTGTCAGGTATTGGAGTGCTTTACATGAGCATTGGTTACATCACACAAGATCAAATGTATTTTGGTTGTAGACATGGGGAGATTAAGTGATTTGACCAGAATCACAGAATGTTGAGCTGAAGCAGAAACTCCAACCTGGTTCCCCAGTTGCAAAGTCTGCAGCTCTGGAAGTAACACCACATCCTCTCGCCTAGGTGCAACATTTAATCAAGTGGTCAACTGGATAAAAAACATAAAGATTACAAATAATTTAAAAGTTCTTTGTCGCTATTTGAAAACTCAGAAAATATGTCCTCATTTTAGTTTTTTAGAGCACTAACCATAATTTTGATGCAAATAAGACCCTCTCATATATGTAATTTCTAAAGGAAATGCTCTAGGTATTACAGTTTTGATTACATCAAGATGACGTCAGGCGTTCCACACTTTTGTAATAAATATAGAATGTTAGCAATCTAGTTGTTCATTGGGATACTGTTGAGAGGCAGAGGCCAGGGGCACGGACTCTGAAAATTGAAGGCAGGTAGGAGAGTGCAGAGGCAACAGTTTGACCACACTGGGCAGGCAGGAAGGGCAGTGGCAGCACAACAGACTATGGAGGGCAGTGGAAAGGGGGGCAGGGGCAACAAACCAACAATACAGGACTGGCAAGAGAGGCTGTGGCAATATAATAGACCATTGTGGGCAGAAGGAAGAGGCAGTGGTAGTACAACCATACATACCAACAGACCCGTTATAGCCAGGAAACGTCCAATGTTTTTAAGCTCAAATGGGCTTTATATGATCTGTCTCCTGTCTACAATCTCCTCTTTTTCAATGTAACTCAAAGGGGAAAATCAATACCCCAGTTGTTTTTCAAAATCTCCCTCTTACCAAGTTCAAAATGTTCGCAAGTATGGTACATTGGATCATGGTAGGCAGGAGGAATTGGGGTAGGGACATGGACTCGGATAACAGAGGACAGGAAGGACATGGAGAGGTGAACCAAACTGACCCTACAGGGCAGGCATCAGGGTTTGCAGCAGCACAATACCCCACAAAGGGCATGCGGGACGGGAGTGCAGCACAACAATCCATAGAAGCAATAGGGAGGGGACAGGACCATGCACATGGATAACAGAGATCAGAGGGGAAAGAGGCAATGGTAGCTAGCTGACCATAATGGACAGACAGGAGAAAGCTGCAGCATAACAGACCATAAAGGGCAGGAGGGACAGATCAGGGGCATTACAATGGAGCAGACAAGCCAGGAGGGAGGGAATAGGGGTCTGCACATGGAAACAGAGGGCTGGGGGCAAGGGGGCAGGGCATGAGCAGCAAGATGACCATGGAGGTCAGGCAGGATGGGCACTAGAAACAAGACACACTATGGAGAGCAACAATGAGCCTATGATGGCATACACACAGACCATGGAGAGAAGGTGGGAGGGGGTCAGGAGCAGCTAGCTGACCACACAGGGAAGGTGGGAGGGGCCATGGCAGCACAGAAGGCCATGCATGGAAAGCAGGAGGGTTAGTGGCAGCACAATGGCTATGATGGGCAAGAAGGAGGGTGCAGGGGTATGCACAAAGGACCATGGAGGATAGAAGGGAGGGTCAGGACCTGGGCACAGACAAGAGAGTTCAGGGGAAGGGGCCTCACAACAGACCGCATGGGGCAGGCAGGAGGAGCAGTTGCAGCACAACAGACCAGGGAGGGCAGAAGGGCGTGGCAGTAAAATGGACCATGGAGGACAGGAGGAAGGGGATAGGGGCATGGCATGTGGACAGGCAGGGTGGAGGTGACAGGGACAGGTTGCAGTCATCTGACAATGCTAGGCAGGTGGGAGGGGAGTGGCAGCTCAACAGAACACTCAGAGTAGATAGGAGTGGCAGGTCCATGGAACAAGGTGGGAAAAAAGGATGGAGCAGGGGCATGCACAAAGACATCGGAGGGCAGAGGGAAGGAGAATAGGGGCAGCAAGCTAAGCACAGAGGCTAAGCAGGAGGTCAAAGATGGGCCATAGAATTGGGCAATGGAGGGCAGGAGGAGTGGACTGGTACATCATGCTAAATGGAGGGCAGTGGCAGCACATCAGACCATGCATGGCAGGAGGGAGGAGGCTAGTCCATGGATTCAGACAACAGAGGATAGGGAGGAGGTGGATGGGGCAGCAAGCTAACTGTTCAGAGAAGGTGGGTATTAGGAACTTTATTGCTTTTAAAATGTGTGTATGTGCGAACTACTTAAAATATGAACAAGTATGCAGCATAACCTCACTTTTATTCGGAGCGCTAGGTGGTGCCTGACCGTCATGGACGCCTTTCCGTAAGGCTCCCGGCGCCGGTCCCCGCAAATCCTCCTGATTCCCCCTGGACTGCCCTGGCCGGCTCACTCTGGGTGCGGGGGCGTGTGAAGCTGCCCTGCTGCCCCAAGCCTAATGCTGGGGCGCTGCGGACGACGGGGGCCTGCCTAGACATCGCGGAACCCAGCCGGCGGCGGCGGCTGTGGAGCCGCGGCCCGGGCGAACAGCAAATTTAGCCCGCGGCGCCCACGAGGGGCACAGGCTTGATCCTGCCGGAGACGAGGAAGCGGCGGCCGTGAGGCTGCCGCGGGTGCTGTTGGTGCCGGCCGGGCGCTGCCCTGCTCCGCTGGTGCAGTCCGGAGCCCCAGGAGTGATGTGACGGACCCCCCCGTGCGGAATGGGGTGGCGGATCAGGCGGTGAGTGCGGCTGCGTGTGACCGCTTCACCGGGGCGGCTGTGGGGTCGGGTGCGGAGGGGAGACCCCCCCATCGGGCCGTGCGTCGGCGGCCGGGGGACCCGGGCCCCCAGCCCCCCCCCTTCTCTCTCCCTTCTCCTCCTGGCTTCAGCGCTGAACCGGCTCCATCGGCCCGAGACTGGTTGCGGACTCCGGGTGCGGGGGGCCCTCCTTGATTCGGGCCGCACATCGGCGGCCAGGGGGTTGTGTGTGCTGCCCCCCCCCTCCCATCGCTTGGGCCCCCGGCCGGAGACACCCGACAAGTGGCACCGTGCCCCCCCCCGGGGGTTGCGGGGAGACTGAGCTGCCGAGGCGTCCCCTTGGAGAGGTGGGCTGTGCGCAGGAGTTGCGGCCTTGGCGACTATCGGCTGCGGTGCTCTCGAGTGACGGTCCGGTGGCCTGGAACTGTGAGCTACGTTGTTGGGCCTCGCTTTGTTGGGGGGAGCCTGCGGGCGCAACTGCGGCCAGGGGCTGGACGGGCAGTCCCGCTGAGAGGCCCATCGGGGCTTGACCGCTGGGGCTGGTGGTGCCCGGCCATTTCCAGCCGCGGGACCCCCCGGCCATACCTCCTGCTGGTCCCACGTCAGCCCGAGCACCCGTCGACATCCTGCAGGTGTATCTCCAGCCCGTTGCCCTCCTTCGCTGACGGCCGCCCCAGAAATGGGTAAGGACAAGGCCACTAAGCCGGCGTCCGGGGCCACCCAAACCAGGATGGACAAATTCACGACCTCCGACAAGGGGTCCGGCCCCACGGGCGAGCTGGCCCCGGCCCCCGCTACAGACCTGGCTGCCATCCTGCAGGCCATCAACTCATCCCGCGCCTCCCTCGAGGGCATGGTGGGAGAGGTCAAGGTGGACGTCGCTCTTCTCCGGCAGGATCTGAGGAATGCCACCGCCCGCATTTCGGAAGCCGAGTCCCGGATATCCACTGCTGAAGATGATATCCGCCATCTACAAGACCAGGTTTGGGAGCTGACCACCCACTCTAAGGAGCTACACCGCCGGGTCGAGGATGCAGAAAACCGCGCTCGGCGCAGCAACCTGCGCTTAGTGGGATTCCCGGAGGGAGTCGAATCGGGCCGGGCGGACGATTTCATGGAGCGCTGGTTCCGGTCCTGGATGCCGGCGGACAGCCTATCGGCTTCGTTCGTGGTGGAGAGAGCCCATCACTCCCTGGCCCCCAGGCCCCCCGGTGCGCCCCCCCGGCCGTTCATCCTCAAGCTCTTAAATTTCCGAGACCGGGACGCCATTCTCCGCGAAGCCCGGCGCACGGACACCCTCCACTACCAGAACCACAAAATCATGATATTCCCGGACTACACTCGCGAAGTCCAAGAGCTGCGCCGCTCCTACACTGAAGTGAAACAAAAGCTGCGCTCCCTGGGACTCCAGTACCAGCTCCAGTTCCCGGCCCGCCTCCGGGTTGTCTTCCAGCATAAGACATTGTTCTTCGATACACCACGGGCGGCCTGGACCTGGTTGACAGAGGAGCACCCCCTGCAGCGCTCTGGGCGCGGATCGCCTACGGGTATGCGGGGGGGGCGGGGGGGCCCCGGACATCGAAGACCCGTCGGCGGCATCGCACATTACCCCGGGAGCGCACAGCGGGGGAGGCGATCACCACGCGCTCTGGGGACGGCCACGCCGGGGATCGAGAACCTCATCTGCCTCCTCGGCCGCACACTCCAGTCCCGTGGCAGACGGGCGGCGGGCCGTGTCACCCCGGCTCACGGGCCCTGCAACCCAGCCGGCCGAGTTGGTGGACACTTCGGACCTCTCTCGCAGCCCCAACATTTGACTCTCTTTGTTTCTTTAGGAGGGGAGGGGGTGGAGGGTGCCCGGGCGGGGGGTAGAATGCTCCGCTGTCAGTGTTGCTCTTGGCCAGGGCAGGTAAATCAGGCTTGGCTTCAGTTGTATCAGGGGTCCACTAGCGCTCAAGCCCGAGCGTTTTAGCTTGGTGGTTCTTCCATTTGGTTCGGGCGACAGATGCTTCTGTTTTCGAAGTATAGGGTGGGGGGTGGGGGTTTGGGGTTGTTTCTTCCGTGTTGGGGAGATTTTGTTGGTGGGGGATGACTCCCTCTTATTTGTTGTGCCAAGGTATCATGTACTTTTTGACCTGCTCTCCTGCCCGATGTCCCGCTGTCCTTCCTCTCTAGGGGCACGCTCAGCCGCGCCTCCACTGGCCCCTTCTTCTGTCCTGGACTATGGCTGACCCACCTGTCCCTAGGGCCGCCTTGCGCATATTATCCTGGAACGTCAATGGTCTTCTGGACCGTTTTAAACGCATGGCGGTCCTCAAATATGCGCAACGTACAGAGATCGATGTGCTCCTCCTTCAGGAGACTCACCTGTTGGGCAATAACTGTCCCTTTCTTAGCCGCTATGCTTATGACAGGGTATGGCATTCAGGTTTTGCACGGGGATCCCGAGGGGTGGCCATTTTGCTTCGCAAGTCCTTCCCCTTTGTCCTGACCCAGGTGCATTTGGACCCCCAGGGCATGGTAGTGGTGGTATGTGGCACTCTGGAGGGGCGACCCCTTACCCTGATGTCCCTCTACGCTGCTCCATCCCTCCTGCCGTCGGCCCTCTCCCACACAGCGGGTCTCCTCCCGACGCTCCCGGCGGGTTCCCTCATTCTCGGCGGGGACTTCAACGCTGTCTACTCGCCTCACCTGGACTCGACGGGTCCGGTATCCCTGGCCCGCGTCGCCCGTGCAAAACAGCTCTCGTCCTGGGCTGAATCTCAAGGCCTCTGCGATGTTTGGAGGATCTGGCACCCGCAGGCTCGCCAATACACCCACACATCGGCGGCCCATCACTCCCATGCCCGGATCGACCTCATCTTCGTACCATCTACCGACTGCGCAGGGGTGCAGGATGTGCGCATTCTCCCGAGGGGCCTTTCGGACCACTCGCCCGTGCTCCTTGCTCTCGGCCCCCCCCCCCTCTCTGCCCGTCCGATGTGGCGTTTGAACGCCTGGTTCCTCCACGACAAGGCTTTTCGGAAGGTGGTCGGGGGCGAGATAGCCGATTATTACTCTCACAATGAGGGCTCTGTCCCCTCCCCTGCCGTCCTGTGGGAGGCCGGCAAGGCGACTGTTCGGGGTGCCGCTAAGGGGCATTTGCAACGGCAACGACGAGCTCAATCCCAGAAGCTCGCGGACTGCGAGGCTCAAGCCTTGGAACTGGAGCGCAATCTGGGGGACTTGAATGACGACACGCGATCTCGGCGCTTGGCCTTCCTGCGGGAAGAGATTCGCTTACACTCCCTGGAGGCGGCAAAGATTCTGTGGCGCTCCTCGGTGGCCCGGGTATACGGCTGGGGAGACAAAAACGGCACTCTTCTCCACCGGCTGGCTACTTACCCCCGGGCGGGTAGGATCATTCCAGCCATCGCGGACTCTGCGGGTGGCCTCCACACAGCCTCGGTGGCGATGGCCCAGGCGTTCGCTGACTATTATTCCTGGCTGTACCGTCTCCGGACGTCCACGCTCTCCCTAGAGGAGTTGCTGTGGACGAACGGGGCGACGCTTGAGCGGCTGCAGCCTGAGGTTTCTGAGACCCTGGATTCGCCTATCGAGCTGCGGGAGATTGAAGAGGCGATCGGCCGCCTGGCGCCTGGGAAGACCCCAGGACCCGACGGGTTCCCCCAGGAATACTACGCTCACTATCGTGAGACTCTGGCCCCGAGGCTTCGGGACCTCTTTGCGGACGTGGTGGAGACGGGCTCGTTCCGGCCCGAAACGGACACAGCAACCATAGTTGTCCTCCCCAAGACACAGCCCCCCTCGCGGTCCTGCTCCGACTACCGGCCGATATCCCTTATCAACACCGAACTCAAAATCTATGCCACGGTCCTAGCGCAGCGGTTGCGCCCGTCTCTTGCCTCCCTGGTCCACCCGGATCAATGTGGATTTATGCCGGATCGGGGGACCAGACACTGCCTGCGGCGCTTGCACCTCGCGATGGCGCACCGCGGCCGCCTTTCCCCCTATCTGGCCCTCCTGTTGGTCGACTTTGAAAAGGCCTTCGACTCAGTGGGATGGGCGTACTTAGGTGACGTCCTGGAGCATATGGGTTTTGGTCCCCGGTTCCGTGCCATGGTAGCGGTCCTGTACGCGAGCCCGCGGGCCCGTGTGTTAGTCAATGGGGCTCTATCTCGCCCGTTTCCCATAGGTCGGGGGACGCGCCAGGGATGTCCGCTCTCGCCCCTCCTTTTCGCTCTGGCCATGGAACCCCTGGCGGTGTTGATTCGTTCAGATCCCGTTCTTCGCGGATGGGACTGGCCAGGTGTGGCCCCCGATAAGATTGCCCTCTACGCAGACGACGTCGTCCTCTATCTTTCTGATCCGGCGACCTCGGGGCCCCAGGTCCGCCGGATTCTCCGTCAGTTTGGCCAAGCGTCGGGTCTTCATCTGAACCCTAAAAAATCCGTTCTAGTCCCGCTACACCCGTCATGGGACTGTTTCGACTGGCAATCGGATATTCCCCTCCGGAGACTCTCCTTTAAGTACCTGGGGATCTGGGTCACCCTCCTTCCGGAACTCTGCTGGGCCCTCAATGTGGCTCCTGTAGTCAACAAGACCAGATCAGATATGCTCCGGTGGCAGTCCCTCCCATTGAATCCGCTAGGGAGAGTCGCCCTATATAAGATGATGATCCTCCCCAAGTTTCTGTACATGCTACAAAACACTCCGTGCCCCTTTCCGCGCCCGTGGTTCCGGGACCTGGATAAGATGGTGACCAAATTCCTCTGGGGCGGCGGTAGGCCTCGGCTGGCCTTAGATCGATGCAGGGTCCCCTCCTATGACGGCGGCATGAGCATGACTAACCTATACCTCTATTATCTGGCCACCCAGCTATTGGTGATCCATGACTGGTTCTCGGGTGGTTGGGGCGACCCGGCTTATCGACTCGAGGTGCAATGCCTCGGGTTCTCCCTTATCCAAAACATGCTCTATGGAACAGCGATCCCCCTGTCGCTCCCTGGCGTCGTGCGGGCCCCCTTTCTCGCGTGGCGCGCAGCCTTGAGGCACACCAGATGGTCGGGGACGTTCACGCAACTCACTCCGCTTTGGCAAGGGACATGGCTGCGGGAGGTGGTGGGACTAGCGGGCTTTCGGCAGTGGGATCTTCTCGGTATCTCCTGTCTGGGCGATATATGGCGTGGGAGCCACATGTGTTCCTTCTAGGAGCTCCAGGCCCGCTTCTCGCTGCAGCCTTCTCAATTTTATCGCTACCTTCAATTGCGCCATGCGGTCCGGGCCCACGTCCCTCTAGACTCCAGATTGCCTTCCCATAGCCCACCTGAGGCTCAGGTGATGTTAGGGTATCTGGGGAAGGGGGGTATATCCCGCATTTATAAATCCCTGATTAACAATACCCCGGTAGACTGGAGCGGGCTAAAACAGCGATGGGAGGCCTGGGTGGGACCCCTGGATGACGCGGACTGGAGGGACGCCCTTATGGCCCCTCGGTCACTTACCTCCTCTGCTAGGCTGCGGCTCATCCAACTCTATTACCTCCACACTGCTTATCTGACCCCGGACCGCCTATATCGTGCGGGGCTCCGCGTGGATGCCTCCTGCGCTCGCTGTGGGGTAGCTCCGGCGGACTTCTTCCATATGGTGTGGTCTTGTTCCCGCCTGGAGGCCTATTGGGCAGCGATTGAAGCCGAACTAGCGGAGGTCCTGGGATGGGAGGTTCCCCATGAGCCTAGAATGGCCCTGCTGGGCATCACGGACGGGATGGATGGGTCCCGTAACGAGAAGTATTTCCTCACTACTGCCCTTATGGTGGCTAAGAGGGATATAGCGGCCGTGTGGTCACAGCCAGACCCGCCCAGAAGGGTTACCTGGAGTAGAGGGGTGGATTGGAGCACGGTCCAGGAGCGGTCGTTATACGCTGCACGGGGCTGCCCCAAAAAATTCCGCAAGATATGGGGGAAGTGGCTGGGGGGCCTGTTTTGAAGGGTGGGGGCGCAAAGGGTGGGGACGGGGGATGGGGGAGGAAGGGGGGGTCTTTACATTCGCTTGTTGATGCTTCCCTGATTGAAGTTACTGATGCCATGTTCAATGCACTGCTGTATATCATTCTTGATATTGTCCTTTATGCCGCAAAACACAATAAAAATTTGTTTATCAAAAAAAAAACCTCACTTTTATTCAGGAAGAAGAGGACGTTTGTGACTGTGACTCTGGGCTCACTTGGCAGAAACACCCCCTGACCCTCCACCCCCATCGCAAAATGTAATGCCCGTGAAAAGGGTAGGTGGACGCAGTGTTATATAGAACATAGTCCTGAGAGCACGATTGAAAATGAAAACTAGATATAGTATATGGTATAAACTATGCACCAAAAAGTGTGATATAAGATGAACCGGGGCGTGAAATATAATATGCAATACATTGTGCGCAATGACAGATTAATTGGAGAGCGCGAGATAGCACAGGCACTAGCGCGTGCTATGCGTTATGCGCCTTGGAGTGTAATATGCACAGGGCAGTGTTGTGTAACCTAACTAGTCTCTAAAGTTGTAATATGAAATATGTGCTGGGGAGTGTAACATTGCATATGCACTGTGACAAAGATATGGATCCCAGATTGTAATATGTATGGCATAGCGCTGTGCGTTATAACATAGGCATCGAGGAAGGCACATTAGATGGGGCAATATAACCCGTGCGAAGGAAAGTGTGGCATGACATATTCACGGGGTGGTGTTACAGTGCACATGGGCTAGAGAGTGTCATAGCATATGCACTAGCTGGTGGAATACATCACAGAGGTGTGTGGCACTCGGCGGGCACTGGTGGGTGTAACACAGCATTGGGCTCAGCCAGGAGCACGCTGTGACTCTCAAGTGAGGTTCGACTCCTTTCCAGAGAGTAAAATAAAAAGTATTACACATTCGGCGGTGGATGTGTGTTTTATTAACCGTGAGGGGGGTTTCTTGCATAGTTTGGTCGAAATTTTGTCGAATCCCCTTTGAATGGCTTGGTGTGCATGTGTATTAAATGTGCCCGTCAACAGCTACCCATGTTTGTATAAATAAACGAGAAGGGTGTCTACTTGGAGAGTACCCACCGGCGGGGGTGCCGGGATTAGGCACGGTAGGGCGTCAGACACGTCAGAGCTTCACTAGCGGTGTAATTACATTCCACGTGGATTCATTGTATGCATAGTCACCTTTTAATGAATATCACTCAAATCATCATGGTGATAGGTACATACGGTTTGTTCAGCATGTCCTAGGTGTTTCTATAAAATATATATTTTTTAAAATAATAAAAAACAAAGGCTGGCCCCGGGTGATGGGGTACCCGGGGCCATAAGTGGCCTGAGGAGGGGGGCAAGCAGCCCCCATCCTAAAGAATAAAAAAAAAAAAGGCCATGACCCAGGGGTTGGGGTCCCCGGGGCCGATTAAGCCCTTGGGAGGGCCAAATTTATTTTTTTCAACAAAAAAAATTAGGGCGCAGGCCCTGGGTGATGGGGTCCCCAGGGCCAATAAATTAGAAAAAGAAGGGGGGCCACAGAGCCCTCCTTCTTAAAAAAATAAAATAAATAAAAGACCGGCATCGCGCCGGAGGCCACGCCCCCACCTTGCAGCACTCTGCAAACGCGCCCCCTGGCCAGTTGTAAGTTGGGGAATTAATTCCCCTTCAATACTGAGGGTCCCTGAGGACCAACTAGCCCAACAGGTATCTCCAGTATGCACCAGGGAGCTGCGTTGCAGACAGGTGTTTTGAGGCCTTGCCCCTTTTTACACCTCTATGCAACGCAGCTCTGTGGCGCTTACTGGAGGTACCTAGTGGGCTAGTTTGACCCTAGGGACCCTTAGGATTCAAGGGGACTTTATCTCTCAACTTAGAACGGCCACAGGGCGCGTTTACACAGTGGTGAAGGGAGGGGACAGGGCCTGAGGTGACGTGTGCAAACACGCCCTGTGGCGCGTTTTAAGTTGGGGAAATAATTCCCTTTCAATCCTGAGGGACCCTGGGGGCCAACTAGCCCACCAGGTGCTTCCAGTAAGCGCCACTGCTCTGCGTTGCAGAGAGGTGGTGCAGGCCGTGCCCCTTTTTACACCTCTCTGCAATGGCGCTTACTGGACGTACCTAGTGGGCTATTTTGCCCCTAGAGACCCTCAGGATTCAAGGGGACTTAATCTCCCAACTTAAAAAACGGCCACAGGGCGTGTTTACACAGTGGGGAAGGGAGGGGACGGGGCCTGAGGTGACGTGTGCAAACACGCCCTGTGGCGTGTTTTAAGTTGGGGAAATAATTCCCTTTCAATCCTTAGGGACCCTGGGGGCCAACTAGCCCAACAGGTGCTTCCAGTAAGCGCCACTGCTCTGCGTTGCAGAGAGGTGGTGCAGGCCGTGCTCCTTTTTACACCTCTCTGCAATTGCGCTTACTGGCCTTCCATAGTGGGCTATTTTGCCCCTAGGGACCATCAGGATTCAAGGGGACTTAATCTCCCAACTTAAAAAACGGCCACAGGGTGTGTTTACACAGTGGGGAAGGGAGGGGACGGGGCCTGAGGTGACATGTGCAAACACACCCAATGGCGCGTTTTAAGTTGGGGAAATAATTCCCCTTCAATCCTGAGGGCCCCTGGGGGCTAACTAGCCCACCAGGTGCTTCCAGTAAGCGCCACTGAGCTGCGTTGCAGAGAGGTGGTCCAGGCCGTGCCACTTTTTACACCTCTCTGCAACGCAGCTCTGTGGCGCTTACTGGAGGTACCTAGTGGGCTAGTTGGACCCTAGGGACCCTCAGGATTCAAATGAACTTAATCTCCCAACTAAAAACGGCCACAGGGCGTGTTTACACAGTGGTGAAGGGAGGGGACGGGGCCTGAGTTGATGTGTGCAAACAAGCCCTGTGGCGCGTTTTAAGTTGGGGAAATATTTCCCCTTCAATCCTGAGGGACCCTGGGGGCCAACTAGCCCACCAGGTGCTTCCAGTAAGCGCCACTGCGCTGCGTTGCAGAGAGGTGGTCTAGGCCGTGCCCCTTTTTACATCTCTCTGCAACGCAGCTCTGTGGCGCTTACTGGAGGTACCTAGAGTCTAGTTGGACCCTAGGGACCCTCAGGATTCAAGGGGACTTAATCTCCCAACTTAAAACGGCCACAGGGCGTGTTTACACAGTGGGGAAGGGAGGGGACGGGGCCTGAGGTGACGTGTGCAAACACGCCCTGTGGCGCGTTTTAAAAGGTAGTTTTAATCCCCTGCCCTATTATATACTAGGGGCTTACAGAGGAGGTCATGCTAATCACAGGGGGACCCCAACGCATAGTGTTCCCTAGTGTATGTAGGTGTTTTCACTGTATTCTGAGTGTCTTTTAACATAGCACTGGCTCTAGGACTGGTTAGTCAGACTCAGTTACCACCAGTATCCGTCTGAAAAAGTTGAGGGTACAGGATGATTTTGCAACAAGGCTTCTTTCTGCTCTTCTGTTTGTTCTTTCTGCACGTTATCCTTCTTCCTGCACTTTTTCTTCGTCTTTGAGGACTTCTATTGCTTCTTTCTGAATTTCTTTTTTTTCTCTCTGTGCGTTTTTTCTTCTTTCTTCACATGTACTATCTCTGAAGGCATAGTTAGAAATTAGCATTTAAAAAACCTTTGAAATTCACTGAAAAAACCATAGGTTTCAGGCACGGTATAGTTAGGAATTAGCATTTAAAAAACCTTAGAAATTCACTGAAAAAACCATAGGTTTCAGGGGCGTTATAGTTAGCTGGACTTTTCACTCGTACAAAACCATTGAAATTCCCCCGTTGTAGTTAGTTCAGCTAACTATAACTTGCGCGCCCGCAATGCACTGCTGATGACGTCACATATTACATCACTCATGACATGGTCAGTGACATCACTCATGACATCACTGATGACATCTCAAATGACATCACTCATGACATCACTGATTGCATCATCCTTGTGATAGAGTGGCAGACCTCCTCTCCCCCTAATATAACCTTTGATACACACATTCAAAAATAGAAACTAAAATGTTCAAAACAATGGACATACCAATACCAGTTACAACAACCTATTCAGTAACACATCCACTCATTCACCAACAGTCCTATACAGTCACTCATACATGTACTCACTCATTATATGTACTCATACACCTATACATCCTGTTACACAAAACCACTCATCCATAGAGTTACTCACACACATAGTCACTCATGCTAATAAAGAATCAAACATCCATTTACTCGCATATACAGTTATATACACACCACCACACTTACTTCTACAGAAACTTACACATACTTAGTCTTTTAAACAAACACTTATAGAAACACATACTTATTCATACAGGAACTCTTTCAATCTCTCACTCTCACATATACTCACTTATATACACCAATAGTCACATATACTAGTTTAAAACATATGTAGTTACTCATAAAGACACTATTGAGACAGTCATTCACTCACTAACACACCCATGCACACACTCATCCACCCATACAGTCCTGCACACATGCTGTCTTCAACACATACAAACAGTGAGTCACTCATTCATGCACCTATGTACTACGTAATACCCCCCACCGAACCATACAGACACTCAGACACTCATACTGATACTCAGAAAACCAACTAATAATAACACAAACACATATATATGCATTTATATAATTATATATAGTATTACGTATTAGTGGAATTTATTAACTTTACATTATATAAAATGTATATATTAAAATATTTAACATTAACTACTTTAAACTCTATAGTATAAGTCAATATTTTTGTATATTTTTCTGACGATATTAGGTTCAACAATATTTTTTTCTGATATTTTTGTACTTACCATTATAAGTATATCACTTTTGAAAACGTTATGTAGCTGTACCTGACCCTGAGCCCGTCTCTTAAGAGGATGCCTGTCTCAATTGGTGTGTTGCATTCAGGCATAAGAGAAGGATAGACCTATGTTCCTTTTAAGCTGCAGTAATCCAAGATTGCGTTATTTTTCTTCCCTTTTCTCTGTATGTGTTTTCCAGCTTTGGCTAGTCATTTTCTGAGATTTTAAATAGCCTTCCATTTCCCACTGCCTCATTAGTTAGCAATGTGTGAAAAAACACAGGTAGTAGCTGTGGAACAAGCTTGAAAGGAGCATTTCAACAGTGCAGTGTGGAAGATAGGGAGCTCTTGTTTTGGTAAGAAGAGCATGAGCTGCTCCATGGGCAGAGGTTTCTACAAGCCAACGTCAGTTGAATAATTCTGTTTCGCTCTCCCACCCACAATACCATCAACAGCAAAGGTAATAAATAACCACATGTCACAGAAGAAAAGTATATACTCTGGTGTATTCTTTAGAGGAGCCAGTCAAATGTGTAAAGCTTGAATGCTTTATTAATGATCCTACCACAGTGATTTCAACATTTTAAATCAGCTCACTTAGACTGCCTCAACAGCAATAATGTGAGCTGCATTAAACTATGGCACAGGACATAGGGCTGGGACAATCGGGATACCTGGGGCCAGATAACACACGCTGACACCCTTAGGATTCCTCTTACCCTGATTGTTTGTTATAAAGGCACCCCAATTACTTGTCTTGCTCGATGACTAGACTGGCTTTTTTATGTTTGCATATTTGTATCTACTTTTGCATACTTGCATTGACTGGAAAAGTCATTCCGTTGCTCTGGCCATCCCTATGCATATTTGAAGGTGGTCTCATATGTGACAAAGAACATAAAGGAGGATAGGTTAAAATAAATGTTTACCTAGAATCACGCAGTTTGGTCAAGCAAGGAAGCCGGGATTGATTCCACATTATCTAGTTTCACATTGTGTAATTCAGCAACTAGATGGGCATCTCTGTCTGACTTGAAATGTTTAGGCTTTGTCCTTAATTCTTGGAGGATGAGATTAGAGCTGTGGTTGACATACAGAATTCTAACAAAAAAAGGAACTGTGAGTCTACCAAATCAAATGACCTAAAGAAGTGCTGTACCCCAATTACTATAACAGAATGTCCGTGTCAAGATATGTAGAATTGGGATTATGCACTGTTTGAGTCTTTAAACCTTTATCCCTCAGACCCTTACTCTTATTAGAGATACTTTATTATTGTGACATACAGAATTCCCATTTTATTTTTGCCAGTTTCACATGGCGCAGATCTTGCCCAAGGATATAAGAGCACTTGACAACAGACACAGCCCACGTTACACCTCTTTTCATCAGCAGGAAATTTGTCAGTATTCACAGGATGCTGAGACGAGACTGGGATTCAAGCCTGGTTTCCCATGTTGCAGCTGAGGCCACTAGGTCAGATCACCTCCGTGAGTTAAATCAAAATGGGCACCACAGCAGGCAATGCCCAGGTAGCTTCTGCTCTGCAGACAAAGAGAAGCACGGCACTTCTATTAACAATCTTAGCATGCATTGAGGATCTCAGCTGAAAATAGTTAGGCTGAATGGTACAATATGTTAGGAGTGCAATATACTGGTATTGCCAGCAGAAGGGGATCTCTATTACTGGGGTGCGCACTTTGTATGAGGGGAGCTTGCTTGTCTGCTTCTGGCCTAGGTCTCTTTTGAGTGGCCAAAAGGCTGAAACAAGCCATAGAACTGTAAAAAGCAACTGCTGGCAGAACGTATCATGCATAAATAAAAGTTTTCTTCTTAGATCTTAATTGTTATTAAAGCAGCGCATACATGTAGAGGAGAGGGTGTAGCCTAATGTCTAGGGTGGTTGATCTCAAATCTTGGGAACCGGGTTCGACTCTCGCCATTGGCGCTCAACGTCCTGTGATTCTGGGCAAATCACTTAATCTCTTCGTGCCTAACAAAAATGAATGTGTCCTTGTGTAACAGAACTGGTGCTTATTTAAAGTACTCTGATACCTTTTAACTTTGGGTCATGTTTGCGCTATATGAAAACTACGAGGAAAAAAAATGTATCTGTGTGGTTATGTCTAGTGCTTTATGCGTTACGCTGAAGTGCAAAGTTTTCCATGACTGACAGTATACTGTAAAATCCACCATTTGAATCTGTCTTTTTCTAAAACCTTCTTGTGGTGGGGAAACCCACCCCACCCCCTTTTTTCAGTTAGGGCTTGCTCGCTACTCTGAATTTCATCAAGTCTACAGTTTACGCACCATCACATTTAAAATCCACCAGCTGCCACTGCCATCGTCATTACTTGCATTAGGGCCCATGACATTCTTGCTGTGCCATTGGGCACAGGCCCATGATTCGTTTCCAGTGAAAGATGCCTTACTGTGCCTGCTTTTCGCAGTGGGGATGCTTGTGCCATGGGTGAGATGACACTGCAATGGATTTTCTGGAAGGTATACTGCTTAGGATCCCATAAAGATTTTTAAAAGAACCCTCACTCACCTACCTAGTAGGTGACATGCCCTGATCATAGGGTTCCCACCCTAGTCACCAAATGTTTCCAGGGTGTGCTACGATGTCTGTTACAGCTGAGCTGGTTTGATTTTCGATGGTGAAGTGGTGCTGGTGAGTTAATTAGTGACAAAGTGCAGTGTTTAAAATTGGCTCAATACTCCCAGTCAATTGGACATAAATCTTAATCAAGGAAGTATTGGTCAATGTTCAAAAAAATTATATAGTGGAGGGTATTTGTAGTATATTAATTTGATCCAACTTATCCTCAAAATGGTCTACATGTTTCAGCCATCTTTCTATGGTGCCTCTTACCGTCAGAATGGCTTTCGTCAGGACCAAAAGGAAAAGCCAGCTTGCGCGCTAAGGCATGCACTGATTGTGTAGGTGGATTGTACTTGCAACTCACTGTATTAGCAGGAAAGTCACAGTTTTGTCTTTCTTTCTGGAAAGAGATTGTAAACAAACTTTAATTGTAAACAAACACATACTTAGGCAGTAGTAGTGTCAAAAGGAGAAATCAGTACTGAGACATATGGGTACCTTCACCTCTGGGTTTTTTTTGTAGCAAATGTACCACTTTGTATTCCACATATTTTGCTTATCAATTCTGAATTTAGAGAGTGTATGTACAAACATACGTAAGAATAATTGTTTTTCTGGACATACCATATAGTCAGGTGATGTAAAGATAATACATACGGAATATGTTGATGTTCCCTATGTATTATTGTGATCATTAGACAGCCATGTAGTGTCCCGGGACTATGCACAAATTTGCAAGTTTAAAAGACAATAGTGCTTCGCCATTTTAGATTGTGCTTAATTTTGTAGGCATCTGTCTGTGGTTCTAATTTTGTTGGGGTTCAGCGCTAGCGTGCAAAATTAGGCCGATTTGACTGACTTTAGCGGTGGTAGCCTCTTGCTACCTGGGATCGGCCAAGGGGGTGGACCCTCTAGTCAAACTCTGTGAGAGACAGAGGAAAGACCCTTTTTAGTCACATTCATCCTATAGGGTTGTTAATCAGGCTCCTCCCGTTGCAAACCCACTTACTTCGTCAAGGTATCTCACTCTCTGTGATACCTGGTCTGCCTCGGACATCCCGCATCTTGTGTGCTGTCTCCGGAGGCTATGCTTATATGTCGTTGTGTATTTCCTGCTCCTCGGTGGTTATGTGTACCAGCTCACGTATTAAAGTAAGCGGGGATTGACCTTTGCGCTCGCCGGCGTGTGACGTCAGCATGTGGCTTGTGCAATTCCACAGGTGGAATTCTGTCAATCTCGCTCTCTGTTTATCCGTTGTTAAGGATACACGAAAATGGTTGCCGATTGATGGCGTTGTGTTATTCTGCATCACAGGAGTATGTATGTTTTTAAATCCCGTCTTTACGCTAATAATAGCCTGTGTCTCTATTTACCCATGTTATTTCATCTTATTGGCAAAGCATGACCTGTAAAGGGCGTTTTGCTAGAATAAGCAATAAAAATTGATTATGACAAAAGAATTATATCACTTTAAGTATTATATTGATGTTGGCTATTAGTAACTTAAGTTTCAGTATACTGCAATGCCGACATCTTAATAGGTTTCTTTTCAAAAAGATTTTACTTTGTTTGTTTGTGTACATGTTTTTCCATGTTTATTGGACAACAAATTCTGGTTTTTATTTAGATCTGTTGGACTTTGGATTTGTGTGTTTCATTCCTAGAAAAACGATTCCTAGTTAGACTAGTACCTTTTTTTAGACCATTTTGTCTTTGGGTCATTATTAGAAATGTGTGCTTCACCCAGCCAGGTTCCCCTTTTCAAGGTCCCACTGGTATTCCATAGTTCTTATGTTTCATTGAAGTTCATAGCACAGTACTCCAACGGATGTTGTCGTTTTGTCTGTCTTATGAGTTGACAATCCTATAGATCCAGCGTTGTTCTTTCTCAAAAAGGCAGTTCTCTATATTGTCCTGGGTGCTTTCTAACTGCTCAATGACACACCAAGTCAAATCATTAGGGGTATGATCTGAGTTGATGAAGTGATCTGTTAGTTTTGTTGAATTCCTTTTACATCTTATATTACTCCGGTGTTCACAAATTTGGGTTTAGATTTTTCTTTTTGTCATGCTCACGTATTTTAGACCACAGATGCATACAATCAGGTTAACTACATTAATTGTGTTGCACCTTCGTAATGTCCATGTCTTTCCTGGTTCTAAATCCAATGTCTTAGTAGTTTTCGTTAGGTGGCAGACACTGCAGTTGCCACCGGCATGATGGCCTGTCACATCCGAAAGTCCTCACATATTTTGTACTGTAGTTCTTCCCTCGCTTCTTTTAATCCGTGGTCTAGTCCTTACAAGGTTGTCTTTCAGATTCATTGCCTTTTTGAAGGAAAATAGGGTTTGTCCCATTTCAGGTTTCCTTTTCTTATAATGTGCCAATTTTTATTGATGTTTTTTTTTACTTCATTAGAAATCGTGTTGTAGGTTGTTACGCATGTCATAGGGATTGTGCCATTGTTTTTGCTGGATGGTTCTAAGAGGCTTTCTCTGTTTGATTGTTTACTCTTTTGTAGGTTTTTTGATGATTCTTTCTGGGTAAATGCGATCTCGCAGCTTTTCTTTTAGTTCTTCTGATTGTGTGACGAAATCTGCTTTCCTTGAGAAATTTCTTCTCAATCTGAGAAATTGACCATAAAGGAGATTCTCTTGGAGAGCTCTCGGATTAAAGCTGTCAAATTTCAACAATGGGTTTTTATCAGTCGGTTTGTGCTAGGATCTTGTTTCAAATTTTCCATTCTCTGCATATATTGTGACATCTAGGAAGTTGATATATTCTGTACTGTCTGTGTGTGTGAATTTCAGGTTGGGGTCACATGTATTTATCCAGGTTAGAAAGTTGTGGGTTGATTTTCTGTCCCCTTTCCATAGCACTAGGATGTCGTCAATATAGCTTTTCAAATGTTGCATGTTTCCTTGCGTGTATTCCTGTTGTGTCATTTTTAATTCCTCCAAAAATTGTATACATACAATCCTGCTACACTAGGCGCAAAGGTGCTGGCCATGGATGTTGCGAAGGTCTGTAAGTAAATTTTGTCTTCGAATTCAAAGAAATTATCCTTCAAGACCAGGCGGGCTCATTCCAATATGAAGTGAAACGGTGTTATATAGTTCCACTTTCCTTGGTTTATTTATTGGGTTTGTATAGCGCTTGAATCACCCCTGAAGGGGTATCTCTGCACTTGTGGACATATAGGAGAAGGTTGGCGTGGCCATGATTCTAAAATAGAGCAGTGTTCAGGAACTTTCTAACCTGACGGTGGTCCGGGCATTGCCTCAGTGAGATAGGAAGTTGATTCCAATAGCGGGGAGCAAGATGCGAAAAAGCTTTCCCACCAGTCCTTGACTTTTTGACCCGCGGAACCACCAACAGTGATTTGGATCCAGAATGGAGATCCCTAGATGGAATGTAGCTATTAAATTTCTCCATGAGGTAAACTGGACCGTTACCATATACTGAATTATGAAGGATGCAGCAAACCTTAAACCTTATACGTTTCCGCATCGGTAGCCAGTGAAGCTGTTGAAGAAGCGGACGGGAGGCTGTTTTGTAAGGGGCATTTAGTACCAGTCGTGCCGCAGTATTCTGGACTGCCTGTAGACGGTCCAGTGATGACTCGTTAGCTGAAACAAGCAGGGCATTACAGTAGTCTAGTCTGCTCAATACCAGGGCATGAATAAGAGTTTTACGTGTGGAGCCTGGGAGAAAAGGGAAGACTCGTCTCAGCAGACTATGCACATGAAAGCAGGATCCGACAGTTTGGGTTACGTGTTCTTTCATGTTCAAAGCCTGCCCGATGCAAACCCCTAGATTTTTTACTAGTGTCTTGGGTGCGGGGGAGCTACCAAGCTCTCCTGGCCACCATTCTGGTGACAACAGCATTGCAGCCTCTCCGAAGAGCATACTTTCAGTCTTCCCGTCGTTTAGTTGTCAAAAAGTATTACGCATCCATTGGGAAATTGCTAACATGCCAGAGGAGAAGGTAGACTGAGCAGAGAGGGAGTTTTTGTTAAATGAGAAGGTAAGCTGGGTGTCATCCGCGTATGATATTGGCGTGAACCCATACCTCCTCAGGAGATCGGCCAAGGGAGCGACATAGATATTAAACAGCGTGGGGCTCAAACATGAGCCCTGGGGCACTCCCTTGGTCAGTTCCCTAGTTTTAGATCGAAAAGGTCCCAGGGTGACTGTCTGAGAGTGGTTGGAAAGGAAGCTTGTCATCCATCGCAAGGCCATGTCTCCAATTCCAGATTCCTCCAGTCTCCTGAGCAATATCTGGTGGTCGACTGTGTTGAATGCGGCTGAGAGATCTAACATCACCAGGAGAGTGGATTGACCCCTATCTAATGCTAGCCTGATGTTTTCTGTGACAGCCACCAGGGCTGTCTCTGTGCTATGCTTGGGTCTAAAGCCTGACTGCGATGAGTCAAGGCTGCCTGAAGATTCGACATGGTCTGACAGGTGTTTGTTAATTTACTTTTACAGACGTTTGCTCAGAAGAGGTAGACGGGAAACTGGGCATAAGTTTGAAAGGTCTTGCATAGAGGCCTTTGTGTTTTTACAAATTGGAATGACTTGTGCCGTCTTCCAATTCGGTGGGAGATGACCCTCCTTCAATGAAAGGTTAAGCAGGGAACAGATGGGAGTTGAAAGTTGTTTAGCCAAGGAGGAGGAGATTTTAGCTGGTATGACATCGAGAGGCGATCCTGACGTCACAGTGCATAATAAGGCTTCAACTTCCTCAAAAGAGTTATAGGTTATGTCGACCGACTGTGAACTGTCTGCCATGGTGATTTTGCTATAGATAAGATTAATTTTCTGAACAGAATGTTCTGCAATAGTATCACAGAGGGCCTGAGATGGAGTTTCTTCAAACTTACAAGCCTTGGGGTTAGTAAAAGATTTCAGAATCTGGAATAAAGTTTTGGGGACATTCCCTGCCTGGTTAATTACTGAATTACTTTCGTGCCATTTTTATATTTTTATGGTACTGAGACAGAGATATCCTATATTTCTCGTTATCATCTCTGTGATGGGTACGTCGCCATCATCTCTCCAGGTTTTTGCATAGGCCTTTTTCAATTCGGAGCTCGGGTGTGAACCAGGCAGCCTGAACTTGTCTAGGCTTACTAGGTAGGCTTTTTAACGGAGCGATCTGCTCAATGGCGGATCACGCCAAATCATTAAAGTGGACTAGACCCTCCTCGACGTTCTCAGGTTCAGTGTCCCATGGCGATGGAAAGATGTCTGAGAAAGCGTCTGGGGTGACTTTATGCCATTGTCTATAGTTGCTCTTGGGGCCTAAGCCAGGTGTCATCAGTCTTCTAGGACCCTGGACTTGGAATTCAATGAGTGCTTGGTCTGACCAACTAAGTGGCAGTAGGGCTTTACATGTAATGTGGGACAATTTAGAGAAAATATTGTCCAGTGTATGCCCAGCTTCATGCGTAGGACCTGGGTCTCCTTTATTACTCCTAGTGTGTCATCTTGTGGAAGGCTGGTGTATGAGCTCTCTATGTCCAGGGTTAGTAAGGTACATGTTGTTGGATCGAAATCCATATTCTGTAATAAGCAGAGTAAATCCGTGGTGTCCTTCGAATATGTGGATGTATGTTGTACTTTTGGTTTCAAATAGAAATCACAGAACAGTGATAATGGTTCTAGTATGGACCTTATACCAGAGATTATTGGTCTTCCAGGTGGAGGGTTCTTGTTTTTATGAATTTTTGGAAGCGTTTAGAAATATGGGGTTTTGAGATTCTGCATGATGAGAAATTCCGCTTCCTTTTTGGAAATCCAATCCCTCTCTTCTACCTCTTCCACTAGGCGCTTTATCTCCAACTGTAATTTTTTGTCTGATAGTAAGCGGAGGCATTCTTGCTGGTAGTCTTGTTGATTTTGTAAGACTATGCCGCCCCCTTTGTCTGCCGGTTTTATGATCACATTTGTCTGTTCTCTGAGTTCTCTGAGAGCTATGGTTTCCTTTTTTATCATGGTGTGATATGCTTCTTTGACTCTCAATGTCTCAATTTCATTGTATACAGCTTATTCAAACGCAATTATCTCTGATGGAATCATTGATATAGAGAGGCAAAATGTAGATTTCGTTTTAAAGTAAGTGTTACCTTTAGGGTGGGTGTTCTCTGATATAGGGACCGTTTTTTCAAAAAAAGCCTACAATTTCAGTTTTCTGAAGAATTCTGCTAGTTTGCAGTGGAGGCAGAATTTATCCAGGCGTGCGGTAGGTACAAAGCCTAGCCCCTTGTTCAATACTCTTCTGTGTATGTCTGTCAGTACCAGTGTAGAGAGGTTGGTTATTTATCGGGCCCCTGCTGGTTCCGTTGGTTGTCTTTTGACATACTCCTGGTTTTCACTCTCTGTTGTGGATCTTCCCAATGTACGTGTTTTTCTCTTCTTCCCCTCCCACTGCCTCTTCCTCCTCTCCATAAAAAAGGCGGGCGCTGCATATGGTGGAAGTTGTTCGGCGCACTGTTAGGAAAAGGTGCACGCCATCCAAAGTAATGCGGTGGGATTGCATGTTGGAAGAATGGTTGAACCCCATCGGGTTCAAGTATAGGTTTTGTGCTTGCCATGGTTATTTTAATCTTTTTCCTCTTTGTCTGTTTTTTGTTTTGTCCGGTTGTCATCATCACTGAACCAACTCCGTGTATCTGAGGTCCCATCATCTGAGGTGTAGTTGTCTGATGAGTAACCTTCTTTCTCCATTGTGGTGAAGTCTGGTGCTGTAAGGGTAGACTTTTGTGAAGGAAAACATTTTCAAATCTTTTTTGTATTTTTTGTATTTTAGATTGGGTTAGATAATCCTTGTATTCTGTTAGTTCTTTATTAATCTCTTCCAGCTTCTTTTTATGTGAAGTGATTGTCGTTTTTAGATGTGTTTCAGTGAGTTGTATCTCAATTAGCATTGCTTCTGAGAGGCGTTTGGTTGTTTTTATGATCAGGATAAGCCAATCGCGAGTGTTTCTTTCTGTTCTGTTAGTGTGTCCCAATCTTTAGTCTGTGCAATAGTCTGGGCCATGTTCAGGTCTGCCATTAGAGGAGGACCTAAAATGATCTCTTCCTCATTGTCATTTGTGAACGTGAGGCCCTGGCTGTCTGTCATTGTAAGCATTGTCCCGGACTGTGTAAACAATGATTGTGTCAGGGTGTAATCAGTATGTTGCTCTATCCATGAGATTTTTTTAGTCAGTTTTCTCTCACAGCTGTGCACTGCACTAATACATTTAAATAACAATCTGAGCAGTGAGAAGCCAGGAGACTAACCTGTTCCTCTTCCCAAGTAATCAGTATAAAACAAAATGAGAACGGGTCTTTCATTAGTTTCACTATTATACCTATAACCCCCTATGAGTGTTTATTTTTGATATGTATACTGCCTAGGAACCCATAACGTTTTTTTAATGAACCCTCACTCACCTACCACTAGGTGACATGCTTAATCATAGGGTTCCCACCCTGGACACCGAATGTTTCCACTGTGTGTTATGACGCCTGAGTACAGCGGAGCTGGTTTGATTTTCGAGGGTGAAGTGGTGATGGTGAGTTAATTAGTGACAAAGTTCAGTTTTTAAAATTGGGGGTTATAGGTATAATAGTGAAACTAGTGAAAGACCTGTTCTCATTTTGTTATTATACTGATTACTTGGGAAGAGGAATGGGTTTGTCTCTTGGCTTCTCACTATCAGATTGTTATTTACATTTAACAAAAAGACACCAATCAAAACTTCACCCACTCAGGACTTTATTCCAAACGTTAGCTAGCTTGGGGAGAGGATTGCCCCGTAAAAGAAGGCATTTACAAAGCCACTGTTAGACCTGTCATCCTTAGGTTGGTCTTCCCCCAAGTCTGCTTACCTCCTCTTGTTGCTGCATCCTTTTGTTGGCCTTAGGACTCTAAACACTTTACCACTGCTAACCAGTTCTAGAGTGCATAGGCTTCTCCCCTCAACATGGTGACATTGGTGTATACCCAATAGGCATATTTAGTTTACTTATAAACCCCTTGTAAAGTGGTGTACCATTTACCCAATGCCTGTAATCCAAATGCTACTAGTGGGCCTGCAGCACTAGTTGTGCCACCCACAAAACTAGCCTTTCAAACCTCTCTCAGGCCTGCCATTGCACGGCCTGTGAATGCAGTCTAATGCCACTTCGACTTGGAATTTAAAACCACTTGCCACGCCTTACACTCCCCTTTTAATACATTTCAACCCAAAGGTAGACCCCAGGTAGCCCTCAGGACGGGGTGCTGTGTAAATAAAAGGTAGGACATGTACCGATAAGTTTTGCATGTCCTAGTAGTGACAAACAGCTACATTTGTTTTTCATTACTGTGAGGCCTACTTCTCTCATAAGCTAGCATTGGGAATTTTCTTAATCCACTTTTAACTCTAGCTCATGATTAGAAAGGAGTTGCTACATCATTTTTCATATCTTTGGAATGGCAATGATAAATCCTGTTTTTATGGTAAAGTTGGATTTAACATTATTGGTTTAGAAATGCCACTTTTAGAAAGTGAACATTTCTTTGCTCTTACTGCTCTGAGTGCCTTACAGCCTGTCTGGGGTGGGTGACAGCTACACTTTGTGCATTCTCTCTAAACAGCCACAAACACAGGAAGGGTGGGTGTGACAGAGACCTCATCTGCATTAATTTGCCTTCTGACAGTTCATCGTGCGCAGGAAGAGGGAGGGGGAGTTGATACACCTGAATAGGCAGTGTCCTGTTTCCACACAAATTGCTGATTAACCCCTACTGATAGTCTGGAGCCAGGGCTGGGAAGAAAGGGGGATCTATGCACTTCAAGAGCCTGCTTTAAATTCCCCCCCACTTCAAAGGCACAACAGGCACAACTGGGTATAAGTACTGGGGCTCTGACCCTACCAACACAGTGCACTACTGGGCCTATGAAAAACTCCGCCAGGAGTAAAGACTGCTGTGCTGCAAAGATTGCCCCTCTGCTTGACTGCTGCTCTGGTAGAACTTCTTTTCTGCTTTGCTGTGCTGCCCTGCTGCATGCTGATCTCAAGGGCTGCACCCGTTCCACTTGAACCCAGAGTGACACCGAGGGCTTGCTGGCTTTCCCCCTGTTCTGAAGTCTCTGGGCCATCGAAGAATTTCCATACCTCTACAACACCACCTGTACTCTGCCATCTGTCCTCACACGCATTGTCAATCCAGTCCTGGGCCCCTGAAAGTGAGCTTCTGCTGTGCAGACCCATCAACATCGATGCAGTGACGACTTTGCGCCAATCAGAACCAACGCATTGCCCTTCGACACTGACGGAGGATCCGAATGACAACATTGCTTCAACCGATTACAGCTTGACCCCAACAGACAACGCGGCTCACCGAAGCAGCACATGCATCACAAAGGGGTTCGTCTATGAAGCCTTCATCAGAACCAATGCAGAAAGTCTTCAACGTTGACGCTTGCTTCATCCAAGGTTCTTTTTTAGCAAGGCCTCTGTGAGTCTGTAGCCGGCCTGCCCTCCATTGCCGTCGGCCCAAGCTTTGGACCTAAGCGATATTTGCTTGTGAGCACTCATTTTTATTTATTCTTTAATGATTCATAAATCTGGTTCTACTTATTGGATTTTTGTTGTTTTACTCTTGTTTTAGTCATAAAATTATTCTCTACTTTTGTGAACCTGTGTGAAGTATGTTTGTGGTGTTTCCATTGTGTTACTGTGTGTGAGTGAGTGTGTGTTGCACAAATACTTTACACATTGCCTCTTCAGATAAGCCTGACTGCTCTCTGCATAGCTACCACAGGGTGAGAACAGGTTATCGTTGTAGTATGTAGCCAGCTTACGCTGACCAGAGTGGTGGTTGCTGCTTTAGAGGGTGCATACTTGACAATCAGAAACCCCCAGTTCTAACAGCCACAGTTAACCTAGGGCGGGTTTGCACCTCTATACCTGTCCCACTGTGCTACTGTTCTCCACTGAAGAAGTGCCCAAGGTCAGTCATAAAAGAAGTCTCACTTTGTCTAGTGGGTTTGCCAGATGGCAAGAATATGGCCTGGGAATAGGATGCTGTTTATCGAAGGCTTGAAAAAACGATCCAAGAAGAGCATAACAACATTTTTATAGGTGTGGGTTTTTTCTTTAACTATTAGACTAGTTTGTCTACCTATATCGTGACTCTTGTCTCCTTTGCCTTGTTTCAGTGCGTTCCTTCTGCTGTCGTAAGCTTCGCAGGAGCGAAACACAGAATCAATGTGGTGAGCGTCTCTGCTTATCTTGAGCACTTCACATGTAATTTTGTCACGATTTAAATTTTCCTGTTCGTCGTAAGTGAAAATATAACATCTTTCACTGCGCTTGTTTTTCAGATCCCCAGTTTCCAGATCCTGTTTGTTTCGACGTTTGCTGTCGCCTCCACTTGTTTAGTTTGGTTCGGATGCAAATTAGTTGTCAGCCCTTCAGCAATTAATGTGAGTTGTGACCGAGTACACTATTATGATTCTAAAATTGTACTACTCATTTATTCGAATATTTTCAAACATCGTTTTCAGCCGTTTACATACGTTTGTGTACTGATATTGAAGTTGCTAAATTAATTATTCATAACTGCGTTCATAAGAGGTTAAGGAATATGCAAACAGAATGCATTTGGCAGCTGACAAAATTAATCGGCCTCGTTGATCTACACATTCACCACTGTCGAATCTCCTCCCATATCGTCACACTTTGCCTCTTTTTGAGTTGGGTGCATGGCTAACAAGCATTTGCAATGCAATCGGCCTCGTCTTTGGGACCTTATAAGTATTTAGCTATGTACCATATTATCCATGGGACCACCTGCACTCACTTTTTAGTTAAAGCCCATTGCTATCAAACACCCCATCTTGTGAAGCACTAATTCCGGCCGTCAGGCCAACCTATCGCCCACTTTTGATACTATTGTCCACCTCCCACAAAACATTAGGCCAACCGTCTCTTCTGCTGAAGTCACTTCCCTACCACCATCACCACTTACTACTCCCACACTGCAGTGATATTTTTGTACAAATATAAAGAGCTTTTGTTCACAGCACATTGTGAACTCAGATATCTGAAACTGTTCGCATGTGTGATAATTAAGAAAAATGGCGAAATGGCTTGAGTGGTACATCCAAGACAGAGTGGGACCTTGCAAACGAACACACAACTTACAACCTGTGCACACATTAACAACAACACAAACAATTGAGTGCACACACACACACGCCAGTTACTACCCAAGCACACATATAAACAACCAGGAATAATCACAGTAAACAACTGGGCGCACTCTCTCACACACACATACTCGCACGCGCACACATATACACACACCCCGTTGCAGGCCCGACACACACTTAACATATACAGAAACACTTACATACACAAACAGACACACGCACTCACCACTACAGGCCACATGATGGATGTGGAAATAGGTAGAATGGACACTGATCCAGCAGAGGCTTGGCCGTAACAAGACTTCCGGAGCAACCAAGGGTTTTTTCCGGCACACCAGAGACGTCACTTCCAGGATCCCTGCGCACTATTTTAAAGCAAGCACTTGCAATGCAATACGACTCGCATTTCCGCGAGACGTATTGCATTAAAAATGGGAGTGCGGGTGTGAAAAAAGGCCAGAACGGGAGGGGGGGTGGTGAGGGGTTGGCGAAAAACAACAGACTGCGTCAGGGGCCGGGTGTGGGGGTCACAGGGAAAAAAGAATATTCAGTAAAGGGGCCAATAGCCTCGGATGTGCACAAATTACGCTATGGGCGTTAGGAGGCGGGACTGACAAGGGAAGAACCAATCAGAAGGCACCATTTAGGATGGAAGCCAAACAAAAAGATGGGGGGGAGAGTGGGTGGAGCTTACGCAAAGCTTCCCCACTGTAGTGCATACTGCATGCCTCGCAAAGCGAGCAGCGCATGCGCTGCTACGCTAGCCGAGGCCTAAAAATGGGTACCAACTTTTTTGTGCTTGTTTTTGCACTGTGTAAATTGCACGCTATTCTAATTGTATGTGCTACTCTTTAAAACAGGTGTTAAAATCTCAACGGTGACCCTGTGGCAATGACATTTGTGTCAGATGTTTGCGCCACTATGTAACCCCACATTTCGAGTGGCCTTTTAATCCATTGACAGTATGCGCCAGCCCCGTCTGAGTTACAGGATCAGGTAACTCCATGAATCTCATTTCTTTGATCCAGATCTCCCATCTGCTAAAACAGATGGTTTCCCCGTGCTAAATACTAGGGAGAAGGAATAACCAGAGGAACCGAGTCTGGACCGGACCTTATCATCGCCCTGAGAATTCCTCTTTTGAAAGGGCCCCTCAGGGTTCAATTTGTAATCGGTCAATAACCCCCCTCTCTGGGATACCCCTAGTAGGTCGATTACTTCAGGGGTAGGGGTATTACTGTACCCATTGCTGGGGCACTTGCAATAAGGCCTTTAATGCTGAGGAAGGCCCTGTAAAGTTGCTGCATCAGTGTCCTTGAATTAGAAATACCGAGCACTTTAAACCAACATCCAATGGAGCTGAGAAATAGGCCACTGTTGGCCAATCATTTTACAGGCTGCCCTCTGCAGTACCCATAGGAGGTCTAATCTGGGCAGCTGCTGCTTGCTCCCTTTTCATTGTGACAAGATGGAGCAAGAAAATGACTCTGAAATGAGATGGTGCATGGTTCCAGTCTCGCTCTTCAGAGTATTGATGCTGGAAAAAGACGACCTGGGTTTCAGACTGCTTCCCAGGCCAACTCTGTGGGGGCTTGATATTTCCTGCAGAGAAAAAATAAAAGGATAAAGAAACGTCTGGGTTCTTTGCCATCATTCCTACAGCTCTCTGCGGGACACAAAGTAAAACATAAGATATGTAAGAAACAAGCTTTGACAAAGCCAAAAATTCAGGCTTTGACTGCAACGCTTTTGACTTGATCAATGGCTGATTTCTCTTTTTCATGGTTTTTACAAAACTTTATTGTTGGGGAAGCTGACAGGCATTCATCAATCTAAAAAATAAATTGATTAAATGCAAAAATATATTTTGGTCACAAAAAGCACACGTATTAGTCCTTGGCATTTAACCGAACTACTTTTTGTGTGGAGGTGCTCCTTGGGAATGCCGTCACTCACAATAAAGTTAGTCAATGGCTTAACTGGGCTGAGCCACTACCCATGCTGGTTGCTGCAGTGCCCAGTAGAAGAAGGTGGCTGACTTAAAGCTCCTTTTAGAAAGTATATTTGTAGTAAGTAAGTCCACTCCACAATAGATGAAGAAGGTGAAGTTTATTAAAATAGACAGGTGCTGAGCAGCAGCCACCTTCAGCAAATGCTCAGTCACAGTAACTGTCACCTTTCAAAACCAAACACTCTAAATAGAATGCTTGTGGCCAGAACATCATGGCGCAAGTATTCTAAACCTGGAAGAGAAACACTACATTATCCTCCTCGTCATAAACAATAAATAAAGAAAAAAGAAAGCAGAAAAGAAATAGAAAAGGAAAAGAAAAAGCAGAAAGAAGAATAAACATTTTAACAATACTTGGCAGGAACAAAACGTTGGTGGCAACTTCTGCATAAACCCACCATAGTGGGAAGAGAAGAAGAAGAAACATAATTTTGACTACACAGTGGATTTTGATTGATTCGCTCAGTGACCTTTACAACTCTAGATACATTCCACCAGTTCTTTGAATTAACTCTTACAGCATTACCACATACTTTGTCAACAGTGAAAGGGTCAGAGTATTTTGTGCTCCCCTTTTTACTATGGACTGGAATCTTAATACGTACAATATCACCAACAACAATTGGTTGAGAAACAGATCTTTTCCTGGAGTCAAAATACAGTTTTTGGCGAGATTGGGCTTAAGTCACATTATGTCTCACAAACTCATCCACATCACACACAGAATCCATTTTCACCCATCTGGACATCCATCCTGGACAAACTTTTGAGCAAGGTTTCCTTCCTTGTAGTAGTTCGTAAGGGGAAGCTTTTGTCGAAGCGTGCGGCGTGGTGCGATAGAACCATAACATGGATCTCACAGCATTCTGGACATTGCACCTTCCAGCCCAAGCCCACTGCACACAGTTGTTAAGTACTCCACCAAACCATTGGTCTATGGGTGATAGAGACGCACTTTTGGAATGTGTAATACCACCTTGGCGCAAAAAACAATCAAACTCCTGGCTAACAAATTGTACCCCATTGTCGCTTACAAGAGTGGAGGGGAACCCTTCTCGCAAGAAAATATCTTTCAAGAAGTCAATAACATTTCTTGAATTAGGTTCATTGATAAAACTTATTTCTGGCCATTTCGAATAATAATCAATGGCCACAATAGCAAATCTGGAATTAGCAGGAAGCATACTGAAAGGTCCAACTAGGTCAATCCCAATCTTTTCCCAAGGCCTATTAAGTAACTCGATGGGTTGAAGAGGTGGTGTACCAACTTTCAAACTCTTCTCCGAGCTAGAACAGACAACACACTCCCCAACAAACATGTCAACATCTTTGTCCATTTGTGGCCACCAGAAGTGTTCACGTAATCTTCTCTTAGTAAATGTCCTGCCTAAATGACTTTCATGTGCGCCTAAGATCAACCTAGTTCTTAGCACGTCAGGAGGAACCAGTATATCACCACGTACAAGCAGACCATCGTCAACAGAAAGTTCCGGAGAAACTTTAACAAACGTCTGCAGAGAAAAATTCGCATTTTTCTCCCTCGGCCAGCCCCCTTTCACACAGTTAATAACTTCACAAAGTAAAACATCTTTGGATAGTAGATCCCTCCACTCTGTTTCAATAACAGCACATATTTCATCCAGTACCAGAGAAGCAACAAAACACTCCTCGTCATCATCATCAACAATTTCATTGTCACACTCAACAGGGTGCCTAGAAAAATAATCTGCTCTTAAAATCTTATTTCCGGGAATATAAGTGACCTCAAAATCATATTGTAACAGTTTAGTTGACAAACCTGCAATCCTCAGTGTCTGTTCCTTCAGTCTATCACCAGAGAGAATAGATACTAGCGGACTGTGATCCGTGCGCAATTTGAAATGTTTTCCCCAAATGTACAGACTAAATTTTCTCATAGCCCACCAGCCAATAACTCTCTCAATAACAGCAAAATTAAATTCCGAACCACATAATACCCTAGAGGGATAACCTAAAGTGTGCTCATTGCCGTTGATGTTTTGGGTAAGGACAGCACCCAAACCCAAGCCGCTGGCATCCACTGTGATAGTACATGTAACGTTTGGGTCAAAAGGTTTGAGTATCTTGGGACTAACTAGCTGATGCTTTATCCACTCAAAAACATCATTGCAATGATTATCCCAGAGGAAAGGAACACTTTTCTTAAGCATATTAGAAAGAGGTTGAACTCTGGAAGCATAGTCTGGTATAAATCGTGAGTAAAACTCACACAGGCCAATAAATGACTTGAGGCCTATCTTGTCCTTGGGAGCAGGACATTCCACTATAGCTTTTACAAGGCCTGGCCTTGGTTCAACACCATGTTCGGAAAGGACATGACCTAAAAACTCCACTTTTTGTACTCTGAAAATACATTTTTCTTTTTTTAAAACAACACCAGCATCACGCAAAGCTTCCAACACACAAAACATAGTGTCATCATGTGACTCACACGTTTCACTGTGAACTAAAACGTCATCTTGGAAAACAACCACACCTTTAATATTTTTAAGCAAATTTGACATGATTCTCTGGAAAACTGCTGCCACAGAGGCCAGCCCAAATGGCATGCGGCAGTATTGGAAAGTCCCAATAGGGGAAACAAAAGCAGTTAGATGCCTAGATGACGGATCCAGAACCACCTGGTGATAAGCTGACGTCAAATCCAGCTTACTAAACCACTTAGAACCATTGATTAATGATAGCATGTCAGGAATCTTTGGGAGGGGATGAGAATCGATCCAAATATTTTTATTAAGACTGCGTAAGTCTATGCAGACATGAAGCTCACCATTTTTCTTTTTAGCAACTACCAAAGGAGAAAGCCATAGAGACGATTGAATAGGTTCGATAATTCCTTTCTCACAAAGACCATTAAGCTCTTGTTCTAACTGATCCCTCACACTGAAAGGAACATTTCTGGGTCTGTGCTTAACTGGTATAGCGTTGTCCTTGACCTTGATAACATGGGTAAAACCTTTAATCTGTCCAAGACCATCACCAAATACAGTTGGAAAACGTTCTGACAATATATCTATAAAATCATCCGAACGAAGGATAGAAACTTGGTCCTTTGTACCTGATCTAAGTACCATTTTGAAAAGTCCCTGGTAGAACCATCCAAGGATGTATAAACCCTTGATGGCTACATAAACCTTTCCAAACATTTTCCTTCCCCTAAATTCTAGAATGTCCTCAAAGTATCCTGCCAGTTCAATGGTCCTCCCTTCGTATGAAACTGGAGATCTATCTGGAGGTTGTAATGAATGAGACCCCCAAACCTCTTTACATTTTTCTTGTGTTAACATTGTTATTCTTGCACACGAATCAACTAACAAGCAAACCCTCTTAGTACCAATTTCCACCTTCACGTAAGGATCCACACACTCAGAAAATTCGTTAGAATCAGTATTCATATCTCTGACCACAACAACCATGTCCCTTAAATCATCCTGTATTTTGCTGAAATCATCAGGCTTGGATTCAGACACAGAAACATTCGCAACAGAAGAAGAAGAACTAGTGACCTGTTTAGCATCTTGAGGAAAAGAAAAACTTCTCCTCCCGTTCTGACAAACTTTTGAGAAATGTCCCTGTCTACCACACGTTCTACAAATGACATTTTTAGCAGGACAAGGACGTCCTGATTTAAAATGAGGGAAGTTACCACATTTAAAACAAATGTTCGTGTAAAAGTGTTATTTTAATCTCTTTGAACATTGACAGAATCTTCTTTGATGGATGTAGATAAAGATTTCTCATCTGGTTCCTTCACAGAAAACGTGGAAAGTTCGATGCTTTTCGCTATGCAAATAGTCTCTTCCAGCGTGGGATTACCTAAGGAGAGTAGTTTCTGTTGAATACTCTTGTCAGTGCACTTACAAATATACTGGTCTCTTATCAATTGATCTCTAAACCCCTCAAACTGACATTCTGCACTCAAAATACGCAGTGTGGAAATGAAATCTTCTACTTTTTCACCAAGTCTCTGTTCTCTCTTAAAAAACTTGTGCCTCTCGACAACCAGACTGGGTTGAATGTCAAATCGTAACTCCAATATTTTAACTGTCTCTACAAATTCATCAATCTCCTCATCATCAGCAGCACGTACTAAAGGGGGTAAATGTTTAAAGATAGATCTCCCTTCAAACCCCAAAACATTTAACAAGAGGCATTTTTTTCTCTCAGCTCTGTAGCGTGAACCACCTATGGCACCAATGTAGGTGATGAAAGCATCATACCTTTTTTTCCATGAGATGGGCGTGCACACCCGGTGTCTCAAGAAAAGGTGGAGGTGGAGAAACAGACTGCATATTAAATGTACAACTTTTTAGCGTAACACTGTGAAACAAGAATAATTTTCACAAACTTCCTCCAAGATGTGTACACAATTAGTGGTGTGCGTATCACCGTGATTTAAGAGAAGTGTGCGCTTGGTGTGCACATCACCGTTGATAAATGAATAAAGCGCTTGGTGTGCGCATCACCATGTTGAAAAACCAATCACTGCTGAAGTAATACAATGTAGAAATGCGCGCTTGGTGTGCACATCACCGTTGATAAGTGAATAAAACTCATGCGCTTGGTGTGCACATCACCGTGTTGAAAAACCATTCACTGCTGAAGTAATACAATGTAGAAATGCGCGCTTGGTGTGCACATTACCGTTGATAAATGAATAATACTCATGCGCATGGTGTGCGCATCACCGTGTTGTAAAACTATTCACCGCTGAAGTAATACAATGTAGAAAAACTAACTGTTCAATATTATACTACAAGTCTGAGGTTGAAAAGAATAGTTGTAAAGAAGATACCTGAAATGAAAAGGTGTGCGTGTCACCGATAACAAGCACGCAGGAACTTCACCTTTAATAACCTGTTGAAACAAGCACTTGAAATGGTGTACATGTCACTGATGCCAAACGCATAGAATATCAATGAAGAAAGAATGACGAGCACAAACGTACTTCCCGGCAAAAGGATGGCGCATAAAGTGTTAAATAAGATGATCCGACAACGTATTCAAATAAACCTGATGTCACGCCAACCACAAGATGGCATCGACGTTGAACGTAAACTTAAACGTCATTAATTCTTAAGATGTCGTATTCTTTTTTTCCCGACTCACTACGCAACGTTGCGTGAAACATCAAAGATGGCGTATGTAGGGAAGACTGAAACGCCAACCTTTTATGATGTGCTGTGACGGGCCGTGATGTGAGGGTAGACTCGATGCCCTCTTTCTGCCGCTGCTACACAGAAATTTAAATAAGAACAGCACAGTACCTCATTTGATTCAGCTCCAGCGGAAAAACTTACGATCCATCATCAAACAAGACAACGTGATACCAGGCTTTTTTTGAACCACCGATTTGCTGATGAAGCCTGGATTTTCTCACTTCCTTTGTGGGTTCTGCAGACACCTGTGACCCATCGTCGTAAATTGTAGTAAATAAGTCCACTCCACAATAGATGAAGAAGGTGAAGTTTATTAAAATAGACAGGTGCTGCGCAGCAGCCAGCTTCAGCAAATGCCCAGTCACAGTAACTGTCACCTTTCAAAACCAAACACTCTAAATAGAATGCTTGTGGCCAGAAAATCATGGCGCAAGTATTCTAAACCTGGAAGAGAAACACTACAATATTATACATATACATTTAGAAAAATCAAAAGATCTGGGCTTACCGCAGACCTAAAAAATTAAAATGGTGAAATTCTTAATGTAAAAAATTCTCTCCTATTCATTGTGATCATCTGAAATGTCAACAAAAAGGAAATGCAGTAAAACATGCCTTTGATCTGTGAAATGCAGTTCAATAAACACTAAAATTTTTAGGTAACTGCGATCAGGGCTTGGTGGGGGAGGGGATGGATTTAATACCTGGCATACATTGTCTGCCACACTTAAACAGTAGCTTTTGATATCATGAACCCTGGGCAAAAGTTATGGGCCAAAGGCTTTGCTCTAAGCAAGGGCTTGGCTACCATTGGTGCAGCAGGCGCAGTGGCACTGGGTCACAGAGCTCCAAAAAACCTATTGAAACGTGATAATTGCTGTATTTTACTACCTCAACAGCAGTCAATGGGACCATTTTGTTTGCTTGCTCCACAGCCCATGGCATCCTTGCTATGCTACTGGCCCTGAAGAGGAAAAATAAATGATGGACAGTTATGTGGCTGGAGTATTGAACAGTAGCTGAGAGTAATTCAAGCATTCTAACAATCACTCTTTAGTTTTTTACAATGTTATGCCCTACCCCCACTGGCAGGAGCCCAGTGAGCGCTGGGCAGAGGCCACCAATGCTGAACATGACTCCAGTTGCAGTGTATTATACAAATTATTTGGCTCTGCCGAGCACATACTGACATATTGCTCAGCCTTTGGCCAGATCTTTAATGTCTGCCACATCAGCCGCAGAAGCACTATTGGTAATGACCTCATTAGTCATGTTGTGGCATCATGTATGAAGTAATGGGTAGTGCATTGGCAGAGAGTTATGGTCGCAATGTTCAACTGGTGAATTTAAGTGGCTCTTACGTTTTGCACTGGAACTATAGTGTCTCTGCAAATGTGGATTAGTGGAAAGTAAATAGCTTCTTTATAACTACCATTATCTTCACTTCTGAGGAAATAACTAGTAACAAATATTTTGCAGTACATTTTCAGGTTTAGTAACATTATCCCCTAGCCCCTGGCCACAGCAAGAAACTGCTGTGCAAGGCCTTTGGCAGTACACAACAGTAACTGGGCACATCTCCTGATGCATGTCCTGGTTGCAGGGCTTTGTCTCCGGTCACCTCCTACGCTACGCCCCCGCCCCCCTTGCTACGTCTTGCACATGGCTTTCAACCCAATTCTACATGTTCTGGGCACAGGGTTGGCCTCTGTCAGAAACACCTGCACCAAGACAAGTGCTCTGAATACTACTTGAGGTTGCTTTTTATTGTTTTTTTTTATTAATTACTTTCCTTTTTCCATTGTTCTTGAACAAGTTCAAGAAACAACAAATGATTCCCTCAACCTAGTGTGCTGATTTAAACGTTGCATTCATCTTGAGGACATCTTCCACCATTCTGGTTTGACGTGGCCCCTTCCGTCACAATCTAATTTATTTCTACAGCACATGTTCTGATTTTATCCAGAACACCAGGATAATTGATTTGAAGTGTCAGTATTTCCCAAAATCAAATGGAAAAAGGCCTTCGTTTTAAAAATAATGCTTTTGTTTCTTTGCATTTAATAAAGTTAGGATCCCTAATTTTGCAAATTTAGGACCTGATTTATGAATATTCGATTCTCAATTAGTAGTTGCAAATTGTGCACTGACTTTGCGAATGAAAAGGAATTTTGCGAACTGACTGATATACTAATAGGTCCGTTCCCAAAATTCCAAATCATAGTCAGTCGCAATTCAACCTACCTCATTAATATGCATGGGTCAGGTCACAAATTGCGACCCACTACGATTGGCTAGAGTCACAGTCACGGTGGCCTGATGGGGACAGCTGACCACCATGACTGTCTTATTAAATAAAATAATCATTTTTTTAAAATGCAGCCACACATTTTTTTTTGTAAGTTAAACCTTTTTTAGGAGGAGTAGGCAGGGGTCCTGTGGACTAATGCTCACTCCTAAAAAAGTGTTTGTCAATATTCTTAAAGACGAAGTGATTCCCTCGGAACCCATTCCTGTTTGTGAATGTCTAACCACCAATTTGATTTAGCGGTAACATTTTAATGTTTTGCAACCAGATTACGGTTGCAAAACATTAATACATCTCTTAGGGAACCAGCATTTGCAAGGGACGCCTTTATCACACCCATTCCAAATAGTGATTCCTTAGGGGGTCATTACGATGGCGGACGGACTGAAGTCCATCCGCCATCGTATTGTATTTGGGACCGCAAGGCGGCGGTCTCACAGGCCAAAATGTGATGTGACCGCGCCACCGTGGCAGACACATTGGGCACCTTTTACATTGCAGCGGGTGCTGTTGGCTGCAGCACCCGTCGCAATGTAAAGCAGGGATGTTTTACATTTCCCCGTACTATGTGACAGGCACCCTTTGGTGCCTATCAATTGGCTCAGCGATATGTAATGGGGTTCGCTGCGGGCCCCCAATATCCATCCCCACCAGCCTTTTCATGGCAGGTGAACCACTATGGAATGGCTGGCGGGGAGGGATATCCTAATCCCTATGGCAGTGCCTGGTAGGCACTGCCACCAATGCAGGGATTGGGAGGCCCTCTGCTGCACCGGCGGGCTCAAGGAGCCCGTCAAATAAGTGGCGGTCAGAATTTCCGACCGTCGTCTTTCCCGCTCAACATTGTAATATGACGGGCGGTAAACATCTATCCGATGGCGGTGAGACCACCACCGTCAGCCTACCAGTGGCGGTCTCCATGCCATCATAATCAGGCCTTTAATGTTTACTTTAACGCGTTTAACGATTCAGAAAACCTTTTGGGTTTAATAAATTGCAAAAAGAGGTTCAGCGGTCGCACATCTTCAGATTTACTGAATCTGAGGGTTTGTGACCGTTAAAATATTTTGTATATAAGACTCATACTTGTATGCCTGCTGCTCCTTACATTTTTTGCATTCATTTTTCACGATTGATAACCGTAGCTCTCTACTCTACTAGTTTTCTTTTTCTAAAAGACAAGCTGTGGTTTGTGTTTGCAAATTTTACGATGTGGTACATTTTACAGCTGTTTTTGTGGTATTTTATCTTTCACATTTCACAGTATTCTAGCACACCAGTTTTCTACTGCTATTCTTGAGCAAGTGCGAATTTTAGCTCATGTTTTGGGTGCCACAAACCAAGGAGGAGCTGGTTGGTGGATAGAAAAGGCAGCAGAATGTAAAAACACAAGTAGTGGAAAACAATGTGGGAAACCAGGGAGGGAATGCAGGGATTGCAGTTAGATGAAAAGGAGGTGTGCTTGGGGGTAGTGATTTAGGGTCCCCCCCTTAAACAAAGGAGGGATAAAACACACAAACACAACGAACTCCCGCATCCCAAACATTGTACAATAAAAGCTAATAATGATGTGCACAATTGGTACTAATTCAGTGATGGTATTACACGGCACCTCTGTTTCAGTTAATCCACTGATTATTGTTGGATTGGATTGTATGTTTGTATGTGGTATTTGTGTAATACACACCTATCAGAAATGCAGCGAGTACAGGGTCAGTGGCAAACATACATTCAATGCGTGATTGGAGGGGTAGCTAGTTTCTAAGAGTGAGAGTGGACCCCTACTGTGGCTGGATATAATTTCTTTACAGAGGTACATCTTAAACAATTTCTTACATCGAGGCAGAGTCAGGGAGGCTCTGATGTGTACACTGTAATGTTGTTGCTGATCCTGGGTGCGTGGAATTGATCATGAAAAGCTTTATCATTTAACATATTTTTGTTCCGCCGCCATGTTTTATTTTGCAGGAGCACGTCACCACAAATTTGCAAAGCGAACAAAAAGCAGTTGTCTATATGTTGTGGCCTGGTCCCTGATACCAAATCTAACCAGACATTTATACATCCCGGGAAAAGGCCAATATGTCTGATAATGGAAGGTGGAAGCCATTTCCTAGGGGCGGAGGCGATACCTTATTTCTCCTAGACCCAGGCAGCCGCTTGCTCACTCATGTTACTTTTGTACACAAATAGGTCAACAATCAACTAGTTCAGAGAACTCTTGCACAATCTCGAATCCAACAAAGCTATGTTTTGAATAGCTTGGCAATTCAGCCAGTTATCACCTTGATTTGGGACATATGCTTATGTCACTGTAAAGTTTCAATCTATTTTCGGTCTACCAGGGACATATTTTACCATGGCTGATTACAGGAATAATAGTTCATTCCCTGATCTTCTAACTTAACATTGCGGAAGCAGAGCCTACCTACCTGTCTAAGAGAAAACCACGGCGTCAAACCAAGTACTGTGTTTTCACCTATACAAATGCTGTGTGCGCAGCATAGGACTGTGTCAGGATTCCTATTCTAAAGCCAGTTATAATGTTCCCTTCTTTACACATTGCATAGGCCAAATTTCATGAAATGATTTTACAATTTTTCATCACGCTGTATCTCCTTAACAAGCAGTCACCCCAGTCCCTTTTCCGTTGAAATGTAATTGTGCATTCCATTTGTGTTTCTCTCCACAACCCACAGGAAGTATGAACCAGTATTTTTTATGGGATGGATTTGTCTAATGCTGTTTTTGTTTCAAACTCCTTCTGCAGATAAATTATAACCTGATACTGCTAATTCTACTTGAAATCCTCATGGCAACAATAGTAGTCGTCTCTGCAAGGTCTAATCAAAGAACGCACAGGAGAAACACGGTGGGTGTCATTTTGCTTGTCATCCTTAGTAAGCACAACATGGTAAGAAAAATGTACTCCCTCAATGAAGAACAAACTGTGCGATTAGTTGTAAGACACTTGCCTGTAGTTAAAGCCGTTCTTATAAGTGGCCCAATGATTTCTGATATGTGCGGTAACAGTTACTGCATACCGGAATTATACGGTTTGCATTTTATTTTTATCACACGTGGAACATAGTAGGTGCAATAAATACTGCATCTCCTGGATAAAATTTGGCAGGTCAAGCCTGCTGATATTTAGCAAGGGAAAATGATCTATAAATATGGGGAAATGCAAATGTTGTTACTGTAAGCACAAAAATCTGCAAACTTCAGGGGCAAAACACGTAATAGGTGATAATTATTACACACAACACATTCTATACACTCTGGTGTCCCAAACCACTTGTAATACGGGCCTAAGGGTATGAAAGATACTACAGGTACAGAATTACATTTTCTTGTATGTAGGTGTTTCTAAGGTGCTAAATGTCTGGGCTAACATTTATGGCAGACACTGTCTACTTGTGAGCACTTAAACTATTGCAGCAAAGAGATTGCTCTTGGAACAGCAGACGTTAATATATCAAAAGTGTTCTCCCTAACCCCTGTTATTGTTAGGCTCCTCCTGCAGCTGTTTGCCTGACAATTCATGGCATGCATCTGCATGCATTCAAGTGGTACTGCAAGCATCATTACAAGTACCCCTACTCGCTGCTCGCTGCTGATGAGGGGCAATCACCATGAAACACGTCTAGAGAGCAAGCACTGGCTGCACTAACACAGATGGCGAACACTCTCCACTCTCAATACCTGAAACCACCATGAGTGTCATCAGCCAGAATGCCCACCGGAGAACTGGTGATGATGATATTCTGTGCTCTTTCACGCCTTGTATTTGCCACTGAGCTAGAATCAGAGCTCAGATGGAAAAATATGCAGTCCAATGGCACATGAATATTCTGACCCTTTATGGGATGTGTTGGGATGTAACAATGCAACAACAGCTCTACTATGCACGGTGTCTCTTCGTATACTGCTGGTACAAATATTTCATATTTTTATCTGCTTTCACTCAAAACAATCATGTGTCAATCTCTGTATGTTTGACAGTTATCTATTATATATTTCCTGAAACTTATTGTGCTTTCATACACTGTTCTCATTTCATTTGTACATTGGATTTAACCTTGCATAAATCAATAAGGTTCTATGATTTTTCCAAAGTTGCCACTCATTATATATGCTGCTGTCAATGCATTACAGGCTTATTATGCTCTTTGTCAGGGGTGACACCAATGTCCTATTTCTCTGCAGAGCATGTGTAACAAAGAAAACATAAATTATCCACTTAATACTCTACTCCACTTAAATTGTATGTTTAAATTTTGTCTGCTGACTTCTTGCTCTACCAGCACTAGTTTATATGATTGTGTGGAACAAACTTCCCTGCTCATGTGCCAACACTACTTGATTGGGCCTGTGCTAAATTGAGTTGTTGCTTGAGAGGTGGTGTAACCCCTTTTCAAGCAACAGCCTCAATCCTCATCAGCGTGAACTACATAAGCCACTAAATGAACCTGTGCTTAACCCTCTGGGAGCCTGGCACAAAAGAAGTCAAGCCTAACTTAGAGTCAATGTGCAAAGTATTTATGCAGCACTCAAACAGTAATAAAGTGAAAATATAACACAAGACAAATCCCACACCAATGGGACAAACAGAGTAAAATTTAATAAATTACTTGACACCCAAATGACAAAACTCCAATCAGTAGAACCAGAGATATGCAATTTCAAAGAAATAAAGTAAGTATTGCACCTAAAATTACAAAGTGCCACTCGCGATCATCTGGTTGTGCTAGACCGAAGGAAAGTTACACATTCAGGCCATCAGCGATGGAGCACAGGTTGCATATAGAGACCTGGTTAGTCCAACTGAAAAGCTACCATCTCAAAGTTCAGCATGAAGACTTTACGGTGGAGCAGGCCACGAGGAGAAGGGAGTGTGTTGTGGATGGTTGCTGCTGTTGACCAAAGTGCAATTTGGGAAAAAGGGGGGTGGTGATGGACAGAGTTTCTGAATGATGCAGAATACTCTTACCAAGTCAAGAGATCATGGCTTTAATCCATCACCGTTTTTTAGCTCACTGCACCATCCCAGCTCAGAACCCGGCTACATGCAAATTAGTCTGTACCTGTCCCAGAGCATGATGGGAACAGGGCAAACCAAACTACCAAGCCAATTCTTATACTGGGAAGGAAACAAGCTTCCGGGGACCGGTTTCTGGCATCACAGCCTTTATCGGCCCGGCTTGCCTGAATCCTGATGGTGCAATGAGCAAGGGACTCACGTCTGAGCATACCCTCCCACACTGAGTGTGGATAAAATCGATTTGGGAAAAAGGGGGGTGGTGATGCACAGAGTTTCTAAATGATGCAGAATACTCTTACCAAGTCAAGAGATCATGGCTTTAATCCATCACCGTTTTTTAGCTCACTGCACCATCCCAGCTCAGAACCCGGCTACATGCAAATTAGTCTGTACCTGTCCCAGAGCATGATGGGAACAGGGCAAACCAAACTACCAAGCCAATTCTTATACTGGGAAGGAAACAAGCTTCCGGGGACCGGTTTCTGGCATCACAGCCTTCATCGGCCCGGCTTGCCTGAATCCTGATGGTGCAATGAGCAAGGGACTCACGTCTGAGCATACCCTCCCACACTGAGTGTGGATAAAATCGATTTGGGAAAAAGGGGGGTGGTGATGGACAGAGTTTCTGAATGATGCAGAATACTCTTACCAAGTCAAGAGATCATGGCTTTAATCCATCACCGTTTTTTAGCTCACTGCACCATCCCAGCTCAGAACCCGGCTACATGCAAATTAGTCTGTACCTGTCCCAGAGCATGATGGGAACAGGGCAAACCAAACTACCAAGCCAATTCTTATACTGGGAAGGAAACAAGCTTCCGGGGACCGGTTTCTGGCATCACAGCCTTCATCGGCCCGGCTTGCCTGAATCCTGATGGTGCAATGAGCAAGGGACTCACGTCTGAGCATACCCTCCCACACTGAGTGTGGATAAAATCAATTTGGGAAAAAGGGGGGTGGTGATGGACAGAGTTTCTGAATGATGCAGAATACTCTTACCAAGTCAAGAGATCATGGCTTTAATCCATCACCGTTTTTTAGCTCACTGCACCATCCCAGCTCAGAACCCGGCTACATGCAAATTAGTCTGTACCTGTCCCAGAGCATGATGGGAACAGGGCAAACCAAACTACCAAGCCAATTCTTATACTGGGAAGGAAACAAGCTTCCGGGGACCGGTTTCTGGCATCACAGCCTTCATCGGCCCGGCTTGCCTGAATCCTGATGGTGCAATGAGCAAGGGACTCACGTCTGAGCATACCCTCCCACACTGAGTGTGGATAAAATCGATTTGGGAAAAAGGGGGGTGGTGATGGACAGAGTTTCTGAATGATGCAGAATACTCTTACCAAGTCAAGAGATCATGGCTTTAATCCATCACCGTTTTTTAGCTCACTGCACCATCCCAGCTCAGAACCCGGCTACATGCAAATTAGTCTGTACCTGTCCCAGAGCATGATGGGAACAGGGCAAACCAAACTACCAAGCCAATTCTTATACTGGGAAGGAAACAAGCTTCCGGGGACCGGTTTCTGGCATCACAGCCTTCATCGGCCCGGCTTGCCTGAATCCTGATGGTGCAATGAGCAAGGGACTCACGTCTGAGCATACCCTCCCACACTGAGTGTGGATAAAATCGATTTGGGAAAAAGGGGGGTGGTGATGGACAGAGTTTCTGAATGATGCAGAATACTCTTACCAAGTCAAGAGATCATGGCTTTAATCCATCACCGTTTTTTAGCTCACTGCACCATCCCAGCTCAGAACCCGGCTACATGCAAATTAGTCTGTACCTGTCCCAGAGCATGATGGGAACAGGGCAAACCAAACTACCAAGCCAATTCTTATACTGGGAAGGAAACAAGCTTCCGGGGACCGGTTTCTGGCATCACAGCCTTCATCGGCCCGGCTTGCCTGAATCCTGATGGTGCAATGAGCAAGGGACTCACGTCTGAGCATACCCTCCCACACTGAGTGTGGATAAAATCGATCCATCACCACCCCCTTTTGTACCGCTTTGTTCGCCATAAGTTGGCAGGGTATGCTCAGACGTGAGTCCCTTGCTCACTTTGCCACTGGATTCAAGCAAGCCTGGCTGAAGACGGCTGAAATGCCAGAAACCGGTCCTAGGAAGCTTGTTTCCGGTCCAGGGAAGGCATGGCTTGGCAGTTCGGGCTGGACTGTTCCCATGAGGCACAGGGTCAGACTGATTTGCATATGGCCATGTCTGAACTGGGGTGGCAGAGTGGGCTAAAGAACGGTGATGGATCAAACCCAGATCTGTTGACTGGGTGCGAGTGTTTGATTGGTTCTGATACTCCGTCCATCACCACCCCCTTTTGTACCGCTTTGTTCGCCATAAGTTGGCAGGGTATGCTCAGACGTGAGTCCCTTGCTCACTTTGCCACTGGATTCAAGCAAGCCTGGCTGAAGACGGCTGAAATGCCAGAAACCGGTCCTAGGAAGCTTGTTTCCGGTCCAGGGAAGGCATGGCTTGGCAGTTCGGGCTGGACTGTTCCCATGAGGCACAGGGTCAGACTGATTTGCATATGGCCATGTCTGAACTGGGGTGGCAGAGTGGGCTAAAGAACGGTGATGGATCAAACCCAGATCTGTTGACTGGGTGCGAGTGTTTGATTGGTTCTGATACTCCGTCCATCACCACCCCCTTTTGTACCGCTTTGTTCGCCATAAGTTGGCAGGGTATGCTCAGATGTGAGTCCCTTGCTCACTTTGCCACTGGATTCAAGCAAGCCTGGCTGAAGACGGCTGAAATGCCAGAAACCGGTCCTAGGAAGCTTGTTTCCGGTCCAGGGAAGGCATGGCTTGGCAGTTCGGGCTGGACTGTTCCCATGAGGCACAGGGTCAGACTGATTTGCATATGGCCATGTCTGAACTGGGGTGGCAGAGTGGGCTAAAGAACGGTGATGGATCAAACCCAGATCTGTTGACTGGGTGCGAGTGTTTGATTGGTTCTGATACTCCGTCCATCACCACCCCCTTTTGTACCGCTTTGTTCGCCATAAGTTGGCAGGGTATGCTCAGACGTGAGTCCCTTGCTCACTTTGCCACTGGATTCAAGCAAGCCTGGCTGAAGACGGCTGAAATGCCAGAAACCGGTCCTAGGAAGCTTGTTTCCGGTCCAGGGAAGGCATGGCTTGGCAGTTCGGGCTGGACTGTTCCCATGAGGCACAGGGTCAGACTGATTTGCATATGGCCATGTCTGAACTGGGGTGGCAGAGTGGGCTAAAGAACGGTGATGGATCAAACCCAGATCTGTTGACTGGGTGCGAGTGTTTGATTGGTTCTGATACTCCGTCCATCACCTCCCCCTTTTGTACCGCTTTGTTCGCCATAAGTTGACAGGGTATGCTCAGACGTGAGTCCCTTGCTCACTTTGCCACTGGATTCAAGCAAGCCTGGCTGAAGACGGCTGAAATGCCAGAAACCGGTCCTAGGAAGCTTGTTTCCGGTCCAGGGAAGGCATGGCTTGGCAGTTCGGGCTGGACTGTTCCCATGAGGCACAGGGTCAGACTGATTTGCATATGGCCATGTCTGAACTGGGGTGGCAGAGTGGGCTAAAGAACGGTGATGGATCAAACCCAGATCTGTTGACTGGGTGCGAGTGTTTGATTGGTTCTGATACTCCGTCCATCACCACCCCCTTTTGTACCGCTTTGTTTGCCATAAGTTGGCAGGGTATGCTCAGACGTGAGTCCCTTGCTCACTTTGCCACTGGATTCAAGCAAGCCTGGCTGAAGACGGCTGAAATGCCAGAAACCGGTCCTAGGAAGCTTGTTTCCGGTCCAGGGAAGGCATGGCTTGGCAGTTCGGGCTGGACTGTTCCCATGAGGCACAGGGTCAGACTGATTTGCATATGGCCATGTCTGAACTGGGGTGGCAGAGTGGGCTAAAGAACGGTGATGGATCAAACCCAGATCTGTTGACTGGGTGCGAGTGTTTGATTGGTTCTGATACTCCGTCCATCACCACCCCCTTTTGTACCGCTTTGTTCGCCATAAGTTGGCAGGGTATGCTCAGACGTGAGTCCCTTGCTCACTTTGCCACTGGATTCAAGCAAGCCTGGCTGAAGACGGCTGAAATGCCAGAAACCGGTCCTAGGAAGCTTGTTTCCGGTCCAGGGAAGGCATGGCTTGGCAGTTCGGGCTGGACTGTTCCCATGAGGCACAGGGTCAGACTGATTTGCATATGGCCATGTCTGAACTGGGGTGGCAGAGTGGGCTAAAGAACGGTGATGGATCAAACCCAGATCTGTTGACTGGGTGCGAGTGTTTGATTGGTTCTGATACTCCGTCCATCACCACCCCCTTTTGTACCGCTTTGTTCGCCATAAGTTGGCAGGGTATGCTCAGATGTGAGTCCCTTGCTCACTTTGCCACTGGATTCAAGCAAGCCTGGCTGAAGACGGCTGAAATGCCAGAAACCGGTCCTAGGAAGCTTGTTTCCGGTCCAGGGAAGGCATGGCTTGGCAGTTCGGGCTGGACTGTTCCCATGAGGCACAGGGTCAGACTGATTTGCATATGGCCATGTCTGAACTGGGGTGGCAGAGTGGGCTAAAGAACGGTGATGGATCAAACCCAGATCTGTTGACTGGGTGCGAGTGTTTGATTGGTTCTGATACTCCGTCCATCACCACCCCCTTTTGTACCGCTTTGTACGCCATAAGTTGGCAGGGTATGCTCAGACGTGAGTCCCTTGCTCACTTTGCCACTGGATTCAAGCAAGCCTGGCTGAAGACGGCTGAAATGCCAGAAACCGGTCCTAGGAAGCTTGTTTCCGGTCCAGGGAAGGCATGGCTTGGCAGTTCGGGCTGGACTGTTCCCATGAGGCACAGGGTCAGACTGATTTGCATATGGCCATGTCTGAACTGGGGTGGCAGAGTGGGCTAAAGAACGGTGATGGATCAAACCCAGATCTGTTGACTGGGTGCGAGTGTTTGATTGGTTCTGATACTCCGTCCATCACCACCCCCTTTTGTACCGCTTTGTTCGCCATAAGTTGGCAGGGTATGCTCAGACGTGAGTCCCTTGCTCACTTTGCCACTGGATTCAAGCAAGCCTGGCTGAAGACGGCTGAAATGCCAGAAACCGGTCCTAGGAAGCTTGTTTCCGGTCCAGGGAAGGCATGGCTTGGCAGTTCGGGCTGGACTGTTCCCATGAGGCACAGGGTCAGACTGATTTGCATATGGCCATGTCTGAACTGGGGTGGCAGAGTGGGCTAAAGAACGGTGATGGATCAAACCCAGATCTGTTGACTGGGTGCGAGTGTTTGATTGGTTCTGATACTCCGTCCATCACCACCCCCTTTTGTACCGCGTTGACCAAAGTGCAGGCAGGGTGTTGCGGATGGTAGACTCTGTAGTGCACACATCCTATCGGAATGTTGCTGGAGCTTTGCGTTTGTGGTCACTGCGGGCTATCGATGCTGTAGTGCAAAGTGTAGATATTGTTTTGCTTATCGCTGATGGCGGTCTCTGTAATGCAAAGAGTCGAGTTCACCGAAGCTTCACGCTGGCGATCGGTACGGGTGGCAAGGTCTTGGTGAGTTCGGGCCCGTTCACCATTGCGAAGAGCCCAAAACTTCCGGACTTCTCCCTTAACTTCAGTGGAGTGCACGCTGATTCCATCCAAGGATCCAGGACCCAGGAAGGCACCTCTTGGGGAGCAGGGACTCACTCTTGCAGAGCCCAGCAGGGCTCAGGCAGGTCCAGTTGCAGGTCCAGACAGGTCCAGTACAGCAGGCCAGCTGGGCACTTGCAGGGCGGTCTCTGGAGCTTGTTATGTCCCGGTAGCTCTGAATAGGAGGTCAGTTAGCCGACCCTTGAAGTCACTTCAGGTAGCCTTAGATAAAGGGAGTTGGCCCAGTCTTCTTTCTCAGATGGCAAGGCAAGCAGCAGGGCAGTCCTCTGATAGCAGGAAAATTATTCTTCTGGAGTATTCATACCTCCAGCAGTGTATTGAAGATTTTGTCTGAGGGACCAATATTTATACCTGGGGCCAGCTTTGAAGTGAAAGAAACTTCTATACTTCTCCTCACATTTAGTTCTGGAGTTTCCTTCCTCCCTGCCCTGGTCCCAGGATTCCTAGAGTCACAAAAGGCTAATGTGACATTCTTTGTGTGTGTGCTTCTTTGAAGTGCAAGTGCGGTAGGTGACAACTCCGCCCCTGCTATCTGGTCTGGATGGCCTATCCTGCCAACACCCAGTTATCCTTTGTGATATTGTCTGAGAAAACTACACAAAGGTCAACTGCACACTACAACTAGTCATGTGATCCAGGATACAGGCTGTAACAACCATATTTTAGGACAAGAAAATGCCAACTTTCTAAATGTGGCATTTTCAGAAATGTGACTTATAATTCGAATTTACTGTTAAGGATCTAAAATTACAAATCTCTAGAGAGCAAACATGACATTTCTACCTGTTTCCAAGCAAAGGTTATCACTTATTAAAGGTACTAAAGTAACCAAATGTTATTCAATGGGAGAGGTAGGACTTGCAGTAGTGAATAAAAGATTTTCACCACCAGAACATGCCAAAACATAAAGGTTTGTGTCCAACTTTTTAAATACACTGCACCCTGACCTATCGGCTGTTTAGGACCTATTCTGGGGGTGACTTATATGTATAAAAAAGGAAGGTTTAGGACTGGCAAAAGGTTTATTTTGCCTGGTCAAAATGGTAATTTAAAACTGCACACAGGCCTGACACATGTTTGAAAGGGCTACATAAGAGGGTGGCAAAATGAGTGCTGCTGGCCCGCTAGTAGCATTTAATTTACAGGCCCTTGGCTCATGCAATACAACTTTACTAGGGACTTAGAAGTAAATCAAATTGGCCAATTCTGTGTACACCAGTTTTACTATGTTTAGAGGAGAGAAACCACACACACTTTAGCACTAGATAGCAGTGGTAAAGTGCACAAAGTCCTAAAAGCCAACAAAAAAGGGTTCAGAAAACAAAAGGGAAAAAGGCAAAAAGTTTGAGGGTGACACTGCAGTGAGGACCAAGCCCAACAGTGCCATTACAGCCTTCTTCATCCCACAGTTCTTTTTGGTTTCATGACATTACTTCCTGGTCAGAGCATTTGTAGTATCTATTGTTTTCATGTTTTATGTTTATTGTGGCTGTAGTTTTTCTTATAGATTATACAAATGTAAGGTTTATTAAGCCCTTTCATATAATCCACACATTTTCTCCATGAAGTAAATATTTGCTATTATCTCTTCCTGATTCCTGTTTTATAACTTGCAATACAATATTTGAAACCTTAATTGGGTTTATTTTGTTGGCTTCCTTGTGCTGTAACGCTAAGGGTGATTTTAAGTTAATATTCCTAATATTTAGTTTGTACTTGCACAATGTATTTTAATTTCATTTATCTTTCTGTCTTCCCTAAGTAGATGCTGTCACACGGTCATGTCATACGTCTGCATTTACATTAACAAAAGTCTTAAAAAGGTCATAGTACATTATTGATATAAACATGTTCAGTTTAAATTCATTATATACATGTATTTGAATGTGCCTGAAAGCACAAATATTTTGTAAACAAACAAATAAATAATTGATACACAAGTGGAGCTTTACATTTGTTTTTTTGTGACGATATTTAAAATAAATATATGAAACATTTACAATAACACCACACAAAGAGTCACTGAGCATGATAGAGCACTGTTTGTGATAGTGTTTTAAGGTAAATAGGACTAGCTGGCAAGACCTCACCAGAATCATAAAGAAAATTAAAAGGTTGAAATGATTTACATAAAAATTGGAAACACGAAGAGTGCAATAGTGGGTACAAATAAGGGCTCACTTCTATGTTATAACTTATGGGCTTTTGGTGAAAACATTTCTTTCAATATTCTTTTTCAATGCATTTTATAAAACTGTCTGGAGGAACACAACTACTCCACCCAGCAACATAAATGGCAATGGTTGCCATTTTAAGTACATTACTGTGAGAAATTGAGCTGTTGGTTAAGTCGGGTGTAAACCCTGTTCAAGTCACAGCCACAACCCCTGTCAGGGTGAACCACTAAAGTCATTATATTAATCTGTGCTTAACCCTCTGGTAGCTACGCAAAAAAGCAGCCAGGCTTAACATAGAAGAAATGTAAAGTATTTATGCACCACACAAACAATAATAAAGGGAACCCAAAAAACAAGAAAAATCCCACACCTATTTAGGAAAATAAAGAGAATTAAAAAAAATTATATGACACCAAAATGACCAAATCCAATCAGAAGAACCGGAGTGATGAATTTTAAAAGTTTGACAACTGCAGATATCTAGTCGTGCGAGACCGGGGCAAAGTAAAAAATTATGGCCTCCTGCAATGAAGTGCTTGTCGGATAAAAGGAGTGGTTTGGGCCTGGTCTGCTCTTACTTTCAGATTTTGATTAGAATTTGTGGAAGAAGGTAAAGTTCAGTGGGGCAAGGCTGCAGGCGGTGCCCAAGGAGGAGGCGTTGTAGTCGGGGAGCCACTGGACGAAGTTGTGGTGAAGATTTCTACGTTCTGACTAATTTTTGAAAATAGAAATTTCCAGTCAGACGAAGCTGTAGGCTGTAGCCGACGAGGGCTCCACAAGGCGGGATACCCTTTGTTGGAGGAGCCGCTGAACAGGATCTACTGCTGCAGAGAAGAAAGTAACGGTAGCTGCCACAAAGTCAGGTTCTGGAAGCACTCTTTAGCCAAACAAAGTCCCACATGTTGTATTTTAACCATATGGGCACCTTTGGCATCAATTCCAAGGGTCCATCACTAGATAGGCACCACTTGGTGGATCAGGGCCCATTAAGGCAGGGTCCAGATGTCGTTTTAAAATGGTTAGAGTCTTTTCTGTCCCTGAGGTTCCGATCAGGAGGCCAGCCAACTAGCCTTTATATTCACTCCAGTAGTCCTGGGTTCACGAAGTGGAACAGGGCTCAAACCACAGGGCAGGCTTCTGAGGGTTCGAGGCAGATTTCAGGCAGCATAGCAGGCCTTCTAGGTGCAGTAAAGCAGTCTTCTGAAGAACACATCAAGCCACAGCAGCAGCCAGTCCTCTGAGAGTCCTTCCGCAGGTCCAGAAAGTGAACTGAAGAGTGGGTCTGAGGGTCCTATTTTTAGGTCGCGCCTAGCGGCAGTGCTCATGCGCAGCTTGCTCTGTGAGACTGCTGTAGAAGAGTATGGGAGAGAAGCTGCGCCCACTCTCCTCCTATATTTTTCATTGGCTTGTGTCATTGTCTTTCATAAATGCTGCCTTCGGATTCGTTAATAGGTTTGTTAGTGCCTCCTTAATACGGCCTTGTCTTCATGTGTACACTCCCATGGCTACTGGCCCATTTACTTCAGTTGTTTCACGGGACCTGTTATTTAGTCTTGAAGCACTATTTACTTTTTTGAGTTTCTCTTATTGCAGGCCGGACATGCGCTGCTTCAGCTGAAACCACTTGTTTTTTTTAAGTGGCACGGCCGCCCCCTAACATGGGTGCCCAATTTCAATTACTTTAATCCAGCATTATCTCATGTCTGTGTTCCACCATAAAGGCCAAGTAAAATGGATTTAGAAATGATTAGCGAATTAAGTCATGTGAATTCCAGGTAGCACATAATCGTGTGCTAATGGGCTGTAGCTCACAACAGCACATCTGTGTTACATGTCACCTGTACTAAAGCCACCTGACGGGTTGATATTAACAACAACAACACCACCACCACCAATACCACCACTAACAATAGCACCACCAATACCATCACTATCAATACCACCACCTCCACCAATACCACCACCACCGCCAATTCCACCACCACCACCACTGCCAATACCACCACCACCAATACCACCACCACCGCCAATACCAATACCACCACCACCACCAATACCACCACCACCCCAATACAACAACAATACCACTACCACCAATACCACCACCAATACCACCAATACCAATACCACCACCACCACCATCAATACCACCACCTCCACCACCACCACTACCACCCATAGCACCACCAATACCACCACCACCAACACCACTGCCACCACCAATCCCACCACCAGTAGCACTACCATCAATATCACCACCGATACCACCACCAATACCACTACCTCCACCACCACCAATACCACCACCACCACCAATACCACCACCACCAATAACACCACCACCAATACCACCACTGCCACCAGTACCAATACCAAAACCACCATCAATACCAATGCCACCACCAATACCACCACCAATACCCCACCACCAATAGCACCCCACTACCACCCCACCACCAATACCACCACCACCAATACCACCACCACCAATACCAATACCACCACCAATACCAATACCACCACCACCAATACCAATACCACTACTACCAATACAAAGACCGCCACCACCAATACCAACAGTACCAGCACCACCAATATCACCACCACCAATACAACCACCACCAATACCACCAATTCCAATACCAACACCAATACTGCCACTATCAATATCACCGCCACCAAAACCGCCACCACCAATACCAGCAATACCACCACCTCAGCGCCTCTCACTCTATCGTAATAGCAGGGGCACTGTACGAGGCTGGAGCTGCAGCCAAGACCATCCCTCCCTCCATGCCTGCCTGTACCAGGAGGTGAAGCCAGTGCCTTACTACAGCTGGAGTGTTTTTTTAGACCAAAGATAGCAATGACATTACATAATGGCACACTGCACACTCAAATAACGGAGAGGGCAGGAAATAGCCACCCGCTCTTCCTCCTGAGCCACAACAGTGTAATCACAGAGCAAAAGGAGCGCTTTGTTCGTGTTTATAGCTCGAATCATATGTAACTTTCACTTCACACTTTGTGTCTGTGTAATTTACAACACTTACACATCTTCTTCACTGCACTCTTTATCACTACTTTGAAAACGTTGCAGGCCGGTCTCTTCCTCTGATATTTACAATCTAACAAGCGGTTGAGAAGGCCCTGTATTGCATTGCAATAGGTCTTGCATATGCGAGAGTTTAAGCTATAAGTATTAGTATTATTTATGTTTTAAAACCCAAAACATAAATAAAAAGCATTGTCGTTTACAATGCAATAGCTCAAACTTGCGTGAATGCGAGCCTTTTTGCATTGCAAATGCTTGTTAAACTTGTTGCCTTTTTTGAATTATGGGAGCTTTCTAGAGATTCCCTTTGAAGTGCTTGCAATTTCACACATCCCTGCTCTGGCTCCAGCCTGGCTATAGGCACAATGAGTTGGGGTGAAGATCTTTGTGTGAAGGCAGGGCACAGCCTATTGACTTGTAAGTGGGGCTGTGCCCAGCTCCTCCCCTTATCACCATCATGCCAGTGATTGCCCACCCAGGGATACCTAATTCCTTTATTGTATGGCTGTCGTAGAGGAATATACAAAATCCAACTGCCAGCTACACCCAGTCATATGACACAGGAACAAGCTGCAGGCACCAAATAGTCAGGGCAGCAAAATGACAACTTTCTAAAGGTGGCAGTTTCAAAATTGTATTTTAAAATCTGACTTTACCATTAAAGAGGATTTGAAATTACAATTTCTCAGACACCAAACATGAATTTCCCACTTGCTCCCAATCAAACGTTAGCACTTATAAAACGTAATAAAGCAACCCAGTGTTATCCTATGGAAGAGGTATGCTTCATAGCAATGAAAAACAAATGTAGGAGTTTTTTACAACCAGGACATGTAAAACTTAAAAGTACATGTCCAATTTTTTAATTATAATATAACTTGTCCTACGGGCTGTCTAGGGCCTACCTTAGGGTTGTTCTATATGTAATAGAAATGAGTTTTTAGGTTTGGCAAGGGGGGTTATATTACCATGTTGAACTGGCAGTTTAAAACTGCACACAGGATGCAATGGCGAGCCTGGGACGTGTTTTAAGGGGCTACATAAGTGGGTGGGACAATAAGTGCTGCAGTCCGACTAACACCATTTTATTTCAAGGCCCTAGCCATATTGTATACCACTTTGCTAGGAACTTACAAGGAAATTATATCTGCCAATCAGGTGTAAGATAATTTTAACCTGTTTTAGGGATTGAGCAAAAACACTTTAGGAGCTTGAAGGCAAAAGGTTTGGGGGAAGACCACCATAAGGCTGACCGATCTGAAACATTTCCCCTCAGTTGAAAGTGAGAACTACCCAACATCCTGGGAGCTCTTGTCACTAATGTGGCAGGAAGAACATGGATCGACCATCAGCATTGGAGTGGTCTGACCCAAGACTGTGTTCCACCATAAAAGCCATTCCCTGTAGGGGGAAGGACCAACTCAACAGTTTGGGATCCTCACCCCTCATCTGCATACGCCATCTGAGGGGCCTGTGCTCAGTCTGAACCTGGAAGGGAGTCCCAAACAAGTATGGTCCCAGCTTTTTCAGTGTTTGGACCACAGTAATGGCTTCCCTTTAAACTCCACTCTATCTCTGTTCCTTGGGAAGGCTGGTTGGTCTAGACCCTCCTCATTCAACTGTGATAACCCTGCCCCTATGCCATACTCTGGGGCATCAGTTTGCACAATCAAATCCTGGGAAAAGTCAGAGGCTTTGAGTACAGCGGCTGTAAACATGGCCTATTTGAGGGAGTCAAAGTCTTTCTGACAGGCCTCTGTCCAGATCACCTTCTTGGGCTGCTTGTTGGGAGTCAGCTCATGTAAGGGGACAACAATTGTGCCATATCCCTCAGCAAAGCTCCTGTAACATCCAGTGGGGCTCAGTAAGGCCCTCAGATGTGTTTGGGTTTTGGAGGAGTTCCAAGCCCGGATGGTCTCTATTTTGACCTGGAGGGGCTGCACCTTACCCCCGCTAATGAGGTGACCAAAGTGCACCACAGAACCCTGACCTATTTGGCACTTGTTAGCCTTGATAGTCGGGCTTGCCTGTTGCATAGCCTGAAGCACCTGCGGGAGTTGAACGAAGTAGTCCTCCCAGCTGCTACTGTAGACAGCCATAACAACAAACAAATGATGGACGGAATGCTGACAATGCATACATTCTCCCCCAGTCAAGAGATCTGGGTTAAATCCATCGTTCTTTTGCCCACTACACCACCCCAGTTTAGACATGGCCATATGCAAATCAGTCTTGACCCTGTGCCTCATGGGAACAGTCCAGCCCGAACTGCCAAGCCATGTCTTCCCTGGACCGGAATCAAGCATCCTAGGACCGGTTTCTGGCTATCATCCGTCATCAGCCAGGATAGCTTGACTCCAGTGGCGTAGTGAGCACGGGTCCCACGTCTGGGAATACCCATCCCACTTAGGGCGAAAAGCGTTACAACAAACAAATGATGGACGGAATGCTGACAATGCATACATTCTCCCCCAGTCAAGAGATCTGGGTTAAATCCATCGTTCTTTTGCCCACTACACCACCCCAGTTTAGACATGGCCATATGCAAATCAGTCTTGACCCTGTGCCTCATGGGAACAGTCCAGCCCGAACTGCCAAGCCATGTCTTCCCTGGACCGGAATCAAGCATCCTAGGACCGGTTTCTGGCTATCAGCCGTCATCAGCCAGGATAGCTTGACTCCAGTGGCGTAGTGAGCACGGGTCCCACGTCTGGGAATACCCATCCCACTTAGGGCGAAAAGCGTTACAACAAACAAATGATGGACGGAATGCTGACAATGCATACATTCTCCCCCTAAGTGGGATGGGTATTCCCAGACGTGGGACCCGTGCTCACTACGCCACTGGAGTCAAGCTATCCTGGCTGATGACGGCTGAAAGCCAGAAACCGGTCCTAGGATGCTTGATTCCGGTCCAGGGAAGACATGGCTTGGCATTTCGGGCTGGACTGTTCCCATGAGGCACAGGGTCAAGACTGATTTGCATATGGCCATGTCTGAACTGGGGTGGCGTAGTGGGCAAAAGAACGATGGATTTAACCCAGATCTCTTGACTGGGGGAGAATGTCTGCATTGTCAGCATTCCGTCCATCATTTGTTTGTTGTAACACTGTAGACAGCCATGTCATCCAACTAGTTAGCACTCAAGGCCTCTATCCCAGCGAAGACTTGGTTTGCCAACCTCTGAAAGGTGACAATGACATTATTTAGTCCAAAGGGTATCACCCTAAACTGGAAGTGGCTCTCTGGAGTACAGAATGCTGATGGTACCTGTTACAGATGCAAATATTACTCTTGGTTAGGAAAAGCCTTTTACTTTTTCTGTTGGAGGCCCTCAGAAGGTGACATTTCTTTTCTTTGCCTGTTTTTTTAACATTCCCCATCATGTTGTACTCCAGGACATATTTTTTCTGATGTGATTATATCTAAGTTATCTATCATATTCACTAAAGATTGTAATGTATTGGGTACTCACCAAGAGCACGGAGTCATCTGCATAATGGAGTACTGGAACTTGCTTACCTCCATTTCACCAAAAATTGTTTGTAGCTATCTGTACCTTATCAGCCAAGCCATTTATCTATAAACTGAAAAATAGCGGCTTCAACAGGCTTGAGGCCCAATAGTGTGAATTTGTCTGGTAATCTGCCACAGGAACCATAGTGGTTTGCTCCTCAGAGTTTACAGATAATTCCTTGAGTAACCTGTTAAGGTGTTGTTAATTAAGAGTACCTATTGTTGATAGCTGCTGTGAGCACATCTCATGTATTCATTCAGTAATTCACATTTATTAACCTGTGTTCCGGGTTCCTGTTCCATTCATACGAGAAAGCTATACCCAATGCATAATCAGAGGTTGACATTGCCAACAAGTATAAGTGACTTTTCAGTATCTTATACCACAAGACTTTCAACAAAAATCTTTTGAGCTTGATGCCCTTACTCATTAGTATTTGAACAAAATCCACAATCAAGATCTGAAAGCCCTATAGGCACAAGTCCAATGACCCCCTTTTATCCACAGCCTGGCAGAATGATCAGAGTTAGATGAGGTTCCGGTTGCTCCTTCTTGTATGCCTTCTTCAAGCAAGAGGACCTCTTTGGCAGACCTGTATGCCAACAACTAGGCCGATATCAGCCATCAGGGGACCTGCAACAGACCAAGAGGCTCTATAGAGTTCAAGTCTTGAGACATCTGTGCAAGAGAATGGTTCTGGCTTGCCCACCAAAGTCAGTAATTTTCATGAAAACCCTGGTCCTTTTGCTGGTTCATCAGGCTTGAAAAAAAACACTCTCTGAGTCAAACGTTTTCAAGTCTCTGAGCAATTAAAATCTGCCATCAAAAGTCAGTTGCTTCTTTGTCTCTGGGGACCTTGCAGCTGCCCTCGTAAAGGGCACCGTGTCATTCTCACATGTACACATGGAAGCAAAATATATGGAGTGTTATAGCTAAAGAATGTAATAGTCAGGCACCATCCTGATGAGCCGTGGTATGAATTTGGATATAAACACCTTGCTCTAAGACTATACCCAGGAGGAGCATAAGATCACACTTAACCTGGGCAAAGAAGCAGTTGCAGTAAATGCTATTGTTCTATTGTTCTAGGACCTCTCTTGGCATCACAACCAGGACCATGAATACTGGGTTCTCTATGTACCGGCAAACATAGATCAAGTCGGAAGAACTGAGGTTTGTTATGACAAACCTCAGTCATAATAAAGAGGAATTGATCTCCCTTTCACTGGTAAAGGCCTGGTCAGGCCCTCCTCAATCATGACCCCACAGCTGTAAGCGACTGGCAGCATCATGGGTAAATCATGGGTAAATCACTGTGCCATACAAGTGGTTCCAGCCAGGCCACAGGTTTCTTTCCATCTCGTGAAAGCTTTCTGCTCTTTTGCTTCACTCCGCTAGCATCTGTGTCTTTCTCAGTAGGAACTGTTTCAACAGAACGAAGAATTCAATTGACTACTTCTCAACAGAAGACTGAATGACTTCCCCAGGGCCCTAATGTCACCCTCAGATCCATTTCAGGAGACTTACTTTAATCCAATGGGGAAAGGCTTTTCCAACAATATTATCAGTTGAGCCATATCACCACCAATGCATAGGTTGTCATGGTGGTGTACAGAGGATATTCTTCACAGCTCATCCAGTTGCTTCTATCATAGTTGGCATCCTAAGTACTTCGGTAAGATACCACATGCTCCTCCTTTTAGCAGAAAAAAACTCTAGTGCCACCCCAAATAACTCCCACCTTTTCTTGACAGGAATACTGATGGAGCACTGCTCCAAATATTGAATCTTTATGATCTCAAGCAGTTTTCCATATGTGAAATTTAAGCTTTAGACTTTGGTCCAGGCCCTTGCTACTGTCCGGAACAACAATTGTCAGTGTCGAGTGAACTTTCAGGATGTACTTATCCTATAGATACATTCATTTGCCTATCCTAAATGGACGCAAATATTACCTCCATTTTGCAGTTGGAAAGTAACAAAACAGTACACAACTCTGCACTTCTGAGTAAATCTGTCCCTTAGGCCTTTATCTCCAGTTGCTGTCTTTTAACACCTGTAGAATTTTTATTTCTATCCTTACCTGGTTGACAGCAAGAAAAGACCTGTGTGCGCACTGGAGTTTAATTTTCTGTTCACTGTGGCAATACTCTGACTGCTTCAGGAACGATGCAGAGTATTTAGTTCACTTAGAAGTTTTTTTTTCCAGGTCATTCTCTCCCGTCTGCAGATACGCCCAGGGTATCCAACACTGTTGTCATCCTTGCCACATTGGGTGATTAATACCGACGGATAAATAACAACTTAAATTCCAGACAAGTACATTGACTCTGGCTTTTGCTTCTTAAACCTGGTGATGAATCTTTATTTCGTTGTGGGTCAAAATGCCATTGATGCTTGTGGCAATTGGACTTATTCTTGAGTAACTGTTTGCTATTTTGACATTAAGGATTTTGACCGAGCAAACAAAAACAAACAATTATTGTTCCATTGCCTTTTCTGTATTATACACACTTTTGTATTTTTTTAATTCTCATGCAATGTGTGATCATTCAATCAATAAGCACAGTCAAGATGTATTAAATATCATGAATACATATAAACTGATTATGGCTGATTTCACGGTTTTACTCAATTAATTTGGTATTCTCGATGAATAAACTACTAATGTGTATATGTTATTGAATATCCAACAAGGAACCACTTTTTCACATATGTTGATTGCCCCTGGTTCCGAGTGGTTTATGGATGGCCCCTGTTGCTTATTACTCTCATAAGGTAGGCCTCTCAATAACTTTCTGGTCAGGTTTCCTTTCTGCTTAATGCAGCCACATAAAACAGTCAGAGACTGGTTTGCGCAATCATTTTGGCGATATCTCCATCATTGTCTTGTGGTATAGATCTGAATTGTGACCTCAAATAAGCATGCCAAAACTAAAAGTTATTTTCTGGGCCCTAAAGCCTTCCTTTCCTTGGTGAGGTACACTATAGACATAATCTACAATGGCAGCAGCACAGGCCCCTTCAACATTTGTAAGATAGGTTGCACGTACTCCACACAACACTGCCAGTTGTCAGTTGAAATGTGGTAGTAAATCATTATCCAAGGCATACATTCTAATCAACCGCATTGCTGGGGTTGAAAAGCAGAAAGCAGGTACCCTGACCAGGAAACTCACCTCTTCCCATTAATAGCACCTCCATCGAGGGGCCAGTGACTCCTACACATCTACCCTCTTTGCCACCCACAAGAATTCCAGTTTTGTCTTTTCTAGATATCCCAACAAATCATTGGAGCATATAGGAACATCCACAGCCAACAAGGTTGTCAAAAGAGATCTGATCAACTGAAGCACATGTTCCTTCCAGTCAAAAGCTCCAAAAGGCTCTTGGAACGTGATACTGGTTTTGGTCAGATGGATGGACAAATGGTAAACATCTGCTCCTTCCTACAACATATCCCCTTTTTGAGAGGTTTCCTTTTTAGCCATCATAACTTCAGCCTGAAGTATTTTCGAAGTTCAGTGAGCATATCTTCTGCTCCATTTGATTGTGCCTGAAATCTAGGAGCCCTACACAATGAAGTAATCTTGATCCCTTCCATAGATGAAGGTGGGATGGTGGTTAGAACAACATTGTACAGCTTGTACAATAGCTCTAGTTTGTAGGTGTCACAATTACCCTTAGTCACTGCTGTTGGTAATAAAGGTTGGAGGCATAACTGGCCATTGCCCACACAACTAGTTATGTCAATGTTTAGAATACTAACTGATACTGAGGCACAGATTAGTCCTTACAGATGACACTCAAAATAAGTTACCGAACTTTAGCACTCTAGAGCAACTGGTCATGGTTGTAATTTTACAAACATGGGTAAATTATTAGTATCTGGAGCACTCACCTGGCTGGTCAGTATTCACCGAGTGTAAGAAATGTGAGTATTAGTTGAGGGGGGGTGGGAACCCACCTAAAAGAAGAATCACAGTCATTGTCAAGGTGAATCACAAAAGTCCATAAATAGACCTGTACTCAAAGAGTAATAAAGTGAAAACACCACACAAGAAAATATAAACAATGTAGAAAAATAGAGAATAGTTTACTAAACGAAATGACACCAAAATGACAAAAATCAAATGAGTAGAACCAGAGATATGAATTTTAAAATTATGGATTAAAAATAGTGCAAAAAGCACCAACCGCAGGTATCTGGTGTCTCTAACCTGGTTCGAAGTTAAGAGTTAAGGTCAACCGCGAGCATCACGGTCAGATCTAGGGACCAGGTTTAACCTTCACTCTTAGAAAGTTTTATGGAGGTTGAAACTCTTAAGCAGGGCTAAATAGCAGATGACACAGTGGAGTCACAGGTCAAGGTGTCAGACTTGATTGGAGGTTGCTCACCATTGGAACCCAGGAAAATGTTAATAAGGATTGTCAACGTTGATCAGATGCTGCTCGGAGTCGAGTCTGATGAAGTTGTTGATCGGGTGCTGCTCAGCATTGAGTCCAGTGAGGCCGTCGCTCAGGCGATATTCTGCATCCAATCCAGTGAAGCCATCGACAAAGGGTGTTGGCGTCGATGCTAGATTTTAAGTCTGGTGAAATTTTCAGTTAGGCATGGAGGAGTACACGATCCACAGCCAAAGGTCCAGGACCTTGGGGAAGGTACTTGGGTGTCAGGACTCACTTCCACAAAGGCCAGAAGAGGGGACCAGGTTACGTCCAGTAGTGACGGCTGCAAAGCAGAAAAATACCTCTGGGAGATTGTTGTAGACCTGAAGCTCAAACAGGAGGTCAGCCAACTGACCTTTGGAGTCACGTCTGGGGTCCTAGAGACAAAACAAGCACATCTAATCTTCATTCAGATTCTTAAAACAGCAGGGCTGTCCTTTTTCTGATTCTTATCCTGTCCAGAAGTGTTCTGAGGAGAGTTTTGGGGATGACACGTTTACACCCAATGCCAGCCCGTGGGTGGTGGCAATCCTTTGCCCATCCTCTAAACCAGTTCTGGGCAGCTCCCCCTCCCACTGAGTTTTGAGCAATCCTGAATAAAAAGACAAAAGGGACACAGGCCTAGGTGTGAGCCTTATCTGCCAGTGATGGGGTAGGCATCCTTTGCAGCTCACGAGGGGACTGGGCACAACCCCACCAGGTCATCCTGTCAGGAGGGAAAGTCCATCCCCACTTCCAGAGCCCATTGTTCACTGCCTGGAAGCAATATACATCTCACCACAGGGGAGTCATCAGTAGTCAGGTGACAGTTTGACACTCGCAGAAATACCTTTTGGTTTTAGGCAGTAAAAAGATAACTTTCTAAAAGCATGTTTTCCAGAAAAGTAATGGGACGGGGCCATTACATTGGATTTTAAATTTGGAAAAATAAGTCTATCTCAGCATTGCCTTTGTGTTTGGAAATTGGTGATATCAACTCCCACAAAACTGGTTAGGATGAGGGGTGTGTGGACCGATGAATAGGAGAAGAACTTCTATGACCTCTGTAACTCTCAGATGATGCAGGTGATAATCTTCAGATGCTCAGCCCATGCCTGCTAAGCTGCTGATTCTCTTCATTCTTGGACATACTCTTTTCCTCAAGTCGTTCTCCATGCAGGTCAGGCCGCCGGAACCAAAATCCTGTGGACCGTGTCAACTTGCCATTGCCAAGGTTTATTGGCTCTGCACTCTAGAGGGCTTCGGGCTACAAGAAGCTCCAGCCTCCAGCACCTCATCTTCCAAAGATCAGCATCCTCACTGCATCCTCCGACTGTGGTTTCCATCTTTGGTGAGCTGTCTGAGGTCCTCTTGCAATTCTGCGTCTTCAGCCTGCGGGTCCTCCTGAGGGTTTTCTCTTGCTTCAGTGGGCTCCCCTGCTGGCTCGGGGCCTGCTCTGACTATCCTGCACTTGGTTAGTCCCTTGGACCTTGCTAGCCCCAATGACAGCATCTCTTCACCTTCTTCATAATTTGCAGCTCCCAAGGCTTGTTGGCAATCCCACCGTACACTGACAACCTACGTGGGACAGCTCTTGCACGGCTCCTGGTCTTCCTTAGCATCGCCTGGTCCTCACAGCTTCAGCAACAAAGTCGCCCTCGTCTCTTCTGAACTGCCTGACATCGGTGGGCATTGTGCTTCCATGCCTCATGGTCACCTCCGAGTGGCGTAGGCTCTGTAACTCTGCTTGCAAGATCTTCACTTCTAGAATCCACCCTTGTATTCCACTGACTCCTCCACAGTCTTCTCCAGTGGCAACTTTGCTGAAGTCTTCCATTGTTGTCTACGTCAGGTTCCGACGTCACTTCACCCCTATCACTCGGCTTACCGGGTGCAGGTAACCTGGTTCCTGGGGCATCCTCGGGTGAGGTGGCTCTCCAACCTTCTGTCTTCCAAAGGGTTGCCTGGGGGACCTCCGGGAAGGGTCCTTCTTCTTTAAAACTGCAACTGCGACTTCTCCATTGACATCCGTTGGGCACGCAATTGTGTTTTCCACTCTGCACACAGCCTCCATGGAGGTCCTGGGTACTTACCTTGGGTGGTTCTTTGTGTCCCCAGCTTCTCTGAGTCTTCTGGTCCAAGTCCCATTCTCCTTTGCAGTTCGCATTCTACTTTCTTAGAGTATGGTTTGGTCTCCCTCTCGAGACCAGTGTATATTTGTGCTACTTACCCGATTATTTCGAAGTATTCTTGTATATTGTGTTGATAGCTCGTGATAGATCGTGTTGTGTAATAAATAGACTTATTTTTATATAAAAACTGTGCAGTTCTTTTTAATTTAACTTACACTATTGATTAGAGTTGGTGGAACAAGCTGTTCTACACTCCTTCAAGATAAGTCAGAAGGCTGCTCTCCACAGCTACCACTTTGGTCTTCCTGTGGTTATCAAAGACCACTAAAATCACCATAAGGTTTGGCTGGATTAATGCAAGGTGCATCATTTAAATAAGTGTGTACAACATACTAAGCCAGCCTCCTACACTGGGTACATCTTCCAGGGCACTTCAGCACAAAGTCCCGCTTCTCAGAAAAATATATATTTGGAAGACACAGGCGACACATCTTGGGAAGGTTCACTCCTTTTGCAGAGCAAGTCAAAGCACAACACAAGGGGGTAGGGCACAGACGGCAGCATGGATGTGTATTTCTTCAGACACAGACCATATTTCCTGGGCAGGAATATGCTGTTTACTGGGAAGATCTGGGGACTGTCCAACCCCACACATCTTTAGGCAGGCCTATGTTCAGCGCAAATCACAAACAAATCTCAATGTGAGGAATAAACTGGATTCTCCAAACCATACAGTTTATTAAGATGGCAACTACATGCCAGTTGTCACATCTACTATAAGGAAGACATTGAGGGAGCGGAAGGGGGCTTTGCCAAATTTTACCATCAGGACACAATTTTAACACCTTGCAGTCCCTTTCACGCTGCTTGAGTTTAAAACAAGTTACCAATTTTCATTTTAATCATGTGGTCCTCTCTATTTGATGGACCTTTGATAGATGTCAGGGATTGGCGTAAGATTAACAGAATCCTAACTATGAGGACCTAATCAAAGAAATAATTAATTCAAAATAACCAAAATGACATTAGTAATGACAGACTCTGATTACTTATCAATATTCTTTTATCTAAATTATTGAGACTGCTCATCAAGTACAGCTCGAATTATAAATCATTCATACAAGAGAAACAACATTACCGTAATTCATAATAACATCTCAAACGTTGTCAGGAGAGAGTGGATAGGTGAAGATACAAAAGAGTAAAGAACATTTGCAAAATAGATTAATGCAAATTGAGAATATCATACGAACCTAGAAATAACTATAGCACAGAATGCTAATAGTCTGGAAAGCTACCCTTAGGCTGGAAGAGTAAGCTGGGGCACCCACAAGAAAGTATGAGGAGCAAAGTCAAAGAATCAGGATCAGCAGAACAACAGCCAGCCAATCAGGTAAGGAAAGAGCAACACAGCTCTCTCCTTTTGCAAAGTCAAAATATTTCTCTCAAGCCCGTCTAACTATATATTTTAACACTAGTAGTTATACACTTATTCACTAAAGATCCAACCCCCCATGTTTCAAAACCCCAAAAATCCTCAAATCCGATTGGACTAGGCCAGGGCGTGTCTGATCACTCCACTTCCAGTATACCTAACTTTCAACAATTCCTTTATCTTTAGGGAACGTTCGACATTGTCCTTCAGCAGAGGAAACTCCTATAATCTCTTCCATGGTTTGCACATTTCTCTAACTTGCTAATGTATCAAACTCACATCATAAGTGTCCTAAAACACTCTTGAGGCCTTCTCTGCAGAACAGTAGCATGTGCTCTAGGAAAAACAAATACACAGGTGATTATCGTTGTCACTACAAAGCTTCATTATTAATAGTCTAAAAATGCTTTGCTTGCATTTCTCTTCACATTATGTACATTTTTCAAACAATTAGTGAAAAGGAAAATATCATGTCTCTTTTAAACTTATGGCTTCTATCATTATTTTCTCTGGCTGTTATTTCTGCATTAATCATTTGCGGCCTACTAGAAAAATACTGGAAATACTGATTTCCTTCCAGCACGCATTTGCACAATTTCATCTCCCTGTTTTTAGTTTTACATTGTTAATTTTCACACAATTTTGTTAATAATCCACACAATGAGAAGTTTGATCCGAGCAGGTTTTATTTCGGAAAACCCTGTTTCATCAACATCTTCAAATGGACTGAAGCCAAAATTCCAATATTTTACTTCAGTATACATGTCCTTACCATTCACATCTCACTTGTTTCCCTAAATACCTGCAAGCACATTACATATATATCATATGCTACAATTCTCAACATACACTGAAAATGATAATTTGATGTTTGGGGATCACAATTTCCTAATGCATTAAAAGCTAACATATGAGTGGTAATTCATTCTGAGTTGGAAAATTATTTCCTTGTTGCCAGAGGCACTTGCTTCCAGGGATCTAGGGATCTAAGGATCTGAGGCTTAAGCCTTTAAGATTGTTGTAACAGAATGGATATTTTTACCATCTAATCATTTAAGGGAACGGCCTTCAAATATTTTAGTGATAGAACCCCCTTTTTGTATAAAACCCAAAACAATCCTCACTCCCGCCAGAATGACAAATATATTTTCTCATATTTACTCTTAAAATTGACAGCTCTGAACATATTTAGTAACTCAGACATTGAAGTCATATTCATTTGTTCCTTTTAGAAATACACGATTGCTAAAATGCTAGTGGCAGCCTGGCTCCGCTAAAAGTGTAAAAGTATTCACAGTGTAATTTCTTTTTATCAGAAATAGAAGGAGGAATTTTGAGGGTTATTTGAAGTCTTGGTTCCATCCCCCTCTACACTCCCACCTCATTTGACACCTACTCTCAGCCAGGATTTGAGTGAAAAAAGACTTTAATATTATCTCATTAAAGGGTCATTGTCACTTTGTTTACTTTCCACTAAAAACACTACCCTGCTTTAAGCATGATATTTGTCTCTGTTCTCTAGGGGCATAATAAATGCAACTCTTGACCAGAGCCTGATGTCCGCCTGATATCAATCCATTAAAATTCTGGCCCTGCTAGTGCACCAGTACACTGCATTTTTTTTAATCATGATGAAAAAGTTCTTGACGAAGCTTGACAAATAACATCCACGGCATGTCTTACATTATATCCTTGTCTCTGTTTCCATTTCTATGTATTTAGAAAACAACAAATGAAAGAAGCAGAATATCAGAAAAAGTTACTTTTCCTGCCCGGACCTTAAAGTCCTATTCGGTAAGACCATCTTGGCATTGGAGAACCTGACACGGTCTTTGCGGATACTGTAAGAAAAGAGAAAACATGTCTAAGTAAATCTGTGTTTATTGGAGTCTGGCTTGTCAGTAAAGCTATCTGCTGATGTATTGGTAACAATTCTCTAAACTAAACCCAGAGTGTGCCTTGGCTCCATCCAGAGCAGCATCACCCTCTCACTTCAAATTATTAGCTACATGATGCATCCCTCTGTCTTTTCAGGTAGTGCTTCAATTGGAATGCATGGGAGACCAGTTGATGTTTGAAAAGAACACCCAACTGTTTTTCACATTCAATTATTTCTCTCCTACATACATTTTATACAGAAAGGATTTATTTGTTGCTACTTGTACCCAGCAAATGCAAAACCCACAGGGCAGAGTGTTATGTGTTAATCGGTATGTGTTCAAGCAATGCAGTTAAACAGCATTTTTGAATGCATGTGTTTACATGCGATGGTACACATAATGGGTAATGAAGTGTGGACATTGATTTTTATAGCTCGTTTGGGCACAGTATTTGTGCAACCGCAGTTTTACACACTCAGTTTCCTTGGAATAATATTTGGAGGAAACTGTGCACAAAAGGCAAATGACCAGTGCTTGCACTATTATGTAATTGGCACAAAGGAAAACCCAGACTCAAAAAACATTGGAACACACATGCTTGTTGCTTTCATCTTGGAATGAGTCCCTTTAATTGTGTAGAATACTGTTTTAGGTATGGTTTAGAGACAGATTTACCTGTTTCACCTGTTTATCAAAATTAGTTCACATCCTTAGTAATGCTACAAACAGAAAGGAGCAATGGACCAGCTTCCTTCGGCTATTACTCTGTTAGAGCATCATTCATATTTGTATTCAGGCCACAGAAAATTATACATAGTGTGGGAGACTGGTTCATCCTCCTTTAGTCAGTGGCTTACAAGAAAAGTCAGTAAAATATAGTATCAGCTCACAGGATAGCCATTTATTGTTTGGTTTGTCCAGCATGTGTGATGACATTTTGCTGGCTTATTGTCCTGCCCCTTACCAGAAAGGTACACCTGCAGACGGGCAAATGAGTTTGAGTCAATATGTGAACTTCTGTTCTCCCTGTTCACCTTCTGAGCTCTTCACTGCTCAAGGTGATCCTTGGTCCTGCTCTACCCTGCTCTCCTTATAAGGACTTACTTACTTAGAGTGAACCCAACTACTGCTCTACTCTGTCCTCCTTTTACCATGTAGCATTGCACCTTGTTTTATATATTGACTACCACCACCATTGTCATCAGCACTGTTACCACAACCATTTTCACTATTTCCAGCATCACCATAACCACCCTAAATACCATCAACACCATTAAAACTGCCACCATTACCACTGGAATAAACACCACTGTCACTAACTCCACCCTTACCATCATCTTTTATGATTACCACCACCACCACCACCAACACAACTACTGCATCACCATCATTAACACAGCCACTATTACCACCAGCCTCACCAATACAACTAACAAAACATTACCACCACCATTACTATCATTACCACTGCCATTACCTGCAACTCCACCATCATTACCACTCTGACTACAATTACCACCACTTCCACCACTATCAACACTGCTAATGCTACCTCCATCAACAACACTAAATTTTTAAGCACACAATTTTTAAGGTTATTATATCTCCTACAGATTGCTGGCATGGTGCCTTACTTTATCGGCCCCCAGGATCTAAAGCCAATTTTACTGACCTGCTGGTCGAATATATAGCGCTGTATGTGCTTGCGGCAAACAAGTTTCTTTTACTAGGGGATTTTAACTTTCATGGAGAAAATATCTCTAATCTGGAGACAAACTCTTTTCCTCTCTGAAATCAATAGGTCTCACACAACGAGTGGTCTGCTCTACTCATCGAGCTGGTCACTTATTAGATCTAGTGTTTACCAACTATGACCAACTGAGCTGCGACCTCAATGATCCCCTGACTTGGACTGACCATTCATTGATCACTTTTACTTTCCATCAGACGTGGAAAAAAAGGGGGAACCGTACAAAAGAAAATCATCAGGACAATATAGGTCTTGGCGTAATCTCACACTAGAATCCTTTAATAAGGCTTTCTCCCTGGACTCAGAAAATAATCTATCCAAGGCTTCCGAAAAATTGGAGGCTTTTAATGTGGCTTTACAATCTGCCTTTGATTAAATCATAGCCAAAAAACAGAGTACTGCTACATGACGAATCTCGACTCCGTGTTATACACAGAAGCTTAAGATGGAAAAAGCCAAATGCAGGCGCCTCGAAAGAACTTGGCGGGCAAGTAAGGCCCATCAAAATAGACTACTGTATAGACAGTCTCTGGCCACATATCATTTAAATCTAAAAGCAGCGAGACGTACCTTCATCATTAAGCAGATAGAACAAGCCAGAAATTCCTCGAAAACCTTGTTCTCCATAGTCAAAGATTTCTCCTCTCCTAAAGCTTGTACTCAGGCACTCATAGAGTCTCAGGACCTATGCCTCTCCCTGGCATCCTATTTTCAGGACAAGATATCCAGAATTTATGATAACTTTCCTCTGGTAGTCTCTCCAACCATGGATTCTATGTCCAAAAGGGAAGACGGGTACGAGATAATTATTAGTTCCCTGGAGCACTTTGAACTGACCACTATTGAAGAGGTCTCTAAAGGCCTCTCCAAAGCAAAATTTGGGTCACCTAATGATTTGTGTCCTCCAAAAATTATGGCCCTTTTAGCTATAAGCTGTGCTCCTGCAATCAGTGACATCTTCAATTGCTCTATAAAAACGGGCACCATTCCCATTGCATGGAAGGAGGCATTGGTCCGCCCTATACTGAAGAAGCCTACGGCGGATCCATCAATCCTTTCAAATTACCGGCCTATTTCCCTACTACCTCTCGGGAAAATTGTTGGAAAGTATTATAAATAGTCAACTTTGCTTCTACTTGGAACAAAATGGAATCTTGGATCCATAGCAATCGGGCTTTCGGCAAGGTTTCAGTACGGAAACCGCTGTACTAGCATCGACAGACTCGCACAAACAGACAGTATATTCAGGGGGATCAGCGATACTGATCCTCTTAGATCTCTCCGCAGCTTTTGATACCATGTAAAGCTGGCGGAGACACTAGTCACTTGTGGTATCAAAGGAACTGCCCTGAAGTGGCTACAACACTTTCTGGCTGACAGAACTCAAACAGTCACATTGGGTCCCTATTCCTCGGCCAAAATGCCTTTGAAGAGGGGTGTTCCGCAGGGCTCCTGTTTGAGCCCCACTCTTTTTAATATTTACATGGCCCCTTTGGCGAGGATAGTTGAACAGTTCGGCTTCGAGATCATCTCTTATGCAGATGATATGCAGCTTATGTTCACTATTGGAGAAAACCCAGAGAAAGAGAAAACTCGTTTTGCATATGGCATGAAGATGATATATGACTGGATGACGGGTAATTTCTTACAACTGAATCCAGTTAAAACAGAGATCATGTTGTTGGGAAAAGCAACTGATCTTTGGTCCGAAGATTGGTGGCCTGTTCAATTGGGCTCTGCTCCCACGCCCAAACTCTCAGTAAAAAACCTGGGTATAAAAATTGATCCATGAAGGACCATATTGCGGCCACGACCACCTCATGCTACTACAGCCTCCGGCTTCTGCGGAATATACTTCCATATATGCCTGCCTGTCATCGTAGGACATTAGTGCAGGCTATGGTAACTAGCCGTTTGGATTACGGTAATGCACTGCTGGCAAAAGCAGGGGAGACCCACCTAGCTAAGCTGCAGGTGGTTCAGAATACGGCAGCGAGAATGATCTTCAATCAACCGGCAGGCTCCCCCTCGCTTCCGCTGCTCAGAGAACTACACTGGCTATCTGTGAAAAAGAGATCCTTTTTCAAGATATGTTGCTTCACCTATAACGCTCTGAACAACAGAGGCCCCCTCTATTTGCAAACAAAACTCTTCAAATACTGTCCATCCAGGAGTCTTAGATCTAGCCTGCGGGGCCTTCTTCAGGTCCCTCGATTCCGTCTTACTCGGACGGGTGGCAGAGCTTTCTCATATCTTGCCCCAAAATATTGGAACCAGCTTCCCCAGACTTTGCGATCAATTCCCAAGTATGAACTTTTTAGGAAACAGCTGAAAGCCTTTTTGTTCTGAACTCTTACTTAGTCTGCTCCATTGTTTTTCCCGTCCAGGATTTCAAGTCTGCTAGTCAGGACCGAGATGCCCCAGGGTGAGTTGAGCGCTATATAAACTAACTAACATAACATAACATAACACTACCACCATTTTCACCACCACCACTATCAAGAATACTAACACCACCACTAACAGTTTCACCAAAACCATCACTATCACCAGCATCAACACTCCTACGATTGCTACCAACATCGTGGAACCCCATACCTCCAAGATCAGCTTAGGTGAATCACATCACACGATCAGCAACACTCTCTGTAGATGGAAAGTTTTTCTCCAAGTGCCCGCATCATGCATGCAATGCAATATTAAAGGCACCCGAGTTTCAGATATTTGCAGCTGTGTGCAAGTTGTGTCTAGAGCGTGGGCCGATCAACCTGAATCAACGGCATACATTGTCATTATGACCTTGAAGACTTCTGCACACAGTGTACAGACTAAGGTCGCGGTGTAAGTCTAGGGATGTGAAAAACAGACCGTTCACATGTGAAGAAAAGCAAGCAGTTTAATTCACAATAACAGTTACATGTAGTGTCGTGTGCAAAAGCGGCCAAGTGGCAAAATGGCGTTTAAACTTCTAATACGCTTATGCTAACATAGCAATGTGTGCAAGCTAAACCCTGTCTTCACTACACTGTGTGAGCATTGTGTGATTGATAGTGTTTGTGTGTAAGAGAAAAGGTGCTGTCGACATGTGAGAGACGTGTCTACTATCAATAAAAAAGGCTAGACGTTTTGGCTTTGCTTTTTTAAGTATATTTATTTGTTTTCTCTATTTCTCTTATTATCAGTTACATGTGAATATTTTCTTAATTTATAGACATTTTACATGGTATGTTTACCTAGCTCCCATGCAATCTGTAATTACCTCCTTTTGCCTCTTTCTGTAATATCTTTTTGTGCAAATCAGTTGCACCACTTGTGTGGAAAATAAATGATACTAAGGGAAGCAATAGAAAATGTTAAACTGATGAGAGAAATTGTTTGCTCATTGATGTTGTTTCGACTCTGGCTGTACAAATACTTAGGATAACTATTTTATATTTATACATACATAAAGTTATATATGGCGAGAGTAATGTGACGAGAATGTGTGGAAAATGAACAAACAAGTAAGTTAAGTCTTTAAACCTTTTTAAAAGGTCCTCTTAAATGTGTTAGATGAACTCATGCTATATAAAAGATCCTAAGTACTTTCCCGTGTTTTTATTATATATTCTATAGGTCATCCAAGTGATTGTTGGGATCTCAGCAGTGTTTGGTGGTGTAATTGCTGTGAATATTGATGCGTTCACCCCTAGCCCGTATCTCTCTGTGACTTTCTTCTGGATCCTAGTGGCTGTAAGCAAACAACGATTTAAGTCTTTAAGTTTCTTGTCATGTGATGTTTTATTATATATGTATAGTACTGTATGGCACATTTTGTTTGGCTTCTGGACTATGATTGCTTGAATGCAAATTGAGTTCATCTCATATGAGCTAGGTCAGGGGCTGTATCATGATCAAGCACACTCGCCCGTGCAGAGCTGAACCCCTGTTTTTTAGGTCGAGCTAGGCAGTGCATGCGCTGTCTTTTCGAGACCTGCTGTGATCAGTCAATGGGCATCAAGTACATCCCCTTTTTTGCCATTGCTTTTCATTTGTCTATGCCAGTTTCCTTTAAAAAGGTGGTCAGACCTGCCTCTTTGTCCCTCCTTTCTCTCTTATGTTCCTCCCGCTTAGCAGGGGCTTAGAACTGTCTCATTCCGCTCTGGTTCTTTATCTGTTCTCTGGGGGACTATTCTTTTCTTGGTTTCCTGCTCCATTTCTGTTTGTCTGTCTTCAGCTTCAGTGCCCTTGCTGCTTACATTTAAATATAGCATTCTTCCTCCCACCCCGCTTAACGCCACAGTTGTGTTACTGCTGATTCCCCTGACGTGCCTCCAAATCCCTTGCTTTTTCTTCTGCTTCAGCACAGTGGTATGGGAAGGCTCTCCTTATGCACAGCTGCTCCCCCTGCCTTTTGATTCCAAGTCAAGTGAAAACAGGCCTGTAAATCTTGTCACTGTGCTTTCATGTTTCACAATGGTGGCGTTTATTTGATCAGCACGCTGCCCTACAGCGCAGGGTTCAGCACTTTCGAGACCCGGTGATTTTAGCGTGTCTTTGTGCATTGCTTCACTCCGATTGAGTATGCACTTTACAGTGTCCCCAGGACACAAGCAGGGACCAGCTAGAGTGCTCCTGTATCAGTATGCATTCTTTGGTCCTCCTGGGGTACAAGCAGGTACCCATTCCAGTGCGCCTTTTTTCATTTAGTGGTGAATGAAGCATACTTTTTCAGCTCTGCGCCTATTTCACGAGCGCTGCTCTGGTTTCACTTTCTTTGTGGTCTATTTCCCGGCTCCTACATCCCACTTTTTCTGCTCCCCCTCTCAATCAGTCAGCAGGCTCCAGCAGAGCAGCGGAGCAAGGCAGATGTAGAAGACAGCTTATGCTACAGCCTGCCTCAGAGCAGGGGGCCCTGCTGTCGGTGCCTGCTCCTCGCAGCTGCCCCGGCCGTGGATTGCCTCTGGTCTCTGGTTAGAACCGCAGGTATGAGCTCTGTTGATCAGCGCAGCGCCCTTTCACGAGCGCCACACTGATTCTGCTTTTACTGGCCTGTATTTTCAACCCGCTACTCCGCCCAACTTTCTCTGCTCTCCATCCCCCTACCCCTCCCTTCCAATCACTCACTGGGCTCCAGCCTGACCCTGTTTAACACCATCCCCCACCTCCTCACTCATAGCAGCTTGCCCCCTCCTTGTTATTCTTTCGAAGTGAAGGATCTGAAAGGATGGATCATCTCTCTGGAGAAATATCTAGGCAAAGTAACTAGTTTCCTTCTGAGACTTTGAGCTAAACGCACATCTGTTTAATGTCACTTGTGTTGGAATGCTAAGCGCTTTGTATAAATATCAGATGTATGCAGTGGACTTGCACTGATCCTCCCTTCCTCCCCTCCTGTTTTCCACACCCAGACGATTAGAAAAGCCAAACGCTTGTTTCCTTATCGTCTGGTTCTCCTGCTTTTTCACCTTTCTGTTGCCCTATTTGTCTTTTTTTAGGTCTGTGTAGTGTCATCTGTTTCTGACATTTTCCTTTCCCTAAGTGCAGCTTCGGAACGAAAAGAAAAAAAGTTCACTTTTCTTGAAGTCGCCAATTAACTAAATAAAGCAAGACAGAGTGGTCGCAATGTGCCCGATTGGTTTTATTCACATCCAAACACATTAGCACCACTTGGGTTTGCTACTGAAGTGCTACTTTTGTTTTTCGTTTTTCTTTAAAACGGTCATTTCAATAAACCTGTTTTTCCTCTCCTCTCCTTCATTCACTCCCCTGTGAAATTGATCCCAAAAAAAACACTTTTGCTTGATATGTTGTATTTTTAATAATTTTTTCTGTTACAAAATGCAGCCTTGGGAGGGAGGGACAAAAAAGGTTGACAATACAATAAATATTGAATGAACTAAATAAGCCAAGACAAATAGGTCGCAAAGTCGCCAAAATGGTTTTGTTCAAACCCAAACACATTAGGGCCAAAATTCCAGCTCTGCCACTTGCTTGTTGTTTCCTCTGACGAGTCACCTCGCTCCTTGTGTCTCTAACTACACCCCCAGTGCCTCTAAACATGCCTCTGAAATTAACTGTCGTACTGACCTCAGGTGAGTTCTTGCTTGCTGTGGTACCTCGGGTGAGCATAGCTGCCAAGTGACCTTGTATCATATCTTGCACAGTTATCCAACAACTACACTGCATTCTGGGACTTGTAGTTTAGTTGTTAGGATTTTAAGTATGGGCTAAAAATCTGTTTCTTGTTCTGGTCGGTGACCGTGGTGTTAATGTGGCGTTGTGTTTAATGTTGCGGCAAGGTATAGTTTCAATGCCACTAGCTCATGGTTTTTCTACTTTGTTGTGCTGAGAATGTGAACTCGTCAGTAAGGCTACACAAGCATGCTGCTTCAAAGGGGTTGTTTGCACAGGGAGTCATATACAAGTTTTCATTATCAGGGTATCCTTTTTGAAAGATATGATTCTGTTAGTAAGGTATACAGGTGCTGTTTTTTTTTAAAGCATAGCATTTGATAGGTGCAAATTTGTCACAATAACTCAAACTACCACATATTCCACAAACAGGAACATTGCTGCGTTCATTATTTGAAGTTGGATTACTTATGGTTTTACAGCAATAGAAGCGTTAGGGTTCTAAACTACAGTGCCTAGCCATATAAGAACGTACTGTCCTGTAGCTCGTCCTGTTCATGACTCATCCAGCTGCTGCTTCCGCCTAGTATCCTGAGTTCCCTCCTTAACTTCCAACTTGGCACCAGAGTTACATTGCTAGGATGCCTGGCCTGCCAGCAGCGTTCTGCAAGATCCTAGTATGCCTCAACCCATCCATTTTGTTGTCTGGGCATAAACACACTGTCGGCATAAAATACAGATGTACTTTGCAATGATTGTTAACTGTTCTACGGATCCTCAGACATTCCCTGTCATACATGATTGCAGAGTTTAAAAAAACTTGAGAGCAACCCTTCATGAACAAAGGGAACTGGGTTAAAGTATCCGATAACAAAATATTGCTCCCCGTGTTATTTTGAATTTTTTACTTACTGCCTCCACATCATACTCCTCACACACTTACATACAATGCATCCAAACTATAAGCCTTATTTTTAGTAAAAAATGTCTCCTCCTTTATTGAAAAATAGTTTTGTACACAACGATAAAAATAGTTAAAAATTAAAACAATTCATAAACAATTCATAAGATCTTTATAAAAAAGAGACCACAGACAATGTTATACTGGATTATCCACTCCTATAGGTAGTAGTCCTTTATCTACACTTCAATTGTATTTTGCACATATTTAATGTTTCATTATAGGCAAGGAACCACATCCCCTTTTGTACAATACAGTATAAATAATAATGGACAACCATATTTAAATGGTACATCTAGCAATAAGTCTCCCAAGTAAAAGAATACATCTTTTTTTTTATTTTTTTTTTTAAACTTTTTATTGATTTTCGAGATTTCACGGTACAAAGACATTATAGTATACATTTGTAGCAGCCGTATTCTGTACATATCACACCCTACTTCGTGTGTGGTAGAATTCCATCGCTGTATAGTTACATTCTTCAGTATCCTAGGATAAGTGTTACAAGGCCTGCCGGGGTATCCGCCCCCGCTATAAATAATGTCTATGCAGTATTTAGTACTTGAAACTTACCCCAACTCCCCCCCTCCCGTTCCACCCCCCCTCACTTGTGTACGTCTGTGCCATGAAGTAAAAGAATACATCTAATTTTGAATAAAAAACAATACAATAAAAACAAATTGTTGACACGACGTTTCAGTGGACATAGACTGGTTGACACTACCTTCTTCAGGGCAAACTTTGGTTTAAAAGCAGTGTTGTTAATTCTATAGATAAAAACAATGAATACATATATATTCAATAAAGGAGGACCTCTTATGTCCACCAAAAAACAAGCTATAGATCTTGCAAACATATTTCACTCTCTAATACTCCATTTGTATTTATCTATGACAACCACTCCTATTTAATGCCCAAATAATCGTCAGTCAATAAACTCCTAAACTATTCACAACCAATATTTTCTCAATGTAACAAGTTCACAAACTCCACATTCATCTATACTAGCATTCTCTCCCCAGTCTTTCTTGGCAGTCACTTACTATCAGTTTGTCTTATCAATAGAGTAGGTATCAATCTTGTACGGTGATTCACTCCCTTTTAATTCAATTCACTAATAGGTCGGGGTTTCCTCTCTTTTCTCCCTTGTTTTCTGTAAGGACATATATTGATAAAATGATCCTATTTGATGATTTCTCTCTAATTGTATTATCGAATTTTAATATTTATACATGGTTGCTCACCCTTAATTTCAACAGATTTATAGATGTTAGTCCATTGATCCATAGGCTGTTTATAGCTGCAGTCTTATTCTCGAATTAGGATTATGGCGTTGGCCTCCTTAGTTACTTCACCCATACGTCTTATCCTATTTTTAAAGCCACTTTTTATGTCATCAGCCTTAGGATCTGTAAGATATCCAAATATAACTTTATAAATAACCAAACTTGAAACAAATTTTATGTTTATGAAATGTTATTCTCAGATCAAGTTTCACCAATATTTTTCTCAAAGTTTTGCCTTTCCTCTTCCTAAGGAGTCATACTAAAGTCTAAGGTCCAAGCATCAAGTGAATACACTAGAGGGGCATTTATTTTGCCTTTTCGTATTGATGATCTATGTTCATTGAGGCGCATGCATACTTCTCTAGATGTCTCTCCCACATACCCTTTATTGCAGGGACATATGATCAAATCTGTGACATTTTTTGTCCTGCAATTCAACATTGTATTGAAGGAATGTTTAATACCAACAATTACAATTAGCTTTTCTTGTATGATAGAGCTACAGTTAGTACAAGTACTGCATGGATAGTTAACAACTACTTTTTTGTTATCCTCAATACTTCTCTGTTGAAGTAGTTTAGGTTCTCTATATATATGTACTACACAATTTCTAATCGTTTTGTTTCTACGGAAAGAAAAAAGTGGTTTCTCTATTATTTCATTATCTTTCTTTAACAGTAATGACCAATTTCTTTTGATCAAATTCTTTATTTTGTTACTGATGTTTGAAAAATTAGTCACGCAGAGAAGCTCGCTATTGAAGTAATTTGCTCTTTTATAAGACTGTTTAATTATTTTCTTAGGATAACCTATATTGCTTAATTACTCTTTAAGAATTTCAGCTTGAGTTTCAAAATCGGCCCTATTTGGGCACTTTCTCCTCAGACGGAGGGGACAATTATGATTTAACTAACCTGTCTCCTTCAGTAAATAGCCTGCTAAAGAGTTTTTATTTGGGAAAACTGGTAGCCCAGGAAACCCTACAATCTTGGAACTTGTCTAGGGTGTGAAGGGGCCTCCAGGAACACCCATTTGAACCTCTGGAAAAGGCGAAAATGAATTGGTTATCAGCCAAAACTGGGTTTGTATTAGCAATCACATCAGCTTGACTGTTGGGGGAAGTGTGATCACTAGTTATTTTATGTCCTTATTTGAAAATTCTCCCAGATAAGATTATCTTACAGACAGATCCTCAATTCATTCCTAAAATCAACACAAATTCCATTTGGCACAAGTCCTTCCTGTTATCCAAGAGGATGATCAGAAAGGAATGCCTTTATCACTTGATAGTAAAAGAACTTTGCTAGTGTACTTGCTACATACAAGCAATGTCAGACGGTCGGAATTTTAGGACCTGATTCGCAATGGGCCTCCTCACAGAGGTAATGGCTGGGACAAGAAGGTCCTATGAAGGGGTAATGACATCATTACTTACTGGTAAACCTTATTGGCTCAAGTAAGTCCCTCCTTGCCCCATCATTCAAGGCCTCTCACCTCTCTCCCATTAAGTTTTGCAAGTACATTATTGTTCTTGTTATGTACAGAAGATTGAGAGGGAGGGACGAGACTTTACAGGGTGTCATCATTGACACTAAAGAAACACTGCATGCTATGTGCTTGTCTGGAGGCGGGGCCACCCTCACTAAGGTACTGACTGGGACAAGGAGGACCTTATTCAGGATAATGAAGTTTACCAGTAATCAATGGTTTCATTTACTTTCATATGCATTTTGAGTGCTCTGCTGTTGGCAAGCATGCATATATCAATGTTTGAAGTCTCTTCAGTTGTTTCCAAAGGGACATAAAAGAAAGAACAGTATCCTTGTGAATATATATAGTCTTTTTTCTTGGCTTATTAATCACTGTATGTGTACTGTGGTTTATGACAATGTGAATCTTTCCATAATAATCCGAGCAATTTAGCTTTTGCAGTCTAAATAGATTATTTTGTCAAATGCATTTGTTTAATGTGATATTTCAAACACATGTATTTGTAATTTTAATTATTCAAAAAACCCTTTCTCTTATAGTGCTTTCCAAGTTCAATTGCGAGTCATGTGACTGCTGAATATCCCAGCAAATGCTTAGTAAGTTTATTAATGTATATTTTAGAGACATCAGCAACAGCACCATATTTGTAAATGGGGAGTAAATGTTCGGTTGGTAGGAAGATTTATGTAATTCATGGTCATGGGCAATGCAAGAAACACATGAAAAGTATTCACTGAAAAGTGCTCCACAGCCCTTCTGTTACAGCAGTAAAGCTACATATTAGAAAGTAATAAAAGGTAGAAGATAAGATGCAGCATAGCTCTCTTTACTGCTCTTGAGAGATACCAGAGGTATTTCTGTATGATCTTGTGATTGTGAAAATAAATGGGGAGGGGGGAAAGTGGCATCATGGGGGTGGGGGGAGAAAAGGGGTGATGTGTAAAGTTCTAAAATGATCCCTGTTTCCGTGGGCTTTCTTCCATTTTGGGACTCTCCATGTTTAGCGCCATCATCGTGAACATATTCTGGAACACTGGCTGATGGGTCAGTCAGTCCTTGATGCTTTTGTGGTTGACAGCAGTGTTTATCTGGAGTAACAGAGATTGCAATTACACATTCTGCCATCCATATTTTTAATTATTTATGTTGAGACCTAGTTCATCTGAGCGTTTTCCCCTGACATTCTCCTTTTATTTTATGTCATTTCTGGTTTTAGAAGTCTTTGGATTTCCTGTTTCTAGAGTTGTTGAGGAAGTCTCATAAACTACACAGGTGGGTGCCAACTCATCGCACCCACCCACAGGATTGATTGTTGACTTTCTTTCCAGCCCTGGCTTCAGACTATCAGTAGAGAGTAAGCATACCTTTGTGTGGGGAAAAGACACTACTTATTCAGTTGCAAGTGTTAGCTCTTCCCTCCCTTGCTGCCCAAGAAGGGCTACCAGACTGCAGATGAGTGCTCAGACACTCCTAACCATCCTGTGTTTGTGGATGTCAAAGCGAAGCAGTCACCCATCCCAGACGTGTATTGGAGACAGGCTGCCGGCACACAAAGCAGTAAGAGCAGAGAAATTCCCACTTTCTAAATGTATGAGTTTTAAGACAGGGCATCCCAGTATTCCCCCAAGGAACTGAGTAATGTAATCTACAAACAAAATATGTCACTGGAGGACTTATCTATAGTCAACCCAATCTTATGCTGGCCATAAATATGATCCAATAACAGCAATAAGTCACTCGTGTACAGTGCCAATGACGTATTGTTGCAAGAATGAATATATTTATAAAGATTGCATCATTAAAACATCATAGCCATTGCACACAATTACAGTACAAATATATTATTATATGCAGCAGTACATCAACAAAACAACTCTGATGCCACCTTATGATCCCTAAGATGGCCGCCACAGTCTTTATCGGTATCCTTCTATGCTCGGGAAGTGATCACATGACCGAGCTACTTTATTCAAATATGTCCCGGTTTTATCTGTGGTTTGGATGCATAGCAGAATCAGTTTGGCCGCCCCTTGTTTACAGAGCATAGAAAATATTGGTTTTGGGCATGTGTCCTAATAATACCTATTTGCAGATCTTTGTGGGTACATGGTGACTGACAGTTGTTGTCTTATAGATTATATTTCCTAAATGACAAGAATTGTACATAAGTAAGAGATCTCATGTTTTATACCACATGGTGGGTGATCTTCACTAAGTGGAGCCTACCAGACACCGCAAGCTGTCTGGTAGCAAAAGACCTATTGTGAACTTACAGTGGACGGAGAACCAACCCTTTGCATATCATTGGTTGGCTTTCTCACTCTAATTAAATAGCTTTATATTTGTTGCTTTGTGTGAACTTTCCTTCCACTTCTGTGGTTGCCCCTGCACCAGAACATAGCTTCTTTACTTATGTTCTTCCCCTATTTACTTTTAGGCAGTTACATTTTTAGGTCTTACCTGTTGGCGGCGCGCATACGCAGTCACTTGGCAACGATCTATTGTGTCTAAAACATACACCTTTAAAATAATGACTTAACATTGGTTGGCTTCATCGTCATTCTTCTTTGCGGCCTCCTAATTGGACAGTCCTTGCCTGGCATCACTTCCTTTTCTTTCTGTGGTGCATGGAGCAAGCACAAATTGATTCAGGGTTCATCTGCTGATAACGCTGGCATTGAGGTACTATTTCTTTCACTGTGCCACCTGGCTACATCTCCTTTATCCGGTATGATATAAGTGGCTGAATCGCTCCTGGGTGATAGAGCTGAGACTGAGTCAAAGCTGGTTCATTCGCAGGGTTTTATGCAACCCTTACATCATGGCAAGAGGAGAGCTAGTGAGGCAAAGACCCACAGAGCCCTGAGTCACCAAACATGAAGACAAAAGAAGGACATTGTGAGTACAGCCACCACCTTTTCCTCTCCTCAGAGTCCCGGGAAACAAATTACCATCTTGGAATGGCACTGTTTTTTGAATACTGCAATAAAGTGATACAGGAAACTAGAAATAACGAATAAACCTAAATATAATCTATAGCAAAAGTCAGACTCATAATGCATTTTTTATTGTAATAAATGCATTTTTTTAAAGAATACCTAATGATATCTAACCTGATTAAATATAGAAACAAGGTAACAATGTATGCAACTCAGAAATAAATAGAGGAATCATAAATGCACTCTTAAATAGGCACATTAAATAAAGCCTCCTTGAAAGTTTCTTGCCATTTCCAACTATAGATTCCTTTGTTGACCATCTTAAAATGGCACATATCTCTGTATGAATACGAGACTTCATGGAGAAATAAGCAAACTAAAAATGACAAAAATGTACCTATACACTGAAGGGAACCTAAATGTACTTCATTCATACTACTTGTTGCCAATAGGAAATAAAAACAAAAGACTGTGGCTTAATACATTATTTTAGTATTCTTGGTTTTATTTCACAAATGTTAACTGCAAAGACTTTTAATTCAGAAAGATATAAAAAAAAAAAGAATTGAATTCCTTTCCTGGGGAACTTCTGCTACATTAATGCCAATGAAGACAATTTCTAAATGATGAGTCACTAACGTTGTCCTTTTTCAGTGTCAATGAAGCCCTTTGTCATCTGTTTACAGTCTCGCACTATATGTAGTCCATTAGTAGGCATATGGCGATGACGTTATACAGAAGGACCTACCATTGGAGGCTTCATGTGATAAAGGGACATTCCTCAAAACTGTTGCCTGAGGTTGGAACACACAAAGAAGTAAAACCACCAGCATCAAAAAAACAGTGTACAAAAGATGTGCAAGAATAAGGACCTGAGGTTAATAATGAAATCATGCACAGAGAGCACTTCCTCTTTTCCCATTGAAACTAAAATAAATTTGGATGTCTACAATTTAAACGCGCTTGTTTGCTTTAGGGCTGTACTTTGCACAGGAAGTGCACATTCTGGTTCTGTGTTGGAAAATTGTTTGGCGAGGGAGGGTACACCCGTAATGCTTACTTGCAAAGTAGTTGGTGCAAATGCACTACCAATATTAGGTCTTGCCTGCAGGCCTTGCACACACGCTGTCACTGGTGACCATCTATTGCTTCTAAAAAAATACTCTAAAAAGGGACTTTTAGCCTGCCCATCACTTACCATTGGTTGGCTTCGTCATCACTCTTTGCTGCCTTCTCAGTCACATCCTTTTCTTTCTGAGGAGCATGGACCAAGCACATATTGATTTTCGTAATTAGTTATCGCGCTGTGATTCAGGCAATATTTCCTTCAATTTTGCCACCTGGCCCTATCTCCTTATCCCCACCAGTAAGATATATGTGGCTCCCTAGGCCACTAGCCCCTCCTGATCTAAACTGCATTTATTTGTAAACACAGAAGCGTTGCACATACTAACAAGCTCCTGCAACAGATCAAAGGCATCAGACGTTTACATAGATCATAAGTCGAGATAATTGGGAACATAACATATTATAAGTGTATATATGTAGTTTGAGGCTTTGAAGTGTTATAGGGCAATTCAGTGGCAACTCAGGCAACATTTCATACCACACAATGCCATTCCATTCCATTCAATGCCTTTACACTCAATTGCACTCCACTTCACTCCACTCCATTCCACTCCACTCTATTCAGTGCCACTCCAGTCCACGTCGCTCCTCACCAAGCCACTCCATGCACTCCTCTCCTCTCCCCTCCCATCTATTCTCCTTCACTCAATGCCACTTAACATCACTACACTTGATGCCACTCAACTCAATGCCACTCAAATCCACTTCACTCACTGCTACTCCACTCACTGCCACTCCACTCAATACCACTCCACTCAATCCCACTTCACTCCACCTAATGAAACTCCCCTCCACCAAATGCCACTCCACTCAGTGCCACTCAACTCCATGTCAATCCACTCCATGCCTCTCCACTCCACTCCTCTCCTCTCAATGCCACTCTACCCCATTCCATTCCAACAAAAGCTAATAGTTCTCACAAAAGTGAGACCTTTTGGCTTTGCCAATGCTTGTATTTTTGGTTAAGCATTCCATGAGAGTGTGTGTGTTTTCCAGCTGTTTCTTTTGTGTAGTTCTCTTCTCCCCATCTCCAACGTGTTCTATTTTGCAACCTCTCGCCTTTGTGCTTCTCTCCACCCAGCTCCATGTTTCGCTTGCCCTCGTGTGCTTCTCTCCTTATTGTGTTCTTGCCCCTGTGCTTCTCCTTCGAGTGCTGCTTTCTCCCTCTCCCTCTCCAGCCCCCTCCCTCTTGCTTCCCCTTACCCCCTGTCTCCACCTATGGTCTTTTTTAAATGTATTTATTTTTCATTTTGAGGGGGACCAGCCAGAAAAGTGCTGCCTGCCTGTTTGCTCTACTACTATTTCTTTTTGATTTATCTCGGATTTGTAAATAAACAAAAATAGTGCCTGCATCATTTAGTAGGCACACTTGTGTAACAGAGCATATGCATTACTGAAAAATAATGTGGCATAGTTGGGTTATTGCACCTTTTTTTTTTTTTGCTTTTCGCCATGCTAAAGAGCATCTTGACGATGCTGTACAGCATGAATAAAAGGCATTTGTTAAGCCAATTTGTCCCAAAGTTGAGTCTTATTGATTTTGCCAGTGTTTTTGTTGCATGTGCTGTTCCTTAGTTTCGTAGTTTCAGTTCCAGCCTTGCTATACACTCCACAAGAATGCTTTAGCCTTTATAGCTTTTTAAAGTGGACTTATGGTCCATACTCAACACACCAGCTTAAGCAGCTAGTGGGCACATAGGAAAAAGATTGTTTAGTTGAGCCTTGTACAAAAAAGCTTTCAATGTAATATTACCCTCTAAGGAAATGCCTTGTTTTGCATGACAATCCCCAAGTTTTTGGACTGATGCTGCTGTTGTTTTTACTCTGAAGGTGCACTGCAGCCTCCTAAATAGACCTTAGTACCTGTTCTCTGACCCTTAAAAGGTATTTGTTGATTGGCTCATCCACAATAGTTTACTTATAAGTACCCAATGCATGGTACCAGAGGTACCTAGGGCCTGTAAGTTAAAGTGTTTCTTATGGACTGCAGCATTTATTTTGCCATCATGAGTGTAACAAGGCAGAGTGTGACTCTGAGCCACTCTTACTGGCTGGCAGAACATTTTTTTTTTTTAATAATCTTTTTATTAAACATTTTGCATTACTTTCACATGACATGCGGACACAATTGTTTCGGTATCAATATAATCATTACTGTGCGTCTTATAGCGCCCCCCTCCTCGTTCCATCTGTAGCATCTTTGTGGTCCCTCTACATATACCTATTGTGCATGCGCCCCTTCTAAACTGTTGATATACTGGCATATGATTCCGATTTGTCCAGCGGGGGGGGGGGGGGGGGATGGGGGCCTTACAGATATTGCCTCGATAGATGTTCCAGCCTCCCCAGATCTTTTCCCATTTTTTCGGACATCCCCGGTGGATGTATACTGACTTTTCCGCCACCATTGCCATGTCCATGTCTTTGCACCATTGAGCAAGTGTGGGGCTATCTCTGGATCCCCAGTGCTGGGCAATGTTACATTTGGCTATCGTCATGTCCAAAGTTACCCAATCTTGAGCCACCGCATTTAAATCTGTTGGGTCCCAAATATTGAGCAGAAAACACCTCGGGCTTGGAAGTGTGTCGATATGTGTGACCTGGGACAGCGTCCGCATTACTGCCATCCAGTACTGTATTATTTTGGGGCATAGCCAAATAGTGTGGTAGAACGTGCCCTCCTCCCCACACTGCCGGAGACAGAGCGGTGTTTCCGCTCGATGTATTTTGTGTAGGAGTGTCCTAGTGTAATATGTACGGTGTAAGATTTTTAATTGCACTAACCGCAGTCTTGATGGGATTGCAGCTTCTCTGGGGGAGGCTAACGCCTCCCGCCAGTCCACCTCATCAATCTCTCCAAGTTCGTGTTCCCACGTGGCCTTCAGCGCTATCATGGGGTCTTTTCGGTTATTGACTATTTTCCTGTACGTCAGTGAGATTGCCTTTTTGCGGAGGTGGTCCATTAGGAGCCGATCCTCCAACGGGGAGGCCTCTTCAGGCCTTGTATTTGATGGTATTAGGGACTGTAGTGCATGTCTGACCTGCATGTATCGAAAGAATTCTGTCTGGGCCATGCCATAAGTGGGCTGAAGATGAGCAAAGGCAACCACCCCACCCCTCTGCCACAAGTCCCCAACTTTGGAAATGCCTATTAGGTCCCAGCTATGAAATCCCTTGGTCCTACCCAGCATTCCAAGTCGCTTTGCATCCCATAATGGCATCGCCAGTGTGACAACATCGTCCCACCCTAGTGAACGTTGTACCTCAAACCATATTCGCAGTGTGTGTCGTGTAGGCCCCGTGATGGTGCATTGCTTCCTTTTACTGTATAAGGCACCCATTATCCCTGACAACTCTAAGAGGTGTCTATCTAATCTGAATGCGGGGTCGTCATGAGAGACGTGGAGCCACTGGTTGATTGCGACTAATTGGGAAGCCCAGTAGTAGACCTTGAGGTCCGGAAGGGCGATCCCGCCGCCATACCAGCTTCTGGTAAGTTTATGTAGCGCTATTCGGGGCATTTTCCCATTCCAGAGCAGCGATGTCACTTCCACATTGACTGCTGTGAAATACGCATCCGGGACCGGGAATGGTGTATTCTGTAGTGCCTGCAAAAACCGTGGGAGTGCCATCATTTTAAATAGGGATGCTCGCCCTAGAAGCGTCAAGGGTAGCATACGCCAATGCTTAACATCTCTTTTAAATCGCGCTAGGGGTTGGGTCAGGTTCTTTTCCGTGAATAGTGCGTGGTCATGTGAAACAAAAATCCCTAGATATTTAAACCCTTCCGTAACTATCTGTAGTGTGCACCCTCTTGAGTGCCGCGGTGAGGGGCCGTGTAGGATATACAACAGTGACTTTTCCCAGTTGATAGTATACCCTGACATCTGCCCGTACGCGGCACATATGTCGAGAAGACAATTGATGAACCATGCAGGGGACGTTAGATACAGTAAAATATCATCCGCATATAGCGAAATACGATCTTCCCATCCGTTGGCCCATCGCAACCCCTGTATTGTAAGATCTTGCCTAATCCATGTCGCCAGGGGCTCCAGTACCACTACGAAGAGGAGTGGTGATAGTGGACACCCCTGCCTCGTCCCTCTGCCTAATGGGAACTCATCCGATAAATGACGATTAACTATGACCTGCGCCACTGGCTGTGTATACAACAGACGGATCCATGCACAGAATTTTGGCCCAAACCCCATACGCTTAAGAACTGCGAAGAGAAAGGGCCACTCTACTAGGTCAAAAGCCATTCTCGCATCTAATGAGACTATGACTGCGTCCTCGTCTATAATTGATCTGCGCTCCATTACTCCGTGCAACCGTCTAATATATAACGCTGTGTTGCAGTGGGGCATAAATCCAGATTGGTCTGCATGAATTATTGCAGAGAGGTGCGGCTGCAGCCTCGCTGCCAGTGTCTTCGCAAGTATTTTTGCCTCTGCATTGAGGAGGGAAATCAGTCTGTAAGATCCGCATTCGTGCGCTGGCTTCCCGGACTTATGTATGGCAACTATGGTGGCGAGTCGTTGATCTTTGGGTAGGATCCCCTTACCTAAGCTTTCAGTATACATGGCCAGGAGATGTGACACCAGCTGAGGGGCTGCCAATTTAAAGAATTCTACTGGAATTCCATTGGGCCCCAATGCCTTTCCTGTGGGTAGTGCCCGGATGGCTTGTGTAAGTTCCTCTGGTGTAATATCCGCCTCGAGGGCCGTTATGGCGTCACCGTCAAGTGAGGGCATGCGTATATCACGCAGGAACGCCAAGTGCTCTTCCTCCGTCGCAGTAGCTATCGGTGTATAGATTGCCCTGTAGTGTTGCGCCAGTGCTTCAGTAATTTGCTGCGGTACAGTCACTAAAGCTCCGTCTCCTGCCCCTATCTGGGTTATCCAGTTACTCGCTGTTTCTTTCCCAACCAGGCCAGGAGTCGGCCCGCCTTATCTCCCTGCTCGTAGATTACATGTTGCGTCTTTGTCAGTCTATCCATAGCCTCATCGCGCGTGTATATTTCCTATATTCCTGCTGCGTCAAATGTAGATTGTGCATCATCTCATCAGTGGTGTCTGCCACCAGGGCCGCCTCCGCCCACGAGAGCTCTACCTCTAGGTCGTCAATGTGTTTCTGGTGGTCTCCCTTTTGTCCCACTATCAACGAAATGGCCTGCCCGCGGAGCACTGTCTTATATGCCTCCCACAAAGTAATCGATGAGGGTACTGAACATAAATGTTCCTCAAAATAACATTTAGTCGTCTTAAGGAGGCCCTTCCTTACTGTACGGTTCTTAAGGTGCCCTGGTCTGATGGGGAACAGTCTACGGGTCTGCGAGGTAAATCGGGCATAGGTGATGAGAAGCGGGGAGTGGTCTGAAATACCTCTAGGCAAATGCCTAACGTCCGCCATGCCTAGTGTCCCTGTTGCTAATGTGAAGATGTAGTCTAATCTAGAGAGACTGTGATGTACTCCAGAGCGGAATGTGTATTGCTTTTCGCTCGGGTGCCAAGTCCTCCACGTATCTAGCAGCCCGAGCGCTGCTACAAATTCCTGTAGCCTATAGGTTGGACCATTGGAATATCTAGGAGGCTGCTGGTCCATAGCCGTATCCATGACGGCATTGAAATCGCCACCGAGTATGAGCTCCCTACCGGGGAGGGCAAGCAAGAATTTCCCGAGATCTGAAAAAGCAGTCTGGTGTAGTGTCGGGGGTATGTACACTGACACTATATTGTATATTCTACCATCCCATTGTCCCGTGATTGCCGCAAATCTACCCTGATCATCCCTATGTGTTGCAGTTACAGTCAAAGGGAAGCGTTTATTAAGAAGGACCCCAACCCCTCTAGACCCAGAGGTGAATTCAGAGTGTACTGCTATTCTGAAGCCCCAACGATCCAGGGCTTTAACTGTCGTGCCCTACAAGTGCGACTCCTGAAGGAGCGCCACCGCTGGGTTCTTACGCCGAAGAAATTGTAGCACCAGTCCCCGTTTGATTTTGTCCCCTAATCCATTTACGTTCCATGACATCACCGTAAATGGAGGCCCTCTCTTTTGACTGTCTTGCGCGCACAAGGCGTTATTACTGTCACCTAGGTTTGTGCCTGCCATCATGATTTGGAACAAGAACTTTGCCTCTGGCTATTTCAGACTTGTCTGTCATGCTACAGTCTATAACATTCTTCGTCGCATCTTTGCAAAAGAGGGTCGCCACTAGAGCTAAGAAAAAAAAAACAACATGAACTGATCCCATCCCCCAACCCTGCCTCCCTGCCTAGCGGATGTGGAACTACCCGCCTCCCCAACATAGCAGAGCGCTTAAATCCCATACCCATGTACCTACGTGTAGGGGGAAGAGTCCCCCGCGACTCACCGAGCACCCCTCATATAGAGTCTTTGAGTCTGCGGTGTACGAACTGTGTCTGGTGTCTTTCACGCCTGGGGCCCCATAATTACACATCACCGCTTGGAGGCATTCTCTGTCCTCGCCTCGATAGTCTGCAGGTGCAGTTCTCAGTCCGCCGCTCGGCAGCATCTCTGTGGGCCAACATCTGGGCCTCGGCACGGAACAGCAGCTAGTCTCCTCAAGTCCATAGTGCTCCGACCATGCTCCTAGGTCTGGAGGCTGCGCTTTCAGATTATCACTCCACGTCGCTTCCAGTCCCCGTCCCGGCGGTCGGTCCCGCCGCTTCGTCCCTCCCTTCGTGTTGGTCTGGCTGTCCGGGCTGCCGTTGTCCTCTCGCCTCCCGCGCGCCACTTCCTCTAGCCGGTCGCCAGCCCTCCAGCCAGTCCTGCGCCTCCCCTGGGGTTGCAAAGAACCAACTTTTGCCTTCTGCTTCTACTCTTAGCTTTGCCGGGTAGAGCATGGAATACTTTAGTTGTCTGTTACGGAGTTCTCATTTGACTTCTGTGAAGTTGCGTCGCTGCTTTGTGACTGCGGCAGTATAGTCCGGGTAAAGGGTTACCACACTATTGTCCGCCTGAAGCAGTGGTCCCACTCGGGCCGCTTGTAAGATCGCATCTCTGTCCCTGAAGTTGAATATTCGCGCCAGGATGGGTCACGGGGGAGCCCCCGGCCTGGGCCATCCACCCGGTACACGGTGGCCTCTCTCCACTGAAAAGAATTTTGAGAGTCCGCGGGGCTGTAGTTGGTCCTGGATCAACTCTTCCACAAACAGATCCAGCGCCGGCCCTGTAATACTCTCTGGCACACCCACTAAGCTCACGTTGTTTCGTCTAGCGCGCCCTTCTTGGTCGTCGAGTTTCTCCACCATCTGCTTGTTGGCTAGTTCAAGATGGCGCACCTGTCGCTGCAGGGTCTTCATGTCAGTTGAGAGGACTGCCGTTGTGGCCTCGACTTCCGCCATCATCGTACCCATTTTAGAAATGTCAGCCCTGAGCAGCGTCACGTCACAAGAAATGGTGCCAATGGAGGCTTGCATTTGCTGCAGAGTGGCCATCACATCATGGAGTGTGATTTCCTTTTGCTGTTCAGCCGGCTGACTAGTCAGAGCTCCTTGCGCCGCGTCAGACGCGCCATGCCGGTCTTTGGTAGTGGCGTACTTATCGATGCGGTTGCTTTGCCCCTGCCCCTGCCGCTCATGGCGCTCTAGGTATTGATGTGGGTGACCTCTGTACAACCGGCGCAGGGCAAGCGGCGCCAATAACCCATAGACGGCACCCAATCCACAGGGGGGGAAACCACCTCGGCTCCGCTCACTGCTACTCCGGTCCCGTCCCAGGATAGTGCACAATCCGGCGCTGGCTGTGTAGTACGCAATTCTCTATGCGTAGAACAGGGTAAAGGGCTTGGTCATAGTGAGATCTCGGCACTTCCGCAACTGCGCCTCCCACGGCCTCCAGACCCGACAAATATCACGTTCCTGCCAACAGTTAGTCACAGTGGCCACTGGGGGCCGCACCTCCGCTGCAGCTGCTACCTGGCAAGGTGTTAGAGTGCTGGCGTCTTGTGCCTCATGTCCCTCACTCGCCTCTGCTGCTCCTGCTCCTCTCTAAGCCCCAGCCGCACGGGGACAGCCTCTCCGCAGCACGGGGCCCTTCCCACACTGGGCGGGGGTCGCGAAGGTCCGTCCCAACCTGCTAAGTCGTGCTGCGCGCTATGGGGCCAAGCTTAATCTTCGCTCAGGGCCCTCTCACTGCCACCCTGCGGTTCCTTAAATCAATGGGCCAGGGCCTCTCCGCTACTTCGGGGGTGGGCTGATCGGCCTCACCTGCGTCTGCACTGCCGTCCGCTATAAGCGAGCAGCAGCGCCTCCGCGCTGCGCGCCACCCGCCGCAGCTCACGCCTCCACTCCCGGCTGCGGCAGTCACTGTGCCTCCTGGCTTCGCCACCGGGTGTAGGCCGCTGCTCCGCCCCTCGGCCTCCGGCGGGTTCGCAGGCGTATTTCGCTCCCTGGTCACGGCAGTGGTCGCCGCGGGCAGTGCGGTGCCTCCGTCTCCACGTACACCTCACAGACGTCAGGATTAATGCCAGGATTATCGGGGCTCGCTCAGTGTCCTCGGGAGCCCTCTTAGGCTGCGGCCATTTTCTCCGGTCACAGACCACGCCCCTGGCAGAACAATTTTAAACTACTAACTCGACATTGCCATATAAAATTAATGGCAAATCCCAAACCTTCCTTTTCAATATATATGTCATCCCTAAGGCAGGCCTAGCGACCCCTACGGCAGGGTGCTGTATACTAAAAAGGAGGACATGTCTTTTTACATGTCCTGAAGGTAAAATCCACATTCTCGTCTTCACTGTAGAAACGCTAGTAGCTCTATCGGTGAGTATAGGTATACACACAGACAACTCAGCAGTGTTAACTCATGAATGGGCCTACAAAATATGATACTTCAAGGTTTCAAATGAATCATCACATTAAACCCGATTTGATTCTAAAGTTGAATATAATGTAACCTTTGCTCAAGTAGCAACTTTAGTAAGTAGCCACTTTGCTGCCCAAAGTTTTCCTATAGCCATTTACAGCTGCTGGCTATGAGACAGACTTCTACTCTCATTGGGGGAGGTGTGAATGACTCTCAGGAAGGAACACAAAGGACCTGTCATTGGAAGAGGTGTGACCTCTTCCTGGCAGAAAGGTCAAACAGCGTCTGAGCCCAAAAGGCAGGCTTCAAAGGGGAATCCACATTTGATGGGCAAATGGTGAACATTCACAAGAGGGGCTGCTCTTTTGTTCTTGTAGACAGGTTTGCATCGAGGTCAGAGAGGGGATAAGGTAGCTACACTCTCGGGTGGGCTAAGGAGCTCAACAAATCACGAGAAGGGTCCGACCATCTTGGGAGAGGGAATATAGTGCATTTTGGGATAGTTAGATGCCACACTTTACTGGAAAGCATAACAAGGAAAGAGGAGTCATAGTAGCCCATTAGCTAATAGTCACCTCATACCCCAGTGCGCAAACCGGGCATAAAAGAGGTACCCCTGGCACCAGCCCTCAAAGCACATCTGTACTGAATGGACTGCCTTGCTGTTCCCTGGACCCAAACAAGAGGGACTGCACCAAGGCTGGATTGAACCTGCTGTTCCTTGGGTTAGCAATGAGAGGACTGTGCCTCAGGTGTCCTGCTTGAGGAAGTAATTCCTAAGCCTCAGTCAGAAGTAGTGACTCCAGGAGTCAGTTGGCTAACTTCCCATTGCACAGCCAACTGACTACTTGCCCCAAAAGCTGAAAACGCCTGCCTTGGTGAGTTGGTAGCCAATAAAGCCTGACAGCTGCCAACTGCCAACATGATGCCTGGAAGACTAAGTCCCAACCCTCACAAATTGCACCTAAGTCTGCTGAACCCGCGAGAGTAGTCAGCGTGCACTTTGGTCTCCCAGCAAGGAAGTTATAGCTAGTTAGGGGGAACCATTGGTTTCACTGTAATTGGAGGCCAGTAGACCAGAAGCAACTGGTTTTTGGCTGGACTTCCACTGGACTTTGCAGGACATCGACCCCTGTGGCCAAAGTGCCCCACCATGCTCATGGACAGAGGAGTAGCCTCTGGAAGACTACTGTTACTGGAGCAGCATCTTCAGCATCCTTCAGCATCCTGTATCCCTTGCATTAGGACCACTCCATTTAAGTCTATGGTGGTTTGCCCATTGAGTCTGTAACTGGACTGAAGGCTGGTTTGCCTAGGAGGTAACTGTTGAACCAAGCCTCTTTGGCCTCTGTGACTCACTCACTGCTGGAGCCGTTCACCCAAATCAGGCCAGAGTAGTAGTTTACAACTTTTATAAAAGTTTCTAAAGTTTGCAAAGTTTGACTGGGAGCGTGGTCCATTGAAATTATTTATTGCTTTGAATGAAGAAGCTGCATTTTATTGTTCCGTCAAAAATTCATATCTCCAGAACCCTTGGTTGAAGGTTTGTCATTGAGGCGTGAAGTTAAAGATAAAAATTCAATCCATGTCTTCAAATTGGTGTCAGATTTTTATTGATACTTGTTTCCTTCTTATTTAAATGTTTTGGTACTTCTTAATGCTTTACACCTATTGCTTTGATAAAGCCAGACTGCTCAGAGCCACAGAGCCACAGCTACCCAGGGTTGAGCTAAGGGGTTTCTCAAACGAATCTGATTGGACCCAGTACAGGCAGTGATTTTTTTATACAGTGCGGTCTTACAGCCCACCATATAATAAACCGCTGTCCTCACGTTCACAATACAGGTTAGTTGTGAGAGTCAATGGATCCGGACCAGAAGTGGCACAGAAAGCACAGAAAGTATCCTATTACTTACCCTATTAAATTGCAGCAGATTTGACCTACCAAATTTTAGAGGGGCTAGTTTGGACTTTAGCACACCAGGAAATTACTGGACATGGTAAACGCACATTTACTTGTAATTGTAACCTGTGCACAAACAGAATTTTATGTAGTTGGCTTTGATTACTGGGGCACAGCAGTACTTAATGCTAACTTTGTAAACATTAAGGCCCTGATTCACAAAGGTAAGGTTAGACCAAAAGTATAACTTTAAACCAAAAGTCTAACTTGATGACTTTTCGGTATTCACAAAGGGACTTACGAGTAGTATCTTTACGACTGTGGAGTTTCTACACTCGGGCAGAGTTTCCACACTTACGTTGGAATCTCAGCACTTGGGGCAGAATCTCCAACCTGAATCTGGTGCGTAGTCTCTGCCCCAAGGGTGTAAACTCCGCTCCCAGAGCAGACTCCACGTTCAGGCTGGATCCCAAAGATTTTATACAGAAAATGAGAAGCAGTAATTTCAATACAGGAAGTTGAAGGCAGCCATTTTATGGACATCCAGAGCCATCTTCACCTCAAAGCAAGATCCTCTGCTGTCCTGCTGCTCTGTTTAACTAACCTGCCCCCAACATGGTTGAGGTACTTGAGCACGAGGCACCCCCTTTGTAGTGAAACTGAATTAAACATACTAACTTACGAGGTGCTTGATAAGTACCCTCAGCTTTATGGGGGACCAGAGGCACAGCTGAGTATTGCAGCACAGCCGATTCTGGCAATACATGGCAGCACGCTGCAGTGCAGAGGGCATGTACCATCGGCGTGCCAGGATTTGTCATAGGCGCTGAGAAGACCTGAGACGCTTGGCCCGAATTAAGGCCCAGGACTCTTCCCAGCCACATTCACAGAGGTCCTACCTTATCCCACTGTACAGGAGGCTAACACCAACCCTCCATGCTCGGCTGGAGGAGTTTCAGCAGCAGAGACCTGGTAAGCGAATTACCTGCATCATGTGTCTGGTAGTCTGATGTACCATCATGTTTCTTTTGTCACCTTTCACCTAATCTGAGTAATGGCTGCAGTACTTATTAGATCTATCTATCATTAGAGCAATTGGAATCCTGTTTTCTGAGGGTATTCTGGAGCTTGTAGTGTTCTAAACACCAAAAAACCTTCCCTTACAGTACATCTTAATGAATACATGCACTGACATCATCATGATCAGTGAACTAAGGGCCTTATAACTGTTGTATGCAATGGGGAAAGCATGGCTTGGACAATGCCTAGTGTTGGTATGAGAGGGTTTAGGGTGTTCGAGGCTGTATCATGCATGCCTTTTTTGTGTGTCTTATGCCACCTTTCACTTTATCTGAGTAATGGCTGCAGTACTTATAACGTCTATGTATCATTGAAGCAATTGGAATGTGGTTTTCTGAGGGAAATCTGGGACGTGTAGTGTTCTAAACACAACTGGGTAAATTACCCTTACAGTAGCATTGCAAAGAATACATGCACTTACATCATCATGACTAGTGAATTAGGGGCCTTTAAACTGCTGTATCCTATGGTGAAAGAATGGCTTAGACTAACTGGCACATGCATCAAGCCAAAAACAGCTCGCAAAATTAGCGATTAGCTAATTGCGAGCGCATTCAAGCGATTCCCCATGCATCAAACAAATATCCGAAAACCGCTAAAATACCGACTCGCAAATACCGGGATCCCAGAGATAGCGAATCGGAATCAGCGCCAACCAGATTAGTGGGAGCAAATAAGGAATCGCAGAATAAACCCGCAAATGGATGCATCAAAAATCGCTAATAGCGATTTCTTCAAAATTCGCTTTTTAGCAAGTGCAGAATAAGGAGAATCAGAAGCAGGTGGTAAAAATTCTTTTTTTTTTCATTTAACTGCAATACAAATGATGGAGCTGGTGAGGGCTATTGCAACTAACCAATGAGTCCATAGAGGACGCACACAAAGGCGGCACACTACTTGTGTGATAGGAGGATGAGGACCCATGCAGCAGGCCAGGGCAGAAGGAGATTCTAGGAGAGGGCTTTCTGCCTGTGCATCACTCAGATGTGACACACCCAAGAGGACATATATGAGTAGTACATGATCAACGCTGCGATACAACTCAACCACATAGCCAAATTGGAAACACCAATGCTGCGCTAAACACAGAGGACCCATGCAAACCGTCCCCATGTCCAGGTGTAATATTGCCTGCACCTACTTGCATCAGAAGGTGTCCAGGGGGTAGTGGCATTAGCGGAGGGGTATCACTAGGCTCACACTCACGTGTCTAGAGAACCTCCCTGGCTGCCATGATGACTCAGACCCACGACCACATCAGCCTCCCCAAAACCCAAATGGATTTGATTCCACCCAGACTCCATTAATATAGGATTGCACAGTTCCCTAATGTGATATGAATGGCTAGATAGCACACACGACCCATATGTCCACCATCAGTCAATGAGTAGAGCTTCCATAACCGGAATTGTTATCACTCCATCAACGTCTAACCAATGTGCAATGTGGATGACATCATGTCGGACATCGCAGCGCAATCTCCTTGGAGCATCAATGATCCATACATCTTCCGATACATTGGCATTCACACACGCCTGCTCAGGGGGGGACATGGCAAGCGACACCTGCTAGGTCAGACAATATACTCATGCACACTAAAGCATACTGTAATGGCAATGCAAACCTGACACATACACATTCCACGCTACCCTGTAGTGACAGTGCATGCGCGGTGAGGTACAATATCATGACTCCATAGTTGAACCCAGGCGCCCAACTGGAGCTGCGGTACAACGCACCACACACCAGGACAGGTAATGTGATTGAAAGGACATTTGGATAGGTCAAGAGTCGCCTCCACATCCTGCACAGACCTGGTGCTGCGATGCAGGACCAGCCGGTGACCTGCTGTCGGATAGTGGCAGCATGTACAATGTAGCCCATCGTAGCTCCCACGATACGCATACCCATAGATGACCACAGCACTGCGGACAATCAGCCCCCTGTACACCCACCACACCCGCATCCTGCAAGCTATACGGAGGGGCAGTTGATATGTGCCCACATCACCCAACATCACTTCAAAGGTACGTAATCATGAGACAGAAACGATCATCCATCAAATGCAAAGTTTTTATTTGCACTTGCACATGGACTCTTGTGTGTCTAAACATACATGTAGCCTAAGGATACATTAACGTCATGTACCGAGGCACCATGAAGAATAAGGTTTGGGACTCCATTGGCAGTCTCTCTGTATGTCCTGACCATGGTTACGCCACCATGGCCAATTGTCCGGAGGGATGTGACTGCTCATCGCTTCCTCCCACGCACACCAAGGCGCCTATCTCCTGCAGCGCCATCCTCACCCATTGGTGGAATTGTAGGTGTAGAACGGCGTGCACTACACCTTCTGCCGGTGCTGACTGGCGCAGACATGCTGCTCACGCTGGATGCCCCCTCACTCCCCTCATCTCCAGTGGCATTGCTGAGGCCACCTACACCAGCCTGGATCTGCTCTACAGCTGTTGTAACTTGGCCAAGGGCCCTGGCCACGTCCCCACAACAATGCCCCATGTCGATCTGCATTGCCACCGACCGACGTGACAGCAGTGCAGTGGCGTTGCTCAACTTGTGGTTGGAGCATGTCAATCCAGCCAGGCGCCCCATGAATTGCCGATGCCTCCTCCGCTCGGTGTTCTGTCCCTCCTGCATCACACGCACGAGCTCGTGCAATGTGGCGTTGGTGTCCCTGTTGCCCTCCACAACTGCTTGAGTGAGGTCACTCATGCGCTCTGCCATGGTGGAGAGGTTTTTGTTCAATTTGGCCATTTGCAGGCTGAAGGATCCTATGTGGCGTGCCTGCAGGCGCTGCACCCTTATCATCTGCAGCTCAACAGGTCCCCAGACATTTGGAGTCGATGGCTCCTGCGCAGTTGTGTGGCCCCTTGCCATGCGTCTTCGCATCGTCGGGACGGGTGTCTGCGGGGTGGTGGTGGTGGACCTGACACGAGGCGGGCCTTCTGCAGTTGCCCTTTCAGGTTCAGGAGGGCTCTCCATTGGCTGCATGGGAGGGACTGTAGCCCTGCGTCGTGTGGGTGCCTGGGATGTGCTGGGAGGTGTGACTGGTCTTGCAACGGCAGACTCTGCGGTGGACTGGGCGCTCTCCCTGCATTCGCTCCCATCACTGTCTCCTTCCTCAGCACCTGTGGTGTGAAACAGTGCAGGATGAAAATTTCATTGGATAATGTTTAGCTACATGGTGATTATGTCTGCTCTTACGTTCTCACTCTCTGTATTCCCTGTCTGTAATGCATATTGGGCAAAATGGTCACACAAAGTGCTATGTGACTCACTAATTGGTTCAGGGGACTACAACTCCCAGGATGCATTAGTAACTGTATATGGACTGTGGACTGGGGTTGGTTACAGCTGCATGCCTTCCTATTACTGTATGGGCGCTATTATAATGTACATTGATGGGTATATCATAGTGCCTCTTACCTTCAGTACTGCAGGCTGCACCGGATGTATCCATGTGCGTGACCCTCACAGCAGCTTCCGGCAGGATTGTGCCCTCCACCAGGTCCTCAAGGGCTGTGTTGTCCGGGACTGTCGATGGTCCTCCTCCGGTGCTCTTAGCCTCCCTCAACCTCTGGGCAATTCGCTCCTTGGCACGGCTGCGCAAATCGTACCAGCGTTTCTTTAAATCATCGATGCTGCGGTGTGTCACACCCACAGCAATGACCCTTGACTTTATCTTGTTCCAGAGGCGTCTTTTCTCTGCCTATGGGACTTTAAGGGACAGCTTCCCAAAGAGCTTGCCATGGCTCTTCACTACATCTTCAATGAGGTACTCCAGTTCCCTCTCACTGAACTTTAGTTTTCTTTTCCTGGCACCTGCACCTGCACCCTCCTCAGCTGATGTATTGGCCATTTCCTGGGTTTGCAGTGGTCTGGATGCTCAGTAGTCCTCTCCGCAGCTCTTTACAGGCACTCAGCTTCCTGTTTTGGCTTCCTATGGACACAGAATGCACCATGGGAAGAGTTACTTCCTGGTTCTGATGTCATCAGGCTGTTCCCAATGCGACTCTCTAAAATTGCGATCTCGCAAATAGCGATCTCGCTAAGAGCGAGATCGCTAATAGCGAGATCGCTAATTGCGAGATCGCAATATGTGTGTTTTCAGCTACTAGCGAGTTCTTGGGGTATTTTCGCAAACGCGTTTAGCGATATTTACCGAATCGGTTTATTTTCGGTATCTGCATCATGCATAGGAGATAGCGAATCTTTATTTGCAATTCCTTAAAAATCGCAAATAACGACTCGCTATTTCTTTCCTTGATGCATGTGTACCAATGTCCTTTGTTGGTATGAGAGGGGTTAGGGCGTTGGATGCTGCATTTTATGCATGCTTTTGTGTATATTTTTTCCCAGGTAAAGTATATTTTTGTAACATGAAGTAAAGGCTGACTTTGTGATACTTGTTTCACTCAATATGATACAAACATATCCAAGAGTGACAAAATACACACATCTTCTCAACAGTGGCATGTATGTCAGGTAGTTGTACTAACTATGCCTATGTCACTACCAGTGTACTGCACAAACGAAGCAGTCTTGACATGCTAAATGTGGTGTATGCCTTGTCGAGTGCCTGATGTTGTTTAGGGATATTCCAATTTTTAAAATCACATATTGGCAAAGGTCATATCCACAGCCTTGTTTGTATATGTACACCCAATTTTACATGTATGTTGTGTTTCACTATGCCATACAACAGATGGCATTTAATATTAAGTGCAAGACTGTTTGAACTGCACATTACAGGATGAACCCAGATTCACTTTTAGGTGTGGATATATCCATCCAGACTGTGTCTCATCACCACTTGTAGAGTTACATTGGAAGATAACTATGTTTCAGTGTCAGGAAAGTCCCATTGCACTAATGCTGGATGAATACAGAAAAGCATACTGACCTAAATTGAGAATGATGTTATTGTGTGAGTAATTTCTGATTATTACACAAAAGAGGGACTGCACATAATTCTGGGCCCAAAAAACATGTAATTGGTTAATGAGATCAAAAAAGTACAAATCAACACTTACTTTATCTAGCCCTGTTATGAATTGTACACCAACTACATCAAAGTTTGCGTTCTATTTCAGTGGACCAAACTGGCTAAGAACCATCAGGGCAGGACCAAGGGCAGAGTGGGAAATCCTAAGCTCATCGGTGGACTCGTCCTCTGGATACCACCAATGAGGAGAAGGAGGGTCACAAACTATTAGGCAAGGGTTGTGCACCCACCCGGATGGACTCTTTAACATCTACGGCAACAACCCGGGTGGAGGCTGAAGAGACTGAAGAGGGGGCATTGATTGGGACACCTCCAGCCAGGGGTAGGAGGAGTGTGGCTCTCCCCCTGGCCCACAAGAACTTAACTTGGCAATCGTGTCTCCATGGATGGCTGCAAACCCATCAGGGCCTCCAACTGACCCCTCCCTAACTCTTAAGGCTCCCATTCCATCGGGCCTCCAGCTGCATCTCCTGCCACTACTCCCCCTCCAAGTGCCTGCCTAGAAGAGCTGAGGGAAACATCTGCTTCGATACCCTACACCCCTCATGTTCTACCCAAACCCCTCCATGTATGATTATTCCTGTGACTGCATCCCAGGATGTGATGGTGGTATCTGTTGACCAGAATGCGTCCTTTCAGGTTTTACAGGAGTTCAGAAATGAACTCCATATGTTTTGAGAGACAGATTCCAGACAAATGGCTAAAATCAATATCCCCACCACTTCCTTGGGTGCAGCTATATTGTCTGTGTTGGCCCAATGACCCACACAGACCATGGTAGTTGTTTCACCCAGTACGTCTTCCCAAGCTATTTCCCCTGCTACCCCTCATACCCCTCATGTTTCCTGCTCCTGTGGGGTGTCTTGTATGCATCAGCCAGCCAGGAAGAGCCCACAGGTGTCGAGAAGGAGGACATTGAGAATGACTAGTGACTGGACTACGTTTGGTCTGTGGACTTTTTGTTTACCCCTTGTACATAGACTGGCTCCCCTGACGTGTTTTATTTATTTAGCCTAACCCCATCTAAGTTCCCTTGTCCATTCTGCCTGAAGATTTCATTTGATTTCTTTTCTCCCTTTTCTAATGGACAGTTTAAAAAATGTATTTCCTACAATATAAATATTTTTCTTGAGCACCAGATGTGACTTGTGTTGTTCATTATATATGCTGGATTCAAAGTATTGAAGCCAACATTGGGAGGTGTTTAGCTATGCTTTCAACATGATACCTTGTTATACAGATGGTCCTATAAATCTACATGTCTTACTCACACACATTTATCATCACATATATGGCCTACAACCCAAGTAACCAATTGACCATCATCAACTATTACGCACTCAGTACTGACTAGTGAAAAATATATTTTCTTTACATACATTGGGGGTATACATATATTTTATAGTGATCATGGAGGATCTATCTTGTGACTTTGCAATTGTGGTGGTGAGGATCTCTGTGAGTAAGTGTGTTTACTGTGTTGGTGTCGATGTGTGTGTGGTGCATCTACCTGTACAGTTGGTGGGTGTGTCTGTACAGGGGGTGCGGGTGCCTGTACAGTTGGCAGGTGTGCCTGTACAAAGGGTGAGGGTGGTGCCTGTGCAGGTGAGGAAAGTGCCTATACAGTGGGTGAGGGTGCCTGAGCAGGTGGGGAATGTGACTTGGCAAGGAGGGAACGTGACTGTGCAGAAGGGGCATGTACAGGGGGGTGGTCCTGTGTATGTAGGGTGGTGCCTGTGCAGTTGTTGGTACACATGGCTGGGTGGGGTGTGGTGCAAGTAGGTGTGTTGACCATGAATGAAGACTGTTAAACAGTTTTGCTCCCATTATACACACATGGCAAGGGCACTGCCCTGCTCCTTTTCTCTTGATGTGAAAGAGCACATGTTCCAGCCTGACTAGGAAGGTTAATTTATACGACCTTCTTCTAATTCCACCCCATTGATTACCTTCACTAATGTGGCGGCCATCTTGGATGGTTATGGTCAGCTGCTGATCCCTCCCTGTCTCACAAGACCCACCCTCATTTTGGTGGATGCTTGTGTCTTCCCTGCGAAGCCCGCACTAAAAGGGGATCTCTGTGTGCTTTTCCATGGCCTTTTCACCCACCTCCTCCGCTCTAGGATTTAATCCTGGCTACTCACTGAGCAACTCAAGAGACCAATGTGAAGGCTGTGGTAATCGTCTAGTTTCTGCTCTATCCCCTCCAGACACCTGTCTGGGACACCCTGCACTCAAATCAGGACTGTTAACACCTTCTTCTTCCGCAACAAATTTGAGATGTCCATCTAAGACCGCTTATTTCACCTTGTTATCCACTCGAGCTCTCCACTGGAAACCTGGCCACTCCCATCCTGCCTCTCAACTATTCTTCACACTGAAGTTCCTCTCACAGATCTCCAAACTTAACGTACATCTTGTGATGGTTAGAGACTCAGGGCTTTCCTCGCTAACCACGAGAATAAAAGTAAATGCCGCCTCCATGAGAAGCTTCACCACTGTGGTTTCGTCGCCATCTCTCTCTCTCATGCCCTCCCTCGCTCAATGCTGACTGGACTCCAGACTAGAAAAGCTAGGTATGAGTAGTTACATAATTAATTATCCGCTCAACCTGTCCAAAAATGCGATTAAATCTCTGAAACATAGACTGCTCAAAGCTAATCCAGAAACTCTTATCTCTGACCCCTATTTTTGCCTAAAGAAAGGTGCTATTACTAGTGATCTGATCGTTTATACTGAAAGAAAAGCTCAGTGGACAATGGCATTCCATTCATTACTCAAAATCGCCTCAGCTAAGAAATTTCCTCACGGCCTAAGGCTCTTGGCTGTGACATCACCCACATTCAGAGCAAATGCTACCATATCCATCTACAACAATGGGACTATCCTATTTCAAGCCTCCGATCGGAACCTGGGTATCTTTGATGACAGGTTCTCCTTCATTATAAAAATGCTGTGCCAAAGTGACACTCTTAATCACTCTAGGGATGTCCTTCCCCTAAATTTGCCACAGGACCTCCATGATCTCTCTCTCTTGAGCCACAATCACCTGATGACTGCCCTGCCTACCTTGAACAACACTCATAAGGCCTTAGCTCTGCCAAATTTTGGCTCCACAGACTCACCCACCATCTCGTTTCGATCCCTGGTGCCAGCGGCAGGTTAGCCCAGCACCATGTGACTCTGGGCAATAGCTCGCTTAATCTTCCCAACGCCCCCCAGCACCGGGACACCACTTCGGAGGTAGCTGTGCGCTTTACAAATACTGGTATTTCATTTCATTTTAATTTCATTTAATCTCCCAACTAACCAGACTTGACCACCTCCATTCCAGTAATGCTGGAGCAAATTTTATCCTTCGCTCCGACCACCTCACTGCCCCCACTCTCCCACTCCCCTTCCTCCTGGCTCTCTCCTAGATAATTCCATTTCTCCACAGCAGGTTTGCCCACTCTCCACCCGGAAGTCAGTTTCCCCTAACCTCATCAACACCAAGAGACACCCCTCCCTTTCTAATCCACAACTCTTGAACCTTTCCCCCCTTCCACCCAAGCTCCTTCCTCATGCCAATTCTAGCTCCTACTCGCTTTTCTCTTCTGACCAACAGAGACGGAATTCGTTCTCAGGATACGACCCCCCTCCTCATCGTCCCCTTTCTTGTGACACGCCTACCTCAACCCTAGTGAACAACCCTCCTCCTCCCCTCCCCAAGAGCTATGAACCTCAATCTGGTCCTGCATCTAGGCTCAAGGAAATAAAACGGGAGCTTCTAAAACTCGAAACTGACATAAAAAAACTCATTAACATCACCTCGGAGCTGGCCCTTGACCTTTCATCCAACAAGAACTCGCAGGAGATCCTGCATGTGATCCACCAGTACCCTGAGCTACCATCTCATTCCACTATGCTATCGAGTGACCTCGGGCAGAAACCCCCAGGCCAGAAATGAAATACCACTCCCTACCCTAATTCCCCATCTAAACCCGCCAGATCCAAAAATAATTTATCGGAACCTGAAATTCTCTCCCTCCTCCGGGCCTACAACTCCTCTCTTTTGGCCATCCAAGTCCCTTCTGGAACCTCTCAAACCTCCCCTATAAATTCTCCTGGAGATACTAATCCCAAGCAAGGCATTGCGGAGGCTATACAAAGCATCTCATCTAACCTGCATAGAGTTCCCAGACTCAACGCTAATGCCTTAAACATTAATAACCTTATGCAGGTCCCCATTACACAGCCCTCTCTCACTGACCACAAATCACACCTGAAATGCATGTTGCTTAACTGCAGATCAGCTGTGAAACATGCCATGGACCTTGCCGATCTCATCCTTGTTCAGGAACTAGACATCCTTATCCTCACTGAAACTTGGCTTAACGACTCCTCAGGTCCCATCCTTGACATTCTAGTCTCTCCGAGCCACAACATTATCAGACTCGATCGAGTTAGGAGAACGGGAGGTGGCATAGCCTGTATCTACCACAACACTCTCTCAGCAAAACAGTCCCCTTCGGCAACTCTCCCATCTTGTGAATATTTATGCTTAGACATCACTAGCAAACATAGACTTTTGTGGAGCCTGCACATCTTTTACCACCCTACAGGAGACAACCTCCATCAGATTGAACAAACTATGGAAACCATCGCCTACAACCATGGTCTGCACTGCCCCCAGATCTTCCTTGGTGACTTCAATCTTCATTGGAATGACCCGAATGATCAGGTGGTGAACAGTCTCAAAAACTTCCTAACTGAACTCAACCTGACTCAATTCTGTGACAGTCCTACTCACAACTTAGGCTCGTCCTTCGATTTAATCATCTCCAATCCCAACTCCATTCAGCTTGAATCTATTCTCCCCTGTGACTGGTCGGACCAACACTATATCACCTTCCGTATCCTAGAAAGCTGAAACTCAAAAAGATCACAGCCATTGAAACAAAAACATTGGAAAAGAACGCTCCAAAATACAAACGTAAATGAGCGTATATCTCGCTGCAATATCTCCCTACTGCCACCTGCAAACATGTCCGACGTTCACGGCCTCACTGAGCACTAAAACAACTCCATGTTGACTGCCCTGAATGCAACTTCCCCCCTTCAACTGAAAAGAAAGTCCAACAAAGACTCCAAATTGTTGTTTAATGACAGCTTAAATGCAGACAGACGCAGCCTGAGGCTAGCAGAACGCTCTTGGAGATCCGCCCCATCTATTGGTCTCCTTATGATTATAAGACTAAAAAGGAGAAGTCGCAGCTCCTTGAGGGAGTGCTACAGGGCGGCGGGGCGGGGAAGGGGCAGGGTGGGGGGTAGTAAACTCTGGTATATGGCAGAACAGAGTTAAGTACATAAATAAATAAATAAATAAAACGAATTACATCGCACGCACACTGCAGCGCCATTCGCGTTGCAGCGTGCGCAATGTAATTAATTTTATTTATTTATTTATGTACTTAACTCTGGTCAGCCGTATGCCAGAGTTTACTACCCCCCACCCTGCCCCTCCCCCGCCCCACGCCACCGCCCTGCAGCACTCCCTCCAGGAGCCGCGACTGAAAAGGAGTAGATACAACAAACTCATCAGAGCGGCGAAAGCAACCTTCTTCAAATCCCAACTTGACAAAGCCAAAAATCGCCCCAAAAGGCTGTTTGAGCTGATTAAGCTACAATCCAATAACACACCTATCCAATCTCCTCTCATCTCCTGCCCCCAGCCAAACTGCGATGCCTTTGCTGACTTCTTCCTTGAAAAGGTGAACAAGATTGAATCTGATCTAAGGTCTGCCCTGATCGATCCATCACCCTCTCCTGACTCCTCCTTACCCTCGCTCCCTCTTACTCCGCCCTGTCTCTTCCCTAAAAACAATGCCTCTTAGAGTCAATTCACACCCCTCAACGACAAATCCATCTTCAACATTCTCCCGGCCCTGAAACCTTCAAATCACTTCAATGATCCCCTCCCCCCAACTTCTTTAAAGAAATTATAAGATCACTAGTCCCGCTCTGGTCCAAAATCATCAATACTTTTCTTTTCTGGCTGACCCTAAAGATCTGAATAATTTTTGACCAATCACAAACATCCCTACTCAGCCAAAACTCCTTGAGAAATGTGTCCATGAACAACTGTGCAACCACATTGAGGAATTCTAACTTCTTGATCAATTCCAATCGGGCTTCCGTCCTGGCCACAGCACTGAAACGGCCATCACTCATATAGTGGACGATGCTATCACATTGCTTAACCAGAATGAATCTTGCCTACCAATACTACTCGACTTCTCATTTGTGTTTGACACTGTCAAACATGACAATCTACTGAACCTTTTGGAATGTAGGATGGGGCTCTCAGGCACTGTACTAAAATGGTTTGCCTCTTTTCTCAATAACAGAACGCAGAGAGTCAAATCGAATCAAACTCTATCCAACTCCAGTCCTTGCACACTGGGGGTGCGCCAAGGGTCCTCGCTCTCCCCCACGCTCTTCAACCTATTCATTGAACTACTTACTGTAATCCTCAAAGCATCTAACATCCAATATCACATGTATGCGGATGACACCGAACTGTACATGAAAATCTCTTCCCCTGAAGATATCAAGATACTCAACAGAACCCTGCACAAACCCCTAAACTGGCTAACCTCCAACCACCTTAAAATGGAATTCCTCCTCATTCCACCCACTAGGCAAACCCCCATTGTTGAGAAATATCTGAAAAACCTATCCGTTCTCAACTGCACACCACACATCATTGATTCCACGAAATCACTGGGAATAGTGCTAGATAAGATCAGAGCATCTACCAAAAGCGCGTACTTCTAACTGAGCATCCTAAGAAATCTCAAACCCTACCTTCCCCAAGATGACTTCAAATCTGCGGTGCAAGCGCTAGTCATCTCAAGACTAGAATTTGGCAGTGTCACTCTCTGCGGGCTACCGAGACTCAGATTAGCCCCCCTCAGAGCATCACTGAATGCGGCAACTAGACTCATCACTGGTTCCAAAAAAAAACAACCCCATTTCTCCGGACCTGAAATCTCTCAACTGGCTTCCGTTCGAGTCAAGGATTCAATTAAAAATTGCATGTATGACCCATAGAGCACTACACTTCAACACTCCTCTATACGTGGCGAATAAGCTCGAACTCTCGGGTGGTTACCGTTCCTCAAGGAGTTCCAGTACCTTGCTGCTCAAGCCGAAGAAATTTAAATAAAATTAAAACCTACAATTGTACATTCTCTGGTATTGCCCCGAGAATCTGGAACACACTACCTGTGGAAACGAGACTGATTCCCTCAATACTTGCATTAAAAAGGGAAGTGAAAGCTCTTCTAATGAGCACTGCTCTGAACTAGAAGCTTTTCTCCTTGTGTCTCCTATCTTGTATAGCCGATTAATCTGCTACCTGGCATTGATACGGCCTCAATGTCACCTTCTAATATGTTATTTTGTACCTGATGTATATATCTCTACTTTTCTCCCACAACTATCTACCTATGTCTTCCGTAACTTGTATGTAAAGCGCTCTGATACCCACTTGGGTCATGTTTGAGCTATACAAAACTTTCAATACATAAATAAATAAGTTCCAACATGCCCTCCATCATCTTCATGGCCATAGCATGGTATCTTTCACTCTCTTCCGTATAGATTGCCATGACATCATTTTGCCTTCTTAACATGTCTTTGCAATATTTATTAATCCTGACAAGACACTGGTTTGTCTATCAATCATCCTGTAGAGAGTCTAATATGTCATACAGAGCGGCCCATATGGCACGAATGTCCTGCTTCACATTAATCTGCTGTTGAAAAAATGAATCCTCCCACTGGCCACCATGACCATCAGCCAGCCCCCTCCGCATGGGACGGTCTCTGATGCGACCGCCGGGTCCACCAGAACGGGGAAGGGCAGCACGTGAGAGGCTGTGGGGAGTCGATTGGAGCCTAGGGGATACCTCCTCCTCACCAGGGTTGTTAGGTCGCTCAGATGCTTGAGAGATGGCCAGGGTTGCACTGTCATGGGAGGAGTGTGTAGGAGAAGCAACACATCTACCTTGGATCTGAGGGCTCTGAGGAGTTGAAGGTTGTGTTGGGTAGGGTGAATGTTGTGGCTTGTTGACTGACTGCTGGGAATGGGCAATCCTCAAAGGTGAAGTGGGAGTGCAATGCTTGCTGGGCCTGATGTAGGCTTCAGTGTTTTTCTCAGTGGGCTAACAATGCACTCCTGATAATCCTGGTCCTCCTTCACGACTAGCACCTGATCATCTTCTTCACCCTCATCTTCTTCCTCCTCATCGTCCTCTTCTTGAGCATCGCTGTTTGCTGACATAGCTGCTTGGAGGAGGATTGGATTCTCTCCTTGAATTGCCCGCTACCCTCCACTGGTGGATGGTTCAGCTTCCACCAGTGACTCATTGTCCTCAGCACCTGAAAGACAGAGGTTGCAACTTGCTAAGTATTTTCCATTGTATATCATGTGCTACAACACAAGAGGTGGGTCAGATAATCTTTGCATATATCTAATGTTCCACATGTGACCTGGTTTGTGTAAACCTACACATAACCACTCACACTGTAGCACTGAGGTGTTCAATGCGGATGTGCAATGCAAATTCAAACTCACTAGCTTCAGCCTGTGCTCTGTTTAGTATTGAGAGCCACTGTGATGTCAGCTGCTGAACTGTTTCCTTGAGTGTGTGGCAGAAGATCTGGTCCTCCATCCAGCAGCTTCAGAAGGAAGTGATACCGTAATTAATGTTCAGCATGAATTATATGTGAACATGTAAAATGAACACAGGCATCACTGATTATTTTGGGAACATATCAAACACCAACTTCACATGCTACAAAAAGTCACAATATCTGCTAATGTCCTTTCACGAAGATTTGGTTACTGTGTAGCATTTGAGAATCGATATTTTACAACACTATATGGCACGCTTACCTGATGGACGGATGACAGTCAGTATGTCTCCCAAATCCTTGGATGGTGTACTTTGAATAACTGAGGAAGTCTTGACAACAGCTGTTTATGTGCCATAATTATCCATATTTCAATACAAAGGATGATATTAGTTATTTTACATGTATATGTCATAGATATAGACTTTCAACCCACTTGTGGCTACTCCTCTTTAGATGAGACAATATAAGCAGCATGTGGACATAAGTGACAACAGGGATATTAGACACACATCGCATACTGCTGACATATCATCCAATATTTAAGACTATGAGTTTTTTTATAAAGTATTATTTAGTGTACTTACCAGGGTCTACTATCCACCCAGGGTGTGGTGCCCGACCATATGTCACACCCGCATGAGGAGCAGAGTTCGCTATAGAATGTTTTTCTGGCCAATGTCACAGGACCTAAAATGGTATATGACTGTATTTAGTTTACATTCTAGTTGACACATGCAATCAACAACATATCCAATGTATGCAACTATTGATGGATTCTATGTAAAAATCCATGGTTTGTCTGATCCCAGTGCAGTAAATGGGACCCTCTTCTGGCCATATTTACATGCCAGTTTATGCTGGTGGTATGGATTGATGTGCCCCATGACATTGCCTCCCTATGCAGGGAGCTCTGCTCCAGAGAATAAATCTACTCTGGCTGTCTGTGGCAATAAAAATAAGTCAACAGATATTACCAAGAAATTATGATTATGTACAACTTTTCACATATGTACTAACTTGCATTTACAAGACAACTGTGATGGTTACCAAATCAGGCTCATTTTCTACTGCCATATTCCAGTATAAAATGAAATCACCAGCAGTCATGGGCCACTGTTTTTGATTGAGAAATTGGAAGTTACCATTTCCATCACAAAGGATTCTGAGACTTCCAGTGCAGTAGACAAAATGAGACATGTGAGAGTCTAACTCACCATGAATGTTAGCCCAAATTTTAAATGGCTTGCAACCACATAATGGCCATCATTCACAGGTAACCCATGTAGCAGTTGGGTGTGCATGGTGGAGAGGACATCCTTCTCAAGTGGGGTATGACAGAGACGGATTCCAGTTTGTCTACCAGGGAGAGCTGTGACCACCTCTATCCTGCTGAACTTCTCCTTCACCCATCTTTTCTCATCCTGCCACTTCATTTTGACCTCTGTGATGGTCCGTTCATCATCCCCCAATGCACTGGCTGAAGTAGCCTACTGCAGCCAGAGGACTGCCTTCTGTGTTACATTGCTATGGCATGGAGGTAGACCAAGCAGTGTTTTGTAGTTCCGCACTACAATCTTACAATCACATTGGTCTCCTCCTTAGTGTTCTTCTTCTTCCTCCTCACATGTAGCATACTGATGGCAAGACAAGGCACAGTACAGGTAGGTGAAGTTTAGATGTGGAAAAACCAGAGTCTTGGATGTGTGCTGCTTTTATGTGGTTTGTAGTGCATGGGTTGCAAGTGACATTAGTTGACTTCAGGTGTTTGAAAATACTCTTACTCCAGCCTGAGTGTGGAGATTCTGCCCTGAGCGCAAAAATTCCACTCAGCGCAGAAATTCCGCCCGAGTGCAGAAACTCTACAGTCGTAAAGATACCTCTTTAAAGTCCCTTTGTGAATACTGAAAAGTCATAAAGTTAGGCTTTTGGTCTAAAGTTAGATTTTTGACTCAACTTTACCTTTGTGAAAGGGGCCATTTGATTGGCTGGTCCAATAGCAGAGTTCCTCAAATGATACTAATGGCCCTTCTTGATAATAGATGAATTTGTTTATAATGGAGTTCCTGACTTCTAATTCGTTTTTTATGCACAGGACATTCCTTGCTGTTTGCAAAATTGAATGTTCAAGTGGAGCCTCTAAACTGTTTTTAAGTTGAAGCACTTTAAAGTTTAACACTGAGAATAAAAGTATTGTTTTGAATATGTAAGTCTCAGGACATTGAGGAGAAGAGGGAATTGACAGCAATGTCAAAAGTCCAATATATATAGCCTTCCAATCAATTATATGTGTTCCAAAAATCTTTATTTTTCTTTGATGACAACACAGGACAGCTAACTCGTTTCATTCAGAACGTGAACTTCGTTGGGGCCAGTTTTCTTATAGATCAAAAAAGTGCATGAAAGGAGAATGTAAATTGCTTGTTTCCTTTCTCTTGGGCCTCCTCTCTGTCTCTTTAAGGGATGTTTCTCTCCAAATGGTATCAAGAGTCCTTAGAGAATCAATCCAAGCTCCACTTTATAATATAGCAGCATAATCACCAGAAATATATTTAAGTTCCTCCCAGACACTGTGATAAGTGCCTAAGGAATCAGAGCACAAATAACACGTCTTGATTGAATTTCATCATTGCACATAAGAATTAGACTCCTCATAAAGGTAGCTTGGATAAGGTTGATGCAGGTATTAAGTTTTCCAATTTTTACCCATCCTTGTTGGAGGAAAGAGTTCTGGAAGAATGGAATACACCAGTAACCAACTAAAGAATAATTTATCTATAAGGGAAGCATTTTGGAAATATCCTACATTTGACATAAAATAGCTCTGACAAGATTGGGTATATGAAAGTCTTTAGTAAGAACATTTTTTTAAAAAAGGGTCGGATGCTAAACCTGGAATTATAGGGCTCATTTTAATTTAAGTTTTATTCAAGAAGTATTTCATTTAAAAAAAGATGCATCTCATTGAATCTTTCTTTCTTTTAGGTTGAAGTGCTAATTGCCATAAGCAGCATCACTTCTCCATTATTGTTCACAGCTTCTGCATACTTATCCTTCAGCATCCTGCGAATTTTTGAGATTTTGGAACTTTTACCAACAGACATAAAAGTAGGTACTTCACTTATTTTTCTATGTATGCAGTCATAGGAGTACAACAATGCTTTACACATTCTGCTCCACTGTTCCTCTCTTTTGTGCCATTTTATAGGGTGAATAATGACAGTAATGTTCATCGGCGTATTTTGGGTGAAGGTAATCCTAATGAATACTTAATGTTCATGTTAGGGGATTTGATCATTATAGATATGACAATAGGCTAAAGAGTCTGAAATGCATTCATGCCCAACTTTTATTTTTACCTTAACCTTTTACATATGGTGCAGTATCAAGCATTTGCTCTCATCTCACACACAGGTCCATGGTCCATGAGGTTTGGATCCATGACAAGTTTTCATTTCATCGACATTGGATAAAACTGACATTCAGAAAATCTAAATGGCAAGTATTAGCATGGCCATTGATTAGTCTAGAAATCAGGTGTAGATCCAGCCTTCGTAGACCAATGTTGGTCAGCACTGATCTACCTAAGGGTATTCCCATCAGATGCAATCAAAACCTAAAAATTATAGGGATGCTTAACTACAAGCCCTGCTCATTTAAACTGACATCTGTACAAATCCGACTCAGCAATCATAGTCTATGCATGTGTTTCAATCAGAACAAGCTAATTCTATTACCTATATCTTGGCTCAAAGGCACCAAATATTTTTAATCTTCAATTAGGGAGGATTACCTCTACATTTGCTGTTGGACATGTATAAATATGAACAGATGCAGCCCAATTAGATTTCCTTTGAAGAGATCCCTCCTAAACAAAGGAACACTACCTTTCTAACCACTAAGGTCTCAGCTAGATGAAGGCAGTGAAAGAATGATATTCGAAACTGAGGGATGAACTCGGGTTAGCAGTAATCTCATAATCTAGCAGCAGAATAAAAAGATACCTTCAGACCTTGTAGTTGATATGAAGATTAATATCGTATGATGAGCTGATTGGGGGCTGCCTGGGTGCAGAGAGAGTCAAAAAGACAAACCAATATCCTGAGAGCAGTGCAGAGATCACTTTTTGTTGCTTCGTTAGATAACACACATGGTGCTGGAAAAGATACAGTAACTGGGGATGTCCAAAAACAGGAGCCTCATGCTCAGTTATACATTAAGGCTGACTCAGTTGCAATCTTGCAGTGATGGCTCTTCACACTTTAAACATAGACACTTTTTGAGTACATTTATTTTATGTGTGGACAAGTGTTTGGAACAGTTTACTTATAGTGAGTTATAGAATTAGGGCATGATTATGAGTAGGCCCTGTTGAATGTGGTACTTGTCGCATCTGGTAAACATCCGACACTGAGGTGTTTGACATTTATTTGATACAACAATTATTACATAGTCTGCGTTTTTGAAGAATAACCAGTGGATTTTGGTGCTCACAGCACCGAAATCAGTATGTACTGGTAAATATCAGGCTTTTTCCCCCAGGTAATTTCAAGCAGGTTTGAAATATAGAAATGTAATGTTGAGTGTGATCTTAATTGCACCTGGTACCTACTGGGTGCAGCAAACATCAGATCAATTGTAATTGTCATAGTTGCAAAAACAGGTGGTAGCGCAGGTATCATAATTTAATGGCCCACTTCAAATCAGGCATATATGTTTTTGTATACATATCTAATAAGTCAACTCCGTTTTATCCAATGCGACAGGTAATCCTCACAGCAGTGAAAAACGCATTTAGGAGCTTTTCACTCCCAGGACATGTAAAACGTAAGGGTACATGACTACCCTTATAATTACAATGCACCCTGCCTCACGGGCTACCTGTGGCCTACCTTGGGGTGACTAATATGCAATAAAAGGGGAGTTTAAGGCTTGGCAAGGAGCTTTTATTGCCAACTCAAATTGGCAGTTCAAAACTGCATTCAGGCTGCAATGGCAGGCATCGTACATGTTTAAGGAGCTCTTTAAGTGGGTGACTGCAGGCCTACTAGTAGCATTTAATTTACAGAACCTGGGTGTATGGTGTCTCCTAAGAGTGGTGTGAATGTTTGCTCACACGAGCTCAATCAAACTAGACTCCAGGGAGTATCCACCCTGGATAATGTAGATTGACTTGCTGCAAATTTTGCCAGGAAGCAGCAGGCACATCAACTAACCAAAGTGGTCCATAGGCACAGCTTGCTAGGGAAAGAATTTTTAACACCAAAGCTGGTTTTGAGTGTAAAAGAGGTCTCCCTGTCATCTGTGCAGAAAGATGGATTAGAACAGGAGTTCAGCCCAAGCACACGTGCCTTAAGTGGACATATGGCTGTTAGCACATCACCTGTTATGAAAACACTATTGTCATGGAACATCGCAGGATTAGGATCTAAGATGGGTTCCCCAGAGTAGCATGCTTTTATTGAGGAGTTTGAAATTTGTCTGTTTCAAGAGACTTGGGCAGAAGCCCCCCTTTACTGCGTAGGGTACTTACGTTTATATATCCCAGCCGTTAAAGGCCCTAAAGGGAGACCATCAGGAGGCTTAACAATGTGGGTGAAGCAAGATTTAGGACTTAATATTCAAGTTCTGACCACCCATAGTCAGGATATCCAGGCCATTAGACTGTCTAGGGATACTAGCGGGATTACGCAAATATACAATATTTATGTGCGAGGCTCCAGGGGGAAGAAGTCGGGAGTTTTAGCGGGTCTTGATGATCTTCTTGAGGGTAGCCAGATAGACACATAAAATATTGTCGCAGGGGATTTTAATGCGACGTTTGAGCCATTGTTGTGCGAGGAGGGTAATACATTCGATGAGGAAGATGTAAAGTGGGGTATTCCAAAGTTGAAGTTAGAACCAATAAAAAGATGGTCAGACGTGGTGATTCAAATTAATTCTATATGCATGGAAAAGGGATTGCGGGCTGTTAATGGCCGCACTCTGTCTGACAAAATGGGGGTTAATACATTTGACAATGGCCATAGTACCAGCAGGATAGATTATGTACTGGTTAGTTTGGCACTTTGGCACACAGTGAAGGACATGAGGATATAAGCTAGACTTGAAAGTGACCATAACCCATTATCTCTGGACTTGGACCTTACATACCTTAAAGTCCCTCACGATATGCTAGATAATTTCATTACCCCTGATGTTGTCCCATCGAACGATTTGAGGCGAATAAAATGGGCTAAGGTAAAAAAATTACCGTTAATACTTGCTAACATTAATAAAGAGTTAGAGCAGGCCATTAGTGATTTACAGGCCAGTGTAACTAATCCGATAGATTTAAAGCAACCCATTTGCATATATGATGAATTTTTCGGACTATTGCGTACGTGTTTTAGTAAAAGGGGCAAATCAAAAAAGGTGGCAACTCCCAAAACACAGGAATAGTATAGTTTAGAATGCAAAAAGGCACGAAGACCAAAAAGACCTAGGGATAGCTATAAAGCAAGTGGTCCCCGAGTGGTACGAGATGCTTGGGCCACTTACCAGAGGGCGCAAACCAAGGCAAAAAGGGATTGGGACAGTAAAAGGTGGGATGAGCTGAGGGAGGCTTGTGTTAGCAGGAAACCAAAACAGTTTTGGAGTGTACACAAATGGGACCGAGGAGGCTTCCCAGACCCAAAATCATGTCTCACAAACGGAGTGGGTAAACCATTTTTTTTAAACCACAATATGCAGCAAGTGAGCACGAAAGAGAGGCTAGTATTGTTAAGCAATTTTTTAAGGAGGCAGTCTTCAGAACGGCAGATGTCGAAGTGGCCCTGAAATAAATTATGCCTGAGAAGGATCCGGGTTTAGACGGAATCCCGGGGGATGTATTCATCTAGGATAAAGTGACATGGAGCAAGTACATTTACCTACTGTCAAATGCTCTTGCTCAGGGCGCGCCGGTCCCAGAATCCTGGAAATGGGCAGAGATTATTCCTGTTTTTAAGAAAGGGGACAAATCATGCCCAGGGAATTATAGGCCGATCAGCCTTATTGACTCTTTACAAAAGGTGATGGGTAGATTGGTGCCTAACAGAATGCAAAATTGGATCCACAAATTTAGCGACCTATCGCCCCTTCAAGCAGGATTCCTTTCTCTTACCAGCACAAGTCTTTAGGTTCATTTTGCTGTGTTGGAAAACAGTGACTCTGGGGAAGGGAAGTTTGTACGCTGTCTTTGTTGACCTTAGGTCAGCATTTGACCTTGTACCGCGTGACAAACTCTGGCAGTCGTTCCAAGAAATGGGGCTACCACTCGATTTGCTGACACTGATCATCAGGTTACATGAGGACAACAAGGCTAAGATCCGAAGGGGTAAGCAGGGTGAAGTTACGGAATTTTTCCCAGTAGAGAAGGGAGTTCGTCAGGGATGTGTACTGGCCCCGACCGTATTCTCCTTGTACATTAACGGGATAGTGAACTGTATGAGGTTAACCCCCACAGACGCACCAATACTAGCAGGTGAAAAAGTTCCCATACTAATGTTTGCAGATGACACATTGATCCTTTCCAAAACACCGAGTGGGCTCCAGAGAGCACTAACAATTTTTGAAAAGTTCTGTGCTAGTCAAGGAATGGAGATCAATGTGTCCAAAACAAAAATGATGGCCTTTAATGCACACAGGGCCTTTAAGGGAGGTATCATGCTGAATAACGCAGTGCTGGATCAGGTTAAGGAGTTGATATATCTAGGGGTCAACATTCAGGAGGGATTAAATTGGTCACATCAGGTCGATATAGCATCCCTAAAACACCGACAATTGGCTGGGGTGCTACAAAAAGAATATAATACTTCCTTTACTAAGATATTTAGCCCTGCTATGGAGATTTATAATTTGAAAGTCATCAGCTCTGCCTTATATGGTGCAGAACTCTGGGAGCATGAGAAGTTATCTAAACTTACTATCTCGGAAAATAAGTTCCTTAGAAATATAACCAGGTTGCCCCAGAGTACCCCGACACGACCATTATTGAATGATCTTGGGAGAAAGCCAATTGCGGAAACTGCCAAATTACGTCCTCGCTTGTACTGGTGTAGACTGTGGTCTACTCCAGAACTTGCAGAGAATGCAGCTGGCTTTCTAGATGTAATAAGGGTGGATACACTGCACCAAATAAAATGGCTAAGACAACTTAGAGCAACCCTATCGGATATGGGCATGAGTCCTCTGTGGGATGATCCCAAAAACTCAATTTTTCCTGAAAAAAAGGTCTTGAAGGCCAAATACTGGGAAATGGCCCAGACCAAGATAGTGAGAAGTTTCTAGTCCTCTTCCCTTACAGGGCTTTTTCTGCAGTGTAAATCTACACCGGGGTTAGAGCAATATTGGGACTATATTACAAAACCCTATGAGCGGAAATTATATTTCCAGTTTACGGTGGGCACCCTGCCACTAAGAGCTTTTACTAGTAAATGGTCCACACCTAGAAATGACTTGTGTCCGGTGTGCCGGATTGGGAAAGAATCACTGGCCCATGTACGTTTTGAATGCATTGGCTATAAAGCTCCACATAGCGCCTGGTTGACTCCAATTTGCAAGCTCTTGGGAACAAGAAGGGCGCATGAGGCAGAAAGAATCCTAAGAAGTGATACTACTGAAGCGGTTGCTATAGCCATGGCTAAATATTTGGGGTGGGTGTGGACCATAAGTGCGAGGTCCCATGACGAGGCATCTGTCCATTAGTACTTTTACCAGGCTGTACTGCATTTTTGTATAATCAATTGTTGTTTTTTAATCAACTATTATTAATTCTAGTAGGTATTGTAGTGCAGTCACAATGTTTTTAGTACATTGATTTTTAACAAAATTTTAAACTTGTAAATAGAGTTCTTAGGATTTTATATATTTTTTAAAAGATTTTGTCTAGAGCATATATGAATTGCTTGTAGATACTTTGTGAATGGACCTAAATGTAAGTTTGTGCTTTTGTGACCTAATTCGTCGAATAAAGCTTTTTGAACGTGGTATTTTATCTATAAGGGACTTATAAGTAAATTAAAGATACCAATTAGGTGTAAGACAATTTAGCCATGTTTAGGAGAGTGCGCACAAGCACTTTAGAACTGGTTAGCAGTCCTAAGGCCAATAAAAATGAATTCAGCAAAAATAGGAGGGGGGAGGCACAAACAATGGGGGTGACCTTACAGAGAGGGCGAGGTCCAACAATATGTCCTATGTTTTAACTACCATTCATCTAGCCCTAGGAGCTGTTAGGCACTAGGGGTGACATATAAGTATTAAAAGGTTAAGGCAGTTTTAAACTGCCATTTCTACCTGGCAAAATTGCCATGCCTAACCCTTCCTTTTTAATACTTATAAGTCACCCCTTAGGTAGGGCTTAAAGTGCATAGGACAGGGCGCATGGTATATGAAAAGTAGGACATGTGCATTTAGGTTATAGATGTCCTGACAGTGAAAAACTCCTAAGACGATTTTCACTGTGGAAAGGCTATCTCTCCCATACACTTACACTGGGTTACTTTCTTGCACTTAATAACTTCAGTTTGGGACCAGATGGAGAAATGCCTTTTCCACTCAAATGAACTGCAACTTAAAATTCTCCTTAATGGAAAAGTTGGATTTTAAGTTACTATTCTGAAAATGTCCCATTCAGAATGTTGGAACTTGTTTGCCTGAACCAAGTATGGCTTTCTGCCATTGTCCGTGATCACATGAATGTGAATTGCTCTCTTGTGGTATTTGGTGCATTCCTTCCAGACATGGGGACAAGAGGGCCTTGGGTATGTGGTAGGGTGTGGCTCTTCTGAGCAGGATGTCCTGGGGGCTTGTATTCAGCCCTCCTTTTCTTCATTTGGTAGCCTCAGGACTTTCCCACCACATTCCTGACTTCTAAGGGCTGCCTGCCCTACCACCGAAGAATACTGCTCACACCTAGGTCTGCCTGCCTTTTGCTACCCTAGACATTTTGGAGCCAAACCCTGGAAAGGGGGAAGGTTAGACAAAGGGGTTATCCTCCACACACAGGCTGGAATTTGGTATAAAAGTGGCACCTCCAGAAACTGTCATCAGAACACTCCTGGACCAGTGGAAGATGCAGAAAAAGGACTGCCCTGCGGCCTGAGGAAGGAAATCTGGACCTGCTTGCCTGGAACTCAGGCTCCCCAGGAGTGGCACCTAGTGTCAGTTGGCTAATCTCCTGTTTTGGCAACAGGCTCCCAACAAGCTTCCATAGGCCTCTCCTGCCACTGCCCAGCTAATCAGCACCAACGGAACCAGCCTGAGTCCTGCTGCTGGCCTCTGCTGGAGTGAGTTGTGATCCCCAAGAAGTGCCCCCAGGTCCTGGACCCTTGACTGACGTCAGTGTGTATTCCTCCTGCCTCAAATCACAAGTCTTGAGATGCAGGTGAAGATACAGATGGTTTTTGGGCTCTTTTTGACTGCAAACAGACTCCTGTTAAAGCAGAGTTCCTCTGCAGCTATCCACTTGGACTTTAACTAAGACAAGGTAAAATCTTCAGCTAGATGAACCTGTTCCCTGTATCTGACCTCAGCCCCATAGCGGTCAGCCTGAACTTGAGACTTTGACCCAGTCTAGCAAGACCGGTTAACAACAATTAGCACTTTGTACTTCTTTTGGTGCTATTTTCACTAGAAACCTTACAAATTCATAACTCCAGTTCTACTGATTGGATTTTTGTTGTTATGGTGTCATTTTATTTAATAAAGCTAACTCTATTTGTCTTTAGTGTGAGATTGTTGTGTTTTCATTTTATTACCGTTTGAGTGCTGCTTTCTTTACACATGGCCTTTAAGTTAAGCCTGACTGCTTTCGTGCCAAGCTGCTAAAGTGACTTTTGGAGTTAACACTGACAAGGATTGTGTTTATGATTTGATTGTGTTTATGATTTGAGTGGAGCTTCCAACCCACTCAACTAATAACCCCATTTCTTACAGGCGGTTAACATAGTGCACTCATAATTCTATGGGAAGACCCGCCCTCTAATGTGAAGCTGAGAATCTAGATTGTCTGTAGTAATGTTTTGAATAAACACAGAGAAGAGGGTCCAGTTGTAGCTGCTTGATATGATACAAGGCAATGGGTAAAATGTTAAGATTTTCATTTGCTCATTTTGAGAATGGGAAAACACTGTCCAGAAATGGTAGTGAGTTCATATGTCATAGCTTAAATTGAAACTGTACTCCTATATACTTCAATATTAAGATTAAATCCAATGAATTTGATGTACTATATGGTTTATTATGTTTAAATCATAAATACAGTTTAAAAATGTATGTTGTTACCAATATGTTGTTGCAATAATCTTTCTTGGAAAGTGAAAATTAATCATAGGTTTGTAGGAGCATGAGAAAAGTGATCAAGTACAGAATACTTCAGGAGGGGTTAATCTGACCCACTTTTAGTACCTTCAATTTATCCACAAGGGCGACATTTACAAACAGTTAATCTAGACGTACATACAGTTAATCTAAATGGGTATTTATTTACATGGTGAGTGTTGAGAAAAGTCATTGATCGATCAATTAGAGAAAGAAGATTTTATTAAATACAAATAAAATAAAGATTCAGACATTCAACTGCCAGTATCTCATATAGCAGAACATTAAGATGGTTTTAAAATAAAGAGTAATGTAAATAAATCAGTATCAGAAAATGCCTGGAAAGATGACCATATAGGAATTTCTTAGGACACAATACAATCAATTGAGTGCACAGTGTCATTTTTAAGATTTTCAGCTTTATTACCCAAGATTTTGTCAACAAAATAGTTTTGCTTTTACAATCTTTCCAGTTCAGTGCTTACTATAAATTACATACAGTTAGATAACTTCAGAAAGTGTAAAGCTGCTATTGCTGCTCTCAAAAGTATTCACAAGGCTTTTTAGAAACCCCTATGAGGATTCAGAGAAACCTCCGTACCAAAAGTTCTCCAATTTGCACAAACTTGAACAAATCTTGACTTCGCTTTAGGAGTTATGGATGTCAGTTGTGAATAAGTGAATTATTAGCTGAAGTGGACGGTAGTCCTCTTCAAGTAAAAGTGGCACTATTCCTTACTAGGTCCAGTTAGGTCTCAATAATTTTAACTTGAGCTCAACCATTGGTAACTGTAGCACAGAGCAGACAGACCTAGTTTAGGAGTAAATGTGTAAATCATTTTTCTGTACCAAAATTGTTCCAAAGCAGCAAACACAACATAATAAAAATCTACAATTCATAAATATAGAGTAAATTATAATGAGCAATTAGCACCAAAAATAACAAAACTCTGATGTACTGAACAAGAGATATGTTTTTTTCTAATATTTAGATGTTTCTACTGCCAAAAACCACAAGGCGCCAGACGTAAGGCCAAAGGTGTTCTGAGAGGGTACTGAGGGTACCACTTGTAGGCCCTAATTACAGCAAAGCTTTGGCCTGACAAACGATTGATTTTGCCTGGCTGAAATTGCAGTTTTAAAACTTACCACTCAGGCAGCATGGGGAGGACTAAAGCTATGCTTTGCATTGCCACGTTAGTGGTGGCACAATAGGTGCTGTAGTCAAGTAGTGACATTTAACCTACAGGCCCTGGGTATAGTGGTTACTATATACTATGCACTTATAAGTAAATTATTGTCTCACTTAGGATTTATAACACATTTGACAGGTTTTGAGGGGTCAGAGTGCATGCACTGGGGCCTGGTTAGCAGAATCCCAGTGTGTAAAGGCCAAGCAACAACAGCATCACTTAAATAAAATCGGAATGATCATGCAAAAAAGGCCTTTTTTTACTCTGCTCATAATATCCTAAGTGGTATAATTCAACGCTAACAAAATATCAACATTATAATTTCCTTCTAAATCTGAGGGCAGCGACATCATTGTGTTTGCATGAGATTGCAGGAAAAAATCATGACGTTTCCTTACAAGTACTTTCTCAGGTTTGCACTGACCTTGCAAAAGCACATGCTTCAGAAAAAATTAGAATTGAAACTCCTAATTATTATTCAAGTCTAAATGGAATGAACCTTCAGTCTTGACATATTATAAAAGAGCACTAATAAAGTCAAACATATAGCCTCCATAATCTGTAGGGCAGCTGCCTGCAAATCATGAGCTTATAAAAATGTGCCAACACTCACTGTACCACCACAGGTGAACATTTGTTGCCCAAATTGATGCATTACAGAGCCACACATGACAATAATTGTGGGCACATTACAAAGCTCTTGTCCATGCCTTGCCCAGTGTTTCTGGTCTATGAGGTTCAAAGAGCTTATAAAGAGATTTCCTTACCTGTGATTCAGCGAGTGCAGTCTGGCCACCCTCACGGACAGCAGACAAAAAATTGAGGTGAACAATATCGGTTGACACAAATATGGTGTCAAGAATATCCCTATACATATAAAAGTAAGTACAAAACAAATAGAAATAAAAATTCATTGACACTAATATTGTCCAAATATATATAACAATGTTGAGTTTTTTCAAATATAAAGTTTAAAGTAGTATATATCACATATTTTATTATACAAAGTAAATCTAATGTAAATTAAATAAATTCCACTAATATTTACTACTATCCATAAATATATAATTATATAAACAAATAAATACATGTGCTTGTTTTTATATTAAAAAAGAAATATATATATATATATGTATATTTACATTATATTATTTTTTAATATTTAAAATGTATTACTGTGAAAATAAAACAATTATATATTTAGCAAAGTACGCTTTCAAACCCCTGTCTCTCCTCTCATCAAATGCCGAGAGCCAAGGAGTCAAGCGGCACTGTTTTGGTAAAGTACCGTTTTCTTTATTGCAAATTAATCAACATACGCGTTTCTGCCTTAGCCTTCCACAGGGTCATAGAGTGTGTGTTTACAGAATGTACTTTTTTAAATACGTATACAATACAACCATAAAATATAAAAAATGTATTAAGGAAAATTTCAAACATAATTTAGACAATACATTAAATATTACAAATTAAAACCCTCCAAAACAACATTTACTAAAAATACTATAAATAGTAGGGAAACCCTTCGAAGGGGTTACATTTACTATTCCCACTCCAATCTGTACTACAGTAGGGGAAGTGTTGGACTTTGGAGGGGTTAAATTCACAATTCCCATTTCAGGTTTTGCAACAGTCGGAAAATCTTTGGACTACGAAGGACAAGATTTTCTATTCCCACTCCAGTCTGGGCAACAGTAGGGAAACTGTTGGATTTCGGAGGGGGAAGATTTACTATTCCACTCCAGTGTGTGCAGTAGGGAAAGCATTGGACTTCAGAGGGCTTAAATTTACTATTCCTTCTCCATTCTGTACAACAGTAGGGAAAGCGTTGGTCTTTGGAGGGGTAAGATTTACCATTCCCACTCAAGTCTGTGCTACAGTAGTGAACGTGTTAGACTTTGGAGGAGTTACATTTACTATACCAACTCCAGTCCGTGCAACAGTAGGATAAGCATTGGACTTTAGAGCGGTAAGATTTGCTATTCCCTCTCCAGTCTGTGCAAGAGTAGGGAAAACGCTTTGGACTTCGGAGGGATTCAATTTACTTTTTCTACTTCAGTCTGAGCAACAGTAGGTAAAGTATTTTACTTCAAACACACTACATCTTTGAATACCCCTATTAGTTTATGAAAAATATGAAACTGTTAATGTAAACAATATTTACATTATCTATCTATCTATCTATCTATCTATCTATCTATCTATCTATCTATCTATCTATCTATCTATCTATCTATCTATCTATCTATCTATCTATCTATCTATCTATCTATCTATCTATCTATCTATCTATCTATCTATCTATCTATCTATCTATCTATCTATATATATTCACTGAAAAACCATAGGTTTCAGGGATGTTATAGTTAGGAATTAGCATTTAAAAAAACTTAGAAATTCACTGAAAAAACCATAGGTTTTAGAGACGTTATAGTTAGTTGGACATTTGACTTATATAAAACCAGAGAAATTCGCCCGTTATAGTTAGTTGAGCTAACTATAACTCGTGCACCCGCAATGCACTGGTGATGACGTCACATATTACATCACTCATGACATGGTCAGTGACATCACTCATGACATCACTGATGACATCTCAAATGACATCACTGATGACATCACTGATTACATCATCCAGTGAATGTGTGTTTATGTAAAGTTTTAATATTTTTCATATATAGCTATGCCAAGGTCTATTGAAGAATGAGTGGATATAGAAGTGCCTGAATGGATTATTTAGTAGATGCATGACTGACTGTATAAGTCACTGATTGAACGTATGTTACTGAATGCATGGGTTAGAGACTAAACTGTGTGAATGTCTATATTAGTCTCTCAGTTGGTGTGTAAGCAGGTGCATGGGTTGGTGAGAAGCTACATCAGTGTCTATATGGGTTATTGATTGATTGTATGAGTATCTGTATGGGTGTCTGAGTGTCTATGTGGGTGGGTGGGGGGTGTCTGACTCTGTGCATACATGTCTGAATAGCTGATTCACTGGTTGTATACATTCAAAAGTGCATCTCGGAAGGGCTATATGGGTAGCTAACTGTGTGTACAGGTGTGTTGATTAGTGAATGGATGTCTCAGTTGTATATATGTGACTAACTATATATGTTTTTAGACAGTATATCTGAGTGTTGGGGTGTTTAATTGACTATACGTGAGAGAGAGTGATTGCAAGGGTGTCTACATACATGAATGTGTACTTGTATTAGTGATTGTATAAGAGAGTAAGTATGTGTTAGTATCTATATAAATAAGGAAGGTGGTGTGTGTATAAATAAGTCAGGTGGTGTGTATAAATCTGCATAGGTGAGTACATGGGTGTGATTGATTTTTGGCATGACTGAGTAGATGTGTGAGTAACTGTATGGATCAGTAGCAATGTGTAAATGTATGTATAGATGTATGAGTGGATATTATACTGATGTAATGATGAGTGACAGCATGTATGAGTGACTCTATGAGTGTATGTCTAGCTTACAATATATAGATAGGAATCAGTGGATGGGTATCCAGTATCTGGTATTGGTGTGTCTATGGTTTCGAAAATGGTAGTCTGTATTTTAGAGTATGTGTATCAAAAGTTATATTAGAGTGTGAGGAGGTGTGTCAGACGTTCACGTGGATGATGTCATCAGTGATGTCATCAGTGATGTCATTTGAGATGTCATCAGTGATGTCATGAGTGATGTCATTGAACATTTCATGAGTGATGTAATATGTGACGTCATCACCAGTGCATTGCGGGCGCGCACGTTATAGTTAGCTCAACTAACTATAACAGGCAAATTTCTCTGGTTTTATATATGTCAAATGTCCAACTAACTATAACGTCTCTGAAACCTATGGTTTTTTCAGTGAATTTCTAAGGTTTTTTAAATGCTAGTTCCTAACTATAATGTCCTTGAAACCTATGGTTTTTTCAGTGAATTTCTAAGGTTTTATAAATGCTAATTCCTAACTATAACGTCTGTAAAACTTATGTTTTTTTCAGTGAATTTCAAAGGTTTTTTAAATATCGAACTACTATTGTGCTATTTGTCATTAGTACTGTTTTTTCTAACTTTTCAGCTACATAAAATAAACTGCAAAACTGCTATGTAATGTAATATATTTCGCAAATTACAGTGAGTTTTTAAATAATACAAAATAATTTAACATTCAGAAGACAATTTTTCTCCCTTTTTTAGCTGTCATCAGTTTCTACTTAACTTCACTATTCACAGTGATGTCAGTGTAGATTCATCATAAACAGCAGGGGAAAAAAACAATCAACTAGATTGTTACAAAAAAACAAATCCCTAATTCTCGCAAATATAATACAAAATGAACACAAATGACACATCCAATACTATTTCCAATCTTCAAATCTTACCTTTACTTTGTAGTTTCTGTTCACATTTTGCAATAGGCCAAATATTGTATCAAAATTTTCGCTTTGAAATCATCCAGTATGAATTCTTCAAAGTATCTTTACACCTTCCCACTAGGCCGAATGATGTATCTATAATCTTTGATTCAGAAATATCAAGTATGAGTTGGGTAATTCATAAGGCAATCTCGGTTTAATTTCTAAGTGTGTATCGTTGCAGTGAATCCAACCATTATTACACTTTAAATAAACTGTATAATGTCCACTTGTGGTAGTACTTCCAGCATGGAAAACAATAGCAACTGTTGCAAAAGTTCTACCAGAAATAGATACTTGACTAGCAACAACATTTTTAATTTTGGCTTCCACTTTTCTTCCATTTGATCTACAGCGCTGCAGCATTATAATCAAATATTTTCCATATCTTTGTAGGCATAATGTAGATAGCATTGTTGATTTGCAATGAGAACAGATCATCTTGTGATCAACTTCTTTTACCAATTTGGAAAATGGTACAGATTTGCAGTCAGGTATTGTCAAATATAGAAATCGTTCTCTGTCAACTATAGTGCTTGAAGTTAATGAACACTGTTCACATTTATGTTCCCATTTGTAACTGAGTCCAAATAAACTCTCAATCTGAATTCCTTCATCTTCTAGTACTCCAAGCAAGACCATCAGAAATTCTTGTGCATCTTGTGGGAATATTAGCACTGACCGATAACGATCCAGTACATGTATCCAACAGTTGGCGAATACCAGAATCAGAATGGATTTTACTTCTATCAGTTCTCAATTCTTGAAATAAAGTATAAACTGCCGAACATAATCTTTTTTCCTGACTTTCCATAATTTCACCATAAACATCTTCAAGATAAAATATAACGTTTAGAATAACATTACCATAGCAGTTGACACCAGAAGCATTTTCTAATTGGTATCCGACAACATAATCACTTGTTTGTATTTTCTGTTTCTTTACATCTTTTTTTTTCTCTTGATTTTGATTCTGCTTTCCAACAATAGTTGATTCTTCAACATGTTTGCGTTTTGAACACACAACATGTTTCTCATAAATAGGATATTCACCTAAACTTGGAGCATAAAACCTTCTCAAACGATTATATTCTCTTACACAATTAACATCAGCACAAACCTTGTTCTCATTAAAATCAATTAAATACAAACCAGACAACGTTCTAACTCGAGATAATGCAACATATACCATTCCCTTTTAAACACAGTTCTTCCTACATTTACCAAAGCATTATCGACACTTAAACCTTGAGATTTATGAATAATTATTGCATATGCTAAACAGAAGGGAAACTGTTTTCTGTGAACATACAAGTCTTTTAAAAGCAAAAAACGTACAGCACAACGCGCAATCTGACTTACCTCTGTAATCTGATCAAATGTAACTTTCAAGAATTCAATTCCATTTCTATTTTGATATTTCACAAAGTCAACAACTTTCCCCATTGCTCCATTCACTAAACCTTCTACATTCAGATTATGCCTCAAAATTACCTGACAGTTTAAACATACATCTGCATTTTTTTCTAAGCCAGCAGTTTTTGATACACACTTTTCCAGAGAATCCAATTTAGTCTGTAGTTTTTCTGAAAGAAGAATTGTTATTCCTTGATGCTCGATTTTATCAATAGCTTCAATGTGAACTATTTCACTCTTCCACTGTAGGCATTAAGCAACCTACAGACTTTTTTCTTTCATTTTCTTGTACATTACTTCTGCTGGTGTGTTTTCATTTGTAAACAAGTTCTTTAGTAGACAACTTTGAAAAGCTTCTTTACCATGTTTGCTTAGAACACCAATTCTTACATCTTTTAGAATATTTGCATAATATTCATCTCTTGCTTGTCGCATATTCTGAGTGAGTTCTTTATATTCAAAATTTAACCACAGCTTCACATTTACAATACTTCCCAGAGATTTCTTTGTGTCTTCATGTAGAAGAGTTTTAAACACTGGTTCTCCTTTTACAGGGGTTAGTTGTAGCAGATCTCCAAATACAATTAAATGTTTTCCTCCAAAGAGAACGTCGTAATCTGTTTTTAATACCTGTTGCAATCTTAAGTGTACAAAAGCAAGCATTAAGTTTGAGACCATGCTCACCTCATCAATAATTAGTTTCATTTTCTTAAGCACTCTTGACACTTCATGAGAAGCTTCTCCAGACAACTACTGATATTGTAATTTATTATCATGCTCAACTAGTAACATCAGTAATCTATGCAAAGTAACTCATTTAACATTGTGTGCAGCTAATCCAGTTGGAGCTGTTACCCTCGAACATAAATGTGAACCAGTAGTTTTTTGAAGATAACTGGTCAAAACTTTAATTAAAAAACCTTTACCTGTCCCAACTTGACCACTGATGTACATCAGAAGAGGTTTAAAAGATGAACATACACATTCTTTTTTTTCATGCAACAAACCATGTTCTATTTGTTCTCTCACTTGTACATATATTTCTTTCTGTTCAACATTTAGTTGTTCTTTTAACTTTACCAATGTAATATGTTCCTCATGTGCTTGTTGCATTGCAATTTCGACTTCATGCATAGCAATCGCTGCTTAATTTTCCAGGATCTTGAGTACATTGACCACTACTTTGACTATCTTGAGAACTCCCATTAGCTATTTCAGCTGTAGTAGTCTTTCCTGTTCAACTTCATCATTCAACATTTTTAAATATGATGGGAAAATTGTACATGCAATGCTATCTGTACATGCATTAAAAGAATCTTCGTAGCAGTCAAAGTCTCCAAGTAATTCACTTTCGCTACGCCATGGTTTAAAGAGTTGAAGAAGTGCTAAATATTAAAATTCTCGCTTATCTGTGTTTCACAACTGAGTTTCTTGTGGTTTATAAGATTACCCTTTGCATGTTTTACTAAACAACCATGACATCCAATTACTGCATATTTTCCTTCTTTTAAATTCTGTTTAACATTTCTTTTGAAGCTGTAATGTTGAAGTACTTCATACAGAGATAGCTGTTCCAGATGTCGACTCCTTTTCGGATAGTATGTGTCCAACATATTAGTTTTAAGAATGTCTGTACTGTCTGGTTCATTTGCTGCTGAGTATTCAATTTCTTCTAATGATTTCAAAACTCTATTCCGTGAGCAGGCAAGACCTAAACTTACCCAAATGATTCCTCGTGACTTTGAATATAAACTTGAAGAGCACAAGCGGTCTGAACATTCATAGGATCCAAATTCTTGGTGGGAAAGCATTTTCAAAGTAAAGCTGTACAATTTTTTGCAAAGGCTTTTCTCTTGTGCAATTTCTTCCCACATTTGTTTCATCTCTGTTTTTTCTGATTTTGTTATTTACGATGTAACATAACGTGCAACAGCAATTGATTTATCTGCAACATACTGGATGTCCATGTTCGCATTCCACATTTTTAAAATGACTGGATTGTAGTCATTGATATACTTTGACACTTCTGTTCTTTTTAAGTTGTAGGTATTCTTTGGAGATTTCCGAGTTATTGTGTGCCTTACAGAAGAAAAAAAAGAATGTACTCTTCCTTTATAAATGACTGGACGTGGAAAACCAAACCGACATTTGGTGTAAAATTTTCCTTTAGACTTGTATTTTCTTCTGCAGTACTTTTCACAACGGTGACTTTGGAAATGTAAAACTTGCTGTCTCAAGCTTCTATCTCCTTCTTCTCTTGGAATCTCATATGTCACACACTGTTCGATGAAAGACAATACTATTTCATCAGAATCAGTTCCAAATTTAGGTGCATCCTTGACCCATAGTAGCATATGTATATGAGGTGCACCTCTTGCTTTCTCTCTCCTTTCTCCAAAAGAAATCGGTAACTTCTCCAAGAGGTGGATTCTTTTTATTGCAGATAAAAGACATCATAGCTTGAAACCTATGATTAAAATACCTGCACACATTTACAGGATCCAATGAACACAGTTCACCAGGAGTCTTTATTTCAACATTTTTTATATTGGAATCACTTCTCTTAGAAACTCAAGCAAATCTTCCCATGCATACTCTGCACAGCTAAGTGTGACAAACCATGTTGGTGTACCTAAGTTCCGTAACATCCACTTGAATTCTCCATGATGACGATACCAATATTAATTTGTTCCACGTTGACATGCCATCAAATTGATTAACTGGGCTTCTAAATTTTCATCTGTTTCTTGAACTTTCTCCACAAATTCTTTCGCAGAAAGAAGTGATTGATGAACTCCAGTTTTAAGTATGTAGTTCACTGCATACGACAGAGAAGATAGATCACTCTCAAACAAAAGGTGAAATATGTATGGAATGCACTGTCAAAATCTAGGATCTTCAGAATATAATCTTGTTGACCGATATTCTGAAGCTGGAATCAGTCCAGTATGAAACAGCTGTGGAAAACAACGAGCTTCCAAGCTCTTCTCCCATACACTCGTTGGAGTTCCCTGTGCTTTTTTCATTTGAAATAACTCAATGCTGCTTCCTATTACTTCTTTTGAATGCAAAGGACATATTGTGTAATGTTCATAAATCTCTTCAGTCCTTGACTTGTCCACTTTCTCTATTTGACCACTTGAAATTTCACATTCATCTTCTAAACTTATCACCTATTCATCCACATTTACAGTTTTGTAATAAATATTGTTCTCTATAAGATATAAGGTAGCCTTTTCAACTTTATTAACATCCACAAATTCTTGCCGTATTTTCCGACTCTTTGTTGGTACACCATTTACTAGAATGACTACTGCCTCATTTTCCTCTTTCTCTCCAGCAATAGTTTCAATATTTTTCTTAAAATCCAAAGGTAAGTACGCCATTCTTCCTTTCAGCCCTCTTTGCAAGTTTGTTGGTGGCAGTTTACCTGTTTTAGGCTCCATCCGAATTATAGTTTGAAAAGGATGAACAGATTGAATTAGAACCGACTCATATGTAGTCAATTCTACCAGTTCCTCCGAAATAGCTACTAATTCTAAGTTATTATGGACTGCTCTAGCAGGCATTTTGTTCTCTTCTAATTTGTTGTAACAATATTTACATATACGTTGATCACTACCTAACTCAAATCGACCTTCCACCAACAAGTAAGTTGCAAATTCTTCCCACTTACTATTGTTCTCCTTTTCACTCTTCAAATACAAATCAACACTCCTAGGTTGACTTTTATAATGAGTACGTCAACAACAAACACAAACATAGTTTGGTATTTCAGAGCACACTACATTACACTTTCCAATTTCTTCTTCAAACTGATCAGTGCTAACCACTTTCCCATCTATGGACTGCTCTTCTGAACCAAAATATCGCATTTCAATATCATCACACTTTTTTTGAACATCTGATAAAGAACCATGTAAAAGACCTGTATTCAGTTCACTTAAACATAATGCAGGACTTTTTACATAGTACAGTTTCCTCACAAACGTCCGCATTTCTGAATGGTGTACTGCTAACATCCTCAAGTGATGAAAAACGCTTTTACACACTTTTCTTGAAAGACAAGCCAGAGAATGCCCATGCTTCTCAGTATATTTTCTTACATTACATGGATCTAGTCCTTGCAACAACTTAATCTTCTGTTTAATACTTTTCTGTGTATATTTTCGTAGCAAATTTCGCATTATATCAATAGATTCCTGTCGAATACTACAAATACTGCTACAACCCCACTTATACACAGGAGCTTGTGTACGTTTCCCTTGCACTTCTTCAGCTATTAATTCTTCTGCACTTTTACCAACCAATTCCTCTTTTGGAAGGGGACAACCATCCTGAACTTCGTAGCAACGACCTCCAGTATCAACTGCAAATGGTAAACTATTTTCCTGGAAGTAACTTTGCTCATTAAAAAAAGGCTCACTAGTAGAAGTATGTCTCCAATGTCCACTAAAGATTTTGCAAAAGTTGGTTCTGTTCACAAGTATTTTTCTTCTACTTTTCTCTTGCAACACTTTGATTACTTTATCCAACACTTTGATCCTCTTCAAAATCACAATGAATAACTTATGTTTTAAAGTGAAAATGGTATCCACTATACTTTCAATACGCTGCTTCTGTTTGAATTGCAGCACTTTCTTTTTATATTTGCAGAATGTTTTCGTTAAATTCTGAATCACTCTAGTTCGAAAAAATCTCTGACGAATTTCTTGAAATTGTTTTTGTCTCCGGGTAACAGATACTGTTTCTTTATCATGTTTTTTTTTTCCTGGTATTTGAAATTGAAGTCTCCTTCTCCTTACTTGAAGAAGTCTTTTTTTTTCTGTGTGTGGTGTTATTTTCATGAAATGTTCATAATATTTTTTTCAGAAATTGTCTAGTGTTTTTACCAGAAGAAACTGTTTGTGTAGTACTCTCATTTTTTTCTAATTGAAAATATTTCCTTTTCTTCTTTTTCTCCTGTCTTTTTTTTCAGTTCTTCTAGGCATTTTCAAATTTTAATCCAAACGAAATAATTTTCTGAAAAAAATAAAAAATAGATTCAATTATTTTTTTACATCAGTTCAATATATTAAAATAATAGCATACAATTACATAAGTTCTACTGACGGCTTCCAGAGTCATTGCTGCAACGTGATGGAGCAGGGAAGGGGAGCAGTAGGATGACGGGTAGTGCCATAGAACATACAGCAAGTATTTATTTAATTATTTACATGCACTTTTACAATTTACATGTAACTGCACTACCTCGTACTTTTCACCTCTCCACCACACCCCACCACCCCACAGCACTCCCTCTGCAACCCACCGCAGACAACTTTATAGATAGTATTTTTTTAAATTGTAATCTATGTCCTTAGGATGATATTATCAACCAAACGGCACACAGAAAAATTACCATTATTAGCCTAACAATTTTATCTATAACTTCGCAAACATAACACTGCACCCAAAGCTTTAAGTGGGGGGGAGGGGTCTGTGTACCGGCTGTTTATTTTTGGGGGCCCTGAAATGGATCTCTATGGGGCTCTTTTTTCGGGCCTCGCAAAGGTAGTCCGTTGTTTTTTTATTGGACTGTAGTGAGACAGTGAGAGCATGCACATTGCTCACTACTGAGAAGTGGAGACATCATGCCAGGTGAGCCTCTACATCCCCACTCTGCCTATTGCTGAAAGAATTAGCCTCCCCCGAAATTTCGCTCTTGTTGCGCTTTTGGAGATGACCACACGCACCCAACTCCAGCACAACCCTGCTCTCACCTTTCACAGTGTCTTATTGTAGTGCTACGAAAACACACGCTTTGCCTGGCTCAGTTAGGGGCATATTATCAAGAACAGTGTTAAAATTATTGCCGCTTTAGTGGCAGGAAACTGCCGCTAAAGCGGCGATGATGAGCTTGATAATATGCCCTTGTGAATTCCCATAGAAGCCCATCTTCACACCAGAACCTGGGCTGCTATGGGAATTCACAAGGGCATATTATCAAGCCCATTATCGCCGCTTTAGCGGAAATTTCCTGCCGCTTAAACGCAAATAATTTTAACGCCATTCTTGATAATATGCCCCGTTATGTTTCTATATTAACGTCTTACACTGAAAAGCTGCTTTACATTTCTTTCGCTGGATCAACCTTTGTTTAAAACACCACCAGAGAAGGGTGGTGAACTATGGGTCACAAAGAGCAACTCAAAGCTTTCTTGTTCTTTATCAGAAACATCTGCCTGTCAATGATTATCGACAGCCTTTTTGGCCCCTTAAAAGGTTGGGTGGATAAGTATAATATGCGGTATTTAGGATCGGGAGCGGAGGGTGCACGGAAATAAGGACGGGTAGTTGAATAAAGTGCGAGTGGATGGATGGCCAGATGGATGAATGGATGGCTAGATGGATGGATGGATGTATGGATGGATGGAAGGATGAATGGATGCATGGACCAGTACTTAGGATAGACGGGTGGGCTGATAGATGCGTAGGATTGGTTCTGGGACAGATGTATGTATGGATATATGGGCCTATGACTGGATGGATGGCACAGTGCTTACCATAGGCGAGTGGGCTGATAGATCCTTAGGATAAGTGCAGGGACAGATGTATGTATTTATGTAGGTAGGAATGTATGAATGAATTGAAAGATGGTTGGATGGCGCAGTGCTTACGATGGATGGATGCAGGGCTTTAAGTGGGCCGGCTCTTAGCACCGGCAGTTATTTTCAGAAGGCCTCGAAACGGGTCTCTATCGGGCTCTATTTTCGGCCCTCGCAAAGGTAGTCAGTTTTCTTTTTTTTTTTTATTGGACTGCACTTAGAGCATGCACATCGATATGCGCATGCTCATTTTGCTCACTACTGAGAAGTGGAGACATCATGCTAGGTGAGCCACGTTGTAGGAGGAAGGGAAATCCTTTAAAGAGCGTGTTTTCCGAACGTAGGATAATTGGAGGGAATTTCCTTAAGCAAACAAAGCTAGTTATCTTGATGTAGACCAAGCCCCTACTTGGACAGCCCACACCCCTTTAACAGGTTTGCCCTTCCCCTTTTAGAGCACCCCCAGTTTTGTTTCCCACTTAAAGCCCTGACTGCACCATAGTAACAAAGAAATAGTCCAAGCTTCCATTTAAATGTACAATGGCACCAACTTTCATAATTTGCCATCAACGCTGGCAGCCTTCTACCACAGTGCAAGAGTGTCTATCAGCATGAAGATTTGTTATCCACAGAAATGTTGAGTGATTTGCGTAGCTGTCTGCTGGAACACTCATCACCAATAGGTATTAAAACATGCAAATTTGCGAGTAAAACATATTCCATACCATAAAGCGTTCATAAATGGGTCCAGTGCCACTACACCACCCTCATCCCCATTCTTGCTTAACCTTACGAAATCAAGGAAAGAGCCCCAGCAAACCTGGTAGAGCCACTATAGCAATACAGGGACTTTATTTCAACAAGTGTCTGCCGGAACGCTCAGCAACAAAAGGTACTAAAACATGCAGATTTCCGGATAAAACATATACCATGCCATAGAGCGCTTTATAAATGGACCCAGGGGCACTACATCATCTTTACTAGCTACACATGTGCACATTACAAATGTCCATGTTATAATCAGCAACATACCCACCTCTCCCACCCCCACCTCTGCCCTTGCTTAACCTTACGAAATCAAACAACGAGGCCCAGCACTCCCGTTAGCGCCACTATAGCCATACATAGACTTAATTTCAACGGGTGTCTGCCGGAACGCTCATCAGCAAAAGGTATTGAAACCTGCAATTTTGCAAGTAAAACATACACCATACCATAAGGCGGTTTATAAATAGTCCCATTACCACTACACCACCTCCACACCCGCCCTTGCTTAACTTTACGCAATAAAACAAAGAGCCCCAGCAAACCTGGAACCGCCACTATAGCCATACAGCGTCTTAATTTCAACAGATGTCTCCCGAAACACTCACCAGCAAAACGTATTAAAACATGCAAATTTGCGGGTAAAACATATACCATGCCATAGGGCGCTTTATAAATGGTCCCAGTGGTACTACATCACCTTTAGTAGCTAGACATCTGCACGTTACTAAAATCTGTGTTTTGATCACCAACATACCCACCTCCCCCACCCCCGCCCTTGCTTAACCATACGAAATCAAACAGAAACACCCACCATTCCTAGTAGCGCCACTATACCCATACACAGACTTAATTTTAACAGGTGTCTTCCGGAACGCTTATCATAAAAAAGTATTCAAACATGCAAATTGGCGGGTAAAATATAAACCATCCCATAGTACGGTTTATAAATGGGCCCAGTGGCACTACACCACCTTTACTAGCTAGACATCTGTATGTTAATAAAGTCGTTTAAACACTTTGTAGAGTGTATAGCAGGGGATGGGGAGAGTAAACAAAGTTCTAATTCCCAAACTTTTGATATACCGTCCCTTTACTGTATGTATATTAAGGACATTAAATGGAATGAAAAAAATTGACGTGTCTCAAAAGGGATAGTGAAGCTGAGCACCGGTAAAACCCGGACCACTTAAACACCTACGCATATTCAGCACAGGGACACAGCCTGACAATTAGTATCACTTATAATCACATGTAGTTTACTAATGTCAAGAAAGTCATACAGAAAATATACCGAACATTTTCATTTCTTTTTTATCGCTCACACATTTATAAAACATTATAAACCACTTCTATTTCATAAGAACAGACAATCATTAATACATTTACTACCATATATTTTAGAACATCTACCTTTTTATTATTCACTAGTGACAAACTACTAAAACTATTAAGTATACCCAACTGCAAACCAGAAACCATGTTCATATTATATCTCAACCTATGGTCAAATGATTCAAACTATGCGTACATATAAAAGGAACGTATCACTTTTACTATCTCCATCTCCTCTCCATGTAATCTCCAAACACTGTAGACGGCCTCACAGTACAACAACCTACCTAGACATATATTCAAATTTACCTCTCACTGTCAAAAATGAGACCATAACCTGTCCACATAACATTTCTTGGTTTGGTTTTATCACTTTTAACTTAATAACACATACATCTCCTACCCCCTTCCCCACTACTTTCACAAAAAGTATAATTTGCAAACGTGGGACGTTTTGTTTATCTCGCCTGAATACATTAGCAAACCCAAATTAACGCTGTACCTCATTTTCAAAACCATACAGTCCTTTAAAGATGACAAACTACATTTCTTCTTTGTGGAAAATTCCTAAACATATATAAAGTACTTATTTAACAACAGGTCAAACTTTATGCATATTTTATAACCTATATGAAACACCACACTTTACTAACAGTATATTATTTTGAAATAAAAAATACTTTCAAACTTAAAAATATTACCTCAAATACTTAATCACTACTACCGAACACATAACACACCTTGTTCATTTCTACCTCACCTTTGTAGTTGGTATGCAGATTTCAATTGTCACACACGCATGCAATTCTTTCTTTGTCACACAGTACATGTAATGCACTGCTTTCATCAAGAATGGAACCAGTAATGGCACAATTTCTCTGTCGCTCTACATATAAATACATGTAACGAACAAATCAGAATACTTCATTCCTTCATCGACATTCCAAAACTTACCTCCATTAGTTATTTTTGAATTTTCCATCCGTAAAGCAACTTAATATTCCGCGCCACATACAGGTCAGAAGTTCAACCTATTTTATCACCACACTTTCTGGAATATTCTCCGACACCTGCAGGTTAAAAGTCCATGATTTTTTTAAATGTAACGTTTGCTTTTCCAGCATATTCTCGAACATTTAACAGCACCTGCGGGTTAAAAGTTCACCATTGTTTTAAGTTCCAAATGTACCTTCCAAATGCAAGTAGCACATCTGGTTGAGCTGAGCAAATTTCATCCTATCGTATGGGATGACAATGACAATGACAAACATGCTTTTTCACGCAACTGATATGCACCCTAGTTTTTAGTACCCAATGCTTCTTATCTTCCAATCAATGATCGTTTTATGTGGCAAAAAAAAGATTTTTTCCCCATCTTTAAACATATCTCTTACTCTACGAAGGAACTGCATGAGCTACAGACATCTTTCCATACCTTCCAGCCATACCTTCAAAATGCTAGTGTGGATCGTAGGACATAGTTATGTTTTCTGGTGCAAGAGGTATGCAGAACAGAGACGTATTGACTTAGAACTAGGTTTACAAAATGTGGACATTAAATGGTTTGCACAGAGAGGATTGAAGTGGCACCAATTGTTGCCTTTGGTTAAAACCTGTTTGCATCTTCAACACCCTGACCTCACGAATGTGCATTGTGGTGGAAACGACCTAGGCACATTGACTGGGGTAGGTTTGGAAATGCTAATGAAGGACACCTTTCGACAATTGATAATGCTTTTGCCTCAAACTGTCTTTGTATATTCCAATATATGCCAAAGACAGAAGTGGAAATGGTCAAACCAATTTTGTCCTCAGATTGAAAAATCTAGGAAGAATGTCAACAAAGCTGTGTCTGCATACCTCAGAGACCATATAAAGGGGTCGATCTACAACAACATAAGTTTTGATATGGCTGTTATCTACAGAAGTGAAGGGAAGGGAAGGGAAATCGAGTTTTTCTGAATAACCTGAAGCTGTGCATCCACACTTATATGTAGCTCCAACTAATAAACACAAGGGCTCTTTTTAGAGCCGCCTTATAACTGACAACTTAGGCCCGCTATTTTAGGGCCAGTTAACGGCAACTTCTGTACCCTCGCCAAAATGTATTCTCCACACAGCTGTGGCGCAGCGGCCACATCATCTGACTTTGGAGCACAGAGCTCTCACTTTGATCACCGACTCTAGCGACAGCTCAGGATAGCACCATGTGACTCTGAGCAATAGCTCACTTAATTTCCACACTGGCCCCCAGTGCCTGCAGACCCGTACGAGTGAGTAGTTTGCACTTTACAAATACTGCATTGATTGGAAACGACAGAATTGAACTTCACACTCCCTCTGTAGCACCCCCAATCACCCTACAGACATCACACTGTTTAAAACAAAACTTCCTCCTAGTACGTATGCACACATGCTGACACTACTTAGACAGGTGTACCGTAGCGGCCAGAAAACATGAGTTTAGAGGACAGGGCTCACGGTTTAATCCCCTGCTCCACCAGCAGCTCAGCTCAGCACCATGTGACTCTGGGCAATAGCTCACTTAATAACTCACATAATTGCCACGCCGGCCTCCAGCGCCTTCAGACCCATAGTGGTGAGTAGTTTGCGCTTTACAAATACCGTATTGATTTACCTTCGCACTCCCTGTATAACACCACCTAAGCACCATATACAAATTACCGTGTTCCAACCAAAACTTCGTCCTACAACGTATAAAATATTACTGACACTACTTGGACAGGTGTGGTACAGCGCCCAGAGCACATGACTTCACAGCATAGGACACACAGTTTGGGCTCACTATTTCATCCCCGAGTCCACCAGCAGCTCAATTTAGCAGCATAACACTCTAGGCAATGCCTCACTTAATTTCCGTACCCCACACTTTCAGACCGGTAGGAGTCTCTAGTTCAGCGCCTTTATCCCCGAGTCTGGCAGAAGCTCAGCTTACGCCCCCAGCGCCATCAGACCCGTACGAGTGAGTAGTTTGCACTTTCCAAATACCAAAATGATTTGAAACGCGCAAAGTTACCTTCGCACTCACTGTATAACACCCCCTAAACATCATACACAACTTACAATATTCAAAACAAAAGTTCCTCCGAGTACGTATAACTACATGCTGACACTACTTACACAGATGTGGCACAGCGGCCAGAGAACATGACTTCACAGCATAGGACACACAGTTTGGACTCATGCTTTCATCCCGAGTCCGGCAGCAGCTCAGCTTAGCAGCATGAGACTCTAGACAATACCTCACATATTTTTCGTACCCCAGCACTTTCAGACCAGTAGGGGTCAGTAGTTCGTCCTAGTAGGTATAAACAAATGCTGACACTACTTCCACAGGTGTGGTGCAACGGAGAGGGCACCTGACTTCACAACATAAGACACACAGTTTGGGCTCACGCTTTAATCCCCGAGTCCCGCAGCAGCTCACCTTAGCAGCATCAGACTCTACGCAATACCTCACTTAATTTCCGTACCCAGCACTTTCAGACCGGTAGGTATGAGTAGTTCGCTTCGCACCCCCTCTATAGCACGCCCTAAACACCCCACAGAGGTTATAGTGCTCCTACCCTCCTCTTTCCTACTTTTTTCCCCTTACTCGCTTCGACAGAATCACAAAATGGCAGCCAACACTTCCTAGTTGCAACCGCTAGCAGCGCTCCCAGCCAATAAGCAGCAAGCTCGTGCTCGTAACGCCTCAGCCAATCAGATGGCAGAATTCCCAAATATCGATATCTGTACATTTCGATATTTCTCAAAAACTACTGAACGGATTTACACCACATAAACAAAATCGTGCTTTCTAGTCCAAGACCCTTCTCCCTGCCAAATTTGGGGTAATTCCGTTCCCCCGTTCGACCAGTAGCATTGTCTAAAGTTTCCATAGGAAATTAACTTGGAGAAAACACGTTTTGGGACCCCTCTTTTTTCTTGGCACCCCCTTGACAAATCACCTCCAAACTTTTACCATAGGAGCTGATATGAACAAAGAATTAGTTTGGAATATTTCCTGAAGATTCATCAAACAACGCCAAAGTTATAAGCAAAAAAAAAAATGCTCTTCCTATGGAAACTTGGTCCTAACTATAACTACCTACTGGCGACCGCCAGTAGATAATATATACATATATATATGTATGTCTATATATATAAATAAAAAACAATTAAACAATTTACAAAAGCAATATACAATTTAATAATTACCATTTAAAAATAATTGTTTTTAAGTATTACTTAATTAATTTCTCACCCTATACCCCAACAAACCTAACAGCCCACACCTAAAATATAACCAAAATAAATAAGTATAACATAATCTGCGTAATAAATAATAAATTGCATAATTAATGAGCAATTAATAATTAATTGTTAATTCATTATTACTTAATACACTTCTCACTCTATACCCCTACAAACCCAGCTGCTCACACCTAAAATATGACTAAAATACATAAGAATTACACAATATACATAATTATGAATCAATTAAAATATTAATGAAATGAAATGAAAGAAATCTTATAATGCGCTACTAAGCCCAAAGGCATCAAGGCGCCTAACCAAGAAAAATAATACGGACCAGGGACCAAATTACGGGTATGCCTTGGCAAAGAGCCATGTCTTTAATGCCTTCCTGAACGTCAGTACAGAATGTTGAGTTTTGATTTCAGGGGGAAGAGTGTTCCACCGTTTAGGGGCTAAAGACGAAAAAGCCCTTCCTCCCCATTTAACTCTTCGAAAACGGGGCACTGACAACAGGCTCTTTCTCGAAGAGCGGAGGTTTCTGCAAGGGGCATAAGGTACCAGCAGATCCTTCACCCCCCCAGCCCCATCGCCGTATAGCGCCCCATAAGTCAGGCAAAGGGTCTTAAAAGCAATCCTGGCTTGGATCGGGAGCCAGTGTAGACTCTTCCTAGCAGCTGTATTAATAAAAAGTATTAACTCATTCTAATTAATATATTACTTAATTAACTTCCCACCCTCTACCCCTACAAACCTAGCAACCTGCACCTAAAACAAAAATTCAAATAAATAAGTATTCTGTAATTAATATTAATCACATACTTACTTAAAAAATATTATTTACTAATATTATTTAATGGATTATTAATTATTACCTAATTAACTTCCCACCCTGCCCCCTACAAACCCAACAACGCGTTACAATACTATTAGAAATTAAATCAGATCATCTAAATCAGATAAATTTACTGCCTATATTTTAATTTTTTTAACAATTATACAAACAATAACAAATTAAATTATTATATATACTAAAACACAATAAAATAATAAAAAATGAAATTTTTTACAACTATATTTTTGAAAACAATATTAACGACAATGAGATTCTTAACAAAGGTATTCCTTATCTAAAACAGTGACATTCTTGCCAACAATATTTCTGCATCCCAATAATTTTGTGTCACAATATTTGTTTCCCAATATTTCTGTCTCCTGATATAAAACAACTTGATATTTTGTACAAACATCTACCCTCACTGTACTGAGAGGCAGAACACCTAAGGCAATGTCATCCTGCTCTCAGATCCGCCTGTTATACCAGGGCCAAAGAGGAAAGAGAGCTGCTCGCATTGTTGGGTGGATTGCTTTGAGATGCCACTCATAGCTGACCACCTGACCTGCTCTTGTCTCAGCACTCATGACCTGCTGAAGGGATGCTCTGCGAGCTACCTGGAATACCGAGTGTAGATTGTGACGATAAGATTTCGGAATGCAGTGCTGGTTGAACAATGTCAAATTTGGGCTTATTTACCATGTGTTTCATGATTTTTTGAAAAGGGCATGGACAAGTATTATAATGTGCCATCACCAATATGGTTGCTCACCCATTGAATGTTAACAGACATTTTCAATCCAAGATGAGGCAGAGTTTTTTCCAGTGTTGTCACATTCTCTTAGTACCATCTATAAGGATGTATTTCCAAGCAAAGGGTAAGTTGCAGTGGATTAGTTCCCTTATTTTCTTTGCATTCATTGCCTTTCTGCTATGATTTTTTGTCCCTGATATTTCTGCTTATAGTTTGAACTTTTTTCTGGATTCTGTTTCTGCATAACTTTGCCAGACTCGTTTCCCCTCCCTGATGTCAGGAGGAGTTTGGTACATTGTGGTCTTCATTTAAGACCTGCAAGGCTACAATGTAGGTTTTTTAACCTTTGTGGTTTTATCACCTAACTGGGACTCTCGTATGGAGACTCTTGCCACCTCTTGTTTATACTAATCTATGCAGGATGGCACCGAGGCTCCTGAGAGAAGGCACCCTTTCCTCAGACAATCAGAATGAGGCTCAACAGACCTTCCCAGCATCCAGTCCTGGACACTGACCTTCAGCAAATCCTAAATACAGATTTGATGTAGATGTTGTTGTGATGACTTAGGGTTACATTTTCAAATAAATCTGCTCTGGTGACAAACCGGACTTGAGACCAAACCTTACTCGGGCATGCCAAGAACTATTTGGAAACACTCATACTGAAAAAGGATGAAGTCTCCTTGAGGATTACATTTGTGGTTCCCAGGACTCTCAGCAATAAATCAAATTATCTTAAAACAAAGAAAGACACCCAATAATAAAAAAATAAAAAAAATGTTTCCACTGTTTAATGAATTGGCGTACCACACTGTAAAGATGCTTGCGACTTTAAATGTTCCTATTTCCTGCTTCCTTTCCAAGGCAAGGACAAAAGAGTTCCAATTCTCTGGTCATATAATTGCTGACATATTTAGTCTTCAGATTAATGTGCCAGTTTGGACAGAAGATGGTTGTGGTACAATGCTCTGCTCTTGACAGCATAAAAAGTTTGGATTCTCTCTCCTTCAGTGACTCTTTATTTCCCATCCTCAGCCGTGTAGTATCCAGACATTAAATATACCTTTACTTGGTTGCATACAAATTGAAATTAGAATAGAGACATGGGATCGTATATCAATCTATGTTTCAAACAAAAGTAAAATGTGTAAATAAACATATGCTGTATCATTTCTAAATGGACAACACCAGCCAGAGAAATTCACTTTGGTTACAGGGAGAAATGTCCATTCAGAAAAAGTGATGTTTTAGGGCAATAACCTTGCACACTGGATTTGCCCAGGAGAGCTGCAGAAGGGCAGTTCAGTCCAGAATTTGACACTTTACCACAGAGGCATTGGTCCTCAACTAGACCTTCTTTGTCGTAGTAAGGATGAGAAATCCGGGTGTCTCACTATTGGCCACCCCAATGAGGATCAATAATTGGTAGCCAATTCACAAATTAGAGATAAGGTTCAAAAACACTAATCTCAGAGCCATGCAATAAAAATAATGTATCGCAATTGGAAGACACAACCTTCTAAAGAAGTTTAGTCTAACCAAGATTATACAAACCACAGCTCTGCAGTTGCTACACAGAATAAAAGCAGCAGAACCCGGCGTTCTGAAAACAATCTATGGCTCTCCCTGTCACTCATTTAGAAATTACTATATCATAAGCACAGTTTCTATGGAAAGAACATTAAAACACAATTACAAGACTCTGGCAATTTAGCTAATTTAGCTCTTGTATTAAATATTCAAAATCAATGCATATAAGTAACATTTTAAGCAGTTCCGAAAAAAATCTTACAGCATTTAGTATTAAACCACACATTTAGCAAAAATATGCTATTCATAAAGAGGATGGTATCAATGAAGGCAGGAGAATGATTCAAAAGAGTTCTCTCAGAAGGGGCAAAGGGATCAAATAAAAGTCCAGCAGGAGAAAGTCCATGGGCAAAGGGGAATGGAGCACAAATCACGAAACTTCAAATCTGGTCTCCCACCACACAACTCCAAATAGTTCAGCAGGCAAGTTCATTTGCAGAGAGAGGAATGTGGGGTCATGGAAAGGTAATCAATCAGTCTGTCAGCAAAGAAGGATTCCAAATCGAATTGCTGCAGCCATAGCAGACGCTGCAGTAGAAGGCATAAAAACAAAGAACAAGGCCCCCTCCTCCTTTGGAGTAGCACTTTTTATACTCCAAATCATCCATATGTGACATCAGTCATTCCACAATGGTATGGCCGTCATGTGATCGTTCTTCCGTTCATCAGGTACAAAATTGATACTCCAGCCTATTTTCTCATGCTGCTCATGAGAAACGACTGTTCATTTCGTCCTCACAGGTTAGTTGACAAAGAGCTATATACTTTGTTACTCTTCATGGGTTTAGTCAAAAGGTCGGGTTCCCACCGATTCACTCACAATGAATACTAGAATAATGTCCTATTGATAAAAGAATGTTGCATAAACAACACATAAAGTAACATTTAAGGAAACAAGCAAATTCCATTACATCAGGCTATGAAATAAAGCAGTCTAGGAGAAAAAAGGCAACTAGATGCACTTAAAGTTAGAATTTCGTATTTAGCAAAATAAACTCATAATTAGGTTCAATCATAACGAAATAAATCAAACATTTTATATAGAGAAATAATGCTAACATTGACAGCGATTATTGCATAGAAATGTCTAAACCTGAATATTGCTTACTACCACAATTTTCAAAGTACATACATGTAAATTATTTAATACTGCAAATATCACTCATGTTGACTTATAGCATATTTTTTTGGTGCCACCTTTCTCTTCTAATGATGCATTACAACAAACGCAATAGAGATCCTATATCTCACCACTAATAATTGTAATAACCATTGTTAAAATAATCAAAAAATCCTAGGTGATCGCGAGCCCAATCTCCATCTCATCTGCCTTCTCTTTCCCACCCATTGAAAGGTGGAAACCATCTGCTGATTGGACAGAGGGAACATTTCTGGTGGTACTTGACTGTGTAGAGGGAACATGGTGGGTGGTACTTGCGCAGCACATGGACGGCCATAGACCAAAGAGGCAAAATATTTGACCGGAAGTGACAAATGGCTTCTCTTGCCCTGATGACAGGATTGACAACCTAGCAGAGATAAGAAAGACACAGAAAAATCTGCTTCCTACATCACAGAGGTCTCACTGTAGTAGTGCAAGAATGTGACTCAATGGAAAATGACTTTCAGTACCATCTCCAACGCAGACCGTGCAGTGAGTTGAAATATGGTGGCTCTATGGCGGGTTTAGAGAAGGGGGGAAAGTGATCCAGGACTACTGCAGTAGAACAAAACTATGTCAACTATAGTACTGCAAACCAGAAAACATTTTTTTAAAAATTGGAGACAAAATATGCTGCCATGGGGGCCAACAAGAACAAGCAGTAAGACATTTTTGGGCTCACAGAATCTGAAGAGTGTGCTGTGACATCAACACTTTAGCTAGAGGACAGGCATTAACGTTTAGACAGCAGCGAGATGGGCCCTCATTCTGGTATTTATTGGATTTCCTGCTGTAGTAGAACATAGAGTTCATAAAGATCATCAGATGGGTTTTTTTCTCGGCGGAAAACCTGGCTGGGGGTTTGTTCCAATTACCAGTAAGGGTTGCGAAGAATAATGACATGGCCCATAAAATTGTCCTCATAGTTCTGCTTGAGGAATCACTGAGGCAGAGGAGTCTGAGACAGACAAATATAATCAAAGAGATTATTTACCAAAACAAGAGATCATTTTTCTCACGTTTTCCAAGTAACAACAGACAGAAGAAAACATTCACCAAAAGCGCACAGTCCTTATTAGGTGACACTGTGAGGACCTATGTTTTTAGGTCTCGCCTAGCTTTGCAGCGTGAATGCGCTGCCATCGCTTTGCGAGGCATGCAGTATACACTATAGTGTGGAAGCTCTGTGGAAGCTCCGCCCACTCTCCACGCCATCTTCTTCATTGGCTTAGGTTCTAAATGCTGCCTTCCGATTGGTTTTAAGCTTGTTAGTCCCTCCCCATAACAGCCATGTCAGTCATTCGTGTCCTTCCACGGCGACTGGCCCTGTCACAGTACAGACTACTTTCTTCCTGTGCCCCCTCCCGCAGTTCGATGCCTTCTTGCCGCCGCCCCCCCTTGTGCCTCGTCACCCGCACGCATTGCTATTTGCAATGCAATAGGCCTCGCGTAAATGCGAGTCCTATTACATTGCCAATGCTTGTTGGTATTACTCTAATCTGTTTCACGCAGTGCTTTAGGGTCACGACATTATATAACCTACCCTGTAGATGAGACAAAATCCCGGGTTCATCAATTAGACGAAAGAAAATGTATGCTCTCCGGCTTTCCCTTATTCGCCGCGCCAATGTCAGTGCCGACAGAGCCCACAAGAGGGCAGCAGAGTTCCAAGCAAAATGACTTCGCAACAATTTATTTTCAAGACATTCAAACTGTCCACCTCAGAACCATCATTTCAATGTACGCTGCAGAATATGAAAATTCTCTATTTCCATACATGTGGGCTAAGTAAAATTCAGCAATCCAACACACTTAAGAACTGATTTCAGACATTTTCAATTGTACAACCCAGGGAGTATTGTCCTCTTGATCCGATCACGATATTGCTTCAAGAGGAAAGGTTTATCCATTCATTAAAAAGAGCGGCTTAAGTGTTTTTTACACTGGAAAATAAACATCCGGGATTTAATTTTAAAAAATCTGAGATTTAAGTACTCGAACATTCCTTGCTGAGTACAAACGTGTCCCCTACCTCTCATGGCCCGACCAGTCTCCTGTATGTGACAATCTCTTGGGGTTCCCAGACATTTCCCAGGTCACAGCACGGGCAAGAAGATGTACTCTGCAGGAGGAAGAGAGGCTCTGCTGCAGGGTGACCCGCGCGCAGCTTGTTCTAAAACCCACGGCATAGCAAATATGCAGTAAGTATGTTTTAAAAGTGACTTAAAATGTTTCTCTTTGCTACAGAGTACATGCAGTTCTCTTAGTTTATTGACTCGTTCAAGTAAGTGAATTGTGTAGCTGTGGTGCGCCAGACCCCTGGACTGCTCACTTCACTGGTGTTACATTTTGAAATAATACAGCCTGCTACGACCGCTGTGTGTATCTCCCAGCCTCTCCTAAGCCTTGCCCAGCACCATGCTGTCATGACACTGCTAACTTTGCCAGCCGGAGTCCGCGAGTCAGCTGACTCTAATTAATGTACGCTATAGCCCCTGAGGCAGCTGGGCTCTGTATTAGGGCCTCTCACACCCTGTTAGGTGGTTCTGCAGTATAAACGCAAGTCCTTGCTCCTTTTAGTGTTAGTTCTTAGCGGAGCCATGTGACCTGCTTTCTAGCTGTCCGCTTTTTTTTTCCCTAGTGGTGACATCTGAGGTTAATATTAGTAGTTACTTCACAAGTCTTACTTTCCTGCTTACAGCATTCGCTTATGTATAGGTGGCCCATGCAGTGACAGCTTTACCGACTTAGTTCACCCCACTCCAAGTGAAAAACCTTTCCCCATCACATTAATCTTGGACAACAAACACCACCTGGTAAAAGTGATTTGTTTTATTCTCCTTGTTTTACCATGCTCCTTTTCTTTTCTTTTTGTCTAATTGGCATTGCTTCTGCCTTTTTATTCTTATTAGGCAATACATTATGCCAACCAAAATTCACAAGTTTATTATATGATCAGCATTGTACAAGAGAAGCAATAAAATAGCAATAGAATAAAACTCACACTTCCTATCACTTTTATGAAATATTTAAGTAAACAAGACTCGGTGTCAAGACCAGAAGTATGGGCATGGTCTTCAATGCTATGTCATGTGAAGTGAGGCGCGCCCTCTTTCATATCTAACAAGGTTTCAGATTACTATGTATGATATTTTGATAATTTCGTTGTAATTATGACTCAACCACCTCATGAATTTGCAGCAGTTTTAAGATCTTAGAGTTTCTCGTTGCTCAAATGGGTCAGATTTTTATATTTTTTTTCCCCTCATCTATTATTGGTTGATTTTGCTGGCAAGAAAAGTGTCACTCATAGTGGTTCTAATGGCATTCATAATTACACAGGAATTATGAAAATGTGACACATAGCAATCTAAAATCTTGGCAGCTATGGGTAATTTTCGCGTTTCCTGCCTCGTGCTTCAGCTGCTCAGTGTTTCTCCCACCGGAGCAGTAAACCCTGAGCCCTGCAGCACACAAGGAACTTCACTTCCATTACAGTCCATTAAAGGAGCAAGTTGGTCAGTGCACGAACCCGAAGCACTTCCACACGCGGGGTGCAGGAGCCTGCGAGTGGAATGTGAATAGGAAAGCACTACACCACAGTGGGATGAGTGCTGTCTGCATCGTCAAAGGAAAAGTATTTTTCAGATGCGTCATTGCTTAATTTGTAAAATATTGAGTACCGGTGCCCAAAGCTCTGCTCGGAAGTCCTATTAAATAAATGTCGGCGGGCCAAATACCAGAGCTCTCTAGAATTTAAACCAGCCCCAGGCCACTTTAATCCAGTACCTGACACCCTTGGCTTGTTTATTCCTCTTGCTGGTTCCTGCTGTCTCCCTTTGTGACGGTACTTAAGTCTTTCTCATCCTCCTTCTTTCCCCTTTGTGTGTTTAGGTCGAGCATTCGAGGCCTCTTGTATAAACTTTATGCTTATTATATACTTATATGTGTATGTACTATGTGGGCGCTGGAGATCAGCCCTAGGACTTGTCTGCTTCCGCTTAAGGACTTTTTTTTTCTCTTCAACTGCCTCTATTTGTCTTGATAGAAAACGACCAGCAGAGGTCAGTAAAGTACCAGAAACACTTTATCATGCTCTAGATTCCAGTCCATTGAAATTGTCTTCCACGAGCACCCGTAAACAAAAATATATTTTTTAAATCGTGTATTTTCAGTGATATGACCACCGAAGGCCCTGATTTTATATTAAAAACAGAGCTTTGGACTATACAATTTCCCGCTGAAAGGCAATATTTCTCTCCATGTGTTCCCATACCTGGCGTGTCACGCAGTTTCGTGCTTACTCTCCCTCCATTTTAAAGAACAGTAGATGTTCAGCACCCAGGCTAATGTGCTGCATAGCTAAATACATACAGGTTCCCAAAGGCGGGACTGATTGCATTGCAAATGCTTGTTATTTTGTTTTCAGCACGCCATGGGAGTGCAGGTGTTTTCTTGTTCTCTCATCCACGTGCTGTTCACTGGGTTTACGCCCCCGCTCGCTCTATTGTTGCCCACTTGTCACATTTGCTTTTCTTTTCTTTTTCTATATATGAATGGGTGAGTTCACAATCAGATGTGAAACCTTTGGTGCTTATTCTAAATTCGCAATTTGTACATTTTATACCCTTTCATACATGGCTTGTCTTGGACAGAAAGAGTCCAGAACTGTCCCGAAACGCAGGGAAGAAATTCCAAATGTGTGAACTTAAGTACTAATAGGTCTAGCATGCCCTGGCAGACTTGACAAAACGTCTCCCACAGCAGAAGTTCAAACCTCTAGAGGGTGCCAAATGACTATCAAGCGTGCAGATAAAACTTTTAATCCAGAGAGCCAGCTGCAAGCTGCGGTGAACTCTAAAAGTCCCTCTGGCCTCAATATGACCTGTCCCGAAAAATTATATTATTTTGAAATTCACATTCAATGTAGGAGATAATGGACCAGTATAAATGTGTGATACAAAATATTTGTGCTATTGGCACTTCTCATTACATGTTGGGCAGAATAAGGTTGGGTACCGTTACTACAGCGAGACTTATTTACTGGGTTTGTATATTTCCCCTATGTTTTTAACATGAAAATGAGGCACCACATTTAGAATCAGAATTTAACACTCCAAATTCTGCATGTGTTGCCTTTTTCATGGATCATTTCCTTCTGATCGCTTTTTGACAATTTTGACATGTATTGATCTTTCGTGAGAAAACCTGGAGGGTGTGATAATTATCATGCATCTTGTAATTGTGTGCTCCATGCAAACCAGATGAGAATCCAGCCCTGAAAATGTAATGAGAGAACCAGTGTGCAGAATACTTTAATAAAATGTACCTCATTCAGACTCACAAAAATCAATCAGAGGTACTTTTCTGCTTAGTGATAGAAGACTTATGAAAAGGAGTTTGCAAAAGCTGTTAAAACTGTTTCATACCATAATTTGATTGTGAGTCAGGATTTCATTTGAAAGATTTCTTCTAATTTTGAAGAATCAAAATACACAAACTGGACAGCCAAAAGCTTGGATTCATGTGAAATAGGAGATATGAAAATACCTCTATGAAGGGTTACCAAACCCGGTATGAAGTAAACTCAGCTTTGTATTAAAATATATTTATTTTTAATGGAACTATCTCCAAAACTCATTAGTACTGATTCTGAAAAAGATATAAGTGTATTTTAGAACAGGAATAGTTTGGGTAAAATTACCAAATGACTTGGGACCCGATTACGACTTAGGCGGTGTGGGAGTGGGGCCGCCACACCACCGCCCCTCTCCCACACCACCAAAGCCATCGGAGCACCGACCGCCAGAGTACAAGTTTTCTCGTGTCTGGCGGGTTGTTGTAGGGCAGGTCCATGGCGCTGCCTCTGAAAGAGGACATGGCAATGGGAGCGTCAGAGGCAGTTCCTGCACAGCATGGAATCTGCAGTCCAAGGTGTCTCTTCCTGCACATAAACAATCCTTAATGCAATTCTCTCACTTTCATGTGTGCTGCTTTATGCAGCACACATGAAAGTGAGAGAATGGCATTTTTAAAAAAAGTTTGTTTATTTACAGGAAGGGACACCTTCCTGTACATACACAAACCATGACAATTTGCATTTTCCATGTGTGCTGCACAAGGCAGCACATATGGAAAAAGCAAAAACAAGGAGATATAAAGCATTTCTCCTCGTTTCGCCTGTTTAATACCAGGATTTTCCTGGTCTTAATTTTGGCACCGCGTCCTATTTACGCTGCCCTTGTGAATAGGGGGCAGCGTAAAAAATAATTGAGGTTGCGGTGGAACGCCTACCGCAAAACTTATTACCCTCCCCTTTCACGCTAAATACAGCGTGAAAGGGTGCCCTATTCACAAGGCAGCGTTAAGCCACGTTAAGTGGCATAACACTGCCTTGTGAATAAGGCGAGGCCCGTATCGCCATCTGAAAGTGGCGTTGTGGTGGCGATAGGGGCTTATGAATATGCCCCATAGTTTCAGAGTGATGGCTTGGAACAAAGACAGCCACCGACTAGAGTGTGATCCCACGTGTTATTTGTCACCTTAGCATATCGATGCATCCCATATGTTGAAGAATCACTTTATAGTCTTCCTTAGGCCTGGAGGACTATGGTACATTTTTTAGATATTCCACCTACATAACACTACAGAACTCTGTTTAGTTTTCAACCATTTATCTCTCAGAGGCAGCGGATATTAAACCATGCCATGGTGACACACCCTTTCACCAGCACAATTAAAAGAGACAAGAATTTCCTGGAGCTCACCGGTGCCTTTACTTTGTGTCACTTAACAAGGCCATCATTGGGTGTGTGACAAAGGAATTCCAGTTATATTCATTAATATCTTAAAGATCTCCAAGCAGAAGTTGAAAATCGGCGAGCATCTCCACAGCAACCTTTGCTGCTTATTAAATGCTAAAGGTATAGGTAAGATTTAAATAATGTCTAATGAATTGCGTTGCCTTTCCCGGTTTGTTTTCAGGTTTCTTATGATGTCCTGCTTTTCCTTCTAATGCTGACGCTGTTAACGCAGGCCTTCCTTACCACTGCAACTGTCATCCAATGTGTAAAATACAAAACCCAAATGCAAATCCAGGACTCTTCATGGGGCATGTCACAAATAAATACATCGGATTATCGAACATTGGCAGTGAGCGACAGGTAAATCAGCTATTTTTTACGGATTTCTGACGTTACAACGCATACTTTTACAACGCATGCACTTACAACGCATTTTTTACATCGCAACATCTACTACAACGCATTCCATTACATCGCATGACACTACAACACATTTTAAAAAACTACCTTTACAACGCATTCCATTACATCACATACTACCTTTACAACACATACCATTACAACGCATACTGTTACATTGCATTTAAGGTAAGTATTGGATAGTATAGGGGTAAAAATTACTATTCTAACTCCAGGGGGTGCAACAGTAGGGTAAGTGTTGGATAGTGTAGGGGTTAAAAATTACTATTCTAACTCCAATGGTATGCATTGTAATGGTATGCGTTGTAATGCCTGCGTTGTAGTGACATGTGATGTAGTGTCATGCGTTGTAATGCTATGCGTTGTAATGGTATGTGTTGTAGTGTCATGCGTTGTAAAGGATGTTCCGTTGTAATGCCTGCGTTGTAAGTGTAGTGCTCTGTAATAGTTGCGTTGTAAAGGTTGTTTCCTATTTTTTACATTCAAAGGTTGTGCATAATATTGTCTTGTTGCAACAGTATGTCTTTTTTTACAAGAACAAGATTGTGCAAGGGAGCCACAAACTCGTTGTTGTGGTAGATCTCGACTTGACTCGTTACCTCTAAAAATGATTGTGTTCCCAGACCGTTGGGTTGCTTACAGCTGAAATGACTAATTCAGAAAATAGGATGTCAAAGGCCAACTTTTCCTTATTATTCTCAAAATTTCATAAAATGTTTTTTTTATTACGTTTTGCCTAACAAAGAAGTGTTTTGAGTAGAAGGGAATTAAGGAATATAACAGCCATTGAGGAAAGGGCACAACACTGACATGAATCAACTATCCCCTTTTTTAAAAAACATTTTGGCTCAGATATCCGCTGCAAGTTTGCATGCTATTGTTGCAGACATCCTGAAGCAGGTTTTGAAACATTACTAAATACTTTAAAGCATAGCAGGCGCAAATGCTCGCGCACCCGCAGTGGCCATCTTTGAAAGCATTTATAATGTCCTAATAAATGCCTTCAATTATGGTTGCTGTGGGTGTGCGGGCACCTGTGGCGGTGATCTTTAAACTAGAGTTATTAAAATAAAACAAAATCATTCAAAGGTGCCTGCCACACAAGCATGTGTACATGTGGGTAGCCACGTTAAAATGTTCAAAAACTAATTTAAACGCGGTTGCCTGTCAATGGCATGCCTGGAAGCAAATTGTGTTAAAAAACAAGATTTGGGGGTCAAAAGAATGCTGGGTGAAGGTATAACGAGAGGAGAAGAGTATGATAGAGCGGAAGGGTAGCAGGAAGAGGGAAGGAGAGAAATAGCCCTCACCATGCCCTCAGCGACGGCCCGTATAGGGCTTGTTACCGGGGCGGTGACGTGGGGCAGAGGAGGGGCAGGGTGGGGGGTTGCAAAATGCGTCATACGGCCGATTGCAGGTAAGTTACGAAAAAATTAAGAAAACAAATTTTGTTGCGCGCGCTGCATCGCATTTGGCGATGCAGCGCGCAACGAAATTCGTTTTTTTTTCCCCTAACTTACCTGCAATCGGCCGTATGCCGCATTTTGCAACCCCCCACCCTGCCCCTCCTCTGCCCCACGTCACCGCCCCGGTAACACGCCCTATACGGGCCGTCGCTGCATGCCCTGCAGAGCAGTCTGCCATCAGCATTGGAAGTATACCTCACCCAATCATAACACTGTGAGACCAAAATGCTCATGGGCAGTACGAGCACAAGAATCGCGAGGAAAGCATCAAATTAACAGTAGGCAAGTGAAACAGTCACAGAGGCATCTAGTCATGAGAAAGAGAATGACCCGAAGCCCACTATAAGCATATGCAATGGAAACAGTTGATCTGACTAACAGTCAGCTAAAGCTTCCTGCTGCCAATTCATGTATTACCTTTACATTGAGCACATTAGTTGTGTTGATAGAAATTGTAAAAAGATGATCAAATCCAGCCTTCCACAACTCATCAAGTACCTCAGGCATACTATGTCCTGCCTAGTTTCTCTTACTGAGCGAACCCTCAACTGGATGCCAAGGATAGACAGTCCTGCTTTCTCACTTCATAAATGGATTTTTTTAGGACTAAGAATGATGTCTGATAAGACTCTATAAAGAAGAACATCTGCCTTCAAAATCTGGAAGCTTAGTTTGTTTATAGACCCTTCATGAATTCAGTGAAAAAAACATTCAAATGAATGTTGTGAGTGCAATGTAAAACCTAAACCTACATTTAACAGTTATTGTACACTGTGTTAACCATAACACAGATCTGTGCACTGACCTCACGATGACATTTTCATTGACATCACAGATGACATTTCAGATGATAGCACTCATGAAATTATTGTCACACATGACATCACCAATTACATCATATAAGACATAACTGATGTCAACATATACTGCATTGCCTGTTCCATTTTCAATGTTACCACCGCTATTAATACAAAGGACTTCAAAAATCTTCATCCTGGTGGGTATAATACTTTCATGCTACCAACTAAGATCTTTTTCAGAGACCACGATTGTTTGAAGAAAGATAATTTAGCCTACATTGTTTATCTACATTCTGATGCTTACCCGTATACTCATTCTTCCCAGTGGATGATTTGCTGAGAGAGTATGCTTGGGCAATATCTGGGACTACCTTTGAGGCTGAACACCAAGTAGGCACAAGATTAAGACAACCTTTGAACTCCCTAAACAGCAGTCAGTGAATGGTACAATCAGCTGCATTGACCAAGACCTTAGACACGGCTCCAGTCAATCCCCTTCAGTTGTAAAAAACACCTTCCTTGATCTGACAGCGTTACCCGATTCCCAACTCGTGCAAGCAGGTGAAAGGCACAAGGCATAGCCTTCAAGACATGGTCTGCAATGAATTTAACCCGTCACCTGTTGGAAATGCCTATCTTTTGCTGTAGACGGGCTATACGTGGACCTCTTGAATTTTACCAAGTAGAATATCTTTCAAGCACACTCAGTCGTTTGACCCCTTTCACCTAGCATCAACATAAAATAACATAGAGCCTTGCTCCTTCTTCTTTGAATCAGAAGTATAGAGTGTTATCTTCAACCGTTTAGTTTGCCCCCTTCTCTTGCACCCATTGCACATAACACATTGCCGTGTTTTGAGTGTGGAGAGGAGCTATGACTCATAAGAGGCAGAGGATAGGTTATGCTGTTCCTCTCTGCCTTCAACAACTGTAATACATCCAGTGGTCCTGGAACAATTTTCAGAGTGTGGGTGCTGCCATCAACGTTACATCACAGAACTCATAGGGATTCTGAAAAAACCAAGGCACACACAAGGAACAAGTGTGGCAAATGAGTCACACTCTTTCAGCAGAAGTGTGGTAAGGTGCAGTATGTAGCTGGTGTTGCATTTAGGAGCACACTGTCATGAATATATTACTAAAGCATGGTGTGGTATCCACTGTCATTTACAGACAGCACATTTTCTATAGCAATGTGCACAGACAAACAATTTTACTTATAAAACTGTATAGAGCACAAACGAGAATGTGTGTAAATTGGGTTTCAGACACTATTTATTTGTTATTTGTGCATCGCCAAGAAAATTGTCTGCATTTGTTTTGACATAATAAAATTTTTTGTTTCATCACACTTTAGATATAGAAAAAGTGCTTTATCTGTGCTTTCCTATTTAATTATTTTGTATTATTTGTATAGTTAATTTAAACGCATTTAAATGTTGTTGTATCTTAAAAGAAAGCAACATCCTAAAGCCTTTCCTTTCACACCAGGAAGATTTTTCACTTTACAAATCTCTCACCCTTTACACGCACAGCAAATGTGACAAGATAAAAACAAAATTTAAAGTAATCCCTTATGCTGGCTCACCTTCAGAACTCCAGCATAGTTATTAGGATGCCCTTTCAGGGCTCAAGGTGCTGTTGTGATTGCTCCCCCCGCCCCCCTCCAATCTCTGGGCCCTGGTGTATTCCATGATCAGATCCGACCGATGTGTAGAAGGTAGAGCCTAGTTTTTCAAAAAGTTATTATGAGACCAGAAAAGCGCCAGAGCCTCTATGCATCCAAATGATATGTTGGCCAGAAGAAGTATGGGGATTGCTATGTAAAGGTGGGGTCATTGATCCGCCCACAGCTTGGCCCTTTGTCGTGGACCACTCTGACGAATAACTAATGTGTCTGCGTACAAACACAGAGAGTGGAACGGACAAAACAGCACAATTTCTCAGTTAAGATATAAAATATACACCGTTTTCTTGCATGCAATAATTTTCTCAATTTTTTTAAAACAAAATGTGCATTTTGGAGGGCATTAACACTCTCCTTTTTCGGTCTCTGCTACACACAGCTTTAGCTGTTTGTTGGTGTGACCTATTGTTTTTAATATACAGAGAGAGGGCTTTGAGTCAGCACCTTAGCACCTTGCTCAAGACCAGATAGCTCTGCTGCCTTTCTTCGTTGTCTACTCTGATTCCTTCCCTCCATGTTTTTCGTAATTGTTCACATATGAGCATTTTTGAGCATTTTGGTCTCAATGTGTTCTGAATGAATGACTGGTATCCTTCCACTGCTGACGTTGCTTGCATTCAGGGAACTACTTTTCTCTTCCCTTAAATGAATATATATGTGTAAATATATATATATCTCACAAACTGTAAATGTGGTTTACTCTATATTATTCTGCTCTTTCTGGATCCATGGTGGGTATCCCACCAGATTCATTGCAGCCGCCCAACGTGGTGTTAGAAACCAGGTGAGATTAGCTCCATCATGCTGCTTAACATTATATGATACCCACAAGTAAAATGATCAGGTGACTTCTGTTCTCTTGGACTCAATATTTCGATACCAGGCATTTCCCTTCATATGGTAGAGCATTCTCATCATGCCCTTGATGACTGCATAGTATCGATTTGTGAAAGGAGATTCAGGATTGCTTTAGACTGTATCTCAGCAACATGCCCCATACACCAGAACCCAAGATCAACACGCGTCCTTGTAAATTCATTGTAAACACACAATTGCCATCACATACATACATTCACTCCAAAACACAAAAATAAGAAACATTTACATTTACAAATGCCTATAGCTCTAACTGTAACAAAGTGCAGGACCTATTGCATTGCAAATTCTTGTTTTCATGTGCAGACATAAACAAAAGCATTTAACCAATACCTAACCACAATGGGTTAAACCCACGAAGTGCTACATAATCTGACTTAATTGGCCTTGTGAGTATAGGGCTATTGGTTTTTCCTTGTTCAGTAACTGTCCTAAGGAGTCTATGCGGCAGTAAGCAATGACTTCTTAAGTTATGCGATACTATGGTAACATTGTTGATTCTGATATTTTAACTTGAAAGATAAACGGGCGAATGTATGTTTGTTGGTGCAGTTGTTAGTAAAATGTTTTATTGAGCAACTGAAATTCTTACTTTTTCTCCTTTAAGAGTTAATGAACCAAATTCCTAAATATATTTGTTTTTAGGTGTCCAACAGCTGTATAAAGGACTTTGAAATGGATACAGCGTGTAAATCTGTGGTGATCCAGATGGCACAGTGGCATGGATTTTTCTCCTGCACAACCAAATACTATATATTGAAAGTCAAATCGATCCATGTGTTAGTGCTTTTACTACTGCAGTTTTCTACATAGTCTGTGTTTTATGCAATTTAGCTGGACCTTCAGACAGAAATTACATTGTTTTTGCTGGAGTGAAATGTGATATTTGAAATATATTCAGTATCTTCTATGTTTCTAGAAAGAGGCCAGCATTCATCAAGGCTGTAAAACTTGTTGAAATAGACTCTAGTTTCGAGCATTTTATAGCATTGCCTAAGTCCCTTAAGCCTTGTCCTTGTCACATTTTTTGTACTAAATAAAAGAACTTGTAATCAGAGACTACATTTGTATGATTAATGCATCAATCAAGCAAACCTCATTGCAGTAAGTGTGTTGAAAAGCAATGCCGCTGTGTAAAGATGTAATCTCAAATGTTTGCTCATTAGCACCCACTCTTTAGGTGGTGCTTTGAAGAAGCACATTGAGGTGAGATGAATAAATAAAACATTTAAAGCCCTGATTTTGATATCGGTTGGAAAAGCTCCGACTTGCAGTTGAAAGCTTTCCGACCGATATCTTTGGTTTCAATTCTGACTGCCGTATTATGACTACGACAATCGGAATTGAAACTGGCCGGTCATTCCAGATGGCTTCCGACAGGCTTAAGGAGCCCAACAGCCAGTCGGAGCCGACAAGTAATCCCTTAAAGCCATTTTTTCCACCGTCGGGATTATGATGTCAGTTTCCCACAGGCTTTATAGGTCGGGCTTTCTGACATGAAAAGCCTGTCGGAAAGCGACCCTGGGGACCCCTAGCAGGGCCCTCTTGCAACAGCGGCATCTGGTAGGGGCTGGAGGGCACCTAGCCCCCCCCTGTTAATCCCTGCACTTTGTGGCAGGCACCATGAGATGAACAGAAACTCCCATTTCTCTATGGGAACTTGTGCTGTGGCTGGTTTTCGACCACAGCACAAGCTCCCATAGAGAAGTGGGAGCTTGCGACCGCACCATGTGCTGTCACATCGTGATTGCAGTGTCGAGACCGCTGACCAGAGGTCGGTTGGACCAGAGACCGCAGTGATGTTGGTCCAAGTCAACTGCGACCGACAACATAATGATACCCTTAATGTGAACTCTGAAACCAAATACCAAGATACATTAAATGAAGAGATTGACGGAGGGACAATCCTTCACTCTTCCTTCACTCTTTAGCCCCAAGGCCACCTTCACAATGCGTTTGGCGCATGGCTTTCTCTGCAAGAATTCCTGGATCCAAATGCCAAGACAGATTGGCTCACGCCACCACAGAAATAGAAAAGATCATTACCTATCTCCCCTCCTTTTCAATATATAACAAAATGAATGTAAAATACAACAAAGTCAGTGCCCTTTCTCTTCTTGGAAGGACCATTTTTCAGTCTGAGTTGCTGTGATCTGCTCACTTATTCCTAATTCTGTTCTCTCATCTCTGTACCATGTATGGTTTCCTCTTCACTCCTTTGTATTATGCATGTTCCTATGAAAAATAAACATCCTCAAAGTACAGTATTATTTGGCCTTCCTTCATAACACCTTCTCCCACATCCTGAACCCATTTTTTAATCAAGGCTACCCTCAGCCCGTTACATTCTCCTGTCCTCAAGTTCAACCCATGATGTTTCTTGACTCTGAACAGTAAGTTATAGCTATTCAGACCGTGCTAGCATATGCCCTGTAATTTCACCATCACCATATTTCCTCCTAGGAAATTTATTTTTTGCAGTTATTGTAGTTCTTGATATTTACCTTCATTTTTTACTTAAGTAATTCTGATCATTTACTGCCTCGATTTGTCCTTTCACTTTGCTCACCCATCCTGGGGTCAATAGGAAATGTGGCTTTACACCACCTCATATGCCCAAAGGGTGCATCTGAGCTCTCCCCCAAACTCAGGGCACTCAAACAGAAAAGTCACAAGCAGAAAAAAAATGGTGAAAGAGCTACAGTTTAACCGAAAGAGGTCATTAACAGCAAATTATTCAAGAGTACAAGGACTCGTACATATCAGAGAAAACTAACTATTCTACAGAGAAAATTCATTTAGCAAAAAACTAAATTCTCAATTTTTATGCAATAAACTAGCCAGGAATTTTCAAAATAAAGTTGAGGCAGTTTATGTTGAACTTGATTCCAGACATCACGTCAATCTCACTGGCTCTGGAACTGAAACCATCGGAACTTGAAATATTAAGCATCTGAAGTTCTTCCCGCTCACGGAAGAGGGAGTGGCTAAATGTATTCTTAACACCAAGTCAGGGGCCTCCGTGGTCCCTTGCCCCCCCTAAATTCCTCCACAAAAGTAGGGACAGTAGCATCCCCCCTCACTACTTTACTGAATAAGATCATCATTTCCGGACAGTTTCCAACCAATTGGCAAAGGGTTCCATACTCCTTCTGTGAAATAAATCCACTCGCAATCCCAATGAGAAAAAACACTATCACCCAATTTCGGGCTTGCAAATGCCTGTGTAAATTCTTGAAAAATATCTTAACACAGCATTCTTGACTAGATAAAAACGAAGACCGAGATGGTGCTCAATATTGTTTTAGAAAAAACCATAGCACAGAATCAACTCTGCTAAATGCCAGTGAAGGAATCAGATCCATCATGGGCAATGGAGTGAAGGCTGCAGTAATTCTTTTAGACCTATCTGCAGCCTTCAACACAGTGAGCCACTCCGTTCTTATTGACTGCCTAGATAAAATAGGGATTGTCGGAGCGGCTTTGAATCTGCTCTGTCTCTCTGGTAGAATTCAAGTCCAAATTGTTCTCATTGCTCAGTGGTGTCCCTCAAGAGTCATCACGGAGCTCGACGATCTTTAATGTATATGCAGTTCACCTAGCCTGGATGATCCGTTCCTTCGGTTTTTTGACAATTTACCATGCCGACAAGACACAATTGCCTTAAATGAAATTCTTTGAAAACCGAGGTTCTTCTCTTTGGGAAATATATTTTCTTTTGGAACCCTTCTCGGTGACCACAACATCTGGACCCCCTTCCTTCAGCCATCCCAAAGATTAGGAATCTGGGAGTCATCTTCGACGCAAAGCTCACTTTTACAGATAAGCTCTCTTCCTCTTGTTTCCTCATTTTAAGAACCTTGAGGAAAATCCTCACTTTTATCTCCTTTGACCTTCAAAAATCAGTCATTACTGCACTGGTTCTATCCAGGTTAGATTACTGCCCTTTATCTAGACCAGGCTTCTCCAATAAGTAGCTCGTGAGCTACTGGTAGCTCTCGAGCTACCTGTAAGTATCTCTCCTATGTACAGCCCAGTCTAATAAATTAGAATTTTTTGCTGGGTTGAATAATAATATATTTATAGCAAAATCGAAAAGAGTGCATTGAAGATGGAAATGTGTATTTTTTTAGAACTCATCATCTGATGTTTTGAGGAAAATTATAGACTTTGTCAAATATATTTGTAGACGATATATGAGTGATATATCATGCAGCATCAGGGTAACTTATGACTTGTGTTATTAGTTTGGTACCAGGGGTATTACGGCTCTGGCTATTATGTACTACCCATGTAAAGGACTCTAAACTGATAAAGCCTTTTTAAAATTACGAGAGGCAACCATGTCTGTGGCACTGAGGTGATCACTGCTGGTAATCTTGCATGGGTGGTCGCTAATGTAATCTTGTATTATATACAGAGGCGGGTCCTTTGCTCTTGTGGAGGAGTGTTGCACCCCCTGCTGAGAACCAGCTGAGGGAAACGGGAAAAATATAATGATAACAAATTGGTTTTATTATCATTTTATTTTTCCTGTTTCCTTCTGGAGCCAGCCAAGTCTGGGGTGGGCGGGCCATGGCGACAGCAGGGGAGGAGTAGGGCACACTGTAAGTGTGCATGACGGTTTGGCCGGCCATCGTAGGCCGGCCAAACCCTCATGCGCACTTAGGTTTCTCCAACCCAGATGTGTTGCACAGCCAGGTTGGAGAAACAGCACAGACTCCCAGGCACTGTCTAAGAAGCAAACGAAGCCGCTCAGACCAATCCTGGCACTGCTCTCGAGCCATTGAGAACAGCACAAGGATTGGGTGAGGAGCCTGTGCTGGTGTCCCAGGGACTGCTGTGACACCATCAGGAGAGAAGAGGAGCACCGAGGTGGTCAGTAGCGTCGGAGCAGGTATGTTTTTTTATTCTAGTTATTTCCCTAATCCCCTGTCCCGTCCCCGCCTCTCCCCCTCCCCCACCTGAGTTTTGCTACAGCTGTCACTGGTGACATGCTCAATACTACAAAGGCAATAACAGTAGCTCGGGATGATATTCATTGAACATAAGTAGCCCTTATTGCACAAAAGGTTGGAGACCCCTGATCTAGGCATTAACAACGCTCCATGAATAAACTTCAAATATTACAGAATGCAGCTGCCCGTCTGCTTAAGAGAATTACCGAATTTAAATCTGTTTCTCACACACTGGTGGGGCGCCACAGACTTCCGCTCAAGAAGTGAGTAAAGGTTAAGGCACTCTGTATAGCTCACAAATCCTTGCACAACACAGGCCCAGAGTTCCCAAGGAAGAAATTCCTATGGTATGCACCTAGGAGAACTCTGTGATCTGAAACGATGATAATTCCAAAATGGAACAAAGTCTCTTGGGGTGAGAGAAGCTTCATTTCCTCTACGTGTAAACTTGAGAACAAAATGCCTTTGCATCTTAAAAATCCGACCAATCTATCCTCTTTCAGGAATAAACCTAAATCCTGTCTTTTTGCACTCCCCTATTAGTCTCACTCTGCCATGATTCTCACATTCTCTAGCCCCAAGAGGCACTCTGGCATTTGTCCGCTTAATAAATATTATCATTATCATTTTGATTTTCATTGTGCTTTCAACATTTTAACATTTCCAGTGCTTCATTGTGTTCTTTTTTGTTTTTTTCAGCAACCAGTTTATCAACCTAGAAATGATGTAGACAGTTTTCATTTTTGAATGAATTGTGTATACATGTTTGAAATATGGATGCAGCAGTTATTAAACCAAAAGGAAGTCTCTTAAACCGAAACGTACACTCTGATGTTAGAATGCTATAATGCTTTTTGACTTTGGTGGAGAAGAATTTGGTGATAGGCAGATTTCAAGTATAACAATATAAGGGCCAATGAGACCCAACCTCTGCGCACGGTAGCTATTGGGTAAACAATACCCGCCGTATCTTATGATTTACACAGTGTGCATTATGAATTTAATACTTCTCATAAACATCATGTACAATGCTGAATTAAACAAATCCAAAACAAAATTTGTAAATACATTCCTTTTTTTTTTTTTTATTGATTTTCACAGCAGCAAGTAAGAGTTGACCGAACACAGTATTGTCCATTAGGTTATACAAGAGCATAAATAGTCAATTAATAGATTAAGACAGTTTTTTTAAATACAACATAACAGGAAAATCAGGTTAGTTACCAATTATATTTTAGCATTGTAACCAGTCGTAGATTGGAGCCCATAATTTAGAGCCCAAATTCCTCTTTTTTGTCCCTTTTAAACGATACACAGCATTTTCTAGTTGATACACATTTAACAGTTTAGTTTGCCATTGAGAAAATAAAGGGGGATCCGCATCAAGCCAGTGCGAGGTGATACAGTATCTAAAAATAGACATTGATATGAAAAGAAAACCCTCTTCAGCACGTGTGTACAGCCGAACTGGATTAGATTGAATGCCAAGTATTACAAGATCAGCAGACAATACTAAGGGAATATTCGTTATTTGAATTAGAAACGCTTGAACTTCAGAAATAAATTGAAATAATTTAGGGCATAAGAAAAACATGTGAATAGAATTTGCACCTATACATCCACAACGATTACACTTGTCGCCAGTATTCCCTTTCCATTTTAGTAACTTGGCAGGAGTATAATATAAATCAAAAGTACTCATAAAGCTCTGACTCTTTAGGGATCCGTTAATTAATACTTGTTCAGACAGTACTAAGGTATCCACTACGTCTATGTTTTCAATACCCATCTCTTTTTGCCATTTTGCATTATATGATACAAGATTGTCTTCTAAGCCTTTAATCATTGCCTTATATATCACCCCAATTCTATTTTGTTTCAAACAGCATTCTAGTACCTCATGTTTCTTAATTTTGTTAGAATTCACTAAATTTTTTGAATTTAGAAAGCTGCGTATTTGAAGGTATTTAAAAAAAGTCTGCTTTAGGTACATTATACAATTGTTGAAGATGAGAGAATGTTATAAATTGTTCATTTGGAAAAAGATCCCCAAGCTGACAGATATTACAGTTTTGCCAGCGCTGCATAATATAGTCAGTAAATATTGGTGGCAGCGATGGGTTGTCAAATAAGGGCGTATAAAAGTTAAAGTTACTATCTAAATGGAGTCTTCGTTTACATATTTTCCATAGTTGGAAGGCCGTTTCCATTATTTTAAACCTCGTCTTCTTGTAGTAGCTTGGTTCTAAAAAACGGACCAAACATCTTTGTGCTTGACTACCAAGAATCATTGTGTAAATTGAAGGATATAAAAAGTCATCCAAAAGTATCCCGTCAAAAATTAAGCTGCTCATTAGTCTAAGTGATATCGCCATGTAGTAAAAACGAAAGTTTGGGATTCCCCAACCACCTCGAAGCGGGGGTAAAGTGCAACTAATGAAAGACTTCCTTGCTCTCTTTTATATCCCCATAAAAATCTAGACGTTATTCTTTCTAATTTAATAAAAAAACTGGATGGGAAAAGTAATGGTATAGTCCGAAAAAAATAAAGAAATTTAGGAAAGAAAAGCATCTTAACGACATTAGCACGACCATACAGAGAAAGGTGTAAATTATCTAACCTCTCAAGAGACCTATTCGTAGAGACAAGTACGGGATCAAGATTAAGCCCGACAATATCTTCTACTTTAGGTGACAAAATCACGCCTAAGTACAGAGCCGTCTTAGATAATGGCAAACCAATTGGTGCGCCCGCGGCTGAATGAATCAACTGTGTTTTTGAAATATTTAATTTATAACCAGAATAAGATCCAAATTCAGTAGCTGTTTCTATAATCTTAGGAAAAGCTCGATTAATGTCGGAGGTCACAATCGCGATATCATCGGCATAGGCCAGGATTTTATACTCAATTTGGTGGATCGTCACTGGGGGAATATTGCCATCTCGCAAAAATTTTTGTAAATATGGTTCTATATATAATGCAAATAGCAGGGGGGAGCAGGGACACCCCTGCCTTGTCCCCCTCGTTATTGAAAATATTGTAGAGATATCCGAAGAGATTCGTATGCTTGCCTTAGGGTCAGTATATAAGGCTTTCAAGGCTGCTATATATCCACTTGGAAATCCCTTCCAGGTTAGGACAGACCAAAGAAATCCCCAGTCAACCCATTCGAACGCCTTTTCAGCGTCCAATAGTGCCACACCAACCGGGGATCTCGAAGCCTGGGCCCAGTCTAGGAGGGTAATGATTCTTCTTATATGGTCCGTTGTATCTCTATTTTTAATAAAGCCATGTTGAATTTTTGTGACTAAATTAGGCATGAAATCTTTCAGTCGGTTTGCTAATATCTTGGAAAAAATCTTGCTGTCAGAGGTTAGTAGGGAAATTGGTCTGTACGACCCTAAATCCAGAGCATCTTTACCTTTTTTTTAAATACAACTATAGTTGCTAATGACCATGAAGGAGGAGGTCTACCTAAAAAAGCTTCTTGGAAAAATTTTAATAATTCAAGTTTCAAAGTGGTACGGAAGGTACGGTAAAATTCTAGAGGGATATGGTCCGGACCCATCGCTTTGCCAGTAGCCAGCCCCAGTATCGATTCCTCCACCTCTTCCCAAGTTATAGGAGCAGATAGTGCTGTACATTGTTCAATAGTGAGAGAAGAGGGACTATCTAAACTTAAAAAGTAATTAAACACATCATTCCTTATACTGGCACCATCATTCGACTTATTGTATAAGGATTGGTAAAAGTCCCGAAATGCCCCTAATATACCAGCAGTAGACTCCTGAGCTACACCATTTTGGTCTATTATTTTAAGAATTTCTGTAATGGTTGCTTTTTGTTTCAGCCTTTGAGCTAGAGTCCTACCCGTCTGTTCACTTATTTCATAACAGTCTTTTTTAAATAACTTATATTTTATCGCTACCTGTTCAGCCAAAAAAGAATAGACAGCCGAGCGTTCCACAGATACAGATTTCTGAGCTTTTTTTTTTTTTTTTTGAAACCGTTTATTGCAATCTCAAGAATATACAAGTACGGGCCTACAACCTTCCGGCCGGCCGCTAGAATGACAGGAGCATATGACATACGTTCAAAAACACTTGGCGTTGCTGAGAAGCAAAATCAGGAGGTATCAACGTCGTGGGCCACATCACTCTGACCCCACAATACGGTTTCATTTTATACAAACAACACGAAAAACCACACCCGCAAGGCAACCCGCAATCGGAAGTAACAGCACGTGCTCCCCGAATGGGGGACCCCAGCCATCCAGAGGAGTCTAAAGAGGGGAAGGGGAACAGATCGAGGACTGGGGGAACTCTGTGCCCGGGGCTGGGGAAAGGAGTCAACTAAGGGGACGGGGCTGGTGAGGCAGCAGGCAGCAGTGGTGGCGCGCAGATACCCCCGCGGTAGACGTTCCAGGGGCCCCACACTTTCACCCATGCCCCAGGCTTACCCCTCGCCACATACACCACCTTTTCTCGGAACATGCACCAATCCATGTGTTCTTTCCAGGCCTACACCGCCGGGGGCCTCTGGGATCCCCACAGTTGAGCAATGTCACGCTTAGCTATCATATATCCCAGAGTCACCCATCGCGTCTGCGGAACCGAGTAGTCAGTTGGTTCCCACACATTCAGCAGGCATCTCCTCGCTTCAGGCAGCAGCGCGACATGCGTAACCACTCGCAGGACCTCATGCACACCACGCCAGAATCGCTCCACCTTCGGGCATTCCCACAAAATATGCAAAAAAGTCGCCAAAGCACCACACCCACGCTTACACAACCCATCCTCAGCATAGCCCATACGCAGAAGCCTTGGCCCCGTCATGTAAACCCGGTGGAGTATCTTAAGCTGGACGAAGCGAAGGCGAGCCGGTATGGCCACCTCCTTCGGAGAGGCCACCGCGGAAATCCAGTCCTCGTCGTCCAACTCCAGCCCATCGGCAACCCAAGCCTCGCGGAGGCCAGTCAGCAAGCCCGAGCGGTCATTAATCAATTTTTTGTAAATAAGGGAGATCGTGCTGTCCGGAACGTGGCCATCCAGCACTCTATCCTCCAGGGGGGAAGACTCCGGGATGGAGGCGACGTCTGGGAAGACGGAGCCCAGTGCGTGACGGACCTGCAAGTACCGAAAGTATTCACTGCCCTGCAGCTGAAACTCCGTCTGCAGCGTCTCGAATGTTTTAAAGCCCCCCCTCGTCCAGAGATCCCCCACTTTACTGATGCCTATCGTGTCCCACTTCTCGAAGCCCTTCGAGGTCCACAGGGAGCCCAATCTCTCCGACGCGTACAACGGTGATGCCCGGGTCAAACGGTCCTTCCACCCCATAGCTGCATTAGCCGCGTGCCATACTCGCACCATGACACGCGTAGGTCCCGTCAGGCGGGGGTCGGGCGCGCCAGAGTAGAGCGCTCGATTATAGTCGCCACCAGGCAGGAGCATCTTGTCCATTTCAAATGCCGGGTTTAAGGCGGGCCCGTAAAGGCCATGATTAATTGCAGCTAGCTGGGAGGCCCAGTAATACCGTTTAATATCCGGGAGGGCAATCCCCCCGTCGTACCATGGGAGCGTCAACTTCGCCAGGGCAATACGCGGCCTCCCGTCCCAGAACAGGCGGCGCTGTAGACTCTCCACCTCACGGAAGTAGCGCGCCGGGACTAAATCCATAGTGTTCTGGAGAGCGTACAGGAAGCGTGGCAACGACACCATCTTAAACAATGCCGCCCGGCCGAGCGGCGAAAGCGGCAGGCGCCGCCAGCGCGCGACGTCCTCCTTCAAGCGCTGGAGGGGGGGAAGCAAATTCCGCTCGTAGCGGGCCTCCGGGTCCAGAGTAAATAAACACCCAGGTACCGAAACCCCTGAGAGGCAATCTGGATCAGGCAGCCCCGCGGGAGGACGGGAGCCTCCCCGGAAAGCACATACACACATGATTTAGCCCAGTTGATGACAAGGCCTGAGTTGCGACCGAATGAGCGCAAAACATCAACCAGGACAATCAGTGATTTACGCGGGGAGGCTAGGTACAAAAGGATATCGTCAGCGTATAGGGACACGCGGTCCTCATACTCGGGGGTCCAACGGAGACCACTGATGGAAGGGTGCCACCGCAGCCACTCCGCCAGGGGTTCCAAGGCCAGCGCGAACAGGAGCGGCGACAAGGGGCAGCCCTGTCGCGTGCCCCGTCCCAGCTCGAATGGGACCGATACTCTTCCATTCACCACCACCTGCGCCAACGGGCCCGAATACAACAATTTGACCCAGCTGATGAACCCCGGGCCAAATCCAAACTTCGCCAGCATCGCCCAGATGTATGGCCACTCGAGCGGTCAAACGCCATGGTGGCGTCTAAGGACGCCAATATGGCCGGCTTCCGCACAAACGGGACACGCGCGAGCACCCCGTGCAAGCGCCGCAGATTAAGGGCCGTGTTGCGATGGGGAATAAAGCCGGACTGGTCTTGGTGGACCAGATCGCCCACCACGCCGACCAGCCGGTTGGCTAGCACCTTGGCGAGGATTTTGGGCTCCGCATTCAAGAGCGAGATAGGCCGATAGGATGTAACCCGGTCTCGGGGTCTCCCTTCCTTGTGGATCACCACGATTGTAGCCAGACGCTGGTCCGGCGGGAGGGAGCCCAGCGAGTGGGCCGCCAGGAACATCGTGCGGAGGTGGGGTGCCAGTACATCCGGTCGCAGCTTATACAACTCGATAGGGATGCCGTTTGGGCCCATGGCCTTGCCGGATGCGACCGAGCGTATGGCGAGGGCGATTTCGTCGGAGGTAGGAGCGGCATCTAACGACACCCTGTCCTCCACTGAAAGGGAAGGCAGCGCGATATCCCTAAGTAGGGCATGGGAATCCTCCTCCGAGCAGGGAAAAACCGGGGAATACACCTCGCGGAAATAATCCGCGAAACAAGAGACAATGTCTTCTGGCTCGGTGACACGCACACCATCCATCCTCTCAATCAGCGGGACCACACGACTCGCTCTCTCCTTTTTATCCAACCACGCAAGCAGTTTACCAGCCTTATCACCCACATCATACAGTCGCCCCTGTTGCTCTCTACAGAGGCCCCTGGCCGCCTCCGTGACGAGGGCCCTGTAGGCCGCCTGCTTAAGTTGTAGGACATGTAGTGCAGCATCCGTCACCCCACCCTCTAGATCACCCTCCAATTCAGCAATTTCGGCCTCCACCCTTGTCACCTCCTCCTGCTCGCGCCTCCGGGCATGGGAGATAAAGGAGAGGGCCTCCCCTCTAAGAACTGTCTTGAAGGCTTCCCACAGGGAGATAGCCGAAGGGACGGACCCCACATTCTCATCAAAATACCGCTGCAAGGATTTAATCAAATCAGCGCGAATGGTGGGGTCGCGCAGGTACCAGGCATTGATTGGAGCTACCCTGCCCTCCCCCCTCGGGAAGACATCAAAGTGCAACAGGAGCGGGGAGTGATCTGAAATACCCCGCGCCAAATGGCGCACCTCTCCTACCCTCCCAACATAGGCCGCAGGGACAAGGACATAATCAAGCCGTGAGAGGCTACCATGGGCACCGGAGTGGAAAGTGTACTGCAGCTGCGTGGGATGTTTTAAGCGCCAGCAGTCCACCAATCCCAGTGTGTCTAAGAAGCCGGACAGCCACGCCTGCGCCCGGGGGAGGTCCCTAGGGGGGTGACGATCCACGGTCCCAGAAACCACCGCATTGAAGTTCCCCCAACCACCAGAAGCCCCCCCGGAAGGTCAAGGAGGAGGCGCCCCAGGTCTGCAAAAGTGGTAGACTGTAACCCCGGTGGGACGTACACTGATACAAAGACAACTACTTTGCCCTCCATTCTCCCCACTAAGACAGTGTAACGTCCCCTCTCATCATGGCGCACCTTGTCTATTTCCAACGGGAGCGAGTTCTTCACCATGATGCCCACCCCCCGTGAGCCCGACGTGAAACCCGAGTGGGCCACCAAGCGATAGCCACGCCGATTCATGGCACAAAAGGAATTACCAATAAGGTGTGTCTCCTGCAGAAAGACCACATCTGGCGAAAGTCGTTTCAAATACTGCAGGACCACACCTCGCTTGATCCTATCCCCCAGTCCATTAACGTTCCAGGACAATAAAGTCAGGTCCCTACCCCCCATCACATACAGAAGCCATCATTCGTCCCCCCGAGAGCACCTTAAAAACACCAATACAATAAAGGGTTTGCCTTGCGGTAAAAACGAACAACACCCCACCCCAACCCACCCATCCCAACAGAACTCCCCCCTCCCTGCACCCCTGCATGAGCCCAAACAGCCCCCCCAAAGTGCAGTGTGCCTGTCGCCCCATGAATGATCAAACTAACTAGTCCCCCAGAGGAGGAGGGAGAGCCCCCAAGAGACCCCGTACTACCTCCACAGGAGGGGAACTTACACGAACAGTCAAAAGTGACGATAATGTTGTCCAGAGCGAGGCCTACGTATTAGTCCCTCAGTCCTGATCCGGCGAGCCCTCCCCTCCAACCGCGCCCCCCCCACCCCCCCGGCCCCGATCCCCGGGCAAAGAGTCCAACCAGTCCCCGGCCGCTTCGGGACGATCAAAAAAGTGCGTGCGGCCATCCACCTCCACCCGCAACTTAGCTGGAAAAAGCATCGCATACTTGAGGTTCAGGTCTCGTAGACGACGTTTGACTCCGAGAAAGCTCAGTCTCTGCTTCTGGACCGCTGTGGTGAAATCAGGATAGAAGTTTACGTCCATATTGTCAAGTCTGACCGGTCCTTGTAGCCTAGAAGTCTGCAGGATAGCGTCTCTGTCCCGAAAGTTGAAAATCCGGGCAATGAGAGGCCTCGGAGGGGCTCCGGCCTTGGGTCTTCCTCCGGGAACCCTGTGGGCACGTTCCACCGCAAAGAATTTACTCAGCCCCCGGGGCTGGAGATGGGTGAGAATCAGGTCCTCCACAAACAGGTCCGCCGCCGCCTCCTCACGTCCCACCGGCACCCCGACAATGCGGACATTGTTCCTCCGGGCCCGACCCTCGGAATCCTCCAGTCGACGACCCATCAGGGCGCTCGCCTGGCCAAGCCGGCGCACCTCCTTTTGGAGGGCCGCCACGTCCGTTGTGAGGCCCGAGGTGGTGTGGGCCAAAGAATCCACCCGGTCATTGGTCTTGGATAAATCGGCCCTCACCAGGCCAACATCCACGTGGACCGAGTCAATCTTCTGCGCCAGTGTGTCAAAGCGCTGGTCCACCGAGGCCTTCATCTCGGCGATAGCGCCCATGACATCTCGCAGGGTCAGATCCGCGGGCAGAGCAGGAGCATCAGTCGGGCCCTCAGGGGACCTACGCGGCACCTCGGGAGATCCCTTCTGGAGGGTGTAGCGGTCCATGTTGTTGGACTGATGGGCTGCGCCACGGCGGGTCGATTTCACCTTTGCCCGGTCGCCATCTTGCTTTGTGGACATGGTTTCAGTCCCCAAATCGTGCCAATCACCTCGGAAAAGGCCGACAAACCAGTTCACGGGCTCCGGGGGGGGGCAACCACAGGTCCGCAGGACGGATCACAGCCGGCGGGCCAGTAGGGCACCCCAACGAGGCCACACCACCGCACACCGCCCCGCAACCCAGCCTCGCCTACGCAGCAAGGAGGGTGCAAAAGCGAAAGTGAAAGTGCGGGGTACGCGAGTCACCCAGCCCTGCCCGCCGCTGTTGATCACTTTGTCTCCGGATCGCCCCACAACTCCAATCCGGGGGGCCGGCGTGGAGAAGGCCGCAAACCTCAATCGGTGCTCCCGCCGGTGTCCGAGGTCCAATTCGGAAGCGGAAAACGGGTGACACCTCAGCTCGGGCTCACCAACACAGTCCCCTCATCTAGGACAGGATATTGTCAGGATTTATGTAGGAGGTCACGGAGGTCCTCGGGAGCCTCGCACCTACGCGGCCATCTTGGTTGCGCGCTAGGCTCCTCCCATTTCTGAGCTTCTTGAATACCAATACCGCTTCCAATACAGGAGGCTAAATTTACTTCTGCAGAGGTAATTTTATCCAAGGCAGCCATAAATTCAGCTTGTTTTTTCTGTAAGCGATGTTGTGAAAAACTCAAAGTTTCGCCTCTGATAACCGATTTGAAAGTATTCCAAACTACCTGTATCGATGTAGATCCATTATTATTAACAAAGAATTCTTTAATAATCCCGTCCATATGGGATAAATAATCCTGATCTAGCAATAGGTTTCTTTGAAATGACCATTGTCTCTTGTTGTAATGCTCAAAGGAAGGGATTGAAAGTTTTAGAACAATAGGGTTATGGTCAGAAATAATTTGTGGTAACACCTCTATGCTTAGATCGTCAAAAACCTTAGGAGAAATAAAAAAATAATCTAAACGAACAAATTTACGATGCGGTGCAGAAAAATAAGTAAAACCTGGTTCTATTGGTCTAAGCTTGTTCCAGACGTCAATCAGACCATTCCCCAAAACTAAGTTCCTGAGGGCCCTATAAGATTGAATCTTACGTCCTTGATAATTCCTAATATCTCTTGTATTACAGTTTGCTGCAATATTGATATTGAAATCACCACATATAATTAAAGGTTGATTCCAATTCGCTAATTCACAATTGATAAGATTAAAGATTTCTTTATCATCTAGATTAGGACCATATAATGAACAAACTGTCATTTCTACCCTGTCTATAAAAATCTGCGCAATTCCCCATCTGCTCCATTTGTCACCTAACGTTTTACTACACTTCCCAATCCCTTGTTTTATAAGGACAGCTATTCCTCTTGTAGTTCCCGTTTGTTTAGAACAAACTAAAAGCTCAAGACCCAGTCTTTTTAACAGATCCCTCTTAGCCCAAGAAATATGTGTCTCTTGAAGACAAAGAATATCAATATTCAACAGGTGAATCAAATATCATAGAACCCCGATCTTCCTATAATCATTCAAGCCATTAATGTTTAACGAACAGATTTTTAATTTTCTCCCCATTTTGAATTAACAAAAGATTATTAATACAATTCTGCTCATGAAATTTGGTTTTTTGTGTATTTCTAGTACCTAGGTCAACCATTCTTGCTGCTTTACACCCCAAACCCCACCACCAAACCCCCCCCACCCCCAGATACACAACCTTCGACCCAACCCCCTCCCCCCCCCACCACATGAGACTCAGGAACTCTCAGTTCCTGCTAGAAGAGGCGCTGCGTTCACCGAACTCCGCGTCAGTTGAACAATAAAGAAAAAAAAAAAAGGAAGAAGAAGAACATCAACAGTACTGTTCACTTAGGAGAATAAGTCTTCACAAAGATAAAAGTCCTTATACTAGACAAAAAAAGCTTTAGATTAGAGAGTACCCAGATATTCTTTGGCCTTGATCTATGAAAAAAAAATTTTTGTTTGGCCTTTCCACAAAATCTTTAATTTGCCCGGGTTCTGCAAATAAACAATGGCTCCCTTTTTCTGAAAATCTGGAATTAGCTGCCTGAGATGCCACCGCTGGGTCACAGTTGCCTGACAAAAGTCCGGCCGTACAAAGAAAGAACATCCTTTAGCAGTTGCTTTTTTATCTGGTCTAGCTAGAGTTGAGATGTCTTCTCTCGCCAAAAAGTTATTAAAGTTGACCAGGATTGCCCGAGGATACTCAGCTTCACCCTGCCGTGGCTTCCTAATAGAAAAAGGAAAGCGGTGAGCTCTTTGGATCTCTTTTGACCAGTCCCACTCCTTTAGATCCGGAAAGGCCTCATTTAAAAGTCCAATCACAAACTGCCTAGCGTCGTTTCCCTCTTTTTTTTCTGGAATTCCGAGGAAACGCAAATTATTCCTACGAGCCTGATTTCCGAGATCTGACAGTTTATAGGAAAGGTCGTCCTTTAGGCCTTTGACAGCTTCAAGTTCTTGCTTTTGGGATTTCATCTCTTCTTCTAGTACTAAGATGCGGGCCTCAGCTTCCGTCACTCTATCCGCTGTTTCAGAGGAAAGTTTGATTGCACGACGAACCGTGTTTTTTAATTTTATACAGGAAGCCTGAGTGCGAAGATTTTCTAGTTTAGTTTCCGCCCGCTGAGCCATCATGGTATCATAGATGGTCGACAAGGTAATTTCAGGAGGTGTTTCCATCAAAGAGTTCATATCTAGAATGGTAGCAGACCTCTCTGTGCTTACAGCCCCAGTCAGACCATCCAAGCCTTTTTCAGCAAGAGAAACAGGAACAGTATCTTCAGCGTTTTTAAGATTATGTTTGTTAGATGCGATATTATGAACGCTCCTCTTTTTACGTTTCTTCAAGGTAGCCATACTATCGTTGGGTGAGGCTAAAAAAGATTGACCAGCCTCTTCATCTTCATCTTCATCTTCTCCTTCACCCGAAGGACTGTTTTCTTCCGTATTCTCCGCCCAATCTCTTCTTTCACTTAAGCTTTCGTCAGATGAATGATCTGACAGAGAATAAATGTTTTCCAAAGCCTCTTGGGTCTTGGAGTTCTCCACAATGTGATTAGCTTTTATGGCAACAGGGGATTCACTGGGCGTAATATCCTGCGGCAAATCAGCTTGGCCTTCATCTGCCATAGAACTCTGAGCGTCCCCGGCCCTGGGATTCAAGCTTGTTACTGTTAGATCTGTGGCCGCAGATGTCTCGCCACCCATGGCAACATTGTTACTGTTCATAACTGCAGCCTCCGTAATCCCAATCGTTGAGGATACTGTTGCAATATGCTTAGATGTTTTTTTGTCGAAAAAACCATGAAATGGTAGAGCGTTTTGTTTTGAGGAACACTGAGGTACGGGTATAGATGTACTTATGCTGGTCTGGTCTCCCGAAACATAACCCACACCATCAATACTGTCCGTAAGATTATGTGCTTTTGTAAGTGAGAATTCAGTTACAGCATTTTTAACTATAGGCAGTCTCTCCCCCACAGACGGCTTTACCTTTACGCTACGCATCTGGACTTTTGTTTGCGGTTTCTGAATTTTCTGTGTTTTCTGCGGCATTCTCCCACCTCCTTGCAAAGCGCTGCTCCTGCTCTCTCTCCCACGGGAAACCAGGAACCGACTTCCCGCCACGAGTCCTAGGAAACGCCACCGAATGAAGCGTTCTCGGGACCGGAACACATCGAGAGCGTCAAGCAGCATCCGTTGCAGCTGCGTTCAGCGTTCAGCGTTCAGCACGGGCCAGGCAATCAACAATCTCCGTAGCGGAGCGCCCGGATCGGACACTCCGGTAATATCCAGAAATTGCTGAAATCGCCGCTGTCTCCGAATTTTGCAGGTTGGTGAGCTCCTTGATGTAATAAGTACTCGCGTAAGTGCTTCCGATCTTAGAAATGAAAGTTTCGTCGAGAATTCAACTCTCCATCGACATATTTTCTCCCTTTTCTCCAAAAAAACGCGGAGCCGGGGAAAGGAGCTGCTCACACAGCCCACATCACAGCCGCCATCTTGCCTCGAGCCTCCATTTCAGAGTATCAGTTGTTATTTGTAAATACATTCCAATTTTAATTTTGATTCATTGGAAGTTCTTGAATTTCTTTTTTGTGTGATCCAAGTATTCAAATCAATAAAGTATTCAACAATTCATCTTGCTGCCCAATGCATTTCGAGAAATTAGGCTTTACAATTATGGGTGTGCTAGCGTAATTGATCAACAAAGCAGTTACTACTTTAGTTCACTTAAACTGTCAACAGCAATTGCCAAAGCTTTAAAAAAACCAGCATGGAAATGAACAAAAGGCCCTCCACCAAGGTGACATAGTTCGAGAGAAATCTGTGCTCTATTCACAACTTATGGGGGTGCTATCACGTGTGGGAACTAACTCGGGGTACGTGTGTAAATTAACGGGGTACCTTTGTCTAAGTATTTAACCTCTACGTCTCCAAATTCAGTCATCAGAAGCTGACGCTGTCTGAAATGAACAGAGTTCATAATGTCAAGTGAATATGAATGGTCCTCAGCGAGACTCTTGTATAAATGCCTGCTTACAGGGACAACTTAGAGAGCATACCGTTTTGAAAAGCTGGAGTATTCAAACCCGAACTCCTCAGAGTATAATGCGGTGAAGTCTGGACAGAGTCAGTGTACCGGTGGAGCCGCGATCTGAAATGAACAAAAGTTCATAATATAGAATATTTTAAATGTAACGGGTTCTCGGTAGACCATCTCAGTGCGTGTCGATTCTCTGACACTGCTTTAGAAACATACCGTTTTGAGAAAGCTGAAGAGTTCTGTCCCATGGAATCTTCAGTGGATACGACGGCAAAATCTGGACTGATTAAATCGTAAATCCTCCTATTGCAGAGCCCGAGAGCTTCAGGAGCGGATAATGCAATGAAGGACTCATATGGTGAAGCGATAAGATGCGAGCTGATCTCGCGATATGTACTTCATCTGTGGTACTCGAAACTGACGATGTATCTAAGGTCAAAAATCTGTCGCCATCTTGGAGCGGCTATTTCTCAAGTGAAAAGCACTATCTCGTGTATCTGATGATGCTAGGAATAAAAGACGGACTCGCGGCGCAAAGGTGGTCTAAAGGGTAAAACAGGCTCGGTGATTAGAATCTTAGGAGTGTCGCTATCTATAAGAACTCATTCATGAGAGTGACTCGGTGAAATTAAACTCTCCTAACCGTGAAAGCGTTTGTGTGAGAATGAAGCAATATCATAAAGCTTATAGGATGCAAAAAACTATGAACTCTAACCACATTCAGAGAGTGAACTTATAAGTGGTGTAAGAAAAATATAGTAATAATAAAGTGATATTGTGAAAAAAAGTAAAAGCTATAAACCCCATGTGAAACATAATCTTTTTGACAGTAAAACAGCGTAAATGAGTCATGCTAATCCAACCTGAAACAGTAATGAATACATTCTCATAAATAACAAGCATAATCAATTCTGTCATTGATTCCCCTATCGATTAGGGTGTCTAAGCGTTTTATCCAGTATGTCTCTCTTTGTAAAAGACCTCTAGTGAGGTCTGTGTCTGTATGTTGTACTACTCTCTCTAGTACTGCAAACTTTAGTTGGGCTATACTGTGTCGCTCCTCAACCCAGTGTGTAGCTAGACTGCTGCTCTTGTTTTGGGTTCTTATTGTGCTTTTATGTTCGGATTTTCGCACTTTTATTTTTCGTTCTGTTTATCCCACATAGAGTTTTACACAAGGGCATTTAATATAATAGATAAGTTTGCTTGAATTGCAATCCGAGTTGTGGTGTAGTTTGATCACTTCTCCTGAGGTGGGGTGATGTAATACATTCCCGACTATTACATTATTGCATTGAACGCAATTCTGGCATTTGTTCATGCCTTTGTATTTCGTAGCTGGTGGCTGTTTAGGTGTATTGATGAGTTCTTTGATGTTCTTAGAACGCATATATGCGAACATGGGTGGGTCCTTGAAAATGTTATTGAAATCTGATTCATTCTGTAACATTTCCCATCGTTTTATGATGATCTTTTTGAGTTTTATGGAACTCGTTGAATACTTGGAGACGAACACCTGTCGTGATGTTTGTCTACGAGGTTTGAATTGTAACAAGCTTTCTCTGGTGTATTTTTCAGTGCGTTGTTTCGCTTGTTCTATAACTTGATGGGGATATCCTCTCTGTAAATACATTTGTTGTTGATGTAATGAGTGTCTTTCCATATCCTCCGGTTCTGAACATATTCTTTTGATCCGTAAGAATTGGGAAAATGGTAAGTTGTGTTTGAGGCTGGTGGGATGGAAACTCTGAAAGTGCAACGCACTGTTAACATCAGTAGATTTTCTATGTACTTGGGTCTGTATGCGACCTCCTCTGTTAATTCACATCTAGATAGGACATCTTGGTGTTACTGATTGAGTAAGTGAATTGAATATGTTCATCTATTTGATTCAAATGTCTGATTTTTTCTACAAGTAGGTCCTGTGTGTTCGTCCATAGTATAAAGATGTCGTCTATGAACCTGCAATATAGCAGGGAGTTCCTTGTCCATTCGACATCATTATAAATTTGGTCCGATTCAAATTTGGCCATGAAGGTATTGGCGTATGCAGGCGCCCCTGCAAAGCCCATAGAAGTTCCTTGTTGTTGTAGGAAAAAGTTATTATTCCAGTGGAAATAACTGTGGTATAGACAGAAATGTAAGAGTTCAAGTATAAAAACTTTATCGGCTCTGAGTGAGGATTGGCGCAGTAGAGCCCATTCGACTGATTCAATGCCAGTTATGTGCGGTATGGAGGTATACAATGATTTAACGTTAATTATACAGAATATCATGTCTTCTGTTGGGGTTATCCCCTTCAATTTTTGTAAAAAATCCTTGGTATCTTTTATGTAAGAATTCCATCCTTGGACGAAAGGTTCTAGAAAAAAGTCTATGTAATGTCCCAGGGGTTCAAAGATTGTGCCACATCCAGTTACTATAGGTCGCATTGGTGGGTTGTACAAATCTTTATGGATTTTTGGTAGCATATATAGTATAGGTTTCCGAGGGTGTTCCACAGTAAGAAATTGTTTGATCGCAATGGTTATCCAGCCCATCGTCAGTTTCTAGTACCACAGATGAAGTATATATCGCGAGATCAGCTCGCATCTTATCGCTTCACCATATGAGTCCTTCATTGCATTATCCGCTCCTGAAGCTCTCGGGCTCTGCAATAGGAGGATTTCCGATTTAATCAGTCAGATTTTGCCGTCGTATCCACTGAAGATTCCATGGGACAGAACTCTTCAGCTTTCTCAAAACTGTATGTTTCTAAAGCAGTGTCAGAGAGTCGACACGCACTGAGATGGTCTACCGAGAACCCGTTACATTTAAAATATTCTATATTATGAACTTTTGTTCATTTCAGATCGCGGCTCCACCGGTACACTGACTCTGTCCAGACTTCACCGCATTATACTCTGAGGAGTTCGGGTTTGAATTCTCCAGCTTTTCAAAACGGTATGCTCTCTAAGTTGTCCCTGTAAGCAGGCATTTATACAAGAGTCTCGCTGAGAACCATTCATATTTACTTGACATTATGAACTCTGTTCATTTCAGACAGCGTCAGCTTCTGATGACTGAATTTGGAGACGTAGAGGTTAAACACTTAGACAAAGGTACCCCGTTAATTTACACACGTACCCCGAGTTAGTTCCCACATGTGATAGCACCCCCATAAGTTGTGAAGAGAGCACAGATTTCTCTCGAACTATGTCACCTTGGTGGAGGGCCTTTTGTTCATTTCCATGCTGTTTTTTTAAAGCTTTACCAATTGCTGTTGACAGTTTAAGTGAACTAAAGTAGTAACTGCTTTGTTGATCAATGACGCTAGCACACCCATAATTGTAAAGCCTAATTTCTCTGTTTATGTTGTAGAAATGAAGCCCCTGAAGAAGAGCCAGAGTAGGCTCGAAATGCATTGGGCAGCAAGATGAATTGTTGAATACTTTATTGATTTGAATACTTGGATCACACAAAAAAGAAATTCAAGAACTTCCAATGAATCAAAATTAAAATTGGAATGTATTTACAAATTTTGTTTTGGATTTGTTTAATTCAGCATTGTACTTGATGTTTATGAGAAGTATTAAATTCATAATGCACACTGTGTAAATCATAAGATACGGCGGGTATTGTTTACCCAATAGCTACTGTGCGCAGAGGTTGGGTCTCATTGACCCTTATATTGTTGTGCATATCATCAGGCATACTAGACTGTCACGTGCCTCCTCCGCAGCACGCTTTATTTAAGAAAGGTTCTAAATTAGTATTAACATTATTAGAGTTTGCTAAAATTAGAGAGTGCCTCTCCTAACAAAATATTGTAGATTTCAAGTACAGCCTGCTATAAATGGTGTGCCTTCAAGGGAGGTTCACATCTTATTGGTTTTAGAAGAGCGTGACTGCTGTTACGTTGGGAGGATCACCCATGTGTGTTCTTTACTGAAGGGGTGTCCTCCCTGCCCACCATTATGTGAAAGCAATTGGTACCGCCCAGAGCGGAAGTGGAGGAGAGAAATAAAGTACAGGTCATGACTGGACATCTGGGTCAGACCGAGCTGTTAACCACAGAGAGTGCATGTGTCCCGTTATTAGCTGCCAGTCTGCATCCCTCTAACAGGCCTAATTACTTCACTGGGGAGCGTCCCGGGCACGCAACAACTGGCGACAAGGGTGGTCTTTTTCTAAGGGACCTGGGAATGCTGTGCCTGCCCTCGTGTGCCTGCTTCGTGCCGGAGTGAAATCGTGCAATCATTACCTCCGAAGCGGCTGCTGTGAGGTGTCATCGGGTGCCGGGCCCACCTGCTTTTCGGTGAGAGCCCTTACCCTGGCATCCTGTTACTACTTGGTGTGCCTGTGTGTTTTCCTCCGCTGGTGGCCGCCTGTGCCCCGGAGCGGCTGCCCTGGCACGTCTGCAGGACTATTCGGTGCGCTCCCCGCACACATGGTCTGTGTGCACGCGCAAGGCGTGTTTCTCGTACGAAGCACAAGTTGGCGCCGGCAGTGCCTCACGCTGCGTTGCCTGCATCAACAGCGGGTGGGAACTTTGGTAAAGAGGCACAGTTCGCTGCTGCAGCGTGGGGCAAGCAAGACAGACTAAGTAAGAAAGAAAAGGGGAAGTGCTAGGAACGCCAATCACTGAAGGCCAAAGAGATACAAAAGGAAAAAAACAAGGGAAAAAAAAGGGACACGGAAAAATAACATGCAGTTAAACAAGCAAGGGTGACACACATAAACCCTCAGTTACTCAACAACTAAGAACACTGCACCATTGCCAGGACACCGGGTATGCATTTTCCAGTGGGCACGTATATGTCTACAAACAGCTACCAGAAGGCTGCGTGAAAGTAGGCCCATCCCAGCAGACTGAGACTGACTGCTCTAAGGTGTGCTACTGCATGGTCCAGGTCCACGTCAACCTATATACAAGTGTCGCTCTCCTGTGTCCAGGTGGGTTACTTCAATGGTGCATCCCTGGTTAACCTAGAGTGTGCAGAATGGCGACTGTTCCCCCAGTTGAGGTGTTCGTGATGGATGGCCCACCATTTGCGCAGGTGGCTAAATGGAAGGACTGGCTGGAGCGTCTCGAGACCTACTTCGCTGCAGTGGGCCTGAAACCAGAGCGCCAATGACCCATGTTGCTGCACCTGGGTGGTCCTGCAATCCACAAGCTTTCTATTGCGCCAAGCATGGCAACTCCCTGAGGAATCGGTGGACACTTTCTATGCCTGCTTAAAAGAACTGGCAAGCACTTGCACGTTGCTGGATGTAAACAATGAAATAAGAGCACAATTCATTCAGGAGTGCTCGTCCATCAAGCTGCGATAAAACATACTCCAAACCCCAGGAATCTCCATGGCCGACATCTTGACGGTGGGCCGATCTAAAGAACTGTCAAAGGTGCGTGCTGCTCACATGGAAGTGGCACTTCAATGACAAGTAAAGACTGAACCAGTGACATCCGCGTCCCCTACAAAGCACACCCCAAAGAAGCCAGAACGCAGCAAGCCACCATCAACAACCAGCACATGCTACATGTGCAGGGGAAGTTACCATCATCAAGGACCGCGCCCTGCTTAAGGGAAGAGATGTTCGGTATGTCTCAGACTTAACCACCTGTCCAAAATGTGTCGCTCGGCTGGGCAAAGACGGCAGCGAAGTCGACAGGTCAATGCCATAGATACCCCACAAACGGGAGAGGACAAAGACGACATGGATGACGCTGATGTGGAGGGGGCAGTCCACTTCACACACGCCCTGCAACCAAATGGATACCCCAAGCGGCGAATCCCGAAATGCATCGTAAGCGTTACTGGACAACCGATACAGGCACTGATCGACACACAGGTGCCTCAATAAACATAATGGTGCAGTCCATGCTACAGACGCATCCGATACAGCCGACCCTGCGACCAAAGTCCACACAGGTTTTTGCGTATGGTTCCACAACACCACTCTCCTTGGCCGGTGTATTCCCCACCAACATCTCCCATGAATCAAAATCCACCAGAGCCAAGGTCTATGTCACCCAGGAAGGGTCTGGAATGTTACTGAGCTGCCGCACGGCGGAGCACCTACAGCTGGTGGCCTTTGCGTTCACTGTACACCAGGAAGATGATAAAGAGGGAACGCCATCTCACCCAGTGGTTTTCTAAAATGGACCTGCGGGCAGGCTATTACCAGCTACTGCTAGACCCTGAATCGAGAGCCATCACCACATTCTCCACACATGTGGGACTATGCAGATACAAGCAGCTCAGTCTTGGAGTCTCCAGCGTGGCGGAGGTATTTCAAGACACCATTAGAGGGGTGCTTTCCGGCATCAGAGGAGTCAGAAACATCAGCGACGACATTTTGGTACATGCACCAACTCTAGAGGAACACATGGACCGCCTGCACAGTGTTTTCCAGAGACTGCAAGACAGTGGCCTCACCTTCCATCTCAAAAAATGTGCTTTCCTTCAGAAGGAAGTAGCCTTCTTTGGATACCACTTCTCCCAGCAAGGTGTGTCACCCGATCCTGCAAAAGTCTGTGACATCCAGACTGCACCAGCCCCTACCACCGTGACTGGTGTAAAAGCTTTTTGGGTATGGTCACATACTGTGGCCGATTCATCCGGAACCTGACAGAACTAACGGCACTATTGCAAGAACTCACGAAGAGTACAACCACTTGGGAGTGGGGTCCTGTGCAAGAAAAAACGTTTACCGTCCACACAGACCACAAACCGCTGATCCCGCTCTTCATGGGAGTCTCATCAAAACAACCACCGATGATTGAAAAGTGGATCCTATAGCTACAAGAATACCAGTTCTATCACCCAGGGACACATAATCCAGCTGACTTCCTGTCTAGACATGCAAGGCCAGTGAGCAAGGAGGAAGAGAGTGAAGCCGATGAGATTGAGGAATACGTCAGGCTGGTGGTGGAGCGGTCTCGCCCCACTCCCATCTCGCTGGAGGACATTGTAGAAGAAACCAAGGCAAACTAATGCTGGAAAATGGCGACCTCCGCAGTGGTATCAGGAAAATAGCACCTCCTACTTGACAATCTGTCATGCAGGACTGAAGAGGCCCAAATGGCCCTCAAAGCCCTACATAATGTCCGCACCGAACTGGCCATTTCTCCCAAAGAATGCCTAATGAGAGGCACCCGACTGGTCATTCCCTGAACCTTGCAATAACGAGTGGTGGATCTGGCCCACATCGCTCACCAAGGAATAGTCAAGACCAAGTCATGACTGGGCAGCAAGGTGTAGTTTCCTGATCTAGGCAGCGTTGCTCTCTATGTCAAGCCGTGGGCCCAGCTGAACAACCTGCACCTATTGTGACAGAAGATATACCACCTCACCCCTGGAACAGAGCCAGTGCTGACTTCGGGAGTCTATCGGATGGGAGGCACATGCTCGTCGTCATTGATGATTTTTTTTAAATATCCAGAAGTCGAGACTCTAGACTCAATCACCGCGAGCAACACGATACCGCGGATTGAAAAGATCATGGCCACCCATGGGCTCATTCGAGAGCTACACACAGACAATGGCCCACCATTCTCTAGTCACGAGTTCACTGACTACCTCCAATCCCGTGGTTTCCGACATCACAAAATCATGTCCTGGTGGCCCCACGCAAATGGGGAGATAGAGCGGTTTATGCGCACCCTTAACAAGGTCCTGAGGATAGCTGTTGCCTGAGAGCAGAACTTGGAATGTGTCCTGTACAATTTCCTGAAGGAATACCGTTTGACGCCCCACTCCACAACCATGGTCGCTGTGCATTCACAGGATGGTGAAAGTTGTCATCCCACATGTGACTCCATCCTCCAGTCTTCGTAATCAGGTTGCCGAACTCCAACAACGACGAGTCAAGAATGATCAAATGTCCCGGCGACGGCATGCAAAGAGCCGGTCTCTGGCAGTCGGTGACTCAGTGTTGGTGAGAAATCGGCATACACAAGGAAAGTTCTCACTTCCATTTGAATTGGATCCCTGGATCATCCAGGCAATCAAAGGCACAATGATAATGGCCAAGAGGGGCGGTGAAACAATCACAAGGATTCAATTCAATTCAATTCAATTAGTCCTTTATTCGGTTTTTATATATTTTGAAAATAAAAAAACATAAATGTACATGTTAAAAGAAGATTTACACAGATGAAATCATTTGAAATTTAAGATATGTTCTTCTAGTGAAGAACATACGAAAAAAATCATCTACAACTATCACGATTTTCACAATTAATAAGGTACAAAAATAAAAACAATTAAGAACAGTTTAAAAAAGAAGAAAGATCTTAAGCTATACAGCTAATAGGTATGATCCTGACGAGTATATTTCTCCGCTTAGTCTAAATTTGGCCTTTGTCTGATAACAAACTTCAAAAATTTAGCTATGGCTTTAACAGAGCATTCTTCATCCAAATATTGGAGGGAGAGAAATGTGATGCGACACCTTCGAAAACCCAAAGTTTTTAAAATCGGTACAAGCCAACGTTTCCTTTGTTCACAATAAAACTTACAAAATAGGATTGTGTGGATTGTAGATTGGGCACAGACATCATCACAAGGACATGACTGTAGAATCTTTCCCCAGTCGTTAGTTATTGGAAAAGTGACCAGACGGTGGAAAATATCCAACCTAAACCGAGTTAAAAAAAACTTTCATAGCTAGAAAGATTGAAAGTTAAGTAGGGTTGGGTGGACAGAGGTGTTTGAATTGATAACATATGTTGGACTGTTATCACAAGGAACATTTCACACTTCAAGACGTATCAGCATCCAGTGCAACATCTTGCGTCTCCCAGTGCAGAGGCGCCTGATCCAGATGATGTTGAATCCACGGTAGCTCCTGAGCCCGCTGATGTGTTGCTGCCCAACCAACAAGAATGGTCTCCGCCCAGGTCTTCCAGTGGCAGTTCCTCGAGGATGTCGCTCGCCGAAACGGTCGAGAAAGGAGTGTAGGTCGCAGAAGTCAGAGGTATCACCTCTGAGCCAATCCTGCGGTGTCGTCTCGACTGAGAGGTTTCGTATTGGACTAAGTGCTCTTACATGGACTGTGTTTGTATTCCCATGTTTTGCAAACGTTAACATCTCTCTCTTTCTTTCTCTCTTTTTCTCTCTCTCTCTCTCTCTCTCTCTCTCTCTCTCTATCCATCTCTGTCTCTATCCTGTGTATTATGCTACGCCACCTGGCTTTTGGGTGTCACAGTTTGTTCTCAGCCAATTTGTGGTAAAGGAGGAATGTTATGTTGGGAGGATCCCCCATGTGTGTTCATTATTGAAGGGGGTGTCCTTCCGCCCACCGTTATGTGAAAGCAATTGGTACCGCCCAGAGCGGAAGTGGAGGAGAGAAATAAAGTACAGGTCATGACCGGATATCCGTGTCAGACCGAGCTGGTAACCACAAAGAGTGCATGTGTCCCGTTATTAGCTGCCAGTCTGCGTCGCTCTGATTACTTCACCAGGGAGCGCCCCGGGCACGCAACATCGGCTGAAAGAAATGTTCTTGTTTACTTTGGGCAAACCGATACAGAAACATTCCATCTCTTCTCTTAGATATGACTACTGGCGGAAACCACTCTGTCCATTCTACTTTCTCAATGATTCCTTCTTCTTCCAATGTCTTTGGTATTTATTTTACTCCCTAACTTACAGAAGGGTACTGGTCTGATACAATTATGCACAGGTATATAACCAGCTTTAATTTGTATTTGTGCTTGTATCCTTTTAATTATTAAATTGTGTTTTCAAATATTTGTTTGTGTTTCTGCAGCAACTCATCAACTTTTCTCCACAGCTAACACTTGTTCGCCATATCTAGGTTTTAATTGTATATTCAATTTGAGCTATTGGTGGGCCTTTCTCTGCTACATACACTTCAGAAACACAAAATCTGTCCTTAAACTCGAATTTCTCTTTCCAAAAACCCAGCAATTCTCTGTTTCTACCATTTCATCCTTCCAGTCTGATGTCACTAACTTCTGATTGCTGCTATGGGTTTTATGTTTCCTTGCGTAAAATGGTATATAGTGAACCAGAACCCACTTCCAAGTCACTTGATTGTTAACCATAACTAGATTTCTTGATTCTGGTGTTCTCTTTTTCTTCTGATCTAACCTCATTTATATTATTCAAGACTATGAATTAGACTTGCTGGTGCCATTTCATTTCCTTCATCTTCCTCTGTGTAATTTGCTTTCCTGTATAATCTCATCAAAGATATACACTGACGTGCAAAGTGGCCTTTACCATTACATTTCTCACATTTTGGTGCCGATTCCGATCCTGGAAAAATTTTCCCCGTACGACTCGTATCCGGTCTTTTTACCGTACGAATCGTACAAGTAGCGTACAAACTGCCAAGTACGATTCGTATGGGAAAAAGTCCATATGAATCGCATTCGGAAAATTTCCCCACACGTCCTCGGGTTGGAAAAAGTGTCCGACACATCCCCGGACGATTTTACGTACAAATGTGAAAAGTGAAGTCCGAGCGCGCAAGTACGATCCATCCTGTGCGTCTGATGTTACAACCGTATGGAAAATGCACCGTACGGACCGAACTCCCATGGCAACCATGGAGACATGTGCCCGCATACGCACCGTACCCCCCCCAGCCCCCGTGAGTACGCGCCGTACTCCCCCCAGCCCCCGTGAGTACACCCCGAACCCCCCCAGCCCCTGTGAGTACGAGTCGTACCCCCACCCGTGTATGTACACCCGTGTACGTACGAGTCGTACCCCCCGTGTATGTACACCAGTGTACGTACGAGTCGTACCCCCACCCGTGTATGTACACCCATGTATGTACGAGTCGTACACCCCGTGTATGTACACCCGTGTACGTACGAGTCGTACCCCCGTGTATGTACACCAGTGTACGTACGAGTCGTACCCGGGTGTACATACACGGGTGGGGGTACGACTCGTACGTACACGGATGTACATACACGGGTGGGGGTACGACTCGTACTCACGGGGGCTGGGGGGGTTCGGCGCGTACTCACGGGGGCTGGGGGGGGTATGGCGTGTACTCACAGGGGCTGGGGGGGTCGGCACGTACTCACGGGGGCTGGGGGGGGTACGGCGTGTACCGGGCCCCCTAATCTGGTCGTTTCGTGGCGTACTTCGCTTTTCCGGCACTTTTTGGGTGCCGTAAAAATATTGCCGTTCGGACTGCTGTCGGTTCGAATCGTACTTCCTGGGTCGTGAAACGCTGCCTGAAAGCGTCCCGACGTCACGTCGGAGCATTCCCGGATCACATTCGTATGTATATTTTCGTCGGTCGGTGTTTTTTACGATTCGTACGGAAATGGTGTTTCCGTGCGAATCGTACTTCCATGTTTGCAATGTTTTTTTCCCGGGTACGAGTCGGATGGAGAAAACGCTCCGACCGACGGTTCGTACCCAGTTTTTCCAGGATCGGAATCAGCGCCTTTGTGTCCATCGTTGGATGTTTTACTGAGCACTGGATGGCTGTTGCTTGCACCCTCTATAACAGCATTTACACATCTCAAAAATGGCACCTGTATTTTGAATATAGTGACTGCTGTATGAGCATCGTACTCCTTCTAATACCTACACTTGCACCTGTATATCCTTGAATTACACTATTAATTGGTCTTTCACTAATGGATCCATCATGGAAGCACATGCTGCAGCCAGGTCTTTCAATATGCACACATTGCTTCATACTTTCATTTTCTCTTTGAGGCCTTGTATAGAATTTAGGTCTTACCATCACCAAGTTCACCTCTTTGGTCTAATATTAGTCTAATGCTGTTCGTGCCTCCTCATACACATCCAATATCGAATTACCAGCTACCCCTTTCCTGTTTCACCATAATAAAATGCTCTTTGTCCTTCTGTTCCTGAACAAGTCATAAGTAATGCTTTTTTGCTGTTCAAACTGAAATTAATAGCAGCCATAGCCTCCTGATAATTATTAAACATTTTTATCCACGCAGGCCACTGATTAGATGGTTTGCTTGCTGTTTCCAGTTACAATGGTGGTTTATTTATGGTATCCATATCTGTGTTATATCAAAATAGTTATACATTGTGTGATGAGCAGGTATTTATTCAAAATACTCCAGGAGTTCTTGGATATTTTGAGTGTGTTGCACTTCGCTACTATATGTTTCTTTTAAAAATATATTTTTGTTTGAGTTCCATGTCATGTCATGAAAATGCAAATTGCAGTCTTTGACTATTAGCCCAAAGGTTCACCCAAATGATGTTGTAATTCCCCTCTAAATGCCAGAAATAGAGTGCTTTGTTGAAAAAAAAAAATTACCACCGTCTCTTATCATGTACTTCTACCCTGCATCTTGGGTCCGAATGTACTGTCTGTGGGCAGGGAAAAGACAGTTCTTTTCAATGGCATGATAATAATACTCCCCGTAGCAGACCAAACCTCTGCAGCAGGCTTCATGTGGCATTTCAGTACTAGTGCTGCACCACCACCAGGCGTGGCCGGCACAGGTCACATCGGTGGGGGTTGGGGCGGGGCGAACGGGGAGGAAGTGGACAGACAACGCGATTGGGAAAGTAAATTAAATAAATAAATAAAACCACTTACCCTGCACTCGCCGCATGGCCGACTCGGCGTTGCAGCGAGTGCAAGGTATGTTGTTTTATTTTTATTTTACTTTCCCTGCTCCGTCTTCTGTCCACTCCCCCCCCGACCCCCACTCCACCACCCCACCGATGCTACCTGCGCCGGCCGCTTCTGGCCACCACGCTGGTAATCTCCTAAACACTGGTCACTGGTCTCACAGTGTGCCTTTAATGCCTGCCGTGCATTCCATTTCCATTCATCACATTGAAGCAAAACATGGAGACATGAGGAATAAATAATGTTAAGGGCAACACTGAAAACAAAGCCAAGATATATGAAATGAGGAGACCAACTGACGAACAAGCTTGGGCCTGCATTAAGCGCCTCCACCGCATCATACTTCTTTGATGTGCTGTGCACATCTTTCTTCACTAGGTCCTAAATTCAAGAGCCAACAGCGACTGCTGCGCGTCACTATGGAAATAAAAGGGATCACTTTAGGCTCCTGATTTATACTATTAATTTTGTGTTTTGATATTACAAATTTCTTTTCCTAACCTCTAAATATTTTTTCTGACAAGTTTTTATATTAGATATTACTTATCATTTCAACATAAGTAATGTTAAAAATGAGCAGTCTAAATTACTAAAAGACTGAAAGGCTGGTCCGCTTACTAGGAGCAAGATAACAGAAAATGTCGACCCTCCGTAAACTCCATACGTTGCCTTTTTAGGTTTCACCTGCACTGCGCTTGCACTGTGGTTGTGAAATCTATTGTATTTAATATATCTTAAAAGGGGCTCTTATCTGTTCCCGGAAACAAAGTACTGTGTTCATCCTCTTTTGTGTGGAACTTTTTTTTATGGGAGCCTGCTGCTTGTCGTTGCATGTTTTTCCTTCTCCTCTGCCCTCCTCTTGCTTGACCTCTTGTGGAGTAGCTGGCCTTGTAAATGCTGTGTGAGGATGCAGCCTCTTGTTTCAAACCGACAGCGGAAAACTACTCGCATATCACCTTTCACCTTAATTAACCGGGCAGTGGCGTTAGAAAGCCAATGCGTTACACAAGATGGCCAGCAGATGGAGGCAGAGGACATGTTTAATTACTCCGACCATGAAAAATAATCGTTTGGCATCTTAGTATGTATAGATTTGTGAAGGGTTAGTGTCTGTTTATGTGGGGTGGATGCTTTTTATTGTGCTAGCCGTGTCTATGTGTTTGTCTGGTTTTGTGGCTGTCCATGTGCGTCATTTTCAGTGTGCCTGTACATACTTGTATGTGTGGATTTCTGTGCATGTTAGTGTGTTCCTGTTAGTATGGGGGAGCTTAACATTTGTGTATGTATGTGCATCTTTGAGTGCATGTGTTTAGGTGCTGCAGGTTTTCTTCCATCCTGTGTTACTACCTATTAGGCTGCTGCCCGTGTAAATGTATTTATTATTGTAGTATTGTGAGTCTGTTTGAGTGTGAGCTTGTGTTCACTTTATAACAAACCACAGTCAACAGAAAAGACGCAATATTACAGTTTTGGATGTGTGAATGTAATCCTCTGGTGATTTTGAAGTGGAATTTTCTATCAAACGTAACTCTTTTAGTTGTGTTTGTGTGCATGTTTTTCGACTAAATTACAGAGGGGCATATTCTCAAGGACTTATCGCTGAGTTATCGGCACTTTATCGCAGCCAAAGTGGCGATACATTTATTGCCCCATTCACAAGCTGGTGCTAACAGCCCATATCACCAGTTTTCCTGTGATAGCAGCTGCAAAAAAACATCGCCACGGATGACACCGGCAACGAACGCTAATGAGATGCAGAGTAGGCGTTCCAGTGCAAATATCCGCAACAACACCACTTTGCAACCTTCTCAACGACCAGCCAGATCAGTGATACAATCATGCAACTCACAACTCTGGGAATGCACATGCTACAAACTCACATACAACATGCCAAACAACATGCCCACCTACGAGACACGACAGCACAACTTACTGTGCCAACCTGGGCTAGCCATACACATAAGCCATTAACGGCATGGCACCTCAGCCACACAATAGCATATTGTGGGGAGAGGTGGGAACCAGGCATGTGCGAAGGAGGCAAGTGACCCATGAATGAGAATGTACACAATGCCAAATGTGGCATGGATGTGCTGGACAGACTGCAGTATGCAGGCCACAGACATGTCCATGTCGACATATACTTCTGGTGTTTGGAGTGTAGTGAACAGTGGATGCAATCATGTTACCCCAGGCAGTGGGGAAGAACGTGCAAATGTAGCTTGTTACGTCCCCCCCTGAAAGCGTGAGCGGAGTGGGCTGGCCTGGCGTACGGCAGGCCAGCATAGGGGTGTGAATAAAAAGCCCATTACCCTGGGCGTGGACCTCTTCCGGAATGACCAACGTGTCTGCCAGGGCAGCGTCTCTCACTCCGCCATGAGGCTGACGCCGTGAGTGGCGGTGCCTGTGATCATGTTCACCTGCTGCACCCCAGGCCGCAGGTCCCCAGACCTGTCTTGGCTGCCCCTGCGCAACCAGGCCACACCGCTCACCTATCGACACGGTGTGTGTCAAAGAGGGCCCACCACGTGCCTGTGAAAGCTCCAAGCCCAAGGCCCGTGACCTTGGCAGCCTCCTCAGACCATCACCGCCTCCGCGACTCAGGCCCACAGCACTCCTTTCTCGTTGACGTACTCTACCAGCCTACACTACAGTCAAGTAGGTCACACATTTGGAACTGAGTCTTGATTTATTGATGGCAGAGTTCATTACATTGTACGCAAGGAGAGGAGTAAGAGGAAGATGTGGTTCAGTCCGGAGGGAAAAGGGATCCTCACTACGTAGGTGATTGAACACTACCATCAACTGCTCTGGTGCCACTAACTCTGTGCATCGCATTCCAACAACACGTGTCTGTGAGCCCTTGCTGACTACTGCCTTCGGCCTACACTGCAGTCCAGCAGACCTCATACTAATCCAATCTAGTCCAGACCAGGCAGGACACGGCATAGTCGCTGGCTGCACACACGCTCAGCTCTGGTGCTTCTACCTCTATCAACCACAAATCATCGCCACATGCCATTTCAATGTTGTGTGTGAAAGTTCCTGGAGGAGCTGGCTGAACAGCGGTTGGCCCTTGCTGACCGCTGCCTCCGGCCTACACTGCGGTTCAGTAGGACACACAATTGGAACTGAGTCTTGATTACATGATGTAGGAGGTCATATGTTCAAGGCAGCATTTATTTCACTTTACTCCCTTCGATCTGGTGCCAGCAACTCTGTGCATAGCATCCCAACAACTTGTGTCTGTGGGCCCCTGCTGACCGCTGCCTTTGGCCTATGCTGCGGTGGAGTAGGTCGCACATTTGGAACTGAGCCTTGATTTATTTATGGAAGAGTTTATGTCATTGTACAGGCCTCATCGCAGACTGCATCCCCTTTCAGCTCTGGTGCCACTGACTCTGTGCCCCAAAATTCATGGACACTCTCTGGTTGAACTTTGGTGTCACCTGAGTATATGGCCTGGGGGTTGTCTTCATCATCATGTAGCTGATACTGACTTGGTGTTAAGAATGAGACTGTATCATTCATCTCCTCCATATTGCCTGTTTCTGCTTGGTTCTGCCCTCATGGAAGAACACCTTCCACTGTCCCCCGAAACACTCCGTGACATTCATCTTGGACATCGACGAGGACCCGCTCAGCTCTCGTGGCCCTACCTCAGTGCACCGCAAGTTACTGTGCCTGCTGCAGTGCATCCGGGGCCACTAACTCTGTGCAGCTCAAGTCATGGACCCTTGCTGTTTGAACTTTGAACCTTTGATTGTCTGATCACTGTTGTAGTTGTTGCCAACACCAACCACTCCCTGAGGGCTGGCTTACACTCACACCACACCCATCCAGCACAGGCGTCACTGGACATGTGACCCTTGCAATAAAAGGGGCCGGGCGCACGTGCCCGTAGCCAGTTCCACAAACCATCTGAGTGTGTCCGTGAGGTCAATATGTATGCATGAGGGCCCCGGGCCCTACCACATAACACTGTGCTGTGTACAGCAGACGCAACCATGTCACCTCAGGTGGTGGGGTAGACATGGGACATTAGCTGTGTCGTACCCCCCTGTGAGTGTAAGCGGAGTGGACTGGCGTACGACAGTCCAGTGTAGGGGTGTGGGTCATCAACCCAGGGCTCTGGGCGTGGTTAGGTTTTGGCCATGCCAAGGCAGTAACTAATGCTTGTGTCTCTGTTATAGTGTCAGCGCCATCCATCCCGCAAAGAACAATGTTGCAATGTAGCATGTCCCCGGAGTGTGGGCTCGGCCAAAGGGGCAAATGAGGGAGCGCAAGCCCGCTCGGGGTCCGGGATCATACTTGCCAATTGTTGTGTGTGTCGCTGTTACCGCAACATGAGCCGAAGGACTACCCTCAACCGAATCGCGAGCTCAGCTAGCCATGAACTCTGCATCTGTGTCCGCCCCATCCTTACCATAGGCCTACACACACGTGGCCGCCCACCTTTAACGCAGAACATCACAGTGTCGTTCTCAGGCTTGTGGACATGCGCAGACAGGCATGAAAATGATGTGCTGTAAGAGTGCAAGTGATGCAACCGTGCTGCGCACAATAGTAAATAGGCTCCAGGGGAGCAGTGAGGCTACGTAATGCACATTGATGCTGCTCATTTGCTTCAAGCAGAACATGTCAAACAGGAATCACTAAGTCACACATATCACACACCAATGAACCAGTGAGCCTGCCAACACATCATGCAGAACCAACTATTGACTCATGTCTCTCTGCACTGTCACTGGTGACCAAGGATATGCACTCTGCCTTGGATGATGACACCCCCCCGAGCTCCGAACACACAGGCCCACAGGCAGTACAATGCGGCACACAAATGCACCAGGGACATCGTGGAACGCACATTTGGCATGTTGAATTCACGTTTCATGTGCCTGGACATCACAGGTGGAAGGCTCCTGTACAGTCCAGACATCGTGTGCAAGATAATCGTTGCATGTTGTGTGTTGCACAACATATGTGTATGCACCAATGCCCCATGGCTACAAGTGCCAGATGCAGAGGACGATGATGAGGAAGATGAGGCAGGTGGACCACAGCCTACTGCAGCAGGAATAGCCCGTAGGAACATCATCATTGACATTTTCTTCACATGAGCACGTCACATTGTCACAGTCCTTAGCAATCATGGGACAGTACAAAATGACCACAGGCATAACATGTGCAAATAAATTCATTCCAACACATAGTCCCTGAGTGCATGTCACTCCTCTGTACAGGCACATCACTCTGACAAGTGTAAGTGCAACATGTAGTGCTAACAATCTCGAAAATTGAGAATGGATGTTGGGTGTGTCACCTCTGTACAGAGAGGCTGTTTGGGGTGTCACGTTTTCGAAATGCCATTTCTGTGTGTCAAAGATAGTATGGAATCCCACTCATCAGTGTTTCCCCTGTGTTCCAAATCATTACATATAGGCTGTCATTTGTGACCTACTATTGACAACAGGGCTTCTTTTGGGGTCAGATATGTACCACCATGGTGCAGGTATGCACCCTGTGAATCAAGTCCCACTACATGAGCGACATGGACGTAAGGGGGAATCACTGCCCCTACATTCGTCCATGCTTTCATACTTGGTTAATCATAGACATGACACATCTGTGTGTATTAGGATGTATTATTTACGTTCAGTGGAGTTGTGAAGCTGTCTTAGTACTGGGCCATGCAGACAACACTTTACAATGTTGTCCTGTGGAGGGCCAGTCAGAGTCCTTGAGGGATTGTCAAGTTACTCATAAGGGGAAGAGTCCAGTCCGCAGGCTGATTGCTGTGTCATTGTCTTGCAAACAATATGTGGCGGTCCATGTCGGTGTGCAAGGTTATTGTCGCTGGGCGTATCTGGGGACAGTGGAAGGTGTGATTCCAGGGCATGATGCAGAGGGCAGAACCAGGCAGAAAGGAGCCATATGGCAGAGATTATTGCTACTGCTTCTTACTTACCACTAAGGCAGATTCATCCTCATCTTCGGCCCCTGACGTTTCATGTGCCTCACATGTGGGTGGTGGTGTTTGGTCTGCAGCAATGTGTGACACTGACACACCAGGGGCCAGAGATGTGGCTGTAGTAGTAGCAGCAGCATTCATCTGTGCAATGTCTTGTGGCATCACTCCCATTATGAGGATCTGCAGGGCATGGAAGATCCCATCTACAGCTTTCTCATGTGCAGCCGTGGGAGCCATTCTTTGCGCCTGCATCCGCTCCATGTTCTCCATGACCCTCCTCATCTTTCCCAAATCACGGATGATTTCTCTGTAGCCACTCTGACTGGACAGTTGTTGTTGTCTCCGAGTTATGACTCCAGTGACGCCAGCCAAGGATTGTTGGAGGGCATGGGGTGGACTGTGGGTGTCCGTTAGGGAGTGTAAGTGGTCCCTGATGGGACTTAGACACCCACGTATGGCATCCAGTTTGGCTGCCATGAGTTCGAACCCCACCCGCACCTGTTCAGCCAGCCTCCTCTGGCAGTCTAACACACGGCGTTGGAACGCCATGTGTTCTTCGGTGAGGTGCTGGGAGCCAGAGGTGGTGGTGGTTGCTTCCTGCTGTGTGGTCTGTGCAGGGGGTGGGCTCACCTCGAAGGTGCCAAGCTGACCTGCTACTAGAGGTGGGGTGCGGAGGGCGTCCATGAACCGTTGGAGTTCGAATAGGTCGATGTCCTGGGGGCCATCTACATCATCACTGACGTGATGTAGGGTCTGCTCTGTAGGAGGTGTTGATTGTCCCTCTGCAATGTAAAGGGGAGATGCAGTTTCACAGTGTGTTCCATGTATGTTGACGTATTGGCGAAGTTTACATACAGACTGCATGACAATGTACATTGTTACTGTTTGTGGGGAGATGCCTATTTGATGTGGGACAGTGGACATTTGTACTACATCAGGGATGTGAGGTTGTACTCGTACCTTGTCATCTCACAGTTTCCTGCTATGCCAGATGTGATTGGCCATTTTTTACACACATGCGGCACCAGTTGTGTCCTGTGTTCTGTTGTGAAAGTGTTGCAGTATGTCCCACATTGTTGTCAATGTTGAGGTGCTCTTATTCTCATGTGTGTGTGCTGCATTGTGGGTGAGTCGCCCCTGCAGCTCTGATTTGGCGGCCCTTTATCCCTTCTCACCCGGTGTGCGTTTGACTTCTGTGCCTCTAAATGCTGAGATGTAGTGGACTTGGGTGAATTGGACTCTTCTTCGAGTTGTGACTCTTGGGTATGGTTTGTCCGCAGATGTGTTGTGGCTGTCAGGGTTTGTTTGTGCACGTGGATGTGTCAGAGTGTGACCTGCTCCTTAACGCTTGCGGTCCACACTCAGCCACCTCAGTGTCGTGGTGTGCACGATGTCATGATGATTGGCCTGCAGCCATACTAATCGTCATGTAGTGTCACTTGCATTGTCAGTGTGGCTCACAAATACGCATCGTCGCTGGGTTTCGCACGTGTGCATGTGTTGGTGTTGAGATTGGTGATATGTGGGGTCAGACCCCTTTGGGGGCATGGGGTACGGGGGCCTACTTGGTGTTTGTATGTGTGCTGCAGTGTGCCATGAGGAGCAGGGACATAATCAGGAGTCATTGTGGGTGTGCAGTGTGCTCTACTGAATTGTGCATGTGTGCCATTGTGCCCATCTCCCCCCGTCCCCCCTGTCCCTGGTCGGTACTCACCATGTTGATGTTGTGTCAGGTCATGTTAGGCAGTGTCCGGATCCACAACTCCTGGCCCCGTATCCCGACAGATGGCTGTGGGCACCATTTTCTCAATCTCATCCAGCTCCTGGTGTGCCGCTGGACCCCCACCTCCAATGAGCGTTGCTGCTTTCATGTTGGCATCGGGTTTCTGCTTGGTTTTCTCCTTCACATCATTCCAGCACCTCTTGACCTCTTCCATTGTCCTCCTCAACGCTGCAACTGTATTCAAATAGTCGTAGACGGTCTGCCATATTTGCGTCTTTGCTGCTAATGACACGGAGGTGCCGAACAGTTGTTGGTAGTGTTCTATCACCTCCGTAACGATGATCCTGTTTTCTTGCGGACTGAACCGCGTCTTCCTCTTCTCCTTGGCCTTCCCCGACCCCGATGTTCCTTGCTGGTCATCTGTGGGGCTTGTGGGGTTCGCGTTGTCCTCTGCACTCGGACCGGGTGCATCCATGGTGCTACGCAGTTTATATTTTTTCGCGTTTTTTTTGTTCTGCTTTTATAGTGCATTTCACCGCATGACGCGTGAGAATTGCAGGCCTGTCACTGGTTATCGCTGATTTTTGTATCGCGATTGGCCACATCGCAACTTTATTCGCGCTCCTATTTCGCGTTTCTTTGGCATCGCGTTAATTTTAACGCGGTCATTTGACGCGTTATCGTGAGACTGTCGCATGGTGCCGCCGGGTTGAGAATACAACATTATTACGGTGTTATTTTCCCACGATAGACTTCGATATGCAAAGTTGCGTTAAGCTAATTTTGCGATAATTAACACACGTTCTTGAGAGTATCCCCCAGAGTCCGTTAATCTTGCCCAGTGTCTATGAAAGCGTTGCTGTTTAGCCAGAAAGGAGAGAGGTGGCTGTTTGTTCCAATGATTTTAACCTGCTGCCCCTCTAAGACACCTGCCAAATACTCCTTTTCATTTTATGGACATCTGGGAATTCCATACATGCTCAAACTTCAATTACACATTTTCTTCAAAGGACCCGCGCTTTGATTCGAACTGGCATTAAATGTGCTCAAACGAAAGGGAAACTTTGCCACAGTAAATGGGAAATGCATCCGGTCAAAAATGTCCAGTAGCAGAGACATTGGAGGGGAATTAAAAGAGTGAAGGCCATACTTAATAACGAAGGGGAAAATGCCTTGAACTCCTCTCGAAAAAGCTTTAGCGAGAGAGCGACTCCAGAAAAAAACTAACCATAAAACTATGAAAGGTTCGGCGAGAGGACTTCAGTTTCAACCTGTGAACTCCAGGTCGGGTCAGGTGCAAGTGAACCTCCAGAGATGAGGTAAACGCACTTGCTTGGAATTCAGGGTTTCCTTCTGCAGAGTGCCCTGTCGGAACAGTTGTAAATGTTTTTTCGAGAGTCTATTGAAAGCCACAGGAATACACTTGGGTCTGTTGTTGTTATTTTTCTATAAACTCTGGAATTGTTTGCCTAGTTGTATTTTTTGTACAAAATGTACAATTGTTTGCGTTTCTTCTTTTATACGCTGATGTATTCTCAAATTTCCAAAACCCCTTAGGTTGCAACAGCGTCCTTTAGATTACATTTGTAACTGGTCAAGTGAAATATTCAGCCGGGATGCCGTTTGGTGCTTTGCAGCAGGACAGCGATTTGTGTTGCAACGATTTCACATTAGGGTTAGATTAAACTAGTGTGCATTTTGTGTCCATGGCCACTTTGTCAACTTTGTACAGACACAACAAAAACACAATTTTGAGCCCGTCATGCACCATATGGTTTACGACTAGGACGTTCCTAGGAGTTCTTTAAATTATATTTCAAAACTGCTTACCAAGCTAAAACTTAAAAAAACATTTAAATTAATAATCACATAGGCGATACCTAATGCATTTACTAATGCTTGTTCCTATCTCCCACCACAGTGAAGCCCCAAAACCAGAATGGGCCAATTGTTGCTGCTGAGACACAACCAAACGTGAGTGTCTCCTCATTTGGAGGGGCAGGACCACATACAAATGAGGTCATTCTTTGTACATGTGTCTGCTCATAGGCAAACGGGTGCCGGGATACAGGATGAATGTCAGTAGCCTTGGAAGTGGCAAGTAATAAGTAGGGCACCTAGAGATGACTTTGTTTGAGAAAGCATGGATGGTCTCAGAGGCCTGCAGGGACTTCCATCAGGGGAGAAGACACACACATTCAAAGGAAGGTTATAGGTGCACAGACGCATTTCAAGTGGATGTATCCTCATTTCTATAGACTAGGATCACATCCAAAAGTGTCAATCCCCTTTGCCCATGTGAATGCTCCCATAAGAGAAACAGGCAGCTGGGATTCAGTTAAAAGTTGGTTGTGTGGGAGGAGGCACATATTAAGCAGGCCCCCAAGGAGCTGTATTTAGGAGGGAAGGTAGATGGACTCAAATACCTTCTTAGGTTCTCTTTTTGGAGTGTAGACACAGATAGCCTAAGGGAGGCTATGAATGCATGCCCACACAGTCAAGGCCAGCTGCACTGGGAGGGATGTATTTAGACTCTGGTCTGTGGAGCGTCTACAGACATTTTTTGGGAGAAAATGAAGGACTTCCTCCAAGAGTTGGTGAAGGTTTTGTCGAACAGTGGTGAAGTGGCAGGAGAAGACACTATTGACAACGAAATATTTCTCTGCCCAGTCGCTCACAGTCCTTGCACCTGTGCAGGAGCCCGGTCCTCTTAAACCCAACGAGCTTGGACCGCAGAATATGTCTTTCTATCTCTGTCTTCATCTTTGCTCTTCTTGTCTTCTTCTTTATTTTTTTTCCCTTCCAGTTCTGTTTCCCAAACACAATCATCGAGCAAATCCCGTTTATGGTCTAAACTCCCGTCTGCACCCAAAACGTGATAGCTAGTCACACTCAGATTGTACCTGACGTGCATATTTGCTCCCATGATTCGTGGTAGGCAGGTGTGCACATCAGGATGAAGAAAAACATGCTTTATTAGCATGTTGCTCCCCAAAATGAGTGTCTAATTTGGAATCATTTGCAAAAGGAAGACCTGCTAATTAGTGCAGCCTGCACCAACACTAATTGATGGGTTGGCAATTTGCAAATACACATTGAGAGTCATGTATAACTGTACCCTATTCATCCTTTTTCCGTCTCCATCCCTTCTCACACTCCTGATCTCCCTTATTAATATTTCTGTTACGTCATTCTCTCACTTTCTACTCTCTGCAATCTCCCTTTTCTCTCTTGTACACTGTACTCTCTAAAACATGATTAGCTTTTATTTTTTTCCTTAAATTTCACAAACGCCTCATTTAATTTACACAAGCGCGCCTACTTGATATGCCTTTGCTTTTTAGACCTGGCTCGACAATGCAGCTGTTGCCAGAATTTGTGTGGCAACCAGAAAAAGCTTTAAAATTAGTTCTGAGAGAAGGGATTCATGCCTGCCCACATGTTAATCTCCTTCTCTACAGGCTTTTGACACTGCAGATGGTGTGCACTTCTGCCGAAAAAGAATGTTTACATCCCACCTTCTGCTTTGTTGGAAAGCTTGTGCTCAGTACTTTAGGACTGGGTAGGTTATCATGGAGAATCAAAGATCGTGGAAATTCTGTTCATATTTGTATTCTTATGACTATATGACTGAATATTGCCGTGTGATGAGGCGTATGTTCACGGCCTGGGATGATTATGGTAAAGCCTAAATGATAAAGGTAATCGGCATTATTGGTTCTTTGGGAAATATGTCAGGTGCCATAAGTCTGATCTTTTTTTTATCATAAATGTTAAAGGTATTTGGTCTGACTTATTTTTTTTTAACTTTTAAGCCTATTTTAAAGCCTAAAGAAGGAATTTCACAGATTAGCATAAAGGTTTAGAATCGGGTGCTCCCTCTGACATACCCTGGGTGTACTAGATTTGCACTGTAATAAACTTTGGAGGGGGTTGTATAAGTTCTTTTACTAACTGTAATTTTGTACATATTCATCATTGATGAGTAGTATTCAGCTTTGTGTTTGTTAAATTACTTTTTAGATCTTGCCTCACAGCAGTCAACTAGGCACTTTTATTAAAAAATAAATCATAAAAATATATTCAACTTATAAATGGATAAAGGGGCTTTGGATCAGTCCTCTTCAGCCCTAGGTCTGTCTATATGTCAATTACATATAACTAAACACACCAGAACTGATTGCCTTATTAAAACAAAAAACAGGAATACACATTGGGTCCAAGAATCTCATTGTTTCAGGATGAAGGTCCTCACCCTCCTAATGGGTGGCACGCTTTATCCTGGGGTCTCTCCAGGCACCTTGATCTTAGTGCAAACTACTACCTGTTCTATTATTGGGGAGCTTATAGGGGATATTCTCTTTTGTGAATAATGAGGTCTGAAAAGCTGAAACTTACTAATGAGGGCAAAGAAATGTATGAGAAAAAAAGGATCTACTAGGTGTACTACCCAAGTTTTACTGTGTCCCCAAGGGATTCAGTTAAAAGAAACGTGGAGCATAGTTCTATCGACTCTTAGATGTCGAAATGTTTCTGCAAAAGATGAACCCTACCGAGAGGTGCCAGTGGAATTAGAGTCATTCGTCCTGTGTGCTCAAAAAAAGCAAAAAAGAATAAATAATGGATTAGTTGCAACCCGCAAATGTAGAAGGTAGATGTTGGGTGTAATCCTCCATCACTGTTTAGGGAAGCTCTGTATTATAATCTGGTACACAGTGAACTGTTTGTCCGATTCTATGAAGATTCTCTATGAAAAAACGACACTCGTGAAGAAACATCAGTGCATTTCTGAATCGTGTAATTTTTGCTGAGAACCTCCCTCTCGCTGAAATAATCCATTTTCCACACGCAGTTTCTTTGGAAACACAGAAACTGACTGACCTTGGGCCCATTTTATATCGCAATCCCACAGGACGCAGCGCATTACTTCAGTTTTCCAGCAATCACCAGGGCTTTGAAGAGTGACTTACCTTTTGGTCAGTTTCTGCATATCTGCAGAAAATGCACGTGGGAAAAGTCATTATTTCAGAGAGACGTACGTCCTCAGCAAAAAAACTACAAGATAAGGATTACCAATGTAAACTAGTCAAGGGATCACTTAAAAGAGTCTGGCAGTGCCCCCGCAAGTACTTACTTACACCCAAGGAAAGAGACCCCGCTGAAGGAGTTGTCTGTGTCCCTACCTTTTGCACACAAAGCAACAGGTTTACAAAGATCATTAAACAATGTTGGCCTCTCATTCAATCTATTGGACTCTCTGATGAACAACCAATGTTTTCATTCAAACAAAAAACAAGAACCTAAGGCATCACTTGGTTCATGCAGGGATCAAGAGGAAACCGAATGATCTTACATCATTATGGGGACAAGAGAAACTGACTGAACTGTACCCATGTGACAACTGTAGTGTCTCTATTTTAACTGCCAATACAATGGAATTTAGACATGGCTCAAACTTATATACCCTTAGGGACTGCACCAATTGCAACTGTAGCAATGTAATATATACAGTCTGGTCGCCTTGTACCCCTCCTACATTGGCCGGACAACACAAACAATAGATCTAGACTTAGCCAACATTGAAGTCGGATTAGGTGCAGGGTGCTGTCAGCACCCTTAGTCGAGCATTTCAATAAAAAAAGGCACACCAAAAATTACATTTGATGGCAAGTCATTGAACTAGTGAAAAAACACAGTGACGAGGTGATCTGCAGAGTCTACCGAATAAGGCAGAATGGTGGTGGATATTAACGAGTAACAGCCTTATGGTTGCCTGAAATAGTCTTGAGTAATGAAACCCAATTGTTTACACCTACATATTTTCTTGTCATTGTGTCAACTTTAATATTCCCCTTCAATTCAACATTGTGCAATTTTCCTTGCACAAAATGTTTTCAGGTAATTTATCAACTACTTCTTACCCTGTGTGCTCTCTATTGTGAATGTTGAGACAATTCTTATCTTGGTATTTCCCTTGGGGAAGCTTGTGTACTTCTTCTTACATTTATCTGTATGTTATGAAGATTGCTATGAATCCTTCAGACAGCTCCTGTGTAATTACGCAATAACATGCTTGATATATAGCATGGATGAGCCCCTTGTACATCTTTTAGCCCATTTGCACAAAGACCTACACGCCCGGGTGCGTATTAGCAGGGATGGTGAGGTATCCAAGGACATTGAAGTTGGGAGAGGGGTTAGGCAGGGTTGTGTCCTGGCCCCTCTCCTATTTATCTTGTATATCAACGACTTGAATAAGTCTTTGGTAACCCATGATGTCCCTTGCATCAATGGCAACAAACTTACCGCCCTGTTATATGCAGACGATGCGGTGCTAATGGGCTGCACCCCAAAAGCTCTCTGCATTTTGGTGTGGGGCTTTGTTGATTTCATGGCTGGTTTGGACATATGCACCAATTTAAAAAAAAAAAAATTAATGGCGTGTGGGTCGAAGAAGTATTTTAACACATCAATTGTTTTAGATTCAAGCAGTTTACAAAGCACTCACACTTTTCCTTATTTTGGGTTGGTATTTGCCTCTAACGGACTGTGGGTTGACCATGTGGCTTACTGTAGGAGAAAGTTTGCCAACTCTATTAACATGATACTCGGTTTGCCCAAGCAGAGGAATACAGAGGTTGTTTCTGCCACTGTTAAAATCTTTAAACTTCAATATATACCAACTGCCACCTATGGCGCAGAAGTTTGGGGTTATATTACCCGTGGTAATATCCAGGAAGAAGAAAATAGATTTTGTCGTAAAATCCTGGATCTACCCATTTCCTCCTCAAAGTATGTCTGTCACTGCAAACTTAACTTGCCATATATTGAAGACTATATTAAGGCTCGCCCCGCATTATTCTGGTTCAGAGTTTGGAGAAACCCAGCTGCCCAACTTAGCAGGGAGATTATTTTAGATTGTTTAAAATGTGATAGGGGGATGGAAATACCCTGGCTGGCTGCTGTCCATAATAGTTTAACCTGTGTGAACCATGAACACTTATTCTCAAACCCCTTAGACCCTGGTACCATTAGTAAGAAATCCCTCCAAATGGCTTTTTACGCAGCTTATAGGAATGCCAGACTCGACATAGAGATTAAGAAAACGTCCGTTGCTCGCGTGAACGTGCAATTGCTTTCACTTTGGGCGCTGTGCGCGCGCACCACTCGCGTGTTTGCCGGTGCGCGCGCCTCCGCCTCTCTCTCCCGCTGCAGCCCCCATCTTTGCATTTCCCGCAACCAATGCTTGTTGTTTATTGTCGCCCGTAAAACTGTCTCTAAATCAATCCTTTTAGGCATTTGAATTCTAATGTTTTAGAGGATGGTCAACATGTATTTGTCTGAGGTCAGATGTATTTTAGGATTCCTGTCTCAAGGCTCTGAATTCCAGCTGTTGGCCTGTTTAAAGTTAGGTCTCTTCACCAATATATTTATTTAGGACAGAAAGGCGAGATCTGAAATAATAATTATGCCTACATCTTTAACTTTTTTTTACTGAGGTTGTCCTTCAGACTCGTCCACACCAGCTAGATCCACCTTTGGTGGTTTCAACTACCATATTCTCTGTTTTAGCCTTCCCATGAAGTGGCTATTATTCCTGGTTTACAAACATATATAAACAAGCATTTGCAATGCAATAGGTCTCGCAATTACGCAAGTTTGAGCTATTGGCACTGTAAATGACAATGCCTCTTATTTATGTTTTTGTTTGTAAAACATAAATAAAACGCATTGTCAATTACAATGCCAATAGCTCAAACTCCCGTAAATGCGAGACCTATTGCATTGCAAATGCTTGTTCTGGTTTGCACCGGAGATTACCAGTACCTCCCAGAAGGAGTAGCTGTGGAAGCCCCCAGACAGCGTAAAAGTCTTACGATTGTAGTGACAGAAAATTCCGGGTCAGAGGACTCGAGTGGCGCCAGTTACCTCATGAGGCCGAGTGGACAGATTGTATTCTGGAATCGTCTCGCAGATTGGTCCTGATTTTAATAAAATACACCGAAAGTGACCGTGTTGCCCTACAGGTCAAAATTGATAATTTAAATGAAGAAAATCGGTAAATTGGAAGTAAGGCCGTGATTCAACAGTACCGTGAACAACAGTGGTTTATTGGCCTAAATTAAGGGATGTGGTTAGGCCAGAGCAGCTTCGGGACGGCTTTTATGGTAAAGAAAACCAAATGCTGCGTCCCGCAAGTGGTGCGAGCGTGTCCGTGTGACGTTGGGCTGTATAGGCGAGCGTGGTGTGAGCGCGCATTGGCAGAGAACAGACGGCGTGAGCGTGCACATGGACTGTCCGGGGGGAAAGTGCACATCTCCTGTCGGGTGTCCAGGCGAGCGCAATGGGAGCACGCATCGGCAGATAAGATGGCGAGCGCTGTCACTTCAGAACCCACCAGTCTCGAGCCACGGGGGCGAGGCACCTGCCTGCAGCGCCCACCGCACAGGCCGTCGGGAGCGGACCCCCCAATGCCCGGCATCCCGCGGGCGGCATGGGCCAGGCGAGGAGGGAGCCAATAGCCAGAGCCCTGCGCGCGGGGCCGAGCGCGAGCCGCCAAGACAGGTGAGCTGCGCCCGCGGCCGGGGGGATGGGGACGGGCGGGGAAATGAGGGGGAGACGGGAGTTTGGAGAGAAAGAGAGAGAATGCGTGTGATGGGAAGCGGGCAGAAGACACCGGAGAGAGTGGGCCAATAGTAGCTGTTGTTGGGCCGGGGAGTGAAGGTAAGAAGACAGCAGAAGCTGCGCACCGAGCGGTCCGTGAGGGGGCGGAGGAGACCCAGAGCACACGGGTGGGCAAGAGAGAGTCGGGGCCGGGTGTCGGGGGCGCACAGACGGAGAAAGGAAAGTTACAGAGAACATGAAAACGGACCGGCCCTGAAGCAGGAGCGCCGAAGACAGAGGCTAAGACACCGAGGAGAGGTTTAAGAGAGGCAGGACTGGGGAGGCAGGTGAAAAGAGAGGGCCGGGAACGAGCGGGCAGGAGGAGAGAGAAGGACACACTGATATAAAGGGAGGAGACATACTGAAGAGAGAGGGACCCAGACAGACAGACAGGGGATGAGCTGAGATGCAACAACTTCTACAATGAGGACGAAAGTGAAACTGCATACTGGCTTGCTGAGGGAAGGGAGACAGGAGATGTGCACGCCGCGTGGCTGTAGGCGCGTACACCAACTCAAATCCGCCGAGACCATGCGCGTGCCCATCTCCTGTCCCACTTCCGAGGCAAGTCAGCAACAATAGATCTCGCTGGCGACAGCGCTTCGCGCTGTGTTCGCCAGGCGAGACCTAAAAAAAGCATGTTGTATTCCTTAACTTACATGCAGACTCAAAATGTCTCTGCCTTTGAGTGCTCTTTGAATACAAGTGACCGCCATATCTCAAATCTGATGAAAATGGCACTTTCATTTTTAAGACCTGCTATACTATACTGATTGGTGTAAAAACATTTGCTATTGTTCACTCATTCAATAGCGGAACTAGAGTTTTTGACTGGCCAATGTCAGGTGGGCTGAGCTGTATTCCAGGCTTTGGTGATGGTGGCCTGCTGGTTTAGGGCTGCTCCCTGCTGGTCTAGAGCTGCTTCACTCTGGGTGTTTTCTTTTCTCCTTAGTAGCATCTCTAAACGGGTCGCGCTTTCCAAAGCTGAATTTTGCAGGACACCTTTTGTGCCGCAGCTCCTTCCTTCCATTTGCCTTGTAAACAAACACCAGACCCTCACAGATCCGTTTCACAGCTTCCAGTTCACAGTGTGCAGGGCCGCAAGACGCTCAGCCTCGAGTCCACACCTAGTAGTACGTCACATCTGTGTGATGCTCGATAGCATGTTGTAGTGAATGAAAGTGCTGTTTTTTTACTGGGGCATTTATATAAATATAGATACTTGCACAATCACGCAACAAGACATCTGCTGTGGTTTTATAACGAGTGCAGGGTTCTTTCATCCCTTGCAGCAGTGCTACGTGACGGTCCATGGCTGGAGATAAATACTAACCATAGGCGTTTTACCAACAGTTCGCAATCCTGACACGCCATGTTTATTGTTCATCTTGCAAAATAGATTGCACCAAAGATGTCCAATAGCGTAAAGCTCATCCCTTGTCCTCTGAGGCCACAGACATGTCAGATTGTCAGAATTTCCATACTGCATATATATGTAACCAATTTCCACAGAATTATTACAATTTACATAAAAATGTCTCATTAGCATATTTATGGTTATCCTGAAAACCTGGTTAATTTGTGGCCCTTGAAACAAAAAGCAAGTACAACTGCCCTGCAAGCTGTGTTAAATCACCCTGGGGCATATTTACAAGTTGGCGATAAAAAATTTTCGTCCGAAAAGCGGCGATAATTTTATCGCCTAATTAGCAAGGCCACGCTAACGCGTTAGACCTTGCTTTAGCGTCGGGATTCCTAACGCCCAGCTTTGCATCTCTAATGAGATGCAAAGTGGGCGTTCCTGACCTGACATGCCTGGAGAAATGTCGCTAAGCGACATTTCTCCTATCATCAAGCCCCACGCTATGAAGCATAGCGACAGGAAAAGTAGCGATAACCCCTGTTATCGCTACTTTCCTTACGCCTGCTTCAGGACTGACTTAGCCATGATATCCTATGTAAGGTGGATATCATGGCTAAGTTTGTGCGTCCCTATCAACAAGCTAACGCCACACTTCGTGAGATTATCGCTGGGTTTCCAGCGATAATCTCATGTTTGGCAGTTAGCGCTAGGATTTTTATCACTGAGGAGATAAGCGTTGCTAATAGTACGCTTTCTCAGCGATAAAAATCCATGTTACGTGGCGATAATTATCCTCACGCTAAGAGCGCTGAGCGATAATTATTGCCGGTTGTTGCTGATATGCCCCTCTGTGAGCAGCAGTGCTCCACGGCTAGCCCATAAAATGTCAGCAAAATATGTTTTTAATTGTCTCTAAACAGTTTGCAGCTATTTGAACGCCAGAAAACATGTGGATATTCTGATATCAAATACACATTTAATAAGAAAAAAAACAGGCTAACATGCTACCGTAAGGTATGAAGCAAAGGATGCTGTTTAAAAGAAGCTTCTTTACGATTGCATCCTCAGAGGTACAAGTCACATCATTAAAAACAAGCATTTGCAATGCAACAGGTCTTGCATTTACGCGAGTTTGAGCTATCGGCATTGTAAATTTATGTTTTGATTTTTGAATCATAAATGAAACACATTGTCATTTACAATGCCAATAGCTCAAACTCACGTAAATGCGATACCTATTGCATTGCAAATGCTTGTTTATTTTGTGATCACTTGACTACTGAGCACTTTTTGCATATTTATATGAGAATATTAATACATGTTTTATTATATACGCTCTCAATATTGGTCCAACTTTTTTCTGTCACGAGTATTGATGATTTATTCTACGGCTTGATTATTGATGATCAGGTGCTTGATGTATTGTTCTGTCTTTGAGTAATCTCATTCTCCCAGTTGAACCACTGTTCTTGATATGTCCCTGTTGTGAAGGGCGTTCTATGGTAAAAAGTCAATGTATTAATTTGTCAACATGCAATATTTTCTTTTATAAAAATTATAGTCTTAAATCAATATTATGTATTATATTCAAGCACCAGAATCTTAGTCAGAAGGTGATTCTTGCCAGGGTGGACACGCCTGTGCTTTTTTTCAACAGCTTATTGATAAACATTGTATGTATTTAGTTATAGTGGAGTACAGTGGGCTCATCAAGGAATAATTTCAGCTATAAACTCATTTGTAATCCTTATGAAATTGTGTCAATAGCTGTAATGAAAATCCCATTATCCTTTCAATGTTCAAACCATTTATGTCAGTATACAGACGTATATACAGTTGTTCCCTTAGTAAAAGCAGATCAGACCAATTGTGGGTGTAATCCTTAATCTGGGTTTCTCAGTCATGCTCCACATGAATTCATTGTCTATTTGGTTAAAATATAACAAATGATTCGTCAATTTTGGGATACTATGCACACATCATATATTGCTCCTGTGTTCACTGATATGTGTTTTGATTTCTATGGTCATATTGATGTAGGGTAGTGAACAAGGACAGGTAACCATCTATATGACACCTTTGCTATTGCAGTTTGTGAAGCCATGCTGTTCCCACGGTGCTGTGAGACCCAAATCAACATCTGTTGTGTGTTTGGTTCAGGGAAAAGCTGAAAATAATTCACATGTGTGATGTCCTCTAATTTTGGGTGGTCCCTATAGTTCAGTTTGGGAAGGTTGATTGGTCTTCTTAGGTTATGTATGAACCAGCATATCTTTGAAACTTTAAAGGCACGCAATGGTATTCAAAGATTTAAGGACTTTTTTGGAGTTCATTAAATGGGTTACTCCATCACAAACATGACGAATATCCCTTCCGCTATAATACAAGTGCATTAAATTGAATGGCACTTGTAATATGGCGGACCAATATCAATAACGTTTGTGACGGTGTGTTAGACCTGGCATCTTTGGCGTGGTTACCCCTGACTTTTTGCCTCTACCTCCTGAATTTTTGATGCTATGCTGGAATTCGTTTTTGCTGGTTTAGATGCTTTGGGCACTTTGCCACTGCTGACCAGTGTCAAAGTGCAAGTGCTCCCTTGGTAAATTGGTATATTGATTGGTTATCCATGATTGGCATATTTGTTTCACCTGTTAGCCCCTAGTAAAGTGCACTGGGTGTGCCAGGGCTGGTGATTCAAATGCTACTAGTGGGCTGCAGCACTGATTGTGCCACCCACAGGAGTAGCCCTAAAATGATGTCTTAGGCCTGCTTGCAGTGCCTATGTGCAGTCCAGGACTGCCATGTCGACCTGGCCCGTGCAACCACTGACCAGACCTTATCCTTCCCTTTCTGTACATGTCAGGCATCCCTATGGTGGCCCTAGGTACCCCCCTGGGCTGGGTGCAGTGTATCTGAAAGGTAGGGCATGTACTGAAGTGTGTAACATGCCCTGGTAGTGAATTACAGCCATTTTCGTTTTTCACTGCTTTGAGGCTATCTTGCCCATAGGACAGAATGGGGGAGGCTGTTTACATGCCTATCTTCCCATAAGGGCAAGATAGAAAATCCAAGTTTGGTATCTTTGTGTTCAGAATTTAATTATACATCTTTTTAGCAAGATGGTTTTTAAATTCACTGTGTGAGAATAGCACTTTTTAGAAAGTAGCTTTTCTCCTGTTTAACCTTCCTGTGTGCCTGTGTGCAGATTGGCTGACTGGTGTCATGTGATGGGCTAGGTGGCTCCACGAGTCTGGATGAGTCAGCAGCAGGGTGAATAGGGAGATCTGCTTTAGATGGGTGGGAGGAGTAGCCCCTGGGTTTGAGTAGGGCTGCCTCTGCCAGCACAATGCTGGCTCCACCCCCTGCTGGCCAGGCTGAGGACTCTGCCTCTGCCAGCACAAAGAAGGCTCCACCTCCTGCTGAGCGTCTAACGACCCTGCCCCTCACTCTGAAAGGAACCAGGTGCTCCAGGGCAGAGCACACCCAGGAACCGGTTTGAGCAGGGGAATCCCCCCACTGAAACAAAGAGAGACAAAGACTGGGAGGGGTATAAGAAGAGGACCCCAGACACCTAAACTTTAGATCACTTTGGATCTAAGAAGGAACCTCTGCCAAGGAGACAGCTGAAAAGAACTGAAGAGGAGAAGACTGCCTGCTTGCTGTTTTGCTTTGCTGCCAAGGAGAGGGGGAGGACTTTGCTGTGTCCCCTTCTTTTGATTCTGATCTCCAAGGGCCTGAGAAGAGCTGGCTCCCTGTTAAGAAGTCCCAGGAACAAAAGGACTTTTACCACCAGCTCCCCTAGAACTCTGCTGAAGGAGTTCTGACCTGCCTTGGAGTGCTTGCCCAGTCTTGGGGCCTCAGGAGGTCGTTTTGCTGTGTTTGGGAGCTGAGAAGCAGAAGCGTGAAAAAGAGTAACTGGTACCCAACGCATCATCCGATTGCGTGTCGCAAGAACGAGAGTGCGAGGAGAATTTCATCGCGGCTTCATCGCAGCACCCGGAGTCCCCGCATCGCCGAGTGCGTCGAGCATCGTTCCGGTGCGTGAAGATTCCTGACGCTGCGAGGGTCGTCGCAGAACCAGTTTGCCGGCCGCACCACTGCCGGTGCGTGAAAGTATCCAGTCGCTGCGTGTGTCGACGCAGAGTCCCGTTCCGTGACGCATCGAGGGTTGCGGCGCCAGAAGTCAGCACTGCGCCGCGCCGCACATCGCGCCGCACCGAAGATCGTCGCATCATACCTGTGCGTGAAGCTTCCCCCTAAGAAACTTACGCAACGAAAGCCAAAGTCATCGCATCCTCCCCCTACAGATCGGAGCCGGCGCATCCACCTCTGCTGCGTGAAGCAGGGCTGCTGCAAAGCCTCCCCAAGGTCTCAGGAGTATCGCACCGCCTTTGCCATCTTCCTTGTTATAGCTTTTGGGAACCTTATCGCAACTACAGGTACTGTTGGGCACGAGAGTGTCGCATTTTGTGCATTGAGAGTCGCATTGTGAAGGACACTGACTTTTACATCCTGTACTTTCTGCAAACTCTTGAACTATCTTTAAAGTAATCTTTTTAATTGTATGTTGGTTTTTCTGTAGTATTTGGTCTTGTGAAGTTTTTAGTAAAGATACCTTATTTTTCTAAAACTGGTGTGGAGTAAATCTGTGGTGTTTTCACTGTGTTACTGTGAGTGTTGGTACAAATACTTTACACATTGCCTTTGATAGCCTAGACTGCTCAGGCCAAGCTACCTAGAGGGTGAGCAGGGGTTATCTTAACAGTGTATCCCCCTTTCCCTGACTAGAAGCAAGGGTCCCTACTTGGACAGAGGTACCTACCCTGCCAACTAGAGACCCCCAGATCTAACATTGGTGATCAGCGGTGGGATAGGACTTGCGTTTGCGCTGTACCGCAGCAGCAACTGGCTGCACTACAAAACTCTGCATTTTAGATAGTCACATGGTATAGGGATTATTGTTCTAAGTTTGTTTTTAAGTGTCATTTCTGTGGAAATGTGTTTCTGGATTCACCAGTAAGGGTGGGATCCAGTGGTGGCAGCAGATGTGTGTCCAGTGCATGTATTCCCATTCCCAGTTCCCGGGGTAATGGTACCTGTGTCACGTGGTGGTCAGGTTGAGAAATCAGGGGCGGTAGAAACTGTCTTACCAGTCTTGGGAGGGGTTTGGGGATGAATGTGTAATGAGCGGGATGAATGTGAATGTCCCATTCCCAGTTCCCGGAGTAATAGTACCTGTGTCACGTGGTGGTCAGGTTGAGAAATCAGGGGCGGTAGAAACTGTCTTACTAGTCTGGGGGGGTGTGTGGATGTGGATGAATGGTGTGAGTTCTCTGAAATAAGGAGCTTGCTGAATACTTTGGTGTGAGTTCTGTGAAATAAGGAGCTTGCTGGTTGATTGGGTGTGAGTTCTCTGGGATAGGGAGCTTGCATTGGGGAGTGATTCCAAAAGGAGTGGCTGAGGTGTCTTCCAGCCCAGCGTGGTGGAAGAGGTTCAGAGTAGCCCAGCTAGGTCTCGGTGTAGGGGCTCACGTCCTGTCTCTGCGGAGAAGGAGTGGGTGGGACTGCGTGTCTCCAGGTGCCCGAAACCCAGTCTCAGGGCCTGGATGGTTTCTTTAGGGAACATCAGGTCGGGGCCTAGGCTGTACCAATAGGTCATTTGAGGAGGATCTCCCAGTGTCTAGAGGACGTGGAGTGTCTGTAATAAGAGCTCCAGTAGTCCTGGTGTCTGGCGGTACCGCTCCAGTTGGGAGGGTGCAGAAGTCCAGAGGGAGGGGTGAGAGGGGGAGGGATTCCCCAGTGGGAACCAGTAGGTCAGGGACCAGCTGGGATGACTGAGTCGCCACTGAGTGACCGTGGTGTCGTCACTTCTGTCCTGGGGGGTCTGCACGCACTGTCAGATGGACAGGAGGTAGTGAGATCAGCGCCAGACAGACTGTCACACGACCCATTAGTTATGTGTCACCCTCGTTAAGTCCTGGTTCGCCAGGCATCTGACCAAAGGGTACGTCCCTCTGTTGGGGTGCCAGTAGTCGGTGTTTCCGGATCTGGACGTAAGGGCAGCTGTAGTCCTGAGGGCAGGTGGGGCTCATCTTAAGTGAAGAGACCCTGCTCTACAGTGGAAGGGGGTGCAGAGGGAGGGAGTCCTCGCCTCTGACCCCTTGGATCCCAGGTCCCATAGGAATGCATGGGGGATCTGAGTGACCGTGTTAAGTCCTGATGTGAGAGGAGTGCAGGGTCGAGTTTGGTATCTGTGAACTCGTGAGATTGAATGCTGTGCAATGATGTGTGTGGCGTTGCTGTGTCTAGTGTAGAAGTGCCGCTTCTAGAAGCTGGCATGTCTGTGTAATACATGTGCAGTGACGGTCTGGCTTGTGATTGGCTGGTGTGCCTGGCTCCAGGAGTCAGGATGGGTCTGCCCGGTGGTGAGTGGAGAGATCTGCATGTTGATGGCAGGGAGGAGTTCACCTGGGACCTGAATAGGGCTGGGCTTTCCCTCCACAGAGCTGGCTCCACCCCCTGTGGTGCGTCTGATGTCCCTGGCCTGTCCTGTGAATAGGGAGAGGGGCTGAGCAAAACAAAGTGCTCAGGAACCAGTTGCATCTGGTTCGCCCCTTCCCTGCACCTTTGCAGCCAGAGCCAGATGGCTCCAACGCTTGGGGACATGTGTATGTTCCAGAGCCCAGGGGGCTCCAGCGTGTTGGATATTGCTACAGGGGCCATTGTGAGCCCATGCCTCCTATTTGCCTTCCCAGCTGTGCAGCATGTAGTGCCAGCTGCAGCGTTTAGGCCCTGTTCTTGTCCCCAGCTGCCCAGCAAGTAGTGGGCAGCTGCTACGTTTAGGTTCTGGTGCGACCTGGACTCTAATGTGATTTTGGTGCTAGGAAATGTACGGTGTAGTATGTTTTGCGCACCCTGTGTTCATGCTTTTGGTGCTAGGAAATGTACTGTGTATAGCATGTTTTGCGCACCCTGTGTCTTATACCTCTAAATGTGGTTATTTCTGCCTAGGAGGTTGTTTTACCTGTTTATGTTTCTGTAAGGGAGATTGTACTTCCCTGTGCGATGTATGCCCCTAGTATAGGTATACTTAGGTGGTTAGGTCTAATGCGTTAGACCAAGGAGAAATTGCATAATGTGTTATGCCCCTGTGATGGATGCAGGATAGGTTTTATACCTGATGCTAGTGTGATGACGCTGAGGTCATTATTGCGCCAGTAGTTACTGGTTGTGTTCTACAGTGCTAATTTGTGTGATGCTCTACATGTACACTTGGTGATTTGTGCTAATTCTGACAGTGGCCCATGTGGCCCTGTCCCGTGTAAATAGTCCCTTGTAAAATTCTGCCCCGTGCCAGTTGGCACAGTGTAAATTGTGTGAATATTATTTAATGTGTTTGGTATAATACAAAGGCTATTTTTATATAATACCTTGTGTGGAGTTTCCTTTGTGGTGGGCCTTGGGTGTTGTTGCTGGGTGCGCGCGCAAACGCTTTACACATTGCCTCCGGGATAAGCCTGACTGCTCGTGCCAAGCTACCAAGGGGGTGAGCAGGGGTTATCTTTGGCGTGTAACTCCACAGCCCTGACTAGAGTGGTGGTTTCTGCCTGGCTTTGGCGCAAGCACTAGCCAACCAGAAATCGCCATTTCTAACACGGTGTAACCTGTATCGCAAACTCTAACTCATGCCCTAGGTTTTCCTGAATGTAAAATATGCCATTTTTGTTATTTTAACAATGTTGGAAAAACTGGAGAACGGGGTCACGCAGACTATTTTGTCAGCCTGAGGTTTCATGTAAACATATACTAGAGCATCTCTATTGATATTTCTCGCCCTTTTGTCGACCCTATTAATGGTGCATTTTGGATAAGCCTTTTGGTGTAGTTGGCATCCAAGGAGCTTGGTGTGCTTCAAAGCTGTATCCAAATCCGAAAAATTCCTTCATAGTCTGAGAATTTGTCTTACAGGAAGAGTCTCCCTTAAGGCCTTAGGGTGATCACTATCATATACTAGAAAATAGTTCCTATCCATTGGCTTTCTGTATACCTCAGTTGCCAGTTTGTCATTTTTTCTTTACATCATCAAATGAAGAAAGGGTAGATTGCAATCTAGGAACCTACAAATGGTGTTGTTGTTCCCTTCTCAGATGATGAAAATATAAACTATATAACATCTCCACAATTTTATATGAATTTCGCATGGAAGAGTAGAAGGATAAATGTGTGATTTGTTATAAAAATTATGCATATGCAAATTAGCCAGCTTGGGAAAAAAGTACTAGACATAGATGTCACAGTTACATGTAAGAAAAGTTGATCTTCAAAACTAAAATTAAATTTGGTAAGTGTCATTCTGGCTCATTGCATTATGAATTTAATCAGAGTTGTGTGGTGGTGAATCCTCACATAACAGTTACAATTAAAATAAGGCTTCGTATTGAGATATGCTTCGACTTCAAGGCCAATTAAACTGTTGATTGTGGGGTCAAAGTTTAGAATAATACTTCAAAAGATGTAAGATGTTGTTAGTATCCTTCAGATATGAAGGCATTATCAGCAACCGAGGTTGAAGGAAGAAAATATTCTACAAATTGCAAAAGAGGTTCTGATACAAATCCAATGCCAGGAACTATTTGCCTACCTGGAGGTGGCATCTTCTCTCTATGATTGTTTGGTATTTTGTAGAAATAGGGTATCTTTGGGTTAGCCTTAGTGAGAAATCTTCTCTCCTTTTTAGTAATTCAACCACGTTCTAGGGCTTCATCTGTCATCTCTTTGATCTTTCTCTAGATCTATGCCATCGGTCTCTTAGTAAAGGGCGGTAGAAGGTATCATCATTTGGTTGTTTGAGACATTAATTTCTGAAACATTCTGCCCTAAGGAGAACCATTGTCCCACCTCTATTTGCAGGCTTGATGGTTATATTGGGGTCTTTCCCTAGACTTCTTATGAAGTCCAACTCTTCTGTAGAACAGTAAAAGAAAGGTAGTTCATAGTTTTTATTCTTTTATTTAAGGAAACAATAACACCATTTCCAGGTTCTGAGATTGGATAAACAACCTTAATCCACACTTGAAATTCACGGGCCAATCAAGCAATGCCAATCTACCATTTTTTGATTTGATGATATATATACGAAATGGGTAACTGGCAATGGAGGTGTACAGAAAACCGACCGACAGGAGCTGTGTTCTTGCGGTTGTATGATTTTACCCCGCATATAATTACCAAGCATGGCATAACAACGCAAAAAGTATTACGCATGAGCCACTACCACGCAGTTTTTTACAATGCAGCTTTTTACCACGCTTGCTTTAATACCGCAAATTCATATGGACACATAAAACGGCCCTTAACCATGCATTCCATTGTGAAGAGCATATTTGTATTGGCTGGCTGATACATTTTTTTTTTTTTTTAACTTTATTTATAATTTGAAGTTTATACATAGTGGTGTAACATTATACAGAGGTTTTACTACATCATTTATAGATCTGCGAATGCAAAATACAATACAATTCTTGTGGTTATCAGCACAGGTTCATTAAGTACAACCATGTTATATCCAAGGCATCTAATGACAGGCAACCTATTCTAAGCATTATGTATACATCCGTTAGGGGCAGCACATATATCAGGACACTTATATTCCTTCCAGATCCTCCAGTATACCATGGGCGCTCATCACCTTGACAAATCCCTCCATCCACCCAATGTCCTATGATCGTGCCCCACTGAGTTACACATTTCTACCATCTTGCCCTACTCTCTTCTCAGCTATCTCTTCCACTGCTGTTGTTTCCTCATTGCTATGTGAGAGCAGGTATCCTGCCAGTGGCCCCCATATGTCTCGGGGTTGAGATGTGCGTGGCAGCAGTTCAGCGTATATGGCATTTTGTTCTTGACAATACGTTATGTCAGCTAGCCATTCCTTGAATTTCGGGGCTCTGCCCCTGCCCCATCGACAAGCAACCTTACGCTTCGCCAGTAACAGCAATATAGCAACAAACTTCCTGCACTGTTTTGGAATCTGCACCGTGTAACCCATAAGCGCCACCATGGGGTCTCTAACTAGCTGAATGCCTATCATTTCTTCCAGCGCCACAAACACTTGTTCCCAATATTCTTCTATTTTCGCACATTCCCATGCTAGGTGCAGGAATCCCGCCCCCGGCATCCCACATCTCTCACAATGATCATTGTCAGTCAATTGAAAGCGTGCCTTCTTGACCCGTGTGTAATATAACTGGTGTAGGAATTTATAGTGAATCATATGGAACCGGCTACTAGCTGATATCTGCTCCGTCTGCATGCAGCAGTACCTCCATTGTTCAATGGTGATGTCCCCTCCCACATCCCTCTCCCAGCGCAATCTGGACCGATCATCTGTTCCCGTCTTCAGCGCTCGTATCCCGGTGTATAACCCGGACACCAGATGTTTGCCATCCGCAGATCACAGCATCAGATGCAATGGCTCCAACCTCACAGGCTCCTGTGGGAACTCCGGGAGGAGTGACCTCATACCCTGCCGCAGTCGCACATATAGGAAAACATCTAGTGGCGTGCGATCCTCTGCCCGAAGAAATTGATCTAACGTAAGGAAGGTTCCCTCACGAAAGAGGTCTCCCCATGTTCTAATCCGTGCTTTACTACATAGATCCCGGAACCCCTTTTCCTGCAATAACGTCAGAGTAGGATGATATACAAGTGGCATTCCAGGAGAATAGATGAAAGGCACATTCAGTAGGGTTTTTACCCGGTGCCAGGCTGAGACTGTGCCCGTGACAGTGGTGAATTGTGGTGTTAAGGCGCGCAGTGGGCTGTAGATGATCCCGTTAAGGGGTATCGGATTAGCGAGCCAATCTTCTACCGCTATTTGTGGCATGTACCGTGGAGGATGCACCCAATAATATGCATAATGCGCCTGGGCGCTGAGGAAGTAAATCTCAAAGTCAGGGACATCAAATCCTCCCTGTTCATATGGCCTTGTTAATATGGACCATTTCAACCATGGCTGCTTGCCTCCCCATACCAATCGTGTTAGCTCCGAGCGCAGTGTGGCGAAAAAGAATCGCCCGGGATGATAGGGGATGTTGAGGAACAGGTACAGGAACTGCGGGAGTACTACCATTTTAATGAGCGACACTCGGCCCGCCATGGACAAGGGCAGCGCCATCCAGCGTGTAATGTTGCCCTTCAGGCGCTCCACAGCTGTACCGTGGTTTGCCCGTATAGTTTCTTCTTTATCTCTAGTTATACAGATTCCGAGATATCGCAAGTCCTCCTGACACCATTCCAGTGGGAAGTCCAATGGGAAGGGGGTCACCGCTCGCGTGAGCGGGAACACCTGGGATTTTCCCCAGTTAATCCCCACCCCAGAGAGCTGTCCAAATCGTATGAATTCCCATAATATGGGATTTATGTTGGTTTGCGGGTCCCTTATCGCTGGCTGATAAATTTCATAGAAGTTATGTGAACGTTTGTTTCTTGTCACTTTCAGTGACCCCTACAAACGTGTCCCCAAGCAAGATGGCTGAAAGTCCTTCCAAAGGTGGTCATTTGGTATTTTTTAAACTGTATTTTAAAATAGACATTTGGTACGATTTAACTTGTTTTAAAAAGCAGATTCTAAAACATATTTTATTTAAAATTGTCGTTCACCCTTCTTAAACATATATAAAGGGCAGTCCACCATTTTAACATCAGTGGTTCGCCGCCCACTAAAGTGTTCACAATGTTGTCTGCGACTGGAGAAAACAGATTCACATTCAGACAAACACTGCCATTTGCGACAGAAGTAAGTACACAGATTTAACACATACAAGCATTATCAACCAACCATAGTAAATTCCCTGTAACATTTAAAAAAATATATTATTTAATTATACTTTACAAAACTTATCTCTGAAAAGTGACAAGTTCATAGAAAAAACAGTTTACATTAGATCACAGAAGAAAAGTAAAGAATTTTTTGCATCTTTTTTAAAATTGCTTGTTTTAATAAAATGTCAAACATACTTAGTTTCCATAGAAACCGTTGTGTGGAATACATTTACACAGCTTATGTGTGTGATGTATGATATATATGTTCAGTTACCAGAGGAGGAAATGATACCAAATGAATATTTTTTGTCAGTGAGTAGAGGGCAAAACATTACTTGTAACACAAAAAGGTACTGGACAGTGTCTTGTATATTTTTCACTTTTAATTTCCTTGCAAAATTCTCTTAGTCTAAGTGTATATCAGTGAATGGTTGGTTGTCTTTTAAATTATACCATTAATTTCATTTATGCTGTACAGTATCTGAGAGGCAGTTATAGAATTTATAAATAAAGTGGATACTTATCTCAGGGAAGGTGTTGGTCAGTGTCTGGGGGCCAGATTTCCTATTCTTACTCCGCCGGCTGTTTACCTCAGGGAAGGTGTTGGCCAGTGTCTCTGCGCCAGATTTTCTATTCTTACTCCGCCGGGTGCTTACCTCAGGGAAGGTGTTGACCAGTGTCTGGGGGCCAGATTGTTTACTCTTACTACGCCGGGTGCTTACCTCAGGGAAGATGTTGGCCAGTGTCTGGGGCCAGATTTTCTATTCTTACTCTGCCAGATACTTACCTCAGGGATGGTGTTGGCCAGTGTCTGGGGGCCATATTTTCTATTCTTACTTCACTGGGTACTTACCTCAGGGAAGCTGTTGGCCAGTGTCTGGGGGGCAGATTTTCTATTCTTACTTCACCGGGTGCTTACCTCAGGGAAGGTGTTGACCAGTGTCTGTGGGCCTGATTATCTATTCTTACTCCGCCGGGCGCTTACCTCAGGGAGGGTGTTGGCCAGTATCTGTGGGCCAGATTTTCTATTCTTACAACGCTGGGTGCTTACCTCAGGGAAGGTTTTGGCCTGTGTCTGTGGGCCAGATTTTCTATTCTTACTCTGCCTGGCACTTACCTCAGGGAATGTCTGTGGGGCTGATTTTCTATTCTTACTCCACTGGGCGCTTACCTCAGGAAAGGTGTTTGCCAGTGTCTGTGTGCCAGATTTTCCATTCTTACTCCCCCAGGCGCTTACCTCAGGAAAGGTGTTGGCCAGTGTCTGGGGGCCAGATTTTCTGTTCAAAATACAGTATCTTTTCTCTGGAAGTCAGTACAAAAAAATGGAATATGTATAAAGTATAATTAAAAGACACACAATTGATGGATGGAATGCAGAACAAATCAAAACATTCACCCCCAGTCAAGAGATCTGGGTTAAATCCATCATTCTTTTGCTCACCATGCCACCCCAGTTTAGACCTGGCCATATGCAAATCAGTCTTGACCGTGTGCCTCATGGGAACAGTCTAGCCCGAACTGCCAAGCCAGGTCCTCCCTGGACCGGAAACAAGCATCCTAGGACTGGTTTCAGGGTTTCACCCCTCTTCAGCCAGGATAGCTTGAATCCAGTGGCACAGTGAGCCCAGGACCCACGTCTGGGCATACCTGGCGCACTTAGGGCGAGAAAGCAAAAGACACACAATTGATGGACGGAATGCAGAGCAAATCAAAACATTCACCCCCAGTCAAGAGATCTGGGTTAAATCCATCATTCTTTTGCTCACCATGTCACCCCAGTTTAGACACGGCCATATGCAAATCAGTCTTGACCCTGTGCCTCATGGTAACAGTCTTGCCCGAACTGCCAAGCCAGGTCCTCCCTGGACCGGAAACAAGCATCCTAGGACTGGAAGATATGGCTTGGCAGTTCAGGCTGGACTGTTCCCATGAGGCACAGGGTCAGACTGATTTGCATATGGCCATGTCTGAACTGGGGTGGTGGAGTGAGCTAAAGAATGATGATGGATTAAACCCAGATCAGTCGACTGGGGGTGAGTGTTTGATTTGCTCAAACGCTCTGTCCATCATCTTTGGTATCGCTTTGTTCGCTCTAAGTTGGCAGGGTATGCCCAGACGAGGATCCCTTGCTCACTTTGCCAATGGATTAAAGATAGCCTGCCTGATGAGGGTTATGAACCCGAAACAGGTCCTAGGATGCTTGTTTCGGTCCAGGGAAGACATGGCTTGGCAGTTCGGGCTGGACTGTTCCCATGAGGCACAGGGTCAGATTGATTTGCATATGGCCATGTCTGAACTGGGGTGGTGGAGTGAGCTAAAGAATGATGATAGATTAAGCCCAGATCAGTTGACTGGGGGTGAGTGTTTGATTTGCTCAAACGCTCCGTCCATCATCCCCTTTGGTATCGCTTTGTTCGCCCTAAGTTGGCAGGGTATGCCCAGACATGGGTCCCTTGCTCACTTTGCCACTGGATTCAAGATAGCCTGGCTGATGAGGGTTATGAACCCGACACCGGTCCGAGGATGCTTGTTTCCGGTCCAGGGAAGACATGGTTTGGCAGTTCGAGCTGGACTATTCCCATGAGGCACAGTGTCAGACTGATTTGCATATGGCCATGTCTGAACTAGGGTGGTGGAGTGAGCTCAAGAATGATGACAGATTAAACCCAGATCAGTTGACTGGGGGTGAGTGTTTGATTTGCTCAAACACTCCGTCCATCATCCCCTTTGGTATCCCTAAAGTATAATTAAAACATGTCTTTTTTCTGTATCTTTGTTTTTCTAACCAGATGTCTCACAGAAAGCCATTTCCATCAATCTTTAAGGATGTAAAGGGAAGTAGAGCTTGAAACATCAGTTGCAGAAAAAAGACAACAAATCTCCAGGTACAAATGAAACAACCTTTTATGTTGCCTCATCTATTTTTTAAACTTATACAGGAGCAACCATCTCACTCTGTTGTTCTTTGAACATGGAGGGTCTCTAAAGTAATATTGAAAATGTTCAGAGTATTAAAATAACTTTAAAAATGTTTGTTTTAATTTGTAGGTTAAACAACATTTGAAAATAAACTATTCTAATCCTTTTCTTGATACTTGACATTCCAGCTACCTCTATAAAGTACACCTGGAATACCTATCAGAGTTGAAAAGAGAGTACCCGCTAAAGCAGCACTACCAATAATACGTTTTCAAAAAAACTTCAATACAAAAGAACTAAGAAATGCAAAACTCAGGTACAAGGGCAAACATTTTTCTTTTCTTCTAAAAAAGCACTATAATGAACTTTTCTTTTACAGGAAATTAAAACTGTAAATAAATGAGTTGTTTAAACTTTATCTTCACGGTAGAGCCCACCCTGACCTTTAGGGTGAGCCCGATGATGAAGCATGTCATCATCATCAGTCTTTATTCGATTTATAATGAATCATAAAAGACACAAACATAAAACATAGAGCACAATATTTTGTGCCCACAAAAGTACAAGACATCAATAAATACATTAAAAAGTATGTTAAAAAAACATTAAACAAGTCAAAAAACTGACGAAAGAATGTACATGGTTAAAAAAACTCACAAACTACTGTGAGATCTTAATCACTAGATTATGAAACAAGTCTTGAGGCACAGAAGAGACCCAAGCCCCGATTTAATTAAGGGACTTCTAAGGTGTGCTTGATCGCTTTTCTCCGTAGAGACCACGCCCATCCCAGATATTTAGCTAAGGCCACAGAAATAATTGTTAGGGAGCTCGTGCGCAGGATTCGTAATGCCACAGCGCTGCTCCTAGTACCTAGGATCTTACACATGGGAGAGAGCCAAACGCGCCTTGGGATAGTAAATGCCGGACAGACAAACAAAAAGTGGGCAGTTGTTTCTGTTTGTGCCCCACAAGCAGGGCATGATTCCTCCTGTGCCCTAGCCCACCTTCCAGTCAAAGACCGAAGAGGCAGAGAACCAGCTCTGAACTGGAAGTAAAGTTTCCTGTCACCGACATTAGTAACCAAATCCCAGTATAATTCTAGTGCAGGAGTAATTTTAGCCTCTAAATAACTACCGGACATCCCAGAAGCTCTACTCCATGCCTGGAATTCAACTCTTTCCCAGTATGCCATTTTGAGGGATCTCTTAGATGGAAACAGAGTGGCCACCGGGTCACACCATAACCCCTCATACCCATGTCTTTTAGTGTCTCATGAAGGTTCTTCAGCCATCCGATTTTATGGAAAACATCTGTTTTTATAATGTCCATAAGACCGTTAGCATAATGGGAGAGCTCAGGAGTAGTCCAGAGTCTCCGCCAGTATAGAACCGGTCGAAGTTTTGCAATATCCAGAATAGACCTCCTACCTAATTCATATCTAAGAGGAATCAGAGGAGTGCTCTGGGGAAGGTCAGTTATACTGCGAAAAAATTTATGTTCAACGCTGGATAAAGATGCTAACTGGTCAAAACCCCATAGCTCTGCCCCATAAAGCACAGAGCTTAAGGCCTTGGCTTCATAAACTTGTAATACAGGGTTTATTGGTTTTGTAAAGGATTTGTTGAATTCCCTGCTTAAGGCACCAGATAATTGTTTAAACCGCAGGGTTGCCATTTCAATGTGCTTGTGCCATTTGTTATCATTTGCTAGGTGCATACCAAGGTACGTGAAGTTGTTACCATCTCTAGTGGTTGGCCATTCATGAATACCTTTTTCCCTCGAAAGCTAGGGTGGGGGTTGAAGGCCATGAATTTTGTTTTAGCCACATTAACCTCCAGACCGTGGTCGAGACAGAAATCATCGAACACGCGCAGGGCTCTTTGCAAACCACTCGAAGTTTTGGATACAATGAGCGTATCGTCTGCAAACATCAATATTGGGATGGTAACTCCAGCCAACCTTGGGGCATCAGTGTTTACACAAAGCATGAGATCAACTATCCCATTCATGTATAATGAGAAGAGCGTGGGTGCCATGGTACAACCTTGGCGTACACCACGCTCGACCTGGAACTCGGGAGTAACCTCACCTGGCCCACCCCACTGAATCCTAGCGTAGTTGGACTCGTGCAGTCGCATAACCAGTGTCAAAGTTTCTTTAGGGAGACCAAGTTTTTCTAATAATGCCCACAACCGAAGACGAGGCACAAGGTCAAAGGCAGCTCTCAAGTCCACAAAAGCGGCATAGAGGCTGCCCTTGCCCAGCGTCACCACCCTCCAGTGGAGCTGGACGAAACGGAAAACCTGGTCCACTGTGCTTGTTAGCTTGCGGAAACCTGCTTGGAAGGGGGACAGGATGTCATTATCGTCAATCCACTCCAGTATCTGATTCAGGACCATCCTCCCGATCATCTTCTGGATGGAATCTATAAGGCTAATTGGCCTATAGTTGCCTGGGAGTGTCTTTTCTCCCTTCTTGAATACAGGGATTATAACTGCCCCCCCCCATGACTTAGGAACGGGTGCACCTACAGCCACAGCATTTGCCAGTAGAGTGATGTACTTACTCCAACTGGCTTTGTTGTGAAGAAAGACATCAGGAGGGACCCCATCTGGTCCAGGAGCACGACCGCTAGCAACAGAACCCAGGGCCATCAGTGCATCTTGAATACAGAAGGGACCTTGGGAGTAGAGAGCATAAGTTGGAACCCAGGCGAAATTGAATGAGGGATTACAAGCGTATTGTGGTTTAAAATATTTCAATCACTCCTCCTGGAAAACATAGTTAGAAGGGCTATCAGGTCGCCCTCCTCTATCCCACTTAATGATGTTCCAAAATAGCAGGGTGTCTCTGGTGTGGCATGCTCCTTTTAAATCAAGCCAATGTTGTTCATCCCAATTCCTTTTGGCCAGTCTTACAGCTTTTTTATACAATAGTCTGGCTGTGCGAACACGATCATTGTGTCCACTAGAAAGGGCTATAGCCAAATTGGCCCTGGATTGTCTACAGTCATCGCCGTACCATCTAAGTCGCTTTAATGGGACCTTGTTAGATTTCCTCACAGGCTTCATAAAATGTGAACTTATACCGTCAAACAACGTGTCGTGAAGTTCAGTGGCTACTACGCTACCTGGCTCATAGGCCAGCATGCCCTCAAGCACCAGTGTAGTATCGGCTAGTTTGTTATCTATATCATTAATAGCCTTGTCATTGATCTTGAGCTCGCGCCACTTAAGTCTGCGCATGTCGTTTGTGGGAACGACTTCAGGCGGCCTAGGTTCCATGTCCTCAGCTGCTAGATAACTACTCTTCCACCATTGGTGGGTTACACAGATAGGGTTGTGATCACTCTCGGCTCTAACCTCGACCACCATATCTAATACAGATCGCCATAGCTTCAGGCTGCAAAGGACGTAATCAATCCTACTAGAGTGCCGACCATTGTCAAATGTGTTGGCCCCTAGTTTGTCACCTGGCGTCCTGCCATTCAATGCCCTCAGACCATACTCATAACAAAAAGCATTGACCTGAACAATAGTCTCAGTCCACCTTTTTATAGGATTGAGGTCAAGCTCAGGTATTCCCCAGAGCTGGTCTTCCTCAGGATCAACGCCCCACCCGAGCTCGGGATCCAGGAGTGGTTCGAAAGTGACGTTCAGGTCCCCAGCGACAAGCACTCCCCTCTCACCTGAGTGCTGGTCAATAAGGGAAGCCAGATGAGCCAAAACCCGTGATCCCGGCCCCTTGGTCCCTCTCATATACAGATTGTAAATGTCCAAATCGCCCAGGGGGCCCAGTGGTAACCTGACTAGTTGGATATCATCGGACTTAGTTGGCACTTCATATGCTCCTGGGAATAAATCTTGTCGAACCCAGGTTACCAAGCCTCCCATCGGACGCCCCTTGGGTCCCTGAATTGCTGGGACACAAAAGTTCAAAAAGCCCTGCATAAACTGGGGCTCGCAGGACCAGGTGTCCTGGTAGAGGCAAACATCAAAGCCGCCAATTAATGCTAACCATTCTGGAGAATCCATTTTTGTCTTCAATCCAGCAACATTCCAGGAAATCATTGAGCCCCTCTCCGATCCGTACCCTGGTGCTTTGTTTGGGCTAGCATAGGTCTGTTCAGGACCCCTTTGGTTTTCACCATCCTGTTTTGGGGTTAGTGCTCCTATTGCTTTAAACACCCCGTGAGATGTGGAGTGGGCTTCCTCTACTCCACCCTTAGACCCACCTCTAGAGATGTTTAACATGGGAGACATGATAGTCAGCGGCCCCTCTATCGCCGGTCAGGCCGAGGCTACAGGGTGACACAGATCGTTGGTATAGTCGGGTGAATGAGTGGTAGGCCCTAGGTTGGTTCCCTGTCTTGCCCAGTCTTGACTAGATCTTGCAACTGTATTAGGGTCAAAGTTATAAAAATGCCTCAAATCGTGTACCCCAATTTCCGACCAGTCACATACGGATGGGTGATCACAAATGAAGCGCACTATGCGTCTATCTTCAAAATTAATTATAATGAAGTCCCCTGGGACATCTTTTGGTCTAGGTCCCACCCAACTAACCCTTCTGGCAAAGAGGATCTTCCCATCCATGTAATTCGGAATCGGTCTGTTCTTATTTAGCCAGAATGTTACTTTGTTTTTGAGTTGTTGGTAGGATTCCAATGTGCCATCTTTTAATTCAGGGACACCAGTCAGTACAGCAACATAAGGTATGGAGTCCGGAGGAAGATGAATATGAGCCCTAGGAGATTTGGTGGTTTTATCGCTAGACTCCCAGGTTACTCCTTTGCTCACACCCTTACTTGCAGTATTACTGCTGGAGTTACCCTTTAAGATAGTCCTTTCTTGGCCAACACCTTGGTTGATGAAATTATCTTTGGCCAGGACCTTAGGGGGGGCAACCTTGGAATTGGCCTTAGTTGACACATCAAGGTTAAGAGGGGGGAGTGACAAAGCAGAAGGAGTAGAATTTGCCCCAGTGGGCTTGGCACTGTCTTTGGTAACTAGTTTGATAACGTTTTTCAATGAATAGAAGTTGTCTAAAATAGTTTGTTCAAGACGTTCAACCCTTTCATTGACCACTTTTACCCTTTCTATGAGGGGGAGTAATAGAGAACGCACCATCTGCTCAATCTGGGGGATCAGGTCACTGATTTGGGGCTGGTCGGGGGGCCTATTAGTAGTCTCGCCCAAAAGTAAATGGTCATCAGCCTTTGCCACACCCGTCACAGTTGATGAATTTTTTGTAACGTTGGGAAGCTTCGCCTGTCTCCCTCCCTGAGTCGCCCCATCTCTTTTCCTCTTGAGATTAGACGGTTTTGCAACTTTTCTGCTGGCCCTTGTCTGGGGATAAGCTGTAACGGGGTTAGGGGTACTAGCTGTTGAAGGGGCAGCTTCGCCCGGGACCTCAATGGTGTCACCACTAGCCAATAAAGTGATGGGGCTATCCCCGGCATTCCCCCGCTGGGCTAAGTCACCTGTATCCTGCCCTGCTAGGCTATTAGGGGATTTCGCTAGTGCAAGTGTTCCCATAGATGAGCGTCTGGCATGGATTAGTTCTGAAGATAGACGCCGCTCAGTAATAGCTAGTTCATGTTCTAGTACTGATACCGCTCTGATAATAAATTGGTCGAGGGTACCAGGCACTGACCCACCCCCACCAGTACGTTTCCCTTTACCCGTCATCATGTGCTGGAAACAAACCAATAGCAATGTGGACTCCAAGACAGTGTCAACAGTTCGAGGGAGCACAGGTGCGCATAAAGCTGAGTAATAGTTTTCTATCTTAATACAAATGAATGGCCCTAGAGGCTCAGCGGCACATACAATAAACACTTAACAACTGCCCAATAAACTAGGAGGCACACTTCTACCTTGTGCACATGAGCTCGGCAGCAACGTTAAAGGGGTGGCCCAGCCCAGTCAGGTCCAGTCAGGGATGGGCAAGGACGGGCCCGCCCTTGGCCCGGGCTTCGCCCGTGCGCTGCCCCCGCGCGCCCCGCGCTGCGGGGGCACCTGGCGGCTTAAGGAGTGTTCCGGCGCGCCCAGGTGTCGTCACCCGCAGCGCCGAGTGCAAGGAATGCTGGGGGAGGTAGTTCACAGTAGCCGTTCCCCTCAAGGCGGCACAGTTCGAAAATGGAAACAAAATTGCCCAGTTGGAAAGGCCGTTCCCCTCACGGCAAGTAAAAAGTAGCCAAAGTGTCAGCAGGAATCTCAAGGCGCGTCCCGCGCTGCGGGGGCACCTGGTGGCTTAAGGAGTGTTCCGGTGCGCCCAGGTGTCGTCACCCGCAGCGCCGAGTGCAAGGAATACTGGGGGAGGTAGTTCACAGTAGCAGTTCCCCTCACGGCGGCACAGTTCGAAAATGGAAACAAAATTGCCCAGTTGGAAAGGCCGTTCCCCTCACGGCAAGTAAAAAGTAGCCAAAGTGTCAGCAGGAATCTCAAGGCGTGTCCCGCGCTGCGGGGGCACCTGGCGGCTTAAGGAGTGTTCCGGCGTGCCCAGGTGTCATCACCCGCAGTGCCGAGTGCAAGGAATGCTGGGGGAGGTAGTTCACAGTAGCCGTTCCCCTCACGGCGGCACAGTTCGAAAATGGAAACAAAATTGCCCAGTTGGAAAGGCCGTTCCCCTCACGGCAAGTAAAAAGTAGCCAAAGTGTCAGTAGGAATCTCAAGGCGCGTCCCCAAGCATGTCACTATTAGAGTGAGTGAGGGCTATATTAACAAAAGGGGCTCCCTCCCTTCTGACCTATCAAACCAGGGAAATTACTGAACCAACTAGGTGTAGACTCTTTCAGGTGTTTTGTTCCCACTCCAAAACCATTGGTTGTCTAGTGCCCTCCCTTCTCTTTCCCCCCTCTCTTCCTTCTGCTTAATAGGGACCTTGCCAGGCCCCAGAAGGGATATCTTTCATGTCTTATATTAAAATACTACCCCACCCAATACCCCTGTATCCTAAGCATCCCGCTCCTAAAGGTTAGCGTAGTATTTTGAGGTAGAGTATAGTTATTTTTTGCAAAAATAATGGATCGACACTTAAAATTTAATGCTGGGGTATTTTTTCCACCACAAAAAATACCTGGGTATTAAAACACTACCCCATCCAATACCCCTATATCCCAAGCATCCCTGTTCCTAAAGGATGATGTAGTTTTTTTCTTGAATAGTATTGTTCATGTTTGCAAAAATAATGGAATGACACTTAAAATGTAATACACAGGGATGTTTTTCACAAGAAAAAAACCCTGAGTATTAAAACACTACCCCACCCATTACCCCTATATCCCAAGCATCCCGCTTCTAAAGGTTAACATAGTGATTTGTTGTTGAGTATTGCTCTTTTTTGCAAAAATAATGGATCGACACTCAAAATTGTATACTCAGGAATTTTTTCCACCAGGAAAAATACCTGAGTATTAAAACACTACCCCATCCAATACTCCTATATCCCAAGCATCCCTGTTCCTAAAGGATGACATAGTTTTTTCTTGAATATTGTTCATGTTTGCAAATATAATAGAATGACACTTAAAATTTAATACTAAGGGTTTTTTTTAAAGAGAAAATACCTGAGTATTGAAACACTACACCACCCAATACCCCTATATCCATGCATCCCACTGCTAAAGGTTAACGTTGTATTTTCTGGAAGAGCATTGTTAATGTTTGCAAAAATAAAGGAATAACACCTAAAATGTAATATTCAGGGATTTGTTTCCTCACAAAAAAATACCTGGGTATTACAACACTACCCCACCAATACCCCTATATCCCAAGTATCCCACTATTATAGGTTAGGTCGTAATTTGTTGTTGGGTATTCTTTTTGTTTGCGAAAATAAAGCAATGACACTTAAAATGTAACTCAGATACTTTTTCACAGAAAAAATACCTGGGTATTAAAACACTACCCCAAACAAAACCCCTACACCCCAAACATCCCGCTCCTAAAGGATGGCATTCTATTTTCTTGTAGAGTATTGTTAATGTTTGCAAAAAAATGAAATGACTACTAAAACTTAATACTCTGGGTTTTTTTCTCAAGGAAATGATCCGGGTATTACACCAATACCCCACCCAAAACCCTTACATCCAAAATATCCCACTTACAAATAATCATGTACTTCATCCAAAAAGTACTACATCCAAAAAAAAACAGAGCCTTAGACATATTATTACTCAACATTTTAATACATTACAGCAATGCTCAAATATTAACATTCATTCTATTTTTTAACCCTCATTAAAAATACTCATGTACTTCATACAAACCCCCCACACAAAACAAGCCATCATTGATGTTAAATCCATTAAATTAAAATATGTAATATAAGTGTGTCTGCACTATTCACAGAACAACACATTATTAGCAAAAAGGGAAATCCTGCATTTAACGTATTTCAACTCTGGCAAGGTAGGCTCACCTTTGTGTTACTACGTACATTAGTTGCCAATGCAACATGGAAAATATTTCTTAGCACGGGACAACTCAAGTGACAAATGCTGCATAATTCATCACAGGTGCAGAGCAAAGCAAAAAACCTGATTGTGGGCCATATACAAAAATATATTAACTATTTTGTAAAAATAGCAGTTTCTTGGTAAGTGTCCATAACAGTTTTACAACAATGAATAAAACAGTATTTAAAAATATTGAACTTTTTTTACCCGTCTGCACCACTCCTTCCACCAGCCCTTGACTTCCACCAACCTCAGAAACAAACGTCAAAACGCGTCTACGGTGATCGAAGAAAGCGTAAAAGGACTTGGTGAAGTGCGTAAGTGCCTGTACCAATATAGCCGTACACTTGCGGGTAAATGGTTAAGAGCCCCGCTTGCGTACGTGAATCCCGGTCTTCTGCCACATGAAAAAGGTGAAGTACTTCCGGTCTTCTGCTGCATTGCATTGTAAAGGCGTTTGTGGAAAAAACTTGCGTTGTAAAGTAGTTTATCTGGTAAGTGTACCGTTGTATACATAATGCGATGTATTGCCTGTGTGGAAAATTATGCTTTACTCTTCTGGCATATGATAGCTATCACCCTAAGGCCTTAAGAGGGAATCTTCTGGTAGGAAACTTTGTGCGACTACGAAGGAACTGTTCAGATTTGGCGACAAACAAAAAACACTCCAAGATCCTTGGATGCCAACTACAACTATCCAAAATGCATCATTTATAGGGACTAGAATAGGGATGTTCCATTAGACACCAAAATGAAACCTGAGACCAACAAATTAGTCTGCATGACCACCTGCTTCAGAATACTAGGTTGGGAAGGCTTCCATAGTTGGCGGCTGATCCCTAGCCCAAAGAGTGCAGTCATTTGAAATGGCAAGTATAAGGTAATTGGAATTTACCCCTACTGTGCTGGCCAATATGTTAAAATTATGATTAAAAAAAGTAAAAAAAACATTTATTTTTCCTGCGTGTCAGGATTTCCGTTAATAACTTCATGAATGCAGTATCAATTGTAATTGGTCTCCAATAGCTTATTTTGTTCAGCTTGTTTACAGGTACATTCTTGGGAATTAATATTGATTGGTTCTTTTTGAAACATTCTGGGACTCTTCTCATTTCTATCCAAGTTGATAGTCTGGGCAGCAAACTTGGTTATTTCTTGTACAGATCATTTTAGCCCCGATTGTCAGGCACTGCTGCTTTGTTTAAGTCGTCTTCCTCAAATGCATCTGGTATTTCAAGAACTATGATTTTTTTTACCCGGGATGTTCATAGTCTTTCTTGTTTTCTTTTTTGATAAGGCTTTGTAATAATGATAAATATCATCAGCACCGATCTGGCAAGTAGCATCTTCAGCCCCATCAGTGATTATTTTTGCAATTTTCCTTTTTATCTGTCTTTAACATTGCCCGATATTCTTTAAAAGCTGCCCTTTTGCATATCTATTCTTATGGTTTTTATTGACCTTTCCATTTTTCTTTATCTTTCTTGGATGCCTTACTATGGACTGAAACAGTTTGGTTGTCATCTTGAACAGCGCTCATAGGCTCAGCACAATATTTGTTAGGTGTTCATTTTTGCTGTCTGGTTTTGGATGGTTATCACTGGTGTTCTCTGTGATATAAATCACAGTATCTTCCATCGAGCTTCATAATGTTGCAGATTTTTTGAGAATTTTTGCACTTCTGATAATCTGTCATCCAAATCTCAAATGTTTGTGATTTTAAGAGCTCTTGTCCTCTTTATAAAGTCTTTAAAGCATTCTTTCATTGTACCCGATAATATTTCTCGTTCATCATTAGAGTTGCTTTCAATGTATGCATGATGCACATAGTTTTTTTAAAATTCACATTTCTTTATTGAGTTTTACATGTCTAATCCAAAATGTTATGAGAACAGTGGTCCCAGTGTATAGAATCATTTAATACAAAACATTTAGACAAACAATGTACCAAGAAACCTTTTTAAAGGGGTTCAAATGCCTATTTAATCACATTGAACACAAATAATTTGTTATTACTGAGTTCCATAGTACAGACAATATTAGAATATCATAACAGTGCCCAGGAAAGAGGAATGGGGGTAGGGAGGTGGGTGATAAAGTGTAGGATTTGGAAGGAAGTGAATACAAAAATTAGATGCATTAAGAACAAAATCAAATTTGTCGGCAAAATTAACTCTCTGCCGTATTTACATTCCGATCAAATCATGAATCTAATATCGACAATTTGAAAAAGCCATATATATAAAGAGAATCACAGTACATCCTGAACTGGTGATAATATTGGCAAAGATGTTGTGTCGACGTTTCGACCCCTTAAGGCATGTAGGTACTCATTGCGACCTTACGGGATGGGGTCTTCATCAGGACTGGGGTGCATGTGGAAGGGGGGTGTGTGGGCACCTAAAAAACAAAGTTAAACATGCGTAAGGCTATTGGATCTATAAAAAGGAAAAGAATCTAATCAAATGGTTTTAAAAGAAGGTTACCCTATCTGTCAGAAGACAGGATTCTGAGATGTCAGAGGATCATCAAAGGGAGAGGGTAACAGACTCCTCGAGGGTAACGACAGAAGCGGGAAAGGCCGATGTATCGACCTAAAACGAACATGTGAGTTAGTGGATAAGGTGGAGATTGAGATTTCAAAAAAGTTCGCTCAATTATTGAGCGCATAACTTACTGCGTCGCAGAAGAGCTTTTCTGTCGAGTTACATCAGGAGGCTCCTATTAATCAGCACTCCCGGAAAGAAATCCATTGTGAGCAAGGCAAATGGGGATAAGTCACCACTAATTCACCATCAAGGAATTAATCTAATAAAGGGAAGGGAGGGAGGGAGAGGAATTAGCAACCAGAAGTCAAACAGGACCTGCATAGATCAAAAAACATGAATGAACGCCCCTAATGTGCGCGTTGCTGTCAGAATCACGAAGGTGTCGTGATCTCAGAAATAGGACCCCGAGGGTTCTTAGGTGTATTAAAAAATACCCAAAAGGTTGGCCGGTCACTGCAGAGGGTAAGACCGTGTCGAATAAAGGAATAATCAAAAGTTAAAAAGAGCGGCTTAAGTCTAGGGTGGACACAGCACTATATTAAAAAATATACAGTTGTCAAGGAGTTAAATGGGCAAACTGTATAGAGCATTGCCGAAATCAGATTGAGCGAAGCTACAGCGATGCTCTTACCCTGCTTCTCCGGTCCCGTGTGAAGGATGAAAGGGGAAGCGAGCCGAGTGATCGTAGGTTTACTTAAGACGCGAGATCATCACGTGATCTCCGTTACCGTGCTGGCGCTAGATGCCGGTGACTTGGTGTAATGGAAAACAGACTTTGGTTGGAAGGATAAACGGGAGCGGTGGACGTAGTTCTGTGGTTGGCAAAATTCTCTACAAGGTGAAAGTTGTCCTAGTATGGTTCCAACAAAGATAAACTAAATGTATATATACACACGTTATAGCAGCAAATAATAAACATTGTTCATAGGTAGTTTAAATATAACAGTCAAATATCAAGTAAAGTTTATCACAAAATCATATCGCATATGACAATAGTTCCTACAGAAAGTAAATGAACTAAATACTCGCTAGTATTAGTTGAGAAACAATGAAAAAAGAGGTAATTAGGAAACGATGCAGGAAAAAGTTACAAATCCCTAGGATGGCCCAAGAAGTTAAATTCTAAGGACTGCTAACTGGGCATAGCTACCATCAAGTTCATTTAATCCATTGATTACAGTGTCCATTTTAGTCATCCATTTAGATTCTCTTACATTTAGAATAGCTGAGAGATTGCCGCCTCTGGGGCCCACTTTTACCTTTTCCAACACCAACCATTTGAGATCATCAGGCTTGTGATTTTTTATGACACAGTGTTCAACAAGGGGTGCACCCATTACATTACACCTAATACGGCTGTGGTGTTGCAGAATGCGAGATTTGACTTTTTGTTGTGTCTGTCCAATGTATAAGAGTCCACAGGGACACATAATGCCATAGATTACATGAGTAGAGTTGCAATTGGTAAACGAGCTCAAAGTGATCGAGTGTTCTTTGTAGCAGAAAATTTTGGTGACAACAGTAGATTCACAGGCCTTACAATGACCACACTTAAAATGCCCCAACACCGGTGGCAAGTTCCAAAGCTCTTGGATGGTTGGCACTGTAGCTGTTTCAAGGAAGGACCGAACTACATAGTCTTTCACACTTCTGGCTTTCTTGAAAGAATGCATAGGTGGGGTGTGTTGGTCGATGTCATCCGCTACCAATTTCCAGTGTTGGTTAATCACTTTCTTTATTGCGTTGCTACGTGTTGAAAATGTAGTAACGCAAATCATTCTCTGCAAAGCCGAGTCTTGTCTAACCTTGGGTGTTAGGAGAGTTTCTCTCGGGTTATACCAAGCCCTCTTACGTGCTCTCTTGATCAGCCTCCTCGGGTAACCCCTAGTGATTAGTCGGTTACTGAGATCTTCAGATTCTTTGAAATAGTCATCCTTTTTGGTACAGTTTCTGCGGATCCTCAAGAACTGACCAAAAGGTAGATTATCCCTTAGGCCACGTGGATGATGGCTGTTGTATCTTAGTAGGGAATTTCGTTCGGCAGGTTTGCGGTACAGTGTTGTGTGCAGTTTATTGTCCTCACTGTAAATCTTAATGTCCAGGAAAGGAAGCTCATTGGCATCGGAGTGTATGGTGAACTGAATATTATCATTACAATGATTAAGCCACTCGTGGAAGTTCGCCAGATCCGCCGCATTCCCATTCCAAATCATGAGAATATCGTCGATGTAACGTCTCCACAGATCAACTTTGTTAGAAAATGGATTGTTATTGAAGATGAACGACCGTTCAAAGTGATCCATATAGAGTATTGCTAAATCTGGAGCAAAGGCAGCTCCCATGGCTACGCCCTTGGTTTGGACGTAGTATTCTCCTTGGAAAACAAAGAAATTCTTATTCATAGCAATCGTCAAGAGTGAGATTATGAACTCCGTTGGTACTCTCATCGGGGTTGGTCGTTTGTCCAGAACTTCACTAATCACAGCCAAAGCAGGTATCTGTGGAATACTTGTGTAGAGGGACACGATGTCACAGGTCACCAGTAGCTGGACGTTGGGATCAAAGGCTAATTGATCAACCAGGTTGATTGTCTGCATCGTGTCCCTTAAATAGGCTTCCGTGTTTTCCGCCAGTGGTTTCAGGAAAACATCCACATATTTGCATAAAGGTTCCAAGATGGAGCCACATCCTGACACGATAGGACGTCCAGGCGGTTTCTGGAGATCTTTATGTATTTTGGGCAAGGTGTATATGGTAGGTAAACGGGGATGTCTCTGGTTGAGGTAGTCAAACTCCAGTTTACTTAGAATACCTTGCCCATACGCTTCAGTAGTGACTTTCAGAATTTCCTCTGCTAGGTCATTAGTCGGGTCAGATCGTAGTTTGGAATAACTGACTCCATCTTGAAGCTGTCTCAAAATTTCATCTTTATATGTTGATGTATTTTGGATAACGATGGCTCCACCTTTGTCGGCGGCCTTTATGACAATATCTTTATTGTTCTTCAATTTAATAAGAGCCGCCCTTTCCAGTTTGGTAGTATTTGGGATGGTATATTTGTGAGTGGCTAGTAATTTCATGACATCAGTTAGTACCATGCTCTCGTACGCCAAGATTTTACTGGTCATTGCATTGGCGGGTGGAACAAAGGTGGAAGGGATCCTCAATCCTGTAACTGAGTGTGGTAAAGTAGACAGGGACTGCTTGAAAAAGTATCTTAAACGGATCTTCCTGAAAAAAGCATGCAGTTCGACCCTGATGTCAAAATCATTTGGATGGGCTGTGGGTATGAAAGAGAGTCCCTTGGATAAAATGCGTTCCTCGTCTTCAGACAGTATGTACGATGAGATATTCACCAATGGGTTCTCCTTCTCTACCATCTGTATACTTTCCTCCTCGTTGATATTTCTCCGTGGTTCTCGGTCTGGAAGCGAACCTGCTTCCCTGCGGATGCTCTGCCCCTCTCCCAGTTCATAGTGTTGGATTGGCGGCCTCTCTGTTGTCCCCTCTGCCAGGTGCCTCGTCCCCTGGGTGGTCTCCATTGGCCTTCCTCTAAAAAAGAGGAATATATCAATCAGTTGTTACAGGATCCTGCTAATCAATTCCTATCCGCAGACACCCCCAATATTGACTTTACTCAGCAAATACCTTCAGGCCAATGTGATACCTGTGGGACTCCAGATAAAAAACGAGCCAGCAATTTTTGTTGACATTCCTAAATTCCATCAGCTCTGGAAGTGACAACGAGCAACCATCCACCAGCTCTGACCAGAACTACCACGACAATTGGTATCCTCCTCAAGGCTACTACCCTCCCTCTTTTTTAGAGGAAGGCCAATGGAGACCACCCAGGGGACGAGGCACCTGGCAGAGGGGACAACAGAGAGGCCGCCAATCCAACACTATGAACTGGGAGAGGGGTAGAGCATCCGCAGGGAAGCAGGTTCGCTTCCAGACCGAGAACCACGGAGAAATATCAACGAGGAGGAAAGTATACAGATGGTAGAGAAGGAGAACCCATTGGTGAATATCTCATCGTACATACTGTCTGAAGACGAGGAACGCATTTTATCCAAGGGACTCTCTTTCATACCCACAGCCCATCCAAATGATTTTGACATCAGGGTCGAACTGCATGCTTTTTTCAGGAAGATCCGTTTAAGATACTTTTTCAAGCAGTCCCTGTCTACTTTACCACACTCAGTTACAGGATTGAGGATCCCTTCCACCTTTGTTCCACCCGCCAATGCAATGACCAGTAAAATCTTGGCGTACGAGAGCATGGTACTAACTGATGTCATGAAATTACTAGCCACTCACAAATATACCATCCCAAATACTACCAAACTGGAAAGGGCGGCTCTTATTAAATTGAAGAACAATAGAGATATTGTCATAAAGGCCGCCGACAAAGGTGGAGCCATCGTTATCCAAAATACATCAACATATAAAGATGAAATTTTGAGACAGCTTCAAGATGGAGTCAGTTATTCCAAACTACGATCTGACCCGACTAATGACCTAGCAGAGGAAATTCTGAAAGTCACTACTGAAGCGTATGGGCAAGGTATTCTAAGTAAACTGGAGTTTGACTACCTCAACCAGAGACATCCCCGTTTACCTACCATATACACCTTGCCCAAAATACATAAAGATCTCCAGAAACCGCCTGGACGTCCTATCGTGTCAGGATGTGGCTCCATCTTGGAACCTTTATGCAAATATGTGGATGTTTTCCTGAAACCACTGGCGGAAAACACGGAAGCCTATTTAAGGGACACGATGCAGACAATCAACCTGGTTGATCAATTAGCCTTTGATCCCAACGTCCAGCTACTGGTGACCTGTGACATCGTGTCCCTCTACACAAGTATTCCACAGATACCTGCTTTGGCTGTGATTAGTGAAGTTCTGGACAAACGACCAACCCCGATGAGAGTACCAACGGAGTTCATAATCTCACTCTTGACGATTGCTATGAATAAGAATTTCTTTGTTTTCCAAGGAGAATACTACGTCCAAACCAAGGGCGTAGCCATGGGAGCTGCCTTTGCTCCAGATTTAGCAATACTCTATATGGATCACTTTGAACGGTCGTTCATCTTCAATAACAATCCATTTTCTAACAAAGTTGATCTGTGGAGACGTTACATCGACGATATTCTCATGATTTGGAATGGGAATGCGGCGGATCTGGCGAACTTCCACGAGTGGCTTAATCATTGTAATGATAATATTCAGTTCACCATACACTCCGATGCCAATGAGCTTCCTTTCCTGGACATTAAGATTTACAGTGAGGACAATAAACTGCACACAACACTGTACCGCAAACCTGCCGAACGAAATTCCCTACTAAGATACAACAGCCATCATCCACGTGGCCTAAGGGATAATCTACCTTTTGGTCAGTTCTTGAGGATCCGCAGAAACTGTACCAAAAAGGATGACTATTTCAAAGAATCTGAAGATCTCAGTAACCGACTAATCACTAGGGGTTACCCGAGGAGGCTGATCAAGAGAGCACGTAAGAGGGCTTGGTATAACCCGAGAGAAACTCTCCTAACACCCAAGGTTAGACAAGACTCGGCTTTGCAGAGAATGATTTGCGTTACTACATTTTCAACACGTAGCAACGCAATAAAGAAAGTGATTAACCAACACTGGAAATTGGTAGCGGATGACATCGACCAACACACCCCACCTATGCATTCTTTCAAGAAAGCCAGAAGTGTGAAAGACTATGTAGTTCGGTCCTTCCTTGAAACAGCTACAGTGCCAACCATCCAAGAGCTTTGGAACTTGCCACCGGTGTTGGGGCATTTTAAGTGTGGTCATTGTAAGGCCTGTGAATCTACTGTTGTCACCAAAATTTTCTGCTACAAAGAACACTCGATCACTTTGAGCTCGTTTACCAATTGCAACTCTACTCATGTAATCTATGGCATTATGTGTCCCTGTGGACTCTTATACATTGGACAGACACAACAAAAAGTCAAATCTCGCATTCTGCAACACCACAGCCGTATTAGGTGTAATGTAATGGGTGCACCCCTTGTTGAACACTGTGTCATAAAAAATCACAAGCCTGATGATCTCAAATGGTTGGTGTTGGAAAAGGTAAAAGTGGGCCCCAGAGGCGGCAATCTCTCAGCTATTCTAAATGTAAGAGAATCTAAATGGATGACTAAAATGGACACTGTAATCAATGGATTAAATGAACTTGATGGTAGCTATGCCCAGTTAGCAGTCCTTAGAATTTAACTTCTTGGGCCATCCTAGGGATTTGTAACTTTTTCCTGCATCGTTTCCTAATTACCTCTTTTTTCATTGTTTCTCAACTAATACTAGCGAGTATTTAGTTCATTTACTTTCTGTAGGAACTATTGTCATATGCGATATGATTTTGTGATAAACTTTACTTGATATTTGACTGTTATATTTAAACTACCTATGAACAATGTTTATTATTTGCTGCTATAACGTGTGTATATATACATTTAGTTTATCTTTGTTGGAACCATACTAGGACAACTTTCACCTTGTAGAGAATTTTGCCAACCACAGAACTACGTCCACCGCTCCCGTTTATCCTTCCAACCAAAGTCTGTTTTCCATTACACCAAGTCACCGGCATCTAGCGCCAGCACGGTAACGGAGATCACGTGATGATCTCGCGTCTTAAGTAAACCTACGATCACTCGGCTCGCTTCCCCTTTCATCCTTCACACGGGACCGGAGAAGCAGGGTAAGAGCATCGCTGTAGCTTCGCTCAATCTGATTTCGGCAATGCTCTATACAGTTTGCCCATTTAACTCCTTGACAACTGTATATTTTGTAATATAGTGCTGTGTCCACTCTAGACTTAAGCCGCTCTTTTTAACTTTTGATTATTCCTTTATTCGACACGGTCTTACCCTCTGCAGTGACCGGCCAACCTTTTGGGTATTTTTTAATACACCTAAGAACCCTCGGGGTCCTATTTCTGAGATCACGACACCTTCGTGATTCTGACAGCAACGCGCACATTAGGGGCGTTCATTCATGTTTTTTGATCTATGCAGGTCCTGTTTGACTTCTGGTTGCTAATTCCTCTCCCTCCCTCCCTTCCCTTTATTAGATTAATTCCTTGATGGTGAATTAGTGGTGACTTATCCCCATTTGCCTTGCTCACAATGGATTTCTTTCCGGGAGTGCTGATTAATAGGAGCCTCCTGATGTAACTCGACAGAAAAGCTCTTCTGCGACGCAGTAAGTTATGCGCTCAATAATTGAGCGAACTTTTTTGAAATCTCAATCTCCACCTTATCCACTAACTCACATGTTCGTTTTAGGTGGATACATCGGCCTTTCCCGCTTCTGTCGTTACCCTCGAGGAGTCTGTTACCCTCTCCCTTTGATGATCCTCTGACATCTCAGAATCCTGTCTTCTGACAGATAGGGTAACCTTCTTTTAAAACCATTTGATTAGATTCTTTTCCTTTTTATAGATCCAATAGCCTTACGCATGTTTAACTTTGTTTTTTAGGTGCCCACACACCCCCCTTCCACATGCACCCCAGTCCTGATGAAGACCCCATCCCGTAAGGTCGCAATGAGTACCTACATGCCTTAAGGGGTCGAAACGTCGACACAACATCTTTGCCAATATTATCACCAGTTCAGGATGTACTGTGATTCTCTTTATATATATGGCTTTTTCAAATTGTCGATATTAGATTCATGATTTGATCGGAATGTAAATACGGCAGAGAGTTAATTTTGCCGACAAATTTGATTTTGTTCTTAATGCATCTAATTTTTGTATTCACTTCCTTCCAAATCCTACACTTTATCACCCACCTCCCTACCCCCATTCCTCTTTCCTGGGCACTGTTATGATATTCTAATATTGTCTGTGCTATGGAACTCAGTAATAACTAATTATTTGTGTTCAATGTGATTAAATAGGCATTTGAACCCCTTTAAAAAGGTTTCTTGGTACATTGTTTGTCTAAATGTTTTGTATTAAATGATTCTATACACTGGGACCACTGTTCTCATACTGTTCTATACCCAGGTCCCAGTGACTATATATGGGTTTACCCTTTATTTTGACTAATCCAAAATGTAGCAACACAATAAGATGATGGACGGAATGCTGAAGATGTCAAACATTCACCCCAGTCACAGATCTGGTTTAAATCCATCGCTTTTTTGCTCACCATGCCAGCCAGTTTGGACCCAAGCAATATGCAAAACAGTCTTGACCCTGCTCCCAATGGGAACAGTCTAGCTTGAACTGCCAAGACACGTCCTCCCTGAACCGGAAATAAGCATCCTGGGACCAGTTTAGGGGTATCACCCCTCATCAGCCAGGCTAGCTTGCATCCAGTGTCACAGTGAGCACGAAACCTACATCTAGGAATACCCTTCATGCATTCCATCCATCACCTTGTTGTTTTTGCATCATCCAAAAAGTAGTCAGCAAAGGACATATATGTTTGGTCTGTAATTAGATCAGATATAGAGCAGACACCTTTAAAACTCAGGGCATTCCACAGGGGCAGGTAGGTATTGACTCCCAGTCCAAGGGATGTCTCAGAGGTCTGTGTGCATGGGTGTCAACTGTCTCTAAATAATCTTTCCATGTCGGTCCTGGATGTGGAGGTACTTATCGGGTCACCTGGGGTCAGCATTAGGTTGCTGTGCTAGTCCAGGTCAGGGGTACCTGATGAACACGTTCCACATCTCTAGTAACTTTGTCCATTTAGTCGATCAGTCTGGCAATAATACATTCATGGAACGGAATGCTATTTTGTACATCTCCTGAAGACAGGATTCATGGGATGGACAGGTATCAGTACGCCGTAGTCGTAAGATGCAGATTTTCGCCACAGCCAATGCTGTGGATAGCCATATAGATTTGGGCAAAGTCATTGTTAGACCTGGGGGTCTCTAGTTGGCTGAGGTAGGTGCCTTAGGCCAAATAGGGACCCCTGCTTCCACGTCAGGGAAAGGAAGGACACCTTCTCAGATAGCCCATGCTCACCCTCTCAGTAGCTTGGCATGAGCAGCCAGGCTTTTCTTCAAGGCAAGTGTGTAAAGTATGTGCAACTACGCTCTCAGTAACCCAATGATGACACCACAAATGGACTCCACACGAGTTTCATCAAAACAAGTATATGTTCATACAAAAAGATATACGATGAGACCACACAATATAAATCCAACATATGCATATTTGTAATATTCCTCCTGGACGGTTATTAGGCCAGACATCCCTTGTAGGTTCTGGCGATATTAACAAGCAATTCTAGATGATCCAATGCAGTCCTAATGCAATGCTATGCAGTTCGTAATGCAAGAATCAGGCACTTTACAATGTAAAAATAATACAGTTCGTTATGCAACAATCAAGCAGTTCGTAATGCCAAAATAATGCAATGCGTAATGCAACAATCAGGAAGTTCGTCATGTAAAAATAATGGAATGCGAAATGCAACAATCAGGTAGTTTGTAATGCAGAAATAATGCACTGCGTAATACACTAAGCAGGTAGTCCGTAATGCAGAAATAATGCAGTGCATAATACACTAATCAGGCAGTTCGTAATACAGGAATACTGCAATGCATAATGCGACAATCAGGTAGTCTCTCTCCGAGCCCGCACCCCCCCAGGCGGCGACACACATTACCTGGGGTTGCGACCTCACTCTCCTCTCCTGTTCTCGTGACTTGGGCCTCCGATGCAACTTGTGGATTCCGGGCAGTGGTGATAACGAAGATCTCAGGCTGCAACAGGGTACACGCACACAGCGTCGCCAAGACTCCCTTGAGCTTCAGGTGTGCATGATCACAGGGCAATCCTCGTGAAAGTCTCAGGCTGCAAGAAGCACACGCACACAGCGTCGCTGAGACTCACTTGGACTCCGGGTGTGCACGATAACAGGGCAATCCTCGCAATGGTCTCAGGCTGCACAAAGCACACGCACACAGCGTCGCTGAGACTCACTTGGACTCCAGGTGCGCACAATAACAGGGTGACCCTCACAAAGATCTCAGGCTGCACAAGGCACACGCACACAGCGTCACTGAGACTCACTTGGACTCCAGGTGCCCACAATCACAGGACAATTCTTATGAGGGTCTTAGGCTGCAAAAAGCACACGCACACAGCGTCGCTGAGACACACCTGGAAACTTTTGTGTTCCTGAGTTTCCACAATAGGGAGCCACCTCTCCTCAGGCCTTTGGGGACAAGTTACTTCAGGACACAGCACACAGCAAAGTCCTTTCAAGCAGGAGGGCACAGCATATAGCAAAGTCCCTTATCCTCTCCTCGGTTAAATCAGCAAACTGCAGGCCAGCCCCAGAACACACATCAAGGGTCAGTCCTTTCCTTCAGTCTCTTCAGCTGTTTCTTCCTTGGCAGAGGTTCCTCTTGACCATGAAGTAGTTTCAATCCTTTTCAGTCTTGAACAATCCAACGTTCAGGGGTTATAGCTCTCATAGTTATACCCCTCAAAGTCTTTGAATTCTTTGTGTTCAGGGGGGCACTGACCCCTGTCCAAACCAGTTCTGAGTGTCTCCCTGCCACTGACACCTTCTTTCTTTGATAGTGGGGGTCTGGATCCTTAATCACTCAGCAGGAGATGGAGCCATTGTATTATGGCAGCAACCCAGGCCTCTTCACCTCCAGGGGCTACTCTTCCCCCCTACACTCCAGATGCAGGTCAGCCTGTTGCTGTCTCACCTCTGCTCCTGGGTCAAGACATTCCCCAGATACGATCACTTTCAGATCCAGACAGTCAATCCACAACCAGGCAGAGATACACGGAAATGTTAGAGCACAAAAGCCAGCCACTTCTAAAAGAGTATTTTCTAAACACACAATGCAAAAACCACCTTCACAAAAAGATGTGTTATTGAATTGTGAGTTCAGGCACACTAAACTTCACCTCTCCACCTTAAAGTTTTGGGAAGATAAGCTGGAAACATATTACACAGTCTCCCCTTTCTGTCCTATAGGCAAGATGGCTTTTCAACAGTGAAAAACAAAATGGAGAGTATTTCACTGTCAGGACATGGCACACACCTCAGTACATGTCCTACCTTTCACATACACTGCAACCTGCCCAAGGAGCTACCTTGGGCCTACCATAGGGGTTTCTGATTTGCATAAAAAGGGAAGGGTAAGGCCTACCAAAGTGGGTGTACTTGACAGGACAACATGGCAGTTTAACAAACTGTGCGCAGGCACTGCAGGGGGAGGCCTGAGTTCTCTCTTTAAGGCTACTTGCGTGGGTGGCACAAGTAGTGCTGCAGGCCCACTAGTAGCATTTGCATTACCAGCCCTGGCACACATAGTGCACTTTACTAAGGACTTTACTAGTAAGGCAAATATACCAATCATGGACAACCAATAACCATTGCACTTTACACAGGGAGCACTTGCACTCTGACACTGATCAGCAGTGGCAAAGTGCCCAGAGCATCTAAGTTGGCAACACCATGTCAGAAAAAAGGTTTAGGGGGAAAGCAAAAGGTTTAGGGAACTTTAACCAAAAAGGGCCAAGTCCAACAGACAAGAAGGAGGATCATTTGAATTTTCGCGGGTGCTTTATGGAGGACTGTTTGTGTTATTGTGCTGGTCACATAGATCCAATAGGAGGCCAGCTTGAGACATTTCCATAGTAGATGAACTATGTCTGCATCCAGAGACCAGCACCTTCAGCATGTCTGTGTCTGAAGCAGCAAAAATCATCGTAATCGGACGGGTGTCCAGTGCCACTGATGCAGTATATTGAAGTGGCTTCGTTTTAGCCTAGCTTCCCTGAGATTGCCTTGGTGTGTGAGCAGCAGTTCTGCCCAGTCTTTGTCAGAATACTGAATATGTAGTCTGTCTGACCACCAAGATATTAGTAACTGTGCTATCAGTGTGGAGTATTGAAAGTCTATCAGTATCTGGTAGAGGCAAGTCAAATCCCCCTTGTGTGTACCCCATTTCTTTAGCTATTCAAGTAGTGGCGAGGTGTTGACTACCACTAGAAGAGGCCAGTATTTCCGCAGGCAATGCTGAAGTTTCTGGCAGTCCCAAAAGGATTGTGAGGGCAAGTTGAACTGGTCCTTCACGTCCGCAAAGGACATATATGTTTGGTCTGTAATTAGATCAGATATAGAGCAGACACCTTTAAAACTCAGGGCATTCCACAGGGACTCTTTCCCATCGATTAGCAGTGATGCCGTACACCATAGGGATGCCTGGGAATGAAGAGTAGGGTATACTTTTAGGCGAGCATGTGCTTTGCACTAAGCATAATTGGTGATGGCAAGCACTGGATTGGTGAAGAGGAGGCGTCAAAATCACCAGTGTTCAGCATTCTAATTTCGCCGTTGTTCCATGCAGTACCATTTGCTAGGGGCCTATAATTAAGGAAATGCATCAGTAAGAGAGCACAATCACTTTCCCACTGGTTAGCAGTGGTATACTCCTAATTCCAGCAAAAATTAGGTCAATGAAACTGGGAAGTGAAGGTAACAACTCTGGAGGAATACCATGCCAAGGATGTTAGGTCTACACCTTCTCAAGCAGCAGTTGGTGCAATGGTCCTGGAAGACATGCAATCTTGCTGCTATATGTACCATGGCAGAATGGTTGTCAACCTTCTCTTTATAATACACCAGGTCAGTCAGCCCATTCTTTATGTAAAGAAAGAAGGCTGTTCATTCATCACTTTGCTACTCATCTTTCATGTGTTCTCGCATATATTATCTCTAGAATCAGTAACCTGGATTTATGGGAGTCCAAGTGCTGATGAACCATCTTCAGACCACCTGCATCATTGGATATACATAGCCCTCAAATGTATACTTGGAAACTTCTCTGAGCATCTCTGCTCAAGGTACTGAGCGCCACAGCTAACCTCAGAGTGTTCAACTGTGTTGTATTGTAGTTTGGTGTTGGACCTGGCCCACTCTGCAGGGTCACCTCCAAACGTTTTGCCTTCACCGCTTCTGTTTTTATGAATTAATTTTTGTTGGTATTAGGACTCTGTGTCATTTACCACAGCTTGCCGGTGCTAAAAGGCTTGTGCACTCTCCATAAAACTTGGTACAATTGACCATTTCAGGGTGTTCAGGGGGTATGTAAGGTGTACTGAAGGGGCATGAGTTGTGGCGCAAGCCAGTAATTTGTGACACAAGATAGTCTCATGCTGCCTTTATCGGTCACTGCATGAAATTTGTCAAGTTTCAGCCAGGGTTTGCACCCTCTCCATAGGAATGTATGTAAATATTTCTCAGTTACCAGTGTTAGGCCTGGCATCTTTGGCCTGATTTCCCCTGACTTTTTGCATTCAGACCTCCTGTTTTTGCGTACTTCGTTTTTGCTGGCCTTAGGATTCTGCGCACTTTACCGATGCTGACCAGTGCTAAAGTGCTCGTGCTCTTTCCCTAAAACGTGATAACATTGGCTTATCACCAATTGAGATATTTAATTTACTTATAAGTCCCTAGGAAATTGCAGTATATATGCCCAAGGCATCTAAATTCAATGATACTACTAGGCCGGCAGCACTGATTGCGCCACCCACTTAAGTAGCTCTTTGAACATCACTCAGACCTATCAATGCACAGCCTGTTTGTGCAGTTTTAAGCTGCCATGTCGGCCTGGTAAGTTAACCCCCTTGTTTGACCCAAAGCTTCCTTTTTAATACATATAAGTCACCCCTGAGGTAGGCCTTGGACGGCCAAAGGGCAGGGTGCAGTGTATTTAAAAATTAGGACATGTACTTTTAAGTTGTATGTGTCTTAATAGTAAAAAACTCTGAAATTCATTTTTCACTTCTGCATGGCCTTTCTCTCCTATAGGATAACATTAGGATAACCTTATTTTATTTTATAAATGTAGTTTTTAATTGGGTAAAGATTTGACCCCCCAGGTTTGGTGTCTATGGAATCACAATTTAAAATCACAACTTAAGGTGAAGTTGGATTTTAATTTGCAATTTTTAGAAAGTTGACATTTTCTTCCTTTAGCCATTTGGTGCCTGCTGCCTGTTTCTGATTGCATGTCTGGGTTGGGTGACAGCCGGCTTTGTGTATTCCCTCTAGACAGCCACACACAACGGGTGCTTAGGTGTGACTTGATGGACCATCTGTGTCCTAATGGGCCATTCTGGGCAGGAAGGGAGGGATGAGTTGGATACAGCCTCACACTTACTCCTACAATCTGTGTCCTGTCCCCACACAAAGGGCTTCATAACCCCCTCTGGTGAGTCTGGAGCCAGGGCAGAAACTATGTGCACTTCAAAGGCATCTCTTTGACGTCCCCCCAACTTCAAAGGCCCAATTGGGTATAGGCACTGGACCTCTGACACCACCAACTCTGTACCCTTCTGGACCTGTGGATACTCTGCCAGAAAGATTGATGTGCTGCTGAAAGAACTGCCACTCTGCTGGACTGCTACTCTGAAGGAGCTGCTGCCTTGCTGTGCTGACCTGTTGCCTTCTGCACTCCTGCCTGGGAAAGAAGAATTGGATCTGGAGCCCATCTTGAACCCAGGACTCCCGAGTAACACAAAGGGCAAGTCTTCTGGCCTCCTGATATGAGCCTCAGGGACATAACAGGCTGCCCACAACTCTTGGACCCGTCTTCAACAAGATCCTGACCCCCAAGAGGCAAACTAAGTTCCTGGGCCCTTGGAAGTTGTCTCTTTGCTCTTTAACTCAAGCTTTTGGGATTTTTTGCTAACTGGCCCATATGCTCCAGTACCTTGTTGCTCGCCCCCTTTTAGGCACTATCTTTCTGTTTAATCTTTAAATATTCATAACTCCGGTTCTACTAATTGGATTGTCTGTATGGTCTTTTTTTGTTCATTACAATTTTGCTCTATTTTCTAACCTGGTGTGGGATCTTTTTGTGTGGTATTTTCACTGTTTTACTGTTTGAAGTGTTGCACAAATACTTTACACATTGCCTCTTAAGTTAAGCCTGACTGCTCTGTGCCAAGCTACCAGGGGATGAGCACAGGTTAATTTAGCGTGTGTTGTGACTTACCCTGACTAGGATTATGGTTCCGGTTTGGACAGGATGCATACCTCTGCCAACCAGAAGCCCAATTTCTTACAGCCAGCATCAGTCAGACAGGGATCTGGATGGTGATCATATGGATATGGTAGTTAGGTCTAGGTAAGACATCTATTTTAAGCAGCTTGGTCCTGCCCCAGAGAAATAGGTCGAGTTGGGCCAACACTGATTGTCTGCTTTGACGCTCGTATGTAGGGCTTCCATATTGTTCTCCACCATGTTGGTCAGCACTGGAGAGAGCAGGATACCCAGATTCAGGGTCATGAAAGACCATGAGAACTGATGTCCACCAAGAGCAGCAAGAGTCTTGTGTGCAGTCCAGGGCATGGCTTCATATTTGTCCCAATTAATTTTGTATCTCAATAGGCTTGAAAATCAGGAAATCAATTCTGTCAGGGCTTCCAAGGAGAACACTGGTCTGGAGACAGTGACCAGGATGTCGTCAGCATATAATGACGTTTTGTGAATCCACCCTGGGGTCGCCATGCCTTGTATATCTTGTGCGCTTCGAATGGCGATTGCCAGTGGTTCCAAGCCAAGGATAAACAGCAGGAGATAGAGAAGACAACCCTTTCTCGTGCCTCTGTGGATATCAAAGTGAGTGAAAGTGTAGCCATCGCGAGCCACTCTCGCTGTTCAATGCATGCAGAGTGTTTTTTAATCCAAGCCATAAATTATGGTCCTATGTCTATGTGTTGCAGGACATGGAGCATATAGTCCCATTCAACCCTGTTGAATGCCTTTTCAGCATCAAGAGAGACTGCTAATTGTTCATCCTTGTAGTTGCGCACCTGCTAAAAGATGAGGGCTATGGCTCGGAGGTGAGACGGGGAGAAACAGTGGGGACAAATCCCACTTGATCTCAGTGTATTAAGATGGGAATGATCCATTGTATCAGCATTTTAGCCAGAATTTTGATGTTGGTATTAAGAAGAGAGATCAGCTTATAGTTTGTACAGTGCAATGCATTCTTGCCAGAATTTAGAATAACTGTAATTATTGCACTGTTGGCCTCTACCAACATGCTGGGCAGGTAGGGTGTTTCCAAAAAGACCTTACAGAGTAGGGGCGCTAGAAGGTCCTTGTGCATTTTATAATAACGAGTCTGCTACCCTTGTTGGTGGACTACCAATTACTGAATCCTACCTTTAGTGAAGGTCTCTGACTTTCTGGTTCGCCACAGGGGGTCCCGATTGTACGTAGAGAGTACTGAGTGTTTTTTTAGCTTCTGCCCAACATTTTCTGGGAGGGTTAGCGGTTCAGCTCGGGCACCATTTCTGGGGGAGGCGCGCAAAAGACAAGCCCGTCTGCGCCTGTCCGCGGCTGCACCGGGCCCAGGGCCGGAGATTCTGGCCATTTTAAACCAGTGCCCTTGACTCGAGACATAATTTTAGGACTCAACAAGGGCAAGAGAGAAAGCTGCATCAATATTGACTGCTCTCTTCTAAAGAGTAAAGCAACCAAGCACTGTTTAATTTGCGGACTTAAAGTAAATACTAAACCCAGTAAGCTTTTTGCTGAGACTACAACCGATTTAGACAACAGAACCTTTAGGCATACCCAAAAACAGATAAGGACCACTAACCTGGAAACCAACACTCTAAACTGTTCCAGTACAAACACCAAAAACAAAAATAATAAGCTATCATGCGTATTATAAAATACTAAATCTCTAATAAAACACAGCTGTGAATTGAACCAATTTATGGAGACATATAGACCATCGATTGCCTTTCTTACTGAAACATGGGCTGACACCACTTGTGACATAGATATACAAGCGGCACTACCACAAGGTTTTAACATCTCTAGGTGCGATAGAAAACACAAGTGAGGAGGAGGGTAGCAATCATTGTAAGAGAAGATTTAACAGCTAGCTGTCAACCATCTATACCCTCTTTTGGAGAAACAATCACATTTTCGATAGAGAGTCCTAACAAACATCCTTCAAGGGTATTTTACTCTATAGACCTCTGGAAAACTTTATTATAGAAACCAATTTTACAGTCCTGGGAGATTTTAATTATCACTTAGAGACAAAGTCAGATTCTGACACCACCCCACTCGTACAAACCCTCTCAGCATTTGGTCTAGACCAAATTGTTCCTGAACCAACACATCAAGCAGGGCATACCTTGGACAGGATTTTTACTAACAATCTCAACCTAGTCAATATAAAGATCACTCAAGTAGCTTGGACTGACTATAGAGCAAACTTGTTTGATTTTCTGCTTCTGAAATCCAACCGGAATACAGGGAAATCTGCCTCCTTTCGCCTGTCACGAAACTGGCGAAATGTGAAAGCAGACCATCTTAATAATACTCTAAAAAACATAAATCTAGAGACACCAAATGATGTGGAGACAGCAGCCGAACAATATAATAAATGGTTGGAAATAGCATCAAATTAAGTAGCACCTGTTAAAATGGTCAAATTAAAGAGACAAAATCCATCAGCTCCCTGGTTCTCTCCAGAGCTTAGGAAATGTAAGCAAAAGTGCAGGATACAAGAAAGAAAATGGAGAGTTTCATATAAAGAGGAAGAAAAGGAAAACATATAAACAGTCAATAGCTGTATACAAAGATAGCAATGTAAAAGCCAAAGTAGCATATTTTACAAATAAGATCGAGGGCGCAAAATACTCAACTAAAGAGCTTTTTCGCACAGTGACCGAATTAACAACTAATCACAACACCAAAGCTATGTATGCCAATCAGCCCTTTTGTAACGCGCGAGCAGATTTCTTCTTAGAGAAAGTAGACACAATTAATTTTAAAAATTCAGATGGTAAATCATGCACTAGGCCGACACCGGCCACTGAGGGCAATCATCACCCCAATACAACCAAACCTCTGAAGGATTTTATTCCTCCACCAACAGAGTATATCATAAAGCTATTAAACACTGCCACCTTGGGCTCACCAGATGATCCTTGCCCGCCAAATATAACAAAATTAACAGCAGAAATCACTGCATCTAAATTAACACCTATTTTTCAAAATATGTGTGAAACAGGAAAGTTCCCAAAGATCTGGAAAAGGGCAGCTGTGATTCCTCTTCTAAAAAAAAGCTTCTCTTGATCAAAAAATCCGTGCAACTATCGACCAATTTCCTGTTTCCCATTACCAGCTAAAATAGCGGGAACATTTCTGAATGAACAATTGGTTTCCTTCATCGAGATGAATAAACTTCTGACCAGCACAAAATTTGGATTCGGGACAGGCCACAGTACGGAGACAGCACTGCTCAAGGCAACCGAAGAGATCAGGCAGGCCCTAGATCAAGGTAAAGGGGTGACCCTGATCCTGCTGGATCTCTCGGCGGCTTTCAACACAACACTGTCAACCATCAACTACTATTAAATCGCCTAATGACATGTGGAGTCTCAGGTCAGGCATGGAACCTACTAAAATCCTACCTAGCAAATCGGGAGCAAGTAGTGAAGTTACAGAATTTCACCTCTCTCTCGTTCTCCCTGCCTTGTGGAGTCCTACAGGGATCATCACTGAGTCCTACTCTTCTTAACATTTATGCTCCGCCATTAGCAGCCCTGATAAGTAATTTTGGATTTTCGCTCACATCCTATGCTGACGACACTCAAATTGTTGTCTCCATAGAGAAAGATAATGGTAGCACTGGAAACAGATTTCAGAATTGCATGATAGCTGTCCATAATGGGATGGATAGAGACTGCCTTAAACTGAACTCAGATAAAACAAAGGTCCTACTGTTTGGACCAGAATCACATTTTTGGTGCCCTGCAGTCTGGCTAAATACTATGGATCCAGTTCACTCTCCAGTGGAAAAAGCACAACATTTAAGAGTGATTATTGATACCAAACTTAATTTTACAGATCAAGTCAATAAACTCACTTCTTCCATGTTCAACACCCTCAAAATAATAATAAAAAGTCCTACCTTTCATACTGGCTAACCTACAAAAAACCTTAGTTACAGCGTTAGTTCTGCCTAAAAATAGATTACTGTAACAGTTTGCTTCTGACCACCCCAAAATATAATTTGAACAAACTCCAGGTACTGCAAAACGCCGCGGCCAGACTCCTACTGAAAATTCTCAAATTTTGTTCAGTGGCTCAAAATTTAAAAGATCTTCACTGGCTTCCTGTTAAGCTGAGAATAACCTTTAAGGTACTTTGCTCAGCCTATAAAGCAATCCACCTTCTGGGCCCGGCTTTCCTGAACCACAGTTTCAGACAGTAGGTGCCAGATAGGAAACTTCGTTCAGCCACGGCCAACCTATTGGTACAGCCTAGATTTCAAAAACGTACGATTGAGTGGAAAGAGCATTGTACTGGAAGCATCCAAAATATGGAATACACTTCCTCTGTGCATAAAAAATGAATCCAGTCTTCTTTGTTTCAGAAAGGCTGTAAAGACCTGGTTATTCAAATTTTGGTAACTCCTCCGGCAGTCTTGATTACACTCACAGCTGAAACAAAACAGTGCCTAGACACCTCAGGGCATTAATGCGCTATATAAATAAAATTACCATAACATAACAAGACTCCAGGTGAGGTGAAGGAGCCATCTTGGGTGGTAAAAAGGGAGAAGGGGTAGAGAATTCACAAGTCAAGTTGAAGTAAATAACGATATATAAACAGGAAGAAACACTGTGGCACATTCAGCAAGTCTGCAAATTATGCTACAGATTATAGGTAATGTGGCAGATGTGTCAAGAACATGACTACCGTTCCCTCAAAAACAAGTAATGCCAGTGACAAGTAGTGAAAAGTGGTCGTAGGAGCCACAAACGGCGGGTAGATCTCGAGCCTGAGGTTTCCTTGCACAGATCTGGAAGTCGTGAGGTCGTCTACGGGGGTGTGATGGGGTGAGCTTAGTAAGAAACAATCATCAAGGAGATACAATGCTGGGAGAGTGACAAAATGGTGAGAGCGTTGCCGCAGGGTCCAGAATCGGGTGGTGGCACCCTCACATTCCAGTGGACCTTGCTGGCAAGAATGGTAGGAACCCTCCACCAGGAGAGACAGCTGCAAAAGCCCTGGCCCACGCAGTAAGACGAAGAGCGGGATCCGTGAACAGAGCCAAGGAAGTTGTGCTCCCACCTTAATCAGTGATGCTGCATGCTGCTCGACAATCATATGGTGAAGTCAGTCAGTAGGTGACACAGAGTTCCGGTCGGGTAAAGGATGCCGGACCCCGGCTCCAACTCAGAGTGATATGGAAGCAATCAGGTGGATTCTTTCAGCTACCGCCCGAACAGCACAGAACAGCGTAAACCTCTGTGAAGCCCCAGCACACCGGTCAAAGTTAAAGGCGACTAGATTGGTGAGAATCCTAAACCCGCCCACCATAATCCGCATTGAGACGCTCACTTCCAGTGGGAGTCAGGAGTCGGGAGCCTCGGGGACGACTGAAGGAGTAGTATCCAGGGGCCAATAAATCATCATGTACAATTATGTGTAGATGGAGGGTAAGTAGATCAATATCTGTCGAGGGAGGGTACCGTTGGCTGGCTAAATCAGAAATATTCACAAAGAGATTGATCCCAATCCTGGGGGCCTCTTAAAGGCTTGACCTTCCGGTGACCATCTTGGTCAGCAGTTTTTGGCTTTTTGTGTGCCATGAGGTAGGTCCCGTTTAGGTAAACTAGTTCAGGGTGTTGAAACCGAGTATAGTTGAGTAGCTTTTTCTGCTACACATAGTTTGAGAGGCCGTTTACATTAAGGTAGACCACTGAGAGGCATGGGGTCTTTGCCATGGGTCTTGGTTTTTGAGGGAACCAGTTGGGGGGTAGTTGCCATGAGGTGTCCTGAGCTGGTGGGGGCTTGTGGAACCTAACTTGCAGTACTGTTGGTGTGGAGGTGAGAGAGAAGAGGGTATAAATAGTGTGAGACATCCCCTAGTCTGTTCTACTGACAAAGGTTTCAGAGTCGCTCCCAAGGCATGTAGTTGAAATAGGCCCTCTAGGTCTATCACCAAGGCTTGTCGGTGGGGCAGGTTCAACAGGAGGGGAAGTGGGTGCCAAATAGGTGGGGATGGGGAGGACCAGGGAGAAGTGGCCCAAAGTGGGTTGGTAGCTATTTGGTGCGGTCGGACAGTGGAGTGTGCTAGATGGCACAGCGCACCTGGGCGAGTTCTCTGTGAAGAGTTGGCATGAACATGGGTCGGGTCAACCAGTAAGTAGGGTGTCAATGAGATGTGAGGGGTGTTTCATGGTTGATGGGGGGTCCTCCTATCACGCAGCCTGAATAATGGTGCTGTGGATGGCACATAGTTCTAATCTTGGAGGTAAGATGGATTTCAAGGGTGACCAAGACTTGTATCTCACATGCCAGTCTTTACGGAGTGGCTGTGATTTCGGTCCGCCAGACCATTATTTGGTGAATGCCTAGGGTCAGTGATGTTCTTCTTCTAGGGTACAGTGCTGGGTAAGGCAGGTTCGATCTGGTCAGGGCAGTGATTCATTTGTGTTGTCGTCAATGTCCATCTCATGGGGAGTCACTGAGTCCAGGTACCCCTTTGGTTGTCCAGGGTCCTTATATTCAGTAGTTTTGTTGTTGTGGGTTATAAGCATTGTTGCTGGGTCTAAAAGTCCATATGTGATGTTGCTGCAGTTGAGGAGGGGAGGAGTTACAGGAACCTCTTCCTGAGGGATATTTTATCCTGGGAGAAATCTTGTGAGATATAGATTTTATGCAGTTAGTGGAGAAACTGGCCATTTTGTCTGGCCTCAGGGAACACTTCCCTAGTCAGTTGGTGTTGCAAGAAACAGGTAATAATTTAACGTGGGCAAGTCTGATCATGTGGGCAGCGAGATCTAAAATGGTGGGCTCTTTTAAACTCCAAGGGAGGATTGAAGGAGAGCTTTGTAATGGCAGGTATGAATGTGTGAGGAACCCCATCACTTCATCGCCTTCCAATTTCTCCAAAACACCGGAGATTGGAGATTGTCCCGCCAGTTTCAGTCTTTCAATGCCACAATTTTTTGGGGGCAGTACCTATGGTCTTGTTCCCAGCCTATAGATGAGGCCAGTTCCTGGTCTGTGTCCCAGGCAAGTCTCCACACTAGTTAGTCAGGTGTTGAAGAGGTGAGGCCATTGCGGATGGGTTGGACATCCATCGAGGTCTTTGAGGTATTTTTCGCTACCTCTGTTAGCGTGGTTTTGAGAGCGGACATTTCCTTCAGAATGACCTCCAAAGCCATGTTCTTTTGGGCTCCATTGTCCTTGCCCTCCTTCTGCCTGTACATCCCTGCCTCCATGAAAAAACCCTGTCTGTGTGGACTTCGACATTGTGGGCGGAAGAAGACAGGTGAGTGCTGTGGGAAATTAATTTCAAAGCTAGGCATGCTTGATGGCCGCAGTCGGGACATCTACGTGATGCTGGGAGGAGAGGAGAGAGATTTTCATTAGGGGTGGGCGGAATTTGCGGAATTAACTTCCGCAAATTATCGCGAGAATGCAGAAAATCTCCGCAAACACGCCGGAAATATCGCGAAGACGCGGAAGTTTTTTTGCCGCCTGTTCGCGGTATTTTTTGCGTGATCGCGGGTCGCCAACTTACCCATGCGGTTGCTCACGGGCGCGGCCATCTTGTTTTCACTTGTCCCGCCCTCTGGCGATGTTTACTTCCTGTTCCGGGTCGCGCAATGCATGTTCGCGGTCGATATTTCCTGTTCGCGACCGCTTTTACTTGATCGCGTTGCTTTTTGCTTGCTCAGGGAGAAAATATCGCGCGAACTTGCGCACGTGGTCGCAACGGGCGCGGCCATCTTGTTTTCCACTCTATTGCATGGTTCTGGGGCCTGATTTTCAATCCTCCCTAAATCTTTTCAATCCTTTGTTTATAGCCACTTTTTTTGGATCTTTATTACTTATTATTTCTCTAACTATTTTCCTGCCTCTATATTTTTGGTTTTTGTCTACTTTTTTTTGTTTTTTAGCTACTTTTTCTCTTTGTATTGCCCGATATTTATTTCCTTTACTCCTTTATTTATTTTACCTTTTCTTTCCCGCCCCGTCCCCAGAACCATGTCCAAGGGCAGGGCTGTTCGCCGGCGCAGCCAGAGCCGCGACCGCCTTCCTTGCGGAAGGCGGCACCCACAAGGGGGGCATGCACGGGCCTTATTTGGGGAGGCGGAGTTGGCTGCACTAATTTTCTTTGTGCAGCGCCACCTCCCCTCAACCCTGGCAGCAGGTGGCAGGCCTGGGTCCGGGTACGGCCTCCGGGAGCGTCGGCAGCGGTGGGGGAAGGTGCGCCGGGCAGTGTCGCGCATCTCTGGGGTCCGACGCACCGGTGGTCCGACATCCTGGACCGTGAGCAGGACCTGCTGGACCTGCTAGGAGTGGAGGTCCCGGGGCTTGGTGAGTACCTATTTAATTATTACAACTTTGTGTCTGTTCTTCTGCTCTATGTTATATATTGCGAATATCTTTTTTTCCTTCCAACCAGCTAGAATGTTGCTGCTTACAATACATTCCAGGTTAATAACGTTTAAAAGTCTTCTGTGATTATGACACAGGTGCTCTTCTGCGCTACTACTAATCTTACTTGTTTGCAGCTTTGCGTTTGCGCTTGCTTAGCGTGATTCTTTACGAGTTTATTTTAGAGAAATTAAGTTACGTAATGCTACAGTGACTCACGTCCACTCCTTACTTTGTCCTGTCACTAATAGATAGGGGCGGATTGATACTTAGGTTTAGGTACTTTGTATGAGCTTCTAATTGGTTAGTGGTATGCGTGATGCCCCCCCTCACTCAGTTACGTGACGTGCTGCTAGTACGGCAGTCTTTAGAACCTTTTCTAGTTTGTTCAATGAGTGGAGGTAGGCTTTGCAGTTACTTAGCAGTAGCAGATCAGCATCAATCAAACCAAAATTTGGTGTATACAAAAAATGTAGTCAGGTTCATGTGTCCTCCATGATTGGATCATACACATTGTTGAGGAATACAGTGGAAATGCATACTTAATGTAACTCATTTTTCAACCTTGCTACTGATCAATAGGGGGGAGGTGTATATGTCGCCTAATAAATGTGTAATGTTTTCTAGGCGCACTACCGACCACCATTGCTGGGGCCAGCGAAGGCGACGCCAAGGGCGAGGATGCGGCAGTTGCAGATAGCAACGGAGGGGGAGTGGCAGCACCAGTGGCAGGCGGTGGTAAGTTAGATTCATAATCTTTAACTATTGTTGAACTTGACAGCACACTCACTGCAAAGGTGTACTGTATGTGTATGTATACTGTACAGTTGTGAATTAGGGCCCCATTAGGATGGTGGGCGTATTGCCCCCGCCGGGCCGGCTGGAATTCACTGCCGTCACCGCAGGGGCAAACCTCCCGCCATCCCTGTAGAAAATATTCAGACATGTCCAGGCGAAAAAGGGTTCAATATGGCGGTGGTGTCTCTCTCACCACACCGGCAGCCATATAATCTGCATTTTGGAATGCCTTTGCGTGGCGGCATTGCCGTCCGCCACGGAAAGGCATGCACACATTGCAGAGTATGCTTGGGGGCCCCCATGGAGGGTACCTACCGATGCTATGGTACCCCCCCGACTTTCAAAGCAAAACGTGACAGGCTCCGTGCGAGGCCCGTCATGTTGTGCTTGGAAAAGCAGCACAACATTTTAGCATTGCTTTCAGCAAAGCCAACCAGAATTTAAATTTAAAAAAACAGGGTGCGCCCGCCACTGTGCCGAGCGCATCATCCTAATTAATTGTCCCCACGGGACCCCCACCCTTTTTAGCAGTCGGATGGCGGGCGGACAAAGTCCGCCCGCTATCCGATGTCGTAAGTAAGTATGAGTTCTTGGGGACGTTTGAAGAGTGAACTAGAAGACTAGAATTCCCTTTAATTGGTATAGGACTAGGAGCCGGAGTATTGAGTAACCAATGTCCTCATCTATCTGATTTCAACTCCGCTTTGAAAGTTTTATGGAGAAGAGCACTGTTCAACTAAAAAGTGTAAGACAGGTGGAAGGAAGAAGGACGGGCGACATTTAAAATGTTATGTACTACTGTGCTTTATTTTATAGTGCTACTCTACCATGCCACTATGTGTATAAATAATTACCTTGTCCTACTGTTTTATTAAGACTATATTTTACAATTGTCTTGTTTTTTTCTTTTTGATACACAGCAACTCCGAAACTCAACCGTAAGGAGTTGGCCGCCAAGGCACGGCGCTGGAAGCTGGAGGCAATCCAGCAGGAATACCGGCGGCTGGTGGTCCTAGCCGAGGAGGAGGAGGAGGCTGCTGCAGCTATTGAAGCCTCCTCCAGTGCCCCGGGCCCCAGCCACCGCCCTCCAGCGGTATGGTGCCACCGCCGGACGGCTGCCCGCCGCCACTGTGTCATCTCCGGTCCCCCCCCCACTGTGGCTGCAACTGCCGCGGCCTTAGACGCCGCGTCGCCCATTTAGAGGACCAGATGCGTGTCCTCCTCCAGTCCCGCCCCGCCAGTTAGTCCCTGTCACTGCCCCTTTTTTAATTCCTGTTCGTTCTTCACTCGTTTGGGCGTTCTCTACTTCTATGGACAGTCTTTGGGGTTAGGGAGGTGGGTGGGTCAGCTTTTGTGGGTTTAGTTTATTTGTTAGGGTAAATTAAATATATTTTTCTATGTTACATGCAATGTTGTTAATGTTTTGTAGGTGGGGTAACTGTTTTACATCACACTGTTTCCTTGCTGGTGCATGGCCGCCCATAGCGTGTGTTTGATTTCAATAATTTGCTGACTGTATAAGACACAAACAGATAGATGCGACACACCTCACTCATTGACTGGTCCTACTATGCATTCTTTGGAGTGGTGTTTGAAACTGAAATCATTGACAACATGTCCATTATTAATTCTGCCTCCCCCAAACTTCTCTCTTACCGGTGCTTGATGTTTATGTCCAACTGTGGCACAGCACTGGCTGCATGGTGAAGATGGTTTCCTTTTTCATACATGCCATGATTGGGGTGGTGGTGGTGGTAGTATAGTAGTAGTAGTATACACTGGCAGGGTGGCAGCATTTCCAAAAAAAGAAAAGGAGATAGTCAATCGCCTTTGAGAGACTGTTAGAGGAGTAGTTGAATGAAGTACATCACAGAATTTACCGAGCAACAATTATATGCTCAAATATTTGACAAAAAAACTGAATGCTGGTTATTATGAGGATAGCCTACTAGACAGAGTTACAAACTATAGTTTTGTCGACTCGAGTCACTTGACTATGCCTACAGTCTAACAGTTAGTGCTGTATATGAGGAATGACAACAAACAAATCCAATCCATCACGGCAATTCATGCTGAGGTATATGTTCCTTTGTTAAATAAAATAACCTCTGAAATATCCTACTCATGGGTGGGCAAGCAGAAGAAGATCATGGCTCTGCATTGAAATTGAAGTAGTGTTGCTTTCACCACATCCGCCCCAGCAAGTGTGTGATTAAGTATTGGTGTACATTTAATTTAGTTACACCTCGACAATAAGTCACACAGCCCGGGGGAAGAGGGTTAGGGTCCGTTGATTGGATGGGAAGGGGGATTTTGGGAAAGGTTTGACATAGAAAAACAGTATGCATACATAGACAAACAAACGACAATCATTGAAGACTACCATACCATATCCATTCCATATGTTAAGGGAGAAAAAGGCAATGCATGCATGATGATGAGACCCGGATTACATACACTTCTATTTCTTGTTCTGTTCCGGCCTTAATACTTTAACAGATAGCAAATAGAAATTTTAAATATTGGTAGTGAAGAATCGTAAACACAGAGCAAACGTAATGATGATTGATAATAACAACTCCAAGAACACACTGTTGTAAAGAATGTATACAAGATATTAATCAAATTATTTAAAAGAAGTGAAAAGTGGATACTGTTACTGTCTTATCCTGCTCAAAAATGTGGACTGGTTTTTTGCATCTCGGCATTCCTCTTGCTCCTCTCGTCCATCAATCTTGGGTGTGTCGCCTCGCCACTCGCCACTGCCCGGCTGGAATAAAAAGGTGATTGATTGGTAAGGTAATTAATATGCATTGTAATGTTTTACAAAGTTTTGGACAAGGCCCGGCCTGTAATTTTAGATTGAAAACCAAAGGGGATATTCAGAAAGAAAGTGAAAACAAATGCACAAGTGATGGTGTAGTGCAACAAGAACACTTTCCGAGGTGGCATGTATGCATATGCATCATCTCTACTGTAGTCTGTTTCCAGCATAGACCTTCAACAGTAACAGGAGAGATCAGGCCCACAGTGCTTACCATTAGCACATCCTACGTTAACACTTTAGAGTCCTTTTTTTTTCTCTCAAAGAGTTGGACAAACGCAAAGCACATTATCCATTCCCAACATAGCATTTTACAGTTAAAGTTAGTAAAATCAATGCACTGCAGTCATCCCACCGCTACACTCTATTCAACTTCTACACAGACATTTGGGTGTGCTGTGGTTGTTGTTGACGTGTTTACCTTTAGGCTTTTCCGTTTTATGCCACTCATGAAACATCCTCCTGACTTCATCATCAGCTCTGATACTTCTACTGACTGACTGGAGATCGGCCTGCAGTACAAGTGTAATTTTTATGACACAACAAGAGTAGAAATATAAATATTACTGACTTGAGTCATTCTTTATTGTGTACAGAAAGATAGATTACCACTAGTACACTTTGACATCACTTTGTGCACAACAAACAACGCAAACACAAAGACCAATAGCTCAGAGTCAGGTGTCCAATGCATGCCATTAATTGTCATCATTCATTACCTGTTCCTACTCATCTTAAGTTAACGGGCCGTCTCTTTCGCCATCATCATGATGGACGGTGCTGTTAAGTCACAGTCATTTGCATTGCGCAGATTGAGTGAGTCCCCTTCCTGTATTGAATTAAAAGCAATGTATCACCAAGATGCAGGAGAAGTACACATTTCTTGTTTGCAAGAAGGGGAAAATTAGTAATTACTAGTGTGTTCTGTAGAAAGTTGATTAGTGGCAGTGCACAATTACATCAATTCATGCGCAACACACACCACAAAATCTACATCATTCAGTCTGCCATTCTGCGGCCAATGCATGGCATCAATCATTACCTGTTGCATCTCATCTCGTTAACGCTGCAGGCCGTCTCTTTCGCCATCATCATGATGGACGGTGCTGTTAAGTCACAGTCATTTGCATTGCGCAGATTGAGTGAGTCCCCTTCCTGTATTGAATTAAAAGCAATGTATCACCAAGATGCAGGAGAAGTACACATTTCTTGTTTGCAAGAAGGGGAAAATTAGTGTGTTCTGTAGAATGTTGATTGGTGGCAGTGCACAATTACATCAATTCATTCATGCGCAACACACACAACAAAATCTACATCATTCAGTCTGCTATTCTGCGGCCAATGCATGGCATCAATCATTACCTGTTCCATCTCATCTTGTTAACGTTGCAGGCCTTCTCTTTCGCCATCATCATGATGGATGGTGCTGTTAAGTCACAGTCATTTGCATTGCGCAGATTGAGTGAGTCCCCTTCCTGTATTGAATTAAAAGCAATGTATCACCAAGATGCAGGAGAAGTACACATTTCTTATTTGCAAGAAGGGGAAAATTAGTAATTACTAGTGTGTTCTGTAGAAGGTTGATTAGTGGCAGTGCACAATTACATCAATTCATGCGCAACACACACAACAAAATCTACATCATTCAGTCTGCTATTCTGCGGCCAATGCATGGCATCAATCATTACCTGTTGCATCTTATTTTCAGTTAATGGCCAGTCTCTCTCGGCTCTGAAGGAGGATAGCTATAGTAGTCATCTGATTCATGGTCCACTTGTTTTGGAAGGACGAGGAAAGTTTGAATTTGTTGTTACCATCATCCAATCATCATTCATGAGGGAAATGGAATTGAGCAGGAGATGCAGTATGATCGAGCGGAGGAGCTGGATTCTGAGGACTGTAGTGTCAAATGGCAGACACCTGAAACTTGTATCTTAAATTAGAAGAGTAGAAGACGGTGATAATGCATTTGTTGTGATTCACAAGTTTATAACCGGAACGACAGACACATAAACAAAGGGGGAAAAAAGGGAAGAAGACAGTAAGTGCGAGCCTAATTGTCAGGGAAGTATAGCTCGTCCTCAAACTCTGGGGGATCTTCCAGTAGTAGGTAATCATCTGACACAATACTTACGTCACCTGAGCCGCTGTCCTCATCTTCCTCTGTTGATTCATGCATTGTGTAATTCGGTGGTATGAAGTGCTGATTCATTTTGATCATTGTTAACCTCTCCACGTTTTTGGGAGATAGACTGGTCCTTCTCAAGGTTACAATGGAACCAGCAGCACTGAAAACACGTTCGGAAGAGACACTTGCGACAGGGCAAGCCAGATAGCTTATCGCCAGCCTGCTGAGCTGTGGCCATTCAGACCTTTTCCTATACCAATACTGCACTGGGTTTTGATCAACGTACACCTCTGTTGGGTCGTCCAGATAGGCCTTGACCATCCGCTCAATGTTCAGGGTTGCTGCTGGTAAGCTTTTGTGCTGTTTTTTCTGTGCATCAGCACTGTGCTTAAGGCCCATCTTTACATACCAATCTGATAATGATTGTACTCGGCCGAATGATCCAGTTATTGTTTTTGTAGTCGATGGTGATGGTGAGTGTTGCGATTGTGAGCCAACCGCACTGCCCTCAGCCGACGAAGTTGCACTTGATTCTGCATGGCCTGCTTCAGTATCAGTACTTGTTGTGGGTTGATGTGGCGGGCTTTTAATTAGCAGCCCTTCATTTTCAAACTTGATGGCTGCTTCAGCTATACAACTTTTGTAGCGGGCAACATCATTGTCGGAAAAAGAAAGGAATAGTCCTAATTTTGCACGTGGATCCAGAATTGTGGCACAAATGTAATGTTCTTGTGACAAAATTTTATTTTGTATCCTTACATTTTCTGATAAGCGCCTGGATAAGCTCTCCACCAAGTCATGGGCTTGCCTTCTGTCCTCTACACCTTTGTAGGATTCAGACACATTATTCAGCTCATGCTCTAGCATTTGCAACAATGGGATAGCTTGGCCCATTGTACAGTCCTCCTTGCTGACTTCACGTGTGAAGACCTCAAAAGGAGACAGCATCTCAGTCAGGCATTGAATTAGGGTCCATTGCTCCCTCTGAAGGGTCATGCCTTTAACACTAGCATCACTGCTTCTGTACCAGACATATTAATTGAGTGACCTCTGCTGTTCGTACAGACGATCAAGCATGTAATACGTTGAGTTCCAACGTGTTGCCACCTCCTGGATGAGTGCCTTGACTGGCATCCTACGCTCACGTTGGAGGATCCTCAGCTGCTTCTGAGCTTTAAAAGAATGGCTGAAATGAGTGCATATTCTTCGGCAGATGGCCAGTAAATTGCTTACTATGGGTTCTTTTTTCAGAAAGTCTTGCACTATAATGTTTATGCAGTGTGCCAAACACGGAACCCTGAAATAGGAACCAAGTTCCATGGCCTTAAGTACATTACTGCCATTGTCTGTGGCAACAAAACCAATACCAAGCCCTCTGGGCCGCAGCCATTCCAAAACCTTGGTGCGAAACTCTTCTAAAATGTTTTCAGCCGTATGAGATTTCTCCATGGCGAACATGGCTACAGTTGCATGTTTCCGAGTACCTTCAAAAATCGCAGCTGTGTCAACAACACCTCGTGCAGATAGTTGATCTCTAACCCCCACAAAAGAGATCCAGTGTGCAGTGATGCACATGTAATCTGTGGCTTGGCAACTGGTCCACATGTCTGTTGTCAGGTGGATATTGTGCACAGCACTTTGTTGCAAACCGTGACCAACCAATTCCAGCACATCATGATGTAGTGCCGGAACAGCAATTCTTGCGAAATAGGACCGGCTGGGAACTTTCCATTTCGGGCAGATGGCAGACACAAATTTAAGGAAACCCACCCCTTCCACAAATGAAAAAGGAAGAAGGTCCAGCGCTAACATTTTAGCCAGCTTCGCATTGTACAATCGTGCCGTTGGGTGGTTGCGTTGGAACTGCCCCTCCAACCTAAACATGCTGTCAATGGTAGGCTGGCTTACTTTCCTTAGTGGTGCTGTTTTCATTAACCCACTAAGGCTCAACGACACAGATTGTCTCATTGAGGTACTCGCCGGTCGCCTTGGTGTCTCACCCACACTCTGAGTATGGCTCTTACTGCGGTGCCACTCTGATGTTACTGAGGAGGATGTGAGCGTTACCACTGCAGTGACTGCACTACTGGAGACAGGGCTAGAAATGCCTCCCTGTTCTTCACCTGCCACCACAATAATATCGCTCCCTGATTCCTGACCAACTTCAAAGGGTTTAGTTTTCCTACTTTCTTTTAACTTACGTAGGTGATCCTCCCACACGATATTGTGGTGTATTCTGAGATGACTTGCTTGTCCTCCGGTACCATAGTTTGTACCAAGCTTACCACGCCGAACACCTTGCCGACAAATTGCGCATATAGCAACGTTCTCCTCCTTGGCGCTAACAGAAAAGAAGTCCCAAACTGGGGAGGAGAACTTTCTGGCACTGCTGGATGTGCCACTTTCAACACCAGATGAACTTGAGGGGGTGCTTGAAAATATGTGACCCTGTCCACCTACACTGTGACTTTTACTACCACTTCCTACTGAGATGGTTGAGCTGGATGTAGGTCCCTGCCGGGCCTTGGAAAATATGGCAGCTGGAGGTAGTGGTGGTGTAACCTGTGTTGGTGAGATCCGTGCTACATCCCGCTCAGTAGCAGCCTTTCTGGATAGGGTGAGAATGTCGGTCTCCAATCCCTTTGGGGCGGGAGTAATGTGCGTGATGACTGGCTCGTCTTCATCAACATCATCACCCCCCTCTTGTACATCTACCTCCATAACTCTAAGTTTTTCTGGGACCTTCCTTTTCAGAAGCAATGTCTTGTGGCGTACTTCACTCTCAGACCGAGCTGGTGGGACCCAAGTGTCATCACGATCATCAGAAGCGGGGCTTGAAGAAGAAGAGGATGGACTAAGCCTCCTTTTCCTTGCTGATGGTCTGGAAGACAATTGATCTTCTGAAACAGTGGTTTGACTTCGCTCCACTTTGTCTGCAGGAAGCTCGATTTCCTGAAATGCCCCTACGTCAGGAGCAACAACTACTATGGTGGGCTGTTGCGGCGGCTGCTGCTGTTCTGGTTGCGGCGGCTGCTGCTGTTCTGGTTGCGGCGGCTGCTGCTGTTCTGGTTGCGGCGGCTGCTGCTGTTCTGGTTGCGGCGGCTGCTGCGGTTCTGGTTGCGGCGGCTGCCGCTGTTCTGGTTGCGGCGGCTTGACACTGATATGCTGAGTTTGCGCCTGCGTTGAACTTGATTGTGTACTACTTTGCGGTAATGACATTTCTTCAACATCGCTGCCCGTTAGTAGACTGGCTACCTCTGCGACAGTAAAGCCCTTGGGCCTAGGTTGGTGGGGTTGCTGGACCGCTGTGCTGGTCCCAGCTTGGTTCCCAGACAACGCTTTGGTGCCAAAAAAAACCTTGGCCGGCACACCACCAGTCGTGGTTAATGGCACTTCCTTTTTCTGTTCCTTCTTCTCACCAGCAACTTTCTTGGTACTGGACCTGGTACCTTTCTTTGGGGCCATCTTCTTCCGATGTCAGGCAGGAGGCAGATGCACAACAAGTTCTGGTCACACGTGGGCGTGATGCGCAGCAGGACTTCTGTCTGGCTGGCAGTACAACGGGTAGCCAGGTGATGCCGATGACACCTCCTACTCTGTCTTTTGTGCACCTAAAAGCAAAGAAGACAGAAGAAGAACATCAGTGAAATGTTGCATTTGTTTTTGTGGTTCAGTTACTTAGTACTGTACTAGTGCAAACAAAAGATAGTCTAGCCATTTATGACTTTTTTTTAACTAGAGCTATGTTATACTACTAGTACTGTGTACAGCCACACACTACACTCTCAGGAAGGTGATGTCTAAAAATTCAACAGATCACATAGAAAACACTTGATCAATAAAGCTGTGGCTACCTGCTCTGATCCTAGTGGATGAAAAAGCAGGCCTGTTGGCAGACAAGGCCAGGCAAGCTTGTAGGCCTAGGCCTCAAAATGGCCACCAGCCACATGGCCAGGCCCAACAACATCAGCAAGGCCACCCCAAAAAACACACTTCCCCAACTCAATCCAATGCCATCCATGCCCTAAATGATGTCTAAATTCAACAGAGCAAACAGAAAACAGTAGATTACTAAAGCTGTGGCTACCTGCTCTGGTAGCAGTGGATGAAAGCAGGCCTGTTGGCAGACAAGGCCAGGCAAGCTTGCAGGCCTAGGCCTCAAAATGGCCACCAGCCACATGGCCAGGCCCAACAACATCAGCAAGGCCACCCCAAAAAACACACTTCCCCAACTCAATCCAATGCCATCCATGCCCTAAATGATGTCTAAATTCAACAGAGCACACAGAAAACAGTAGATTACTAAAGCTGTGGCTACCTGCTCTGGTAGCAGTGGATGAAAGCAGGCCTGTTGGCAGACAAGGCCAGGCAAGCTTGCAGGCCTAGGCCTCAAAATGGCCACCAGCCACATGGCCAGGCCCAACAACATCAGCAAGGCCACCCCAAAAAACACACTTCCCCAACTCAATCCAATGCCATCCATGCCCTAAATGATGTCTAAATTCAACAGAGCAAACAGAAAACAGTAGATTACTAAAGCTGTGGCTACCTGCTCTGGTAGCAGTGGATGAAAGCAGGCCTGTTGGCAGACAAGGCCAGGCAAGCTTGCAGGCCTAGGCCTCAAAATGGCCACCAGCCACATGGCCAGGCCCAACAACATCAGCAAGGCCACCCCAAAAAACACACTTCCCCCAACTCAATCCAATGCCATCCATGCCCTAAATGATGTCTAAATTCAACAGAGCACACAGAAAACAGTAGATTACTAAAGCTGTGGCTACCTGCTCTGGTAGCAGTGGATGAAAGCAGGCCTGTTGGCAGACAAGGCCAGGCAAGCTTGCAGGCCTAGGCCTCAAAATGGCCACCAGCCACATGGCCAGGCCCAACAACATCAGCAAGGCCACCCCAAAAAACACACTTCCCCAACTCAATCCAATGCCATCCATGCCCTAAATGATGTCTAAATTCAACAGAGCAAACAGAAAACAGTAGATTACTAAAGCTGTGGCTACCTGCTCTGGTAGCAGTGGATGAAAGCAGGCCTGTTGGCAGACAAGGCCAGGCAAGCTTGCAGGCCTAGGCCTCAAAATGGCCACCAGCCACATGGCCAGGCCCAACAACATCAGCAAGGCCACCCCAAAAAACACACTTCCCCAACTCAATCCAATGCCATCCATGCCCTAAATGATGTCTAAATTCAACAGAACACACAGAAAACAGTAGATTACTAAAGCTGTGGCTACCTGCTCTGGTAGCAGTGGATGAAAGCAGGCCTGTTGGCAGACAAGGCCAGGCAAGCTTGCAGGCCTAGGCCTCAAAATGGCCACCAGCCACATGGCCAGGCCCAACAACATCAGCAAGGCCACCCCAAAAAACACACTTCCCCAACTCAATCCAATGCCATCCATGCCCTAAATGATGTCTAAATTCAACAGAGCAAACAGAAAACAGTAGATTACTAAAGCTGTGGCTACCTGCTCTGGTAGCAGTGGATGAAAGCAGGCCTGTTGGCAGACAAGGCCAGGCAAGCTTGCAGGCCTAGGCCTCAAAATGGCCACCAGCCACATGGCCAGGCCCAACAACATAAGCAAGGCCACCCCAAAAAACACACTTCCCCAACTCAATCCAATGCCATCCATGCCCTAAATGATGTCTAAATTCACCAGAGCAAACAGAAAACAGTAGATTACTAAAGCTGTGGCTACCTGCTCTGGTAGCAGTGGATGAAAGCAGGCCTGTTGGCAGACAAGGCCAGGCAAGCTTGCAGGCCTAGGCCTCAAAATGGCCACCAGCCACATGGCCAGGCCCAACAACATCAGCAAGGCCACCCCAAAAAACACACTTCCCCAACTCAATCCAATGCCATCCATGCCCTAAATGATGTCTAAATTCAACAGAGCAAACAGAAAACAGTAGATTACTAAAGCTGTGGCTACCTGCTCTGGTAGCAGTGGATGAAAGCAGGCCTGTTGGCAGACAAGGCCAGGCAAGCTTGCAGGCCTAGGCCTCAAAATGGCCACCAGCCACATGGCCAGGCCCAACAACATCAGCAAGGCCACCCCAAAAAACACACTTCCCCAACTCAATCCAATGCCATCCATGCCCTAAATGATGTCTAAATTCACCAGAGCAAACAGAAAACAGTAGATTACTAAAGCTGTGGCTACCTGCTCTGGTAGCAGTGGATGAAAGCAGTCCTGTTGGCCGACAAGGCCAGGCAAGCTTGCAGGCCTAGGCCTCAAAATGGCCACCAGCCACATGGCCAGGCCCAACAACATCAGCAAGGCCACCCCAAAAAACACACTTCCCCAACTCAATCCAATGCCATCCATGCCCTAAATTATGTCTAAATTCAACAGAGCAAACAGAAAACAGTAGATTACTAAAGCTGTGGCTACCTGCTCTGGTAGCAGTGGATGAAAGCAGGCCTGTTGGCAGACAAGGCCAGGCAAGCTTGCAGGCCTAGGCCTCAAAATGGCCACCAGCCACATGGCCAGGCCCAACAACATCAGCAAGGCCACCCCAAAAAACACACTTCCCCAACACAATCCAATGCCATCCATGCCCTAAATGTGCTTGAAAATGAAATATATTCAAAAAACAAAAGGAACAGTTGCTTCATCATGCACACACACACCCATGAGGCCATGCCCATGGCTAGCTCGGGCCTACTACTACAACCCACAAAATTTAAAAAAAAAAAAAAAAAAAAAGGAATGATGATAATTAATTAATTATCAAAAATAAATTGTAGTTACACAACAACTGCAATGCCCACAATCAAACACAACAACCACTTACTTGTAAAATATCCTATTCCAAAAATCCTGAAATCCAATTGCAATGATGCAGCAGACAAAAAGAGTGATCTTTCCAGCTCCAAATCCAAAGGCAGAATGAGCAGGAGATGGACAAAGCACTGGGAGGAGCCTGCTGGACAGGAACAGGAAGTTGGAGATTCTGTGTCACTTCCTCCCTCTCTCCACCTTGTAAAAAAATGACTCCTTGCACAAAAAAGGAAAGCCAAATGTGAATGTAAGGAGTTCTTTTCATCCAAAATCAGTATTTGCAGATGGTTTCATGCTGCTAGAGCCGATATTCCTCTCCAAATTGTAAATTTTACGTTGTTGAGTTCTCGAGCTTCACATTACTTCCGCCGGCGTGTCGAAAACGATATGATCGCGTTCTCTTCTTTGTCCCTGTCGCGTTGGATATGACGTGTTCGCGGTCTCTTTCTCCTGTTCGCGTTCGATTTCACGTGCCCGCGTACTCATCATCTGGCTCGCGATGTAGAATGACATGTTCGAGATCTCAATCTTTTCATACTCGCGCGGTGCATGATCGCGAGAAGAAAGACGTGATCGCGCGACAAATGACGTGATCGCGTGAAAAATGACTTTAATGCGGCCGTGAACTCTCGCGAGACAGCGCAAAATGGCTACCAAAATCCAACATCTCGTGGAGAACGCGACCGGGTCAAGAAAACTTGTCGGAGAACGCAGGGATTCAGGTAAGGCGATCGCGCGCGCGCGAGAATGTATTGTTTTACAGCGCGAGCAAGAAAAAAATTATCGCTAAGCTGCGGAATGCGGAAATTTTGACATTTTCGCGCTTTCCGCGGAACGCGAAAATGCCAAAATATCGCAATTTCCGCGAACGGAACGGAATTTTGGCCCAGGCCTAGTTTTCATGCCCAAGTGCCTGTGTGTGGTGCACACCCAATGAGAGGTCTCAACATCCTTACAGGGTACCTCACTCATTCTCCATGGTTTGTAGGGGGCATAGCTGTGGGGTGGCCAGAGGGGTGGGCTTTGGTTACAGTGTGTGAGTGCACACTTTTGCAAGATTAATAGGTTCTCAGGGTTATGGAAATGTCATGTATCCACCTTCATGGCGGTGAGTACTGGAGGAGTACAGTGGTTAACATGGTACCTGGAGTATGTGGGTGTATACCAGCATCTCGTGAAAAGGCCTGCTGCTCAAGGGTTTCTTCTGGTGGAGAACGATCCGTGGAGTGGAGTAGATGGCATGTGGGAGAAGGAAAAATTAACCCTCCTCACGTACTCACCGGGTTGTGTCCCTTTACATCAGTCTCTGCTGTTTCAGACCTGGAACGGGCCCAATACCTCACTGATGCAATGTTGGATGGGATGCTGTTGCGTCTTCGTGGTGGGTGAGGAGTTGTGTTGTTCTCACAGGCCAGATTTAGGTTGGGGTGGGAGTAGGCTTGGACCGCCGCCATCCCTGGTCATGGCAGAGGTCAGTAAATGCAGAGCAGGCCACAGGATATGGTCTTTAGGCAGCGCCCAATCCCAGGAGAATCTGGAGGTTAACAGGTCATCTAGCCTGATCCACCACTTCCTGCTGTCTTGCTGGCAGTTGCGGGTTTGAATGTGGGCTGCAGACGGAAAGCACGGCTAGCCTAAGCCCCTGCATGGGAGAACACCCATCCCTCGCTATGTCCCCCAGCCCCTTGACAGTCAGGAGGAGCAGTATCCCCACTATGGAGACTCCCCTGGCCTCTGGTAGCATAGGGAGATCGCCTACAGGTGCTACTGGCTCAAGAGCTTTTCTAGTGAGCTGCCATCTTCCCTGAGCTCCAAGCTACACCGCCGATGCATATAGATTTTAAATTATTTGCTTATCTCTCTTATACCTCATCTTTCCTCTCCAATCTGTTTGCTGTTTTTATTATTATCGAAGAGCGAAACCATAAGTACATTTATATTTCTTTTGTTTTCATATACTTATCCAATATTTTGTCTTTTGACCACAGCTTTGTAGGTTTGCAACTTGCTAGAGCCGAGAGTCTAGTATCATTTTCTGCTTGTGGGTGTCTATGTCCTACATGCTGTGCCACTCCAATTTTTGTTGCGAATCTCTAATCACAAAACTCCATACAATTTGTAGCTCTCCTTTCTTTTTTCTACCTTTGCACTTGGCAAAGTGACAAGCTATGTTATGAAACTCAGCTTCTTTGATGCATTTCAAGTTATACAATTTAAGGTAGCATACTTTGTATTTGTTGGAGACAAGCTTTTAGGTTCTTTAAAGGTTCCCATTGTGTCTCTACAAAGATCACAATTGCATTTTTTGGTGTAATATTTCCAAACCTTGACTTTCTCGCTGAAGTCATTTTTCTTGTCATTGGGTTTGCTAGTGACCTCATTAATGTCTGGCAATTTTTCCAATCTTAGAATGTCTGTTACTCTTGCAACTGAAGATGCTATATATTCAATACTGTCACTGAGGTTGACACTTTTCTCAATATCAATTAGTCTGGAAGGTGAACATTGTAAGAAAGTGTGATTCGATTTGTTGTTATTCATTGTCTTATTTGAGCTGGGTTCACAAAATTTGTATGGCGGTTAATGATTTGAAAAAGACAGCATTTCCCTTCACTGTGTTCATGGGATTTTTGTTATCCAGGAATTACCTATTCTGGAATGGGGATCATTAGCTTCGCCATTTCTCGCTCTCATAGTCACGAACATGATAAATACCTTGTTTTACTCTCTCTATAGAGGGCTCTGGGTGGCCTTTCCAGGATTGTTTGTATTACCGCCCTGGATGCCACAAGGCTGTCCGTCTTTGCCACTCCAAGTTCCGGAAATCTGTGCCGACTCCCTTTAAGCTTGCCAAGGACCAAGGGAGGCCATTGCCTGTCCCTTTCGAATGGTGCTCGCCCATTTCTGAGGACCGACTGACCCAAGTTCAACTGCTATTCACATGGAGAGATCGATGATCAATGTGTCTTCAAATTCCCAGTAATTCCCGCACCTAGCTGAGTTCTTCATCGACGTGCAAGCCGAGTAATCCATGGACAATAGTCACAGCCAACTTTCGCAACATTCGTGGCCACATGAAAGGTGGGAGGAAGGCAGCGTCACCCGTCCATAGCCCGTGTGGCAAGATGGGCTGGCATCACATAAGGCTTCCCTTCTGGGAGTCCGACCCCAGGATTGAAAAAGTGTTTCCAGGCCCATGGCCCAAGAGCCCCACCCCACCACCACAGTGGGGGTGAGTGAGTGCTTCACAGAGCGGTGGAGGCAGGCAGCTCCGCCACCAGCCTTCCTGGAGGCCTGAGAGGCCCCGGGGAATTATTATTATTATTATTTGTGTGTTTTATAAAGCGCACAGCTGCCCCAACGGGGCGTCCCGGCGCTGATAAATCTGGGAACAGGGAGGATCAGAACAGAAGAAGCATTATGGGGAATGTAGCGCCCAAGCCTTCAAATGCTTACCCAGGCACAAAGGACCAGGCAAACCAGCTACCTGCCAACGAGGGAAGATCACTCCACCTGCATGTCAGCCGTCCTCCACCTGGCAGGAGACCGGGCTTGACCCTTGTGCGTAGAGTCCCCGGCTTAGGCGGCTACCCCGATGCCGGTGAGCTGGGGGCCCCATGCCCTGGTGAGAGGCACCAGAGAAGAATCAGGTTTCCCCTTTGTCGTCAAAGTGACTCAGACAATACCTGCTAGAGGGTAAATGAGTGGAAACCCAAGTGGATGGGACAGCTTCACTTCCCCCTCCTTGAACCAATTCTCACTGACTTTGAAGTGGCATGGCATTTGCACTGAGGGGAGCCAGGGCTCCCTCGTGACCTCAGCTCCTTCTCATCCAGGCTGTCCTGCCGTCTGAGATGGGCCACTTCTATTTTGCTTGAAACCCGGGCAGGCGGGGATCAGGCTTGAGAGGGCCCAGGGCAGGCACTGTGATTTGGTTTCTCCTGAGAGTCGTGCTTGGTGAACGTAGCTTCTGTCTCAGTGGCTTTCTGTTGCAATGTGCTCCTCATGGAGGTACTGTGGGAGGGTTGCCTGCAACAATCCCCCATGTGTCAATCAGACCCTCTCAGGTGGAAGAGCCCATCCCATGCCTAGTCCTTGTCCAAGCACCAGACAGCTGTGACCTCTCCGCCGGCTAGGGAGCACAAGGGGAGAGCAGGGACCTGTGTTTTGGGTTCCATCTGGGAGATGGCTGAGGGTTTGGGCCGGCATCCTCATTCATTGGGGCCACTCTGCCATCAATGATCCTTCCGCAGGTTCACCTACGGAAACCTTGTTACAAATTTTACTTCATCTAGATTGTCACGTTTGATCATCTTCTTGGAGTTTCACTAGGGTCGTTGCGAACCCCGATTGGATTGATACGAGAACCTTACTAAATCAGCCAGCCAGTAGTATCGAAGGGCAGTGTGTACAAAGGGCAGGGACTTAATTACTGCAAGCTTATGACCCACACTTGCTGGGAATTCCTCATTCAAGGAAAATATTTGCAATCCCCAGTCCCTATGACAAATGGGGTTCTGCGGGTTACCAGCACCTGTTGCCGAATGGTAGACACATCCTGATCCAATCACTGTAGCCGGTGTGCAGCCCCAGATATCTAAGGGCATCATAGACCTTTTATTGTTTGAGTTTGTGTGGATGAACACCACTGTACCCTCTAAGAAGTTGAGCCCAAATTGCTCAGGGTTGCGTAACTAGTTAGCATGGAGGAGTCTTTTTTATGGGAATTAACCATACAAGTCATTCAGCAACTAAGAACGTCTATGTACCACCGGCCACAGAATACAGAAAGTGTTATTAATTTGCCAATCCTTTCTGTGTCCGGATTGGATGTGGTCTCCCATATTGATTCAAATTAAGCCACAGGTTCCACTTGTGGTGATGCCCTTTAGTCAATTCCTTTAAGTTTCAGCTTTGCAACCATTCTCCTCGCAGAACCCAAAGACTTTGGTTTCTTAGAAGCTGCTCAGTGGGTCATGTGAATATCATCGCCATATCGCTACTCTGCATCATTTATGGTCGGACCTTTGGCAGTATCTGATTGTCTTTGAATTTTCGAATGTCATTCTTGATTAATGAAAACATTCTTGGCAAATGCTTTTGATTTGTGCAAGACTTTTATCTCTAGCAGCACATTACGAATGTTCTTGGCTGTCATTCTTAATTACTATCGCAGTTCCAAAAACCAGTAAACTAGAACCGGAGTCCTATTCTATTATTACTAGCTGAAGTATTCAGGCAAATGGCCTGCTTTTAACACTCTCTTTTTTTCAAGGTAAATGCTTTCGACTTCAGGACACTTAGTCAAGAGCATCAAGGGGGTACCAAGAGGCAGGGGTTGGGACAGGCGGTAGTTTTGCGGCGCACCACTAGTTCAATCCTAAAATACTAATACGAGATTTGTAACTGAAGCATCTGCTGGCACCAGAATTGCCCTCCAATGGAACCTCGTTAAAGGATTATAAGTGTACTCATTACAATTACAGGGCCTCAAAAGAGTACTGTATTGTTATTTTTCATCACTGCCTCCCTGAGTCGAGAGTGGGTAGTTTGAGTGCCTGCTTCCTTCCTTGGATGTGGTAACTGTTTTGCAGGATCCCTCTCTGGTATCAAACACTTAATTACCATTACTGTGGTCATCATGGTAGGCAATTAAAGTACCACTGAAAGTTAATGGGGCAGACATCCAAATGTATTGTCACCTATGATCGGCCAAGGGTAATTAGTGCCACCAAAGCTACTGGATGAGCCCAGATTGGCTTTGGTCTGATGAAAGCATGCATCCCAGATGGTCAGTGCTCATTGGCATGTATTAGCTCTAGAATTACTAGTTATCCAAATAACAAATGAAGCGATCAAAGAAACCATAACTGATTTAATGAGCCATTCACAGTGTCATTGTACCAACGGAGTGTACTCACATGTGCCTGGCTTCATCTTTGAGACAAGCATATGGTACTGGCAGAATCAGCCATGCAGCTGCACATGCTGGACGGGAAGAGGAGATGTGTGCCCATCCTAGAACTACTTTTGCACACCACAGGAGCTTGTTACAGGAGCCCCTACTTGCCTGCTGGAGGCGAGAGGGAAAAGACAATCATTTTTCATTTGTCAACTTTATTTCGGTCACTAGGACCATAAAAGAATGCTACAAGTGTACAAAATAAATATATCACACATGATTAAGTTAAAATCAATCATAAAACAATTAATCTAAAATTGTCAAAAGTATTCAGTCAACTGTGTTTAGCTTTATACATCGGTTACGACTAGACCACTTTGCTGTTAAAAAGTTTGCAACTGCAAATACAATTGGGGCTGATAAGTCTGTTTTTAAAATTCTGAATGCTGGGAAGTACTGCCTGAAACCAAGATTTTTGAGGAGTGGGACAAGCCAATAGTTCCTTGCCCTTTGATAAGCTGGACAAAAGAATATGATGTGCAAATCAGTCTCTCGCGAAAAGACAATCACATTGACATTGGTGGGCCTAGCCTGCTCCACAACAATGGAAAAAAGAGGAAGGCTGAGTTGCAACCTGCGTGAGAGACAGGGATGCTGGCCTGGGCAGCCAGGACATCTCAGAGCTAGTTTGGAAATTTGCTTGGTGGAGAAGGGCCACCGCCAGATGTGTGGGGGCTGGACCACTAGGCCACATCTAATCCTGCAGGATCCCATCCCAGGCACTTTCAATCTTTGAGACATGGCGGGCAGGGCAGAGAAGGGAGCCCGGGGTCGGTCCTGCAGAATTTTGACCCAAGTCCCAGTCCCAGCATCTTAACTTGGCAAGGAGGGGGAGGCCCTCCTTGTACTGCTGGACCCCGTCCCAGGCACTTTGCAATATGGCGGCCTGGAAAATTGAGCCAGGAAAAGAAGGCTTCCAGCACCTGTTGAATTGGAGCTCTGACCTGGGGTTCAGTCCAAGCCTGTGGAGGCAGGGGAGACCTCCATAGGCTTGCAGGACCCTGTCTCAGGAACTTTGAGACACAATGGGGCAGAGACCAGAGCCCAGGGCCAGAGGCATCTAACCCCAGGCCTAGCAGAGCTCGGACCCAGAGACCGGTCAGAGATTTTTAACCTGGGCAGGCAGGGGAGGCCCTCAAATCCCTTTCCCAGGCTCCTTGCGTCCCAGTTGGCTAGGGAAGTAAGCCCACAGCTGGAGGCTTCCAACCCTAGGAATGCCAGAGATCTGAGGAAAGGCCCATGTAAGATCTTCTTAACTCAGCCAAGCAAAGGAGCCCTCCTAGGGACTTTTAGACTCTGTCTCGAGTGCCTTGGAACACATCAGTCTGGAGAATGGAGCTCAGGACAGAGGCTTCCACACCAGGGCTAACCGTGCTATCATCCCAGTCATAGCTTCTTAACTCGGCCAAGCAGGGAAGCCCTCCCCGGGCCTGTGGGACTCTGTCCTGGGCACTTTGCAACATGACGGGCCACCCCATGATGCTCAGGTCTGGAGGTCTTCACCCTTGGCGTGCCAGAGTACTACCCATTCTTGTATTACGTACACCAAGTGACAGAGGGGGGACATTCCAGAGAATGTATCGGGTCTGAGCCCTCATTGGGGCTTCCAGGGCAGCTCGGAATTCTGTACACCCACTAAAATGGAGGAAATTATGTGTGTTGTTTATTATAAGTACAAAATATCACTGACATTGGCATGGCTCATTTTGCACCACCCATGTAGGTGTGGGAAATTACCTCTAATTACAATTTCGCACAGCCCTTTACATTTCTTCCAAGAAGAAATGTTTGAAAACCCCTAGTAAAATTAACCCGTGCACTCAAGTTTCTCTGCAATATAAAAGTGCTGAACTACTCAGTCCACAAGGAAAAAAGGCAAAAAAAGCTGTCTAATCGCACCGCAAAACGCAGTCCAAATGTTTTCTGACTTGAAATCGAAAAGCAGAATCAATGTTTTGTCCACACTCCGCTACAGATCACTCTTCACAATCCTAAATGTGCAGCGTAATGGAGAACTGCTCCTGCACATCCTCAATCCAAAAGCAACCAAACGACGTCAATATTATCAGCTTCTCTCAGGCGTGCGCAAACAGGTCAGAGGACGTCAAGGGTCACCATTCTTAATTAATGTTATCTTGTTACAGTTTAGCAGCACAAACGACATTCATTTTTGTTTTGTTTTTACAAAATTTCTGATCATGCTTTGGTCTGAGCATGATGCCTCGGGGTCATTTACCAGTGTCACTACTGTCACATCTAGTAGACCACAGCAGCAGTGTAGCTCTCAGCCCATTTTAATGAAAACTTCATGGCAAATAAAATTTAAAAAAAGGTTTAGAATGCGCGGGTAAAGTGGCAGCTGATCTTTTAGGCTTAGAATGTCGCTCCAGTGTTTCTGAGACAGTGTGGCACGGAGGTAATTCAGTCCCACCTGTGAAGAGCCGGAGATGCGGCACGCCGGTGCTGGGGGTCTCCAGCCTCATTGTTTTAGCAGCTGGACAGACAATGAGGCCCGCGGTTGCCCCTGACAACCCCTATGCGCATGGCCCGCGCTTTTGCCGCGCGGCCTCGCCGTGCTCAGTGTCGGCTGGGTGCGGGCCCCCTCGCACCTCTTCTCTCCTCCCCCGCGAATAGTCAGCGGGCCACGGGAGAAGCAAAATAGCATGTGGAGGAGGGCTATGGTCAGCAGAGCCCGACCAAAGAACAACGGACGCACCACAGCACGCCACGGAGGGAGGGGTAAGTACGGGACTGTGCGTACACGTCTGTCTCACTTGCAGTAGCTGCTCAATCATGTTTTCCTGGCACGTGGCACCCTGGGCTATGGTATGACGGACGGTCATAGAATAGAATCTTACACCAGGAAAGGTATCAACCTCAACTCTTGCTAAAAAAACACAGTAGAGCTGGAAATCTAGCAGATTCTAAGAAACATGTACATTCTTTCTAGCTATTGAAATATAAAACATGAAAATCACCAAGCAAATGTGGTAAATATATGACTTTATAATTACAAATATTTTTAAATATATTGTATATTTCAGCATAGAGTGCTATGTATTTCTGAACGACAAATTTAAAACAGTTTAACAATCCTCTAAAATTCTTTAACAGTAGTGTAGGAAGTTAACCAGAAAACAAATCAGTTTTTGATGTGTACTATATAAATAATTTATGTGGACATTTGGAAATGGTAGCTGAACAGTTCCATTTTCTAGTATATTTTACCCAAAACTCAATGGTTATGTATATTAATAGCAGCTTTAAGGTAAACGAGGAATAGACGGGAAAGCTTTGGTAGAACCAACTAAAGTGACAGTCAGACTAGACTGTTCGATTTGTGTTGAAATACCCACCTGTTGCTGTTATCTGGCATTTGGATAGCGCGCGTCCATTCTTCAATTGGAATGGCATTGCAACGCTTTTCGTGTCTGACTTTCCAGGCGCTTCAGATTTCTAAGTGACCAGTGTCTGATTCGGTTTGTGAAAATGTTTGGGCATTTTATTTTTTGCAGTTTTATATTTTGGAGCAATTTTCATGAGCACCAGTTCCATAACGCAACAACACATTCATTTTTGGTAGGAACAGTGATATTAAGTGATTTGCCTAGAAGCACAGGATGTTGAGCCCATGCTGAGAGTCGAACTGGTTCCCCAGTTCTAAAGTCCGCAGCTCTGGCCGTTAAGCCACACCCTATTCCCAATTGACAGAAATATGCTGTTTCTGTGTTACATGAATGAGTCAGCATTACCCAAAATATTTCTTATTTGGGATGCATGCGCATTATGTGCTGAATAGACCGACTCACTTAAAAGAAAAAAGTCCTTCCTATCCAAAAAGCCTCTCTGTCTCTCCTTCCCAGGAATATAATCAGTTATATGGAACTCCAGTATGTGTAGATGCATTTGCAAATATGAACAAAAATATTCTAAAACAGAAGTACAGTGTGGGAAAGGTCTGTAAAATATTGGCGAAAGTTACTACTCCCTGGTGTGACGGGTTAAAGTTTTAGCCACCTCATTTGCACGCACATATAGCTAAGACTTCAACATTGTGGCTTGCGGTGTCAATCAAGTTAATTATACAGCACCTCCTGCCTATAAAGACATTCTCTAAAAACGAAATAGTTACAACTGAACAAAACTAATACATTAATTATTTGGCTTAGAACTATGTTCAATCCAACAAAGTTTATCATTCTTATTTTGCTAGGTATTAGCGTCTTAGGGCAAGGAAGAATAGCTCATTCTAAGTAACAGGCTGAGTAGAGTTTGTGCCACAGGCCGTGCACAGTGGAATCTGTCAACCAGCGGCAGGTGGACCACGGGGCCTGGTCACTGGCCAGACCTGGCCTTATGGTCACCCGAACTGTACAAATCCTTTGGCTGTGTGCAGCGAGGATTGGCCGACTGAGAGGTTGGGCCAGGCCCTGAAGCCACCGTCTGCTGGACCGCAGTGATTGGTTACGCACAGCGAGTTGACTGTTAGGAGTGGTTTGGCCACTCAGGGTGGGTGAGTATCACGCCCTGTGACCAACCCCTTTGTGCATGCCTTCCACTAAGATCAGCAGCTTACTTGCCATAGGCGGCCCTCCCACCGTAGGCGGCTTTTGGTTATAGGCAGTATAGTTTAGCCATGCACACTGGGTTGACCACACAGTGGGTCACCTCCAAGAGGCATTAGCTTCATGGCCTGCTCTAAAGACAGGCCCTACTGCCAACCCCCACTGCACACAGCTTTGATCTGTGCACAGTGGGTATGGCTGCCCTCAGAAAGTTAACCACCCTCTGCAAATTATACTTCTGCAATGAGCTAGCTTCAGCGCCTGTGGACAACCTCTGCTTAGCAGACTATGTGGATGCCTGCTGCAGATTTGGTGCAGGGCCTGGGGCAAGGCTGTGAGCAGTGGGAGTTGACTTAGAGCTCTTCTTCCAACAAACGCAGATTGCCAACCCCTGCTGTACATCTCCTTTACCAGGCTCGGACCTGTGCCCAACCTCTGCTGTGCACGGCTTGGTGCCTTGCAGATTTGTCAAGGGAATACTTTAATAGAAGCTGGATGTTACATTATAAAAACAACAGAAATTCACTGAAAAAGCTACAGTTAAAGTAAAGTGAAGTTTGGTTTAGAATTTGCTTATAACACCATGGGTTGCAATGTTTTTGTAACAATCCATGAAAGCCATAACTGACATGTGTCGGACTTGGCCCTTTTTGCAGGGTCCTCTCGAAACATTTTGCCTTCCTCCTGTATTTTTTCTGACCTGTTGTTGGTGGTTTAATGACTCTAGGCACTTTACAGTGCTAAAGTGAATATGCTCTCTTTTATAAACTGTTGTTATAGATTAGTGATTCCATGATTGGCTATTTGATTGACTTGTCAGACCATAGTACAGTGCACCATGTGTGGCCAGGGCCTGTGTATCAAATGCTGCTGGTGGGCTTGCAGCACTGATTGTGCCACCCACAGAAGCAGCTTGTAAAATGTGGCTTAGGCCTGCCATTGCAGAGCTTGTGTGCAGTCTGGGACTGCCATGTCGACTTAGCAAGTGCACAAACTTGCCAGTCCTTACTCCTTCCCTTTTCTACATATTAGTCACCCCTAAGGTAGGCCCAAGGTACCACTGTGGGCAGGGCTCATTGTATGTGAAAAAGGTAGGACATGCCCTGATGTGTGTGGCATGCCCTGATAGTGAAATACTGCCAATTTCGTTTTTCACTATTGCAATGCTATCTGTTCCCATAGGCCAGAATGGGAAGTTTGTTTGTAACATCTTATAAACATAACTGACCCTAGGAACAAGATGGGAAAATTAAGTTTAGTATGCCTGAACTCAGAATGTTAAAGCGCTTCTTTTAGTGAGGGTGATTTTTACATTCTGTGTTTGAAAATACCACTTTTAGAACATGGGTATTTTCTTGCCTAAGCATCCAGTGTGCTCCTGCTAGGTTTGTGTATTGCATGTCTGGCTTTTGGATGACAGGGGGCTGGAGAGGGCTGTGGCTCCAGAAGTCTGACGAGTCTCAGCTGGGCTGATGGGCTGAATAGGCCTGGGTTGCATTTGGAGTAGGGGTAGGAGATTTCCTTTTCACCTGAATGGGCCTGGTCTGCCTTCAACAATGCTGTCTCCACCAGTGGCGGCTGGTAGATTTTGAAAATGGTGAGGCAAAAAATGTTGTACCCTAATGTAATAAGCGAGCGAGTCCGAACTACAAAAGAAGGGTGCGTGGGGATCTTCCACCGCAAGAACATTTTGAAAAAAATGAATTCAAATGGTGGGTTTTACACCACATATTTACTGCAAATTGTTGAAAAAAGCGGTATCCAAATATAGCATTTTGAAGCACAAGTGTGAAGAAAACATTAGTAAGTACTGTACAACAAAACTCACTAGTAAATCAGCATGTCAAGGTAATGCAAACCAAAACTCAGAATCAATAGTAACATCAAAATATTATTGTTTGTTATTATTTAGTGTACGAAAGTATATATTTGAACCGCTTCCACATTACTAAAAACGTAGCGAAACAGCTCGTCACACTTGAAAGCCATTCACACAAAGGTTGACCTGTCACCCTTCAGCTGATTATTGCTCTATTTGTGTGTAATCTGGTACTAATGTGGTTAAACCTCTGCCTAGTGTTAACATGTGCAAAAACTGACAACAGTAATGCTATCAGAAAATGCAGTGCTACATACTGACAACGTATAACTAGAAATTACTCCATTTAAATCTGGATTTGGTCCGGTTATATCAGTTAGTAAGAACCAGCAAATTGACATGAATAGGACATTAACATAAGTTTAAAGATATTAATGATAATCCATGAACCCACAGTGATCGAGGCGCTATAGATACAGTGCACTTTACAAACAGATGGCAAGGAATGCGGTTCTCTCATAAAAAGAAAGTACTGCACATCACAAGCTAGAGGGACGGTGAACACTTTACACTCGGAGAGAGAACAGAAATGGTAATCCGCGGGCACACAGTCCTCGAGGCGCTATAGATTCAGTGCACTTTACAAACAGGAGGCAAGGGATGCAGGTCATAACGCATAGATAGAAAACGCTGCACTTCACGAGCTAGAGGGACGGTGTACACTTTGTAACAAGAGAGAGAACGGTACAGCTTTACACACCCCGTGTACCAAGAGCTAAATACAGTTTCTCCATAAAATGTTCCCAGTGTACACAGGTAGCGAGGCATGCAGTGCAGAGGCCACACAGAGAACACTGTACATCAGGAGATGCGTATGTGCAACTTGCCCTTATGAGCTACGCACACAGCAAATTAACAGGTACGTGTACAGAGAATTCACAAACACTGTACGTCACAGCAAGAAGCATGGTGTACATTGACAGACTGTGTAGAGTACTTTTGAACAAACACACTATACATCCGGAACAAGAGTACTCTTAAACAAACAATGTTGAAAGGCCAACTTGCCCATAAGACAGAATGGGGAGGCTGTGAGATATGTTTTCAGCCTATCTTCCCAAAGGCTTAAGATTGAGAGGTGATGTTTAGTGGGCCTGAACTCACAATTCAATAACACATCTTTTTGTGAAGGTGGTTTTTGCATTGTGTGTTTAGAAACCACTCTTTTAGAAGTGGCTGGGTTTTTGTGCTCTAACATTTCTGTGTGTCTCTGCCTGGTTGTGGATTGACTGTCTGGATCTGAAAGTGATAGGATCTGGGGAATGTCTTGACCCAGGGAGGAGGTGAGACAGCAACAGGCTGACATGCATCTGGAGTGTAGGGGGGAGGAGTAGACCCTGCAGGTGAAGAGGCCTGGGTTGCTGCCATAAAACAATGGCTCCATCTCCTGCTGAGTGATTAAAGACCCAGACCCCCACTATCAAGGGAAGAAGGTGTCACTGGTAGGGAGACACCCAGAACTGGTTTGGACAGGGGTCAGTGCCCCCCTGAACACAAAGACTTCAAAGAAATTTAGGGGTATAACTATGAGAGCTGAAGTCACTGAACGTTGAAATAGAATTGGATTGATCAAGACTGAAAAGGATTGAAACTACTTCGTGGTCAAGAGGAACCTCTGCCAAGGAAGAAACAGCTGAAGAGACTGAAGGAAAGGACTGGCCCTTGCTGTGTGTTCTGGGCTGGCCTGCAGCTTGCTGATTTAACCAAGGAGAGGCTAAGGGATTTTGCTGTGTGCTGTGTCCCCCCGCTTGAAAGGACTTTGCTGTGTGCAATGTCCTGAAGTAACTTATCCCCAAGGGCCCGAGGTGAGCTGGCTCCCTGTTGTGGAAACTCAGGAACACAAAAGTTTCCAGGTGTGTCTCAGTGATGCTGTGTGTGAGTGCTTTTTGCAGCCTGAGACCCTCGTAAAAACTGCCCTGTTCTCGTACACACCCGGAGTACAAGTGAGTTTCAGTGGCGCTGTGTGCGTGTGCTTCTTGCAGCCTGAGACCTTCGTGAGGATTGCCCTGTGATTGTGTGCACTCAGAACTCAAGTGAGTCTCAGTGACGCTGTGTGCGTTTGCTTTGTGCATCCTGGGACCTTCGTGAGGATTGTCCTGTTATCGTGCACACCCGGAGTCCAAGTGAGTCTCAGCGATGCTGTGTGCGTGTGCTTCTTACTGCCTGATACCTTTGTGAGGATTGCCCTGTGATCATGCACACCTGAAGCTCAAGGGAGTCTCAGCGACGCTGTGTGCGTGTGCTTCTTGCAGCCTGAGACCATCGTGAGGATTGCCCTGTGATGGTGCACACCCAAAGCTCAAGGGAGTCTCAGCGACGCTGTGTGCATGTGCCCTGTTGCAGCCTGAGATCTTCGTTATCGCCACTGCCCGGAATCCACAAAGTCACATTGGAGGCCCAAGTTGAGAGAACAGGAGAGGAGAGCAAGGTTGCACCCCCAGATAACATGTGTCGCCGCCTGGGGCGGAGTGGGGGCTCGGAGAGAGACGCTCTCGGCCTCTCCCATTCTTGCAGCTCGAGACTCTGCTTCAGCTCGTATCGCGGCCCGTACTTGCCGAGAAGTGGCAGTACTGGGGCCGGAGTGCGGAGCTCCACTTTGGTTTACACCATACCCGTGTTGGGGGCATATGTTGGCGGAAGCTGACCGCGAGTCAGTACGAGTGGCGGAGGAACCGACTAAAGCACCGTGATTGATGCTGGAGTGTATTACGCATTGCATTATTTCTGCATTACGAACTACCTGATTGTTGCATTACACATTGCATTATTTCTGCATTACGAACTGCCTGATTGTTGCATTACGTATTGCATTAGTTTTGCATAACGAACTACTTGATTGTTGCATCACGCATTGCATTCGTTTGCATAACGAACTATCTGATTGTTGCGTTACGCATTGCATTATTTTGGCATTAAGAACTGCTTGATTGTTGCATAACGAACTGCATTATTTTTACATTTCGAAGTGCCTGATTCTTTCATTACGAACTGCATAGCATTGCATTAGGACTGCATTGAATCCTCTAGAATTGCTCATTAATATCGCTAGAACATACAAGGGCTGGCTGGACTAATAACCGGCCAGGAGGAATATTACCAATACGTATATGTTGGATTTATATTGTGTGGTCTCATCGTATATTTTTTTATATAAATATATACTTGTTTTTATGAAACTTGTGTGTAGTCCGTTTGTGGTGTCATCATTGGGTTACTGAGAGCGTGGTTGCAAATACTTTACACACTTGCCTTGAAGATAAGCCTGGCTGCTCGTGCCAAGCTACCGAGGGGGTGAGCAGGGGCTATCTGAGAAGGTGTCCTTCCATTCCCTGATGTAGAAGGAAGGGTCCCTACTTGGCCTAAGGTACCTACCTCAGCCAAATAGAGACCCCCAGTTCTAACACATCCCAGTCATAAATTAACAATTTTGGTCATCTGATAAGGACAGAGATGGATCTTGAAATTGGGGAGGGCTAGTGTGGACCAGTGTGTATGTGTCCAAATGTCCGGCATGAGGAGCTCATGATCACTATCTGTGGTGTGCATGTCGTGTCCTCATTGGCTGAGGGTTTCTGTCAACATGTGGTATCTAGCTCGTTGGTATACTTTGGGAACACAAGTCTTTGACCAAATGTGTTTTATTGGGGCCAATTTCCTTGGACCTGTTTGTGGTGCAACTATCTATCTGTGGGATCAATCAGGGCTTTCCCTGAGGGCGCCTTTGTCTTTGGGTTAAGAGAGACCTCACCTGTGACTTGTCATTCGATAGGCGTGGGTGTGGATCTGCCTAACAACGTATCTCTGACTCAGGGTTGATGGGAAGGTCACCTTGGGTAAATCCGACAGCAATGATACGAGTTCACTGAAACTCTTAAAAATAATATGACCATCACTGGTGCCATTTTTATCGACATTCTCAAAATTGTGCGTACAGTTGTCATAGCGTACATTGACATGGTCTTTACTCATATTGGCATAGCTATGTGTTCCTCGATCATGGCGTACATCAACATTGTTTTTACAGGTAACAACATTGTCATTCATGCATGGACTATGGCATACATTGACATCGTTACTGCCAGTGTCCACACTGTTGTGATTGCTGTTTCATGGCTTTTATGTTTAGGAAGTACTTGCTTGCTGAAGGTCTCATCCTCTTATAATGACACTTTGCTATTTAGTAATTGCCCTTGCATGTTCTTTTGTTTTGCTGTAAGGATAACTGCTGTTGGATTTACAGTTTTTTTTATTTGTTCACAAAGTAAAGATGTGCATGCACACAGGCTTTCTTGAGAGGCCTTGTAAATAGTGGCCCTTTATCTTGTTTTGCTTGGTATGCCTTTTAAGTTCACCACTCACAATGGACTCTTCATATTCTGACTGCTTCTCATAACACAATTTTTAAGGGTAATGCTAAATCTGCTAATTCAGTCTGTTAAAGGAACATTCCCCTATTCCCTGTTATGACAGAGGTTTTTTGGGGGGTAATGGTTGAAAATTTGACATGGGGCTGATATAGCACAAACACCTATTTCTAAGGCACAACAAATGTCTGCAGCCATTGAAAGAGAAACACTGCATTGTGTAGCTGTCTCATTTATAATCTATAAATTAATTTTGCAGCATGAGCGCTGGGTCCGGTAAAAGCTTGGGGCCTGGGAAATAATGCCTCCCTGCCCCTTCCTTCTGATAGCCCTGCCTAGTCCCAGTTTCCATATATTCAAAGCACAAGTTGTTGATTCATTATGCGATTTTCTTTCAAGGCCAGCTGGGGGCAACAGTCACAAAGTCATCCAACTATTACCAACCACTTCCCCTAGCAAAAAGCCAGATGCTTTATCTTTGCCAATGCTCATTCATCATTACTGGTGATGTTATGGATTGAAATTTAAGTCCCTAGAAATTTTTCAGACTATGGGCCTGATTACGAGTTTGGTGGCCTTGGGGGGTGTTGCCATGTCAGCTCCCCGATCCAAGATCTCCAAGCCCGTATGATGATCGCCCTCTGTATTCTGAGTAGAATCCTGGAGAACGGTCCTGCGGCAGCAGTCCCATGGTGGTGGCTTTCAAAGGCTTGTATGTGAGCCTTAGAAAGGCAGTGCCATGGGATCGCCACAGCGCGTTTCTGTGTAGTCTATGTCATGCTGGAACTGGGGTTGCGTGCAGACAGGGAGCACATCTTTTCCCCCCCTTCATGCACCCCGGGCACAGAGGCACCAGGGGGCTGTGTAGGGCCCCCTTAGGTTTTTCACCCACAATTTTCATGGCACCATGAAAACTGGCGGTGAGGAAACTGATAATATGCTTGGCAATGCCGCAGGGCACTTCCACATACTGCGGCTGCAGACCTCTTCAGTGGTCTCATGGAGGTCTGACTGCCAAAGTTGTATTATGGTAGTAGACGTAGCCGCACTGTCATCGCAGGTTTGGCGGTCCAAACTCATAATTAGCCCCTAAAACATCCTCCAGAAAGACCCTCCTTTCATCTACTATCCCAGAAAGCATTTATATACTCAGGGCTAGTCACAAAGGTAACTAACACTGTTTAAACTTTGAGTAACTTTACCACTTTTAACTATTCACAAAATATAAGTGTAAAGTTACTAAAACTGGAGACTAGTACATCCCCTCACCCCAAAAAAGGTGGTAGATCCAAATGTACGCGTAAGTTACTACTGCTGGAAAGAAACAGTAGTAAGTACAGCACCTGACATAGAAAACTACTGATACTGCAAACTCCCCCCTCCAATAGAAAATATTAGTGGTACAGAATTAACATATAACCCAATAGGAAATAAATGTTTAAAATAGTTATGTATAGTTATATGATGGTAAAAAATAGGAGACATTTATTATTCGATTATAAAACATTTTGACAACCTTTTTTAATCAAAACAAAAATGTAGCATTCATATTTTATTTAAATAGAATTACATTATTTTTATTAATTCTAGCCATCATTTTTAATAATTATTAATGCATAATAAATCAGAAAATTTATTTAAATTGAATTTACATAAATTATTTAACATTTATATTGTGATAGTTCTGCAGCATTTATTTTGTTCTACATTTAAGATAAATATATAAAATTAATTTGCATTAATATTTATCATAAACATATTTTTACTAATCAGATTACTGCTACCGGAAGCCTGAATAAAACTTCATTGCGCCTACGTTGTATGTACTCCATCTTGGAGACAGCCCCAGTTTTACCTGCCTTGAGATCTATTACCTTTACACAGATTCTCTAAAACAGACTTTGTTCCCCTTCACAGGCATTGAATAAAAAACATTCATGTTTTTGTGTTTTACTTCCATCAGATTTTATTCTAATTCTGTTTACTTGTGGTTGATGATGGTATGTGTGCTTGATGATGTTCCCATGACCTAGAGTGATATTGCAACACATGACAATAATGTAGTTTCTTTCTACAGTTTTGCTTGCAATCTCAAAAAGCCTCCAAATGTTTCCTAAATATTCCTACAAACCCTGCATGAAAACTGATCTGACTGTTGACTCTCTTTTTTCTTTTAAATAATTATCTCCTTCCTTTCTATCCTTTGCATGCCTCCTCTCTCGGAGCACAGCCTACTCTAATTCCCAAGTATGTTTACCTTGATCCCTATTGCATCTCTGCAAATTGCCAACACCTCATTTCAGATATTCCAGCCTCACCTTTAAATGTCATATCGCTGCAACCTAAAAATAACTATTCTTCTGTAGCTCATCTAATAATATAGCCAACCAATGCATGAGTTTCTATACCACTGTCTCCTACTGAAGATCACACCTCAACTCCTATTAATGTAATCTTCCACATAGAAACTGGAATAAATATGTGTCATGGACTGCAAGTCTAAATCTATTAACCAGTAATAACAGAAAACTACTATTCTTGGTGTTTAAAGCAGTGTGCTGCCCGGTGCAAAGCCCTATAGTGCCCCATTAGGGCTTGTAAAAGTTCTATATAACTGCAATTACTGTACAATATAATATAATATATAATATATAACTCACACTGATACTAATACCATAATACTCAGCAATCAGATCTGTGATGATATTAACACAGTCCATCCCAGCAGATCTCTCCACCATTTCTTCATTTAACCTGTGCTTGTCCAGAACCATAAACTTTAAACAAAATATCTCAGAATGGACAGCCTACTGCAGTAACCAACTAAATGGACTATCAACATAAGAACTATCACATAGGGACCTGCAGAGCTGGTTTAAGCTGCCAGCTTACTGAAAATAATTAATGCTGCACCTTTATCTCACACTTCTTCATCCATCACACTGCTAAGTGCTGCATCCCATAACAAAAGAATAGTAACAATATTTTTCTTGTTAAATAGTGATGTGTGCATTATTTATATATTTATTTTTAATGTAGAACAAAATAGAAACACTGCTATAGCACGTTTAGGTTAATTTTGAATAACATTATTAATTGATTTTAATAAGGTAAATTAAATAAAAATGTATTTAAATTAGAAAATAAATTCTCACCTAAAATCAAAAAAATATTGTGCATTAGTTATCATTACAAGTGATATATATTAATAATTAAAACTATTTAACTTACTTATATTTTCATAAACATTAATGTTACATTAATTTATCAAAACAAAAATGTTTGTTAAAACATGTTATAAATAATTAATACATATGTTTGATTTTAAGGTATTTTTAACAGAGTATTTTTTTATTTATATTGAACTATGTTAAATAAATTAATTGAACAGTATTTCCTACAGTTTTAATTTAAGTCACTACCTCCATTATTTTCTATGTGCTGGAGTATATATCTCCTGTTTTAGGTCCCTTTTCTGGCTGTAGTACCTTTAGAAGTGTGGTTTGCCAATATCAGTGGAATAAATATTTTTGTGATGGGTGCATGTCCCATCCTAAACTCCCCCATAGCTCTTCCTAAACCACTTCTTACTCCTCACCAAAATGCTTTTGTTTAGAAGTATGCCCCTATTACCAGCCACTCCTCCTGGTCCCTCCCACATTTACTAGTAAGTTGTGAGGATCTCCCCATAGAAAAGACATAAGAGGTTTAGGTGGAGATATATACTCATAGGTTTGTGAATAGCTTGTTACAGTACTTTAGTAGCACTGTTGTAGTACTATTAAGTATACTTCAAAACACAGTTTGTGATTAAGTCTAATGGCTTCTTTCCTTGAGAGCATTACTATATCTTTCCTTTGGAGCATTACCAGTGGTTTAATTTTGTTCAAAATATCGCTTCAAAATGTAATGCTTTTCTGTGGATTGAAACAGTCCTAAAAATGAAATGTAATTGTTAATGCTACCTATGTGGAAAAAACTTCACACAAAAAAAGCTTGAGGCACGTTTCTTTAGTAAACGTGTAGAACGGACTGCACTGCAAGGCATATCTATGTGTCAATAACTCAAAATGTCCTGTGAAGGCACGGCTTGCTTCTGGAACACTGGCACCAATACACTAAAAAGCTGCCATTCTGGTATTCTGCTGTCATTAGGCTAACATATCCACTGAAGAATTCACACCTTTGTGAAGAAGTGCTCATGCCATCAGTTCCCCTAATTTCACAAGACAAATCAATGAGCTGTAGGATCTCCTTATGCTGGCAGGCCTCAAACAGGTAAGAATTATGTTCACCTTGACAAAAGGCTGCTAAAATAACTGCTTTCCACCCTCCTACTTGGGGTGGAAAGCACAAAAATGCAGGTAGACGAATAAAGCTCACTGAGTAATGCAAGCTATATGTTTTTCTTGTAACGAGCACATATACTTATGGAAATTCAATATTTGTGTGCAACTACTCATGAATTATAGAAACTGTTGAAAGATATTCAAAGCACCCAATCAACCCAATTCATATATATAGACAAACTCCACTGAGGTAAGGTCTACATGATGTAAGCATATCTACAATGATGTAATACCTAGCAATAGGCTAAAGACTAGTCTACACAAATACAGGTAACCCCCTTTTGTATCTCATACCAAACATATTTGTTGAAAAACTAAAAGGATAAGTTCCCTTCTTCATGTTAGGTAAGAATATTACAATAATTGGTTAAAACTATTACAAAGAAGGATGACAAAAAAAAAGAACCCTGACAGTATTCTTGTTGTGCTTCTCCTACCATGCGTACCATTTTTAATATCCATGTATATTTCTCTTATTCAGGGACTTCCATAATTTTGAATGTTGTTTTTTAATTAGAGGGAAGATGAACTACAGAAAAAAGTCAAAACGAAGCGTACGCATTCGAGAAGAAAATCCAGCCAAATATTTCCAAATGACGAAGAGCGACCACACGATGATTACAGTTTGTATTTACATATACTTCCCCACATTGAAAAAAATAGCATGCTGCTTTTTGCAAAAAAATAAAACCTAGGAGACATTTTGTTGCTGGGTAATAATACTCTTGCTGTTAGGTTAGCAAAATAATTCTTTGGACTAGATTATGATTTGTCTCTGAGCTCACTTGCTATGGGGACTTTAACAATATGTGCTTGAAATGTTATGTATTATCTTGATATATGTGTATATTTCACTTAAGAATTTGCATTCTTTGTTACATTGTAACAGACATCTGATATTTTGGTTTCCATACTACTTCTATTTGTTACCTCAGTGCCATTGGTACTCATTATTGAGACACAATTTTGTCTGTAACCTAAAAAAGTATGGTCTGATTTGCAATATTGACATTAATGTTCTGTTGCACTGGTATGCTAGTCATATGCTAGTCATATGCTTCTGAATGCCCACCTATGGCGCACAATCTGGCAGCAACCAGCCAATAAACCATAGAAGACATCCAGAATTTGAAAGCCATATCCAATTATATCTAACTGTTTTTTTTAAAGAGACCATGACAATTGAACTGTAAACGGGGGTTGAAATGGGCTCATGCATCTCATTAAAGATCTTCACACTGCATAACCTTTGTAACAAGTTAGGTAAAGTGTTTCTCTTCTGTAGACTTCTTAACATGATTTTGAAAATTGAACTAACCAGCAAATATTTGACCGAAATGTCACACTAGGTAATACAATTACCTTATTAGAAGCAACATACATCATTTTAAAAATAGAATATGTGTCATCAATGGATAGATTTTGGCCTTGGAAGGCTTAACTAAAATAAGGGCATTCTAAAATAAAGACTAGTGAGTATCATCCCAGTTCTGCATGAGTAACATATTTAGTTCTCCTGTATTGGAAATTCTATCTTGGTTGAATGTTAAAATATTAAGGAAAGAAATATAGCCCTACAAAAATATCATTGTTTACCTATTGAGAGCCACAATTTCACAACAGTAAGTATGTGTAGGTGAATATAAATTTACTATTTTAACCCCACATTGCAGATTTAGAATATCATCACGGTACATATAAGTGGAGTTTAATAAAGTGAGCATATTTACCCATGCATACTTACATTCACAATATTTAAGTAGTCAATATTTGGCCACAGCATTTTTTAGGACTATATTTCAGCCACAATCTGCAGACAGTCTATCCCTATCGCCACTAAAATGCCCTTTTATACCTTTTTAGAAGTTAATTGTTGCCTGTTTTATTCATACAGTTCAATGCTTGGGTATTTTCAGATAAGTGATTGTAGATTAGCCCTGTTCAGGTAGAGGAGGTAAGAATGAACATCTTCTACAATGCATTAAAGAAAGCCATTATAATTTTGATGCAACTTTTTCAGGCCTCTTTTAAACTTGTTATAGACTGAAGTATCGGTGCTCCAAAATGGGAGTAGCTAGGCTGCTATGTTCCTCAGTAATGATAGATTTGACTACAAAATATTGCTCTTTTTTTGTGACAATATCTATTGTCAGTTAGGCAATATTAACAAGTAGGTCTTCAGAGATGAGAACTGTGTCATTATCGTATTTGCCTAATGCGACTCAGAGTTTTTTTCACTATTTTGTGGAATGTAACACCTTTCAGTATGTGATTGAATTACATATTCTACCCTTAACTACAAAAACGTTTATGTATTGGGTCGACATACGTTTATCTGTAGTTTTGACAGAAGAATATGGTGCCTGAATTTTCTTTAGTTTTTTCGCCTTTTAGGAATCTTGTATGTCCTGGCTAAGAGTATTGTCACTAAGAAGATGGCATTAGTGGCAATTGCCAAAGAAACAGTTCCTGTGATGTCAGGCAGCTCGCTATCCGCCATTCATCCTCCATAGCATAACATTATCGAGATGTGTATGAGATTCTGTTTTTTCTTCAAGGCTGTGAAAGACATATATTTAGCAAAAAATACCAAAGGGGTGAAGGCAGGCCACCATAGTATAGGGCCATGGGCCCACCCCAGAAGAGGGCAATGCAGTCTTTCTGCCCTTGGAAGGCAGATCGGGGGCAGAAAGCCTGCAAGAAACTTGTCATTTATTTACTAAGAAAAGCAAAAATGTAGGTGCAGCCCACCCTGGTATAAGGCCATGCTCCCTCCCTAAAAGTAAGAGGAATACAGGCGGAATCTGGGTTTGGCCCCCTGGTGGGGCAGAAAGCCCACCAGACACCAGTTTACATTTGGGCTAAACAAAGGGGTGCAGGCCTCCAACTTTGTCATTTGGGAATATGTCACCCCAAAAGGGGCAAAGCAATCTTTTGTTCCCCATTACACCCTGAGGGGCAGAGAAGGGGTCTTTCCTTAGTCTACTCCCGGGGGAAGAAAGCTCACTAAAAAACAAGAATTTCAAAATGATGTCACAACAAACAAAAGGATGGGGAGGCCCAACCTGGCATTGAGCCAGACCCCCACCCCAGAAGGGGCGATAGAATCTTTCTGTCTCCCCAGGTCCAGATAGATGATTATTCCTGATTGCGGAAGTTCATGACTTTAGGCACATTGTGAGACCTGCAGGGCATTTGGGTAAACACAAATCTGGTATCCACGTAAGGCAGATTTCCCTAAATGGCTGCTGAGTTTGGGCCCAAGTTCTGTAGTTACCACCATTGTCAAACCAGGTCATTTGTTGACAGGAAATATTGCTGTCTCCACATTGCGTTTTGAGAGCTTTCCTGTCACAGCCACTAGGCCCATTAACACAAGTGCTGTACCATTTTAAGGTCTCGCGCCTAGCGTTGCAGTGCTACGCATTGCTTGCACAGCGTGAGACCTCTTGAAAGGGCTCTAGAAAGCTAACCACACGCTCGTGCGTGTGGTTTTGCTTTCTACTGCTGTAATTGGCTTTCGCGTGCTTTTTTTCAATAAATACAGCACGCAATTGGGCAAAGGCGGGACAATGTCCCGCCTTTGCTCCGCCCATTCCCACAGGTGGCCAGCACACACAGCAGCGTGCGTTTGCCTCCTGCCGCGCTCCCTCCCCCCCTCATCTGTGGTGCGCGCGCACCACTAGTTTTTCAGTGCCGCTTGTGGTATAATCACGGCACCCGCGCTTTAATTTTGATGTTAAAAGTAAAGCGCGGGTGCCGCGATTATAGCAAAAGTAAAGAAATAGATGTTTGTTTCTATTTCTTCACTTTTGGTAGAATTGCGGCACCCACGCTTTACTTATAGCATCACAAGTCAAGGGCCGGTGCCGCGATTATACCAAAAGTAAAGAAATAGAAACAAACATCTATTTCTTTACTTTTGCTATAATCGCGGCACCCGTGCTTTACTTTTAATGTTACATGCACAGCGCGGGTGCCGCAATTAAAATCCAAATTTGTGTTTATATCCAGAAGCGCGCGTCTCAGAAGTACAGGAAGGCTCCAGCGCACCCATAAAGGGCAGACCTCGTGCGAGCAGCGTGTGTTTGCTGGGCTAGAGAACAGAAGCCAAGGTGAAAGGATTCGGCGCCATGGGGGGAATTTAGATCAGCAATCAAATGCTGGCACCAGGGGGGCCGGGAGTGGGGAGCACTGGACCGCAGCCGCCTCTTGCTTTCCATGCTTGCCTCGTTTAGTATCAAAGAAGCCGAGGAATGCTGCACAGCCCAAATATGCGCCAGGAACCTATAGAAAGTTTTCTATCTCTCTGCGAGAGTGTAATGAGAGCAGACAGATTGGGGTTAAAGGACCCACGCGCCACAATTTGGAGGGAGAAGTCAGCAAGGAGACAGCAGAGCCCTCCTTCGCCCTGTAACAAAGTGGATGATATGACCTCCGCCCTCCAGAATTCAACATAGTCAAAGAACTCAAGCAACCACCACACCAGTATTAACGTGTACTTTTATGGAAATTAGCAGAGTTACTCCTGAAACATAGCCACGCTGCTTTGTATTCAGTTCCTCTTAATAAACCCGCGTCCTGTGTTGTACCCCGTTCTACTGACAATCATTGTCTAACGTGGCCAGAACGATGGGTATACGCAAGTCACCATGAAGATGCCGTGTGAAATCATGAAAAATGCAGATACCAGAAGTTAAGCGTGCCTATAACTTTTGTAAAAATATACACCCCACACAATCACTTTTCATATTAGCGTGTTTGCCACTTGACGGCGCTACCAGCAAACACGACCACCCTGATACAAGTCATGGAGCATGCACAGGACACCTGAAAGGGGGCGGCTCTAAGCCAAGTGCGTGGGGGCACCAGTTTAACCACATTCTCCCCCAAAACCTACTGCGTTGAACTACATCATGTCAGAAAGGACCCGTGCGGCCCCCTCTACAGGCACGCACAGGGCTCACTCTACAGGCATGCACGGGGCCCCCATCGACAGTCACACGCAGTGGGCACCATCCACAGTCAAGCACTGGCCCCCACCACCGGCACACACAGGGCTCTCTCTACAGGCACGCACATGGCTCACTTTACAGGCATGCATGGGGCCCCCATCCACAGTCACGCATGGGGCCCCTCAACAGGCACAAATACGTTTTATGATACCTTTGCAAAGATGGACCACTGAGGTGAGTAGCAAAAAAACATTTTGTGTCACTCAATATCGTCAAGAGGCCCCTCGTGACGTCAAGAGTGCCCTTGGTGAGTACTGTACTGGGGTTTCTTCCCTTTTGCTTTTTGTTTTATTGCCAGTTTTGCAAGTTGTAGTCTTTATTATGTTTGGAGCCAGCCTTGAGGTCTGGGGATCATCCGCCTGTAAAACATCTTCATATTTCTCAAATGTTTTTCTAAAAAAAAGCAGCTTTTCCGTGTGGGGTGATGTTGGATGTACTTATAATTCTACCCAGAATGCACTAGCGCCCGTGGCCACCTCGTGTGCAACAGCGCGGCATCCTTGTCATTGGAGGATGAAAACCTGGCACGGCCAACCCCGCAGTGTGCACTTTAGAGTGAAAGTGCAGGCACTGAATATACTCAGGGGATGCTAGACTTCAGCTGCCTGTGTTTATTTACAGGTATTATTTGTGCTCCTGGTAAAGGGGTTCACCGCACAGGCCTGCACAGGACTCCCTCCATAGGTATGCACAGGGCCCCCATCCACAGGCACCCACAGGGGCCCTCCTCTAAAGGCACACACAGGGCCCCCATCAAAAGTCACGCGCAGGGGGCCCCCTCTACAGTCAAGCGCAGGGCCCCCCTCCACTGTCAAGCTCAGGGCTCTCTTTACAGGCATACACGCCTAGGGCTACATACACAGTCATGCACAAGGCTACCTCCAGAGGCACGCACAGGGCCTCCTCCAGAGGCACGCACGGGGCCTCCTCCAGAGGCACGGACAAGGCCCCCTCCACTGGCACGCACAGGGTCCCTTACACAGGCACACTTAGGCCTCCATCCACACTCATGCACAAGGCTCCCTCCACAGGCATGCACAAGGCTCCCTCCACAGTCATGCACAAGGCTCCCTCCATAGGCACCCACGGGGCCACCTCCACAGGCACGCACAGGTCTCTCTCTACAGGCATGCATAGGGCTCTCTCCACAGACACACACGGGCCCCCATCCACAGGCATGCACAGGGCTCTCTCTACAGGCAAGCACAGGGATCTCTCTACAGGCACGCACAGGAATCTCTCTACAGGCACGCATAGGGGTCTCTCTACAGTCACGCACGGATCCCCCATCCACAGTCATGCACGGGCCCCCCAAACACAGTCACGCATGGGGCCCCCTCCACAGGCACGCACGGGTCTCTCTCTACAGGCACGAACAGGGCTCTCTCTGCAGGCACGCTCAGGGCCCCATCGACAGGCACGCGCAGGAGGCCCCCTCTACAGTCAAGCGCAGGGCCCCCCTCCACAGTCAAGCGCCGGGCTCTCTCTACAGGCATGCACGCCTAGGGCTACATCCACAGTCATGCACAAGGCTCCCTCCAGAGGCACGCACAGTGCCTCCTCCAGAGGCACGCACAGGGCCCCCTCCACAGGCACGCACAGGGTCCCTTAGGCTTCCATCCACAGTCACGCACAAGGCTCCCTCCATAGGCACCCACGGGGCCACCTCTACAGGCATGCATAGGGCTCTCTCCACAGTCACGCAAGGGGCTCCCATCCACAGGCACACACAGGGCTCTCTCTACAGGCACGCACAGGGATCTCTCAACAGGCACACATAGGGCTCTCTCTACAGTCACGCACGGGCCCCCATCCACAGTCATGCACAGCCCCCCAACCACAGACACGCATGGGGCCCCCTCCACTGGCACGCACAGGTCTCTCTCTACAGGCACGCACAGGGCTCTCTCTGCAGGCACGCACAGGCCCCCCAACCACAGTCACGCACGGTGCCCCCTCCACTGGCACACACGAGGTGCTCTCTACAGGCACGCACAGGGCTCTCTCTACAGGCACGCATGGGGCCCCCTCAGCAGGCACAAATACGTTTTATGATACCTTTGCAAAGCTGGACTCTGCTTTAGTTTAGCCAATGAAGCACCTTAGTTTTTAGGTTGAACCTTGGCAGCGCATGCACTGCTCTGCGAGGCATGCTGTATTGAGGTAGGGACTTGAAGCTCCGCCCACTCTCTGCTCACATTTTTCATTGGCTTGTGTCATTGTCCACTGTAAACTGTGCTGTTCACTCGTAAAAAGGCTTAGTAGTCTGCTCTCTCCTAACGCTTTTAAAAAAAATTTATAGCACGCATTTGCAATGCAATAGGTCTTGCATTTGCGAGAGTTTAAGCTATTGCCATTGTAAATGACAATGCCTTTTATTTATTTGTTTTAAAAAGAACACATAAATAAAAGGCATTGTCATTTACAATGCCAATAGCTCAAACTCTCATAAATGCGAGACCTATTGCATTGCAAATGCTTGTTATTGGGAGTCATTTTGGAACATTGCATGGAAGGAAATTTGTCGCTCCCCACAGATTCCAGAACTTTCTGTCATATAAATGTCAGAAACATGTGTGTTTTTAGGTAACATTTGAAGCTTGCATGGGCTTTTGGGTGGAATAACTTTATGAGACACACGCAAGTCACACCCAACTGGACTGCATCAGGTATATGGTTTAAGAAATGTGTGGGAGTGGTATGTTTCCCTGAGTGGTGGACAAGTCTAGGCCAAAATTCAAACATCACACCCATTGTAAAAAAAAGTTTTGTCTTTTAGTGTAAAATGTCATCTGCCCATGTTCTCTTGGACCATTGTCTATCACTGGAGCAAGGCCCACCTGCACAAGTGGAGTACCATTTTTAGTGGGAGATGTCAGGGAACACTGGGTGGTAAATAATGTATAGATTCCCCACAGATTACAGAACTGTCCCTAACAGAAATATGAGGAAAAGTGTGTTTTTAAGAAATGTTTGAGGTCTGCAAGGAATTCTGAGAAAAAGATCTTGTGAAATCCATGCAAGTCCCGCGACTCCAGACTCCTCCAGGTGTCTCGTTTTCAGAACTGTCTGTGTTTAGTAGGTGTCCCTGGGTGCCAGATGAGATAGGGCTTGCATTTGTGGCTCCCAAATTTAAGCCAGTGGGCAAGAAAGAGGACATTTTGCCGAATTCCCCGTGAATCACATTGTTGTATAGGTAATCACAAAGTCAGAGGTGTTTAAATAACCACTTTCTAAACTCAGAGTCTTGTGTAAATTTTGGAAATACATAGGTTTGTTTCAACCCATGTTTGATTCCTTATATTTTACCATAAGAATTGCTGTATACTCGGTACACAATGGAAAATTATTGCAGGTGCAGATAAGTTGTTGGCTCTGGGTATTGCATGGTTTTGGAGAACCTACAAACCCAAAATATAAATGACCAGAAGAGCCTATCGAATGTAATGGTTTATTGCATTTGCAAACTTGCCATCATAATAATAAATTACAGATGAAAACATTGTCCCAAATGTTTTTTCCTACACATTTCATTATTTTTTGTGTCAACAGTTTATTCCTTTGGGAAACCCTTGAGAGATCTACTCTGTGTACTCCTGAAACCTGGGAAGATGGTGATCCTAGGGCACCAAACTTAAATTGATACAATTTTTAAGAGCAAAGCATGCTTTCTTCCACAGCACATTTTTCTCATTTCCCCCACAAAATATGGCTATATTATAACTGCTTTCTCTGTTCCCTCCATCGAATCTAGAAGCCCTGGGTACTTTTAGAATCCCCAAGATGTTTGAAAAAAGCATGCAGATTTGGCCTGGGTACCTTGTGTGGAAAACATTATGAAGGTTTAAGAATGAGCTACATCAAACATTAAAAAAAGGATTAGCATGGGTGGGGGGCAAGCAAAGCAGTCACATTTTTAATAATGATAGAGGAGCTGTTTCTCAGTGAGGAGATGGCTTCTTCCTGAACTAGAGCGAAGTTGTTTTTGGGATCACTGTATGTGCCTGTTGTGAGTAACCTATTGTTCCATAACCATCTCATGAAATTCATCTATGCTATCATGAAGCATGGTGGGTAAAAATGTTGATTTAGATGTGAAGCCACTTCGGCTAAGTGCACTGATCAAAACTGTTGTTTTCCATAGGCTTTCCCTTTCATCCATTATAGTTTCCCTGCTAAGGGGATTTGCTTGCAGGAATTTTTTTATTGATAGTAGGTAATCATCATCCCCCATGGTGCTCTCATTTCTCTTTCTGGTTTCAGTGCCAATCACAATGCCCTTAGAGAATAACTTATGTACCTCTATCAGTTTCAGTTTTTTAATGAATAGAAAATAATCTATTCAGAACTCAACATAATTGAAATCATTAATTGAACCAAAAGATAATCCAGGTCCCTGAGCTGATCTCTCATCCTGATCAGTGGTGATACGATAAGTAATCATTGTTAAGCTAATTTCAGTCACTTTTATTCTTTGAGGACTGTCTGTTTTTCCTGCCATTAGGAATTTTGTCTGTTTTTGGGCCAAGCTCCTCCTTGCCTGCCTTTGCATGATTTCTGTTGCTGTTTTTACCTTGTGGTGTCTCCTTTATGTTTTTCTGCTTTACGAAGTAGGCAAAATGTGTCTTAAAAAATTGCCTTTATTGTTAAAGGATGTGGTCTATGTTACCAGCATTTCCTCCATATTTCTGCTGAGATCTGAGCTTGAGTCTGTTGTTGCTAACTAGTGCTTCCTTTGATTGTCCTCTAACTTCCATCTCTTCCCTCTGAATAATCTTCCGATTTCTCTGAAATTTCTGTGGTTTCTTTGATTTTGATTTCTTTTTTATATTTATAATCATAATATGATTATTGAATATGAATAAAGATCTGAGAAATGGTAACATCATAAAACCAGAAATAGGACCAAGACTACCTATTATATATCGACAAGCACTTTTCCTTGGGGATATATTGACACAAAGGCACATATGTATGAACCAATGTAGCATTTCTTAATGGACCGAATGGCTATTTCAGGCCTTTAAGAAATGCTAAATAGCCTTTCTCTATGTACAAAAGCCAAAAACATAGTCACAAATTGTGATTTCTACCACCATTTTGCGATTACCAAAATAGGAAATTGCAAATAGGGATTTCCTATTTGCGATTTCCGAGCGGCATTTACATAGCATTTCCTAAATGCAAAATGGGCATTTAGGAAATGCTATTTCCATCGAAGCCAATAAAATGGTAACCAGGTGCAATTTTTAAAAAGGTACCCAAAATGCAGTTTTTCCCATGCTGTGGCATTGGAGCACTTTACACGAGCACCACTTTCATTTTCAAATTTGTGATTTCCGAATAGCAATTACGACTCCATAGGAATAGCTATTAGAAAATTGTAAATTTCGTACATTCCAATTTGCATTTCCAAAATAGCCATTTCTTATTATTTTCTATTTAGGAAATGCAACATGAAAGTTTCGTACACATTGGCCACAGTTATTATTTCTGAGACTAAAAACAGGCATGCTGGCTTAATGAACGTCAAACTTTTTATAAAAGTTTAGAATTTTAAAGTCTTCAAAAAACCTGCTAATTGTAAGGAATATGTTTTGCCTATGGGCAGAAAAAGACGGTTTGATAAATTTCTGACATGCACCCCAAATTACTAATTCTGGGTGCTGCAATGTTCCTGTAAATTAAAATATGTGGTAAGAAACTTTGTACTATGAAAAAAGGATGTCTAAGACCCATAAAGCAAACTATTCCCACTTATCCTGTTGCTAGACATTTTGAACTGGAGCATAACAGAGACTCAACAAAATTATTGTGTTTTGACATTGGCAGAGTTCCAAAAAATTCAAGTGGTGGAAAATGTCAGAAGAGTCCACGGGAACTGGAATCAAGACATACCATTCATTTACAGACTAAACATCTACATGGCCTAAACATCGATGAAGACCTGGCAATCACATAAGATAATGATTGGCACTTGACAATTATTATGTATATGGATTTTGGGCTTATGACTTAAAGGATAGATTTCAATTTATTTTTCTTCTTGTTTCGTTTTTCTTCTCTTCTGTGATAAGATCACAGGTGTTGATCACCTATATAAATCACTGGAATTCAGTTATCCTTAATATGTCATGTCCTTTGGATTGGGGTTGAAGAAACACACACTATCCACCAGAGTTTCATTAATGAGGACATCATTAATAAATCAGACATAGTATCTATATAATTCATGCCTAATTGAGCTCTTTATATAATGTAAGAAGAGTAGCTCATTTGGGTGTTATGCAGGATGAGCTATGTAATTGAAATGTTAATCTATAGTAAGACATCCTTTATTTTGTTTTTCCAGACATTTACACTTTATTTCTTTTTGACTCTAATAAATATGTTGCACTGATGTTGCTTCTCCTCACTCAGACATAGGAATTTAGGTCCTCTTAGCTCTATAAAAATATATTTGCCCTACTTGTTATGTATATCTGTTAGGGAGAGCCGACATTCAGACAATACTGATATTATATTTCTAGAAATGAGTGTGCCTTTATTATTATCTAGGGGAAAACATACAGATGAGTAAGCCTGACATGCCTAAGCCATGGAAAGTAGTATCTTTTTTATATTTGTATTTTGAATTTGAATGCTTGAAACAGGGCCATATAATTAGGAGGCATATGGTTATACCAAGGGTTTCCAGCCATTTCTGTAATGAGAGCTACTTACAATTAATCAAAATAATCCCAAGCTACTAATATCATTAGTGTTGTAAAAGTGACCGCAACAAACAAGATTATGCTAGTGGCCACCATGTGTAAAATTATCCACAGTGACTACCTGAGGGCAGCAGGAATGATTTCGAGCAGTAATGTAAAAAAAGGCTTTGGAATGCCTTTCCGTACCTAATGGCAGTAGCTTAAATGTCCCTTGCACCATGGTAATAATATTAATAATAAACCTCCGCCACTTCACATGATTTATCACTCAAATATCAGTTTCAAATAGATTTTGAAAATTCAAAGATCAGCTTATCAGTTCTGAAAATTCATACATTTTCATCTCTAATACACTCTTTTCAGTTTTGGTATACATATATTCAGTCAAGCAAAAGCTGATCATTTAGCAAGCTGGACTGGACACAGGACAGCTACGTACAGGTAGCTGGAGAATTCCCAGTAGCTCAGGTGCTACTTGTTGGAGAAGCCTGGGTTATACCCTCCAGAAATAATGCACTTTAATGAACTATGTCAATGACGGCCACTGTTTTTGCAGGACTAGCCAGAATGTTACCTACCATGCCCACCATGTCAAGGATGGGCCCCAATATGCCGAATATGTCAGAGATAGCCAAGGAGCTGCCAGGAAAGCACATCATGTCAAGTGTGGGCCGTAAGAGACAGAATGGTCTCGCCACTGTACCTTTAGTGTGCCAGTTAGTTAGACAGTACGTTTATTAGGACACTTGTCCATAAAACATTCTAAAACTATAAATCAATTACATTATCAAATCATCTTAAAAAATCATTAGAACACCCCTTCAAGTGTATCAAAACTATCTTTAAGACTCTGCTTAAGACCACGAATAAAACGTGCAATTCCTTCTGCAACATCAAGATAGTGCATTTCTGATAAAAGTGCCATTGCGTCCAACCCTGAATGTCTTTGGTATTTTAAAAATAAGGTTCTTAAAAACTTGATTCAGGCAGAGATAAAGAAAACACAATCCATAAGTACATGAGACAAGGAGCATTTTGCATTCGGGGAGCACGTACAGACTCCATTTCCATCCTGAACAACACTACACCTTGTTAAAAATTAGGTTACACCCCATTCCCACTTTTAAAATTGTATTACACAAACTAGAGTTAGGTACCTGGAGATTAAGCCAAGCTTAATGAAAAACTAATGGCAGGTTTCTCACTCAAGTAGGGCAGGTCCAAAGAACCGGCAGCCTTGCCTAATGATTCTCTCAAAGCTTACTAGGGAAGGGAGATGATGTTTCAATTGTACCCCATAGTGAATTAATTGTTTTAGGCCACTTTTGTGCTTGACCAAGCTTCCCTGGCCCACCTCCTATCACTAGCGAGGATTTATTCCTGACATAATCTAGAGACCTTCGCTATCTAGCCAATTAAGAAATCTCAGAATGTGGGAGATTGCCTTCAAGTTCCAGGAAACCAGATTCAATTTCCTCCTTATACTCTAAACCATGACTCTTGGTGGTAGCGACAATAACCTCCTAGGACAGCCCCCTCCAGTGGATGTATGACATATTCATGCATGCTTTTACAAAGCATGCCTTTACAATGTGGGCATTGCAACATATGCGTAGTTACCATGCGTTCCATTATAACGCAAGTCGTTACAACAAGTTGCCTTAGGGAAACGCTGGACTTTGGAATAGTATATTTTACTATTTCAGCTCCACTTTGTGTAACAGTAGGGAAGGTGTTGGATTTAAAATCCAACAATGCATTCCCTAAAGCAAGTTGTTGTAACGACTTGCGTTGTAATGGAACGCGTGATAAAGACTCGTTCGATGTAGTGCCTATGTTGTAATGGCACTGCGTTGTTCTTTCTGCATTGTAAACACTGTTTTCCCCCTCCAGCACATCCTAGTTATAAGAGGAATCAAGCGCAAGAACCTCTGCTGCATACACAACCGGGGAGGGGGGTATTTTCGCTTCGTAATCTTTCATAGGAGGGGTAAGAGGCAAGTCCCATACCTCTAGTTAAATTTAACCAGGCATTCAGCTTCCTGATGGACCTCTGCTTGACGTTCCCCATGTGGGTGTCCCATTTTAAATTCCTATAGAAGGTCAGCCCTAAGTATTTATAGCAGTCCACCACTTCTACCACTAGGGGATTCAAGAACCATTTGAACGTATTCACTTTTTTCTCCGAAGACCACTACCTTTCTTTTTTTTCAAGTTTATTATCAACAAATTCTGTTTACTATATGCCTCAAGCGAGTCCAATTTTCTTTGCAGACCGATTGGAGTGTAATCCAGCAAAACCAAATTATCCAAATACAGCAGGAATGGGATATGCCGTTCCCCAACTTTGGGGGAGAAGGAATTTGATAATTTTATAGCTGCTGGAAGGTCTGCCAAGAATAAGTTGAAAAGTGATAGGGCTAAGACACACCCCTGTCGTAGGCTGTTCCGAATTGGGATATTTTCCACTAATCTGCCAGATTTACCAAGTTCAACCTGTGCCCAATTATCCGTATGTAATGTTTGTATTGCACTGAGGAGATACATTGGAATCTTCCAGGAGCCGAGTTTCCACTAGAGAAGACCCCAGATTACTGTATTAAAGGTTGTATGAAAATCAATAAAATAACAGCACAGCCTTTGATTAAGATCCACGGATATCCGAATAATGGCTGAAAGAACAAAACAGTGACCTATTGTTGAGTGACCCTCCCTGAATCCTCCTTGCTCAACCGGTATGATCTTGTGCTCTTGCACCCAATCATCCAAGTGAGACAATAACATTTTTGAGAACACCTTCTCCATCATGTCCAGGCGCCTGATCAGTTTATATGGTTTCACTATTGACCCCTCTCCATGATGTGGGCTATTGACCCATTGTGGCTATCCAGCTGAACAAAAGAGATAAAACCTTTGCCCATCAGCCACTGTTTGTCTTAATTAAGACTGTGGGATATTGTTGGGGCAAACTGCTCTTGTTAACTTTATACAGTCAATTACGTCTTTACTTCTTTACTTCTTTCTCAGACAACCAGTTGGGTACCATATTCTTAGTGGGGGCTTTTTGAGGGCAAGATGGCATAGATGAGATGCCATGTGAACTCTCCTAGTACATAGCCAAGATATCCTCCGCAATCACACATCAGAGGGCCCATTCATAAGGACTAGAAGTTTCATTTACTTTATTCCAGAGCTCTCTCTGGTCCCCTGACTGTATAAACTACAACATACCATCCTAAATACTACCATAGAAAATATTTTCTTTTCCTCTTTAATATTTCTATATTGAAACTTTAGCCTATCCAATTCCTGATAGGGATAATCTTCTGGTCTGGACCTGAATTGCTTGGATGCCTTCCTCCCAAGACTTTTCATTTCCTGACAGGAGAAATCTAACCAGCCCTTCCCGTTATCATGGCTGGTTGTCTGTGACCCACACTTTTTGATGTTTACACGTAATCAATCCAACACTTTTTCTATAATCTCATTAAACCACATGATTCTATTTTCATTTCCCACAGAAAAAACATCAACATTTTCAGTTAATTTATACGAAGCCAAAAGCTGGAGGTGGAGTGATTCGAGTCGTGTTGTGAGTCTCCGTGGGATGGTTACCCCCATGGATAGCACCATTTTGGCTACCACAGGTTCGTACAAACATAGGACAGCTGAAGTGGCCCTATGATCACTTCTCCTATATTTTGTCAAATTAAAGTCCAAACTGCCAGTCTGTAATGAACATATAGTCAATAGGGCCATCCGATTGGCCTTGCCAGATTGTTGCTGCTGTTGTAATGTCATTTTTTAAATGACCATTTAAACATAACAACCCATTGTTTGCCAGCCATCAGCCCAAAACCTTAGCCTCCTGCTTTATCTAGCCAGATGGAAAAGAGGCTAGGGGGATATTATCGCAATTCAGTACCTCCTCCATCTGGTATCCAACTGGTCGGGATACAGATGGGCGTTAAATTCCCCTGCCATAATTATGATGGCCTCAGAGAATTTTCCCAGCATTTCCTGAAAGGATTGATCAAAAGACTCCAACCAATTATTAATTCTGCAATACTCTTCTTTATGGATATATATGTTTATCAAAATAAAATATCTGCAAAAGGTATGATTCAATCCTAATTCTGCAACGACAGCTGTCTGCCACTAGACAGGTTGACAATCTCAAGAGATTTTTTAATTGCTTTAGTAGATATTAGGTTAACACCCCTGCAGAAGCACTTCCCTTTCCTTGTTTAAAGCCTTTACTCTTTATGGTTACAAAGCCCTCTACTGTTTTATCCTCTCTCAACCAAGACTCCTGAAGGAACACCACACGGTAGGGCTTTATTCTTTGTACCAAGTCGACAACCCTCTTAAAGCGCTCAAACCCATGTATGTTCCAGCTTAGAATTCCCAAGTTGGAAGAGGATTCCTCCCTCTATAGAGCACTAGGCCAATCATCCAACTCTCACATGTCTTAGAGCTCCATCAGCGGGGCAAATCTAATTTCCTGCTTCCACTTTGGGTACCTCTCTGAATTGACATTTTCTCAAAGACTACCCTTAAATTCTTCGAGATCTGTTGATCTTGCCTAATCCCCTTAGCAGTTGGCACCAAGCCAGCTGGGAAATAGGATGAACTCATCTCCCTCTGACTAGGGGCCAACCCACCACTGATGCTATAATATTAAGTAGAGTTTAAGCCATTCTCCCTGGTATTCTCTTTTATGGGGATCTTTATTTCTAAACCAACACTTGTTAGTTCCTCTTCAGCCTTCACTACCATAAGTGTGATGCAGGTGGAAACAAAATCTTCTCTTGTTAATTCCCTCCCTTGATCCCCAGCCTGAAACCCAACATGGGCTAAATTACCTGAGGAGCTAGGGAATCTGCTGAAATATGCTCAGAATTTTCTACTGATTCAGAGGGCACAGCTTTAGTTTTTCTCCCCCCAGAGAATTATATCCAGCATCAAGACATGGTATCCAGGCTTCTCTGCCAAAATAAAGTTTTCTTTGCTCTTCCCTTTAAACCCTGGTGAATTGGGCTCCTTCCCCTGACCAAGCACAGAGGTGCCATTACGTGCAGTAGCACAGTCTTGTATTAGCTGGAATTTCCTAGATGGCTGGATCCTAACATGTTCTATTACCTTCATCTGGATGTGGTAACAGGCACTGGTGTCATGCTATCCTTTTTTAACCTCAAACCCGTTTGTTGTGCATATGTAATTCTTTCTCTCCTTCTTTCCCTTTTCCCTCTACCCAACCTCAACTCAGATGACATGGCTCTGCTTGCCATGCCTCTATATCCCTGTGAGAAGTAATAGCTTGAGGAGAAATATGGGGGAACCAAAAATATATTGACGTTTCCTAACTAACATTGGTCATTTTGAGATATAGACTGTACCCTTTGGGTACTGGCTGGTCGCCTTTACCCTTTATAGTACCTACTCCGGGGTTTGCCATCATAGGTTCCTTACCTTCCCTAACTACTGGCATGCCCTTTTTATGTTAACATAGCTCAGCAAGGATATCTTTCAGGACTGAACAACTTGGTTGGTACTAACAATCACAATCTCTAAAATGCCTTGCAATGTGTTTTGTATAAGTGAGATTACATCCAACTGGGACGATGAACCAGATGACTGAAAATCAATAGATGCTCCTATTGATATTTGGCTTATATTTGACACGCGGGCCGATAGATCGTTGAAAAGCAGGGGTGCATTCTGTTCTTGGCAATCCACACTGCATTGGGACCTGAAGACTCCGAACCCTTTGACCACCAATGAGGTTGCCAACACATTGAGACTAGGTGAAGACGAGAGTATGGGGCCTCTGTCCAGATTGATAGGAGAGTGTCTTTCAAGATATCTTCTGGCTGGCCATCTTTATTATCTGGAGCCACCACCTCATGGGCTACTCCTCGAGCTCCGGGGGCCTCACTAACCTGTTTCTATGGAGAGTTGGAACTAACTTTAAAGTCCATAGTAACGAATTTCGTTATTGAAGTGACAATGGGTGAGGGAGAGACCTTTTCATTCAGTGCTGAAGTACATTCAGATGTGCTTGAATTAAAGTAAGTTGAGTCCTTTGTTTTTTTTACCCTTTCCTTTCTCCTCTTACTAGGTCTCTCACCACCTTTGCATTATGATGTCCCAGACAATGCCCTCTTATGATAAAGTGTTGTAGAAGAGTCCAAGATGCTCTGTTAACAGCAGAAGTTACTACTAAGTGTTTATAAGATTAAGGAGCTAGCGGGCAGCATCACTTACCTCTTCCTTTGCTCCACTGCCAAAAGAACACTGCCACAACCACCACCACCACCACATGACATTTTTATCGACAAGACACTTGTTAAAAAAAAGGAATAAGGCTGCTTTCTTCCAAAGAGCCTACTTCCAGATGAGTAGGTGGCTAGTTGCTAGCAAGCCTTGGGAGCACATATAAACCCAGGATGATCCCAGGGCATGGGATGGGACCTCAGGTGCCGACAATCACCCCCCACCCTGCCTCACATCCAAACTCCCCTAGCTTCCCAAGAGACTGGAACACAGTAATGGTGAAGGGCCTGCACCACCTCCAAGCCCCTGTGCCCCTGCTTCTGAAAGGGGCAGGAGCGCTCACTGCGCGATTGCCCCAAAACTCACTGATCAGACTCTTTTGTCTCAGGGCCGTAGATTGGAAATTTACTTCAAACTTAAATTCCCTTGCTCCTTGTTCCAAGGGCCATGGGTCGCTTGCCCTGAGTCTAAGGTGCTGCTGTAGCGATGCCATTTTTCCGAAGATCGGGTTACACAGGAGCGGATGTAGGTAGCGGGCAAGAGCATGGAAGTGGTGAGAAGGCGTTAGAGGAGTAACTCGCTCTCCTCTCCCCAGGCAACTTGGGGGGGTTTCACTTGCTGGAGGCAGTGCAGTGTATACAGCATGTGTGGGCTTTACATGTACTGTTGGCATTACAGGCAAGGCAGGGGACCTATGGGGACTGGGGAGGCCAGGATGCTCAGGTGCAGCAGTTTGGCAGCCGGCGTGCAGGCACTTCGTGCAAGCACAAGCTGCACCAACCTAACGCCGGCTGCCTCTGTGAAGTGCTGTGAGCCTTCTGCTTAGTGTTCTTATCTCCACCCCTTCGCAGCCACTTCCTTCTTCATACTGTTACTCTGAAGGCTGCTGAAGCTTCCCCCGTTTCCTGCTGCTGTTGCCCCAGGTCTACTGCGGGAGTTAGGCGAGCCTGGCTTACAAGCTCCCTTAGGCCACGCGAGGACTGCCAAGGTCTGCCGTCTACTGCCTGCAGCAAGCTCCACCCTCACTGGAAGTGGAAGAAAGGATTGCTTTGTAGCCAATTTTTGTGAGCATGTGAGTGTGTCAGGGCACCTCCACTGTCAATCCTCCCATCACTCCCACATTTGTAAGTCATGTGCTCTCACACCACGTATTGAGAGGGAACACTGTGCTACTGCTCCTTCTCCCCTTCCACAGTGCTCACATATCATACTGACTGAGATCATTAAAGTGCTGCCTCCCTCATTAACCTATTACCCACCTCAACTTTAGCCCTACTGGAGGAGCTGTTACTTATTGGTCAGTAATTGAGGATCCTGGTGTCCTCAGTGGGACATATTGAGTTCAGCCTGGCTAGCCCGCATGACAAGCAAGCTGCGCTGCTGCGGTGCGTTTTTGCATGGACCTCCCACACCTCCAGCCAGGCTGTGTCCTGCCTAAGTTGTACCACCTCATGGGTCAGTGGAGTGGTAGTGCTGGTTTAATTATGAGGGCATTGTTACAAGTTTGTGTTCATGCCACCTTTGTCGGATCTGGTGGCTATGTCAGGTCTGGTGGCTTAGTGTACTAATGCATCCACTGTACAGGCATGTATTTAACCTCATGGTCACAGGTTTAAATTCCGGCTAGACCACTCAGCCTTTCATCCTTCTGAGGTTGATAAAATAAGTAGCATTGAGTTGGAAAACAATAAATATATGTTATTCAGCACCAAGAGTCGTACGGGTGATTGTGCGCTTTACAAATAAATGTTAGGTTATGTCATAAAGAGTAGGTTTTCTGAGAAGCCGAGCTCCAGAATGGTGGACTCCTTTTGTCTGGTAAATGAAAAGGAAAAAAGCAGTAATGACCAGTGTGTTTTCCACAATATTTTTATCATAATGTAAATAGGTTAAAAAATGTTGCTTGTAATATTCTGTTGTTACAAGGAAAGACAATTTAGAGATCTCCAACTATGTCCTATCAAGCTATACTAATGGTAGGTGTAAGGGTGTGTGTGGTTGTGTGTGTGTGTGGTTGTGTATGTGTGTGTGTGTGTGTATGTGTGTGTGAATGTGTCTGTGTATGCAGGCTGGTGTGAATGTGTCTATGTGTTTGAGCATGGGCAACACTTTTGTGTGTGCATGAGACAAAAAGACTTGGTTTATCATACATTTCAGATTGTAAAAGTGATTGTGTTTTGGTAAAAATATATATAAATACTGCTTACACTTAGTAATATATTACATTATATTCTTGCAATAATATTTAATCTTACTACAAATGTTACAAATGTACTCCTATTTGTTTTCCAATATGTTTTCTTACTCCAGGTCACAGAGTAAAACAAATAATGGAACTGCCTCCATTTCAAAAACTTGACAGATTCAGACAAGCCAAACTCTTAGCAGAAGCAGCCATCAAGGTACATCACATATACTATTCTTGTTGATCATTGTGTGTGTGTCTTGTTTGAGCCATGATAAGTACACTTGCACACTTCTTTAAGCATTTTATTGTTAGATATCAGTGAGCGGTATATGTAGAGATTTGATGTATAAAGTAGTGCATGAATAGTGATGTATTTTAAAATGCAATCTTTTTTTAGATAAGCACCACTTTGGTGACTGGGGCGTCTGTTCTGCCAGCTGCATGACAGACTGTCTCCATATATTTAATGTCTCACATTGTTTTGGTGTGTAATTAGTGCTGATAGTGCGTCTTCTGTCGTGTAACATGGCGGCAGCACTGATAGCAAAAATATAATTCTGGGTGTGCCACCATGTCATAGCAGCTAATTTTTGATACAGGAAATAAATCAGGAGAGGCAGCTTTGTTGGTCTGTAAAACAAAAACTCCATAGAATACATACTCTCAGCAACATATAAAAGATAAAATAAAAGCATACAAGTCAAAAAAAAGAAAACATGGCGCTGTCTAAATACAGCAGGCATGTGCTTGGCTTGCAATAACATGTTCAGCTTGCCAGTAGAAGCTTGAGGCAGCAGATACAACCATCAGTGACTCTAAAGCTTCATCTCGAGCAGAATAGGGATTCATGCACTCAAGTATTACAAACAGACCCTGCCACATTGCTCCACCTAATTCAGGAACTAGAACAAGCACTGGGAGAGATGAAGACGAACCACTGTAGTATAAACATAAAATAGCGCAGTGTTAAATGGACACTTCTGCACATCTTGTCTGTAACAGCTCAGTGCAAAGACGATTTTCTTGGTAATTGGAGGAGATGAGTCCCTGAGTCGAAGGACTTTTCTTCAGCAGTTGAGAGGTCTGGACTGGAGGGCATGCCTCACAGACTCAGCGGAGCAAGTTTATAAACCGAAGGCTAATGGCTTCCCATTGAACATTTCATTCAGAGGTGCATTCACGGAAAGTATTGTTTCATTGTCATATTTTGATGACTAGGTAGACCTTTTGGTTGAAAGGCTTAATGAATAAATAATATTGTTCTCTTCTCAGCCCATTCCTATTCACTGAACGTCTTATTTTTATACTTTGTAACATATCTTACTCTGGCCCATCTTGAAGGTTGTTCTACAGATTATGAGGTATGTATGGCCTTTGTGGATAGGTTAAAGAGCATTTAACTAGCAATAGAAGGGACTTTCTTTAAAAAAAATCTCCTCTTTGTAGCGAGAAAACTTTTATGATTAAAATGGAAGTGCAGTGAGTTGATGAGATTTTGCAACAAAAAAGCTGTGTTTAGGGGATTCTTCAGTGGTTCATTGTGGGAACACCTTTTATGTTTTTTAAATGGGGAGAGGAGTTGGCCTAACGGCTAGGGCAGTCGACTTCGAATTTGGGGAACTGGGTTCGGGTCTCGGCAATGACCTGAACATCCTGTGTTTCTAGGCAAATCACTTAATCTCCCCGTGCCTAACAAAAAATGAATGTGTCCTCATGTAATGCAACTGGTGCTCCGTAAGGCGCTCTGATACCCGATTCGGGTCAAGTTTGCGCTATATAAAACTAAAAAAACGAAATATAGCAGAGTGTGTCCGCCTTGCAGACACATTATACAGAGTCTATTGTTGTTTCAAAGTCCAGCATGGCCACCGTATTTCGAACCAATGTGTTGGAGATCATGGAATGGTAAACAATGATACACTATGGACAACAGCAGTCCATAATAGTTGCGGGGTTTAGAGGAAGTGGCAACATGAGATGCATTGCACTGCTGATGAAATATGTGGCAAGCAAGTGACATAGCTAGAGAGCTGTAGTATCCCCCTAAGAAAAATTGAAATAAAAGGAGAAGCAAAGAAATGAGAAGCTGCGTATGAAACAAGAAAGCTGAAAAGCAAAGGACTGACAAACCAGCCTGTCACTGAAGCACACTCATTTTCACATGGATAACCCCATGTGACTGGCAACTGCCATCATTCACAGGGCAAAAGAGCCAATAACTAATATGGACTGAACCATTACCCAATGGAGCATGTTTTAATGGATGGAAACAAAGTATAAACAGCCATCAGACAGACCAAGGCTGCCCTAAAGGTGATCTATGTATAGTCTTTCCATATCAATATAGATGTCCCTGTTTCTCCCTCTATATGGATATATATATATATATATATATATATATATATATATATATAATCTACTGGCGGTCGCCAGTAGAAAGTTATAGTTACAACCTAGTTTCCATAGGAAATCTCAAAATTCTATTTTGAATAACTTTGGCGCCGGTTGACGAATCCTCGCGAAATTTTCAAAACTAATGGGGCGCTCCGTTCAGCTCCTACCCTGAAAGTCTCGGGGTGATTCGCCAAGCAGGGGCCGAGAAAAAAGGGGGGTCCCAAAACGCGTTTTCCCCATGCATTTTTCCATAGGACCTTTAGACACAGCTACAGCCCGAACGGCTGAACAGAGTTACTTGAAGTTTGGCAGAGAGGTAGCCATAAGGTCAAGGAAGTGCCTTTTGCAGGTCTGGTGTAAATCTGTTCAGTATTTCCTGAGAAAATAGCATTTAAATAGGCATATCAATATCTATACGCGCGCACCGTGCGCGCACGGGGCACGCACTGTGCGCGCACCCTGCCGTGCGCGAGCGCAATTCTGATTGGTTGTTAGATGTCGATAAACATTCGAATCGGTCGAAACCAGGAAGTGTCGGCCGCCATTTTTGCTCTCGCAGTCTGAGGGGGTGAAAAAAAAAGGTGGAGAACGTGAAAAGGGGGCAGAGTGGCCAGTTCCTGACCCCCTAGCCTTGGTCAGGTGGTCACAGAAGGACCCCCAAGGGAGCAAAAACATTTTTTTTTTAAAATAAATCGCGAGGTGCGCGCACCCAGCGCGCACGGCACGGACTACGACCCGTGGGTGCTCGGTGCGCGAAGCGCACCCAGCGCCCACAGCGCGCGCACGGTGCGAGCACCTCGCGATTTTTTTTAAAAAAAATTTCACGGTGCGCGCACGGTGAAAAACCTGAAAAAGAAAAAATTATAAATAAATAACTTAGCATTTAAAAAAACGTACAAATTCACTGAAAAAACCATAGGTTTCACACACGTTATAGTTACGAATTAGCATTTAAAAATCCTTGCAAATTCACTTAAAAAACCATAGGTTTCACACATGTTATAGTTAGCTGGACATTTCACTCGTAAAAAACCAATGAAATTCCCCCGTTATAGTTAGTGCAGGCAACTATAACTCACGCGACCGCAATCCTCTGTTGATGACGTCAGATATTACATCACTGATGACATATGTGTCTTTATGAAAAATAAATATTTGTAATATATGTATAGCTAAAGATTAATGGAAGAAGACATGGGTAAATAAGTGTCTAAATACAGTGATGTAATATCTGACGTCATCAGCAGAGGATTGCGGTCGCGTGACTTATAGTTGCCTGCACTAACTATAACGGGGGAATTTCATTGGTTTTTTACGAGTGAAATGTCCAGCTAACTATAACATGTGTGAAACCTATGGTTTTTTAAGTGAATATATATATATATATATATATATATATATATATATATCACCCTTCACTTCTTCAGATATCCCGGGACACTTTAGCGTCGGTGCAACCGTGGGTCCGAAGACGCCCACTATTATCCATACATTTTCACCAAGTACTCACAGGTACCGTTGCACTCCCGTCAGGCACAAATCACCGCACAGAGTCCATCCGTCATTAGGTGAAATAATCGTTTATTCTTTGCTTATCGGTTTACAGCCATCAAATACCCTACGCGTTTCAGCGATCCACTCGCCTTGGTCACGGGTAAACACAAAAACATTTTTCACCAAGTGGTTTTTAAACACATTTACGTGAAACGTACCAACATAGATAACGGACTGTCATTCTAGAGGTTAAGCTCCACCATAACGGCGGCCATCTTAGAGCAGTGTTCTCCTACCCATAAACGTTCTTATACATAAAGTTAATTGAAAAAGCAATGAGGGTGATGATATAAACAATAAAAATCAATTATATCAGACTTTTACACATTTCTAAAATTCGAAATTTTCACCCTGATGTTGCAATGATATCAGTCACGTTAACGAACATGGAAATTCTTTACAGTTGCCATGGAGAAAAATGGAACCGAATATGCACCATTTCATCCTATTCAAGCACCCGTGAAATATCTCTCCGTGTGCAGATGTCGATAAGAGGGGAATTAATCAATTGTTTTACTTTTTCCTCATTGTGCTGGATAATACTACCACCTTTGCAAAAATACTATGCATATTTAAGCTTGCATTATCATCAAGTGATTACACAACAACGTCTGTCCATGTCCCATAAACGGATATTGTTACTATACCCAAGTGGGTAATCTTAGATGAAAAAAATTTTTTTCAATCGAAAAACATATAATTCATTGCAACATCATTTTAACCAAACTTTGCAGTTAATTTATGTTTAAAAACCACTTGGTGAAAAATGTTTTTGTGTTTACCCGTGACCAAGGCGAGTGGATCGCTGAAACGCGTAGGGTATTTGATGGCTGTAAACCGATAAGCAAAGAATAAACGATTATTTCACCTAATGACGGATGGACTCTGTGCGGTGATTTGTGCCTGACGGGAGTGCAACGGTACCTGTGAGTACTTGGTGAAAATGTATATATATATATATATATACATTTATATTTATTTTTTGCTCCTGAATTGCACCAGCCCAACGCACACATGAACGGTGCTCGTCACGGCGGGGGTGCTCCCGCCATCAAAATCAGCTCCACACTGTTGGTCGGTAATCGTACCGAATCACAGAACACAGCACTCACGGGGGAGAGTTCCAAAGAGTATTTATTTCAGGAACTCTGGGCGTACAACAGACGCGTTTCGGCAAGTCGCCTTTTTCGATTTTTAGCACGAAACGCCAATATCGCCATTGCCTTAAATTCATGATTCGCGCTCAGAAATGGTAATCAACACAGTGAAAGGACTAATCTGGCAAGAACCCACAATCAGGGTACTAAAAATTCGCCATCTTTGAACATTCAAAGTAGTTCCATATCACCTTAAATCAACATGTTTTAACGTATGATATGATGTACATTCATTGATACAATTCATAGAATGACAAAGTTTATAATTGCAGAAAATCTGACAGGAACTGACCTTGGCGTACTACGAACTATGGATAGTTTATTGGAAATGAATGTGGAGGCCGGTGAGACGACTATCAGCCAAACCCAACTATTGGCTGATCTTGATGTACCACAAAAAGGTGGAAATAGCCCATTCAAACCAACGTCTGTCTTTCTCCCACAAATGCCTACAGATGCGGTGGACACATTCTCGGATTTGGTCATGAAGGACCTGATCCGTCTCCGGAGTGAAGCAAAATATCGTAGGGGCAACAACAACTTCTCCAGAAAACAACAATTGGCACTAGACAAACTGTGCAAGGACGATACACTTGTCTGTAAACCTTCGGACAAAGGAGGTAACATTGTTCTATTGACCCAAGAGCAATATCACCAGGAGGTGTGCCGACAACTCACCGACACCTCCTATTATGAAAAAACCAGTGTGCAACTCTACAATCAGGGTATCACGGATTACCATCTTATGATATCTACTTGGTATAGGAAGAACTTACTGGACGTGGATGAACATTTGTTCCTGAGGTGTTTGAATCCAACGATTCCGACTTTTTACTATCTACCAAAAGTCCACAAGGACATAACAAACCCTCCTGGAAGACCTATAGTGGCATCCATGGGTAGTCTAACTGAACATCTGTCCATCTACATTGATCACTTTCTATTCCAACAGGTTGTACAATTAAAATCGTATCTCAGGGATACCAAAGATTTTCTTGTGCACATTGAAAAAGTTAAGTGGGAAGAAGGTTTCTGTTTAATGGTGTTGGATATTGCCAGTCTTTATACATGTATAGCACACAATGATGGGCTTAACCCCTTCAGCGCTGGGCGAATTCCGCCGCGGTGCTGAAGGGTTTGAGCGCGGGCGGGACCATGACGGAACGGTTCCGTCATGAGCACAGCTCAACCGTGGCTCATGACGGAACCGTTCCGTCATGAGCATGGAAGGGGTTAAAGCAGTGAAATATTTCTTAGCTAATCGCCCATTGTGCTTCATGGATCACAATGCCATGATTGTGGAGTTCATTGATTTTTGCTTGACCCATAACATTTTCATCTATCAAAGACAGCCATATAGACAGGTATCTGGAACGGCGATGGGCACCTGCTTCGCCCCCATCTATGCGAATCTTTTCGTTGGCTGGTGGGAGGAGCAGGTGGCCTGGGCCGAAATCAATAAAATTTGGACGGACAAAGTAGTGGTGTGGCATCGTTATATTGATGACCTTTTTATAATTATTAAGGGCTCCCCTGAATTGGCATCCGAGTTCATACAAGTTTTAAATGCCAACAATGTGAACTTAAAATTTACAGGGGAAGTTAGTACAGAATCAGTTCACTATTTAGACCTCAATGTATTCATAGCAGAGGGTAGATTGCATACAAAATTGTATCGCAAGCCAACTGCTGGAAATGCGATTTTACACTCTTCAAGCAGCCATCCTAAAAAACTGATTGACAGTATCCCTTTTGGAGAACTGTTACGTTTAAGGAGAAATAACACCAGGGATCTTGATTTTGAATTTTCAGCTAAAGAAAGCATTGGCCGCTTTAGACAAAGGGGCTATAGTGAGGAGGTACTGACTAGAGCTCTCAATAAAGTCAAACACATGAGTAGAAGTGACCTCTTAAGTGATCAAAGTAAGCCTAGGGAAGAGGACAACACAGGTAAATTCAGGATGATCACCACATTCTCGAAAGATGCAGGTCATCTCAAACGTATCTTGAGAAAGAATTGGCCGACCCTCCTATCTGATTCCATCATAGGTAGTGACCTACCTCCAAACCCTCTGATTACATTCAAGAAGGCTAGATCCCTCAGAGATACCTTGGTACACAGTTATCAGCACACTGTGGACTTGAAATCATCTTTTGGGGCACTTAATGTCTTTTATCCTTGAGGAAAGTGCAAGGCTTGTAAGAAGAGCAAAAGGGTCCTGTCTTATAATGTTCCAGGCCTCACGACACCGAGGAAAATTACCAAATTTCTCACATGCACCACACCATATACTGTATACTGCTTGACCTGTCCTTGTGGACTTCGATATATCGGCAGTACCATACACCCTGCCAAGATTCGGATCCTTGAGCACATGCGGGCTATTTCTAACATGGATGAGTCCTACCCGGTTGCTCGACATTTTAATCAATGTCATAAACGGGATCGAGACCTGGTGACATACTTCTGTTTAGATCATGTACCCATTAATCCGAGAGGGGGTGATAGGATCCAAAGACTTAGACGTCTTGAATCATGTTATATAATTGATCTGCAGAGTAAGAATCCATACGGTCTAAATAGTAGTGAAGAATTAGCTGTCCACTTAGGTGATTAGTGAATGAAATATGAACATATCTTTGATATATATCTTTGTCTGTTTCTGTATTTGAAGTAATGATTTCTTCAATCAAACTATTTGGATAATTGTATTTATTGCATTTTTGCGTTTAATAAGAAGTTTAGAAGCCGCCGTCCATTGCACTATGAATGGGGAGAGTTATTCTGTTCGCGCTGTATGTTTACGCATGAAGTTATGCCCATCCAGGGCGCAATTAAAAACTTGGTCATTCTATGAATTGTATCAATGAATGTACATCATATCATACGTTAAAACACGTTGATTTAAGGTGATATGGCACTACTTTGAATGTTCAAAGATGGCGAATTTTTAGTACCCTGATTGTGGGGTCTTGCCAGATTAGTCCTTTCACTGTGTTGATTACCATTTCTGAGCGCGAATCATGAATTTAAGGCAATGGCGATATTGAAACATCGAAAAAGGCGACTTGCCGAAACGCGTCTGTTGTACGCCCAGAGTTCCTGAAATAAATACTCTTTGGAACTCTCCCCCGTGAGTGCTGTCTCCTGTGATTCGGTACGATTACCGATATATATATATATATATATATATATAGATATATATATGAATGTCTATGTATTACTTGGTGATTTAGTGTTAAAAGATTCTGGACAAACAGCTAGGCCTGTCAGACTTTCTGAAGACATACCTGCAAGGGCTATTACAGTGGAACTCTTCAACCGCTGAGGTTTGTTAGAGGTGGTAACCTTCATCTAACAAAATACTTACTTGTAGGCTTAAATACAGAGCAATAATTGACTTTTAGTTAAGCTTCTCACAATCAATATACAGGCCTACTGCTTTTATCGTAACTTTCCAGGCCTATACTATTAATCATTGGCTTGTCACCATAACCAAGGCAGACCTACTGCATTGATCATAAACATTCCCACATGACATGCATCCAGTATACTTAATACAGATATGTACAAAATAAAAGTTGTTAAAACAATCAAACAAATCCCTACTAATACATCCTAATAAGGATTACCATAGTAAGCAGGGTTCATTCTCGCCTCATTCCAGTGCGACCACTGTGTTGGAGCGCCTCCTCATACTCTTAGTCTAGTGGGGAATGTGGCTCGGTCTCAGAGACCTTTCCAACACACAAGAAAGGAGGGGCGAGAAGGTTAGCACCAGCATAAACAGGGACATATAAGGTACCTCTCTTGAGAGCGAAACAACTTGTGGGCACCCTTAAAATTGACTAACTGGATTCGCGTATTGTATTGACTGGTTGTGAGGTTTTTCTTTTAAATGTATTGCTTTTATGATTTAATTTTAAATCAAAATAAAGCTTATTGATTGATTGATTGACTAACTGGATTCAGGGTGCTGGGGCTCAAGCTGCTGCCCCATTCTTAAAGGTGAAAGCAATGTGCCTATAGTTTGAAGATTTGGTAGGAGCCCACAGACATGAGCTGGGCAGGAAGAAAGTCACGGTCAGAACCCCCTCATAAACTTCAATATGAATATAAGTCATGAACAGAAGCCCTGCCCCTTGGATGTTGGTCTGGAGTAGAGAACCAAGGGTTGATGGTCCAGGAAATAAGTCTGAGGATCTAGCACATAACTGACTGAAGGAACTCTGCCCAATAATAGCATTCAATTTTCAGGCACAAAAGACAATAAAGACATCTTCAAGTGGAAAAGATGAACTCTAGCACAGAAATGGCTACAGTCTCACATTGTATACAAAAGCCAATCTCTCAGAAACTGCCATGGACCTAAACAAACAGTGCCCTCATAGATAACCTGGAGAAACTGCAAGGCACGATGGCATTGGGGAAGTGAAAGAAAGATGCCAATATCCGTGACATGCTCACCAGATCAGCACAAACGAAACCTGAGGCTGCCACTAAGTACAGATTCCAATAGACCAAGGCCAGTGAAACAACCCCTTACATTCGTCAAGGGTTGTGGAACTCCTCACAAAATCTTTCTTGGAATCCTTATTCCAAACAAAATTTGACAGACGCAGAGAGGAAGTCACAAAGCTGAAACAAGAGATACTCTTTTTATGGTTTAATTCTGTTTTATTACACACTGCAAAAAAGCAAGTTCACAAAAGCCGAGCCATATGGCCCAATAGCATTACCGATCAGTGTATTTTAAAGCCAAGAGCAACATAAAAGGAAATAAAATCAAGTATTTTCCCACCCACCTCCCTAAGAGACAGAAAAGAAGGAAGAAGAAATGCCGGAAGAGAGCCACCCCCCACCCCTACCCGGCCCATGTTAACACAGGAGCGCCGTGTCGGGTGAAGCAGAGGTCCTGCAAGGGAGCCCGCCTATGCCAGGGTGTCATGCGACGTTAGGCACAGCAGGCGAAGGTATTTCGGGCAGTAGAGCTCCCGGAATTCTTGCACGAGCAGTGAGAGGAAAGGCTGCCACAAGTCGCTGAAGGAGGAACCCCTCCTGGCTAGCGTTAGCAAAAAAATGTCCATGCCCAGTGTGGAAATTTAGCTTGTAACTGAACATTATCTGCACCATCTTGCCTCTCCCCAGCGCCACGCACAGCGAACGCACGGCCGCCATTTTAGGCACCCCACTCTCTCCCCCGCTCATTGTCGATCGCCAGCGCGTTCCCCTGATGCTGCAAGCATCCCCCGCGCGCCGGCTACCCCCGCTCTCTCATGCATAGGCCATAAACCCTCTCCTTCTACGCGACCCTGCCATGGAACCACATCCCACGCCTGACCGACATCCCATACATGGTCATGCATCTCTTTGATAACCCCCTTCCTCCGCGCCCCATTGTCCGAACCGATCCCAGGCCAACACCTAGCCCTGCGGATGCAGTTTATTGCCCCTACTGTAAGAGAAACACCCCACATCAAAGGGATTACAGTGGATCAAAGCCCCTACCCCCTGAGACCCGGCCGGTTGCACACACCCCCGGGAATTGGCGAAATGTCCAGCTGTGTGATAGCCATCTCCTACTGTAGATGGGGTGGGGACTTCCACTGTAGATATGTGTGGGAACGAGCTCAAAGTGGGGATTCCGAGGATGTTCTTTCATGTTCCAAAGCAATCTCAAGAATGTGCCATGTATGATAAACCTGCAATAAAGTCATAAACGTGTGTATAAGAGGCCAGGCCTCAGAGATGCAGTTAGAGCACCTCGTGACGATACCTTGCTGTCTGATCTGATGTGTTCTGCTCCGACGGAATAAAACTTTGTTTCCTGCCTTCCAGTCTCCGGCGCCTGCCTCTTTCATTGGTAAATTATCGAGTGGTATGAGAGGCGATTACCGCCGGGCAATACTTGAAAGGTTATCGACTGAAACTGCCGCTACCATTTAACAATTGGCGTCCCAAGCGTGGGGCCCATCAGCGACACGTGGATCCAGTGGGAGAGGTCCTGACGACAGAGTGAACGACTGCAACGATCGGGAGAGCTCCTGCCCGATAGACCCTCGTCTGGCAGCCGATCATCCGAACTTCACTGGTTCCGAGCAGACCTCTCTCGAGTGATCTACGGTCCTGACTGGGAACCATCAGGAGTGCCGCGGCAAATACGGAGAGTAGAGGACGATCGGGCGCTGGAGGCGGAAGACGAGAAACTGTCCACGCGGTCCGGGTAAGGTCGTGAAACACGACAAATTGCGAAATAATTGATTGATTGTCTGAAATACTAGTATTGCTCATTGATTGTTCTCTTTGAGATATTCGCTGTCTACAAACGGGGAGGAGTAGAAATACTCTCTCTCTCCCTTTGCAGATAGTGAAGGGTAGGTAACGCAGACTTTTGTCCCCGTTGTAACCCGTCGTGCCTATCTTTATCTCCCCACTGATTGATTGTCCGAACATTGATTGTTTTGAAGAATAGTGCTCTTTGAGATATTCTCTGTTTGCAAATAACGTAGAAAAGGAATATTCTGTCTAGTCTTTGCAAATACTGAAGGGTAGGTAACGCAGACTTTTGTCCCCGTTGTAACCCGTCGTGCCTATCTTTATCTCCCCATTGATTGATTGATTGATTGTCCGAACACTAGTTGTTCGATATTGGTTCTTTGGAGGTATTCTCTGCTTACAAATAACGCGGAATAGAGATATTCTGTCTAGTCTTTGCAAGCAGTGAAAAGATAGGTAGTGCTGACTTTTGTCCCCGTTGAAACCCGTCATGCCTATCTTCTCCCCACTGATTGGTAGTTGGTTCTGCCCGGACCGCTTATTAGAGGTGAACCATCCGGCTCCACTGGAGGGCACCCCTAATAAGGACATGTTCACCAAATATGGACTAGTCGCCGTAGCTTATAGCAAGCTATGGCATAAATACACAAGGAAGGACCCCGAGAGTCAGTGGCCACTGATGGCATCCTTTGACGACCATAAGATAGAAGTGCTAGAAATGGCTCTGCGTAACAATAAAACGACGCCTACTATGCTTGACAGTATCGGCATGTGGCGCAAAGAAGCAACACAACGGAAAAAGAGGGAAGAAGTAAAAGCAGAAAAGGAATTACGAAGGGCAGCTCACCTTGCCGCTAGAAAGTTAGAAGAAGAAATAAAGGAGAGAAGGGAAACTAAACTAAGACAGGAGCCCGAAATCTCAGGCCAGTACGCTGTTAGGACCCCCTCTATGCTCTACCCTGAGTTGTCCTCTAAGCAACGAACGAATGACGAATTATTATTAGGTCCCCCAATCATTTACATGCCCCCTGCATACGCACCCTCCCAATCGGTAGTGCAACACCCACAACCCCCAAACACGAGCGAAAGCAGTACAGGGGCCTCGGCCCTCACGGCCTCCGCGCCGGCCGAGCCTCTTGTACTGAACACAACGTCGGCAATGACGTTGGATGACCCTGAGATAAGAAAGAAAGATTCCACCAGAATGAATCGACTAACAAAGGACGAACGAGCAGGAATCGACAAGATAGTAAAGACACTAGTGGAGCGTAAGGAAAGTGAGGAGTATATAACAGACGTATATAACTCGTATGCAGACAGCCGCAGACGACACTTTGTCGTACGACTTTGTTATCACGCCCTGAATGCATATGAGGATAGGTACCACGATAAAGGTCCCGAAGGCTTAGCGGCCCTATATAGGAAGGTAGACATTGGGGAAGAAGGAGAGGGCGATGTGACGAACCTCTTCACTCGTACACTCGAGGTCTATCGACACCTTAAGGAACACGGACAGACAACCAAAGCAGAAACCCCCATAACGACCAAGCCCCAGGAAGTAAGGGCTGATACCATGATGCCCATCAAAGAGGCCGCCCCCTACTGGGTCCCCCCACGAGGTCAGGGAACACATGACAACATCAACCACCAAGATGCGAAGGGGAGGGTTGTATATAATTGGGTCTACCAGCCATGGGACCGACAAGATATTTTGACCTTTAGAAAAACTCTACCCGACTTAAGAAAGAACCTGACTGCCTTCTACAGCGAACTAGGTACGGCCTTAGGCTCAACAATAATGACTTTAGCAGATATCGACTTGTTCTTCGGATTATGTCTGCCGGCTGATGTGTGGAAACAAATCCGAAAAGTTGACCACGCTGAGCCGTTCGGATATACCTGGGTACAACTCGATACCATAGATAAACAGCGATAACCAGGACAGAAATCCCCGAAAGCCATATTAGAGCTCCCAGACAAGATTGTACAGAAGCTGAAGACTCTAATCCCAGAAAGAAAGGTAGACTGGTCGATAGTGACGGCTTGCCGCCAGAAACCCCAGGAGGATGTGTCTGAATACTTCTCTCGGTTCGAGACTGTGTTTTCCGATTACAGTGGCCAAGACATGACCACTGCAACCGGACATCACCTCTTTGTCCAAAACTATGTGAAAGGTCTGTCACAAGAAGTCTCCCAGAAGCTACAGACCAGCGAGAGTAGTTGGGCAGCCTCAAAGCCCGCAGCAATCCTCCAGATGGCCCAATACTACGAAAACCAAAAGAACGAGAACGACAGGGCGTCAGAGAGGAAGAAAAAGGAACTGAAGGAGAGGGTAATGATAGCTCAGTTGCAAGGGGTGACCATAGGAAGGGAACCCCCAAAAGGGAATTACCAACCAATCGCCCCTAGAAAGCTACCTCCTAGAGACCATACACCTGCCCCTTACAACGGACGGAGAGACTTAGATGGGAACCAATGTGCGTTCTGTAGAGGATTTGGACACTGGAAATCCCAGTGCCCGGTCCTTCTGGAATTGAACAAAAATAGGGACCCCAGAGACACAGCACCTGACCCCAGAAATAGAGGACAGGGACGAGGATACACGAACGACGCCATCAACGACAGGCCAGGCAGACCAAACACCTTTGATCGCCCCCGACAAAACCAGTGTCAACAGTCCGACTATGAAAGCACCCATGACTTCGCATAGGACCGCCAGGGGCAAGGGAGGGATCCAGTCGAACTCCGTGTTGACCAGCAAGGTCCTTACGTCACTGCTAAGGTCTTGGGCACAAAATCTCCATTCCTGGTAGATACTGGGGCGACACGTAGTGCGTTATCTAAACGACTGTTTCCTAGGGCACCCTTGTCTGGCTCACACGTAACCTCAATAGGCTTCGATGGAACGCCCTCCACTAACCCCTTATCAGCACCAATCTCCTTTGACTTAGAGGATAACACCACTGACACGACCTTTCTGCTCTCCTCCAACAACCCCGATGCTATTATGGGACTTGATTTGCTAAAGCATTTTCGAGCTACCATCAGATGCTCCCCAGACGGAGTTCGAGTCATCCTGCACGATAACCCAGATCTGTCCAGACCCTGTCACACACGGCGTATGCTCTCTATAACCGATGCTGACAAGTCCCTACTCGACACATTACCTTCACATCTATGGGCTAGAACCGACTCAGATGTAGGGCGCATGGTGATCGACCCGGTACACATAACTGTCCGACCGGACGCAGTGCTCCCAAAGCTTCCACAGTATCGGATATCGCCCGAAGGCGAGAAGGCATTGGTGGAAATCATCGAGTCCCTAGTCGATGCAGGAGTGGTAGAAGAAGTAGTCAGTAATGTTTGTAACAGCCCTATCCTACCCATTGTAAAGAAGCAAGGCGAGGGAGATGAGAAAGCATACCGTTTCATTGTTGACTTGCAAGAGGTTAACAAAGTAGTCATACCTCAGTACCCCGTGGTCTCAGACATCACCACCATCCTCACCCTGATTCCATCCACTGCCACCACCTTTACCGTTATTGATCTCAAGAACGCATTCTTTTCCATCCCCATCCACCCAGACAGCCGCTACCTGTTCGGCTTCACTTTAAAAGCCCGTTCGTACAGATTCTGTAGGGCACCCCAAGGCTACACTGAGAGTCCCAGTATTTATAGCCAAGCCCTCAAGAGACAACTAGATGCAGTCCAACTACCTGATGGAGTGGTGTTAATACAGTATGTCGATGACATTCTTTTGGCGGCCGACACCACTCCACGTGCCGTCACAGCCACCATTCACCTCCTCCACTTCCTCGCGGAGAACGGTCACAAGGTCTCCAGGAAGAAATTGCAATTCTGCCAACCCCAAGTAACATATCTAGGCCATCTACTATCCAAAGACGGGAGAAAACTTACCCCTGACCGAATTCAGACCATCCTAGAACTCCCAAAACTCAGAAGCAAGTGCGGTCCCTAGTAGGCCTCACCTCCTTTTGCCGACAATGGTTGCCAAATTTCAGTCTTATCGTAAAACCTCTGCTTTCCCTGCTGGCTAAAGATGTCCCCTTCCCCCTCCCCTGGACACCCGAATGTCAATCCTCCTTCAAAGAATTACGAGACCCCCTCTGCTCGGCCCCAGTCCTAGGAACCCCAGACTACACTAAACCTTTCTCCCTCTACACCCACGAAAGGGAGGGATGCGCGTTGTCTGTCCTAACCCAGTCCATAGGCCCTAAACAACGCCCTTGTGCCTACTTCTCTGCCACTCTTGACCCTGTAGCCAGAGCTTTGCCCGCCTGCCTTCGAGCAGTAGCCGCCGCTGCTGTCTCTATCCGGCAAAGTGAGGGGATCGTGCTCTCGAACCCCCTCACAGTATTGGTACCCCATGCGGTTGACACCCTCCTGAACCAAACCAAGACTCAACACCTGACTAGCGCACGACTGACTGGTTACGAACTGACTCTGCTTGCACCCCACATCACATTGAAACGATGCACCACTCTGAATCCAGCTACTCTACTACCTCTCCCTGACGCTGACCCCAATGCGTCCCCTATACATGACTGCGTGACCCTCACCGACGAACAGACCAAGAGTAGGGTTGACCTCCGGGATACTGCCTTCCCGGACCCTGACGGAGAACTATGGGTGGATGGCTCATGCATCAAGCTCCCCGATGGCACCACCTCAGCTGCCTATGCAGTCACCACAGCCCGAACAGTTGTTGAGACAGCCCGCATCACACAGCGATCCGCACAGGCGGCAGAACTAATTGCTCTCACACGAGCCTGCATCCTGGCAGCAGGGACAACCGCAAACATTTACACAGACAGTCAGTATGCCTTCGGGGTAGTTCACCACTTTGGGCTCTTATGGAAAGAGAGGAGAGTCTTGACTTCCCATGGCACACCCATCCTGCATGGAGATCTAGTCTCTGCCCTGACCGAAGCAGTCCTCCTCCCCACACGGCTGGCTGTGATCAAATGCCAGGCACACAAGAAGGTGACAGACATTGTAGGACAGGGAAATGCACTAGCTGACATTACTGCCCGAACCACAGCCGAGAATAGGTCCACGACCCGTATGTACGTGACCAGGTCACAAACTGAGAAATGGAAGGACGCTAGGGAAACGATTAGGGATATCCAACTAGCCAGCACACCACACAAATTAACTGAATGGGCCCGGGTGGGATTGAAGGACGATGACGGTTGCTGGCGAACTAAAGACTTGAACAAATGGTTGCTACCAGACTCATACTTGATCCCCATGCTGACCATGGCACACTCCCCCGCACACATAGGGTCTGCCCCCATGATCGAACTCATCTCCAAAGTCTGGCACAACGACAAAATCCCAGACGTCTGGTCCAACAATGCCTAGTATGCCTCCAACACAACCCTGGGAAAGGAACTGCTGTACCCCGGGGAGGGTTTGGGGTCCCCAATCACCCCTTTGAAGTCCTACAAATGGACTATGTCCAGTTAGAAAGGTGCCAAGGTTTGAAGTACGTACTTGTCGTTGTGTGTGCCTTCAGCAAGTGGGTGGAAGCCTACCCAACCCATGACAACACCGCTATGACTACCGCAAAAGTACTACTGAAGGAATTCTTCCCCCGATACGGCCTTTGTCGAATTTTGTGGAGCGACAACGGCCCCCACTTCGTAGCCGAAGTTATCCAACTCATCTTAAAAGGGTTGGGTGTAAAACAGAAATTCCATGCGGTCTTCCATCCCCAATCTGCAGGCTTGGTTGAGCGACACAATGCCACATTGAAACTTAAGATAGCAAAAATAGTCGCCACCACAGGACTGAGATGGCCAGACGCTCTCCCGCTAGCATTGCTATCAATGCGTTCCACCCCCACTAAACACCACTTGACCCCCTACGAGGTCGTTTTCGGGCGGCCCATGAACCTTTGGGCTGCACCAAAGCCAACATCCATCCACGACGTCCCGGACGTCCTCATGTCTGACTATTTGTATAACCTAACTAAAACGTTGTCTGTTATCCATCAGCAGGTACTGCAAGCCATTCCCGATGTTTCCAGGGGCTCCGGACACGACATCCAACCCGGCGACTTTGTCTTAGTGCGTAACTTCCAGCGCACCAAGAGTCTGGAGCCCCGGTGGACGGGCCCCCTGCAAGTCCTGATCACCACCCGAACAGCTCTTCGAGTGGAGGGGAAACGCAATTGGCTGCATGCACACCACTGCAAGAAAGTATCACCGACCCTGACGACCACGGACAACATCACCGCCCAGGAAGAACTTCTGGACAAAGATCGACCATCCCTGAGCCGCTACCCGGATACAGAGACACTTGAGTTAGTGAAATATCCCGATCCCACCGTGCCATCCAAGGAAGGGTATAACTTGCGACGAAAGGAGAGAACTTCGACTAAGCAGACCACAAGCTAAGTGGAAATCTCAGAGCGGTAGCCTAGTCACCTCAAAGGCCACCAGGAGAGAAACTAAACAAAGTCTGTGGTTCTGCCCGCTACCGAGTCTCTCGAAGGTGATGGAAGCGCCCAACATGAAGATGATGGAAGCAACCGGACGTCCGAAGATCCACTACAAAAATCCAAAGACTGACAGAATGCACAGCTCAAAGACTATTGCACTTTTCATTACCCTTCTCTTTTGCCTTCTCCTCGTGGTCACCTTCTGGATCATGGAGGAGAGTACACCCGCTCATAAGACATTGCTGACCACCGTTCAACCTACCACCATGAAAGAACACCATCTGATCTCACTTTCACCCCAACTCCGAGAAAGGCGTAAGGAGTTCTGGAATAACTCTTTTGTGCAGTTGCTCCACCAACACAATCTTGCTGCCAACGCCACTAATTGCTGGATCTGTGGATTGCTACCGCATGCCACTGGACACTCTATCCCTTTCATCCCTTCACCTTTTTCTGTCCATGGCTCCTGCCTCGCCTGGCTAATCCTCCTGCAGGAAAGCTACAAGGACAATGCCACTTCCGGCAGAACTATGTCACACTTCTACCATGGGTTCTGGCTGAACAAAACTGGAAGAACTTCTGCCCCCTTCTGTCCTCTGAGATCAAACACTTCCTTTCACATGGACATCCCTGCCAAAGAACGAGTTGAAATGCAAGTGTTCAACAACCCAGCCAGACCCACTTTCTCTTACCTCCGGAAACGGAGGGCCGCCACCCTAACAGTGGCCCTATCCGTCATCAACATCACTGGATTTGTGTGCCTTGAAGGCCTGGGAACGCAGCTGGTGGGCCACAGCTCCTGCCTCATCACCCGAACATTGGACTCGGTTGATCCACCCTCCTTTGTTGCCTCCCCGAATATGTACTTCATCTGTGGTACTAAGGCCTACACCTGGCTCCCGAAAGGTTGGGGAGGCACCTGCTACATCGCTTTTGTCCTTCCTCCGACATATGTGGCTCCAGCAAACCATCACCGACAGAAACGTGCCAAAGACATTGTGCAAGCCGACTCCACCGGAGCGCAGTTCATGGACGCGGTAAAAGGTCTTGTTCCGCTCTGGGGTCCAATGGCAAACAGTCGTGCCATCCGCCACTTAACCCAAGCAGTCGAAACGGCGATGAACATTACGGCTGGCATCCTCGCCAACAACACTGCTGAGCTTCAGGCCGTCCGCCTGGTGGCTCTTCAGAACCACCTCGTTCTAGATGTGGTTCTGGCTGATCGTGGAGGAGCATGCCACATCATTGGGTCCAGCTGCTGTACCTACGTACCGGATAACTCACCCTCAGTCTACAAAGCAATTGAACACCTCCACAGACTTTCCGCAGAGATTCATCAGGAGCAAGAGGGATGGTCCCTTGGAAGCTGGTTTTGGGACACTATTAAAAGTTGGGGATGGAGGCTGTTTTCATTTATCCTAATACCAATTGTGATACTATGTGGATGTTGCTTGGGGATTCAGTGTCTGCCACCTTTATGTTCGCTTTTTATGAACTGCATCTGCCCTAAGACTTTGAACTTTGAAACAGAGCGAATGAAAGCTCTGTATGAGGTGGAAATTCGTAGTATTATGGGGATAGATCCGAACTAGACAAGCTGGCGAGATATGTTAAAAGGGAGGACTGTGGAAATTTAGCTTGTAAATGAACATTATCTGCGCCATCTTGCCTCTCCCCAGCGCCACGCACAGCGAACGCACGGCCGCCATTTTAGGCACCCCACTCTCTCCCCCGCTCATTGGCGATCGCCAGCGCGTTCCCCTGATGCTGCAAGCATTCCCCGCGCTCCGGCTACCCCCGCTCTCTCATGCATAGGCCATAAACCCTCTCCTTCTACGCGACCCTGCCATGGAACCACATCCCACGCCTGACCGACATCCCATACATGGTCATGCATCTCTTTGATAACCCCCTTCCTCCGCGCCCCATTGTCCGAACCGATCCCAGGCCAACACCTAGCCCTGCGGATGCAGTTTATTGCCCCTACTGTAAGAGAAACACCCCACATCAAAGGGATTACAGTGGATCAAAGCCCCTACCCCCTGAGACCCGGCCGGTTGCACACACCCCCGGGAATTGGCGGAATGTCCAGCTGTGTGATAGCCATCTCCTACTGTAGATGGGGTGGGGACTTCCACTGTAGATATGTGTGGGAACGAGCTCGAAGTGGGGATTCCGAGGATGTTCTTTCGTGTTCCAAAGCAATCTCAAGAATGTGCCATGTATGATAAACCTGCAATAAAGTCATAAACGTGTGTATAAGAGGCCAGGCCTCAGAGATGCAGTTAGAGCACCTCGTGACGATACCTTGCTGTCTGATCTGATGTGTTCTGCTCCGACGGAATAAAACTTTGTTTCCTGCCTTCCAGTCTCCGGCGCCTGCCTCTTTCATTGGTAAATTATCGAGTGGTATGAGAGGCGATTACCGCCGGGCAATACTTGAAAGGTTATCGACTGAAACTGCCGCTACCATTTAACACCCAGTACATGCCACAGTCGCTGGTACCAGCCTGAATGTGCGGGGATGCAGGGGGTTCGCCAATAAATTAGGATGTTCGGTACTGCTGTGCCCAGTGTTATAGCTATCTGCTTCCCTCATCTAGATTTCAGTGGGTAAGTGAGCGGGTTAGGCACCCTCAAGAGGGCATAGGCAGGGAGCCTAGGGATTTCAGTGTCAAGGTGCTTGTCCACGTCATCGAGAATGCGCGTCCAGTAGTCCTGTAAATGTTTGCAATCCAATAATAGATGGACCACTGTGCCCCACTTCCCGCAACCCCACCAGCAGTCCGGGCTTTGCATCGGGTCAGTTCGGTGGAACCTCACCGGGGTATAATACCAGTGATACACCAATTTGGTGAGGGTTTCAGTGAGGCCTATGTGTGTTGCGGTATGGCGCGCCCGGTATCAAGCACCCTCCCACTCTGCAAGACTAAGGGGACGGCCCAAATCGTCCTCCAGCGCGCTCGGCCCGCATGGTATGTGTGAGTATTTCTGGACAGTAGCATCTTATAAAGGTCAGAAATTAACTTCTTATCGGAGGTCCGCGTGATGAGCCACCGTTTGAACATAGTAAGGAGGCGAGTGGCCTGGTGTCGGTTGTCAGGGTGCATGGCCCAATGTCGGAGTTACAAGTAGTGTAGGCGTTCGGACTCCGGGAGGCCGTAGTCCGCCCAAAGTTGCGGGAAGGGGATAATGTCGCCCCCGGTGACTAAAAGGCCTAGTGCTGGACAACCGGAGACCCGCCACAACTGATCGTGCTGATGACACATTCCGGGGCTGAAATCCGCTTTGTCCACCAAGGGTGTGAGCGGAGATGGGAAAGTTGTGAAGTTATGGCGTCTGTTTGTCCGATCCCAAATGGTGAAAAGTGAATGACTCACTTCAGAAGCGTAAAGCTTGGGAGAGCTTGTTGTTGACCTCTGAACTTTGAGAGCTTCTTTGGAGTCCAGTAGGCTCTGTGAATAGTGAAAAGGTGGTTTCTCCTTAAAGCAGCGGACTGGGTAATACCCCAACATTTCCCCACTGATACTTGCCATATGTCCTGAAGATCTATCGTAGGCAGTTCAGAGGTCAACAACAAGCAAAAAAATGTCCAAAATGTGGTGAAGTGAAGGTGGATGATACACATATGTTCTGGCAGTGCCCCCAGCTCGAAGATTTCTGGTCAAAAGTTGGTAAGACACTGGCTGATCTCTTTGGCCAACAAATAACTGTAAGTATTGAACTGGTAATTTTTGGAATATATAAAGCAGATGTAAGTGCACGTAATTTGGATTTAAGACAAGAGAATCTACTTTTTATGTTAATCCTTTTAGCCCGTAGAGAAATATGTATTAACTGGGTTAGCCCTGTACCACCAAAACATCTGGATTGGTGGAATTCAGTTGGTAGAATGAATAAACTAGACAGAAGTGGAAGGCCCAGGAAAAAATATAATTTTTGGGAAATATGGGAGCACTTTTTTAATTTGTGATTCACTTTTTGGACTTAGGCTTCTTCTATCTTTATCTTTGTACTTTTTTTATTTTTTTTTATTTTTTATTTTTTTTACTCTTTTGTGTCACACAAGAGAAATCATAGACAAGTTCAATGATTTTAATCCAGGAAATACTCAAAATGAATATACTTGGTCTAAAACAACCAAGGGTGGTTGGTCTCCCCCGCTGTGTCTAGGTGACAACTGGTTCCAGCTGCAAGGGAAAATCTTCATTCGCAAAAATTCCCGTTTTGTTGGCACAGGAAAGTTGTAATAGCAGCATTGGTTCCCATGTCAAAACCTGGCACAAGTATTGCAAAATGAGGACAAAAAAAAAAAAAAAAAAAGATTGGGAGAGCGGTGAGCCCGCGATAAGAAGGGTATTTTCATGAGAGACGTGCCAGCCACGGCCCGGTCCTGAAAAAGCCAATGTTTTTCAGACTCAGCCCGACTTCACTCCACCAAGTATCGGAGCTGTGCAGCATAAGAGTAGAGCGTGAGAGCTGGGATTCCCAGACCCCCTTAGTGGGGCGGGAGAAATCCGACCGACTGTTTGAGACGCGGTTTGCATCCTTGCCAAATGAATTGAGAAAGCTCCGACTGCACCCTATTGAGCCAACCAGTAGGTGGCGGCAGGGGGAGCGCCTGAAATAAATAGAGAACTTTGGGGAGGATTGTCATCTTAATAGCTGCCACCCGGCCCAACCAAGAGATCTGATGGTGCTTCCACCTCCGTAATTCAGCGCAGATGTGGGGGTGGAGGATGGAGTAGTTAATGGTGCCCATGGCCTGCAGAGTCAGAGCCCGTTGTACTCCCAGGTATGGGACGGTGTCTGTGGACCAATGTAGGGGGTAGCGGGCACGCAGGGCCTTCAGCTCCTGTGGTGACAGAGAAAGGTTCAGTGCTATAGTTTTTGACAGATTAACCTTAAACCCAGAGGCACCGGCAAAAGCATCCAGTTCTTCCATGACAGGCCCCAGTGACTGCTCAGGATCCTCGAGGGTGATGAGCACGTCATCGGCATAGAGCTAATGGAATGTGTGTCCCCCCGAATCAAATACCCATAATTCATGAGCAATCCCTCACCCTCCATGTAGGGCGCAAACAGCATGGGTGACAAGGGGCATCCCTGCCACGTGCCTCTGTGAATAGGGAACGGGGTGGAAGTGTGCCCCTTGATCCGCACCGTGGCAACACTAGCAGTTAAAAATGTGCGTCTGCATCTTTTCCCCAAGGCCAAAACGGGCCAGTGTTTGTTCGAGATATGGTCAGTGGACCCTGTCAAAGGCCTTCTCCGCATCTATTGCCAGCAGCATGTATTTTCCTAGGGATGCGTGAGCCCTTCTCTACTAGGTGTGCAACACGTTTCGTGCTGTCGCTGGTCTGCCGCTGCGGAATAAACCCGGCCTGGTCGGGGTCCACTATTCCCTGCATATAGGGGGCAAGCCTGGAGGCCAGTATGCCAGTATAAAGTTTCAGGTGCCGCACCCTCGAGAAAGCCTGGTGGCTCGACCAAACTACAGTCAACAGGACCGCCCTCAAGCACGCCACCCACAAACACCATCAGCTGATCCGCGCTACCAAGAAGACAGCACTCAAAGAGCGACTGGACAACAACGCCCACGACAGCAAGGAACTCTTCAGCATCGTCAAAGAGTTCTCCACCCCTGCGCCGGAAACAACGACATCACTCCCTCGCAAGACCTCTGCAACTCACTCGCCTCGTTCTTCCACCGCAATATTGCCGACATACACAACAGCTTCAACGCACAGACCACGCACCCTACCACCGAACCAACGCCCGCCACCAACACCCTCTGCAACTGCACCCCAATCAGCACCGAAGACACCACCCGCACTATGAACACCATCCACTCCGGATCCCCTACCGACCCCTGCCCCCACCACGTCTTCAACAAGGCCGACGCCATCATCGCACCCCATCTCCGGGACATCATCAACACCTCCTTCCACACCGCCACCTTCCCAGAGAGCTGGAAGCACGCCGAGCTCAGCGCCCGCCTGAAGAAACCAACGGCGGACCCCACCGACCTCAAGAACTACCGTCCCATCTCGCTCCTTCCTTTTCCCGCCAAAGTCATCGAGAAGACCGTCAACAGACAGCTCGCCGCCTTCCTCGAGACGAACGGCTCCCTCGACCCCTCGCAGTCTGGGTTTCGGGCCAACCACAGCACCGAGACCGCCCTGATCGCAGCCACCGACGACATCAGATCCCTGATCGACAACGGGGAAACAGCGGCCCTCATCCTCCTAGACCTCTCTGCTGCGTTCGACACGGTCTGCCACCGCACCCTAGTACAGCGCCTCAGCAACGTCGGAATCCAAGAGAAGGCACTGGAGTGGATCATCTCGTTCCTCGCCGGAAGAACCCAGAGAGTCCGCCTCGCCCCGTTCTGCTCCGAGGCCACCGAAGTCATCTGCGGCGTACCTCAAGGATCATCACTCAGCCCAACCCTCTTCAACGTCTACATGACCCCCCTCGCAGCCATTGCACGCCAACACAACCTCAACATCATTTCCTATGCTGACGACACCCAACTGATCCTCTCCCTCACCAACGACCCCGCCACCGCCAGAGCCAACCTACACGAAGTCCTCATCCTGGGATCATCCCCCTCCGCCTGGGACGATTCCTGGTGGCCCCCTGCCCTGGGCACCACTCCCAAACCTACGGACCACGCACGCAACCTGGGCTTCATCCTGGACTCCTCCCTCTCGATGACCAGACAAGTCAACGCCGTCTCCACATCATGCTTCAACACCCTGCGTATGCTCCGCAAGATCTTCAGATGGATCCCCACAGGAACCAGGAAGACTGTTACCCAAGCACTCGTCACCAGCCGACTAGATTACGGGAACACCCTCTATGCCGGAACCACAGCCAAACTACAAAAAAGACTCCGCACGACTCATCCTGGACATTCCCCGTCATAGCCACATCACCGGACACCTGAAAGACCTGCACTGGCTCCCCGTCAGCAAGAGAATCACGTTCAGACTCCTTACCCACGCACACAAGGCTCTCCACGACCTGGGCCCCAAGTACCTCAACAACCGAATGACCTTCTACACGCCCACCCGCCAGCTACGATCAACCAGCCACGCCCTCGCCACCGTCCCACGCATCCGCAAAGTCACCGCCGGAGGAAGATCCTTCTCCTACCTGGCAGCCAAGACTTGGAACTCCCTCCCCATCCACCTGCGGCTAACCCAAGACCACCTCTCCTTCAGGAAGCAGCTCAAGACCTGGCTGTTCGAGCAGTAACGGACCCCTCCCCCCCAGCGCCTTGAGACCCTTCCGGGTGAGTAGCGCGCTTTACAAATGCCGTGATTGATTGATTTAAGAGGGAAATTGGCCGGTATGACCTGCATTTTGACCTGTCCTTCCCAGGCTTAGGGAGAACAGCAATTGCCGCTTCCAGCATGGGGGCCGGGATCGCGCCGGGCGTTGCGAAGGAATTGAAGAGCCGGGTGAGTAAAGGGGCAAAGGTCGTGCAGAACTGTTTATAGAAAGCAGCGGTGTAACCATCTGGGCCGGGAGATTTGCCCAATTTCAGGCCGGAGATGGCCATGATAACCTCCTCTGGCCTAATATCTCTCTCTATGTGGGCCACTTGGTCTGTGGTGTCAGGGGGGGAGACGGGCTTGGTCGAGATAGGCCGCAATGTCATGCCCATCGAGCGGTTGTGCATCGTAGAGTTGAGCATAGAAGTTGCGAAAGGTCTCGGCGATAGATGTGTCGTCCGAGCGCAGTGCCCCAGTGTTGTCACGTATTTCCTGAACCCCTTCCCGCAGTCACGCCTCCCAGAGTCTGTTTGCTAAAAGGCGGCCACATTTGTCTCCCCCTGTGTAGAAGGAATGTCGGAGTCGTATCGCCGCGTATTCCACCTTGTCGCGGTCAATGGCTGACAGTTGAGCCCGGGCAGCCGTCAGCTGCCACCATATGTGGGGTGCTCCAGTGCGCTGGTGCATCTGCTCCAGTTCCTGTACTTTCTGGGGCAGCTCCTCTCTCTTCGCCCTGCGGTCCCTGTTATCCACGGATGAGATGGCGATGACCTCGCCCCAAATGACAGCTTTGAGGGCCTCCCATCGCGTGGAAAGGGCAGTATCTGGGTTGTCGTTATGTCGGAGGAAGTCCTCTATGGTGTTCTGTAATTGGGCAACTGTGTCCGGCCTGTGCAGTAGGGCGTCCCGGAAGCGCCAGTGTCGGGCCGGAAATTGAAGTTGTGGGAGAAGGAGAATCACCTCCACGGGGGCATGATCGGAAAGAGCAGCCATCAGGATGTCAGTAGAGAGCAAGGCATCACGCAATGCTTTGGAGCCCAGCAAGTAATCTAACCTCGCATACGTTTTGTGAGCGTTGGAGTAGTATGAGAGCGCCTACCTGACTAGTGCACTGCGCTGACCTATCTAACTCATTGTCAAACACTAGGTGGAGGTCCCCCCCTATCAAGATATTGCGGTCAGGTGTGGCCATCACCTCGGTGAGGACGTCATGTAAAAAACTTTCTTGGCCTTCATTAGGTGCACAAATAGATCCCACATGCAGAACATGGCCCCCCACAAGGAATTGGCAAGTGAGCAATCTACCTTTTATCTCCACCCTCTTCTGCAGCACCTTCCCCCGGGAAGCCCCAGAGACCAAAATCGCCACCCCGGTTGTCTTGGTGGGTTTGGAGGAAAAAAATTGGGTCGGTAATGCACGGGACCGAAGACGATGGCAGTCCTTAGTTAGCAGGTGCGTCGCCTGGAGGAGGCAGATATCCGCCATAGTGCTCTCAAGATAAGAGAGAAGAGCCCTACGTTTGATGGGATTATTGAGTCCTCTCATGTTAAGCGTGAGTATTCGAATAGTACCCCCCCCCGCATCTACCATCCAAAGGTGGGTTGATGCCATTCCGGGGCATCCGGGTGGTCCGGGCCCCCCTGTGCCAGCGTGTGTGGCATAATATGGTAGCACTCCTTGGGCCGAGCCCCCCCCCCCGGAGGAAAGGACAGAAAGCAGGAAAGAGCAGAAAGAAGAATAGAGCACGAACCCCAACATTAGAAGACCAAAACAACAAGGCGCAACAGGCGCCATAAAGAGTCTGGTGTTCAGTCATTAGTCCGTCATCCAAGGATGACTGGTGGAGGAGTCTCTGGGGATGTAGAGTGACCGATGGGTAACCGCCGCCCCCTCTCCCTCAACCCAGACAGCGCAAACCGTATAAAGGATACAGCATGGTAGCTGGACTCAGTCACTCTGGGATGTCTTCGCCAGAGCGCCTGGCAGAGCCTCCAGGACAGCTTGCTGTTCTTGCTTGATCGACTGCGAGCTCGGCTGCCGGGTGCCCCGCCACCGCTAGCGCTGCTGCCTCCATCTCAGCTTGGCGTCGTTGGAGCTGGTGTCTGTGTGTTCCTCATCCTCCGAGTCCTCTGGGAGAGGGATCCCCAATATTTTGCTTGGTTCAGATAGAGAGCGAAGCTGAAACAATGTCCCTTCATGGCGGGAAACGAGGTGGAACGGGTGCCCCCAGGAGTAGGTGATGTTGCTCTGGCGCAGGGCCTCCGTGATGGGTCAGAAAGTCCGGAGTTTCTGGAGTGTAATGGCCTCCAAGTCTTGATAGAGGGCCAGTGATTGGTTGCGGAATGTTAGCGGCTGAAGCAATCTAGCTTTCCAAAGAATATCCCCCTTCGTGCAGATGGACGCAGACTAAAATATCTGCTGGGGGCGCCGATTTCGCCCTGGGTGGGCCCACCCTGTGAGCTCTACCCAGTTTCAAATCAGAGTCCGGCGGGTTGCCCAAGACGTGGTTGAAGAGGGCTCGCACATATCCGAAAATGTCCCCTGCTTCTTCGTCAGCACCAACCCCCCGGATGCGTATGTTGTGGTGGCGGGAACGGTTTTCAAGATCTTCAAGGTGGGATTGGACATCCACCTGCAGCTCGTGAATACGGAGGACATCCTGCTGCATGGCTGCCAATTCGGTGTCACGGCGTCGCTTTTGTCCTCCAGTGACGCTACCCTCTCTCCGATGTCCTCTACGTCCTTGCGGAGGTCCTTTATCTCCGCCGTCAGGTCTCGCTTCACTGTCTGCAGGTCCTCTCGCAGCCCCACGAATAGGGATTCCAGGAAGGCCCGCGTCACTGGTGCAGCTTCTGCGTTAGCCGTCTGCGCCGCCCCACCCTGCGAGCCCAGGGTCGAGTAGCCGTCGTTCTGCGCCCGGGCAAAAAGGTCCTTGAGGGATTTCTCCTTCGGCACCGATTTGTCCCTCCTGCCCCGGGATAGCGCCATTCTGCTTTCCCCCAGTCACACCAGGCCCAGTGGCCGCGCCGCAGAGAGTGTGGTTAAGTCCTAGGGCCGCTTGCCTATAGGCAGGCGGGCCCACGGCAAGGATATCACCTCACGGGCTACGAGGTGCCCAATGCAGCTCTGCGAGATCTCCCCGCTGCGGCGAAGTGTCTCTCACAGGTCCCAGGATAGCGCAATACGCGCCCCACGGTCACCAGAGTCCCAGGCCCTCCCCGAGGTAGGCCTGCTCCAGCAGAATGCAGATTGGTGGAGGAATGCACAATGTCCAGACGTACCTGGGCTCCGTAGGGCGTCGCAGAGTGGGGGGTCCAGGAGTCTGTATCGTGGGAGATGAGGGTTTCGTCATGCAGGGCCCCCGACCCCGGCGACAGCACAAACAGGTGGGGGCAGGTCCGCTCCAGGCCGAAGCAGCCCCCAACCGGGCCAGCCTTCACGCCACCTAGGCCCTCCGATGGTAGTGTGGGGCGGGGATCACAGCCGGTTGCAGGGCCCGCCGAGCTCACCGCCACTGGGCTCGATGCGTCCTGCGATGCAGAGGGTCAAGAGAGGTCCGGGCGCCCAGCCGCGTGTGCCTCTGGGTTCAAGGCCTCTCTGGTGCGGTCACGCTCCACTGGCGAGTCTTGATTAGGCCTCACCTCCGCTCAGTCCCCAGGCTGCCGGGTCATTGCTAATCACTGCCTCCAGTGTTCATCAGCCCCGGACAGCGGGGCTCGCCCTGAGTGCTGGAACCCAGCTCCCCATGCACAGCGGCTGCTCCGGGCGCAGCGCCGTCCCCTCCGGTCACGCAGGCCACAGCGGCGCCTCCCTCAGCGTCCCATCTTCTTCCGGAGAGCAGGCCCAGCGCGGGCTGGGGAGCACTGGGGCGGGCGCCGGGGTCATCGATGGCGCAGCCAAGGGGTCACCGAGATTCCCCAGGCGCTTCTGGAGTCAGATCCGCCGTCGCCGGTGTGGATTAGTGCTGATGCTAGTACTTATTGTACCATAGTGGAGGAGAGAGGGCAGAGTACGTCCTAGCTCTCCGCCATCTTGGCCACGCCCCGAGATACAATTTTTAAAAGATCAGCATACAGCTCTCCAAGGAAATGCAGAGGACCTAGAAAACCACTCCAGGAAGAACAACTTAAGCATACATGGGGTCCTAACCAACACTGAAGTATTAAACATACTGCTCTATGTGCAGAAACCTTTCGGCATATTTTGTTGGAGGACAACACCAGTGAGATTGAGATTGACAGACTGAGTGCACAGTTGTGCGAGCTACAGCTATGGGAGACAGAGCGCCTGATATTGTAGCATGCGCACATCATTTCATAGCGAAGGAAGACATTGCATGAGAGAAAGGACCTGTTGAATTCCAAGAACATAAAACTTTGCTCTTTTAAGACTTCTCTGTGAATACACTTCAGTGCAGAAGAGATTTCAAGCCTATTACCCTAAGGCAAAAATATTAAGTAGAGATGGGTGTAAGAAAGTGACTCTGTATATACTGTTCTCAAATAGGTACAGTGTGCACAGAGTCCACGTTCCCCAGAGGTTTGGCAGAGGCTAAAGTTAGATATAACCTTGCTCTCTAAAGTGGTAGCTTGGTCGAGCAGTAAGGCAGTATCAGATGACAGTGTAAAGCATTTGTTGTACACACTCAGTCAGAAAATGGTCTCACACACTCAAGAACTGAACTCTAGGCCAATGGTTTTGTATCAAAAGATATAGTTGTTTTATTTTAGAACCAGCAATAGGTAGCAAAATATACTTTCTCAGAATTAGATACTTTAGTAAAGTACTTTTCAATAGGCAATATACTTTTGAATGGAATAGTTACAGTTGTTGCAATGGGCAACAGAATTCAAACACAATTATACATTGAGCTCAATGGGAATTTCAAAAAGTAAATGCAATAGATCACTTTTAGGATTACTTTTCTAACCTCAGGACTGGATCCTAGATTCACTCCTGGGAAAGTTCCTGGAAACAGGTAAGTAAATGCGTTTTGGTTACAGGAATGATTTTTAAGGAGTATTATTGTATTTTAAACGTTGACACTTGGAAACTTATTCACATAGAATCACCAATGTTATCCTATGGGAGGAAATTCACATAGCAGGTAAGTAGGGTTATCGTTACTTTTTCGAACTCAGTGTTTGTTCCTGGATCCAGCACTTGTGCCTCTCCTGTAAACAGTTGGAAGAAAGCGTTTTTTTTTATACAGGTGATTTTTAAGGAATATTTGTAAGTTTCAAAAACCGACAAGAATTTCTGGTTATCCTCTGGAGTAAAATCAAGTTAGCAGTAAGTATGGCTGTGATTACTTTGCAGGGTCAGTGCTGGGCACCAAGATCCAGCACTGGGATCTCTCCTGATAGCAGGTGAGTAAATTCGTTTTCGTTATTCGGCTGATTTTAGATGAATATTTTAAAGTTTCAAAACTCGACACTTCGAAGAATTTCCAAGTGAAACCAATCAATGTTACCGTATGGAAGAAAAGTGAGTTATTGGCCTTTGGGTAAGTACTCGACTGGCAGAGTTAAGGTTCTGGGCATAGACTCAGGGGTCTCCCAGGGTCAGGTAGGTACAGTTATTACACCCTCAGCGGCACTGGGGCAGCCGGGTGCTGGGTGAGTTAGGCCCAATGTAATCCTGCGGGAGGCAGGGGGCCTTTGGTTGGTGGCTGCTGGCTAGCAGGCCACGCGGCTGTGGGAGCTGGGTTCCTGGTCACTTACTCTGGGCAAGTTGGGAAGTAGATTAGAGCAGAGGTTGCACTGCCAGGGGCACTCGGGTGGCTGGGTGCAGGGTGCTTTTGAGCAGTCGGACGCTCAATGGATTTCAATGGAGAAGCTCAGTGACGAACAAAGGCTGCAAGCTCGGGGACGAAGATTCTTCCGGTGTGACCCCCACTTCGAGAGGTAAGTTGGGAAGTTGTAGGATAGGTAGGCACCCAGGAGCTGGGCACAGGGGGCCGTAGGGTGCCGGATGCAGGGGTGTCTTTTTGCGTCGGGAAATCTTACCCCTCAGCTGGTCGCGGTTGAAGGGGTCCCTGGTTCTGAGGCTACAGGTGTCGTCAGGAGCATCGAGTTGGGTCCTTGGGTGCTGGATTCGGGGTCACAGTCACCGGGGGGATGTCCTCGTGGTCTTTGTTCACTCCGGCACAGGCCAGGCTTGGCAGGTGCAGAGTGTGCAGGAGTCGCGGTTCCTGGCTGATGCCAGGGGCTTGTTACTTGCTTTGAGCAGTACCACTGCTCGTGGGAGTCCCAGTTAGTTAGAGTCACAAGGCAGTCAGGTCCTCCAGGGTTTTTGAGGTTGCTGACCACTGGAGATGTCGGGGTTTCGCAGGAGCAGGTTCGAGGGTCGAGAGGCCTGTAGGGCTGGGGCCAAATCAGTTGGTGTCTTCCTCTTGTTAGCAGCTGCACAGCAGGTCTTCTTGATCTTCTTGCTTGTTTTGGAATCTGGATCTGAGGAAGGAAGGTTCCAGGGGCTCCTAAATACTACATTTAGGGGCATAACAGGTCGGTAAAGGGCAGGGACCAATGGGTCCCTTCCCTGGGGTGGGTACACCCCCTATCCTGCCACTCTCCTGTGGGAGGGGGGCAGTAGCCTAGCCCTGATTGGGCAGGGCTCCCCATCTTCAAGAATGCGAGAGCCCGGGGATGTGCTTCACCTCGCCTCCCCCACCTGAGGGGTGGGGTTGGCAGAGGCTGGCACACCCCCTTTCCTTCTTTGGGTTTCCCGCCAGTCTTCCCGCCAGGGTGGGGGTCAGAACCGGTAGGGGCCAGTTGCTGAGTACAGCAAGTGGCCTGGAGAAGCTCACAAAGGCCCTTCCTGGGGGAGGAGACCTAGCACCTCGCCCAGGATGTGCATTGTTGCAGGCCCAGGAGAGCGGATGGCTCTCTACCCAGGGGTCCAGCAACATGTCTGCTGTGTGGCAGCCTAGGCAGCCCCTTAGACAGGACGTGGATTGTAGGTTAGGTTCAGGGGCAACTCTAAGTTGCCCTCTGTCGTGCATCTTACATCAAATTCCACACTGGCATCAGTGCGGGTTTAATGTGCTGAGGAGTTTGATTCCAAACTTCTCAGTCTTCGTGTTGATGATCTCCCAGCACCATATACTCTTAAATGGCAGCACTGCACTTACAGTGCCCAGGAATGGACCTGGGTACTGTAGGGGCACAGGGCTCATGCACCTGTACCCACACCACTGGCATAGGGCACCCAGCTAGAGGGGTGACTGAGGTATGCCAGGGCAATGTGTGTTGTGGGCATGGCACACAGGGATGTGTGCCATGCCGACTCTCTGTTTTGTTCTGCACCAAGACACTCAGCCTGCAAAGGCAGTGTGTGTGTGACAGGGTACAGGGCCTCTAAGGGTGGCACAATAAGTGCTGCAGCCCTTAGGGGCCTTCTCTGGGTACCTAGGCTACCATTTACCAGGGGCTGACATTTGGCCAGAGATGCCAATTGGGTTGAGGCTTCATGGAGTTTTAGGGAAGGAACACAGGCACTGGGCACCTGATTGGTAGGAGCCCAGGGCACACTCAGTCAAAGTACATCAGCAATTCAGCAAAAAGTGGGGGCATACCATGCAAGAAAGATGGCACTTTCTCACAATGGGGCAGCCCCTTTGTGTTATATTCAGCTGGAAGGAACACCTATATGAATTATGTATGTTCACAGAAGCCCCTTGGGCCTGATTCACAAAGGTGAACTCAAATTTTGTGCAAGTTTACTATTTTTTTTGTATTCACAAACTACGAGCTAATAGTAAGTTTACAACTGTGCAACTTTGCACATAAAAAGGTTGAGCAAGCCTATCTGTTCATGTGCACAGTTTCCCGTCTCCAACAATTGAGATATTCGTTGTCTACAAACGGGGAGGAGTAGAAATACTCTCTCTCCCTTTGCAGATAGTGAAGGGTAGGTAACGCAGACTTTTGTCCCCGTTGTAACCCGTCGTGCCTATCTTTATCTCCCCACTGATTGATTGTCCGAACATTGATTGTTTTGAAGAATAGTGCTCTTTGAGATATTCTCTGTTTGCAAATAACGTAGAATAGGAATATTCTGTCTAGTCTTTGCAAATACTGAAGGGTAGGTAACGCAGACTTTTGTCCCCGTTGTAACCCGTCGTGCCTATCTTTATCTCCCCATTGATTGATTGATTGATTGTCCGAACACTAGTTGTTCGATATTGGTTCTTTGGAGGTATTCTCTGCTTACAAATAACGCGGAATAGAGATATTCTGTCTAGTCTTTGCAAGCAGTGAAAAGATAGGTAGTGCTGACTTTTGTCCCCGTTGAAACCCGTCATGCCTATCTTCTCCCCACTGATTGGTAGTTGGTTCTGCCCGGACCGCTTATTAGAGGTGAACCATCCGGCTCCACTGGAGGGCACCCCTAATAAGGACATGTTCACCAAATATGGACTAGTCGCCGTAGCTTATAGCAAGCTATGGCATAAATACACAAGGAAGGACCCCGAGAGTCAGTGGCCACTGATGGGATCCTTCGACGACCATAAGATAGAAGTGCTAGAAATGGCTCTGCGTAACAATAAAACGACGCCTACTATGCTTGACAGTATCGGCATGTGGCGCAAAGAAGCAACACAACGGAAAAAGAGGGAAGAAGTAAAAGCAGAAAAGGAATTACGAAGGGCAGCTCACCTTGCCGCTAGAAAGTTAGAAGAAGAAATAAAGGAGAGAAGGGAAACTAAACTAAGACAGGAGCCCGAAATCTCAGGCCAGTACGCTGTTAGGACCCCCTCTATGCTCTACCCTGAGTTGTCCTCTAAGCAACGAACGAATGACGAATTATTATTAGGTCCCCCAATCATTTACATGCCCCCTGCATACGCACCCTCCCAATCGGTAGTGCAACACCCACAACCCCCAAACACGAGCGAAAGCAGTACAGGGGCCTCGGCCCTCACGGCCTCCGCGCCGGCCGAGCCTCTTGTACTGAACACAACGTCGGCAATGACGTTGGATGACCCTGAGATAAGAAAGAAAGATTCCACCAGAATGAATCGACTAACAAAGGACGAACGAGCAGGAATCGACAAGATAGTAAAGACACTAGTGGAGCGTAAGGAAAGTGAGGAGTATATAACAGACGTATATAACTCGTATGCAGACAGCCGCAGACGACACTTTGTCGTACGACTTTGTTATCACGCCCTGAATGCATATGAGGATAGGTACCACGATAAAGGTCCCGAAGGCTTAGCGGCCCTATATAGGAAGGTAGACATTGGGGAAGAAGGAGAGGGCGATGTGACGAACCTCTTCACTCGTACACTCGAGGTCTATCGACACCTTAAGGAACACGGACAGACAACCAAAGCAGAAACCCCCATAACGACCAAGCCCCAGGAAGTAAGGGCTGATACCATGATGCCCATCAAAGAGGCCGCCCCCTACTGGGTCCCCCCACGAGGTCAGGGAACACATGACGACATCAACCACCAAGATGCGAAGGGGAGGGTTGTATATAATTGGGTCTACCAGCCATGGGACCGACAAGATATTTTGACCTTTAGAAAAACTCTACCCGACTTAAGAAAGAACCTGACTGCCTTCTACATTGAACTAGGTACGGCCTTAGGCTCAACAATAATGACTTTAGCAGATATCGACTTGTTCTTCGGATTATGTCTGCCGGCTGATGTGTGGAAACAAATCCGAAAAGTTGACCACGCTGAGCCGTTCGGATATACCTGGGTACAACTCGATACCATAGATAAACAGCGATAACCAGGACAGAAATCCCCGAAAGCCATATTAGAGCTCCCAGACAAGATTGTACAGAAGCTGAAGACTCTAATCCCAGAAAGAAAGGTAGACTGGTCGATAGTGACGGCTTGCCGCCAGAAACCCCAGGAGGATGTGTCTGAATACTTCTCTCGGTTCGAGACTGTGTTTTCCGATTACAGTGGCCAAGACATGACCACTGCAACCGGACATCACCTCTTTGTCCAAAACTATGTGAAAGGTCTGTCACAAGAAGTCTCCCAGAAGCTACAGACCAGCGAGAGTAGTTGGGCAGCCTCAAAGCCCGCAGCAATCCTCCAGATGGCCCAATACTACGAAAACCAAAAGAACGAGAACGACAGGGCATCAGAGAGGAAGAAAAAGGAACTGAAGGAGAGGGTAATGATAGCTCAGTTGCAAGGGGTGACCATAGGAAGGGAACCCCCAAAAGGGAATTACCAACCAATCGCCCCTAGAAAGCTACCTCCTAGAGACCATACACCTGCCCCTTACAACGGACGGAGAGACTTAGATGGGAACCAATGTGCGTTCTGTAGAGGATTTGGACACTGGAAATCCCAGTGCCCGGTCCTTCTGGAATTGAACAAAAATAGGGACCCCAGAGACACAGCACCTGACCCCAGAAATAGAGGACAGGGACGAGGATACACGAACGACGCCATCAACGACAGGCCAGGCAGACCAAACACCTTTGATCGCCCCCGACAAAACCAGTGTCAACAGTCCGACTATGAAAGCACCCATGACTTCGCATAGGACCGCCAGGGGCAAGGGAGGGATCCAGTCGAACTCCGTGTTGACCAGCAAGGTCCTTACGTCACTGCTAAGGTCTTGGGCACAAAATCTCCATTCCTGGTAGATACTGGGGCGACACGTAGTGCGTTATCTAAACGACTGTTTCCTAGGGCACCCTTGTCTGGCTCACACGTAACCTCAATAGGCTTCGATGGAACGCCCTCCACTAACCCCTTATCAGCACCAATCTCCTTTGACTTAGAGGATAACACCACTGACACGACCTTTCTGCTCTCCTCCAACACCCCCGATGCTATTATGGGACTTGATTTGCTAAAGCATTTTCGAGCTACCATCAGATGCTCCCCAGACGGAGTTCGAGTCATCCTGCACGATAACCCAGATCTGTCCAGACCCTGTCACACACGGCGTATGCTCTCTATAACCGATGCTGACAAGTCCCTACTCAACACATTACCTTCACATCTATGGGCTAGAACCGACTCAGATGTAGGGCGCATGGTGATCGACCCGGTACACATAACTGTCCGACCGGACGCAGTGCTCCCAAAGCTTCCACAGTATCGGATATCGCCCGAAGGCGAGAAGGCATTGGTGGAAATCATCGAGTCCCTAGTCGATGCAGGAGTGGTAGAAGAAGTAGTCAGTAATGTTTGTAACAGCCCTATCCTACCCATTGTAAAGAAGCAAGGCGAGGGAGATGAGAAAGCATACCGTTTCATTGTTGACTTGCAAGAGGTTAACAAAGTAGTCATACCTCAGTACCCCGTGGTCTCAGACATCACCACCATCCTCACCCTGATTCCATCCACTGCCACCACCTTTACCGTTATTGATCTCAAGAACGCATTCTTTTCCATCCCCATCCACCCAGACAGCCGCTACCTGTTCGGCTTCACTTTAAAAGCCCGTTCGTACAGATTCTGTAGGGCACCCCAAGGCTACACTGAGAGTCCCAGTATTTATAGCCAAGCCCTCAAGAGACAACTAGATGCAGTCCAACTACCTGATGGAGTGGTGTTAATACAGTATGTCGATGACATTCTTTTGGCGGCCGACACCACTCCACGTGCCGTCACAGCCACCATTCACCTCCTCCACTTCCTCGCGGAGAACGGTCACAAGGTCTCCAGGAAGAAATTGCAATTCTGCCAACCCCAAGTAACATATCTAGGCCATCTACTATCCAAAGACGGGAGAAAACTTACCCCTGACCGAATTCAGACCATCCTAGAACTCCCAAAACTCAGAAGCAAGTGCGGTCCCTAGTAGGCCTCACCTCCTTTTGCCGACAATGGTTGCCAAATTTCAGTCTTATCGTAAAACCTCTGCTTTCCCTGCTGGCTAAAGATGTCCCCTTCCCCCTCCCCTGGACACCCGAATGTCAATCCTCCTTCAAAGAATTACGAGACCCCCTCTGCTCGGCCCCAGTCCTAGGAACCCCAGACTACACTAAACCTTTCTCCCTCTACACCCACGAAAGGGAGGGATGCGCGTTGTCTGTCCTAACCCAGTCCATAGGCCCTAAACAACGCCCTTGTGCCTACTTCTCTGCCACTCTTGACCCTGTAGCCAGAGCTTTGCCCGCCTGCCTTCGAGCAGTAGCCGCCGCTGCTGTCTCTATCCGGCAAAGTGAGGGGATCGTGCTCTCGAACCCCCTCACAGTATTGGTACCCCATGCGGTTGACACCCTCCTGAACCAAACCAAGACTCAACACCTGACTAGCGCACGACTGACTGGTTACGAACTGACTCTGCTTGCACCCCACATCACATTGAAACGATGCACCACTCTGAATCCAGCTACTCTACTACCTCTCCCTGACGCTGACCCCAATGCGTCCCATATACATGACTGCGTGACCCTCACCGACGAACAGACCAAGAGTAGGGTTGACCTCCGGGATACTGCCTTCCCGGACCCTGACGGAGAACTATGGGTGGATGGCTCATGCATCAAGCTCCCCGATGGCACCACCTCAGCTGCCTATGCAGTCACCACAGCCCGAACAGTTGTTGAGACAGCCCGCATCACACAGCGATCCGCACAGGCGGCAGAACTAATTGCTCTCACACAAGCCTGCATCCTGGCAGCAGGGACAACCGCAAACATTTACACAGACAGTCAGTATGCCTTCGGGGTAGTTCACCACTTTGGGCTCTTATGGAAAGAGAGGAGATTCTTGACTTCCCATGGCACACCCATCCTGCATGGAGATCTAGTCTCTGCCCTGACCGAAGCAGTCCTCCTCCCCACACGGCTGGCTGTGATCAAATGCCAGGCACACAAGAAGGTGACAGACATTGTAGGACAGGGAAATGCACTAGCTGACATTACTGCCCGAACCACAGCCGAGAATAGGTCCACGACCCGTATGTACGTGACCAGGTCACAAACTGAGAAATGGAAGGACGCTAGGGAAACGATTAGGGATATCCAACTAGCCAGCACACCACACAAATTAACTGAATGGGCCCGGGTGGGATTGAAGGACGATGACGGTTGCTGGCGAACTAAAGACTTGAACAAATGGTTGCTACCAGACTCATACTTGATCCCCATGCTGACCATGGCACACTCCCCCGCACACATAGGGTCTGCCCCCATGATCGAACTCATCTCCAAAGTCTGGCACAACGACAAAATCCCAGACGTCTGGTCCAACAATGCCTAGTATGCCTCCAACACAACCCTGGGAAAGGAACTGCTGTACCCCGGGGAGGGTTTGGGGTCCCCAATCACCCCTTTGAAGTCCTACAAATGGACTATGTCCAGTTAGAAAGGTGCCAAGGTTTGAAGTACGTACTTGTCGTTGTGTGTGCCTTCAGCAAGTGGGTGGAAGCCTACCCAACCCATGACAACACCGCTATGACTACCGCAAAAGTACTACTGAAGGAATTCTTCCCCCGATACGGCCTTTGTCGAATTTTGTGGAGCGACAACGGCCCCCACTTCGTAGCCGAAGTTATCCAACTCATCTTAAAAGGGTTGGGTGTAAAACAGAAATTCCATGCGGTCTTCCATCCCCAATCTGCAGGCTTGGTTGAGCGACACAATGCCACATTGAAACTTAAGATAGCAAAAATAGTCGCCACCACAGGACTGAGATGGCCAGACGCTCTCCCGCTAGCATTGCTATCAATGCGTTCCACCCCCACTAAACACCACTTGACCCCCTACGAGGTCGTTTTCGGGCGGCCCATGAACCTTTGGGCTGCACCAAAGCCAACATCCATCCACGACGTCCCGGACGTCCTCATGTCTGACTATTTGTATAACCTAACTAAAACGTTGTCTGTTATCCATCAGCAGGTACTGCAAGCCATTCCCGATGTTTCCAGGGGCTCCGGACACGACATCCAACCCGGCGACTTTGTCTTAGTGCGTAACTTCCAGCGCACCAAGAGTCTGGAGCCCCGGTGGACGGGCCCCCTGCAAGTCCTGATCACCACCCGAACAGCTCTTCGAGTGGAGGGGAAACGCAATTGGCTGCATGCACACCACTGCAAGAAAGTATCACCGACCCTGACGACCACGGACAACATCACTGCCCAGGAAGAACTTCTGGACAAAGATCGACCATCCCTGAGCCGCTACCCGGATACAGAGACACTTGAGTTAGTGAAATATCCCGATCCCACCGTGCCATCCAAGGAAGGGTATAACTTGCGACGAAAGGAGAGAACTTCGACTAAGCAGACCACAAGCTAAGTGGAAATCTCAGAGCGGTAGCCTAGTCACCTCAAAGGCCACCAGGAGAGAAACTAAACAAAGTCTGTGGTTCTGCCCGCTACCGAGTCTCTCGAAGGTGATGGAAGCGCCCAACATGAAGATGATGGAAGCAACCGGACGTCCGAAGATCCACTACAAAAATCCAAAGACTGACAGAATGCACAGCTCAAAGACTATTGCACTTTTCATTACCCTTCTCTTTTGCCTTCTCCTCGTGGTCACCTTCTGGATCATGGAGGAGAGTACACCCGCTCATAAGACATTGCTGACCACCGTTCAACCTACCACCATGAAAGAACACCATCTGATCTCACTTTCACCCCAACTCCGAGAAAGGCGTAAGGAGTTCTGGAATAACTCTTTTGTGCAGTTGCTCCACCAACACAATCTTGCTGCCAACGCCACTAATTGCTGGATCTGTGGATTGCTACCGCATGCCACTGGACACTCTATCCCTTTCATCCCTTCACCTTTTTCTGTCCATGGCTCCTGCCTCGCCTGGCTAATCCTCCTGCAGGAAAGCTACAAGGACAATGCCACTTCCGGCAGAACTATGTCACACTTCTACCATGGGTTCTGGCTGAACAAAACTGGAAGAACTTCTGCCCCCTTCTGTCCTCTGAGATCAAACACTTCCTTTCACATGGACATCCCTGCCAAAGAACGAGTTGAAATGCAAGTGTTCAACAACCCAGCCAGACCCACTTTCTCTTACCTCCGGAAACGGAGGGCCGCCACCCTAACAGTGGCCCTATCCGTCATCAACATCACTGGATTTGTGTGCCTTGAAGGCCTGGGAACGCAGCTGGTGTGCCACAGCTCCTGCCTCATCACCCGAACATTGGACTCGGTTGATCCACCCTCCTTTGTTGCCTCCCCGAATATGTACTTCATCTGTGGTACTAAGGCCTACACCTGGCTCCCGAAAGGTTGGGGAGGCACCTGCTACATCGCTTTTGTCCTTCCTCCGACATATGTGGCTCCAGCAAACCATCACCGACAGAAACGTGCCAAAGACATTGTGCAAGCCGACTCCACCGGAGCGCAGTTCATGGACGCGGTAAAAGGTCTTGTTCCGCTCTGGGGTCCAATGGCAAACAGTCGTGCCATCCGCCACTTAACCCAAGCAGTCGAAACGGCGATGAACATTACGGCTGGCATCCTCGCCAACAACACTGCTGAGCTTCAGGCCGTCCGCCTGGTGGCTCTTCAGAACCACCTCGTTCTAGATGTGGTTCTGGCTGATCGTGGAGGAGCATGCCGCATCATTGGGTCCAGCTGAAACAGAGCGAATGAAAGCTCTGTATGAGGTGGAAATTCGTAGTATTATGGGGATAGATCCGAACTAGACAAGCTGGCGAGATATGTTAAAAGGGAGGACTGTGGAAATTTAGCTTGTAACTGAACATTATCTGCGCCATCTTGCCTCTCCCCAGCGCCACGCACACCGAACGCACGGCCGCCATTTTAGGCACCCCACTCTCTCCCCCGCTCATTGGCGATCGCCAGCGCGTTCCCCTGATGCTGCAAGCATCCCCCGCGCTCCGGCTACCCCCGCTCTCTCATGCATAGGCCATAAACCCTCTCCTTCTACGCGACCCTGCCATGGAACCACATCCCACGCCTGACCGACATCCCATACATGGTCATGCATCTCTTTGATAACCCCCTTCCTCCGCGCCCCATTGTCCGAACCGATCCCAGGCCAACACCTAGCCCTGCGGATGCAGTTTATTGCCCCTACTGTAAGAGAAACACCCCACATCAAAGGGATTACAGTGGATCAAAGCCCCTACCCCCTGAGACCCGGCCGGTTGCACACACCCCCGGGAATTGGCGGAATGTCCAGCTGTGTGATAGCCATCTCCTACTGTAGATGGGGTGGGGACTTCCACTGTAGATATGTGTGGGAACGAGCTCGAAGTGGGGATTCCGAGGATGTTCTTTCATGTTCCAAAGCAATCTCAAGAATGTGCCATGTATGATAAACCTGCAATAAAGTCATAAACGTGTGTATAAGAGGCCAGGCCTCAGAGATGCAGTTAGAGCACCTCGTGACGATACCTTGCTGTCTGATCTGATGTGTTCTGCTCCGACGGAATAAAACTTTGTTTCCTGCCTTCCAGTCTCCGGCGCCTGCCTCTTTCATTGGTAAATTATCGAGTGGTATGAGAGGCGATTACCGCCGGGCAATACTTGAAAGGTTATCGACTGAAACTGCCGCTACCATTTAACACCCAGTACATGCCACAGTCGCTGGTACCAGCCTGAATGTGCGGGGATGCAGGGGGTTCGCCAATAAATTAGGATGTTCGGTACTGCTGTGCCCAGTGTTATAGCTATCTGCTTCCCTCATCTAGATTTCAGTGGGTAAGTGAGCGGGTTAGGCACCCTCAAGAGGGCATAGGCAGGGAGCCTAGGGGTTTCAGTGTCAAGGTGCTTGTCCACGTCATCGAGAATGCGCGTCCAGTAGTCCTGTAAATGTTTGCAATCCAATAATAGATGGACCACTGTGCCCCACTTCCCGCAACCCCACCAGCAGTCCGGGCTTTGCATCGGGTCAGTTCGGTGGAACCTCACCGGGGTATAATACCAGTGATACACCAATTTGGTGAGGGTTTCAGTGAGGCCTATGTGTGTTGCGGTATGGCGCGCCCGGTATCAAGCACCCTCCCACTCTGCAAGACTAAGGGGACGGCCCAAATCGTCCTCCAGCGCGCTCGGCCCGCATGGTATGTGTGAGTATTTCTGGACAGTAGCATCTTATAAAGGTCAGAAATTAACTTCTTATCGGAGGTCCGCGTGATGAGCCACCGTTTGAACATAGTAAGGAGGCGAGTGGCCTGGTGTCGGTTGTCAGGGTGCATGGCCCAATGTCGGAGTTACAAGTAGTGTAGGCGTTCGGACTCCGGGAGGCCGTAGTCCGCCCAAAGTTGCGGGAAGGGGATAATGTCGCCCCCGGTGACTAAAAGGCCTAGTGCTGGACAACCGGAGACCCGCCACAACTGATCGTGCTGATGACACATTCCGGGGCTGAAATCCGCTTTGTCCACCAAGGGTGTGAGCGGAGATGGGAAAGTTGTGAAGTTATGGCGTCTGTTTGTCCGATCCCAAATGGTGAAAAGTGAATGACTCACTTCAGAAGCGTAAAGCTTGGGAGAGCTTGTTGTTGACCTCTGAACTTTGAGAGCTTCTTTGGAGTCCAGTAGGCTCTGTGAATAGTGAAAAGGTGGTTTCTCCTTAAAGCAGCGGACTGGGTAATACCCCAACATTTCCCCACTGATACTTGCCATATGTCCTGAAGATCTATCGTAGGCAGTTCAGAGGTCAACAACAAGCAAAAAAATGTCCAAAATGTGGTGAAGTGAAGGTGGATGATACACATATGTTCTGGCAGTGCCCCCAGCTCGAAGATTTCTGGTCAAAAGTTGGTAAGACACTGGCTGATCTCTTTGGCCAACAAATAACTGTAAGTATTGAACTTGTAATTTTTGGAATATATAAAGCAGATGTAAGTGCACGTAATTTGGATTTAAGACAAGAGAATCTACTTTTTATGTTAATCCTTTTAGCCCGTAGAGAAATATGTATTAACTGGGTTAGCCCTGTACCACCAAAACATCTGGATTGGTGGAATTCAGTTGGTAGAATGAATAAACTAGACAGAAGTGGAAGGCCCAGGAAAAAATATAATTTTTGGGAAATATGGGAGCACTTTTTTAATTTGTGATTCACTTTTTGGACTTAGGCTTCTTCTATCTTTATCTTTGTACTTTTTTTTATTTTTTTTATTTTTTATTTTTTTTACTCTTTTGTGTCACACAAGAGAAATCATAGACAAGTTCAATGATTTTAATCCAGGAAATACTCAAAATGAATATACTTGGTCTAAAACAACCAAGGGTGGTTGGTCTCCCCCGCTGTGTCTAGGTGACAACTGGTTCCAGCTGCAAGGGAAAATCTTCATTCGCAAAAATTCCCGTTTTGTTGGCACAGGAAAGTTGTAATAGCAGCATTGGTTCCCATGTCAAAACCTGGCACAAGTATTGCAAAATGAGGACAAAAAAAAAAAAAAAAAAAGATTGGGAGAGCGGTGAGCCCGCGATAAGAAGGGTATTTTCATGAGAGACGTGCCAGCCACGGCCCGGTCCTGAAAAAGCCAATGTTTTTCAGACTCAGCCCGACTTCACTCCACCAAGTATCGGAGCTGTGCAGCATAAGAGTAGAGCGTGAGAGCTGGGATTCCCAGACCCCCTTAGTGGGGCGGGAGAAATCCGACCGACTGTTTGAGACGCGGTTTGCATCCTTGCCAAATGAATTGAGAAAGCTCCGACTGCACCCTATTGAGCCAACCAGTAGGTGGCGGCAGGGGGAGCGCCTGAAATAAATAGAGAACTTTGGGGAGGATTGTCATCTTAATAGCTGCCACCCGGCCCAACCAAGAGATCTGATGGTGCTTCCACCTCCGTAATTCAGCGCAGATGTGGGGGTGGAGGATGGAGTAGTTAATGGTGCCCATGGCCTGCAGAGTCAGAGCCCGTTGTACTCCCAGGTATGGGACGGTGTCTGTGGACCAATGTAGGGGGTAGCGGGCACGCAGGGCCTTCAGCTCCTGTGGTGACAGAGAAAGGTTCAGTGCTATAGTTTTTGACAGATTAACCTTAAACCCAGAGGCACCGGCAAAAGCATCCAGTTCTTCCATGACAGGCCCCAGTGACTGCTCAGGATCCTCGAGGGTGATGAGCACGTCATCGGCATAGAGCTAATGGAATGTGTGTCCCCCCGAATCAAATACCCATAATTCATGAGCAATCCCTCACCCTCCATGTAGGGCGCAAACAGCATGGGTGACAAGGGGCATCCCTGCCACGTGCCTCTGTGAATAGGGAACGGGGTGGAAGTGTGCCCCTTGATCCGCACCGTGGCAACACTAGCAGTTAAAAATGTGCGTCTGCATCTTTTCCCCAAGGCCAAAACGGGCCAGTGTTTGTTCGAGATATGGTCAGTGGACCCTGTCAAAGGCCTTCTCCGCATCTATTGCCAGCAGCATGTATTTTCCTAGGGATGCGTGAGCCCTTCTCTACTAGGTGTGCAACACGTTTCGTGCTGTCGCTGGTCTGCCGCTGCGGAATAAACCCGGCCTGGTCGGGGTCCACTATTCCCTGCATATAGGGGGCAAGCCTGGAGGCCAGTATGCCAGTATAAAGTTTCAGGTGCCGCACCCTCGAGAAAGCCTGGTGGCTCGACCAAACTACAGTCAACAGGACCGCCCTCAAGCACGCCACCCACAAACACCATCAGCTGATCCGCGCTACCAAGAAGACAGCACTCAAAGAGCGACTGGACAACAACGCCCACGACAGCAAGGAACTCTTCAGCATCGTCAAAGAGTTCTCCAACCCCTGCGCCGGAAACAACGACATCACTCCCTCGCAAGACCTCTGCAACTCACTCGCCTCGTTCTTCCACCGCAATATTGCCGACATACACAACAGCTTCAACGCACAGACCACGCACCCTACCACCGAACCAACGCCCGCCACCAACACCCTCTGCAACTGCACCCCAATCAGCACCGAAGACACCACCCGCACTATGAACACCATCCACTCCGGATCCCCTACCGACCCCTGCCCCCACCACGTCTTCAACAAGGCCGACGCCATCATCGCACCCCATCTCCGGGACATCATCAACACCTCCTTCCACACCGCCACCTTCCCAGAGAGCTGGAAGCACGCCGAGCTCAGCGCCCGCCTGAAGAAACCAACGGCGGACCCCACCGACCTCAAGAACTACCGTCCCATCTCGCTCCTTCCTTTTCCCGCCAAAGTCATCGAGAAGACCGTCAACAGACAGCTCGCCGCCTTCCTCGAGACGAACGGCTCCCTCGACCCCTCGCAGTCTGGGTTTCGGGCCAACCACAGCACCGAGACCGCCCTGATCGCAGCCACCGACGACATCAGATCCCTGATCGACAACGGGGAAACAGCGGCCCTCATCCTCCTAGACCTCTCTGCTGCGTTCGACACGGTCTGCCACCGCACCCTAGTACAGCGCCTCAGCAACGTCGGAATCCAAGAGAAGGCACTGGAGTGGATCATCTCGTTCCTCGCCGGAAGAACCCAGAGAGTCCGCCTCGCCCCGTTCTGCTCCGAGGCCACCGAAGTCATCTGCGGCGTACCTCAAGGATCATCACTCAGCCCAACCCTCTTCAACGTCTACATGACCCCCCTCGCAGCCATCGCACGCCAACACAACCTCAACATCATTTCCTATGCTGACGACACCCAACTGATCCTCTCCCTCACCAACGACCCCGCCACCGCCAGAGCCAACCTACACGAAGTCCTCATCCTGGGATCATCCCCCTCCGCCTGGGACGATTCCTGGTGGCCCCCTGCCCTGGGCACCACTCCCAAACCTACGGACCACGCACGCAACCTGGGCTTCATCCTGGACTCCTCCCTCTCGATGACCAGACAAGTCAACGCCGTCTCCACATCATGCTTCAACACCCTGCGTATGCTCCGCAAGATCTTCAGATGGATCCCCACAGGAACCAGGAAGACTGTTACCCAAGCACTCGTCACCAGCCGACTAGATTACGGGAACACCCTCTATGCCGGAACCACAGCCAAACTACAAAAAAGACTCCGCACGACTCATCCTGGACATTCCCCGTCATAGCCACATCACCGGACACCTGAAAGACCTGCACTGGCTCCCCGTCAGCAAGAGAATCACGTTCAGACTCCTTACCCACGCACACAAGGCTCTCCACGACCTGGGCCCCAAGTACCTCAACAACCGAATGACCTTCTACATGCCCACCCGCCAGCTACGATCAACCAGCCACGCCCTCGCCACCGTCCCACGCATCCGCAAAGTCACCGCCGGAGGAAGATCCTTCTCCTACCTGGCAGCCAAGACTTGGAACTCCCTCCCCATCCACCTGCGGCTAACCCAAGACCACCTCTCCTTCAGGAAGCAGCTCAAGACCTGGCTGTTCGAGCAGTAACGGACCCCTCCCCCCCAGCGCCTTGAGACCCTTCCGGGTGAGTAGCGCGCTTTACAAATGCCGTGATTGATTGATTTAAGAGGGAAATTGGCCGGTATGACCTGCATTTTGACCTGTCCTTCCCAGGCTTAGGGAGAACAGCAATTGCCGCTTCCAGCATGGGGGCCGGGATCGCGCCGGGCGTTGCGAAGGAATTGAAGAGCCGGGTGAGTAAAGGGGCAAAGGTCGTGCAGAACTGTTTATAGAAAGCAGTGGTGTAACCATCTGGGCCGGGAGATTTGCCCAATTTCAGGCCGGAGATGGCCATGATAACCTCCTCTGGCCTAATATCTCTCTCTATGTGGGCCACTTGGTCTGTGGTGTCAGGGGGGGAGACGGGCTTGGTCGAGATAGGCCGCAATGTCATGCCCATCGAGCAGTTGTGCATCGTAGAGTTGAGCATAGAAGTTGCGAAAGGTCTCGGCGATAGATGTGTCGTCCGAGCGCAGTGCCCCAGTGTTGTCACGTATTTCCTGAACCCCTTCCCGCAGTCACGCCTCCCAGAGTCTGTTTGCTAAAAGGCGGCCACATTTGTCTCCCCCTGTGTAGAAGGAATGTCGGAGTCGTATCGCCGCGTATTCCACCTTGTCGCGGTCAATGGCTGACAGTTGAGCCCGGGCAGCCGTCAGCTGCCACCATATGCGGGGTGCTCCAGTGCGCTGGTGCATCTGCTCCAGTTCCTGTACTTTCTGGGGCAGCTCCTCTCTCTTCGCCCTGCGGTCCCTGTTATCCACGGATGAGATGGCGATGACCTCGCCCCAAATGACAGCTTTGAGGGCCTCCCATCGCGTGGAAAGGGCAGTATCTGGGTTGTCGTTATGTCGGAGGAAGTCCTCTATGGTGTTCTGTAATTGGGCAACTGTGTCCGGCCTGTGCAGTAGGGCGTCCCGGAAGCGCCAGTGTCGGGCCGGAAATTGAAGTTGTGGGAGAAGGAGAATCACCTCCACGGGGGCATGATCGGAAAGAGCAGCCATCAGGATGTCAGTAGAGAGCAAGGCATCACGCAATGCTTTGGAGCCCAGCAAGTAATCTAACCTCGCATACGTTTTGTGAGCGTTGGAGTAGTATGAGAGCGCCTACCTGACTAGTGCACTGCGCTGACCTATCTAACTCATTGTCAAACACTAGGTGGAGGTCCCCCCCTATCAAGATATTGCGGTCAGGTGTGGCCATCACCTCGGTGAGGACGTCATGTAAAAAACTTTCTTGGCCTTCATTAGGTGCACAAATAGATCCCACATGCAGAACATGGCCCCCCACAAGGAATTGGCAAGTGAGCAATCTACCTTTTATCTCCACCCTCTTCTGCAGCACCTTCCCCCGGGAAGCCCCAGAGACCAAAATCGCCACCCCGGCTGTCTTGGTGGGTTTGGAGGAAAAAAATTGGGTCGGTAATGCACGGGACCGAAGACGATGGCAGTCCTTAGTTAGCAGGTGCGTCGCCTGGAGGAGGCAGATATCCGCCATAGTGCTCTCAAGATAAGAGAGAAGAGCCCTACGTTTGATGGGATTATTGAGTCCTCTCATGTTAAGCGTGAGTATTCGAATAGTACCCCCCCCCGCATCTAGCATCCAAAGGTGGGGTGATGCCATTCCGGGGCATCCGGGTGGTCCGGGCCCCCCTGTGCCAGCGTGTGTGGCATAATATGGTAGCACTCCTTGGGCCGAGCCCCCCCCCCGGAGGAAAGGACAGAAAGCAGGAAAGAGCAGAAAGAAGAATAGAGCACGAACCCCAACATTAGAAGACCAAAACAACAAGGCGCAACAGGCGCCATAAAGAGTCTGGTGTTCAGTCATTAGTCCGTCATCCAAGGATGACTGGTGGAGGAGTCTCTGGGGATGTAGAGTGACCGATGGGTAACCGCCGCCCCCTCTCCCTCAACCCAGACAGCGCAAACCGTATAAAGGATACAGCATGGTAGCTGGACTCAGTCACTCTGGGATGTCTTCGCCAGAGCGCCTGGCAGAGCCTCCAGGACAGCTTGCTGTTCTTGCTTGATCGACTGCGAGCTCGGCTGCCGGGTGCCCCGCCACCGCTAGCGCTGCTGCCTCCATCTCAGCTTGGCGTCGTTGGAGCTGGTGTCTGTGTGTTCCTCATCCTCCGAGTCCTCTGGGAGAGGGATCCCCAATATTTTGCTTGGTTCAGATAGAGAGCGAAGCTGAAACAATGTCCCTTCATGGCGGGAAACGAGGTGGAACGGGTGCCCCCAGGAGTAGGTGATGTTGCTCTGGCGCAGGGCCTCCGTGATGGGTTAGAAAGTCCGGAGTTTCTGGAGTGTAATGGCCTCCAAGTCTTGATAGAGGGCCAGTGATTGGTTGCGGAATGTTAGCGGCTGAAGCAATCTAGCTTTCCAAAGAATCTCCCCCTTCGTGCAGATGGACGCAGACTAAAATATCTGCTGGGGGCGCCGATTTCGCCCTGGGTGGGCCCACCCTGTGAGCTCTACCCAGTTTCAAATCAGAGTCCGGCGGGTTGCCCAAGACGTGGTTGAAGAGGGCTCGCACATATCCGAAAATGTCCCCTGCTTCTTCGTCAGCACCAACCCCCCGGATGCGTATGTTGTGGTGGCGGGAACGGTTTTCAAGATCTTCAAGGTGGGATTGGACATCCACCTGCAGCTCGTGAATACGGAGGACATCCTGCTGCATGGCTGCCAATTCGGTGTCACGGCGTCGCTTTTGTCCTCCAGTGACGCTACCCTCTCTCCGATGTCCTCTACGTCCTTGCGGAGGTCCTTTATCTCCGCCGTCAGGTCTCGCTTCACTGTCTGCAGGTCCTCTCGCAGCCCCACGAATAGGGATTCCAGGAAGGCCCGCGTCACTGGTGCAGCTTCTGCGTTAGCCGTCTGCGCCGCCCCACCCTGCGAGCCCAGGGTCGAGTAGCCGTCGTTCTGCGCCCGGGCAAAAAGGTCCTTGAGGGATTTCTCCTTCGGCACCGATTTGTCCCTCCTGCCCCGGGATAGCGCCATTCTGCTTTCCCCCAGTCACACCAGGCCCAGTGGCCGCGCCGCAGAGAGTGTGGTTAAGTCCTAGGGCCGCTTGCCTATAGGCAGGCGGGCCCACGGCAAGGATATCACCTCACGGGCTACGAGGTGCCCAATGCAGCTCTGCGAGATCTCCCCGCTGCGGCGAAGCGTCTCTCACAGGTCCCAGGATAGCGCAATACGCGCCCCACGGTCACCAGAGTCCCAGGCCCTCCCCGAGGTAGGCCTGCTCCAGCAGAATGCAGATTGGTGGAGGAATGCACAATGTCCAGACGTACCTGGGCTCCGTAGGGCGTCGCAGAGTGGGGGGTCCAGGAGTCTGTATCGTGGGAGATGAGGGTTTCGTCATGCAGGGCCCCCGACCCCGGCGACAGCACAAACAGGTGGGGGCAGGTCCGCTCCAGGCCGAAGCAGCCCCCAACCGGGCCAGCCTTCACGCCACCTAGGCCCTCCGATGGTAGTGTGGGGCGGGGATCACAGCCGGTTGCAGGGCCCGCCGAGCTCACCGCCACTGGGCTCGATGCGTCCTGCGATGCAGAGGGTCAAGAGAGGTCCGGGCGCCCAGCCGCGTGTGCCTCTGGGTTCAAGGCCTCTCTGGTGCGGTCACGCTCCACTGGCGAGTCTTGATTAGGCCTCACCTCCGCTCAGTCCCCAGGCTGCCGGGTCATTGCTAATCACCGCCTCCAGTGTTCATCAGCCCCGGACAGCGGGGCTCGCCCTGAGTGCTGGAACCCAGCTCCCCATGCACAGCGGCTGCTCCGGGCGCAGCGCCATCCCCTCCGGTCACGCAGGCCACAGCGGCGCCTCCCTCAGCGTCCCATCTTCTTCCGGAGAGCAGGCCCAGCGCGGGCTGGGGAGCACTGGGGCGGGCGCCGGGGTCATCGATGGCGCAGCCAAGGGGTCACCGAGATTCCCCAGGCGCTTCTGGAGTCAGATCCGCCGTCGCCGGTGTGGATTAGTGCTGATGCTAGTACTTATTGTACGACGGTGGAGGAGAGAGGGCAGAGTACGTCCTAGCTCTCCGCCATCTTGGCCACGCCCCGAGATACAATTTTTAAAAGATCAGCATACAGCTCTCCAAGGAAATGCAGAGGACCTAGAAAACCACTCCAGGAAGAACAACTTAAGCATACATGGGGTCCTAACCAACACTGAAGTATTAAACATACTGCTCTATGTGCAGAAACCTTTCGGCATATTTTGTTGGAGGACAACACCAGTGAGATTGAGATTGACAGACTGAGTGCACAGTTGTGCGAGCTACAGCTATGGGAGACAGAGCGCCTGATATTGTAGCATGCGCACATCATTTCATAGCGAAGGAAGACATTGCATGAGAGAAAGGACCTGTTGAATTCCAAGAACATAAAACTTTGCTCTTTTAAGACTTCTCTGTGAATACACTTCAGTGCAGAAGAGATTTCAAGCCTATTACCCTAAGGCAAAAATATTAAGTAGAGATGGGTGTAAGAAAGTGACTCTGTATATACTGTTCTCAAATAGGTACAGTGTGCACAGAGTCCACGTTCCCCAGAGGTTTGGCAGAGGCTAAAGTTAGATATAACCTTGCTCTCTAAAGTGGTAGCTTGGTCGAGCAGTAAGGCAGTATCAGATGACAGTGTAAAGCATTTGTTGTACACACTCAGTCAGAAAATGGTCTCACACACTCAAGAACTGAACTCTAGGCCAATGTATCAAAAGATATAGTTGTTTTATTTTAGAACCAGCAATAGGTAGCAAAATATACTTTCTCAGAATTAGATACTTTAGTAAAGTACTTTTCAATAGGCAATATACTTTTGAATGGAATAGTTACAGTTGTTGCAATGGGCAACAGAATTCAAACACAATTATACATTGAGCTCAATGGGAATTTCAAAAAGTAAATGCAATAGATCACTTTTAGGATTACTTTTCTAACCTCAGGACTGGATCCTAGATTCACTCCTGGGAAAGTTCCTGGAAACAGGTAAGTAAATGCGTTTTGGTTACAGGAATGATTTTTAAGGAGTATTATTGTATTTTAAACGTTGACACTTGGAAACTTATTCACATAGAATCACCAATGTTATCCTATGGGAGGAAATTCACATAGCAGGTAAGTAGGGTTATAGTTACTTTTTCTAACTCAGTGTTTGTTCCTGGATCCAGCACTTGTGCCTCTCCTGTAAACAGTTGGAAGAAAGCGTTTTTTTTATACAGGTGATTTTTAAGGAATATTTGTAAGTTTCAAAAACCGACAAGAATTTCTGGTTATCCTCTGGAGTAAAATCAAGTTAGCAGTAAGTATGGCTGTGATTACTTTGCAGGGTCAGTGCTGGGCACCAAGATCCAGCACTGGGATCTCTCCTGATAGCAGGTGAGTAAATTTGTTTTCGTTATTCGGCTGATTTTAGATGAATATTTTAAAGTTTCAAAACTCGACACTTCGAAGAATTTCCAAGTGAAACCAATCAATGTTACCGTATGGAAGAAAAGTGAGTTATTGGCCTTTGGGTAAGTACTCGACTGGCAGAGTTAAGGTTCTGGGCATAGACTCAGGGGTCTCCCAGGGTCAGGTAGGTACAGTTATTACACCCTCAGCGGCACTGGGGCAGCCGGGTGCTGGGTGAGTTAGGCCCAATGTAATCCTGCGGGAGGCAGGGGGCCTTTGGTTGGTGGCTGCTGGCTAGCAGGCCACGCGGCTGTGGGAGCTGGGTTCCTGGTCACTTACTCTGGGCAAGTTGGGAAGTAGATTAGAGCAGAGGTTGCACTGCCAGGGGCACTCGGGTGGCTGGGTGCAGGGTGCTTTTGAGCAGTCGGACGCTCAATGGATTTCAATGGAGAAGCTCAGTGACGAACAAAGGCTGCAAGCTCGGGGACGAAGATTCTTCCGGTGTGACCCCCACTTCGAGAGGTAAGTTGGGAAGTTGTAGGATAGGTAGGCACCCAGGAGCTGGGCACAGGGGGCCGTAGGGTGCCGGGTGCAGGGGTGTCTTTTTGCGTCGGGAAATCTTACCCCTCAGCTGGTCGCGGTTGAAGGGGTCCCTGGTTCTGAGGCTACAGGTGTCGTCAGGAGCATCGAGTTGGGTCCTTGGGTGCTGGATTCGGGGTCACAGTCACCGGGGGGATGTCCTCGTGGTCTTTGTTCACTCCGGCACAGGCCAGGCTTGGCAGGTGCAGAGTGTGCAGGAGTCGCGGTTCCTGGCTGATGCCAGGGGCTTGTTACTTGCTTTGAGCAGTACCACTGCTCGTGGGAGTCCCAGTTAGTTAGAGTCACAAGGCAGTCAGGTCCTCCAGGGTTTTTGAGGTTGCTGACCACTGGAGATGTCGGGGTTTCGCAGGAGCAGGTTCGAGGGTCGAGAGGCCTGTAGGGCTGGGGCCAAATCAGTTGGTGTCTTCCTCTTGTTAGCAGCTGCACAGCAGGTCTTCTTGATCTTCTTGCTTGTTTTGGAATCTGGATCTGAGGAAGGAAGGTTCCAGGGGCTCCTAAATACTACATTTAGGGGCATAACAGGTCGGTAAAGGGCAGGGACCAATGGGTCCCTTCCCTGGGGTGGGTACACCCCCTATCCTGCCACTCTCCTGTGGGAGGGGGGCAGTAGCCTAGCCCTGATTGGGCAGGGCTCCCCATCTTCAAGAATGCGAGAGCCCGGGGATGTGTTTCACCTCGCCTCCCCCACCTGAGGGGTGGGATTGGCAGAGGCTGGCACACCCCCTTTCCTTCTTTGGGTTTCCCGCCAGTCTTCCCGCCAGGGTGGGGGTCAGAACCGGTAGGGGCCAGTTGCTGAGTACAGCAAGTGGCCTGGAGAAGCTCACAAAGGCCCTTCCTGGGGGAGGAGACCTAGCACCTCGCCCAGGATGTGCATTGTTGCAGGCCCAGGAGAGCGGATGGCTCTCTACCCAGGGGTCCAGCAACATGTCTGCTGTGTGGCAGCCTAGGCAGCCCCTCAGACAGGACGTGGATTGTAGGTTAGGTTCAGGGGCAACTCTAAGTTGCCCTCTGTCGTGCATCTTACATCAAATTCCACACTGGCATCAGTGCGGGTTTAATGTGCTGAGGAGTTTGATTCCAAACTTCTCAGTCTTCGTGTTGATGATCTCCCAGCACCATATACTCTTAAATGGCAGCACTGCACTTACAGTGCCCAGGAATGGACCTGGGTACTGTAGGGGCACAGGGCTCATGCACCTGTACCCACACCACTGGCATAGGGCACCCAGCTAGAGGGGTGACTGAGGTATGCCAGGGCAATGTGTGTTGTGGGCATGGCACACAGGGATGTGTGCCATGCCGACTCTCTGTTTTGTTCTGCACCAAGACACTCAGCCTGCAAAGGCAGTGTGTGTGTGACAGGGTACAGGGCCTCTAAGGGTGGCACAATAAGTGCTGCAGCCCTTAGGGGCCTTCTCTGGGTACCTAGGCTACCATTTACCAGGGGCTGACATTTGGCCAGAGATGCCAATTGGGTTGAGGCTTCATGGAGTTTTAGGGAAGGAACACAGGCACTGGGCACCTGATTGGTAGGAGCCCAGGGCACACTCAGTCAAAGTACATCAGCAATTCAGCAAAAAGTGGGGGCATACCATGCAAGAAAGATGGCACTTTCTCACAATGGGGCAGCCCCTTTGTGTTATATTCAGCTGGAAGGAACACCTATATGAATTATGTATGTTCACAGAAGCCCCTTGGGCCTGATTCACAAAGGTGAACTCAAATTTTGTGCAAGTTTGCTATTTTTTTTGTATTCACAAACTACGAGCTAATAGTAAGTTTACAACTGTGCAACTTTGCACATAAAAAGGTTGAGCAAGCCTATCTGTTCATGTGCACAGTTTCCCGTCTCCAACTGTGTGTAAGCTTACTATTAACTTATCTTTGTGAATCAGACCCAGCGTCGCTGAAAGAGAAGTCCGTTATGGCAGCTGCACGCCTGGGGGAAGTGGGGAACCCTGCATTTACAACTTTTCTCTTTGCAGAGGGTGATCAGGCCTCCTAAAAGCATGGGGTCAGATCCCTCTGTCACAGCACATGAAAAGAAGGATGTGCTGGACAGTCTGCAGTGACATGACGCCCTGTCAGAGACATGAAGGTCCATGCAGAGGGAGTGAAGAAATCTTACCATGGACTTTTGGATGGGAAGCGAGTGAGATAGAAGAGAGGCTAGGTAGACAGTGCAAGGGGAGCAAAAACCAACATAATACAGTTTATCACAACCCCCCAGGTCTCTAACTGAGATGCCTTTTATTTGAGAATGTTGATACCCATGGATGGGAGTGGACTACATGCCACAACCAGTTCGGTACCTAGTTCTACATACTTGTTTAATTCTTTGACCAGTTGATTGGTTAGGGTGGTAATCAAATGACTGGAAGGTATGTATACATGATACACACTTGGCACACGTACATATGCCGAGCCAAACACACTTTAAATAACATACAAGGTCACTACCTAGCAGCCACTGATGCTGACAGTCAGAATCGCACATGGAGCATGTTGAAATAGTCAGCTTTAAAGCTAAGGTGTTAAATAATCCAGAGTAATGCTTAGCAGTATTGTCAGTGTTGCATGTGTCAAAATGTGACAAATGCTTGATACATATGATTGATACAGGAGACACATTAGCAACATAAGATTCACAGAGACTCTGATTTAAGTGTTTTTCCAGGCAACACTTTTACTCAGGCCATGTGAAAAGGGATGGTCTTGGAATACTAATTTCTAAATTCGCTGGAGACGTGGGGTACAAAGTGTTTGAGCTTCAGGGGAGGGTACTGACCCTTAGACTCAGGTTAGGAGGGGAGGGCTTCACAGTGGCTAACATATACACACCTAATTCAGGTCAAGAATCCTTTCTAAACTGAACAGTAGCAGACATACTTCAGACACCAGAAAGGAAGATATTAATTGGGGAAGAGTGCAACATTGTAATGAACAATTAACAAGACAGATCAAGACACAGGGTATGGATCCTCAGGTGCCTTTACAGCAGGGGGACTGAGATGTATGAGGGAGGCAGAGTTAATAGCTATATGGAGGAAGCTCTGTCCCATCATGCTCAGACTCTACCTATTGCTTGGCTTCTTACAAGACATGCACCCATCTTGACTACTTTTGGTGAGTCTGACACTACTTAGAGAAAGTAGAAACTGCAATATGCCCCACATCACTCTTCAATCACACACCAATCTCCATAGACCTAATATTTTCAGAAAACTAAAAGGGGTCTGGGTCCCTGGAGGCTGAGGGATGCTATCATCCCGAATGATAATAACAGGACAGCTATTCAAATAGCAATCACATGCTTTATGTCACAAAGTGACATACTTTGGGACACTCCTAAATCAGTGCTCAGAGGGTGTTTGATTGCCATAGCCGCCAATAAAAATAAGGAGAGTAGGACAAGTGTTCCAGGTTTGAGCTATGAAGCATAGAATTAGAACATATATACACACGGGTACCCTAGGATATGGTAATTCCTTACTGCTGCCTGTTCACAATTGAGACTGCTAAATCAAGCCAGAGCAGAATATGCATTAGTCCGTTTGAAGCATAAATGCTAGATGAGCAGAAACAAGGCAGGAAGATGGCACATAAACTCTGAGGAAAGATTAACAGGGATAGGGTCGATCACCTAAAAAAATGGCAAACGTCATACAATCGCAGGAAACCACCCCATAGTAGTAGAATTCTGGGAGTCCTACAACACACTTTACTGGTCACAGAATATACCTGTATCTTACAGAACCCAACCTACCTAAACTAACGGCTACCCAAGTTAAAACCCTAAATGCACCAATCACAAAATAGTACATTTGTAACCATCCTCAATAAAATGTATAGTTCCTTTATAGAGGGAGGCTCCCTAAAGCCCACTATGCTCGAAGCCAAAAATGCAGTGTTACCAAAAACGAATAAAAATACTTCAGATTGTGGCTCATGATGGCCCATCTCACATTGATCATAAGCATCTTGGCATCAAAACTCAACCTCTACATCCATGTCCTAATTAACCCACATCGATTGGGATTCATCCTAGAAAAATGATGCTTACACAGCACTAACAGGTTCCTTCATCCGATAAATAAGGTCTACAAGTCCACATTCAACGATCTTCTACTATCTATCAACTCTGAAAAAATGTTCAACAGTGTTCACTGGCCTTATTTTGTGGTGACTGTCTAGGACTTCGAATATATGAAGACAGGTTCAAAGATGGGTCTAGTGTGAGTACTCCTCCTCCAGCGTCAACTAAGGGAGAACGGTTACTTTCTGCTCCCTTCCCTATCCAACAAAGGACCCACCAGAGTTCCACCCTTTCTTCACTACTGTTTACCTTGTATACAAAGGGCTCGGCCTAAAGAGATACGGTGAGAGTGCATATTTCTATCACATGTATTCTATTTGGGCTGTAGGTACACACATTATCTGCCTGTATGCACATCATGTGTTCCTCACTCTGTGGAACTCAGCATGCTCCCTGCCAATAGTAATGGAGGAGAAGAGGGTATTTGGAGAGATTTTTGGCTTTTGATTGAATTTACAAAAATACCAGATACTTAATCCCACAGTTGCAGCCAAACAGCAAGAGAGCTTCCTCTCTTTCTATCCAGTCACAAGGGCCACCAACCACATTCCAAATCTCAGGATGGAATTAGTCAGTACCATACAAGTCACAGTAAAGAATAATAAAAATAATTACTGGGAACTTCTGGAAGTGACCTGAGGTCCTGGACTATGTAGAGACTATCTTTATTTGGTCGAAAGGCTGTCCTCAAAAAGACTTCTATCCTGCAGATATTGTTTGTTGTCCAAGCACTCCCTGTGCAGCCTACCCCCAATGTGCTGTAAACAGTGCAAGAAGCACACACTTTTGTATGGAAGGTAAAACGTCTCGCATGCCCCTAGTATTATCCTATCAGCATGAGGTTGGTCTGGGTGTTCCTGAAATTATACAATACTACCAGGCAGCATATCTCTGCCTCATGGTAGTATGGTCCAGAGACTGAACTGAGAAACATTGGTACTTCATGGACCAGCAAATTGCATGGGTGCACATCTGGAAGCCCCAGTGGCTGTTGATGCGACACACTCTATGGGGCCTCTACTCCTCCCCAGTTACTAGGGCTAAAATGCTGTTGTGAGTCTTGGTGGTAAAAAACAGGGCTTCCCTACCTTCCACTGTGCACTCACTGTGGTCATTAGAAACCAAGATATCACACCAGCAGTGAAAGAAACTAATTTCAAGTGAGACAACAAGCAGGATGCAAACGGATTGGGGACCTGGTGGGTGAACACATTCGAGCAACTCAAAACAGACTGGGTCCTCTGGGAGATTGAGCGAGTACATAACACCCAAAGCAAACAGTGGCTATCCAACAAGGTGCTAAAAGAAGCAGCAAGTGGGCCTTTAGCACCAAAGAGGGATGGCTATTAGCTAAAACAAATGACAAACATATGCACTCAGAGCTATATTCTCTGCTATAGGCAACCCCAACCCCCCAAGAACCAAAATTACAAGTCAGAAAAGGTGGAAAGGGAATTGGGATGAGCGCTGATGTACGAAGAATAGAAGGATACATTTAACAGAGCTCTACAGACTTCCCACTCTGTGACTAGTATGGAAACAAGGACAAAGATACTCTCATAGTGGTATTACACCCCAAATGGAATACATAAATTGTCCTCCAGAATGTAGTATCTTTATTGGAAAAACTGTGGGAACACAGGCACGCTCAGCCATCTTCTCTGGCATTGTCCTAAAGTGATGCAATACTGGTGTGAATTGCTCAATGACTTGCAGACAATGACAGGCCTAGAAATCCAGCTCTTCCTAGCATACACCATTTTGGGCCTCCCAAACAAACTGACTTACATGGCACGGCACTAGCACTATGCGCTGCACATCAAACTATCTTGCTACATATGATCAGATAGACAACAGCTATGCTGTTTATGGGACCTGATGGGTATGGAAAAGCTAACAATGTCCCTAACTCACACATAAGAAATTTTCAGAGGTCTGGACCCCTTTCCGGATGTTTCTCTTCCAAGATTTCAGGTATCTGAAAGTAATGCACATTCTACAACCCTCATCTGTGAATAACCTCGAGCAGAAAGCATCAACTGACAACATGACTGACTGAACATGACAACAGATTAGAGAACCAGACATCCCCAGAGGGTCAATTGAGTACATTGTAACAAAAATTTCAAGAGATTATGCATCCTAATGAACTTTGTAATATGTGATTGTAAGGAGGGGGCAGGGAGGGATGGTAAGTTGGTAATCATTAAACACTTTGATCTGCCTCCATGTTGTAGGCTACAAAGCTTTATGTGTGCTTTACCCTTGACTTTGTAAATTCCGGTAAAGAAAATTGATTCATAGGTATTATGATTTATACCCACTAGAACTGGAACTTTCATTAAAAAAAGAAGTAAATCACCTGAAATCAAAGAGAACAGCTCAGGTTTATTCCCTATGAGTAATACACAAGAAAGTAAATGATGACCTAATAAAAATAAACAGAGAATAATTAATGATCATAAATGATAATTCCATAAACAAAATTAAAGTACAGATGCAAGAAATTAAGAGGCTGAATTGAAGTTCATGAACCTCAAACATAATGTTACACAGCATTTGACTGTCAAGTAAACACTTATAAATTGAAACCCGCATCCTTTGTCCCATTTCAGTAGGAACAGGTCAGTCCAAATTGATAGACCACGTCCTTTCTGAATGGGAGCAACTGGAACATCATGGAAGCTGATTTACATGTGGTTGCTCAGTGCCAGTGACCTAGAAAAAACAATGGACTGCAGGGCAGACTGGAGAAAATATGAAATTCTTTCTGACTGCATATTTTCAAGCATTCCACACATCACTTTTTGGGATAAATAAATGTGTAATGGAACATTCCTCATTCAAGGATAACAGAGTATGTTCCGTACACAATATATGCATACAGAAAGGGGCAATGGGTCTTACTCCTTCAGATATTGCCTTCTTTTGCACCATCTTGGATCTGCCCATAGTCGTATTTTAGTCTCACTATTTTTTTATTGGCTGTTCGAATGTGGCTTTCTGCCTCAATGTGAATGCATAGGGGACTATTTTGGAAAATAAAGGCCCACTCCACCATACCACATTTATGACCAGATGTACAGAAATTGAATTAGCAAAAAGTAGGTGCAAATTGCTTACCAACTTTTTACTAATCCGGTGAGATTTTGCAAACCGGATTATACACTCATTGGTCGGTTCGTAATATCACCAATCAGAGTGGGTCGCAATCCAATTTATGTCATTACTTTTTATGGGGTAGTTTGCAAATAGTGACTCACTTAATTTGATGACAATTAGAGCGATGGTAGTGTGCTGAAGTCAGCAAACTCCTATGTGTGTGATCGCTTTGCATCTTTTTTTTATAATTCAGCACATTTTCCTTAACAGAAAAGGAGCTGCATTTAAAAAAGAAATTACATTTTTTAAAAGGTTTATTTAGGACTAGGCATTGGTCCCCTAGACCACTGCCTACTCCGAAGCAACCTTTTTTTTTACATTCAGAAATGCAAATAGGTTACCCCCTCCTTTGAGAAAGTTGGTAACCTATCAATGGCTTGTGATTAAAACGGCGGACGCAAACCGTTCACATATTGCATTTCGAATCACAATTTGGAATACACATCGTAAACGCTCCCCTTCCAAATTGCAATTCAGTATGCATGTTTGATGCCATTTTGCGATTCGGTGAGCACTTGCCAAATCGCAAAATGGATTTAGTACATACTAAAAAGCAATTTAGCAGTCACAAATAATGTGATTTATTGAATCAGAGAGTTTGCGACATCTGAATGGGCTTGTACATCTGGCTTTAAATTCTCTATTTTATAGATGTATTTTATATGGAAAGCAGATACTTTTTGTTACTGCAGTAGATGTTTTTTTAAATGTTTTTGTCAGGGCTCAAGTGCGAATCTTGACCCTAAAATAGCCGCCTTATTGGTATGTCCTCTTGAGTGGCCATCCTGTAGTCAGGTCATCCTGATGTCCATGCCCAAGCAGACTTCTCTTAGTTATTATTTCACCACCTCCCGTCAAGGTTTATTTTATTTTATTTAATGCGATTTTATATAGCGCGAACATTACCCGAAGGTGTCAGAGCGCTTTACAAAATAACCAGTTGCGTTACATAAGGACTTTGGATTATATGAGTTACATAAGAGATATAAAACAGGGAAAAAATTGCAAATGTACAAGTGGAGCAAAAGGAGGGAAAAACTGCAAATGCACAAGTTGTAAAATCACTCAAGGAAGAGATACAAACAGATAAACTTTTAAATCACATAGGAATGGTAGTAAGTACAAATGTCTACTACATATACTAGTGGTTAGAGCGCTTTACAAAAGGACCAGTTACATTACATAAGGACTTCGGAGTACATGAGTTACATAAAAGATACAGACAGAACAACTCTAAAATCGCAAAAGAACAGTAGTCAGTACATACGCCTACTACAGATACTAGAGGTTAGAGTTGCATATATACAAGTTGAAGATTCACTCAAGAGAAGAAACTAACAGAACAAAAACTCTAAAGTTACATAAGAACAGTAATAAGTAAATATGTCTACTAAGGATTCTGTGGATAGAATTACATATATACCAGTTGCAAAACAACACTCAAGATTACATTTAAAAAGCGATTAGGGTTGGACAATTATGTATTACAAATTTACAGAGCATGGCATTTACAAGAGTATCAGCGAGAAACAAGTAAGAAAAGCAGATAGGGACAGGAAAGAGAGAGAAAGTGAGAGAGAAAACGGAGATGGGACCAGAAGTATAAACCATAGTCAAAAACAGTGAGCAGATCCGTGGAGAAGGAGGACGATCCAGAGGTCGACCAGCTGGATGGCGGATCAAGGACAAGAGCGACAACAGGAGACGGTCCCGAAATGGCAGGCGCACACGAGTCCCAGTCCAAGAGTTAGGAGGGTCAAGTCCGAAGAAAGCCAGGGAGCCGACCCAATGGAGGAGGAACAGGAAGGGGAAAGGAGCCAGACTGTCAGGGGAGTAGGGGGGGAGGCGGTCTCCGAAGCACAGCTGTGCCGTAGGTTTTAATGGCCTTCACTCGGTCCTTCTTATTTTCTTCTTAAGGATAAATGTTCTTCTTCCTTCCTGTACTCTACTCTGTTCTGTTATCAAAAACATGTGAAAATAAATTGGATGGTATAGAAAATAAAGCAACCTGGTAGGATATAGGAAGAATGTACTTGAGCCTTCAGATGCTGTACTATGTGGACCATTCAGATATATAAATTATTGTCTAAAACCTCTGCTGCTGATCTTATTTAGTACATATTTATGATGTGACCAATACTAGTACTGTGGCTATACATGATTTGGAGCTGATTTAGCTTTTTATTTTCATGGTACATGTACGGGCAATACCTTATCGTATTAAATACATATTTGTGATGTGAACAATGCTAGTACTGTGGCCATCCAGGATTTAGACCTGATTTATCCTTTTATGTTTATTTTGAGGTTTCCATTGTCTGCTTATTTCCTTCGGCTAAGGTTTTCTTGATGTCATTGACACCATCGATTGTATTATTGTGATTGCATTTAATGTCCTTTTTGGATACCATTTTTGATGTCATGTCAGGTACAGACAAAACCTGATCAGCCCTCTAGAACCTGTGTGGCTATACTGTATAACAAATAAATTTCTATCTTACAAAATGTTAATTGTTTATAGTTTATTTCCCAAAGATATTTGATTCATCTTTGCAAATTCCTTACCAATATACGTTATGTTCATTTTCAATTTTAGGAAAAAAAGATCTTTACCATTTATGGGCACTATCCAATAATCCGCACCAGTTTAAGAAGAAGGGGATGGGCGGAAAGGAAATTTCCTGTGATGCAAAATGAACTTTTAAAGGCTGAACAGCTAGCTTCTGACAATATCAGCACAGCCGATGGTGAGAAACAGTGTTTATTACTAACCCTGCATCTGTGTGGCACCAATAAAGGCCAGAGAAGTTATGCCTGGCCGTTCGTGTCTGTCACAGTGAACAAAGCATGAATCTCCAATAACCAATTTTCGCAGGTTCTATTTACTTGGGCCATCTTTCAGAGGAGTAGGGGTCTTTCAGATTTTCAATATCATTAATTAAAAATATCTTTTAGCTTCTACTTTGGTCAAAACTTCATTTAAATAGCATCTTCACATTTTAGTCTCTGGGCCTCCTTCATTCCCAGTTTAGTCTCCGAGCCTCATTTTTTGGGGCTATGATCGGTCAGTTCTTAGTTACAGCACAAACAACATCAATTTCCTCAGAACATACTGTGGAGACACAGAAGGAGACACATAAAAAATATAGTCACAATCGCCAATTACAACTTCATGATGCTAGACCATATACAACCAAATTGTCTTCCTTTGGGAGCCTAGGTCAGCTTATTCTTTTCAGAAGGATTAATCCCCAATGTTTGAAACACATATCCCCTGCTTTTCAAGGGTAAATCTTTGGCTGGGTGAACCCTCTACATTCAGACCTATTTCCAACTGCCCCTTCTTCATCCAAACAATGCAATTGACTTGTGTACTCCAACATCAAAATTCGCATTGACTCTCACAATCTGCTCGACCACAATCAATTGAGATTCTGCCCAGTACAAAGAACAGAAAGAATTCTTATTTATATTGGAAAACATTTTCTAGAAACATTGAACAAAGATATCTCTGTCTTTAAGCAACTAAGTGACTTCCCAAGGGTCCCTATTGGTTGATAGCACAGGTTGTTTGCTTTAATGGGTAACCAGCCCTGATTCACGGGTTTGGGATCCTTCTCTTTCTTATGATATTTTACTCTGGGAACATCCCACCATTCTAAGACTCTAAAAAAAAAAGACATTTTTTTTCAATAACAAATCGTCATCAGAAGCCCAATCAAATTGTCAAGACTTAGAATTATCATGTTCACTGTCTTAGAAAGTAGTACCCCCCTACCAAACACAGAGCATAAAGTGGTTCTGGAAGAGGCTGCCAGGCTCATCTTCAAATTGAAACCAGGGAGGCACATCCATCTAACTATTAATGTCGTCTGCTAGGGCCTGGTTTCAACATGCACCTATTTCAAGACAACCTGCCTCACCAACAAAGTATCCGAGAAAACTGACCCTATGTCTCTCAGCGTAACCTATCAAAGATGCCAGTCAGTTAGGCCACTTAGATCAGGCCAGGTGTGTCTCATCAACATTCCCACTGCTAATAACTTCTGTGAAGGAAAATTGCTGGGATCAGCCCAACCCAAAGCTCTAAAAGTCTCTATTTATGCAAAATATTAGAAATCATCCAAACTTCATTTTAAACATAAATAATATACTATTTTATCAATATTTCTTTCAAGAGAAGAGAAGAAAGTGGGCCAGTGAATTATATTAATGCACCTGCAATTTGAACTTGAGGTAAACTTGATAGCCAATGCACTCTCCTTATGCCCAGTTTTATACTGGCTGAGATTGTACAGGAACAAGGCAGAGGAAGTATATAATAGCTCAACGTTTGATCTTTCAGCTCTACCAGGTGCAGCCAAAATGTTGTGGTTTTAGCATGTCTCCAACAACTTAAGAAAACAAGGCCTAGAGTAGCTTCAGAATAATCCCTCTATTGCCACTCTATACACAATCGAAATGATTAGGGTGAAGTATTTACACAGTAAAAATTTGAAACTACTCCCAAGTGTCCAATTATGGACAACTGGCACTGCAGGATCTTAGTTTGAGGCATAACGCAGGATTTATATGTTATTTAAACATAATCCAACCTAGAGGTGGGAGGTGCAGCTGAGCCGCCACCCAAAACGGGTGCTTGTTTTCAGAGCTCTGGCTGCGCGGACACAAAATCCACACTCAAGCCCATCTTTTATGGCCGTCATTGTTTGTAACCCATCCTATAGAACCTGCAAGATGATTGCCTGCTGCCTGAAGTGTGACTTACTACCTTAGACCCTAGAATACCCATACATTTTCTGAAAGTCTGGGAACTGGCTGCACTCATTCTGGCTCTTGCACTGCCTTGGCCGGACACAGCTTCTAGGCAGGCACTTGGGACACATCCGACATGTACGTCTGAATGCCCCACTGGACATCGAGAGGCCCCCTGCAGCTGCCCATCAGCACAAAGATACAGCATTGAGGTAGACACTGCCTGGGTCCTGCAATAATGGCTATGATGGGGTGAGTTGCGGCGCTGAATCTTGTTGGCTCCTCAGAGATTCCTGTTGTACTTCTGCTATAGTGATTTTAATCAGCGTTCGACTGTGTAGACTGGGGGAAATTGTGGCAGAAGTTAGCAGATTGGGGTATATCACAGAATCTTTTACACACACTGCATAGTGACACATGGGTTCAAATCAAAATAGGAGCAGGCACACAACTTTCTTGAAAAATTCAAACTACCCGAGGCCTAAAGCAAGGCTGTGTTTTCGCACCAACTCTATTTAACCTTTTCTTGGCAGACCTGATGGAAGCGTTACAAACATGTAACCCTCATGCCCCGAAATTAGGGGCTAATCCGATATCATGCTTCCTATATTCCGATGATATAGTATTGGTGAGCCGAACTCGGGTGGGGCTCCAACGACTTCTTGATACAATGACGACCTATACGCAAATCAACGGCCTGCAGATCAATTACGGAAAAATGAAAACCATGTGCTACAACGTCAAGAAAACACAAACACAGGCTTGGTTCATGGATCAAGAGAAGTTGAAAAACGCAGTTGAATACAAATACCTTGGAGTAATTATCCATAATAAAGGGAACTTTCATGTGCAGAAGGAGGAAATCAAAAAGAAAGGCTTGGTTTTAGCTGCAGCTTTTAAAAACTTGAAGAAAAAGGTAGCTGGACCTGTTTTGCCCCCACTACTGGAAGTTGTAACAACAAAACTCCTTTCAACAATTTCATATGGAAGTGAGGCTTTAAGAGGGCAGGATGCAACCATGCTGGATAATGTGGTCTCCCAAGCTTATAGAATTATATTCTCCTTGCCAAGTTACACTTCCTCGGCTGAGATGAAACTAGAATTCGGACTGGTCAAGCAATCACTATCCAGGCGCTGCTCATATATAATATGCTGGAACAAAATCAGTAAAGCTGAATTGAATACATTGAATCACATGTTGTGGGATGAATTACAGCATTGTCATACATTACCAGGCAGAGAGTATCTGCAAGAGTCCCTAGCACGTACAGGTCTTGCCCAGCTTTGGGAAATGTCAATTGACCTACAGGTCTTTAAGCGTTTGGTAAAGAAGTCTCTTAAAATTCAATCAGCTACATAAGATAAAGCTACACTACCACAAAGGGCACATGGGTGGATGACATTAAACAATTACAAGTCTATCTCACCACAAGATTACTTTGCCACCAGTTATCCAGTGTTTTTTTAAGCAACAGTTCTTAAGATTCCGACTGGGGTTACTACCAGCCAAAGAACACATGGCACCTTGGCAACGCTGTAACCTACCTGTCACTTGTTGCCTCTGCTGGAGTTGCAAGGAGGACATGGTGCATTTGGTCTGCTCTCCCCGTAATACTGTAATGGCAGAAAGGAAACAACTGTTAATGAAGGTTTTTAACCAAAGAGGAATACAAACAAGAAGACAGGCTATCTTAGCCTGCTTTGACCCAGGTGACACACAGTTAGATTGCCGTTTTGTCAAATTTCTGCTAAGAATGGAGCAAAGACTAAAAGAACATGAAAATCGTCAAGTCCATTTGATATATGAAGCAATTCAACTGTCATATTAACCTTTAGAAACAACATAGAGTTCCCCATAATACTATTAGGGGCTGAACCATCGACTCTTATTGAATACCCAATCCATTAACTGGAATACTTCCCTTGAGTGTTCTTTTAACCTCAAAACTGCGACCTCTACTTGCCTCCTACCATTAGAAATCTTTTAACACTAAAGATTTTATCATTTGAATTGTGTTTCACCATGAATTTTAGGTTTTATCATGTATATGTATAAGTGACTATCAAATGGTTATATTAACTGTTAGACCGTCAGAGGCGGATTGGTCACTCATTGGCATTAATAAGAATTGAAATGTTTGTGTGCAATAGCATCTTTAATTTTAAATCTGAAACTATCTGGCTTCCTTTTATCTGTCATATTTGAAAATATTGAATTGAAAAATGTTATCAATGATTTGTAACTCACCATGTAAATATGAATCTTGTATATTAATTGCAATGGTTTTAAGTAACCGTGCAATTGTCTAAAAAAACTTAAACTTAAACTGTTGACCTGGTAGAGATCTGTGGCCACAGGGTCTGAGGTAATCACAAAACACTGGGGAGAAGTGACCACCCATTCATGCATTGTCAGACTCCAATCAGGTGAGTCGAGTCGGGGGGCTGGCTCTCTCTCCAGCCACCCTCAGAAAGCACGCTTCAACACCGCTGCCTGTGCTCTGCTTCGTGCATACTAAGTGCTCTCCTGATTTTGTGAGTGGTCTTTGGAAACCAGCTAGAGAAATGTCGAGCACCCCCATTGGTTGAGGCACTTAAATAAAAACAGTCTGCATTATTGCAAAAGTGAGTTTCAATGCAGACTTCTGGGCCCTTCCTGCTAGCTGGAGATACCAGTCTACTATATAATTCCTACTCCATTTATAGATGAATCTTTGCATCCTCACTGGGCTCTGGAGATATGAACCCCAAGCTGTCTACAGTTTTGACACTCCCAGGTGATAAACTTATTCTAGAGAATTGTTTGTAAAGACAGCTACAAAAGTATGCCTCTCTTCATGCTTATTAAACCACTCAGCACCTGCTTAACTGCACTGTAGACTTGAAGAAGCCTCCTCTCTCCTTTCTTCACCACATTTTGTTACTGAGTTAGCTCCTCTTGGGGTACCCTTCACTATAACTACATCTGCTTATTGACAATTCATTAAACTTTACTTCAGGATAGCCAGAAAGCTACTTCCCACTTCAAGACACATGCAACACAGGTGGAACGGTCTGCTAACTGCTTTCACCACAACTGCAAAACTGCAAAATGGCAATTCCAACCAAATACAAACTAAACTGAACTTTGAGCGCAGAAGACAAATGAAACCCACCTACAAAGTGGATCCGAAATAGAAGGCCATTAACAGTTTCAATCTACCCCACAAGGTGTTTCAAGATGACATCAAAATTAACCTCCTGGAAATATGCAACAGTTTACGGACTGTACATTTGAAAAGTGATACTCGGCCAATACAGCTAGATCACAAGTAGGAACACATTGATAAACATGCTAATAGACTGGACACTAGACTGAGCACAGAATCTCTAAACTAGAAGTTGGCCTCAGCAAAGTCAGAGACGATCAAGACCAAGAACGAAGACCCTGAAGCACATTCATGTTGTAACAAAATTCACCTACTGGGGATACCAGAATCTTCCTCCAATGGCAGAATACAAACCTTTGTAGAGTCTCTCCTGGTTGAAATATTTGGCAGGGAAAAGTTCTCATGTGTCTTTATTGTGTATTGCAACCTTAGGTCACTGGAACATAGACCACCGCCTGGTACAACCCACGTTCAGTCATAGCTAGATTACTGAATTACCACAACAGACATACGGTACTCAATGACAGCTAACGCATATCTCATGAAAATTTTTGTGTTATGCTCTGTTCATGTTGAATTTCACAAGTCCAGAATACACTGTTGTTTTTGACAGCACTTTATATACGCTGTCCATTGTTCATATTGATGAATACAGGCCCCAGCTAGGCCCGCAGGACACAAGGGTTCGCTCTCCTGTAATGGAATCTATAAGGAAGTTGGCACGGAAACTGCAAAGTACAAAGACAGCATTTATTAACCCTTAAGGGTGGTCCTACAATCCACACAACACTCTTCAGTATTGCATAGAGTAGCACCAAGAACTTACGTACATGGTCCCCTTTTATACACAATAGAGGGGCTCATAAGTGGGTGGATACAACATGAAGTCGAGGAACATTACCATTTATGGTCATTTTCGATACTGAATCAATATGTGGGCGGAGCTAACACACTCCTTGAGCCCGCGAAAACATGGTCAAGCAAGGCTAACTGATAACAGATGTGGTCAGGTCTGGGCATGTGCCAGATGGACAAAGGAGCTATTTATAGACTGTTACTAGGCAGATTGCAAGAGCAACTAACACAGAGGTTGGACTCTTCTCGGGGGAACACGTGGAAGCATGACAATACAAATGGAGTCCAAGCTTCAGTCAACATAACAGAGAAAACACGATCTATAAAAGGGGAATTAATGTCTTTAGTAAATGCTTAATCACATCGTTGTTTCGATTTACAACAGACGACCCTTTCAGCATTTACTGAAGACATCCGGTTTGTTAGGATAATCATCATATATGTCAATTGTCATAATTTCTTCAACTTCTTTAGCTAAACGTTTCTGGTGAGCAACATCGGCAATAGCTTTCTTATCAGGGATACAAAATGATACACATAATGAGCAGAGCAAGGGACCACATTGAATACAGATACAGCATGAAAACAGAACCGCTACAATAATGCAGAGACCAGTTAGAACCTTCCATCCCCAGGCGGTAATTAACGCCCAAAACCATCCAGAAAAGGACCAAGTGCCGTTTTCTGTATGGATCTCAGCTGCAATTTTATGCAGTTTATTGATGGCATTATAAACTGATGGCGTATGATCAGGAATAAACACACAACAGCTACTTCCAATAATTTTACATGCTCCTCCTCTGTCAGCTAGCATAACGTCTAATACCATACGATTCTGCAATGCAACAATTCTAGTAATCTGCAATTCCTCCGTAAGATTCCCAAGAGCAGCAGCAGTCTGATTTGTCACAGCTTCTACCACTCTTGTTAATCTTCGGATCTTCCTACTGTTCAGGGCAGCTCCAACAAAGAAAAACAGTCCTAAGTTAAAATCAATATACTGCTGCAGACTGGTGTCAGTCTGATCTACATCGTCAATTGATAAAGTACGTTTATACCTATTTACAGTCACATTATTCAATAATTTCAGATCCTTGTGATAAGATGCGGGTGCTAGGAATACAGGAGGTAATAGAAATGATACATAGCATACCCCAGACCACCCAGCCGGCAGACGGTAATAACCTTTATTTCCACACACAAAGTACGTATTATGGGAGGCTAAGAAGGTACTATTGTTCAACCCATCAATATTCAAAACAGTAATGCAATCACTAACACCAACAGGGATGAAACCCACACTCTGGACACACAGGTCCGCTTGAGCTTGTGCTACTTGAATCACAAATTTGTCTTTTCCCACAGTGTCTCTTGTGTTCGTGAAGATGTAGGGAATGGATTCATTGTCTGGTCGGTACTCTTCCCACTCCCAAATTGTCCCATTCGCTTGTGGATACCCATTTTTGTCTTGATGACATTCTTTATTGAGTCTGAAGAGCAATCGTCCCACTGTCGGTTTCCGAGTGGCAAAAAGCAAAGTATACCATGCTCTACAAGAGCCATTATGAGAGAAAGGAAGTGGTATAAATGGCGTTCCTCCTTTCTTCTGATGAGCTGGCATCATCCCACATATCCAACAGTTCGTAGCATTCGTAGCAACGTGGGTATGATGCAGCATCTGGATGAAAGTGTTATTCAAGTAAGATTGTCGATGCTTCAACTCTTGATACGGTAATGTATAAAAGTAGTGCTCCTCAGGCACCGGAGTTGTCAACACAAGAATCTTCCGAGCGGGAGTTACATCCTCCACGAACCATGTGGTTATCCCAACAATGGCTACTGTCAACATGAACCCTAATGCACAGAGGATTTTCTTTTTCTCCATATCAAAAACAAAATAAAACCCAAAAACTTCCTGAAACTAAAAGTCTGTCAGAACTCTTCCCCTTGGGCAGCGGTTGATTTCTTCACCAGCGGGCCAAGACGGGTGTCGCTACACTAATGCAGGGCTGATCCCCCCCCCTTGCCTCATCGGCTCTCCGTTTCACTAACCCAAGGGCCGTTCTGACAGTATGTCCCGGTACCGGAAAACTCACTTCCTTGGTCGGAGATGATATCGCCTTCCTCCAGAAGTCGCTTGGTCCGGAAAGAGCTCCTCAGTGGCGTTTGGCTCCACAGCACGACCTGTCTCTGCAGCCAAAATGTCTCGTTGATCGGTCAGCACGGCAGGTTCCACCAATCCGGGCGGCACCTTCCTACAGTGCAGGGAGTGGATCCAATTCTTTCGGTTGGAGACTCGCACAGCCGTCCTCGTTGCGAGGAGGACCTGCTCAGGGCCCACCCATCTCGGCTCCAAGCTGTTCGTTCTGTCGAAGACTTTCACCATGACATGGTCACCAGGCCGGAGACCATGTCCTTCGCCGGTAGACCGATCAGGGAGCGCCTCTCGGACCTGTTGATGGATAGAAACCAAGTTATCCGTTAACTGTGCCAGATAATCGCTCATCATTACACAAGGTACATCATACACAGCCTTAGGTCTTGGTGGACCCCAAATATTCATTGGGCGTCCAAAAACGATCTCATATGGCGTAAGGCCAGTTCGAGAGTGCGGTACTGATCTAATTGACAATAACGCCAGTGGCAGAGCGTCTGGCCAAGTCAAAGACGTCGAAGCTTGAATTTTGGCGATCTTAAGCTTCAGTGTACCATTATACTTCTCAACTAGGCCTGCATACTGAGGGTGAAACACGGCGTGGAACTTCTGAGTGATGCCTAGGCCCTTCAAAACATACTTCATAACATCCGCTACAAAGTGAGGGCCGTTATCACTCCACAGAAGTCTACAGACGCCATATCGAGGGAAGAACTCTTTCAGCAGCAGCTTCGCAGTAGTCATTGCAGTATTGTCTTTCGTAGGGTACGCTTCAACCCATTTGCTGAAGGCGCAAACCACTACTAGAACATACTTCAGATTGTTACAGCGCTCCAGCTGGATGTAATCCATCTGCAGAACCTCAAAGGGTGCAGTGGGTGTCACAAATCCTCCTGCTGGAGTTCGAGTACCCTTTCCTGGGTTATACCTCAGGCAGATCATACAAGTCTGCACCACCCTCTTCGCTGTGCTAGCAATCTCTGGATGCTCCCAGACTTGGGTAAGCAATTTTACAATTGCGGAAGCTCCAACATGTGCTAGCCCATGTGCCATCTGAACCATAGGTTGTACAAAGGCCGTAGGTAATTTCCATCTATCCATCTGCTTATTTCTCCAGCAACCCTCGTCATCCAGTTCTCCCTCGCTAGCCCATTGTTCCCGCTCTTTGTCAGAAGCGGTCCTTTGCATTTCTCGCACTTCCTCCTTCGCATCATGCCATCTCTCCACCTGTGATTTCACTACATACATGGCAGTAGTACCGGGCTGCATCGCAGTCTCCCGTGCTACTCGATCCGCTAACGCATTTCCTTCTCCAACTTTATCAACCACTTTCCTATGGGCGCTACACTTAACAATGGCAATTTTCTTTGGGTACGTCAATGCAGTTAAAAGATTATGAACTAACTCTCCGTGCATTATCTGTACTCCATGTGACGTTAAAAACCCTCTCTCCTTCCAGAGCAGGCCGAAGTCATGCGCTACTCCGAAGGCATAGCGGCTATCTGTATAAACATTCACACATAGTCCTGTACTGAGCTCACATGCTCGTGTTAATGCTATCAGTTCCGCTGCTTGAGCTGATTTCTGTGGTATGCGTGCTGTCTCCCCTATCGTTTGTAATGTGGTAATTGCATATGCTGCTGAAGTCGTACCATCTGGTAGCTTCAGACAGGATCCATCCACCCACAGTTCTCCATCTACATCTGGAAAGGGCGTATCCTGGAGATCAATACGACCCTTTGTTTGTTCCTCAGTCACGAGAATACAATCATGCGCCTTCCGCGCCTCAGGCTGGGTTTCGGGGTATGGCAACAATGTTGCCGGGTTTAACGTTACGCACCTTTTCAACGTAATATGAGGAGCCAAAAGCGTCAACTCATATCCCGTTAAACGGGCACTGGTCAAATGCTGCGTCTTTGTTTGATTAAGCAGGGCATCGACAGCATGGGGGACTAATACCAACAGCTTATGAGATAACACAATTCCCTCGCTTTGGCGTATTGACACAGCTGTCGCCGCAACCGAGCGAAAACACCCTGGTAATGCTCGGGCGACAGGATCAAGTACAGCCGAAAAATATGCGCATGGGCGCTGCTTATCACCATGCATCTGTACTAAAACTGACAATGCACATCCATCTTTCTCATGCACATACAACGAAAAGGGTTTTGCATAATCAGGGGTCCCTAACACTGGTGCTGAACAAAGGGCCTGTCGTAGTTGCTGAAAAGCAGTATCACACTCATCTGACCAAGGGATTGGGATAGGCGTATCCTTTGTCAAGAGGGCTAACAATGGCTTAGCTATGTGCGAAAACCCCAGTATCCACTGTCTACAAAAAGAAACAAGGCCCAAAAATGCACGCACATCCTTCTGTGTGGACGGTCTCGGTGTATCCAAAATTACTTGGATACGATCCGGTGTGAGTGCACGCCCCTCCTTAGACAAAAGGTGACCCAAATAAGTCACCTTTGGTCTACAGAATTGCAATTTCTTCCTAGATACCTTATGATTGTGGGACGCTAGAAAAGAAAGTAAGGATAACGTACTTTTTTCACACAGCTCTCGGGTGTCAGCCGCCAGCAAGATGTCATCAACATATTGAATGAGGGCGACCCCCTCGAGCAGAACAAAGGAATCCAATTGTCGTTTCAGAGCCTGACTGTAAATGCTAGGGCTTTCTGTATAGCCCTGGGGAATCCTACAGAAACGATAAGATCTATTATTTAATGTAAACCCAAAAAGATATCGGCTATCAGGGTGAATGGGAATAAAAAAGAAGGCCTTCTTCAAATCAATTACTGAGAACATGGTCGCCGTAGGCGGGACCAAGGTAAGCAACGTCGTGATATCAGAAACCACTGGGTATTGGGGTATCACGATCTTGTTCACTTCTCTCAAATCAATGATAAACCGGTAAACTCTGGCATCCGTATCCTTTTTCAGAATGGGAAGAATCGGACTGTTACAAATGTTGTAGGGGACTTCCTCGACTACCCCAACCGTCATCAAGTCCTGCACTATCTGCATGAGAGCCTCCTCACCCTCCTGGGAAATACGATACTGTGGGAGGCGTGGTAACACCGCCCCCTCCTGGACACTAATGTGGACCGGTGGGATCACCATTTGTCCCACATCAGTATCCGACGTTGCCCACAAAGCACGAGGGAGGGTAGATAACAGCGCATCCTCTGACATCGTACACATCCGTTCAGATCGGGGGTAATTGTCATTCAATATTACCCGCACACCAGCAGGGGAGCAGCGGATAGTAGCCCTAAAATGCTTTAACATATCAAGACCCATAATATTGTCCGGTGTGTACGGGGCAAGCAGAAACGGACAGGGTGCAGAAAAAGAATCAACCTTAAACATGAGGGGCTGTGAAAGAGGGCTTCGGGAGAGTGTACCGTCAAACCCTACCGATGTGACCATTAAGCCGGATGGGGGAGCCCCCGGAACCAATTGCTTAGATAGCGCACTGCGTGTCGCTCCAGTATCCACTAGGAACTGATCAGTAGAGCCCAAAACCTCAGCCGATACATAAGGGCCCTTCTGATCGACCGGCACCTCAACTGATTCTAACCCCCATCCGACGCATTCCTATGCATGCTGAGAGTCATGGTACCCCGACCGGTCAATCCCTGACGCTTGATACTGATGCTGGCGATCGAAAACATTTGATCTATCTCGGTGCTGCCCAGCAGAATCAAAACGAGCCTGTTCGTTAGAATTCCCTCGAAAGTTCGAGAAACCCCCTCTACCTCGCGGGCCACCGTGGGTATGCCCCTGACGCGATGCATGCAACACCGGGCAGTCCTTAGCCCAATGACCCGATTGCTTACAATACGCACATTGATTCCTATTCAAATCAGACCGGCCCGAGGGAGGACCATAAGATCCTCCCCTGCCTCTATTACTACCCCGTCGAGGCGGGCCATAGACTTGCGCCAACATCACCTTTGTTTTCAAATCTTTCGATTTCTTTTCCTCCTGGCCCTTCGCTTCTTGCTCCTGACGCTCATAATACTGGGCGATAGTCAGGAGGGCCGTCGGTGTAGCGGAGGACCAAGAACTTTCACTCGCTTTTAGACGGGCCGCAACTGCCGGCAGCAGATTAGCCACATATTTATCCGCAAAAAGGTGGCGTCCCGTATCGTCGGTAAGCGACTGTCCACTAAAATCATGAAACGTCTCCTCAAAGCGCGCAAAGAAGTCCGCAACTGACTCATCAACTTTCTGTTTACATGCAGCTAACATATTCCAGTCAATCTTTTTAGGGGGGATAATTGTCTTCAACTTAGCCACAATAGCAGCAGGGAGATCTAAAATATTCTGGGGCGGTTTCTGCGCGGGCTTCCTCTCCCTATCCTCATCCTCCAATTCAGACCATCGAGCCTTAAAAGTGGCAACATCATCTACCTTTCGCACAGATCGCCACATATCTGGTGGTAGAATAAGCCCAAAGAACAAATCTATATCTGCTAAAGTCATAACGCAAGAATTCAAGGCCCCCTCGACTTCTTCATAGAAGGCCGCTGGATTCTTGCGGGGGTCGGGCAGCGCATTCTTTAATGCCATAACATCAGCCCTATGCCACGGAGTGTAAACCCAATTATACACAAAATATCCCTTAGCATCGGCGGAGGTAATGTCCGAGCTAGTCCCCGCTCCTTTAGGAGGAACATACAAAGGCGCCGCCTCTCGAATTGGTTTAACATGCACTATGTCATCCTTATCTGACTGGGAGGTGGATGAGTGGCCCTCTGTTGTGCACGAATCCGACTGCTTCTCCTCCCCTGCTCGCTGGCGCGCTTTCTCTTTAAAGACCAGCACCTCGTCCCGCAAGGCGAACAGCCGCCGAGCCGTATCTGGAGCCTTAGAAAAAGAGAAAACACCATTACGCAATGCTTTAGCATCCGATGACACTTCGTCGGGCTCAAAAACACCAGAACGTTTCCGGAAAGCATCAATCACTTCCTCCGCGAAATGACCCAGAAAATACAATTTATCTCTCTCCTGCCACGCCCCCCAAGTATGAAATAATTCCTCTATGGATATCTTGCCGTTAAGTGCACGGCAGGAAATTTGCCGAAGCTCAGCCATTTGTTCGGCTGATAACATGGACCGCGTATCTACCTTACCCGGACCCGGGACAGAATCTTGCGGCCTCGGAGCAGATGCGCCGACATAAGGGGGCGGAGAGCGATCTAGTAAATAAAAATCATCATCAAGATTATTAAGGACAGGGTAAAGTGGCTGCCGAACAGCATATTGACCCGAAACTTGCAGCCTACGCTCTTTCTCTTGTCTCTCCGTCTGTTCTCTGTCTTCCCGACGCTTCGCTTCCTGTGCTCGCACATGATCATTCTTCCGTTGTTCTTTATCAAACAGCGCTTTCTCACGCTTCTCTCGCTCACGCACCTCCTTCACCCACAACCGTACACACTCAAACATATCCTGACGAGCACGCCGCTTACACATACACTGTTCCACATACTCAATCTTACGTATATCAAACGATCCATACAAAGGCCATCGCAACTCAGGATCTTTTTTTGTATATTTCCTCCATACTGTGCTGTACATTATGGAAGAAAGACCATGCTTCACATACATATCCCTATTAGGAGTCCCCTCTGGGGGAGCTGGAGCAGATTCCTCGAGGTTCAACCGGTTCCCAAAACAGCAACACCACTTACGGAGTGCGCTGAAAGCAGGCATGCTCCGAAATAATGCAAAATATGCAATATTATAGAAAAATGGCACTTAATCGTTGCGCCGTTCAAAGTTACACAGCTCCGGAGAAATCTCTCCACATTACCTGCCTATATGTGTTGCAACGCATATATATTCACAAAGACAAATACAAAATATGACTAGTCATCACAAATCAAACTCAAATAGCCAGATCAGGCTTCAAAAACTCGGAGCAAGTACCGTACACCGGTTCTTACCAATCAAGAGTCCAGATTCCAACTGCCAAGCTCCACAATCGCCCAAACGGCTTTCACGGCAAGACTGACAGAAGAGGTCTCAGTCGAGGACCGGCGCCACCCAGACGGTCAGCTCGGAAGGGAAGGAAGAAAAACCTCGGGATGCCAGGGCTAAGACGCCGCTGGCAGTGATCACGTCCCCGGCCCAATTCCTCACCTTCGTCGCGACCAGTCCTTCGAGCATCCGAGTCGCCGATGAGCCCCACGTTGGGCGCCAATTGATGAATACAGGCCCCAGCTAGGCCCGCAGGACACAAGGGTTCGCTCTCCTGTAATGGAATCTATAAGGAAGTTGGCACGGAAACTGCAAAGTACAAAGACAGCATTTATTAACCCTTAAGGGTGGTCCTACAATCCACACAACACTCTTCAGTATTGCATAGAGTAGCACCAAGAACTTACGTACATGGTCCCCTTTTATACACAATAGAGGGGCTCATAAGTGGGTGGATACAACATGAAGTCGAGGAACATTACCATTTATGGTCATTTTCGATACTGAATCAATATGTGGGCGGAGCTAACACACTCCTTGAGCCCGCGAAAACATGGTCAAGCAAGGCTAACTGATAACAGATGTGGTCAGGTCTGGGCATGTGCCAGATGGACAAAGGAGCTATTTATAGACTGTTACTAGGCAGATTGCAAGAGCAACTAACACAGAGGTTGGACTCTTCTCGGGGGAACACGTGGAAGCATGACAATACAAATGGAGTCCAAGCTTCAGTCAACATAACAGAGAAAACACGATCTATAAAAGGGGAATTAATGTCTTTAGTAAATGCTTAATCACATCGTTGTTTCGATTTACAACAATAGGTGCAATAGATACATTCATTCTTTGTCTGTTTCTAATTATATTGACTGTATGTGTTGTACTGTCCAATCCTAAAAGTCTGCGTCATCTAAATGTGAGGCAAATAATGTGTTTTCAAAATTATAGTACATACAACAAGTTGAATAAAGTCTGCATGTTGTTTGAATTTATAATCCATGGTTAATGAGTATCCTATTGATTGCTTACTATTTTCAGCCACCAATCTGACGTACTCTTTCATAGTGAGAAAGATAATGCGATTCAAAACTCTCTGACTACATTGGCTATCAAGTGTACCTCGAACTTAAAGTGAAGGGTTATTAATGGAATGCCCTGGCCCAATTTGAACAGAGCTCTGAGAGAACTTTTCTTGGCTTTTTTTATAGATCTGATGTTCAGATGGCCCTATAGTTCTGCTTCATCAACTTCTGCCACCCTGCCTTCAATTTATAAACTTGTTCTTTAGTACTAAAAGGCTGGGTTCCCAATCTAGTCTTTACATCTACATAGAGCTTTGGCAAATTGCCTCAGTACTGTAGTTGCCTATTCTCTATGGCCTTTTCATGATATTCTTGCATCAAATTGGATGCCTGAATAATCAAAATTTGTCATTTGTTCCAGGGGTTGTTTATTAATACAAAATGTCTTTTTGAGAGGATTGGTCAAGTTCTCTATCATAAACTTTGTTTTGGTTACATTTTATGGTCAGTTGTTTCTTGTTACAGTAACTGTTGAAAACTCAAATCAAGTGATGCATTGAAGTTTCAGTTAACAAGAGTAGTACAGCATCATCAGAAAATCAAATAAGATATTTTATTAATACAAATCTTAGACAGCTCAAGATTCAGCAAATTAAAGTGGGTAACAGCATTATTTAGGAATAGACTAAACACAAGAAGGGCACAAACATAGCCTTGCTGTACCACTGCTGAAACTGGAAAATCATCTGTACATTCGCCATGTAGCCCATATCATACTCTGAGAATAGAAGGCAAACTATAATTTTCCTCAGCTGATCAAAGGTGGATTTTAAATTTATAAAGGGCATAAATGGTGGCATTCTTCCATGATCAGCATGGTTTGAGCAACTAAGCTGCAATCTCATGGCCTGATCTGTGGTACGAAGACAGTTCCTAGAACTTGTGTGTGTGTTAGAAAGGATTTCTTCTGTTTCAAGCATACTAAGATGCAGTTAAGTAGCGCACATCCCTGGAATTTGGCAGCACCATCCTGCAGCAAGACAGGTCTATAATTAGCTGGAATTTCATGACTGCCTTTTTATGCACGGCAATGATCTGTCATGCACTGGGTACATTAGTGGATGAGATTGTATTAAAACCTTGGTGAGACCAGGAGACCGCACCCTAGGTTCAATGCATATCAAGTCCATTGGGGCCACATGTGAACCATGAGTTTATTTTGTGGTTCTGGCTTGCTTTGGCCACTTTTAACTCCAGAAACATGAACACCAGGTAAGAAGATGTATCAATAATGGGGGGATAGGTATTATGTTCCCCCAAAGAACAAATACTCATATTTGATGTGTAGAGTTTCTTGGAGTGTAGGACCCGTTTTTGCCCCCTAATGCATACCTCTCTAAACATGACAGCCACCTGTCAGACATGTACAAAGTTTTTCATTTTTCAATAACAAACTCCCAGAGCTGAAGTACATTTAGGCCTTTTTTCAGTGTTACGGCTGCAGTGGAATTAAAAGTATATTTTGTGAATTGCAGTTGTCTTACTATTATGTGGTGTTGCTTGAATATGAATTTTCTGAGATAAATGAAAAGACTAAAGGCATTTGGTAAAAAAGAAACAAGTTGGTTTAATTAAATGATGCCATCGGGAGAGCCTGGCCAGAGTACGGCTGCTCAAAATCTCTTGAGGTACAAAGTTTTGGCCATCAATGTATACAGTTCATGAGGTACAATAAAGTAATTTTCTACATTCCAAGTAAGCATCTCAGTTGTAAATAAACAAATAAAGCCATCTGATAATGGCACAGATGGTTCTCGACTGCGGGGAGAGCTAGTGTGGGCCAGTGCGTAAGTGTCCAGATGTCCAGCATGAGGAGCGCTTGTTCACTACGTGTGGTGTGTCTGTTGTGTCCTGATTGTTTGAGTGTGCCTATATACATGCGGTATCTAGCTTTGTGGTATTTCTGGGGAATGCAAGCCATTGACTAAATGGGTTTTATTGGGGCCATTTTTCTCGGACTTGTTTTTGGTGCAACTATTTATTTGTGGAATGGATCAGGGTTTTTCCTGGGTGCTTGTTTGTCTTTGGCTCATAAGGGACCCCGCCGGTGACCTGTTACCCAATAGGACCTGCCTGACCATGTATCTCTGACTCGAGGTTTATGGAGAGGTCACCTTGATTGAATCCGACAGTAATGATGTGAGTTAATTGGAACTTCTAACAATAATATGGCAGCCACTGGTATCATTTTTATCGAGATTATCAACATTACACATACAGGTTTCATTTTGTACATTGATATTGTTCGTACTGGTATTAAAGACATTATGTTTTCTCTAGTCTGAATGTACATTGTCATTGTTCTTATTTGCAACAATAATATCGTATGAGCATGTTTCATGGTATACATTGGTATAATTATTGCTGATGTCGGTGCTGCTGTGTGGGCACAAGTTAATAGCATACATTGACAGTGCATTGATGGGCATTGTGCAGGTACCAGCTGTGGCATACATTCACATTGCATTTACTGAAATTGCTGTTGTCTGGCCTGCACTTCATGACATTCATTGAAATACGTATTCACCCATTCCAACAGTGGGTATGTGTTTTGCATTAGCATATCACTCTCTAAATCCCTACTTAAATTTCCCTTACCCCCATTCATTTTGTAGTAATTATCACCCATTTTCTCTACACTCCCCCTTGTCCCTCCCACATCTAATACTGAATGTTATGCTTACGTGTTGAGAGATCTTCCCCATTGGGATGAAGATCACAGTACAGAAATAATTGGAGAAGCAGAAGTGGAGATCTCCAGCTGTAAATTAGTGAATTGCATTCTGTATTATGTCAAGTAGTACTACTGGAGTACTGTTTTACAAATTCCGAAATAGCTTTTGTGAATCAGGCACAGTGTCTTCTTACACCTTTTAACAGTCCATACCTGACACACTGACAAAGAAATAACTATGCAAACACAAGGAGATGATTGACGGAGCGCTGAAACTTTTCAGACACTCATCCCCAGTCACAGATCTGGGTTGAATCCATCATTGCTCTTTAGCTCACTTTGCCACCTCAGTTCAGACCCAGTTATATTCAAATCAGTCTTCACCCTGTACATCATGGGAACAGTCCAGCCCAAACTGCCAAGCCCTGAACTGGAAACAAGCATCCTGGGACCTTTTTCGGGGTAACACCCCTCATCAGCCAGGCTAGCTCGAATCCAGTGGAAAAGTGAGCAAGGGACCCACGTCTGGGCATTCCCACCCTACTTATGGTGAACAAAGCAAACACAAGGAGATGATGGACAATCAATCAATCAGCATTTGTAGAGCGCTGCACTGTTACCCCATGGGATATCTGGGTGCCCAGTGTCTTCATCGAAAAGCCAGCTCTTGAGTTTCTTCAGGGAGGGTGCTGTTCGGAGGTGGAGGGGCAGGTTGTTCCAGGTCTTGACAGCGACATAGGAGAATGAGCGGCCTCCGCTGCTGCTGCGGAGGATGCGGGGGAGGTGTGTGAGGGAAAATGAGGCAGAGCACAGGTGTCTTGCGGCAGGTGGAAGTTCAGTTGATGGTTGATGTAGTGTGGTCCTTGCTTGTGTAGAGCATGCATGCATGAGGATCTTGAACAGCAACTCTTCTGAATGAGGAACTAATAGAGGTTTTTGGAGGTAAGGAGTGATGCAGGTCCATTTGGGGAGGTCTAGAATCAGTCTGGCTATGGTATTCTGTATAGTCTGGAGTCTTTTTCAGGAGCTGGGTGGAAATTCTGGCATAGAGAGTGGTGCCATAGTGGATGTGACTTCTGATGGGGGCCTGCGTGATGGTCTCACTGGTGTTGATTGGGATCCATCTGAAGATTCTGCAGATCATGCGGACGGTGTGGAAGCAAGAGCAGGTGACTGCGCTGACTGGTTGTTTCATGGTCATTTGGCTGTTGAGGATGATGCCAAGGTTGTGTGCATGGCCAGTTGGTATCGGTACAAGTTCTGCTGGCCACCAGCTGTGGTCCCTTGCAGAGGTGCTCTTCCGATATATTTTTGAGCTGCCAAGTAACCAACTAGAAATGGGTAAGTGGCAAGACTGAGATTTTCTGGTGCTATAAGGATGTAGGTGCGGCCTTGACAACAATAGTTTAATTGGAAATAAAGGGAAAGCATTGAAAACCTGACTGTTTACCTAACTTTAATTATTTATGGGTAGTGGAACAATGATTTGGGTAGACCATAGAACTAGTAAACTATCTCTCACTATATAGGAGCAGCACATTGAGTTCTCGTTATCATTGTTCTAATGTATGTTTTTATTCTATTTTTGTTTTAAAACTGCTCTTTACCACTGACTTGTCAAATTTTATATTGCTCCTCTGTCACAGCCCCACACATGACAAACTGTTTGTACACACTTAATTGAAAAAAGCTGTTGCATGAGTTGTTTCATTTTCTTTTTATATCTCTTATTTATTATTCCAACTTGTGTTTTTATAGCTTTTATGACACGAGCTGTCAAAATAAAGCTTATACATACATATACATACATACTATCGTACCAGAGTACTTCTCGGTACTCAACAAGTCAATGATAACTCCAGACAATAGTGCTTGGGCTTCAATCTCTGGCAGCAAGAGTTCCAGTTAGAGCTACTACACATCTTGACTGTATGCAAGGATTGCTTGGAAACATGGAGAACGTATATTTCATGAGTCCAAGATTGTGCCAAGTTGTTGGGAGAACCCTCTGGTGGTCTGGAAACTGCAGTTTGTTTTGACCCCACTTGTGTGTTTTGCATAGTGCAAGCACCACAAACGCATCGCTTCGCTCAAAGTGGCATTCACAATCTGCTGAACCTTCTGACCTTCCCTGATCCTAAGGACTGCAGTATCCCAGGAGCACTGGCACAGGCGTCTCCGCAATTAGATGCATGTGCCAGTGCTTCTGGGGTAATTTTGTCTTTAGGAGCAGAGAAGGTCGCTCAGATCATTTAATCACATTGAGTGATTAGACTTGGCTTTACGTTGATCCCCTGGGCACGTCGTTTTTTATTTTAACGTTGTTACTATTGATTTGACCAGTCTGTGTCCCTTTTTGGGATGAATTTACCTGGTCCATAATGTCTTTTACATCATGTTCCCTTCATAATCATAGAAGCATAAATTGCTTTGTGGCACACCCGTCTTCTACGGGGCCTCTCAGGTCATCCGCCCTTCCCAGTGCACTCTGCCCCTGTTCGTTACCTGCTTCACGCAATACGGACCTCGCTCAATAAGCCTGCATAGCGCTCACATACATTTGAGGGTGCCACACATACTAAATTTTGACATCCTACCTATCTGGTGGAAGTTTTTTGGAGTGCACTAACTGACATCCACCATAAGGAATATCCTTTAGTAGGTACTTCCCAATCTTCGCCCTGATAATTACCCTTCATAATTAATCCTATAGGGTCGAAACACTGACACAATGATAGTGTACTGTTTTTTATGTTATTTTGAAGCCTTTCACTCTTTAACAAAGTGTGTATGAAACTCCACTGCTTCCTCAATCACTCACTAATTATCTACATTTACTGTATAGCACTAGTACACTTTATACCCACTTACCTCACTTTCATTGCGCCGTTGCGTCATTTGGGAGCACCACTTTATCTCTAGGGGCCAGATATATGACCATTTGATTTTGCGCTTCGCAATTTGTGACAAATTGTGAGCTGCAAATTGCGAGGCGCAAAATCAAATGTACCATAGTGTTTTTAACACTGCTTGCAATTCTTAATGGGGTCGCAAATTGCGAGGCTTATTAATATTAATGAGCCTCTCGCAATTTGCGAGCCCATTGAGAATGACAGGCCCTCCCAGGGATTGTGGCCTGCTGGGCTCAGAAGCCCACCATGTCTGGGACTGCTTTTAAATAAAGCTTTTTTTTAAATGCAGCCCGTTTTCCTTAAAGGAAAACGGTATGTATTTAAAAAAAAAAATTGGTTTCATTGTTTAAGGGCAGGCAATGGCCCTATATGCTTTAAGTAAGAAGGCTCAATGAGATTTTTTGTGATCCTAATGCAGTTTTATATAGCGTGAACTTGACCTGCAGGTATTAGACTGCTTTACATGAGCACCAGTTGCATTACATATGGACACACATTCATCTTTAGGGACAGGTAGATTAGATGATTTGCCCAGAATCACAGGATGTTTGAACCTCCCGCCAGACTTGAACCTTGTTCTTCAGCTTCAAAGTCGGCCACTCAAGCCGTTAAACCACATCCTCTCATTAAATAGAACTGTTTTGTTTTCAGTTACACTAATCAGTTGATGGTTCATACTTCCCCCTTGAGGGACCATTGTTTCCTTTATTACTTCTGCTTTCCCCAAGCTCACATACTTAAGATGCTTTCTCATCCCCCACCTCAACTCACATGGATGCAGTTTCAGACCCTCTGACGGTCTACCGATCTCCCTAAAAATTAACAGAAAGAGGGTACAGGGAAACACAACACCCCTGACATCAGCCAGTAATTTTCCACCTCGTAACAATGATGTTTAGAAAGCTTTAGTGGCTCTATTGGCAGCCCCTGGTGATAGACAAATATACTATGCCTAGCAACGGGCAGACAACATGTCTGGATGCCTCACCATACTCACAGCTACTCACTATACTTTTCATCACCATCCACTCCTCCCCACCTTGATAACAGGGCACGCGAGCTAATGGGGCCTGAATGGAAGAATGAAATGTGGAATATGCCTTAAATAATGCACACACACTGCACAGGAGGTTGCCATCTAGTTTTGAGTGGGGTATTGAAAAGATGAGACCACTCTTACATTTCTGCTGATGGCCGTGTATTTTGACATGAATTGACTGTGAACTTGGCAGTCATATTAGGTGAGTGCCCTCTCATCTTCTGCCCCTAAGGGAGCTGAAATCTGAACGCGGAACTTCTGGGACTTTTAGAAATAACAATTCACTTTCTAGAACTGGCATCAACTACAGAACTTAATCTGGACATGGATCGCCAGTAATAGAATTTTAATGAAACGTGATGTAACCGGATGTGTAATGTCATGGGGAACCATTCTTACATGATTTATGCAGTCGGACATACCTTTTATGTAAAGCCCTGTTGCTACCGTTTAGGTCATGTTCGTACTATAGAAAACTGAAAATAAATGAAATAAAACTGAAATTCTAAGTCTGTGCTCTACCATTCTACTCTCTATCTTTTGTTTTTGTCTGGAAAACTGACTGGGCCTCTTTTGCAACCAGATCTAGAAAAAATAGGGTGGAATCCTGGTGCAATGTTTCATTCACAACTTTATGTGCAACGAATGTCACCTACTTTCATCTAAAAATTGCACCATGCTAAGGACCTTTCATTGGATCATATTGACTCAAGCTGTTGTGTTCTCTGAGTATGTCTATTGCTTAGTGATGTACTTGAACTCTGCCCATTTTGTAGGTCTCGCAGACCTAGCTCTGGAGCGCGCATGCGCTCCTCGCTCTGTGAGACATATTGTAGTAGAGGAGATTTCAGAAGGGGACTTGAAGCACCGCCTATCATTTCTATTGGCTGGCGTCATACTTTATGCTAAACGCTGGCCTCCGATTCAAAATGAGGCTTCTTGGTTACCGCCCTGTCTCCTTTTGGGACGGCCCACCCGAACTGGATCTTTTGCTTGCGGCGTTACACAGTATCTTTTAATTACCGGGTAAGTACTATTTTTTTAACATTCGTGTATGGTTGTTTAACATTGTGGTAGCGCGATACCTTGCAGGGAGTGGGGTTGTTTAGTTTCGTAACGGCACTGAGTGGGCTTCCCTAAGGTCTGAGCGTAAAAGGAAGGGTTTCTCTTCTCCTCGCGTTCCTGCTTTAAGTTCCTCACGGCCCGGCCCGATATCTTGTTTGTACAGTACTTGGGGGATTGGCAGTCCTTTACAAGCTTCGTATTGTAATCTTTCAAGTCTCTACCCCATGATAAGAAAAGGCACAACATGCCACCCCTGGTTCCGGGCGGATCCCTTTAACTGATAAAAAGAGGGGGCTCACAAATCTCTCCCCCACACCCACTCCGGGGCGCGTTCTGCATTATGTGCCCTGCACTGCCAGGCGACAGCTGGCTCCATAATAAGGACATTATACGCCTCTTGTAGAAGCCCTCCTCCTGGTGGCGTGAAACCTGGTCGTCGCCCGCACCCCCTTCCAGTACAGATTCTACTCATCCGGCCAAACAGCACAGACTACCGACCCCGCTCATTATCACCTCAGAAACCCCCCGGAGCTCTGGCACAAGCATTGCACGATGTCTTTCAATTACCGGGTAAGCACAATTTTTTGAACATTTGTGTATGGTTCTTTGACATTGCGGTAGCTTTTTTTATTAACTTGTTATTCAGTTTTGGCTATGTGTTTTTTCAATGGCCCGACCCGATACCTTGCAGGGAGTGGCGAGGGGGGTTGTTTAGTTTCGTTATGCCACTGAGTGGGCTTCCCTAAGGTCTGAGACGCCCCTTCTGCGACCTTCATGGTCTGTAGCCTGGTGCTTCACCAAACCCAAAGGGGAAAATAAGTCACTTACGCAAGCTCTGAACACATCCAAACACAACGTCAGCAGCAGATAAGGCGGTCCGACCAGTGGCGGCCATCTGATCCTAGCAAAACTACCCCTAATTAACCAACCAAGCCCATCCTTTCACCAAACCAACTTAAGCCCCCCAACTAAACTCTGCCAACTCCCCATATTCTACAAAACCAACCTCTCATCCGCCTTGAAAAAAATAATTAACGACCCCTCCAGCCAAATTTAACCCTTGCATACACACCCTCTTGACAGAACATAACCACTCACCCCCTGCTCCACCAAAACCAAGCTCAAACTATGCCATTCCCCTTTGCTCCGACCACAGTAAAGTCTCACCCGCTCCAATAAAACAACTCGTCCCACACACAAGACAATCTCCGCCAAAACCCTCCCTAAACACAAACCTTAGCTAACTCACCTCTCCCTAAACACAACTTTGGCATCCCCTTCCCTAAATTGAAACCTCACCCCAAAACAGAGATCTAAGAAAATAAGCATTTGCAATGCAATAGGTTTCGCATTTACACAAGTTTAAGCTATTGGCATTGTAAATAACAGTGCCTTTTATTTCTGTTTTAAAAACCAAAACATAATTATAAGGCATCGTCATTTACAATGCCACTAGCTCAAACTTGCGTAAATGCGAGACCTATTGCATGGCAAATGCGTGTTTTTTTGTACTTGAACTTGACCGATAAAACTGTGCAAGACAACTCAATATGAATATTTGTCCCTAGGGGTTGAAACAATGTCGCCAGTGCACATTCGGTTTTTGATTGTTCACTGTGATTGAAGCCCGGATTAAGCGAAATATGCTAAGTGCTACGTGGAAGATATGATCTAGATTCAAACTGTCATAAAAAGGTATTCAGTTTGCTAAAAAACAGAAAACGCTTCTTTCTTGCTTAAATTCCAAACTGGACACCACCAAGTAGCAATGCCACAGACTTAGGGGGAAGTGCCTTAAAGTAGCAGGAGTTGCTCTCTCGAATGTGCTACCCAACTCCTTTTGGAACACCCTATTGCATAGCAGCTTCAAGAAGTACTCAGAAAAGATTTATTGAATGTACTTGGCTGTTGAATGTATTATTGACTGCTCCTCTTGTAGGTATATACACCTCCCCATGTAATTTGCTTATTTGCTTAATGTATCAATAATTCCTCCCGGCATTCTTAGGCTAAATGTTTATTTTCTGCAAAATGTATTTCCTTTCTTCCCCACTGATACCTGCCATATCCACTACGTATTTATATTTTGTCCATTGTTCATGCACTTTCAGTTTTGTATTTTCTTTTGTCTGTAGTTGTCAAGGATCTAGATAATTTCTGGCATTTGTTGTTTAATTCTAATAAAAAAGTATACCACTTAAATGGAATAAGGTACAAAGTATATGGGCCTGAGCCCTGTTTACCAGGGCATATTCAACAAGAATTCTGTAATCCACGTAGGGGATAACCCGCAAGTAAATGGATTACCCCATAAGTACAATATACGATAATCAAAATGGAGCAGGCGTGTAATGTACATCATTGAGCAAGACTTCTCTATGCAATGTGAGGGCAGAGACGCACATGCACGTTTTTCTGAAAGCACATACCCAAGGCGTGTTCTGTGAGTAGCTAGGGAAATGCAGTGCAAATTGGTGAACATCCACAGATAAAGAAATGTGTGGGTATTTGTAAAGGTGTGGAATTAAACATGTCCTTTAAACCAAAATGTATTACGTCTAAGTAGTGCAGTACATGTGGAAAAGAGCATAATGCATTCCCTTTTTTTCAAGATACGTGTGAGAAAGGGTCAAACAGTCGCAAGACAGTGTTCAGAATACCACCACAGTTGCAAACCACGCGCATGTGTGGCGTGCGTTACCCATTGCACACGTTTCATTAATAAATCCGATTCTATGAACTTCATAAATGTGCTTTTGCATGCAGCAGCAATTTGGGCCGACAAAACTATTTATACATTTCTGATTTTTGCAGGAAAACTGCAAACTAATGATGGGAGGGACTGGACTACGAGGCAGTTGACAGGAGGTGATATGGTAGAAGAAGGTGAACTGAAAGGTAGGCATATATTGACAGAATTTGTGGGGAGAAGGTCTGCATTAAGAGCTTGGAGGGAGTATGTATAGGCACCAGAAATTGGGGTAATTGAACTTCTGAGAGGACATTTTGCATTACTCATGTCTTTCTAAATCCTTAGAAGAATATGCGATGTAACCTGCCCACCAAAGCCACGGATCCTAAGACGTGAGTGCTGCAGCCTGACTTTCAGAATCATAGCTTGGGAAGTGTTTGACACGGCAGCACCCCCAAATCATGGGGACAGGGGAAAGTGAAGCAAGTTTGTTCCCCCGCCACCAAGACTTCAGGGGCATTAATCCTAAAGCTTGGAATGTGGAGAGAATGGTCCTCTGCTTCGACCACAGACTGGTAGCTAAAGCCTAAACCAGTTTGTCACCGTCTGATTGGTGGGCCATCCACATAAATGCTCCAGTCAACTTACCAAAGGAATGCCCATGCTCCAGGACTGAAGTCAGCTTACTACACTAGAACGGACTCTTTTCCACTGCACTACACTTATCTACGGGCACCAGCACTTCTAGCAAGTTAACACCTAAGAGCAAATAAAAGGACAGTGATGGTGCTATTTCAAGTGCCCTGGAGTAATCCTCATTACCAGCCTCTGCAAGACTACCTGGCCACTCATTATGAGGGCCCATGTAGAAAAGAACAAAATGATCTTAGATTCTGGCCGAGAAAGAAAAACCTGTCCTAGGCTGACCCTTTCAAGGCTCCTTACAAAGCAAACCTTGCATATACTTGTGAAACTAAAGGAAAATAAGCTTAACTAGGCGCAGGAACAGTATCATCCTAGCATAGATATATTTCTACTGGTGAGCCTACCAACATGAATTTCTCAGTGATCAATAGCACATAGTTTTCTACAGGGAGTATACAAATGTGTATTAAAGTGGTAACATGATGATCTGTTTTCGTACATGGGGTCACGTTCCTAAAGTTAAACTGTAATCTGTATGGGGAACAAAGAGGCAATGCCACGTTGTTTTGAAGTGCAACAGTTCTAGCTCAAAGTATCATTAGGTATCAATATAATGTATTTGCTCTCTTGTGACTTTCCCCGTACCTTTGAAAGGATCCCTTTTTAGTCCAGGTTCTTGGTTTTTAAAGAACAAACAAAACCGAAGGGAAAGCGGCGACTTTTTTTTTTTTTTTTGGACATACGCGGCTGTTTGTTTGTTCGTCCTCTATGACGGGAGCTCTGGGCGGCGAATCGGGCAGCTTCAGCAGCGGAGGCGGCTGGAAAGTTGTACGCCCTATTGGCCCTGAATTAAGTCTGAAGGACGAAGACGAGGAAACACATCGCGGAGTATCGGCCGGTTTCTGGCTTTGGTCTGTTGCCGCCCTGGAGCTGCGACGGGGGAGAAAGGCACGCTGTCGAGCGCTTACTGTATGTAGTGCGCTAGTCAATTCCCAAGCTGTTAATCTTGGGCTTGATTTACGGGGAGCAGTGGAAGGTCAAGAGGCAGATCAGTGTCCTATGGGCACAAGGCAAACGGAAATCTGCTTAGAGGAGTCTTCGGAGAAGTCTGAGGAGGAGGGTTTGCAGCCGCATTTAAGGTCCCCCAAATCTAAAAGCAAAGGCAGAGGGGGTCGCAGAAAAGGCAGAGGTCCGGAGAAGGAGTCCACGCGTCATACTCCACCCGAGGTAACCCAGGTTAGGCTGGTGGGAGGCCTTCTTAAAGGTAAGAAAGCTTCTTCTTATTTGTCTACAGAAGTGAAATCAAAGGGCATAAGCGCAAACGGAGCCAGACGTAAGGTGAAAATTAAAAGGGATTTGAGCACAGAGTTGGGTAATAAAATAACACCGTCCCTGCGTTCTTACTTCAAAGCAATACCCCAGGTACTTTGTTTACAAGACGCTCAAGATATGTCTGCCTCTCTGTCAGTTACGGACTCAGGGGTGGTGAGAATGCCCGTTCCCATCATTCCGGATGTCATGGATCCTCAGTTCTCAGTTCTGGATTGTACTTCTGCCCCCTCTTTTGCTCCCTGTCCTGCCCCCTGTTCTGCCCCTTGTCCCCCCTTAGGAGGCGACTCAGTGGCACTGCCCACTTCTGTGAACCTCTCACCTACGGGGGAGTTAGTTATATCTAGGGGCGATCCCTTGCCCGGAGGCTTGACTGCACCGTTAACACGTGAATGCCAGGGGGGCGGAGCAGAACTGGATTCTGTTGACACAATTAGAGCAGGGTTGGGTGTTCCCCCACATTTGGCACAACAACAAGCCTCCGCTTCTTATCATGAGATTGAGGGTTCAGTTTCCGCTGCCTCCCTACTAGCAATGTTTTCTTCCCTCTCTCAAGATATCAAAAAGGGTTTTGAAGAATCCTCCGCTAACCAGATGGACATTCGCAACCATTTTGAGTCCCTAGACAAAAAGATCGATGGTTTAACTTCCAGGACTGGAGAGTTAGAAGAAACAGTCACTGCGTTGTCCACGCACCTCGATAAGGCTGAGGAGGAGATTGTCAAGCTGCGGAAGGTCGACCAGACCCTATTAGACAGGATGGAAGTCTTAGAGAACAATGCCAGAAGATCTAATATCCGTATACTTAATGTACCAGAGGGCTCTGAAGGCTCTGATGTTAAATCTTATGTGGTGCAGCTATTGAAGGAGTCGCTGGCTCTAGATCAGTCAGCAGAAGAACTGGCCGTTGACATTCAAAGGGTCCATAGGGACCCATTTAGGCGCAACCAGCAAAGAGCTAAGCCTCGCAAAATCCTCGTCAACTTCCACACCTATGCCCTTAAAGAGCGGATTCTTAATTTAGCCTTGAAGCAAAAATCTCTTCCTGGAAAGGGATTCACTTTCCTTATTAGGTCAGATTTATCCAGGGCCACGTTAGAAAAACAGTGGGAGTTTGGAAGGCGGCTTGAGGCATTCAGAAAGTTGGGAGCCACCGCCCAGTTGGTTTTCCCTGCTGTCTTGAGGGTGATGTTTAACAACAAAATGTCTAACATAAGTACAGTGCAAGCAGCTGATGAGCTCCTCTTAGAACTAGGCAACAAGACAACGGGTTAAGTTAGAATTAAGGAAGGATTTGAAAAAAAAAAAAAAACAATCAACAAATAACAAACAAAAAAAAAAAAAAAAAGAGGGTGGACAAGAAATTTCTTTGTGTACTTTCCCAACTACCTTCCGCTTGTATAAACGGTTACTCCGAACTCTTTTTTTTTTATTGCAACTTAGTTCAGGGGTGGGTGTGAAACATGGGAGCTTGAGTTGGGGGTGCCATCTGCTGGATTCGATCCGGTTAGATACACCACGGGTTCTCCAGGGGGGGGTGGAGGGGGTGAGGGTGGGGGGGTTGGGAGGGTCACGGGGTAAAACGATTAAAAATTTCCTCTTGTGCCATCTTAGCGTTCTATTATTTCTTGCTTTGAATATGAAAATTTTAGATATGTTGTTGTCTGCTATAAAGTTAGGTCAGACAAATGAGGGCACCTACGCGAGGTTTTGTATTCTTAGGGTCAGCTATCTAACATCATGGCTTTGGCTAATTTAAAGATATTATCGTGGAATGTGAATGGTCTGCGTACTAAACCCAGGGCTAGGAAAATATTACAATATCTTAGAGACTCAGAGGCACAGGTCATTTTATTGCAGGAGACGCACTTGACTCAGGATGAAATGGACGCAGTAGTCAAAAGTAATAAGTGGATCGACTTTGCAATTTCTACTTCGCAGTCTTTGACTTGTAGAGGAGTATCGATCGTTTTTAAAAAGTATCTCAGAGCTAGGGTATTGGATTTCAAAGTCGATCCTGCAGGCAGGTGGGTAATCGCAGCACTCTCCATCTTGGGTACCCAGATAACTCTGGTGGGGTATTACGGTCCCAATCAGGACGACCCGTCTTCATTAGAGGTAATTCTATCTCACCTCTTGACCTTTCCAGAACCTGTAGTTTTTGCTGGTGATTTTAATATTGTCCTAAATCCCTCCCTGGATAAATCTTGCAATAGTCGATCGCTAATTTCATCTAAATCAAGGTCTGTTTTGTTAAATGCTATGAAGCAGTTTGCATATGCAGATATTTGGAGGTTAAGGGCAGGGGAAAAACAGGGTGTCTCCTACAGAAATCACAAATACAACCATCAATCTAGAATTGATTTTATACTAATTAGCCATTCCTTAGTAGATCTTGTTAAAGATATTAAATACCTTCCAATCCACCTGTCTGACCATTCGGCTATAGCTTTGGATCTTACATCACTATTGAGGGCCCCGGCGAGGAGTTGGTCCTTCGATCGTTCCTTACTCTCCCACTCAGAAGACGTTCTTTTTCTTAAGTCTGAGGTGAGCCTCTTTTTAAGGGTAAATGTTGACTCGGCAGACATTGGAATTGTATGGGACTCTCTGAAAGCATTTCTGAGAGGGCTTATTACAAATAAAGCGGCTTTCAGGAGGAAGGAATATAGGGAGGCCGTTATGTCAGCCGAAGCAAATATTGTTAAGATTCAGACCCAATTAGATCAAGAGGAGAATTATAGCACAGCAGCGGTCCGCTCTTCTTTGTCTGAGAGTTTACTTTCTTCAAAGGGCCATCTAGCTTCGATTTTAAATCAGCGGTTTCAAGAAAGGTGGGAGGCCAGCAAACTTGCACACTTTCAATATGGAGAAGGAGCGGGGAAACTATTGGCCTGGAAAACCAAAACTGACCAAGTACGGAATAACATCGAGGTGATTAGAGTCAATGGTTCCCCGCTCTCCCGGGATGATGACATTAGATCTGCCTTTAGAGATTTTTTCAAAATATTTATTGTGAAGACAAGAATATTAGTTTAAATACCATCAATGACTGGCTTAGCAAGATCACCCTTCCAGCACTTTCTGCTGAGCAGAGCGAAACATTAGAAGGTGAAATCTCGGAGGAGGAAGTCATCAAGGCCTTACATGATGCCAAAAAGGGAAAGGCGTCTGGTACAGACGGCCTCCCGGCTGAATTATATAAGGTGCTTGAGCGGGAACTTGTCTCTTTCCTGGTTCTACTATTTAATAACATCTTATTGGCTGGAGGGTCTCCCCCTAAGTCCTGGGACAGTGCGTCCATCACTGTAATTTTAAAACCGGGGAAATCACCAATGGCATGTAGCTCATATAGGCCTATTTCCATTCTGAACGCAGATTATAAACTATTTGCTTCAATTTTGGCAAATAGACTAGCTCTTGTTGCACCTAAAATACTACATCCCGATCAGAAAGGGTTTGTCAAGGGGCGCCAGTTACATGAACTGACATATGACCTAATTGGGGCAATAGATCTGGCAGTTTTGGAGCCGTCCCCCTTGGCGGTCCTTACCCTGGACGCTGCCAAGGCCTTCGACAGAGTGAATTGGTCGTATCTGTCGGAGGCCCTGGCGAAGTTTGGAGTGGGACCAGTGTTTCGTCGGACAATTACCCTTTTATATCAGAACCCAAGTGCTTGTGTATTGGTGAACGGAGGTTTGTCCGATCCCTTTAACATCTCGAGAGGTACAAGGCAGGGTTGCCCTCTCTCTCCGCTCCTATTTGACCTGTATGTTGAACCCTTTGCCCAAAGTCTGAGGGATAATGTTAACATCAAGGAGTTTGCGTGTAGGGGCTGGGAGAGAAAAGTGGCCCTCTACGCGGATGACATCATTATCTATACTTCCGATGCTCATATGGCTCTTCCAGAAATATTCAAGCTAGCCTCTGCTTTCGGAGAAAATCCTCTGTAAGGTTATGCTATGCTGATCGTTGGTATGTCAAGCTATACTGCTATGGGACGAGGCTCTCGCTCACCGTTTGGTCCCCTCCAGTTGCCGACTGAGCTAGCATTTTGTTTGCTAACCTATCGATCACGCACATAGAACCTTGGTGGCGCATGAGGACAAAAAAAAAAAAAAAAAGAATTAACTCAGCTCAGTGGCGTTAGCCATTTAGCTATGCCACGCTATGTTAATTCCGAAGCCGCGGGATGCGTCGTATCTACAACGATAAGAGGAATCCTTTTGCTATCCCCTGCGCCGGCGTACAATTAGCTGCTATGCATCAACGCAGGCACCCTTGAATGGTGCAAGGATGCCTGCGTCACGGGGATGATTGTTTGTGTGCAGAAAGGTGTCCCTTCCTGCACATAAACAATCAGAAATGGTGTTTCGAAACTTCTACGTGTGCTAATGCAGCATGTGATTTTTTTAAATGACTGTTTATGTGCACGAAGGGACACCTTCCTGCTCATAAATAAGCACAAGAGGTGATTTCCTCATTCTATGTGTGCTGCAGAATGCAGCACGCTTAGAAAGAGAAAAAAACGAGGAGAAATTAATACATTTCTCCTCGTTGCAGCCCCCTACGTCTCCCCTGGGGAGGCGTAGCATTCTACGTATTTCCAGGTTTATGATTTCTTGTAAATCCGGAAACGTGTCAGAAGCCATTGGTGTTGCATGAGAACACCCACAGCAACACCAATGGCATGCCCCGGTCGTGCAAAGTGTTGCGTTTAAAGTGAGCATATTTACAGCAGGGTGGCTTTACGTGTCCTTGTAAATATGGGGCAGCAGATGCACCGCCGGTGTGCCACAAAATGTTATGCACCAACGGCACAAGGGGATAGTAAATAAGCCCCAACATTTCTTAGGAAACATAAAACCGGTCCTGGTATTCCTATTTGTACTTAAAGTTTTAATAATGAGGAATACGCCACTGATAATAGAGAGTAGCAGAGGACACATATTGCCAAACAAGCCTCAAAACTGTAGATACATAGTAGGCATATAACAACAGTATTCTATGTAATTTTCAGCCCTATGTAATTATGTGCTACACATGGATAGACAGCCTTGCTCTACATGTTGTAATTTGGCAAAAACCCATACTCTTAAGTTAGCAATTTATCAACATTGTATGCAAAGGGTATATTACTATGTATGTGCAGCTGATTGCGAACTTGCTTTTGCTTAAATTAGTAATGACATTGCAATTGATGAGATTTGGAATTTTAAAAAGATTAAGTTGGCCTATAATATAGAATGGAATGTATTAAAGTAAAATGTTAAGGGTTATCTTCGTCCTACGTTGTTGAATCAAAAGCAGCCACAGAAAAATTCTAGCTATAAGAACAAGAAATTCTCTTCGCATGAGTCATAAATCATTGAAGACAAGCCTTTCTGACCCTACTTAGAAAGTCCCCCAGGACATACGAGTTTGACTACTGGATATTTCAATCACTTCTCCACCTTAATCTAAGAAGCAAGTTAGCGCCAAGAAGCCTGTTGTGTATGTTGCGCTTTAAAAATACCACAACCACTAACTGGTGGTTTCAGTGACAAGATGGAATAAAAAACAGCTCATACTACAAACTGATTAGACAGGAGATGGAGCAGATGGCTGAGAGTGTGCCACCATTCCTCTGACCATATTGTTATCAGGTTTATATGAAATGGAGCACCCATGGTGTTTTTCGATTTAATAGTAAGTCTACTCCTACACAAGGCCTACCTCCCGGAAGACAGTGGAACAAAACAGTCATCATTTCGACTCCTGTGTGCATTAGGTAATACTGTGAGGAATAAAACCAAATCAGTAGCTCATATTCAATTCTAATATGATTTAAAGGATTCTCTTCATCAAGAAAATTCACAAGGGTGTTTATGCTACTTTTATAAGGTGATGAGAGTGGAAAGATTTACTTCAGTCCTGTACATTGAAAAGTTAACATATTGTCACTCCACCACAGTTTCATTAAGGTTTCAACCCCATTCATTGGGAGCAGTGTTGTTGGAAAATTGGTTACTGTTTGAGGTCGGCGTGGGGTGAAACCCTACTCTAGCAGCAAACATTATGTCTGTCAGGGTGAAACACATGCAAAACCCAAATTAACCTGTGCTTAACCCTCCGGTAGCTTGGCACAAAGCTGTCATGCTTAATTTATATTTGATGTGCAAGGGCTGTAAATTACAATTGTTTTGGACACCAAACTAGATATTTGTACCTGCTCCCAATTGAAAGATACCACTTTTTAAAGGTAATGAAGGAACCCAATGTTGTCCTATGGCAGAGGTAGGCCTTGCAGTTGTATTAAACAGATTTGAGAGTTTTTCACTACCAGGACATTTCACTACTAGGACATGTAAAAGTTAAGAGTACCTGTCCAACCTTTTATATACACTGCACCCAGCCCCTTGTACTGTTTAGAGCCTACCCTTGGGGGGACTTATATGTATTAAAATGGAAGGTCTAGGCTAAAGGTTTATCTTGCCAGGTCAAAATGGCAGTTTAAAATTTGACATGTTTTATAGAGCTACTTAAGTTGGTAGCACAACGAGTGGTTCAGGCCCACGCGTAGCATTTAATTTACAGGCCCTGGGTACATGTATTACCATTTAACTAGGGTCTTACAAGTGAATTAGATGTGCCAATTGGGGGTCGGTCAGTGTTACCATCTTTGAAGGAGAGAGCACATGCATGTTAGCACTGGTAAAAGTGGTAAAGTGTGCAGAGTCCTAAGGCTAATAAAAGCAAGATCAGCAAAAAAAATGGAGGAGTAAGGCAAAGAGGGAAGACCACCCTAAGGCTGACAGGTCTAACAAGTATTAATTGAGGTCTTGTTGTGACTGCAGTCTAATTTTCTTTTATCAGTGGACAGAGGATAGAGGCAACTTTTTTCAAATGAATGTATGACGTTACAACACAAACATTTACAGCACATGCCTTCACATTGCAGTTTTTACATTGCAACATCCATTGCAACACATGATTTTACCACACATGCCAACTCAACGCATTTTTAGAAACTACATTTACAACGCATTCCATTACAACGCATACCATTACAACGCATATTACTTTTAGGGCAACAGTAGGATAAGTGTTGTATAGTGTAGGGGCAAAAATTACTATTGCCACTCCAGTGAGTGCAACAGTAGGGTAAGTGTTGGATAGTGTAGGGGTAAAAATTACCATTCACACTCCAGTGAGTGCAACAGTAGGGTAAGTGTTGGATAGTGTAGGGTTAAAAATTACTGTTCCCCATTACCTACCTCATAATGCCAATATCAAAACTAACAAAGGTGACGGACTTAAATGGTAGCACTTCACTTCTAATATGCTGCTGCCTTATCTGGCTGTTAGTGCACAAAATCTCCAGCACCATTCACCTAGTGATGCCTCAGAAGGGAAATTCTGACAAACAATTAACATTAAATGGAGGTGGACTGAACATAGAAAAGAAGTCCAAAAGTGTTTTCTATTTTTCTTTGTTTAATATTTATTTCAGATAGATAGATACACAACCACAGCCAACGCGTTTCGTTCCTTAAAGATACAATTTCTTAACGGAACTTCTTCAGGGCTGCAATAAGAATAGAAAAATATATATATAATACAATCATTAAAACAGACGGACATACATATGTGTTTACAAGCATTAAAAACAATTTTTGTGTCTATTTTTTGTTTTAAGATCATTCCAGTTGTACAAAAATAGAATTGATATTTACAAAAAATACCCTAAGATTATATACATTTTACTTCATTCTTATACACGTCTACCTACATTATATAAACACCAATTTTACAAAAATTTATAGTGAAATAATGAAAAAAGAGAACTCTGATCCACCAATAAAATATTTCAAAATTGCCTAATTGCAGTTTTTATGACTTCAAGACAATCTATCGCTTTTGAGTCTATTTAACCAAAGCTAAAACTCATGATGTGCAGGCCATCATCTTACCTCAAAGTGACAGCAAGTTAAATGCAGGCTTTAGATTGCAAAAAATGAAGAATGACGAATGAACAGTATATCCCACTTGATAATGGAACTATCCAGAGATCAGAAGATATTCTAAAAGAAATTGTGTGACAAGGAGACCAAATTAGAACAATCTGAACTGATTATTATGATGTTTAAGAAGTGGAAGGGAAACAAGGGATGAATATAATCATGTGTCTCACCAAATTGGTCGTAGAAGATCTAACTTAAGATAAAGAACCAGTAGTTGAAATTTTAAAATATTAGGATCCATTTGAATAATGATTGACAAAGATTCTTATTGAGAATCTGAAACAAGATGAAAAAATATTCGGTCACTTTTGATTAAAAGAGATAAAGATACATTACGTCCAAACAATATCTTCTAAGTGCATAACAGATTCCACAGTATTTGCCTTTATTTTCAAAAGGAGAATTTGAAAGGTTTCTAATTCAAGAAGACCCCAAAGAATTAACAATCTGCTATTGTGAACAATATGATGATCGAGAGAAAGTACTTTTGTTTATTGTGCTTACGAAGAACATAACAAACTCCACAGTATTGGCCTTTGTTCCCTCAGAAGATAATTTAGAAAGACTTCTAAATTGAGAGGACCTCAAAAATAACAATCTGCAACTTTGGAAGATATAATAATCAAGAGAGAGCGCTTATGTGTGTTTGTTAAGATTTGCAGTGATCTCACCTGTACTGTTCCTTCAATTCAATTCCTGAGGAAGATTGTCAAACGACATCAAAAGTAGATGCTCAGTCTATTGTCAACATACTATTGATTAAACACCTAATGGGGAATATGTGAATACATTAATGACTTAACACGAACCTTATTAATATTCTGCAATTTAATTGACATCATTTGTGTAATCATTCTAAACACGACCATTCAAAATTCAAAAATGTCAATTCCTTTAATAGAATGCAAATGACCGTTATGTTTTTTTAAAAAACAAAAAAGAAGGAGAGAAAGAAAGAATTGGTAAAATCAAAATTGGATATAATACAAGTAAAGTGAATTATTTTTTGGAGTTTCTATACCAGAGCATTCACCTACCTTCATACTTGGTATAAACATTAACTAAGTATACACACAACTAGATATATCTCCAAAGTCACAATCTCTTGTGACCACCAAATTCACAAGAACCCACTGATTCAACAAAGTTATCAATTCAATCCATTATCTAAAACACAAAGATGCATGTTACTGCATCTTGAGCCACCAATTAACCCCTATGTCAGAACCACGTGGTGGAAGTCAAAATAATGATTTCCATTACAAATACCTTATTAAGCGTTCTCCGTTCGTGTCCCGATTCTCCGACCGTTTTCGCCCTACTATTCCGGTGTTTAAATACTTTGTTTGAGTAATCTAGATCAGGAACACCTGATCTGACGCATATTCGATGACGTCGTAATTACGCGACGTCCGCACAAGCGCCAACCCGAGTGCGATAAACTATCACAAATCGTTCCGCCATTTTGAAATGGCCAAATTGTTGCGGTTTGCAGGGAGTGTGGGGATTATTCTGCGTAGGGTTGGTACATAAATGAGTCCGAATTTATTATTTGAAAAAAAGAAGGATGAAAGTCGACTCCTTAATGATTTACACGGCGGCCACGTTATTTTTCAATACAATTTGTTCAATTTACGACAAGTGTGAAGGGATATTCCTTCTAATTTTCTAATTACCGCAAGATTTTTTATCATTAGACAGTGTCCCATTAGCTGTAAGGTGTTGAAATTAGAGACGACCTGTTATAAGTTAACCGGAAAGAAAAAATAGTATAGCGGTAATGTTAAATTAAGGCTTCGAAGCTCCAAAAATTTCGGCCATCTTTGAATGTCAGTAAATTCAGGAAATTGATTAAATGGGATGACAAATACGTGTACAATTGAAGAAATCACTGATTCAAACATGATAATATGAATTACTGATATATATTGTCTGTTAATTACAGAATTGGCAGCCAGATTAAATCCTATTTCTGACACTAAATTTTCGGCCATCTTTGAATATCAGTGAGTTCCAGAAGTTAAATATATGGGGTCTCAGGTGCACATATATTTTCAAAATTCGATAGTTCAAACTGGAGACATTTATCTAATATGATGGGATGAAGGCAGAGGAAGTAACCAAGTTCTGCCAGATCTGATTAGATAGTACTATGGCATTTTTTTATATTAGACCATATCAATTGGTCAATATAAGTAAAGCTGAAGCAAAATCAACCTTATTGGAAGTGTTGTTGGTTTCAATATATGGTGACAAATCTCTAGCAAGAGATGACATGCAGAGAGTGACGTCTAGGAGAGAAGAATAGAATATATAAATAATACTAGATAGAGAGAAAGTCCCATATTGCTAGGGTGACTGCATGGCTAACGTTGCTGTCACTTCGAGTGAGACAAAAATCAATTCAAGGTATATTGTTACTGATATTTCTTAACATCCTATTATATGAATAGCATCACATCTGTAACATTCTGTCAATTGATTTGACTACATACAAGATTTAGACCATTGACAACTGTCTTAATTCAAGAAATAATGGAATTCGTTATCGGTATTATGGCCAAACTTAATTGCTTGTAATCTACAGATCCATTTCGCCTCACGTTGTCTTAGCATAAGGGCTCTATCTCCACCTCTATTACATGCCGCCACATGTTCAATTCCAAAGAACCAAAATGCATTATCATTTGGATGAATTTGTTTAAAATGCTCCGCCATGGGATACTTTGGATCTCCTGCCACTATTGCTCTTCTATGCTCCTGTATTCTCAATTTTAGGCTTCTCGTTGTGCTCCCTACATAAATTTGATTGCATTTACAGCCCAATATGTAAACTACAAAACAGGTTTTACAGTTGATAAATTCTCTGATTTTATATTGTTTCTGGTTGTTGTACATAAATTCCTTAGTTTTGTTTTTTCCGAAGGCACACATATTACAGGAGCTGCATGTGAAGAAACCAACCGGTTTCGTAGGTAGCCATGTTTGAGCTTTTCTTGATGAAGTCACATAACTTGGGCACAGTCTTTCTTTTAAAGTCGTACCCTTCTTGTAAGAGATACTTGGATTTTTAGTCAGAGTCGTTCCGAAGGCCGGTATTTCTAGTAGCATGTGCCAGTTGTTTTTCAGGATACTAAAAATCTTTTGACTATGCGAAGTGTATTTTGTGATGAATCTAGGTTTGTCATTGTTAGTTTTCATCTTTTTAGTGCTGTTCTCCAACGTTGATTCTCTACTTATTTGATGTACTCTTGAGATGGCTGTTTTTACATCTCTCTCCTCATAACCTCTTTCCAGAAATTTGTTTCCTGTCTCTGATACATTTCTCTCGAAAATGTTTGTTTCTGAACAGTTTCTTCTCACCCTCACTAACTCCCCGTAAGGAATATTCTTAATAACTGATCTAGAATGGGCACTCGTGGCATGGAGTACTCCATTGCAGGATGTCTCTTTTCTATACAGAGCACTCTGTATCATTCCATCTTTGACATATAGATGTAGATCTAAAAAATCTATTTTTGTTTTGTTATAATTCATTGTTAATGTCACATTATAAGGATTGTTATTTAGATGATTGAAATAATCATGTAAACAGATTTCAGACCCAGACCATATGCATATTATGTCGTCGATAAACCTCCCCCAGAACACTATGTGCTGTGTCCAAGGGGAGGCCTCTCTGCCCCATGCATGAAGAGCCTCATACCATCCCATGAATAGGCATGCGTATGAGGGAGCAAATTTAGTGCCCATTGCTGTACCGCGAAGTTGGCGATACCATTTTCCATCATGGAGAAATACATTCGTTGTAAGAATCAGTTCCATCATCTTTAAAATCATCCTGTTATGTTCAAAAGTATCAGCTTTGTCTTTGTCTAGGAAGGACTGTGTTGCCAAAAGACCGAATTTATGCTCAATGCATGTATAGAGGCTAACAACGTCCCACGTGACAAAGAAGAGTTCATCTGACCAGGCAAAGTCTTTCAGTTTGGACAAGACATCCTTGCTATCTTTTAGAAAGGACGGAAGGTTAAACATATACTTTTGTAGTTTATGATCTACAAACTCGGACATTTTCTCAGTAGGTGATCCTACTCCCGATATTATTGGCCTTCCTGGTGGAAATGTAGCTTTTTTGTGTGTTTTTGGAAGTATATAGATGCATGGATAACGTGGATTGTTCACTTTCAAGAATCTGTACTCTAAGTCGTTTAGGAGACATATTTCTTTCCATTCTCCCAACATAAGATTTATTCGGGAGGTAAGTTCAATTATGGGGTTACCTTTCAGTACTTCATAGCAGATTTTATCGCTTAATTGTCGGTCTATTTCACCCATATAGTCCGCCTTATTCATCATTACCACATTATTGCCTTTATCGGCTTTCCTGATGACTATAGAGCTGTCATTCTCTAACCTGTTTAGTGCCTCTCTTTCACCTCTGGTCAGATTTTGTTTTTCGTGTTTCAAGTATTTTTCAGATTTTTCTAGCTTATATAACTCTTCCGTTACTTTTTTATGAAATTTATCGATGTTTGGATGGTATCCCTGATTAGGAACAAACTTGGACTTTGGTCTTAACCCACTGTCTGTATTGACGTTTTCTGCAATGTCTAAATCATGTAGGAGAGATTCCATCTCCAAATCTTCACCTTCCTCAATAGAAAGGAGACATTGTATATTCCGGATGTCCTCAATACTATGTGTGATATGTTCTGTACTTCTTCCCTCAACAAACACACCACAATTTCGATCTTTGAAGTACTCTTTTAATTTCAATGTTCTTGTGAATTTGAACAAGTCAACATGTACATCTGATAAGTCTCCCGACTGTGTGGGACAAAACCCAAGGCCTTTACATAACAGACTTTGTTCATCAACATCAATAGATCTATCAGACAAATTGATAATTTCCAACTTTGCATTCTCTAAAGTATCATCAGATGGAGTTATGATATTGTCACTTCCTTCTTGGGTTGCACTCATGGTTTCTTGGGTCTCAGTGTCATTTTCTCCTGCTTTAGCTGTCTTTCTTTTGTTGCCTTTTCCTTTTCCCTTACCTCTCCTCCCTCCTCTCCTCGTCTTGGAATTTGTTTTTTCCGCTGATTGCTGCTTATCCGAAGTGTGGCCAGTTCTTTTTGGAATGGTGTGATACCCTCCCCTAAAGGGGCCTCATCTTGATTACTACCTGAAGCCATACTGCTTCGTGAAGATACTGAGGTACTGCTTATTGATCGTGTATCTTCAACTTCTTCCCTTCCTCTTTTCTTAATGTCAGATGTCTGCATTGAGTCATACTTTTTCGCAAAGGTGTATATTCTCCCTTCCTTATAGTCACAATCATCTCTTCGAATTTTTCTCATTTTTTTATCTTTGAGATACTGTTGATGGCTCAGAATTACCTTTTTTAGAATCTCATAATTCTTCTCAATTAAATCTTTGGTCTCTAATGTCTCAATCTCTGATTCTACCTTTTGAATCTCCGATAGCAATTTTGCCCCTTTGTCAATCGCATGCCTTATCAAAATTTGCATCATAACTAATGATGCATTTTCCAAATTCACTTCCCATTCTTTGAGTAGATCCGCACTCAGATCTTCGAATGTGGGGAAAATTAGAATACGTAGTCCTCTTGGGACTTTCTTGTTGTCTATATACTGTTGGAGTGTAACTCCGTCCCACCATCGTGCCAGTTCTTGTTTTTTTAAACGCTCTAATTTTAAAAATAGGGCTCGTAATCCTTGTTTCTCCGTAGTGGTGGGTACAGTAGATGTTGGGGTGGCACTTTTGCCAAAAAGATCCTGCGCTAATTCCTCCCGTCCGTCATTAAAACGTGACATATTCAAAATCTATATAGAGCAGCAGTGAGTGCAAGCCAGTCCAGAAAATGACAATATCAAAACTAACAAAGGTGACGGACTTAAATGGTAGCACTTCACTTCTAATATGCTGCTGCCTTATCTGGCTGTTAGTGCACAAAATCTCCAGCACCATTCACCTAGTGATGCCTCAGAAGGGAAATTCTGACAAACAATTAACATTAAATGGAGGTGCACTGAACATAGAAAAGAAGTCCAAAAGTGTTTTCTATTTTTCTTTGTTTAATATTTATTTCAGATAGATAGATACACAACCACAGCCAACGCGTTTCGTTCCTTAAAGATACAATTTCTTAACGGAACTTCTTCAGGGCTGCAATAAGAATAGAAAAATATATATATAATACAATCATTAAAACAGACGGACATACATATGTGTTTACAAGCATTAAAAACAATTTTTGTGTCTATTTTTTGTTTTAAGATCATTCCAGTTGTACAAAAATAGAATTGATATTTACAAAAAATACCCTAAGATTATATACATTTTACTTCATTCTTATACACGTCTACCTACATTATATAAACACCAATTTTACAAAAATTTATAGTGAAATAATGAAAAAAGAGAACTCTGATCCACCAATAAAATATTTCAAAATTGCCTAATTGCAGTTTTTATGACTTCAAGACAATCTATCGCTTTTGAGTCTATTTAACCAAAGCTAAAACTCATGATGTGCAGGCCATCATCTTACCTCAAAGTGACAGCAAGTTAAATGCAGGCTTTAGATTGCAAAAAATGAAGAATGACGAATGAACAGTATATCCCACTTGATAATGGAACTATCCAGAGATCAGAAGATATTCTAAAAGAAATTGTGTGACAAGGAGACCAAATTAGAACAATCTGAACTGATTATTATGATGTTTAAGAAGTGGAAGGGAAACAAGGGATGAATATAATCATGTGTCTCACCAAATTGGTCGTAGAAGATCTAACTTAAGATAAAGAACCAGTAGTTGAAATTTTAAAATATTAGGATCCATTTGAATAATGATTGACAAAGATTCTTATTGAGAATCTGAAACAAGATGAAAAAATATTCGGTCACTTTTGATTAAAAGAGATAAAGATACATTACGTCCAAACAATATCTTCTAAGTGCATAACAGATTCCACAGTATTTGCCTTTATTTTCAAAAGGAGAATTTGAAAGGTTTCTAATTCAAGAAGACCCCAAAGAATTAACAATCTGCTATTGTGAACAATATGATGATCGAGAGAAAGTACTTTTGTTTATTGTGCTTACGAAGAACATAACAAACTCCACAGTATTGGCCTTTGTTCCCTCAGAAGATAATTTAGAAAGACTTCTAAATTGAGAGGACCTCAAAAATAACAATCTGCAACTTTGGAAGATATAATAATCAAGAGAGAGCGCTTATGTGTGTTTGTTAAGATTTGCAGTGATCTCACCTGTACTGTTCCTTCAATTCAATTCCTGAGGAAGATTGTCAAACGACATCAAAAGTAGATGCTCAGTCTATTGTCAACATACTATTGATTAAACACCTAATGGGGAATATGTGAATACATTAATGACTTAACACGAACCTTATTAATATTCTGCAATTTAATTGACATCATTTGTGTAATCATTCTAAACACGACCATTCAAAATTCAAAAAATTCAAAAATGTCAATTCCTTTAATAGAATGCAAATGACCGTTATGTTTTTTTATGTACCAACCCTACGCAGAATAATCCCCACACTCCCTGCAAACCGCAACAATTTGGCCATTTCAAAATGGCGGAACGATTTGTGATAGTTTATCGCACTCGGGTTGGCGCTTGTGCGGACGTCGCGTAATTACGACGTCACCGAATATGCGTCAGATCAGGTGTTCCTGATCTAGATTACTCAAACAAAGTATTTAAACACCGGAATAGTAGGGCGAAAACGGTCGGAGAATCGGGACACGAACGGAGAACGCTTAAAAAGGTATTTGTAATGGAAATCATTATTTTGACTTCCACCACGTGGTTCTGACATAGGGGTTAATTGGTGGCTCAAGATGCAGTAACATGCATCTTTGTGTTTTAGATAATGGATTGAATTGATAACTTTGTTGAATCAGTGGGTTCTTGTGAATTTGGTGGTCACAAGAGATTGTGACTTTGGAGATATATCTAGTTGTGTGTATACTTAGTTAATGTTTATACCAAGTATGAAGGTAGGTGAATGCTCTGGTATAGAAACTCCAAAAAATAATTCACTTTACTTGTATTATATCCAATTTTGATTTTACCAATTCTTTCTTTCTCTCCTTCTTTTTTGTTTTTTAAAAAAACATAACGGTCATTTGCATTCTATTAAAGGAATTGACATTTTTGAATTTTGAATGGTCGTGTTTAGAATGATTACACAAATGATGTCAATTAAATTGCAGAATATTAATAAGGTTCGTGTTAAGTCATTAATGTATTCACATATTCCCCATTAGGTGTTTAATCAATAGTATGTTGACAATAGACTGAGCATCTACTTTTGATGTCGTTTGACAATCTTCCTCAGGAATTGAATTGAAGGAACAGTACAGGTGAGATCACTGCAAATCTTAACAAACACACATAAGCGCTCTCTCTTGATTATTATATCTTCCAAAGTTGCAGATTGTTATTTTTGAGGTCCTCTCAATTTAGAAGTCTTTCTAAATTATCTTCTGAGGGAACAAAGGCCAATACTGTGGAGTTTGTTATGTTCTTCGTAAGCACAATAAACAAAAGTACTTTCTCTCGATCATCATATTGTTCACAATCGCAGATTGTTAATTCTTTGGGGTCTTCTTGAATTAGAAACCTTTCAAATTCTCCTTTTGAAAATAAAGGCAAATACTGTGGAATCTGTTATGCACTTAGAAGATATTGTTTGGACGTAATGTATCTTTATCTCTTTTAATCAAAAGTGACCGAATATTTTTTCATCTTGTTTCAGATTCTCAATAAGAATCTTTGTCAATCATTATTCAAATGGATCCTAATATTTTAAAATTTCAACTACTGGTTCTTTATCTTAAGTTAGATCTTCTACGACCAATTTGGTGAGACACATGATTATATTCATCCCTTGTTTCCCTTCCACTTCTTAAACATCATAATAATCAGTTCAGATTGTTCTAATTTGGTCTCCTTGTCACACAATTTCTTTTAGAATATCTTCTGATCTCTGGATAGTTCCATTATCAAGTGGGATATACTGTTCATTCGTCATTCTTCATTTTTTGCAATCTAAAGCCTGCATTTAACTTGCTGTCACTTTGAGGTAAGATGATGGCCTGCACATCATGAGTTTTAGCTTTGGTTAAATAGACTCAAAAGCGATAGATTGTCTTGAAGTCATAAAAACTGCAATTAGGCAATTTTGAAATATTTTATTGGTGGATCAGAGTTCTCTTTTTTCATTATTTCACTATAAATTTTTGTAAAATTGGTGTTTATATAATGTAGGTAGACGTGTATAAGAATGAAGTAAAATGTATATAATCTTAGGGTATTTTTTGTAAATATCAATTCTATTTTTGTACAACTGGAATGATCTTAAAACAAAAAATAGACACAAAAATTGTTTTTAATGCTTGTAAACACATATGTATGTCCGTCTGTTTTAATGATTGTATTATATATATATTTTTCTATTCTTATTGCAGCCCTGAAGACCTACCTCATAATGCGTTGTAATGGCATGCAGTGTAGTGACATGCGTTGTAATGACATGCGTTGTAGTGACATGCGTTGTAATGGCATGCGATGTAAAGGATGTTGCATATTAATGACTGCGTTGTAAAGGTAGTGCGTTGTAATGACTGCGTTGTAACAGTTGTTTCCCTTTTCAAATTACCTCTTCTGCCATAGTGTAGTAGCTTAATTCCTCTGATCTTTTTCTTTCGTCATTCAGTTGTTTTCCACTTCATATTTCATGCTACTTTGCATTGCAACTCGTCACAGTACCCTGTTCTGGTCATTGAATGATCTGTAAGCTGCTGGGCAAAATGCCATTCTTAGTTTCTCCATTCTGTTTAATTTTTGTTTCTACTATTTAAAATAATTATTTGCATTGACCTAATTTAGGCTATGTAATGACTGTTTAAATATAAATAAACAAAATAAAAAATATATTGTTTTATATCATGCTCTAGTTCTTGTTTTGCCTGTGTATGGTCTTGAAACTCACACAAGGTATAGCAAATTGCATTCCATCTCTTCACATTTGCATGTCTAAAACATGAGCTTATGGATGTCAGTTCTCTAAAATGCTAGGGTTAGTGAAAAGCACATCATATGTCCTTTGACCGCTTTGGCATCTTAAGTTGATACACCTTGCCCGATCTTTAGCTCAACAATATCCTCCTCATTGCTGCTGAATGCTGGGGAGGACCTTAGGGAAGTGAACTGCAGAAAGTAAACTGGATGAGTATAATCATGTTCCTGTTGCTGCCTTTATGACTCCTGAGACTATCGGAGTTATCAGATGCTACATATGACTAACTCTAGTTTCGGCTCATCCATGGTTCTAATTCTGCTTGTTCCCTCCTGTGTCCTGTGTGGCAGCTGCCAGTCTTGTTTTAGATTTTGGCATTTTGGTTAAGGATTTGATGATGAGCGCTACAAGATGAGCATCTGTTTGCAACGCAGACCTGTTCTTTGATTTAGTTTTCTTCCTTTTGATGTTTTGCCCCAATGGACTATTGATGAATGGTCTCTTTGCTAGACCACTTTTGTCGATATTCTACAGCCTAAATCAGCTCTGTATGGCAATTAAAACTTCCTTGATTGTACGTTTGAGCAATACTGTATGTTTAGGTTTACTATTTGTAAAGTGCAAACATATGCAAGGTGCTCAGCTTCTAGGCACAGCAAACAATTTAACACACAAGCTGTATATTTAGGAAGAGCGCAGTAATAATATAGAAGATACTAAATGAAAATTCAATGATCACTTGAAAATATTGGAGCAAGACTGAATTCCATTCAAGAAAAGGATAAGAAAAGTAAACTGGGATAGGCTGCAGGAGAATTCATCTTGATGAGTTAGAGGAAGACAACTGAAGACATTGTGTTACTCTTTCTGTTTTAGGTTAGGTTTAAAGAGGAGGAAGTTGTTCTCTAGCCTAAGGTCTTTTCAGAGATTGCTCTAGAATTTTGCCCCTTGGCATATATCATGTAATTATTCCATAATTTAATGTACTAAACTAAGATTTAATGTGAGATTTAAATATGAATTGTGTGACAAGAATAAAGAGAATACCAGAACTAGAAATGTAAAAATAAAGTATATTGCAAAACAATAGAAGCACAATTATTTTTATTAAAACCCTAATATGATCCTTTTTTATTTTTAAAGAAAATGGCGACTTTATGGAAGAGGAACAAGAATTACCAGAGGCTCTTCTACCGTCAGATAATGTTCATGATATAATGGTAGGATGACATTTGTCTAAGGATAAGCATTTGTTTTGTTGACCAAACATTATTGAGAATCCCTGCCATTTTTTACCTTTGATTTTTCTCTGCACTTAAGAAACATATGAATGCAAAATCCCCCGTCAGTTTTAAGCATGCTTACATATCACAATTGTGAATGCTCTTCATCGCTACAAGATTTTTTGAAAGAAACTCCAAGTATGGAGGAAGATCATTGAGGGGCAGAGTTTTGTGAGATATCTAGATATTTTCAAGTAGGTTTATTACACTGTAGAACATAAAGGGCAGTTTCAGCCACCATTGCTATTTCTGCAGTCAAAACACGCATGCTTGACATATTTTGGGAGACATGTTGTTAACCAAAGCTCCCAGCACTGTGAACAGTGGGCATGTGATATTGATACCCCCACTTTTGCTTGGATTCAATAAAGTTCCTTTGTTCAAATTGTAATATTCTTGACTGTTTAAAAGACTGTGGATATAGGTTCTTTAATAATTGCATCCCCTACCGTATCCATATCTGAGAACCTTTTAATTCTGAGTGGATTTAGGCACCACCTAGAGCTAATTTTATAAGCAACTTCCATATAGGGATCACTTTTAGAAGACATAAATGTCCTTTCACACATCCACTTGTGGTAAATTAATTGATTTCATGCAGGCAGGTAGGGCCTGTGCTACTGGGTCTAATGTGCTTGAAAAGTAGGCACAGGGCCTATTCCTTCCTGCTTGGTCCTGTGTGAGCACTGACAGTGCTGTACCACCTCGTTCTGTTACAAATAGTGTGAAGGATTTGGTGTAATCTGGAGTGGCCAGGACTGGGGCCTGGCACAGTGCTTGCTTTAGTTGCTCAAAGGCCTCTGTATGCTCAGTTGTCCATGGCAAAGATGCCGATAAACCGGCCTCCAAAGTGGTCAGTTGTATCAAAGGTTTGGCCAAATGAGCATACTGAGGAATCCACTGCCTACAATATGATGTTAAGCCAATGAAGGCACGTACTTCTTTCTGTGTTGTTGGACGTGGAATAGTGGCAATTAACTGTATTCGTTCCTGTGTAAGTTGTCTACCATTCTTGGACAGCAAGTGCCCAAGGTAGGCCACTTGCTGTGCGCAGAACTGTAATTTAGAGGGAGATACTTTGTGTCCCTTGTCTGCAAGAAACAGTAAAACCTGGAAGGAGGCTTTCTCGTACTCTGTTTCTGACTGGCCTGTAACCAGGATGTCGTCAACATATTGGATGAGCGTGGTATTTTCAGGCATCTGGATGCTGTCCAGCTGCCTCTTCAGGGCTTGACTATAGATACTGGGACTTTCTGTAAAGCCCTGTGGAGCTCTCGTAAATCTGAAGCTCCGCCCATTTAACGAGAATCCAAAAAGATATTGGCTATCCTCGTGAATGGGAATACTGAAGAAAGCATTTTTCAGATCTATGACAGTGAAAAAAACAGCTTTGGGGTCTATTGCTGTCAAAAGTGATGTTATGTCAGGTACCACAGGGTATTGTGGCACAACACATTTGTTTAATTCTCGCAGGTCCACTACCAAACGATATACAGGTTTGGCAGTTGGGTCTGTTCGTTTAAGAACTGGAAGAACAGGCGAGTTGCAAGTATTGGAATCTGTCTCTATTACTACCTTGTGTTCAATCAAGTCATTTATTATTTGCAGTAATGCTCGCTCAGCCTGAGGTGGTATTTTATACTGTCTGATTTGTGGCAAAACCACACCTTCCTTTAGTGTAATTTTGTGAGGTGTGATGTCCATACAGCCTACGTCTGTGGGGCTAGTTGCCCACAACGTTGGCGGAATTACTTTAAGTCTGGCATCCAGTTCCTTTTCCAGGAAATGGCCCTTGAAATCTCGCAGGTATAACCTGACACCTTCTGGGGAGCAACATATCACGGCACCCAGTTCTTTCAGTGTCTTAATGCCTAATAGATTTTCGGGGCAGGTCTTTGTTAACACTAGATCTGTAGTACGTGTTAGGGGACCTACTCCTATGGAAACATTTTGTGAGACCTTATTTATTACTGTTTTTCCCGAAAAACCCAAGGAAATACTATGTGAGCCGGAGAGAGGTATCCCTGGGACCTCATCATGGTTTATTGTTGTCCTACTGGCCCCTGTGTCAAGGAGGAATTTTCTGTCTTGCCCCAGAATGTGTGCTTGTACATAGGGGCCACGTTGGTCCACCGTGACAGGAAGCAGGGGCAAGTCTTTGTCTCTCTCTAGGCCCTTTCACGAGTATTCAGGATATTCGGGGTATATTTCATCATTGCGCTGGTACATTTGAGTTTGTGCGGGGGCGTTAGTAGGGGGGTCTGGCCTGCGCCGCAGGGGCTGCGGTCTCAGTGTTCTGTGGGGCATAAGGACGGGCTTGTGTTTTTCCTGTTCCTGTTGCTATATTGTGTTTTAATACGGGACACTCCCTGACAAAGTGACCAGGTTTTTTGCAATAATTACATGACCCTTTTTCAGTGGATTTGCTATTTTTCCCCGCACGTGATACAGTTGTTGTCTGGGCTACCAAGGCTTTCATTTTGGTGTCCTTCACGCGCCTTTTATCTTGTTCCTCTTCCTCCTTAATTCTATTGTGGTGATACTGTAGCATTTGTAGCATCTGTTGGGAATTATTTGCTTGCCAAGTACTCTCAACTTTCTGAAGTCTGTTCTTTATTGGGGGAAGGGCATTTTCTACCAATTTTGCTACGAAGAGACGTTGGTAACCATCACTGCCTGAGGAGAGGCCGCTATTAATGGCGAAACATTTCTGTAATCTTACAAAATAATCTCCTATTTCTTCATCTAACTTTTGTTTACACGCTGATATCGCGTCTTAATCCTCTTTCTTTGTTGTTAGCAATTTAGGTAATACTTGCATAAGGGCATCGGGGAATGCACGTATTAATTCTCCCAACCCATCCCCTGGTTTGCGGGCCTGTTCCTCTTTCTCAGCGCCGTCCAATTTATAACTGCTCCCCCATCTAAGTTCCAATCTTTTTCCATCAACTTTTCGTATATCCCCTCAGGAAGGAGAACCTTCAGTAATATCTTTATATCCTTAAAAGTATAATTCCCTAGACTCAGAATGTCCCTTATTTCTTTATGGAATCCTGCAGGGTCTTTTTCGTGTGGTGGGACTATCTTTTTAATTTCTAATATCTCTAACTTGGTAAGAGGGGTGTATACATGCACCCGCTCATACTCACCGTCATTACGCAGCCTTGGGTGTACCTCTCTTAGGGGAATTTGTCCCTTGTCATAGGTACCTATACCGGACATTTCAGTTTCGAACTGTACATAACGTTGCCTTAGATCCAGAACTTTAGTAATGAATTCTTCATCCCTTGTGGACCAAAACCCGTCTGCGCAGTCACGCAGTAAATGATATATTTTCTTAGGTGGGGGACAAGTTTTTTCATATAGTGTTGCCAAATGTTGTAACATGAACATACCTGCTATTCTTTGATCAGACAGGGGGAGGGAGAGGAAGATCTGTCCTACCATATCAGGGTCATAAAGTTGGTGCTGGGCAATCCAATCAGTGGCTGATCGGGCTATTTCTTTTTCATGTGGGGTGAAAGGCGGGTCGTCCTCGAGCCAGTGCTCCAACGACTGGACAGTGCACTGTAACAGCTTAGTGGAAGCGGTATCCGTTCTAGTATTTTTGTACTCAGTTGAGATATGAGGGGGAAGGGGAGGGAATCCGGGACGGCGATGGCTACGGGCTAGTCCCATAACAGGAGTTCTCCCTCCATTTTCTTCCTCACCACTTGTCTCTTCCAAGATGTTTTCCTGTCTGTCCCAATCCTGATGGATGGCATGGATGCCCGATATCAATTGTACTAGTAATTTTTCTATCTGTTCGTGTTTAGTGAACTTGGACCGTTCAAGTGAGTTACTTAGGTCCAACAAATGGTTGGGCGCCTCGCGATTACTGCAGTCCAATATCCTTAAGAAACAGGTCACTGTGAACTGTAACATGGCCTGTTTGGTCGCGACCTTTCTACCTGTTATCATTGTTAACAAGGCCTGTTCATTTTTACCCGTTCGGACGAAATCGTGAACTGCGTCCAATTGGGATTTGCTGTTGGGAAGATTTTGGAGCGTGTCCAGGGCCTGTCTCAATCTATGAGATATTATGGCCATTCTACCCTCCCCGGGGCATTCATCATAAGGGCATTCCAAAGGCGGGATATCACTTTTATCATCTGCCCCGTCTTTAACATCGTCTAGGGGAGGAGCGGTGGCCTCTTGGCCACCCATCGGTGCTGGTGATATTCGTTGCAGGGCTTGCGGTTGAGCCACGTAAGGCGGGGGACTTTCTATTAAGTAAGAGGACACAAAATCCTCTGAAGGAGTTATTTTTACCTTCGCCACATGTTCTTGGATGGACATCTCCTCTCCAGTTGTTTCAGTAGGCAGAACGGGATAAATTCCCTCAATAAGTGCATTTTTTTCTCGTTCTCTTTGTTCAGTAATAACTCTCTCTCCCTCTTCCTGTAATTTCTTTTCTTTAGCCTGTTCTGACATTTTCCTACCTTTTTCAGCCTTCGTCTGTTCCTTCTGGTCCCTCCTATGCGCTTCCTTGCGCCACAATTCAATTGCTTTTGCTTGTGAAGGCCTTACTTTCTTTGTCCACAACTGTTTCTCTACCGCCATAATACATTCCATGTCCCACGTACCTGTAGGGGGCCATCTAAGTCTGGGCTCTAGATGTTTTGTATAATCTGACCACAGGTCCAAAAACATTACCCCTTCAATACCATGTTTAGTATACATGAAATGTCCAGGTGTGTCTCTAGGTGGGACCGGAACGGCCTGTTCTAATAACTTTTTCTTGGTACTTAATCCTTGTAATTTGGAAAATAAAGGCATTTTTAAAATATCTTGCCTAAGCCTTGTAAATATGGGATCACAAAAACAATATACTTGATATCTTTATACACTGGGGAGCCAGTGCAACTTTACCGTGTTCTATCACAGAACCCGTCTTTATACATTCCCAGTAGTACTCACCGAGAAGCAGAACTTGAAGACCTGGTCATCGGACTGGAGCGCTGCGCAGTGGAATGAGGAATAACGGGACTCTGGAAACCTCGGACTCGACAAGTTCACTGGTCGGGCTCTGGGCTGGAACGCTCCACCGCCTTCCTCACCGCCTTGTGTGGATGTTCAGTCTCAGTCTGTCTCCTCCTCGCCGCGAGGGAGTCAGCAGGAATACCCCGCCTCTTGTGCACGTGAGAGTCCGTCGAGGGTGTGGAAGGGACAACGACCGGACCTAGATCTCCGGCGCGTGGGGAAGGGGGGGGCGTCCCTGTTCGGGCGCCATTAAATGTGGTAAATTAATTAATTACCAGGTCTGTTTTTTTTTTTTATAAATTATCAATATAAATGAAATAATGAACTGAGGAGTCCGTGGTGTGAGAGTTAAAATGGGCCTTTATTCAGTAACCCGGGTTAATGGAGAGCAAACTCCATCACCATGAAAGGATCAGGAGTGGTCTGAGGCTTTATTCACAGAGTACAGTTTTTATACATATCACAGTACACTTTCAACTCATGGGAAGGGGCCCTCCTGGTTGCGTCAAAGGAAAAAAACGTTACAAGTTAGCATTGCTCAAGACGTATATGCAAAAACACACAGATCAGCACATTTTTCAAGAAAGCAACTCGGGTGGATGCTGTCAGAGGGAGAGGGGGCTTGTGTGACTGAAAGATAAGGATGTGGTGAGCGAGTCATGAACAGACAACCTTGGAGAGAACTGAGTTACGTGACATTCTGCGAGGCCCCAGTGGGCCCTTGGCCAGCCGGCCTTGAAGAGATACGAGATAAACTTGCTTTTCTTAGAAAAGAGGAAGATGGTGGGCCCATTTTTTTAGAATCGGCTTAACCACAAAAATGCGTGAAGGTTACTGTCTGAAAACCAGCTGCAGTTTGAAGGGATACGTGGACTGGCTGACCCTGGGCAAGCTGAAGTGAATTCTAAAATGGATGCTGTATAGAATTGTTTTAGAGCAGAATGAGAAAGGGAAGTTTGCGAGGGGACAGAGCCGGGAGCACGGTCTTTTAATTTTGATTTCCTCACACTTACCAAGTATGAATATTGATACTCATAACTGCTTTTCTTTAACAGCTTTCATTGTCCTATACCATGGATTTTTCACCTCACTTGCAGGAACCCAAAGTGCCAAGTGGCGTATTTGACCTTTATTGTACCAATGCAATGATTTTGAAGAGCAATACGTTTGAGTATATTTCTGAATGAATCTAATTTTATACATTGGTTTCCTTGGTCCAAAAGGGTGAATTTTCTGATACTCTGCTTGACATCTAAATACCTGCCTTTCCTAGCATCAGTGTACTAGAGAGGAGAAATGTATCAATATATAATCATGTGAAATCTGAGATCTAGTAATCCATCCCTTCTCTGGCTACCATAGTCTACATACCAACAGAGAAAGAAAGCTTTTAGTGATTGCTCCCAGGCTTTAGAATATAAATGAAGTGAATACTATGGGTGGACAACTTAATTGAACAACACTAATTAATAGCTCAAACATGTATAAGCTGAAATTCTCAGTCTTTAATCCAATTTCCATTGTTTACATGTTTTTGAACCCTTCTCCTTCATATAGGTCTGAGTTCCTTTCGGATTCAATCATGTTACATTCTTTACAAGTCATCCTCTTAAGTTCTGGGTGAAAGTTTCAGTTCAGGCCAATGTCATTTACACTGTCTACCAGAAAACCTAAGTGTGGAAGTATTTTTCTCAAACAAAACATACATTAGATTGATGTGTCTGGATCAACTCTATATGACCCCTCCACCTATATCAAAATGATTTGAATTACCTTTGAAAGACAGGATTCTTGCTCTGGAAAACCACAAACACTGACTGTTGTTAATGCAAATAATACTTCTATCCCATTTTTAGGCACTTCTTTCATCATGAGTTTATACATGATCGAAGTTTTTTTGACACCCACCTACCACTTAAGAATTCTGCTAAAACCTATTTCCCTTTTGTCCTAAATACCCCTCCTGCAGCAGGGGATTTGTATGCTAGCTATTTTGGTATAATCATAGTGTAATTTATGAAGAAAACAACAAAGGGAACCTTCAATTCAAATGTATGTTAGGTCATAAAAGTTGCATCAGACTTACAGTTATACATCCTATTCAGTGCCATATTGCACTTCATAAATATTGCCATTATGAAATGTAAGGCTTAAAAATTGTTAATAATGCAGCGTCAGTTTAAGATGTTGATATATCAATTAAGCTGAGAAGACTTACGCCATTGAGACTTTTAACTAGTCCCATGCGAAGGGATTTCCATCTTAATGTTATTCCTGCTAATAGCCCCAGGTGCAGTCTCCTAATTTTACAGCTGTATTCTGAGATCACATGATCAATGGTTTTTCACCCTAAAGGATCAATATCCACTGTACTGGGTTACTGCTCCTACATTTTCTATGTAAAATGTTTTTTACACAGAGGTGCCACTTCAGAGGGGAAGATCCAATCATATATGTTTTCTGTTAAGTTGGCACATTTACAATCTCTGTGCAGGTTGAACAGGAAAGTATCTAAGCATATATTGTATATTCCTGATGGGTGATATCATCTAAGCTCTTCCTTTAGTGTTGGCGGCCAGCTGCCAAGCTGCTGCATTCATTCCAGCCTCGAGTCTCTCAAGTTAATCTGTTGGGGACTCTTTAGTAATACTGAATTGTGACACTCTGTTCTTACTAAGTAGTTGCTTGAAGGGTTCAGCAGTTTCTGATTCAATAATTTTTATGTGTTTTTGTTGTAGTTTACTTTTCTGGGGTGGAATTTATTATGGGATTCTCAGGGCTCAGTCAACCATCTTGTAATCTCACAACGTGAGGAATGTCCAGTATGCCTCCATTCCTAGTTTCTCAAGAATCTGTATTAAAATGTATACTGTGGCTCATGTGCTCTCCTCTATGTATACAAAGCCAGACAGACAGACAGCAGTTAATAAGATGTGCAACGCAGAACTAGCTATAATGTTTGCCCAACTCACTGTTTCTAGGTAGATGATAGCAGATGAGGAACTAGGTGTAAAATTATGATGCCGCTCCTCCACACAAAGAACATAGGTGCATTGGATCTTCTGTCCCCTGTATTTCAGAAAGGCACCAGATATCAAGGAGAACACTCCATTCATCCAGAACAGAACACTGACATATATGGTATAATACACAACAACAATATAGATGTAGGAAAACATTATTCTGTAACAGAAACACTGGAACGTGTCTTTCAAAAGTTCCCCATAATATTCAACAAACTCAAAACACACATTGTACTCCAAAGGAACATTGGAAATGTGTTGTCTTATTATACAGAAAATGCCCCATCCCTCCTTACACGTAACTAAAAACACAACAGTGGCCAATCCAACTTATGCAATCATCCAGGGAATAATATCAAGCTGTCTTGTACCCCTAGCTTTAAGAAATTCTGTTCAGCAAAACCCCAGCTGCATAGCCATGGCCCTTTGTTTATTACACTGCTATGGATGAAAAACATGTCTATTTGGGACAGCATCAAAACCTGCACTGGGCAAGACTTTTCAGAATATCAGTAGCAATGTCAGCATCTACTTTCCTGCATGAACAGCAAACAGGCCCAACTTGCCTTTAGACATTGCACAGAACAAAAGTACCTCACGTTCTCCCTTAAAGGCCCACATAAAGCCTTACATAACTAGTTACTACCTCATATATTCTGCTAAGCAGTCATAGTTCAGATACAGACTGTATATCCCAGGTACAGCTATGTAATCCCAGTATGCATTTCTAAGGAAACCTCATATGCTTGAGTATAGCCATCCAGGTGCATCATGTGCCCACCTTTAAAGCCATCATCTGCCAGGCACTCTTTCAGATACTCAGGTACAGTGCAGTATCTTCCATGCCCAAGCACAGGCAATACATACCAGTTACACATTACATTTGGAACGTAAAGCAAACATTTTCTAGGTTAAACTATCATATGCTCAAGGAGTACCATAGTATGTCTTTTGTCATCCGATGCAGCCACCATGTGCTGCAATACAATCTCATATGCTCAGTTGCAGGTCATCTGCAGATATCGAACCATCAAATGCTAGCTACATTGTAATATGCTGAGAAACATACAAGGGTTGCAACCTGACATGCTTTGTATCTAGCTGTTGCCTATATCCCCAGGGGAAACCTTGTTTTCCCTACGTTGTACCAAGAACAGCCCCATTGTCTCAGATACAGCCTTGGTGTACTACTATTACTACACAGTGAGCCATTAAATAACGGTTTTTACATCAGGAGCCATTAAACTGCATGGTGAGATTTGATGACTTTACATTAGGAGTCTTTTACATCTCAGGTTAGTGAATAAGTACATTTTTAAATGTATCTAAACATATATACTTATATGTACATATTTTTGGTCATAAATATGAATAAGAGATCAGTTTAAGAAATGTCATTGTTAAAATTAACTTAAATTAAGCGAAAGTTAATATTTATCAATTTAGAAATAAAAAACTAACACATTTTAAAATTAATTTCAGAAAAATCTAAAGTTAATATGAATTAAACACTAAAATAAAGTAATAAAATATGTTTAAGGTACATTTAAAAGAGAAAATAATATATAAATATATTATTAAACATATCATGCCACTCCATTCTATGCTGCTCCTTTCTATAACACAAAAGACACACAATTAATGGATGGAATGCAGAACAAATCAGAAGATTCACTCCAGTCAAGAGATCTGGGTTAAATCCATCAATATGGCGGCGTGAGCTAAAGAATGATGATGGATTAAACCCAGATCAGTTGACTGGGGGTGAGTGCTTGCAATGTTCAACACTCCGTCCATCATCCCCTTTGGTTTTGCTCTGTTCGCCCTAAGTTGGCAGGGTATGCCGAGACGTGGGTCCCTTGCTCACTTTGCCACTGGATTCAAGCTAGCCTGGCTCATGACGGCTGATTAGCCAGAAACCGGTCCCAGGATGCTTGTTTCCGGTCCAGGAAAGACATGGCTTGGCAGTTCGGGCTGGACTGTTCCCATGAGGCACAGGGTCAGACTGATTTGCATATGGCCATGTCTGAACTGGGGTGGCGAAGTGAGCTAAAGAATGATGATGGATTAAACCCAGATCAGTTGACTGGGGGTGAGTGCTTGCAATGTTCAAAACTCTGTCCATCATCCCCTTTGGTTTTGCTTTCTTCCTTTCTATAACACACCACTCCACCCTACGACACACCACACCACTCTACACAATTTGATATATTTATGTATATTAACTGAACTGCATGTGAAAATCTATACTCGCCAGGACACTCTGCTTTTATTATGCTGCATTGTGGGACCAGTAGTTTTACAACATGAACCTCCGATGTCAGCAGGCTGGTAATGGATGTCAGGTGTGCGCTTCACCAATGGGGAAGGAGGCGCCTATATATGACATCTCACAGTGCGGCTGTGCATAGATGGTGGCATCTGAGGAAGGCAGTTTGCTGAAACGCGTTATGCCCAAATCTACGATTTAAAGTCTTTGAAGCCCCCCTGCGTCCCTTATTTCTGCTTAATTGAGAGGAAAACTACCTTTGTATATTAATATATATGTATATAGGCATAAGACTATAGTGTAGTAATATAGGTAAAAAAATAATATTTATTTGAGGCACACATATATATATATATAAATATATATATTTGTGTGATTTACACTATATATATATATATATATATATATATATATATATATATTGCTCCTCCTCACTCGAGTAACTGCCGCCGCACGCCAAACCAGAGGGTGCGTCGTCTTAAGCGAACTACTCCAGCAAAGTCCGCAAACTATACACCAGTCCTCTGCCAACAGCCAAGGATGACGACGCCGTGTCTGGGCTCGATAACGTTTTATTCAATCAGCCGATTTGTACGCGTTTCGCCTGTCAAGCAGGCTTGATCACCAACAATTCAACTGAACTCGAGTGCCTTATTTACATAGTTTCCTGTGCTCGTGACACGTCACATGATATGACTACAACTCCAGTGCATTAGAAAACAGACTCGTAGTCCAACGGTACAAAGACTCTTTGCTTGCTAGAGCCTGGGCAAACATACAAAACATAATATCAATAAATTACTGCAAAATAATGCAAATTAATGGCAATTTCATAGCAATTTCATATCATGCCTCCTCAAGGGCATCGAGGCCGGCAGGTGCCCTAATCATTCCATATTATTTCAAGCAATGAAATCAGTGAAAATAAAATGTTTAGTTATAGTTTGGAGTTTTTGTTTTATTTCTATATAAAACTAACTTAAACAACACAAGTCTTAAAAATTCAAACGTTAAACTTATGTTATAAACTTTATACTTATTCCTAAAGGTATAATTGACACCTTACCTAAAATTACTATAACTCACATCTGCGTTCCTCCTCTTGAATTCTCTGCCCCACCTATTCTTCCTCCTTTTTCAGCAGGAAAGGGTCTTCTTGCTAGACACACTACATTAGCGGTATCCACTCTGTAGTTATAGTTAGGATTCCGAGAGATAGGAATTCCTTAGATTTTTTGCTTGCTAATAACCTTGTCACTGTTTGATCACTCTCCACCAAACTTAGCAGACATATTCTTTTTTCTACATTGTCTAATGATGCAAAGTTTTGTGGTGATTAGTTAAGGGAGTGCAAAGATAAAAGGTGGGTCCCAAAACACGTTTTTTCACCAATCCATTTTCCAAAAACATTTAAAACAGTTGTGGTGACAAAATATTGGAACAGATTTACAAGAAATTTGGCAGAAATATATATTATGGTATGGAGAGGGTCCTTTTGGTATTTGATGTGAATTGTCTCAGTGGTTTTTAAGAAAAAAGGGACAAAAACCTAGTGATATATTGAGCCGCTGTATAATATGGTATTTTTGCGGCATACTGTGGTACATGGCAATGACAAAATACAATATTATTGGTTAATCAAAGCCCTTGCAAAAAGAGAAGGCAGCCATATTGTTTATACCACTCTACTTGATGCCACTCCAGTCTACGCCACTCCAGTCTATGCCATTCCAGTCTATGCCAGTCCACTCAATGCTATTCTACTCTATGCCACAACACTCTACACCACCAAACTTTATGACACATCACTCCATGATACTTACCTCTACACCACTCCACTCTATGCTTCTTCACTCTACTGCACTCTATGCCATTCCACTTCACAAAACTCCACTCCACTCTGCATCTCCACTCTACTCCACTCTATGCCCATCCAATCAATGCCCCTATACTCCATGACACTCTACGACATGGCACTCTACTTTACGGCACGTCACTCCACTCTACACCCCTCCACTCAATGCCTATCCACTCTAATATACTCTACTACAAGCCACTCTGTGACACGCCACTTTGCTGAGTGACATGCCACTCTACTCTACTCCACTCTATGCCCCTCCACTCTACCCCAGTCTGCTTCACTCTACCCCACTCTACGACAAACCACTGCACTCCACTCTACTATATGCCACTCCTCTCTATGTCAAACTAGTCCACTCTACGACACTCCACTCTATGAAACTCCACTCCACTCTACGACATGCCACTCCACTCCACTCCACTCTATGCCACTCCACTCTATGCCCTTCCACTCTTGGACTCTCTATGACACACTACTCTATATACGCCACTCCAGTCTACTCTACAGCATGCCACTACACTTTATTCCACACCACTCTGCACACTACACGATGACACACTAAGACATAACACTTTATGACACTCTACTTTATGCCACTCCACTCTACGACACTACGCCGCTCCACTCTATGACACTCAACTGCACTCTATGCCATTCCACTCTACAACACTCTACTCCACTCTGTGCTACTGTACGACACTCTATTCCACTCTACAACACTCTACGCCACTTCATGCCACTTTACTCCACTCTATGACATATTACTCCACTCTATTCAACCACTCTACTTTAGGCCACTCCTCTCTATGCCACTCTACGACACTCTATGCCACGCCACCGTACCACACTCTACAACACTGTATTTCAGCCTATGACATTCCACGCTACAACACTCTACTCCACTCCATACCGCTCTACTCTATGATACCAAACTCTACAACACTCCACTCAATGACACTCCTTTCTACAACTCTCTACTCCACTCTTCCACTCTAAGACATTCCACTTGATGACAATCAACTCTACCAACACTCCACTCCATACCACTCCACTACTCTCAAAATATAATCAGATATCATTCTAGTCATTTATTATTAACTTACCATCTACTATGAACCACCCGTAAGGCAAATGTTTAAGCTACCTTACAGTTACCTTGTATCTCTACATTTATTAAAATGTATTTCTGATACGAGAAAAATATGTTTAGTATTGGTACAAGCTTTTTATCTTTTGAGATGTTTGGTAAGTTCCAAAAATATTTTTTTCTTCTTTTTTCATGATTTTTTCTGGAAGTTTTTTTCCCCCACAAGGTCAACATGACCAAACAAAACAATCAATAGTCTCAACAGGAGGATGATACATTGAAAAATAATCTAAAGGTGATGGGGAGGACAGAGCTGACCCAAGACCAGCTCCTGATGATGATCATATTCCTCTCGCTCACAACAGGAACAGTCTGGCAGAGGAGGCAGTATGTCGGAGTACTGCCATACTGCTATACAAATTGACGGTTTGCATCAAAAGATGGATTGGCACCTCGGTACCAGTAGCAGGTACTGGTCGAGTGACAGATGCACTCGGTGTTTGTGGAGGAGCAGATGGAGAAGAAGCATATGGTGCTACTGGAGGGACAGATGCAGTGGGTCGTGGTGGAAGTCCTGATGTTGCAGAAGGAGTTGAAGATGTTGCAGTAGCCAAGGAAGTGGCCACAGCCAATGTTCTTTCTCCGCTTCTTCTATCTCCTTCTGATGATTCATTTCCACATGCACCTGTTGATGGTGACCTCAGCTAGGCCTACCAGTGCAAGGGGTTCGCCCTTCTCTGCACAGAGTCCTCAGACCAATAGGAAGAAGTTGGCACAGAAACTGGAATAGAAAATACAAAGTTTAATAAAACCTCATGAGGTGGAACTACATTCAAACAGCACCCTTTGGTACTGAGTGAAGTAGCACACAGAGTAGAAGAACCATGGGTCTTTTATACCCACACAGGGGCTCAAAAAAGAGGGCGGTACAAGCACACATAGGAGAATTACATACATAGATGGTCATACAGAAATGCACAGTCAACAGTAAAGGAGGAGCTAGCAGTTGCTGACTCTGATAGAAACAACCTGACAGCTACAGACTAAAAACAGATGTATGAACAGTTAGATTCTTCTGCGCATGTGCAGAGTAGCAGAGTCTAACTATAGCCAGTCCTTTAAACAGAGCACAAGGGTAAACAACAGTGAAGAAGGAAACAGCTATTGGTGAGCACATGGCAGACAAAATGGCTGCCAGAAATACAAAATGGCTTCCACAAAATTGACAAGATATCCTCTAAATACCAGATGGATTCCGCTAATGCTAATCCAATCGCAGCCAATTTACAACAGACGACCCTTTTAGCATTAGCTGAAGACATCTCCCATAATCCAGTAGGAAAACAAAAAATATGCACATTAATTTTTTTCCCAATTTTTTTTCAAATTTTTTTTCTTCCCATAAATTTATCAATATCCTAATTCATTGCTAGGTGGGCATTTCTCATTCTAAATATTGTTAAACTGGTATGTATAAGGTATAAGCAGGAGTACAAAGGGAACAGAGCATTCTGTCATACAGATAGCAGGAGAGAGTAATTACTATTATCAGAAACAGAACTATTAGCTTTCTAGTCCTAAGCAAATCCTAGAACCATCCAGTAAAAACATTTTTAAGGCTCCTATGCATTTCAGTGACCATCAATTTCAATATCAAAGTAGTCAACAGTACATATGTAATAAAAACATTTTCACTAGACTTTTCAAGTGTTTCCTTTATGAGGGCTAGAGTATTAATCATTATTAAGGAAATGTAATATTTTTCAACTGCTCAGATGAACTTTTCTCTCATAGAATAAACATTATTCCCAATACAAACATTAAAGCAGTCAGACATATTATTACAAAAATGATCCTGGATCCAGGGGACCAGGAGGACCACACAGGACCATGAGAATTAGGACGAAGAGCTGCAAAGGGTTGCTCCTCCTCAAAAATGGGACGACCAATGGGGTACATTTTCAACACACAAAAAAAAGGAAGTCCTTGGGAAATTAAAGTCACTGTACAACCAACCAGAGGGGAGTCTTCTCCCTGTGTCCGTTTGAGCCTCACAGGCAGGCTTTTGTTGTTCCCACGGTGGAGCTGCACAAGTCGCAACTCAGGAATCATGGCCTAGTTTCAAGGGAAAAGTTTCTTCTTTCAGGATAGGGCAATCACCCACCAGGGCAAATGCTCTCAGCGATCCTGACCAGTGTCTCAGGCAGTGCACCAGTTGTCTTCATTTCAATCTAACAGGCACCAGAGACACAGCACCTGTACCCTGGACTCAAGTCCTTCCCTAACTCCTGTATTGCTCTGCTGGCACACTGCTCTTTCGTTGGGGCCATAGATTGCATTCAGTGTGCCCAGGTATCTCTTGACCAACAAAGGTGAAAACTTTACAGCCACTTTGGGACCAGGTTTCAGAGGCCTGACGCTAGGATCTTTGAAGCAACCCTTGTTTCAAAGGGGGTTACCTCAAGCAAAAACTTTCTTGCTGATCTGGTCGGTTTGTGACTCTCAGCTGGGCATCAAAAACTTGATCCACGATTTCTCCTTTCTGATTTGTGACCCCGTCTTTCGCCCAAGACAGTGGCAGGGGTACACACTTCACATCCCAGTGCTTCCGGCCTTCTACCTTCACTGAGGTCCTGGTTGCCAGCAATGCCTGTGCTGGTTACCTTCACTTTGACTTCAAGCTGGACTGGTGCTGACTCTCCAAGCTGGATCTGATGTCCGCGTCCCACTGGCAATGGTTGTAAGGCAGCAAATATCTATTGGTGGACAGAACAAAAGGTCTTTAGACAAGGCACAGAAATAATCTATCAACAGAGAGGATAGTCTCAGAATACTTCCTAGTCTAGGGACACCCCATATATTAGCAAGGCACCCAAAAACCACTTTCATCTATGTGAGAGTAAAAGAAACAACAGCCTGGACCTATTGGCAAGTATAAAAGGAACTCTTTGGTGAACTGACAAGAGTAATACGTCACCCAATCCCAAGCAGCCAAGGAAGTCTGTGTTCATTTACTAAATTCTGAGGAGAAGAGAAAAACAATACAGACATACTCCAAATCCTTACATCTGTATATTCCTATCTTAATCATCTAAAGACCCTCAAGAAAAAAGGAAATGGTATACACTTTTACTCATAGACTTTGCATTACTTGTACAGGACTGCAGACACTTCTAAAATGATTTCTCTTAATAAAAGCACCTACATTGTATGCTTAGGACCATGCTCTCATGTTATAGGAGCAACAGGAAAATCTAAACTGCTAATTTAACAAGGATTCCTATGACATAAAGAACTAAAAAACTTCAACATAATGGGTACATTTTCTCCAGCAGAACATCTTGTGACACACAGACTCCTATAAAACAATATTTTCCTCAAAAATGTTTGCTAAGGATCACATAGGCATCTTCCCTGCATTCTATTTTTTACAATCCAAACTATGCAACATCAGCTCTAGTAAGGACTGTCAGTTTATTTACACAGACTAACTAATAAAAACTAGCAATGCCCTTGCAAAACTGTATGTAGCATGAGAATAACAAACAATAATGGTGTTATCACCTGAGAATTTTAGAACAAAAACTACCCACAGCTAGTTCCCCTTAAAGATCAAATAAGGAAACCACAATCTAGACTACTCATCCTTTCATAATTTCATCAGACAGGATGGGCAGTAACATAGCAAATTTATTTATTCATTTTATTAATGCTAATAGTGTTTAAAACAGTATTACTGAATAGCCAATTAAATGTCTCATGGCTATTTCACAGACAGTTTAGACAGGCTCAAAAGAAATTAAAAAAAAGAGAGAACACATAAATGTGCCTACCCTTAATTTGTAGAGGAGCTAGCCTCCTCCCCCATTTTTGACAGTAGGAAACCTGGAACAGGGTTCATTCTGTCAACACTATCAACCCCAATTTGTAGCAACTGGGCATAAACAAACTCTGAAGAGCTAAATAGCACATTCAGCTAGCTAAAGAACATATTCCTTTAGCAAATGTACAAGTGTAACACGAGGGCACATGAATTCAAACTAAATCCCATTGCTTCCTTAATTCAGCCCTAAAAGCATTAGTACTACATATATGGCAGAGCCATTGTCCTAATAAAAGCTGACATATACCATTAATATTATGCAATCTATTCATGTGAGTGAACAAAAACTTGCTTTTGCAAAAAAAAGTAAGCAAAACCTCTTTCTGTCCCGGCCCTGCCATTTCATCTTTCAAATGTCGAAATGTCAAAGCTCATGTTGCGCTGCCCTGCAGGCTTCTAAATGTAGAACTTCGGCCTTTAACCTATGCAGCTGTCCCATCGTGCATGCAAGGTTTTCATGGGGGTGTCCCATTTCAAAATGACCCTGGAAACGGAAAGAGCAACAGCAAAACCCACTCCAGTCCTGTGTACCAGCAATTCAGAGGTAAGCTTAATAACTTCTACCTGTTTTTGTACATATTGATATTTGTAAGCAGTGTGCCGAGTGCTTGTCTAGCAGTATAGATGTCAGCTATTCATTCTATGCTTACATATATGCATTTACTGTAGCCTAAGGCAGTTTAAAAGCTGCTCTGACTGGAGAAACCTCATTTAAATAGTGAATTTTACTCAATTTCGACTTTGATGTTTAGGGCACTTAAAAATTAATACCCTACAATGTTTTTGCATAATAGTCATCCCCAGAATGTCCCCTACATATCCCAGAGATGTGGCATCAGAAATGTATAATGTATACCCTTATAAAAATGAGTTTTGTACGCCTGGGTAAAGTGACATTTCACATCTAAGTGACCCCCTGTTGCTGTATAGCATGGCTTAAATTCAATTTGGATGCTAGGAGGTCACAGTATCATTATTAGGCATTATAAATATTAAAAAACGAATTTAATGCACCTATAATCAAAATAATCTTTTTTTTAAAAATAAATCTAATCATTTTGATGAGTCCACATATGAAAAACGAGCTGCATCCCTTGCCTATCATATTTAAACGCATTCATTCACAGCCCTAAGAACAGAAACTTAACTTGAAAGTCTGCGCCACTTTTAAAAGACAGTCATTATTATTTAACATCAAAAACGACTCTTATCCTTATTTAAAAATGCATTAAGAAAATAAATCCCTACTGTCAATCTGTCCCCTGTCTATCAAAAATAATGAAACTATATCTCTAACTTTGAAAACAGCAGTCTGAAATGCAGGATTTTACACCGTGTTTGACTTCAGCTGTTCTCTGTGGCCGGAGTCAAAAATACCCATGTGCTAACACAGCTGCTTGACACGTAAAGGCGTCAAATTCACACGCCTTTCAAGTCAGTCCTTCCAGCCAGCACAAATCTGTCCTTCTGTAATGGGTATTCAGGTCTGCAACAACCAATTCACTCAGATAATGTGAATGCCTTTTAATACCTAATCCACAAGGATAAATGCTGTGACATTTTGTATCTTTATTTTTATCTATTGCAAAACACACAATTTCGTTTTTTGAAGCTTTTTTATTCCTATTAAATGTGGATTCTAATTTTATCTTTAACATTGTGGCAATTTGCACACATGTATAGTGCCTTACTCTGTCAATTTAATGATAGCGTGCACCTATTTAGCATATATTATATAATTCATTGCTGGTCTTTTAAAATGTATTTCATTTTAATGATATTTTGCATAACAGAATGATGACAAAAAAAAAACATTGAGCTCATTCCAGACATTTTCAAAACGGTGTCATACACATAATACAGGGCACTTAAGGCTAGGCATTCTTGCACCAAGAGCGCAATCGCTACTTACAAGTACCACTAATGACAAACCACAGACATTTAAACACACATTTAACCCACAGATCAACATTTAGGATAAAACCAAAAGACAGCCCACAGACTGTACTTAAACCAAACCATTTGTAAATACTAGTTGTAAGTCATATTCACTAGATTTGGCTGGCAGAACACCAAGAAAAAACGCTCTGCATATCACCACTTATGAATGTTACTAAGTGCACAGACCAGGATCCTTTCTATGTACATATTTAGTTCCTCGGGGTACTAATCACCAAAGAATAAATACTTTTTTATACCTAAACCTAGTTAAGTATCCCCTCTGGGGGAGCCGGCTAATTATATACAAGTAACTGCTTTGTTCTTCAGCTCTAATGCTTTCACATAAATGTTCTTTCGCTGTTCTTTTTTTTATAATCAAGGCTTGCTCACGCTTCATTCGTTCACGCACTTTTTTTCTCCCACATTCGTACATAATCAAACATCTCCTGCCTAGTCTTTCGCTTAAACATACATTGTTGCACATACTCAATCTTTCGTAAATCAAATGACCCATACATAGGCCAACGCAACTCAGGATCCTTACGAGTGTTTTTATTTCATAATGCGCTGTACATTATAGAAGAAAGACCATACTTAATATACATATCCCTATTAGGCGTCCCCTCCGGGGGGGGGGGGTGGTTGTGCTTCATCTAGTTTCAAATTCAAATTGGTACCACAGAAGCAACACATCCTACGAAGTGTGCTAAAAACAGGCATGCCAAAAATAGTGCAGAATATGCAGTATTATAATCAAAGTAGCACTTAAGGTACCTTTAGTACGATGTGCCGTTCAAATCAATTCAGATAGAGAAAATTCTCCTCATTACCTGCCTATATAGGTTGCAACTTATATATAAATCTTATAACAAACCAAGTTGGCCAACACAAATCTCCAAATCCAAAAGCCACAGTAAGCGTTACTAAACTACCTTACCAATCCCAGGCATCAAAACCAACAGCAAGCGCCACAGAAGGACACTTACCAATCACTTGGTGTCCAGGTTCCAACTGCCAAGTTCTAAAATCGACCAAATGGTCACTGCACGGCGAATCAACAGAAGAGATCTCAGTCGAGGACCGGCACCACCTGGATGGTCAGATCAGAAAGAAAGGAAAAACGCCGTGGTTGCCAAGACTCGGGTCTCATTGGGCAGCGATCGCGTCCACAGCGAGATTCCAATCCTTCGTCGCGACCAATCCTTTGGGCATCCAAGTCACCGATGAGCCCCAATAGTTGGGCGCCAATTTGTTGATGGTGACCTCAGCTAGGCCTACCAGTGCAAGGGGTTCGCCCTTCTCTGCACAGAGTCCTCAGACCAATAGGAAGAAGTTGGCACAGAAACTGGAATAGAAAATACAAAGTTTAATAAAACCTCATGAGGTGGAACTACTTCGGTACTGAGTGAAGTAGCACACAGAGTAGAAGAACCATGGGTCTTTTATACCCACACAGGGGCTCAAAAAAGAGGGCGGTACAAGCACACATAGGAGAATTACATACATAGATGGTCATACAGAAATGCACAGTCAACAGTAAAGGAGGAGCTAGCAGTTGCTGACTCTGGTAGAAACAACCTGACAGCTACAGACTAAAAACAGATGTATGAACAGTTAGATTCTTCTGCGCATGTGCACAGTAGCAGAGTCTAAGTATAGCCAGTCCTTTAAACAGAGCACAAAGGTAAACAACAGTGAAGAAGGAAACAGCTCTTGGTGAGCAAAAAATCCAATTGGCCGCACTTTGCTCGTCCTACCAGCACGTTACCCCAAGGAACTGTGGTCCATGTAGTGGCGACGGCGATTACGCCTGTGCCAAAACTATTCGAAGAAAGTAAGTGTCGCATTAGCCATCCCTGGACACGTGTTTCGAGGTAGTTGCCTGTCATCAGCAGGGAGTAGGTGAGTGTGTGGGGTTGCCGTGTTGACTGCCAAAAAAGTATTATCAGGTAAAGTACCACTCATGGCGCGCAGGTGCTGATCCGGGGCTCGTCAGCCCAATGGCTCAAGGGAGCCTTAATACAAAAAATCCAATTGGCCGCACTCTGCTCGTCCTACCAGCATGTTACCCCAAGGAACTGTGGTCCATGTAGTGGCGACGGCGATTACGCCTGTGCCAAAAGTATTCGAAGAAAGTAAGTGTCGCATTAGCCATCCCTGGACACGTGTTTCGAGGTAGTTGCCTCTCGTCAGCAGGGAGTAGGTGAGTGTGTGGGGTTGCCGCGTAGACTGCCAAAAAAGTATTATCAGGTAAAGTACCACTCATGGCGCGCAGGTGCTGATCCGGGGCTCGTCAGCCCAATGGCTCAAGGGCGCCTTAATACAAAAAATCCAATTGGCCGCACTCTGCTCGTCCTACCAGCATGTTACCCCAAGGAACTGTGGTCCATGTAGTGGCGACGGCGATTACGCCTGTGCCAAAAGTATTCGAAGAAAGTAAGTGTCGCATTAGCCATCCCTAGACACGTGTTAAGGTTGGTGAGCACATGGCAGACAAAATGGCTGCCAGAAATACAAAATGGCATCCACAAAAATGGCAAGATAGCCTCTAATACCAGATGGATTCCGCTAATGCTAATCCAATCGCAGCCAATTTACAACACACCAACCTGATGGAATTAATTGCCTGCAGATGTTTTCTCATTCCCGTGGAAGCATAGGACAGTGCTAGATGTGCTCATGGGAAATAACTTTGCTACATAGCTTGCATGTAACAAGTTTGGCATTAATTTGTTTCTGTCCAGGTGGCAATGTAAAAACCTTCTCAGACAATAGATACCTTTAATTTCTTCCTACACTCAAAGTCTTGTTCCTGTTCTTGCATCCTCAACCCCACCTCTTCTTCCTCCTCTACATATAAGTGCGCATACACACAAAGCCCAACTTCTAACTACACAAAGTCATGTGACCCGAGACAGGCTGCAGGCACCAGGTGGCTAAGGCAAAAAATGGGCAACTTTCTCAAAGTGCCATTTTCAGACTTGCCATTTAAAATCTGACTTCACCATAAGTTGGGATTTTAAATTGTGATTCTGGAGACACCAAACATGAATTGGTTATCTCTTCGCCTTTGGAAATTACGCTTATAAAATGTTATAAGGTAACTCTAATGTTATCTGTGGCAGAGATCAGCCTTGTAGTACTAAAATACGAACTCAAGGACTTTTCACTATCAGAACATGTAAAACTTAAAAGTACACATCCTGCTTTTTAAACACATTGCTTTGTTTGCCCTAAGTTGGCAGGGCATGCCCAGACTCACTTTGCACCTGGATTCAATATAGCCTGGCTGATGAGGGGTGTTACCCCAAAACCGGTCCCAGGATGCTTGTTTCCTGGTTCAATGAAGACCAGGCTTGGCAGTTCGGGCTGGACTGTTCTCATGAGGCGCAGGGTCAAGAATGATTTGTATATAGCTGGGTCTGAACTGAGGTGGCAAAGTGAGCTAAAGAATGATGTTGGATTCCACCCAGATATGTGACTGGGGGTGAGTGTCTGAAAGATTTCACCACTCCGTCCATCATCTCCTTGTGTTTGCTTTGTTCGCCCTAAGTTGGTAGGGTATGCCCAGACGTGGGCCCCTTGCTCACTTTTCCACTGGATTCAAGCTAGCCTGGCTTATGAGAGGTGTTACTCCGAAACTGGTCGTAGGATGCTTGTTTCCGGTCCAGGGAAGACCTGGCTTGGCAGTTTAGACTGGACTGTTCCCATGAGGCACAGACTGATTTGCATATAGCTTGGTCTGAACTGAGGTGGCAAAGTGAGCTAAAGAACGATGATGAATTCAACCCAGATCTGTGACTGGGGGTGAGTGTCTGAAAAGTTTCAGCGCTCTGTCCAGCATCTATTTGTGTTTGCTTATCTCCCTTTTAAATACCCTAACTATGCAAATGCCCAAAATCCATAGCACCACTCACATACCCACTAACAGACATACAGAGGTACTCACACACACCCACTCACAGACCAACACAAGCACTCAGAGACCCACACAGGCAATGGTGCACCGATTCACACACTCACACAGGCACTCACATAGACACTCACAGACCCGCACAGGAACTCACACTCCCACACAGGCACTCACAGACCTACACAGACACTTACAGACCCACTCACAGACCTACACAGGTACTCAAACACACAGTCACACACTCACAGGCCCACACAGGCACTCACATACCCACTCAGACACCAACACAGGTACTCACACCCATTCACAGACCTACACAGGCACTCACAGACCCACTCACACACCAACACAGGCACTCACAACCCCACTCACAGACCTACAGACAAACTCACACACCCACTCACACACCCAATGAGATACTCACAAACTTACTCACATACCCATAGAGCCACTCACATACCCAGTCACCGACCCATACAGCTACTCAAACACCCACTCATAGACCCATACAGACACACATCTACCCACAGACCCATACAGCCACTCACAAACGCAATCACAGACCCAAAGAGCCACTCACACACCCACTCACTGACCCATACAGCCCCGCACACATCCACCAAAACACTCACACACTTACTCACAGACCCATAGAGTTACTCACTCACCCACTCACTGACCTATACAGCCACTCACACATCCACTCCCAAAGTGACAGGTTACAGTCAGGATTTTTTTTAATGTAGAAATTTACTGAAAAAAACAAAGGTTACAGCGACATTGTAGTTAGGAAATAACATTAACAAACCATAGAAATTCACTGAAAAAATAAAAGGTTACAGGGATGTTTTAGTTAGGGTGACATTTCACTCATACAAAACCAGAGAAATTTGGCAGTTATAGTTACCTGAGCTAACTATAACTTACGTCCTTGTAATGCACTGCTTATGACCTCACATATTACATCACTCATGATATGATCAGTAACATCACTGATGAGATCTCAAATGACATCACTGATGACATCATCCAGTGACTGTAAGTGTTTTTAAAATGTTTATGAGTGTTAAATATATATACACCAAGGTGAATTGATGAATTAGTGGGTGTATGACCACCTATATTGATGATTCAGTTTGTGCGTGACTGACTGTATAAGTGAGTGATTAGGTGTCTCAGTGAATGTATGGGTCCCTAACTAGGTTGTCTGAAAGTCTGTATCAATCAGTCAGGTGGTGTCTAAGTGGCTGTATGGCTTGGTGAGTGGGTGCATGAGTGGGTGAAGCACTCAGAGACCCACATAGGCAATCGTGCACCGATTCACACACTCACACAGGCACTCACATAGACACTCACAGACCCACACAGGAACTCACACTCCCACACAGGCACTCACAGACCTACACAGACACTTACAGACCCACTCACAGACCTACACAGGCACTCACACACGCAGTCACACACTCACAGGCCCACACAGGCACTCACATACCCACTCATACACCAACACAGGTACTCACACCCATTCGCAGACCTACACAGGCACTCACAGACCCACTCACACACCAACACAGGCACTCAAAACCCCACTCACAGACCTACAGACAAACTCACACACCCACTCACACACCCAATGAGATACTCACAAACTTACTCACATACCCATAGAGCCACTCACATACCCAGTCACCGACCCATACAGCTACTCAAACACCCACTCATAGACCCATACAGACACACATCTACCCACAGACCCATACAGCCACTCACAAACGCAATCACAGACCCAAAGAGCCACTCACACACCCACTCACTGACCCATACAGCCCCGCACACATCCACCAAAACACTCACACACTTACTCACAGACCCATAGAGTTACTCACTCACCCACTCACTGACCTATACAGCCACTCACACATCCACTCCCAAAGTGACAGGTTACAGTCAGTATTTTTTTTAATGTAGAAATTTACTGAAAAAAAACAAAGGTTACAGCGACATTGTAGTTAGGAAATAACATTAACAAACCATAGAAATTCACTGAAAAAATAAAAGGTTACAGGGATGTTTTAGTTAGGGTGACATTGCACTCGTACAAAACCAGAGAAATTTGGCAGTTATAGTTACCTGAGCTAACTATAACTTACGTCCTTGTAATGCACTGCTTATGACCTCACATATTACATCACTCATGATATGATCAGTAACATCACTGATGAGATCTCAAATGACATCACTGATGACATCATCCAGTGACTGTAAGTGTTTTTAAAATGTTTATGAGTGTTAAATATATATACACCAAGGTGAATTGATGATTTAGTGGGTGTATGACCACCTATATTGATGATTCAGTTTGTGCGTGACTGACTGTATAAGTGAGTGATTAGGTGTCTCAGTGAATGTATGGGTCCCTAACTAGGTTGTCTGAAAGTCTGTATCAATCAGTCAGGTGGTGTCTAAGTGGCTGTATGACTTGGTGAGTGGGTGCATGAGTGGGTGAATGGGTAATTGATTGGTTGTCTGAGTACCTGTATGGGTGTATGAGTATCTGTATGGGTGGGTGAGAGGGTGTGTGAGTGCCTGCATGCATGAGTGAGTGGGTGAGTCAGTGGTTGATTAGGGTTAGTGAGTATGTAAGAGAAGGGCTGTATACGTGACTGAGTGTGTGTATGGCTGTGTCTGTGAGTGAAGGGATGTGTCAGTGGTATATGGTGAGTAAGTGGATATGTGAAATGCAGTATAGGTCCGACCCTCCAGCATTTCACGATTTTGCGATTCACGAAAAAATTACGAAATCAGCTGACTACCGTGATGGCTGCTATATTTACAATTATTGCTGCAATATTTACAAAAAAGTGTCAGCAAAACAAACAATGCTCTTTCATTGGCCGTGGGCGCACACGTCACTACGTGCTGCCGTCCAGCCGTCCAATACCTGCTTCCTCCTGGCCAAGATCCAAGCCTTTAGTTATTCTGAGTTCAAGCAACACAGGTCTCAGGGAGCGGCGTGCTTTCTCCTTCAGCTCCAGGAATGTGCTTTTCTCTGTAGGTACTGTACAGTGAACAGTTTTAGAAATGGTAAAACCACAAAGTAAGGCTTTTTATGTTATGCTTCTAGCTGTTCTTCTTGTGGTTTGGAATTACTCTATGAATCTAACTTGCAATTCTGAACTGGTAGACGAGGAAAGAGTAATATTATCGAAGCACTACTTGTTCGCACTGTACTTTACTTATAATCTGCAAAGCGGAGTTGAGACAGGCTTTACAAGCTTCTTTTAAAATTAAAATATGCTGGGTCACCACAAGTACTGCTCTCAAATACAGTGTTGTTTTAAAGGAGTAGACGTATAAGCAGCGCCGTGTTAAGAAAACGTCAGCTCGGCAAAAACAGAAGGAAATGCATGGTTTCATTACCATTACAATAGCGACCCCCTAGCGGAAAAGAAATGGTTATCTCCTATTGGTTATTCAGAAGAGAGCACGATGTTTGAATAGTTGGAGCTAGCTCAGCAGTAGTCCCCGCCTTTCATGCATGAGGTTGAGAGTTCGAGTATGCAAGAAGTCCAAGCATGTCAGGCTGACCCGATGCCTCCCGTGCATTACATGCTTGCTAGATCATACAATGGGTCAAGTACTCAATTTCTGAATTGTAGGAATTGTGGTTCTACCGGTCCATTTACATGTTTTGTTTACTTGCTCCAGGACATAAGTCCTAAAAAATAGAAGTAGAGTGTGCAAGTGACATGATGTGTGGCATCATACAGCCCATGACTTCACAGGAAGTGATATCACAAGTGACATCAGATCTTCAGACCTCACACATGTTGAGCAGGTCTATCGAAAGCACATTTAAGTGCATTAGGAGATTTTGCGTTGGGTTTGTGCCAAAAAAGTGACGCAACCCTGACACAAAATCTAGGCCTCAACTTATACATTTAAAAAAAAAAACTCTACAACAATAAAATTGGCAACAAGGAGAAATGTGGTAGTAAATCTGTTCTGTTCAATTTGTTGCAAAGTCTGGATCTTAAATTATCTTTTGGGGTTAACACACCTGCTGCAGAGGTCTTTGTGTGCCCAGTAGATCCCATGGAATAATAACAATTAAAAAACTCTGGACGTTAACCCCTTCGGCGCTGAGCAAATTTCCCGCTGTCTGCTATTTAAGGGTGCCCACATGACGAATCACCCCCAAATTACCCATGACACACAAAACCTACTTTGACACTTTCTGCAGAAAATTTCATGAAGATTGGTCAAACAATGGCAAAGTTATAAGCAAGTCAAAAAATGCTTTTCCTATGGAAACTAGGTTTTAAATATAACTACCCATATATATATGGTGATCAAGGTTCTTTTGAACCGAAACGCGTCAGGACCGAGCAGGCAAATAAATTACACGTTATGGCATGAAATTGTGGTCCGTCTCCGTCCATGGTGTAAAGCTTAGGAGTGACGTGTGATGCAACATATATATATATATATATATATATATATATATATATATATATATATATATATATATATATATATATATATATATATATATATATATATATATTACCTACTGGTGGTCGCCAGTAGGTAGTTATAGTTAGGACCAAGTTTCCATAGTAAGAGCATTTTTTGTTTTGCTTATAACTTTGGCGTCGTTTGATGGATCTTCATGAAATTTTCCAAACTAATTCTTGGTTTATTTCAGCTCCTATGTGGGAAGTTTGGGGGTGATTTGTCAAGGGGGGGCTGAGAAAAAAGGGGGTCTCAAAACGTGTTTTCTCCATGTTAATTTCCATAGGAAACTTTAGACAAGGCTACAGGTCGAACGGGGGAACGGAATTACCCCAAATTTGGCAGGGAGAAGGATCTTGGTCTAGAAAGCACGCTTTTGTTTATTTGGTGTAAATCCATTCAGTAGTTTTTGAGAAATATCGAAATTTACAGATATCGATATTTGGGAATTCTGCCATCTGATTTGCTGAGGCGTTACGAGCACGAGCTTGCTGCTTATTGGCTGCGAGCGCTGCGAGCGGTTGCAACTAGGAAGTGTTGGCCGCCATTTTGTTATCCTGTCGAAGTGAGTAAGGGGAAAAAAGGGCAAAAAAAGTAGGAAAGAGGAGGGTAGGAGCACTGTAACCTCTGTGGGGTGTTTAGGGTGTGCTATAGACGGGGTGTGAAGCGAAGTATTCACCCCTAGCGGTGTGAAAGTGCTGGGCTATGGAAATTAAGTGAGGTATTGCCTAGAGTCTGATGCTGCTAAGGTGAGCTGGTGCGGGAGTCGGGGACTAAAGCGTGAGCCCAAATTGTGTGTCTTATGCTGTGAAGTCATGTGCCGTGGCCGCTGCACTACACCTGTGGAAGTAGTGTCAGCATGTGTTTATACCTACTAGGACGAACTACTGACCCGTACTGGTCTGAAAGTCCTGGGGTACGGGAAATATGTGAGGTATTGTGTCTAGTCTCATGGTGCTAGGATGAGCTGCTGCCGGACTCGGGGATGAAAGCGTGAGTCCAAACAGTGTGTCATATGCTGTGAAGTCATGTGCTCTGGCCGCTGTGCCACATCTGTCCAAGTAGTGATAGCATGTAGGAACTTTTGTTTTGAACATTGTAACTTGTGTATGGTGCTTAGGGGGTGTTATACAGGGAGTGCGAAGGTAAATTCACGCGTATCAAATCAATTCAGTATTTGTAAAGTGCAAACTACTCACTCGTACGGGTATGATGTTGCTGGGGGTGTAAGCTGAGCTGCTGATGGACTCGGGGTAAAACCGGTGAAGTACTGACCCCTACTGGTCTGAAAGTGCTGGGTACGGAAATTAAGTGAGGTATTGCCTAGAGTGTCATGCTGCTAAATTGAGCTTCTGCTGGACTCGGGTATGAAACCGAGAGCCTGTGTTTGCTATGCTGTGAAGTCATGTGCTCTGGGCAATGTGCCACACTTTTCCAACTTGTATATGGTGCTTAGGTGGTGTTGTACAGGGAGTGCAAAGGTAAATCAATACAGTATTTGTAAAGCGCAAACTACTCACCCCTATGGGGGAGTAGAGGTGGTGATCAAAGTGAGAGCTCTGTGCTGCAAAGTCAGATGGTCTGGCCGCTGCATCACAGCTGTGTGGAGAATACATTTTGGCAAGGGTGCGGGAGTTGCCGTTACCTGGCCCAAAAATAGCGGGCCTCAGTTGTCAGTTATAGGGTGGCTCTAAAAAGAGCCCTTGTTTTGATTAGTTGTGGCTACATATAAGTGTGGATGCACAGCTTCATGTTATTCAGGAAACTCGATTTCCATGATCTGTGAAGTGTACTCCATCACTTCTGTAGATATCAGCCAAATCAAAACGTATGTTGTTGTAGATGGACCCCATTTTGTGGTCTCTGAGGTATGCAGACATAGCTATGTTGAGTTTCTTCCTAGATTTTTCAATCTGAGGACAAAATTGTTTTGACCATTTCCACTTCTGTCTTTGGCATATATTGGAATATACAAAGAAAGTTTGAGGGAAAAGTAACATCAATTGTCCAAAGGTGTCCTTTATAAGCATTTCAAAATCTACCCGAATCAATGTGCCTAGGTCTTTTCCACCACAGTGCACAATCATGAGATCAGGGTGTTGGAGATGCAAACAGGTTTTAACCAAAGGCAACAATTGGTGCCACTTCAATCCTCTCTGTGCAAACCATTTAATGTCCACATTTTGTGAACCTAGGTCTAAGTCAATACGTCTCTGTTCTGCATACCTCTTGCACCAGAAAATATAGCTATGTCCTACGATCCACAATAGCATTTTGAAGGTATGGCTGGAAGGTATGGAAAGATGTCTGTAGCTCATGCAGTTCCTTGCTAGAATAAGAGATATGTTTAAAGATGGCCATACAAAGCGATACGTGATTGGGAGACGAAAAGCATTCTTTTTCAAAAGTAGGGTGCACATTCGTTTTGTGGAAAAGCATCTTTGTGATTGGTTAAGAAAAAGCAGTTTCAACGTGTAGTACATATCATAGGATAAAAGTTGTCAACTCAACCACATCTGCTACTTGCATTTGAAAGGCACTGTTCTAACTTAAAACAAGCGTGAACTTTTAATCTGCACGTGCTGTTAAATGTTCGAGAAAATGTTGCAAAAAAATATGGTTCAGTTTAAAAAGATTGGTCAACTTTTAACCTGCACGTGTTGTAGAATGTTCTAGAAAGTGTGTTGATAGAACACGTTGCACTTCTGACTTCTATGTGTTGTTGAATATTAAAAAAAACTGTTTATATGGAAAATTAAAAAGAAACCAAGAGAGAGAAGTTTTGAAACGTAAAAGAATCAAGGAACTATTCTAATTTGTTCTTTACATGTATTTATGTGTGGAGCAGCAATATTATAGATAGAACAGCACCAGGATGAGGAAGAAGCAGGGAGTGGGGGGACGGGGGGAGATGCGCAGAATGGCAGACATGCACAATTAAGTATAGCACAAGTATAGACAAACAATGGCCAAAATGAAATACACCAACAAGGAGCACAAGTCACACAACTCGCCAACATCACACCAGTGAACGAGCATAGAAGTGAAAACCACGCTGCATTCATAGAGGATGTATACAAAGGCGGGTCGTTGGTGTTGTGGGATGTCTGCGACCGTGGTCATCATGGATGAGATGCCCAGCACGTGGCACATGGGCGAGTTCACTGTCTGTTACGTTGCAAACAGCTGCTCCTCCCTCCCACGAGCTCCCACACTTTTGTATGGTGCGATGTTGTATCTCGTGCACTCGTACGGCACACCATTGTAATGCCTATTTGCGCATGTGCTGCTGCATTCCAACTACACCATCACAGTGCCGTTTGGAGGTGGTACATGCCACTTTACAACATCGACTGCTGCGGCCCTTGTGGCAGGCCACACCAGAACACAGAGACACACTTACCGCACTTCCTGTACACGGAGATGTCCGAGACACCCCGTTCCCGTTGTCGGATAGGCACACCCCTGCGCTGACCTGTGTACTCCAGACCAGCACATGCCGGTTGTGCATGCAGGAGGATGCGTGCGTAGCTACATGTCCAGGCTTACTGCCAACGCTGAGGTGATAGCACACTGTGATGTTGCAGGGTTGGTGCCTATCATGCTAAGACAATGACCAGAGGGACACACTTGCTCAGATGCGGGTTTGGGTGGCGTTGGCGGTCCCGGAGTTGTTCCGAAGAGTCTTGTGGCCCTCATGGGTATCCCTGTATCATGCTCATTTATTCTATGGCACCTGTGGGTGTTCTGGTGTGGCTCTTGGCTGTGTTCTCTTTCATGGTGCAGGTAGTCGTCCAGCTTAACACCATCAGAAAGCAGGTGTAAAATCCCTGGTGCTAACATGGCTTATCGCCGGAATTTGTTTCGCATTGCAGTTGGTGTGAAAGTTGTGATGTGATTGTTTGCGTGTGCAGGACAATATACAAACTGGGCAGTGTATCTCGTCAAGATCCAGCATCTGACGCCCGATTCACAATCAATATAAATACAATGAGGTTTCATAAATGATTTTGTGTGTACACTGTGAGTACAGCCACTACGTCAGTGCAATTCAATACATTTTAGTATTTAGAATAAATCGCAAAGGTGAACCTCGTGTCTTTTGGCACGGGAACGGCTAGTCTGCATTTCATTATCAGCACTTTAATGGAAGTAAAGTTGAGATAAATCTAACACACTATTCAGAAGTTGGTGGAAACTGCAGACATCACCAGTATTCCCGCGATAAGTCCTCCAAAATTTAAGACCATGGTGGACTTCATCAATTAACAGTAATAAGAACAAGAAAGAGTTACACAGCAGTTACGAAAACAACCAGAAACGTTATTCATTTTTTTTTCAGACTTTATTTTTTTATTAACATATATCAACGATAAAGTGATAAACAACATTTATAAAAAAAAATACAAAATAATAAGGTGGAACACTGCTGTGGGGACCATGGATGTGGACAACAGAGCCTGGAAAATAAAGCACAAAATAAGGACGTGTGTAATGCACATATCAAAGGAGAGAGACATAAAGAAAAAGTGAAGGAAAAAAAAAGCCAGAGAGAAAAAGAGAGGGAAGGAAAGAGAGGGAGTGAGACAGGGAGAAGGAAGAGAGAGTTAGAGAGATAGAAGAAAAAGAAGGAAGAGAGAGAGAGAGAGGGAGAGAGAGGGGGAGAGAGGGGGAGAGAGGGGGACAGAGAGAGAGAGAGAGAGATGGGGAGAGAGCGAGAGGGAGAGAGAGAGAGAGAGGGCGAGAGAGAGAGACACTGCCGCCCCTGCGTATCCATGAGCAAATAATTACCTGGTGCCACCGGAGTGTGCATCAGTGGGCACTCCACATCCCTGTCAAAACTCCGCGCATCCCAAATATGCCGCTGAGTCCTGAGTCCTGAATAGCGGAGACCACATCAGGTGCTTGGTGGATCGCACAGATGTCGCTGAGTCCTGAGTCATGAAGGGCGGAGACCACATCATCTTCTTCACGACCCAGCAGATCTCACACATGTCGCTGAGTCCTGAGTCATCAATGGCAGAGACCACATCAGCTTTTGGGGCCGCTAAGCCTGTGGAAGTTAAGTTCTTGCCACGTGGTGGTAGGCCCCTGATGGCCATACGAGCTTCGGGTGGCACTAAACCTGTGCATCTGAAGCCCGCGCCAAGGGGGTGGTAGGCCCCTGAGGGCTATACAGATTAGGGTGCGAGTAACCTTCTGCGGAAGTTTTAAAAGACTTTATGGTTGAGACACGTGGAGCGTCCGGCATCTAGTCAGCACCTGCAATAAAGGATGTGACGTTGTCGATCTATTATATTTGCATGGTCACATGGCCTGTGACGCATGTGCCGGACGGGTGTGGTGTGTGTGCAAACCTGCCCTCAGGGAGTGGGCGGGAGATGTGGAGAACTAGACCACACCAACAGCGAGTATGCCTGCGATAGGTAGCTCTGTGGGGCCATCGTCGGAACGTAATCTCAGTGGAGTGGAGTGGCGTGGCATACGACGGAACAGGGCAGGGATAGCTACAATGGCGCGGACTTGGGGTGACTGCCATTCAGGACTCAGGACACAGTTACACATGTGGGATCGGCTTGTGTTAAAGGTTAGTGGGACTAGGTGTCGCCGGCCTTGCATATCGAAATATGCCTCACAAATTGAAGGGAGTATGTTGTGTGGTTGCTGCCTTGGACTTGGGCTCACTGCCATTCAGGACTCAGGACACAGTTACACATGTGGGATCGGCTTCTGTTAAAGAGGGTGAGCGGCACCAGAAGGATTGAGAGTGTATGAGCCTGTGATGATGCTTGGTGTGGACGGGCCACACTGGGAGCAATGTGTCTTGGCTATAGGACTGCGTCATGTGGAATCACAACTGTATCTGAATTGTGAGGCCTGCTGATCATAGTGTAGGCCAGAGGTAGCGGATAGCAAGGGCCCACAGCCACGTGCATACGTTGGTGGCGTCACCGGCCTGCGTAGTGCAGGTTCAGTGGCACCACTTGTTGCCAGCCTTCAATATGAAAATACTCATTAATCGAAGGGAGTGTGGAGGTGTGGTCAGTGCCATGAAGTTTTGGGTCACTGCATATGGAAATATGTCTAACTGATCAAAGAGAGTTTGCTGCTGTGGTGGCTGCCATTGATTTGGGGTCACTGCCATTCAGGACTCAGGACACAGTTACACATGTGGGATCGGCTTGTGTTGGATAGTGTTAGTTGGCACCACGTGTCCAAAATTCAAATTGCGAGGTCTGCTGCCCACAGTGTAGACTGCTGAGTGTTCGTTTGTACTTGAAAAATCAGTATAACTGATATAAAAAATGTTCAAGAAGAAAGGATACTAAAAGGATATTATGTAGATTTGAGGCCTGTAATAGTTACTTGCCTAGTGACTCTGTAGTTAATGAATGAAGAAATAATTTGCATTGGGAGCCCTAGTGAGTGCAGTGTAGGCATATGATGAAAAGATGAAATAAGTATAGAATACACTAACGAAGTGTTGTATTTTCTGAGTACAATCTTGTTGTTAGAAATTAGCATCTAAAAATGGAATTGCGAGCTGTACTGCCTGCAGTGTAGACTGCTATTCCATTTTAGTTTTAATTTGAAGATTAATTTGGTCATTGTAGTAAAGCTATAACTGATATAAAAAAAAGTTCTTGAAGCAAGGATACTAAAAGGATAATATGTAGGGTGTAGGACTGTGATACTTACTTGCCTACTGGAGTCTGTAGTTGCATATGGAAATACCCCTCACTGATCAAAGGGAGTGTGGTGGTATGGAGTTGACCTAGACTTATCCAGATGGTTCCTGTTGACTTTGAATATAAACTTGCAGATGTCTATCGATCCGAGCATTGGTAGGATCTAATTTCTCGATGTGAAAGTATCTTCAAACTGTAGCTGTACATTTTTTTCCTAAGTATCTTCTCCTGTGAAATTTCTTCCCACATTTCTTTGAATTCTGTTTTCTCAGAGTTGGTAATATATGACGTGACATAGTGAGAAACAGCAATTGAGTTATGTGCATCATATTGTATGTTCATATTTGCAGTTAACATCTTCAAAATCTCCGTATTGTAATCATTATTGTACTTCGATGCTTCTGTTCTTTTTAAATTATAAGTAATTTTGGGTCATTTTCGAGTGATTGTATGTCTCATTACTGACATAAAACTGTTCACTCTTCCTTTGGAAATTACTGGATGTGGCAAGGGAAATCGACAGTTTGTGCAAAATGTATCTTTTGCGTTATCTTTTCATCGGCAATACTTTCCACATTGATGACTTTGATATGCAAATACGCCACACTAATCGAAGGGAGTCTGGTGCTGTGGTCGCTGGCAAGAAGTTGGGGTCATTGCCATTCAGGACTCAGGACACAGGTCCATATGTGGGACCGGCTTGTGTTGAAGACGGTTAGTGCTACCATTTGTCGCCGGTCGCCCACAGTGGTCTTCTTAATCCATTATAGTATCTTACACAATTTGCATCGCTACTAATCTTGAATTGTGAACCATGTAACTCCAGTGTAGGGCGGAGGCAGTGGTCAGGATGAGCGCACAGCCACATGGCGTTGAGTTGAGCTGCACAGTTAGTGGCACCTGGAGTGCTCGCCGTGTCCGCACCCTGCGATGAGACGTGGTTCTGGTGAACCACACTGGGAGCAATGTGTTTTGTCTAATGAATTCTGCGTTGATAAGGCCACATGGGGATGACTTATCGTGCAGTGAGTTAGTAGCACCTGAAGCACACAGCGTGTGCGCAGCCTACGATCATGCGTGGTCCGTGCAGGCTGCACTGGGAGCAACGTGTCTTGCGAACTGGACTGCGACATCTGTAATCGCCACTGCATCTGAATTGTGAGTCGTGCTGTCCGTAGTGTAAATCTAAGGCAGTAGTCGGTACAGACATAAGTCTGCATTTCTGTGCCGCTGGATTCGCAGGGGCCCTGTGTCGAGGAGGCCCGCGGTTATAGCGGCTGCCACGTTCCAGGGTGAGGGCTGCTGTTCTGACAGACTTGTTGGTCTTCCCACAAGTGAACCCTACCTAGGGCCTAGTCAATTTATTCATACTCCTACGCTGGAGTGGCGTGCGTTGGGGAAGCCCACTCCGCTTCCGCTACCGCTTCCAGGGGGGGACAACACAGCTACATGACCGAGATCTTCCCCACTGCCTGAGGTAACATGGTTGCGTCCACTGTACACTACACTTCAAGTATCAATAGTATAGCTCCACATGGAGAGGTTTGTGCTTTGCATAGTGAGGTCTGTGCAGCACATGATTGTTACACTTGGCATTGTGTGCTTTATCAATGATGAGTGACTTGCCTCCTTCATATATAGTTGGTTGCTCATCTCCCAACATTCAGCTATTGTGTGGCTGAGGGGCATGGTGTTTTGGGAAGGTCCAATGTTCTGTTTTGTGCTGCCTCGGTGGTAGTAGGGGGTGGTCGGGGGGGGAGGTTCTGGTGGTGGTGGGGCTGGGTGTTGTGGCATTGTTGGGTGTCGGAGCTGCATGATCAGTAGCTGTATCACATGTTGGTCTTTAGATGTGGCTGTGAGTTGGGTTGAAATAACGGACTAGATAGTCGACCTCCTTACACCAGTTAAAGGTTGATGTTAATTTGTTACTGCTAACTCGGCTTATCGCCTGCTTTTTGGATCGTATTGCAGATTTGGCTGGTCATTGAAAATATGGGGAGGTGGTGTTTTCGTGGTTTTTTTTGCACAGGAACGCCTACTGTACATTTCATTAGCGTTAGATGTGGCTCTTGTTTGGGCGATTTTGTTGGTGTAAGGTATTGATGGAAGAGTGGTGAGATTTGCAGTTTTCACCAAGTTGAGAATGGGATGATAATTAAAAAACACAGAAAAAAAGATAGGTTTAATGAACGTTATAAATAGAAATTAGCATTTAAAAAACCTTTGAAATTCACTGAAAAAACCATAGGTTTCAGGCACGTTATAGTTAGAAATTAGCATTTAAAAAACCTTTGAAATTCACTGAAAATACCATAGGTTTCAGGCACGTTATAGTTAGAAATTAGCATTTAAAAAACCTTAGAAATTCACTGAAAAAAACCATAGGTTTCCGGGACGTTATAGTTTGGAATTAGCATTTTAAAAAACCTTAGAAATTCACTGAAAAAAACATAGGTTTCAGGGACGTTATAGTTAGTTGGACATTTGACTCATATAAATCCAGAGAAATTCGCCTGTTATAGTTAGTTGAGCTAACTATAACTCGCGCCCCTGCAATGCACTGCTGATGACGTCACATATTACATCACTCACGACATGGTCAGTGACATCACTGATGACATCACTGATGACATCTCAAATGACATCACTGATGACATCACTGGTGACATCATCCATGTGAAAATCAGATGCACCTGATCAGACCCTAACATAACACTTGATAAACCCAGTCTATAATACAGACTATAATTTTCGAAACCGTGAACACACCAATACCAGTTAGTGCATATCCACTCTCTAATTTGTAGGTCTACACACATCCATTCATTCACCTATACACACACTCATACATACAGTCAACCATCAATACAGCATTATCGTATCCAGTCACATATCTATACAGACACTTACACACTGCCTCTCATTCTTAGTATTATTTACACACCTAGTCAGTAATGGAAATAATCAATAACACTTTCATTTACTCACCTGTACAGTTATACACATACCACGTCACTTATTTAAAAATATACTACCACATACTTACACTCTAATACAATAACTAATACAAGTACACACTGATCCATACAGGCACTCTCACAATCACTCACTCTCACGTATAGTCATTTATACAGTCTAACACTCATATATTCTGCCTTTCACATATGGAGTTACTCACATGTACCATTGAGGCATCCATTCACTCACCGAGACACTCATAGACACACACACTCAGCCATACAGACCTTCACAGATACAGACTTTAACACATATACCTACTGAATTAGCCACTCACACATCTATGCAGAGAGTCACACCCCCCCACTCACCAATGCAGACACTCAGGTACTAATACAGGTACTCAGACAAGCAATGATTAGCTCGTATAGATCCTCATTTAGTTGCTACCCAAACCATGGAACTGCTTACACACCAACTAACAACCTAAACTGTGTGAATGTCTATATCAGTCGCTAACACATGCATTAAGCAAGACAAAATTAATTAGTCACTTATACAGTTAGTCACACACCTACTTAATCATCCATCCTGAGTCTTATACAGTCATTCATTCTTCAATACACCTTGGCATATATATATTTATAAAACATATTTAAACTTTACAGAAACACACATTCACTGGATGATGTCATCAGTGATGTCATTTGAGATGTCATCAGTGATGTCATCAGTGATGTCACTGACCATGTCATGAGTGATGTAACATGTGAAGTCATCAGCTGTGCATTGCGGGGGCGCGAGTTATAGTTAGCTCAACTAACTATAACAGGCAAATTTCTCTGGTTTTATATGAGTCAAATGTCCAACTAACTATAACGTCCCTGAAACCTATGTTTTTTCAGTGAATTTCTAAGATTTTTTTAAATGCTAATTCCTAACTATAACCTCCCTGAAACCTATGTTTATTTTCAGTGAATATACATATATATATATTTTTTTTTTTAAACCAATGTGCCCCAAAGCATTTGAAAGCGCACACGACTTACAGAGGAAAACCTTCCGGTTTTATTTACATGAAGAACAGGCATCAGCTTTCAACTTTGCTAGTCCCGACGCGTTTCGAGGCTCCCTGCCTCTTAGTCATGGGTGATTAAGCATATGCAGCAGATGGCTCCGATATTTCTTTTCACAGCATACTTCATTTAAATACCCCCAGTGGGCTTTGCGCAGTGCGTTAGTGTTTCCTTGTAATGCTGGGACTTGTAGTCCATAATCAGAGTCATTTTTAAAGTTTAAAACCCCCAGTGGGCTCCGCTGTTATACGCTTGGATTTAATCCTTTGTTGCCCTTCAGTGGGCCTTGAAGATGACGCCGGTTCAAATTAATCTCCCCTGAAGTGCTGACGAATCTGGCACAGTTCCGATTCCAGCCTCCCGAAGGTAAAGGGATGGTGCAGCTTTCCACAGCAGGGCTGCCGTGTGAATAGTTTTAAACCAATGTGCCCCAAAGCATTTGAAAGCGCACACGACTTACAGAGGAAAACCTTCCGGTTTTATTTACATGAAGAACAGGCATCAGCTTTCAACTTTGCTATCAGAACTTACTTAAGTAGCACTTACCTTGGCAGTATAACTCAATATCCCACAAGGCACTGGTACTGTGAATAAATGAAATCACGCCCATTGGGGGCAAATGCTACTATGCAAATGAATAAAAGCCGAAAATGGAAGCAGGTGGGGTTTTCTGATGCCGTTTGTTCAGCCTAGGATGAAGAGGTCAGTGAACCTCGAAACGCGTTGGCAATTGCAAAATGAAGTGGAACCGGAATGCAAGCTGCATGTTTAAAGTCAGGATGACAGGAGGTGTCGAGTGCGCTCCTAATGCTTTGGGGCACATTGGATTCAATATATATATATATATATATATATATATATATATATATATATATATATATATATATATATATATATATATATAATCTACTGGCGGTCGCCAGTAGACAGTTATAGTTAGGACCGTGTTTCCATAGGAAATCTGAAAATTCTATTTTAAATAACTTTGGCGCCGGTTGACGAATCCTCGCGAATTTTTCAAAATAGGTGCGGCGCTCTGCTCCGCTCCTACCCTGAAATTCTCGGGGTGATTAGTCAAGCGGGGGCTGAGAAAAAAGGGGGGTCCAAAACGCGTTTTCCCCATGCATTTTTCCATAGGGACCTTTAGTCCAAGGTACAGCCCGAACGGCTGAACAGAATTATTTGAAATTTGGTAGAGAGGTAGTCCTCAGGTCAGGGATGTGCCTTTTGAATATCTGAAGTAAATCTGTTCTGTAGTTCCTGAGAATATTTCAGTTAAAAGTACATATATATCTATAAGCGCGCACCGTGCGCGTACGGTAAGCATACCGTACGCGCACGCTGACGTGCGCGAGCGTAATTCTGATTGGTGGTTACATGACAGTAAACATTCCAGTCAGTCGAAATCAGGAAGTTTCGGCCGCCATTTTGTCTCTCGCAGTCTGAGGCAGTGAAAAACAAAGGTGGAGAATGTGAAAAGGGGGCAGGGTGGACAGTTCCTGACCCCCTAGCCTTTGTCAGGGGGTCACTGAAGGACCCCCAAGGATGAAAAAAACATTGTTATTTTTTTCAAAAAATCGCGGGTGCGCGCACTGTGCGCGCACGGCACGCACAACGCATCGTGGGTGCTCAGTGCGCGAAGCGCACCGAGTGTCCACAGCGCGCGCACGGTGAAGAACCTGAAAAAAAAAATATTAATAAATACATAACTTAGCATTTAAAAAAACGTACAAATTCACTTAAAAAACCATAGGTTTCACACACGTTATAGTTAGGAATTAGCATTTAAAAAACCTTGCAAATTCACTTAAAAAACCATAGGTTTCACACATGTTATAGTTAGCTGGACATTTCCCTCGTAAAAAACCAATGAAATTCCCCCGTTATAGTTAGTGCAGGCAACTATAACTCACGCGACCGCAATCCTCTGCTGATGACGTCAGATATTACATCACTGTATTTAGACACCTATTTATCCATGTCTTCTTCCATTAATCTTTAGCTATACATATATTACAAATATTTATTTTTCAGAAAGACACATATTTAATCAGTGATGTAATATCTGACGTCATCAGCAGAGGATTGCGGTCACGTGAGTTATAGTTGCCTGCACTAACTATAACGGGGGAACTTGCCACACTTTTTTAAAGCATTCTGAAGCTGGAGCTTTTGTTCTATAGCTGGGATTGCAGCTCCCCCTAAAGACTGGCACTATGGTTGCATTTTGCATTTCTCTTGTGGCTGGTTTTATGATTGTATTTTTTTAACTGAGATATTTAAAAATGAAAACTGAGAGACATATATATGTATATATTAAAAACAAAACAATATGTCTCTGACTATTTATTTGCACATTTCTCATGCACACAATGCATTATTAAAACTATGTTAAATAGTCACAGATATGTAGTTTAATCAAATTTTATAAAGTAAAATATTTTATTGCATATAGTTAATTAAAACCATTACAATTTTATATTAAAATCATCAAATTATCAAAAAAGAAAAAAAGGAGCTTTCCTATTTACAAGTTCAGCATTAATCAGCTTCAAATTGTGTGTAAGTCAACTGTGTGCAAGTTATTCCTCAATTTAGACCATCCTTAATCTTGTGGATAAAATCATTTTAAACAATCAATATTAATAATCATTGTCTGTTTTATTGCAAAATACATTTCATTAAAACTATTGGGGATTTTTAGAGAAATATGATAGCTCTGCTTTATTTATAGGTGTTGAGTGCAGAGGTAAGGGGGAGGGGTAGAAGGAAGGAGGAGGTGAGAGGGAGGGAGGGTTTGGGCCACAGGGTTTTCTTTACCTATAGTAATAAAGTATTACTTTACGTTAAAAAACCGTAGCAATTCACTGAATAAACCAAAGGTTAAAATAATGTTATAATTAGGTGAGCATTTCAGTGACAGTGTAACGTTTTAAAACTAAAACACTGAAATTCCCCAGTTATAGTTAGCTCAAGTAACTATAAATTGTGGGAGAAGGTAACAAACTCCATGCACTGCTTATTACCCCACATATTACATCACTCATGACATCTTCTATGAGATTGATGATAATATCACTGAACCATTTGCAGTGAAATTATTGATGAGAAAACTGTATTGACGGGAGTGCTTGTGCTTGTTTGTTACCTTAGGGGACCATATATATCTATATGTATATATCTATCTCTATATCTATATCTATGTAAGTATGATTCATTGTTTGCATAAATGAGTAGGATGACTGCATAAGTGAATAGGATGTGTGCTGGTGTGTAATATCGATATAGGTGTATAAGTATATTTGATAGTGTTCTGTTGATCATTGGCAGCATGTATGAGTGAATCTATAGGTAAGTGATTAGATGTGTGTGTAGATCTAGGAATCACTGAGTGGGTTTATAGAAACTTGTATTGGTGTGTCAATGGATTCAAATATGGTGAGTGATGAAAGGTTATACTAGTGTATGATGAGGTATATCTGATTGTCACGTAGATGATGTAATCAGTGATTTCATCAGTGATGTCATCAGAGATGTCATCAGTGATGTCATCAGTGATGTCACTGACCATGTCATGAATGATGTAATATGTGACATCATCAGCAGTGGATTGCGGGCGTGCGAGTTATAGTGAGTACAACTAACTATAACAGATGAATTTCAATGGTTTTGTACGAGTGAAATGTCCAGCTAACTATAACAGCCCTATTCAGTGAATTTCTAAGGTTTTTTAAATGCTAGTTCCTAACTATAACATGTCTGAAACCTATGGTTTTTTCAGTGAATATAAATATAAATATCTGGATGGAGGATTTTGTAGCACTGTGATTGACTGTCTAAGTGACTAATTTAAAGTGTCTCACTAAATATATTGGATAGCGACTAAACTGTGTGAATATCTGTATCACTTTGTCAGTTGTTGTGTAAACTGCTGCACCAGTTGGTTACTAGCTATGTGAAAGTCTGTATTAGTTATTGATTCGTTAACTGAGTATTTGTATGGGAGAGTGAATGTGTGTGTGGTTCGGTGGGGGTGTGTGACTGCCGAAAGATGTGTGAATAGTTGATTCAGTAGGTATATGAGGTTAAGACTACATGTTATAAAAGTTGTTTGGGTGAGTGAATATCTTTATGTGTGTGGTGATGAGCAAATATATCTCTCAATGGTACATGTCCAACAAACTAGAAAAATAAAAGGCAGTGTATGTGACAGTGTTGTATATAAATAAGTATACATAAGACTCAGTGATTGTATGAGTGACTGTATGGATTACTGTATACTTGCAATAGTGATTTTATAACACACTAAGTATGAGTTACTATCTATATGAATAAATGAAGTGGTGTTTGTATAAGTGTGTAGCTGAGTAAATGTAAGTATGATTCATTGTTTGCATAAATGAGTAGGATGACTGCATAAGTGAATAGGATGTGTGCTGGTGTATAATGTTGATATAGGTGTATAAGTATATTTGATAGTGTTCTATTGATCATTGACAGCATGTATGAGTGAATCTATAGGTAAGTGATTAGATGTGTGTGTAGATCTAGGAATCACTGAGTGGGTTTTTCGAAACTTGTATTGGTGTGTCAATTGATTCAAATATGGTACTCTGTATTTTACAGTGTGTGATGAAAGGTTATACTAGTGTATGATGAGGTGTATCTGATTGTCACGTGGATGATGTCATCAGTGATGTCATCAGTGATGTCACTGACCATGTCATGAATGATGTAATATGAGACACCATCAGCTGTGGATTGCGGGCGCGCGAGTTAGAGTGAGTACAACTAACTATAACGGAGGAATTTCAATGGTTTTGTACGAGTGAAATGTACAGCTAACTATAACAGCCCTGAAACCTATGGTTTTTTCAGTGAATTTCTAAGGTTTTTTAAATGCGAATTCCTAACTATAACATGTCTGAAACCTATGTTTTTTTCAGTGAATTTCGAAGGTTTTTTAAATGATAATTTTTAAATGTAATAATAGTTATATGTATTTTTTTTATACTAATTTTCTACAGTTTTTAACTGTTTATCTTTGCATATTTTATTTTTTTAATTACATTATATATTTTTAATGTAAAAAATGGAAATAAAAATGATTTTTAAGATATTGAAACTGAAATATTGTTTTTTTTGTTGAATGTATAAGTGCAGAACTATAAGTGTGTTGGTTAGTTAGGGGACTGCATGCATAGTGGATAGGGGTTTGAGGCAGTCCATGTGCTAATGCCTGGCTCGCTGCATGAGTACTTGGATAACGACTGAATGATTAGAGTACTGCAAGGACAGTGCCTGGGTGAATTTATAAGTGTTAGAATTACTTTTCAGGATCAGTACTGGGCTCAAAGATGCAGCACTGAGGTCTCTCCTGATAACAGGTGAGTAAATCGGAATTTGTAGTACGGATGATTTTAGAGGAATATTTTAAAGTTCCAAAACTCCACACTTAGAAGAATTTCCAAGTGAAACCAGTCAATGTTAGCCTATGGAAGGAAATTCAAGTTACTGGTAAGTACGGTTAGAATTACTTTTCAGGATTAGTACTGGGCTCAAAGATGCAGCAGTGAGGTCTCTCCATGTTCACGGGAGTACTATTAAACAGGAACAGGGGTGGGTGCACACCGCTTCACCTCCCAGCAAGGTTCGCCCCTGGCATTGTGGTAAATGCAGTTTCAGTTACTTGCTTGCTTCAAGAGTGTTCGAGTGTTTCGCCACAGTTGGCGCAGATAGTGCTGATGTCTAGACACGTGTTTCTGGTTCTTTAACCGTCATCAGTAGAGATTACAGTCTTTCAAATTTGGAGTTTGCTGAGTAGGCTGCCAACATCTTTCTAAGGTCAGGTACCTCTCACAGGCATGCGGGTGCTTCATCCACGAGCTTGTCAGCTCAGTGACTCACGGGAGTACTATTAAACAGGAACAGACGTGGGAGCACACCACTTCACCTCCCAGCAAGGTTCGCCCCTGGCATTGTGGTAAATGCAGTTTCAGTTACTTGCTTGCTTCAAGAGTGTTCGAGTGTTTCACCACAGTTGGCACAGATAGTGCTGATCTCTAGACACGTGTTTCTGGTTCTTTAACCGTCATCAGTAGAGATTTCAGTCTTGGAAATTTGGAGTTTGCTGAGTAGGCTGCCAACATCTTTCTCAGGTCAGGTACCTCTCACAGGCATGCGGGTGCTTCATCCACGAGCACGTCAGCTCAATGACTCAAGGTAGTACTATTAAACAGGAACAGGGGTGGGAGCACACCGCTTCACATCCCAGCAAGGTTCGCCCCTGGCATTGTGGTAAATGCAGTTTCAGTTGCTTGCTTCAAGAGTGTTCGAGTGTTTCGCCACAGTTGGCGCAGATAGTGCTGATCTCTAGACATGTGTTCCTGGTTCTTTAACCATCATCAGTAGAGATTACAGTCTTTGAAATTTGGAGTTTGCTGAGTAGGCTGCCAACATCTTTCTCAGGTCAGGTACCTCTCACAGGCATGCGGGTGCTTCATCCACAAGCACGGGAGTACTATTAAATAGGAACAGGGTTGGGAGCACACCGCTTCATCTCCCAGCAAGGTTTGCCCCTGGCATTGTGGTAAATACAGTTTCGGTTACTTGCTTGCTTCAAGAGTGTTCAAGTGTTTCGCCAAAGTTGGCGCAGATACTGCTGATCTCTAGACACGTGTTTCTGGTTCTTTAACCGTCATCAGTAGAGATTACAGTCTTTGAAATTTGGAGTTTGCTGAGTAGGCTGCCAACATCTTTCTCAGGTCAGGTACCTCTCACAGGCATGCAGGTGCTTCATCCACGAGCTCGTCAGCTCAGTGACTCACGGGAGTACTATTAAACAGGAACAGACGTGGGAGCACACCACTTCACCTCCCAGCAAGGTTCGCCCCTGGCATTGTGGTAAATGCAGTTTCAGTTACTTGCTTGCTTCAAGAGTGTTCGAGTGTTTCGCCACAGTTGGCGCGGATAGTGCTGATCTCTAGACACGTGTTTCTGGTTCTTTAACCGTCATTAGTAGAGATTTCAGTCTTGGAAATTTGGAGTTTGCTGAGTAGGCTGCCAACATCTTTCTCAGGTCAGGTACCTCTCACAGGCATGCGGGTGCTTCATCCACGAGCACGTCAGCTCAATGACTCAAGGTAGTACTATTAAGCAGAAACAGGGGGGGGAGCACACCGCTTCACCTCCCAGCAAGGTTCGCCCCTGGCATTGTGGTAAATGCAGTTTCAGTTGCTTGCTTGCTTCAAGAGTGTTCGAGTGTTTCACCACAGTTGGCACAGATAGTGCTGATCTCTAGACACGTGTTTCTGGTTCTTTAACCGTCATCAGTAGAGATTTCAGTCTTGGAAATTTGGAGTTTGCTGAGTAGGCTGCCAACATCTTTCTCAGGTCAGGTACCTCTCACAGGCATGCGGGTGCTTCATCCACGAGCACGTCAGCTCAATGACTCAAGGTAGTACTATTAAACAGGAACAGGGGTGGGAGCACACCGCTTCACATCCCAGCAAGGTTCGCCCCTGGCATTGTGGTAAATGCAGTTTCAGTTGCTTGCATCAAGAGTGTTCGAGTGTTTCGCCACAGTTGGCGCAGATAGTGCTGATCTCTAGACATGTGTTCCTTGTTCTTTAACCATCATCAGTAGAGATTACAGTCTTTCAAATTTGGAGTTTGCTGAGTAGGCTGTCAACATTTTTCTCAGGTCAGGTACCTCTCACAGGCATGCGGGTGCTTCATCCATGAGTTCATCAGCTCAATGACTCACAGGACTACTATTAAACAGGAACAGGGGTGGGAGCATACCGCTTCACCTCCCAGCAAGGTTCGCCACTGTCATTGTGGTAAATGCAGTTTCAGTTACTTGCGTGCTTCAAGAGTGTTCAAGTGTTTCGCCACAGTTGGTGCAGATAGTGCTCATCTCTAGACATGTGTTCCTGGTTCTTTAACCATCATCAGTAGAGATTACAGTCTTTGAAATTTGGAGTTTGCTGAGTAGGCTGCCAACATCTTTCTCAGGTCAGGTACCTCTCATAGGCATGCGGGTGCTTCATCCACAAGCACGGGAGTACTATTAAATAGGAACAGGGTTGGGAGCACACCGCTTCACCTCCCAGCAAGGTTTGCCCCTGGCATTGTGGTAAATACAGTTTCGGTTACTTGCTTGCTTCAAGAGTGTTCAAGTGTTTCGCCAAAGTTGGCGCAGATACTGCTGATCTCTAGACACGTGTTTCTGATTCTTTAACCGTCATCAGTAGAGATTACAGTCTTTGAAATTTGGAGTTTGCTGAGTAGGCTGCCAACATCTTTCTCAGGTCAGGTACCTCTCACAGGCATGCAGGTGCTTCATCCACGAGCTCGTCAGCTCAGTGACTCACGGGAGTACTATTAAACAGGAACAGACGTGGGAGCACACCACTTCACCTCCCAGCAAGGTTCGCCCCTGGCATTGTGGTAAATGCAGTTTCAGTTACTTGCTTGCTTCAAGAGTGTTCGAGTGTTTCGCCACAGTTGGCGCGGATAGTGCTGATCTCTAGACACGTGTTTCTGGTTCTTTAACCGTCATCAGTAGAGATTTCAGTCTTGGAAATTTGGAGTTTGCTGAGTAGGCTGCCAACATCTTTCTCAGGTCAGGTACCTCTCACAGGCGTGCGGGTGCTCCATCCACGAGCACGTCAGCTCAAAGACTCAAGGTAGTACTATTAAGCAGAAACAGGGGTGGGAGCACACCGCTTCACCTCCCAGCAAGGTTCGCCCCTGGCATTGTGGTAAATGCAGTTTCAGTTGCTTGCTTCAAGAGTGTTCGAGTGTTTTTCCACAGTTGGCACAGATAGTGCTGATCTCTAGACACATGTTTCTGGTTCTTTAACTGTCATCGGTAGAGATTACAGTCTTTCAAATTTGGAGTTTGCTGAGTAGGCTGCCAACATTTTTCTCAGGTCAGGTACCTCTCACAGGCATGCGGGTGCTTCATCCACGAGTTCATCAGCTCAATGACTCAAGGGAGTACTATTAAACAGGAACAGGGGTGGGAGCACACCGCTTCACCTCCCAGCAAGGTTCGCCCCTGGCATTGTGGTAAATGCAGTTTCAGTTACTTGCTTGCTTCAAGAGTGTCCAAGTGTTTCGCCACAGTTGGTGCAGATAGTGCTGATCTCTAGACATGTGTTCCTGGTTCTTTAACCATCATCAGTAGAGATTACAGTCTTTCAAATTTGGAGTTTGCTGAGTAGGCTGCCAACATCTTTCTCAGGTCAGGTACCTCTCACAGGCATGCGGGTACTTCATCCACGAGCTCGTCAGCTCAATGATTCATGGGAGTACTGTTAAATAGGAACAGGGTTGGGAGCACACCGCTTCACCTCCTAGCAAGGTTCGCCCCGGCATTGTGGTAAATACAGTTTCGGTTACTTGCTTGCTTCAAGAGTGTTCAAGTGTTTCGCCAAAGTTGGCGCAGATACTGCTGATCTCTAGACACGTGTTTCTGGTTCTTTAACCGTCATGAGTAGCGATTACAGTCTTTGAAATTTGGAGTTTGCTGAGTAGGCTGCCAACATCTTTCTCAAGTCAGGTACCTCTCACAGGCATGCAGGTGCTTCATCCACGAGCTCGTCAGCTCAATGACTCACGGGAGTACTATTAAACAGGAACAGGGGTGGGAGCGCACCACTTCACCTCCCATCAAGGTTCGCCCCTGGCATTGTGGTAAATGCAGTTTCAGTTACTTGCTTGCTTCAAGAGTGTTTGAGTGTTTCGCCACAGTTGACGCAGATAGTGCTGATCTCTAGACACGTGTTTCTGGTTCTTTAACCGTCATCAGTAGAGATTACAGTCTTTAAAATTTGGGGTTTGCTGAGTAGGCTGCCAACATCTTTCTCAGGTCAGGTACCTCTCACAGGCATGCAGGTGCTTCATCCACGAGCTCGTCAGCTCAATGACTCACGGGAATACTATTAAACAGGAACAGGGGTGGGAGCCCACCGCTTCACCTCCCATCAAGGTTCGCCCCTGGCATTGTGGTAAATGCAGTTTCAGTTACTTGCTTGCTTCAAGAGTGTTCGAGTGTTTCGCCACAGTTGACGCAGATAGTGCTGATCTCTAGACACGTGTTTCTGGTTCTTTAACCGTCATCAGTAGAGATTACAGTCTTTAAAATTTGGGGTTTGCTGAGTAGGCTGCGAACATTTTTCTCAGGTCAGGTACCTCTCACTGGCATGCGGGTGCTTCATCCACGAGCTCGTCAGCTCAATGACTCACGGGAGTACTATTAAACAGGAACAGGGGAGGGAGCACACCACTTCACCTCCCAGCAAGGTTCGCCCCTGGCATTGTGGTAAATGCTGTTTCAGTTACTTGCTTCAAGAGTGTTCGAGTTTTTCGCCACAGTTGGCGCAGATAGTGCTGATCTCTAGACACGTGTTTCTGGTTCTTTAACTGTCATCAGTAGAGATTACAGTCTTTAAAATTTGGGGTTTGCTGAGTAGGCTGCCCACATCTTTCTCAGGTCAGGTACCTCTCACAGGCATGCGGGTGCTTCATCCACGAGCACGTAAGCTCAATGACTCAAGGTAGTACTATTAAGCAAAAACAGGGGTGGGAGCACACCGCTTCACCTCCCAGCAAGGTTCGCCCCTGGCATTGTGGTAAATGCAGTTTCAGTTGCTTGCTTCAAGAGTGTTGGAGTGTTTTTCCATAGTTGGCACAGATAGTGCTGATCTCTAGACATGTGTTTCTGCTTCTTTAACTGTCATCAGTAGAGATTACAGTCTTTCAAATTTGGAGTTTGCTGAGTAGGCTGCCAACATTTTTCTCAGGTCAGGTACCTCTCACAGGCATGCGGGTGCTTCATCCACAAGTTCATCAGCTCAATGACTCACGGGAGTACTATTAAACAGGAACAGGGGTGGGAGCACACCGCTTCACATCCCAGCAAGGTTCGCCCCTGGCATTATGGTAAATGCAGTTTCAGTTGCTTGCTTCAAGAGTGTTCGAGTGTTTCGCCACAGTTGGCGCAGATAGTGCTGATCTCTAGACATGTGTTCCTGGTTCTTTAACCATCATCAGTAGAGATTACAGTCTTTCAAATTTGGAGTTTGCTGAGTAGGCTGCCAACATCTTTCTCAGGTCAGGTACCTCTCACAGGCATGCGGGTACTTCATCCACGAGCTCGTCAGCTCAATGATTCATGGGAGTACTGTTAAATAGGAACAGGGTTGGGAGCACACCGCTTCACCTCCTAGCAAGGTTCGCCCCGGCATTGTGGTAAATACAGTTTCGGTTACTTGCTTGCTTCAAGAGTGTTCAAGTGTTTCGCCAAAGTTGGCGCAGATACTGCTGATCTCTAGACACGTGTTTCTGGTTCTTTAACCGTCATGAGTAGCGATTACAGTCTTTGAAATTTGGAGTTTGCTGAGTAGGCTGCCAACATCTTTCTCAAGTCAGGTACCTCTCACAGGCATGCAGGTGCTTCATCCACGAGCTCGTCAGCTCAATGACTCACGGGAGTACTATTAAACAGGAACAGGGGTGGGAGTGCACCACTTCACCTCCCATCAAGGTTCGCCCCTGGCATTGTGGTAAATGCAGTTTCAGTTACTTGCTTGCTTCAAGAGTGTTTGAGTGTTTCGCCACAGTTGACGCAGATAGTGCTGATCTCTAGACACGTGTTTCTGGTTCTTTAACCGTCATCAGTAGAGATTACAGTCTTTAAAATTTGGGGTTTGCTGAGTAGGCTGCGAACATTTTTCTCAGGTCAGGTACCTCTCACTGGCATGCGGGTGCTTCATCCACGAGCTCGTCAGCTCAATGACTCACGGGAGTACTATTAAACAGGAACAGGGGAGGGAGCACACCACTTCACCTCCCAGCAAGGTTCGCCCCTGGCATTGTGGTAAATGCTGTTTCAGTTACTTGCTTCAAGAGTGTTCGAGTTTTTCGCCACAGTTGGCGCAGATAGTGCTGATCTCTAGACACGTGTTTCTGGTTCTTTAACTGTCATCAGTAGAGATTACAGTCTTTAAAATTTGGGGTTTGCTGAGTAGGCTGCCCACATCTTTCTCAGGTCAGGTACCTCTCACAGGCATGCGGGTGCTTCATCCACGAGCACGTAAGCTCAATGACTCAAGGTAGTACTATTAAGCAAAAACAGGGGTGGGAGCACACCGCTTCACCTCCCAGCAAGGTTCGCCCCTGGCATTGTGGTAAATGCAGTTTCAGTTGCTTGCTTCAAGAGTGTTGGAGTGTTTTTCCACAGTTGGCACAGATAGTGCTGATCTCTAGACATGTGTTTCTGCTTCTTTAACTGTCATCAGTAGAGATTACAGTCTTTCAAATTTGGAGTTTGCTGAGTAGGCTGCCAACATTTTTCTCAGGTCAGGTACCTCTCACAGGCATGCGGGTGCTTCATCCACAAGTTCATCAGCTCAATGACTCACGGGAGTACTATTAAACAGGAACAGGGGTGGGAGCACACCGCTTCACATCCCAGCAAGGTTCGCCCCTGGCATTATGGTAAATGCAGTTTCAGTTGCTTGCTTCAAGAGTGTTCGAGTGTTTCGCCACAGTTGGCGCAGATAGTGCTGATCTCTAGACATGTGTTCCTGGTTCTTTAACCATCATCAGTAGAGATTACAGTCTTTCAAATTTGGAGTTTGCTGAGTAGGCTGTCAACATTTTTCTGAGGTCAGTTACCTCTCACAGGCATGCGGGTACTTCATCCACGAGCTCGTCAGCTCAATGATTCATGGGAGTACTGTTAAATAGGAACAGGGTTGGGAGCACACCGCTTCACCTCCTAGCAAGGTTCGCCCCGGCATTGTGGTAAATACAGTTTCGGTTACTTGCTTGCTTCAAGAGTGTTCAAGTGTTTCGCCAAAGTTGGCGCAGATACTGCTGATCTCTAGACAAGTGTTTCTGGTTCTTTAACCGTCATCAGTAGAGATTACAGTCTTTGAAATTTGGAGTTTGCTGAGTAGGCTGCCAACATCTTTCTCAAGTCAGGTACCTCTCACAGGCATGCAGGTGCTTCATCCACGAGCTCGTCAGCTCAATGACTCACGGGAGTACTATTAAACAGGAACAGGGGTGGGAGTGCACCACTTCACCTCCCATCAAGGTTCGCCCCTGGCATTGTGGTAAATGCAGTTTCAGTTACTTGCTTGCTTCAAGAGTGTTTGAGTGTTTCGCCACAGTTGACGCAGATAGTGCTGATCTCTAGACACGTGTTTCTGGTTCTTTAACCGTCATCAGTAGAGATTACAGTCTTTAAAATTTGGGGTTTGCTGAGTAGGCTGCCAACATCTTTCTCAGGTCAGGTACCTCTCACAGGCATGCAGGTGCTTCATCCACGAGCTCGTCAGCTCAATGACTCACGGGAATACTATTAAACAGGAACAGGGGTGGGAGCGCACCGCTTCACCTCCCATCAAGGTTCGCCCCTGGCATTGTGGTAAATGCAGTTTCAGTTACTTGCTTGCTTCAAGAGTGTTCGAGTGTTTCGCCACAGTTGACGCAGATAGTGCTGATCTCTAGACACGTGTTTCTGGTTCTTTAACCGTCATCAGTAGAGATTACAGTCTTTAAAATTTGGGGTTTGCTGAGTAGGCTGCGAACATTTTTCTCAGGTCAGGTACCTCTCACTGGCATGCGGGTGCTTCATCCACGAGCTCGTCAGCTCAATGACTCACGGGAGTACTATTAAACAGGAACAGGGGAGGGAGCACACCACTTCACCTCCCAGCAAGGTTCGCCCCTGGCATTGTGGTAAATGCTGTTTCAGTTACTTGCTTCAAGAGTGTTCGAGTTTTTCGCCACAGTTGGCGCAGATAGTGCTGATCTCTAGACACGTGTTTCTGGTTCTTTAACTGTCATCAGTAGAGATTACAGTCTTTAAAATTTGGGGTTTGCTGAGTAGGCTGCCCACATCTTTCTCAGGTCAGGTACCTCTCACAGGCATGCGGGTGCTTCATCCACGAGCACGTAAGCTCAATGACTCAAGGTAGTACTATTAAGCAAAAACAGGGGTGGGAGCACACCGCTTCACCTCCCAGCAAGGTTCGCCCCTGGCATTGTGGTAAATGCAGTTTCAGTTGCTTGCTTCAAGAGTGTTGGAGTGTTTTTCCACAGTTGGCACAGATAGTGCTGATCTCTAGACATGTGTTTCTGCTTCTTTAACTGTCATCAGTAGAGATTACAGTCTTTCAAATTTGGAGTTTGCTGAGTAGGCTGCCAACATTTTTCTCAGGTCAGGTACCTCTCACAGGCATGCGGGTGCTTCATCCACAAGTTCATCAGCTCAATGACTCACGGGAGTACTATTAAACAGGAACAGGGGTGGGAGCACACCGCTTCACATCCCAGCAAGGTTCGCCCCTGGCATTATGGAAAATGCAGTTTCAGTTGCTTGCTTCAAGAGTGTTCGAGTGTTTCGCCACAGTTGGCGCAGATAGTGCTGATCTCTAGACATGTGTTCCTGGTTCTTTAACCATCATCAGTAGAGATTACAGTCTTTCAAATTTGGAGTTTGCTGAGTAGGCTGTCAACATTTTTCTGAGGTCAGTTACCTCTCACAGGCATGCGGGTACTTCATCCACGAGCTCGTCAGCTCAATGATTCATGGGAGTACTGTTAAATAGGAACAGGGTTGGGAGCACACCGCTTCACCTCCTAGCAAGGTTCGCCCCGGCATTGTGGTAAATACAGTTTCGGTTACTTGCTTGCTTCAAGAGTGTTCAAGTGTTTCGCCAAAGTTGGCGCAGATACTGCTGATCTCTAGACAAGTGTTTCTGGTTCTTTAACCGTCATCAGTAGAGATTACAGTCTTTGAAATTTGGAGTTTGCTGAGTAGGCTGCCAACATCTTTCTCAAGTCAGGTACCTCTCACAGGCATGCAGGTGCTTCATCCACGAGCTCGTCAGCTCAATGACTCACGGGAGTACTATTAAACAGGAACAGGGGTGGGAGCGCACCGCTTCACCTCCCATCAAGGTTCGCCCCTGGCATTGTGGTAAATGCAGTTTCAGTTACTTTCTTGCTTCAAGAGTGTTCGAGTGTTTTGCCACAGTTGACGCAGATAGTGCTGATCTCTAGACACGTGTTTCTGCTTCTTTAACTGTCATCAGTAGAGATTACAGTCTTTCAAATTTGGAGTTTGCTGAGTAGGCTGCCAACATCTTTCTCAGGTCAGGTACCTCTCACAGGCATGCAGGTGCTTCATCCACGAGCTCGTCAGCTCAATGACTCACGGGAATACTATTAAACAGGGATGGGAGCACACCGCTTCACCTCCCATCAAGGTTCGCCCCTGGCATTGTGGTAAATGCAGTTTCAGTTACTTGCTTGCTTCAAGAGTGTTCGAGTGTTTCGCCACAGTTGACGCAGATAGTGCTGATCTCTAGACACGTGTTTCTGGTTCTTTAACCGTCATCAGTAGAGATTACAGTCTTTAAAATTTGGGGTTTGCTGAGTAGGCTGCGAACATCTTTCTCAGGTCAGGTACCTCTCACTGGCATGCGGGTGCTTCATCCACGAGCTCGTCAGCTCAATGACTCACGGGAGTACTATTAAACAGGAACAGGGGAGGGAGCACACCACTTCACCTCCCAGCAAGGTTCGCCCCTGGCATTGTGGTAAATGCAGTTTCAGTTGCTTGCTTCAAGAGTGTTCGAGTGTTTCGCCACAGTTGGCGCAGATAGTGCTGATCTCTAGACATGTGTTCCTGGTTCTTTAACCATCATCAGTAGAGATTACAGTCTTTGAAATTTGGAGTTTGCTGAGTAGGCTGCCAACATCTTTCTCAGGTCAGTTACCTCTCACAGGCATGCGGGTGCTTCATCCACAAGCACGGGAGTACTATTAAATAGGAACAGGGTTGGGAGCACACCGCTTCACCTCCCAGCAAGGTTTGCCCCTGGCATTGTGGTAAATACAGTTTTGGTTACTTGCTTGCTTCAAGAGTGTTCAAGTGTTTCGCCAAAGTTGGCGCAGATACTGCTGATCTCTAGACACGTGTTTCTGGTTCTTTAACCGTCATCAGTAGAGATTACAGTCTTTGAAATTTGGAGTTTGCTGAGTAGGCTGCCAACATCTTTCTCAGGTCAGGTACCTCTCACAGGCATGCAGGTGCTTCATCCACGAGCTCGTCAGCTCAGTGACTCACGGGAGTACTATTAAACAGGAACAGACGTGGGAGCACACCACTTCACCTCCCACCAAGGTTCGCCCCTGGCATTGTGGTAAATGCAGTTTCAGTTACTTGCTTGCTTCAAGAGTGTTCGAGTGTTTCGCCACAGTTGGCGCGGATAGTGCTGATCTCTAGACACGTGTTTCTGGTTCTTTAACCGTCATCAGTAGAGATTTCAGTCTTGGAAATTTGGAGTTTGCTGAGTAGGCTGCCAACATCTTTCTCCGGTCAGGTACCTCTCACAGGCGTGCGGGTGCTCCATCCACGAGCACGTCAGCTCAAAGACTCAAGGTAGTACTATTAAGCAGAAACAGGGGTGGGAGCACACCGCTTCACCTCCCAGCAAGGTTCGCCCCTGGCATTGTGGTAAATGCAGTTTCAGTTGCTTGCTTCAAGAGTGTTCGAGTGTTTTTCCACAGTTGGCACAGATAGTGCTGATCTCTAGACACGTGTTTCTGGTTCTTTAACTGTCATCGGTAGAGATTACAGTCTTTCAAATTTGGAGTTTGCTGAGTAGGCTGCCAACATTTTTCTCAGGTCAGGTACCTCTCACAGGCATGCGGGTGCTTCATCCACGAGTTCATCAGCTCAATGACTCAAGGGAGTACTATTAAACAGGAACAGGGGTGGGAGCACACCGCTTCACCTCCCAGCAAGGTTCGCCCCTGGCACTGTGGTAAATGCAGTTTCAGTTACTTGCTTGCTTCAAGAGTGTTCGAGTGTTTCGCCACAGTTGACGCGGATAGTGCTGATCTCTAGACACGTGTTTCTGGTTCTTTAACCGTCATCAGTAGAGATTACAGTCTTTAAAACTTGGGGTTTGCTGAGTAGGCTGCGAACATCTTTCTCAGGTCAGGTACCTCTCACTGGCATGCGGGTGCTTCATCCACGAGCTCGTCAGCTCAATGACTCAAGGTAGTACTATTAAGCAAAAACAGGGGTGGGAGCACACCGCTTCACCTCCCAGCAAGGTTCGCCCCTGGCATTGTGGTAAATGCAGTTTCAGTTGCTTGCTTCAAGAGTGTTGGAGTGTTTTTCCACAGTTGGCACAGATAGTGCTGATCTCTAGACACATGTTTCTGCTTCTTTAACTGTCATCAGTAGAGATTACAGTCTTTCAAATTTGGAGTTTGCTGAGTAGGCTGCCAACATTTTTCTCAGGTCAGGTACCTCTCACAGGCATGCGGGTGCTTCATCCACGAGTTCATCAGCTCAATGACTCACGGGAGTACTATTAAACAGGAACAGGGGTGGGAGCACACCGCTTCACATCCCAGCAAGGTTCGCCCCTGGCATTGTGGTAAATGCAGTTTCAGTTGCTTGCTTCAAGAGTGTTCGAGTGTTTCGCCACAGTTGGCGCAGATAGTGCTGATCTCTAGACATGTGTTCCTGGTTCTTTAACCATCATCAGTAGAGATTACAGTCTTTCAAATTTGGAGTTTGCTGAGTAGGCTGTCAACATTTTTCTCAGGTCAGGTACCTTTCACAGGCATGCGGGTACTTCATACACGAGCTCGTCAGCTCAATGATTCATGGGAGTACTGTTAAATAGGAACAGGGTTGGGAGCACACCGCTTCACCTCCTAGCAAGGTTCGCCCCGGCATTGTGGTAAATACAGTTTCGGTTACTTGCTTGCTTCAGGAGTGTTCAAGTGTTTCGCCAAAGTTGGCGCAGATACTGCTGATCTCTAGACACGTGTTTCTAGTTCTTTAACCGTCATCAGTAGAGATTACAGTCTTTGAAATTTGGAGTTTGCTGAGTAGGCTGCAAACATCTTTCTCAAGTCAGGTACCACTCACAGGCATGCAGGTGCTTCATCCACGAGCTCGTCAGCTCAATGACACACAGGAGTACTATTAAACAGGAACAGGGGTGGGAGCGCACCGCTTCACCTCCCATCAAGGTTCGCCCCTGGCATTGTGGTAAATGCAGTTTCAGTTACTTGCTTGCTTCAAGAGTGTTCGAGTGTTTCGCCACAGTTGACGCAGATAGTGCTGATCTCTAGACACGTGTTTCTGGTTCTTTAACCGTCATCAGTAGAGATTACAGTCTTTAAAATTTGGGGTTTGCTGAGTAGGCTGCGAACATCTTTCTCAGGTCAGGTACCTCTCACTGGCATGCGGGTGCTTCATCCACGAGCTCGTCAGCTCAATGACTCACGGGAGTACTATTAAACAGGTACAGGGGAGGGAGCACACCACTTCACCTCCCAGCAAGGTTCACCCCTGGCATTGTGGTAAATGCAGTTTCAGTTACTTGCTTCAAGAGTGTTCGAGTTTTTCGCCACAGTTGGCGCAGATAGTGCTGATCTCTAGACACGTGTTTCTGGTTCTTTAACTGTCATCAGTAGAGATTACAGTCTTAAAAATTTGGGGTTTGCTGAGTAGGCTGCCAACATCTTTCTCAGGTCAGGTACCTCTCACAGGCATGCGGGTGCTTCATCCACGAGCATGTCAGCTCAATGACTCAAGGTAGTACTATTAAGCAAAAACAGGGGTGGGAGCACACCGCTTCACCTCCCAGCTAGGTTCGCCCCTGGCATTGTGGTAAATGCAGTTTCAGTTGCTTGCTTCAAGAGTGTTGGAGTGTTTTTCCACAGTTGGCACAGATAGTGCTGATCTCTAGACACGTGTTTCTGCTTCTTTAACTGTCATCAGTATAGATTACAGTCTTTCAAATTTGGAGTTTGCTGAGTAGGCTGCCAACATTTTTCTCAGGTCAGGTACCTCTCACAGGCATGCGGGTGCTTCATCCACGAGTTCATCAGCTCAATGACTCACGGGAGTACTATTAAACAGGAACAGGGGTGGGAGCACACCGCTTCACATCCCAGCAAGGTTCGCCCCTGGCATTGTGGTAAATGCAGTTTCAGTTGCTTGCTTCAAGAGTGTTCGAGTGTTTCGTCACAGTTGGCGCAGATAGTGCTGATCTCTAGACATGTGTTCCTGGTTCTTTAACCATCATCAGTAGAGATTACAGTCTTTCAAATTTGGAGTTTGCTGAGTAGGCTGTCAACATTTTTCTCAGGTCAGGTACCTCTCACAGGCATGCGGGTGCTTCATCCACGAGTTCATCAGCTCAATGACTCACAGGACTACTATTAAACAGGAAGAGGGGTGGGAGCACACCGCTTCACCTCCCAGCAAGGTTCGCCACTGTCATTGTGGTAAATGCAGTTTCAGTTACTTGCGTGCTTCAAGAGTGTTCAAGTGTTTCGCCACAGTTGGTGCAGATAGTGCTGATCTCTAGACATGTGTTCCTGGTTCTTTAACCATCATCAGTAGAGATTACAGTCTTTGAAATTTGGAGTTTGCTGAGTAGGCTGCCAACATCTTTCTCAGGTCAGGTACCTCTCACAGGCATGCAGGTGCTTCATCCACGAGCTCGTCAGCTCAATGACTCACGGGAGTACTATTAAACAGGAACAGGGGTGGGAGCACACCGCTTCACCTCCCATCAAGGTTCACCCCTGGCATTGTGGTAAATGCAGTTTCAGTTACTTGCTTGCTTCAAGAGTGTTCGAGTGTTTCGCCACAGTTGACGCAGATAGTGCTGATCTCTAGACACGTGTTTCTGGTTCTTTAACCATCATCAGTAGAGATTACAGTCTTTAAAATGTGGGGTTTGCTGAGTAGGCTGCGAACATCTTTCTCGGGTCAGGTACCTCTCACTGGCATGCGGGTGCTTGATCCACGAGCTCGTCAGCTCAATGACTCACGGGAGTACTATTAAACAGGAACAGGGGAGGGAGCACACCACTTCACCTCCCAGCAAGGTTCGCCCCTGGCATTGTGGTAAATGCAGTTTCAGTTACTTGCTTCAAGAGTGTTTTAGGTTTTCGCCACAGTTGGCGCAGATAGTGCTGATCTCTAGACACGTGTTTCTGGTTCTTTAACTGTCATCAGTAGAGATTGCAGTCTTTAAAATTTGGGGTTTGCTAAGTAGGCTGCGAACATCTTTCTCAGGTCAGGTACCTCTCACTGGCATGCGGGTGCTTCATCCAGGAGCTCGTCAGCTCAATGACTCACAGGAGTACTATTAAACAGGAACAGGGGTGGGAACACACCGCTTCACCTCCAAGCAAGGTTCGCCCCTGGCATAGTGATAAATGCAGTTTCAGTTACTTGCTTGCTTCAAGAGTGTTTGAGTGTTTCGCCACAGTTGGCACAGATAGTGCTGATCTCTAGACACGTGTTTCTGGTTCTTTAACCATCATCAGTAGAGATTACTGTCTTTAAAATTTGGGGTTTGCTGAGTAGGCTGCGAACATCTTTCTCAGGTCAGGTACCTCTCACTGGCATGCGGGTGCTTCATACACGAGCTCGTCAGCTCAATGACTCACGGGAGTACTATTAAACAGGAACAGGGGAGGGAGCACACCACTTCACCTCCCAGCAAGGTTCGCCCCTGGCATTGTGGTAAATGCAGTTTCAGTTACTTGCTTCAAGAGTGTTTGGGTTTTTCGTCACAGTTGGCGCAGATAGTGCTGATCTCTAGACACGTGTTTCTGGTTCTTTAACCGTCATCAGTAGAGATTACAGTCTTTCAAATTTGGAGTTTGCTGAGTAGGCTGCCAACATCTTTCTCAGGTCAGGTACCTCTCACAGGCGTGCGGGTGCTTCATCCACGAGCACGTCAGCTCAATGACTCAAGGTGGTACTATTAAGCAGAAACAGGGGTGGGAGCACACCGCTTCACCTCCCAGCAAGGTTCGCCCCTGGCATTGTGGTAAATGCAGTTTCAGTTACTTGCTTGCTTTAAGAGTGTTCGAGTGTTTCGCCACAGTTGGCGCAGATAGTGCTGATCTCTAGACACGTGTTTCTGGTTCTTTAACTGTCATCGGTAGAGATTACAGTCTTTCAAATTTGGAGTTTGCTGAGTAGGCTGCCAACATTTTTCTCAGGTCAGGTACCTCTCACAGGCATGCGGGTGCTTCATCCACGAGTTCATCAGCTCAATGACTCACGGGAGTACTATTAAACAGGAACAGGGGTGGGAGCACACCGCTTCACCTCCCAGCAAGGTTCGCCCCTGGCATTGTGGTAAATGCAGTTTCAGTTACTTGCTTGCTTCAAGAGTGTTCAAGTGTTTCGCCACAGTTGGTGCAGATAGTGCTGATCTCTAGACATGTGTTCCTGGTTCTTTAACCATCATCAGTAGAGATTACAGTCTTTGAAATTTGGAGTTTGCTGAGTAGGCTGACAACATCTTTCTCAGGTCAGGTACCTCTCACAGGCATGCGGGTGCTTCATCCACGAGCTTGTCAGCTCAATGATTCATGGGAGTACTATTAAATAGGAACAGGGTTGGGAGCACACCGCTGCACCTCCCAGCAAGGTTCGCCCCGGCATTGTGGTAAATACAGTTTCGGTTACTTGCTTGCTTCAAGAGTGTTCAAGTGTTTCGTCAAAGTTGGTGCAGATACTGCTGATCTCTAGACACGTGTTTCTGGTTCTTTAACCGTCATCAGTAGAGATTACAGTCTTTGAAATTTGGAGTTTGCTGAGTAGGCTGCCAACATCTTTCTCAAGTCAGGTACCTCTCACAGGCATGCAGGTGCTTCATCCACGAGCACGTCAGCTTAATGACTCACTGGAGTACTATTAAACAGGAACAGGTGTGGGAGCGCACCGCTTCACCTCCCATCAAGGTTCGCCCCTGGCATTGTGGTAAATGCAGTTTCAGTTACTTGCTTCCTTCAAGAGTGTTCGAGTGTTTCGCCACAGTTGACGCAGATAGTGCTGATCTCTAGACACGTGTTTCTGGTTCTTTAACCGTCATCAGTAGAGATTACAGTCTTTAAAATTTGGGGTTTGCTGAGTAGGCTGCGAACATCTTTCTTGGGTCAGGTACCTCTCACTGGCATGCGGGTGCTTCATCCACGAGCTCGTCATCTCAATGACTCACGGGAGTACTATTAAACAGGAACAGGGGAGGGAGCACACCACTTCACCTCCCAGCAAGGGTCGCCCCTGGCATTGTGGTAAATGCAGTTTCAGTTACTTGCTTCAAGAGTGTTCGAGTTTTTCGCCACAGTTGGCGCAGATAGTGCTGATCTCTAGACACGTGTTTCTGGTTCTTTAACTGTCATCAGTAGAGATTACAGTCTTTAAAATTTGGGGTTTGCTGAGTAGGCTGCGAACATCTTTCTCAGGTCAGGTACCTCTCACTGGCATGCGGGTGCTTCATCCACGAGCTCGTCAGCTCAATGACTCACGGGAGTACTATTAAACAGGAACAGGGGTGGGAGCATACCACTTCACCTCCCAGCAAGGTTCGCCCCTGGCATTGTGGTAAATGTAGTTTCAGTTACTTGCTTCAAGAGTGTTCGAGTTTTTCGCCACAGTTGGCGCAGATAGTGCTGATCTCCAGACATGTGTTTCTGGTTCTTTAACTGTCATCAGTAGAGATTACAGTCTTTAAAATTTGGGGTTTGCTGAGTAGGCTGCGAACATCTTTCTCAGGTCAGGTACCTCTCACTGGCATGCGGGTGCTTCATCCACGAGCTCGTCAGCTCAATGACTCATGGGAGTACTATTAAACAGGAACAGGGGTGGGAACACACCGCTTCACCTCCAAGCAAGGTTCGCCCCTGGCATAGTGGTAAATGCAGTTTCAGTTACTTGCTTGCTTCAAGAGTGTTTGAGTTTTTTTACCACAGTTGGCACAGATAGTGCTGATCTCTAGACACGTGTTTCTGGTTCTTTAACCGTCATCAGTGGAGATTACAGTCTTTCAAATGTGAGGTTTTCTGAGTATGCTGCCAACATCTTTCTCAGGTCAGGTACCTCTCACAGGCATGCGGGTACTTCATCCACAAGCTCTTCAGCTCAATTACTCATGGGAGTACTATTAAACTATTAAACAGGAACAGGGGTGGGAGGCAATGATATCCTATGGAAGGTAATTCAAGTTACTGGTAAGTACGGTTAGAATTACTTTTCAGGATCGGTACTGTAATCAAAGATACAGCACTGAGGTCTCTCCTGATAACAGGTGAGTAAATTGGAATTCGTAGTTCGGTTGATTTTAGAGGAATATTTGTAAGTTCCAAAACTCTACACTTAGAAGAATTTCCAAGTGAAACCAGTCAATGTTAGCCTATGGAAGGAGATTCAAGTTACTGGTAAGTACGGTTAGAATTACTTTTCAGGATCAGTACTGTCCTTAAAGATGCTGCACTGAGGTCTCTCCTGATAACAGGTGAGTAAATCGGAATTCAAGTTTGGCTGATTTTAGAGGAATATTTGTAAGTTTCAAAAATCGACACAGAAACTTTTTCAGCAAAAAGCAAGCAATGATATCCTATGGAAGAAAATTCAAGTTACTGGTAAGTATGGTTAGAATTACTTTTCAGGATCAGTACAGTACTCAAAGATACAGCACTGAGGTCTCTCCTGATAACAGGTGAGTAAATTGGAATTCGTAGTTCGGCTGATTTTACTTCGGTCCAGTATATATAGAGCCACTTTCCTACACCATCCCCTCCCTTCACCACTGTGCAAACACGCCTTGCGGCGCGTTTTAAGTTGGGGAAATAGTTCCCCTTCAATCCTGAGGGTCCGTAGAGTCCAACTAGCCCACTAGGTACATCCAGTAAGCGCCACAGAGCTGCGTAGCAGAGAGATGTAAAAAGGCGCACGGCCTGCACCACCTCTCTGCAACGCACACATATTACCTCAGGCCCCCTATTTTAAATAATTAGTGCCCCGGGGAGGTGGCGGTCCCCGGAGACAGCCCCCCCACAGTTTTTTTTTTTTTACGGGGCTGCAGGGGGGCAGTGAGCCCCCCGCTTATATTATCACAAAGCCCCGGGGGTGGTGGTCCCCAGGGCTTGGGGGAGCCTTTGAGCCCCCCCACCCTTGTATGTTAAATCCCCGGGGGTGGCAGTCCCTGGGGCTGGGGGGCTGAGAGCCCCCCCATAATTCAGATAAGCCCTGGGGGGTGGCTGTCCCCGGGGCTGGGGGCCCCTCTGGGCCCCCCCATTATAATATACATATTGCCCCCGGGACTTGGATCCCCTGGGGGCTAAATAAAATCGAAGTGCTTTGTTTTTTTTCGGCGGTGGGATGCGCGGCTCCTAAGCGCATCCCTTGATTTAAGAAAAATGGGACCCCCTGAGCTGGCCTAGGGGGTCAGGGTGTTTCTACCCTGCCCCCTTTTTGCGTTTTTTGCGTTTTTTTCCTTGCTTTCTTGTGCCTCGGTTACCGAGGCACAAGATGGCTGCCAACATTTCCTGGTTTGAAGTGATGACAGCCAATTAGCATAAAGCTCATGCACGGGAGGATCCGCTGCCCTAGATATATATGTACTTTTAAATGTCATTTTCTCAGGAACTACTGAACGGATTTACACCATTTAAGCAAAAGGCACGAGTCTGAACTAAGGACTACCTCTTTGCCAAATTTGGTGTAATTCCGTTCAGCAGTTCGGGCTGTAGCTGCGGCTAAAGGTCCTATGGGAAATTGCATGGGGAAAACATGTTTTGGGACCCCCCTTTTCTCTTGGACCCCGCTACACGAATCATCCCGAGACTTTCAGGATAGGAGCGGACCGGAGCAGGCCAAAAGTTTTGCAAATTTCACGAAGATTCATCAATCGGCACCAAAGTTATTCCAAAGAGAATGTTGCAGATTTCCTATGGAAAATAGGTCCTAACTATAACTATCTACTGGCGACCGCCAGTAGATAATCTATATATAAATACTCAATTTCTGAATTGTAGGAATTGTGGTTCTACCGGTCCATTTACATGTTTTGTTTACTTGCTCCAGGACATAAGTCCTAAAAAATAGAAGTAGAGTATGAAAGTGACATAATGTGTGGCATCATACAGTCCATGACTTCACAGGAAGTGGTATCACAAGTGACATCAGATCTTCAGACCTCACACATGTTGAGCAGGTCTATCGAAAGCACATTTAAGTGCATTAGGAGATTTTGCGTTGGGTTTGTGCCAAAAAAGTGACGCAACCCTGACACAAAATCTAGGCCTCAACTTATACATTTAAAAAAAAAAACTCTGCAACAATGAAATTGGCAACAAGGAGAAATGTGGTAGTAAATCTGTTATGTTCAATTTGTTGCAAAGTCTGGATCTTAAATTATCTTTTGGGGTTAACACACCTGCTGCAGAGGTCTTTGTGTGCCCAGTAGATCCCATGGAATAATAACAATTAAAAAACTCTGGACGTTAATCCCTTCGGCGCTGAGCAAATTCTCCCACTGTCCGCTATTTAAGGGTGCCCACATGACGAATCACCCCCAAATTACCCATGACACACATAACCTACTTTGACACTTTCTGCAGAAAATTTCATGAAGATTGGTCAAACAATGGCAAAGTTATAAGCAAGTCAAAAAATGCTTTTCCTATGGAAACTAGGTTTTAAATATAACTACCCATATATATTTGGTGATCAAGGTTCTTTTGAACCGAAACGCGTCAGGACCGAGCAGGCAAATAAATTACACGTTATGGCATGAAATTGTGGTCCGTCTCCGTCCATGGTGTAAAGCTGAGGAGTGACGGTGTGATGCAATATATATATATTTATATTAGGACCAAGTTTCCATAGGAAGAGCATTTTTTGTTTTGCTTATGACTGTGGCGTGGTTTGATGAATCTTCATGACATTTTCCAAACAAATTCTTTGTTCATATCAGCTCCTATGTGGAATGTTTGGGGGTGATTCGTCAAGGGGGGCCGAGAAAAAAGGGTGGTCCCAAAATGTTTTCTCCATGTTAATTTCCATAGGAAACTTTAGACAAGGCTACAGGTCGAACGGGTGAACGGAATTACCCTAAATTTGGCAGGGAGAAGGGTCTTGATTTATTTGGTGTAAATCCGTTCAGTAGTTTTTGAGAAATATTGAAATTTACAGATATCGATATTTGGGAATTCTGCCATCTGATTGGCTGAGGCGTTACGAGCACAAGCTTGCTGCTTATTGGTTGTGAGCACTGCGAGCGGTTGCAACTAGGAAGTGTTGGCCGCCATTTTGTGATTCTGTTGAAGAGAGTTAGGGGAAAAAAGGGCGAAAAGAGTATGAAAGAGGAGGGTAGGAGCTGTGAGTTCTGTGGGGTGGTTAGGGTGTGCTATACAGGGAGTGTGAAGTGAAATAATCACCCCTAGCGGTGTGAAAGTGCTGTTTTGACCAGAGTGAGATGGTGCTGAGGTGAGGTGCCAGTACACTGAGGGATGAAACCGTGAACTGATTGCTATAAACTGATGTGCTTCTGGCACTGTAGCATACTGGCCCCTATAGCATAGCTGTGCAAGTGGTGTTAGTATGGGTTTAGACTATAGCGGGAGTGGGAAGCAAACTACTCATCCCTACCGGTCTGAAGACTCAAATGGAGTGTTTTAGCAAGTAGGATTACAGAAATAATCGTGGAGAATATAATGCAGAATGTTGCAATGCCACAGAAGACAAATGGTGAAATCAGGTATGTTTAAGAAAGTGGCTGTGTGAGATAAAGCGATGGAGTCTGCAAGTTATATAAAAAGTGTCTTTATGTAAGTGCCATAAATGGAACCACTGGTGCAAGAGCTAAGGCATCCAGCTGAGGCAAACTCCAACCGCTTCTTTTATATTCAAACGTAAGCTCCTGCATCAGTCAATTCCACATTACATGTTACAGTTCCATGTGACATAAACAATACCTATTAGACATGAATGACTGAAAATTGTTTGAATGAAAATAAAGGTAGGATACGATTACCACACTGTGCCAACCAGTTCCTAAACAATGCTGTGTTTTTTTATCTTGATCGCCAGTTCGTGAGCAGAGGCTGAGGATGAGCTAATTTGTGTGAAAGGTCTTCGTGGCAGGCAGAGAGACGTGTGTACAAAGAATAGATATGGTTTCAAAATGGATGTCGGGTTTAGGCGTATTTGCATAGGCCATACATCATCCATCATCCATCCCTGGTTAGTGTGGAGAGGTAAGGGCCAATAATGAAAACAGAGTTCAAATGCCTAAGCATACTTAGAAAGTTATTATATGAAAATAGTTCAATTAAAGTAGGAAAAAGTCAAAAAAGTTGGAAAAAATCAATCCAAGAATAAAGTGAGTTTCTTACAAGTCTTGGAGATTGCACTCCGGAAGTTCTTCAGCGACTTGAGATGCGTAATGTTCCAAGAGGCGATTGTTGCCATCGTGTGAGAAAAGCGAAGCGATCCAATTCATATCCTCGAAGGGACAATAATGTTCCTCGAATGTTGGAGCGGCAATTTGAATTGGCAGGCAATCTGCGATGTTGTCAAAGGTCGCACATTGCAGGAAATCTTTCGCAGGTGCGCAGAAATCCCATTCCGGCAGGATACCTTTTTGCGTTGCATCCGCCATTGCTCCACTGCCTGAACAATCAAGTTCATGGTTTTCAAGATACTCCATTACCTGCTGGATATCGGGAGCGTTTGCTGGGATGTTGGCAAGGCATAGATCCATTCGGCAGTCGATTGGGCAAGTTTTGCAATAAAAAGATGGTTGCAAGCAGATTGTATATGTGTAAATAAATGTCATGTTGTAGCTGGCTCTGATAATAGATAGAGGCAGGCAGCTGAAAAGTTGTTCCATTTTTTCACGGTATTGATGTAGCTTCGCGTAGAGCCTTATTCTGTCAGACATGCTTGTTACCACAGGGAGCGTAGACATTTTTAACAAGCTAAAATAGTTGTAGGGTGGCGGCAAACAGAGCGAGAATTATGGGCACTGTTGCTGTTATTCCAGAGATGATCGAATGAATGAAGTCTGGTATTAGACTAAAAACAGTTGGAAAGCCTGTGAGAAGGCCGGAGGAGACAATGTTAAAAAAGTGTGCCAGACCTTAAATGTTAGATGTGTTGAAAATTGTGTAACAATTCACAAAGTGTAATGGGAGGATCGTATTTAAAAGGGAGTGTATTTTACTTGAAGTTCGTGCTATCTGCAGTCGATAAATTACTTTTGGAGAAGTGAAGGATCTTCTGTTTGAAACAAAAGCGCTTTCAGTTTGCTCCATTTAATAAAATCTGTTTTCAAAGTAGGTATTGAAGGCCAAGTTGAACTTTGGGAGTTACTCTGTGTGGGTGGGAATAGAGATTGCCAGAGGAAGTTATCCGGTTTGAAACAGTAAGGACATACGGTATGCCAGCTCACATTGCGTAGCAGTCCATGTTATTAAGAAGCAGATAACTGCATTAGAAAGCTGTGTGAATGTTGGTCTGATTGTGGGAGTTGGCGTGATTTTAAGAAAGTACGCAAGATTGGGGGTTGAAAGCTTAGAAGCATCGTGCAGTTGGACATTCTTGCATAGTAATGAATGACTGCCATTGTGGTCGCACTTTTCACCTGTGTGAAAAACTTCTGTATCCTCTTAAAGACAGCGATATGTAAATGGGAGAAACCACTGCTCGTAAATAAACGCGCTACCTTATATAATCACATACAACATGACAAACAACATGTACACCTAGCAGACACAACGACACTACGTACTGTGGGAACCGTGGTTAGCCATGTACACAAACCAAACATGGCATGGCACCTCTGCCACACAATGCAGAATGCGGGGAGAGATGGGAGCAAAGTATGTGTGAAGGTGGCAAGTGATTCTCGATTATAAAAGTATACAATGCAAAGTGTTGAGGGGATGTGCCAGAGAGACTTGAGTATGCAAAGCACAGACATTTACATGTCAACATACACCGATGGTCTATTGAGTGAAGTCGACAGTGGACGCAACCATGTTAGTACAGTCAGTAGAGAAGAATACAAAAACATAGCGCGTATGTCCCCCCCCCCCAAATCTTTGGGACTGGCTCGGCATACGCAAGGCTAGCGTAGGGGTATGAATAAAAGGTACATTTCTCTGGGTGTGGTTCTCTTCCGGAATGGCGAACATGTCTGTCAGGTCTGCGCAGCTCACACCGCCATGAGGCTGATGCCATGAGTGAGGGTGGCTGCGGGAATAATGCTCTTAGCCTGCTGCTACCCAGAAACCGTCATGGCCGCTGCGACGCACATATGCCCCACAGTTCACCTTTCGACACCGTCGTATATGAAAGAGGGCCCACCATGTGCCAGCGGAAGCTTTTGGGCTGAGGTCTGCGAGCTGGGAAGGCTCCTGCGATCAACGCTGGCTACCGCGACACAGGCAGGCAGCGCCCAGCCTGAGGCCCAGCACCGTGAAGTGCTCTGTATACCACTAACACAGTAGTCAAAGAGGTACCAACAGTGGAACGGTGTCTTGATCCCACAATGGACGATGTTAGAACTGCATCTGAGAGTGCAGATGAAGGTACTCCTTTCGACCAGCTGTAACCAACTCTAGGTCCCAACAGTGGAATGGTGTCCTGATCCCACAATGGATGATGTTAGCTCTACATCTGAGAGTGGAGATGAAGGTACTCGCTTCGGCTAGGTGCAAGCAACTCTAGGTCCCAACAGTGGAACGGTGTCTTGATCCCACAATGGACAATGTCCGATATTAGCTGCTGCTTGTGAATTTTCACAGAAGTCCCTGCATTGACATGCATCAGACTCTGTGCTTCTAAGTGCTGCACATGATTATTGTGCGTGGTTGACACCAGTCGGTGGAGTACACCGCGGTACAGCAGGTCCGAACAGTGGAACGGAGTCTTGATCCGAAAATGGACGATGTCAGAACTGCATCTGAGAGTGGAGATTAAGGTACTCGCTTCAACCAGGTGTAATCAACTCTAGGTCCCAATAGTGGAACTGTGTCTTGATCCCAGAATGGACGATGTCCGATACTACGTGCTGCTTGGTTTTCACAGAACTCCCTCCGTTGAAGTGCATCAGACTCTGTGCTTCCGTAGCTAATTGCTGCACATGATTATTGGGGTTGGGTGACTGCAGTCGGTGGAGTACACCGTGGTACAGCAGGTGGGAACAGTGAAACGGGGTGTTGATTCTGTGATTGAGGATGTCAGAAGTTAAAGTTTGTGATGATTTCTGTGTACCCACTCCGATCAGGTGCAACCAACTGCATGCTTCCGAATCCAACGGCACGTGGCTGTGAGGCGTTAATGACAACTGCCTCTGGCCTACAGTGCAGTCAGGAGGGCTCACAATTCAGATGGAGTGGTGATTGTTTAATTACAGAATCCAGTAGGCAACTAACTACAACGTCTGTTGAAATATACACAATAGCCTTTTAGTATACTTGCTTGAATAAGTTTTTTAAGATGACTTATAGGTCTAGTACAATGGCCAACTTCTTCTTGGTAGTGGTAAAGAATGCTGAATAACAGTGTACACAGTGGACAACAGAGATCGCAGTTCGAATTGTTTTCATTTATTTATTGCAGAGTTTTATGTAATTTATGTTGTTGTATTTTGTGAAGAGGACGTGAGAAAAAGTATTCATGGAAGACTGTGCTCACTACTGCCTTCAATTTACACTGCAGACACCAGTGTTCACAATTCAGATCGAGTCGCTATTGTAGATGACGCAGTCCTGTAGGCAAAAGTTATTGCTCCAGTGCGCTCTGTCCGCACCATGCACCATCCATCGCATCATCACAGGGTCCGCACACGGTTTTTGTTGCTTCGCGTATGGCAAACTGGGCAGCTCGAGTCAACGCGACGTGGCTGTGGGCCCTTGCTGACTGCTTTCAGGCCTACACTGCAGACAGCAGTGTTTACAATTCAGATCGAGTCGCTATTGCAGATGATGTAGGGTTGTAGGCAACAGACATTGCTCCTAGTACGGCCCGCCCGCAGCATGCATCATTGCTGGCTGTGCACATACTGAATGCTTTTGATGTGGCTATCTAAGTGCACTAGACCTGATGGATCCTTTATGATACAATCTTTTTGTGTATTATTTCAGATCTACTGCCTGTATCTTAGTATACCACAAGTTATGGTTGTTTTACGATAGAATCTTTTCTGTATTATTTCACATCTAGTGTCCCTACCTTACTGCAGCACAAACTATTGACCCTTTTATTATTGAATCTCAGTGTGTGATCCAATGATTACTGTTGTAGTTGATGCTAGCAGCAACCATTCCCTGAGGGCTGCTTTACACTCACCCCACACGCATCCAGCACAGACGTCACTGGATATGTAACCCTGGTAATAAAAAGGAGTCGAGCGCACGTGCCCTTATCCACTTCCACTATTTATCTGTGTCTGTGTGTTCATTAAGTATGCATGATACTGCCCCTGGGCCGTACCACATTACATTGTGCTGTGGATAGCGTATGCCACCATGTTATCTCTGGCAGTGGGGAAAAGTTCTGTTATGTAGCTTTTAGATGCATGGCTATCACAGGTGGAAGGCTACTTTACAGAGCATGAATATTGATGAAGATGATGGTTGCATGTTGTGTGTACTGTCAGAGATGTGCACATAGCAAAAAGTTTTCAAAAAAGCTCTGTAAGCAGAAGAGGAGTCTCTCATCAAATGCTGTAGAGAGAATGGCGAAAATGGGTGGGGTCCTCCAACCGTTACAATGGGAAATGTTATGAACCAATCAAATGCTTTTCTTTAAGGTCACATGGTACTCGCGCAGTGAGTGCGCAAGGATGCCGCACCCGACGCGATTTTGAGAAAATATTACCATAATATAAGTTTAGTAGAGTTAGAAATATATGAATGAATGAATGAAATAGACTTATATAGCGCTACTTACGCCCAATGGGCGTCAAGGCGCCTAACCAAAAAATGCTGAATGGTGGATAAGAGGAACTTACTGGTAGGCCTTCATAAAATACCAAGTCTTAAGAGCTTTCCTAAACAGAGCCAGGGAAGGTTGGGACTTAATCTCCAAAGGGAGAGAATTCCACAGTAGCGGAGCAACGGTGGAAAAAGCTCTGCTACCCCATCTAACCTTCTTGGTTCGGGGGACTGCCAATTGATTAGCATCTGAGGAGCGGAGACATCTACTGGGAATATAACGGGTCAACAAAGACCCTAGAGCATCCGAGGGGCCAGCAAGAAGGGCTCTATATGTAAGGCATATGAGTTTAAATGAGATCCTATAATGGATGGGGGGCCAGTGTAGATGCCTCCTGGCAGCTGTTGCAGAGGAGTCTTTTGGGAGAGCCAAGACAAATTTAGCGGTAGCATTCTGCACAACCTGAAGGCGCTGGATAAGGTGTTTATTAATCTCCGCATATAATGCATTACAATAATCTAGCCTAGAACCAACGAGTGCGATCACGGTCTGTTTACGTGCCTGTGGTGAGAGGTAATGAAGAATTTTTTTAAGGGTCAAAATGACTCCCCAACACGTAGATACCGTCCTATTGACCTGAAGATTCATAGTCAATGAAGTATCAAAGATGACACCGAGATTCCGAGCCGACTTGGAAGGGGAAGGGCAAGTTCCTAACGATGTAGGCCACCAATCACTAGACCAGATGTCCTGGTCTTTACCAAAGACCAGGACCTCTGTTTTGTCGGCATTCAATTTTAAGGAGTTTAGAACCATCCACTCTGCTACCATCTGCATACAAGACCTAAAGCTAGAAGCCGAAACACTAACAGAGTGGGCCTGTGACACCATGATTTGTGTGTCGTCGGCATACGACACCACCTCCATCCCCTGAGATCTCACTAATCTAGCAAGGGGGGCCACATAGATGTTGAATAAAGTTGGGCTTAAGGCAGACCCTTGAGGCACCCCACATTGCAGCGATTTAGCAGGGGAGAGGAACTCTCCGAGCATGACCCTTTGCTCTCTAAGGTGTAAAAAAGAGTCAAGGAGACCTAGAGCCGACCCAGCCACCCCTGCCTCCCTCAACCGAGATGTTAAGATAGAGGGAGACAGGGTATCAAACGCTGCAGTGAGATCCAATAGGACCAGAATGGTCGTCTGACCACAATCAACCCTACAACGAATATTATTAACCACCATGGTCAGAGCAGATTCAGTGCTGTGAAATTTCCTGAATCCATGCTGAGAACTATCAAGGAACTCAGAGGAGTCAAGAAAGGTGGATAAATGAAGGTTAAGGTGGGCTTCAAGCATCTTGGCAGGAGCAGGAAGCAAGGATATTGGCCTAAAGTTCTTCAATACTCCAGGATCGAGGGAAGGCTTTTTAAGAAGAGGCTTCATGATGGCCTTTTTCCAGGCCGATGGGAAAATACCCTGGGCCAGGGCCCCATTCATTACTTCCAGCAATGGAGGCAAAAGGATCTCCCTGCACTCCTTTAAAACTTTTAAGGGGCAGGGGTCCACAGGAGAAGCAGACTTAGTTCGATCAAGTAGGGCGTTGAGACCCTCAAGAGAAAGCGGCGGAAAGAGGGTAAGGAACTTATTTGGGTCCTTCCTCCAGGATTCTGAGGCCTTAATATCAAGGGAGGGACCAACATCTAACAGATTCCTCTGAGTTTCTAAGTCCAAATGAAGGTCTGAAATTTTCTTATAAAAGAAGTCAGAGATGTTGTTACATAACTCCTGTGAATCCACAACTGGATCAGGTGTCTGAAGAGAACATAAAGAGTCAACTATTTTAAACAATTCTTTTGACGAGGAAAGAGAGACCATCAAATTCGAAAAATAGTCCTGTTTCTCTTTAATCACACTGACTTTATAGGTTCGTAACATCCGTTTATGATCATCTCTGTCAGAAGGATCCCATGACTTACGCCATTTCCTCTCCTTGGCTCTACAAGTTTGTCTTAGGAGTCTTAAAGACTCTGTGAACCAGGGCGCTGAGGGTTTCCGCCGAGCCACATATCGCAAAGAGGCAGGAGCAAGCACATCAACCGCTCTAGTAATGGAGTCGGCAAGCTCCAGAGCCGCCTCCTCTACATCTCGCATAAGCGGAGCTCCAGAGCCTCTCATAAAAGGAACGAGGGCTTCAGTGGTGATGTTTTTATAGCTTCTTTTCCATCCTCTATTGCTGGTAACACAGCTACGGAGCTCTTCAGCCAAGATTGTAAATTCAAGGGGTACTGCCAGATGGTCCGACCAGGCCAGGGGAATAGGAAAGCCAGCTGAGAGTCTAGAGTCGTTGGTGAAAACCCCGTCTAATATATGGCCAGCTCGATGAGTAGGGCTTTTCACCAACTGGCTGAACTCACAGGCTTCTAGAGAGTCAATCAACTGAGATGTCTCGCTTGCTCCCAGATTGTCCAGATGGAAGTTTAGGTCCCCAAGACTAGTAAACTGCGATTTACCGAAGTATGGCTCTAGAATTCGAAATAGCTCGGAGCAAAAACTGGCTCTAGGACCAGGCGGTCTATAGACAAGGATGCCAGTGAAAGAGGCTGTTGGAGAGGACGAAATGCAGAAATACATAGCCTCGGAAGAGTCCGAGGGCTCAGAAAGAGTTTTTGTCGCACAGGAGAGTGGGGTTCTACACAAAATTGCCAGTCCTCCCCCTCTACGTCCCACTCTGTCCTGTCTATAGATCGTATAGCCCTCAGGAATTGCCAATATTAGGTCATGTCCAGAGGAATCGGTCGCCCATGTTTCCGTGACAAATACCCAGTCCGGTTGCCTATCGGCCACAAACTCATGGAACGCAATAATATTCTTAATAAGCGACCTGGCGTTAATCAACAGGCCCTTTCTAGATTGAGTAGTGATCCGCACAACTGAGGAATTTGGAGGAACCCTCCCAACTACTTTAGGTGGAAACAACACCACCCCACACGAGCGGCATGTAGAAAAGCGTCTGAGGTCCTCAGGGGAGAAACCGCGGTGGCATGCTAGGGGCAGTGGTCTCAGAACAAGCAACTCACCTAATGAGTATTTCCTCACTGTATATTGCGGATTGGGGGGGATCTCTGCGACCAGCCCGCCCATCAGCCCGTCCTCAGTGCGGACGGGCGCAGACGGGCTGAACTCAGGCGTAACTCCGGCGGAAGTCCGGCGAGCCCGCTGCGCGAATCCGCTGCGCGAAAGCATGACTCCCTTTAAAGCGTCATTCAGCAAGGAGGAGAGGACAGTTTACCTCCCTTTTGAAGCGTCTATCGCCCTACGGACAGCTAGAGCGTCCAAACTACACGCTCGACACGTAGCACTCCCAAGATGGCGGCCTAACGTCCTCAATGAGAACGGGAGGTGGACCCGCCCAACAGCGGTGAGTAATACAATTTTATAGTGCGAGTAGGGGGCCTAACGTATAAAACCAGGGAGTAATGCTAACAAAATTTAAATAAAATACAAAACGAGGAAGATTTAAAAAAGCCAGAGGCCAGTGGTTCCAAGAATAAAACGCTCGAAGAGCACAAGCGCTATGCACAGGTTACGCTAGTAATCATTCAGCAAGGAGGAGAGGACAGTTTACCTCCCTTTTGAAGCGTCTGTCGCCCTACGGACAGCTAGAGCGTCCAAACTACACGCTCGACACGTAGCACTCCCAAGATGGCGGCCTAACTTCCTCAATGAGACCGGGAGGTGGACCCGCCCAACAGCGGTGAGTAATACAATTTTATAGTGCGAGTAGGGGGCTTAACGTATAAAACCAGGGAGTAATGCTAACAAAATTTAAATAAAATACAAAACGAGGAAGATTTAAAAAAGCCAGAGGCCAGTGGTTCCAAGAATAAAACGCTCGAAGAGCACAAGCGCTATGCACAGGTTACGCTAGTAATCATTCAGCAAGGAGGAGAGGACAGTTTACCTCCCTTTTGAAGCGTCTATCGCCCTACGGACAGCTAGAGCGTCCAAACTACACGCATATAAATGTTTAAAATATTTTAGATTATCGCTTGTTCTCATATACACTTTACACTTATTTAAATATAGTTTTGAGACAAAAAAAATGAGGGAATTGCGTTCCCAGCGTGACACCATACGTCTATGACGTAACACAGGGCCTGGCAGCGTGCACTCGTTGTATACGCAACGCACAGCAGGCGTGACCCCATACGTACATGACATAAGGCGCGGCTTGGTACTGCGTTCCCGTCGCATACCAAAGTAGCAGCTGGCGTGACCACATACGTATATGATGTCACGCGGGACGCGGTGCCACGAACCCGTCGGATGCGCAGTGCGCATCCTTTACGAGTTTAGCAATATGGCAGATAGGATTGGCGTGCTGATGGAGCTTGGTACACTACTGGTACGGAACTTCAGTTTTCTCCCAAAAAAAACAAAACGATATAGATACTTTTTTTTGAAGATATAGAACATTACATATTTTTCAAATAAAAAATAAAAAAGGTTTATAGAGTTCCAAAATATTACAAAAAAAATAGAAAAAATATAGGTTTTATAAATATTAAAATATGAAATTAACATTGAGGTGGTGCAAGCCTCGCGGTTCCTCTACCCGCTAAAATGATACCACTGTTTGAGTGCGAGCCTGCCAGCGGGCACCTTGGAGCTTTGATAATTAACGCGGCAGTCCGGCCGCGAGGCTTGCACCACCCCAAAGGAGGGGGTCACGGGCTCTGCAAACAGAGAGTCCATTTGTGAAACAGTGGCAAGGGATTAATGGACCATTTGCTCGCCGGAGCCCATCTGAGGGCTTCAAAATGGAACTGCACCCAAAAGGGACATTGACACAAACTACATTACCCAGAATCCATCAGGTGAAGCTCATTCGAGTCGTCCATCTGAGGGCTGTTAATTATAAATTAAAGGGAGTGTCTTAAAAATGCTTTCCTATGTGGAGCCTCTGAAGACGAGCAACACAGCTCAGAAACGCATCAGGCTTCCATCCGTGACAGGGGAGCTGCAGCTGCCGGCGCGCACAGGGTTCCTCTACCCGCTAAAATGATACCACTGTTTGTGTGTGAGCCTGACAGCCCTTGGAGCTTTGATATATATATATATATATATATACACATATACATATATCAATACGGTCCCCTAAGGTAACTAGAGCTTGCACTCCCGTCAATACACAATTTTCTCATCAATAATTTCATTGCGTATGTTACAGTGATATTATCAGTGATCTCATAGAATATGTCATGAGTGATGTAATATGTGGGGTAATATTATGGTAGTGACTATATACATATATTTCTACCTATATCTATATCTATCTATATCTCTCACTCTCTATATATATATTAAACCTTTGTTATAGTTAGGGAAAGTTTATTTATTCTTTCTATAAAAAACAAACTTAAAGTACCTAAACATTAGAAATTCTAAATGTTTACTTACCCCTTAACATTTACAATTTATGCACCACGTTCAACTTATTATAACTCTCACACCTCCACACAGTGACAATCCTGGCAGCCATACGTAACACCAAATCAGCACTGGAAATAAAAATAGATGCAGTGATCCTAGACCTCGGGCCGATCACAAGAAATTGGCAGAAAGAGTGGGGGTAACCAAATCTGCTCTGGCTCACTAGGACCTACAGTATTGTACAGTGAAAAGAAGATTCATTCAATGCAACAAATTGAGTATCCACTTGAAATGGTTGAAGTTGCAGAAGAACGATCCCGGCGTAATAATGTGGGACTGCGTGGTCCCGAAAAATCTGAAGGCCCAAGCATGGAGCTGTTTTTGGAGTACTGGTTTCTCTCAATTGTGATGGGGGCAAGGCCTCCACGATGTTCATGGTAAATCTGGAATATGCTAGTCCACAATTGGTGAAAACCTTCGTATGCTGATAACCCATGGCAGCGTATTAAGAAGCATATGTTTTCACTGCTTATGGACTGGTATCTTCCAGATCCACTGGTATCTTCTGCATCCACTGACAACTACGAACACACCAGTTATGATATAAACTACACAGAATTCTTTGGATATAGGCAGTTAGACCTTTTGTAAAAGAAATTCGGCAAATTGCATTAGACATTCATCAGGACTCACATGTTGGTTCAGTAGTCAGATTATTTTTTTCCTGAAGAGACCCTAACATTCACATGGGATCGAAATGTCGAAAAACCCCTCCCATTTCAGTTTATAAACAAAGTAATGTTTATAAGGACTGAAGGCTATATTACGGCACCCTACTGTGTATGAACATGAATCACGTGAAAAACCATTGTGTTAGACCCGGGATCCCTGGTTGGCCGAGGTAGGTACCTTTGGCCAAATAGGGACCCTCGTTTCCACGTCAGAGAAAGGAAGGACACCTTCTGAGATAGCCCCCGCTCACCCCCTTGGTAGCTTGGCACAAGCAGCCAGGCTTAACTTCAAGGCAAATGTGTAAAGTATTTGCAATCACACTCACAGCAACCCAATGATGACACCACGAATGAACTCCACACGAGTTTCATAAAAATGAGTATAAATTTATATAAAAAGATATACGATAACACCACACAATATAAATCCCACATATGCGTATTTGTAATATTCCTCCTGGCTGGTTGTTAGGCCAGCCAGCCCTTGTAAGTTCTGGCAATATTAATGAGCATTTCTAAACTTTCCACTGCAGTTCTAATACAATGCAATGCAATTCGTAATGCTAGACTCAGGCACTTTGCAATATAAAAATAATGCAGTTCGTAATGCTAGAATCAGGCACTTTTCAATGTAAAAATAATGCAATGCGTAACACTAGAATCAGGCACATTACAATGTAAACATAATGCAATGCGTAACGCAACAATCAGGTACTTTGTTATGCAGAAACAATGCAATGCGTAGTACACTAATCATGTAGTTTGTTATACAGGAATAATCCAACGTGTAAAACACTAATCAGGTAGTTCGTTATGCAGCAATAATGTAATGCGTAATACACTAATCAGGTAGTTCGTTATGCAGCAATAATGCAATGCGCAATACACCAATCAGGTAGCTTGTTATGCAGCAATAATGCAATGTGTAATACGGCAATCAGGTAGTTTGTTATGCAGAAATAATGCAATGCGTAATACACTCCAGCACCCATCACGCCACTCGTGCTGACTCGCAGTCAGCCTCTGTCAACAGTTGCCCCCACACGGGCATGGTGTAACAAAAAGTGCAGCTCTGCACTCCGGCCGCGGTACTGCCACTCCTTTGGCAAGTACAGGCTGTGACACGAGCCGAAGCAGAGGCTCGCACTGCAGGAATGGGAGAGGCCAAGAGCGTCTCCCTCCAAGCCTGCACCCCACCCCAGGCGTCGACACACATTACCTGGGGGGTGCGATCTCACTCTCCTCTCTTCCAGCGACTTGGGCCTCCGATGCAATCTTTGTGAATTCCGGGCAGTGGGACTTGGACCCTCCATCAACAAGGTTCCACTCTGGCAACGGCGGGCTTGGGCCGGCGGTTCACCTCCTCCGGGACTGCTGGTCTGGGCCGCTGACACTACGAAGAACTCAGGCTCCCACAGGGCACACACACACAGCTTTGCTGAGACTCACTTTAACTCCTGGTGCACAATAACAAGGCAATCCTCACAAAGGTCCCAGGCTGCACAAAGCACACACACACAACGTTGCGGAGACTCACTTGGATTCTGGGTGTGCACGATAACAAGGCAATCCTCATGAAGGTCCCAGGCTGCAAAAAGCACACGCGTCGCTCAGACTCGCTTGGACTCCAGGTGCCCACGATCACAGGGCACTTCTTACGAGGGTCTCAGGCTGCAAAAAGCACATACACACAGCGCCGCTGAGACTCTCCTAGAAACTTTTGTGTTCCTGAGTTTCCGCAACAGGGAGCCAGCTCGCCTCGGGCCCTTGGGGATAAGTTACTTCTGGACACAGCACAGCAAAGTCCTTTCAAGCAGGGGAACACGGCACACAGCAAAGTCCCTTCAGCCTCTCCTTGGCTAAAAGAGCAAACTGCAGGCCAGCCCCAGAACACACAGCAAAGGCAGTCCTTTCCTTCAGTCTCATCAGTTGTTTCTTCCTTGGCAAAGGTTCCTCTTGACCACAAAGTAAGTTCAGTCTTGTTCAATCTTGATAAGCCATCTATCCAAAGTTCAGCGGTTTCAGCTCTCATAGTTATACCCCTAAATGTCTTTGAAGTCTTTGTGTTCAGGGGGCACTGACCCCTGTTCAAACCAGTTCTGGGTGCCTCCCTGCCAGTGACACCTTCTTCCTTTGATTAGTGTGGGTCTGGATTCTCAATCACTCAGCAGGAAATGGGTCCATTGCTTTATGGCAGCAACCCTGGCCTCTTCACCTCTAGGGGCTACTCCTCCCCCTACACTCCAGATGCAGGTCAGCCTGTTGCTGTCTCATCTCCTCCCCTGGGTCAATACATTCCCTAGATCCTATCACTTTCGAATCCAGACAGTTAATCCACAACCAGGCAGAGACACACAGAAATGTTAGAGCACAAAAACCCCACCACTTGTAAAAGAGTGGCTTCTAAACACACAATACAAAAACCACCTTCATAAAAAGATGTGTCATTACATTGTGAGTTCAAGCACACTAAACTTCACCTCTCCATCTTAAGCCTTTGGGAAGATAGGCTGGAAAACATATTACACAGCCTCCCTATTCTGTCCTATGGGCAAGATGGCCTTTCAACAGTGAAAAATGAAATGGAGATTATTTTACTGTCAGGACATAGTACACACCTTAGTAATTGTCCTACCTTTCACATGCACTGCACCCTGCCCAGGGGGTACCCTGGAACTACCATAGGGGTGTCTGATGTGCATAGAAGGGGAAGGATAAGGTCTGGCAAGTGGGTGCACTCGTCAGAACAACATGGCAGTTTAACAAACTGCACGCAGGCACTGCAATGGCAGGGCTGAGGTCCCTCTTTAAGGCTACTTGTGTAGGTGGCACAATTACTGCTGCAGACCCACTAGTAGCAGTTGAATTACCAGCCCAGCACACATAGTGCACTTTACTAGGGACTTTACTAGTAAGGCCAACATACCAATCATGGATAACCAATTACCATTACACTTTATACGGGGACCACTTGCACTTTGACACTGATTAGCAGTGGCAAAGTGCCCAAAGCATCTAAGTTGGCAACACCATGTCAGACAAAAAGGTCTAGGGGTAAAGCAAAAAGTTTAGGGGTCTTTAGCCAAAAAGGGCCAAGTCCAACACATGAGGAGTTGCACAGGGAGTCATGTCATATAAGTTGTAAATATACATTCACTGTTTGAGCACTGTGTCGTTTGCACTATTTTCACATGTTCACATACCATTGCATACAAATTGCTAATATGTATTTGACAGGATCTATAAGCAGCAGTTGCTCTCTCTTTTTTTAACATACATTAAATTATAAAGTAATTCAATGTATGCACTGGATCGTGGACCCCTCAAAATTCGTGAGAGGTGTCCAGGATTTAGTGAGTTCCTTGGGGCCAATATCTATGTAATATGTATTGATCCTAGACCTAGAGGACATATAGGGTAGTCCTTATTTTTTAATTTTCCACATCAAGCTGGCACACAGGATAGAAGAGATAACGGTAGACCTGAGAAACCTTGTCCAACAGGAGGCGAGGTTGCAATTTAAAGCAAGACATGGCATGTTATATGAGGTGGGAAACAAGGCACGGAAATTATTAGCTTGACCAGCTAAAAATTCAAAAAAATGCTATAAAAAAATACCTAACCCTGTTTGAACTGTGTTTTGGTATTTAACAAAGAATGAGGGTTTGTCTGCCTGATAAATTAAAAATCTGTTTAACTTGATGATTAGCTACGCAACACTGTGTGTGTATGTGTGTGTGTGTGTCTGTGTCTGTTTGTGTATTTGTGTGTGCTCACACATGCATGCTCAGGCAGGTATGTAGGTTCTTACAGTTATTTCTTTAATTGTGCAGTAGTTGAAGATAATAAGCATCTTCTGTTGTAGGTTATTTATTTTCATGAGTTAGCATTCCTCCTCATTGCTTTCAGATGTCACACAACATAAAAGGCAATAGAGTGTGTTTTTTAGATATGTAATGGAGTGATATACTATGTTCGGAAGAATTTACAGTGCATAATGCAGCCCAGAGCCTGCTTGTAAGTTTTTTTGTGAGGACCGAAAGATTTAGACCAGCAAATGAAGAGTGAACAAATACGAGGGAGAAATCATGAAATTGGAATTCATATACCAGAAATTACTGTAGATGGAAATCGCAGGGTACTATCATTGAACCACCTAAACTGCAAAAAATGATTCAAGTTTAAGTTTTAAGGTTTTTCTGAAAAGGTTCTACTTTTCTTGTAGACACAAAACCAGTGCTTAATGTGGATCGTGGTTGTCGGTGGGGCCACCGGCACTCACTTTTGGGGACCAGCACTTATTCTTCCTCATCAGATATTTTCAGGGAGTGGGAAAATGCACAAAGGAGAAAGAAGGAGACAGACAAGGACAAAACACTATCACAAAGGGAGAAAGCAGGAACCTGCAAGATTGATATAAATGGGTAGGGAGTGCCTGGTAGTCGATTAATGACACATGAGTTGGATTTCAGACTATGCAGCATTGGTATTTGGCGCTTCCGTGCCAACCGCAGGCTTCTTGAGCAGAGCATTGGGCACCAGAACTAATTCTTTCATTAATTAAACACTGCACAAAGCTGATGGCAGGATTTTCAGCAGAGTGGTGAATGTCATGTAATGTAATTCATTTAGCAGCAATGATGTTAGGGCTTTACCCCTCACTGAATAATATTGGTGAGTCCAGCAGTACTGCAATCAAGAGATCTTGTGCTAGGACATTTTAATCTTAAAACATCCAGTAGTGTCTAGACTTTGTAAGCGGGTTTAGCTGTTAAAGTTTAATAAAACATTCTACACTCCTGTATTTTAACCTTCAAAACCTTTGTATCAGGTTTATTAGGCAATAGGGTATACAACATGTTGCAAAAATGGAAATATGATGTATGATTTATTAATTTTATAATAGAATGATGATGTGATTCTTCTGCATTTAGTGACTTCCCACATTTTGAGATGGACTCACTACAAGACAAGTGTTGCACATTTGAAGAATGCACTTGTGTTTCAATAGAAAGATAAAAACCAAGGGCTAACATTCTAGTCTCTTCATTGAATAACGGGCAAATGAACAATGACTTTGAGCAGACAAAAATTGTACATAAAACCTAAAGCTCATGCAGGTGACCTGGGAGAAACGAATGGTCTCTCTTTCACAAAGATGAAGTTAAGAAATATATTAGTGACTTGTTAAAATATCAGGGAAAGTAAACAAATCTAGTAGTTATTGTTATTGAATATAATCTAAAGATTTTATTTAGGAATTACCAAATATGTCCATTTTTATTTTTGGTCAGTCTAGGTTGATGCGAAATGAAATGCCCTACTTTATTTGGACAGTAAGAAGAGATGTCATTGATTACCATCATCTAATTAAAGATCAGATGCTGAATCATTATGGAAGAACGGGTTGCTTTACAACAAAAGTAAGAACACTATTTTTATTTTTATTTTATGCGTGTGATAAGTGTTATAGTTTTTCATATACACAAAGTGTAAAGGTACATATGGTTATATCAAATCGGTTTGTAAAGTACAATAAATCTCATCAATTCATCAAAATCCAAATATATTGATCAGGGAGTCTTTGTTCATCTGTTTCAAATTCCACTTAATTGCAGTTTAGATAAAATGCGTACATCAGCCCAGCCAAAGCGTTTCGTCCAATAGGACTTCCTCAAGGTTGGGAATAATCCTCAAAGGAACAGACACATTTTCCTTTAATCCAAATTTCTACAGGGTGCAAAATATCCCCATGATTTCCTCATTGCATGAAGTAAGATTGTCATAATCTGTCTTGTTCCCTGTCAGGGTTGAGGAATATTCCCAACCCTGAGGAAGTCCTGTTGGACGAAACGCATTGCCTGGACTGATGCACGCATGCTATCTAAACTGGAATAAAGTGGAATTTGAAACAGATGAACAAAGACTCCCTATCAATATATTTTGATTTTGATGAATTGATTGAATGTATTGTACTTTACAAGCTGATTTGATATAACCATATTCTCCTTTTCACTTTGTGTATATTAATAACTGTATTTGTTGGGACTTCTAAACAGTGGGGTCACGAAAACTTAGCACATAGAGGATCTAGATATCAAGAGAAAACTATACCTGTGCAACAATCTATGGCCCACACTGCTAAGACTATAATTGTGATTGTTTATAGTTTTTCATACTGAGTGATAACAAATAATTTACAGTGCATTGCATGGAAAACAAACCCTGTTGTGTAACATTATTGTACGACATGTATTTGCCAGTTCTAATATAACCAGCTTGAAAAACGTATAGTCTGATTCACCAAACATTTTACCAAGAGATAGTGTCACAAGCTCATGGAAATTCAAAAGTGTGTCACTGCCAAATCTAAAAAAAAGCTTAGTGAATCAGGCTTCATTTTTCAGCACGTGGTTTCTTGTTTCAGCACTTTATTCATTGTATCTTTTCAAAAGCATCTTTTTTGATAGTAGGTGATAATACTGCTCACCAGTAGAGTTGACAAGAACAGGAAACAAGGGAGACCCTACTCACACGGAAGCAGGGTGGTCTAAGTATAAACAGAAACAATGGTTCCTGTGGAATTATACAACAATTTTTTATAATGTTTATGTGCGCAACCGCGATAAAAATGGGTTAAGTTGATGCCGAAAGGAGAAGAAATTATATAGACCGATGTTGCTGGTTATGACAATCGTTATTTATATAAAAAAAGATTTTTGCAGTTTTTTACAAAAAAAAAGAAAATGGTGGGTAGTGTCCCCATTGAACATGGAACCTAACATATTAGTGACATATTTGTGACATATACACTTGGTTTCACAATGTTTGTAAAGTCGACCGCCTAATTAGCACGCTAAAGCTGTGTGGGATCTGGGAGCACTGAAGCTGAAGCGTCCTGAGGGTGCCCATGCAAGGCATGTATATAAATTACCTGCAGTTTCCCGACAGCACCGTTCTCCATTTGTGTGTGTTAGTTATTGTCTGTCTATGCTTTTATTATTAGTTTTAAATCCTTCACTTCTTCAAGGTGCTGTGGGCATATTGTGTTCTCTCTAAGGGTCTGTCACTGGGAAAGGGGTCGGGCGTAAGCTGCTTAAACACAAACCATAGTGCCATCAGTTGCTGTTTGCTTTTTGCCTGAACTTCTTCTATTGCCCTGCCTCACATTAATGTTTTATTTAGAATGAATATTTCCCATAGTGATTATGATACACTTTTGTTGACTGTATTTATTTGTGAACTTTTTATAGCGCTGTGCTGGAAGCTAAAATGCATCTGGGCAGTTTTCAGTCCATTGAAATCCTGGAAATTTGACAAACCATTGGCCTGCATAGCTTTACAGCTCTCCACTAACTATAACCGCTATCATACAATCTGTAATTGTCTGTATTTTCCTACCACTGCCATTTGTTTGATATTTTATCATTTGAGACCAATACGGCAGTGGGTGGGTTGCTTGGTGCAATCGCAGTCTCACGCAGAGGCAGTTACAGATGAAATTTACCAGCAGAACTAGTGCAGCAGTTTAAGATCTTAGAGTGTCTGGTTTCTCAAATAGTGCAATTTCTGATATTTATATGATTCCCTCATGTTCATTGCTCGATTTTTGCTCGCTAGAAAGTGTCACTCATAGTCATTGAATGTCACTCATAATTACACTGAATTTATGAAAATGTCACACATAGCAATCTGAAACCTTGGCAGCTATGCACAGTGCAGTGTGCACTCCTGCGTCTGCTCTGCAGAGAAAAAGCACAACTGCCATTGGTTGAGGTGACCTCTTACTCACGAATGGCAGTGATGCTTTTTACCCACACTGACTGACAGAGGTGCTGCGGTGCAGTAGTTGGGTTAAATTTAGTAGTACGTGTGCCTCGCACACGCAATACAAAATTCAAGCCAAGTTACCATGCCAGTCCACCCAACTACTGCACTGTGCATGCGCAGGGACAGGGGGCCGTGCGGCCGGTGCGTGCAGGCCGTGACCCACGTGCACTTACTTTCGGCGCCACACCCACGGTCTGCCACCACCGCCCCTCGTGACCAGGCAGGCACTAAGGCACCTGACCTGCCTTAATTGTAGGCATAATGAATGGATAACCTGGTGCTCTTTAAGGTCATCATCTACTATTTACTGTGCTTTAAAAGTTAATACCATTAAATTTGTAATGTAAAATGTGCTGTAAATGCACCATTTTAGTCCGCATTTTTCCAAAATTTGCGTGGGGGAGAACCCCCCCAAACCCTCTAGTAGAGGTCGGCCTCGCTCGCTCCGCTCACTCGCTACACGCTGGATGGGGGCTGCTCTGGCAAAATTTGCCAGGGCTGCTTTTAGTTCCCAGTCCGGCCCTGGCTCTCATTGGTGCCAGCAGCTACCGTGGCACTGGAGCCCAGAGGACGGAGGGGCCCACTGAACCGTGATCACTGCTGTATTTTACAGTTCAAGCAGCGGCCAGGGTGTCTTCTTACTGCCTTGCACTAGGGCCCATGAAACACTGGCTACGCCACTGTGCACACCAGCGCCTAGAAGAGAACCAGTTGTATTGGGTTTCTCATTACGCTTTATCTTTGGCAGTAGTAAATCTCAATTAACAAAATGAGAGCTGCAGATTTTGTCGTGTGCCAATAAATCCTTTTTCTCTATTTGATACTAATTCAATATGTTTTTGTTGCTTCTTTTTCCAGGCACTTTATGTTCTCAGTTTAGCCTCTCTGTAACATTAGTGTTGCTTGCAAAATAATTTAAATGATGTGGCCTGTTTACTGTATTGTAGTGCTAACCATGATATAATTTTATCTTCCACGTGGCAGACAAAGGCCTCCTTCTCCCCAAAAAGTCAGTCAACAAAAAAGCTAGTTTTATTTCAATGAATGTTCGGTACATTTGTACCAGCCCAGTTTGAAGAATATGAAATGTCTTATATGTTTAGGACAAAATAAATGCAATTCTACAGCTCTGAAAATAATGCTCTTTGCTTACAGGAAATAATATTTTATGAATAACGAGACCATTTTTTCTAATTAAAGATTGGATTATGCCTGAATTTGAGAAATCTGCCATGGTATGTAGAAGCAAATCCAGACACCTTCTTCCCAAGGTGTTACAACCTTTGTTCAGACGATGAGAAAGCTGTTTTTATTGGTGAGTTGATACATTATACATACTGTGTAAATAATTTCATGCAGGTCTGTATTTTTTTAAAAATATGTTACTGCGCTCGAGTATTTGCAAATTGGTGGACGTTCTGAAACAGATGTTATAATAACATTTGTGAAACTTAAATTGGTGTAAGAGATACCGAACAGAGAACTTTAAAATCCTACGTTTATGGCATTCCTTTGCCAAATACATAGCCCATAATAGAGAAAAGGCACTCTTAAGACATTTTCAAGACTTGGTAAAGCTAATATAAAACCCTTTGTTAATGAAGGCCTTACTGAGTTTCCATTAGAGGATCTGAAAACAGAAGAGCAGCTCAGTAAATCAGGCCCATAGATATTATCCTTAGAATACGGTATGTGGAATAAGAAACAGGCATTGGCATAGCCAATAAGTCCTGCCTTTTAAATTCTGAGCTATTGGCCTAGCCAATGTATGTTGATAGTGGCATCTGCATGGATGCAGAAAGACACCTGAACACGTAATGTCTGCCATCTTGAAAGGGGTTTTGTTTAAAAGAAAACTCATCCCAAGATGGCTGACAATGTGCAGAAATGCATCCAGATGCATGACTAGGGCTCCTGGTTTTATGGCATTTATTTTTTTTGCCTTTTCCGACTGTATTTATCCATGTTTAGTTTTTGCTAATTTTATCTGTATTTATCCATATTTATTTTGGGTTTTGTGGAAAGAATAAGCTGAAAAAAGTATATTTCCACATTTATTTCAACTGATAAATATGCGTTCATGCTTGAATGTCTGCCAGGTTTCAGTGCTGTGAACACCCGCAGAAGAAAAATCAGTGCACCTATATGAAAATATGCACATTTCTGTATCACCCTTGTGCATATCTACTGCTGCTAAAGCCTCGTTACTGAAATTCCTTTCATTTTTTAACCCCCTTATCTATCAATCCAAACATCTATTGGCCTGGCAGTCATGGCAGACAGTATTTAGAATTACCCAAAAAGCAACCCAATTTCCGTTCTTATCCACATTTAAAAATAAATACGGACAAGAAAATGAATATATTCTGTCTGTATTTATCTGTAAAAATCAGTAAAAACGGAAAATCGGGAGCCTTAATTATGACGCATGGTGGCCATCCATGTTAGAATAGTAAATTAAACTGTGGAATAGAAGAAAAAGTAGAAAAAAGTGTACACATCGGTTGAAAAATTAAGCAAGTGGTTCACTAGCATTTTGCAGCATACAAGCCCTCAAAATAATCCATCTAGAAAAAAACGTAAAACACAGCCAGCGTGATAGGTAGTGGGATGGGAAGCCTCGGGAGGGAAAGAGCACAGTTATAAATAAGGAAAAGTAGTAGTGCAAGAAAACAACACCAATCCAATGGGAATGGATGTGTGGACTCATGTAAGATGTGTAAGGATACAACTAATGCAAAAAAAAAAAAAACACTGCAAGACCGTGACAAACACTAAAATAGGGAGAAAAGCTTCAAATCAAGAGAAACAGGCAAGGGGCTTACTCAAAGCCCACTCTAAGCATATGTAAGGTCATGCTGTGAGTGACTTACTTTGTTGTCAGAGCCCCTACAGTCCTGCTTCCTGTTTCTCTTCACCATTTCTGCTTTTGTATCCAATCATGTTCAGAGTAAGGGTGAAGCATCATCGCGGGATGGGGATATAATTGAATTGGTCACATATGCATTGTCATGTTGGTGGCTGTGGTTGTGCAGCCATGACACTCATTGTTCCAGGTGCGTCAAATCGTCCTGTACCATAATTTACCTGTGCTACTCCCCAACACTGGGAAATTATTCATTAAATCATCGTGTCATAAAAAAACACTAATAGTGGTAAAGTCATGTCAGTGAGGAAATAGCCCAAATCCTTGTGACGTTTGACCATAAAACCTTTGAATAGCGTGATTTAAATAACCAGTGTTGCATACTTGAAAAAAGGTGGACAGAATTACTACGTCTGGAAGGTCTATACCTGCAAAGAAACTTGGCCGAATTCAAAATATCTAACTTTCCTATCATGACAGGTAAAGAATTTTGGCATTTATGAAACATGCAGATTTCATGCCTAGTCTCATAATAGAGAAATAGCACTTTTGCATTAGAGAATATAATTCTGACTTCATCTGTTTCTGTACGCTGTAAATTGCAGATGTTACTATTATCCAGTTTAGTGGTACTTAGTTGTATTTTTTAGTTGCTCACTTTTCAAGGGCAGACTCGTCCTCGAGAGCTGTGTACTTGGGGTCTTGAACCCTTTTGCGCATCAACCATAATTACAGGTAGGGTAGGTAAACGTGCATGCTTCTTGTGCGCACTAAGCAGGAGTTTTGTCTAAGACTATATTAAACTTCCTCCTGGTTATGTTTATCTGTTGTGCATGCCTACCCCAATGTGTGTAGGAAAAGAGAACGACACTGGTTGTAACACAAAAAAAACCAGTAAAAGTATTTATAATGTGGTTTTTAAAGGTTACTTGTAAAGCCTTACTCATAGAGGCTGGAAGTAAGAGTGCGGGGGTACTGCAGCACCCCCAAAATAACAATTGCTGGAGTTCAGAAGGTGAATGAGCAATAAAGATGCCTTTACATTTTGTTTTTATCACGTAACATTTGCTGTACTTCTAAGATAGAGGTAAAAGGGAAATGGTTCTTTATATTTGTATATCTGGCCCTGCATTTCTACAATCAAGAAACTAATGTATGTTTCATACCTTAACTGACAACGTTGATGTGTTCTCCGTTCCACTCTCTGCTGTTGTACATGGATACATTACTGATTCATCAGATAGGTCCATGATCAAGGAACAAGCTGTGGGGGCCAACATATCATTCAGATGCTTAGAGACTCTGACGCTTTTCTGATTTCACGATAAATTCGTGAAAAACTAGGCTCTACCTTTTATGCATAGCAGCTGATTGGGGCCATAGCTCCCAGTGGTGCAGCCGGTGCAATGCACCAGGGTCGAGAGATTGGAGGGGGGCAATTGCAACAGCACCTTGATCCCCGAGCGGTCACCTAAATAACCATGCTCGAGTCCTGAAGGTAAACCAGCATAAGAGATGACTTTAAATGTTGTTTTTATCTTGCCTCATTTGCAAAGTGTGAGGGTTTTGTAAAGCGAATTATGTGAAAATCTTGCTGGTGCGCAAGGAAAGACTTTAAGAGGCCATTTTCTTTAACATACAACAAAATTACGCTGCCTATATATGAACTATACAAATATCTGAAAATAAATGAACTTTTAAAACAAATCACAACAATTTACTTGGAGATGCATAATTGAAAAATTTTCTTTGAAACCCGATTTCCACACATTCTCATTTGTGCGCTATCTATAGTTTTATCAGTAAAATTGTATGCCTGTGCACATTTCATTGCAAAATGTGCTGTCTGTAAATGACAGTCAATCAATTAATCGAGGGTTGGTAAAGCGCAACTACTCACCTGTGAGGGTCTCAAGGCGCTGGGGGGAGGTTGGGAACAGATCCGTCTAAGTGCTGGGGTAATTTGAAGAGCCAGGTCTTGAGGTCCTTCCTGAACTGGGTTAGCATGGCAGATAGCCTGAGGTGGAGGGGTAGGGTGTTCCATGTTTTGGCAGGGAGGAAGGAGAAGGACTTTCCTCCGGTTCTGGTCTTGCGGATACATTGGACGGTGGTCAGGGCGAGTAGGGCGGAGCGGAGGTGTCTTTTAGGTGCGTGGAAGGAGAGGCGGCTGTTCAGGTATGCTAGCACGGCATTTGTGGAGGGCCTTGTGGGTCAGGACTTTGAAGGTTATTCTTCTGTCTGACGGAAGCCAGTGGAGTTCTTGGAGGTGTTGAGTGATGTGGCTGTGCCGGGGGAGGTCGAGGACCAGTCTGGCTGCGGCGTTCTGGACATTTTGGAGCTTGGGGAGGTTTTTCTGGGTAATGCCGGCATAGAGTCTCTTGCCGCAGTCAAGTCTGCTGCTGATGAGCGCGTATGTGATGGTCTTTCTGGATTTTGTGGGTATCCAGCTTGAGGGTCTTTCACAGCAGGCGGAGGGAATTGAAACAGGCTGAGGATACTGAGTTGATCTGGTGGTCCACAGTGAGCTATGGGTTTAGTTGATGCCGAGGTTTTGTTCCTAGTCCGCCAAGGTAGGCAGCTGTTCTTCATACAGGTGGCAATTACTTTTATCCCTTCTTGGAATTTGTGCCTGGTGACGTTGGGCTCGTTTGGCGAGGGAGAGGATCAGTTGTGTGTCATCAGCGTAGGAGACGATGTTGAGTCCGCGTTTCCTGACGATGGCTGTGAGGGGGCTCATGTAGATGTTGAAGAGGGTGGGGCTGAGAGCAGAGCCCTGGGGCACTTCGCAGTTGGTCTCTGTCGGTTCCGAATGGTATGGTGGAAGTCTGGCCCATTGTGCTCTGACTGTGAGGAAGGATCGGATCTAGTTGTGGGTCTTGTTGTGGATGCCGGCTTTGTGGAGTCTAGTGGTTAGGGTGCGGTGGGAGACACTGTTGAATGCTGCCCAGTGGTCGAGGAGGATGAGGGCCGCAGTTTCTCCCTGTTCAAGGTTGGATCAGATGTTGTTGTTGACGGCCAGGAGGGTGGTCTCGGTGCTGTGATTGTTTCGGAAACTGGATTGGGCCATATATTTGTTTCGATGAAGTCGGCTAGTTGGTTATTGATGGCTTTTTCAATGACTTTGGCTGGGAAGGGGAGCAGGGGGATGGGCCTGAAGTTCTTAAGGTCTGTGGGATCCACAGAAGATGAGGGCTTTACTCGGAGAAAAAAAACTTATACGACTGTGACTTGTCCTTGGCAAGAGAGACATTGTACGACACTGGAGAGCATATTAACCTCCATTAATGGGTGGATGGAGAACTATCATGGGCAGGAGCTGCCCACATGAGGTGTCAATCTATGAAGCTCAAGGGTGTCCCCAAAAACATAGCTGAATATGGGGTGAATGGGGTGAATGGGCTCAATATAGAAGTATTACTTTATTTTAGAAATGTGTAATATCCTAAAACATCTAGATGGGATTGCTGCTTTTGGATGCGCTTCTGCATTACATATATATAATAATGTTGTATTGAATGTGCTAATTGTGATGATAAATGCAATATAAACAGAAATCACTCAGTTATATTGTTGTTCACAATGGTGTCTTGGTTTTGTGTTTGTTATATGCCTAATTAAAAGAATTATTAGAAACAAAATTGTCTATGCAATAGACTATCATCGGTTAGATTGATTTAGCTGCAATGCTAGACTACAAAAATCTAAAAGTCCATGCCCCTGATGTGCTGGGAGTTTTCTCCCAGTGTATGTGGGATGTTGATAGTTATTCCCCTATCAAGGACAGCTATACTATGCATGGAAGTCTATGGCAGGAAAAACAATGCCTGCGGCCTTGGATTCAGAAGGCATGCCCTAAATAAGACAAATGGTCTTGTTTTTGCAAGAGTAGACCTAGTGGTGGGTCTCTGCCTTTGGTTTCTAAATTCCTTGTGTCTAAATGAGTCAGGGAATCTAATTTGTGGATGGAATATCTACATATTTTGAGAATTTAATATTTTTAGCATTTTCTTTACTCCCTAAAATGCTTCTAACATCAGAACTTTTTAAAAGTAAAATTTTTAGAATAGTAACTTAAAATCTTAGTTTACCATGAAAAAGTATTTTACATTACAATTCAAATTAGTGGAAGAAGTATTTCTCTATGTGCTCCCAATCAAATGGTAACACTGCTTAAGTGTAAAAAGGTAACCCAATGTTAATATCGAATAGGTAGCCTTGCTACAGTGAATAACGAGTTTTGGGATTTTTGACTGTCAGGACATGTAAAACTTAAGAACACATCCTACTTCTTAAACATTGTGGGGCAGATTTATGAGCCCCTTGCGCCACTTTTGCGTCACTTTTCCCATGTTAAAAGTGACGCAAAAGTGGCGCAAGGGGCTCATAAATCTGCCCCTGTGTACCCTGACTCTTAAACTGTTAGAGATTAACTTTAGGGTGACTTATAAGTATTAAAAATTATGATTTAGATTTGCCAAAAGGTTTATTTTGCCAAGTGGAAATGGCAGTTTAAAACTGCATTACAGACTGCAGTGGCAAGCATGAGACATGTTTACAGTGCTACTTTAGTAGGTGGCATAATGAGTGCTGCAACCCACTTGTATCGTTTAATTCACGGGCCCTGTGTACATTTAGTACTTATACTAGGGATGTTTGAATGCATTTAATTTACCAATCAGCTGTATATGCAATTTTACCATGTTTAGAAGAGAGAGCACAAACACTTTACCACTGGTTAGAAGGGGTAAAGTGTGCAGAGTCCTAAGAGGCAATAAAAAAGTGTTCAGCAAAGGAAGGTGAAAATCTGGGTTGACCCTAAAGAGAGAGCTAGGTCCAACAGCATGATTACCATTGGTGCCAAATATGCATGCATAAATTATATTCATATCATAGACTGACTATTATATGAAACTTCGGAATATAAAGTACTGAAAATACTCTCAGTGGGACATTGTGGACTTCAGGTCAACCTCGTTGTAGGATATGTAGATAGATGGAACCTGCTAATTGGCTTCTATTTGAATATTGTCCGCCCTAAAAGTGAAAAGTGCTTACATTGCCTTATTTGACACTCTGGTAAGTCAGCCATGTTGTGCACAAGCAGTAGACTCAGGTGCCAAGTGTTCGTATTTCAGATGAAAGTTGTCAGAAGATGTTTTTCCATCTTTCCTCTAGAAAAACATGCACAATACTGGATGTTAAACATGGCACTTTTTACAGGTTTATCCCCAAACCTTTTGCCCTTTGCCTCCTATTTTCCTGGCCCTGTTTTTGTTGGTTATAGGACTCTTGGCACCTTACCACTACTGATAAATTGTGATTATGATGCGTTATCCATGATTGGCATATTTTATTTACAGGTAAGTCCCTAGTAAAGTGCATTGAGTGTGTCAGGGCCGGCCTGTAAATCAAACATTACTAGTGTGCTTGCAGCACTGGTTGTGCCACCCACATAAGTAGCCCTGTAAATGAGTCCCAGACCTGACATAGCAGTGTGCGCAGTTTTTAACTGCCATGTTAACCTTGCAAGTGCACCCACTTGCCAGGCCCTAACCTTCCATTTTCTTACATGTAAGGCCCCCTGTTAGGTAGGCCCATGGTACCCCCATGGGCAGGGTGCAGTATATGTGAAAGGTAGGACATGTACGAGAGTGTGTTACTTGTCCTGATAGTGAAATACTGCATATTTCGTTTTTCACTATTGATGGGCTGTCTGTCCCATCGGTTAACATGGGTGCTGTCTTGTAACATCTTACAAGTGTAACTTTCCATTGGGACAAGATAGAGAAATGGAGTACAGGCTCTCTGAACTTAGAATTTAATCACACACATTTTAGTAAAGGTGTTTTTTAAATTGTGTGTTTGAAAATGCCACTTTTAGAAAGTGGGTATTTTCATGGTTTATCATTCTGTGTGCCTCTGCCTTTGTGTATTCACCGTCTGGTTTTGGAGTGAGAGGAGCTGGTGATGTGCATTCAGTCTAGACAGTGACAAGGGGCTTTGAGATGTTTCATGCATTCCCTGGGTGACTCATTGCTAGACTGAATAGACCTTGTCTGCATTTAGAGTGGTGGGATGAGTTTTCACTAGCACCTTTATAGGCTGTGCCTGCTTTCCACAATGTTGTCTGCACACCCTATGGTCAAGCTGGACCAGGGTGGACAGAACTGGTTTGGACTGAGCTCAGAGACTATGAAGTGAAGAGAACAATGGGAAAATGGGGTATAAGCCTGAGACCTTGAACCCAAGGACTTTAGATTTCTTCTGGAATCAAGAGGACGCTGCCAAGACGAAGAGCCGAAGAGCTGTGTAAGCAACACTGCCTTATCTGTATTAGGGGCCATTGGCCTGCAGTTGCTTTTTCTATCTGTGGCAGAGGAAAATGATTGACTCTTTTTGCCCTGCTGTGGTATCCTGCTTGAGAAGGTCACCAAAGGCTTGTGTGTGCTTGCCTCCTGTTGGAAGTCTCAGGGAGATAAAAGACTTCACCAGATCCTTGCTGGATCCCAAAGTAAACCTGCCTAAAAGGAGAGCTAAAGAGCTTTGTGAGGAGCGCTGCCACTGCTGTGTGAGGGGTGGGTTGGCCTGCAGTTGCTGCTCCTGCAGGGGAATGACTGACTGTTCTTCACCTTTGTTCTAAAGAAAAAGCATGTGAGGAGTGCTTTATATTGCAGCCCAGTGTGTGGATAGTGCTGTTTAAGGGTCCCCGTGAGTGTTTAGCACAGCGCATGTGAGCACTGCACTCGCCCTTGTGTGTTGAGCAGAGGGAGGGGAGAGCTTGTAGGTGGTGGAAGTGCTCTCCCTCTCCCTGGCAGCTGGTGTGTGTGTCCGTGCTCCAGGCGATGACAGGACAACAAAAGTAACCCTGGCCCAGAGTTTTTGCATTGGCGAGCAATGCCGATGCTACCAAGGGGGCAGAGTCCAGCCATTGGGGAAGGCCGGAGAGGAGAGTGCAGCCCCAAGAGCATCAGATGGGCAACAATGTGTTCAGTTCTCTGTGGCTCTGGGGGTCCTTGTCCTCACTTCATAGCGGTCTGTGAGGTCCCGGAGGGTGCCTAACCCACTGCAACCTTGCCTGCAGTAGTCACCTTGATTCCACAGCTGCTGCATGTGATCGTGGGCAGCTACACATTGCTTATATATGGGAGACCAAGTGAGGACTTCCCACTTGGTTTGCGGTGTGGGTGTGCCCACATCCCATCCAGGCAAAACCAAACGGGATGATGGACGGAGTGTTGAACATTGCAAGCACTCACCCCCAGTCAACTGATCTCGGTTTAATCCATCATCATTCTTAACTCACTCCGCCACCCCAGTTCAGACATGGCCATATGCAAATCAGTCTGACCCTGTGCCTCATGGGAACAGTCCAGCCCGAACTGCCAAGCCATGTCTTCCCTGGACTGGAAACAAGCATCCTGGGACCGGTTTCTGGCTAATCAGCAGTCATCAGCCACGCTATCTTGAATCCAGTGGCAAAGTGAGCAAGGGACCCACGTCTGGGCATACCCTGCCAAATTAAGGCGAACAAAGCAAAACCAAAGGGGATGATGGACGGAGTGTTAAACATTGCAAGCACTCACCCCCAGTCAACTGATCTGGGTTTAATCCATCATCATTCTTTAGCTCACTCCGCCACCCCAGGGAAGACATGGCTTGGCAGTTCGGGCTGGACTGTTCCCATGAGGCACAGAGTCAGACTGATTTGCATATGGCCATGTCTGAACTGGGGTGGTGGAGTGAGCTAAAGAATGATGATGGATTAAACCCAGATCAGTTGACTGGTGGTGAGTGTTTGATTTGTTCAAACTCTCTGTCCATCATCCCCTTTGGTATCGCTTTGTTCGCCCTAAGTTGGCAGGGTATGCCCAGACGTGGGTCCCTTGCTCACTTTGCCACTGGATTCAATATAGCCTGGCTGATGAGGGTTATGAACCTGAGACCAGTCCCAGGATGCATTTTCCGGTCCAGGGAAGACATGGCTTGGCAGTTCGGGCTGGACTGTTCCCATGAGGCACAGGGTCAGACTGATTTGCATATGGCCATGTCTGAACTGGGGTGGTGGAGTGAGCTAAAGAATTATGATGGATTAAACCCAGATCAGTTGACTGGGGGTGAGTGTTTGATTTGCTCAAATGCTCCGTCCATCATCCCCTTTGGTATCGCACATCCCATCCTGGGGCATTTATGTGACTGTGTCGCCCCGTGGCTGCACCGCACGGATGTAGGCAGCGGCCTTGGCTGACCCTAGTGTCCGAAAGCCCGAATGGGGCCTCCTGTGTGTACCCCCCCAGGTATATACCACTGGGAGCCAAGTGGCCGCACTTGTCAGTGCCTTTCGGGTCCTGATGGGCCATAATTAACACGCACACGAGTACATGAGTTATTTCTCAGCACAAGGAAAATGTATTTAATCCCCCTTAAAGGCACACATTAGTTCCGGTGCCCTATGGGTCCATGTGGGGATACCATATAAAGTGTTGTAGGAGTGCAGGGAAGCTGCACCTTATAGGTTCATGGTGATATTTGGTGATTCATTTACAGTGAAAATGTTTGAATTCTGTGTGACCTAACTGCTGCACTTCATGACCTGATATTGTGATAAATGTTGTTTTACCTTGCAATGAGAAAATAACGAATATCATTTCAGGACCTGCATTGTGGGCACAGTGAAGATGTTTTTATGATGTGCGCAACTTATAAGTATTTACTTATTTGCACTACCTGAACTGTGAAAACAGTTGCCTAGTGTGCAAAGTAATTGTGGTCTATGTGTTTATATACAATATAAGTGTTTTTTATATATATACCCTGGTGCGGAGTCTCTTTTGTGGTGTATTTATTGTGTCACTGGTGTATGTGTGTTTTGCTCAAATGCTTTACACATTGCCTGTGGTATAAGCCTGATTGTTTGCCAAGCTACCAGAGCTACCCTCACTAGAGTAATGGGTTCTGCCTGGCTTAGGTGTATACCCAAGCTAACCAGAAACACGATTTCTAACACTGTAACCCCAATGCTTTAAGTGGTGTGAAATAGGTGTGGGGGTCACAAAAATGGGTGTAGCCTAAAAAAGCATAACTAGAAATTCTTTCCAAAAGGGGTATTACTTAAAATATGTAACCTACAATCCTGCGCTTCACACAGGAAGCACCAGACCTGACCAGTATTTGGGTGCCTCTCTGTGAGTTTTCTGGTATTTCCTCCAGACATATTACACAACAGCAAACATGCTCCTAAAGCAAGCGTAACTCATTGACTTTGCCAATACTTGTTAACAGCATCAGACAAATGAGTAAAACAAAAACTTAAATCTGACTAATTCGAACTGAAAATGTTTCAATTGTGAAAATAGGAGTCTTTGAATAGCGCATGGCTGAAGTCTGTGGAAGGGATATTGGTCTTCAAAGTTTCACAATCACTCCTGTTCTTCCTTTCATACCACTTTGCTCTGCAGTATCTTCTGCCATTTTTCTCCCGACATTTTTTAAATCCTTCATCCGCCTATCTCATATGTCTCCATACATATGGGATCTTCATTACTATGCTTTCACGCCATCATTCAGCATAGACTTCCCTTCATCACCTCCAGGGCCGGACTGGGAACTGAAAGCAGCCCTGCCAAATTTTGCCAGAGCAGCCCCCATCCAGCATGTAGCGAGCGAGCGAGGCCGACCACTACTAGAGGGGTTCGGGGGAGTTCTCCCTCCACGAAAATTTGGGAAAAAGACAGACCAAAATGGTGCATTTTACAGCACATTTTTCATTACAAATTTAATTGTATTCACTTTTAAAGCACAGTAAATAGTAGATGATGACCTTAAAGAGCAGCAGGTTATCCATTCATTATGCCTACAATTAAGGCAGGTCAGGTGCCTTAGTGCCTGCCTGGTTACGAGGGGTGGTGGTGGTAGGCAGTGGGTGTGGTGCCGAAAGTAAGTGTACACGGGCCACGGCTTGCGCGCACCGGCGGCACGGCACCATGTCCCTGCGCATGCACAGTGCAGTAGTTGGCTGGACTGGTATGGTAACTTGGGTTGAATTTAGTAGTGCATGTGCGAGGTACACGCACTACTAAATTGAAACCAACTACTGCACTGCAGCACCTCTGTCAGTCTGTGAGGGTAAAAAGCACCACTGCCATTCGTGAGTGAGAGGTCACCTCACCAATGGCAGTTGTGCTTTTTCTCTGCAGAGCAGACGCAGGATTACACACTGCACTGTGCAAAGCTGCCAAGGTTTCAGATTGCTATGTGTCACATTTTCATAAATTCAGCGTAATTATGAGTGACATTCAATGACTATGAGTGACACTTTCTCACGAGCAAAAATCAAGCAATGAACATGAGGGAAACATATAAATATCAGAAATTGCACCTATTTGAGCAACCAGACACTCTAAGATCTTAAACTGCTGCACTAGTTCTGCTGGGAAATTCCATCTGTAACTGTCTCTGCGTGAGACTGCGATTGCACCAACCAACCCACCCACTGCCGTAGTGGTCTCAAATGATAAAATATAAACAAATGGCAGTGGTAGGAAAATACAGACAATTACAGCTTGTATGATAGCGGTTATAGTTAGTGGAGCGCTGTAAAGCTATGCAGACCAATGGTTTGTCAAATTTTCAGGATTTCATTTCTGAAATAACTGAAAAATGCCCAGATGCATTTTAGCTTCCAGCACAGCGCAATCAAAAGTTCACAAATAAATACAGTCAACAAAAGTGTATCATAATCACTATGGGAAATATTAATTCTAAATAAAACATTAATGTGAGGCAGGGCAATACAAGAGGTTCAGGCAAAAAGCAAACAAACTGATGGCACTGTGCTTTGTGTTTACGCGGTTTACGCCCGACCCCTTTCCCAGTGACAGACCCTTAGAGAGAACAGAATATGCCCACAGCACCTTGAAGAAGTGAAGGATTTAAAACTAATAATAAAAGCATAGACAAGCAATAAACTAACACACACAAATGGAGAAAGGTGCTGTCGGGAAACTGCAGGTAATTTATATACATGCCTTGCATGGGTACCCTCAGGACGCTTCAGCTTCAGTGCTCCCAGGCCCCACACAGCTTTAGCGTGCTCATTAGGCGGTTATGCCTATTTATTGGTGCATTTCCACGGAGTACTTCGGGATTGCCCCTCAGCCCTACAGGCCTGAATGCTGCCCCAAGTTCTCTTGTTTTAATTGTCTCCCCTTGACTGCCCCTCCCTCTGACCCAGCCTCATGAGTGGAGCCCCCACTCTACGACGCCTGCAGCTTCTTTCATAGTCACACCCTGTTCACATCAGTCACTTACTTCATAGCTGCCAAGGTTTCAGATTGCTATGTGTGACATTTTGATAATTTCTGTGTAATTATGAGTGACATATCAACGCCTATGAGTGTCACTTTCTCCCGAGCAAAATTAAACAATGAAAACGATGGAAGTTACAACCATTGAGTAAAGAGAAACTCTAATAAGATCTTAAAACAGTGAGTTCAGGTACCTGCAGGTCTGTGGACTGATGCTGGGCTATAGCTGTTTTAAATAGTTTCTTGCACATTTATTTAGCAAGAATTAATTTTCAAATTATATTACTCAATGACACTAATGCAGGTTAGAACTTTAAGTGCTATAGGTATTCAGGATTGTGAATTCAAAAGCAGAAAAGCTAATAAAATATAATACAGATCTTGCTTTAAATTAATTTAGGCCTATTCAAGAAAAAAACCAACCTTTCCCTCTTAAAGCTCAAGGTTAGCACATCTCAGTATCCACGTCACAATATAAACTACTTGTGAAGCAATTGTCTTACCATCATGCAGGTATGTATGCATGTCAAGTGCCTATTGACGACCCTGGATACCTTCAGAGGTTGCAGATTGGTTGCTGCCGCCGGGCTCCTATAACCCCCTTAACCAAATGTTGAAAATTCTGGCACTCCATAATTGCAGGCCGTGTCACTTTGGACTGCAAGCATGGCAGCAGGCAGGCTTGGGCCGCGAGCCACCGCTGGTGCCGTTGCAATTCGACGTTGCTGCCCGACCCGCCTCCAGAAGATAGTCAACCAGACCTGCCCGCTGTCCTGTCATTCTTGTAAGTCCTGGGCGGGGCGTCCATTGACAGACTGTCTGTCCTGGCGGCCCCCACATCACTGACTCTGCTGTGGTAAAATACTTTATTCAGAGGGGGCGTGATAATAACAACAGGTAGCACGCCGCCACATTAGTGGCCTGGGCCGGTGCGAGCCAGCGGCCGCTGCCATGATTAATTGCAGTGCTCCCTCCGCGCATGATTATATGCTGCCGCGGTGCACACGAAGTAGCCAGCCGCATTCTTACTTCTGGCTCTCTCAGCCCTCATTACCGGCCCCTCTCTCATTCGAAACAGCCTTTCAAGTGAAGATCCAGGGCCGCACTATTCTGTAGATTATGGCTGTGCTCCAAGTAGCTGCATGAGACCCCGCAGATGGGTCTCTGGGGTGTGAGTTGAGGGGCCAAGGGGAAAGGGACATTACTGCCTTTTAGCGCGCTTCAAGGACATAGAAAGCGGACAGAGACTTTTCACAAAGGGCTTGGCATGACTGTCTGTGCAGAGCAGCGCAGACGTCGGACACAGGCCTGAAAGCAGGACGGCCTTCTGATTTTGTTGCTAGGGGCCGATTTTTAAAAAATCGGCAGCCCCAATAACAAAACCGGCCCCCTGCCTTTCTGGCCTCTGGGGGATTGCCCGGTGCCCGGTATTACCAGTCCGGCCCTGATCACCTCCCTCTAAGCATGCCTTCTATCGCTCTCACACACACACACATACATACACCTACTCTACCATATCAATTGTAAACACAGTATTTTCTTGTTTTTGCACAGTCAATATCTCAACACCTATGTATACCTCCCTCATGCACTTTAAATTGGCACATCTTTGATTGCAGCTCTGTGCAGAGAGGCCAGGGTTTGCTTGGGTGTGTAGTCTCAACACCTTCTGACCCATGGGTAGGTAAAGGGAGAAACTCACACCACCTTTGGCCTCAAGTCCAAAGCTCTCATTTGTGCTCTGTTATGAACACCTATCCACAAACTGAGCTCACCTAGATGATACTCAGTTCTCAGTAGGCACTATACAAGAGTTATATGTTGAATGAAAAACTTATATACATCTGGAAAAAACAGATAATGTAAGGAAATTTAGGTTGAAGTACAATATGTGAAATGGAAACAGTGAATACGTTACTGACATGGATTACCTGACGTGTTACTGGCTGTAAAGATAAGGACGTAATTATAGGGCCCGGTTGGGACCAGTTTAAGAGCCAGCTTTTAATAACTGCGTGATCTGACAGGACCCTTCCTCACTTAAAACTATGTGTAACTCCAATTTAAAGGGAAGAAAAGTATATGCAATTAAGATAGCTGTTAAAGCCAGCTGTCGCAGTTCATATCTGAAATGCAAGTTTGAAGATATATTTCCCACTTACACCTGCTTTAAACTACATTATTTTCTATAGTGTGCTCTTTAGTTTTTTGAAAAATCCTACAAATGTCAACTAGGCAGCATAATTGTAATGTTATTTAGGTTATGTTGCATATTGTAGCACAATTTCCTCTGAGGAACACCTTGCAGCATGTGTTATGTTAAGCACATTTATAAAGCGCCTGGTTACACTTGGCCAGTGTATCCCCACGCTGCGGTGCAAGCTGCCCTGGCAAGCTACATCCTAACCCAACCAGACCCAATTATCCTGAAGGAAATAAATACGTTTTCAGATTTTTCCTAAAGATGCCCTCCATGGGCTCCACCCGAAGGCTCAAAGGGAGTTTGTTCCAATGCTGTGCAGCCAGAAAGCGAAAGGACTGCCCACCCATCCTAGCTCTCTTAACAACAGGAACGCATACCAAACCTCTCCCCCCAGATCTGAGGCGGCGTGTTAGAACATAGGGAGTGAGAAGATCAGACAGATAGGATGGAGCTGTCCCCTGGATAATGCGGTGGCAGACGCACACCGCTTTGAACAGAACTCGCTCTCGTATCGGTAACCAGGGGAGGGAAGCGAGTGCCGCCTTCGAGGGGGCTCTCCTTGGGCGCATGAGAACTAGACGAGCTGCTGCATTCTGCACACCCTGGACTCTATGCATACATTTCCCCATTGCACCCAGATACAGGATGTTACCATAATCGAGGCGTGACGTCACCAGGGCATGGACCAAGGTCTTCCTGGCTGCCATAGGCAGCATTTCCAGAGTTTTACGAAGGCCCCTCAGAACTCCAAAACAGGCGCCTGCCACCCGCCTATTATGGTACTCAAAGGAGAGTTTCGTGTCCATCCACACCACCAGGTTTTTTGCCTGGGCGCAGGGCGACGGGGTGGGACCCAAGCTCTGCGGCCATCAAGTCGACGACCACACCGATGGCGCCCTCCCCACCACAAGCACCTCGGTCTTATCGCCATTCAATTTCAGTCAGTTATTAGCCATCCACGATGCTAGCTCTTGCAAACATGCCACGAAATTGGAGGCTGACGTATCCTGTGCCTGTGTCAGGGAGACCACCAGCTGGGTGTCATCGGCATAGGACACAACTCTGATCCCAAAACCATCAGCAATCTCCGCCAATGGAGCCACATACAAATTGAACAGGGTCGGGCTCAGGGTCGAGCCCTGTGGCACCCCCTGTTTCAGTTTGATGACCTTGGAATAGTGAACACCCTGCCTCACCTGAAAACTGCGCTCCGCCAAAAATGATTCCATCCAACTTAATGCCCTGCTAGACAAACCTCCTTTCCTCAAACGGTGCACCAGAGTGTGATGGGCAACCGTGTCAAAGGCGGCACTTAGATCCAACAGGATCAAGGCCGCCGTCTGACCCGCATCCACATATTGCCTGATAGTTTCCATGGCTATAAGCAGGGCAGGCTCTGTCGAGTGGAAAGCCCGGAATCCATATTGGGTGGGATGTAAGAGATTACATTTCCCAATATGCACCGTGAGTTGCCTGTTCACCACTTTCTTCGCAATCTTTGCGAAGTACGACAGTAAAGAGATTGGGCGCAGGTTGTCAAGTTGATCTGGACCTAGGTGTGGTTTTTTGGGTAGAGGAAGGACCACTGCTTCCTTCCATCTTCCTGGAACTGTGCATGTCCTGAATGAAACCTCCACAAGATGTCTAATGTATGGCTCCAATATTTCTATGCTCCCTCTAAGCACTTATGGGGAGGCTGGCTCTCTGGGAGAGCCCGGCTTTACACTCAGGCAAATTTTTATTAGCAGTTCTGGGGGGGGGACAGTAAAACTGTTCAGCCCTTCACTCTCCTGAGCGTGCCCTGCCTCCTCCAAGGTATCATGGCCTACTTGGGCAGAGTCGGGGAAGGTGGAGTAGATTTTCTTCACCTTATCTGAAAAGAAATCTGCCACGCGGTTACATAGCTCTACCGAGAACGTTAAAGGTGCTGCCGCTGTAGCTAGGGACGATATCTCCTTATAAACTATGAATAATTCCCTTGTCGAATTGCCCGCTGACCCAATTCTTTCCAGATAGTATGATGCGTTAGCCCTTCTAATGAGCCCGTGGTAGCACTTCAACATAACTTTATATTCTCTCCTCCCCTGGTTCGAAAAGTCCTTCCTCCATTGCCTTTCCATGCGTTTGCAGTCTGCTTTCGCACTTCTCAAAACGGCGTTAAACCAAGGAGCAGATTTTTGTGCTCTACCCGGTATTTTCCGTGACCAGGGGGCAGTGCCATCTAGTGCCTCCGCAATCCTCCTGTCCAAATTTACCCAGGCACTATCGGCATCTGTTCCCCCAGGTGGTAACCCCCCCTGCAAAAGGGCATTATTAAACTTTCCCGGCGAAAATCCAGCCCACTTCCGGCATGTTATTCCCCCCTTAAGTTCCTCCTGCACCTTAGGCCCAGGCAGCCACATAATGAACGGGACCAAGAAATGATCTGTCCATACCATTGGCCGAGGTGGGTTGACCACTATGTCATCCCAATTTGTAAAAAATGGGGTCAAGCAAATGGCCTTGCTGATGAGATAGGGGAATCAGCTATTAACCTAAGTTATAAGGTAGTCAATTCTTGACGTAATTCACCTGCCACCACACTCTTCGCATCCTCAAGATGCAGATTGAGGTCCCCCAGTACTAGAAGTTTATCATAGCGCAATGCTGGTTGGGTGAGACAGTCTATCAAGCTTGAAGAAAAGCAGGTGGGATATCCAGGAGGTCTGTAGACCAGAAGCCCTTTCACGATATAGTTACGAGCCACTTTGATTGTAAAAAAAAGGCCAGCCTCACTATCAGCAATGTTAACAGGCTCGAGGAAGCATTGGATGGCATGTTTAAAAATAATTGCCACTCCCCCCCTCTGCCGGAGTCCCTGTCTATTCTAATGATCGCATAACCGCTAGGTAATGCCTCAAGGATCTCTGGAGCAGAGTCCTCATCCAGCCAAGTCTCAGTAAGAAACATCACATCTGTCTGACCATCCAGAAGCAGGTCAAAGATCTCTAGTCTATGCTTCCTGAGTGATCGACAGTTCAGCAGGCAACAATTCAGAGCAGAGAGTGCCTCCTTCGCCTCCCTCCCCATACTAAACTTAAATGGGCAATGCCTACAGTCCCTTACCATGCTTCCTCCTTCCATGCTATGTTTGCATGGCTCCGCCATTGGTGGACATAGGGCATGCAGTTCCTGGGAGCTGTACTGTAGTTCTGCACTGGAACAGCCAGGGGCTGCGGCCCCAGGCCCCGGTCGGCCGCGGACGGGCGCAGACAGGCTTGCCTTCGGTGCGCCGGTGGCGCGTCCGCTGCGCGGCCGCTGGACCATGCTCCTTTATCCCTGCCTGATCCCTCCAACTAGATTGCTAACCAGTCTCCCGGAAGTGCCTGGCTCTCACCTTCCCCGCCCTCCGCGCAACAGTACTGGTTACCGTGGCGGACCGGGGCGGGAAGGAAGCAAGACTGAGCCCAGGCTTCCGCGCGCTTCCCCAGGTAAGCCACTAAAATGCCCCCAGAATGATGTGCAACAAATTAAAACACTCCGTAATTGAGCCCAAAATTTAAAATAGACTCTGCATCAGCCGGTAAACACCAAGCGGCTACAAGGCACTGCCACTGCCCCACTCACCGCTGCGCGGCCGCCGGACCATGCTCCTTTATCCCTGCCTGGTCCCTCCAACTAGACCGCTAACCGGTCTCCTGGAAGTGCCTGGCTCTCGCCTTCCCCACCCTCCGCGCAACGGTGCTGGTTACCGCGTCGGACCGGGGCGGGAAGGCAGCAAGACTGAGCCCAGGCTTCCGTTCTCTTCCCCAGGAATGCCACTGCTCCCAGAATGATGTAAAACAAATTAAAACACTCCGTAATTGAGCCCAAAATTTAAAATAAACTCTGCATCAGCCGGTAAACACCAAGCGGCTACAAGGCACTGCCACTGCCCCACTCACTGCGCAAGGATTCTTAATAGAAAATGTGTTTGCTTGATAGAAATGTAGTTGCTTTTGTGTTTTAGAAGCTCAGGTGACCATGGCCTCTCTTGCTAATGGCTTATATATCCTGTCTCCTATGTACAGACTCTGAATGTGTTTAGTGCCTAAAAGCATTAGTTATCTTAATACAATAATTCTCAACTAGAAAATGGTTATTGTCAGGCGTAGTCAGAGCGGCTGACAGGATAGCCTCTGAAGCAACATGAAGAGATGCCTCTCTACCACATATGTGGACAGAGAGCAAGTACCGCCGCAATCCCACAATGATAGATAAACAGACAACTTTAGACATGAGGGAAGCTGTGGAAATGACAAGCAGAGAGTCAATAGAGAAATATTCATAGCGCTAGTTTCCCATTTTACCCTTTTCTTTTTTAAGTTTGAGCTTATTAAGAGCAATAAGAAAAAGAACAGCAATACAATGAATATGTCCAATTTACCATAAAGATTATAGGGAAAATAAGAATATATGAAGGTTATAACTCTCATGCTGTGTGCAAAGTAAATATACACATTATAAACAATAAAAGTAAGGGGCAGGGGGGAAGTGAACAATATACAATTACTTTATAATATTAAGAGTAAAAAAGATGGGACATGATTAAACACTGTAAGCATATTAGTAAGAAAAATTAAATAAGAGTAGAAATATAAAAGAATAAATATCTTCTAATAATCTAAAGAAAAGACAACAGGGTAAAATTAAGGTGGCTTCCGTACATTATCTGATACAGTAATAACTTTGGCAACAGAGTAGGCAGACAAAGATAAATACGTAGATAATGGGAGCCATATGAGATCCCTCTTAATTGCCAGAGATATAGGAGAAACCTAATTGGTGTCTAATCTATGATGAAAACACACAGAATTCCACCAGGATCTAAAAGTAACTTTATCTGCTTGTTTCCAGTTTGAGGTTATTAAGTGAAAAGCAACAGCTAACAATAGATCTAACAACTTCAAATTTGATGGTGACTGAGGCCACTGGGGTGACAGAGTGCCTAAGAATGTATTAATTCAAAACAAAGGAACACTAACTCTGAAAATCTCCTTGATTTGGGTCCAAACCAACTGCCAAAACTGCTCAAATAACCTGTGTTTTAAATCGGCAGTAGAACAGGAACAGGACCAACATGTAGAAGACATATTTGATGAAAAAGATGCTAAAATCACTGGAGAAAATAACAAACGCTGATAAACAAAATAAATGGTCTGTGTGATGTTTGCAGCTCGTGAGGTTTTGTGAAGCTTAAGCCATTACTTATCCCATTTACTAGTTGGCCAACATTGTAATAAGTCTTTTTCCTAGGCCAATTCAGTCTTCGATTTGAGTCAGTCTGAGGGCAATTGTAAGGATTTGTATATAGTGGATGCAGAAGGGGAAGTGTCTAATAATGGAGAAAGTTTAGTGCAGATTGCGGAGGATTGGAAGTGCTTGGTAGTGCAAGAAGATATTGGTTGAGGTAGGGACGTAAAAGATCATATTGCGAATTAAAGTTAGCTGGTAATGAAAATACTGTTTGGAGATCAGTAAATGCCCTAAGATTGCCAAGTCTTCCAATATATGGTACGATTCTTAATTTGTAGCGATTTATCATGCCAAATGGGTTGCTGGTGATAGGAAGTGACTGAGGGGTATGATGATGTTAAGAGAGGAACCAAACATTTATGTGAGTGGGAGATGATGGGAGACCGTAATAATGAGATAGTATTAGTGAAAGCAAGATTCTTGAAAATCAAAGGGGGAAATAAGACATTTCTCTATTTATATCCACAATGGAGGATGTAAAGGGAGCTCAAACGAGAGCCAATAGGCAGCCTGTTTTAGGGAAAAAGCAGAAAAATTAGTTTTGAAATCAGTAAACCTAAGACGTCCGTTAGGTTTATCCTTTTTTAAAGAGGACAAAGCTATGCAAGGGGTTTGTCTTTCCAGTGAAATTTTGTTAAGAGAGAATCAATTTTCTCAAAATAATACCCAGGAATTTCAACAGCAATCATGGAAATGATATATAATATGGGGGGGGGGGGGGCAAGCAACATTTTAATTGAATCAATTCGACCACACCAGGGGCCATATGTAGGAAGCCTAATACCGGTCGGTAACGGCCGATTTTCGGTAAATATCCCGTTACCGACCGGTATTTAGGCTTTTGGTATGTAGGGGGCACATTTCAGGATTCGGTAATTTACCGAATCGGTAAAATTACCGAATCGGTAATTTTACCGATTCGGTAAATACCGAATCCTGAAATGAGATGTAGGGGGAGTGTGTCGTGGGTGTGGGGATTCGTTATTTACCACCAACTAAAAGTTGGTGGTAAATGACGATTAGCTGTGAAAATGCATTTTTGTGCACTTTGAAGTGTGCAATGTGGCAGACATACATGCCCTTAGGGCATGTATGTGCGCCACATGTGCACACATGCAGGAATCAGGGGTGCAACAGGGTGTCACTGTGACACCCTGCCACCCTTGATTGTGCTCCCCCCATTACCAAATCGGTATTTACCGATTCGGTAATGGTAACTGGCTTCCCATTGATTCCTATGGGCCTCCTGGCCCATAGGAATCAATGGGAAGCCAGTTACCATTACCGAATCGGTAAATACCGATTCTAAATTACCGACCCATTCCGAATCGGTAATATTTACCGACTGATTACCTACATGCAAGTTACCACTTCTTAAATACTGATTCGGTAAAGTTCGGTATTTAAGAAGTGGTAAATTGTATGCTACCTACATATGGCCCCAAGAGGGGAAAAGTGGATGCCAGCATGCAATAGCATCATTTAATGTTTTGGTGTTGGGGAAAACCACAATCCCAGATACTGTAGTTTAGAGGGTTGCCATAAAAAATCTGTTTGAACAAAAAGATGCTTATGACACAAAACATGTAAAGGTAAAACCTTACACGTATTGCTATTAAGCAGGTATCCTGATGACTGAGAAAATGTAGCGACTTGATGAAGGAAAGGAGGGAGAGAGCTTATAGTGTTAGAACAATATAAGAGAATGTCTTCAGGGTAAACTGACATTTAAAACTGATGAGGACCAAATTGGAAACCTGGAATACGAGCATCCTGTCTGATTTTAGTTAAAAAGGGTTCCAATGCAATGATCAACAATAGAGGTCATACCCCTCTAAGCAAAGGAAAGTCATCTGAGATTTTCCAATTAATACAAATTGAGGCTTTGGGACCTGAACAGAATAGGGAAATTAAAGCTATCAATTTAGGTGGAAAAGCAACCCATCTTAATGCATGAAACATAAAATCCAATCCAATCCTATCAAAAGCTTTTTCTGCGTCCAAAGCAATAGCAGCAATAGGATGATCTAAAGATGAGGCCTTACTGAGGACATTAAAAAAGACTCAAGATGGGAGGAGCCAAGATGGCGACCGGGACGGCAGCGTAGGCTCCCGGCTCCGTGAACCTCCGCATCCCGCACAGATATCCTGCATGAGATCCTTAGCCTGCGCTATATGCCCGTGTTGGTGAATGAGAGCGGCAACCGATCGTGTGACTCCGAAGTTTCTGGCGGCGGTATCACCGGAGAAATGTCCATTTGAAGTTTGCGGCCTGTGCAACCCTGGAACCGGGACCTCGAGTTGATAACATGGCCGGGCGGCAGTTCAACAACAGCGGCCTTTGGTGACTGGGTGGAGTCGGACTAACCGGAGCGGTGCGAATATCGGCCTACATTTCGCCGTGGTCGTTCCTACCACTAAGCGTAGCGGAACGAGTGCATGCCCGAGGTGGCTAATCCAAGATTCCCCGGTGATTGCCTCAGCCTTCGCCGGTGAGCTACCCGGCCGCCGCCCGTAACTCGCCCTGATTCTTGCGGCCTGCTCCCGGATTTTCGCGGGCGCAGGTCCGTGGTGGGGATGACTGTTGCCTGTGACCACACACCGGATATATTTTTGCCTGCCCCCGAAACCCTGATTCCAGTGACATGGAACCTGAGGCGCTTGTCCCTGAGTCCTGGTCCCAATCTGGGTTGGACCTACCCGGCGGCCATCTTGACAGGACGAAGTCTACCATCCTGTACACTGGGTCGCAGCACGATTGGAAGTGTGCGACTATGAGGAGCGTAGCGGAGCGAGCGCCGAGAGCTGTGCTGGGGTATGGTGATCTTCTCGAGGCTCTCGGTGCCCTTCATTCCACCTTGGTTCACGGCGCCTGGGTATTGGGGAGTAAGCTTGATGGGGTGGCATCAGCATCGGAACAGTTGCTGCCTGCCTGTCCCCAGGTACACGGTGACTTCCTACACTGCACACAGGAGGACAGGGTCGTGGCCGCCCCTGTGGATAGTGACCAGCTGGCAACTCCGGACAGTATACTTACGTGTGATCGGTTGGCTGTGGGTCTGGTCTGGTCCGGAGGTCCTGGACCTGAGTGGGGGGTGGTGGCCTTGTCCTGTGCGCGGCCTCCGGCGACCCAGGCAATATTCAAGCAACGGTCGCCTCCTCTGGCTGATTTCGCCTTCTTGGACCTTGTGTGCAGTGCAGATCCTGGGGCAGCACTGGGAAAGACGACTCTCCATACTACTGACTGTGTTGGTATTCAGAGACTTCCACCCTACCTGTGTGTGTCGCTTCCTGTTCTTTTTTGGACGCTCCTCTTCTTTGTAACATTGGACATGGCACTGGGTCGATGGGTATGCATGGGTAGATTCGCAAAGAGTGACCAAGGATAAGGCTGATCCTTCAGAGGTGGTCATCTAATAGGCGGGCGGGCTCAGGGGTTGCGTGCTCTCACGGCATAACTGTTAGTGTAATAGGCGCATAATGCTCCCCATTCCTTTTTGACATGGTCGATTCTGTGTTGCTTATTGTTTGCTTTGGGGGAAAACATATTGTGCGGGAGGGAGAAGCCGGGGGCATGTTTTGAAGGCCCTCCTCCAGTTTATTAATATTCTCTCTACCCCCCCGTCTGGTGGGGTTTCTTTTCTTACTCCTCTTTCTCTGTTTCTTCTATATTTCGGGTCTGGTTCCGGGGCGACAGGCACACTGCTGGGGGGGGGGCCGTACTCATCTGCAGAGGTGCAGGGTGGGGGGTTGGGGGAGGGGATCCTTTAGTCTTTACCCCTTTTTTTCCATGGCCTCCTTTTTCTTCTCTTATTCTTCTTTGTCTTTCTTTTCTGGGATCAGCATGGTAGAACTCCTTCGTTGTTAATCGCTGCGTTTTCATGTGTGCCACAATTTCCGTGGTGTGTTCTGGGTTTTAGGGCAGGGGACTGCAGGCGCAAATGGCCGTGATATTCCTCCACATCCTGACCTTCCTGTTTCAGCGCCATTGACTAGATAAATTGCTGTTTATTGTTGACGTTTATTATTCAGCCTGCCATTTCTTGCTGCTGGGAAACTGTTTGGCACCTGATCCTTCCATCCTCCCTTATTATAAAATGAAAACCTTTTGTATCCTGGTCTCCTACTTGGGCTGTTCAGTGGCCGAGAGTATAATAGCATGGAGATTCTGCTCCCCGAGGTGCTGCCTGTGATAAATATTGATTTCTGTTACTCTGACTGCTTAGCGGCCGGCCCCGGGGGTTGTAAGCCCATACTTGTTATTGGTTGAAATGTCAATAAAGGTTTTTCAAAAAAAAATAAAAAAAAAAAAAGACTCAAGAGTTGTCATAGGCTAGTCGTCCCTTAACAAAGCCAGATTGTTCAGGGCCTATAAGATCAGACAAGACTGTGTCAATGCGTAACGCCAACATCTTGGCAAATATCTTGTAGTCAGTATTGACTAAGGAGATGGGATGGTATTTGTTACATAAGGAAAGATCCTTATTATCTTTTGGAATTAAGCATATCATGGCTTCTTGGAAAGTGCCCTGAGATGCACCTTTGATAATAAAAGAATTAAATGAAAGTAAAAGCTTGGGAAGGAGGAGGTTTGCAAAGTGGTCATAAAATTTGACAGTAAACCATCAGGCCCAGGAGCCTTCCCTCACCGTAACTCCGAGACTGCATGAGCGATTTCCACTGAGGAAATATGTGTTCCCAATGAATCGAAATCCATATGATGGGAGGGAGGAGATGCAATGGAATAGAAATAAGTGGATAAATCTAACTGTACTGTTTGTGTTTCTGGAGAATATACATTTTTATAAAAAGATATGAATTCATTTAAAATATAATTGTCTTTAAAAAGAGGAATCCCAGCGTGACCTTGTATGGATGCTGTTCTAGTTTTGTCCTTTCTTATTTCTAAATAATTAGCCAACAATTTCCCCATTTTAGTTTGACCCCAATAATAGGGAGAACTACTTTGCAGTAAATAAGAGGAAGCAGCATATGTAGATAATCTGTTTGTGGGACTTGGCCCTTTTTGGTTAAAGGTCCCTAGACATTTAGGTTTTTCCCCTAGCACTTTTTTCTGACATGTGTTGCCAACTTAGATGCTCTGGACACTTTGCCACTGCTAAACAGTGTCAAAGTGCAAGGCTTCCCTGTGTAAAGTGTAATGGTGATTGGTTGTCTATTATTGGTATGTTTGCTTTACTAGTAAAGTCCCTAGTGAAGTGCACTATGTGTGCCAGGGCTAGTTATGCAAATGCTACTGGTGGGCCTGTAGCACTTATTGTGCCACCCACTCATGTAGCCTTGGAAAGGGAACTCAGGCCTGCCATTGAAGGGCCTGCGCGCAGTTTCCTAAACTGCCATGTTGTTCTGGTAAGTGCACGTACTTACCAGACCCTGCCCTTCCCTTTCCATACACATCAGGCACCCTTATGGACAGGGTGCAGTGCATGTGAAAGGTGGAACATGTACCACGGTGTGCACCATGTCCTGGCAGAGAAATAATCTCCATTTCGTTTTCACTGCTGAAAGGCTATCTTGCCCATTAGAATAGAATGGGGAAGCTGTGTAATATGTTTTCAAGCCTATCTCCCCAAAGGCTTAAGATGGAACAGTGAAATTTAGTATGCCTGAACTCACCCTGCAATAGCATCTTTTTATGAAGATGGTTTTTGCATTGTTTTGTAAGCCATTCTTTCAGAAGTGGCTGGTTTTTGTGCTTTAAACATTTCTGTGTGTGGTTGTGGATTGACTGGCTGGATTTGAAAGCGATAGGATCTGGCGAACGTCTTGACCCAGAGGAGGTGAGACAGCACAGGCTGACCTGCATCTGATGTGTAGTAGGAGGAGTAGGCCTAAAGATGAAGAGGCCTGGGCTGGTGCTATAAAACAATTGCCCCATCTCCTGCTGAGTGATTGAGAATCTAGACCCCCACTAATCAAAGGGAGAAGGTGTCACTGGTAGGTAGGCACCCAGAACTGGTTTGAGAAGGTGTCAGTGCCCCCTGTAACACAAAGACTTCAAAACCATTGAGGGGTATAACTATGCAAGCTGAAGCCTCTGAACTTTGAAGAATGGCTTGATCAAGTGTCAACAAGACTGAAGCTACTTCGTGGATCAAGAAGAACCTTTGCCAAGGAAGAAACAACTGAAGAGACTGCTGTATAGGACTGCTCTAGCTGTGTGATCTGGTGCTGGCCTGCAGTTTGCTGTTTCAACTAAGGAAAGGCTGTAGGGACTTTGCTGTGTGCTGTGTCCCCCTGCTTGAAGGACTTTGCGGTGTGCTGTGTCCTGAAGTAACTTTCCCCAAGGGCCCGAGGTGAGCTGGCTCCCTGTTTGGAAACACAGGAACACAAAAGTTTCTAGGGAAGACTCTCAGTTACGCCGTGGGTGCGTGTGCTCTGTCTAGCCTGAGACCTTCGCAAGTTGTGCCCTGTGATCTTGAGTACCTGGAGTTCCAAATGAGACTCAGAGACACGGTGTGCGTGTGCTCTGTCTAGCCTGAGTTCTTCGAGAGGATCGCCCTGTGAACGTGTGTACCAAGGAGCCAAGTAAGTCTCAGCGACGCTGTGTGCGTGTGCTTGGGGGCAGCCTGAGACTTTCGTCTGGATTGGCCAGTGATTGTGCACACCAGAAGAGTGAGTGTACATCAGCAACACTGTGTACGTGTGCTGTTCGCAGCCTGAGACCCTCGCTGGAGGTGCCCTGTGATCGGGGGCACCGGAGGATAAAGTGTGTCTCAGCGACGCTGTGTGCGTGTATCTTCTTCTGCCTGAGACCTGCGCAAGAGGTGCCCTGTGATCAGGGGCACCGGAGGATAAAGTGTGTCTCAGCGACGCGGAGTGCGTGTGCTTTCTACTACCTAAGACCTGCGCAAGTTATGCCTTGTGATCGTGGGCACAAAAAGATCAAGTGTATCTCAGCGATGCTGCATGCGTGTGTCATGTGTAGCCTGAGACTCTCATGAGGAGTTGTCTGGTTATCGTGCACCCGGAGTTCCCGTGAGTCTTGGTGACTCTGAGTGCGGGTGTAGTGTGCAGCCTGGGATCTTCCCTTTGCCCGGAAAGTCAGAGATTGCATCGGAGGCCCAAGTCGCTACACGGGGAGAGGAGAGTGGGTTTGCGCCCCCAGGAAACGTGTGTCGACTCCTGGGTTGGGGCGCGGGCTCAGAGGGAGACGCTCTCAGCCTCTCTCTCTGTTCTGCAGTGCGAGCCTCTGCTTCAGCTCGGATTGAGGCCTGTGTGCCAAGGGAATGGCAGCACCAGGGCCTGAGTTCAAAGCTGCATTTACTGTGTTCTATCTTACCCATGTGGGGGGGCAACTGTGGCCGGAGACTAACCGCAAGCCAGCATGAGTGGCGGAGAGACCGCCGGAGGCACTGTGAACGGTGCTGGAGTAACTTATGTATTGCATTACTTCTGCATAGCGGAGTATCTGATGATTGAATAACACATTGCTTTTTTTCTGCACAACGGACTGCCTGTTTTGTCGTATTGCCCATTGTATTAGTTTGCCTAACGAACTGCCTGATAGGTGTGCTACGCATTGCACTAGGTTTGCATAATGAACTGCCTGATAGATGTGTTACACCTTGAATTAATCCTGCATCACGATCTGCCGGATTGTCATATTACACATTGCATTAGTATTGCATACTGAACTGCCGGATATATGTGTTCCGCATTGCATTAGTTTTGCAAAACGAATTGCCTGATAACTGTATTACACGTTGCATTGCTTTCTCCTAACAGAATACCTGAAAGGGGACCATACGCATTGCATTACGGGGGCATAACAGTTTACCACATTGTTGCTTTACGCATTGCATTACAGTGACAGTACCAATCGCCAGATAACCGTATTACGATCTGCATTATTCTTATGTTGTGAATTAACTGACTGTTGCATATCAAACTGCATATTACGACATTAGGGTTGCGTAGAATTGTTTAGTTTAGCTCAATATTAATAGGCCAGGGAGAACATTACCCTGACGCATATGTTGGTTTAGTATTGTGTGGTCTCATCGTATATCATTTTATAAACATATACTTGTTTTCTATGAAACTCGTGTAGAGTCTATTTGTGGTGTCATCATTGGATTGCTGTGAGCATAATTGCAAATACTTTACACATTAAGCCTTGAAGATAAGCCTGACTGCTCGTGCCAAGCTACCAAGGGGGTGGAGCGGGGGCTATCTCTGGAGGTGACCTGTCTTTTCCCTAGCGTTGTGGCTCACGGGTTCCTGCTTGGCCTGCGGTGCCTACCTCAGCCAACCAGGGATCATGGGAATTCTAACACTGTTAAAAGGGAGTTTAGCGTCAATAAAATTTTTCAAGGAAGACTCATTATTGGAGTGATAGCAAGTACATTCTAGCTGTTTAATTTTATTAAGTAGTTGAGTAGATTGGGCATCTATAGATTTTTTTCTTTCACGAAACAAAATAAAACCCCTTAGCGGTGGTAAAGAATGTAACAAGAGTTATAAATGTTGTTTGTGACAGCATGACAGACATTACAATAGGGTTGTCCAATCCTCGTTTCTATTTAGTCAATTTTTTATGCTCTCAGTGTGCAGAATCCATTTGAGTTTCTTCCTTATTCAGAAGATTTCCGATATCTGCGCCTCTTAGTGGGGGCTTAACCACACTGATTATTGTCCATTTGATGTCCATTTGATGTCATCTTCACTGTGGCCCAAACTGGTGAAGTGTTCAACGAGAGGGGCATTGGGAGTTTTGCAGCAAAATCTACTGCAATGTTGGCATAGCCGCATACGTGCTTTCTGAGTTGTTTGTCCAATATTGATCTTTTGGCACAGGCATTGAATTAAATAGATTAAATTACACGAATTACAGTTGGTGAAACATTTAGATTTTACTTTTACATGTTTAAATGTGAATTTTTTGCTTTCAATAGTGAGATCACGAACACTACAATTGCCACATTTTGCATGTCCTATAAGGGGCTCAAGGCCCCATAGTTGGTTCAGTGTAGAAGCTGGTCTTGGGTTGGAGAGAGCTGCTCTGACAAGGTAATCTTTTATATTCCGACTTTTGCGAAATGTAAAAAGAGGACGTTCAATTTTAATGGTGCCGGCGTTGAGAATGGACCAATGTTTCAAAACGCATTCCCGAATGGTATGTGAGACTGGCGAGAAGGTGGTGACGCATACCATGCGATTTTGATTAGGCTTGGGTTTGTGGGATAAGAGAATGTCCTGGGGCAGTACCAAGCTCTTTTGAGTGTAGTGTGTACAAGTCGACGGGGATATCAGCGAGCGAGTAGCTTGGTGGAAAGCAAAGAGGCCTCATGAAAGTAGTCTTCTTTCAGGAAACAATTACGTCTAGTACGTAAGAACTTAGAGTAAGGTAGAGAATCACGTAAGACACGTGGATGATTGCTTTCATACCTCAACAAGGTGTTACGTTCGGTGGGCTTTCTGTAGAGACTAGTGATTAGCTCCCCCTTGAATATGGTGAATGGTGAGGTCAAGGAACGGTATAGAGGTTCTGCTGTGTGAAAGAGTGAAAGCAAGCCCCTGGCAATTATTGTTGAGCCAGTGCAGGAAATGATTAAGGTTATCTTCACTAGAATGCCAGGGAAGGAAAATGTCGTAAATGTATCTTTTCCATAAGGATATCCCGGAGTAGAAGGGATTGTTGGGGGTGAGAATTTTAGACATTTCCAGATGGTCCATGAATGGTGTAGGCAAGTTGGGTGCTAAAACTGCCCCCATAGAAGTTCCCTTAACTTGTTGGAAGAACTCATTGTCGAAGGTGAAGGAGTTTCTTGTGAGGCACAGTTCGAGCAACTGTAGTATAAAGATGGTGGGTACAGCATGCGGTTGTGGTCTCAAGTTAAGTGTCTGTTCGATGACCAGTAATGCTTGAACTTGTGGGATGTTCGTGTACAAGGATTTGACATCCATTGTACACAGAATGTCTGAATCAATATTAAAGGGGTGATGTTCGACTAATTTAATCATGGCCATACTGTCTCTGATGTAACATTCTGTTTTGGGGGCAAAGTCCTTTATAAAATAGTCTACGTATTGGCCCAGTGGCTCTAGGATGGAGCCACAGCCTGACACTATGGGTGCCCTGGTGGATCTGTGAGGCTTTTATGAATTTTAGGGAGTGTATATATCACTGGGGTACGTGAAGATTTAACATTGAGGTACAGGAATTCTTTCTGGCTTAGAAAACCTTGTGATCTTTTTTAGGGAGGCGCTTCACGAGGCGGACCAACTGGAGACCTCAATATCAGCCCTGCTTCCAGGGAAAGCCACAGATGGATTACAATCGGTACCTGGTGACCCGCAACGCCCACTATTGGAGGGAATAGAAGCCATACCTATTTTCAATATAAGTGGTTCTTCCTTAGCTGAGTCCACCTATACTTTACTATCTAAAGGATTGACGTTTGCCCCCCATTCAGGACTGAATAAATTTGAATTATTGAGAGACCTCATGGCTTTCTTCAGAAAAATCCGATTGCGGATATTTTTTGCTAACCAAGAGCCACAAGCAGAAGATGTGAATTTGTCAGGTCTTTCTCCAAAGTCTACATTTACCCCTAATGTAGATCAGGTACCTCCGGAAGTGGCTGTCTTCGAGCAGGTTGTCTACGATAAAATTATGAATATCACTAGACATGTACAAAACACTCCCTTCAATTTAAATAGAGATGAATATAAAGCTCTAGAAGATCTTAAACAGACACCCACTATTACCATCAAAGCGTGCGATAAAGGAGGTGGTATTGTCTTGTTTGACACTCCCACTTACGTACCCAAAATGGATACCATGTTAGGAGATAATCATTTCTATTGCCCAATAACAAGAGACCCGACGACAATCATTGCCAATAAAATACGCAGGCTGACTAGCAGAGCCCTTAGGGTTGGTGACATCTGCCAAAAGGAATGGACATTCCTTAATGTGGAACAACCCAAGATGGCCAGCATTTATGGCATTCCAAAAATTCATTAAAGATGAGGTTAACCCCCCCTTTGAAACCCATTGTAACAACCATTGGTTCAACAAAGGAACCCCTTTCTAAATATGTCGATGCTATTTTGACTGTCAGAGTCAGATTCCTGATGAACAACTGAAACATGGATTTTTTTATGGCAGAGAATCAGGGCCCAATTTTTCTTTCTTAAAACAGAAGAAGTAAACACATTACCTACCCAACATTTCCCCAGCATGGAAGCCTCAGGCTCAGAAAGGTGCGATTCCTGAATCAATCGAATATCAGTTTTTAATGTAGCTAAATGAGATAACACCCACTGCCTTTTAATAGGGTTACCTAACCCTTTAATATTCCAAGTAGTAATCTGGAATGTAACATGAAAATAATAATATGAACAATCAATATGCCTACAGTAACAAGACTGAGGTCAGGATAAAACAAATATGAAAATGAAAAGGAATAGAAATAGAGCTTTTCTTGTTAAGATGGAAAAAAGGAGTGGTAAAATAGATAATAGGAATGTGAAAATAGTAGAAAAGAACCATATAAGGAAACGCCAATAAAGGGGAAATAAAACAAGAAACAAAAAGACAGTACTAGTCATACAAAAGATGACTGAAAAACATACCTACACAACACAAAGACGAAAGGGTAGTGGCGACACCAGAAGACGGCGACGACAGAACTCGAGCTCCACCAAACTTCAGGGCAGCCTTGAATTGAATAAGGACATCAACATATAGAGGAGACCATAAGGGAAACGGGAAGTGAGAAATACACCTGTATTAGAAAAAAGAGAGACAATATGAATATGTTTTTTAAAAAGACAAGAGAAAAAGCAACTTAAAAATTAAACAAGAGTGAAACAAACATCCAATGAATTATACAGAAAGGAAAGTGGCGAGAAAACAACAAAATATCAATCAAGTAGACTTCGAAGTATCGATGACATCTGCTCCATATTGTTGAAGGAAATCCTGTAATGCAGCTGGCTCCTCATATATGGTTGTTATCTCTTTGTAAGTAACCTTAAAAAGGCAAGGGTGAATTAGGCCGTATCTGGCATTTATAGTTCTTAGTTGAGGACTGAAATCCCGATCTGCAGGGGCCTAAGCTACATCCTGAGAAAAGAACAATTGATGACCCTCCCAATTGATTTGTTTATTGGATTTGACAGCTAACATGACTTGTAGCAGGTCAGTATATTGCAAGAAAAACAAGATGACACCACATGATTTTGTTGAGACCAGGTCTGTGAGCCTGTTGTATGTTAAGTGGGGCAGTATTAGACATATCCAGAAGCTTAGGCAAAAAAGTTTGAAAATATACTCTTGGGTTTGAACCCTTTGTGTTTTCAGGAAGTCCGTAAATGCAGAGGTTATTCCTGTGGTTTTAATTTTCCAGGTCTTCAGTGTGCTTCTTCAGAAGAGTTATTTCTGACTCCAGAAAAGAAATATGAGAGCATGCAGACTGAAGAGATTCCGTTTTTTGTTCCACAATGAGAATGTGTGATTCCAAAGAAGACCATTTGTCATCAGGGTATTGCAATGTCTTATTAGTTTCCTCCATGAAGAGTTTTAATGCCCACATTTCTTCAAGAATCATATCCATGGATGCTGAAGAGGAGTGCACTGGAGACAGGAGATCTTTTTTTTGTTGTTTAGTGGATCAATCGGGCATCTTGCTTGAGAGCTGCGATTTTGGAATGGCGCCTGGTAAAGATTCAGATTTGTGAGTAGAGTTGTCCTCCATGTTGTTGTAAATAGAGTCTGAGTAGTTTGTTTGGAGGAAACTGAAAGCTTAAGATTCCTTAATCTCCCCATACAATAGAAAAGGAGGTTATGTAGAGCACTACACACATTGCAAAGCAAAAGTAGAACCTTCAATGATGCAAGGCAGTTTCAGTCACGCAATGAGGAGTAGTAACCCTAGCTCTGAATGACTGAAGCTCATAGGAATATATTTAAAAAAACGCAGGGTCGACCTCCCTATCAAATAGTAAACATGAGGGTTCAAAAACGGTGTCTGGTATCTATATATTGGATGCCATTGACGTATCTGTTATATGCTGAAGAAAAATACTCAGCAGATACAAGTTACTGAGAAGAAAATGCTCCCAAGACACGAAGAGTAAGGCTTCTTTTGCACCGGGTCATGTCAAAAAGTACAGAAAAGAACAGAAAAAATATGTAGTCATGAGGCTTGATTCATAGTACTGTTTAAATTGCCTGTAAAAACATGTGCGTGGTCTAATTAAGCTGCCCCATAAAGAAAAGGAACGCGCTCGCCATTCAAAATGGTAAGCGCAAACTCATTCATGAGGACAAACCCCCCGGGGTTGTTATGGCCAGAAAAAGCACAGAAGCAGGAGTTATACAAAACTCCAGCAACTCTCCACATAAAATGATTGAGAGACGCCGTGAAGTCTCTTCCCTTGACGAGCGCTGGAGTGGTTTCCGGCAGCGGAAAGGTACCCCAGTCCGTCGGAGCTCGGCGAGGTCCCACCATCTTGGACCGGCGCCGAAACCACACACCCATTTTCCCCTTAGGTTAGGTGTCTAGGCTAGTATGCCAGATTCTCTGTTAACTACCAGATGAGTATGTTGCTGTCTCTGGGATTCTTTTTCCCTGTGGCAATGTCAATAAGATAGGGTGGGGCAAGGAAGCAGACCAATTCAATGGATCCCACAATAGTGAGTTATAGTCCTTGTCCACAGCAAAAACAAGACTACCATAAACATGTGGTTAGCAGAGCCCAAATGAAGAAAATGGCCCACACATGACTCACCAAACAAAAGGTTCTAGGAAACCCAGCCCAATGTTTTTGTACATCTCATTATAGCCACTGCCAGTCCCACTATCCACTCAGTCATCCGTAATACCGTTTAGGTGAGCTTTCTGCAAAATCTGGCAAGCCTGGACTCGAAGGGGGGGGTGGGGACTTGGAGAGACAAGGCGGATAATTGCATGAGTGCAGCATCCTAACAGTTACGCACATCATATAATCCTAGAATTGCTGTATCATGCAAAGCCATTTTTACACGTAAGTAACATTTTCTAGTAGGTAAAATACTTTTGTTATTGTTCTTCACAAAAGAAACACTTTCACTGTTCTGCACTTGACGTCATAATATGAAATCGCTTTGGTAACCATCAAAAATTGTTTCCTTCTATATTACTTGCAATACCACTTGCTTATTAAGATGCTTATGCAAGTTTTAGTTTTGTCAATAAAATAAAAGCCTAATCAGAAAAAGAATTGGGTACTAGAACAAGACATGCAGGAAGCCAGGGTAAAATCACTGCTGGGAGCTCTGTGAAAGACATTGGCGTGACGGAGGACCACCAATTTTATGTTAAAAGAATAGAATGGCCATTGAAGACAATTTAGTATCTCGGGGCAATAATACAAACCATCTGCTCTCTGTGGATGGAATGGAATTCTTTGGTGTCAGACTCTGAGCACACACCTTAGCCAATTATCAGACATGGGCTGATGTTGGAATTAAGAGGAACCAACGGAGATTGAGAGCTGAGAGGGAGTTATAGGAAGGAATGAGATGTGATAACAGTGTATAAATATTCATGTGCTAGTTGTAATATTGATCTTTGTACCAAAATATTAGTGATATTATCACTTAGCATCCTTGTGTGCCCTTACCTTTGGTGCTAGCCCACATGTCCTGGTTGAATAAATAATTGGTGCTCTAGATTGTCTCAGTAGTCAATAATATGACACAATAGTTTTCAAATTTCAAATTCTCCATTCAAGGTCTTCGATATTAGGAGAACATACACTATTGTTTCATAGTAAACAACTATTGGTCCATTAAATATATTTATATTTTCTAAACACAGAATACCTTAATGTACCAGCATGTTACTGCTGACCTATGAATGCAAAGAGAAATTTGAGCTAAATGCCATCATTTTCATTGCAGATGATTTCAGACATACTGCAGTGTTCAGTATTCTCAAATGGGTTGTCCTCCAGAGTAGCAGTAAAGTGACGTTAAAACCTGCAGAGGAGAATGGGGCTGAAGCCGAAAAGTTATATTGTCCACAAGGTAGGTCACTGGCTGCTTAGTGGTCGAAGCAATCTGGGCTCTAAGACAATGTCAACAAAGGGGAACTGTACGCATGCCTGATACCCTGGCACATGTATTTCATAAGTGACAATAAGATTGATAATGTACAATAGACTGAGAATGACCATTCTCAGGGGTCGAAACATTGACAAATAACATATGTGGACTGTGTTTTTAAGAATTTGATGGTGGATATCAACACTTGTTTTACGGGTACTGACTTCAAACATTCTATCATCCCTATCAGCTACATGTATATATTTTTGTTCATAGCACGAATGAACTTTTTACTCATCATATATCATTCTCACTGTGCTGTCACCCTTTAGAAGCACCTTGTACAAGAATTATGCCATACTGCTTAAATTGATTTATACATCAATAAATGAGGTATGTATAAATAAATGCAATAAATGCATAACTGAAACTTACTCATTTGAGAGGTTTTTTTCTATTCCTAGTATAACACAATTGCCATGGAAGTCAAGTGCTACACTTACCTCATATGGACCACTTTATTGTTTAATACTTGTCCAGCCCAGTTCCCATGGTTACTAGGTTGCAACCTTTTTCTAGTGAAATAGGCTTAACTTATAGGCAATGTGTATAGTATTTCTGCAGCACTTCAAGCAGTAATAAAGTGAAAACATGACACAAGAAGTATCACACACCAATTTGGAAGAATAGAGTAAAATGTTATAAATTATTTTACATCAAGATGACAAAAATCCAATCAGTAGAACTGGAGATATGCAATTTTAAAGATTTCAAGTGAGTATAGGGCCAAAAAGCACAAAGAGCTACTCCCAGTTATCTGCTCATTCAAGACTGGGTGAAAGTCACATGTTCAGGTGGACCACGCTGGACCGGTGGCTGAATACAAGGACCAGGTTAGTCCTGCTGTAAGAGCTACCTTCAAAGTCCATTTTGAAGAGCACTGTTCATGGGGGAAAGGACTGTGAGGAGCATGGAGAGCGGTGTGGATGGTAGTCGATGTAGCACAAAAAGTAGGCTGAGAATCATGGGCGGCCGTCGCTATAGTGCAAAGATTCTGTCGGGCTTCACAGACGGTTGTTGCTGAAGCTTCATGTTGCAGGTCATTGCGAGCTGTTGATGCTGTAGTGCCAAGTGCAGATCTTGGGAAACAGTCCAAACAATGCAGGCAGAGCCACGTGTGCTGTTCCTACGCAAGCGAAACCACGCTTGCCTGAACCACATTTCTGCCTTAACCATGCATATGCGTGGTTAAGGCAGATAGCGCGGTCCAATGCCCAGATGAGCGGGGAGAGGAAGAGAAAGCGTCAAAACAGGAAGCTCCGGACGTGGACAGGTAAGTGGAGCAGGGGCCGGGTTTGAGGGAGGTACTTTTTAAGGGTTGGGGTGAATTCAGGGGTCAAAGTAAGGTGGGAGTCAGGGCAGCTTTTTTTGAAGAGGGCAGGGTTTTAAGGCTCAGGGTGGCGGGTAGGGGTGATTTTTATGGGGCAATATGGGGGTAAGTTTAAGGGCGGGGTCAGTGTAGTTTTTTTAATTGGGTTCAGGGTTTTAGGCCTCAGGTCAGGGGGAGGGGAATGAGTAGATTTAAGGGCAGGAAGAGGTAGGTTTTAGTCCTCAGGGTGGTAGGGCAAGGTAGGGGGTAGAATTTTAGGGCACAGAGTGGGGAAAGGGGGTCAGAATAGTGGCGATCTTAACAATGCATATTTCCTTATCAGACATGCCTTTATAATGAAATTGCATGGTAAAGTCATGCGTGGTAAAGGAATGCATGCTTAAGATGAGTTTGTGGTTTGGGCTCCATGGTAGAGGCACTTAGGGTTTAGCCATGTATTCATCGATGGCAGTTTCCGTGGTGCGAAGAGTCGGGTTCACCACAGCTTTGTGTTGGCGAGCAACAAGATCTTGGCGCGAACGGGTCTGTTTGCGTTCGTGAAGAGCCCATAACTAAAGAAATTCTCCTTTTCTTCACTAGAGAGCTCAACTGATGTTAAACAAAGGGTCCTGGACCTGCGTGGCACTTCTTGGGGTCAAGAACTCACTCCAGCAGAGGCCAGCAGGGCTCAGGTCCGTCCAATTGCAGGACAAGGCAGCAGGCCAGCTGGGCAGTTGCAGGGAGCCTTTGGAGCTTGGTATGTCCCTGTTGCTCAGAACAGGAGGTTAGTCAGCTGACCCATGTAGTAACTTCAGCCTGGGATGAAGCATGCAGGTTCAGTCTTCCTACTCAGCAAGTAGAGCAGCAGGGCAGCAGTTTAGCAGTCTTCTAGCAATAGAGCAGCAGAACAGCCTTTCTTCTATAGTATCTACAAATTCAGAGGTGTACTGAAGAGTTGGGTCTGGGAGTTCAATATTTATACTTGGTGCCAGCTTTGAAACAAATGAAGTTTCTAGAGAATTCCCTTTGACTTCCTTGAAGTTTCATTCCTTCCCTGCCTTAGCTCCAAGCTGGCTGCATGAACAATGCAGTGGTGACAAGCCCTTTGTGTGAAGGCAGGGCAATTTCAGATGCAAGTGGAGCTGTGGCAAGCTCCGCCCCCCCAATCCTGACAGTTGATGACCCATCCCGGCACACCTAATCCTTCTATAGTGTCGATGTCTGGGAGGAACAAAGTCCAACTGTCAATTGTCAACAACACCAAGTCATGTGACCAAGGAACAGGCTGCAGGCACCAAATTGTTAGGATAAGAAAATGACAACGTTCTAAAAGTGGCTTTTTCAGAATTGTGATTTATAAATCCAACTTCACCATTCAAGAGGGCTTTAAATTACAATTCCTTAGACACCAAACTTGACATTTTCCCATGCTCCCAATTGAAAGTTAGCACTTATTAAATGTAATAGAACAACCTAATGTTATCCTATGGTAGCGGTAGGCCTCACTGTAATGAAAAACAAATGTAAGAGTTTTTCACTACCAGGACACGTAAAAATTAAAAGTACATGACCGACATTTTAAATACACTATACCCTGCCCTATGGGCTATTTAGGGCCTACTCTAGGATCAACATATTTATTTAAAAGGAAGGTTGAGGCCAGGCAAAAGATCTGTTTTGCCAGGTTGAAAAGGCAGTTTAAAACTGCACCTACAGGCTACAATGGCAGGCCTGAGACATGTTTAAAAGGCTACTTATGTGGGTAGAACAATCAGTGTGGCAGGTCCACTGGTAACATTTAATTTACAGGTCCTGTGTACATGTAGTAGCACTTTACTCGGGACTTACAAATAAATTAAATGTGCCAAATGGGTGTAAGCCAGTTTCACCATGTTTAAAGGTGAGAGCACACGCACACCAACAAAAGCAGGTTCAGAACCCAGGAGGGTGAAGGCAAAACATATTGGAAGGAGCCTACAGAAAGAGCCAAGTCCAGCATAACCCCCCTCCATCCAAAAGCCAGATTACACTAATCAGTACCTTGATGGGCTTCCCTGCTTAGGCAATAGCACAAGGACCAAAGCCCTGTTATGCAGGGGCACTTGCCAATTGTACACCTCTCTGAATTCAGTTGGATCCCTCTGTCTACACTCTCCTGAGGTACTGAACTGACCAATGGGTAACCCTTCTCCTCACTTGTTGACCCCATCTGTGAAGCACTTAACCTTAATTTGCTTACAGCTACATCCCAGTATGCAGACAGCATCATCATGGCCAACAAAGTGAAACAGCCCATTCCGTCCCTTGGATCAGATTCCTGGCCTTACCCCAAGGAAAACTCTGCCCATAAGGACAGTCTCCCACAGAGGCCAATGACAGCTGTCAGTATGAAGAGCCTGGCCCTGGACTATCCACCGTCAGGTAGAAGCTCTAAGGGGGACATTGAGAAGGCCTCTCCTCCAGCCTTGGGGCTGGCAAGGAGTTTCCCATGGACTCCTGTGGGTTCCCTAACCTCTGCGGTTTCTCAGAATAGGGGGGCAACATCACCATGTGTTAGGCACCCTACTTCCACTCTACCTCCCACCAGTCCCAAGGGGGTATGTTGAGACTAGCTTTTCCGCCCAGGGTCTATACCCTGTGGCTGAACAGGTGACAGGGGTAAGTGAGTACTACCTCCACCTGCCCCTCTGTTGGAAACGGCCCTTTTTGCAGGGTTATCCCCAAACTTTTAGCTTCTTCCTCCTATTCTTTCCTGACCTGCTTGTGTTAGTTTTAGGACTCTGGGCACTGTACCAATGCTAATCAGTGCAAAAGTGCATATGCTCTCTGTAAAATGTATTGTGGATTGGGGTTTCCATGATTGGCCTATTTGATTTATGTGTCAGTCCCTAGTAAAGTGCACTGCGTGTGCCAGGGCCTGTAAATCAAATGCTGTTGGTGGGCTGCAGCACTGGATTGTGCCACCCACACAAACAGCCCGTAAATGTGACTCTGGCCTGCCATTGCAGAGCCTGCGTGCAGTCTGGTACTGCCAACTCGGCAAGTACACCCACTTGCCAGGCCCTAACCTTCCCTTTTCTTACATGTCAGCCACCCCTAAGTTAGGCCCAAGGTACCCCTGTGGGCAGGGTTCAATGTTTGTGAAAGGTAGGACATGCCCTGGTGTGTGTGGCATGTCCTGATAGTGAATTACTGGCAATTTAGTTTTTCACTATTGCATAGCTACCTGTTCCCCATAGGACAGAATGGGGAGTTTGTTTATAACATCTTATAAACATAACTGGCCCTGGTAACTAGTTAGGAAAATTATGTTTAGTATGCCTCAACTCAGAATCTGAAGATGCATCTTTTAGTGAAGGTGATTTTTACATTCTGTGTTTGAAAATACCATTTTTAGAAAGTAGGTATTTTCTTGCCTAACCATCCAGTGTGCCTCTGCTGGGTTTGTGGATTGACTGTCTGGGTTTTGGATGACAGAGGCTGGGGAGCAGGAGTGGCTCCGGATAGTCTAGGTGGGTCAGGAAAGGGCTGAATAGACGCCGCGGTCAGCCAGAACTGTTTGGATTTGTTTGTTCATGACGCCGACATAGCCCCGGACGGAGCTATCGACATCAAGGAACTGTTTTTCAAGCATATTTTGATAACTGAATATTTCTGAGTACTGTATTGTGGATTTTTATTGTTTTTGGTCTTGTCTTAAGTATATAAAAATATAGCATATTTTTCTAAACTGGTGTGGTGTACTTTTGTAGTGCTTACACTGCATTACTCTTGGTTATGTTCAAATGCTTTACATACTGCCTCTAAGATAAGCCTGACTGCTCATGCCAAGCTACCAAGGGGGTGAGCCGGGGTTATTTTAGGAGTGTAACTCCCTTATCCTGACTATAGTGGTGGTTTCTGCCTGGCTTTGGCACATGCCCTAGCCTACCAAAAATCTCATCTCTAATACCCTACATCTGGGCCTCCGTACTCTCCACTTGGGAGTGGTGCCCCCAGAAAACTGAACTGTCAGGGTGCCCTGGGCTGCTGCTTCTCCTAACTCTCTGGGTACCATGGAGCACCCTCTAGTGGATGGTTTCTTGGTACAGACCAGGTCCCCTTGCTTGTACCCCAACTGGGAGCAATCAAAGCACTAGGGTTGGAAATGGGCACCCTGGGACTCCATCCACCAGATCCTCCTCTCCTATTCTTTGAAAGGCAATGGAACCCTTTCCCCCCACATTAAACTGGGACATATCTGGGTCACTGTGTACATCCCCCTCATTCTTTTGGGGTAACCTGAGCCACCTTCCTTGGGATCACTCCAAGGTATCTTCCCACACACTACTAACCCAGAGATGTGCCTCCCGTGTAGGCTTCCTGGGGTCAGTGAGCTTGCAGTCAACCATGTGTTGGTGCAACTCTTTGTAAAGTTACTAAGCATGTGCTCTGTCAATATAACGTCATACAACCCTTAATGCCCAAGACTGGCCTGTCAGCCTGCGACCGTCCCTAAACCTTAAATGTTATCCTTCTGGGGTGAGCCTAAACTTAGTGATATGAGATGCTTTCATGGGTGTTTAGGGCATCTGGCCTGTGACCTCTAAAGCCAACAGGGTATCCCTCCCTACAGCTGGCATGTGCCTCAACAGACTGACCCCCAAAACTCTTCCGAAACTATGTATTCTAAAGGCTACCTCATAGGCTGCAAACCACCTATCAACATCATCACCCCCTCAATGCTGGGCACCAGGTCTTTGAGCATGTGGACTCCTTGATTTCCTTTGTACACTGCCTCATCACTGCCACCATTTCTGCTGGACTCTGACAGCAACACTTTTCTCTCCTCCAAGGCTCTCTCTACCTCAACTTTTCTCTCCTCCGATAAGGCTTTTTCAGCCTTAGCAATTCTCTCCTCTGGCTAGCTGTAGCTTCAGGTCCTCCTCAGCTGGTCTGTCCTTCAACTCTTCAGGACACGGGGTGTGGGAGGATACACTGCTTACTGTTTTGGAGCCAGCAGGGGGCTCCAACTCTGTAGGCCCTTCTCTCTCCTCTGGAGCCAGTTATAAGTCATTTCACTCCTCCTCCCTAAATCCTTCTCAGGCCCATCACCCTTTTAATCATCTTTTGAAACATCCAACCAGCTTGCTTCATCAAAAGCATACATCCGCCACTGTGCTCGTGTGGCGAGAATGCTCTGTATACAACCACCAAAGGTTTTAGGTTTTTGAGCCTCGGGAGCTGAAGAAGAGCTTTGTCAACCTCCCTAGGTATTTTTTTATTTTTATGTAATGACCTGCGTACATGGCGCGCTGATGTGATTACACTGAAACTGAAATGATCCCATCGGCTTATTTCAGTTTCACTGCTTCGGTGCTCGTGGAGCTATCTCAGCCCTCTTGCACCGAAACACACAGGAGAGGTATTTTTGGAGATGTGGAGAATCTCCCCTTTCCAATGGCACCCTTCCCTGGTGGATCGCTGCTTGGGGATTACCACAGGAGGGTGATTACCAAGGAGAGATCCACCACTAGAAACCAGGGAGGGGGGAGTGCCCCCCCGGGTGGCAGATGAGAATTATTACCACTGGGGCAGAAATCCCACTAGACACCAGGTTTTTTTTGTTTATATAAAAGAGGGGTGGGGCTGCCCATAATGAACATGCCATTGCCCCCACCCCCCAAAAAATGGGCACATTCTTTCTGCCCCCCCCAGGGGCATATGGGAGCAATAGCCCTGATCTGCCTACTGGGGGCAGAAAGCCCACCAGGCACCAGGGACTATGTTTTTTTGTTAAGTGTAGGGTTGTGGGCTGCCCAGAATGGACATGCTAATGCCCCCACCCTCCCATAAAAAATTGCCACAGTCTTTCTGTCCTCGGGGGGGGGGCCATAGTGTGGCAATATCCCCCGATCTGTTCTCCCCAGGTAAATTTAAGGTTTGCAGGAGATTTTGGGTAGGGAAACTTTGGATGATCCATGAAAGCCACACCTCCCTGACTTCCCTGGGTATATAGTTTTCAGAAATTTCTGGATTTGGTAGGTTTCCTTTCATGGCCGCCAAGCCCAGGACCAAAAACTCAGGTGAATCCCTCGCAAACCAGGTCTTTTTGTGATCGATAATTTTTGAAGTCTCCACAATAAGTTTTGGGCCATTTACAGTCACTGGAACTTGGCCTACCCACAGAAGTGAGGTACCATTTATATTGAGAGACTTGGGGTATTGCTGGGTGGGTGTAGATTTGTAGCTCCCACAGATTGCAAAACTTTCCTTTACAGAAATGTGATAAAATGTGTTTTGTTTTTACAAAGTTTGAGTTTTGCTATGGATTCTAGGTAACAGAACCTGCTGAAATCCCCACAAGGCACCCCATTCTGGATTTCCTTGGGTGTCTAGTTTCAAAACCTGTATTGACTTGCTAGGTTCCCCAAGCTGCCGGCTGAGCTAGGGTCCATAAGCCACAGCTAGGCACAATGAAAAAAAAGGTTCCGTTTTCACTGGAAAAATGTGATGTGTCCATGTTGCGTTTCTGCCGTTTCCTGTCGCAGCCACTAGGCCACCCACACAAGCGAGGTACCATTTTTATTGAAAGACTTAAGAGAATGCTGGGCAGGGGTACGTTTGTGGCTCCCCGCAGATTCAAAAACTTTCCATCACAGAAATATGCCGAAAATTTTGTTTTTTTTACAAAGTTTGAGGTTTGCAAGAGATTGTGGGTAACAGAACATGGTGACAGCCCCGCAAGTCACCCTTTCCTAGATTACCCTGGGTGTCTAGTTTTAAACAATTTACAGGCTTTCTAGGTTTCCCTAGGTGCCAGCAGAGCTAGCTTCTGAGGTCCACAGCTAGGCACAGTGCAAAAAAGGTTCAGTTTTCAATGGAGAAATGTGATGTGTCAATGTTGCATTTTGGGCCGTTTCCTGTCGCAGCCACTAGGCCTACCCACACAAGTGAGTTACTATTTTTATCGGGAGACCTGGAGAAATGCTTGGTGGGTGTAAGTTTGTGGCTCCTTGCAGATTCCAGAACTTTCCATCACAGAAATGTTATGAAAATATGTTTCATTACAAAGTTTGAGGTTTGCAAAGGATTCAGGGAATCAGAACGTAGTGAGAGCCACACAAGTCACCCTGTCCTGTATTACCCTGAGTGTCTAGTTTAAAAAAATGAATGGGTTTGCCAGGTTTTTCCTAGGTGCTATCTGAGCTAGGGTCCAAACTCCACAGCTAGGCACATTGCAAAAAAATGGCCAGTTCTCATTGGAAAAATGTGGTGTATCAACGTTGCTATTTGGGCCGTTTTCTGTCGTGGGCACTAGGCCAACCCACACAAGTGAGGTACCTTTTATATCAGAAGGCTTAGTGGAATACAGAATAGTAGACTTTCTATGCATTTTTGCCTTCTAAATGTAGGAAAGACAGTGTGTAAAATAGAAGTCAATTCAAAAAAATGTGCTCTAATTCACATGCCAGTATGGGTACCCACAGATTCAGAGATGTGCAATATTTAGGAAAAGTGACTTTTAAAAAGTTAGCCTTCATCTGACTGAACCTCCAGTAGGCCAATTAGCATTAGCCTGTTGGCAGATGTGCCTGCTATTGCTTCCTATAATAAGGTGCACAAACTGATCCCAGAACAGGCCTTTTCACAGAAGATCTAGAAGTGAGTGATGTGACACATCAGTCTAGGAAAGGCAGCCAGGGATGGATTGGGAACTTCATTAACTTGAAACGAACCAGGGCGAGGCCTGCCCATTCATAGTTAAGTGTAAAGGGAGACCTGGGAAAGTGTTCCTTTTGTCCTCTAGACTGTCTGTAACCAGTGTGGTGCCAGTCCAGTGGGAGGGGTATCTTGCCCCAGAACCAGTTTGTTGTAGCTGAAGAGGAGGGTGCTGCTCATTCCCATGATTGGCATGCAAACTCAGATCAGGGGCAGAAAGATTCTACCATGTTGGATAGTGGATTGTGCAATAGTGTACAGTAACGCAAACATGATGTGCTACAAAAGTAGGGACCCCTGGGTACTTTTTCCCCTTTTGGTTAGGGAGTGTCTCGGAATCACCCTGACCCACTAGTTAGTGAATAGAAAATGACGTCTATGCAGGAACTACTTTGCCCTCGTCATGCCCTTTGATCACTAGCTAGCAAAGATGAATCCTAAGGACTCATTTGTGGTGCCTATACATTGTGCTTACATTATGTGCATTTCAATAAATTAAAATAAAAAGGATTTTTGTTTCACTGCACATGCTTCCATTATTTCCCAGAATCTCCCAGAGCCATGTTAAGCCAATATTTGTCTGCAGTGTTAACAGTTTTGAAGGGTTAAGACTGCTCTGCTAATTTTATTGAAAAAAAAAGGCGAGTCAGGGAATGCTGTTAGCAATAATTTACTTCACAACTTTATTGTCAAGGAGGCTGATAAATCCAGCATTGTTGGTCACTCGAGGCTATGACGGAGAAAGACACCTCTGTGTAGCAATAGGTGACCACGCCCCCCTGGCAGCAATGGCGGTGCTTCTCAACGGCTCTGGCGTTCGCAGCAGTAGTAGCTGAGGATAACTTCCCGCAACCTGGAAGGTAGAAGGCTTCAGATCCTTCAGATGCAGATTCTCTGATCCAGGAAAAGTTTGGCAAACCGTGGGAGCGGGAGCGGGAGCGGGAGAGGAACACCATTGAAAGCTGCAGCTATAATGGGAACCTGCGGTCAGGAGTAAAATGTGGTGACTGCTTTGCCCGATTTGGAACTCTTGAAAACAAAAAGTGGAGTTAGCACAGAGGATGACGCTGAAATAATCTATTGTGCCAGCTGACAGGCGGCGTGAGGAAGTAAACCACGGCCAGAAAAGAAACAGAGGTGAGAGGTTCGGAGGTTCGGAAGGTGAGGAGTTGTGGAGCTGATTAAAAGTGGTGAAAGTGAACTATAAGGGAGAAGCAGCAGTGATAACCTACGCTAGGAAGGGGAGAAACACTGCTTTAAGTCACGCATGGTAATTCATCGTTTGCATCGCACTGCTGGATTCGACAATGGGGAGACATAATAAACAAAACAATCCTATCTCTAAAGTCGATACAGCAGCTGGCCTTAAGGCAAAGACCCATCTGACACTGGCACAGGCAAAAACGTTATATTCTGGGGCAGGAAAAGTAGGACCTTTGAGGAACCGCCCTGACCATAACTCCAGCTTTGAGAGCTCAGACGATGAACCTACTGACGAGCTCACCAGAGCAAGCCAGGGAGATAGAATCTCCTCCACGGCACTTACAATAGGAACCGGCGAGACAGGCGAACCAAAAGCAGATAACTCCGCAACTGTCGAAAGTAGTAAAGAGGAGGGAAAGAGTCTTAAAGAGTTTCCCCTCATTATGAAATAGCTAATACATTCGGTCCCTTCCCAGCCTAATTCATCTCAGATGTTGGTCACTGATCTTGCCAGCCCTTGCCAGTCCCCACTCGATCTCAGTTCATCTTCTTCGCCTGTTACCTCCTCCGCCTCTTCAGCGCCTCCTCAAGCTCAAAACTCGCCGGCTTTAACCACCTTGTCACAAGATTTGAATGTTGATTCCCTGAATTCTGCCCCTGCGCCCGCAGTAGAATCCACACAGCAGGTACTCTCTCAGCCTGTCCTGAACCAGTCTTTTTTTTACCACAATCCGGCATTCTCTTCAGGGTCCCAGGAACATCAACAACAATTGGCTCATAGTCAAAAGGTGCGGAAGATATTAGACACTCCTCAAAATACTGTTTCCAACTTAGTTTTAGATCCTGGAGACCCTGTAGAAATCCAGATGGGCGATCCAACAGAAACAGTCTCCACCAGACAGTTAGATATTAAAACAATGCTCAATCTCATTCTTGACGAAATAAGAGACATGAAGAGGTCTCAGGAGAATGAAATTGCTTCTCTTCATCTCCGCCTAGGAAAGATAGAAGATGCAGTGGCCTGTTTTCCAGTCAAAATTCAGGAAGTGGAGTCCAGGATATCTCAATTGGAGGACCAGATGACCGGATTGCTTAGTAAAGTACGAGAAGTTACAAAGGACAGGAGTTCACTAAAAAATAAGCTCGAGGAGCTGGAAAATCATTCACTGCGCTCCAACTTGCGTATAGTGGGAGTTCCCGATAGAATGGAAGGAGCCCAGACACCGCAACGGGTGGAATCCTTTATTAAGGAAAAAGTCCTCCCCGAGTTTAGCGGGGATCTTACAATCACCAGGGCCCACCGAGTTCCGTTGCATCCTTTTGCCAAGCACGAGCGGCCCCGTACCATTTTAGTAAACTTTGCTGACTATCGAATAAAGGAGAGGATCCTGTCCACCGCCATACAACAGAGACAATTCCCGGTCAATGAAACCTTCAATTGTAGAATTTTTAGCCTGATATTTCTGCCGCTGCTGCTTGGAGACGTAAAGAAGTTGTTAAGCTGCTTTATTTGTTCAAAGCTCAAGGCGCACAGGCATCAATTGCCCAACAGTCGAAACTACATGTGCTTGTCAAGGGGAAATTCCATATGTTTGCTAACCTAGAAGATGCACAGGATTTTCTTAAGGAAATTTCAAGTCCACAATGAAGAAATAGACTCAAGAATGTGTTTTTCTTCTTATTGATAGTTATTTTTTTTTCTCTCCAGGGTTTAGAATGAACTAATGAATGTATTATTAATTTTTCTTTTTCTCTCTTACTTTTTTTTGTTGTAATTTTTGGTAGCCAGGTTGTTCACAGCATCCTTGTGCCGGGGAAGGGGGGGGGGTGGTTACCCTGGGTGCAGATTCATGGCACCCACAAAAATAGTTAGGGGTAGTAAGAGGTTGTTAGCGTGTTGTTACACCTCTTTTGGGGGGCGGGTTGAGAGGGTAAGGGGAGGCGTAGGGGGGATAAAAGAGAACAGAAGTAAAAAGAGCAGAAGCAGGGTCATTGGAGTAAAAGCTTTTAAGAAAATGGGAGTGTTTCGGTATTTTTATTAAAACATTTTTTTTATTCATTTGCAACTAGGACAAAAATGATTAATATGTGTCATACCATTTCTATTAATGTTAATGGGATATTAAACAAATCAAAATACGGAACTTTAATAAGGTGGCTAGATACGTATCCTGTTCGCCCCAGGTACTATTTTTTCAGGAAACCCATTTGAAAACTAATTTTCCTAAATTATATCTTCCCAGGTTTTTCTCGCATGTGTTTTTCACCTCTGCTAGGCTGGCTAAAAGAGGGGTGGCTATGTTCTTTTGTCGTAGTCTTCCTTGGGAATTTGGTCAAATTTGGAGAGATCCCCTAGGGCGATGGCTCTGGGTTGAGGCCAAATTAAATGGGATGATTTTAAATTTTATAAACTACTACGGCCCGATAGTTGATGATACCAATGCCCTACTTAAGATCAGTGAGCTACTTAGAGAGGCCCCGGGAAAAATAATTTTGGGTGGGGATTTCAATTTTATTCAAGAGCTTAAAAAAGACACCTCAAATAAAAACAAAAAAGAACTGAAACCCCAAACAAAGAAAGTCTTGGAAGCCCTAAAACAGGAACATCTGCTGGTGGATCAATGGCATCAATATAATCCGACCATTGCGAAATTTACCTGTTACTCTAATCAATTCCACACGGCCTTTCGGATTGATTTTTTTCATATATCACGATCCATTAAGGTCCTAGACACCACTATATGGGCTAACCCATTTTCAGATCATTCTTTAATCACAGTAGAGTTTGAGATTGAAGGGGGAGCTAAGACTCAATCCAGGTGGCAGATGGATTGTCTACTCCTTCAAGATCTCAACTGGGTAGCTCAAACCAATGAGTGGATATTAGAGTTTTTTAATTTAAATGAAGATACAGCAGAATTTTTTTCGGTTTAGGGCGGGTTTAAGGCAGCCATCAGAGGTCAGATGTTTGCACGCTCAGCTGCTCAGACGAGAGAAAGGAGGGACAAGCTTAACCAACTCCAACAGGCTGTCAACCATGCTACAAACTTGAGAGATACTCTACCTCAGGGGAGGGGAGATGCTGCCTCGCAGCTAGAAAGGGCGAAGGCAGTCTTAAAAGAATTTTTTATAATTGAAGAAATCAATAGCTCCAAAACATTTCGACAGCAAGTATACAAGGAGAGTCAAATGGTGGGTAAAATGCTAGCAGGGCAAACAAAAACTAAACAGGAGAAAGCCTTAATAACAGAGGTTATTGACCCAAAGACCAAAAATATCATTAAAGATCAAGAAGATATAGCTCAAGTATTTATGGATCACTACGCACAGCTATATTACACAAAATATGAGGTAGGGGTAGACCTTATTCATCAATATTTTGATGAAGTCAATCTCCCTGTCTTACCCGGCCCGTTAGCTGATCAACTATCATCGTTAGTTTTGTTAAAAAAGGGAAAAACCATAAAGATGTAAACTTGTATAGGCCGATTAGCCTCCTTAATGCTGATTTCAAGATTCTAATGAAAATATGGGCCCAAAGTTTTACCAAGATTGCCCAGGCTTTAATCCACCCTGACCAGTCTGGTTTTGTGGCAGGGAGGTCCATGTCGTCAAACACCGGGTTTTTAATCCAGGTCCTTGATTTTGTTACTAACAATAAAACTCCATCTTTAGTTTCAATGGTCGATGCCGAAAAGGCATTCGACCTGGTACACTGGGATGCACTATTCCACGGTATGCAAAAATGTGGTTTTCCGTCCCAGATAATTAATATGCTGAATAACATTTATCAAGGTGCCCAAGCCAGGGTGGTAGTTAATGCTAATACGATAGGGGCAATTAATATTAATTGAGGTACCAGACAAGGTTGACCGATGTCCCCCATCTTGTTTATTTTTTTATCGAGGCCCTAGCATTATGAATTCGTGAAAATCCTGAAATTAAACCACCAATAGAAGGAATGGCGAAAATAAAATTATTCGCCGACGACACAATTTTATATTTACGACTCGATATCGATAAATTAAATCTCAACCAAGCTCTATATAAATTCAGTCAATTTGAACAGATTGATGGATATAAAATTAACTCCCAAAAAACTGAGGTTTTGGTAATGAATGTTGATTGTAATTTCTTACCCTTAAATCTAAAATCCCAAGCCCTAAAAACAGAACCGATTAGATACTTGGGTATCTATGTCTCTAATCAGTTTGATCAACTATTTAGTTTGAATTATTTATCAATGCGTAATAAAATAAAAAATGTGCTTGATAGATGGATTCTTTTACCATTAACTTTAATTGTCCGTGTAGCACTTATTAAAATGTCAATACTTCTCTTATTGGTTTTTCTTTTTATAAATGTTCCGCTAAAGATCAATTCCCATTTCTTTCGAGAAATTGAGTCAATGATCAGGGATTTTGTTTCGAATAAGAAAGATTCCAGGGTTAAATTGCCTAAATTACAGTTGGGAACCGCTCAAGGGTATTTAGCACTACCAAATATTCGTTCTTATTATATGGCAGTGATCATGGATCTCTCAGCACGTTTATTGGATCCTAATGGGCTGCTTGATATGTTTTTTTTATCACAGAATGATACAAGAGGCAGGTTTGCAAGTTCCAAATTTTTTAAAAACAGCTAAACTACCCAAAAAGACCAGATACAAGACTATCCGGGATTTCTCCAATAGACTACAGTCTTTTTCTAAATAGGTAGGGTTTGGTGGTTTTTATTATTTAAAATTAGAGGAGTGTAAGATCTTTGAGCTTCAAATCCATTCTAGTAAGCTCAAAAAATTGAGAGATTCTGGTTTTGGTGATTTGGGCTCTTTTTTTTCATCTCGGAAACTCATCACCTGGCAAGAGGTCCTAGTTAGATCTAGTAATCAATTAAAAACTGGGTTTTTGGAATATCTGCAGATTATAAACCTTATAAATAAATATAATCTTTCGGCATGTGGTACATCACCACCTCTGGCTAATGCCCTTTATAAAGCGAAATTAAAAGGAGTGGGAAACTGGTACACCTTACTGAGGAAGGGCGAAGAGTCTCCTTTGGTTGAGGAAATTCTGCCTAAAATAACTTATGAAACTAATTGCTCCTTCTTGAGGCAGGAATGGGAGCAGATTGCCCAGTTAGGAGGCAAGGCCCTTAGAGCAGCCAATTTTAAAAGGATGTCTTTTTTATCCCGTTGGCTGGCCTACTTCACTCCAAAAGCTTTAAATAAACGCTTCCCGGGAGTAGAAAATAAATGCTTCCGATGCCAGCTTCGAGATGGGGGCGACTCGCTTCACATTTTTTTTACATGCCCGAAACTCGAAATGTTTTGGTGCAAGATTTTCTCATCAATAAGTCAGGCCATTGATAAGATGCCTGATCCCAAAGTCGAGGTCGCTCTATTTGGTATTTCTATAAAAAAAAATGACTTGTCTAAAGCCGAAGAGACCTACACAGCGATCTGCTCTTTAATTGCCCGCTCCTTAATCCTTCAAAATTGGAGATCAGAGGAGGTACCATCCTACTCAAAATGGGTGAATAAAATGAGAAGGACAAACAAGTTTGAAGAGGCTTACGCCAAAAGAGTTGGGTCAATGAAAAAGTTTACCAAAAACTGGAAAATCTTTGACAGCGATCAATCAATGACCGCCATTTAGCAGTTTAGCACATGACACTTTATCTATATAAGAAGTGTAGGACTGGCACGTTAGCAATTCCGTGCGGTTGTGTCCTTGCTCAAGTAGAATGTCCACAAATTAAAAAAATAAAATAAAAACATCTTTATTGGGTGGGCAAAGGTAAACGATAACAATTATAACGTAAGGTTGTCTATTTGTGCTATATTTATGCACTTTGCACTACTAGCACTTTACTGTAACCGTGACTGCAGAAACGATTGCACTCAGCACTTTCTTATTATTTGTTTCCTGCTCTGTATCAAAACTAATATCAATTATGATTGCTAAATGTTATTAATCAAAGGATTATACTAGATCCTGCTTGAAGTTTTTACAACTGTTTTATTCCTGATCACTGATTATTGTACAATGTTTTAATGCCTATCTGTTCTGCTCAATAAAAAATTATTTAAAAAAAACTTTATTGTCAAGGAAACTATTAATAAGCATACAGGGGTATTTCTTTATGACACAGAACAGTGGCAACTCTGGTGTACTCCACAGATTTCATTTGAGAAACAGTCTAACTTCATTTTCAAAAGAGCGGGACATTACTGTTTCAAAAATATATATTTTTAAATCTATGCAAAAGGATCAGAACCATTATTAGTCTGCAGCTCAGGGAAAGCTAAAATCCAAAGCTGTGATGAAGCAGAAGAAAAAGCCTGAGCTGCTAGTTTGCCACGATGGAATTTGAGGAAAACCAGGTGATTCATATTCTGATTCGAAGCACATCTGTACCCTTTGTATCCAAGGAAGAATTTAAGGTTTGCCAGATATTTAGATTGGCGTGTACAGATGCCCTGCAAATGTCAAAACACAAGTAAAACAAGGAAATTAAAGGAAAATATATTGTGAGATAAAACAAAAACTATGAGTTATAGAAAAAGTCATCATTTAAGTGATTCAGGGAATAGGCTTAAAAGAAAATAATAGAAAAAACAACATAATGAATTGAAGTAGCAAAACAATTAGTTTGGAACGGAAGAAACATGTTTAAAAATAGAATTTTATAACAACTGTCAACTCTTTGAAGTGGAAGGGAATGTTATCCATAGGGAGCTAAGGAGTAATGACGTATTATAGAGTCCCAATTGTATCTCAATTCTGTGCCTCTGATCTCTTTCCCTTAAAGTTGTACCCTGAGGACTATACCTGTCTGTCTTTCAGATATGCCACTTCTGTGCCTATGAACCTTGCTTTTCTTTACTTTTGCCACTCCTTAAAGCCTCCTTCTATCTGTCATTGATCACTGTGTTTCTAACTCACAGAGGTTAGAGAGAGATAAGTTCACACTCATGGAGTTTGAGAGCCAGAGATTTAGTAAAATATTTGAGTGAGAGTCAGGGGCATAGCGATAGGCAAACATATAGCAACATGGAACATTTTTATGGGAGAGAAAAATGTAGAGTGCAAAAGATAAAGAAAGGTGAGTGAAAAAGAGAAAAATAGAGAAAAGAGAGCAAGAGAAACATAAGTTGCAAATTACAGGGTCTTTCTTGAGATCAGAAGAATAGTGGTGTGAACAAGACGGAGTTGCAAATAGCTGAGGGGGAGAGAGGCACCAAAAATTACCTCAAAGGTACAAATGCAAAAGTGAGACAGAGATCAGTAAAGAAAATAGACTCACTAAGAGGAGAAAGAGAGAGAGAAAAGGCAAGATACATACAAAGAGAGAGAGTTGACAGAAATCAGAGTAACTGAGGTATGAAAAAAGATCAGAGGCACAGAGGTGAAAGGTTAGACATGACAGTAAAAGAAGTGTAAATCAAAAGATATAGTACAGCAAGCATTTGTAAAAGAAGAAGGCCTGTTTTGCATTTAACTGTTAAAAGCCATACCTATGTGCTTTGCAAGTGTTTGTTTGTGTATGTGAATGTGGTGTGTATGAGTTTAAATGTAGGTGTATTTTATAAGATGAAAATGTATTTGTGTGTGCAAGATACAGTTGATATGCGAGTGCATGCCTAAATAGCTGCACTTTAAATTTTTTGTGTTTGAGTGTCATTTTAATTGTATGTTGCACATTCCGTTATGAGGACTCACAGTTTTACAGGTCCAACTTTCCTGATAGATTAGAAGATGGCTTTCACTGATGTACAAGCGCAAATGGAGTAGGAAGAGAAGGCAGCAGCTTGTCTAGCTCAGGGAGAAGAGCCAGAGGGGAAACACAAGCATGCACAGCATCAGCCAGCCATATTGCAGGGTTGGGAAGAGGAGAAATGCAGGCAGGGACATGCCAACATTGGGAGATGGTGGAGGCGGGGGTGTTAAGGAGACCAAAAACGGCAGAATGGCAACTTACAACATGGAGCAGGGAGAAGACAAGTGCATATCTGAGGGGGAGGACTTCCCTGCAGGTAGAGAGGGAAAGGAAGTGTCTACTAGGGAGAAAAAAGGGGGCAGGGGAGAGAGTTTGAGCACCAGTTACAATGGTGGGAAATTATTTCACCCTCCTACATGGCCTTAAGAGATGACACTGTGATAATGCATCTTCTGAGGGAAGAGGGTGTAGTTGGTCTCTCCTGGCAGGTGAAGAGCACCTGTTTCTGTGCTGGATGTGGGTCTGTGGGCACTGTTTATCTACTCCTGGTACAACAGGACCTCTGAGGAGGAGACACAAATGCTCCTGAACTCTGCCAGACTGGGTGAAAGACGTTGTGTTGGCAGCAGGTCTGGCTTGTTATGGTAGTTACTGGGACTGTAGGTAGTGATACTTAGGGGGGCGATTACACCGTCTCGTAAACGGGACTGACCGACCTCCCGTCGGCAGTCCCGCCCACCTCATTAGGTAGCGACCGAACACTGTTTGGTCGCATTCTGACATTTCCCTATGGGAACATGCATTATGGCTGTAAACCGGCCATTATACATGCTCCCATAGGGAAATGGGAGGTGTTGTTCATACCTGCACCCTGTGGCAGACACTTAAAGGTGCCTGCCACGGGGTGCAGGGAACAACAGGGGGACAGGCCCCCAACCGGAGGGCACACACACAAGGGGGCCTTGCTGGGGGCCCTCAAACATGTTTTCTGACATGGTTTCCATGTTGGACAGGCCGGCATGGAAACCATTCCGGAAACCGTACATCTTAAACCCAAGGGCAGAAAGGCCCGCCCTTTGGGATTACGAGCTGATTTTGACTGGGCGATGGGCCCCTTGAGCCCATCGGAAGCCAGCATTATTGACCATCTGGTTTCACTTCCGACCGGTTGATACATAATCAGCTGGTCGGAATTGAAACCGAAGATGGGGTTTGGAAAGCCTTTCCGACTTCCATCGTAATAGGCGCCTTAGTGTTTAGTAGGGAGCAGGGTAATAGAAGGTGGAGGCAGCTTTGCAAGTCTGTCTTGTGCATGTTCTTACCCGACAAGTGATGACAGAGAGTGGGATAGCTGGTTGGTCATCGGGCCCATGAGCCTTCACTGTGCAGAAAGTTAATGGTGGGGCTTTCTCAGGAAGGTGACACTTGACCATTTTAGTGGTGGTGATACTGGTAAAGGTTGTGATGATGGTGATGCTGATAAGAGTAGTGGTGGTAGTGTTAGTGATAGTGGTGGTGATAAAGGTGGTAATGGCTTTGATATGGTGGAGGTGATAATGATAGTTGTGGTAATCTTAACAGTGGTAGTCGTCATGGTGGTGGCAATAATGGCAGTGATAGTGGTTGAAGTGAGATTGATAATGGTTGTAACAGTGCTGGTGATAGTGATAGAGGCACTAATGGGGAAGGTAGTGGTGATGTTATCAATAATGGTGATGTGATAGTGGTGTTGATGGTGGTGATAGTAGTGGTAGTGGCAATGGTGTTGATGGTGCTAGTGGTAGTAATGGTGATGTTGTGATAGTGGCAGTAGTCGGAACGTGGTTGTAGTGGCGATAGCAGCGATAGAGGTCTTGGTGGTGGTAGGTTTGGAGAGATAAAGGTAGAGTTCATGATAATGGTGACAGTGATGGTAGCATGAGGGTGATATCGGGGTAATATTGATGATATTGATGTGGTGGTGATGTTGTGGTGCTGGTTGTAGGGGTGGTGGTAGTAGTGATCATATTGGCCATTTTGTTGGTGATAGTGGTGTAGTATTGATTGTGGTGGTGATAGTCATGGTTAAAATAGTGATAATTATTGCAGTGATAGTGGTGAATATTGTAGTGGTGGTGGTGATAGTGGTGATGCTGACATTAGAGTGGTTGTAAATGTGAATGGCATGGGAATGGTGGTGGTCATAATGGTGATGTGCGTAATGGTGATGTTGGTGGCAATGGTGATTGTTGGGACGATGATGGAAATACGACTGATGCTGGTGATAGAGATGGTGGTAAGGTTAATAAGAATGGTGATGACGATAACAGAGATGTTATTGACAATAGGGGGAATATGGGCAATCTTAACACTGAGAGTTGTGGCAGTGATAATGGTAATGTGGTGGTGGTATGGTGGTGTGGTGATAGTGGTGGATGTAATGGCGCTGATGGTAATGATGGTGGTAAATGTATTGATGGTAATACTGGTGGTGAAAGTGGTAATTATGAAGGTAGTGGTAGTAATGGCGATCTTAAGGTTTGTGACTTTAATTTGGCAGTCATCGTGGTAATGTGTTTGGTGGTGTTTATGGTCCTGTTGCTTATAGAGTTAGAGGTAAAAGCATTGCTCATAATCCATTGTGGTGATGGTAATAGTGGGGGTGGTAATAAGGTGGTGATACAGTGAAAGTGGTCGTAAGGGTGGTGCTAGTTATGGCGGTGACAGTGGAAATAGTGAAGTTACTGGTGGGGTAATGGTTATATAAGTGGTGATAGTTGCCATGCTCTGCATGAGGACTTATAGTAAAGTTTTGTTCCATGCTTAAACATTTGCACTTTTAAAGCATTTTCTTTTCTTCTTGCTTATTGATAATGTTTCTTTATATATGCTCCAAACAGGAGCTGACATAGCTTTATCTTTGTTTGGGAACCTTCAATAGCATTCTATGGATTCATGTTGGAGAGGACACATAAGGCTTGGCCAGCTCCCTTTCCTTAAGCAGTCGATGATATTTGTTTGACACATGAGAGAGGAGATCAAGCTTGACATTCTTTGGCTAGAGTTGAATTCCGAAGTCCCACCATGTCCCTTCATTCCCTGGGCTCCATGTAGCTTGCAGAACACTCCTCCAGGCAGAGATATCACAAAACCCAGTTTTGTAGGACAAGAAAAAGAATAGTGTATTAATAAAATTGTGTGTGTGCGTTTCCTTAATAATAATATTAATAATAATAATTATAATAATATTGATAATAAGGAGCAGAAAAAGAAGAAAAGTCCCCTTTGCTAAATAAATTGCTAGAGTTTAGTAAAACCTGATTGAAAGGAGTCAGAAGATACATTTTATTGTAAGTGGTGAACATAGCACAATGTTGCATTGTAGACACATTTGATAAAGGGCCAATTTTTTTATTGCATCTTTAAGGAAGCCGACATGTGCGTACATCTTTAAGTTGTGAACCCAAAAGGTGTAAATCCAACAACATGATATCATGACAGCAGAATAAAAAGAACTAGTAACTGCAATTTTAGTAGCACTATGACCTTATCAAAGGCTAAGGTATCATGCAGTTGCTAAAAAAAGGATCAGTAAATTATCAATTAAAATGTTGTGGTGTTAGCAAAGTAAATACATTAAAGAGCGCACAATGGGTCTCACATTTGCTAGATTGCAACTGCAATCTAGCAAAAAGGACCACTTGATTGATTAATCATCTCCGAACTTAATGAAAGCATACATTTTAGAATCTAATCATCTACTAAATTAGTAGCCTTGGTGAACAGTTCTTGCAAGCAGTGGCAAACCATAAAAAACACAAGACAGCTGTACCTGAAAGGAGCTGATCCAGAGCCTACTCTCTCTCTCAACGTTTCTTCTTGTAGTTTTTTCCAAAATATATAAAAGATTTTTAATATGGTCCAGGAAAGGTGTCACTCCAGTGGTACATCACCAGTTACTTATCCATATACATGTTTGGGAAAACAGTTGCTTTGTCTCAACAAATTGAGGTCCAGAAAAACAAGTAATTACACAATGACATTAGCAGTCAATCATGCATATACCAGTAATAAAATTCCCTCCTGAAGCTAGCACTTTTGTATAAAGTCTGCTGAGTCATCTGCCTCCCCTTATGAAAAGGACGGACTAGATCTGCAAATCCCCAATCTGTGAAAATCCATAGGCATGTGGTGTGGCCCTCCGCTGTGTTAGCCTTTAACTTTGCAAAATGTACTAAATTGTGTTTAGTTTTTCTCTAATTTTTCATTTCATCAAATACCAATGCCACCAGCTTTTCAATAGCATGAATATACCATACCTTGGACTACCACATGATGTAGGGGGTGAATTAGTTTGTTTCCTCGTATGAGGTAATGTGATGCAGACAGCAGGCAAAAAGTGTGTAGAAAGTTTGTTTGTGTGTGTAGTTAGCAGGTATTCCAGATCTTCGCCCGTATCTCCCACAAACAGTTTCAGGAGATTCCTAGATAGCTCAATAGCTGTCATTAGCTTAATTGTTTCTATAACCTTCTTTCAAAATATGTTAATCTTGCCACAGCTACTATATGTGAGACATCATTTCTGTCTCCCACCACCTCTCCAGCATGTCTCTGGTGAGACAAACATTGAGTAAAGCCTGACTGAAAATACCACACTGGTCCCACACATAATCATATAGCAATTTTCTTTAGGTTGTGTACAAATAGATTCCTTCACTGTGTGGGACCAAGTGTTCAACCATGAATTGAGTCCTCTGTTATTTGCACCCCTAGTTCAGTTTCCCATGTGAACACATATGGTGGTTTTGTCTGCTGATACCGGATACTAAGTAATATATGTATAAATTCAATATCCCCCTCTTCATTGCCCCACTCTTTAAGAACGATTCTATTGGGGTAAGCTACCTCAGCGTCTCTTCTCTCTGCTTCTGTTGCTGAGCCCAATGTGCCAGTTGTGTATAACTAAGAGAGTTGATTCTAGGGATTTGCCAAAGCTGTTGGCTTGATGCCTGAGATCTAATCTGGCCCTTGTCATATAGCCCACAGAGTGTCATTGTGGGGATATAAACCAGTCTCTACAGCACCTACCCTGCACGCCTGGTGGAAAGTCAGAGTTTTTAAGAACTGGAGAGGGAGTTGAAGGAAACCTAGTTGGCTTACCATATTTTATTGTCACTGACCAGCATCTCATGGTGATTCTGGTTGGTGTTGAAAGATTTTCTGCATCACACGATTTAGAGGGTAGCCATGAGAGAACATGTAGGGTAAACTTTGCTTATGCTTTTCCTACCTGGACCCATAGCTTCTCAGAATTTATGTGTAGATTTTGTTGTAGAGAATATAGTTGTGTAGCCGAACATAGGTCTCCAAACACAAGCCGGCTCCATTTGTAGCTTTAGAGAATGTTTTTGGGGATATCCTAGGGATTTTATTATCCCATTGTTTCTGACTCCATCTTCGTATTAGTGACTTTTTGAGATGTCAAAAAGTAGTTAATTACTTTTGCCATCAGTTCACAAAGTATGCCTTTAAAGGCCTTACAGAATGTAGCTGTGAAGCATATGGGCCTGGTGCCTTATTATTGGGCAGGTTTATTATGGCATATTTGACCTCTTTGGCTTTAATGTAAATGTTGATAAGGTCTACTTTCTGTTGCCCAAGTGGTGAGACTAGAATAACACATAGATGGTCAGTTTTTACCAATTCAGGTACTTCTCCCCCTTTATATAAAGCTGAATAAAAATGTGGGAAATTCTGAGCAATATCTTTGAGTAACATTACCATATTCACAGAGGAATCTATATTCTGTCTGAGATTGTTTTTAATTTATGAGCTAGTAGTTGATCAGCTTTATCACCCTTTGCATAGCATTCTTAATTTCTACATACATTTTGCTAACTGTTTGACCCAGCAGAATTTTCTCCAATTGTTTCTTGGCACTTGATTCTCCCTATATATGTGTCTAAGTTTTCTTTCTGCTTTGTTCAAGCGGAAGAATGTAGCAGAATGAGAAATGATTTCCCCCTAAATGACAGCTTTCTCTGCATTCCATACTGCATACTAGGAGCCCTCACCCTCTACAGTCTCAGGGAAATAATTGTTCTATAATTTTTCTAACTGAATGGCTGTATACGTGATCTTGGAATGCTATCTCGTTCATGCACCATTGTATAGTACATAATCGAACGCCAGGATCACTGGGGCATGATCAGGGAGAATCTGAGTCCCTATTTCCCACAACAAGGTTGTGTGAATAACCGCTTGGCCTATAAATAAGTAATTTATCTTTGAAGATGTTCAATTAACATTAGAATAGAACATATAGCTCCTATCATTCAGATGAGCATGGTGTCAGATGTCAACAAATTTAAGTCTATCAGTCCTTGTGTTAAGAGTGCAGGGTTTTAGTGTGCATACAGGTCAAAACTGTTGGTCCTCTGTTGGATGTAGTGTTGTGCTGAAGTCTCCCTATTATCAGAAGATAAATATTCACAAGAGTTATTTCTTTCTTCTCCAGCTTGCACTTTATGAGAAAATATTTGCCATTGGTTCCCTGATGGGTCCCTGTGAGAGCAAACAAAATCCTCCTTCTATATGATAATGACACTCCCTTTGCTTTAGTGTGGGCTGAACTATTTGACTGAAATTGCAGGGGGGTACTATAAGGACCTCATCTGTGTGTATCACATTCTAATAAATGGGTTTTCTTGAAGGAGGGTTATATTTATTTCATGAGTACCTAACCATTCTAGTAGCACCATTTTATCTGAAGGACATTTCAATGTTCCTGTACCGTAAGTAGGGATAGAATAGAACTTGGGATGGAAAGGGGAAACAACGAAATTAAGGCAATAACAAATATTGCATAGAAAATCAGAAACAGAAGGCACCATACATGATGGCAATTCAGCTCCAGTGGGCACTGAGAGGGGAAGCTACCCATTAACCCCTTCAGTGCCCATGACGAGCTGGACTCGTCATGGGCCGCGGTTGCGCTGTGCCCATGACGAGTCCAGCTCGTCATAGACCCCGCCCGCTAATGCAACGGCCGGCACAGGGCGGGGAAAGGGGCGGGCACTGAAGGGGTTAAGCTACCCATGTCTGGGCAAAAAATGGCTCATGCAATAAACTAAATTATATAATAGCCCTAAAAACGTAAGCGAGCCCACTGACCTCTGAAAAATATCACTTTAAAGAGCAGAGGGAGCTTAGAAACCTGTATATATGATGGTAATCATTGGATTATAGCAAATGTAACTTCACATTAACCATAAATCAACCAAATAGGGATGCAGTATGATAGGGTCTCTGTACATCATTCCTCCTCAGAGGATGCCTCTGTCGACTCTTAATCCTGTACTCACTGGCGATACCTAGCCTCCCTCTCATTTTTGTTTGTATATTGTCTCTGTCAGAAGCCGTGACTCAACCACAGGGATCCTGGGTCACCTCACCATGTTCATTAACCCGAGTATTTGATGTGCCTTTTTTGTTTAGAAGTGACTAAATGTTGTTTTCCTTTGAAGTTAAATGAGAGACAAAAGGGGAATCTCCAACAATAGGGAATGCTTTCAGCGAGCAAGTGTGTAAGCTGAAATGTTTTGGAAAATGGTGACAGAGTCTCGAAAATGAAAATTGCCCATTCGTCTTGCAGCCGTGGCAATTTCTTCTTCCATCCAATAAAAGTGAATCTAGCCAGAACATCCGGGGGTAAATTCCTTAGACGTAAAAATCAAACAGACCCTTTGTGTCTGGTTCAAGAATATTTCTGTTTCTACAGATGCTTTAAGAATAGTTTTAAAGAGTTTCAAGACATGATGAGGTAGATCTGTGCCTATTGTATTCAAGTTTATACTCTTAATTCTTAGGTTGTTTCTGCCTGTGTGGTTTTCTTCATTGTCAATTTTGCCTTGTGTCTGCTGTTGGTGCATCTCAAGGACCAGTATTCCATTGTGCATTTTATCCTGTCTGTGAGAGCGCTCCGACAATGGTGTCTCCAGAAGGTCCACTCTTGTTTTAATCATTTGGAGATGATAATCAAGCTTAGATAAATATTTTGAGAAATCCTGACAAAGCGATGAAATGTCATTGTGTAACACTTACATTAGCAACTGAATGTCTCTCTTGACAGCCGGTGACTGTAAGTGTCCTGTGATTGTCGTCTGAGTGAGAGGGGGCTCCATAGAAAGATTTGACAGTTTGTCAGCTGAGGCAAACCCTTCCTTGATCAAAGTAGTCTTGTGATTTTTATTATTAGCCATTGAGGTTGGGTTGTCTTAGATGGACTACTGATTTTAATTGCCAAAGTGCCCTGTAGAAATGCTTAGTGATTCTAGATGAAAATATCAGCTTATAAGCAGGGTCATGCAATTGCTGTCAACGTTGTATCTCCAGATTCAAGTCAGCAACTACACAACAGCCATTCCATTGGATGGAAGGTACAACTCACTTCTCGGCATAGGGACTACATTCAATCTTTGTTTGCATGCCCCACCTGTCCAAACTTACTCAAACTTCCCATAAAGCTGTCACACATTGTGCTCATTAAATATCCCCATGCGTCTTATGCAGCATATCACAGACTTCCATGACGAAATGAAGAGTAAAAAAAGCCTCACCTCCGGAAACGAGACTGATTCTTTTGTAGTGAACCCAAAAATATATTAAATGAGTGTTTTCAGCCCCAAACTGGAGCTACCATCAGGTCACCGAGTAGACCACAAATATATGACCTATTTGCCAGACCCGACCAGGACCAGGAAACAGCTGGTTAGTTTTAGGCCCACGTCACAAGGATTAATTCAGTGGGCATAAAATTGGCCAGCTGCAACTAGGCAAACAGAGCAACATCCCCACACTTCGCAACAAATCTCCAGGAGGGCCTCCAGAATCCGCTGGCTCCCCTGTGACCACTAGATTCTGCACAGCAAGCTTCCTTTGTGTGTGGGCCTTCCCTTTTCCCAAGGATCCTCTCCCGGCACTCACTGATAACCTCAGCAAAGCTGCAGATGTTATCACAGCTCCCTGCATGGCCTTGGGACTTCAAGGAGGCCCTGTGGACAACCATAGTCTGACACTGCAAGGGTGTTCTTCCTACTCTTCCTCCAAGCAGATGCAGGGCGGGTGGGTTAGAGAAGCCCGTTTCTGTTTATCGCCATCTTTGCTGTGGAGCTCTCCCTGTGCCTGGCTCCTCTGTCCAATCTCTCTTCTCCCAACGCCTATCGAGTGTCTCTCATGTCTGTGAAAGGGCTCACATTTAAAAATTGTTAGGGTCTACAGGCCAGATCTCAGCAGAGACACATGCTCTCTGGTCTGCACCCAAGCCAGGCAATCCCCTCCCTTCTTGTAGAGTTTTGAAGAATTAACGATATAAGGTATTCCTGACAACTAGAGTTGACTGTAGCCAAATCTAAACAGCCGAATGGGAGAGAAAGAAAGAAAGAGACTAAAATAGATTTAAAAAACAAAGAGGGATAGAGATCAGAATCACAAAGGTGAAGAAGATAGACCAGGGGTGACAAAGATCAGACATAAATGTGAGAAGAGAGAGATCGAAAGTACATCCATGAGAGGAGAGAAACAGAACTGATACTAAAATTATTCCAGGATAGAAATAAAGACAGCGAAAAAGAGATAGACATAGGTAAAGAGTGAAAGAGAGCACAAATGAGGGGGATGGAGAAGAGACCAGGAAGAATTGATATGAGCTAAAGGCACATAAAGAATTTAGTAATAAAGCAATTAGAAAACAGCAGAGACTCAACAGCCAGTGGGGAAAAGACTTGTTCTTTGCTTGGGACAAGCTTTTTTTTATTGCTTGTGAATTGATTTCTTCTCAAGAATTTTAAGTCATTCATCAATGTATGAATCATACAGAAAATAATTTTTGATGTAACATTGAGATATAAAAGTATAGGAGTATATCAAAGACATGGGTGTATATATTCAAAAATAGAATTTATCTCATTTCAAAAAATGTTATAAAAGGGTACAGAATCATTAAACACACAATGAAACAGGAAATTATAGTTGTGTACAGATTTCATACATTTCTCAATTACAATTCTGGACACCTTTTTCTCATGTAGATATAAGGCAATCTGATTAATTTATATAAATTAAAATTGCCTATAATAGCGTTTGTCACACAGACGCCAATTCTGTATGCAAACGTTTTTCAATGCCGAGAGTGTCACCGACGAACTACAGATAAAACTTTTATCGCTCCACAAAAGCTTTGGCGCTTGAGCAGCAAATCTCTGCGCACATGTGTCTATGATTTCTTCTGAAAAGTAGACTTGACTCACTTGTTTGGAAAACATTGGATGTGATTTCCTGAATAAGATCTTTCAGATTAAACAGACTTTTGGATGTTATAAATTAACCATCCCTAACATCAAATTTAATGGGTCAACCAATTTTATATTCACATAGTCCTGAAGATGGTCTAACAGACGACAGCTCGATAGACCGAAACGTCGACGATGACACCTATCTCTTGTACAAACGCTATTATAGGCAATTTTTGAAAAGAGTTAAATTCTATTTTTGAATATATACACCCATGTCTTTGATATACTTCTATACTTTTATATCTCAATGTTACATCAAAAATGATTTTCTGTATGATTCATACATAGTTGAATGACTTAAAATTCTTGACAAGAAATCAATTCGCAAGCAATACATATTAGTAGGGAAAAGAAGCATGCACAGATAAGAAAGATTTTTCTTCATTTGATTGCGATGGTGCACAGAAATGATTATAAAACCTATTACAGGATTACAGAAATAAAGACTGAGAGAGTGAGATCGAGAGACATTTGAAACGAGAGAGAGAGAGAGTGAATGAGAGGGATGGAAAAGAGACCTAGGAGAATTGATTTGAGCTAAAGAAGGGAAAAAGGCACACAAGGGATTTAGTAATAGAGCAATTAGAAAACACCAGAGACGCAAGAGGCAGTAAGGAACAAACATGCATGGAGAAGAATGATTTGTATTTATTTGATTGCGGTTTTATTTCTTATGAAGCACCCCAGTCACCAAAAAAGCTTCATGGCGCTGAGGAACAAAGCCAGATTAAGAAGAAGCACAAGCGCAGGGTCAGACAGAGTGAAAAGAGAGCTAACAGAACAAGTGAGTTTTCAGTGCCTTTTTACAATGTGTGACTTTGAGCTATCGTTCCTTTTGGCACCCACATTTTATTCTGTAGACCCACGGCAGCCGCATGCTGTCTGACTAAAGAGCATGGGCTGGAACATTAGCGAGAAAACACTAGGAAAGATCAGAATATTGAGTCTTCTAGAATGTTTTATGCTATAGGCGGAAATTTAAAATAAATTGCTGTTCCACAATAAGTCTATGACGATTCCAGATGCCTAGGTCACATGATATTGTTTAAGTGGTAAATAAGAAGATTGGCAGCATTGTGCATGTGCTGCAGTTTTTTTTCTCGGCGTATGCTGCGATTCTACACATAGACTATTAGCATAAATCAGACAGGCAAAAATCGTAGGAAGGTAACACAGGACAGTGAGTCTCTAAGAGCTCATCTGAAAAGGCACAATATGTAGAAACAAGTACTACAAACTAAGCTGATCAGTGCACTCTTAGTGAGCTCTTGGTAAAGAATGAAACACAGAATTTACATAGTGAATCAGCAAGGACTCTTACACTACGGTCTTTATTTCCATTAATGAAAACATTAATCTTGTAGGTAAACTAAACTAAGCTAAAAATGCTCTAACGTATTTTTTAATAACACCTGCATTAATATGCCCGGGTCCTGCCGGTTCTCACCATCATTAGCTCTAAAAAGTGCATATGCACTGCGATTTACTTCCAGCCACACCTTACATGACTCCAACTCTGTCCATTTCCGCTGGCAAACAGAAAACAAACCCGACAACGTCAACAGAAAAAGAAACAAAAAATGCTCTAATGTATTTTTTAATAAAGCCAGCTTTAATTGGCCCGGGTCCTGCCGGTGCTCACCATCATTGGCTCTAAAAAGCTGGTGCCGAAACAAGTGCATATGCGCTGCGATTTACTTCCAGCCACACCTTACATGACTCCAGCATCTCTGCCCATGTCCGCTTGCAAAAAGGAAAACAAACCCGACAACGTCAACAGAAAAGGAATCTAAAAATTCTCTAACGTATTTTTTATTAACACCAGCTTTAATTGGCCTGAGTCCTGCCGGTGCTCACCATCGTCAGCTCTAAAAGTGCATATGCACTGCGATTTACTTCCAGCCACGCCTTACATGACTCCAGCATCTCTGCCCATGTCCGCTGGCAAAACGGAAAACAAACCCCGACAACGTCAACAGAAAAAGAAACTAAAAATGCTCTAATGTATTTTTTAATAACACCAGCTTTAATTGGCTCAGGTCCTGCCTGTGCTCACCATCATTAGCTCTAAAAAGCTGGTGCCGAAACAAGTGCATATGCACTGCGATTTACTTCCAACCACACCTTACATGACTCCAGCATCTTTGCCCATGTCCACTGGCAAAACGGAAAACAAACCCCGACAACGTCAACAGAAAAAGAAACAAAAAATGCTCTAAAGTATTTTTTAATAATACCAGCTTTAGCTCTAAAAAGCCCCAACAACTTCAACAGAAAAGGGAACTAAAAACGCTCTACCGTATTATTTAATTAATAACACAAAATGTTTAATATTAGTAAAATAAAATGCTCCGTGGTTTTTTAATATCATTTTCAAGTTTGACTATTGGAATATAAGTCATATTGCAGTAACCATCAGGATAATTCATAACAGATGCATGTTAAAACATAAACAAAGGCACAGGGCTTTTTTTGGAATTGAAATGAAACTACAGTTAAGATAAGGATAATTGTTAACAGATGCACACTGAAACAGAAACAAAGCCACAGAGCTTCTTTAGGTCAGAATGGAAGTCAGACTGCAGTTATGACAAGGATAATTGCTAACAGATGCACTGTCTCTGTAAACAGGGGCCATCACACACTACACAGTGTGATCGTCAAACTAAATACTCACTAAGTGAAATTGCCTAAAGGAGAGAAGGGAGGGACTTTTACCACCCAACACCAATAGGAAGGGTACATTTTTGAATGGCACAGCCAGCAGTTAATTTTTTAATACACATAGAATACAATACAACATGTCTTGCAGACAGTGCAAGCGCTGTCTAGGCTTGACCTAATGATATTATAATAATAGATAATGGATAAAAATGCTAATTAAAAAGCATTGAGACATACATTATTTTTTGGAATCGTTATGAAGATGAAGGTACTTTTGGATTTGTAATGAAAAAGCTTGTCCACCTTCCATTCATTCTCGGATGTGGCTACAACCTTCTAGAAGTCATTACTATTCGATTAAAGCAATTTAAGGCTACCCCCCCTGCCTAATTTCCTTCTGCAGATAATTAAACATTAAAAAATCTTCTTTTACAGACTATATATTGTGATGAGTTGTTGTCCTCAATGCTGATCCCATCCGATATGCATGTTTGGTTTGCATTCAATATACACTTTTGGTTCCTCTTCTGTTCAGATGAAAGCTTATATTTTGCTGTCAACATAATTCCCCCTCCGTGATACTTGATACATATTCCTGAGTGATGAGTGCAATAGAAAACTCTCAAATAAATAAATAAATAAATACAATTGCATATGGCCTTCCAAGAATGATGACTACAACTGTAGAACAGTGCCCCCTTTAGCGGCCTTCTTCAAGTACTCTAAAAGGAACAACTGGTCCTTAGTATTGAATGCAATGGATAGATCCAAAAGGGTCAATGCTGCTTATCTACCTCAACTGCAATGGCTCTCAGTTCCTTTGTGGCCAGAACCATCACAATTTCCATCCCTATTTTAGAACAAAAGTCCAATTGCCATGGGTCTAAAGCATCTGAGAGTCCATGGGAGTCGCTTCGCCACATTTCTTTCAAAGATTGTACACAAGACGGAGAGGAGTGTTACCAGATTAAAACTAGCCACCTCCATTAGGTCTTTAGTTTTCTTAGGAGAGTTATACCATGGCTTTCTTCCCAAAGTAAGCCCCCACAGATAACAAACAGCTAGGTGTCTTCTTTGTTTCAGACTGTTTTTTTCACTCAAGTTGCTTGAAGTAGTGTCTTCAACCAGTCAGACACTAATTATTGCAGTTAATGCCCTGTGACTGTGAGCCTGCACAACTCTCCATCAGATAGACTACAGAGGAAGCAGGATGCTCTTTTCCTTGCAATTCCTAGCTTGAAAAAGATAGATCATGTCTATATAGCATGGTGAATCTTGCATTGGTTTCCTGTTAGAGACCATATTGCATTCAAAGCCTTATGTCATTGATATGGGTGCCTGCATAATGTAGACCCCAGAAGTCTAGTCACCAAAAATTAATTGTTACCTGCCAGCTCAAGGCATGCACCGTAAGACTTAGGAAAAAACCTATTGGTACTAAAGTTCAACATCAAATCGCACACTGATGGCTCTTTTTGGTACAAGGGCCTTAGCTCTCGGATGCTCTTCACATGTGGCTCTCATCCACATTTAGGAGCTTCAGGCAAAAGTTGACAACCCATTTGCTTGACCAGGTTGTTGTAGTATCAGCTCCAATGGACCTCTATTGGTGGTGGGTGCTTTATAAATGAGGTTAATCACTCACATTTCTGGACCTTGCAACACTACCTCTAAAGAAAAATGCCCTGCTTGACAAAAGAAGTGTCAAAAATTCCCAAACTCTACTGGCATCCAGGGACTCGAACTGCTACCCAAAGTTCAGCTAAATGGCCTCTTGCTTGTCTGCTCCAGAGACACAAAAATTAAAAGGACTTCTGGCTCCAAAAGGGCCTAACTGACTATGGAGGACTGGACCCAGCAGCCAGGGCTGGAGTCTAACCTAAGGCTTAGAAGCCTGCATTGAGCATCTGAGAGCTGCAGAGGGATTTCCTGTTTTCTCATGTGTCCATCTTTTGTATCTGTGTTAGTGTGTAAGCCTGCATTGAAGTTGCCCATGTGTGATTGCAATTTGCTGTTTGGATATTGCTCAAGAGGCATTCCACCATACACTGGTAGTTTGTGTAATGTGCAGCACACAACAAACATGTCCTGGACAATCTTTTCGGTAAGCAGTGATTGCTAGGTTTAGGCATCAGAATATGGATTTGCATACGTGGGAAAAATACAGTTATGCTATGTGTCTTCCTCTACACTCTGCTGTAGGTTTCTTTTGCTGAAGTCTTTTGATTTCCAAAGGGGTGTCGTGCGCAAAGGTATCAAGGCATAGTTCTTAAAAGTAGACCTTATCTACACAGTCTGCTTTCCCAGGTAATTGGTTACAAAAATGGTGAATCGGTGTTTGGCACCCTTGATTGCCTATACATTTATTGACTGTATGTGTGTAAGGTTTCTGTATATGTGTTCGGTCATCAGGTGTATTGTGCATGCAAGCAAGGCAACCAGGGTGCGTGGTTAGTTGGCTACAGCATAGAAGTTTGTATTGACTCTGCTGATTCAGTCTTGAATTGGGTAATCTGCGGTGCTGTCAGGTGAAGGACAAGATTGCCTCCAGGTTCAGTAAAGGAATTCATATAGTGTACTTTGCAACCACCAGTCCTTTTGGCACATGTGCTCTCAAAGGACCTGATGCCTGTAGAACAACTACCACAAGTAATTTATTGTGAGCTGGTTTTGAATGTGGCCTACTTGTGGTTGCCTCAAGGAAGGATGTCATTTGTTCAAGGAGCCTCAATATAATACCACTGCTTAGCCTATATTTCTACTGACCCCCTCCCAAAAAATAGCCACCCTCACCTTGTCGATTTGTTCTATGCTGAGCCACCTCCTGTAACCATTCCTTGTAATTTACAGCTACTGCAGTCTCTGTAGTTGAATTCTATATTCTTTTTGTGCTACAGGCAGACAAGGATAGTGAACTTTTTAACTGCAGACATTCTTTACCACATCTTGATTAGCATGAAAAAGCACCAAGGCTTGATTAGTTCAGTCTGAGGGGACAATTTCCTAGACCATTACCAGTACAGGGGGATGAGGACCACATTGAGTGAGTGGTCTTCCTTACGTATGGCTCCATTCACCGACTCACTACCTCAGGAATCAACCCGCATTATCCACATGTAGGCTGAAATTCCCCACCACGATCAGATGTTTGTGGAATATAAAAACTTGGCTAATAACTTATTTAATAACACTGAGTCTCTACTGAAGCACTTGGTGGGTGATGGCAGTAGCAAGATTTTGGCGAGAACTTTCACAAAGCTACATTGGTGATGAATAATGTGAAGATGAGTGGCAGCGCAGGAAACGTCCACATAAACACACATGCAGATGCACACTGATGCACACACACACTGACCACAATGTGGATTATACAAAGCAACACACAAACAAATACCCAAAGATAACACACATATTCAAAAATAGTAACACACAAAATAAATTGTTATACTATATTCATCATTCTTCAAAGCACAGTATGTGGATTCATTTGAAAAAAAAATCTTTATTGATATTTTCACAGTAATATCCACATCAAGATAACAACAAAGAAAAGAAAAAGCCAAATTACATCCCACGTTTACCTCCCCCCGCCCAGCCTCCCCACCCACGGCTAAATACATATATTCCAAGTGTCAGAAGCCGACATTATTTTATACAAAAAACTATAGAAAAGAAAAAGGAGCAAAGCAGAGTAATATACAATCCATAAATTCATAAATTCATTATTGTTCATTCAAAGTTGGCCAGTTATGTAAAGGGGCCCATATTGCTAGACCTTTAGCTTTAATTTTGCAGCCTTTCCTAGCATAAACAGCTTTTTCAAACTTGTATATTGCCAGTAGCCTTTCTAACCAATGATGGCCAGACAGAGGAGTAGAATCAAGCCAATAGGTGGCTACACAGAGCCTAAATACTGTAGAGGCAATAAATACAAAGGTATGATTTAAATTCAAAGAGAGAGGATCTCCTATCCCTAACACAATCAACTGAGGACTAAGTTCAATTTCATAACCAAGTATACTTGTTAAAAAACCCTTCACGCTGGATTTCAAAGTTTCAAGCATAGGGCATGTCGCAAACATATGAATAATGTCTGCGGCTGGGTGCTGGCAACAAGGACAGGTAGAGCCTATTTCTCTACCCCATTTTGCAATCTTAGCTGGTGTTATATATAAATTGAACCATGTTTTAAAGCATTGGATTTGTAAATTAGTTGCCATAAAAGATGTCTGTGCCATGTGTAGTGAATCCTCAATATCCTCAGCTTCAATCTCCAGCAAATTTTGCCATCGGTCTATATGTTTACTCAGATCATCAGGGATTAGATCAATGAGCATTCCGTACAATCCACCCAGAGTACTTGATTCTTTAAATAATTCTTCAATTAGTTGCATCTTGGAAAAGCCAGAGAGCCCACCAGTTTTTTTACTCAAAAAGTCTCTTAATTGGAGATATTTAAAAAATTGACAATTATCTAACCCAAATGTATCTCTTATAATATCAAACGGTAGCATATCAGATCCAATTATAAGATATCCGATAGTTCGTATTCCTTTGTCATACCATTGCCTCATATATCCATCATTAAAAATATGAGGAAAAAGATTATTTTTATATACAGGGGTATACACATTAAAAAGCCCTAGCCCAATTTTTTTGCGAACCGTGGTCCAAATCTTAAATGCACTTATTACAGTTTTAAATTTTACGCGTTTATAGTAGTTAAAATCAACATGCCGTAGAAGGCAACCCTTAGCTTTGTTTCCCAAAATTAATTCAAAAATAGGGATGGAAGAGTCATATCTCAGTACATCATTTTTCTCAATAAGCAGTAGCTTCATGTTCTGTAGCATCACTGCCCAATGATATAATTGAAGATTGGGTACCGCCCACCCTCCTCTTTCTCTAGGCAAAGTTAATAGTCTGAAGGCTCGGCGCGGGTGGCAGTTTGCCCAAATAAATCTAGAAAAAAGTTGATTCATCGATGCTAACCACGTTTTATTAATGAGCAAAGGTATGGCTCTTAGAAATTATAAAATCATTTTAATAATATTACATCTCCCTACCAGCGTAAGTTTTAAATTCTCTAAGCGTGGAAATTCGGTCTTAAATTTGGCATTTAAAGGATTTAAATTATTCTCCATAATTTTGGACACATCAGCTGTAATTTCTACATCCAGATAGACCGCTTTTTGGACCACCCGAATATCGTTTATTTGAAGACTATTACTAGTCAATATCTGAGTTTTAGTCTGATTTAATCGATAGCCTGAGTATTTCCCAAATAGATCCGCTTCTTTCTCAATTTCTCGTAGGGTAATCGAAGGGCTAGAAGTGATAATGGCAAGGTCATCAGCATAAGCTAATATTTTAGTGTTCCCCCCGACATTCTGTACTCCAAAGATCGAATTATTGGCTTCTATTTTCCTGACTAGAGGGTCTATGGAGAGTGCAAATAATAATGGTGAGCAGGGACACCCCTGCCGGGTCCCTCTACTTATTAAAATTGGGTCCGACATTTCTCCCATGATAGAAATACGGGCCGTCGGGTTGCGATACATAGACTTTAAAGCTGTAATATATTTATCCCCCAGTCCTCCATCCCTTAGGGGTGCCCATAGAAAGGGCCAGGAGACCCTATCGAACGCCTTCTCTGCGTCAAGAAGGATAAGTCCGATAGGGTCCCCTGTAGTGCCAGCTACATCAAAAAGGGTAATAACCCGTTGGATGTGATCAATTGTACTGCATCCAGGTACAAACCCGTGTTGTGCTGGCGAAACTAATCCCTTAATAAGGGCTGCCAAGCGAAAAGCTAATATTTTAGCATATATTTTGTTGTCACTATTTATTAAAGTAATCGGTCGATATGAACCCATTTCACTGGGTGGTTTTCCTTTTTTTGGGAACACCACAATATTGGCATTTTCCCAAGATTTGGGGACCGCTAAACCATTCTGAGCATTCAAGAATACGTGTCTCATTATTTCTAGTAATGATGAATAAAAGATTTTATAGAACTCTCCAGGAATAGCATCTGGTCCAGCGGCTTTACTACTGGCGAGTGAACTAACAGCGTTCTGAATTTCTTCAATTGTAATAGGAGATTCTAAAGTTATTCGATCTTCTCGACTTACATTTTCTGTTGTAATTCCATGTCAGAATTCTAACATTGCTTCTTCATCATTACTACCTTCATCACAATAAAGTTTCTGATAAACGCCATGAAAAGCAGCACGGATTTCACTAGGTTCAGTGACCGGCCCTCTCCGCGGTTCTTTTATTAATAAAATATTTCCATGAGTTATTCGTTGTCTTGCCCGCATCGCCAATACATGGCCTACCTTTTCCCCGCATTCATATAAGCTTGAGCGCCAAGCAGTGTATTTTCCTGCTGCTTTGATTGTTGTTGTTTCTATAATCTTAGATTTAATAGTAGCAACTGTATTCAATGCCTGCTCTATTCCTTGTTTGCTAATAATGGTTTGAATCAGTTGCGTTTCGGCTGTAGTCAATTTCTGATATTGTTCACATTAAGGCTTTTTCTCCTTCGATTGTTCAGCCCACCCATACCTAGTTGTTTCCCCTCTAATCTCAGATTTAAGTGTATCCCAAATTGTCTCTATAGATGCACTTCCTTTATTCTCTTCTAGGAAGCGAGGAATTCACTCTCTTATGTGTTGTATATATTCATCCTCATATAACAATGCTCTATTGATCGTCCAATGAGAAATTGGAGATTCTCTGATTTGTATCGGAATTTCTAAGACTAGCAGGTTATGATCTGACATCACCTGTGGGTATTTCTGTATATTAGATTTTGCTAGTATTTCTTGAGATACAAAGAAGTAGTCAAGCCTGACATGAGTCTGGTGCGGGGCAGAAAAAAATGTATAACCCATATCATGAGGATTCAGCTTGGGCCACACATCAAAAAGGCCATGGCTATGATATAGGTTAGATAGAGCTTTGAATACCTTAGGTTTGCGTCCCGTATAAGATCTTCCACCAATTATTCCAATTTGATTACTTAAGTTTATATTAGCATCCCCACAAACAATAATAGGAAGAGGCCAGCCCACCAGTTCAATATTCAGCCAATTGAGTAGCACCGGATCATCTAATATCGAGCCGTACAAAGAACATAAAGTAAAAGTGTGGCCCTCAGTAAGGCATTGGGTAATAACCCATCTAACATACGAGTCCGACTTAGAACGTGCAAACCTTAAGCCTGAATTTTTTTCCACCATGATTGCTACACCTCTAGTACAGGTCCCCTGTGTAGTAGCTGATACTAAATGATAGCCCGTTAATTCATTAATCTTAATCCTACTAGCCTCAATATGAGTCTCTTGAAGACAGATTATATCTGCCTTCAAGTATTGTACATCTATATCGATCCTACGCTTTTTCAAAGGATTATTCTGGCCACAAATATTGATTGAAGCTATCCTTAATTTTTTCAATACCATTTATAGTATATCATCTTAACCATTCTGCTTTCTTCCTATTTAACATCCAACCCCTGAAACTTGCGGATTCTGACATTTTTAGTAAGACCAGTACAGTAGCTATGCCGTCCCCCCTTCCTGCCTTAAATATCCCACCTCCTCCAACCCCTGGCAAGAAAGGTCTGAAGACCCTCATGATGCCTCCTGTATAGAGTTGCTTCCCCCACCGCCCGACTGTCGCTCCCCGGAAATTAAAAAAAACGAAAAGAAAAAAAAAAACATCCACTGCTCCCCCCCGGATATCTCCACTATAGTGCTATAAAGTCAAAAAAACTTTTAACTTAGATAAGGGCAATTTAATCCTAGAAAAGACCAAGAGTAAAAAAGGAGATTTATTCTTCTCTTCCCACCTTTTTCCCTCCCCAGTCTGAATTTCAAAAAATATCTAGTGATCATCCCTAATGGAATCTTTGATATCTCTGAAGCCCCCTTAATGTCCATCAGATACTCTTGGGCTTGAATTTCCGAATTAAATATTCTAACAGAGCCCTTATAGATAGTTGATCTACGATACCTTGAAGCAAATGCAAGGGGAAGCAAGAATGGAACATAAACAAGCTCATCTCGCAACAAAAAAACTCCAGGGTGCAATACGCAAAGTAAATAAATCTTGCACCGAGATAGCAGAGAGGACTACTGTGCTGGAAGAACGAGTGGTAAAATTAGAAACAAGTGCAGAGATCTCTGCTAAGCAAATCTCTACAAATGAGAAATAAATGAATGACGTTATGTGGAAGCTTGAAGATTTTGAAAATCGTCAGCGCCGTAACAATTTAAGATTACTAGGTATTCCTGAATATGCTGAGGGTGACGACTTCAGAAGCTTTGTGTTGCGCTTGATGAAAGGAGGCTTTCCCGATCTTGGGCAGTGGGACTGGGAGAAGGAAATTCAATGAGTACATCGTTTCCCTCTCATGCTTAAGAAAAAACATGACTCTAACAATAAGCCTAGAGCTATATTAATCTTTTTTGGCAATTTTTTACTATGCCAAGCGGTGTTTGACAAAGCCAGGCCTGAATCACGACGTTCGGCGGAGGGTCTCTCCTTCTTCGTAAGACCAGACTTCTGCCATATTACGGTAGAGAGAAGATGGAGGCTACGCCAACTGATCTCTCCTTTCCAAAAAATAGGAGCAGAGGCCTTCCTACTCAGTCCAGCAAGACTTAAAACTATCTATAAGGATTCATTTTTTTAAATGTATTTCGATTTTCAATGCACATGAATGTGGGACCACATCATTTTGGAATGTGACCGGAGAGAGAGAGAAAGCCATAAATTTGTCAGAAATCGGACCATAATAGTCCGTGCAATTAGAGGAGGCGAGAATCACTGCATCAGTATAACAATTTTTGCTATTCAGTCTCTAGGTATTCTAGTTTTCATACACCGTCACCTCCTGAAACACCAATGCTTGTTAATAGGTGAAACATATGATACTTTTTCAAAATAATATCTTTATTGGCTTTTATTGGTATATAATGCAAAAGCACCCAGTATCACATATCACGTCATTGATAATTGGGTCTGTTAAACTACAAGTTCACTTTTAACTCAAAAAATGGGGGGGTGCCCATTCACAAAAGTAAACTTAGACGTTTGGTCTAAACATAGACCAAATGTCTAATTTACGACTTTGGGAATTCACAAAGGGCATTTACGAGTACTATCTATATGTCCACACTCGGACCCAAACTCCGCCCCTGGTATGGACATGAAGGAAATACTTGTAAATGCCTTTTTTTTTAATTCCCAAATTCTTAAACTTAAGCATTTGGTCTAAGTTTAGACCAAATGTCTAAGTTTATCTTCGTGAATCGGGCCCTTGGTATCCATCTATCAGTATTACTTCACCAACACTCTCAAGTTGAATCGAATGCTAAGTTAACATGATGGGTCCCCTTCACCATGATGTTTTCTTTTTTCTTTTCTAAAAGAAAACACCGAAGCAGGATTTTCTTTTTGAAAATAAAAATAAAATGCATTTAGCAGTTTTCACTGTCCCTTAACACCATGGTTTTCATGGCAGTGAACTAAACTCTAATGTCACCCATCTAAATTAGGTAGGTGGAATTAGAGGTCTGCCTCCGATGACTCTTCCTCTGCAGGGTCTTCGGAGAGGTTTAATCATGGCGGAGACAGTGGAGTCTCCACCGTGATCAAACCTATGGCGTGCCTGCATCTAAATCGGGTGAGTGGACCATTATCTTGGTAGTATTTATACTCTGTTGCCATTGAGATGGAGTATACATACCGCCAAGATATGAATTAGGGCATTAATGTGGTGCAAACTGTAGATCAAGGGCATTACAAACAGTGCATTATCATAGAGTGAAAAAAAGGTGCAAGAATAGGGAGGAGTGGGGGAGCCTCCTGCTCTTATGTGTCACCTACCTTGCCTATCATCAATCAATATTAGTATCTTATTTGTTACTTCTGCAACAATGGCTAATCAACTGTCCACGATTATATATTCTAGTGTGGAACTGCCATAGCTCATTTCAACCTCTTTATTCTACTTACAATGTGGGGGATGCTTTGTGGAGCGGCAAAGCATTGCTAAGGTGCAAAAAGACTGTTTGGCATCATCAGTATTCAGCTGTGTGTCACTCTCAGTTCCCAAATCAGCCTACTTGAGGGCAGGGTGGAGGGGAAATTCAAGCCTTATCACAATATATTTCTAAATTCAAAATGCATGGTTAGCTTTCACACCAGTACCATTTTCAAGAACATAAAGTGAAGTGGACAAGTGTAAGGACACCTGTTTGCAAGTCACAGGCAGTGACCAATCACTCTTTTTATAATAATTTATATTCCTGGGTGCCAATTATCAGAGTCTCTGGTAAGTTTAACCAAGAAAGTTTCCATGTTGATGTTTGGTCAGTCTTGATTTTCCTAATATCACATTTTCCTCAGGGCTATGGATTCCATTGTAGCCCACCTTGGAACGACACCCGTCCTGGGAGTTACCATGGGTACGGAAGCCAACTATATTGCTCTGCATACAATGATATAACATGTTGGCCTCCTGCTAGTTCCAGACCCCTACTGAACCTCTTATAAATGCTCTAGGCAAAAGGGTCAAAGTAAATACCAAAGGCAAAAGCTGGCATCCCTCTTTATTGCTATGTTCAATTTCCTCTGAGTTGAGATTGCTTGGCCGGCAAGAACCCATGCCATAAGCAGGGCACGCATAAGCATTATCCGACAGATCAGATTCAGGCCAAAATTCATGGGTCCAACCCAATGTATCAAACCCTCCATATCATGTGAAGCCACTAAGTGAAGGGAATCCTCCATGTGCATGCTGGCCAACGGGTGAAACAGGCATATGAAGCTGGGGAATGTGTAATGGACAAGCACAAATCTGTTTTGACTGATGGGTACTAGGGATGTTAATATTGGGTGCCCAGGTGTAACTTGGACAAAAGGTGAAAAGAGATCCTTTCTGTTGTGTCTTTGTCATGCTACGATAGCACTACTATTGCAGCCTTCCATGAGTTGGGGGTAGCCATCACTCAGCAAACACAGCCAAGTACAAATCAAAAAGCTGTGGTGGAATTAGACTTTTACGTGTGGTATAGAACTGCACAGGACGTCTGCCTGTGCCAGAGTTGCTCTCCTTTCCCAGCATTCTAATTGCTTCCCCTATTTCAACAATGGTTAGGCCACCTAATAGTTATCTCTGATCAGGACAAAAGTTGGGGAGACCTCCTGCATCCAGGAAATCAGCCAGCTGATGCACATGCAGCAAAGGTGTCTGAGGCCAAATCGATAATAGTGGTTTGCAAAAATGGCATTAATCTCCAGCCATCTCCATGGGAAGTGTTCACCTCTAACAATTTTGCAGACAGAGTCTTATCAATTAAGCTCTAAACATCGAGTATGCACATAATTTTCTGCCTGATTCTCGGTTTCTTTTCACTTTATACCTCTTTCCCTGACTAATTCTTATAGTGGAAGCCTCCTTAAATTCTTCCTTGTCCACTCCCACAGTGGAGACTTTATTGTCTTTATAGTAGATCATTATCACACCCCTTATGTTCCCTCTGAAGGATAGCTTACGTGAAGGGTTGAGGGAGGGTCATAGGACCACTGAATCCTACATACTCCCATTTGTTATTTAGTTTTACTGTCCCCACCCACTCCGCTAATAGAGGGATAAATTGGAGTAGTTGAGGGATTCTTTAATCTTTAGTTACGCCTCCTAGTTTTTTTCCTAATAAGAGCTCCCTGGAACATGGTCGAGCCCACCCTGACCTTTAGAAGTCTGGTTGAACCTGATGATGAAGCATCATGCTACTATGGTGTGTGAGGGTTATTCAAAGAAAAGGAATGTTTTCTTTTCCCACGCCTAGTAGCATGGAGTCTAGTTGCGGCAAGAACCTCCTCTCATCACATATAGCATCATGAGACTAGGTGTGATACCTTTTTAGTATTGTGCATTCAGTTTGGAGGATGTATCCCCACCTCTTCTTTCCTAGGGTAGAAAGGATCTCTCTATCCTCTAGGACTGCTCAGTATGTATGACACTTCCAGTTCTCTGTTAACAGTAGCTTAAGTAGAGCCCTAATCTGCTGTTACCATGAGTGGATGGACAACTGTGACCTGGTTTTCCACATCCAATAGTAAATAGTAGAGGATTGTGGTCAGAGAGGGTCCTGCTTAAGTACTCGGTGATCACTGCCATCAGGGACCTTCCCAGTATTAACTAAAACTTGTCCAGTTTTCATCTATAGGTTATGAATTGGTGAATAAACTGAATATTCTCAGTCCTGTTGGTGGGTCTTTCCCCAGATGGTATGGTCACAGTTCAATTTACATTCTGCATTTGGGAGAAAATCAATAGACAGACTGTTAACATGCAGTCAAACCAAAGTAAGGGCTCAACATCTGTCAGTTTTAAGCCACTACTAACCTGTACATCAGAATGTTGCTGTGGGAACAATGTTTCTTTCCCACTTACAGTTCCGAAGACATCCAAGACTATGGTTGATGCTGGTGGCTAAGTGGGGAAAGGAAATAACTCTGCAAAGGGAAAACAAAATGTGATAATCTGAGCCAAGGCCCTAGCAGATCACTTGTTTGGAATCATCCCTTCCTTGGTGCATCCAGGTCAAGCAGGGTTCATGCCCTGGAGGGCCAAATGACGCAACATACGCAGGGCTCACCAAGCTATAGCTCTGACGGCCTGGCCCTTTCATTCTTCTGGAGGTTATAGAAAGGGGGTTTGATTCTGTTGGCTGGAATTGCTTTTTTCCTCACCAGTGGCGGCTTAATTTTGGTCCCAGATCCATCGCCTATGTCCGCTTTCTTTCTACTGACTTGATGGCACACGTTCCGGTGACCTGTTCCCTATTGGGCGGGGAATGCGGCAGTGATGCCCTCTATCTCTCCTGCTATTTGAAATAGCAATAGAGTCTCTTACGGAGTGGCTGCGTTTGATGCATAGGTATTGGGGTTTGACTGGAGCCCAGCATTGTCAGACTGCATCGTCCTTTATGTAGATGATGCAGCAATCTTTTTTATGCACCCTGGGACTTCGAGACTTTGGATTAATTGCAAATGTTGTGGATATTTGGGTAAACATCCAGCCTTATCCATAACTCGTTCAAGTCCACGATTTTTTCGGTTAGTACCCTGTCGCCAGTTTTATGCTGGGCGGCTGATATACTGGTAGCTACCTAAGATTTAAGTTCTTAGGGGTATTGATGACACCTGACACCACGCTAGCTTGAGCAATGAACATCAAGCCACTGTTGGACAGTATGCAGATGGAGACCAAGTTCCATTGTCCCTCCTGAGGTGGTCCACCATCTTCAAGATGGTGCCTCTCCACTGTCTTTTACAACTGTAGAACTACCCTTATGCCCTACCTAAATCCTTTTTTTCTTGCCTTCACTCCTTACTTAGAGGCTTCGTGCGGAATTACAAGACCCCTCCACATAGCACATACTAAATGCTTCAAGGCCATCTGCGATGGTGGTATTACAGCTGCAGGTGTGGAAAGTTACTGTAGGGCCTCTCACCTTGTAATCATCAATGAATGGTGGTCGTAACTCAGGGAGACCCAGACTGTGCTACTGAAAAGTGGGTTCTTTATGGTGGGGTGCTCCCGTCGGCTCTCTGCTGGTGACTAGGATGGTGATCTTGACCAGGCAGCTGACCTTAAAAGCTTTGGCTTGGGACAAGAAATTGACAGGTCAGACACCCTTGTGGGCAGACACCATGCTTCCACAAGTGGCACAGCTGCTGGGTTTTTGCGGTTGGGATAATATTGGGATCTCCACCTAGGGGGGTGTACTTGAGGGGGCGACACATAAATCCTATCAAACCTTCCCAGAGGAATATACTCTCCATTTACAGTCAGTTTTTCCGCTATCTGCAGCTGTGACAAACCCTCCTGCCTTATCTTACTGACTTGGACAAACTTACTGACTTTCATCCGCTAGAGGCTAAACTGCTACAAGGCAAACATGGTGATCACAAGGTATCCCAGGTCTATCGTTTCTCAATACAGCACATGCTAGATTTGTTCGGGGAGCCGAGCTCTGTCAGGGAGCAGGAACTGGGAGCCTTCTCTGATGATGACTAGATGGAGGGCTGCTCCTCCCCAAGGGGTGTGACCATCTCTTGACTCCATCTTATTCAGTTAAACTATTTACATAGGACCTATCTCACTTTCTACAGGCTCTACCATATGAGGGTGATTACCTAACTCCTGTTCCTATGGTGCCACAGTCAAGTTGGAGACTTTCTACACAGTACATGGCTCTCCGCCTGTTTAGGGAGGGTACCCTGAATTGCATAGGGCATGTCCTGGCTCACTCAATACCGCGAGACCCGAAGCTTGTTCTCTTGCATGTAACTGATGACTTGAAGCTGATTTCATATAGTACAATACTTCTTTGGATGGTGCCACACTAGCAAAGAGAGATGCGCAGCTCTGTTGGAAAGCAGAGTCCCCGCCATTGGTGGCTGCGTGTAAAAAAGGGGTCGATTGGTGCATGGTTAGGGAACGTCCCGTTTATGCAGCTAGAGGATGTCCTCAGAAGCACGGCAGGGTTTGGGGTAAGTGGGCGGCTAATAGAGACATATAGCTTGAGGGTGACCACTCTCTTATCTTGGACATCGAGGGCAAGATCAGGTCATCCACGGGGTCGATGCGCAGATCTAATAAATGTTGCATGATTCTGTTGATATTTATGGAGCGGGGTTGGGTACAGGGAGATCTGGCACAAGGGACACAGGACTGTACTTCTGTCATGGCATATTATAAAATCCAATAAAAGTGTTATTAAAAAAGGAAACAGGGACCATGATGCATCAGGAAGGTAGTGCAGAAGCCTGGACTGGACTATTAAGATGATCTGGTACTGCAAGGTGTAGAAGTGTGTAGGTTCCCATTCAGGGGTAAAGGCAGGACCGCAGAGGGCCCTTGTGAGTGCCATCTACTGGAGTACAAAATCCTAACACTTACTGCAGATGCTTCTTGTGCTACCTTGAATTTTCCTGTGGGCGTTTCATAACAGTATGTGAACATGCAGTACCCTCCAACCCCTCTAAACGCCTGGGGAAACTCAAAGATGGCAAGCAGAATGTATGTGCTGTCACATTAAATTTTGGGAACAAATTAGAACACTTTAAGTTGATTCTAAACCATTTTAAAAAGGCTGACATCTTGGTTTACACAATGGGTTTCAACTTTTTAGAACATTCAACTAACTGTTCAACTAACTGTTGTTTACCACATTACTATAATTTCTGGTGCAGGTTATGATGTCACGCATTAACACTGGCAACAAAGTTTTGCAAAGTTTCATTAATGAACCTAGTTGATGGAACAAAGCCCTAACCCCCCATATGTGTTTTAAACTCACAACACTCAAGGAAATATTCACATTGGACTCCTAATTATTGTTTGCAATTTCAGGTAATTAAAATCACTCTGAAATCTCTTATAGGACATACATTTTCAAATGTGTCTAGGTATTCACCTTCTATACTACTCAGTAGTAACATGCCCAGTATTGAAGAGCATTCATTTCTTTAGGGTTTATAAATGTAAACATTAGGGATAGCTTAAACACTAGCCTGCTATCTTGGTGATTGTGAAATGTAAGCTGTATTCCTGCATATGAATTAAACATTACATGAAAGTAGGAAGTCATGTTGATTTAATCATTGTTCCTATGATGCTTAACTATGTTAACAAATGGACTGTACTTTTCTTTTGCAGAACTACTTGCCCGTGCCTGTGCTGCCTGCGAAAAGTACATCGGAAAGATGAAGCATGATGACATAGACTTGAATGAGGACTCTACACCATGTATTACTGAGATGGAATGGAATGACCTGCTTAAGCAATACTATGGCCTCGTTCAGTAAGATTCATTTTATGCACCTGAATCAGGACACATTTTCATTTGTGTAATGAAACATTCTCTTTTACAATGCACATACAGAGAGAGGGTATTTAATTGTATAATTTCTTTTCATTATTATATAAGTTATTGAAACCTCTGGTTTCTACCCTTTGCTACGTAAGTTTATTTATCCTCCATCTCCTGCATCATAATTCTGCACACTAAGTTGGTGCCAGTGAATGTTCCAACCCACTCATATCTTGTAGCATGAATGCCCCCTCCTGCTAGGCAAGTATTACAAAAATAATCAAGATGTAAGCAATGCTATGAAACATTGAAACAAAAGAGGTCCTGGTAGGCAGACACAATGTATGTATTGCAAACCAGTAAGTAAAAGTCTGTTTCGTGTATTAACACCCCAAATCATCAACCACCTGCCCCTTAATATTCTGTACCATGAGTACTTATGAAAATGTAATGCATGTTCTGCCTCTCTCATGTTATAGCCATACAAGCTGCTATTTTTTCCACTTCAACTTCCTACATTAATTAACTAAAAACATAATCAATTGTTTATGACTCAATGGATCCAAAAGTTGTCTCTTTCTTCAAGCCTAGGCAGCTATGCCCTATGGTCTAATATGTAAGTAGTTTGGTATCAATGTGGGGAAATTGGCAATACAGAAAGACAGCGTTTTGAATACATTATATATTTCGAACGGTGTAAAAAGTCATTGCAATGATCCCAAAATTGCCTTTACATATCTCACCCTTGGAGCCGCTCTGTGTTATGTTATGTTATGTTAGAGGTTATAGTAGCGTGACCACTCACTCCTGAAGGAGTATCTCGTCGCTTGCTACTGGACAGATAGCGTTAAAAAATCGAAACAACCATGTTTTTAGGAGTTTTTTAAACGTGCAGAGATCAGGACAGGCGCCGATATGAAGGGGAAGCTTGTTCCAGTAAACCGGGGCGAGCTAAGAAAGATTGACCCCGAAATAAGACCTGTGGGATATCACAGCACCTTCCTGTCTGTCAGTCATTTCTTTCAGTGCCTGCAGCCTCCCCCTTTTTGTGATATAAATCTGCTCACTCTTCCAGATTTTAGAACAATGTCACCTGCACACCAGTTGGTGTGTATGCAGATTTATGACGTGAGTGTATTAAAAAATACAGATTCCTCTTTTGTCTCTTTTCGTTCTGGTCTTTTTATTTTCCGTTTCTTCTGATACTGATACACAAATGACAACTGCACAAGTTTCATTTGCCTGGATTTTTCAGGCAGTAAGTATCCAATGACAGTATCTTTCTGAGGATATGACTCGCCTGAGTGACATGTAAGGGGACTACCTACCCCAGTTGGAAGCATAGCACCGATTTGTGAACATGTTGTGGATTTAACATGGATGTAACCATGCTGAGGCCAGTACCACTGAGATTATCGTGAGAGTGCTCAAACAGTGTTGGAAATGACCAGCTTTTGTGTGGTGTACCCCTAGCTTTTTGCCTTGACTGTTTTTGCTGGCTGTAGAACTCCAGAGGTAAAGTGTATGTGCCCACCTTTCATAATGAAGTAATTGGCATACCCCTAATTGGCTTATTTAATTTAGTAATCAGTACAAGAGTGTACTCAGTGTCTGTAAATTAAATGTCTTAAATGGGCTACAGCACCCATTGTACCACCCACTGCAGTGACAGTGTAAACATGACTGCTGGCATAGCACTGTATCCAGCTGCACAGTTTTACAACTGTACATTTGACCTCTAAAGATGACCCCTTTTACGGGCATGGCCCTTAATTGTTCCCACAGTCAGGCAGGAACCATTCCCAGTGGGAGATTAGCTGCCCCAGAACTGGCTTAGATTGACCACAGAGGAGGGCTTGATCATTTCCCTGGCCACACATCTAGGGTTGGCACACAGGCACTGCCCAAGGGGAGAAGTGGTTCACTATTTTGAATTTAGTCAGAGAGTGAGTTTTAGTTTATTTATTAGGGAGGGGCCGGGGCCAGGCCCCCCCCCCCCCCACCAGCAGGTGTCTGGCATAAATGTGAACCCCACAGTAGCCTCCTCAGAGTACTTTCGGGACCTGTGGAAGAACAGAAGAGGACTAGACCTGTTATCTGTGACCTGAGAAAACTGTACTTGGTCTCCCTCTTATACCCATGACGAAGACATGGACTCCATGCACCTTAAGGCTGACCTGTCCAAGCTCCAGGACCACAGCAAACTACAAGAGGTCTTTATATTACTGTAATTGCTCAGCTGACCAGTTACAGCCATGACGTCCAAGTGCTGTCCCCCAGTGGCCTGGACCCTTTGTTGGTATCAAGGTGTACTCCTTCTGACATATCCTAAAACCTGGGAAACCTCGAGTGGACCAGAAACAACCTGCCAAGCTGCTTCAATGAAGGTGTGTTGCAGCTCAGCCAAAGATTCAGGTTGATCCTGCTTGGAGCCTTTCCACAGCAGCAAATCCAATTACACTACTCCCTGCAGCCTTGCACCGCTAAAAGAATCAAGCTCCAAAAAAGTGTCTAAGTTCAAAAGTAGGAATCTTCACAAGGCAAAAGCTCTAAAAGTATCTGGCTGACAAAGGACCTTCCATGGGTGCCAACTTCTAATTTCTACTGCTCTGACCTTTCCCGCCAAATGCCAATGGTGGCACCGGTATCGTGCCCAGCGGCTAGCCAATGTCATGGAGACCTCTTCACCAATAGCCTCCTGTCTTGCCTAAGTTTTTTTCACTTCCATTTTAGAGAGGCTGAAGGTAAAACGTCTGACCGGGTCAAACCTGGTTACTGTATCTGACCTGCACTCCATTGCAGTTGGTCTTAACTTGCACCTAAGTACTGGTCGAGGGCAACCACAGTTGGCCCTTCATGCCTTTTGCTGCTTTTTCGCATTTAAACTTTAACAATTTATAACACTGATTTGCCTTATTGGATTTTTGTCATTTTTATGTCATTTTGCTTATTAAAATCAACTCTGCTTTTCAAAATTGGTTTGGGATTTTTCGTGTTAGTTTTTTACTTTATTAGTGTTTGGTACTGCAGAAATCCTTTACACACTAACTCTTAGTTAAGCCTGTGTGATGTGTGCCTTAGCTACCAAGGGGTTGAGCTAAGGTTAATTTTGTGCCTTTAAGGGTTCACCCTGGCAAGGATTGTGGTTATTTCTTAAAATGGGTACTCATTCCAGTAACCTAATACACCAATTTCTCACACTCAACCCCTGTAATTCCACAATTCAGCTAAACGTCATACCACAAAGTATCCAAGGTGTTGTGAATTATTAACAACCTCCTCATAATACCAATAGCTATTTGTTGTAGCCAGCATTGACCAACAGGACACAGAGTCACAGTTTGTTTGTGCCCTAAATGTGTGATATGAAGGCTGCAGGATAATGGTGGGAATTATGAGGCCAGTGATGGTCATTGTGGTGGTAATGGTAGTGGTGTTGTTAAAGGTTGTGGTAGTGGTCACCTAGAGGTGGTTTTGGCAGTGGCTGAAATTAATGTGGTAGTAGTGAGGGTAATACGGTGATGGCGTTGGTGATAATGGTGGTAGTGTTGGCAATGTAATATTGATGGTAATGGTGGTAAGATCCATATGACACTTGTAATTAAAAAAAGAAAAAGCCTTGACTGATTGCTTTTTCTCTTACCCTTGTCAGCTATAGGAAATGTCAACCTTCCAATTCATTTTCGCGCAATGCCCTTTTAGGTTTGTATGTTTTGGTGTGCCTTTTGATCTTAGTTGTTGCAACTCTCGCACATTCCCGGAAAAGGCCTTACTAGTCATCTCACTTTTGCTTCTTGACTTCACAGCAGGTTACACAAGACCTGATTTGCATGCTTTCATTTTGCTACAGTATTTTGATAGCATCAAATAACTATAAAAACTGACACCTTCAATACAGAAACTAGTACAGATAAATGTGATCACAGTGGTAACTGTAGAAGAATAGTTTTAAAGGGTAAAAACTCTTTTAAATTGTATACAGTTTAGATCTTTTTATCTGTAGGCCCAATTTAAAGACCCAGTTTAAACAGACTTTACAATTTATTGTTTTTAATACTTTTTATTTATTTTATTTTCGTAAAACTGGACACATTTACACCGTATATGATTAAAACATTACATCATATTTGGCTGTTTGGATCAGAATATACACAGTATACATATATACATATACACACAGTTGCCCATACTTTCATTGAAAAAATTAGTCTCTCAGTGTATTGATATCTGCCCAGTGATTTAAACAATTCAGGTATTATTGGGTGTGTTTACAGTAAGAACGTCTAGTCACAGTGACTTCTCTAAGACCCCTATATCTTGGTACATTTCAGATGACAACCTCTATTTTTGTATATCATCTATTCTGCTGCCATGAGTAAGTCTATGACCCCCCCCACCCCATCCTTAAATTGTAGGACATAGCTGATTCCCCCATTACCTAGCAATGTCTTGTTAAGTGATCATTAGCTCTAATAAGCAAAGTGTGAGTTTATATCCGGGAAGATCAATTCCATTAGGAAGACCTTTGATACTAAATTATAATTCTGGCGCACATTATCTCAGAAAGCTTACCCACTATTTTTCCAGTATAATTGAATCACCCACCCTTTTCAGATCATCTTCAGGAATGTTCTGTCCTCCTCCCTGCATTTCAGACTCCTATCAGTCAAAAAAAGGCCAATTTTGTGTAGTCTGCAAATATTATAGTAGGCCTTATGTAAGGTATTCATGTTTAATAGGCATAGACTTGCCTTTATTGCCATGTCCACTGGGTGCATAAGGGCAGGCTCCCAGTCTACATCTTCCAGCGGAATGATATCTCCCTCCCATGTGGTTCTAGAATGTGGTAAGTTGTCAGTGTTATTTATTAGGGTCGAATATATGGTGGAAATCGCTCCCTTGTGTAGTTTGTCCAACAGGACCCAATGTTACAGAGCGCCGACCTCTGGCAAACTGGGCCAATCACCAGTGCATGATTCAGTTGTACATATTTAAATCTGTGAGAGGAGGTTGGTTCATATTCATCCTGCATCTGCCTGAAAGTCTTTATCGCACCTTCTCCAAGTACATTCCGCTATTTGCAGATGCCTATGTCATCCCATCTGCAGAAGCCCTTCACTTGGGACACATCCTCCAACACATGCCCACCCACAGCAGTGTCACCTTTGTGATCCTTCCATTGAAGTCGGGGAATGTCTTGGCTTTGTTCCCAATCTGATGTACTGCTTGTGTCGCTTGTGGCAACCCCTTCCTGTGTTGCTCGGATATGAATTTACCTTTCAAAATGAAACAACAAGAGGTGTTTGGCAAAACATGAACAAATTGGTTTAATTAAATGCTGTTGCCGGGAGTGTATCGGCAGAGTAGCCTCTGAAGAAAGCCTCTCATTGTACAGAAGTTTTGGCTGACCTTTTATACCATTCGTGAGGTACAATAAACCGATCTGGCATTCTTGTCCTAGTCATAAACAACAAGTACATCCATCTGATAAGGGGGACACAGGTGACTCTTGACCTTGTGGAGAGCTAGTGTGGACCAGTGTTTATGTGTCCAGATGTACGGTCTGGTTAGTGTGTGATCACTACATGTGGTATGTATGCTGTGTCCTGATTGGCTGAGTGCTCCTAACTTTATGAGGCATCTATCTTTGTGGGAATTTCAGAACGTGCGCCTCTGCCCAAACATGTTTTAATGGGGCCAATTTCCCGGTTCCAGCTGACCAATGTGCCTCCACTGAGCCAGTTTTTCTTTAAACACCCGCTAACATTTTGACTATGGTGGTGACTGCGTTAAGATAATGATGATTTAATTACTCCTTAAATTTAGGAATACAGATATGTAACAAGACAGGTGTGAAACTGGTTCCTGGACAATCAGAGACACAGAGGCTGTTATAACACAGGCATTGGAATTCAATACCAATTTGGAGTTTTTCCCCACATTGAGGAATAAGGTGCACATCTGGGATATTACTGGGCATTTTCCCCCAATATATTTCGTCACAGTTGACCTACCAAACTTATTAAGGGAAAAAGTGCAGGAGTGCAGTGTTAGCCACCAGACTCATAATTGTATTATATCCTGTGACAATAGTCCCCACACATACTGGAATTATCCAGACCCCTCTTAACTGACCTGTTTGTGGTGTAACGGCCTATCTGTGGGATCAGTCAGGGCTTTCTATGAGTGTGCGTTTGTTTTTGGGCTAATTGTTACCCCACCTGTGACCTGCCAATTGGTAGGCTCGGGTTTGGGTCGCAGTTCCTGTCTGACCACGTATCTACCTCTGACTCGGGGTTGATGCGGCGGTCACCTTGGGTGAATCTGATAGCAATGAAATGACTTAGTTAAATTGTGTACAATTAACATGGCGGTCATTGACATCATTTTTACTGACATCCTCAGTATTGTGCATACAGTTGTCCTAGTGTACATCAAAACTTTCTTTGCCAATATTGACATTGTTATGCGTGCATAGATTATGGCATGCTGTGACTTTGCTTCTACTGGTTTTGACATTGTTTTGCATGCATACATTGACTTTGCTTCTATTGGTATAGACATTGTTATGCAAGCACATTTTATGGAGTGCATCGACATTGCATTTATTGGTATTGCCGTGGCCGGGCCCGCATATATCATTGTGTGTAATTACATTGTATTCACGGATATTAACACCGGTGTTCTCCCTTGGGAAATGTAACCAACTGTTAAGGACAAGGAGTCGAGAGGCCCAAAAAACATTTGTATATTGGGGAGTTCACTGTCACCAGTGTGTGAGGAGCCGCCATCCAATAAAGAGGTGCGTACCTCAGCCTCTATATTCCAAACAAATGTGTTGTATATTAGGTAAGGGCGGTTATGTCCAGCATGTAGCAGTTATCATTTTGAAAATATTGGCCCATTCGAGAAGCAATCAATATGACCATCTCCAAACATCTGGCATGAAGTTGAATGGAATCACCTTCAAGTTGCAGGCTAAGAAAGTGTCTCTGTTTCTGGTTGCCTCTTTCCATAGATTTCCCCAACATAGGGAGTTTTAGCCCATACCAGGCACCTTCGGTCCCGGTATGAGGAGGGACCCAATGATTAAGCTTGCCACCAAAGAAAGGGTGAGGGTTACCGTCCGCAACAAAATATTTTTCTTCACTACAGAGATACATATTTCTATCAACCACACATACCTCTTTGTGCTACTTTCATGCTTTAGGGTGGGGTACATGTCTGTTCGGACACTTCCCTTAGACCCCTTTGTATGTTGTAGCTAAAGCACCGACCTGGATGCCTGACTTCCTTTTCCAGCACCATTCTAGATTGCAGTTGTTTAGTAGCTTCTTCTATTTCCTCCTTTGTTCAGTCTCTATCTAGGATCTCTCTGTCATCCCCAGGTAGTCTCTGGAGTGGTATATTTTCTAGAAAGATAAGTATCTTCTTTCTTCCACTGCCCCCCTCACTTTATATAGGTGCCTGTAATAATCAAAAGCGACCTGGTCCATGTCTTTGTCTGTGGACATTTTCATTCCTTCACCGTTAATAATTTCCTCTACTCATCGAGCCTCTTCCTCTCCTCTACTCAGGGGCGTCGCTTCAGGGGGGTGTTAAGGGTGTGATGACACTTAAATAAAGGCATTCTTGGATTGTTAGTTGGGCCTGAGGGCCATAAGTCAAGTCAGCTATATCTTTGTCGTTTTTTGCCACTGTGAGCTAAAAATGAAATACAAAATAGTAACCTTTGATAACAGGAGAGGGAGGGACAGAGATACACGTCTGGTGGCTGAATTTCAAAATATAATACCAGAGAACCTCAAATTAATACTTGCTTCTCTGCTTTTCCAAATTGTGTGATCCTAATCAAATATTTTATTCACAGAGCCTCCTTTTTCTAAAGTCACTAAATTAACCTGTGCTTAACCCTTGGTAGGTTGACTCAAAAAAGCAGTCAGGCTTAACCTAGAAGCAATGTATAAAGAACGTACGTAGCACACAAACAGTAATGAAGTGAAAACACAACACAATAAAAATCCCAAACCAATTTGGAAAAATAGAGTAAATTGTAATAAGCCATTTGACACCACAATGATAAAAATCCAACCAGTAGAGCCAGCGTTATAAATTTTTTAGGTTTTTAGTAAAAACTAGCGCCTAAAAGATCAAAGCGCCAACCGCAGACAACTAACCCATGCGAGACCGGGTCAAAGCCAAAACATTTAGCAAACGGCACTGGAGTGCGCGTTGTATACAAGAAGTGGATTGGGTCAGGTCAGTGCTTACTATCGGACTTTGAAAAAGTCTTGAGAAAGATTTTCTGAGAAGGTAAAGTTCAGCGGGGCAAGGCTACACGAGGTGTCTGATGAGTGAGCGTTGTTGCTGGATAGCCTTGGGTCGAAACCGCTGTGAAGATTTTTACTTTCGGACTTGGTCTCTGAAATGGAAGTCAAAAATCTCCAGATGGAGGAGGCAGAGGGCTGTAGCCCAAAAAAATTCAACTAAGTCACACACCCTTTTGTCGAAAAACCGCTGAAACAGGTTTGCTGCTGCATACAAGAACGTAGCAGGAAAAGCTGCAAAGTTCATCTGACCGGTGATGCAACTTGGGCAGACAAGCGAGCAGGTTGGCCCCAGTCTTCTGGTTCTCGGAGCAGTTTTTAGCTGAACATTTTCTAAGCCTCCACTTTTGGCTATATGGCCACCCTTACCTCCACTTTCGAAGATCTAGGACTGGAGGGGCACGACTTGGAGGGTCTGGAGTCACGCAGGTGGGGTCCAGGTGCGAGTTAACGATGGTGGACATCTTTTGTGTCCCTGTGGCTCTGAAGAGGAGGCCAGCAAACTAGCCCTTGTGAGTCATTCTGGAGGTCCTGGGACAGTTAAAGATCCAGTCCTTATCCCCAGTAGAGCAGCAGTCCAGCAGAGTGGCAGTGCTTCCAGCAGCACATCAGTCCTTCTTTCTGGCAGAGTATCCCTAGGTCCAGAAGTATACTGAAGGGTCGGTGCCTGGGCTCCTACTTTTATACCCTGGTTCTGGAAGGTGGGAGAAGCATCTAGACAGAGGCTTTGAAGTGCAGAGAATTTCCTGCCTCCCCTGCCCTGGCTCCATGCTGGCTAAAGTGACATGTAGGGTCGCTAAGCCCTTTGTGTGTAGACAGAGCCCCGGCTGTTCAGTTGTAAGTAGTACTGTGCTCAGCTCCGCTCCCCTCCTGCCAGCATATGGTCCATTCAGGCACACCTAATCCCTCTTTTGCATGACTGTCTGGGAGAAATTCACAAAGTCTGTCAATTACTCCCAATCATTTAACCCAGACCAGGCTATAGGGTCAAAAGGACTAATGGTCAAAAAATGGCAACTATCTAAAAGTGCCATTTTTATAATTGTGATCAGAATCCCGACTTTGCCATTAAATAGGGCTCTTCATCACAATTCCAAAGACCCTAAACATGACATAGCTACCAGCTCCCAATTGGAAATTACAGTTTATTTAATGTATTAAGGAGTCCCAATGTTATGCTATGGGAGGGCTAGGCCTCACAGTTTCTCAGTACCAGGACATGTAAAACATAAAAGTACATGTCCAACATTTTAATTACACAGCACCCGGCCCCATGAACTGCTTAGGCCTACATTAGGGGTGACTTCTATGTAATAAAAGGGGAGTTTAAAGGTTAGCAGAAGTGTTTAAATGCCAAGTTGACATGGCAATTTAAAACTGCATGCATGCTGCAGTGGCTGGCCTTGGATATGTTTTAAGGTGCTACTTAAGTCAGTGGCACATTAAGTGCTGCAGGCCCCCTAGTATCATTTAATTTACAGACCCTGGGACTTGCAAGTAGATTGCATAAGCCAGTGCAGCTGTTTTTAAGGGGAGTGCGCACAAGCACTTTAGCATTGGTTAGCAGTGGTAAAGTGCACAGAGTCCTAAGGCCAACGAAAAGAAGTCCCGAAAAAAATGGAGGAGGTGAGGCAAAAGGTTTGGGGGAAGACAGAAGGTAACCACCCTAAGGCTGATAGGTCTATCAGAGCACAGTTTTCAATACGTGAGTTCAGGATGTACACTGTTTTATTTAACAGACAATAATGTTGCTCCATCTATAATCGGAATCTAGGTCACGTTTAGGGTTTAAATGACTGTTGACTTCCCTCTTAGTTCACTAATGGCATTGCCGTTAAGTGGGAAGCCATGAACATTTGTAAAAACTGTCACTTTTAATAAATGTCCTAAATGTCTGTCAATGCAGTGATATAATGCTGTGTGCTAAGGTGAAACTCTTCTGTATGTTAAAGAAACATACTTTTTTGAATTTGAAGAGATTGTGTTATATTTGTACATAATGTTTGTTGCACAACATTTATGCCAAAGGTTTTCATGTCTTGGCTCATGCATGGACTCTTACAGCCAAGGCCGGGTTCTGGCTCGGCTTGCACTAATAATTTGCCTGCACGCCCTCATATATTTTCTACTTGGGCTTAGTACATCAGGCCGTCAGTCACTTGATAAAATGATTCATATAAGGCGAGGACTAGAAACATTGAGCTCTGCCAACATGCACTGATTTGCAATTCTACCATCAAAGCTTCTTGTAGCAGAGACAAAGAAAAGTGCATGCTGTGAAAATACATTTCAAATAAGTGATTCCAGGGCAGGGACTCTAGGCCGTTGTGTTGTATTTGATCATAGTCATGAGTTCCCAAAGAGAACTACCAGACCCACGTGGGACGGGCAGGGGCATACCTTCAATGGGAGTGTTTCACACCCTTCAAACACTTTCTGTTTGAGACCTATATAAGAGCAAAGAACATATTTTCTTTGCAATGTGAAATCATGTTTCTTGCCCATGATGTAGGCATAGTAGTACACAAAATCCATGTTCTTCAAGGCAATGCCCCCTAACATGGAATCAATTCTGACCCGATATATACCTGATATAACACAATTTCTTCTCGTCACATATAGAATGTAAAGAATGTGGTTTGTGGGGACAAATTTTTAGGTTTCGCCTGCACAACGCTTGCTATTGTGTTGAATTTAAATCTTAAAAGTGGATGGCATCCCACCCTCCCTTTTCATTTGTGTGCCTGCCACTTACCTTTCCTCCGGTTCTATTGCTTGTAGAATGCCATTTGATGTTGTTCTCCATGTATCCTTCTCATCAGTGTCCCGAGGCCAAATGCTCTTTTCCAACCGCTTGAATTTCTTTGATACCTTAATTAAGAGTGAACATACTGCTTTTTTTGACCCACTTCTTGGTGACTTTGCTTCTTATGGAATTTAAATGTAACATTTCTTTCATGTGGAGCAAGTTCTTTACTTATTTTTATTTTTGTAGGCACAGGAAGATTAAGAGATTTGCTTACAGGATGTTGAGTTGATGCCGAGACTCGAATCTGTTTTCCCAAATCTAAAGTCAGCCTCAACACCACATCCTCTCTTTCCAAGCCTTGCTTTCTTCAGCTGTCTGAGAATGACTTCCCATTCATTGCTATGGGCCTCCTGGCCCATACGAATGAATGGGTAGGTATTTCTTAATTGCGATTTCGCAATTTGCTAATCGCAATTAAGGAATATTAAGAATTCGCAAAATATGTGCGAATTTTTAAATACAACCCTGTTTTGCAATTCTCAAATAGCGATTCTCTAAAAATCGCTATTTGAGATTCGCAAATGGAGATTTTGATACATATGCCCCCAGGTCTTTTAAATCATTTCCTTTCAGACTACAGGGATTAAGTCCTTGGTGCAGAGGCATACAAGAGACCCCCGTGGCGCGACTCAGCATTTATCACTGTGAGATGTCTTTCCAGTCAGAGCAAGGCGTAGCCATGGACACGCAGCACAGTCTCACCTATTCTCCATTCCCGGCCTCATCTGCATTCATATTGTACTTATTGTTTACATGTTTTTTCTCTTTTTCCTCTCTCATGTACCTAATCTCCCCTCTTTATAATACCACCAGTAATAGCACAATATATTGCCTTTCTCAATATACCAGTCATAACACCTTAACAGAGTTTCAATAACTTATATTGCACAACTTACCATGCTACAATTTACAACAGACTCAGCTTATTATTAATCACATAGGCGAAATCTATTGCATTTACCAATGCTTGTTACAAGATGTAGTGGCACCTTATGTGGCACTTGGCATCCACAAGTTCAGCAAAATATTTGCTTTGAGAAAGTCGACAACCAATATTAAATGCGTAGGTTCTTCTATCAACTTTTAGTCAACAACTTTCAGGATCACATGTACATCTCAATAGAAGACTTTGGGTTATGGAAGAATTCCAAGGGTTTCCATGGCCACAAAATGTTGAAAGGTACATGGCAACCTATAGTTATTCCTCTTTACCAAAATAACTTTGTGATGCAGAGCATCATTCAAAAAACAGGGTGAGAAAACGAGTTAAATTAGATTGGAGCTCCAATCACATAGTACTCACTCGCACAATCAAATCACATGCAAATAGTTAATTATCCTAAAAGTGCATGTTCTGGGAGAACAGTACAATGTGAATGGATGCCTGGACTTCACTGACCCATAATACACACACAGTTTTCCAAACATTGTGAACGTATGTACTGTGATGGTAAATAAAATGTCTTTCTTAATATTTTCAGTGACGGTGCTAAACTTGATGCTTTGGACTGTCATGTGGCGCAGTGCCGGGAGATTTTAACGAGAATTGAATGCGCCAATCCACAGCTGGCAATAGACGGATTGCGGAATGTTTGGATTATTAAACCCGGGGCAAAATCACGGGGTCGAGGTAAGATTCTTATTCTTTTTTGTTTTTGAAATTCCTTCTGTGAATCAAAAGCAATGGATGCAAAAGTTCTGAGAATTTTTTTTTTAAGTTAATTTTTTTGATCTTCTGAAGACATCCTATTGCCTGGTACCGTATACTTCCTTTTCAGTTATTGCACAGAAGTCCCTTAGTAGAGTTCACCCGGTGCATGTTTGGGCTCTATCTGACTTCCTGCTTCTGGCTATATCGCTTTTAGCTAGGATGCAACTAAATCCTACCATAATCTGTATAGTGCGAGCCATCCTCCCTCCCAGAAATTTCATTTTCGGTGAGATATATATGGACTGAACCAGCACTGGGTCACTGTTTAGCTGATGTTCTGCAAGTATTTATGGATCACTGGGCAGTTCCAAATGAACCTGAATCAATCGCCAATATCGGCCCAAACCTCTACGTGCACAAGAATCAATAATACCCATTTTCTGTAATCATTTTTTTTGTGGGGGTGGGGGAGTCGACTGTAATATTTGTAAAGACATGTAATCTGATTATAGCTAACTGCGCGGGGGAGGTAATCAGACTTCAACCCATTTTTCATCTTCTAGTGGGCCAGCATTGTGCCCCCATACAAAATGTATTTAGATTGAAGCCATTTCTTTAATTATTTGTATTTTTATAGTTTGCTTACAAATGCGGCCTTGAGGGTCATTACTGAATACAAAGAAAAGGTATCTGACGAAATCTTAGAAAGTGTTCAATAAAACTAAAGGCCTTATTGCGACTTTGGCGAGCCTAAAGAGGCGCCGCCAACTCGCCGTCCACTGCAGGACTGCCAGAGCCAGTGTGCATCTGCCTGCCAGATTAGGAGTTCAATCCTGGTCTGGGAGGTGGTACTGCTGTTAGGCTAATAGAAGAACCTAATATGCAGACCTCTGCTATCAGAGCGCCTACTGCACGGTGTGGTATACATGCCATACTGTCCAGGAACTGGGGTTGCAAATCCAGGGGGACACTGCATGTGCCTTCCCTCATTCATCCCCAGGCCCAGGAGTAGCAGGGGGCCCGCATTCACCCCCAGGCCAAGAAGTGGGAGGGGGCCCTATTAGGTCCCCTTTTGTTGCCTCTCCACCACATCATGAGCTGTGGAAAGCCAAGTTGTAATATGCTGGGTGGTGCTGCAGTCGCACCACAAGCATATTACAGATTCCTGACCACTGCGCGACCGCCGCAGGATCCGGGATCCCCAGCGGATTCACCGGTCCTGTGGCGGTCCAACCGCCACACTTGGAATACTGTGGGCAGGCCCTATGGACAGCCGTATTGGTAATAAGACCCTATCCATTCAAACATTAATACAATATAAAATTCAAGCACCAAAAATGCCTAGAAAGAATGGTGTGTGTGTCCGTCGAAAAGCACATTTGATGCTGATTTTCTTTTTTTTAAAAGAGACAATTCTCATGGATTTTGAATGGAAAATTCCATAGAGCAAGACTCTTCCTAGGGAGGAAACAGCCATTTGCTATATAATTTGTTTAATTTTTTCTTTCACTGGCAGACAGTGTGTATAAAATGTCAATGCACCAACTGGTAACTATGCCCAAATGCAGTTATTTTTTTTATTTATAATGGATAAACCTTAATTATTTTATTTATAATGGATAAACCGTATAGGAAGGTTAAAGACGAAACTTTTTCCATGTGGAGCTAGTAAAATGCTGTCAACATAAGGGTCTAATAAACCCACCCACGATTGGAGTGTATGGATGATAATTCATCCACTTTGTCTCACAACACCTTACTACATGCCACTTTTCTGTGCTCAGCAATTTTGTGTTGTTATTATAGCTTATAGACTGTTGTGACAGAAATTACCCTGCAGCAGAGTGGCACTCACGTTTTTCGGTCTGGCGTTTGCGGCAGCTTTAGTTGTCTTTCCAGACTATTGTTTTTTCCCAAAAAAAGTAAACATAATATACATAGAGGGGGGTTTTGTCAGTGGGCTTCATCCATTGGTCTGGTAAATTGTTATTCACATTTTGCTTGTGCACACCAAAGCATAAAGCACAAGGCAATTGGTTAGCCCACATTACCAAGTGGTTGCCTTCTCTTTGAGTTACAGCATCAAGCCCGGTCAAATTGTTCACATCTGCCTAAAAATTGTTCCTTTCTATTCAGTTGCAAAGCTGGTTCAAAGTGTGTTTAAAATGTTCCTTATTTTTATATTAACTTTTAATACTGGCTATTTATTCTGCCTGCAACTCGGGTTTCCTTCTGATCCTTTTTAAAGTTGCTGTTGTAAAGTGATACTGTAACTACCTTTGGTTTGAGTGCTTGGTTAGATGCTGATTTTTTATTTTCTTATTCAAAAATAATATTAAAATGCCTAGCACAACTAATAGGCTAGTGTCAGACCCCCTTTCAGAGGGCCAACCGTGGTGATTGAGGCCTTTTACTTCCGATGTCCTGGGGCCTCATCTACTATTGATCCTGCTCACTGGGCCAAGCACCCCTTCTGCACTTGACTTTCAGTGGTATTTGCTGTCAATTAGGCAAGACTCCATCAGAGAGGATGTAGATACAGGTCAGTGAACACAACTCAAAGTGCAAACAGTCCAAACAATAAATCAATGTCCAGCCAAATACTTGCTCTTATAAGAAAGTACTATTTTATTTCTAACTTGACACATGCAAATAAGTACAACATTCAGAAGCAACAACACAATCCACTTTGAGGTCCAGGCTTTAGTAGTAGTCAGGTTAATCCCTGTCCCACCTTCCTTCATATAACTTTTCAGGGTTTTTCCCCATTCATTGGTGGCCACATCAGAGAATGCAAACTATTAGGCTGTATTCAAGCATTCTTCCTATGACTCTAGGAATTTAGTCAAAAGTGCCTATGTCCATGATGAAGCTCCCGTAATGTAGACTCCCTCTCCTGAGCAATGCTGCCAGAGGTCTCTCAGTTGTCAGAACAGCACCCTGCTTGCAAGACATACTGAGTTGACTTTGCTCAACAGGGGTGGAAGGTGCAGGGAGTAGCAATCCTGTCTACAGCTCCAAACTGGGGCCAGCAACGATGGAACGTCATCCACACTGTCTCTGGTAGTCCTATGTGGTGAGACAGACTGGGGCAGTAAAAGCAAAACCAAAGGAAATGATGGACGGAGTGTTGAACATTGCAAGCACTCACCCCCAGTCAACTGATCTGGGTTTAATCCATCACCGTTCTTTAGCCCACTCTGCCACCCCAGTTCAGACATGGCCGTATGCAAATCAGTCTGACCCTATGCCTCATGGGAACAGTCCAGCCCGAACTGCCAAGCCATGTCTTCCCTGGACCGGAAACAAGCTTCCTAGGACTGGTTTCTGGCATTTCAGCCGTCTTCAGCCAGGCTTGCTTGAATCCAGTGGCAAAGTGAGCAAGGGACTCACGTCTGAGCATACCCTGCCAACTTATGGCGAACAAAGCAAAACCAAAGCAAATGATGGACGGAGTGTTGAACATTGCAAGCACTCACCCCCAGTCAACTGATCTGGGTTTTATCCATCACCGTTCTTTAGCCCACTCTGCCACCCCAGTTCAGACATGGCCATATGCAAATCAGTCTGACCCTATGCCTCATGGGAACAGTCCAGCCCAAACTGCCAAGCCATGTCTTCCCTGGACCGGAAACAAGCTTCCTAGGACCGGTTTCTGGCATTTCAGCCGTCTTCAGCCAGGCTTGCTTGAATCCAGTGGCAAAGTGAGCAAGGGACTCACGTCTGAGCATACCCTGCCAACTTATGGCGAACAAAGCAAAACCAAAGGAAATGATGGACGGAGTGTTGAACATTGCAAGCACTCACCCCCAATCAACTGATCTCGGTTTAATCCATCACCGTTCTTTAGCCCACTCTGCCACCCCAGTTCAGACATAGCCATATGCAAATCAGTCTGACCCTATGCCTCATGGGAACAGTCCAGCCCAAACTGCCAAGCCATGTCTTCCCTGGACCGGAAACAAGCTTCCTAGGACCGGTTTCTGGCATTTCAGCCGTCTTCAGCCAGGCTTGCTTGAATCCAGTGGCAAAGTGAGCAAGGGACTCACGTCTGAGCATACCCTGCCAACTTATGGCGAACAAAGCAAAACGAAAGGAAATGATGAACGGAGTGTTGAACATTGCAAGCACTCACCCCCAGTCAACTGATCTGGGTTTAATCCATCACCGTTCTTTAGCCCACTCTGCCACCCCAGTTCAGACATGGCCATATGCAAATCAGTCTGACCCTATGCCTCATGGGAACAGTCCAGCCTGAACTGCCAAGCCATGTCTTCCCTGGACCGGAAACAAGCTTCCTAGGACCGGTTTCTGGCATTTCAGCCGTCTTCAGCCAGGCTTGCTTGAATCCAGTGGCAAAGTGAGCAAGGGACTCACGTCTGAGCATACCCTGCCAACTTATGGCGAACAAAGCAAAACCAAAGGAAATGATGGACGGAGTGTTGAACATTGCAAGCACTCACCCCCAGTCAACTGATCTGGGTTTAATCCATCACCGTTCTTTAGCCCACTCTGCCACCCCAGTTCAGACATGGCCAAATGGGGCAGTTCCCTCGCAGTGCTGATCCAACCCGCGGATCATAGCCTCAGTCTCTCCTTCAGGCAGAGGCCTGAATCCCTTGGCTACATTGGTACTGGCAGCCCCTCCTGGCATGCAGGGTTGCAGAGGTACATGGTTATGCGGGCGCAGGCTCATCCAGCAAAAGTGCCCTGGCCCAGACGGTCACACGTCGTGTCACTCTTTAAAGTTGTAACTTCCCTAGTGGCCCCCTCTGGCATACAGGGTCACCGCAATGTGGCAATACAGACGTAGCAAAACCAGCACGGCACTCAACACATGGTTCAGTCTAAGGCGTCACTCTCCTGGTATAGGGGGGGAACCACCTGCACACAGGCGACGGGCTGATCGATGCACAGCTGAATACTCACACCTCGCACAGGGACTCCTCATGGTAGGGCTCCCCAGTGGACCTTGCTGCCTCCAGTGCTCTTCTCTACCTCACACGGCACACTGGTCTTGGCAAGCAGGCAGACCAGGCTACAGGGCAGGTGATGTTGGTTTCCCTGGGCAATGTCCCTTCACCCAGCAGTGGGCCTAGCAGAGATTGGGCTCCAGTTCTGCTCACAGCTCGAAGTCTTACACAGTTTCCCCTTTTCACACAGCCGGTCTGGCTGCGTGGCAGATGAAAAATCTTTGGGGAATGAACCTCCTCTTCTCATAGTCCTTTTCAATGCACCGACTGTGATTTAGGGTCTGGGTCTTTGAGGTTTTATGATTAGGTTCTGCTTGTTTTGAAGTGGGCACTTCTCCTTTTTCTCTTTCTTCATGAAAGAGGTCCATCACAGCAGGCAAGATTCCGAAGCTGATTGTCCACAGCACAATTCATGGGAGTGACCTGAGCTCACAACTGGGTGTCAGCCACAGTGCTATGTGCATCACAACGTTAATTTCAGACACCCAGCCCTTCTCTTTATGATTTACTTATCAGCCTCATCATTTTTCCTGAGAAGTTCCCAAGCCCTTTTTCTGTGATCTATCCCTGAATCAAAGAGCAGTGTTTTTAAGTGTAAAGGCAGTCTCTTCCTTTTCCCTCCAGTATGTTGCCATCCAGCTAGCAGGAACGTAGGAATATAGAAATCTGTCTGGGGGTTCCTGTCCTCCTCATGCCTTCACCAGGTAGGACTGGGCTTCCCAAAATGACATCCAGGTTCTTCCATACGATGTACCACTACATCCACAGCACCCTTTGGGGCCAGGACTGTTACCTCTTATGCATTGTACTCTGACATGTACACATGCATTCAGTACACTCACTCAGTCTGCTCACACTGTTTAGCATTGAAAGCATTTCTATCTTTAACCTCTTCAGTGCCCATGACGAGCTGGACTCGTCATGGGCCGCGGTTGCGCTGTGCCCATGACAAGTCCAGCTCGTCATAAACCCCGCCCGCTAATGTAACGGCCGGCACAGGGCGGGGAAAGGGCGTGGCACTGAAGGGGTTAATTGGGGTGTGTTATTTACAAACACAGCACTGTCACCACACACACTTACTTTGTGCGCCCTGCACAACAGTTCACCCTTCATGTATTGTACTTCACATGAGCATGCATCCACCCAGCACATACATTACCTGCACATGCACTGCATGGGCCGCGGTTGCGCTGTGCCCATGACAAGTCCAGCTCGTCATAAACCCCGCCCACTAATGTAACGGCCGGCACAGGGCGGGGAAAGGGCGTGGCACTGAAGGGGTTAATTGGGGTGTGTTATTTACAAACACAGCACTGTCACCACACACACTTACTTTGTGCGCCCTGCACAACAGTTCACCCTTCATGTATTGTACTTCACATGAGCATGCATCCACCCAGCACATACATTACCTGCACATGCACTGCATCTCTCGTGTAATATATTTTTCTCAGGCACACATTCACCTAGTACATGTACTAACCGGTGTTTGGACAGAATATCAATTGAAAAATATTGTGATACCAAAATATAATTTCTAGAATATCGGGGTGCCAAAAATACCAGCAACATTGAAGGCTAGAGTATCATTTTAAATGTTGTTTTTGATATTGTAAATCAAATTGTTAGATAAAATATTGTTGTATAGAATATCCTTTTTATGTGTTTTTACATGTATTTTATTGCACTTTGTTTCATGTTAGTTGTTTGTTAATTTGTTTGATTAGTGTCTTTCATAAAACAATTCATGTAAATTGTGATTTTTTTAAAAGATTTATTAATGTGTATAATTCAGTTTTATGTTATTGTGTCAAAGTAGCGTGATGTTGAGTTTATAGGGGGTAAAGGTGGGGAGATTTTTTAAATGTGTATATTTAAATTTGATTTTATGTATAATTTCTATTAATCTGCAAAGTAATTATTTAATATTTTTAAAATGATTGTTTTTATTTAAAAAATAAGTTCTTTTAAAAATCCTTATTTTTTATTTAAATGTGTTGATAAATGTAAAAACGGACATGCAGAGAAGCAGGGGCTGAGCGGACAGTAAGCTCCATAAGCTATGGGCATTTTCCCACATCAGGAGGCAGTTTATGCAAGCCCGGTAGGGGCTTATAATCAAGTTGGATTCCCCACTGCACGGGATGCACAGAGAGACAGGGCTGAGTGGACTGCAAGCTCCATAAGCCCAGGGCATTTTCCCACATCAGGAGGAGGTTCCTGCAAGTCCAGTTGGCCAAGGGCGGGCTCGTCCATGCCCATCACAGCCAGAAGCAGGCAGACTAGGCCACACGTCTTGGTTTTACTTCTGTTAAGGTACTGTTTTGATTAATCGTTCCTTGTGGCCGGGCCTGTTTCATCAGTATTTCTGAGTTCTACTCTGCTTGTCTGCAGCTACTTTGGTGGCCAACCCACTTTCACTCCTCCAGCAAAGCTACCTCAATTGATAGAATGTTGGAGAGGGTTATGGAGGTTATTAGCACTGAGATCACCTTGTCAGAGAGATATCTCTCTTTGAACTTGGTTTCAGCTCCAGTATTCCCTGTCCTCGAGGCTGGGATGGATATCCGATTGGATAAGGTGTCTGCCTGACTTTATGTGTCAGTACTCCGCAGGTGATGCAATTGGCGCTTTATACCCCCTTGCTGAGGCAGGGGATCACAACAGCAGCTTGCATCTACAATCTCCAGTGAGCAAGATGGGGAAACGAGGAGCTCACAACAGACACAGAGTAGCACCCGGCTCAATTAACCAGGCGGATTACGAGTTTGGCGGTCCACGAACCGCCATACCCATAGTTGTGGTCCGCTTGCCGTGATCTTGGATGTCCGTAAACTGTATTATGAGTTTGTCGGATTGCCTTTGCAAAGACCACGATTGAACTACCAGCACACTGCCGACCGCCGGTGTTGCGGTCAGAGAAAAGCTGCCATAGGGCGATACTGAGGAGTCTTACCTCTGTCCATATTACGATTTGGCTTTCCAATGAGCTAACTGTGGCGGTTGGACCACTATTTTGAGGTCATCGAAGAATTTGGAGAGCATACTCACCCCTTTCATGTTTTCCAGGCAGAGTTCGATGTGGATCCCTTTCTGCAGGTCCCCCTTGACAGCAGCATCTGGTTTTATATGCAGTAGGAATAGTTAAGGTAATTTAATTATTGTGTACAAGATACATAACAATAACAATAATAAGTGTCCTGTAGGGAAATAAAATCATATCTGGTCACATGGAAGTCTGTTGTGCATGTGTAATATACCATATTTATATTGAGATTGGTTTCTATTATAATAAAGGTACATAACACAGTTTGCAATTTTCATTTTTTTCTCATAATTAATGTTTTAACATATACAATTATACTTATATAACACATTTTTATATTGATATATAAACAATATTTAATACACTGTTAGTATTTTATAAACCCTTTAAATTATCTTTAAACAGTTTTGTGTTTCATAAATATTTCTGTAATGTTTTCCATTTTTTTATTCATTAGTACAGTTTTTTAAAATACTTTTTAATCATATTTTCTAAATTGTTTAGTATATTTTTTTTAATTTATAATTTACAATTCACATATTTTTACAAAAGTTGTTTACATGTTTATCATTTTTGAAACATTTTCACATTGTAAAAAAAAGTTAGCATTTATTTACATGTTCACATTGTTTTCTATTTGGAGATAGTCTTTTTTTGTTTTTTAATTCAGCAGCTATTTTTCTTTATACCTCTACTTTCTATTTTATAGTTTGTCTCATATTTTGTCTATTTTCCTGACAGAGGGTTGCAGTAAGGTGCTGCTGTTTGCCAGAACAGGTAAGACCTTTTTAAAGTTTTATTTAGAGTTTTGAGGGTGGGGGATATAAGAGAAAGTTGTGAACTTTATTATAGTTCTGTTTTTTATTTTGTAGAATTAGTTGCATTTGTTGTAGTGTTGTTCACTAGTGTGTTTGCCTAGGTGTAGGTAGTTTGTAGTAATATATCATTATGTTATATTATACTATCTTATGTGCTTTTTAATGAGTAGGTGTGATGTCTATGCTATTTTTTAAGTTACAATTTTTTGTAGCTGAGTATTGTGTTTTACTTAGCAGGTTTTCGATTGCTAATGTCTTTTAAGGAGATTTGGAGTTAATGTTTTTTTTTTAAAAGGAATTCCTTTTGGCGTGTAGTAAACCAATATTTTTCAACTTTATTTTCTTTTTTATGTTTTCCAGGAGGGTTTCAGTTCTTATAAACACTTTCTCAGTATTTTTATGGCTCATAAAGACTTTGGACTGCTTCAATGGATCTGTAAGATTAGTTTATTTTGGGATTTTTCTGGTGTTTCTTGTAATCTCTTTTTTTCATTTTTGGTGGGTTATACTTTTTGATTCCATGGATACTAAAGACGATTAGCAGCTCCAGAACACTAAGGGCTTCATTTGGATGTCGGTCAGAAAAAAAACGTCCGCTGGTCGGAGGCTTTCCGACCGACACCCCTGGCTTGCCTTCTGACTACGTAATAACAATATAAGAGTCGGAATAAAACCAGCCGGTCATTCTGGCTGGCTTCCGATGGGCTTAAGGAGCCCGTCAGTCCGCCGAAAACTGCAAAATAATTCCTATGGATGGCGTTTCCGCCATCGGGATTATGGTGCTGGTTTCGGACAGGCATTTCATGTCTGGCTTTCCGACATGAAAAGGCTGTCGGAACGCAATTTTGAGGATCCCCAGCATGGTTACTTTTTCCCTGCGGCCTCTGGTTGGGGGCCGAGGGGACACGCATAGTGCCCCTCTTTAAAGCTCTGCACCATGTGGCTTACTGTGAGGTGCCTGCCACTGGTGCAGGGATTTACACAAACTCCCATTTCTCTATTTCAGCTTGTGCTGCGGGCAGAACCTGCCAACAGCACAAGCTACCATAGAGAAATGGGACTTTGTGACTGAACCATGTGCGGTCGCTTCCTAATACGGTGGTTGGAACTGCTGACCTACGGTCGGTCGGTTCCTACACCTAAATGGTGTCAGGCGGACTCATGTCCACCGAACATCGTAATTAGGGCCTAAGTACTATTACGTAAATCTTCTGGGTGGGAAATGTTATATTTTGTGAATTATGACAGTTTTATGTGATTGATATCTGTTACAATATTTATTATATGTGACAATAATTGCTATGATACATTTCATGTCTTAATTGATGTTTGTGATTGGTGATATTCATGTCTTTAGAATTATTAATTTACATAATAATTTTATTCCATCAGTCTTATTTGAAATTATAGCTGTATTTATTTTTTGGCTGATGTTAAAAATAATATGTATATTATTCATTTAAAAATTATTTTGTTCTTTTGGGTTATTTATTGTATAATAGCGTTTGGCTATTGTTTCTAAATAATGTATATATGTTTGTTGTTTATAAAGAGTTCTACTTTACATTGTAGCAAGTCATACATTCTAATGGTTTCTTTGCTCATTTTTGGTTTAATTTGGGTAACTGATTGTTCTATTTGTAGTTATTGGTTGCTTTGTTCTTTTTGTTGTACTTCTATAAATGTATAAAGTGTAGGTTGGGTTCTGCCTAATGTGGATTGGAAGGCATTGTGTCGTCCTTCCACTCTGTTGTTTGTTACAGCTTCCTGTGGAATGATGCTGACAGACATTCCACCATGGTATTGGGAATTTGAGTTGGCGCCTATGTTCAAAGCGATGCAGTCTGCCAACCAAAATGTCTTCCAAAAAATTAATTAGGGGGCTTAGTTTGTGTTTGTTTTGTTGATTGAAAGAATATTCTATAAGTAAATTGTAGTGGTTAGCTACCTTTGTGACAGGTGCATTCATTTTTTTAATTTGAAAGGGAAATTGAATGTAGCATATTCTGCACTTAGGGCCTGATTGCAACATCAGAGGTCTGTATGCTGGACCGCCGATGCTGCCGCCAGGTGAACCCCGCTATGCCTGCGGTGTTCCAACCGCTGCTTTAAGAGTGGACTGCCATGCTGGTGGTCCAAGGTCGGCGGTCCCATGCCAATGGCATGGCTTGGCCTTTCAGATAGGTTGCAGCTGATGCTGCCGTGGTGCAGTCCCTACTGCATGTCCGTGCAGTGTGTGCCATACAACATATTGGGCCCTGTTTAGGGCCCCTTTCTTCCCTTTCCACCATCCTTTTCATGGCAGGATTCCTACCATGGAATGGCTGCCGAAAAGGGAAGTCCTAATCCTGACGGCAGTGCCTGTCTTTGCACCGCTGCCATTCTGCACCTCCTTCGACTCTGCGGCATCGTCTGGATCATCGATCCTGGCAGTGTTGTGTCAGGCTAGTGGCAGTCTGACTACCAAACTTGTAATCAGGCTGTTGGACCGCCTAAGCTGGGGTGATTGGTCTTCCACCACGAGTATGGCAAGCTCAACACTCGTAATCAGTACCTAAGTACAGAATGTTGGAGATGTCTCCATAGTGTTTGATTGAAATGGTAGCAACAGCCCTGCATGGCTGTGTGTGGTTAAAGTTTTAAAGTGATTTGAATCATGGCTTGTTCAAAATCAATTAATATTTTATGTGTACAGTAGTCGTTTGTTTCGATTTTAATGTGGTTTAATAGTTTGTACTAAGTGCTACTTTGTGTTCCTTGAGTCCAAAACCCCTTAAATAACAGAAGACAAGAGGCTTTTGGCAAAACAGGAACAGCTTGTTTAATTAAACATTGTGGCCGGGAGAATAGTTACAGGCATGAGGTCTGAAGACTGTCTCAGTTTACAAACAGTGTGTGTCCTTTTTTTATACAAAACATAGCGGGTTCTAAAAGTTTCCAGCATACCATATATGATGAGGAATGTTGGTTGCTATCTTTGAAGTCATAAATTAATTGTCTAATGGTTGCCAGAGGTTGGTCTTAACCTTCCGTGGGCACAATGTGGGCTGTGGATTATGATGTAGCGTGGAACCTGGGTAACGGGAATCAGGACAAAACCCCGTACCTAATATCCTCCCTTCGTCACAGACCAAATATCACATTAACACATTCACTCCTACAATCATTGGTGGGGCCCATAACACCAACATTCACACTTCACTTCTTCACTGGCCTGCACTTACAGGAGAGATGAATGTTCCAAGCGCTGACATGAGAGGAAGACCTTATAACCTATAGAGAGAAAATTATTTACACATCTATACACTAATATCCTTATCTCTACACATCGTAAACCTAAACATTAAGATACTCCTCCCACGTGATCAATGGATCATTTAGTTGGATTGGTAGGGTGATGCTAAAACACACTCAAGATCCTGATCTATCCTCTCTCAATAAACGACCAAAACACATTTGCTTGTTAATCAATACTTTGTTTATCTAATTAATGCAAGAATTTAGTTCCATCTAGTAAATTTATTAGTCTTTACGCAAATCACAGAACACCATATTTACCTAATCTGGCTACTTGTCGTCCTCTAAGTCATCAAATTTAGTCGTCAATCAGTCGGATTTCGAACGTTCTTCATGCAGCACGCTACAGTCCCAAGAACGGGCAAGGACCAGAGACGTGCAAGCATCTATCAGTGCCCATAGATTTAGGAAGTCCTCAATTCATCAAAGAAATGGGCAGCAATTCAGTCTGTCAAAGATTCAGGAACGCATCCGTCATGTAGCGTCATCGTCGTCTCCGTCAGCAAAAGGAAAGCACGAGATAGAATATCCTCTCTATTCTAACGTCATTTTTATAATGAAAGTAAGGACAAGATGATACAAAATTTGGGCTTATCCCATGGGTCGGTTGGGATCGTCCGGTGAGGTTTCACACAGTTCAGGGGGTTATGTCATTATACATGATCCATCCGGTTCCTTGTGTCTGTCAATTGTTAAAGTACTTGACGGGCTTCCCATCGTGACCTTGCTTGGGTGCAATGAGAGTAGGGTCATGTCGAGGCCACTGGTACATGTTGTAATGCAGACGCACTTCGCCCGAAACCTCGTGGAATGTTGGCCATCACGTTGTGTTACACTGGCGGCCATCTTTACTTTAGGCCCAAAGGACAACTTAAGTGAAACAAACACAAAAGAGTAATTAATACATAGAAATAACAAATAAAATGTTAAACCCTCACTAATTCCCCTATGTGCTTGTAATTATCTAGCGTATAGCGACATTTAAAGCGTTTATATTCACCCATTGATGTCATCTGGTGCAACATTACGAAAACGTCACAAAAGCAACATATATCATGCGGTATTCTATTTTCTACTGTTAGGATGCGTACATATGTTAATTACAAATTATTTCAGCCATGCAAAATGCAAATCCCACGTGTATTTCATACATTAGTAATGTTGATTAAACTTCATGCCATCATATTAATAATATTATAATTAATGGATTATTCTAATTAGTATAAACATGCAGAATAGGGGGTATACAAAATTTTGTACCTCCCGCTCCATCAATTACGTGTCCTGATGACTGGTATGGGGAGTGCATGATCACTGCATGCACTAAGTCCTGATTGGCTATGTTGTGTCGTTCCTACAACATAAACTAAGGGATTGGTATCCAGACTGATTCCCGACACCCCCCGAGGAAATGTTAGTATGTAGACCAGCTAGCTCACGGTGCCACTATGAGCCCCTCTTACCATGGAGAGAGTAGTTTATGGCAACTATCGAACATGACAATCCTGACCACTCAGGAATCGTGGAAACAGTACAGCACCTTTTGCCTAGTCACTTGTGCTCACTCGGTCTCAGAGAGATATATGGAATAAACGGTGGGGACGTTTTCAATAAGCTTTAATTGAACCAGCGTCATTCTAGTATAAAATACGTGTACTGCAACAACCATTACACAGAAACAGATATATAAAATTATGAGCACCAGCAGAGTAAAGAAAAGGCATAATTCTACCATGGTGCTAAAACAATGAATATATGCAGGCATATAGATACATGACAGTAATAATGCGTACTCCTACGATGCGACCCTAACTAGATGTACCTAAATGTACCTAGCATGTATGTAGGTGTATAGCCAAGAATCCCCTTAGGATAGAGCCAACCCCATTACCTGATGTGGGAGAGCGAAGGAACCCATCTTGCTCTCAAAATAGACACCCCGCAAGGGATGTCAGACCCCTGCATGCTGGAGTGTCTGCGTGCTGTGACCTCAGAGTCTCGTGTCTGTGTGTCAGCATGGGAGTCTTTCTTTTCTCAGGTTTGCCCAGCGAAGATGTAGTGCTTAAATACCCAAAGGGTACCCTCAGGGGTTCTACCTAGAAGTGTACTATGGGCATGTCGGGCAAGGATGACGATAGAGGTGACCCTTGTACAGAGTTATTATGCAGAAGATCGTAATCCTGCTGTGATACTGAGAACCCTCATGCATAATTAATGAGGCCAGTTTTTGGAGAAAACTACATTGCAGCACCTAACTAGGCAAGAGGTCAGCACCAAACCTGTTATGCAGAACAATGGAAGGACGAATATAGGTAAAAGGTCTTGTAACTACCCAGGCCTATATTGGGGTACATTGGGGTTCATAGCAGCTATGTGTTGTGGCATCTGACTTTATATGGTGTTAGGAGCGTGCGTACCCCTCTGGTCAGGTGTGCTTTATTTGGACAATCTCTTTCTTGACCCTTGTAATGTTGCTGCACTTATCCATGGGATTGATCAAGAGTTTCCTGCCGGAGCGTTTTCCTGACAGCTACACACCCTCCCACCTGTGACCTATCAATCGGCAATCCTGGGCATTGGTCTCAGGGCCTCCTTGACTACATATTTGTGAGTAGAGGATGATGTGGCTTGCATTCCTCGTTTTCAAAGAGTCAGAGCTGGTGGAAGTTCTTTTAAGGTCCAGGCGGCCCATCTCTGGAATTTCCTCACGATTTCTGTCAGAGGTCTCCAGAATCATATGATCTTTTGAAAGGCTTTAAAGACCTGGTTCTTCCCGGCGTAACTGGTCTGTGTTGGTTGGAGCATTCTTTGGCACCTGTTCTTTTGGAAGCGCTGGGACGCCCCGTTGCTGGGGCAGCTATGCGCTGTATAAATCCAATAATAAATAAATTAATGCATTGATTTCCAAATTAACATTCCACCCTCTAGTTGATTCTTCAGCTACACTACCTAACTCACGCATTTTGACAGTTACTTTATTTTGGGCCTGTTGTTCCTTATCCACGTTTTTTACAACAACTACCTTCCTCTTTAACTGCATTCTTACAAGTTTGAGGACTGTGTTTTTACAGCAGGTGATCCCCAATTGAATTACCCCATATACCAATAGCAACATAATGATTACTGGCAACAGTGATTTACATAAAACATATATTCTTTTTGGTAGCCAGGAGAACCAATTCAAAAACCACTCCTGCTCAAGGGCACCTCCCTCTTTGCGAATGTTTATTTGTAGATTTTGCAGTGCTTGAATGGCAAGCGTCAGTGTTCCAATGTCCATGTCATTCTCTGGGATGAGCTTACAGAAAGCTGCTCCAATCTTGGTGCAGACCTCTCCTGCAATTTCTGTCATTAAGTCCAGTACATGTTGGTGCTGCATTACCATGAGGCAGATTGCACGCATTTATTTTTTGATAGAATTGAGGCCGAGCTCTTTGCTGTTCATAATTTTGAGCATCTCCCACTGGGTTATTTGTAATCAGCAGGCATTAGCTTTTGTTTGCAGGGTGAAGAAGGGTATCGACCCCCTACTCCCAGATGTGCGCCTGCGAACTTTCTAAATTTGTCTGGAGTGTCTCTGAATTTTACCCAGCCAAAATAATCTGCAGCTGTTCTTTCACGAGCTTGGTGCAGCAAAGTTTTATTTTTCCTTAACAGGTCTTGGTACAAGTCTGATAGCTTTTCTCCAGCAATGACAAGGGTCGGGTGTGCATGGTAACCTGGGAGCACAGTACCCTCCATCCTGGAACAAGCTAAGTGTAGGCATACTTACCACACTGTTGTTTGTAGTCTATCAGAGGGAAGGTGCCCCATTGCATATCCGTAATATATAATATCACTCCGGAGTTAGCATTCGCGCCCATTGAAAGTGTTCTTTTCCCCCCAAACATAAGTAATACAGTGTTAGTTTGTATCCACCCACCTTGGTGTATCATTTCCTGACATGGGGTGGTCATACTTTCATTCAACCCTCCCCCATGTGACCCATTCCCCTTTTTATCCCCGAGCTGGTTGGCCCTACATAGAAATTCCTTTTTGGGAGACTAGTTGTTGTTTAAAAAGATCGCCCCAGTTGCACTAAGTGTCACTCTCGGTCCACAGATAGACCCTGGAGCAGACATGTGCTTGTGCACTGAGTTTGGAGTTTTGCCACCACCAAAATTATTTTCCCTGAGAAATCTTGGGACCATGTGTGCTCTTCCCCTATGTGGCCCTTCCTACGCATCCTGTCCAGATCAGTTAGGATATCAGTGGGTTCAGTTAGGATGTATAGGGCTGTTGGTTTGGTGTCATATTGCGTTATGGTTACAACTGCCGTGTGTGGTTCTATCTTGTTGGGTTAGATGTTGGCCCTTATTCTCCATAGGTAGAGGTACATAGTCATTTTGCTTTCTCTTTGGCTACTTCTTAGTATAAGTAAAGCCTGCCTACCGCCTGTGGTATTAATGAACAGACATAACACGACCTGGCTGACACTTAGGAGCCGATTGTGGTCATGCGATGGTACCATGTGTAATGCAAAAGGGCACTGTGCTGTACATGTGGGATGTCAGGTTTCTGTTTGGTGTATTTGTAGGTAAGGTATGAGAGATCCCTATGCATACGCGATAGTTTGTTTTTAGTAAACTTCTTTTGACTTTGCAGTTCCTCTGTATTACTTGGATTATCCATAGTAGACAGATTGTACATAACCATTTAAATATACATAGCGTTTGTTGCGACACTGCAGTACTAGGTGTGGGCCTCCAGGGAGCTGTCTGCACCCCTCCAGTGGCTTTGTTCCTTCTTACAAGTTTGCAGTTTTTAGTTCTAGGGTGACATCGCCATGGGAAGGCTCGACTGCACATTCGAATGGCACACCAATACACTTTTCCCCTCCTCTTTTAGGGTCCTGCCTGTTAAGCAGATCCCTCGCTGAGGGCCCATTTGCGCAAATTCAGTAATGTTCCTTTTTCCTTGGGTCATGGGGGTTATGGAGAAGTGGGCTTTGGTGCACTTCGTTGTCCTTGCGGCTGTCTGTTTTTGAATAAAATCTTTGCTGACTGTTGATTCAGCTTAGTTACACATGCTTAGTTCTCAATGGTTTTGGAGAACCTGTATTTTACCACAGGGATGTGATCCCATCAACCAACTAGTCACGATCTAGTGAGGTATTGCAATGTGACCCTGGTGGATACATATTTCAGTGATTAGGGGAATAATGGTGATTACTGTAAACATTAAGAATGAGACAGATCTTATTTTTATAATCTTTTGAGCCCCCCTCTTATTCTACTAGGGTGTTGTGAGAAATCAGGGCCTGTTTGCAGTGTCCCCCCACTTTTTGCCCCCATTTTGACTACTAGGTACTAGAAGGCAAGAGGAAATGGTGGCAGTGACAATGCAGAAAAAGATACTAAGATGTTCAGAGGTGGTGAGTTTGCTCCCAGGCTTCCCAAGAGAATAGATCCCATGTACGTAGAAGGGGACAGCATAGACAAATGGCTGGCTGCATTTGAAAGGGGCCTTAAGATGAGAATGGTCCACTCTAAGTATTGGGGTTCACTCCTTTGGGAATTAATTCCAGTAGCTGGGAGGAATAGGCTGCTGACCCTACAGGGGGATGAGGCAAACTTCCTGCCCACACACAGGAAGTGTCTAGTCCAGAAATTTGGTCTGACTCCCGAACAGTACAGGTAACGTTCAAGGACACCCAGAAGCCAGAAGGTAAACACACAGTCATGGGTGGACTTTGTGGACATCTCAGTGAAAGCACTAGAGGGCTGGATAGAAAATAACAAAGGGAGTACTTATGAGGGATTGTATAATTTAATTCTTTAGGGGCACATCCTGACTCATTCTGAACAAGAGAAGTTATGCCAGTACCTAGTTTACTCAAAGATGTCTAATCCCAGGGAAGTAGCAGAGACAGCTGATGAATGGATCAGAACCACGGTTTTTAATCAGCACCAGGGGGGAGACTGCAAGAAGGGGGGTTAGGCCCATAAAACCCTAAGGAGGGGCCTGGTAACTCTATCATAGAGACTCCCTCAGTACCAAAGAACTCTAAAAAGGAAGAGGTTAGATCCTACCCCATTCTATTAAGCAGAGGTAGGGGGACCCAAGGCTGAAGAAGTACTTGGATAAAAGGGTGTGTTTTGACTGCCAGCAGTCAGGCTACTTCAGAGATGACTCTGCCTGTTCCAAGAAGATGGTTAGCACTGGGCTTTCCAGTGTAGCCAAAGATGAGGAAGGTCCTTCGAGCATGTTGTTGGGAGACAGGTCCAAATGGCAAGCTGGTGATCCGTGAGGGTGGGAGTAGGCTCTTCCACTCCATTCAGGTGAATGGGATCCCTGCTTTGGCCTGCAAGACACGTACCAGTCACACTATACTGAGTGAAAAGTTGGTGTCCCCAGACATGCATGTGCCAGAAGAGACAAGAAGAGTAAGGGTAGCCCCATGTCACAACCAAACCTGTAGCTATAGTGCCCCTAGAACGGGCGTGTACCCTTATCTGTTATAAGGTGGTAGTCAGTGCAGACCTTACCTTAGATTGGCTCCTGGGCAATGACCTCACAGAGGTTAGTCTGATCCCAAGTGGGGTTATCGCCCAGTGTGCCTGCCAACCCAAAGTTCCTGGGGAACCAGTTCCTACAGTTAGGAAACTGCGGTCCCAAAAGAAGGGGAATAAAGAAGAGGAAAGTTAAGCCACTCTTAAGTAGAGTTCAAGCAAGCCAAGGGTCATCTGTCCCAGTAAGGGCGAAACCCAGAGTTAACACTGGTGAGGCTTCACCTGACCGCTAGGAAGTTCTGAGCTGTCAGTCAGCTGTCAAACAGCAGGGTGCCGCCCCTGCACTGACAGAAAGGAGAGGGGAAGAAGGGTGTCTGCCACAGCATGTGGTAGCCTCCCACTCTAAACAGCAAGAGACGTTCCAGGAACATACAGTTACCCCTACAGCACCTCAGCCACCTGTCAGTGGAGAGCTTAGGGTGTGGCCTCTGCTGGGTACTGTCCTTCATGGTAGCACTGTACTTGGCATGGGAGGCCCCCTCACCCTGGTAATGGTGGGGTTGGGTAACCTCTGTAAGTAAGCTATGTCTCACCCTAGCAAAGTTAGGGATAGAGGAGGTGGGCACCTCACTACCCAAGCTAAAAAGGGAGGAGGAAAATCAAACAGTAGTTATGAGGTTTCATTTTAAAATGGGTCCTGCTATTGTAGAGATGGGTCAGCTTCCCAGAGGAAGTGACCTTGGCAGGAGGATGTTAGGCAGAGTAGACCCTGCAGTGGTATAGCCTTATTTCTACACTTGTTTCCTCGCCTATCAGAACAGGGAAACTTTCCCACGGTTGGGCTGAGCCCCCTGGGCTGTTGGCTGAGGGGTTGTGTGGGAACTCAGGACCTTATTGCAGAGTCTTTTTGCACCTATTTTCACTACTAGGTGCTGGTTTTCTGACTCTGATTGTGCCCCGGGCCCTGCTAAACAGGCCCAGGGTCTGTGCTCTGATTAAAAGTACATGGAAATTAGGTATAATTACAATTGTATTGACAGACCCCTAGAAGTCCCTAGTACATAATAAGGCAAGGGAGATTCAAACTACCTATAAGTCCCTGGTATATATGGTTTACAGGCCCAGTAGATTTCCCGCACTGGAGAATGCACTGCTGTGTTGCATGCTGTCATTGTAAAGGCTGCTCTGCTTTGCAAACTGTCTTTAAAAGTAAATTCCATGCAAATTCTACTTTGGAATTATAGATACTTCCAAAGTAGTAATCTACCTTATTGTTACCTATAAGTCAGCCCTAAGGTCTCCCCTAGGTGCCCCAGGGGTAGAGTTCCATATCATTATAAGCAGGTTCATTCTAAAAGATGTTTTATATGTCGTGTGAGGGAAACACTGCCTATTTCACCCCCATGTAGATAATTAGCTCCATAGGCTAACATTGGAATATTTTATTTAAGTGTAAATAGTGACAAGACCGAGCTAAAAATGTAATTTAAGGACTTAAAATGATAGTTATGATAAATCCAGCAATGTGCCACTGTTCAGTTTATAATAACTATCACAGAATAGTAGTTATTAAACTTTCTTTTCTCTAAGCCAAATTCCAGCCTTTAAGCTGCCCTCTCCCTCTTGACTACCATCTTCCAGGATGAGCCAAGCTGTTTTAATGAAGGGTGAAGTGACCTGCTAGAGAGACAAAGGATTTCCTGTAAGTGAACTGCAGCTGCAGAAGGCAGGATGTGGGCGGGGTACCCAAACTGGTCTTCAAAGGGAGAGTGACACTTTAGTCCAGCACAGGTTGACCCCCACATCCTGCCCCCCAGCCACACAATAGCTCCTGTAATTAGATTAGGAAGAGGGCTGTAAGGGGAGCGTTAGGGAATCTTAGCCACACCAGTGGATTGGCTTAGCCTGATCTAACCTTCAAGGAGAGACTTTTCCCATTTTGGACTTTAGAAGAATTGTGCTTTCTGTGGCAAGAATATGCCATACTTTGGAGGAAGTGGTCATACACCTGGGTGGCACACTGCATCTCATTGGTCAGGGGTTCCCCCCTGCTTGACTCCCAGGACCTCTGCATAAATATGGAAGAGTACCCAAGCAACTCAGATCTGCTACCAGAAACTACAAAGAGAAGAAGGACTGCCGTGCTGGGACCCTGATCTGAAGCCCAAAGGTCTGCACTCTGAAGGACTGCACCTGCTGCACATTCGTGGACTATGGCCATAAGGACTTTGCCTGGCTTGAAAAAGGATTAGGGAGTAAACTACCTGCAACTATAGGTTGACAGAGTCCACCAAGAAGTGCCCATCCTGAAGTGCGTCAGTGGGCTTTTAAGGATTTAGCCAGGTGCATTGTGGTAATTGTAGTCCCAACATCCCAAATACCACCTCAAAGATTCTAGACTCGTTGATTGGTCTTGTGGACACTTTGAACCCTCAAGGAGATCTTCTAGAAGAAGATCAAGAAGTTTGGTGATGTTTGGGAACTTTTTGGTAAAAAGCTCCATAAGGTGACCGACTTGACATCGAGAGTCAAGTCGGTGACCTTCAACCCTGACCTAGCCTGGATTTTAGATGTGTCCTGCTGAAAGCAGCGGAGCTTCAGACTTCCAGGATTTCACTGGGGCCTCTCAGAAAACCAAGCTGACAATTTGAATCCGGCCTGAAGTGGACATGCTTGAAGTCAAGAGAAAAAGCTCCAGAACAGAACTTCATCGCAGTTGGCCTCAAACTTTGACTTTATCCCGATCAAGCATGAGCAGATTTCCCAATTTGGTGCTACAGGTTTTTGAGCACCAGAAAGTGTTCCTTCTTTAAAAATTCATATTCGATTTTTGTCATTTTGGTGTCTATTTGTTCATAAAATAATTTTACATTTTTATAAATTGGTGTTAGATTTTTTTTATTTTAATATTTTTTTTTTTACAGAAACCTTTATTACACAATAAAATACATACAAGGGCCTACAACCACCGAGGCCGGCTGCTACAGAGCCCGAGGGCCCGCAATGAAACGCCACACATTCAAATAAACCAGAAGCAAAGCTCCCGGCAGTTCGTGAGCACATGCAACAGGCCGTGGCCATAGGCCAAGAGCAATCGGAAAAAACAGTTTCATTTTCTGTTAAATGCAAAACACACTCAAGGCAATGAGAGTCCGAAATAGCAGCGTGCGCTTCCCAGGACGGGGGACAACGTAGAGTATCAGAAGCAGTTCTTGACAGGAAGTGGCAGCGGGGGGCAACGGGAAGACAAAACATGGAACACACTTCACACAATCCCGCAGAATGCGTGGCTAGGGGGACAAAGCAATATCGACCTCTAACGGCAGAGGCGGGGTGCAGATATGGTGTTAGATTTTTGATGTGTGTTATGTCTTACTTATTTAATGTATTGGTGTTTTGAAATGCTTTACACACCTGTCACCTAAGTTAAGCTTGCTTGCTTGTTGTCATTTACCAAGAATTAAGCAAAGTATCAATTTATTGAGACCGTAACAGAACCTTTCATTGTGTTTGTGGCCTTAGTACTAATTGTAAGTCATTACTTATCACTACTAATAAAGCACTTTCCAACATTTGGTGTTTTCGGACCTTTTCCGATTTTTTGGGCTCTGGGTGGTCAGATTACTGGTAGGCATGTTGTGGAGTGGTTCCATGAGTTCAGGGAGGGATAGCGGGGGTTCTATGAGCGTCATTAGTTTTCCCAAAACTGCCTCTCCCGGTGTGTGCCTCTTCCCAAGATAATTTTTCTGCTGGGGGCTACGTGTTTTGATATTACCCCCTGTTGCGCATGCTGTGAGTTGATTTTTTTAGCCCTTGTATGCTCACTACATATGAATGGAAATGTGGGAAGAGGAGGCGTGTTGCCATTTTATTTTGCTGGTGCTTGCAACCCGCCCCAGGAACAGATGACATGGGTGGGCTTACAGGGATTGCCCAGGTAACTGAGAAGGAAATTGAAAGTGAATTTGAAGGTGAAGTCAGGCCAACAAAAGCAGTGCATAGCTCAGAGCAAAAGAGACAGGCCAGATGGCGCAAAGAAGAGAAGTGTGAGCTGATGCTCGAGAGAGAAAGGGCACACAGCCAGGAGTTAGAGCAAGAGCACATGACAGAGCGCTCTTTACACGAGGGAAACGGCGCCAGGTCCAGGGCACAGAGCTGGGAAGAATTGGAAGTAGATGAAAGGCTACTGGAGCCACACCATCCTGTCGACAAAGGAGAGGGCTGACCAAGAAATAAGGGAACAAGGAAGCCACTGGTACTTACCCACCTGCGACGCAGGAAAAACCAAATGTCACCTGTGTGTACAAACGAGGGAAGCAGCGACGAGCATATGTGCTGTTCTGCATGGTTGCATGACAAAGATAAACTAACAATAACACACAGAAATGGGAAGGGAGGGTCCAAGGGAAAGGTTTAAAGACCTGCAAGGAAAATGTCCCCTATTCAAATACAACAAAAACACAAGAATTCCTCGGGTCTGTGCTAGCACGCAGAATGCTGAAAGATGACAGACTAAAATTTCATACAAAATTAGCAGCAGGTAACAGTCTAGGGTCTAAAGTAATACTAAGATTTAAAACAGCCCTCATATACTGTGCCCCGCTTACCTCTCCGTCGGTAACCCGTCGCAGTACGTGAGCTGTGACCGGAGGTATCAGCGGAGGGCTCAGTAAGGGGTATATATAGCCGCCAGACTACACGCACTTTTTGTGCCGGCATAGCGCACACTTGTATGTGGGTCCGTAGGCGTCTAAATGGAACGCCATTGTAGATTTCTTTTCTGGAGGACTGCGCATGTGTGAACTAAACAACAACTTTATTTGTGCAATCCTGAAAGGGTTCTCTCCCATGTGGAGATTTTGTGAGACTGGAGGGTTTGTGCGTGCTAGCACAGACCCGAGGAATTCTTGTGTTTTTGTTAAAGATAAACTAACACCAAGGGAGATAATAAACAAAAAGTAAGGCAAGACTTTTGTGTACCCGTTTTGCGACTTATTAGCAGATTGGACTGAGGAGAGGGACCAATATGACTGGTCTTGGTTGAGGGAAGGATTGTTTGAGCCAGAGGGCATGGCAGTAGCAGAGGATTGCATTTGACTTGAAGGAGGAAACTCCAGTTGGAACTTCCTCTACATGCCCCAATGACTCATAAAATGGGAGCGCTATTTTGAGGAGAAACCTAGAATGAAAATGTACCCATTACTACAGAAGGGCATGGCGGGGATTACATATGTGCCATGGGTCAAGATAAACAAAGAGTGGTTGAGAACAAAGTTGCCGTCATTGCTGGATGGGGCAGGGAAATGGATTACATGCGTAGAGAAAACACTGCAGGTATCAACCTAGCGATAGGTGAAATTAGGAGCCTGATAAGCAGCCTAATTGGGGAGCAGATAAACATAGTGGTCATCTAGGCTCACATTCCTGCAATCATGCTAACAAATCCCCAGCATGATGGGGCCACTTTTAATATGCACAGGCACCGGATATGGAGCTCCCTGAGAGGAATATTCCCTGACCGCCCAGATGCGGGAGGGCTAATGGCAGAGATCATGAAGCCAGAGGAAAGCATAAGCAATTTCCTAAATGGAATGAGGGAAAGATGGGGACAGGAAGCTGGACAGCCGTGGGCCAACACGTGCCCACAAGTCACATGTTTCTGAAATATTTTGAAGAAAGGGTTACTCACTGAGATACAGAGTGGCTGGAAAGCGTCGTTGGTTTAGATACCAAACCCTGGCAGGAAATCTAAGCTCATATACTCCACTATCATAAGAAAAACCAAGAAAAGGATTGAGACAAGCAGGAGCAGACCCAAAAAGACACAGCAAAATGAAGGCAGCATAAGTTGAATAAGACTGCCTTTGGGGATCAGCGATAGTCGCAGCCATGCAGATTTCACCTGTCACATTGGGGGCTCTACCGCAAACCTTTAGAGGGTTCCAAACAGGTAATCCAGGAACACAAACAGGTTATGGTAGTAGAGGCCAGTGAGACTGGCCGCAACCTGACATTAGAGAGTGCTTCTGTTGTAGTTGAGGGGGGCACCTGGTAGAGGCATGCCAGACAAAGTGCTACCATGAGCAGCAAAAGAAGCAGAGGTTAGACAATAAGTGACAGCCACCACAAAACCCCGTGCCACAGTATATGTTTAAAGCCCCTCCTCAGTACCAACAACAGGTTAATCAGAACATATCATACAGTCAGTCACAGGTAGGTATGCTGTTCTCCACACAACTGCAGCAGGGATCAAGTAATTGGGCTAGCATGTGGCAGCAGCAACTACAGATGGGAAACCCAGCACAATAGGGACCGGGGCCACAACCCCGGCAAGAAGGGGTGGTAGCATGGGGAGGTAGCGCCTTCACACAACCACAGAGCTAAAATTCTCAGTAAAATGAACCCACTAGTAAATGAAGACAGATAATAATGATCTCATCAACTTAACCCACAGTAGTTCACCTCCGATGATAAAGACAACCAGCATCCCCCTACCCACTCCCTTTAAATATTGTACCAAATCAGAAAGAACTAACAGACAGCATTGGGGGTCCATTAAGTTTACTTGCATCTAGGAGTTTAGGGCTGCCTGGGCCTGTGTCGATCAGGCGTCATCCAATGGGAGTGCAGAATAATCAGGTTGCCTAAGGTGCCTACAGAAACCAAAGCCCCACTCTGCTGCTGATCCCCCTTGGTGGGTTTCACTGGCCACACCCCAAAGCAGGCAGTCTGATGAGGGAGCGGAACAGAATCCAGTGTAAATAGCAGACTTCCAGGTCCCAGAGTCAAAGCATAATGTGACGCATTCCAATAACCAAGCCGGAAGGTCCCCATTTTTGGGTATCATGTCCAAGCTTAACGTTTCCTTCATTGGATAAACGTGATAGCACCCCCAAATGCTGAGGCCTCCCTTTCCATTCTAAATGAAGTCATTATCAGTGAAGGGAATAATGTTTTTCTTGCACCTGGGATGATAAGACCCTAACACTCCACAGCACCCACACACAAGAGTCAATAAGCTAGGAGGCCTCAGCTTGATGACGAGTTTGAGACTCCAGCTGGGGGTTCACTCAACCTATCACCCTTCCAGAGATCGACAAGATGAGCAACAATTTTAATCTGAGGAGCTCAAGAGACCCCAGTCAAAAGCTAGGGACAGCTGACCCACCTGAGACACGAATAGAAAGTGGGTTGTGGTCTGAGGGAGAGCGTGTGCCAGAGATGGAGGCTTCCAAGCCTCTACCACTGCTCCAGATGAAACACAGGGATCCGGGTGCACCCCTTCCAGGCTCACCTCCATTTCAAGTATGGTCCACTCACGTTGCTCCAACTTTGCTGGCATAATCCATGAAAACAGTTGGCCCTGACTTCTGACCCCACAGGTGTGGTATAGGTGGGGAAGGGGGCCACAGAGCAGCCTCTGACCTTCTCCCCATGGGGCATGGGAAATAATGAACTATGCGACTCTGGAAAACGCTCAAACTAAAATAAAACTTGCCAAAAAGAAGATTCCAGATAAAAAGGTACGGTCAGGATCGGCCAAAGGTAGGTTTCCGATGCCACAAGGGAGGACCACGTGGTTTGGGGCACATTGTTATAGTCCCATCTATCATCCATGTTTGAGAATGACTTAGTTTCGGTAAGTTATCTGTTGTAGAAAATATTAAGAATCATTTATTTTTGATTAGGTTATCATGTAAGAGGAAGATTTGTTCATGTGTGATTGTTAAGTATTCAAGTATTTGGATATCATTGTATCTTCTAGGGGAAGGAGGGGTACTGCCGATGGCTTTTTTAGTTCATGCATTTATAGGTGGGCATAGCTGGTAGTTGGCCTGCGATGTGTTTAGGTCTTTAGGGAATATATATCATTTAGTATTTTAGTTGTGGGCTAGTTCTTGCTTCTCTCTTATCTTGCAATTCCATTTTTCTATTTCTGAGGGTTGTTTGTGTTCCCTAACATTAATTAAAAGATAATCTTTTGTATTTGGCCTCCCATTGCAAGCATTAGAGTAATATATACTATACATTTCCAATTGACAGTTTCCATCGTTGTACTTTCTTGGTTGTAAGTGTAGCTCATTTGAGATAATAATTGCTTTCCTTTCTGTGATGTGATGTATCTTGCTCTTTCAGTCATTATGTCTAAAAATAGTGTAATTGTAGTGAGTTCTCTCTGAATACGTACAGGCATTGTTAAGTTAGCATAACCACGTTAAATGTTAGAAAGCCATCTTTTTGCTTTTGCACACGACACTGCGTTTACATGTTATTTCTTAAAACAAACTGCTGACTCGAGACTTGCTTCACACAAGAGCAATCTGTTGTTACCATCCCAAGCTCTGCGCAGCGACCTTGGTCTGTACACGGTGTGACAAATAGTCTGGATTATTACACAATGCATGTTTTTCACTCTAGGTTGATCGGCCCACTATTTAGCCATAACACACGCGCAGCTGCAAATGCCTGAAAGTTGGTGCTTTTAATATCACAGACATCATGTTTATTATTCAGACCGAAGACGAGCCTTCCTGCGAGAAGACTCCTGATGCTCCTGTGATGTGATTTCACTAAGCTGATCTTTGAGGTATGGGGTCCCCTATTCAAGCCTAAGAGACCTTCTATTAGCATAATAATAATATTAGCTTCTTAGTAAAGGGAAGGTGGTAGTATCCACTGTCATTATAATATGATCACCCCTTTTATATTCTATGGTATTGTAACTATGTTGCTGGTTTTGATATTAATCATTTGTCTGCTTGTATTAGCCAAAGTACTGCATCTTAGGACACGTGGTCTATAAAAATAAACCCCTTTTATTTACAACGTGTCTCTGTTGATTATTGTTGTGGACTGATGTGAGAATAATATACGAACAGGTATTTCCGATTCCCACCATTCCTGAGTATGTACTGAGTCGCTTGTTCTGGGTTGTCTATTCATTGGGACCGCCGAGCTAAATCTCGGATAACGAATGGGACACTTATGCTAGCCGGATACTGGGTTCTGGGTTCTGAGGTGAGTTTCTGGTACACCACAATTCACTGAGGTCCTGGGGTTCTTCGCATAGTTCTGTGTATAAGCAGAATCCCTGCAACATGGCGCACCTAACGTTTGGTCTATGAGTTGAAACGCCTTAGTAGTGCTTACATTTAGTCCACAGCACCCTCATTCTTGTTTCCGGATAACAAGTCTGACGGATTTTAAACCTACCTAGTTCTATTGATATAGGTTCCTTCAAGCTTGATCATTAAAAAGGTTATTGAACCCTTGTGCTACTGAATACTTGAAGTGTAGCTTGTCCTAATGTCGATAGATATTGCGGCGCACAGCCGTGCGGCTCTGAAACGTCATTTGACGCAGTATGGGGTGCCGGACACGGGCATGGACGTCATCTTTGTGGTAGGAGCCGATGCGGCTCACCCGTTTGAGTTATTCTATTCCTGGGTGACGATTCCGGCAGTCAGTGGGGATGACGATACCTTTCATTCTTACACTGCTACTGCCGTACCTGCTAACTATGCGCCGTATAGGACACAGGAGATACCAATATCTGCTTGGCAACATCAGATTTGGTTTAATGGCGCCCTCCCCCATGTGGTTATACCGCCGAGAATGGGCCCTTTATCAATTGCGGGGGCCACTTGGCCGGTATTAGCCGGATTTACGCCTCATCCCCGTTACCTCACGGTGACGGTGGCTGAATTGCGTGTACTACACACTGCCCTTATATCAGTATATAGGGCGTTGGTGCAGTATGTGTCGCGCACTGTACAGGCGGGGGCGCCTGTTAGTGCGGGACAACCTAGTGATCGTCACGCGGTGGTCATTAGTCCTGTTATGGTCAATTCTGTTATGGGCAAGCGCCCCCTCACAAGGGATGATTATCCTTTTTGGCTTGCTGAAAAATTTGACCAAATAGAGGCGGTTTATCCGCATACAACTCCTGTGGAAAAACACAGGATCCTCACCATTAGTTTGCCTAAAGACTTAGTTCCCCATATAGATGATTGTGTATCCTGGGGTAAGATTTTTGCTGCGACGTACGCGCAGTGCTTTGGCACTCCGTCTATGTTACAGCTGCCCTCCATAATTAAACAGGTTCAAGAGGACCATGGAGCGGAGTCTGCGATAGAATTGGGGATGCGGCTCCTCGGAGATTTTGGCCTGGTGGCTACCATGATAATGGGAAACCTTAAGGGTGATGCGTTGCACTTTCAGGTTCGTAATGAACTGAAGAAAGTTGCTGAAGAGGACAAGCCGCAGGAATTTGCAAAAATAATTTCAGAAGCATATCGTGATTTGGGTCGTAGCTCTTTAGGAGTTAAGCCTGTGATAAAAAATCCCGATTCTAGGCAGCAGGGTAAGGCAGAAACTTCTGGTAAGGATGGTCGGCCAATTTTTCCAAAACAACCTTGGCGGACTAAACAACAGGGAAAGCAGCAGCAGAAACAGGGCTCTCGGCCTGCCTCTCCCGTACAGTCAAGTAGTGAACGCACTTATGATCTGCGCGATCGTGCTACTATTAAGTCTCCTGATAGATTTCAGGTTTCTGAACCGCGTTCTCCTCGTTCTTCACAGGAAACATCGGCTACACAGTCTGGTGGCGGAGGCGGTGGCAAAGGTCGGGGTGCTCCACAACAGCGTGACCAACCCCGACAGGCTGAGGGTAAAGGCAAGCAGGACGAGTTTGCTCGACAAAGACCCCCGTTTCAGAAGAAGAAAGTGGCGGCTCTGACGGCAAAATATGCCTCAGATAGTGCGGACACAGCTTCAGAACCGGACATGGGCGCTGACGCTCCTGGACAGCGCGGCGGAAATTACCATAGTCCGTCAAGCTCTGCGTCCATTTCTGGCGGCGACAGCAACTGATGTATTGGTTACTGTGGAAACTGCTGACACCAGAGTGGCTCCCCCTGATAGACTTTATGAAATAGTCTTATTAATTGAGGGTGACATACAACGTACTATAAAAGGGATTTTTTGGGATAATCTGACCACCACATATGATATCCTCCTAGCGGAGGCAGATTGGCCCCCAGCCTTCATTTTGGAAGCTCCTAGAGGGGAGGAGAAAATCCTCCCGTCCTTTGCGCACACAGTGCCTAAGGACCAGGCTGAAATGTACGCTGAGGAGTGGGCGCTGGCGCTTGCGCCAGCGGTATATCGTACTCAGGTGGGTTGGGACCGGTTGTCCCCCTGCCATGAGATTCCATTGCGGTCTATGCCCCAGCCTCAGCCCCAGTATCCCATGCGTCGTGAAGCTAGACCCCACGTCGCGGCGATCCTTGAACAATTGGAATATCAGGGTGTAATTGAAACTTGTGTGTCCCCTATGAATAACCCTTTATTCACTGTAACGAAGCCTGACGGCTCGTACCGTTTAGTTTTGGATTACCGGCACCTAAACTCCCATTGCCGGACCTGCGCGGTACAAAATACACATAGCTCGGCTCTGGTCGACAGTCTCGTGCGTAAAAGGTTTAAAACGACACTTGACATTTCCAATGGCTTCTTTAGCCATAACCTGTCCACACTGAGTAGCCAGTGGACAGCGTTTACTTCGGGCGGAAAACAAAAACAATTTACGAGATTAGCCATGGGCTACAAAAATAGCCCTGGCGTCTTTTCCGCTTGCGTGGTCTCTCTCTTAGAAAGAATAGACCCCGAGGCATACTCCTATGTTGACGATATCTACCTCACGGATGATGAGCTGTTGCCGCATCTGTCTCGAGTCGACAATATTGTGGTGAGTTTTGCTGACTATGGCTACAAATTCAATTTTGCGAAGTCTCACATCGCGGAATATACAGTGTTGTTTTTGGGCTACGAGCTCAATAATGAAGGAAAGGGGTTAGCTCCCCACTTTCTGGAGAAGTGCGCATGCTTGAGTGCGCCAACGACACTAAAGAAATTACAATCTCTGCTGGGCTTTCTGAATTTCGGCCGTACGTACATTCCTGATTATGCCCAGCGTATCAAGCCGCTTTACGCCTTGGTACAACCCACATTTTCGAAGTCTAGCTGGCAGCTGGAACATTCTAAAATTTTACAGTCTTTACAGGCTGATCTTCTTGCTTCACAATATTTGCTGACACGTGACAACCGCACTAACCTGGTGATAAGAATAGTGCCAGGCGCCGTGGGTTTCACGTATTTGACGTTTAATGAGGGCGATACAGTCCCCATTGCGTACAAATCCCACTTGTACACCTCTGCTGAATTACGTTTTTCAGCGGTCGAAAAAGTTCTGACTGCTGTACAGATGGCGATCCTTAAAGAACGCGCACTGTCACATGGGAAACAGATTCTGGTTGTAACACCCTATCCTGCCTTAGAAGCAGTGACAAAGGCAAGTGTACCAAATTCTAAAGCTTTGCATCCTCGGTGGATACAATGGGCCACAACACTGACGTCGCCAGACGTCACCTACATCTTTGATGCCTCATTACAGACTCAAGAGTTCTTGCAGTATGAATTCGTTCATCCGGCTCCTCTGTCTTTGCGCCCGCTCGAAGAATACCATTGTGTCATATACACTGACGGGTCTGCGCAGCCCGCAATTGGATCAAAGCACGCTTACTCAGCGGCTTGCGCAATTGTCGTAGGTACTTTCGTAAATGGTGAATTCCAATCTGATGCAGTGCATACGCAGTCATTGGGCGATTGTACCGCGCAATTGGCGGAGCTTCGGGCTCTGGTGCTTGCACTGGAGTTTGCTGATCCCCGGGTCACTACTCTAATAGTGAGTGATTCTTTCTACTGTGTCCAGTCCTACAATGACAATTTACACTTCTGGTCTCAGAATGATTATCGAGACACGAAAGGTGGCACAATTAAGCATAAAACGCTTTGGGTTCGAGTGGCAGACTTTAAAGAACGTCTCCCTCTCGTGAACGTTATTCACACTCTTGGTCACCAGCGACTTGGTGTCCATGCTGTCGGCAACAGCTTGGCTGACGAGGCAGCAAAAACAGCAGTGGCTACATACTTAGTGGCAGCAGTTACCAGATCAAAGAGTAAGATTGATGATGACATCTTGGCAGCTATTGCTGCTACAGAAAAGGGAGGCGATTACCCGAAGGGTTTTCCTTCTCGTTACATTTACCATTTAAGTCCTGATAATGTCCCATTAGTGAGGATTAACGACGTTGGTGACAGAATTATTCCCAACGCGGACTGCAGACCCGCACTGATTCTGGCTGCTCATGAGGGGTTGGCGTCTGCCCACGCCGGAGTGTCAGCCACAATATCTCTGCTACAACAACGTTACTGGTGGTTTGGTTTATATAAACAAGCGCGCGCTTATGTTCTTGATTGTGACATTTGCCAACAGATTAAACCTTCTACTGTTGATCGCCCATCACAAACACAGTTGTACATATCCAATAAACCATTTGGTTGTGTTTATTTGGATCACTGCGGTCCTTTTTCTTCTGATACTGCGTACAAGTACATCTTGGTTGCAGTGGATTCGTGCACACGTTTTCTGTGGGTATGGCCACAAAGGAGTGCTGACTCGCGGACTGTCATCAGAGATTTGCGTGTCTTTGTGGGAACTTTTGCGTGTGGTACCTTCCATTCTGATCAGGGCCCTGCGTTCGCCTCTAAGGCTTACAAGGAGGCTATGAGAAATTTGGGGGTCCTAGTCAAATTTTCGTCCCCCTACCGACCTGAGGGTAATAGTGTGGTGGAGCGAATGAACCGTGACTTAAAGCAATCATTGACAGCCCGTGTTTTAGGCACAGGCCGGAACTGGCTAGCCCATTTGTATAACGTCCAACGTGCACTTAATAATCTCCCTAGAAGGTCTCTGGGTGGGCGGACCCCGTACATGATGCTCTTCGGAATCAGAATGTTTGTACCAGACCTTGATGGTCTAGACATGGCGGCGTCGACCGCACCCTTTGACGTAGATGATCACTGTGCTGTTTTACAGACTCTACAAGAAGCCAGAGACACTCTATCGAAGGAACACTTGCCCTCCACATCTGAAGTTGAAGTTCAGGTTCCGGTAGTCGGCTGGCTACCCCGAGTTGGAGATCTGGTCCGTGAGAGGGTGGAGAACAAGAAGGAGTTCGGCCCCTCTTATCGTGCACCAGTTCCAGTGCTTGGAGTGCAGGGTACAAGAACAGTCATTTTACCTCCACTTCCTGGTCGCAAAGAAAACAGGTACATCTCTATTGACAATGTCAAACTTCAGCGAGTGGCCGATACTTCTTAGTATGACTCCAGCAGTTTCATGCCAGACGATGCAAAGAAATTCAATGTTGACTCTTGCTTCTAACACCTTGCCTGATGTTGCCATCGAGATGCAATCGGTTACTGATCCCTTGTTGATACCATCGGCTGGTGGTTTGCCCGAAGAGACTGAGTATGCTTATCCTACACGTGGTCCCTCGCCTGTTTTACAATCTACAGCACTTGGCCAGTCCCGTTTCTCCTTTGACACTAACTCATTGCCCTCAAGCCCCCCATCGAACATTGCAGTTTTTTTCAGCTGGTTTAAGAGACATTTTTTGATTGCCCCTTGGACATACATTTGGCTGTTGCTTTTCAGTGTTTTTTTGTTTATGTCCATTGGATTCGTAATAGTTTTTTTCCGTCTTGTGGATGGCCACTATCTGAGTGAGAGATCGACAATTAGACTTATCAATGGAACTTTGGCCCCCCACTCGTCGTCCCACATCATGAAGAGGGACCAGACTTTTGTGAATATTACTGCCTGGCCCGTCTTGGATGGAATCGCATGGGATGCTGTTAAATTCCAAATTCATGGGCCTACAGAGGTCATTAATGTACCTAATGTATTTCGTGTTTCTATGGGTGATGTGGTTAGGCAGAACATACGTTCTGATGATTGGGATGTACACGCCATTGAATCACTGTTTTCTGATTTGAAATACTATGCCGCTTTTGATGCTGAAGATTTATATGAAAATGCGGCAAATTATGCAGAACAGTATTGCTTTCAACATTATGGCAATCACTTCCTGCATAAAGCAAATACATTTAGAATTTTTGTAAATTTTACCCAATGGGAACACTGTCCTACTCCCGAATTCGGAAGTTCACACACCCTAGTTAATAAGTATTCTTATTTCACCGATTTCAGTGTTTCCAACCCGGCAGCGTTTTATTTTAAGGTGCTGCCTGAGTCTGCCGCAAAGGTTAGACTGACACACACAAAGTTACTTTATTCCAAGTCCTTTATGGACGAGTTGTCAATCAAAGGTTATGAGGTGTGGAAGGCTACTATTGATCTAAAATCGGTTTGGGGTTCCAAGCCGTGGCAGGTACAGGGTACAGAGGCTTTACATCGTGCCTGTCTTATACCAAATCATATTCTATTTTTAAATTCATCCATCTTCCAAACCACCTGTTTTGGATTGGCTACTTCTAAACAATTAAAGTCACCTTCTGTGCCGGATTTGGGCGCTTATCCCAATTGGGATAACCACACAGATCTATCCCTTGCTGCTTTGCAATCCTTAGTTTCAAATACATCTTTCAATATTTCGAAAATTAATAGTGAGGGTTGGTTAATTTGGCAAAGCAGTTCAGATATCTGTCAACGACGTTTTCTGGGACTGAAACCGGGGTATACTCAGGAACGCGTAGACCCTCGGTTTGAGTCATCACATACTGTAACTACATACTCTGTGGGCAAGTTATGTCAATCTTGGCTGCGACATTCCACTTTGGCGTCTGTCAAAGTTCATTTATCACAATTACATGACAAAATAGACTTGAATGATTTTGTTAAGGGTCCTGTGGGTGGCAGAACGAAAAGGTGGGCGTATGCTATTTACAACGAAGTCTGGAAGTTGTCGCAGGTTGAGGCGGCTTCCAGATTGAGGGCTATTGACCAAGCCAACATGGAAAAGGTTTTAGCCGTTATAGATAACAGCATTAGCACTCTCTCTTCTAGGATTTATACATTAGATAATATTGTTTCATCAGTTGTTGATATTGTGCATGATGATATGTCTGTGTTATATCATGGTCAAAACCAGTTGCGTTCTGTTATGCAGTTTGCATGGACGTTGCAGACGTTGAAGGCAGGGAAGGTCCCTTGGGACTATCTGAACACTACATCATTATTCCTTCCCTTTAACCTTACTGACAAGCAGCGATTTATGTCCATGAAGGATGCTACATATTCATTGTTGCATATTGAAAAGTTAGAACCGTTGCCTTTCTCAGTAGCAGAGATCAATTCGGCTACGTGGCTAGCACACGGATTGATAACTCTCCCTTTCGCGCTTTTCAAGTTTACGTCTTGTATGAAACATTATGCTTTGGGTAGATATGAACCGCTGGGCACCGCTTTCATACATGAGGTTTGGTCCCTCCCCTTTACGTATAGATGTACTAGGGACGGAACTGAGGTTTATTTGAAAGGCGAGGAATGTACCACGTCACCAGACCATTCCTTGATTTGTAGGCACATTCAATTACACGGCGCATGCAATGTACAAGCCCCGAATTTGGCCTGCGTCCTGCGAGGTGTTCCAGTGCCTGTGATTACCCCTTCTTTCACGCTGCTTGCTAACGGTAGTTATTTAATTTTGAATAATGAAGCTTGCTGTGGGATGTTAGTGGGAATCCCGTACATAGTAACTGTCTCGCAGAAAGTTGTCTGCTGCAATAATGTTCTCTTTCCACCCCCGCATGGGCGGCTGGATGTTTCCATCTGGCCTTCGATTCCAACCTTGAAAGCAGAGTTCAACAAGTTGAGCAGAATAAGAGCCCTATTGTCCCAAAAAGAGGTGTCTTTGACTTCATCTCGTGAAACATTCGTCCTTCACGTTGCTAATACGCGCACTGAGGTACAGGCGCTTCTGAATACTGACCTCCCCCTGCATTTCGGCTCTTTGATCCAAACTATTTTCAATGCCTCGTCCACGACCGGCCTGGCTCATTTTTTTAAACTTGTGGGCTCGGGTCTCGTGACCTCTTTCCAAACTATTTTTGGTGTGGTTCCGGCATTTTTTCATTCACTTTTCTCGAGCATCTTTGGAGGTGTTCCGCTGCTTCTGGCGCTAGTGGCGGGTGTGCTGCTTTTCCTTTTCATACTACGGAATGGCTGCTCCTTCTGTGCCACACGTGCACCTGTCCCGCCTGCATCTTCTTCAGGATAGGATGCTTGACTTTTATGGAACTCTGCCATTGGCGACCTTAAGCCTGGCATATGGATTATCCTTCCGGTATTGCTACTTCACCTGCGTGCAGCCTGTGCTTCACTGCCTGGATTGTCCCTTTGAATGGCCTTTGGATTTGTGCTTGACCAGCCTGGTGTCTCCGGTGCCGGATTTCGATCGACTGATGAGGCCCTTAGTGTCTCACGAGTTGACCTGTTCTGGTGTCCGGATAATGGCTTGTGGTGCTGCACATGGGATCCTGGGTAATTGGGACATCTCTACAGCTGCCTACGACTTCTTGGCTATGAGCTATTTGGAGGAACATTCCGGGTGCCCTCTGATCGTGCTGGAAGCTCCGATGATTGAAGAACACGTGTGTTCCTTTTCGTTGATGGATTGGATGGCTGAGACTTTCGCTGGCCCTGCAAATGATTTTTTGTTGGAAGCAGTTGCCACATATGCTGCCTATACATTCATGGATTAACTGCACTGTCGTCCTTGGCGCCTGACGCTCCTGGACAGCACCCTGCCGCGGCATTTACTTTTTTCTTTCTCTGCTTTTTTCTCCCTAATGGTTGTTTTGAGTTTTTTTTTAATTAATTATATTTTTTTTCGGACACCACTGTTTCCCCTTTTGCTTTTCAATTTTTTCGTTTCAGACTTTAGCTCATTCTGAACCTTTGGATTGGTTACGCCTTGTTCTGCTCTGTCGACCCTGAACTCTGCGTTCTCTCTTTTCTTGCCTACTAAATAGTGCTTCGATCAAGGGGGCGTGTAGTGAGTTCTCTCTGAATACGTACAGGCATTGTTAAGTTAGCATAACCACGTTAAATGTTAGAAAGCCATCTTTTTGCTTTTGCACACGACACTGCGTTTACATGTTATTTCTTAAAACAAACTGCTGACTCGAGACTTGCTTCACACAAGAGCAATCTGTTGTTACCATCCCAAGCTCTGCGCAGCGACCTTGGTCTGTACACGGTGTGACAAATAGTCTGGATTATTACACAATGCATGTTTTTCACTCTAGGTTGATCGGCCCACTATTTAGCCATAACACACGCGCAGCTGCAAATGCCTGAAAGTTGGTGCTTTTAATATCACAGACATCATGTTTATTATTCAGACCGAAGACGAGCCTTCCTGCGAGAAGACTCCTGATGCTCCTGTGATGTGATTTCACTAAGCTGATCTTTGAGGTATGGGGTCCCCTATTCAAGCCTAAGAGACCTTCTATTAGCATAATAATAATATTAGCTTCTTAGTAAAGGGAAGGTGGTAGTATCCACTGTCATTATAATATGATCACCCCTTTTATATTCTATGGTATTGTAACTATGTTGCTGGTTTTGATATTAATCATTTGTCTGCTTGTATTAGCCAAAGTACTGCATCTTAGGACACGTGGTCTATAAAAATAAACCCCTTTTATTTACAACGTGTCTCTGTTGATTATTGTTGTGGACTGATGTGAGAATAATATACGAACAGGTATTTCCGATTCCCACCATTCCTGAGTATGTACTGAGTCGCTTGTTCTGGGTTGTCTATTCATTGGGACCGCCGAGCTAAATCTCGGATAACGAATGGGACACTTATGCTAGCCGGATACTGGGTTCTGGGTTCTGAGGTGAGTTTCTGGTACACCACAATTCACTGAGGTCCTGGGGTTCTTCGCATAGTTCTGTGTATAAGCAGAATCCCTGCAACATATTAGTATAAATTATTACAATTTTAAAATATATAATATGTTTGTTATTCACTTACAACATTAAGCATCACTTTTTCAGTTTTTTACTTACATCTATATTCTTGCTAGATCCTTGCAATTTTCCATTGGTGATGTTGTAATGTGGAAAAGGTGGTTTCCTTTCTTTTGGTTAAAAAATAAGTGTATTCATTTTTAATGGTTGTTTGTTGGTAGGTAGTGGGGCTGAGGTAGTTAGGTTTGATTTATATTAATTGTTTTAGTGTGAGATCCTGTTTTGTAAAAAATGTAATTTACTTACTTGTGGTATGTCTTTTTCCGGGTATGTGACTGGTTTCATTATTCAGCAGATTAGTAGTTTCTCGATGCATTAGTAATTTCTTCATAATAAATGAATGTAAAGAAATACAAGTAGTAGATTGCTTTCTTATTTGTTAGTCTACATTTTTTACTTTATTTAAATATATGCTTTAGCATAAATATATGTTTTACTTACTTTCCAAAGTAGTTGTATATATATCTTCACTTTTGTTTTCAGTTTCTGGTATTTAAATGTCATAGTCTCCTCTACTTGCAGCTTCTGTAGTTTTTCGAGTAGTGAGTTGTTAAAATACATGTGCCATTTATATTGTGGGTTTAACTGGTTAGGTTTGTTTATGGCTCACTTTTATTGGTTAGTTTTATTTAGGTTTGAATTTTTTCCCGTTATGCCCTTTATGGTGAATGCTAATGTTTGTTTCATAAAGTTTAATATGCATTTAGTTAATTTGGCTTATATATGTATGTAAGCTAGGTAGGTATAGTTTCCTTAAGAAAATCTTTTTTTCATTTGCCAATAACTTTCGCATCATTTGATGAATCCTCGAGACGTTTTGGAAACTAGTTTGTCACTCGCTTCAGCTGCTGTCTTGAAAGTTTCAGGGTGGTCTGTCAAGGTGGGGCTGAGGAAAAGTAGGGGTCCCAAAATGCGTTTTCCCCATGCCAGGTCCCATCTGAACTTTAGACACGGCATGAAAACACAATTAGGAAGAGGAAAAGGGTATAGCACCGTACGTCCCTTCATGTAACATCTAACACAACATAAATGTACGGTGACAGTGAGTCAAAGAACTGTGTACTCAGTGCTCAGTACCCCAAAATTATTGTCTCTGACACGTATGTGGATTGTGCAAGACTTAAACCTTAGATTCCTATCCGTAGAAAGTCATCCCTAATGGAAGAGGACACCTCACACACTTTTTAGTGTCATGCTTCATCATGGGAGTGCTCTCCCCGCCCTGGTAGGGCAATACCGCCAGGGCGGACTCAACCTTCTTGAAGACTGACTAGATAGGATGTAGTTCTTGCATAAATCTTACTGGACAACACCATATAACAGGGTATCCAGCTGAATATTTAAAAATACCTTAGAGTGCCTGGGGAAAATATACCTTTATTTAGTGGAACACTCGGTACGGTTAAAAATCAAAAATAGGTTGGGTAATAGAGTACAATGACTCACACCTAACTTACTTGCCAACATGTTTCTGCCCATCATTAATAGCCTGTAAGGTCTGGGGCATTCATCAGGGCGTGAGGATCCCTATGTGTGAAATATTCCTAAATACTCTTCAATTCAGACTAATTAGTTTTTTTGTCACTGAGGATTCCTAACTTTGGTCCTACCACACTATCCTACCTGTTAGTGATTAAGTTGAAATTAGCAACCTGTATTAGAAAAATACAAAAAGGAAAGAAAACAAAACAGGATACAAGGATTACTGAGGTTACCTGATAGTAAATGTAAAGAATAATAGGTCATTAAATAACTAGGGACGTCTAGGGTCATGCTTGTACAAGTGCTCTTTAAAAACGTTCTTATAAAAACAACGGAAATCCTATGTGGTCTAAAATGCTATGGCTAATAGCCTGTGTTGACGTATTTCCTTAATTTTTTAGCATGGTGCACATTACATAAGATTATTAGTGTATGTCCCTTAGATTATTGGGGATACCAGCATCATGGTCACAGATGAGGTGGGGTCCTTTATAGTCACACAGTAATAGAAAGAAAACTGTTGCAGCTCGGAAACCTGGGTAACGGGGAACAAGACAAGACCCGTACCAAATATCCTCCCTTCGTCACAGACCAGATATCACATTAACGCTTTCACACATGCAGTCATTGGTGGGGCCCATAAAACCAACATTCACACATCACTTCGCACTGGTCTGCACATTCAGGAGAGATGAGTATTTCATGCGCTGACATGAGAGGAATACCTTATAACCTATAGGAAGAAAAGTTATATCACATATCTATACATTAACATCCCTACACCTACAGATCTCAATCCTTAAACATCAAGACACTCATCCCACGTGATCAATGGATCATTTAGTTGGATCAGATATGGTGATTTAGAACCAGCTAAAACACATTTAGGATCTTGATCTTCCCTCTTCAATAAATCACAAACGCATTTGCTTATTAATAAATATTTGTTTATCTATTTTATCGCAAAAAGGTTAAATCTACATCTAGAAAGTTTTATTAATTTTATGTTGAATCACAAACACTATATTTACCTAATCTGGCTATCGGGCGTCCTCTAAGTCATCAAATTTGTCATCAATCAGTCAGAATTTAGAAGTTCTTCATGCGGCACGCTACAGTCCCAAAGAATGGCAAGGACCAGAGACGTGCAAGCATCTATAAGTGCCCATGAATTCTATAAAGTTTGTAGTTCATCAGGAAAATGGGCAGCATTCGGACTATCAAAGATTCAGGAATGCAGCAGTCACCCTAGATAGTAGCGTCGCATAACGTCACCGTCGTCTTCGTCAGCATAAGGGAAAGAGAAAGGAAGGTAGCCTCTCTATTCTACCGTCATTTTTATAATAAAAATAATGTCAAGATGTAACATTTAACATAGTTTGGGCTTTCTTGATTGGTCGGTTAGGATCGTCCGGTGAGGTTTCACACAGTTCAAGAGGTTATGTAATGGTTTTTGTATTTTTCCGGTTTCTTGTAAATGTCCATTGTGTGGTACTTGGCTGTCTTCCCACTGTGGCCTTGTTGGGGCACAGTGTGACAAGGGTCAGGACGAGGCCACAGGAACAAATTGTTGCGCAGTCGCACTTCGCCCGAAACCTCGTGGAATGGTGGCCATGGCGTCGTGTCACGTTGGCGGCCATCTTGTTTTTAGGCCCAAAGGACAACTTAAGCAAAACAAACACAAAAAGTAATTAATACATAGAAATAATGAATAAAATGTTAACCCCTTACTAATCCCTCTAGGTGCTTGTAATTATCTATCGTATAGCGACATTTAAAGCGTTCATATTCACCCATTTGATGTCATCTGGAGCAACATAATGAAAACGTCACAAAAGCCACATATATCATGCAGTATTCTATTTACTACATATACTACTGTTAGTATGCGTACGTATTTTAGTAATAACAATTATTCAGCCATGCAAAATGCAAATCCCACGTATATTTCATATATTAATAAGGTTGATTAATACACATGCAAACTTATTTAGTAATATTATAATTTATAGATTGTTCAACTAGTACATTCATGCAGAAGAGGGGGGTATACAAAATGTTGTACTACCCGCTCCATCAATCCCCCCTTTGGTGATTTTATCACCACACCAATAACATTTTGTATTAATTTACATGGAGTTGAAATGAATTATTGCTTTAATTTACATCTCTGTCTCCCCAGTTTCTTCTCTTCTGGCTGTTTTATATATCATCTCTTCTAATTCTACTTCTTCAAATTCCCTCTCTTGTTTCTTATCCTGTCTTCTCAAATTTTCTCTTTTTAGCTTTTTCTGGATTTTCTTTCTTTTATTACACAGACATCCTAATCTTAATCTTAATACTACAAAAATCTCACACGTTAATGGCAATAATATTTTACCTAAAAAGGTACTACCTAGGTTTACTTAGAAATCTTTAATAGTAGATATTTTCTTTCCAACCTTTTCCCAAACACTTTCAACCTCCAGTTAAACAATTTTTATTGAAAGAAATGTACACCTTTAGCAATACAGGCTTCATCCTCATAACACATTTCGTTATCAAATCTATCATCGTACAACACTATTAACCGTCTTTTGTCCTTGCGCCTACCATGTTCACACATCCTACTGTCTGTCCCATCTTCTCTCCCGTACTCCTGTCGTGACCTCCTCTATAGTGCAATGTTGCCCATCCTTTATTCGCTTAGTTCGGACTCTGAGGCCGACCGAGGGGGTTCACATATATTACCCCTGAATGTGTTCCATTTTCCCCAAATCCGCTGCCATCTACGGGGGCACCCCCTGTTGCTACACATCACCCCTTCCGCCAACATGGCCCCGTCTAGATCCTGACACCACCTCGTGGGGGAGGGGGCTGACTGCGCCCCCCACTATTGTGCAATGTTTCTTTTTGCTAGTGCCATACCGAGGGCCACCCAGGTTTGGTCGGCGCGGTTAACATCCGTGGCATCCCACACATTAAGCAGACACATCCGTGGCTCCGGGGGGACATCATGCCCGGTCACCCGGGAGACTGTTGCCATAACCTCCCTCCAGTATAGGGCGATGTCAGGACATTCCCATATGGTGTGATAGAAGGTGCCATGCAGGCCGCATCCCCGCAGACAGAGCGGAGATACTGCCCTTCCTATTTTGTGAAGTGTGGGTCTCGTGTAATATACTCAATGTAGTATTTTAAGTTGCACCAGCTTTAGTTTTGATGGGACCGCCACCTCCTGCGGAGACGCAAGTGCCCCCCGCCATTCATGTTCGTCCATGGCTCCCACCTCTACCTCCCAGTTCCTTTTAAGGATCTCTGTAGGGTCTTTTTGGTGGTCCACCAGCTTACGGTATGTCAATGATATAGCTTTCTTTGTCAGGTGGTCCGTAAGCAATCGATCCTCAAGCGGGGAGGATTCGGGTAGTTTAGTCCCGCTAGGTATGGCTCTCTTCATTGCGTGTTGTATTTTCAAAAATCGAAAGTGTTCTGTCCGCATCATCTGAAACTCTGTCTGCAGCTTCTCAAAAGATATCATCTCCCCTTTCTTCCAGAGGTCGCCGACCCTGGAGATGCCTATGAGGTCCCACCCCGCAAATTCTTTACTTAAGTGTAGCATACCTATCGTAGGGGAGACCCACAACGGCGTCTGCTGCGTAATCACCCCCTCCCATCCCAACCTTCTCTGTGCCATGTGCCAAACCTGAATGGTGTGTGCTGTGGGGCCCGTCAGTCTATTCTTCTTGGTTTTGTCGTATAGGGCGTGGAGGACTCCCATTAGTCCCAACAGGTGCCTGTCCATACGTAAAGCTGGGTCGTCTTGTGGCATGTGAAGCCATGGATTGACTATTATGAGCTGGGAGGCCCAGTAATAGAGACGTATGTTAGGCAGAGCGATTCCCCCATCGTACCAACTCCGCACCAATTTACAGAAAGCTATTCTGTGAGGTTTACCCTCCCACAACAGACAGCCTACTTCTGCCTCGACCGATTTAAAGTACGATTCTGGGACCACCGTGGGCGTGTTCTGCAGTGCGTAAAGGAAACGAGGTAGAGCCATCATTTTGAACAATGCCGCTCTACCCAGCAGCGTCAGCGGAAGGGAGTGCCAGTGCTTGACGTCGCTCTTTAATCTTTTCAAGGGAGGAAGCAGGTTGCGTTCAAGGAATAGTGCCGGATCAGGCGTGATGTTTATGCCGAGGTACTTGAAACCCTCCCTTGCCACCGATATCGTCACACCCTTAGGGAGCCGTGGTGTGGTCCCATGTAGGACGTAAAGAACTGATTTTGCCCAGTTGATCGAGTAACCTGAGAATCTACCATAGGATTCGCAGATGTCAAGTAGGCTACCTATGGATCGCTCCGGCCGTGTCAAGTATACCAAGATATCGTCCGCGTATAGTGAGATACGGTCATCCCAGTTCTCCGTCCATCTTAGCCCCGATATAACTGGATCCTGTCTTACCCATGCCGCCAATGGCTCCAGCGCTAGGGCAAAGAGCAGTGGGGAGAGAGGACACCCCTGTCTCGTTCCTCGCCCCAATACAAAGTCTCTTGAGAGTCGGCCATTCACCACCACTTGCGCCAGAGGTTCTGTATATAGCAACCGCACCCATGAGCAAAATTTGGGCCCGAAACAAAACTTCGCGAGCACTGCGAAGAGAAAGGGCCACTCCATTCGGTCGAAGGCCATAGTCGCGTCCAGCGAGATAATAACTGCGTCTTCGTGGATGTAGGGGCCACTGGCCAATATGCCGTGCAAGCGTCTCAGATTCATTGCAGTGTTGCGCCCTGGCATAAAGCCTGACTGGTCCGGGTGGATCAGTGTTCGCAAATGGGGCTGTATTCGGGTCGCTAATATTTTAGCCAATATCTTGGCTTCCACGTTGAGAAGTGAGATAGGTCTGTAGGAGGTACACTCGTGTGGGGGCTTCCCGGGCTTCAATATCGTGACCAATGATGCGACCCTTAGGTCACGGGGAAGTTTGCCTTCTTTCAGACTGGCTTGATACATTTTCAGCAAGTGCGGCACCACCGTATCCGCCTCCCGTTTGAACAACTCCACCGGAATCCCATTGGGCCCCAACGCTTTCCCCGACTGGAGGCAGTTAACCGCTAGGGCGACCTCCTCTACTGAGAGATCTTTTTCTAGTGCCAGTGCGTCTTCCGATGTCAGTCGTGGAAGTTGTATATCTTTTAGGAATATTCAATTATCCTCAGCGGTAGTCGCCACCGCAGAGGTGTACACCTGCTCATAGTGATTTGCAAAAGCCGTCATTATGTCATCAGGGTTCGTCACGACCACCTCCGAGGTCGGTGTGAGCCGTGCCACCCAACGGCTGGCTTTCTCTTTTTTGTCGAGCCATGCTAGCAATTTGCCCGCTTTATCCCCATTTTCGTATATTGTATGTTGTGTTTTTGTGAGACGCATCCGGGCTGTCTCCTCAAGATAGTCTCTGTATGCTTGTTGAGCGAGGTTGCGTGTGTGCGTGTTTGCATCGGTGGGGTCTCTGGCGTGTTCTCTCTCTGCCGCGGCCACTGTTTCCTCTAGCTTGAGAACTTGATGTGCCGAGTCCCGTTTATGGGCTGTGATTACTGCGATGGCCTGTCCGCGTAGTACAGCTTTATAGGCCTCTCATAGGACGATGGGCGAGGAGACAGACTGTATGTTCTCCTGGAAATAGTGTTTCGTCGTTTTATGTAATGTTTTTCTTACGCTTGGGACCTTCATGTACCCGGGATGGATCGGGAAAGTACGTCTCTTTCCCGGGAGGCCTGAGGAATAGGTGAATAACATCGGCGAGTGATCCGATATACCCCTGGGAAGGTGTTTAATCTCCTGCATTCGGTCAATACAGGTAGGGGAGGTGAGAAAGTAGTCAATACGCGAGAGACTGTTGTGCGCGCTAGCTTGAAGTGTGTATTGACGATCTGTGGGGTATCGCATGCGCCAACTATCCAGGAGCCCCATTGCATCTATAAACTCCCGCAATGGCGAGGGAGCTGCACCCTGTCCCCTAGGGGGGTGCCTGTCCCACTCCCCGTCCACCGTGGCATTGAAATCGCCCCTACTATCAGTTCCCCAGGGGGAAGGCCCAGAAGGAAACCTTCCAGAGCCGGAAAAGCCAGCGAGTGCAGTGCTGGGGGGATGTACACCGTAACGAAGTTGAAGTTGCGTCCCTCCCATTGTCCCGAAATCGCCGCAAATCGTCCCTGGTCGTCTGTCCATGTCCTGGTCACCACCAAGGGGCAGCCTTTACGGAGGAGGATCCCCACTCCCTTGGAACCGGAGGTAAACTCCGAGTGTGCTATCATTTTAAAGCCCCATCTATCAAGCGCTTTGACGGCCGTGCCGACCAAATGGGTCTCTTGTAGGAGAGCCACGGACGGCGAGTGTCTCTTGATGTATTGTAGCACCAACCCCCTCTTAATCTTGTGACCCAGGCCGTTTACATTCCACGGTAACATGGTCAACAGGGCGGCCATGACCTGTCGATCAATCTGTTGTACACTCGCCGCTGTCATGATATTGCTTGTATTGCGTGTGTGTGCACCCATGCGTCTCGGACCAATCCCGTGTTGTATTTACCCATACAAACTCAAGGTGTCTGCTGAACAATGAAAAACAAAGAAAAAACAAAAAAAACCTTAAAACAATCCACTAAGAAGAAACCACCCCCTTCCATCACCCCCCTCCCTGCTCCCCTGCCAGGCGGATCCCCAACTACCCGCCACCCCAACATAGCAGAGTGCTTTAATCCCATAAACAGTACTTGCGTATAGGGGGGGAGAAGTCAAAGAGCTGTTGCAGTTCTCCCCAACCTCAAAGACAGTCTTGCAACCATGATCGCTGTGCATCGTCTCGATTGGTCCTGCTACCCTTATCCATCGTGAGCCGAATCTGTGAGGGAGGGTCGCCATGTCCATGTCTTCCTCGCTTAGTCAAGATATACCTCGTGCTAGGCTCACCACCTTCCATCGTCGTCGGTCTTAATGTAGCTTCTCGCCCTATTGCTCCCCGGCATGTGCACTTGCAGGATTTGACTCCTTCCGCTCCCTTCCGGATAACTTAAGGTCTTTCTCCTCATCATTATCTTGTCGTTGTCGCCTCCTTTGTCGCCCGTTACCCTCCACTCGCTGCCAACCCTCAAGCCAGTCATAGGCCTCCTCCGGCGTTTCAAAGAAACACGTCTTCCCATCCGCCACTACCCTCAGTTTTGCCGGAAACAGCATTGAGTACGGAAGCCCCCTGCTGCGAAGTTCCTTTTTCACCTCCATGAAGCTTCTTCGACGCTGGGCAACTGCCGCCGTGTAATCCGGAAAGAAGGAGATCTGGGAATTTTGAATGCGTACTGGCGGCGCCACCCTCGCTGTTTGTAGGATCGTGTCTCGATCCCGAAAGTTGAAGATGCGGGCCAATATGGGTCGAGGGGGCGCCCCAGGTTTGGGCTTGCCCCCCGGTACTCTGTGCGCCCTTTCCACGGAGAAGTGGGTGGAGAGCCCCCATGGCTGAAGCTTCGACTGTATGAGCTCCTCTACGTAAAGGTCCATGGCGGGACCCCCTTCGCTCTCGGGGACCCCCGTGATGCGAACGTTATTCCGCCTGGAGCGCCCTTCCTGATCCTCCAACTTTGCCACCATAAGTCTATTTTCAGTCTCCAACCGACCAACTCTCTGGAGCAACGAGGCGGTATCTTTAGTGAGGGTTTTCGCCACCTGCTCCACTTCTGTCACCCTGGCGGTCATTTTTGAAAAATCAGCCCGGAGGAGGGAAACCTCAGTGGAGATCGAACCCACCGTGGATTGCACCTTGGTAAGAGCTGCCATGATATCCTCCAGCGTAACCTTGGTTGTTCCCCTGGAATCCGGGGTCCCATCCGACAGTTCCTTACGCTCCGATGGGCCATGCAAGTCTTTGGCGAATGCATATTTGTCAAGCTTTGCCTGTGCAGTTGTGCGCTGGCCCCTGCCCTCCATCTTCTCCTGGTCCGTTCAGTTCTGCCAGGTAATCCCCCTCGCCTGCCACTGGAGCCGATGCCCAGCGCGGCCTCTCGGTTTTCCCTGTTCGCTGTGCAATAACTGGTCGGTGGGTTCTGGGGCCTTCGCTGCCGCCCACCTGCCGCTAGAAGCAGATCTTTTCTTTCTTGGGGTTCGAGTCTCCCCTTGCCGGAGATCCTGGGTGTCACAGCGCCGCCGGAGTTCCGCGCCTGCCAACGCTCGTCGTCTCTGCTCTCCCGGATCCTTCCCACGTTGGTTGGGCTGGTGGAGGCCCTTCACCGAATAGCGTTGTTATCGCAGCCCCGCCTGAGCGCCGCCATGAACCCCCACGTACGGTTCTCAGTAGATCGTAGGGGCCCCCGGGAGGACCCGACCTCCCCCCCCACCTTCGCAGTCCGGGCCAAGCTGTTTATGCGCCCTCTCTCTGCTGCCTGGCGTGTGGCCTCCTGCGTCTGGGCCGGCGCCTCTGTTTGTGCTCCAGGGCACACTGCTCGCCTATGCCAGTGCGATCTGTCCTGGTATCTTTACCACTCCACCGGCGATGCGCCCCCTTCAGGCGTCCCTTCCCTTCCCCCGCCGGGCCTCACCTTCAATATCCGGGTTTTCAACAAAAGACAGACCCCGGCTGCAGGTACTTGGCAGGGCCGCTCTGTCTCGCGCTCCCTCCGTTGCTTCTCCGGTCCCGGTGGGACACAGTCCATAGGGGCCACAGAGGGGACCGAGCCTCGATCCCCCCTCACACCCTCAGGGCCCAGTTATGTGTGCGCTCCCTCCTTGGTACCTGGCATTCGGCCGCGCGTGACTCAGCCGGCTCCCTGTGGTCACGCGTCCGGGCACCCATGCACCGGTGCCGATGCTGGCGTTTCTGGTGTAATCACCACCGGGATGCAGGCTGTAAACACCCCCGGCGTCTTCCTCCTCTGCCGCTGCTCTCCACGTTTTTCCGGGTCGGCCACCTCACGTCCCCCGACGGTCCTCACCGCGAGAGTCAGGGTCTCCAGCAAATCCAGGCCCCGGCTGCAGGCGCCGGACAGGGCCGCGTCCTCCCGCACACCTCACGTCACTTTCGGGTCTTATTGCGGACCTACGGCCGGACCGGACGATGCCTCCCGACCTCCGCTGCCGATAGCTGTCTTTGGGGCAGGATTTGTGCACGGATGCCGAATAGTCAGGGGAAACTCAGCCGCTCTCGGAGCTCCTCTATTTCGCGGCCATCGTTGTTGGCTGCAGGCAGTTATATTTTTAATATATGGAATGTAAGTACAACAATGTTGAACTTTCAGCATTACACAGACTCCACCCTCTTTTGCCAATAATATATCAAGGGCAAGTCGATATTGCATTACCATGGCACGCATGGCAACCATTTCAGTATTTACCAATAAAAATCCTCTAGCGGTGCTTGTTGACAAGTGATCCACTACTGTTGATAGCCTTCTAAGTTTGTTTGCATTCAGAGATATTCCCACTGCTGGTATCAATGCTCCAAAGATGTCACCTACAATTTCTGACCAAGATTCTCTCTTTCTACGTGCTAAATAACTACCTAATTTATATGCACCATCTTTTCCTCTGTGAAAAATCTTTGGGAAAACCAGGCCTACATAACATGTGCCATACCAATGGTCTGGCAAAGGATAATATGCCTTGCTCCCACAGATAAAATATAACCCAGGAAAAACTGGATCATTTCTTCTTTTAAATCCCCATCCACCCATGATTCGGTATGTATCATGGCACTCACTGTTACCTACAAAGTAATTATCATATGCAGTCTGCTTTCTTCTAATACACAATTTTCCTTTCTGAGGCCAATCTAAAGCCATAGTTGGACTAGCTTCTCCCTTCAAGTGTTTTTCCACATCTACATCCCAAACTTTTCCCTCAGATGCCTTCCTTTGCATTTTCAATCTCCTTTCTTCAACCATATCCAAAAACGTCTTTTCTTTAAACTGCAAGTCAAATTATTTCTAAATATATACTCTAATGTTAGTTTTTTATTCTCTAAGAAAAATACACCTAATACCTTTGCAGGTTTTACCTTATTTAGTTTGTTAATTGATGGTACTTGTGAAAATATGTTATCTACATCTGAGAAATAATATTCTAACTTCCCTGTTTGATAAAATAAACTAGCTATTACACTACATGTTATTCCATAAGTTACTGGAAGGTGATGATAGGTCACTCCCTCCGATACAGATGCAGGTAACTGCATACAAACGTAGCAGTCCCTTACGTCCATTGTCTTTACATATTCATACAGTAATTTTGAAAATACATTGTTAGAAAAATCAGTTATAGACCTGTCTTTATGCAAATAATTTCTATCTATTTTAGCCGGAACCACTTTTTGAATCTTCTCTATATTAGTCTTGTTATCACTATGTCCTTCTATTGTGTCTATGGTAACCTTAAATGAGATCATCAGAGCTAGTACACTCCACAGAAGCATTAGTAATCCTGTACAACAACAACTCATTTTACACCATCGCTTCAAGAATATACATCTATCTTTTCTACTATCTGTGTTTGCCATTTTTGTAAAAATGAACAGTGTCTTTTGACTTAGCCTCTTCTACTTCACAACTAGTTTGTCTAACCCAGAGGTCTTCAAACTTTTGGAAGTTGAGCACCCCCAACTGAACTTTTTCAGATGTTGGGCCCCCCCACCACCTGACAGAAATTTCTGTAATCTGCTACACTACATAATCAACCGCCACGCGCATATCCTGGGCCATATCCGTCAAATAATGTTCCACAATAAGAGTGTTTAGTAAACGGGGGGCGGAGCTTAGCTCGCAACGGAGATGGCTGCTTGAGCTCGGAGCTCCGGCGATCCACGCTATATATCCGTCAACAATCCTGTTCCCAACGATGCCCAGAACAACGGTTGGCCCCAGCGGAACATCCTGAGGTGTTGGGCAGTTGACCGGCGGAATTTTAAGCCCGATCGAGCGGCGAGGCAACTTCCGGAGCTGGAGACCTGGGGCGCGTCCTAGGCCGCAGATCCCCAGCCTCGCGTGAGGAGGACGGCCGACGACGTGGTGCAACGTGCGGCCAGCGGCGGCCGCGGGGGGCGGACCCGAGGCTCCACGCGGCGGACAGCAGAGATTGGAGGTGGAGACCTGCGGCGGGTGCAGAGGCCGCAGATAGCGCAGTAAGCGGGGTGCCGCAGAGGCGCGAGCGGGAACAGCGGAGATCGCATTGGGAGGCCCTGGGAGTGCCCCGCAGCGCTCGGTGCAAGGAAGGTCAGCTGCACCCTTTAACCCCGTAGCGAGCAGGAGAAGTGGCGGACGGCGAGTTTACAGCTGGTGCAGAGCGACTTTGAGTGAGACCCATTGGGGCATTCCCGGGCCTAGTCGAAGTGGCGGCCTGGGCGAGGGAGACTGGTGCAACCCTGCTGCGACAGTGCGGAGACGACAGCAAGAGAGGAGAGATCACCGTTGGGGTGCCTCTAGTGTGGGGCCGGGTGCAAACGCGTCGAGCTTGGAGTGAGAGGAGTTGAGGCAGAACGGGCGGCCTAGCGGAGGCGCGGGGAAGGCTGCAGACGACTGGCACGCCTGGTGGTGCCGACTGGAGGTGAGCAAGCAACCCGGACGCCCACGGAGGGTTGCCTTCGAGCGAGGCACAGCTGCGTGGCGGCTGGAGCGCGCCCAGGCCGGACGACATTGCGCTGAGCGGTGTGCGGGACCGCGATGGGCAAATCCGATAAAACCCAGTCAAAGCTGTCGTTCGAGCAGCGGCGCCCCAAGACGCAGACACCGTTGGAGGGGGCTACGGGAGGCGCGTCTGCGCCCCCGGAGGACGACCGGGACTTAAGGGGGCTCTTGTTGTCCATGGAGAAAGGGTTGCAGAGCGGCATTACCGCCCTTGGCGCTAAGATTGACGCGCTCTCCTACCGAATGGACCGAATGGGGGAGCGCCTGGACAAACATTTGGAGCGCCTGGACCAAGCCGACAGTCGCATATCGGAGGTGGAGGGCGCGCAGACGACTCTGGATCTTGAACACAAGAAGCTCGAGCGCCAAATGCAGGTGTTGCAGGACAAAACGGAGGACTTAGTGGCCCGTTCTCGGCGGTGCAACTTGCGAATCACTGGCCTGCCGGAGTCCACTGCCACGGGTCGGATGGAGAACTTCGTGGAAACGCTGCTGATCGCGCTGCTGGGTAAGGAGGTGTTCTCCGGGATGTTCGTGGTGGAGAGAGCGCACAGGTCCCTGGGCCCCAGGCCTCCGCCGGGAGCACCACCCAGACCGGTTATAGCTAAACTATTGAACTACAGGGACCGAGATGCAGCGCTGAGGGTTGCCCGGGAAAAGAAGACATTGTCCTACGAAGGGTCGCCTATCTCGCTCTACCCGGACTTCACGGCTCGAGTGCAGGAAGCCAGGCGCCAGTTTGCCCCTGCCAAAAAGCAGCTCCGGGAACTGGGAGTTGACTATGCAATGCTGTACCCGGCTAAGCTGCGGGTCAACCGGCAGGGCAAGTCGCACATCTTCCAAGACCCTAAAGCACTCCAAAAGGCGCTGAAGGACTGGACTAAGGAGCAGCGCCGGAGTCCAGCGACGCCACTACGGGAAGACGAGAGGGACGGCGATCTGGACGCACAGGACTGACCCCGAGGAGAGGACTCGCCTAGTTTGTATTTTTGGCATGATGTGCTTGGCTGACGGGAGGTAGGCTTGGGGGAGAACGGGTGGGGAGCAGTTGGACGATGTCGTTATGGAGTACAGTACAATGTGAGATGCGCCCCCCCCCCCTGGCTGGGCGCGAATGGGAGGCCCATGGTCAGTGACTCCTCCCCCAGTTTGTCGACTCCTTTATATGGTTATCGAGGGCGCTGCTGGGCCCTACTACCGGAGAAGGGCAGCTGAGATGTGGTAACTTTGCGCTGGGATGGGACAGGAGAGACAATAGTGGCTCGTTGGGTCGGGCGGCGGCCGTTAGGTACTAGGCGCTTCCACACTAGTGTGTGAGCGCTGAGCGACCTCCGCCCGCGTGTGCGTGCCACACCTTTCAGAGGGTTCACAGGTTGTGGGTGGGGTGGCGGGAGGTATGGGGTGCCCAAGTATGGGAATCTGCAAGGCCAAGTTGGGGTGGGTCTGCTGTGGGTGGGGGGGATGGGGGGGGTTTGTGTTACGGGGGTTTGAGGTCACTAGGTTGGTGTGCGTGGTTTTATCTGTTTGTGGGCTCCTACGCTTTGAGACGCGCTCCGTTGAGGGATTTGGGCCCTGGTGCTGGCGATGGCGAACGCCGAAGCGGCCATGCCTGAGAGGCTCGACACACTAAGAATCCTCACTTGGAATGTTAGGGGCCTGAATGATTACCGCAAAGCCCGTAAAGTCGTACACTACCTTAAGAGGCATAAGATAGATATTGCTTTCCTGCAAGAGACGCATCTTCCTAATAATAGCCCCATCCTACGAACTAGGGAGCTGCAGGAGGCACATGCGGCGGGGTTCCCTACACACTCTAGAGGGGTTCTGACTTGGGTTAGCGCGCGGGTGTAACACAGAGTGCAACACGTCGCCACAGACAGCGCAGGCAGATTTGCGTTCACGCGCTTCCAGGGAAAGGGCATGGATTTACTCCTGGTTAATTGTTACGGGCCGAACTATGACTGCCCGGAGTTTTTCACAGCGATGGCAGGCGCGATCGGGGATTCAGGCGCGCGGAATGTGCTCTGGGGCGGCGACTTTAATGTAGTGTTGGACTTGGAGCTGGATAGATCAGGCGGCCCGAAACGAGCGCAACCAGCGGCAGCGAAGGCGATTGCTCGTGGTATGCTTTGCTTGGATCTCGTGGATTTGTGGAGAACTCGTAACCCAGCAATAGGGGGCTACACACATTACTCCGCATACCATAACCTGCACACGCGGATAGATTACTGGCTACTATCTGCGTCCCTCCTCTCGCAGATACGCGAGTGCACGGTGCTCCCGCGCACGCTTTCCGACCATTCGCCGATACTGATCTCCCTGGCAGCGCCCAGAAAGGTCCCCCCGCCGTTTCTTTGGCGATTTCCCCCTTACTCGCTGCTGGATCCCCTCTTTAAGAAGGAGCTGGCGGCCGCGATCGAGCTATTCTTTGACACCAATTTGGGCTCTGTGGAGGATTACCTGACTGTCTGGGAGACCTTTAAGGTCTATATTCGAGGAGTGTCGATGGCCAAACACTCGGGGGTTCTCCGAGATATCCGGCAGCGCCTTGCGACGCAGGAGCGCAGTCTGACTGCTCTGGAGACCAGACTGCGAGAGACGGGCGGAGAGGACGTTACTGAGGAGATAAAAACTCTCCTGGCGGAGTACCACGAGACTGCTGATGCAGAGGTGCTACATCTGGGGAAGTATGCTACGGCCAGGGTTTATGGTGAGGGCGACAGACCGGGGTCAGTGTTAGCTAATCTGCTCAAGGCCCGTAGACGCAGAGCCGCCGTCACGCAGATCAAGTCTGGGGATGGCTCGCTGCTCACGGCGGAGGAAGACATGGTGGAACGATTTCGGTCGTACTACGCCGGGCTCTATGCTTCTCGGCAAACCGGGATGGAAGACAGCATAGGGGACTATCTGGACTATATAAAGTTGCCGTTCCTAGCGAGCGAGCACAGGGAGTTTCTATCCCTGCCCATCGAGAGGGACGAAATTCTAGAGGCCCTTGCGGGCATGAAGGCGCAGAGCGCCCGGGAGCTGATGGCCTCACTGTTGCGTTCTACCGCGCTTTTATAGACCAGCTTTTGCCACACGTGTCGATGCTGTTCGACGATATGTGTGTTAAAGGACATATGCCGCCGTCCATGCGCGAGGCGCTCTTGGTCGCTATACCGAAACCGGGCAAACCACTCGATGAGTGCAGCTCCTATAGGCCGTTATCGCTGCTCAACGTGGATGCGAAATTATATGCCAAGGTCCTGGCCACGCGTCTGGCCCTTCTCGCTCCTGAACTGGTTGCCCCAGAGCAGGCGGGGTTCGTTCCGGGCAGGAACCTCACATACAACTTACGGACGGTGTTTGGCGTCATGCAACATGTCCGCCCTGACGCGCGCGCGCTTGCTGCCTTCCTCGACATGGAAAAGGCCTTCGACTCTGTCGAGTGGCCATTCATGCGGCAGGTCCTGACAAGAATGGGGCTGGGCCCGGTCTTCCTTCAAATGATAGGAGTGCTGTATAGTGGCCCCAAGTCGAGAATACGATTGGGCGATCGAGTCACGGAACCGATAACAATCTCGAGAGGCACGAGACAAGGCTGCCCCCTGTCGCCCCTTTTGTACGCCTTGGTGGCAGAACCGCTGGCGTGCGCTATGCGTGAATACCACAGCCTACGAGGCATTAATTTTCCAACTTACAAGATAACGGTATCCACGTACGCAGATGATACCCTGCTGTATGTCAGGGACCCAGAAAATAACCTGGCCCCAGTGTTGAGGGAGGTGGTTCAATTTGGAGCGCTCTCCGGACTGAAGGTCAACTGGGACAAGTCTATCGTGTTTCCGCTGACAACGGTCACGACCCCTTTTGACATGGAATATCCGTTGCAATGGTCTGAGGAGCCGGTCCGATACCTGGGGATCCAGCTCCATAGGGACTCGGAGGTGGTGCTGTCTGAGAATTACGGAAGGGCCATCAGTAAACTGGAGGACGACGTGGAGACTTGGATCAAGCTGCCCCTTTCGTTACTGGGGCGTATATCCATCATGAAGATGGTGGTGCTCCCTCGGTTTCTGTTTCTGTTTGCGAACATCCCCATGGTGCTGTCCCGTGCTTTCTTCGCGCGGCTCCAGGCGTCAATGCTGAGGCTGGCGTGGGCTGGCAGGCAGGCGCGGACCAGCTGGAGGGTACTGACGCTGCCTTACCAGATGGGAGCGCCCGATATGGAGCTGTACTATCGGGTGGCGCAGGGGGCTCAGGTGCATAGCTGGATACATGGTGGTGAGACTGTCCCGTATCTCAAGTTAGAGACATTGTTTGCGGCGCCGCAGCCGCTCCCCGCGGTCATTTTTGGACACCCGGACCGACGCACGGGGTTCCTCGATTCCTTGAACTCCACTAGGCATGCCTGAAACTGTATACTACAACGCGAGTCGGGGGCGCAGCTTTATTCACCGGCAATGCCAATTGCTTGGGCGGTATGGCTGGCCCCTTGTAATGAGGACGGAGTGCTGCTATCGCTCAAAGAGATAGGTGTGCACACCATGGGTGACATGTTTGCTGACGGACAGGTCAAGACATGGGAGGCGGTGGCAGCCTCGGGCGTAGGGGGCACGCAGTTGCAACGTTTTCAATATCACAGAGTCAGGCATGCCTGGAAGCAATTGTTGGGGTGTGACATGGCGGAGCCAGCGGAGGTTCAGGAACTGACGTACATAATTAAGAATGACAACCCCCAAGGGTTGATCTCTAAGCTGTACCGAATGGCGCAATCTCAGAGGGTACATGAGTTCGCAAAATGCAGATTGGACTGGCAAAGGGACTTAGATGTTACAATTGACGATGCTATGTGGGCATACTGCTGCACAGGGATCAGACGCATCTCTCTGCATGGCAGGCATCGGCTTGTCCATTTCAAGTTCCTCTACAGGTATTACTACACGCCGGAGCGCTTACATAGATATGGGCTGCGGGAAGACCCTGTATGTGAACGGTGCAAACACCCGACGGCGGACTTCCTGCATCTAGCGTGGCAATGCCCGGGCATATACAACTACTGGGAGGCGGTATACCAACAGATAGTGGAGGTGACGGGGGTGGAGTTGGCCTCGGACCCGGCTGTGGCGTTGTTGGGGCATTCCAGGGTGGTGCCGAAGGCGGCCCGACGCCTGGTGGATATGGGGATGCTGGTTGCGAAACGACGAGTTGCAATGTGCTGGATGCGAGGTCCCTTGCCCACGGTGGAGCAGTGCAAGCGCGATGTGCTATACTGCTGCACCCAAGCGGAGAGGTTCAGTGAGTTGTTGCCACCGCGTGGCCGGCCAAAAAACTTCTGGGAACTGTACGTAGATTATCTGGGCAGGCGGGAGACTGCAGCGGGGGGCCCTGATGGGGGTCCCGTCTCGGAGAAGGCAGAAGAGGAAGCTCCCGGGGGGGGTGTTTGTGTGGGGGACGCAAGATGACCCATCGGTGGCGATCAGGGAGGAGGCGACGGAATGTGCTGGGGTGCCACTCGGGCGGAAGATGAGTGAAGGCTGAGTGCGGGAAGCGAATGGGGCTGCGACTGACTTAGGACCTCAATTGTTTAGCTGGGGTGGGTGGGTAGGGGGAGTTAGGGGGAACCGTGGGAGGGCGGAGGGGGTTTGGAGTTTACGGCCACAAACACGTGACTGTGCCCTACGTTCTGAGGGAGGAACACACTAGAGCCGGGCCGCCGACAGGGGGACTGCCCCACAGACGAGCGTCGATGTGGAGGGACACTTGGTAAGCAGTGGGTATTGAACCAGTTATGCACGGCGATGCCCGACCTCCGGGATGTGGGATAGCCGATACAGTTGGCTGGATATATGAGAAAAGGCGGCGAGCCCCTGGTTGGTGGCGCACGGATATGTACATTACTGTGCCTTGTTTGCAGTCAATAAATACATTTAAAAAAAAAAAGAGTGTTTAGTAAACAGCAGGTTTGTGAGTGGGTGTGGTGAAATGACAGAAGCTTATTACACAACTCAAAACATAATTTTCCAAGATAAAATGTGCGCAAATTATTTTTACTAGGATGCTTTGCTTTACACGTGGCACAGATTAATAATAGCACCACCAACATAAATGTGACGGGTGTGCCTGTTTTTCGCCACAGAGATGGTCAATCTGTGGATGGATTTTTGCTACTGCCATCCTCAGGTTGTGCTCCACATCCAGTCTTGAATGGTACTTAGTCTTTATTATCGCAAGTACTGAGAACCCAATCTCACATAAATAGGATGAGCTGAAAGGCAAGAGAGTTTTTCTCAAAGCTGAAAATTCTGCAGACATTTTCAGCCAACTAAGTAACTGTAAGGGAGACAGTGTTGACAGATTTTTCGAGCACTCCCTAGCTCAGAGCTCATACACGAGAAACAATTCTTCTCTAGAAATCATTAACAAACATTTTAAGAAGCATTATAATGGGATAATTGCCCACCAACCAGTTATGGACCCGAAGACAAAGGTGAAAGTCCACAGAGAGGGCGCTGAATGAACACCTAATTGAGAATTCCTTAGTGGTATGATAAGTTGCTTGCCTGAAGCAGTGGGGGTTGAGTACATGTCGGGCTTCTGTTTTAAAAAAAATAGAACTAATAATAAATTAATGATGTTACCTATTTTACTTCAGATCAATGTTGTCTGGCAGACTTTGTGGTGGCAGGAACATGTTAAGAATTTTGCATGACCTTGGCCTCTCTTGAGTCCCGGTGAGTGTTGCGGCTGTGAGAGCGTGAGCCAAGATTCATGCCTGCAGAACAGAATATTTGTAATTCCTAACACCTCCAAGTGCGTGACAGCTAAGACACACAACTCTGGATATCTAGTCCAGACCTTTTGTGTTCTATAGTCACGATGTTACTATGGGCCACTGTATAATTGATGCGATGGCGGTATTATATTGCAATAGGGAAAGCGCTCCAGGATAATTTCACTCCAAATATCTATTCAGGATAAGTGTAGGGTGTGGTGCTAAAAGGGTAGATGAGAACCACCAAACTCTTCCAATAAACCGTGGCTAGCCACAGTCAACACATAGATACATAGTCAACACATAGATACAGAAACCCTAGCACACAACAATATATTTGTTGTGTGCTAGGGTTTCTGTATCTATGGGCCACTGTATGTTGCGTGGCACAACCTAAAGTGCCTCTGGGTGGTTAATAAATATTATTAAATAACTACTCTACATAACTCAGCATACTAACAATGCAAATGTTAATTATTGAATTAGTACCTTCAGGGCATGAAATTAGAGAGTGCATTGTTGTTATTTTGCTCTTGCATAGCGGTTGCTACAGCACGTTTTGTCATATCACGCTGCATAGGAAAACAGAGCCATCTCTCTCTCTGAAGCTCTCCTTCATTTGATCTCGATCACACTATGCCTCGTATTCCGTTCCTCTCTTTTCTGTTCTATCTCACTTAGTTACTCTTTCCCTTTCTCTCTCAAGTTCGCCATCATCAGTGATCCTCACACTTGACACCTGATTTACGCTACTAATGTATACATGAATAAGCACTGGTGTGGGTTAAAAACAGATGAGGATAGAAACATGCACCAGGTGCTTATGTACGGCCCCCCAAAAGTACAAGAAAGAAGATTGCTGTTCTGCTGGGAAGTGACATACTCTTCGTTGCATATATTGCTGCTGTCAGTGCTATGCCACTAAAAGTAGTTATGTTTGAAGTATCTGTTCCCACGTAGAGTAATGTACTTCTGCTGAACAGTACCTGATATATTGAAAATCGGTTCATTAAAAGTATTGCTTGCTTCTCAACAGGGCAGGCACTTCGCACTTGAATATATAAGGTTTTGTAGCGAATTACCAGTTCTGTCCCATTTAAAGTATTACATTCTTTATTTCAAGCCAGTGTTTGCCGGTAGGACCCACCAACACACATTTTAGGTACTAGCACTTATGTTTTCTTAACATATAATTTGATCCCAAGTAAGAGAGAAAATTCAAAAAGGGAAAAGGAGGAAGAGAAAAACGGAAAGATAGTGACAAAGGGAGACAAGCATTGGCATAGCCAATAGGTCTCGCATTTGGGACCTTATAAGTGTTTAGCCATGCAACAGTTGCATAACTAAATACTTATAAGGTCCCAAAAGCGAGACCTATTGGCTATGCAAAGCAGCCGTGCGGCCGCGAAAGTGAAAGTGATCGCGATCGATCACGATCAAACATCAAAGCGGCCGTGCGGCCGCATAAGTGAGAGAAATCGCGGTAAAGGGCGGCACGCGCGCCCGCGCACATGCACTGTAGCTCTAGGCTGGCCTGGTAGCACTTTTTGGAGCCCTCTCAATAAGTCTCGCCTGACCCAGCACATGCGCTGGGTCAGGTGAGACCTAAAAAAGGAGGTAAATGAATGTGAAAGGGCAGGCAGTTCTGGCGGTGAATGCTAGAGGCATGAGGTGAAATCAAGACAACGCAGCCTCAGTATTCACCACCTTGACCTTTGAAAGCACTGACCACATTCTTCTGAGAAATGTTTAGCAGGGCACTTATTATTTTACAAATTAAGCACTGTCAAAATTCGTAGAGCTCAAATGCTTCAGCTGCAGCTGGAGGCAAGGAGCCTCTGCTGTGAAATCGAACGCAAAAGAACAGGACTGTCCATTCCTCTGCTTTCGGTTTTAGCAGAGGAGAGCGACTTCCTGCCTCCCACTGCAGCTGAAGCATTTCAGCTATATGAATTAACCCCCTCCTGGGACGGTTAATGTGTCTGCTCTTAACATAACAAAAGCAGGGGCACGTAGTGCCTCCTCAATTTACCCTCCCTCCCCCTTCCAACCCTCCCCTCTGTTACCGGAGTTCTACAAGAAAAAGAAACCCCATTTGAAATGGGTGAAGACTTGCGAGGCGTGACAGTGAGACGAACAAAGGTAAGATTTTAGAGCAGTGCGCGCCCCCCCTGACATGGTGTTGCGCCCCCCTGGGGGGGCGCGCCCCACAGATTGAAGAACTCTGGTCTAACCCAAGGCTCTAAGCACCTACTTGGTTCTACCAGTTTTTGTCTTTTTCCCGTATTTTATTGTCTTTCCATTAGCAGCATTCTTGTCTTATTCAGTTTGGTATCTCATCGTCCTTCACTTTTCCTTCGTGATCTGAATACAGAATTTCCTGAACATCCATCTCTTCTCCAATGTCGTACAAGATAACTCTCAGGATTTCAGATTCTTCATCTTCCTCAACCACTTCTGGTACAATCACCTCTGGATTTTCTTGGCTATCCGCCTCTTCTTTTATTTCAGGCAGGGCCACATACGTCCATTCTGGCGACTTATACTTCTGGTTAGGTTTTCTCGTTCTCTTGCTTTCCTCTATTACAATTATTTCTTCGTCTTTTGATTTCTCTTGACTAGTTACTTCATTCACCTGTTCAGCTCTTGGTGAATTTACTCGTGTCAGTCATTATCTCAGCCTTTTTATTTTGTTTGGCCAAACTTCATCTTTTGCTGATCTTTTCAGTTTACTTCCTTTATCATTCTTTTCAGTTCTCCATGCTCCTTTTTCAAGACTCGACCTTCTGGTACTTCGTCTTCACTTTCCTCTGATTCTGTTTCAACTTGCTTTTTACTTTCAACAGCTTTTCTTTCCACCACTTCTTTCGTTTTCCCTACTTCTGTCCCTCCTCAGTTTTCTTGTGCACAATCTTCGTGCTGACTACTTGTCCCTTCTTCTAACTGGATGTTGGAGTCCCCTACACCTCCTCTGGGGTCTTCCGCAAGAATCTTTCCCTTTCTCTCTGTATCTGGCACCTGTCCATCTATTCTTGTTATTTCAGGTTTAATCTCTCTCCACTTTTCATCTGGAACTTCTTTATCAACAATTTCTTTAATTGTCTTTTCACTGTCCTTTCCTTTTCTTGAACGTAGAGTTACGTGTTCAGTCTCTGAGTCTGAGCTGGTACCAGAAATCTGTAACCTTCTTCTCAAGGAAATACTTCTTGGGACAAAAGTTAGATCTGACTCTGTTTCCCCCCTTTCAGAGTTTTCTCTTGTTCTTGCTTCTTCATCCTCCGATTCAGAACTTGATTCTGATTCATCGAAATATTCTTTTTCTTTGTTATCCACTGGATTTGGAATCCTCAATGTGGGACTCGCATGAATCCAGTTCTTGATTCCGGCATACTTCACAGCTGTTGTTGTAGTCAAAATCACCTGTCGTGGTTTTCCCCACCTTGGGACCAAACAGTTCCTCCGTCTGTGTACCTTGATTCTCACCCAGTCCCCTGGGCTCGGGTCAGGAGCTTGTTTCTTTTCAAGGGTGGTGGCATCCGCTCCAACCTGATGAAACACAGAATGAACTGCGTCAGCCAGGCCCTTACAGTAATCCAAAACTATGTAATCAGTTATAGGCAACAGCTTGTTGACTGGTATGAACTGGGATAAACTCCTCCCCAATACTATCACCCTTAAACATACGAAAAGAGTGACCCCTGCCCCCTGGTACACTCCGGCACTCAAATCCCTTCGACAGGAATGCAAGAGAACAGAACGCTACTGGAGAAAGGATAAATCTAACGAAAAGAAGGAAGCTTATCATACCGCATCACAAAACTATAAAACCGCCCTCCGCAACACCAAAAGTCTATTCTTCCAAGAAAGAATAGAACACTCCGCTAGTTCCAGTAAGGAATCTTTCACCATCTTAAACGAACTCCTCAAAATCCCGGACCCGAGACCGAGAGACCCCCCAGACCCCAAAGGTGATGAGGAAAAGTGCTACAAGTTAGCGAATTTCTTCAAGGAGAAAATCCAAAAAATCCTCGACTCTATTCCATCCACAAGCTTGAGCGAGGAAAAAGAAGCTAACAACTCTCCTACCCCCCCATGTCTCACTTCCTGGGGACAAGTGACGGCAGAAGAGGTTGAAGATACGCTGAATATCATTAAAAGCGGGTCTCTCAGGGATCCTGCTCCCTTACGTATTCTCAAAAAGGTAGCACCCACGATCGTTCCCCCCCTCACCCACCTTATTAACGCCTCCCTTCAACAAGGAGTCGTCCCCCCTCGCTGGAAGGCGGCAGTCGTCAAGGCACTTTTAAAAAAAACCTCCCTTGACCCTGCCGACCTAGCAAACTATAGACCAATTTCCCTTCTCCCGGGAACTAGCAAGATCGCGGAAAAGCTCGTGAACAGAAAACTCTCACAATTTCTGGAGAATAACAACCGACTAAAAAGTTCGCAGACGGGATTCCGCCCCGGGCAGGGCACCGACCTCATGGCGGTGGAGGAGGCCAGAGCACTCTTAGACGAAGGAGGATCAGTGGCAGTGATCCTCCACGACCTGAGTGCGGCCTTCGACACCGTCAATCACCAGCTCCTTATCCACCGACTCAGGAGTGTCGGTGTTGAAGGAACTGCTCTGTCCTGGCTATCGTCCTTTCTGAGTCAACGCTCCTTTCAAATCTGGGAGAATAACACCCGCTCCTCCGATACTCCCCTCCAATGTGGCGTGCCTCAGGGCTCCTCCCTTAGCCCCACATTATTTAACATCTACATGTCCCCATTGGAGGAGGTTGTTACTCCGTTCGGAGTGAGCATCGTCAGTTATGCTGACGATACACAGTTAGTGGTGTCCCTCTCACATCCCAGACAACAACCTGCGGACCTTTACAACTGTCTGACACAGATACAAGGATGGATGAACAGATCGTCTCTGAAACTTAACGGTTCAAAGACTGACATTCTCCTCCTTGGTCAGAAGGGACCTTCTCCACTACAAAACATCTGGCCACCCTGTCTAGGCCTGCTCCCAGACCCCAAACCAGAGGTAAAAAGCCTGGGTGTTTGGCTTGATAAGGACCTCTCATTCGTAACACACGCAAAAAAGGTAGCCGGGACGTGCTTTGGGCTGCTCAGGTCAATTCGAAAGATTCTGCCCCTGCTCCCCCACAAGTCCCAGAAACTGTTGATTCAAGGCCTGATACTCTCCAGGCTCGACTTTAGTAATTCCATCTACTTAGGGGCCCCAGAGACAACCCTGAACAAATTACAAAGGGTCCAAAATGCAGCTGCCCGGATCCTCACTAACACCCCTGCCAGAGCTTCGACCAAACCAGCTCTGAAGCGTCTCCATTGGCTTCCGGTGAGAGAACGGGTGATGTTCAAGGCCCTCTGCCTGGCACATAGACTGCTTCAAAACAATGGCCCCCCAAGCCTGGAAAAATGTATCAAACCTTACAAAGCCGCTAGATCCCTCCGCTCCGACCAGGAACATCTTATCGTCACTCCCAGAGTGAAGAAGGCCCGAACAGGAGGAAGACGATTCTCGGTCCACACCGCACGCCTCTGGAACGCCCTACCTCACCTCCTGAGAACTGAACCCAACCACCTACGGTTCAGGAAGCAATTGAAAACCCACCTCTTCCCCTAACCAGTCTCCCTCCCTGCCCCCGCTGACCCCCCAGTTGTACTGATTTTAGCGCTGGGATACTTACGGGTGACTACGCGCTCTATAAAAATAAATAATAATAATAATAATAATATGAACACATGATGCATTGCTCTGCCCATGATAATTTAATGGAACTCAACCCTATAGTTCTATCTGGAATTGATCTGATAGTCATGAGTACTAGAGGCAAGACATCAGGCCATTTCATACCCGTGGCTAAACACATTTTCCCTATTCTGTTTTTGATAGTACCATTCATTTGTTCTACCACACCAGAAGCCTCTGGGCACAATGTAGTTTCTGCTGTACATTCAATGCTTCACAAATCAATTTTACGATCTCATTATGAAAATGTTTTCCTCTGTCTGATTCAATTGTTGCTGGAAACCCAAATCTGGGAATGAATTCCCCCAAAAGCAATTTTGCCACTGTGATCCCATCACTTCTTCTTATTGGGTATGCCTCTACCCATCTAGAAAACAAAAAGACCATGACTAGAACATACCTCAACCTGTTGCAGGGAGGCATCTCAATGAAATCTACTTGCAATCTGGTGAAAGGCCCTCCTTCTCGACCTATTGTTCCTAGACTCACCACTGTTTTTCTTCCAGGGTTGTACTGCTGACATATAAGGCATCTTTGACAAAGACTCTCTGCTACAAGTCTAAATTTTGCATTGTACCAGGTCTGTTTAAACAACCTTATCATGGCATCTCTCCCTATGTATCCCTGTCCATGATACATCCGTGCCATGGCAGACACCATGCTATCAGGCATAACTGGTCTTCCATCTCGATAGACCCACACATGATCTTTCTCCCTTGGTGCACATCCTGCTTTTACCCACTGCTTCATTTCCTCATCTCCTGCTTCTTCCTGCAATTGCCTCACTTCCTCCCAGGCACGCACAATGTTAGTAAACATTAAGGTGCAAGAATTCAAATCTCTCTCCTTTGCCCGATTCACAGAATTCTGATTATGTGCACTGTATTGGGCGATATAGTTGGCGTATTTGTTGCCGATGGCAGTTTAATCGCCAGATTGACTATGTGCAGCACACTTTACAACAGCCAATTGCTTAGGCAGCTGTATCGCCTCAAGCAACTTCCCAACCACTTCAGCATTCTTAATGGGAGTTCCACTTGATGTCAAAAATCCTCTCTGTAGCCATATTTGGCCAAAGTCATGCACCACACCAAAACCGCACTATCAGTTATCACAGTCACTCTTACGTTCTTTCCTATCTTGCAGGCTCTAGTCAAAGCAACAAGTTAAGCTACTTGGGCTGATCTTACACCTTTCAGGTAGGATGCTTCCATTACTGCTGCAACTGTGCATACTACATATGCTGCACTCAGCATTCCGTCATCTGTCCTCAAGCAAGATCCATCTACAAAAATCACAAAATCACTTTCTGGCAATGGTACATTTTCTATATTCGGACATGGTTTGGTACAGAAGTCGAGTACATCCAGACAATCGTGATCTTCTTCATCTCTGACTTCCACATTCTCAGCATCAGGCAGCAACGTTGAAGGATTCACATTCAAGCATCTCTCAAGGCTCACATTCGTTGCACCTAATATGACTTTTTCATATTTAGTCAGCCGACTATGTGTCATGAACTGAGTGCGACTCCTGGTTAAAAGGATTGCCACATCATGAGGTACAAACACTTTCACAGGATATCCCATCACAATTCCTTCACTCTGCTCCAAACTCCTACAGGTAGCAGCCACTGCTTTCAGACACCCAGGTAGAGCTACAGCTACTGGATCTAGCATGGATGAAAAGTATGCAATTGGTCTCCTCAGTTTTCCGTGCTTCTCTAATAGTACAGAAAGTGCACATCCATTCCCCTCACTGCAGTACAACTCAAATTCTTTCTCGTAATCAGGCATTCCTAATGCTGGCGCTTCACACAAACCATCTCTCAGTCGTTTGAAAGCTGTCAATTCCTCTTTATTCAAATCAATAGGATCTTTCACATCACTTCTTGTCAAACGTAGCAAAGGCTTTGCAATCAGGGAGAAATTGCTTATCCACTGACGACAATATCCAACCATTCCAAGAAACATTCTCACCTCTCTTTGCGTCATGGGGGCTCTCCTTCCTTTTATGATCCTGATTCTGTCTGTTATTTTTCTCAGTCCATTTTCGATATTATGGCCTAAATAATGTACTTCTTTTTTGCAAAATTGTAACTTTGATGGTCACACTTTAAGTCCTCCATCGGCCAGATGATTCAGCAAGGGTATAGTGTCCATTACACAAGTTTCACAAGTCTTCGACGCCACAAGAAGGTCGCCGATGTACTGTACTAACACTGAATTTTCAGGCATTTCTAGGATTACTAAGGACTTTTTCAATATCTGATTAAAAATTGTGGGGCTTTCTGTATACCCTTGTGGAATTCGGCACCAAGCCAAAATACGTTTGCCAAAATGAAACGCAAAAATTTACTGGCTGTCATGGTGCAATGGGATAGAAAAGAAAGCATGGCATAAGTCAATCACAGTATACCATTCTGCATCATGTGGAATCTGATACAAAATCACAGATGGATTTGGTTCAATAGGACAACATTACACAATGATATTGTTAACTTTCTCAAATCTTTCACTATCCTGAACTTCCCATTAGGTTTTTTAGGTCCCATAATTGGGGAATTACATGGACTACTCATTATTTCTCTCAAAATGCCTTGTTTGATCATTTTCTCAATTATAGGAGTAATTTCTTCAATTATCTCAGGTGTCAGTTTGTACTGGGGGACATTTGGATAGCTTATTCCCTCTTTCACTGTTATTTTTACTGGGTCCACATTTCTCATCAGTCCCACATCTTCTCCCGTGAAATCCCAGACTTCTGCCTTTACAGTCTGTTTCAATTCTTTGGGTAATTCATCAGGGTTAAATACAGCATAGACTTCAGTAACCTCAGTTTCCCTGTTTGCCATAGTCATCTTATACAGCACATCTTCATCAGGGGTCTCAAATGCTATACCATGAGGGGTACAGAATATAATGCAATTCATTTTGCACAACAAATCCCTACCTATCAAATTCACGGGACTCGTATCGCACACAACAAAGCGGTGCATTTCAGAGAATTTCCCTATGATAACTTTCACTGGTTCTGTAAAATAAGTTTTAATCTGTCTGTTGGATACACCAACTACTTGGATTGTTTCATCCGAGAGAGGAAGATTCTTAACATCAGCTGACCTAACAGTTGATCGAGTAGCACCAGTATCTACCAGCAAAGTAATTTTCTCCTCATTTACCTTTCCGTCCACAAATGGGCCTGTCTGGTCTACTTCTAGAGTTGCGCCAAGTACGCACTCTTCTTCCTCCCCTCGGCACAGTCAATAACCTTCTTCTGACTCACTCTCATCGCGTTGTAGCCCATACTGCGAAACAGCGCTATCGCGCGGCAGCTTCGTTACCTGTTCTTCATTGTAGAATCCTGTCTCATTACTGTATTTCTGTGAATTTTTGCTTTGTGGAAATGGCGGTTTTGGCACCTGATTCTGTTGGGTAACAACCTGCTGCTGTCACCTCATTCTGCACCTGTGGATTCAATGATGCATTTTCATTATTAGTACTTGAGGGAAATTTACTCTCGGATTTCCAATGCCCTACTCTTCCGCAATTATGACATGGGAATTTCTTTTTAGCTTCTTCTATATTAAAATTTCCCTTACCTTTCCCAGGAATGAATTTTGGTCTGGGTCCTGTATTATTCGCTTGTTCCACTAACTGAGCTTCCTGTCTCTCTGCCACTTTTACTTGTGCCCACATAGCTTTCTCTTTTAATTTACGCTGTTTGGCTTCAATCTCATCACTAAAATAGTTTGCATGTCTCAATACTTCATCCATTTTCTTGTTTTGCCAATCTACAGTATGTTGCTTGATCATTTCACTAATTTCTGGACGTAAACCATATACAAATCTGTATACAAAATGGCTCAAATCCTTTTCACTCAGGTTTTCATCACCACTGAACTGTTTAAAGGCCAGGATTAACCTCTCGTAATATGCGTGTACTGGTTCCTTACTTTCCTGATCAGTTCTGTCAATTTTTACCCAATCAGTTTCTTTGGGAGGTACTTTATTTTTCAGAAAGGCAATAACCTGTTCATATGTCTTCATAACTTCTGGGTCAAGGGCTCCTGTCTTTGGATCCCTAGGGTACTCTTGTGTAGGCCAATTTATCATTAGCTTGCACTCTGTCCACAAATCTGCTGGTACTATTATGTCAAACAGACTGTTTAGGTCAATCCATAATACTTTAGATAATTTCACAAATCTGTCCACTTGCCTATACCACTCGACAGGCTTTTTGCGCAGTCGAGGGAGATCATTGGTAAACGACAAAATATCTTGCCTAGTCCACGGAACATGTACATATCCTCCTCCTGGAATTTCTCTCATGGGGCATTCTGTTATTACCTTTTCTTTTTCTCTTACAGGGAAAGCTGCAAAAGTTGTATCTGAGGCATCATCTCGTTTTCGATACCACCTTCTTCTCCATTTATCCACATCTCCCTATTTTCTCAACAGGATAATTATTTCCTCAATCTGACTTATTTGTCCTGTCGTATTCAAATTTTCAGTATCTTTTTCAGTAAAATCTATTCTATATGGTTTCTGTAGAGCCTTTACCTTTTCAATATCTATACCCATTTCATTTGCTACTTCTTCTAATCTTTCATGCAGATTTTTTGCTCTCCAAGTTACACTTTTGCACAGAAATAGTAACGCCTCATCCTGATAGGTTTTTAACTTCTCTGTGGCAATAGTCCCTACTATTAATTCTTCCAGAACCATTCGAAGCTTGGCCACATCTATTGATTGGGATTCTTTGTCTATTCTCTGCAAGCTTCTCAACCATTCGCTTAATTCCTCTGAATTTGGACCTACTGGTTTCTCTACATTACTTCGTTCTAAGTCTATTTGAGTTTCTAATACTGATTCCATTGTCTTTGTATGTCTTTTTGTTATATTTGGACTTAATATCAGGTTTCTAGGAACATTTGGCTCTATCATACTTACTGTTTGTCTCCATGGATTTTCATCTATATTTTGCTTTGGCCTCTCATTCTGTTTATTACTGTTATAAGGAACCGTTAAACAATGTTCACTGTCTTTCTGTTTATGAAAAATAGGCATTAGAGGGCCTATAACCGCTGGAACAGTCACAGCTTCTAAATTTTTAGTCAATTCTCTTATCTTTTCAGTTAATTCCAAAGTTGCTTTTGCTAATTCTGCTTAATTTTCGGCACTCATTTTATCATCTGATTTTCTCTCTGTCTCTCTGAGGGAATTATTGTTTCCTAATTCTTGGGGTACTGGTTCAGTCTTAATGATTCGCAAACTTTCTCTCATTGGGGCACTTGGAGTCATTATTTCAGATTCTGGTTGATATGGGGGTGGATTTTTATAAAATATGTCATCAAGAACATCATCCTCTGATTCATTCACTCCATACCCTCTTGATTCTATATTATATCTCTTTTCTGTAAATTTTTTACCTCCAATTTCTTCAACATTTTTTAAAGGAAACAACCCATCAGTCATACTTGCATTTCTCCATCTCCTCGTGATTTTCATATCCACATCTACCAAACATGTATCTGTATCTTCCACCACTCCTCTGTCTCTCTCTATCATGCATCTCATCTTCCCATTCCGTCAGTGCTTCAAACTGTGTTGGTCTAGGTCTTGGTTCTAGATTCATCATTTTCTCTCTCAAATTTCTCAAAACCGCTAAATTAAACGAACCATGCTCTGGAAATGCCAAAACTCCCTCCTTGTTTGTGTATTTTACCCTATTATCTAAGCAAAAACAAGTATGATATCCGTATTTCGCAACCATAAAGGATGTGGGGGTTTTCGGTGGGGGTCGCAACTGTCCCTCCCTAGTCACAATCGGTTTGTCCTTCTTAAACAATTTCTTGATTTTCCCAAACCAGGACTTTTTCTCCTTGTCAGGTGGATTGTAATACATCATTTTGTCTTTCGTGTATCGCTAGTCTTTTCCTTACGACTGTTCTGCTATTTTAACCAATCGTAGCGCGACTCACACCAACGCACCAATCCGGAGCGTCTATGTCACTTCTTCAATTCTCCAATCCCAGCGCGTCTCACACTTACGCTCCAATCAGCAGCGTCTACGTCACCCTGTAATTCTCCACTCCTAGCACAGTATACACTAGCACATCAATCAGGGGCATCTACGTTTCTTACAGACTAGCCAATCCCAGCGTGGCTTTTCTAACGTCAGCTCTTCTCAATGTCGTAGCTCCTGCTGACCCCTCCTTTACAAAATTTTATCGGTAATGTTTCTTACGTTCTTTTTATTTACAAATCTGTTAGTAACGACATAAAAACGCCACCATTGTCCGCTTCGCTAACCAAAGAATAGTTAATGACCTTTCTCACAAGAATTCCGTCTTTCCCGAGAGCAGCGCTTACCTCTGTCCTTCTACGGAATCGTTACTTCCGTTAATAAAGTAGCATATACCTCTACGTTACCCTTCTAGCAAGCATTAGCTAACTGTTTCTCCAGAATTACGACACGTAGTTGGAGACCCAATGCTCCTGAGAAATAAAACCAGAGTTTCGCAACTAACCTGAATACCTTTTCATTCACGCACTTTCATACGGAAAAATTTAGTTCATTCACGCAGAATTCTGTCTTTCCCGAGAACAGTGAACAGTCTGTCCTGCTACAGAATTATGACATATGTTAATAAAGTAGCACTTCCCTCTAGTTTATCCTTCTAGCAAGCCTAGGGAGCACCTATTACCTTTCCAGTGATAAGCGTTATCAGAGCTCCTCTGGACTCCTGGTACCTAAGACCAAAATTTCACAGGTGACCTTCGCTACCATACACTTCTTTCATAGAGGAGATATTTCTAATGGCAACACACGACGATGTCACCGAACCGAACCCAGACAATGCGTCGTGCAATAAGGGAAAGAGAAAGGAAGGTAGCCTCTCTATTCTACCGTTATTTTTATAATAAAAATAATGTCAAGATGTAACATTTTACATAGTTTGGGCTTTCTTGATTGGCCGGTTAGGATCGTCCGGTGAGGTTTCACACAGTTCAAGAGGTTATGTAATGGTTTTTGTATTTTTCCGGTTTCTTGTAAATGTCCATTGTGTGGTACTTGGCTGTCTTCCCACCGTGGCCTTGTTCGGGCACAGTGTGACAAGGGTCAGGACGAGGCCACAGGAACAAACTGTTGCACAGTCGCACTTCGCCCGAAACCTCGTGGAATGGTGGCCATGACGTCGTGTCACGTTGGCGGCCATCTTGTTTTTAGGCCCAAAGGACAACTTAAGCAAAACAAACACAAAAAGTAATTAATACATAGAAATAATGAATAAAATGTTAACCCCTTACTAATCCCTCTATGTGCTTGTAATTATCTAGCGTATAACGACATTTAAAGCATTCATATTCACCCATTTGATGTTATCTGGAGCAACATAATGAAAACGCCACAAAAGCCACATATATCATGCAGTATTCTATTTACTACATATACTACTGTTAGTATGCGTACGTATTTTAGTAATAACAATTATTCAGCCATGCAAAATCCCACGTATATTTCGTATATTAATAAGGTTGATTAATACACATGCAAACTTATTTAGTAATATTATAATTAATAGATTATTCGACTAGTATATTCATGCAGAATAGGGGGGTATACAAACTTTTGTACTACCCGCTCCATCAAAACCATAACAAGGAACAAATGTAAATCAATAGGGCGATGTGGAGAATTATCAACCATCTCACTCATATGTTTGTGATTCTGAATTATGCATTCGGTTTCTCAGACAGTATTCTTTAATAGAAAATAGGATTTTAATTGCCATCGGTGTTCAGAAACACTTGACAAGATCTCTGTTGTTAGCACAGTTTTTCTAATTTGTTCAAGTGGAGATAATGCTAGGCTGATTGATAGTGGACCCTAGGTTTATCAGTTTCGAGCGTCTTTACCAGTTATTACCTACTGGCGGTCGCCAGTAGGTAGTTATAGTTAGGACCACGTTTCCATAGGAAAACCTCAACATTCTATTTTGAATAACTTTGGCGCCGGTCGACGAATCCTCGCGAATTTCTCAAAATAGGTGGGGCGCTACGCTCCACTCGTACCCTGAAAGTCTCGGGGGGATCCGTCAAGCGGGGGCTGAGATAAAAGGGGGGTCCCAAAACGCGTTTTTCCCATGCATTTTTCCATAGGACCTTTAGAACGAGCTACAGCCCGAACGGCTGAACAGAATTACTCAAAATTTGGCAGAGAGGTAGTCCCTAGGTCAAGGAAGTGCCTTTTGTAGGTTTGGTGTAAATCTGTTCAGTAGATTCTGAGAAAATAGCCTTTAAATCAATATATATATCTGAGCCCGCTTACGGTACGCTTACCGTACGCTTACGGTAAGCGTACGGTGGCGTGCGCGAGCGCGATTCTGATTGGCTCTTAGATCTTAGTAAACATTCGAATCGGCCGAAACCAGGAAGCGGCGGCCGCCATTTTGTGTATTTCACTCTGAAAAAAAAGAGTGAAAACAAGGAAAGGGGGCAACGACGAGAGTTACAGACCCCCTAACATTTGTAAGGGGGTCAAAGAAGGACAGAAAAGTACAAAAAAAACATTTATTGATTTTTAAAAAAATCACGGGGTACGCGTACGGTAAGCTTACGGTAAGCGTACGGTAAAAAAATAAAAATAAATAAAAGAAAAGCAGATTTAAGAGTTTAGATATTAGGGAGCTCTAAAAAGAGCTGTTGTGTTTATGAAGTCATTTTTTTAGTGGTACCTACAAGTAAGTACCGATGCAGAGTCTAAGGTTCAAGAGGAAGACTCTGTTCCCTTCATCATTGAAGTGCACACCATCTCCTCTATAAATGTCTTGCATGTCATAACGCAAGTTGTTGTGGTAAATGGCACCCATACCATAGTCACGGAGGAAAGCAGAAACAGATTTGTTGACGTGCTTTCTTGCTTTGTCAATCTGTGGACAGAAATGATTGGACCAGTTCCATTTTTGCCTTTGGCATATGTTGGAAAACACAAAGGCAGTTTTAGGGAAAAGTGTAAACAGTTGTGCAAAGGTGTCCTTCATAAGCATTTCCAGACCTACCCCAGTCAAAGTGCCTAGGTCATTGCCACCACAGTGCACTATTATGAGGTCAGGGTGTTGGATTTGAATGAAGGATTTCACCAATGGCATCAATTGGTGCCACTTTAACCCTCTCTGACCAATCCATTTAATGTCTACATTTGGCAAAGCAAGGTCTCTCACCATACCTGTTTTCTCTGCAAACTTTTCACTCCAGAAGACATAGCTGTGCCCTACAATCCACACTGTGAACATCTTCAAAGGAGAACTGGATGCACTCAGGAGGTGTCTTTCAGTAGAATGGCAATATGAAAAGAAAGACAGTTTGGAAATGGAGGCATACATATTTTTTTCAAAACAAAAAGAACTGATTGGCTGTTTCATACCATTCTAGAATAAAAACTAGGCTGTATGTGTAAATTAATAGAAGCATGTTTTGTATTGGTAAAAAAAAATGTGTAACCAAAGAACAGTACTATGGATTTGCTGTTAGGTTTGAAAAGTCAAGCACTCTTGCTCTGTGGAATTGAAACATTGTTTGGCGAACTTCTGACCTAACTCAACACAGCAGTGTTCCATGAGCTGTTGCTATGGTAGCAGGCAGAAGTCAAGTTGGGGGAAGGGTACTAGGCAGAAGTCAAGTTGGGGGAAGGGTACTTTTGGAAAAGGGTTGGTTTTCAACCAATAGAAATGTGTGATTACATTTGAAAAAAAGGGGGAAGCACTGAGATTTGAAACTTACAAGTATATGTGTGGAAAAATAGAGGGAAAGTTTGCCATTATCTGGTTCTGCTGAGAGGAGAGAGGTGAACACAACAGAGATCCTGGCTCTGATAATCTGCTGTTTGAGTGTCACATTTCTTTCACAACTAACTAATTTTAAAGGTGAGTTTACAGTTTGAGAGGGGATGTATGTGGTAACTTAAGAAATGAATAATAGAAATGGAAATTGTTTTTGTTGTAGTTACACATGGTGGTTTCATAATGTGTCAGTCTGTAAAAGTGATTTTCACTTGCCCCGAAAAAAAAAAGAGCAGTAAGTGTGCTTTCAAATTGGCAAAGAAATTTCGTTTTGGGACTAATGTGAAAACATGACTCTGTGTGCAGAGAGGAATTATAGGCAGAGATTTATTGCGTATTTTTCTGGTGATTTCACAGTTGCATTAGATGGAAAGGGGGAGCGAATTTTTGGGGGAGGAAGCAGAGTCTTAGCACACACCCATGTGCTTGCCATGTATAGTCATGCACAGTATTTACAAGCGAGTGGGGTTTTCAGGTTTCAGTCTGTAATGCAAATACATTCAGCATCACTAAGGCTGGTTGCCCTTGCTGGAGTGTAGGCAGTCACCGAGAATACACATGGTGGTGGTCTGAAAAAACAGTTTGGACATGTGCATTTAAATAAATCAAAAAAAGTGGTTTCATAATGTGTCAGTTTGTAAAAGTGATTTTCACTTGTAAAAAGTGATTTTCACTTGCCCCGAAAAAAAAAAGAGCAGTAAGTGTGCTTTCAAATTGGCAAAGAAATTTCGTTTTGGGACTAATGTGAAAACATGACTCTGTGTGCAGAGAGGAATTATAGGCAGAGATTTATTGCGTCTTGCTCTGGTGATTTCACAGTTGCATTAGATGGAAAGGGGGAGCGAATTTTTGGGGGAAGAAGCAGAGTCTTAGCACACACCCATGTGCTTGCCATGTATAGTCATGCACAGTATTTACAAGCGAGTGGGGTTTTCAGGTTTCAGTCTGTAATGCAAATACATTCAGCATCACTAAGGCTGGTTGCCCTTGCTGGAGTGTAGGCAGTCACCGAGAATACACATGGTGGTGGTCTGAAAAAACAGTTTGGACATGTGCATTTAAATAAATCAAAAAAAGTGGTTTCATAATGTGTCAGTCTGTAAAAGTGATTTTCACTTGTAAAAAGTGATTTTCACTTGCCCCGAAAAAAAAAAGAGCAGTAAGTGTGCTTTCAAATTGGCAAAGAAATTTAGTTTTGGGACTAATGTGAAAACATGACTCTGTGTGCAGAGAGGAATTATAGGCAGAGATTTATTGCGTCTTGCTCTGGTGATTTCACAGTTGCATTAGATGGAAAGGGGGAGCGAATTTTTGGGGGAAGAAGCAGAGTCTTAGCACACACCCATGTGCTTGCCATGTATAGTCATGCACAGTATTTACAAGCGAGTGGGGTTTTCAGGTTTCAGTCTGTAATGCAAATACATTCAGCATCACTAAGGCTGGTTGCCCTTGCTGGAGTGTAGGCAGTCACCGAGAATACACATGGTGGTGGTCTGAAAAAACAGTTTGGACATGTGCATTTAAATAAATCAAAAAAAGTGGTTTCATAATGTGTCAGTCTGTAAAAGTGATTTTCACTTGTAAAAAGTGATTTTCACTTGCCCCGAAAAAAAAAAGAGCAGTAAGTGTACTTTCAAATTGGCAAAGAAATTTCGTTTTGGGACTAATGTGAAAACATGACTCTGTGTGCAGAGAGGAATTATAGGCAGAGATTTATTGCGTATTGCTCTGGTGATTTCACAGTTGCATTAGATGGAAAGGGGGAGCGAATTTTTGGGGGAAGAAGCAGAGTCTTAGCACACACCCATGTGCTTGGCATGTATAGTCATGCACAGTATTTACAAGCGAGTGGGGTTTTCAGGTTTCAGTCTGTAATGCAAATACATTCAGCATCACTAAGGCTGGTTGCCCTTGCTGGAGTGTAGGCAGTCACCGAGAATACACATGGTGGTGGTCTGAAAAAACAGTTTGGACATGTGCATTTAAATAAATCAAAAAAAGTGGTTTCATAATGTGTCAGTCTGTAAAAGTGATTTTCACTTGCCCCGAAAAAAAAAAGAGCAGTAAGTGTGCTTTCAAATTGGCAAAGAAATTTCGTTTTGGGACTAATGTGAAAACATGACTCTGTGTGCAGAGAGGAATTATAGGCAGAGATTTGTTGCGTCTTGCTCTGGTGATTTCACAGTTGCATTAGATGGAAAGGGGGAGCGAATTTTTGGGGGAAGAAGCAGAGTCTTAGCACACACCCATGTGCTTGCCATGTATAGTCATGCACAGTATTTACAAGCGAGTGGGGTTTTCAGGTTTCAGTCTGTAATGCAAATACATTCAGCATCACTAAGGCTGGTTGCCCTTGCTGGAGTGTAGGCAGTCACCGAGAATACACATGGTGGTGGTCTGAAAAAACAGTTTGGACATGTGCATTTAAATAAATCAAAAAAAGTGGTTTCATAATGTGTCAGTCTGTAAAAGTGATTTTCACTTGCCCCGAAAAAAAAAAGAGCAGTAAGTGTACTTTCAAATTGGCAAAGAAATTTCGTTTTGGGACTAATGTGAAAACATGACTCTGTGTGCAGAGAGGAATTATAGGCAGAGATTTATTGCGTCTTGCTCTGGTGATTTCACAGTTGCATTAGATGGAAAGGGGGAGCGAATTTTTGGGGGAAGAAGCAGAGTCTTAGCACACACCCATGTGCTTGCCATGTATAGTCATGCACAGTATTTACAAGCGAGTGGGGTTTTCAGGTTTCAGTCTGTAATGCAAATACATTCAGCATCAGTAAGGCTGGTTGCCCTTGCTGGAGTGTAGGCAGTCACCGAGAATACACATGGTGGTGGTCTGAAAAAACAGTTTGGACATGTGCATTTAAATAAATCAAAAAAAATGGTTTCATAATGTGTCAGTCTGTAAAAGTGATTTTCACTTGGCCCGGAAAAAAAAAGAGCAGTAAGTGTGCTTTCAAATTGGCAAAGAAATTTCGTTTTGGGACTAATGTGAAAACATGACTCTGTGTGCAGAGAGGAATTATAGGCAGAGATTTATTGCGTCTTGCTCTGGTGATTTCACAGTTGCATTAGATGGAAAGGGGGAGCGAATTTTTGGGGGAAGAAGCAGAGTCTTAGCACACACCCATGTGCTTGCCATGTATAGTCATGCACAGTATTTACAAGCGAGTGGGGTTTTCAGGTTTCAGTCTGTAATGCAAATACATTCAGCATCACTAAGGCTGGTTGCCCTTGCTGGAGTGTAGCACTCTGGACATGGGCTTTTTAAAAAATCTGAAAAGTGGTTTCATAATGTGACAGTTTGTAAAAGTGATTTTCACTTGCCCAAAAAAAAGAGCAGTTTGTGTGCATTCAAATTGGCAAAGAAATTTCGTTTTGTGACTATTGTGAAAAGAAATGTAGTAATATATTTAAATACAATAAAGGATTTTTTTTTTAGTTTTTTTCAGGTATTGCTGAAGAGCAGTGAACAAAATTTAAGATGCCTACAAAATCCAGAGTTCAAAAAACGCTAAAAAAAAAACTATATTTGAAGACAACTGGAGGACCAAAGTTAGTAGAAGATGCTCATGTTGGGAAAAAGAAAAAATCTTCTGGTAAGCAGAAAAAACAATTTCTTAAAAATATATTCAAAACAAAGAAAAATGTACAAAATGTCTGTACTGGAAAGAATGTTACAAAACGAAGAGAACAGGAAAAAATTGAGAATTTAGTTAATGCAAATATACCTTCTGCAACTGAAAAGATTTACATAAACAGAAAAACAGCGTTTAAAGAGATACGTAGAAAAATGTTTCAGAGAAGAGTTATGTCCAATTTGATAAAGGATGTGAAGAAATATAAGCAAAAGGCAAAATATTACAAGAGAAAAAAAGAAATTGAAGCCATTGCAGCAAAGGCATTAGAATTAAAAAGGAAACTATTCATATTAATTTTGAATAGGATGCGTACATTAGACAAAATGGTTAATGTACTGAAATCACATAGCAAAAGGAAAAGAGTAGTGAACAGAACAAACTTTTGTAAAGTGTTTTTAGGAAAGTGGATGCATAGTTCAAGTAGTGAACCTTTTTTTAATGAAGAGAGCTATTTTCAAAGTAATAGTTTGCTGCATGCAGTTGACACCAGAGGTCGTGCTTACGAAGTGAAAAATGGTTGCATAATGGAGAAGGAGATAATGGTTCCAAGAGATGAGGTACAAGTGATGGCAGATGAGGCAATGGGGAGACGTCCTAAAGCCCCAGTGTACACTTGGAATTGTAGTAGTATTTGCACTGTGCGTCAGGATTCTATTGACAAATTTCGAGAGTTTCTTAGAGAATATAGTAAAAAAAGTGTAAAACAGAAGATTAAGGTGCTTCAAAGTCTGGATCCATGCAGAGTGAGAGAGAATACTGGTTTGCAGGGTCATTCTCTGGCTTGTCTATCTAGAAAAGTGTGCAATAGTGTTTTCCATCATTTTAGGATGCTGGCTGTTCATCATACTGAAATGAGAAAGTTTGTGAGACGGTTGTATTTTGCCAAAAGTCCAGCAATAAAGTTAAATGAATTGAATAGGGCTCTGTTCCGAGGAACGGTATCAGATGTAGAGAAGGTTGTTGATGAAATTCAGTTTTGTTACTTTAGTCCTGAACAAAACAGTGCAGAGAAGGACACAGTAAATGAGGAAGAAGTGGAAGAGAATGTAGAACCTTCTGTAAGTAAGACATTTAATGATCACATAACAAAATTTGCAATAGTCTCTAATGAAAGACCAAATGTTACTTGTATTTGTTGCCGCAGAACTCATTATAGAAAACAAACTAGGAATGTTGATCTCTACAGAAAGAGTGAAAATGAAGATAATTATAAGTGGAAGGATTTTGCCACATATATATTTCTAGAAAATTGTTTTGAATTGGGTGAAGATCAGCGTATTTGTAAATACTGTTACAACAAGTTAGAGGAAAATAGAATGCCGACCAGAGCTGTACATAATAATTTAGAATTGGATGCTATTCCTGCTGAACTTTCTGAATTAAATACATATGAGTCTATACTCATTCAATGTGTTCATCCGTTCCAGACCATAGTACGTATGGAGCCCAAAACTGGTAAATTACCTCCTTCAGATTTACTGAGAGGTTTAAAAGGTAGAGTGGTGTATTTGCCCTTGGATTTGAAAAAAAATATGGAAACTATTGATGCGGATACTTTGGAAACTGAACCATTAATTATTCTGGTTAATGGTGTACCTACAAAGAATAAGAAGATTTGGCAGGAGCTGGTAGATGTGCGGAAAGTACAAAGAGCAAATTTGTATTTGAAAAAAAATAACAAATGGTATGAATCAATTTATATAGAAGAAGAAGAAGAAGAAGAAGAAGAAGATTTTCAAGAAGACACAGAAACACCAACTGGACAAATTGAAAAAGTGGACAAGTCAAAGGAAGAAGAAATTTATGAACATTTTAGCATACATCCTCTTCATTCGAAAGAAGTTATGGGAGACAATATTGATCTCTTTCAGATGAAGAAAGCAAAAGGAACTCCTGTGAGTGTATGGGAGGAGAGCTTGGAAGCTCGATGTTTTCCCCAGCTGTTTCCTAAAGGAAAAGGAGGACGATACGATGAACGTCCAGAACAGATTCCAGCTTCAGAGTATCGGACTACAAGACTATATGCTGAAGATCCCAGATTTCGACAAAGTATTCCTTATTTGTTCCATCTTTTATTTGAAAGCGACTTGTCTGCACTGTCTTATGCAGTAAATCACATTTTAAAAAGTGGAGTACATTTACAAAATGTGTCTGCTAAGGATTTTATGGAGAAAGTGCAGCACCGAGATGATCATTTGGAAACACAACTGATCAATCTGATGGCTTGTCAGCGTGGGACAAATGAATATTGGTACCGACGCCATGGTGAACTAAAATGCATGTTACGGAATTTAGGAACACCAACATGGTTCCTTACCCTAAGCTGTGCCGAGTACGCTTGGGATGATTTACTGGATTTTCTACGAGAGGCCAATTCAAACATTAAAAACATCGAATACAAGACAGCAGGAGAACTGTGCTCATTGGATCCGGTTAATGTTTGCAGATATTTCAATCATAGATTTGAGGCTATGATGTCCTTCATCTGCAATAAAAAAAATCCACCCCTTGGAGAAGTAGTGGATTTCTTTTGGAGAAAAGAGTACCAGGCAAGAGGTGCTCCTCATATTCATATGCTGTTGTGGATCAAGGATGCCCCAAAGTTTGGAACAGATACTGATGAAGCAGTGTTATCTTACATTCAAGAATATGCAACATGTGCTATACCAAAAAGCACAGAAGAGAACAAGTTAAAGGAGCAAGTTTTACGTTTCCAAAGTCATCGGTGTGGAAAATACTGTCGACGGAAATACAAGAGCAAAGAAAAATACTACACTAAATGTCGATTTGGATTTCCTAGACCTGTTCTTTCAAATGGAAGAGTAAACAGTTTTATGTCAGCTGTGAGACATACTATCACAAGAAAATCACCTAAGAATACCTACAACCTTAAAAGAAAAGAAGAATCAAAAAATATAAATGACTACAACCCAGTCATTTTATCCATGTGGAACGCTAACATGGATATACAGTATGTAGCTGACAATTCCATTGCTGTTGCACGATATGTAACGTCTTACATTACGAAATCAGAAAAAACAGAATTGAAGGAAATGTGGGAAGAGATTTCTCACGAGAAGACTGTCAGTAAGAAGCTGTACAGTTTCAGTTTGAAGATGTTATCGCATCGAGAAATTGGATCCTACGAATGTTCAGATAGGTTATCTTCTGCAAGTCTCTACTCGAAGTCAAGAAGAATAATTTGGGCAAGTTTAGGCCTTGCAGTAATGAGAAATCGGGTACTAAAATCTGTAGGAGAAATTGAATATTTGGTCGAGAATGACCCAGAAAGTACAGATATATTGAAAACAAACATGTTGGACACATATTATCCCAAGAGAAGTCAACATCTGGAGAACATGTGTCTCTATGAAGTGCTGCAGAACTACATTTATTCAAGGAAAGCCACAGAAGACATCAATAATGGAAAATATAAAGTCGTTGGTGAAGAAGGATGTTTGGTGAAGCAAACAAAAGGAAGTTTGATAAATCACCGGAAGCTGAGTTGCGACACTACTGACAAGAAAGAATTTTACTACTTGGCTCTTTTACAGTTGTTTAAACCATGGCGTACAGAGGATGAACTACTGGGAGAATTTCAAAGCTATGAAGATTCATTTAATGCTTGCAAAGACAGCATACAATGCAATACATTCACAACTTATCTGCAAATGTTAAATGAAGAAATTGAACAGGAAACTACAATTGCAGCAGAAATAGCTAGAGACAGTTCTCAGGACAGCCAAAGTTCAGGAACACACAGTCAAGATCCCCTAGGACAACCAATCATTGAAAATGAAGCATCAATAGCCATGAATGAAGTGGAAACGGCTATGAATCAAGCTCAAGAAGAATTTATAGACTTAGAAAATTTGGAAAGACAACTGAATCAAGAGCAGCAACAAATTTATGAAGAGATCAAAAACAAAATTGATCACGGATTTCTACATGTAAAAAAAGAGTGCTCATGCACATCATTTCATCCAATCAGGATGTATGTAAGCGGACAAGCTGGAACTGGAAAAAGTTTCCTAATAAAAGTCATCAGAAGCTACCTACAGCAAAAAACGGATTCTACTTTGTCTTGTGTGGTTACTGCTCCAACTGGGTTAGCAGCATATAACATAAAAGGAATCACCTTACATCGTTTGCTAATGTTACCAGTGGAGCATGAGAACAAAATACAATTCAACAAGCTAACTGGAGAAGCATCCTTGGAAGTTTCAAGAGTATTGAAGAAGATGCAAGTTCTCATTATTGATGAGGTGAGCATGGTATCAAACTTAATGCTTGCCTTTGTGCATTTAAGAATGCAGCAAATTTTGAAGACAGACTATGACATGTTATTTGGTGGAAAACACGTCATAGTTTTTGGAGATCTTTTGCAACTTACTCCAGTTAAAGGACAACCAGTGTTTAATACTGTGACACATGAAGACACGAAGAAGTCATTGGGAAGCATCGGAAATACAAATATTTGGTCCTTCTTTGAGTACAAGGAACTTACTACTAATATGAGGCAAGCAAACGATGAAGAATATGGAAGTATTCTGAAAGATATCAGGATTGGACTACTGACAGAAGTTGGCAAAAAAGCATTACAGAGTCGGCTGCTACATAATTTATTTCCAAAGGAAGAAATAGTTGCAGAGAAGATATACAAGAACATTGCAGAAAACAAAAGTGTCATCTGCTTAATGCCAACTCTACGTGAATGCTCAATATTCAATGAGGAGCTTTTGAAATTGGAAAAGGAAGAGATCAGAAAATTGGAAGCAGTGGACAAAATTGAGGATGGAAGAATTACTGTCACAGTAACAGGCAAACTGAAAAATAAATTGGACTCACTAGAGAAGAACATCTCCAAAACAGCTGGATTAGAAAAAAATCTATATGTTTGCATGAACTGTAGAGTGTTTTAAGGAGAAATTTGGATGTTGAGAAAGGTTTAGTTAATGGAGCGATGGGAAGAGTTGTGGGTTTTATTAATTACCAGAAAAAAGAAGGAGTTGAATGTTTAAAAATAAAATTTGATCAGATAGATGAAGTTAAAGATATTTGTCGTTGTACAGTTCGTTTTATGCTTGTGAAAGACTTATATGTACGTAGGAAGCAGTTTCCGTTTTCTCTAGCATATGCTGTAACTATTCACAAGTCTCAAGGATTGACTGTAGATTGTGCATTTGTGAACATTGGTTCAACTGTGTTCAAAGAAGGTATGGCATATGTTGCTTTGTCACGAGTCAAAACATTATCAGGTTTATTCATGATAGACTTTGATGAGTCAAAAGTTAGTGCTGATACAAACTGTGTAAAGGAGTATAATAGATTAAGAAGAAGCTATGCTCCTCATTTAGGTCAGTATCCTGTGTTGGAGAAACGTGTAGTTTCTCGTAAAAGAAAAAATGAGAATATCTGTAGTGAAGATGTAGAGAAGAGGAAAAAAAAGAGGAGTGATGTAATTGCAAGCAAAAAGAAAAAGGAAAATGAAGAACAGGTTGTAGGATGTCATTTTGAAAATAGCTCTGGTGTCAACTGCTACGCAAATGTAGTGCTGAATGTTGCATTTTATCTGGAAAGTTTGCAAGAGCAGATAATAGTAAATCAGGGAAAAAGATTCTGTTCAGAGCTGAGTCTCCTTTTTCAAAAGCTGAGTAAAGATAAAACTCAAATAGAAAGTGCTACTGACATTAGAAAACTTTTAGATGTATGTTCAGGACGAACACAGTTTTCTCAAAATGAACAGCAAGATGCACATGAATTTTTGAGGTATTTTCTTCAGGTAGTGGAAGAAGAAGGAGTTCCCATTGACATTTTTTTTGGTCTCTCTTATAAATGGGAACATAGTTGTGATAATTGTTATAATATATGTGGCTCTATTGTTAATAATGAAAGGTTTATTTATTTGACATTGCCAGAGAGTAAAACAGTCACTTTTGCAAAATTAGTTAAAGATGCTAATCATAGCATGAAATGTGGTGAGTGTAATTCTGACATGTTTTCAACATTAATTTTAAAGGAATACGGACAGTACGTAATTTTAATGATGCAACGATGTAGAGCTGATGGTTCAAAATTGGATACTTTAATAAAGAAGTTTACAGGACAGCAATTATCAATTTCAGGAAAAACTTTTGTAACTGTTGCAATAATTTTCCATGATGGACCTACTGTTACTTCTGGACATTACACAGTTTATCTTAAATGTGAAAAAGGCTGGACACTGTGTAATGATTCCCAATTGATTTTCAAACAACGTTTGCCTTTTGATTTAGCAAATTCCTATCTAATCTTCCTGAAACCTAAATTTTAGAGAGACTTGGCAAGATCTGGACAAAACAATTTTACCATTTTACTGGATTACCATTGCAATTTTGTAAAAAAAAGATTTTTTAAATTATCATTTGGCCTAATGGAAAGATAACCAATTGTAATGTGGACTTTTTTAATTTTTAATGAAATTTTGAAAAACCAATAATTTAGAGATTATCGGTAACTTCTGCACATTTTAAATTTTGGAATGTTATTGGACTGCCATTGGAAATTTTTTCAAAAATGATTTAAAAAATTACTATTTGGCCATGTGGAAAAGTAACCAATTCTATTGTGGACTAAATAAATTATTCAAAAAATTTTCGTGAACCAAAATGTTACAGAGAATCGGTGAGATCTGGACAAATTAAACTTTAGAATTTTATTGAATTACCGTTGGAAATTTATTCCAAAAAAAAATTTTAAATTACTATTTGGCCTAAAGGAAATGAAATCAGATGTATTTTGGAGTTATTTGAGATATAATATTGTGATTATACTTCTGAAACAAACATATCAGACGGTATTTTAAAGAAATAAGTATTGGTATTAGATGATATTTTTTTACAATATTATGCATTTCTATAATGTTAAGTTTAAGTAAAAAAAGAATCAGGGCTTTTTTAATACAATCTTTGTGATTGGTATTTTATTTTGCCCGCTGTAAAATGATGAATGCAATTGCTTTCACAATTTATAGTGAAATGCAATATATTCTGAAAACAGCAAAAATAAGGCAAAAATATTTTTTGGAAAAAAATGTAAATATGTGTACTGTATTATAAAATGTTTTAAAAATATTAATACTTTTTTCTTTTTTTCCAGATAGATATAGAAAATTTTCGAAAACTACAAACATTTTTAAAACTATTTTTAAAAAAAAGAAATGAATAAATATTTTTTCAGTGAGTATGGTAAGTCAATAATAATAATTGTAGTCTCTCAAGGACAATGTAATGTGATAAATGATTTTTAGTGTTTTTAAAAAAAAAAAAAAAAAAAAGTACGCGCACCGTACGCGTACGGTAAAAAAAATAAAAAAAAGTTTTTAAAAACATATGTAAAAAAAAGATGAAAGATAAGGTTGGCTCTTAAAAGAACCGTTGTGTTCATGCAGGGAAAGAGGAAAGAAAGCATGGGAAAATTAGTCTCTGTGACAAGTGTGCTGATCTATTTTGTTGTCCACTAGGGAAACACTGGTCTCCCTATGACAAATTAGATCATGACACGAGGCACATCGAATATCAACCCTCGCAAACCGAGGGTTAATTTCCAGAGGGCCAGCAAAAGGAGATTCTCCCCCCACAGATGAAGGGCTCACCTGACCTGCAGAAGAAGGAGTCAGCCCTGCAGATGATGGTCCAGGCTGAGCTGCTGTGGATGTACTGGCTCGTCTTTCTGAAGAGTTACCTCCAAAAAGATGACCATGTGTCCTTCTGTGTACATCCTGGAGGTGTCTCTTCATGGTGTGATTCCCAAAGGAATACTTCCTGTCAGGATTACCTCTAGAAAGTACACGCTCACACAGCCTGCAAGTAACTAAGGGTGCATTCACCTTTTGCTGGCCTTCAGGAAAAGTAAAATAATCCCAAACATAAGAGGGCTTTTGTTTCCTCGCTCTCTGCCTCAAGACAGTGCTGCTGGTGCTAGCCTCACTCTCAGAAGGGCTCTGCTGTTCTGCCATCGTATCCCAAAGACAAACCAGCTCCTTCTTCCAAGGGATCACAAGCAGAAATGAGGGGAATGGGTGTGGTGTAGGAGAGTTCTAGAACTGAAAGTAGTTTCAACCAATCAAAAGTTGTGTTTCATGATCACATGACCTACCATACGCTTACGGTACGCTTACGGTACGCTTACGGCAAAAAGTGCGCATGCGCGTAAAAAAGACACGCGCTTGCGCATAACAGTCACTCCCCGACACTTCCGCGTAACGTGCGCGTGTGGCGTAAGCGCGCACACGTCCCACGCGCAGTACGCGCGGCTACGCAAAGTGCGTAACTATACGCAAGCAGCGTAGATAGATTACGGACGTTGCGTAAACCGTACGCTTACCGTGAGCTTACGGTACGCGTACTAAAAAAAATTAAAAAAAAAAAAAAAGAACTGCAAATAAATTTTACATGTTTATTTTAAAAAATATATTAAAAAAAACATATTAAAGAATTTTAAAAATTTAAGCATAGGCTTTATAAAAGGTAAGATAATTAAATTAAAAATATGTTAGAAAAAATAGAAGAATAAAAAAAAAATTAGCATTTAAAAAACCTTGCAAATTCACTGAAAAAAACATGGGTTTCACACACGTTATAGTTAGGAATTAGCATTTAAAAAACCTTAGAAATTCAGTGAAAAAACCATAGGTTTCACACACGTTATAGTTAGGAATTAGCATTTAAAAAACCTTAGAAATTCAGTGAAAAAACCATAGGTTTCACACATGTTATAGTTAGCTGGACATTTTACTCGTAAAAAACCAATGAAATTGCCCCGTTATAGTTAGTTCAGCTAACTATAACTCGCGCACCCGCAATGCACTGCTGATGACGTCACATATTACATCACTCATGACATGGTCAGTGACATCACTCATGACATCACTGATGACATCTCAAATGACATCACTGATGACCTCACTGATGACATCATCCTTGTGATAGAGTGGCAGACCTCCTCTCACCCTAATATAACCTTTGATACACACATACAAAAATAGAGACTAAAATTTACAAACGAATTGACATACCAATACCAGTAACAACAACCTCTTCAGTAATTCTAAGATCCACATACACATCCATTCATTCACCAACTGTTCAATACAGTCACTCATACATGTACTCACTCATCATATGTACTCATACACCTATACATCCTGTCACACAATGCCACTCATCCATAGAGTTACTTACACACATAGTCACTCATGCTAATTAAGAATCAAACATCCATTTACTTGCATATACAGTTATACACACACCACCACACTTACTTCTACAGAAACTTACACATACTTAGTCTTTTAAACAATCACTTATAGAAACACATACTTATTCATACAGGAACTCTTTCAATCTCTCACTCTCACATATACTCACTTATATACACCAATAGTCACATATACTAGTTTAAAACATATGTAGTTACTCATAAAGACACTATTGAGACAGTCATTCACTCACTAACACACCCATACACACACTCATCCACCCATACAGTCCTGCACACATGCTGTGTTCAACACATACAAACAGTGAGTCACTCATTCATGCACCTATGCACTACGTAATACCCTCCACCAAACCATGCAGACACTCATACTGATACTCAAAAAACCAACTAATATCCTATATAGACACCCATGTAGCTACTCACCAACCCATGCAGCCACTTATACACAAAGTGAGAGACTGATACAGATATTTACATATTTAAACATTACTCACTAAGCCATGTATTCACTATGATACACTTAATCAGTCAGTTACACAATCAATTTTTCAAAAAGAAATCATCCATTTAGACAGTAATATACCCATTTATTCTTCCATCGACCTTGAGATATACATATATAAAACATATTTAATTTTCAGAAAAACACACATTCACTGGATGATGTCATCAGTGAGGTCATCAGTGATGTCATTTGAGATGTCATCAGTGATGTCATGAGTGATGTCACTGACCATGTCATGAGTGATGTAATATGTGACGTCATCAGCAGTGCATTGCGGGCGCGCGAGTTATAGTTAGCTGAACTAACTATAACGGGGCAATTTCATTGGTTTTTTACGAGTAAAATGTCCAGCTAACTATAACATGTGTAAAACCTATGGTTTTTTCACTGAATATTTATATGAATGGCTCGGGTCTCTCTTAAATTGGCTGGTGAAGGTGACTAACCTTCATCAAAGGTTTTAAATATAAAACAGAACATCAAGTCATCGTGGATAAAGCAAGATGAGACAAGCCAATGCTGTTCATCAACCCTCTGATAGTAGCAGAGACGCTTCCGGTATAAATATTAGTGTACCGGTATGCTACTGTCTATCAAAGACACACGTAGGAATCACACGTTATAGTTCTTAAGTATTTGAAAGGACTACAGATTTGTCTCTAACCATGTTATATATGGGTAAAGTGATTGGCAAAGAGAAGACCACCCACACATTATCTCAGACCCATTTACTTCGTCAAAAGGAGCGCCCCTCCTCATTTGCCTACTCCAAATCCTGCCTGCTGCCAGCTGTGGTACGACTGGCAGCAGGCAGGATAGGGTATTATATAGGCGCTTAGGTGCCATGCGTTGTTCCATTGGCGTGGAGCTGGAAATGCAGTGTTCTTGGGAAACAGTCCCTCGTCCAATGTGCTCAAGGGAGTAGTAGTTATGTTGTTGGGATTGTACCTGTTCGTCAGTTACCAAGGTGAGCAAGTGCGACTATCTCACAACGGGCTGTGATGGACACTTTTGTTGAATATAGGAAGGAATTTTTTTACAAAAAGGAGACCGTGTTCCCTCTTGATTTTGTGATGTATAAATATCTAGTCAAGATCACGTAATTATTTTACACTCATTACCCCCATGGTCTCATTGTTACCTTTAACAATCAATGGAGACTAAATATGAATAAATGATATTTTATATTGGTAATTCCAGAGGGTAACCACTAGCGTCTGGTCTATACACATAATCACATCATCTTAAACTACCCCATGAGATCTCGTTGTTAAGACCATGTAAATCTGTACGTTGTCTATAGACTCATTCTTGTTCAAATAGAAAAAGGGGCCCACTCATGTCGGGCGCGTTTGTGTAAGTTTTTCCAACACATACCATTCCATCTCTTTGTCGGTATGGCCTTTTTCTATGCAATGTTGTGTGAGTCTAGTAGCTTCTCTTTTGCACCGAATTGTGCTGCGGTGGTCTGTTATTCTGGTACGAATGTGTCTCGTTGTCATGCCCACAGATAAAAGGTTGCAGGGACATTTGATTATGTAAACCACATTTTTTGAATTGCAGTTTGTAAACCTTTTTAACTTCCATGGTGTCCTAAGGCCAATGTTCAACTCCTTTACTTTTTTTGTCAGGGGGCATGCACTACACCTGCCACATGGTGAATGCTTAGATGGCGGTGGGAGGTTCCATAGTGTGGATTGCGTGCTTTTTTCTGGGATTGTCTTGGGGCGTGTGTGTACTAGCAGATCTTTTATGCTTGTCTCTTTTCTAAATGAGAACATTGGTTTTGCAATTCTGAGACCAACTGTTGACAGGATACTCCAATTCCTCTTTAATATTTTCTGAAAGGAGTTTAATAGTGTGTTGTAAGTAGAGATACAGATGAGACGGTCTTTTTCGTGTCTCTTCCAGGTTTTCAGGAGCTGATCTCTGTTATTCAGGGCTCTTTTGTCAGCCGCTTATATTACAGGTAGAGGTTTGGTGAGGTGTGCAGGTGCTCTGTTCCAGTGATAGTAACAAAAATAAAGACTGTGGCTGAATAGCAGCTCTGGGACATCAGTATCTACTTTTCATTATGATGTGTAAGTGAGTCAAGCTTAAAGCTATCCTATCTATGCACGTGAGTAAAGGAGATGATTGACTGAGCAGAGATTTAGGAGAATAAAATTACTACAAATGGGTGGATCACATACGGCGAGCAGATTTTAAGGGAGATCCTAGGCATTAATCACAGTCATACCGGAATTTGGATTGGAAATAGCAGAAAGGTAATACTTGCCAGTAGGAGCAACACACCTACGAGATGGCCGCCATGGGATGTAATGATTCTATTGGCCCATCCTCCATGAGATGCTTATATAAGGGCAATTAACCTGGGCACTTGATGCCTTCTCTTATTCCCCTCATTTCCCTTCTCCCTTTCTGGGACAATACATTTTTATATCTCTTACCACTTCTTTCTTCCTAATCCCACTGCTTATGTGATAATCTCAGTACTTAGAGAGGAAGTCGTGAAGAGGCTGGTACAGTCTCCTCCGGACAAGCACCCCATATTAAAAGTTATTTTAAAATAATTTCCTTGAAAATACCTTGGGATTGGTGCAAATAGCATTTCCTGTTAATGCCAATCAAAAGACCAATACCACAAAAAAAGCCCCACCACTTCATACGTATTGCAGTAAGGAAGTAATCTAAACATTGCCTCCCCATCTCCTTAATTATTCCATTCCTTACTTGATGAGGATTTATCTAGGCAATTATGGCTTCATTTGAATCATCCAAGACAAACAAAAGATGTACTGAAAGTCCAAAATAATGCAACTCACATTGTATTACTGCATTCCCCAGAGAGTAGACTGCATGTCAATTTCAGAATAGCTTATCATATCCAATCTATAGTGAAAAATTGAATGTAGAGGGGGAAGCTAGTAGCAAACATGTAAATACATACAATTAAAGCATCATCAAAACCCATCAGAAGTCTGACATCCTGCCCACATATTGACCCTGAATGCCAACAGGAAGAGTCAATTCAGTGTGTTTGCCAAGATATAACAGAGTTCCTGCAATGGCCAAGAATGGGAGAGAGGTCTTAAAAACACTGTAGGTAATAACAAAGTTAAAAAGCAATTTATAATCCTGATGGAACTACTTTACCAGCCTAGGTAGCATTGCAAAACTCAAACCACATCCCGAGGAGCAAGATGATTCCATCTATTTAGAAAGGATTAGCCAAAATAGAGAAGGGAGGAAACCTCCAGAAGGTATTGCAGAATTAGACAACTCTGGACCTAACTGTGACTCATCATCAATGAAGCTTTGATAGTAGGGAAGCTTGCACTAAACCAATCTTAGATCACTTAAACATATGGGAAAATTAGAATATTTCTTTTTCAAGGAGAGAATGTAATATGAATGTCTTCCAAGGGCTATAACAAATGTAAAATTGGGTTATGGGTTTATGGGGGTGACAACCCTACTCAAGCAACCACCACGATACATGTCAGGGTAAACTACAAAAGCCACTAAATTAACCTGCACAAAAGCAATCAAGCTGAACTTAGAGGCATAGTATAAAATATTTATGCCGCACTCAACCAGTAATGTGATAACACAACATAAATGACAAACCAATTTAGTAAAATAGAGAAAATGCTAATGAATACAATTCCACCAAAATGAATAAACTCCTATCAGTAGAATCGGAGTTATCAATTTTGAACGTTTTTAAGTAAAAATAGCACCAAGAAGCAAAAAGCGCTCACTGTCAGTGTCTAATTGCGCTCAACTGAGACAAAGTCACATGTTCAGGCCAACCGCGACGGAGTGTGGCAGGGAATAGGAACCAGTTTGGCCCACTGAGAAATGTACCATATGCCCTTGCTGAGAGGTCTCTGAGGCGTTGCTGTGCGTCATCCGCCATAGGTTCTAATAAAGCTGTGTGGCAAGGCTTTGCAGGGGTTTATGGCACTAGTTGTCTGTTCCTTTGAAGCTTTCATCTGTGCAGCCAGGCTTTGCAGGGATTTGTGTTACTCGGCGTCAGTTCCAGAGAAGCTTTCAGCGGTGTGGCGAGGCTTTGTAGGGCTTCACGTTGCACAGCATTGGTTACAATGTACCTTGCAGTGGTGGACTTGGACTCATGTTCAAAGCTTACATTCACTTAATTGCCCAGATTGACATACTGTTGAGATTAATCTCGGACATTATATTTCACAGGATCAAGTGCGAGAACCCCCACCAAAATGTGGAGATTCAATGACGAGTCGATTAGGGAAACCGGGTCCAGAGATACAATTGAAAAGACCATACTAAACTACTTGGAAGGATAATGTGGTCTCCATGACCTTCCTATCTGTACATTGGGACGCACTTAAGGCCACTGTTGTCAGAGGCGCCATAATTGATGTTCAATCCAAGATAAACAAAGCCCATAATCGATACCTAATGGAATTGGAAGAGGACTTAAAGTTACTAGAAATTGCCCATATCTCTTCCTCAGATGCCCAAACCCTCTCTACGCTCACCAATAAAAAGTATGAATACAATGGATCAATAAATATAAAAGCCTACAGCTGTGTGAGGCTAACAAAGCTGGTAATATTTTAGCGTCCTTTTTAAAACATATACAGAACCTCAAAGGCAATCATTTCCTCAAAGATAAAAAGAATGTCACCCACACAAACCCCCAAAAATCTTATCTGTTCTCAGAGACTTCTACCAGTCCCTATACAACAATTATTCCATTGCCTCCGCAGTGTCCTGCGAAGAGTGCTTAAAAAGCATTACACTTCCTACTGTCACCAATCAGGAGAAGTTAGATCACAGCTCTCCGATTACAGTCGAGGAGCTAGCCTACACAGCTACCTTTTATAAAACATTTGCCCCTATACTTAAAACAAAACTATTGACCCTCTGTCATCATTTTGCAGACTCAGGTGTCATATCTGGCATATCCAGTGAGGCCACTATAGTGTTAATTCCAAAAGAAGTCAAGGACCCGACGCAGGTGAAGACATTTAGACCAATCTTCTTAATTAATCTGGATGCAAAAATCTACGCCAAGATACTGTGGAAGAGACTCGAACCACTACTGCTGCCATTAATTGACCGAACACAAGTGGGTTTTATGAAGCATAGGCTATTGAATGATACTACTCACCTCTTATGTTACATCATCGAGAGAGACAAACCTGTGTCCATCGAAACAGTCTCCGTTAACCTAGATGCTGGAAAAGCATTTGAAAGGGTCTCTTGGATATTTCTTTGTGAATTCCTCTTGAGATTTAATTTAAGTTAGATCTTTACAAAAATGGTGATGACTCTTTATAGTGGTCCCTCTGCTAAGGTAAGATACAGCGGTCTACTATCCCCTACCTTTAAACTAGAAAGAGGTACGAGACAGGGTTGTTCCCTTTCCTCTTCTCTATTTATCCTGAGCCTCAAATCTTTACTCCACAAGATTAGAAGTAATCCTTCCATCACTGGCATTTCCTTCATTAATACCACTGTGAAGTTAGCGGCCTATGCCGAAGATATCTTAATTACGACTGAAAAATACATCCCACTCTATCCCCCCTCTAGAGACAATAGAAAAATACACACTGGTTGCAAACTATACACTTAATAAGGAGAAGTCTGAAATCGTGAGCCTAAACAATTTCTGCACCAATGATCTCTTCAAAAATACAGGGCTGTCCTGGCAGCCTCGTTTTATAAAATATCTTGGCCTGTACTTTAATTTGGATTTATTAGAATCCCTCCACTATAAGGAAGATATAACTCTGAAGAAAATAGAGACCTTATTAGAGGGTTGGTGCCCCAAATTCCTCACAAAAATACCTCGCAAATACTACCTCTAGTACTATCTGAAAAATGTCACCAGAAGCTTGATCAGCTGCTAAATAAGTTTAGTTGGCAAAAGAAACGCTCTAGAATCTCCATCAAGAAACCATACTTGCCTGTACACCTGGGCGGTATTAATCTAGCATACTTCAAAAATTACCAATCCACATTTCTAGCACGACAAGGCTCTCTTTGGTTCTCCCAGTCTCCGGATTATACTTCCACATGGTTACTAATTGAAAAGAAATTCTAGGAGAACTCTTTCCCATAACACTGCTAACTAGCAAAACAAAGCTTCCTCTGTTGGCCACATATGTCTTTAACAATACTAAAAGAGCCTTGCTGAAGATTGACAGACTCCTGGATACCCCGATTGCCCAATCTAACATCATCTCACTTTCGAATAACCCCAAAATCCAAATCCATGGGGAACACGTATCTTGGGACCATTGGGCACCTAGTGGCATTCCTATCTTAAAGAATCTTTGCTCACCGCAGTCTCCTCTTTCAATGAGAGAACCACAACAAAATTAGTTTGGAATGAAGGGAGCAGGTCCAGTCTTCCATCTCGCAGGGCAGGCCACTAGCAGCATGGCAGTCCACTGGGACACAAGGCAAGCTTTAGGCAGCCGGGCAACCTTCTGATGAACAAGGCAGGCCTCAATTAGCAGGTTAGTCCTCTGCTGAACAAGGCAGTCCCTGGTCCATGATGTCCACACGTCTAGGGTACTGAACAATAAGTCTGAGGGTCTAATATTTATCAATGGTGCCAGCCTTTGAAGTAGAAGAAACATCTAGAATTCATCCTACAACCAGTTCTGGGAATGTCCTTCCTTCCTTACCCTGGCCAGGCTCCAAGGCGTCTGGAGTGACAATAGGCTGGTTTTAAGTACTTTGTGAGTGTTCTGAAAGCAAACCCCTTTGAAATGTAATTGGGGCAGGGCATAGCTCCGCCCCTCCCATCCTGACAGGATTGCCTATCTTGCCAACACCTAGTCTCTGTTTGTCTCACTGTCTGGGAGGAATAGTGAAAGACAAACTGCCAACTACACCCGGTCATGTGGCCCAGGACACAGGCTGCGGGCACCATATGTGGTATTTTTAGAATTGTAACTTAAAATCCGACTTTGCCATTAAAGAAGAATTTATATTGCAATTCTTTTGATATGAAACATGATATTTCTACCTGTTCTCAATCAAAGGTTAGCCCTAATTAAATGTAGTACGGTAACATCATTTATTCCTGTGGGAGAGGGAGGCCTCACAGTAGTGAACAACAAATTTAGGAGTTTTTCACTACCAATTGATGTAAAACCTACAAACTCATGTCCTGCCTTTTAAATACAATGCACCCTCCCCTATGGGCTGTTTAGGGCCTACCTCGGGGGTAATGTGTATATATTACAAAGTGAGCTTTAGACATGGCAAAAGGTTTATTTTGCCATGTCGAATTGGCTGTGGCAGGCCTGAGACATGTTTTGAAGGGATACTTATGTGGGTGGTACAATAAGTATACCAGGCCTACTAGTAGCATTGCAGTTACAGACCCTGGGTACATGTAGTACTGCTTTACTAGTGATTTATATGTATATTAAATGTGCTCATTGGGTGTAAGCCAATTTTTCCATGTTTAAAGAAGTGAGGACATGCACTTTAGCACTGGAGCAGTGGTAAAGAGCCCAGACCCTGATGGAATCAAAAACAATTTTCAGCAAACAGGAGGGGAGAAGGCAAAAGTTTGAAGGAAGACCACACAGAGGTTGTCAGGTATAACAACAAAGAACCCTGAAAGGAGGGGAAAAAACAAAGGCTGGGTACAAGGGTCACACACTTATCAATACTTGAGATGCAGCAAGATAGCAGCCTCATAGGAGACTTACAGTAATAACCTCAGTACAAGAAAGACCACCCTGAGAAAACATTTGAATAGTATCCCATTGTAATCAACATTAAAATTACGATTTAAAAACTTGAGAGCTAATTCAGGTACACACTGAAAGGGAGCTAAAACACAAAGAAGGTATCAGTGTCAGATGTAGACCCAAGGATGATCAAATTATCTCACCTTGCGGAAGGTCTAGAAACTAATATAAAAATGTATTTTCGCAACCTTCAGATACTGCAAAGAGGCTTCATCTAGAAGAGGTCACAGAAGAGGGGTTGGGACAGCTGGTAAAGCCCACTCTTTGCATCCCTACCGCTCACTAACCAACGAGAGCCAAGCCCCCCTGATCCAAAAAGGTGGACCTCTATTCCTAGTGCATGCTCCCTCACAATCGTTGGGAAGAGGGAAATGAGTAAGAGCAAACAGCAGACCAGCTATAATGGGCATCTGGCATCAGGACTTCCTGCAAATGAATACAGGAATATAACTGAGGAAATAGAGCATTGAATCTAAGTGAAGGAAGGCTGATCACTGAAAACGTCAAACACATTTTCAAAAATCTTAGGAGGGGAGAGATTGGCTCATTGAGATATGTTTGCTATGGCCGGGCACATGACCATTATCTGCCCTTTTAAAAAACATTGTATGAAACAGAAGAGCTGTCTGGACAGAAGTCAAAACTTTCTAAACTATTATGAACTAAAAAAAACAACATTCCTAAATTACCACTGTAACTAATGCCTCGCAGCCAATACTGTTGGTATACTTAGTCACCAGCAACAAACAGTAAGTGAAAGACTCAACTGACATATTGGTGGGAAATTTTACTTCATATTTTCTCTTGAATGGGAACTGTTTCTTAATGCTGTATACCACAGCAGGATCTAATGAACCAAAATACCCAGATATTTTCTTAGCAAATAGTACCACTAGCACACTAACTGCCTAAATACATGATAATATGAATACAGAAGGTGCATCAGGAAAAACAGTCAAAATATGCACCTGCAGCTGGATCCAATTCCTGGCTGAGTCATAATCCTGCTGTGGTAGAAGGGACAGAGGCGATTGTAGATTTGTCACCTGGTTGTAGATTAGTCACTTTTCCAGGTGGGATTAAAACGATGCCAATGGTCATCCGGAACCAAATCCAAAGCACTCTCATTCCTAGCAAGGGGAGAAATGGAATCTGTGTAGGTAAATCAGAAAACCTTCCGATTCTATAGTGAACACAAGAATTGATGACAGGATGAAAAACAGAATACATAACTTTCAGTGTTCTCCAACACAACACCACTTGAATCTAGTGGGATGGCATCCTTAAAAGGTGGAGCTTCAGCCTGTGTCACACCATACACCCCTGAATCTTCAATGGAACAGAAATCTGTGCTGTGTTTTTAACTAAAACCTTGAAGGTCTCCTTCAAAGTGTATAATTCCTACTGTTTCATAGGTCAAGAGGTCTGAAAGATAATGAAATCAGCAGGAAGAATTGAGTAGTGAATGGCATACCTTATCCAGAGTGTGACCAAAGATCTGGCCTCTGGTATAAACTGGTAATACACCTGAAGAAAAACAGAAAAACCAAGACTGCTTCCCTAAAAGGACTCTTTGTCAGGAATCAGACTCATGTGGTGTCAGCAGTGCACCATATATGGCAAAAACCAAAGAGACAGCGGATTCTTGTGAAGCCGCAAGTGGTGAACTTATATCGAGACTTATAATGTTCTATGTGCAGTTGGACCTTTCAAGATGGCCGCGGCTCTTGCCGTCATTTGCTGTACATCTTTGACTTGACGGTTGGGCGCGCGGCAAACTGCGCACTTCAATCGAGATATCCTGAGAGAAGCTAGTGTTTTCTGTGAGCTCCAGTATCCTGAGGAGTCCTGCCCTAGAACTTAAAGAGAGATATTTTCGGAATAATCCACAGAACCGAATCAACCGCTAGTAGTCGAATAGTCAAGTTAAGCGGTTTTCGGTTACCCAAGTTTCAGTCAAGAAAGTTACAGAGAATTCTTCTGGCTGGAATATTCGTTTGTTCATCTGAGAAGGAAGCTGTTTTCCGGAGTGGCTGAGTATCAGATTTCCCTGTGAACTAAAAGAAGCCAAGACAGAGCCAGCGACTAAAGTCAGTGAGTGCGCATCTGCGCCGAACCCCCAGTTTCCTCTCCTCCCTTTGGCGACCTTTCCTTTTCCTTTCCTCCCTATTTTACCTTTCCCTGTACCTTTTTGCGCGCATCCTTTGCAAAGGAAGTTGTTGAAACTACCCAGACTTTCTACACTACAGAATCTGCAAGAAAGAGAGAGTATTTCGTTAATTCATTATTTATGTACATATCAAATTCTTTGTAAGAAGATGGAACTTATTTCTCAAGCCTGCAGATGTGCAAGTCAGTAATAACTAAAAGATTACAAAGAATATCTATATAGAAGAGTAGCAAGCCTGTAGGAGTAAAAGGTAGGAGCAGAGGAATCTAAAAGTCATTAGGAAGATTAGGAGAGTAGGATGTTCTTGTAATCCCCTTTTCACCTCTGTGCATTAGGTGTACCTCGTTAAGACGTGCCAGTGAAGAACCACACACTACAGAAGACTCAGCAGAGAAGGCAGAATCACCACCTAGAGGTCATACACCATCCTGAGGCAGTCTCTTCTCTTCTCTTCCACTTCCCCTTTCCCCCGTGCTAGTGCCGTTACCCTTGCTTGGTGGCTGCACTGATGCAGGGGCATTGGGAGTAATCGTCACTTCTGCTTCTGTGGAACTTGAGGTACAATCTGACACTCTTAGAAGCTAGGAAAAACATGTACAGGAATTCTCGAGAGGGATGGGTTGCTTAAGAAAATGCCCTCTATACCCAACCCAGAGGCGAGCTGTATTAGAAGCTGGCTCTGGTCAATTTTAGAGGACTTTATCATGAAAATTGTTTTTTTTTAAGATTTAGATTTAGATTGAAGAGGCTGGGATTAAGGATCTGCAAATAGCTCTTTCAAATGTATCACCAAAAAAAAAGAGATTAAGGAAAGGTATTCATTGGAGGCAGTTCTTCTATGCCCTGTCAACCTATGGCTCACTTCAATGTAATTAGTGGCCCACAGCCACCATGCTTCATGCAGCCATTGTTGATCAAAGGTGAAAGCCAAACTGACATTTCCATAGTGGTTAGAAGATGGGAACAGAACTCTCCCACCAGCATTATTACATCACAGTCTAGTGAATTCTCACAAAAATGTAAAGAAGTATGTATCTCAGCTCCCAACAATAGACTTTACCTAGCATTTCACTCCTGAGTATAGACTTTGCTGCTTATCAGCCTTGTTTGTCAGAAAAAACATTGTCAATACCAACCACTAGTCCGAATGGTTGCATTTGCAAATAATTGATCCAAAATCAAATACTGTGAGAAGCCTCATATCCCTGAGGACAAAGATGATGATACTGAAACAGACGTTCTACCCAAGTGTGTATATTATTATGAGTGGAGATCGCACACACGCAAATTACAGGGAAGTGTGTACAAAGTAGGATTCTGGAATCGTTAAACTGTTCCCTCTTAAACCTGGTTATTCTTAATACAGAGGATCAAAATGTGAGACACCAACTCATAAACACCCAGTTCTGAACACATTTGCTTTGTTGGTCAGAGTACATACTGAGTTCAGAGGAAAGGAAATGTTGTGCCAGATTTTTTTGTATTTTGCACTACTTCACTGCACTGCATCACTTATCCTTGAACACCATGAGTCTCTGCACCACAGAACTTTATAAAGAAAAAGTGGGCCTGTGCACTGCCCCAGTTTCACCAGCTGCCCTGGAAGAACACCCAAAGCATAGGATAAAGGAAAAAGAAAAATTCCACTACTGAGGCCACACATTAGGAATCCAGATTTTATGTGATTTTGAGCCTTTAGCAGGGCCAGCTTTGTAGGCATCAAATAAAAGTAGGATATGGTAAGGACGCAAGCACCGCAGCCAGAATTTAAGAATAAGAAAGGAAAGACAGACATGAACCCTGTCAGTTCTGGCTACAGGAATGACACACAACACGAGGAGCTGATTTCTTGATGATTTATTTTGTATGGACGCGAGGCAGCAACATGTATAAACCTCTGCTGTGCCATAGCTGAACTTTTTCCTTTCCCCGGAACTCCTTCCTTTTCTTCTCTCGCCTCTGGCCGGCTGTGATGTCATAGCCTTGGAGATACCGTCAGAGTCATAAAGAACCCGACTCTGCACCTCCCCACATTGAAACATGGACCCCAAGAGTTTTTACTGAGTCCAGTTGTCTTAAATAAGCCATCAAAGTCTGGTCACAACTCGGCCTGACCGCGTGGTCACCACAGGAGGAGTCGATTAATTACCCTTCGGATCACTTGAGACATCTTCCAATGCATTTGGACTCAGTGTCACTAATGAGGGGTTGTTGTCATCCTGATTGGAGATTGCGATCTTAAGCTGTGATGCATTCCAGGTTATGGACTTTCTGGGGTGAGATGCTATGACCATGTTCCCTTTGACTGCAGTGACTTGAGGCGCCTTGCTGTTAAATAGGTTGTCTGTTTTCTTCTGTTGTCTATGCTTGACTACTACCCAGTCGCCCTCTTTAGGGAGGGTTTCCTATGCTCTGTGCTTGGCGTCAGCTTGAGCTTTCATTTTCCTCTTCTTTTCTTGTCAGTGGTCTTGAAGTTGTTAGGCCCCATGATGCCATTCATAAATCCACTGTGACATTCTGTTGTCAACAGATCTGCCAAGCATGGGTGTGGCAGGACTCTCTCCAGTCATTGAGTGCAGGGTAATCTGATAAGCCCGCAGAACTTGACATAGAGCTTCCCCAAGCAAAGTCCCTCTTCAGTGGCTGTCTGCACTGTCCGCTTGAGGGTCCCAATGAATCGCTCTACTATTGCATTGGCTTGAGAACAGAGCGGGGTTATTCATTGATACGCAATACCAAGGCAGTTCAGGAATTCTCTAGCATCACCACTTGTGAATGGCGGCCCATTGTCAGACTGCAGTACTTTGGGGAATCACCAAGTTGTGAAGATGTCATCCAGGACTCTGATAACTTTAGCAGCACCAGTAGGTGAGACCATTTTGACTAATGGAAGCTGGGAGTATTCCATTACCAGAAGATATTTGCCAGACTTAAGTGGGCCAAAGAAATCAAATACTATTCTCTCCCACATACCCTTCAATTTTTCTGACATCTCCAGAGGTAGGGGTCGGGTGGCTGGCAACAGACCAATGCACAGATGGCATTTCCATTTGTTTTTCTTTACCATGGCATCCAACCCAGGCAACCACCATCTGTCTCGGAGTGCCTTTTGTTGGCAACTATCTCTCGGGTGTCCTTTGTCAGCTAGGTCAATGGCTTGTTAGGGGAGGTTTTTAGGGATTACAATATGTGACCTTCTCAGGACAATCCCCTCTCGAGTGACGGCCAGCTCTTCCATGACATTGTAGAAAGTCTTGATCTCCACAGCGTCATCACGCCACACTTTGCTGTGCTTCCACTTATTTTGAGCAATGTGGTGTATGGCGAGAACTAGGTTGCTGTCATCCTTTGTTGCCTCTGCTCTTTGAGGAATTGAGGGTGCTGGGGCACGCTCTTGCTGACCATGAACTGGAGGTATTCCTCAACAATGAATGAGTGTCTTTTTGATTACTGCTGTGGCTGTCTGGAGAAGTAATCGACTGGATTGTACTGCTTGCCTGTAATATGGACGATGACATAGTAATATTTGTGTAGGTGTATTTCCCACCATACTATCCTAGGGAGCCTTTTGGCTCTGGGGTTCCCAAAGATAGTTAGAAATGCCTGTTCACAAGTTATGATGGTGAACCTTTTGCAGTATAAGAAGACATTGAAGTGTTCACTGATCCACACTACTGCAAGACTCTCCTTCTCAGGTTGAGAGTAGGCTTTTTCACTGTCAGAGGGACTTCTGCTGGCATAGTTGATGATATGACACAGGGCCTCTGGTGTTCCAGAGTGTTGTGCCAGAATAGCAATGAGACCCACCGGTTTGGCGTCAACACTGACTTCCGCCAATAGTTTGAGGTCAAAGTAAGTCATAACCGTGGCCTTGGCGAGAGTAGCTTTCATTTGTTGGAAACTGTGCTCATAACATGAGACCCCTGGAAGGCCACCTCTGCTTTGTGAGGTGATGAAATGGGACACTAATGATGGCATGTGCCAAATACATCGCGCATAATATATAGCCATGCCTAAAAAGGAGCGGAGCATGAGAACATCACTTGGTGGGCTAGCAGTGGTGAGGGCAGTGACTTTTTCCAGATCAGGCATCATACTTTTGTCTGAAAACAGGTGTCCAGGAATTTTAATTTGGCTGTGTGGAACTCACATTTGCAGGTATTGAGGGTAAGACCAGCTTCACAGAGCAGATGACAGACTTTTTTCAGTGCAGCATGATGCGCCTTGGGGTTGGGCCCAATAGCGAGAAGGCTGTTGCTGTAGTTTAATGCATTAGGGGCTGGATGATCTTGCAAATGGCTTTCTGGAAGATTTCAGCAGCTGACGAGATCTCTTGTAACTAAAAAAGGTCCAGGTGAGTGGAAAATCTGATATATCAGCACAATTCCTCCAATTCAATCTGATAGTGGCCTTTATTAAGTTCTACTTGGAAGAGAACCTTCACCCCAGTGAGTTGGATGATCAAGTCTGTGATGTTCACGCCCTATCACTTTGTTCGGCTGGCGCATATCAACACATATGTGGACATATCCTTGTCTGTCCTTTTTTGGGACAACAATGGTGGGAGATATCCACGGGGTGGAGCCTTTAGATGGTTGAATGATGTCAAGACTGAGTAGATTCTTGATTTCTCTTTCCATCTCTTCTTAGGGGTGGAATGCAACTTTCCTGTGCCTCTGTGCCAGTGGGTGAGCACTTTCATCGATTTTCAGAGACCACCGAAGAGAGTTGAGAACAATGCATGATGTCTGGGTCTGTCTCAAGATGGACCTTGATAGAGATCAGACCCACTGCAGCTGCCATGGTGAAACTGAGAATGCAGGCATGCCTTACCTTGTAGCACATTCATCAATCTGTAGATTTATAAAGTGCAACTAATCACCCAATAGTATATCCAGGCACTGAAAGATGTGCTGTTTCAGGTGGAATCAGTTAAACAGCCAGGACTTGAGTGCCTTCCAAGATTCTAGAAGAGAGGTGGTGGTCCAGAAGTGCAGAGGGATGTCGTTCCAGGTTTTCGCCCCGAGGTAGGAGAAATAACGTCCTCCACAGTTGCTTCGGCAAATGTGGGGGGTGTGAGCAAGTGAGAGGGAAGTGGAATGGAGGAGTCTGGAGGGCTGGTTGATGTATGCTGGCCCTTGGTTGTGCAGGGCCTTGTATGTGTGGATCATCAACTTGAATTGGCATCTCTTCTGATTAGGGATCCAGTGGAGTGTTCTAAGGTGAGAGGTGTTGTGGGTCCATTTGGGGAGGTCTAGGATCAGTCTTGCTGTTGAGTTCTGCATGGTTTGGAGCCTTTTCAGGAGGTGAGTGATGATTCCTGAGTAGAGTGTATTGCCATAGTCTAGTTGGCTCGTGATTACGGCCTGAGTGACGGTACGTCTGGTATTGATGGGGAGCTATTTGAAGATATTTCGAAGCATGCGCCATGTGAGAAAGATGAAGGAGGAGACTGCGTTGATCTGGGATTCCATGGTTAGATTGCTTTCAAGGATTATGCCAAGGTTTCTAGCATGGTTGGTGGATTTGGGTGAGGGTCCTACCTCTGAGGCTCCCCAGGAGTCATTTCATGGGGTGGGGTTGTTGCCAAAGATAAACGTTTTGTCTGTATTGAGTTTCCTGCAGTTTTTTTTCATCCAGTTGACGACACTCGTCATACACCTCTGGAAGTTGGCTCTTGTGCTTGTAGGGTCATCTGAGAGCCAGAGGATAAACTAGGTGTCGTCTGCATATGATATGATATTTAGTCCATGGGATCTGATGATGATGGCCAGGGGGATCATGTAGGTGTTGAACAGTGTGAGGCACAGGGATGGCCCTTGAGGGATTCCGTCCTTGGATTCTTCCAGTGACAAAAGAGGCGATCCACTTAAGGGGGTGTCCTTGAATTCTGATGTGATGTAGCCTCCTGATCAGGGTGTAGTGGGAAACAATGTTGAAAGCTGCTGAGAGGTCAAGGAGGATCAGAGCTGCCGTTTCTCCCTGGTCGCGGAAGGTTCTGATGTCATCGGTGGTTGCGATCAACACGGTTTTGGTGCTGTGATTGATGCGGAATCTGGTTTGGGCAATGTCTAGAAGAAGGTCCTTCTCCAGGTGCTCCATAAGTTGGGGGTTGATGGCCGTTTCCAGGACTTTGGCATGGATGGGGAGCAGGGAGATAGGATGGCAGTTTTTGAGGTTACTGGGGTCATGGGAAGGTTTTTGAGGCGAGACTTGACTTTTCATTGTTTCTGTTCTTCAGGAAAGGTGGCCGTGGCGAGTGAGGCGTGGAAGAGGTTGGTGAGCTCACTGCTGATCCTGTTGCTTCTGAGGTTGAAAATGTGGTGTTGTGTGGGCTCCTGAGTGGACTGAGCTCATGATGGCAGTGGTGTCCGCAGGGATGAGATGGTCCCAACTGATCAGTCGGTGGTCTTGGTTGGGTTCTGTGAGTGCGTGGTGGTGGAGGTAGTAGGAAAGCTTTGGCTCAAAGTTCCTGTAGATGGTGGAGATCTTGTTGTGGAAAAAGTTTGCCAGAGTTTCGCAAAGTTTTTGGGATAAGGTGATATTGTTTTCGGTGACTGAGGGGTTTGAGAATTCTCTGACACTGTTGAAGAGTTCTTTGCTGTGGTTGCTGCTAGCTTTGATATGGTCTGCAAGGGTGTTTTCTTTTGTCTCTGTCACTAGCCAGTGGTAGTGGTTGAGGGCTGTCTTGAAAACTGTCCTGTTTCCTTTCTGGTCCACCATTTAAGCTCCAGTTGCCTGCAGTAGATTTTAATTGTCCTTAGTTATTTGGTGTACCATCTCGCTGTTTGGTGGATCTCTTGTGTTTACTGGGCTTGATGGGAGCAACGTTGTTGGTGCAGTTGGTGATCCAGGGTGGATTTTTTTGACAGCCAGTCCAGGTTAGATGCAGTGTCAAGATGCGAAAAGTTGAGGGTGCTGGTCCATTGGCTCTCTGACACTTTGCCTCAGCTGCGTTCGGGGGTGCAGGGAGGCTCTGCGGCAACAGGGGGGCTAATGATGTTGAAACGGATGAGGGCATGGTCAGTGCAGGTGAGTTTGGTGATGTGGCTGTACTTGACTCTGTTGCTGGATGTGAAGATGGGGTTAAGATTGTGACCTGTAATGTGTGTGGGGTTGGAGATGAGTCCAAGGTTATTCATATTGTCAAGTTGGTGGTGTTGGTGTTGTTGAGACACACAATTGATGGACGGACCAGAAACAAGCATCCTGGGACCAGTTTCGGGGTTTCACCCCTCTTCAGCCAGGATAGCTTGATTCCAGTGGCACAGTGAGCCCAGTACCGAAGTCTGAGCATACCTGGCGCACTTAAAACGAGAAAGCAAAAGACACACAATTGATGGACGGAATGCAGAACAAATCAAAACATTCACCTCCAGTCAAGAGATCTGGGTTAAATCCATAATTGTTTTGCTCACTATGCCACCCCAGTTTAGACCTGGCCATATGCAAATCAGTCTTGAACCTGTGCCTCATGGGAACAGTCCAGCCCGAACTGCCAAGCCAGGTCCTCCCTGAACCGGAAACAAGCATCCTAGGACCAGTTTCGGGGTTTCACCCCTCTTCAGCCAAAATAGCTTGATTCCAGTGGCACAGTGAGCCCAGGACCGACGTCTGGGCATACCTGGCGCACTTAGGGCGAGGAAGCAAAAGACACACAATTGATGGACGGAATGCAGAACAAATCAAAACATTCACCCCCAGTCAAGAGATCTGGGTTTATTTAATCCATCATTCTTTTGCTCACCATGCCACCTCAGTTTAGACCTGGCCATATGCAAATCAGTCTTGACCCTGTGCCTCATGGGAACAGTCCAGCCTGAACTGCCAAGCCAGGTCCTCCCTGGACCAGAAACAAGCATCCTACGACCAGTTTCCGGGCTTCACCCCTCTTCAGCCAGGATAGCTTGATTCCAGTGGCGCAGTGAGCCCAGGACCCATGTCTGGGCATACCTGGCGCACTTAGGGCAAGAACGTAAACCACACATGTTAGACCTGGCACCATTGGCGTGGGTCTCCCTTCCATTTTTTTGCTGTTGCCTCATGTGTTTTTGCTGGTTATAGATGCTTTGGGCACTGTGCCACTGCTGTTCAGTGCCACAGTGCAAGTGATTCCTATGGTAAATTGATATATGGATTAGTGACTCCATGATTGGCTTGATTGGTTTACTTGTCAGACCCTAGTGCAGTGCACCAGGGCTTGTAACCAATGCTGCTGGTGGGCTTGCAGCACTGATTGTGCCACCCACCGGAGCAGCTTGTAAAGTGTGTCTCAGGTCTGCCATTACAGAGCCTGTGTGCAATCTGATACTGTCATGCTGACTGGGCAAGTGCACCCACTTGCCTGTCCCTAAACCTTCACTTTTATACATATTAGTCACCCCTATGGTAGGCCCAAGGGCAGGGTGCATTGTAGGTAAAAGGTAGGACATGCCCTGGTGTGTGTGGCATGTCCTAATAGTGAATTACAGCCATTTTAGTTTTTCACTATTGCAAGGCTACCTGTTCTCCATAGGCCAGAATCGGCAGTTTGGTTATTACATTTTATAATCCTAACTGACTCAGGGAACATGGTAGAAATTCGAGTTTAGTATGCCTGATCTCAGAATGATAAAATACATCTTTTAGTGAAGTTAATTTTAACATTCTGTGTTTGAAAAGGCCACTTTTAGAAAGTAGGCATTTTCTTGTCTAACCATCCAAACCTGCCTCTGCTAGGTTGTGTATTCCTTGTCTGGAGTTTGAGTGACAGGACTGGGGGATTGCAGTAGACAGGGTGGGTCAGCCTAGTGGTGAATGGAGAGATCTGCATCTAGATGGGAGGGAGGAGTTGCACCTGGGACCTGATTGGGGCTGGGCTTTCCCTCTACAATGCTGGCTCCACCTCCTGTGGTGTGTCTGATGTCCCTTCCCTGCACTGTGAAAGGAAAGAAGGGAACATGTCAACAAAGTGCTCCAGGACTGCCCAGAACTGGTTTGGACTAGGCAAAGGCCTCTCTGCCTTCAGAGAACAAAGGGAAAAGGAGTATAAATATTGGGACCCAGACCCAAGAACTTTAGATCACTTCTGGGAATCAAGACAAACCTTTACTGAGGAGAAGAACCAGGAAGCTGAAGGAGGAGACTACCCCTGTGCTGTGTGTTTGGCCTGCAGTGATTGCTTCATTGCCAAAGAAAGGAGAAAAGGACTGAGTGTGCTTTCCATCAACTTGAAGAAGAATCTCCAAGGGCTTGAACTAGAGCTTGCCTCCTGCCTGAAGTCTCAGGGATACAAGACTTCACCCACCAGCTCCCCCCATGAATTCCCTGGCTGGGAATTGAAGTGCCTGCTGTTGTGCTGGGCCTTCTGAGAGACTGCGTGTCGCTGGGAGCTGGAAGCGGACGCAACAACGAGAAGCGTGTCACCGCCGCAGCTGCTGTCATCGCATCGCCGTAGAAGCGAGCCGCCGCTGCCGCTGTCATCATCGTATCGCCGAAGCGCGGCGCATCGCGGGAGAAGCGGGGCGCTGCCACAGAGGTCATCGTCGCATCACCGGAGAAGCACGTCGCAGGGCCTGTCGCGGCTCCAAAGATCATCAAGTTGCGGCACGGCCGTCGGGCGTGTCATATCACACCATCCTTGACGCCATTTTGTCACATCGCACCGGAGGAGAGTATCGCATCGTGGTGCCAGCATGTCGCATTGCACCGGAGAGCAGTAAGAAACCGACGCATCAACTCCCCACACAGTAAGGAAGTGAGCATCAACTCCCCTGCGCAGCAGTAAGGAACCAACGCATCCACTCCCCTGCGTATAAGGAACCGACGCATCACCTTCCCTGCAACCCTTTTGTTTTATTTGCGCTACGCATCTAAGGTACATTGAGAGTAAAGTGTCGCAATTACAGCTTGAGAGAACTGAGCTATTTTATAACATTTAAGAGACTATTTTTGAGTACAGTATTGTGGATTTTTGTCGTCTGGTCTTGTGTTAAGTCTATATAAAAATATCTATTTTTATAATACAACCTGTGTGGTGTCCATCTGTAGTGTTGTCACTGAATTACTATTTGTGTTCCCAAATGCTTTACACACTGCCTCTGAGATAAGCCTGCCTGCTCGTGCCAAGCTACCAAGGGGGTGAGCAGGGGTTATTTTGGGAGTGTAGCCCCTTACCCTGACTAGACGCAAGGGTCCCTATTTGTCACAGGTACCTACCCATGCCAACTAGAGACCCCCAAATCTAACAACACAAATGATGGACGAGTCCAAGGTTATTCTTACTGTCAAGTTGGTGGTGTTGGTGTTGTTGAGGTTTCTGAGGTGGACATTTAGGTCTCCAAGAAAGATGTAGTCTTTGGAATCTATGGCAAGAGGGGCGATGAAGTCGGGAATAGTACTGCAGAAGCTGGGGGAAGGTCCTCATGATGTTTAGGCGAGGGTGTCCCTGATGGTTGCTTAGACATCAGTTTGGAGCTTAAAGTTGAGGTGTTCCATTGACAAAGTGGCATTGTCTGTGGTGGTGCAGTGGATATTTTCTTTGTTTATGATGGCGATGCCTCTTCCGGGTTCAGTCCTGGTGTGCAATTATGTATCTGTTGGAAGTTGCTGAGGCTACATCAGGAGCAGATGTGGGGGTGAGCCAGGTCTCTGTGATGAAGATGACATCAGGGTGAGGGTGGTGATGAGGTCCCAGATTTTGGTGGTGTGTTTGCAGAGTGAGGTTGTGTTGAGGAGAGGGCAGTTGAGTTGTTCCTAAGCAGGTACGTTGCGTTGGTTTGTAGGCATGGTGGTGATTGTCGTGAGTGTGGGTGCTCCGGTGCTAAAGGAGATGGGGCACTGTATACAGGCAAAAGCTCCTAGCTCCTACCGTAGATTGGGGAGATTTGCGGCAGTAGTTGATGTTGCAGTATCTGGAGTCCAGAGCCAGATGTTTGGTGGCGGTGTAGCTGTAGGGAGTTGGGGAGCCAGGTTTCCTTGCGCTGGGTGTGGTCCAGGTGCAGATGGGATTGTCTTAGGCATGCCAGCTGAATGCCAGCTGTTTGCATCCAATGCGCAGCTGCCTCCATTATGTAGGACCTGGGAGGAGCACTGGGCGCCAGAGGGCAGGGCTGGTGGGAGGCGAAAATTGCAGAAGCGTGAAAATGAGCAGGAGGGTAAAAAGGTGGGGAACAAGTGAAAGGACAAAGAGAGAAAAACAATCCTGGGGCAAGGAGAAGCAACAAGCAGGACTCAAAGCTAAAAACAATTATCAGGGAGCAGCACAGGGGCAAAGTGAAGTGAGGCTCATAGCCGAAGAAAAAGAAGCGGGTACAAAATGAGCACAAGGTAAGAAGACTTACTGTACATGTCCGAAAGCGGGGGGAGTTAGGGCTGGGTCCTGCTCCTAGATGGGAGCTGTGATGAAGTTCATGCCATATGACGTGATAAGGTTCAATTGATGGAGCCCAAGCTGTGAAGAATTTTCGATGCAGCCCAGGTGTAGACTATGAGTGTTTTGGGACTGGGTCAAATGTGATGAAATTGTTCAAAGACATCACGTTGATTGACGGCCCACTTTCAATGATAAAGAGTAGGGACTGACCTTTCAAGTCCACATGAACAAATGGGTGATTGCCTGTGGCCTTCGGAAGGCGTAAATGATAGATGATCTCAGTTTCTGCATGTACCCACATGAGTCCTAGACTGGTGGCAGTATGCAGACAGAGGACCCTGGGAACAGAAGCTCGGCAGTCTGGGATGAAGAAATGGACGGCAGTGCTTCGCTCCATGTTTGTGAAAGATGCTGTGAACTTCCCTAAGCAGCATATTGGTGTGTCTTCTTCTAAGATCGATTCTCCTTCAAGCCTCAACCAAGTGTATGCAACGCTGAAGGGAGGCTGGGTCTCGCCTACTGATAACATTGACAGAGGCACAACTGTTGATAATGAAGATCATGGGGCACCTGTTCAGTGAGAGGGTGACAGTGGGTCGCGGGCTGATGGATTTGCACTCCGACATCATCATGAGGTAGCCATTTTCTTTGCTCTCACTGGGTGGTGATGTGGTAGATTGAGAGGATGGCGAGGTAAGCGGCTGGTCTCTGATTGTTGTGAGAACAGTCCGCAAGTGATGGGGGGATCTGTTGCTTGATTTGGGACGGTGTCGCTTATCACTACCTGGTTTGTCTTTGTGTCTGCTGCAATCAGAGCGTTGGTGCTTCATTTAGGCACAGCAGACAGATTTGAAGTGGTTTTCTTTCCCACAACTCTGGTACGCCTATCAGAGGGCTGGGCACTTTTCATCATAACGGGTAAGTCAACCCACAAATGTAGCATGATCTTGTGGTTTCTGGAAGCCGTGTTCTGGGTTTGTCTTTGAAGATCCGGTGACTGCTGCCTATGGCCAGCACTGACTTTGTGGTGGTCGCAACTAATTCCATGTCAGCCGCTTGTTTGTCAACACATTCTTCTACGTGGGATGTGGCAAGCATCTTGGCTACAGAGTGAGTTTCTCTAAGCATTCGTCTTCACAAGGCTTCAGATTGACAGCCATCAATGATCCTGAGGAGCATGGGTTCCTCGATGGAAATTTCTGAGAAAAGACATTATTTCATTAAGGTTTCTAGGCACTCTATAAAGTCGACCATTGACTTTCTTGGTTGCTGATGAGCTTTTCCGAATGTGTACCATTCATAGTCCACATTGGTGGCAGAATCAAATTTTTGGGCAAGATTGTCTTTTATCTTTTGATATGTGTTGGATTATTCTTTGGGGATTTTCTTGAGTGCTTCTTTGACGCCATCTCCTGCAAGGTTTTTGAGGTAGCGAATTACCTTGGTGCCATCAGGTTCGTCTAAGGCTTCAATTAAATTATCACTTTTTTTATACAATCAGCCCACCCCGCCCCAATGTTGTGCTCCATGAACATGTTGAAGGGAGGCAGAGACTTCAGAAAGCTGCAGCATCATATGCAGGTAGTTTTTCAGTGGGTGTAGTAGCATATGAGAATGCGCTCACCTTGAGCTTACAGCATAAAGGAAGTGGGTAAAACAGTGACTGTGCATGGACCGGTAGCAGCTGTTCGCAGTGGATTGAAGGTGCAAAGCAGTAATCAGCGAGAGGTGTCACAGTTCAGGATGGGTGCCAGGCAGAGACAGGCCTTAATGTAAGAGCAGGTTGATGGGCTTTCCCAATCCAAGATGGCCCTCGGCAAAGGATAGGACCCAGGTACCTGTATAGGCCTCCCCAATCCAAGATGACCACCAACTAAGGAACAGAGCCTGGAGTGCTTGGGGCAGCCAAGGTAAGGCTCTGTGCTGAGCAGGGTAAGCGTCAGTGGTTACTGCGTGCAGATGAGGCTTGGCAAGGGCCCTACCAGTTGTGAGGATGCTAGGTGGGAGGCAGGAAGCAACTGCGGCTGCAGGGATTCACTGTGGGAGCTGGCCGGCGTTGGAGCAGGAGGTACTTGCTCACCGGAGTCAGCCAATTGAGGTCACTGGAAAACTGTTGTCTTGGGTATGGCGCCGCGTGGGTGGGCACTCACCTGTTCATCCCCAGTTGTTGTGTCTGGCTAGAGAAATGACATGTGTCATGAGGAGCTAATTTTACAATGCTTCATTTTGCACAGGCGTGGGGCTCCAACATGCATGAACCTCAACTGTGCCATAAGTGCTATTGGCACCAATCCCCTTACATGTCCTACGCCGGAGTTGGCCACATTAAGGGATGGTGGTAAAATTCCCTTTTCAGTAGATATATTTTAAATGTTGTGCCTATCTGGAGGATGCAGGGCCTCCCAAGAATTGCAATGAGGAAGATGAGGAGGTAATTGTTGTTCCACTGACTTATGTATACTGATATTGTAAATTGACTGTATTCTGTGACTTACTTATTTCTCCTGCTATTGCTAATATATCGTTAAGTAAATAAGTGATGGAAGCTGTTACGCAGGCATATAGATCAGCAAGCAAAGAACCCATACAGGCAGTGCAAGGACGATCAACAAGATCAGTGTCAGCTTTTTGGACAGAAGAGCCATTTTGTCAGAAATATGGAGGGTGGCCACGAGGGCAATGCCCCATGTCTTTGTTAATTATTGTAGGTTGCACCTATTTCAGTCTCATGAAAATAATTTTGGTCCAGTTGTATTAAATACAGCACAGAAGTAATTGTATGTAAAATGTGACTTGTAACTCCTGTAAGCACCTTATTTGGTGTCCCCGCAATTTTACTCTACTCCAAATACCCTCAAATATGTCAGGACTGGGACAAGGAGGACGGATGATGGGTAATGAAATAATACTTACCTGTGGTCTCAATTACTCTGAATGATAGTCGTCCATATGTCAATATAATTTCCCTACTGCCCTTTCTAATGTTTGTACCTCCTTTGATCTTATTTTTACTTGATTCAAATAGAAGGTGGGAGAGGAGATGAGAGGATTATGGATACTGTGATGTTCAATAATATAAAGGGGACTGGCATCCTTTTTTTTTAACTTTAACTTGTATACAATCCTGGCGGAGGTGGAGCTCCTCCAATATGTTAGGACAGGGATGAGGAGGACTGTGATTCAGAATATTAGAGTTTACCTGTAAGTAATTATTTCATCAGATGTTCTCACTTCGTATGAATTTTATTTCTCATCATGATTATCCCTTACTCGAATCATCACTTCTTGAGGCAGCATTATTTTGTGCATCAGGGCTTTGATCAGGCTATCTTTGGATTATATTCAGAAAGATGCCCTCCGTAATTTGTTTATTACCACCTAGAGTTCCAATACATTCCCTTGATCTAGTACTCAGTAATATGTACCGTAGAAATATTTATAAGTATTTTAAATGTTACATGGTACTCTGTAGGAGGAACAGTGCAAGGCCAGCCTGTATAGCTGACCATGCTAACACTCTTTCAATGTTGTGCACTTCTCTTTTAGACATAGTGTGCATGGACAAAGTGGAAGACATTCTCCGCCTGCTACAGTCAGATCCGTGTGGACGAAGGGACCATAAGTGGATTGTGCAAAAATATATTGAGAGACCTTTGCTGATTTACAATACAAAGTTTGACATTAGGCAGTGGTTTCTCGTCACTGACTGGAACCCTTTGACGGTCTGGTTCTATAAGGACTGCTACCTGAGGTTCTCAACTCAGCATTACACCTTAGACAACTTAGAGAGGTAAGGAATGATAGTTATTGAATGAAAGTATTTGATAAAAATAGAACTCAATATGATTTCCTTTTGCTAAGATACACATTTCATGATAGTCATATTTTCTCATATATATTTAATTTGTCACGCAGCTGCGTCCACCTGTGTAACAACTCCATCCAAAAGCATTATAAGAACTGCTCAGAGCGGGATCCTCTTTTGCCAAGGTACAACATGTGGGGAAGCTCGAAGTTCAAGGAATATTTACACGACAGAGGATTTGGAGGCATGTGGGACAGTGTCATCTACCCATCTATGAAAAATGCCATCACGTATACTATGAGGATGGCGCAAGATACTGTTGAACAACGGAAGAATAACTTTGAGCTGTACGGAGCAGATTTCATCCTTGGAGAAGACTTCAAACCCTGGCTGATAGAAATCAACTCAAGTCCAACCTTGTTCCCTTCCACTCCAATTACAGCACACCTATGTGCTCAGGTGCAGGAGGATCTCATCAAGGTTGTCATTGACAGGCAGACCGACAAGGGCTGCAGTACTGGGAAATTTGAACTTCTCTGGAAACAGGTTAGTGTGTGTTCACATTGTTTCTGAGATGCTTATCTGGCCCTTGTAAACGAGTTGTGAAGATGTGTAAGTCACTTCATTACTTATGTCTATTGTTAAATTACTCATGTAAGGAAGCATAAAACTGTTGGTACAGGCTAATGTATTATATGTGCACCTGAGACTTGTCTAGACCAAAGTTGTTTATTATTTATTGATCCGCAAGGGGAGGATCCAGGAAAGATTTTCTGAATTAACAGTGAGGGCAAGATGGCAGGTAACACTTGCCACTGACATTTGCTGTGATCTGCTTCATAAGAGTTGGAATTCTGGCAAGGCTAATTCTGCTGACTATTCTTGAGAGGTCAATATATATAGTCAGTGCTTAGAAGCAGCACTATGCAAAATCAAGTTATTATCGCTATGTAACTGGGTGTCCCTTAGATTAATTATATGAAAATGTATCTCTTGTGGACATCGTGAAGAGCTCCTGAGGGCTAATATTGGACACTCCTGCACTAGATACGTTAGACCCGATTGGTCGGCTATTATACTTGATTTGATTTGGTCACAATTAAACATGTGAGCTTCCACCTTATATATATAAGGTGGAAGCTCCAATTTTTATTTTGGGCTTGAAGTTCAAAACCATAATGAGAAAGTTAATGTTGTAGTTGCTTTTAGAGAGAGAGAGAGAGAGAGTTCTGATTCGCAGTTAGAATTCTACGTTTGTAATGGAAGCTTTGTAGTTAGTATTTCTGCAATGAAAATCCAAAGTGTGTTCTCTTTTGTAAGCATTCTTGATGAAATTAGGTCAGGTTAACCAAACCCATTGCTCATTATAACACATTGGAATACTGGAGTTCCTCTAAAGTGACCCCTCAACCTTCTTTTGTCTGTCAGCAGTGAAGGTTTTCTGTGGAAAGAAACAGAGAAGCAATGCATACTTCTCAACATATTGCAGTAGGGTAGTATTCACAAATTATGTCATCACGTGGATAACTTAATTCTTTAAATAACAAGAACATTCTTGTAGCATATGTCCACTTGGGTTTGGGCTCATCACTTTACACTTTGGAGTTTCCCAGGGATCTCTTCTGTCACCATACGGTTCATTCTATAATTGGACAGACTGGAAGAGGAGTGGGCATGTTCTGCCATATCTTTCCCACAGTGTGCTTCTGCCTTTTGGGTATATATTGATTATGACATATTTGGTTTGCTAAAATAGTGATTACATATTCATTAAAATATAGTGAAACTGGGTGCTCTCATGTTTCCACATAATAAACCAATCCAAGATGTTGCTTTAGTATTTGCATCGCCTACATTTGAGGTGGTCTTAAAGAAGTGTGTGCGGATGGGGAAGATAATTATCCAGAAGGAACACGAAAATAATTCTAGCTTTTCAGAAAAATTACAATTTTCTTCAATATTGGGTACTAAAACTAAAAACACTTTCCTACTTTACCGACTGTAGCAAATTGAACATGTATTCTCAGTAAATGCCAGTAGGAGCACGTCTTCTTTATCGGCTAGGCTAGCCACAATGGCACATGAAACATGTTTGCTCCTTCGAGTTGTCAAAAACATCACCCACTGTGCTCCTTCCTAGAGCCCAAAGAGAGATACATTAGTCCACTCTTCAAAAATTACTTCTTCAGCATGAAGGTATACATTTGATGCCTAGGCCTGATCATTTTCTAAACATTTTGTTTATGTTTAATAGTTTTATTTTGATTGTACAGTGCTTGACAGGTCTTTGTATATTAGCTTGTGCTTTGCAAAACTTCAAATTAAGGACACTGATTCTTGGGAATATACCTGCCCTTGTTAATAAGTGGTCTGCATATTCTTAATCACCGTTACAGGTGTGGCAACCGAATATTTGTGGCATCATTTCGTTTGTAAATACTGTGTCCTAAATATTATCTACAAAACTATTTTCTCATTATTATTCATAATAGAAACTCTCCACCGAATGGTATAATATTTTTGTCAATGATACTTAGGGCACAATATTCATGTCAGACAATATTTCTGTATGCAATATTCTGATATGCATCTATTCCACACTTCCCCTTCCTTCAAAACATTAATTCCACATTTGGGGGTCCAGAAAATGATGTAAAATAGATATTAATACAAACTACTCAAGCCTGTTCACCTGCACTGCCATTTTTAAAAGGGTTTATTCTGCATCTGCCACTTCCTCAGCCCATGGTTGTGTTGATGCTCCTTTCTGGGCTATGGAAAAATGTTAAGTATATTAACAGAGTGATGTATTTTATGTCAAGCCACCAACACCCCAGCTTTACAATGTTTACTTGTTTTCTGCGAGATATGAACGGAAGATCGCCATTTCTCAGAGAATGTCTGTCTAGGAAAAAGAAACGGAAACTTAAATCTGTTCTGGACCTCAAACATTTCAATACATTGCTTGATAAAAAGATACGAAAAGGAGCTCTTTAGTGCAAACTTCCCTACTCTAAGATCAGAATTTTTGAAGTTGTGCTCTTGATCCTAGAATGATTGCATTGATCCCAAAATTCCATTGTTTTAATTGTGCCTGTTCTCTTTTTCTTTCTTTAGTTTCCGAGGATCTTTCTTCTAAATTGCTCTGCAAATGTACTTTTCTGCCTTCCTTCAGTTTCACAAAATGCTATTCTAAATAAACCCATATTATATCTGCAGTCCAGTGCCAATATTCCCAACAAGCCTGTTCACTTGACCAGATAGTTTAATTCTGGGTCACACCACTTCATCTCACTATGCATTAGTGTCAATTGCTGCCTCATTGTGAGCCTATACAAAGTGCTAGATTAATGACTGGTTACATTTGACAGCTAGGGGAACTCTGTAAGATCGAGTAATTGGGAAAATGATAGGCCCATTTTTCAGTGCTTTTTACGCCTGTAAGTTTGGTACACTTGTTCAAAAGTTGGTTTTGCACTCATAAAAGGATTTACTCACAGTGGCTTGATGCAGGTAGGAAGTGGTAGTTCCAGGGTTGGAATGCCTTGTGAATTTGTGCATACCCACAAACGTACCTGTTTAATGCTTTTTACCAACTTCTCTCCAACCCATACCAAGTCTGTAAAATCTCATAAATGTACTCTTGACAAGAGGACTGGAGTAAAACGTTCCAGGGTGCAAAGGTACTCTCCCTCCCCTTTCCAAAAAAGATAGGGTGTTATGAAAGAATTTCCCCCAGGAAAGAAAATGAAAAAAAGTTTAACCAGGGAATTTGCAGTTGCTTTGCCATAGCATATATAGTTGCTCCTGCAAATATAGAATTCCTAAAGTTTGCTAGTTATATGGTTTCCAGTCCTCTGTAAACTCTTTTGAATTCATTAAAGTTGTGAATCTGCGAAAATGGAAGGTCAAAAACTGAGGGTACACCTTTGTAAATCTCTTTAACAATGTAGGGGTAGAGGATTTGGCTTAATTGTCAGAACTGTCGATTTTGATGCTGAAGAACCAGGTTCGAGTCTCTGCGTTGGCTTAACATCTTGTGATTCTAGACAAATCGCTTAATCTCTCCAGTCACAATAAAACGAATGTCCTTGTGTAATGTAACTAGTGCTCCAATGTCTTTGGTTTGAGTTTGTGCTATATAAAACTGTCCCCAAAAAATTAAATAAATTATTAACATGTTTTCCATTATACAAATTGTTAACATTTGCAAACGTGTAAACATTTGTGTATGCAACAACAGTAAGTAATGCAAGCTGAGCTTCTATCCCACTATGTTTCCATGGAGCGTTCATCCATTAATGAATTCTCGCGGAAGACTCTCAAAAATAGCTCAGAAGCTTCTTGCCACCTAGAGCTGCTGGGCTTTTGGTCATTAAATGGCAGATTTCCAGGAGATCGCCCTCAGTTAGTAACATTCCACAATGCACTAGCAAGCACAACAATAGATTATACTTTTGTCTCCCGTTACATGTTTTCAAAAGTAGAGGATTATCAAATTGGAACCTTAGACTACAGCGATCACCTGCCACAAGAAATCACGATAGAAGTGTCATCGACAACTCAACTACAGCTAGCAAATGCACACTGCTCAGAGTACACAACCAACAAGAAAAGAGTAAAATGCAAAATAGATGACCCAGAAGGACTCTTCGCTCTTGCGAAGCAACTACTCCGAGAAGCCCAAGCTGCAGAGCTTGATATAATAGAAAGCTGGGAGACATTCACAAAAAATCTAGGAATGGGGCCAGAAAGGAAAACCACCAAAACAGGAGAAAAGCTCGTCCTCAAAACAGACGCCTCAACCTCACCCCTGGAAACAACACACAAGTAAAACAGCTTAAAGTTTCCATAAACCGCGCTCTGCGGAAATGAAAAATTAAAGAAAGGCGGTCCAGACCTTACGACCTTGCACGAACCGAGGCAATTAAAAGCTACTTGCAAGAAACTAATCTGGTGCCTCAAAAAAGAAGCAGAAGAGTCTCTCTGGGCAAAACGTCTGCATGATATTAAAACTAACAACAGCTCGCGATTTTGGCAAAGGAACAATACTCTGGCTAATCTGCTGAGCCAAGGTGTTAACTCACATGTGACAGTAGAGGTTTGGACAATTTTTCTTCAATCCCACTTCAATAGAGGCCTAGGAATCCAAACTTGCACAAACATCCCCCCCTTCGAATTGAAAGCATCATCACCCCGAACTGACTCCATCGCTACATCGGAACAGCTTTTCACAATTACGAATAACCAAATCTGCAAAAGAATTTCTATGGGCAGGCGAGACGGAGCTCCGTGCCCAATTGGAATCCCCCCCCAATATTGTTCAAACATGATTCAGAACACTGGGCCAAACACTAAAACCGATCTTTGACTCAATCCTGCGAGCATCAATGATACCGTCATCGTCGAGGGGCTCAATATCACACTGATTTATAAAAAAGGCAATAGGAACGGCCGAAAAAGCTACCGGCTGGTAGCCCTATTGGATAATGAAGCTAAATACTATGCAGGATTAATATTACAAGAATTAAAGTCTTGGGCTACAGAAAATGCGGCAATACCACTAAATCAAACAGGCTTCTGCAAGAACATTGGGACCTCTACCAACATCTTAACCCTCTCATTAATAATAGATGCCGCACTTGCACTAAAACAGCCCCTGTACTTGTGCTTTATTGATTATAGCTCAGCGTTCGATCATATAAATAGAAACTTACTGTGGCAAAAGCTAAAAAGGCTGAACATCCCATCTTTACTTTTAAAACAGCTAATCCTCCTACACAGCAACACATGGGTGCAAGTAAAACTGGGCACAAGAGATCACCTAACAAAGAAGATCCCCACAATCTCCGGTCCGAAACAGGGCTGCTTGTTAGTCCCAATACTTTTTAATCTCTTTATGGCAGAGTTATCACCCACACTGAACGAAAGCAACTCGCACGCCCCGTAGCTTGGTGGCTTGCATCTATCAAATCTATTCTATGCGGATTACCTTGTGCTCATTAGCTGGACACCCATTGGCCTACAACGCTTGCTCGAAATTACATCCAAATATTCAGAGGTTAATAAACTTAGCATTAATCAAGAAAAAACAAAAGCCATGAGCGTGAACACTAGCAAAACAAAGTCATACCACCACTGGCACCTGGCAACAAGCAAGCGGGAAGTCGTACAAGAGTATAAATACCTGGGAGTTATCATCGATAACAAAGGAAACTTAGCTGCTCAATGTGAAGCCATAAAAAAGGGGGATAATGACAGCCGTGGCACTAAGAAACTTAAAAAATAAGATCTCTGGCTCAAGCTTCTCCCCACTAACCAGGGTGATCCAGGCAAAACTCATACCATCTATAACCTATGGAAGTGAAGCCATGAGAGAGAGAGATGCTGAAACATTGGACGGCACCACAGCAAAAGCATTGTGAATGATTTATGGGCTACCAAGATACACATCCCCTGCACAATTGAGATTAGAGTTTGGGATACAGAGACAAGAGCTGGCCTGTTAAGGAGCATATATCAAAAGCTGATATAAAATCAAAGGGTGAGCCAGAAACACTAAACGCCTACTTATGGAAAGAACTGCAAGCTACGGAGGCATGCCCAGCCAGTCGTTATCTGGAAATCTCACTCGACCAACTAGGCCTACGACATCTCTGGGAGACATCGGGGACCTATGCAAGTTTAAAAAAAAATTGTTAATAACACTGTTAAAAAAGAATTCCTCATACAAGACAAAGCTACACTGTCAGAGTGAGCACACGCCTGGTCCACCATACAGCCATACAGCAAAGCCTCACCCCAAACATACTTCCACATCGGCTTTGCCAAAGAGAAGTTCCTGAGACTCCACCTAGGTATATTACCATCTGCTCCACCACCTGCCACCATGGCTACGCCTTCCGAAGCCTGCAACCTGTCATCTCTGTGGGGCAGGGGAGGAGGATATTCTGCACCTCCTAACCATCTGTAGGAACCTACTATGGGAGCGCCGGACCCTACTCACACCACTCTTCAATAAGAAAAACAGACGGACCTGCAGACAAGCAGTGCTAGTAAGCTTCTCCGGTGAGGAGGTCCAATTGAGCTGCTGCTTGGTAAAATTTCTAACCACTGTGGACACAAGTATTAAAAGTCAAACAAGTCAACAAATGGTTGCTTAAACGACATGATCAAACAATCCTAAAAGTGGTCTCGCACGGAACGTGCAATCATAAAAAATGCAATAGCTGAGCTTTAACAGCAACTGTCGATCTCTAGCTGCACTCGAAGGCCCCTGGAAGCCTCAATGTGGCGCGAATAATAGAATCATGCCTACTTCGGATTCTCTGAATTAAATGACCTCAAAAGGGATCTTGGGCGGACAAGGTCCCTAATAACATTCCAACCAATTATATACGGGTTTTAATTACACTGTAAATTCCTCTATCTGCGATTTTTGCACACAGAGCTTGCCCTTTTTTCTATTTAACACATAGAACCTGCCCTTTACCTCCCCCCTGGCCAGGGATTTGGACCCAATCAAGCCATAAACCAAAAAAACTACTTCAAACTCTGGGTCTCAATTGCGCTGGAAATTCTTCCATCTACGATCCTGGAATACAGAACTTGCACTTTATTCTCATCCGGATCTGCGACTTTGCACACAGAACTGGCATCTGATCTCCCTCCAGTCAGGGAATTGGAACCATTATACACTAGTGATGTTACTCTGAAAATTTTCATCAACCTCTTTTTGAATTTATATGTGAGCTAAAACGCACGTAAAATTGGATAATCGGATTCCCTGCCTATTTACCTATGTTTGTTTTTTAATGTAAATTGTTGCAATGATTTTAACTAATCACGCAAAGGATTATCTTATCATTAATGAACTGTATCTACAATTTATCCATATGAATACATAATTATAAATTACTGTGGTACTGACAACAGGTAGCCAAAAGATCTGAGCTGTAGAGCGATAGGTCTCTCTAGCTAATGTACAAAATAACCATGAAAACTTGTAGTTCTTTTTCCCCCAAACAATAGATCCTAATTGTTGACCAAACAATAGATCCTAATTGTTGGGCGATAGGAATTCCATACGTGTGCACCCCCATCAACAGCCAGCCAAACATCTGACCTGTTAGAAACTTGTGGTGATAGTGTGACCGCATCAGTTATCGGGGTGGTAGTCACAGCCAATGGTTGAGAGGAATCTGATGTACTCTGATCTCCTGTGGAGAGGGATGATGTTTCACCAACAAGTTCACCTTCATTTTCGGTACAGCTGGGCTCACATTCTTTTCGGCCAGGTTGTGGCACTTTCTTGAACCGGGAGACATTCCTGGTTATTACGGTTGTACCCCTTCAGGCAGTGACGGCGGTTCTGTTCGCTTTTAGAACGTCCACAGCCCTGGTTCATAAGCTGTCCTGAACTTCTCTTCACTGCGTCTGTTCCGAACCAATACAGAGTTCCCTGGTACGATGATGCGAGTCTTGGCTACCCGTCGGCAACTCTCATGGTCATTATTCCTTTTCCAACGAGCCTGGGTATTTTATGGTTCATACGACTCTGGGGATCATGCCTCGGCCACAGGGATGGTGTCTCTCCGGTACCCAGCTAGCATTAGGGACCAGGGAGTCGTGCTGTGCGGGGTGCCACTATATTCTCACAGGAATCTTTGGAATGCTGTTTCAGGGTCGGCTTGTTTAGCCACTGCAATTCGAAGGATTTTGTTTAATGTCCACATGAAGTGCTCAGCTTCACCATTGGCTTGTGGCCATTGTGGAGGGATTTGATGATGGTGCACTCCTAGTAACGTGAACAGCTCCATCTTGAAATGGGGGTCCGTTGTAGGTCTTCAGTTCGTGAGGTAGGCCGGAGAGTGCAAATGTCTTTTCTAAAACAGGCTTTAGGTGTGCGAAGGCCTTGGACGCGATCACTTCCACTATAGGATACTTTGAATAACTTTCGAGCACGGCTGTTCCTCTTCCGTCAGGAATACTCCTGAAGTCAAGGCTGAATCGTGACCAGGGTGTGGTGGCCGGTGCTTTGGTTATCACAGGTGCTGGGGATTCCTGGCTGTTAGTCAGCTGGCAGGGTTGACAGTTTCTGACCATGGTGTCTACAGCTGCCTCTAGCCCAGGGAACCACACCTTTTCTCTCATGCGCAATTTCATGCGTATTGTTCCTTGGTGCCCTTCATGGGCGAGGGCTGTCGCGCTTTCTTGGAGGCTTGCTGGACTCACGATTCGGGATCCTCTCAGCACCAGGCCTTCTGCTGTGGCACTTAGGTCATCTTGCACTCGCCATAGTTTCCCTAAGCGTTCTCTCTCCTGCTCGTCCCACTTGCCGGTGTCACACAGGAAATCTTCCCAGGAACCTTTCTGCAGTGAGTCCATCACTTTGTTTAGAAGCGGTTCTCAGGCGGCGGCTGCTTTGATCTCTTCGATGGTGAGGGCACGGGGACATACCCATTCTGAGATCATGTCGACATACTCTTCTGTCGTTATATCTTGATCACTATCTTTTTGCCCAGGATTAGATGGATGCCGCGAGAAGAAGTCTGCTAGGTTTTTAGCCCCTGGGCAATATACCAGTTCCATCTGATAGTGTTGCAGTTGTATCGCCCACCGTTCAATCCGTGGCGGGGGATGAGGAGCTGTGCCTTTGAATAGTGGGATTAGTGGCTGGTGGTCGGTCACGACTTGGAATGGGTGACCGCTGATGTACAAATGGAAATGGTTGCAGGCCAATTTAATCACTAGCGCTTCCCTTCCAATTTTGGAGTAGCGTGCTTCGGTCGGAGTAAGGGCTTTATTCGCGAAAGCAAGGGATGCCCATTTGCCTGATTCAGTTTCCTGAGTTAGAAGCGCTCCGAGGCCTACAGGGCTGGCATCTACTAAGCGCTCAGTCATTCTGGTGAAATACGCCATGGTGGTCTTACTTAGTAACGCTTCTTTTACTTTCTGAAATGCTATGTCTTCTTCATTGCCCCATTCCAATGCTGCATCTTTGTTTTTTTGAGGGCTCGCAACAGCTCAGCTACCGTAGTGAGGTTGAGTATAAACCACCCACAGTAAGTGGCCATTCCGAGGAAGCTTCCTACTTCCAAGGCTGTGGTCGGGGCTAGTGCTTGCTGGATGGCATGAGATTTACAGGGGTCAATTCGGACACCGTCCTGGCTGAAGACATAACCAAAAAATTCAATTGTATTCTGGAAAAACAAGCATTTGTCCTTGTGGAGGGTTATTCCGTAGTCAGAGAGTCGCTGCAACGTGGCTCAGAGATGGTGGTGGTGTTCTTCAGGGGTTGCAGAATGTATTAAAATGTCATCACTGACGTTCAATACTCCTTGAAGACCCAACAGCATCTCTCGCACCGCATTTTGGAATATTTCGGCTGCGGAAGAGATCCCAAAATTTAGCCTTTTGTAGCTCCGCAGTCCTATATGGGTCGAGAAGGTCATGATATTCCGGCTCTCCTTGACCAGCTTCAACTGGTGATAGCCTGAGTTAAGGTCTAATTTGGAGAACCATCTGGATCCATTGAGATCAGCTATTATGTTGTCAACTGTTGGTGTAATGTCCCTTTCTCTTTTGATCGCCTGTTTGGGCAAACGCATATCGCTGCACAGTATTATTTTCTCGGGTTGATTGGCTTCTCGGCTATCACCATGGGCGAGATCCATGGGGTCGGCCCTGTTACTTTTTCAGTCACTCTCTGGTGTTCCAGACTGTGAAGTTGCTGCTCGACTAACGGTTCTAGGTGGAACGGTATGCGTCTGTGGCGCAGTGCCACAGGCTTCCCGGCCTTGTCTTTGTGTAACTTGACCGCCAGCCTCTTCATGCTTCCCAGTGCTCTAAACAGTTGTGGGGACAGCTCGAGGAACTCCTCTGTTTGCAAAGCTTTGACAGCCCGGGCGAATGTGACGAGGCCTAGGTCTTCAGTGTTGTGGCATCCTACTAGCGTGTCGGCTTCTCTGTCCACTATGTGGAATGTTGTGGGGATCTCTTGACCTTCTGATCTTACTGATACGATTATTTTGCCTTTCAGGGGTAGGGGCGTTTGGCTTCGATAGGTGAGGATCTTGACATGTGACGGAGTCAGCAGGGGTTTTGGCTGGAGCTGTCTGTACTGTTGATTCCCCATGACGTTCAAGGATGCCCCAGTATTGATCAGTGCAGGGACTCGGGATTCGCCTTCCTCTTTTGTTGACGAGTCTTCCAGGTGATGCATTTGCCATGACAGGGTTCTCGCTGTTTTCTCTTGGGTTCTTCAATGCCAGTTGTCTTACTGCCTTCAAGGGTGGTCTTCTTCCACGTGCTCCTCGGTTTTTCGGACCACCTCTGCACGTGATAGTGAAATGGTTAGGGGTGCCACATTTTGAGCATGTCTGCCCTTGAGCTGGACATTCTTCCTGTGGGTGTTTCTTCCTTCTGCAGCATCTGCATTGTAACCCTGCTGAGCTCTTTCCTGGCCTTCATCCTTGATTTCCTTTACACGGAGTACGGAGTGCATCAGCACTTTCTGTTTTGATGGTTGCTGATTTATCTGGTTGTTGGGTGATGTCTATGTCCTTTTCTGTTGCACTTGCATCCGAAAAGTCGTGTGATCTTGCCATAATGAGGATTTCTTCTAGCGAGATCCCAGGCTGGCGGAGAATGAGGATTCGAAGGGTCTTGTTGCTGCATCCTTGTATGACCTGCGCTCTCACTTCCTTATTCTGATCGTCGGCTGTACATATGCTGGCTAGCTCCCTTAGGTGTGCATGAAATGTGTCCATGGATTCCCCTTCCCTTTGTCATGCTTGGCGCAATTTGAATCTCTCGTAGTCGGGATCCAACTGAGTGTCGAAGTGGGCATTGGGAGCCCTGATAGCAGTAATTGTTTGCAGCTCTGGTGTTTGGTAAATGCGCAAATAGGTTATATATTTCCTCTCCCGCAAAATGGAGCAGTAGGGATCTTTTAACAGTATCGTCAGTCTCCCACGTCGCAGTGAAATAGTTGTCTAGGTGGCTAATCCACACCTTTCATCTTGGAGACACGGTGGGTGGGTCTATCAGTTCGCTGAATGGTGGCAAAGCATTAATCTAGGTGTGCTGCATGGTAGGTTGGATGTGCTGGTGGCCTGCCTGCAGCCCTGGTTGTAGTTGTTGCAGTTGTGGGGCTGCCTGTGCTGCTGCGTCAGTCATGCTGTCCTCTTTTCTCTTTGTGACTTGTATTACTTATTTTTTTTACCATGTGGAAAGTGTCTGTCTTTTTTTCCACTTGCAGCTTTCTACTTGCATATTGCTTCTATGCTTTTATCTTATGTGCCTCAGTGGACCTAGGCGTTGGGCTTTCAGTGGAGGCTGTGCAGGGCAATGTCAGGTTGCAGCGGGTAAACCTTCTAGTTCCGCCGCATGTGCGACCTCGTGGCAGGGGGCTACAACCAGAGACGAGGCGTTGGGAGAGTCCTGTGCCAGTGCGCAGACAGGCGCGTGCTCGGGCACTGCTCTGGGCGGGGCTGTAGCATCCTCTTTGGCTCACAGAGCCTTGCGGCCAGCAGGGGGCGAACCACGCTTGTGCGCGCGCATGGAGGGCAGCGTGTGTTGCTGTACCTGTTGGAGCCCCCTGGCTCAGATGACGTGCTTTTCAGGGGTGCCAGGACCTCCGCGGGCCATGCGGTACAGCAGGCTGCATGTGAGGGTGTGTGGCCGTCAGCAGGGGTCCGCGGCAGCGGCAAAGCACTCAGGCACTGTTTAGCAGGTAGGAGTGCTGGCTGGTCAGTTGTATGTTCTTTTTCTCTTCTCTCCGGCTCCGGGCTACAGGGTGAACGTCGCAGGGTTTGGATAGAATGGACGGGGTGCTCAGTAGCAACCACCCTCGTCACCAGTGTAGTTCACAGCTAGTAGGCCTCCGATGAGCTGCAGTAAATAACTCACACCACGGTAACGAGTCACCCCGGCCCATTTATTTAAGCCCTCTGGCTACGCCTGGCCAGAGAGTAATACAATGTGTGGGCTCTCTTCCGGGCCAGGTTCTGGGCCCCGCCTCCGCGGGACTCGGGTCATTGCAACTACTGCATATGCCAATCTTTTATGTTATGTAAATTATTTTAAAGTTAGGGCACTGTTAATCTGCTCTAGGCATTTTAAAAAAACGAGCCTTCTTTCAGAAACATTGTACTGAAATGCTTGAAAACGTACATAGCAAACGTCCAAAATAATATATTTGATATTCAATTAAAATGAGGTGTGCACGGCTACATGGGTTTATAATGAAGGTGAATGCAACACTATTTGTCAAGATGTCCATTAACATTGTGTTCGCAATAGTTTTAGCAATGTGTTACTTTACATTGAGTATTTAGATTTTTCAAATATGGTTGTTCTCGGCTGAATATACGTCATTGAATGTGTATGGATATACCAGATGTGGTAATTGTCTGACATTTCTGAGCTATACCCAGAGAAATAAATGCATACATATTTTCTTAGGATTGTCTTTATTTTCTCTACCCAAATACAAAATACCCATTTATTAATTTTGTAGAAGTATTTAAGTCTTTTGCTGAGACTAAAAATGTTAATTCTCTAATGTTGTTGTTTGTTAAAATTCACAGCCCATTGTTGAATTACCAACGTCTAATGGCATTAGCCTTCTGATAGAAGGATCTGAAATTAAAAGGCCGAGAACACAGCCCATTGTCATACCTACCATGAAGTTTACCGGGCATTTATCAGGTCCTGTGCAGCAGAGAGCTAAATATAACCTGCCTGCTCAAGAAGAGCAAATAACAGTTCTAAGTAAGAGTCTAAAATGTAAATCCAGTCTGTATACCAAAAAGGAAAGATTACTACCTTGCAGTTCATCTGCACCTGCCAAATGTGCACCAGTGAACAGTCCAAAATCAAAAGGTACACCTTTGCAATCCATGCTTAAGATTGATAAGTCTGGCCTGCCCTCATTCAAGACATATCAAATCCTGAACATTCCAAAGGTGAAACAGAAGATCCCGGTAACTCCTTGTGTGGCTAAGTCCGAAGCGGATACTGCTTCTCAGAATTCAAATTCAATTGACTGGACAGTGCTTCAGCCCTCGAATATTTCAGGTAAGTGCCAAATGTAAAATATTTTGGAATGATATTATATTATTGTGCCACAACATTTATACAATACCTCATACCCCTGCCGGGGTCATTTGTATAGAATACATCGGTCATTTGTGTGGCCTTATAGTGCTTTTCAAAACTTGATATCCTTTACGCACGAGGCTGGAACCTCTCAGTGGCTGTAGCTGTGGCAATTTGCTGTCACCTTGTGAGGTGAGCGAACATCTGTCTGTATAGTGTGTGGTTTAATGCCGCTTTGCATTAATTCAGTGGGATGATTAAAATGTGTCTGATGCTGAATTGGATCATTGCCGTGTATACTGTGTATTGGAATGTGTGCCTTAGGACTTTGCTGGAATTGATTTAATTCCATGGTGAAAGTGGCTCTGCTCTTTGATAACGTTGCTATCAGACTGAGTAGCTTTGGTGCAGATATCTGTAAATGTTAACTTGGTTTAGCTAGTGTCCTTTTGTTTGATAGGTATGGTTGTGTGAAAGACGGGTTGTGCTATTCAATGAACCTTCAGAGGTGAGGTTCCGTAAAAATCTTAAAACTTGGGTCTTCAGGCACAGTTAGTAGAACTAATTGGTCCTTAACCATTTCTGACTCTATCTGGCAATGACTTGGTGCTACTGTCTAGCACAGCGACACTTATCCGAGTAACCAGGCGCTCTACAAATCTCTTAATAATAATTGTGGCTAACTATCTGGGAGTAGAGTCATCTGGTGCACTACTGAGTGTAGTGTGGTCTGACTAGGGTGTTATTTTGGCTCGGAGAGACGATTGAGTTAGAAAAGAGATGTGCTAATAAATGGAAATACCCTGGCGCTAGACCTGGGTGTGGTAGTTTAGTTATGTAGTTATATTTATGTCGACTTCTTTACCACAAGCTGAGTACTTTACATTAGAGGGGATACAGCACGTCAAGCAAGATTAGGAGAATAGTGGTTGATGTGGGATTGCAGACTAGGAAGGAAGGAGGCACAGCGAGTGGAGGTTTCATGGTGCTGTAGGTAATGTGATACCAGTGTAGAGAAGGTGGCTGTGATGATGGCGGAACGGGACGTTGATTAGACAATTTTGAAGCAAGTTGTATGTGGGGCTGTCATCTAGTATGTTCTGCATCAAGAGGTTACACTGCAGAGTGGTATTGCTGAATTGTAGAGAATTTATTTTTTTTAAAGTGGAGGAGGCATGGTGCTTTGTTGAATTTGACTTGGATGGGGTTCCACATCAGTGCAGTTTGTGAGGCATACCTCAGCCAACAAAATTGTTGTTGACCAAGACCCTCAGGAAGAGCTGGGTATGGATGCTGATGGTTTTGTCAGCCAAGAAGATTCCTAGGGTCTATGTATATGTTGAAAATTACAGGTTTGGACATTGAGCCTTCTGATGATGGGCTCAGGCTTGGTGTAATACGTAGGAATCAGCTGAGCTCTGTTTTTCAAGCATTATGGAAACCACTGCAAGGCTATGCCTTTGAAGCTCTTTGGGGATGCAAGTCTGGCGTCAGGCAAGATGAGAAATGGGGTATCACTGTTGTCTGTGATCTAAAGAGCATCATCCAGGGCCAGACTGGGAATGCAAACCAGCCCTGGCAATTACGTCCAATCGGCCCGTCTTGGGGGGGGCGCTGCTGGTGGGAAACACTGCTGCTGCTTTTGTTACAGGGGGTGATATTGCAGCACTGCTGCAAAATCGGCTCCCAGTGACAAAAACGACCCCCACGGGGATGTATGATGTATTCACGCATGGTTTTTCAACCATGCCTTTACACCGTGGGCAATACAACGAGCACATCGTTACCACGCATTTCATTACAACGCAAGTCATTACAGCGACTTGCCTTAGGGAAGTGCTGAACTTTGGAATAGCATATATTACTAATCCAACTCCAGTTTGTGCAACAGTAGGGAAGGTGTTGGATTTAAAGTCCAACAATGCGTTCCCTAAAGCAATTTGTTGTAACGACTTGTATTCTGATGGAACGCATGGTAACAAAGCGTTTGTTGTAATGCCTGCATTGTAATGGTACTGCGTAGTTCTGTCTGCATTGAAAACGCTGTCCCCCCCATGGTCCAAAACCGGCCCCGCCCTTCTGGCCCACCGGAAAAACACTCGGTGCCTGCTACGGCAGTACGGCCCTAGCATCATCAAGCAATTGGAGAGATGCGGTCTCAATGAGACAGTGTGGATTGAGCCAGATTGCTGGTCCCACAGCAGTGTGTTGCCATGGATTTTTATGAGGCTAGATTGTGATGTCGTTCTCTAACATCTTCTCCAGAAATGGTAGGTGTGTAATTTGGCAGTAGTCTATGACGTGGTTAGGATACAGGTATGCTTCTCGGGGAGTGGTAGGCAGAGACATTAAAAAACCATGGACTGTGCCTTGCATAAAGACGCTTTGAGGATTTTCAGTAGTAGTTCCAGTGCTTCTCCAGATATTTCCTTAACAGTTGAATGAATGACTGAATGAATGGAGGGATTTCTAAAGTGCACGGCTACTCCGAGGAGTGGCCCGGCACTGCAGGGAAATAGGAGTCAGAAAAAGAAAATTAGAAGAAAACTAATGAGCGTGTGAAAAGCCAGGTCTTAATTGTTTTCTAAATGATTGCTCATTGTTCACTTGGCGGAGTTCCCCAGGTAATTTGTTCCAAGCTTGAGGGCCCAGAAAGGAAAAGGATCTGCCTCCAGATCTACCTCGTTTTACCCTTGGAACCAGATGGCCATGTGGAGAGCAGAGCGATCTAAATGGAGAATAGAATTGAATTCTAGAGAACAGATAGGCTGGGCAAGAATGGTGTAGCACTTAAACAAGATTTCTGACAGGAAACCACTGCAAGTACTTCCGATGATAAGCGATAGAGGCTCGCTTGGGTAGATGTAAGGCCAGACAAGCAGCAGCATTCTGAACAGTTTGAAGTTTCTGCATTAAATATTGTGGGAGTCCTACATATAGGGCATTAGCATAATCCACTCGAGGCATCACCAGAGCTAAAAGAACAATGATCCTAACAAGTAAAGAGAGGATTCTCAAACATTTTTGGCTGTGCTCAGCAGACCAAAACATGTAACTGCCATATTTATTTGGGTTTGTAAAGTCAGTCGTTAGTCAATCTTGACACCCAGATTCTTCACTTCTTCAGTTTGGGCATGAGGAGAGGGAGCCTCACCTGGCCAATGACTTTGTAGGTCGAAATTGAAAGTATGTTTGAAGCTAAGAATCTCAGTATTATCAGTGTTACACTTAAGTTGGTTAAAACCTAGCCACTGAAAGACCGTAGATAATCAGGGTTTATTGGTGTCTTGATTGATTGGCCATGAGATGATTTTTTCCTAAACATAAACTGGAGTATGCGCATCAGGGCTTCTGTAAAGAGAGTGTGGGAAGTCAGGCATTTGGGAAAGGTGCATGACAGAACCATTAAGGGAATGCCGGGCGTAGGTGTGCTCTCAGTATGTTGGCTGATCTTATCTGTATCAGTAGCGGTCGCTGGTATTCTGAAGTGGTGAGGCGGGGATGCAAATGAAAGAAAATGTAATATAAAAACTACACTTACCTGCTCCAACAGCCGCCACTTTCCTCAACTGCTTGCCTCCCGGATGTCCACGAACTGCTGCCCACTGCGCAGGCTCCCAGCACCCAATCCCAGCGCTGCTCACAATGCTTTTCCCAGCTAGTGAGCAGTGCTGGGATTGGTCTGAGTGCCTCTGTTTGGCGCTCACACTTTGACTGGGAGCCTGTGTTGGTTTCTCCACTCAGCTGTACAACACAGCTAAGTGTAGAACGGCTAAGTCTGCATGATGGTCCCAGAGGGGCGGCCAAACCGTCATACCCACATGGCACTGCCCACCACTCCCACTTCTTCTCTAGTCCTGCACCGTCAGGATGAATGGCTCGATCCTCCCTCAATCCCAGCCTGTAGTACAACAAATATAATGATAATAAAAATGTTTTATAATAATTCTATTTTTGTTGCTTGCCTCTTCTGGCTTTCAGCAGGGGGGGACGACACTCCTCTGCCATAACGGAGGAGCCGCCCCTGCATAGCGGTCAGTTTGATCCCAGTGAAAGGTTCGCATATCTGCTGGGGTGGGGGAGGCCAGTGAACAGCAACACCATATTTTCAGTGCTGTGGTAGAGTATTTTTGCAGTATGTGTTCGCACCAACACAGTACAAGCTTTTTCTACTAAAATGTAATGTAGATGGTCTGCTCACTTGGCTTATTAATATTATTTTTTTTAGCAGAACAAACACACACAATAAGGAGTTGTTTCTATAAAACAAAAAAGAAATGCTCTTGACATGCTGGGAGTTTTCTTCCTGCACATGTTGGTCGCAAACATGAACAAGCATTTGTAATGCAATCGGTCTCACAATTGTGAAAGTTAGACCTTTTGGCGTTGTAAATTATATTGTTTTTGTACTAGAAATATTGAAGCAGAAGAGGCAAGGCAGGGGAAGGACTGGGCTGCATTGTCATAAAAGGAAGGGTACAAATGGCAGCACACAATAATTAGGTTAGGACAGTTTTGGTTAGGAGAGAGGTATGAGGCCTTTGGAAGAGCAAAAGGTTGGGTGTCTCTAGTAGAGTCAGTGACAGAGAAATTAAATGTTTCAGGAACTTACAGAACTAAACCTTCAAATATAGTAATAAGTGAACTCATAATTCTTTATTGGAAAAACTCTTCCCCGTGGTGTCAAGAACAAGAACCGGTTTAAAATCACATACTTGCCCCTTCACTTTAATGATCTTCCATAAACTTCACTGTCTATTTTTTCCGACGCAGTGAACTGGAAATCTAGAACATTGCATTTAAAGTTACACCGATACCCTACACCTGGCTGCACTAATAACTCAGTGTGCACGAATGTAAATTAATTCTGAAGTGTCCATGACAGGGCATGTTTAGCATTTAAGAAACACAAACAGAATCCTTAAATAAATATATTGATGGTCCAACTCAAACTCCCACTGTGCGCTCAGTGGCACTGTCTAAAGGATTAAGCATGGAAATGAAAGTATTTCATACTCTGAAAAAATAGAGGAAGCTTGGTTTCCAACTAGACCTTTAACAGGCAAATTACTTTCAGCCATGCCCGATTTTCAGATACAAGCTTAGGGTTATAACAAGAAGCATGATACTAAAATTACCAGCATGCTTCTCGTTTCTAATTTTAAAAAAACACGACAGTTATAAAGTCACTGTTGTGAAATTAGGCCATAGTAAAACTATGATTAAATGGGGGTCGCCTTAGGGGACTAATGTTTATCGCTTCCAAACAATACTATTTCCTGAAACACCAGCATTTGTTGTGTTTTATCCTTTGCTTTTAGCTCCAATTCTTACTAGTACATAAACGTTAGTGCCCCAGGCAAGTCACATAGAGAGGTGGGCTAGTTGCAGCACCAGCAAGCTGGGAAATGCTGGGGAAGCGCAGGTACGTTGCCAGCGGTAGATAGTGGGTCTTATACACGCTGATCCCTGCAACTGCAACACAATCCCATCTGTAAGCAACCCGGGCTAAGGCATGTTGATACCTGCAACACAACACCAGCTGCGAGCAACACAAGCTGGCATGCTGTAAACAAAGAAGCTAGACGCGTGTTGCCACTGAAAACATGGTTGTAGCCAATCGGAAAGGAAACAAGAAACATAAAAGCGGGAGACGTGCTGAAACATGAAGCTCGGCGTCCGTGTACATAAAAGTTATGTGCACAGGCATAATGATTAAATAAACGGTGCATCGGCACGTAGAACTAGAAAAAAGCACCCACAGAGTAAAATGAGCAGGAATTTAAAGAAGTAGTCCCCAAAGGAATATATTAAAACCTACGGCGTAAGGAAACTGTAGTTGGGCTGCGCTCTTGACCGAAAAATGGAAGTGATGTATCTAGAGCATCAACCAATGAGGAGACAGCAAATAAGAGCAGCTCAGGAGTGAACCACTGCCTAGCAGCAGACGGGCTTACACCCCGTATGGTGATAACAGCAGGTCTTCCAGACAGCGCATGCACTCTGCTTAGGCTCGACCTAAAAATGTGTCAGAAGGCGTGGCCTAAACTGATGTTGGAATTTCACTGCAGAGTAGCCACATTGGACTTCACTGCACTCTAACTCAAATGCTTAGTTCTTATTGATATTAATGCAGCATGGAAAAGAAGTGCCTGATATTACTTGGAAGAAGCAGGTGCTTATCCCCACATATGCTGAAAAATGTCAATGCTGTCTCTATCCCTTATTCTGCAATTCACACAAAGTTTCTGGTTGGATCACAAAGTGTCTGATAATATTTAAAAGACCCCTTTCATGTCCTGCACCTTTAGTTCCCACCCGTAACTTTCTGGTGTGTGTATTTATGAACCTTATCCTCCGTCTTAAAGTCTATGTTCTGTGGAATTTCATGTTCTTCTAGTGATGAAAAACTTTTTGAAGTCCTTGTAAATTAGTACCAAACATGTTTCTCTGTTGATCCCTCTTCTTCTAATGCTGCAACTAACATTTATCCTTGCTTAGTCTTGGCACAGTACCTTGATAACTGTAGTCAGTCCTACTTAATTTCTTGTAAATTACCTTATACAGAAATCAAAATCTGCCACAAAACATCTCAATGAGGAAGAGAGAAGCAGATAAAAGCTAAAAGTAACAAGCCATATAGAGACTGAAACTCTTTATTATGTTAAGAGAAAGTTAGAACAGGTGTTAGTTTTTGAGGTGCTAAGTCCTATCTGTCTAGATGAGGATCCAGCGCAATCCAAGCACATAAGTAAAACAAAAGGTATGACTCAAACTTCCCAGGGTTCTTACTATCATCTTGATAGGATATGTGCACCTTGCTGGTATCCTGCATATTTATCATTTAACTTCTGATTGATTCAGTGATGTTGCTGTAGACTTTATATTATTCAGCTTGGTTGTGCATGTGTCTGTATCCAATTATGAATCTTGTTGAATCTATGTATAATACTTTTTCTGTCCATGACCCTCCCTCTTGGGGCGCCGTTTCATAACATGACACAATTTCTATGATTGAAAGGGACGCTGTCCTCCACATTCTTACTGGTTCCTACTCACTTGGGGGTCTTTGGAGGTCGTCGTATAAATGTGCTGCCTAGCATTCGCTTGAGTCTTCATGCGGTCATCAGACTCCCCCAGTGTGCCTTTACAGTCTTCTCTGATCAGACTCTTCTAATAATACGCTTGTTTATCCAAGAAGGGGCTTGTCTGGGATAGCCAATCTTCTATAGAGTCTGGTAAGTCTGGGTGATGTCTCCTCTCATGTGTCTGCCCATCTCCTTTTCTCTGATTAGAAAGAACTATGAAAAATGCAGAAACTCTTGTGTGCAATGCAGACCTCGTGGAACGTCTAGCAAAAGTTGTGGGTCTCTCAGAAAATCGACTGAGACCTGCAAAACTCTAATTCTATTGCTATGGAATTTGCCAGACTATTGAGAGGTTTATACCTGTATGCTCTGATGGACTGGATGTGCTTTGGACAGATGAACCAGGAGAGACAAAACACACCATGGGTGTACACCCTATCACAATATCATGAGCCACATTTAGCTTTTTTAAGCGGAGAAGAGAACTGAAGTCTCTCTGAGGTTGTAGATAGACTTAAATTTATCATAGTTTTCATCCATCCTAAAACCTACCATTATGAAATGTACCATAGTATGCCAGGAAATCGTAATTTGATTCTGATCACCCTGGCACAAACTAATGAATACATTAGTTATATAATTTAATCGCCCACATGTATGCCTCCCTCTCAATAAAGCATTGTTCAACTGTATCCAGATAGAACTTTTTCCAAAGTTTCAAAGTTTGTCAAAAATAGAACACTGAATAGTCAGCCTAATACTGTGAATAGGCGTAGTGCTGTATTGTCATCTGTGAAATATTTCTTTCAAACAACGTGCCAATCAGTTGTTAACATCTTGAAACGATCTCCTGTTCTTATATTATCTTGCGATACAGTTGATTTTACAATTATGTTTGACTCTTTAGCTTCTAGTAATTTGATGGCTGTCTCTTTCACAGCTCCACATCAAGTCCCCTTAGAACACAAGTGGAAAGCAAACTCGCTATAGATGATACACTCTTAGCATCTGGAACATTGTTTAGACCAAACATATCCTCTGCTGATGAAAAATAGGTGAGCAAACTAAATTATTTTTCCTTTAGTAATCTATAGTATAATGTTGTATCAGTAATAATGTGGCTCCCTACCAATAGGACACTTGTAGGAAGGCGTAATAGATTCTCAGTCTTGAAGTCTGCTTTTGCAGTGAATCATTCCAAGACAAATAAGATATAGGATGATCATACAGCAGGTACAATTCTGTCAATGTACTCAGCAGCCAGATGTTTCTGTTCAATAGAATAGAATATGAGAACCCAATATGAAATTTGGGATATATTTGCCTAACAAGAAAAGAAACAACTATCTCTTATTATCCAGCTGAATTGAAGGAAAGTACAACACAGTGGGTCTCCGACATGGCAGTTGGTTATGATATACACAAAATGCTGCTTTTCATCTGAACCAAATTGGATATCTCCCTCTTTAAACTTATTCCAGCACCATTGTTGCACCCATAACTAACCAGGTTCTCTGTAAAACAAAATAATGAATTAATGGAGCTTTTTGGTCTTATTTTCTATCTTTAGTAGACCAAAGGACTGTATTTATTTCCAAATCTATGTTCTGTGCTCATCTAAGTTGGTTGATCCCCTGGAGCATCCATGAAACCCCGTTCCTCTTTACAACTAGTGTGTGTTTTTTTTGCAGTATTGCCAACTATTTCCTGTGCCCTCTCATTGTAATCTTTTGTGACAGGGATTTTGACTCAGTTGTGGGGTTATTTAGTGCTGCAGAATCCATCCATGTCACAAAAGATTACAAAGAAAGGTCACAGGAGTAGATAGCAAATAGTGTTTTTTTGGTAAGAATAGTTAGCTCAGAAAGCAATCTTCTGAGGCAGATGCAAGATTGTGTCTTGCTTCAGAGGTTGTGTGGGAGATTGCATAAAAACCCTGAAGACAGTCTCTGTGCTCTAGAAGAGGAACAAGTTTGAATAAATAGTCATGCATCATCTGCTTCCAAAGTGTATGAAGTAAGATGCCCTCCGCTCTGTGCCACTGTTAAGAATGGGACATTTGTGACATCACTATTTGCTTGTAAATGGCTATTACAAGTGCGTAGTGATCACATGTTTTATAATAGGCTGATTCTGATGTCATAGCATGCTTGTAATTAGAAAATAAACATTGGAATTGTATATTCCAATGATTCTCTCCCAGAGACACTTTTAGTTAGGTATTCAAAAAAGACCTTAGAAATTCACTGAAAAATACCAAATGAAAATGTGATGTTATAGTTAGGTGACAATATCAGTTACGACATAATATGTTAAACTAACAAAACACTGAAATTCACCAGTTAATTCACTATAACTTGCTCCTTTACGTAACTATACCTCGCACTCCCCATGCACGGGGTTGTCATAAACAATAAAATTTCAGATGTTATTATTGATGTTAGCAATGCTGTCATTAAAAATGTCATGAGTGATGTTATATGTGACGGTATAAGCAGTGCATGATGAGGGTGCGAGTTAGCGTTACTTTAGGGTGTGAGTTATAGTTAATTCATATAACTATGATTGATGAATTTCAGTATTTTTTTGTTTAAAATCTTATGTGATTTTGTAAGATTTTTTTGAATACTCAACAATAACTGTCACTTTAACCTTTGTTTTTTTCACTTATTTTCTAGTGTGTTTTTTAATCTAAGTCCCTGTCAATATATAAAAGGCGGGCCTATTGGTTTTGCCAAGGGGTGACTGTATCAATATACAAGAAAATCCCACCGGCTTTGTCAGGTCATCGTTGCTGTGTCTGTCAATAAACAGTTAAATAAACCATTCGTAATCAATACAACATTTAACATGTGTTGGGGTCTTTTGAATACATTCCTCAAGCCACATAATGCAACCACAAAACCAACCACCAAGAGTCCCTGCATTCCAAAGGTGAATAGAAAAAGCTTCAGGTCTGGGAATGATTAAAAAAATCCTCAACTTTTCCTGGTGTCATGTTCTATAGACCTCAAGAAACATACGATTAATTTTTGTTAGATATTTCTGGGGTGCTGCTGCATTCTCTCACTAGCAATGCGGGCCCTGGGGGATGGGATACCCACGATGTACAGTGACTTGCCCCCTCCCCATAAAAATGAAAATGGCACCAGCGGATAGCGCCCTCTGGGCTGCTGTATAGCTTGGGTATAGGGCCACATGCCACCTTTCCCATAAAAATAATTTTGACCTCGGGGATAGGGTCCTCAAGGTTTTCAAATGGCACGTGGAGAGGGAGGCTCTCGCACACCCTAGTGGGGATTTTATTTAAAAAAAGCGAACGCCCACCTTTTACATTTTTTTTACTTTGAGCACTGGCCAGCAGTTTACCTGTGCACAAATTCCACAAATGTGCCATAAAATCTATCTTTTCCCCACAATGTGTGTGTGTGCCCTTATCAGTTTACCATTTAACCTGGGCAGTTTAATATTTCAGTTTTAAGTTGTTTTCTCCACTTTCCTGCATTTGTTTTTTAATTTTATACTGGAGGCCAGCATTGATTCATTTAATATTTAATTTGATGTAATTGCTCACTTCTTTGGGATAATTCAGGAGGTCAGACCCCTCCACCCACTAGTTGTGGGTCTCAGACTGGCTTGCTCAAGTTTTCAGGTAAGCATATTTTTAATACCCTATGGCCCTGCTTTCGTTTGCAGTTAACTCACTACACCTTTTGCTTCTCTGCTCACACTGGTTAATTATTGATCTATAGTGCTTGGAGCAAAAGTACATTTCTTGAGGTAGTGTGCCAGGGTTCTAGCTGAACTTTTCCTGCTCAGCGTTGGATTGACTCTAGGTAAAGACCAGATAGTTAGTGTATTTGATATCAATTGCTGATTTTGTGTTGTTCCCAAGAGTTCTGAACATTGGTCACCCTGGTGCTTGAAACTACCTACTAGGTTCCAGGTCTATTTGAACAAACCCTACTTTTTAAGTATGACTCTCCTTGGCACACACACATTGCACTGTCTCTTGATGTAGAAACCTCATGGCCTAATGTTTCTACTGAATGTTCTTTACCAAGTGTGTGATTGTAGGGTAAATTCAGAAATTTAGATTTAATGTTCATATCCTAGACTGAGCCGCAAACCACCAGCCACAGTGTCTATTCCTCAGTGTTTACAGCATGCAATGTTTAGCCGGCAGCTTCTTACTTTTGACTTTATTACTCAGCTGCCACACAACACTCATTACTCTGCAGACACTGGCATCATCATCAGCTGTTCCAAACCTTCCCAACAGCATCATCCACTTAAGCTAAGTCTGTGTCCAGGGTATACCTTCCCCACTTGAGACCTTAATATATTATCTTCTTAATGCACGCAAGGCAATATAAAGTACTGTTAAATTAAATGTCCCTGCACTAAACAGAAATTAAGATAGCATATAATAACAGAGATGTTCATGTCTTCAGATATCATGGCTGTTGGAGCTTCAGCCAGCTGATTTCAAATGACACCAGAAAATCACCAGAAAATCATAATTCCCTCCAGACGGTGTCACTGTCATCTGTTAAATAGATATAATGTATCATGACCACCCTCATACCTGCACCTTTTACAAAGAAGTTACAGTACTATTTTAAGCATCATACTCCGTGTCATGGTTCATCCCTCCTTGATCTTCTTGCAGATGAGATGGTCCATCTTGTACTTATAGCTACCAGGATATCTGCAATGAGTGGACTGGCTTGTGGTGAATTTTCTCTGTCTTTAGATTCACACACTTTTAAACCCTCTGTTCTAATTGATACGTCTAACCGCTGATTCCCCACCTTTAAAATATCCCCAGGTGGCAGGCTGGATCCGGCAGAGTTTAACAGCCACGCTCCAGTATGCCAATAGGTGGAGCTGTGCTGCTCTACATTGACTTTGTTCCGCCCTGAAAGTGATGATGGAGCTACATATAAGCTCCACCCTGCTCTTCAACATCAGTTTTTTGCTTTCCTCGCCTTTGTATGTGGATCCGGAGCTTTCTCCCAAACCCTTTTTCATTCCTGCTGGGTTTTTTTTTCTACTGAAAATTCAGTTTTGCAGTCTGCAAAGGAACCATGTCTCCTTCTAAAACCACAGGGTCTAAACATTGTAGGGGTCATCACAAACAAATATCTGGTGAGAGATGCTCACTAGGTGTGCTTCTGATATCTGAGTCTGACACACGACTCAAGTCCAGCGAGGAGGGTGCTCCTATGAATCCCAAGGTGCACAGGAATGTGAAGAGAAGCTGTAAGTCACAGACCACAGAAAGAAGTCTTGGAAGTCGAGGGCATGGGTCCGTTCTTGCCTCCAAGGCCATTCCCACAACAGATCCTCTTTGTGATAAAGTCTTCCGGTAAGCCAAAGTGGAAGCAAAGTTGTCCCAGTCCTGCCACTTTTAACCTGAGAAGACCTAAGGACATCAGTCTCGCTCCCAGTCCCCTGCAGCCTAGGAGCCAGTACAACAGCATATCCTGATGCACTCCTAGTTTCCAGGTCCATCTGCAATGCCGCAACAAACTGAGGCCTTTTGTGAGGCTAGGTTATGAATTTTTGGCACTCTCCCAGCTCCCTCTGGCTTGCCTTCAGGCCACAAGGATCCATTGAGACCTCTTGTCGGCTTACCACCACCGGGTCTAACCTCTGCACCGTTTGTGCTTTTGAAAAAAAGTCCACACCAATCTTTTTCACATCTACTCTAGTGCCGCCAGTGCTGGAGGAAGACCCAGTACCTGTTGTCCTATCCAACTCTGGGCTGAATTCCTGTCGGTCCCAATTGAGATTGCATTCTGAAGCCATACCAATGCACCCTGCCCCAGACCAATCTAAACCAGACAGAACTATGCCTTTACCTTTCTGCACCCCATCACTCCAACAGCTTTTCAGGTCGGACTCAGATCAGAACTATCCAGCCTTTGGAGATGACAGAGGAGGCGAAGATTATTATATTATTCAAAGTTATGATGACGACAATCCACAAGTACAAACAATGGCAGTGAAGGCTCTACACAGGTGTGCACTGGTGTCTTATCAAGAAAATTCAGTAATCCCAACTTTACGCTTTGCTCTTCATTGCCCCACCGCCACTGGTCAACATACATACAGAGTCCAGTTTATTGTAGAAAGGAGCATGTCCAATTCGGTCACAGCTGTCCACTACATCTCTTGACTCTGAAGACTGTTTCTGGTCGCATTGACTTTGGCCTGCTGTGAGTGAACTCCAAGCTCTCTCGTTGCAGCTGCGGTTCACCACCTTGTTCCTAGATAAAGTGGTGTTGAGGACCAGGGAAGCCTTTTTACCAAAAGCCATTTCTGCTTTTTAAGTTGGGCTATCCATTTCTGTCTCAATGTTCTTTGTTCCACCTCACCCTTTGAAAGAGGAGGAGAGACTTCAACGGTTAGACTCCAAAAAGACCTGTAAGCTTTTACATTGATCACACCAAAGACCAGTACATGGATGATCAGCTCTTTGTGGGGTTCTCTGGTGCAAAGAAGGGCAAGACAGTGCAGAAAAGGAATCTCTCGAACTGAATTTTCCTCTGCATTAAGATCTGCTATGCATTGGCCAAGAAGCAGCCTCTGGAATTACTGTGGGTCCATTCTACGGGGGCCAAGGACTGTCAGAGCCTCTCATTTTTCTCAGTCTTTGGAAATAACCACTAATAGGCTCACAGTTTCCCCCCTCCCTCACACCAGAACTGGTGGAGAAGTACCTGCTTATTACTAAGTCAAGCTTGCCCCTTGAACCCTTTGCTCATAAAATTCCTCATATGGTGGCGAGGGCGATACCGCAGCCCTTTCAACCATAATGAATGAAGCCATCACTTCCGGATGTTACCCTTGGCTGTGGAAGGAGGCAGTAGTGAAGGCTCTTCTCAAGACACCTAACTTGGACCCTGACGACCTTAAGAAAAGTTCCTTCTAAGTTCTTGGAAAAACATCTCAACAGGCACTTGATGGCTTATGTGGAAGAGCAGAACTGGTTGGATGTGTCACAGTGCAGATCCTGGAAAGATCACAGAACTGAAACTGCTTTGTTTGTGGCAGCGGACAGTGTTAGGCAGCTTGTGAATGTGGGACAAGGAGCAGCGCTGATCCTGCTGGATCTGTTCGCGGCCTTTGACACCATGTCCCCATCTCTGGTTATTGATCTCCTCAGGAACTTGGTGTTACAGACAGAGTGGTGAAACTACTCTCCTCTTTCCTGAAGGATAGATCCCAAAGGGTTGCAGTGAACCACTGTCTTTCAGACCCTTTTTTTCAGCTGTGTGAGGTGCTTCAGGTCTCATCTTTAGGCCCTACGATTTTTAACCTGTACGTGTCGCCCCTGGGAAAGATTATTTGTTCATTTGGTCCTTAGGTGGTGTCTTACGCCGATGACACACAACTCATTGTGTCGATTTCAAAAGACACAATAGATTCTGCAGCTAATTTCAACTGCTTCATGACAGCAGTACCTCGGTGGATGGGGAAGAACTACCTGAAGTTCTATGGGGAAAGCGCCGAGGTATTGCTCTTTAAAGCACAAACCTCCATATGGAATAATAATTGATGGCCTGAGACTCTGGGGACTGTAACTATGCCCATAGAGAAGGCAAAGAACCTAGGGGGGATGCTACAGTTAGTACAGAATGCGCAGGCCAGGCTCAACTTGGACATTTCAAAATGGGATTACATGACCTTCGTTAGCTCCCTGTAAATAAACTGATTATGTTCAAGTCCATCTGCTTAGTGCACACGGCCCTCTTTCAGACCTACCCAGCAGGGATCAAGGATATGTTTCATAGTTACAGCCCCAGGAGAACCCTTCACTCACCCCACCTTAATATGGTTACAGTGTCCAGATTTCAGAAGAAGAAATGGGAGAGGTAGAGCCTTCTCGTCGCACCTGCAAGGCTTTGGAACTCGCTGCCTATTCATCTGACCAGGATTAGAGCTCACTCCCCATTTAGAAAGCCTTGAAGACCTGGTTTTTCATGCCATAGGATATTTTTGTTATGTCCATTGGTTTTACTCCATGTGGGCAGTCTAACACCTCTCTAACTATAGTGCATTGACGCCCTTGGGCATTTGTTGCACTTTATAAATCCCATTCAAATCAAGGCTGGTACCACTGTTCAGGCATGCAGAGTACCTATCCTTGACATATGTCAAGTTGTGACTTCGGGGTCCATACACACATATATGAATCATTACTTCCGTTGACAGCCAGGTTGTTAGATCTGCCATCCTTGATGTAGTTTTCTCAATAAACTTTTGCCTTCACACCTCCTGTTTTACTGACTTTGTGCTGCATTAGGATCCTGCACTCTTTAACACTGCTAACCAGTGTTAAAGTACTTGTGCTCGCTCCTTAAAACATAGGGAAATTGGTTCCACCCAATTTACATATTTAATTTACTTGCAAGTCCCTAGTAAAGTGATACTACATATACCCAGAGCCTGTAAATTAAATGCTATTAGTGGGCCTACAGCACTGAGTGTGCCGCCTACTTAAGTAGCCCTGTAAACATGTCTCAGGCCTTCCACTTCAGCCTGTGTGTGCAGTTCAAAACTGCCATTTCAACCTGACAACAGAAAACTTTTCTCAGGCCCAAACCTTCCTTTTTTAATACATATGCCACCCCTAGGCTAGGCCTTGGACAGACCAGAGGGCAGGGATCAGTGTATTTAAAAAGTTGGACATGCACTTTTGAGTTTTACATGTCCTGGAAGTGAAAAACTCTTACATTTGTTTATCACTTTTGCAAATCCTACCTCTCCCATAGGATAACATTGGAGTTACCTTATTACATTTAATAAGCTGTAACTTCCAAATGAAAACAGGTAACGAGTTCCTGTTTGATGTCTTTGAAATTGTAATGAAATATCCTCTTTTGTGGTCAAGTCGGATTTTAAATTACAATTTTGAAAATTACACTTTTAGAAAGTTGACATTTTCCTGCCATAGCCACTTAGTGCCTGCAGCCTGTCTCTGGGTCACATGACTCAGTGTAGCTGTCAGTCGGCCCTTGTGTATTTCTCCTAGACAGCCACACAGGGAGCTAAGGTGTATCTGGCTGGGCCATCACTGGAAGTATGGGAGGGAAGAGCTGGGTGCAGCCCACTTACACTTGAATAAACAGTGCCTCTCCTCCAAACAAAGGGCTACCTACCCCCTGTAGTTTGTCTGGAGCAAGGGTGGTGGGGCAGCAAACCTGTGCACTTCAAAGGAAAACCTTTAAAAGCTTCTCCCACTTCAAAGGAGGCACCTGGTATAAATATTGTACCTCAAACACCACTCTTCAGTACACTTCCTGACCTGTGAAGACTCTGCCAGGAAAAAGGACTGCTGTGCTGCTGAAAGGGCTGCCACTCTGCTGGACTGCTGCCCTGATGGACTATTTCCTTGCTTGCTGGACTGCTGCCTTGCCTTTACAGTGATCTTTTACTAGTATGGGTGAAAATCCTTTGCTCCCTGAGGAGGAATGGGGGGCTATTCTCTGGAAGCATATACCTAGCGAAGAGCGGGACGCCCTACTGGTCCTAGAGAAGGGGGACAGGATGCAGATCCTGGAAAGATCACAGAACTGAAACTGCTTTGTTTGTGGCAGCGGACAGTGTTAGGCAGCTTGTGAATGTGGGACAAGGAGCAGCGCTGATCCTGCTGGATCTGTTTGCGGCCTTTGACACCATGTCCCCATCTCTGGTTATTGATCTCCTCAGGAACTTGGTGTTACAGACAGAGTGGTGAAACTACTCTCCTCTTTCCTGAAGGATAGATCCCAAAGGGTTGCAGTGAACCACTGTCTTTCAGACCCTTTTTTTCAGCTGTGTGAGGTGCTTCAGGTCTCATCTTTAGGCCCTACGATTTTTAACCTGTACGTGTCGCCCCTGGGAAAGATTATTTGTTCATTTGGTCTTTAGGTGGTGTCTTACGCCGATGACACACAACTCATTGTGTTGATTTCAAAAGACACAATAGATTCTGCAGCTAATTTCAACTGCTTCATGACAGCAGTACCTCGGTGGATGGGGAAGAACTACCTGAAGTTCTATGGGGAAAGCGCCGAGGTATTGCTCTTTAAAGCACAAACCTCCATATGGAATAATAATTGATGGCCTGAGACTCTGGGGACTGTAACTATGCCCATAGAGAAGGCAAAGAACCTAGGGGGGATGCTACAGTTAGTACAGAATGCGCAGGCCAGGCTCAACTTGGACATTTCAAAATGGGATTACATGACCTTCGTTAGCTCCCTGTAAATCAACTGATTATGTTCAAGTCCATCTGCTTAGTGCACACGGCCCTCTTTCAGACCTACCCAGCAGGGATCAAGGATATGTTTCATAGTTACAGCCCCAGGAGAACTCTTCACTCAATCCACCTTAATATGGTTACAGTGTCCAGATTTCAGAAGAAGCAATGGGAGAGGTAGAGCCTTCTCGTCGCACCTGCAAGGCTTTGGAACTCGCTGCCTATTCATCTGACCAGGATTAGAGCTCACTCCCCATTTAGAAAGCCTTGAAGACCTGGTTTTTCATGCCATAGGATATTTTTGTTATGTCCATTGGTTTTACTCCATGTGGGCAGTCTAACACCTCTCTAACTATAGTGCATTGACGCCCTTGGGCATTTGTTGCACTTTATAAATCCCATTCAAATCAAGGCTGGTACCACTGTTCTGGCATGCAGAGTACCTATCCTTGACATATGTCAAGTTGTGACTTCGGGGTCCATACACACATTTATGAATCATTACTTCCTTTGACAGCCAGGTTGTTAGATCTGCCATCCTTGATGTAGTTTTCTCAATAACCTTTTGCCTTCACACCTCCTGTTTTACTGACTTTGTGCTGCATTAGGATCCTGCACTCTTTAACACTGCTAACCAGTGTTTAAGTACTTGTGCTCACTCCTTAAAACATAGGGAAATTGGTTCCACCCAATTTACATATTTAATTTACTTGCAAGTCCCTAGTAAAGTGATACTACATATACCCAGAGCCTGTAAATTAAATGCTATTAGTGGGCCTACAGCACTGATTGTGCCGCCTACTTAAGTAGCCCTGTAAACATGTCTCAGGCCTTCCACTTCAGCCTGTGTGCGCAGTTCAAAACTGCCATTTCAACCTGACAACAGAAAACTTTTCTCAGGCCCAAACCTTCCTTTTTTAATACATATGCCACCCCTAGGCTAGGCCTTGGACAGACCAGAGGGCAGGGATCAGTGTATTTAAAAAGTTGGACATGCACTTTTGAGTTTTACATGTCCTGGAAGTGAAAAACTCTTACATTTGTTTATCACTTTTGCAAATCCTACCTCTCCCATAGGATAACATTGGAGTTACCTTATTACATTTAATAAGCTGTAACTTCCAAATGAAAACAGGTAACGAGTTCCTGTTTGATGTCTTTGAAATTGTAATGAAATATCCTCTTTTGTGGTCAAGTCGGATTTTAAATTACAATTTTGAAAATTACACTTTTAGAAAGTTGACATTTTCCTGCCATAGCCACTTAGTGCCTGCAGCCTGTCTCTGGGTCACATGACTCAGTGTAGCTGTCAGTTGGCCCTTGTGTATTTCTCCTAGACAGCCACACAGGGAGCTAAGGTGTATCTGGCTGGGCCATCACTGGAAGTATGGGAGGGAAGAGCTGGGTGCAGCCCACTTACACTTGAATAAACAGTGCCTCTCCTCCAAACAAAGGGCTACCTACCCCCTGTAGTTTGTCTGGAGCAAGGGTGGTGGGGCAGCAAACCTGTGCACTTCAAAGGAAAACCTTTAAAAGCTTCTCCCACTTCAAAGGAGGCACCTGGTATAAATATTGTACCTCAAACACCACTCTTCAGTACACTTCCTGACCTGTGAAGACTCTGCCAGGAAAAAGGACTGCTGTGCTGCTGAAAGGGCTGCCACTCTGCTGGACTGCTGCCCTGCTGGACTATTTCCTTGCTTGCTGGACTGCTGCCTTGCCTTTACAGTGATCTTTTACTAGTATGGGTGAAAATCCTTTGCTCCCTGAGGAGGAATGGGGGGCTATTCTCTGGAAGCATATACCTAGCGAAGAGCGGGACGCCCTACTGGTCCTAGAGAAGGGGGACAGGATGAGATATCCCCCCATGAAGAAAACCCTTGTTAGGAAATATGGCTTCACCTCTAAAAAGTATAGGCAGAAGTTAAGGGACAGTGGAAGCTGAATAGGACACTTTACCCTGCACTCTTTTACAACGCGTGCCATTACCCCGCATCTTTTACTCCGCAAAGTCTTTTACAATGCAGAGCTTTACAACGCAATCCATTACAACACATTCCCCATTACAACGCAATTTACTATTCTAACTCCACTGGGGTGTTACTTTGGTTAATGCGTTGTAATGGTTCGCAGTGTAAAGCTCTGCGTTGTAAAAGATTTTGCGGAGTAATGGCATGCGTTGTAAAGGATGTTTACAGCAGAAGCTGGCCCATCCATCCTGGATGGATCGTGTGGATTCATTTTGCAAGGCATTGGATGGTTGGGTGAAGAACAGTGAGGTGAAGGATTATCAAGCTCTGTATAACTTGATAGCAAGGGAGCACATGGTCAGTCTTTGTTTTGCAGATCTGCGCCAACACCTTATTGATATTAAGCTCAATGTCATCAGGGAGTTAGCTAAGGAGGCGAACCACTGGCTGAACACTAGGGTTCCCAAGAAGGTATCTGGGGAGGATCGCCAAAAGGGTGGACAGGGTCACTACCAGAAGAAGGAAGGAGGAGACCAACATAAAACAAGGAGTTTGTTAAAGGTCCACAAACTAGTTCTAAGGGTCATGACTCCCAATCCCCGCCTGAACTGAAAAAGAAATGGTTCCCTGATAATACATCCTCACGGAAGGCACTCCCCAAGTTCTATGAGTGCCAACAGGTTGGACACAACACAGGAATGCCAAGTGTCCCAAGCGGGCACAGCCTCCTACTGGTGGGCAGACACCTGGGCTAGCTAGTGAGTGTTCCGCTTGGGGAGGAGATTGCCTCAGATAGTATGGGGTTTAGTGTAGAGGTTACTCTAGGGCCCTTCGGTAAAGGAGAGTTGGTGCAAAGGGCTCACATGCCTACCAATGCTAAGAAATTCAGGCAGTGGGACACCAACAATCGGCGGAGGGTGTAGGTTGTGGGAGACACTGGAGCCAGCGTGAAAACTGATAGATGTCATCTGGTGATCTAAGAGTGGGTAGTCCCTAATGTATATCACCAGGTTATTGTTGCTGACAACCATGAGAGTCACTATCTGGTGGCTCTGGTTCCCTTTCAATTGGGGGGGATCTCAGGTTACTTGAGGGTAGCTGTGAGTCCATACATACTTGTGGATTATCTGCTTGGCAATAACCTTGAGCACACTATCTGGAAGGACATGGAGCTCAGGTCTGGAAGTATAGCACAGGTGCCTGCCTAAAAGAGGAAGGTCAAGGGGTTCTGGAAACCCGCTTCTGAAACTCTTATGGTCTGGGAGGCTGAGCCTGAGGGTAAAGCACCAGGACCTACAGGGGAAGACATTGCCACCCTTGAGAACCTATCTGAACTGACTAACAGGTGGAAGCAAAGGGCTCACACTAGGGAGGAGTTCTGCAAGACAAAGATGGAGTGCTCTGCTCTGGAGGGTCTACGGTGACAAGCCGAGGCCCAGGCAGCTGGTGACATATATGGTGATCACCTGGTCTATTGGGAGAATGATCGCCTATATAGCAAGTTCCTAATCATGGTGCAGTCTGTGTGTTGGTGATCCGCCAGTGCTACACGACACAGCCTTTTTATTGGAGCTGGCTCATGATATTCCGGCAGATCATCTAGGGCAGAACAAGACTTTTGAAAAGGATTGTCACCCACTTTTATTGGCCTCGGATGAGGATGGTCTCAGATGCGTTCTGCTGGTCATGCCCTACCTGCAAGACCAGTGACAAGTCAGGAGGGTAGGACAAGCCTTCCCTGCAACCATTCCCTGGCATTGGCACTCCCTTTGAATAGGGGGGCACCAACATTTTTGGGCTCTGGACCCCAAGACAGCACTTGGCAACAGGTTCATCCTAGTCTCGGTGGACCATGTCACCCAGATCCAGAGGCTGTAGCTCTGAGGACAGGGCACTGATCTTTACCCATGTGGGGTTCCCCTAGGAGGTAGTATATGACCGCGGTACCAACTTCATGTCTGCATGCATAAAATCCATGTGGAAGGAGTGTGGGGTAACATAGAAGTTGTCCACTCCTTACCATCCCCAAGCTAATGGGCTTGTTGAAAAGTTTAACAAGATCATGAAGGGCATGATCATGGGGGGCTTATTGGAGCTTGTGAGGCAGAAGTGGCATGCCCTCTTGCCTTGCCTGTTGATTGCATGCAGGGAGATACCACAGAAGTGGGTTGGATTCGGTCTCTTTGAGCTCCTGTACAAGCACCCAGTGCGAGGGCCTCTCAGTCTGGTGAACGAGGGTTGTGAGCAAGCTGCCCGGAAGACCCCCCAGGATGTAGTCAGCTACATGCTGGCACTCCATACCCAGATGACATGCTTCTAGAAGAAGGCCAAAGAGAATCTAGAAGCCAGCCAGAAGGTCATGTAACAATGGTATGACCAGAAGGCCACTTTGGTCAAGTTTCAGCGTGGCCAAAAAGTGTGGGTGATGGAGCCTGTGGAGCTCAGGGCCCTACAAGACCGCTGGTCTGGACCCTATCAGGTGAAAGAGCACAAGGGGAGGTCACTTACCTGGTGAGCCTCAAGTCTCTCAGGAACCCTTGAAGGGTTTACATGTCAGTCGCCTCAAGCTCATTTGAGAGGTCCAAAGTAGCAATGCTCCTGGTCATGCTCCTGGCCATGGATGATGAAGTGGAGGAGGAGAGTGATCCTCTCCCAGACCTCCTTTCTTCCAAAGAGCAGGATGGGTCAGTGGAGGGTGTCAGCCTCTCCCTTAGCGACAGAGGGACTGCAGCCAATTTCTAGGGTAGTTTGCCTCTCTCTTCTCCCTTTCCCCAGGACTCACTACATGGTATTGATAGTGGAGCAGTATGTCAGTGAAGAGTAGAATCTACAGGCAATCTGACAAGGTGAGATCCAGGACTAAAGGCGGAAGTCTCCGAAATACTGGAGCTAGGCGTCATTGAGCCCTCAATCAATTCTTGGTCCAGCCCAGTGATGTTGGTCCCCAAGGCTGTCTCCTTCGGTACCACCCCAGAACTTAGGTTTTCCCATTCTTTTTATTGGCTGATTTGTATCCTTCTACTGCTCACATTTAAGGTATTATTTTTTTCGTTGTCTTTAGCACTCCGTGAAAGTGCACGTTTTCTAGATCTGTCCCTCATGCACTGCTTCGCCCCCTGCAAGTACACACCCTGCGCTCCGTGTTGCTCCCCTTTCCTCCAATTACTCTCTTCCTTGTGTACTGCTTTTTATTAGATACTTGCCGCCACACACCCTGCACTCCGTGTTGCTCCCCTTCCCTCCATTTGCTCTCTCCCTTGTGTCCTGCTTTTTATTAGATACTTGCCACCACCACATGCGTTCTTTCTTGCTCCCTCCTACCTGACCCCATGCCGCTTTTCTTTTTTTTAAGTTAATCCCCCACTTTCATTAGCTCACCCAATGACTCTCCCACTCATTCGTTGTGATCATTCAAATGCTTTAAAAAAAAAATTGGGAGCATCTGCCATCTCCCATTTGCTACACAGGTCACTCAGCTTTAACAAATACGCTTTTGCGCAAATGAAAATGTATTTTTTTTTGTTTACTTCTCTACATCTTGCAGTCTACATCTTGGATCACTAATAAATAAATACATAAATTGGCTACTGCATAATTCAGTAGGACTGTGCGTGCATGGTGACTCATGCATGCGCACATGTCATCACACATGCACACATCTGCTAAATGATGCAACCTCATGACTAGTACATGTTCTGGCACTCTGGTTATTTTGGTTAAAACACATTTGCTTTTTGCTAATGCTGCAGAGCATCAGCAAAAGGCAGTGGCAGAGATGATAGGTTGCAAAGGAGAGAACTATTACCTGTGCCAGTGTTTGCTTTACAGTCCACTTCTGTCAAACAGTTCACAGACAAAAGCTTATAAATAACATATGACCGTGTTAATGGGGTGTTTTCAAAGGTTTGCAAAATGAAGAAGGATGAAGGGAACAGAAGAAGACAAATGATGAAAATGGGGTAAAAGTGCATGCAGTGATGCAGACAGTGAGTGGGCGAGGGCAATTTAAGTGAGAAAAGTAAAGAGGGGAGAAATAAAGAAAGATGGATAGAGGAAGAGGAAAAGACAGAAGAGTGAAGGAAGGAAAGAAAAGTGAAAGGAAGGAAGGAAACATTGAAGTAAAGGTGAAATTAAGGAAGGATAGGTGAAAGGCGTGTTGGAAGGGTGAAAAGGAAGTGTTAAAGGAAAGAAGATCAGGTGGAAGGATGGTTTGAAAGAATGGATGGCTGGTTGGTTCTATGAAAGGATGGATGGATTCAGTGGCGTAGCTGGGGGGGGGGGGCGGTGGGGGCGGTCCGCCCCAGGCGGCACTATTTTGGGGGCGGACAAAGGGATTCAGATAAGGCTCGGCTTGCTTTCGTGGGCGTTCGGGGACAGGCAGAGAAGGAATAGGACTCGAGCAATGTCCTCTTCTTTTTTGTGCTGGCAGCTGTCCCCACCTCTCTTCCTATTATTCCCTCTCTTTCTGTCTTGCTCCTCACTTACTGAAAACCGTAACTTGAGGAAACGATTCACAGCCTCTCTTTCCTTCTTTCATTTAGTTGCTTCCCTGTGAAATGGATCCAAAAAAGAAAAACACTCTTGCGGGAAATGCCCTTTTTCTGACATTTTTCTATTCCAAAGTGCAGCGGGAGGGAGAGAAATAGAAGGTTTTAAATATGAAAAGTAAATACTTTACTAAATAAAGCAAGACAGAGTGGTTGCAAAGTGGCCAGATTGGTTTTATTCACATCCAAACACATCAGCCTCACTTTACAGACTTTGCAGTGAAGCGCTACTTTTGTTTTCTCGTCTTTCTTTGAACAGCATTGTTGTCCCCAGGTGGGGAAGTGCACCATTCCTGGAGGTACTGCAATACCTGGTTGATGGGTGGATTGGAAAACAAAATGTGTACCATGTCTCTGTTTATGGATGTGGTCTTTTTAAACCATACTGCTTACGTTTATTAAGGATATAAGCAATGGACATTGAAACGATTCCCTTCAGGGCCCTGTAGTCATGTCCTTAACTTTTCAGGTAAAACCACTCGCTGATTTCTGAATAGTGAGTGAGAGATCGTTAAGGTGACCATGTTGCTTCTGCTTACATCTCACATGCTTTACTTAATCTTGCATTCCCTATGAGTGTTTGCTTTTACTTTTTTTTTTTTAGGCAGCATATTACTCTTATCAAGTGCATAATTTGAATTGAGCCACATCCAAGTGTTTATAGCGGGCACAATTAGGTTGTAGCTGAAGGCAGTGCGAGTTTCTCAGTGGGGCAGTATGGTGTTCAGTGGGGGAGAGGATGTGGCACTGTGGCCAGAGCTGTCAAATTTGGAACTGGGGAACTGGGTTCAGCCTTCATGACCAGTCCACCAGACCACTATACTGAGGGAGCATATTCCCATGCTAGACCTTACAAGGCCCCACTAGACCATAGCACAAGCAGGTGTACCCTAGTGGTGTCAATTGTGAGTTAACCTTGAAGGCCTGTCCACCACAATCCATACTGAAGTTCATCTCCAGTCTTGCAGCCAGGCCTACGAAGCAGCACACCCTAGAGCAACAGTGATCAAGTCACTGTGACTCTGTCACTGAGGTCACATGAACCTTGAGCAGGTTAGAGCGGTGCAAACGGTGTGACCGCACTGGGTACCTATTTCGGGTGGGTGCGTAGTGTTTGCAAGTATATTATGGTTTTTAAAAAAACTTGCTGCCACCTTCCTGGGCTCCAGCAATTTTCAGAAACAATAAAAATGTCATGATAACTTCAGTGATTAATGTTCTTCCTAGAGAGAGATCCGAGTTTTGTCTAGTGGAAGGGTCGACTCCTGGGAAGGTAGCACAGAGGGTTAATATGCCTGCTGCAAAGAACATGTACCATGCAGATCACAAAGTGCACTGCTTTAATAGGGGGACCATGATAATTGGTCATTTAATGTCAGCTGTAGATGATGGATCCCTGAACAGTGTCATGTATGTGCATGTTTGCATTGTGCTGAGGGGATTACCAGGTAATTGTTCACGCAGCTCTCTGATGGATGTCACATGCGGTTTTTCTGTGTCCCCAGATAGATCATGCAGTTTGTGTGTTCTCTTTTGTACTGCCAGTCACTGCCTGTCACCGGTGTATTCAACTGTGCAGCCTTGGACCGTGTCATGTATGTGCATGTCACTTGCATGATCGAGGTAACTATTAGCGGCGATACTACGTGTCTCTCGGTCCTCTTTCAAGTGCGTGCTGTCCTTTTTCTCCAGCAAACCCCCCCCCCCCCTCCCCAGGGGGGGTAATCTGAGGGATAGCCCCAGGCGCCACAAGCTCTCTGGATGGATTAGATCAATAGCCAGTAGTCAATAGATGGAAGTGAAGTGAATGAAGGGAAAAGCAAATGTGTGGAAGAGTGAAAGGATGAGTGTATGGTAGAATGAATGGACGATAGGATGAACGAATGATTGTAAAATGATTGATGGCTATATGAAAGGAAGGAAGAACGAAGATGTTGATTTTTGTTACTCGTGTTAAGTGCTCTAACATGTTTTCAGCTCTCGTTTATCATCATTTGTTAATTGCATATATCTTAAGCTTAGGAATATACTACGGCAGGGTATAACAATGTCTGTAGTAACACACTTGGAAGCATGCTTTCCATAAGTTTCCAAAGTATGCCTGCATATTATTGACATCAGGATGTTGCCAACTCTTTAGCTAAGGTAGTGTGCAGGCTTCAATTCCAATTTGAACTGTTAGTCAGATTTTTAGTCAGGTGTGCTGCCGTCTTATGTTGTACTATTGCTTCTACGTGCTATGAGCTAAGTAACATCAACCACTGGTATTCCATAGACATGTCCTTGCTAGTATGTGTATCAATGCCATGAAAATACGAATTACAATGCCTCTTCTGTTTCTTTTCAAGGTGTGGCCAAGAATTCGTGCTTAGTTTGCCGAGGCACTTTTCACTCGGGTCGGAAGTGTAAAAACTGCAGCTCCTTTTCAGCAACTGTTCTCCAAGGAGGTTCGCCCAAAAACGCTGCACCCGTCCATAAAGTAGGAGAGAGATTGCGTAATTCTCGTAGTACTATCGTATGTAACGCTTTAAAAACACAAGGCACTTAAACTGGAGTGGCTGTCTTTTTTTTTAAATATATAAGTGTTCTATGATTTTAAGCAGCGGTGGTTGGGGGGTGGGGGAGGGTTGTAAATAACACCGGAATCATTAGGCACTGCATATATGATTTAACAGTAGTAAAAGACAGACAGAGATAGATGGTCATCCGATAACTGCATATTTCATGAACACGCTGATTTCAAGATGTTCAGTGGTGATGCATAAAATCATAATTCTCTGCTAGGTTATCACCGTCAAAAGCCCACGCGCAGATAGTGCAAAAATATGAGCTGTATGCATACCATGATATGCCTCACTTTTTTGACACCTATCCAATGTCGGACTCGAATTTCGGGCAGTCTAGTCTGGCACTACCAGATGGGCCAATTTAAAAGGGACAGTGGGTGTTCTTTATGTTTTTTGGTCCCGTATGCCGGGATGGGACACACACTTCATCATTCTAGTTAGCCCAGCTGGCTGTGTCAGATTGCCCGAAAAGCCCCCAGTCCTACACTGTATCTATCGCCAAAACCTAGGCTAAATCGCGCGCAAGAAAAAAATTAATCTGGAAGAAATAACATCCAGAACTGCGGGTGCCACCAACCCATATACAAAAGAGATGTTCAACAATTAACAAGGAGGTGTTTTCCATGCAGGGCTCCAGTACGTATGAAGAACTGAGTGCAGTTTGTTGAGCTTCCAGAGTCAATGGAGAATTAGTGCTAAGGTGGAAATTGGCTAGGGCCTATCATATAGACCTGGAATATGGTCCTTTTTCCAGATTGTTGCAACCTTTCAAAGCGGCAGGCAGGCTGCGGGCTCCTAATGGCTGGCTAGTCCTCTGTATGGATCACAGCTATGCACACTGTAGCGTCTTCCCCAGCCCTGGAGCATGCTGATGAAGTACACCACACGGGAGCTGCGGTGAAACCTTATTTTATTCTTCTGCATACATTCACACACTGATCATGGTATCAATCTCTTTGTTGACCACACCTTGACACCGCCCTGCCTATTATGCAGTTCCTGTCTAGAGTCTGTCCCAGAACCATGAGGCTCCTAGTGCCTATAGTCTCAATATGCTACATCTCCCGCTTTGTTAAATAAAAAGTGGAAAACTGCATTGAAAATCACCACTTTTCAGTTTACTGGCGAGGCGCTCACGCTTGTCTGCCCGCTCGCGTGATCCGAGAGGATCAAGGTCCACCCTGATCAGGCAACAGCGACTTAGGCTCAGGAACTTGAGCTGGATCTGCCAGTGGGGTCAACTCATGAGTGGTTTCAGGACTCGACAAATGTTGCAGTAGGCATTTCAAATGGGATGTGTCCTGAGTGATAGTTTGTCCAGGACGACGTGCTGTCACCATATGTCCTTTACATGCCACAACCTGTAGAGGATCAGCAGCAAAAGGAGTGTCTGTTTTCCATTTACGTCTCTGTTTTACCAGTACCCAGTCTCCTTTATTAAAGGCTGTGTCCTGGGCATGGCTACGCTGGTCTGCATAGGTTTTCATTTTCCTTTTCAGAGTCATGTCAGTGTCACAAACCTGGTTGGTGTTCACTGATCGATCTGAGGTCCATTGAGAAAGTTTTGTTCTGATGGCTTTCCAAATACCAAGGTGGCTGGATGCCCAGGAGGAGATGATCGATTGGCCCGGATGGCCTGACATGAGGTTTTGTTCAGTTTGATTCTTTCCGTAGCATGACCCTCTTGAGGGTGCCCATGAATCATTCAACGACACCGTTGACTTGGGGCCAGATGGGTGTGCTCTTTTGGTGTTTGTTGTTGATAGATCTTCCACCAAAATAAAACGGAAATATTTGTCGATGATTACCAGAAGATGGTGTCCATTTCCTAAAGGCTCAAAGAAGTCAACAGCAACCCGCTTCCATGTATGGGCAGGAGGTCAGACATTGTCAATGGGTGCTGTGTCACATTAGGAAAAAAACAATTGTAAATGTGGCACACCTTCAGATCCTTCTCAACTCGCTCATCTAGCTGAGGGAACCACACTCAATCTCAAAGGGCTCTTTTGGTGGCTACAATACCACAGTGTCCTTGATGTGCAAGCTCGGGGCCCCTCTGTATTAGGCTTTCACGTATGACGATTATCAAGCCTCTTAGGATAACACCTTCTTGGATAACTGATAGCTCATCCTGTAAATTTTTTAATTTTTGAAATTCTACATCATCGGCAACACACTGGGTACTTCTTCTCCATGATTTCATAACAATCATTTCTTTGATAAGGATCATGTCTTTGTCAGTGTCGGTGACAACAATGACTTGTTCCACTGACAGAGCCTCTGGTTAGCTGGATCTCACAATGAAGTTGAGATATGCTTCAGCAGTCTTGAATGTTGAATGTTGAACTGTGACGATGGAGCGGCACTCACGAAAAGTAATCTGCTGGGTTTTGATCTTTCACCGGTTTGTGCACATTCTCATAGTCATATTCTTGAAGTCTTAACCCCCAGCTCTCAATGTGATGGCACATCTTGGCCTTCGGGTTTCTGAAAATTATGAGTAACTCCTGGTGGTCTGTGACAACAGTCAGTTGTTTTCCGTAGAGGAATACATGAAAATGTTTGCAGGTCCACACCACAGCCAGACTCCTGAGAGTAGGCATGTTCTGTCTCGGACAGACTCCGACTGGCATAGGCCCCTATGTGTCTCTGAGCATTGGGATGTCCTTTATGTTGAGCAAGGATTGCCCCTGGCACTACCGCGCTTGCATCAACCGTTATTTCTGTATTTTTCATTTGCGTTTTCAATTGCATAGTGAATGCGCTGAAACTCTTGTCACTTTCGATCATTGGAATGGTACATTCTGCTTTGTCAAGTCTGTTAATGGGGCACTCACTGTAGCAAAGTTGTGAATGTATATTTAGCAATACCTGGCCATGCCTAGAAATGAACCCAGCATGGTAACATCCGGGGGGAACAAGTGGATGAAAGGGCTTTCACCTTATCTGGGTCTGGAGTCATTTCCCCATCTGAAAATATGCACCCAAAAAATGTGAGTTTGGTTTTGTGAAACTTACACTTTACAGCATTCAGAGTGAGACCTGCATCAGTAAGTAGCTGGCACACTTGGTTGACAGCTTTGTAATGTTCTTGTTGTGTTTTCCTAAAAACCAATATGTCATCACTGTAGTTAAAAGCATGTGAAACCGGTTGAACTACTCAGTGAATAACATCCTGAAATATTTCAGGAGCCGAAGATACTCTAAAACTCACTCTCTTACATCTGAACAAACCAACGTGACTTGAAAAGGTAGTAATGTACCTGCAGTTCTCCTCCAGTTCGAGTTGATGGTATCCTTTATTCAGGTCAAGACGGGAAAATACCTTAGACCCATTCAATTGCATGATCATTTCCCCTTTGTGAGGACCAGAGTGTCTTTTCCTATCGATGGCTTTGTTTGCTTGTTGCATATCAATGCCAATGCACACTGACCCACCACTGTCCTTTTTTGGCACTACTACTATTTGCGAAACCCATTGCGTGGGAACTGTAGAGAATTCAATGATGTCATACTCATACTTTAAAAGTACACTCAGTTCTTTCTCTACAACTTCTTGCAGATGAAAAACAACTCTATGATGTTACTGAGCAACAGGGCAATATCCTCATTGATATGAAGCTGTACTTTCATTTTTTTGAGTTTTCCCAGACCTTGGAGCAACGATGGGAATCGGCTCGCGATCATCAACTGAGCACAGAGATTGTAGTTGAGGGATATAAATCCCATGTCAGCAGTGGTGCCAAAACTGAGCAAACAGGCACTGGACGAAGTCCCTTGTAGAACATGAATGGTGGCTTGCACCAATGTCTTTTTGTAGCGCCTTGTCGCTGTGAATGACCCCTGGCTTTGCAGTGGTTCGGGCGCGACCCAGGGGTGTACTTTCATGCCTGATGGAGTGATGCGAGGCGCAGGAGATAGGTTGTTTTTTTTTTTTTTTTTTTTTTTTTTTAAAGGTTTTTATTGAACAATAATTCGATTACAAGCACGGGCCTACAACCCCCAGGGCCGGCCGCTAAGGACAGAATGAAATATACATTTATCAAAGCTGCAGTCGGTTCCCGGGGCTCGGCCCCGTAGTGACTCCGGATAGTTCTAAAGAAACAGGAGACTTAAATCCAACAAACACAAAAAACTAAAAGAAAAAACAAAAGGCGAGGCATAAAGACAAACAGTGCAGGTCAGGCTTTCTCCGGGGAACTCCAGTTCAGACCATTAAGCAGCACGCGAAAGGAAGGAGTACCGGGAGGCTGGGGACGGGGGGGGGGGGCCAAGGGAAATGAACGTCCATATGTAGTCATTCCAAAAGGTGCCCGGAACCGTCAAGGGTCAGGGGGACATGGCGATATCGGTGTCCACCAGGGGGGGCGTACAGATACCCCCGCGATATGCATTCCATTGCCCCCAGATTCTGCCCCATGCCCCCGGCTTACCACGGGCAACATACACAGAGGAGATAGGTTGTTAAACTTTTCCACAGGGATGATATTGATGGATACACCACTGTCTACGATGAAAGTTATTGGGTGATCGTTCACTTTCAATGTGATTTTGGGACAGTGTACAAATGAAGTTTGTTGCTTTGTTTGATGAATATCTTTTGAACTGTGGTCTTCTTCATCTGTACTCGACAGTGATGCCAAAGAGCCTTCGTACGATGAGTTTGACGACAATTGATTTAGCCTTTTTTCCAGCTGTTGTAGCTGATGTTGCTTCTTGTTTTTTTGGGTGTGGGGAGAGTGCTTCTGGAACATTCTTGTGTTCAGCTTGTCTTTCCATTGTGACACCCATGATTTTTTCCTAGCTCTGCACACAGTAATGAAATGGTTCTCTATCCCACAACCTTTGCAGAACTTAATGGCTGGACATTCACCTTCATGGGGAACTGAAAATCCACTTCGGAAGTATAACTTTGATTTCTTTAAAGATGTCGACTTACTCGCATCTTGGTTTTGCTTGTGCTTGCTTTTCACAGTCAGGACCAATTGTATGTGGGACATTCCCACTTCTGTATAAGCAGCTTGTCGGTCTGCTCGTTCTCCTCTCGCAGCCATCAGCATTTTTTCTTAACAGTGTGTTTCTGTCAGCAAGTGCCTTCTAAACAAATTGGAAAGCAGCCATCGATGATTCTGAGATGCATGGCTTCTTCGTTGGTTTAATAACAGAACTTGCAATGCTTAATGAGTGTATCAAGTCTTTTAACAAACTCGTACATTGCTTCACCAACCTGCTGTCATGCTTGGTTGAAGACGTAGAATTCATAGTCGACATTCGGCTTGGGAGAACTTGGCCTGCAATGCTTCTTTTACCATTTTGGTAGGATATTGCTTCAGTTCTTGAAATCTTATTTAACGCTTCTTTCACCCCTTCACCTGCAAGGTTTTTCAAGATTTTGATGATCTTCTTTTCATCTTCTTTTTCTAGGGCATCCATGAAGTCATCAAATGTTTCAAACCACCCAGCCCACCTGGCACCGCTTTTCTGCTTCTTAGAAGTGTTGAAAGGCAGTGGTAGTTTCAGAAACATGGTAGCATTGTACTTCACACTCGCTTCTGCTACCTTTGAGAGCACTTGCTGTCTCGATGTCCGATTGGAGATCATAAAGCGCTTCACTTGTCTTTGTCAGTGAGTTGGTTTCTGTTTTGCATACCTGGTTGTCCCTGCCATTGTCTTGGCTCCGTCTGAACATTTCTCTGTGTTCAGGGTGCAATGCAGCATCTTTGCCAGCGATCTCACTGGCTATTTCTTGGTGGGCATTTTGAATATGCTCTGCTAGCCCTTCGACTCCTTCTAAGACCCTGTACAGGCTGGAGCAGGGCCTTGACTCCACATTTTCCAGTTGCAGACTGCTTTGCATTGATTTCGGGGACAGGTGGCACCCATGAGCAGTTTACTGTATTTTTGCAAACTCTCAGGGAGAGCAGTCTTGTTTTTTTATTGGCACACAATCCCTACTCTCCACCAGATGTAGCGTTGTTCACAGCCCTGGAGCATACAAATGAAATATGCCATATGGGAACTAGGGTCAAACCTTACTTTATTCTTCAGCATACACTCACACACTGAACATTACATCATACTCTTCAATGACCACACCCTGACACCTCCCCGCTTTTTACGCAGTTCCTGTATAAAAGTCTGCCCCAAAACTACGAGGGTCCTAGTGCGAATAGTCTCAATATGCTACACATACAAACAACCACCCAATCTGGTGTTCATGTTGCCAGAAGCCCTGTGAAACTTCACACCCTTTCATTTATACTCTAGGCTACATTCGGCAGAGAGGGGTCTGCTTACGTCACCACCTTGCCAGACGGCCCAGTTGGCTCTCTACATCCCTCCCCACGATAGTGGGCAGGCATGACCGCCATGAAAGTGAAACCGGTAAAATTATCGAATAAAAATAAAATACATGTGGACGGGAGAGCTTCTCATTGTCCAGAGTGGTGGTACTGAGCGAAGCCCAGAAGCTGAGTGTTTTGGTTCGAGGGTGGGGCTGCAGGTGATAGTGATGGGTGGTTTAACAGCTCCCCTTATCAGTTCCACTGTTGGTCTGTCCATTAGTCATGACATCTGACAGTAGGGACTGCTTCTGCCCCTAGAGGGTTGTCCTCTCCTTCGTGTCAGGGCTCTGCAGCCTCTGGACCTGGCCAGTTGGGAAACCCACTTGTCCCTGCACAGCCAACCATATCTTCCTCTGTTCTGGCACATCGCAGAGGACCATTGGTTCGTCTACAGATGTCACTCGCTTAAACCTGGATGCGTACCTGTGACCACTTCCCACCCTCACACAACAGTGGCCATGGCGCCTTTCTAATCCGTGACTTGCCACTGGTGTCCCTCAAAGGGGGTTCTGAATTTCTTCACCTGTCTCTTAGCACCACTGTGTCCTCTACTTGCTGCAGAGGATTCAAATACTGCCTCGCTTTGCTGGCCTTGTAAATGACGACCTTTCTCTTAGCTTGCACCACCGCAGCATCCATGGGCTTATAGCCAAGCCCACTCGGGATTCTGTCTCTTTCCGTTTGCCTGAATAACAAGGCCATGGACAACCAGGATGTCATGCTATGCAGCGGGATGCTGCAGTTCCTCAGAAATCAGTGCAGGCATCATTCTAGCTCTTCTTTCTGGGACATGCCAATCTGGAGAGTTTTGTTCAGGGTCCTCGTAAATCATTTGCCTTCTTATTGGCTTGTGGCCACTAGGGTGTTATTCGCCAGTGAGTCACCCTCCCCATACACCCCAGATTGAAGATACACTTTAAAGTCTTGACTTTGGAGAGGGGCCCATTGTCGGTCTTGATGATGTGCTGTAATCCAAAAGTGGCAAATACCTTTCCTTTTATGTGCCAGAGAGAAGAGAAAGCCATAGAGGCGGTCACCTCGACCACCTGGTACCTTGAATAGCATGTGGCGCCCATCCTGGAAGCTGCTGAAGTCCATTCTTAGCGCACTCCATGGCATGGTGCTGGCTTCCTCTGTCTGGATCTTGGCTGGAGCCAGCAGAGGGGGGGGGGGTGGAGATTTGGCACGAGTTACACGATTTGACCTTCTCCTTCACCATCGTATCCAATCCCGGCAACCAAACTTTTTTATCAAAGCCTGGCTTTCGTCTCTTTGCCGCTCCTTAGTGGCGTTACTGAACCAGCTCCGCTGTCCTGTCCCACAGCACTCGAGCATGACAATGCGCTGCCCCTGCATGATGACACCCTTGGTGGTGGTGCTGAGGGTCTTCCTTCACCCTCCAGAGTTGGGACATTACAGTCCGGTCCTCCGAATCCAGTGCTTGGCTCCCTCAAGGAATCTTTTCCATTGGTATCTCTGAGGGGCTTGTGTTAACTTTTGCAGGCAGCTGTCTTTGGCTGTAGCCTCCTTGATCTCATTAATGGACAGGGCTTTAGAGTAGGCGGCCCTCAGGGCCATGTTGATGAATTCTCAGCACCCTGATCCTTTACTGCTTGGTTGGGTGGTGGAAGCCCGGAGAGATAATTTGCCGGGTTGCCAGTGCTGCAGATCGAAGCATATAAATTCTCCCTACTTCCACGGACAGAGTAATTCCACAGTCATACGCACATACTCTCATCATACGCTAGGGCCCTTCACACTGACATCCATTCTATTACTCTATCCACACCGAATATACGAGAGAACCCCTAAATCAATCTGCATCTAAACTGAGGTCAATGTAACCTAATTGATTTGTCTCGAGTCATGATTTGAACAATATGAACATATCCGAGATCTTAATAAATTGACAAAGAAATAACCACCCGACACTGTGATTCAAACAAAAGGTTATTTTATCTAAATTAGTTCAAATGAAAGTCAATCAATAGCAAAATCATTATTCTCGTAGTTACCTATTCTAGCTAAATGTCGTATTTGGGTCAGGACAGGTCTCTCAGTAAAGTCTCCCGAGTCGCCGTCCTCTCAATCAGCATCGATCCTCTCGAGCATAGGTTCGGGAAGAAGTGGCCTTAGACCCTCTCTAGTCTAACAATATTTATAGCAAAACTTACACATTAAAAGTTACAAACAAGCTCTAAACGTCCATTGAGCAGAGCGAGCAGGAAAGGATGTTGACTCGCAACATTTAGAAAAACCCTCCGCTCTCGAATATCTCAAAAATAAAAACACGGAAGAAGGAAGCTCAAACTAAAAAATGCAACATCCATGAATGCTCTTCCTCGGAATCATAGTGAAGCCACCGCAAGTTTATCAAATGTTCATTGTGGCTCTTATTCTCTCCCAAGGATAACTGGCGTCGAGCCCGGAGCTGCTGTCCACACGGAAACTTTTAATACAGACAGAGGCCGAGATCAGGTCTTCAACCATATTCAGCGAGGCCTCTCTTCGTATTTCATTTACTCAAATGCAGGCTGTAAATATCGGCTATCTTTCAGTAGGCCAAAATGGACCATCTTAATTAAAAGAAACACAAAACAACGTTACCACATCGTATTGATTATACAGTGTTAATTCCCATTAATACCCTTATGTGTATGTATTTATCTAGCCTTCTACGACATAAAGAAGCATTAAAGCGTATTATTTCAAAGCCCAAACACATAACAAATAGCACTTTAGCCACACATATTTAATTAATTTGCTCACCAACTTAGTTCACTTATTAATTAAGCCATGCAATTGCAAACCCGCGTGTAATTCTTTAATTAGTAAGGTTGATTAGTCAGAAACTCAACAAAATTAATATGTAGTAATTAATTATTAGTAATTTTAATTATGACATAAAAAAATATAAGCTGATGTTCGGGTTTATACAGAAAACCCTGCTCCAGCAATCCCCCCTTTGGTGATAAATATCACCACAAAAAAACAACCCAAAAAAAAAATGTAGTCCCCATTTCTTAGGAGAAATTCAAATGTCTTTTTGTATAACATTACACACCAGTCTCTCTTTCATCATCTCTTTTCGATTCTAGGTACACACTCTCCCTAAATTCTTCTAATTCTATTTCTTGTGGGTCTCTCTTTGACCTCTTTTGTTTCTTTTCAATATTTTCTTTTATTATTTTCTTTTTCCCTCTCCTGTTTTTACAACACAAACACCCTAATCTCAGTATCAATAAAGCAACAATCACACATGTCAATGGAAACAATATCTTACCAAATATGGTACTACATATCTTAGCAATAAAGTTCTTAACAGCAATCATCTTATTAGCCATTTTAGTCCAGATACTTTCAGCTTCCAGTGGTACTAATTCTTCATGCAAATCAGTAATATTTTTGATATAGATCTTTAGATCTTTGCTTTCGTCAGGAATGTAAGTGCAACAATGTTGAACTTTCAGCATTCCACAGACTCCACCATCTTTGGCCAAAAGAATATCAAGGGCAAGTCGATTTTGCATAGACATGGCGCGTAAGGCAACCATTTCCGTATTTACCAACAGAAATCCTCCAGCGGTGCTTGTCGATAGGCGATCCACCACTGTTGACAGTTTCCGAATTCCATATGCATTTAATGAAATTCCCACTGCTGGAATCAAAGCTCCAAAAATATCTCCTACAATTTCTGACCAAGTTTCTCTCTTAAAGCGTGTTAGTAAATTAATTTGTTGTACATCTTCTATCTTATCTATATGAAAAATCTTTGGAAAGACCAGGACAACATAACATGTGCCATACCAATGGTCAGGCAACCTGTAATAAGCCTTATTCCCAGAAATATAATACACTCCCGGGAAAACTGGATCTTCTCCACCTTTAAATCCCCATCCTGTTGCAATAAAGTATGTATCATGACACTCACTAGTCCCAACAAAATAACTATCATATTGGGATTTCCTTCTGGTAATGCATAGTTTACCCTTCTGTGGTGCATCTAAAGCCAAAGTTGGACTGGCCCCATTCTTCAATTCCTTTCCCATCTCAAAGTCCCACACTGTCTCACTCATTTTATATTCTCCTGCCTTTTCATGCATGCTCATTCTCCTTTTCTCTACCATGTCTAGGAAAGCCTTTTCTTCTTCTTTCAAACTGCAAGTTAAATTGTTTCTAAAAATATAATCTAATGTTAATTCTTCTGTTTCAATAAAAATCTCACCAAAAATGTTAGCTTCTTTTGCAGGATTCAGTTTCTTATTCATAGGCAATTGCCCAAAAATGTTATCTTTATTAGACATCTCATAATCTATTTTCCCTAGTAAATAAAAAACACTTCTCAACACACTACATGAAAGCCCATACGTAGCTGGAAGATGATGATAAGTAACTCCCTCCGAAACGGATGCAGGCAATTGCATACAGACGTAGCAATCCCTTACTTCCATTGTCTTTACGTATTCATACAACAACTTTGAAAAAACATTGCTAGAAAAATCATTAATCGATCTATCTTTATGTATGTAAATGTTACTAATTCTAGTTGGCACTATTTTCTGCGAACTCTTCCCTATGTTAGTCATATTCTCAGTATGTATTCCAAAAGTGTCTATTGTAACCCTAAAAGTAACTAGTAAAGCAAGTACACTCCATAGTAGCATTAACAATCCTGTACAGCAGCAGCACATTCTACACCATCTTTTCAAGAAGGTACATCTACTTTGATTATTTTCTGTGTTAGCCATCTTATTACTTTGGCAGTGTCTTTTGACTTAGCCTCTACTACTCCACTACTGAATTTCTAGAACACTAGATTATTTCAATCTGTTAACTTTAGATTTCTTCTTTCACTCTTCTCCAAATGACTCTTCTGTTCACTCAATTTCGATTTTCATCACTTTTCACTTCTTCTTCAGCAACATCAAACTGTATCAGATGTTCAATATCCTGAGCATCTGACTCTTCTCCAATGTCAGTCAAGATAACTTTCAGGACTCCAACAGTTTTCTCCTCCTCAACCACCTCCCGTAAGGTCCCCTCTGGATTTCCTTGACTTTCTGCCTCTTCTTCTTCAGACAGTGCCACGTACGTCCATTCCGGTGACCTATACTTCTGGTTGGGCTTTCTGATTCTCTTGATCTCCTCTGGTTCTTTTGATTCCTTTTGTTTTTCACCCTTTGCTTGATTCTGACTCGACACCTCGTTCACCTGTTCAGCTTTCGATGAATTTGCTTGTGTCAGTCGATACCTCAGCCTCTTTATCTTGTTAGGCCAAAAATCTCCTTTTACACTCCTTTTCGGTCTCACTTCTTTATTATTTCTTTCTCCGATCCAAGTTCTCTTTCTCAGAACTCGACCCTCGGGTTTCTCATTCTCACTCTCATCCGATTCTGTCTCATTTGCCTCTTGTTCATCAACGATTCTCTTTTGCTCCACAGACTTCTTCTCCACCAACTGAGATTTCCCTACCACTGTCCCTCCTCGGGTCTCCGACACGCAATCTTCTTGCTGTCTACTTGTCCCTTCACCTAGCTTATCAGGAATGTTCCCTACACCTCCTCGGGGGTCTTCCGCAATCTGTCCCTCTCTATCTTCTTCTGACCCTACTTCTTCAGAAGTAATCTCAGGTGGATTCTCAATCTCTTCATCTGACTCAGGTGTAGTCTCTGTGGAATTGCTCTTTTCTTTCCTCTTTTCTCCTTTATTTCCTCCACTGCTTGTTGGAACTTCAGGCACTCTTACAGAATCCGAACTCTCCTCTGAGGCTCTCAATGTTTCTCTTGAAGCCTCTCTCGGTAAGAAAAAAGAATCACCTGACTCTCTTTCCAACTCTCCTTCCCCCCTTTCAGGATTCTTTTTTCTTCTCACCTTTTTGAGTGTCTGCATCATCACTGGAATCTGACTCTTCAAAATACTCCTTCCCAGTCCCATCCTTTGGATTTGGAACTCTCAGAGTATGACTTGCATGAACCCAGTTCTTCACACCAGCACACTTTACAGCAGTTGTCGTAGTCAGAATAACTTGTCTTGGCCTTCCCCACCTTGGAACCAAGCAATTCCTTCTTCTGTGCACTTTTATCCTCACCCAGTCCCCTGGACTCAGATCATGGGCTTGCTTCTTTTCAAGTGTGGTGGCGTCTCCTCCAACCTGGTGAAACACAGAATGAACTGCGTCAGCCAGGCCTTTACAGTAATCCAAAATCATGTCATCATTTATTGTCATCAATTTGTTGACAGGCACGAATGCATGTCTCATCGCTCGTCCTATCAATATTTCATGTGGACTCAACCCTGTAGTTCTATCTGGAGTAGACCTAATAGTCTTTAGCACTAGAGGCAAGACATCAGGCCATTTCATCCCAGTGGCTAAACACATCTTACCAATTCTATTCTTGATTGTGCCATTCATCTGTTCAACAACACCAGAAGCCTCTGGCCTGTATGCACAATGTAGCTTCTGCTGTATGCTCAATGCTTCACAAATTAAACCCATGAGCTCATTGTAGAAGTGTCCCCCTCTGTCCGACTCAATTGTCACTGGGAACCCGTACCTAGGAATCAACTCTCTTAACAGTAACTTTGCCACTGCTATTCCATCATTTCTCCTAGTCGCATAGGCTTCCACCCACCTTGAGAACAAACAGACTACCACTAGAACATACCTCAATCTATTGACCTGAGGCATTTCAATGAAATCTATTTGCATTCTGGTAAAAGGACCTCCTTCTCTGCCTATCGTTCCTAGGCTCACCACTGTCTTCTTTCCAGTATTGAACTGCTGACAAATCAAACATCTCTGACAGATGCTCTCTGCAATCAGCCTGAACTTTGCATTGTACCAGGTTTGTTTAAAGGACCTAATCATTGCGTCCCTCCCCAGGTGTCCCTGGCCATGATACATCCTTGCCATTGTTGACAGCATGGAATTTGGCATAACTGGTCTTCCATCTCTATAGATCCAAACATGATCTTTCTCTCTTGGAGTACAACCTGCCTTGATCCAATCCCTCATTTCCTCATCTCCTGCTTCATCCAGCAACTGTTTCACCTCATCCCATGTTTCCAGGACATTAGTAAACATTACAGAACAAAAAGACATTTCCCTTTCTCTTCCCTTGTTAATCGAATGATCATTCTTTGCACAATACTGTGCTATGTCATTTGCAAAGCGATTACCAAGAGTAACAAAATCATCTCCTTGTCCATGAGCAGCACATTTTACAACTGCTAGTTCTTTAGGCAGCTGTATCGCCTCAAGCAACTTCCCAATCACTTCAGCATTCTTTATAGGAGTTCCACTCGAAGTCAAGAAACCTCTCTGTAGCCAAAGTTGGCCAAAATCATGAACCACTCCAAATCCATACTGACTATCAGTCATCACAGTCACTCTCAAATTTTTCCCAATCTTACAAGCTTTTGTCAATGCCACCAATTCAGCTACTTGAGCAGACCTTACTCCTTTCAAAGATGAAGCTTCCATAACTTCTGAAACCTTGCACACCGCATATGCTGCACTCAGCACACCATCATCAGTTCTCATACATGATCCATCCACAAACAACACATGATCACTCTCAGGCAGTGGCAGATCTCTTATGTCTGGTCTCGGTTTTGTACAGTAATCAAGCACATCCAAACAATCATGATCAATATCATCTCTCACACTCACATTTTCAGCATCTGGCAAAAGTGTTGCTGGATTCACATTCACACATCTCTCAAGAGTCACATTTGATGCTCCCAGAATGATTTTCTCATATTTAGTCAGCCGACTATGTGACATATATATTGAGTCCTGCTTCTTGTCAAAAGAATTGCCACATCATGAGGTACGAACACCCTTACAGGATATCCCATTATTATACCCTCACTCTGTTCCAAGCTTCTGCATGTAGCAGCTACTGCTTTCAGGCAACCTGGCAAACCCACAGCTACTGGGTCAAGTGTTGATGAGAAGTACGCAATTGGCCTTCTCAGTCGTCCATGTTTCTGGATTAACACTGAAAGTGCACATCCATTTCTCTCACTACAGTACAATTCAAACTCCTTCTCATAGTCTGGCATTCCCAAAGCAGGAGCTTCACACATTCTGCTCTTCAATTCTTCAAATGCTGCCATTTGTTCTGCATTCAGTTCCAATGGGTCTTCCACCTCACTTTTGGTCAATTTAATCAGTGGCTTTGCTATCAGGGAGAAATTACTTATCCACTGACGACAATAACCCACCATTCCCAGAAACATTCTCACTTCTCTCTGGGTCATTGGGGCTCTCATTCCTCTGATAATTTTGATCCTGTCATTGGTCACTTTTCTCAGACCCCTTTCAATATTGTGTCCAAGATAATGTACTTCTTTCTTGCAAAATTGCAATTTGGCTGGAGATACCTTTAACCCTCCATCTGCCAGATGATTCAGTAAAGCTATGGTATCTACTTCACAAGCTTCACGTGTCTTTGATGCCACAAGTAGGTCATCAATATACTGTACTAGTACTGAACTCTCAGGCATGATCAAACTCTCCAAAGACTTTTTCAACAACTGATTGAATATTGAAGGACTCTCTGTATACCCCTGTGGGATACGGCACCATGCCAAAATACGCTGTCCAAACCGAAATGCAAAAATCGGCTGGCTGTCATGATGCAATGGAATTGAAAAGAAAGCATGACACAAATCAATTACTGTGTACCATTCAGCATCATGAGGAATCTGATACAAAATCACTGACGGATTTGGCACAATGGGACAGCATGCTACCACAATTTTGTTAATCTTTCTCAAATCTTGTACAATCCTGAACTTCCCATTAGGTTTCTTCAGCCCCATTATCGGTGAATTACATGGGCTACTCAGTAACTCTCTCAAAACACCCTGTTGAATCATCTTGTCAATTATAGGGGTTATTCCTTCAATTATCTCTGGTGTCAATCTGTACTGTGGGATATTAGGATAAGTGATTCCCTTTTTTACTGAAATCTTCACCGGATCTACATTATTCATCAATCCCACATCTTCTCCAGTAAAATCCCAAACTGCTGCTTTTACTGTATTTCTCAACTCTTGAGGCAAATCATCTGGATTAAACACAGCATACGTCCCGACAATCTCACTTTCTCTATTATCTAGAGTCATCCTGTACAAAACATCCTCATCTGGTGTCTCAAAGGCTATTCCATCCGGAGTACAGAAAATTGTGCAATTCATTTTACACAATAAGTCCCTACCTAACAAGTTCACTGGACTAGTGTCGCAGACCACAAATCTGTGCATATCTGAAAATTTCCCTATTCTTACCCTTACTGGTTTGGTAAATCGAGTCTTAATCTGTGTATTAGCTACACCAACCACTTGGATTGCTTCGTCCGAGAGAGGAAGATTTCTTATATCTGCTGACCTGACAGTTGATCTCGTCGCTCCTGTGTCTACCAAAAAAGTAACACTTTCCCCATTTATTTTCCCATCTACAAATGGTCCTGCCTGGTCTATTTCTAGAGTTGCACCAAGTATGCACTCTTCCTCCTCTCTTCGGCACCGTCAATAGTCCCCTTCAGACTCACTCCCCTCATTCTTTAACCAGTACTGCTGTACTGGGTTAGTACGTCTCGGTTTGTTTACCTGCTCATCATTGTAGAATCCTGATTCCTGGTTATATTTCTGGGACCCTCTATTCTGCGACAAGGGCGGTTTTGGCTCTTGACTCTGCTGTCTGACAACCTTCTGCTGTTGCTGCTGATGATTACACCCCTCGTTCTGCACCTGTTGATTCAATGATTTATTCTCATTACTCACTAGTGGTGGATTCGTACACTCGGATCTCCAATGCCCCAATTGTCCACAGTTGTGACATGGGAACTTCTTTTTGGCCTATTCTAAATTCCCTTTTCCTTTTCCTGCACCATATCTGGGCCTATTTCCTGGATTATTTGCTTGTTCAACCAGCTGTGCTTCTTGTCTTTCTGCAACCTTCACCTGTGCCCACATTACTTTCTCTTTCAGCTTTCTTTGTTTTGCCTCAATTTCATCACTGAAGTACTTCGCATGTCTCAAGATTTCATCAATCTTTTTACTCTGCCAATCAACTGTGTGCTCACGAATCCTTTCACTGATTTCAGGTCTCAAGCCATATACAAATCTGAATACAAAATGACTCAAATCCTTATCACCCAGGTGTTCATCTCCACTAAACTGTTTAAAAGCCAGTATCAACCTTTCATAAAAAGCATGAACTGATTCTTTCGCTTCCTGATGTGTCCGATCTATCTTAACCCAGTCTGTCTCTTTAGGGGGTACCTTATTCTTCAGGAACACAATAACCTGCTCGTACTTCTTCATAACCTCCGGGTCTGGAGCTCCTGTTTTCTGATCTCTTGGGTACTCCTTTGCAGGCCAATCTACAACTATTTTGCACTCTGCCCACAAGTCTGCTGGAACAATTATATCAAACAGACTATTCAGGTCAATCCACAGCACTTTTGACAATTTCACAAACCTGTCTACCTGCCTATACCACTCGACGGGCTTTTCTCTCAGTCGAGGGAAATCATTCGTAAATGACATAATATCCTGTCTAGTCCATGGGACATGTACATATCCTCCTCCAGGAATCTCTCTCATAGGATAAGCATCCACTGTTTTTTCCTTTTCTCTCATGGGAAATGCTGAGTAAGTCCTGTCCACTGAATCTTCCCTTTTCTTGTACCACCTATCCTTCTACTTTTCCACATCGCCCCATTTTCACAATAAGGAAATCATTTCCTTAATCTGCCCTGTTCTGCCAGCATCATTTAGATTCTCAATGTCCTTGTCAGAAAAATCCACCCTGTAAGGCTTCTGCAGAGCTTTTACCTTATCCATATCAACTCCCATTTCACTCGCTATTCCTCTTAACCTGTCATGTGTACTCTTAGCCCTCCATGTAATACTCTTGCACATGAATAACAACTCTCCATCATGATGATTTTTCAACATTTCTGTAGGAATTGTTCCCGCAATAAGCTCCTCCAATTCTATGCGCAACCTGGCTACATCAATTGCCTGTGAATCTTTATCCTTCTTTTGAAGAACTTTCAACCAATCATTCAAATCCTCAGCCGTTATTTCTGTAGACCTTTTCACTGCACCCACTTGTTCTGCCATCCTCTGTGGTTCCAAAATTGATCCTCCTAAACAACCAGTATTCAATCCTGAATTAGGCTGTACATCAAACCCTCTACCACATGTGTCATGTCTCAACTGTCTCAGATGATTTTCTTCCGTCTTCATTCCTGACTCTCCCGAAGAACCAACCAAACCACTTCCTACGTAGGGAACCGTCAAACCATTTTCACCCATTCTTTGCTTATCAAAAATAGGCATAACCGGACCTATGGTTACAGGCACTGTAACAGCTTCTAAATTCTTTGTTAGTTCTCTAATTTTCTCAGTCAACTCAGATGTGGTTCTGGCTAATTCTCTTGTTTTCTCATCCCCGATTGCACTCTCTCTCTCTCGCTCTCTCTCTCTCTCCCTTTCCGTGAAAGAGCTACCACTTTTCAAATCAGGTGTCGCAACTTCTGTTTTAATGATCTGCAAGGTATCTCTTATTGGAGTAGCAACTGGTGTTCTCACTTCTGGTTCTGGTCTATATGGAGGTGGTCTCTTGTAAATCATGTCATCCAAGACTTCATCCTCATAATCATTAGCCCCATACCTCCTCAATTCTGCATCAGGTACCTTTTCCGTACCTTTTCTCCCTTCTGCTTCCTCAACAGTTCTCATAGGATATAGTCCCTCTGACATACTAGCATCTCGCCATCTCCTCATTCGATCATGATGAGTTTCATGATCATATTTCCTCCCAAAAATATACCTATAGTTACCTCCACTCCTCTGCTTTTCTCGCTCATGCACCTCATCTTCCCATTCCACCAATGCCTCAAACTGTGTCGGACTTGGTCTAGGCTCTAGACACATCATCTTTTCCCGTAAATTTCTCAACACGGCCAGATTAAATGAACCATGTTCCGGGAACGCTAAAACACCATCTTCTTTAGTGTACTTAGCCCAATTGTCTAACCAAATACAAGTATGATACCCATATTTCGCAACCATGAAGGATGCAGGGGTTCTTGTCGGAGGTAGCAATTCGCCTTCTCTAGTTATTATGTCCTTATCCTTGTCGAACCATTTTTTAATTTTACCGAACAAGGATTTCTTCTTCTTTTCCTCCGTTTGGTAATACATTTTTGCGTTTACCACAACCCTCTAGTCCCTTCCGCAACTGTACGATCTTTTGTCCAATAACAGCGCGACTCACACCAATGCACCAATCCCGGAGCGTCTACGTCACCCTGTACTCCTTCCAATCGCTGCGCGGCTCACACCAACGCACCAATCACAGCGCGAACACTGTTCTAATCCACTGTCCAATTACAGCGCGGTCTGTCTGACGTCAGTAGTCGATGCAGTCGCTTCTACTCTGTCTCCTGTCACTCGTCTACCCCTCCTTTACAAAGCCTTCTCAGTAGACTCTGTTTCAGATTCTACAAAATCTATTAGTTACAACATATAAACATCTCCATTGTCTGCTTTGCTAACCACAGAATAGTAAAGAAAGGTCTTTCTCACAAGAATCCCGCTTCTCTCCAGAACAGCGCTTACCTCTGCTCCACCACAGAATTATTACTTTCGTTGACACAGTAGCACATCCCTCTACTCTGCCCTTCTAACATGCATCCAATAACTGCTTCCTCCAGGAATGCTCCAAAGAGTCTCACAATTAACTAAATGCTCATACATTCACGCGCTTTCACACTAGAAAATGTAACGCATCCACACAGAATCCTGCCTTTCCCGAGAACAGCGAACAGTCTGTTCCACTACAGAAATATAGCACACGTTAACCAAGCAGCGCTTACCTCTGCCCAGTCCTTCAAACAAGCTCAGAGAATACCTATTACTTCTCCAGCGATAAGCTTTAACGGCAAACCTTACGGATCCCTGGGACTTAAGACCAGAGTTTCACAGATAACCTTTGCTACCATACACGCTCCTCTTATACTGGAAATATGTCTCTAGTAGTAACACACGGCGATGTCACTGATTCCGAACCCAGACAATGCGACGCGCAACTTCAATTGTCACACGCTTTTCCCTGCATACGTACAGGGCCAACAATCCCGTCTTTCCCGAGAGCAGCACTCACTTCCCTCTGCCCTACTACGGAACCGTCACCAGCTCCCCACGTTCCAGAAGCCGTACACACTACATAAAACTCAATACGACGACTTCAACATATAGTATTAGTACATATATCAACATCAATCAATAAATCAATGGATCCAAAAGCCTATGTACAAGCAATCTATCAGATCAAGACAATAATCAAAACCATCCTCTGCTACCAGGAAACTGCTGTAGATCGGAGCATATAAATTCTCCCTACTTCCACGGACAGAGTAATTCCACAGTCATACGCACATACTCTCATCATACGCTAGGGCCCATCACACTGACATCCATTCTATTACTCTATCCACACCGAATATACGAGAGAACCCCTAAATCAATCTGCATCTAAACTGAGGTCAATGTAACCTAATTGATTTGTCTCGAGTCATGATTTAAACAATAAGAACATATCCGAGATCTTAATAAATTGACAAAGAAATAACCACCCGACACTGTGATTCAAACAAAAGGTTATTTTATCTAAATTAGTTCAAATGAAAGTCAATCAATAGCAAAATCATTATTCTCATAGTTACCTATTCTAGCTAAATGTCGTATTTTGGTCAGGACAGGTCTCTCAGTAAAGTCTCCCGAGTCGCCGTCCTTTCAATCAGCGTCGATCCTCTCGAAGATAGGTTCGGGAAGAAGTGGCCTTAGACCTTCTCTAGTCTAACAATATTTATAGCAAAACTTACACATTAAAAGTTACAAACAAGCTCTAAACGTCCGTTGAGCAGAGCGAGCAGGAAAGGATGTTGACTCGCAACATTTAGAAAAACCCTCCGCTCTCGAATATCTCAAAAATAAAAACACGGAAGAAGGAAGCTCAAACTAAAAAATGCAACATCCATGAATGCTCTTCCTAGGAATCATAGTGAAGCCACCGCAAGTTTATCAAATGTTCATTGTGGCTCTTATTCTCTCCCAAGGATAACTGGCGTCGAGCCCGGAGCTGCTGTCCACACGGAAACTTTTAATACAGACAGAGGCCGAGATCAGGTCTTCAACCATATTCAGCGAGGCCTCTCTTCGTATTTCATTTACTCAAATGCAGGCTGTAAATATCGGCCATCTTTCAGTAGGCCAAAATGGACCATCTTAATTAAAAGAAACACAAAACAACGTTACCACATCGTATTGATTATACAGTGTTAATTCCCATTAATACCCTTATGTGTGTGTATTTATCTAGCCTTCTGCGACATAAAGAAGCATTAAAGCGTATTATTTCAAAGCGCAAACACATAACAAATAGCACTTTAGCCACACATATTTAATTAATTTGCTCACCAACTTAGTTCACTTATTAATTAAGCCATGCAATTGCAAACCCGCGTGTAATTCTTTAATTAGTAAGGTTGATTAGTCAGAAACTCAACAAAATTATTATCTAGTAATTAATTATTAGTAATTTTAATTATGAAATATAAAAATATAAGCTGATGTTCGGGTTTATACAGAAAACCCTGCTCCAGCACCAGCACCGGGTCGGTAGAATGCTGTGAAGTTATAGGGTTTCAGCTGCACTGCCCACCATATTGGGTAGCCTCATGTCAACATGCAGCCTGATGTCACCTGGCTGTTTTGACTTTTGGTGCGACTACTTAAGTAGAGACCAATGGGGTCGGTCCCGACACTTTCTCGATGACTCCTTGTTGCTCAGCTTATTCAGTTGATCTTTCACCTGCGGGCCAAGATGGAAAGGATGGTCTGAGCTGGTGAAGTACTGCTGCGCCACTCACCAAAGCACATATTCGAGGGCACACCCTGGTTCAGGGCCGTATGGAGAATAAAGTCAGTGCCCAGGGGAGAGGACTGTCTTGGGGGTGGGGCCTGAAGGTGTTGCACTGTAGAAGCAGCTGGTGGACTCAGTAGTACCTCAGAATTTTGTCTGTGGCAGGCAGGATGCAGGACACCACTAACAATCCAGAGGCCATAGTGACAGCCACCAGCAGGTGGAGTGGCACAGCACAGTTTCATCCCAATAAGGATGGCCAGAGACACCAAAAACTGTTGAGGTGCAGCAACCGCCACATAACCAGCAGACTCCTGGGAGGCAGCACAGCAGGACCACAAGCAGGAGGCAGCACAGCAGACTGCCGCTCCCTGTCCAGCAGAGTGGCGATTCCAAGCGGGCATGTCGCTCAAAGTGAGGTGACCAGGGAGGACTTGTGCATCAGGCATGGCACACTGAGCACAGCAGGTGGGCTCTGCTTCGTCGCCAGTCATTGTGACCTCTCAAAGCCGCAGATGGTGTGCTCCAAGAGGCATTGGGAAAGGGTTAGGCCTCCATATGGAATGCATGCTCTGCACACAAAGAACCACCCACTCTGGTGCTCATGTCAGCAGAAGTTCTGTGCAACTTCACTCCCTTTTATTTATATTCTCGGCTGCGCCTGGCTGAGAGGTGCATGCTCAGGTTACCACCTTTCCCGACGGCCCGGGTGGCTCTCTAAACAGATAAGGAAGATGAGATGGCCTATGGATTCATGTTGTGAGAGCAGTTTCCCATTCATTGAGATATAGTTTAAAAAGTATGGGCCCCGCTGGTGAGGTAGAGGGCCTTGCTTCCGCCCACCTGTTGGAGTCAACCCACTAAACTTAGATATCCCAGCCAGTTTGGCTGGAACTATGTGGTGAAAGTGTTTTTCACTGCTCAAGTAGCCATGGAAATCACTTGCCTGCTAGAGCTACCCCCCTCCCACCCCATAGCTTCCTCCCTTTTCCCAACGGCCCTCCCCGTTTCCAAGATTCCAAGCCCTTTTTTGGCTGTTTGGGGTCATTTACGCCTAAACCTTCTTCCCTTTTTTCCACGAAAGTTATCCACCCCAAATTTACGACCATGTTTTCCAAACATCCTACTGATTTTAAAGGTATTCAGCATTTTTGGATTCCCCTAGAGTGAACTTAGAAAATAGCCAAAATGCTGATGGCCGACTCAATGGGATTCCCTGGTGTCTTACTAATGCCTTGTATATTTTAGGTAGGTGATTGGCTTGGAGTAGTCACATTTAAGAAATATAAATTCTTCACAAGCCAAATAGTCCCTATCTCTCCAGACCACCAAAATGTTCAGTACTGATTTTGCTAATGGTGTTTTTTTTTTTAATACATTTGTAACAGGTGGTATTACTGACCTGGTGCAGCCATTCATTGATTTATAGCTCTTTTCAGGAGAATGACAACATTACTACTTTTACTGCAGCGCATGTCGCAATGCTAGTATCATTTTGTAAACTACAAACAGATCTACGTTGACTCCAAGTCAAGTTGGAATTATATGGAGATTTGGACATCCTCAGTTGTGTTAAGCTCTGCTGTAACCACTTCATGGAAAGTGTTATTTGGATTATTAGTTTAGTAGGGAGAAAGCCTCACTCAAGAAACAACCACAATCCTTGTCAGGGTAAACCACAAAAGTCACTAAACTAACCTTTGATTACAACTCTAGTAGCTTGGAAAAAAGCAGCCAAATCTAACTTAGGGGCAATGTATAAAAAGTTTATGTGGCACACAAACAGTTATAAAGTAAAAACACAACACAAGAACAATCCCAACCCAATTTAGAAAAATTTAGTAATTCTATTAAATGAAATGATACTAGATAACAAAAATCCAGTCAGTTGAACCATAGATATTCCATTTTGAAGTTTTAGGTTGATATAGCGTCTAAAATCACAAAGGGCTACTCGCAGTCATCTGGTCGCACTAGACTGTGAGAAAGTAACAACTTCAGGCTGACCGCGATGGAGCACCGATTGGATACGGGGACCAGGTTAGTTCCGCTGAAAAAAGTTACCTTCTCAAACTCTGGCGCAATAATTCCGTTCGAACTAGAGGAGGCTGCGAGGAGACAGAGTGTTGCGAATGGTCTTGGCTGTATTGTGAAGAGCAGGCTGGGTGCCGCGGGCTGTCGTTTCTGTGATGAGAAGAGCTGGTAAGGCGTTGTGGATTGTCATTGCAGGAGCTGCGCATTGGCAGTCACTGTGGCCTGTTGCTGCTGTAGCGCGAAGTGCAGACTTCCGCATTGGCGGTCATCGCTGGTGGTTGCCATAGGGTTACGTCAGGTTCATCGGAACTTTGCATTGCTGGTCATCATGGGCGGCAGAGTCTCAGCACTAATGGCCTGTTCATGGTCACAAAGAGCCCTAAACTTCAGGTTTTCCTTTTTCTGCACAGGAAGAGCTCAAATGATGCTAGCTAATGGTCCAGCACATCTTCAGGATCAAGAACTCACTCCAGGAGATTTATTTGCAAGTCTAGGCAGGTCCAGTGCAGCAGGTCAGCTTGGCAGCTGCAGGGAGGCGTCTGGAAGTTGTTGTGTCCCTGTAGCTCAGACAGGAGGTCAGCCAAATGACCCTTGGAGTTACTCTAGTTAGCCTGGGATGAAGGGAGCTGGTCCATCTTCCTTCTCAGAGAACAGGACAGCCCGCAACCAGCAGGGCAGCCTTCTGGGGGTCAATGCAGTGTTAAAGCAGCAGGACAGTCCTCTGGCAGCAGCAAGGCAAGGCTGGGGTAACAAAAGACTAGTGTCAGGTTCCTTTGTTCCTGCTGGAGGTAAAGCCCTTTGGAATGTAAGTGGGGCTGGGCACAGCTCCACCCGAACCATCCTGTCCACACCTAATCCACTTTGTGTCACTGTCTGGAAGGAATTCACAAAGACCAACAGCAAAGCCATTCACTGACATGCGACTCAGGACACTGGCATAAGGTACAAATGGTTAGGAGAAGAAAATGACAACTTTCTAGAAGTGTCAGTTTCCATATTTTGACTTAAAATTTAACTTTACCATTAAATTGGATTTTAAATTACAATTCATTTGAATGCAACTGACACATTTCTATCTGTTCTCAATCTAAAATTGGCACTTATTAAATGTAATAAGGTAGCCAAGTGTTAGCCAATGGGAGAGGCCTTACAATAGTGACAAATTATTTTAGGAGTTCTTCACTGATAAAACATGTAAAACTTATACATACATGTCCTACTTTTTAAATACAATGCATCCTACGCTATAAGCCTTTAGGGCCTACTTTAGTGGTGATTTATCTGTATAAATAGGGAAGGCTTCTTCAGCCAGGTCGAAATAGCCGTTTAAAACAATACAGGCTGCAGTGGCAGGCCTGAGATATGTTTTAAGATGCTACTTCAGTGGATTGGCATAATGTGTGCTGCATGCCCACCAGTAGCATTTAATCTATAGGCCCTGGGTTCTGTGTGGATTACGGAGGGCTCAATTCAGTGACTAAGACTGATACTGACCCTATCCCATATCCCCTGAGCTGATGAGCTCAAAGATCACTTGGGAGCTGCCAAGTTCCTGAGCATGTGTGATTTGATCCAGGTACTGGCAGTTTGCCTTAACTGAGAGGGCTAATGAGAGATCTGCATTGGGGATACATAATAACACTGAATTATCAATCCAAGATTCAGGTACAATGTTGGAAACAAAATTGCGCAAGATGACTGGGCCTCGGTGTGAGTGAGACTGTAACTGTGGTGAATAAAGCCAATGTTGCATAATCTGACCAGGAAGTGGTATGCTTCTTTCTTGGGTGACATATCCCCTTATAGCTTAAAATCTCCAATACGAAATTTTTTCACATGAGTGATGTCTTTTGGGCTTGAGAAGTGGCAATTTTGCTGGTCAGCTCGCTAACTCCACAGGGCCAAGGCTTCTGAGCTTGGAATCTCTGCAAGCCCACATGTGAATAAGGGGGAAATGGCAGGATGCTCCTCCACTTCCCACACCCAAGGGGACCATACCTGCTGGGCTTGGAGTCTCTGCATGCTTTCATGTTTTGCTGGGGGTGAGGGCATGCTGGCATACTTTGCTGCATCACCATGGCTGCAATGCCTATAGTACTGTGTTCCTGATATGCCTACAAGTGTATTTTGGGTGAGGGGAGCCCCCTTGACTAGTTTCAGTGTATTGATTGCTTAACATATACATTAGGGATATTTTGATAGTGCCAAATGTCTTTAAAAAAATTTTGACACTGGAAAAACACCACTGCCATGGAGAAAAATAAATACTGTAAAAAGGAATCTGTAAATTTGATAAATGACCTAATGGATGTTTTCAAATTCTCCTTTTTACGCTTGGTGAGCAGGCTCAGAATGGAGGCTCACTGGGATCTGGTTGGATGTGTTAGATGTTTCACATTAAACTCCTGCCTGGGGCCCAGGTTTGGCTTCTGATGCTTGTCGTGGCTCAGTAGTAAGAACAATGCTCACAGAATTTATCGGGGCATTTGAGCACTAGCTTTGTCTTGGGGGCCGTAAAGTCCAGCCAAGCCATGTCTTGGGGACCTGGAGGGAAGGCATCAAAGAGCTTTGGTGCCAAATGGGTGCTGAATGGTGCTATGGAGGGGGGACTAGGTAGGTCATCTTTAGGCTGTGGGTGTTATTGTGTTAAGTGCAAACACTGGAGATGCTTTAACAAATGGGGGAATAACCAATAAGCAGGGCCACTTGAATTATGTGGCAGAGGGCAACAAACTAAAATAATGCAGCACATTTTTTTATAGTATTACTTCATTGGTTTGTGATTTATACAGATGGTAATAGTGTCTGGGCAAATGTTTCACCTTATTAGTATGAGTTTAACAAACAAATATAGAAATAAGCAACTAAAATATGACAAGTTAACCATAGCAAAGGTACATCTATTGCATTTTAATATGTCGTCTCGTTGTTAGTAGCTTTTGATCCATTTAGAGTTGACATAATCATCATTCCTGTCTCACACACAGAAGAGCAGCAAATCATCGGCTCCAAAAACTACTGATAGTTCTCTCCTTAACCAAATGTTTTGTACATAAACACTAAGCTCGCCTAACTCCTCCCTTAGACCTAGAAGAACAAAGAGAACATTAGACCTCTCAAGACAACTCAGTTCCATTCCCAACCCATTAGGGCCCCTTCCATTTTCCCAGATTATCAGTATGTACAGAATAAAGCAACCCCCACTTCCATAAAGAGCACCCTTCATAATGGGCTTAGATGGCCCTCCAAACAGGAACTGTAGTTCCTGTATGGAGGGCCATCTAAGCCCATTACAGGATCCCATACTCCAAAAGTTTATATCAAGATGGTAAAGAATTAGCCAGGTTATACCTTTTATTGACTGCCTCTACATCATACCACTTTCATCCACAAACCACTCATCCAGTGCTGTACTGACCGTAGCACCTGCAGTTAAAGCTATGCACCACCTACGATCTGCTGACAGTATTGCGTAGGCACTCAGTCATATCTGTATAGCCATTTAATTGATTCGGAGACTCCGACAACTACACTGCTGATTTCATGCTCACCTAATTTTTCTACATCTTCGGTAATACTACTAAGTAACAAGTGCTTTTTCTAGAATGACAACCCTAGACTTCTAGGCCCTAGGGACTTTTCCTAATTCAGTAAGACAAAAGTTCATTAAAGTGTCAAAGTTCATGGAAAATGTCAAAGTTGAGTTCCATGATCATGTAACCGAAACACAGTTTGTCTATGTTACTCAATCATTGAATGTCAATAAGGATGCTTTGAGGCAGGTTTGGCGTCACGGAGGCTCTGTCCGCACTGCACTGTTACCACTCAAATCGTGTATAGTGTGGTCATCATTCACAAAGTATTTCCATCCAGGGGCTGAATATCTCCTGCAAGGTACTCGTGCTCTTTTTGACGTCCTGAGTATTGACTGCTCATCTTCACTGCCACTCAGCGCACTGGTTTCAGTCTCTTCTGTGATAGTTTGTGGTATGCGTTCAACACCCTAACTTGGCTTTACTCTCTCAGGTCTCCTTGGCCATTCATCTCGACCTCGACCTCTGCTCATATCACACCACTAGGTCTTTCGCCAGGATCAGGGTTGGTCGCTACCTGTGCCAGTGACCAAGTGCTTTCATTTGCTCCGGCTTCAATCACCGCTAAGTAAATGCTCACCTCAACCCCTACTCGCACCACTTCCTATTCTCGGCTCCCCAGTGGTTCTAGGGGCTCTGGTTTGCTCACTCTCCCCCCCCCCCCCCTCCTTCTGGTACTTCAGGGGACCCAGTGGGTTCTGATTATGCTTCAGGAAATTCCACTGTCATATCATTGAGAGGACACTCCACCCACTGGGTATGTGATACATAACCCCATTTGGGTGGCCCCCATACTTATCAGCTGTGTTGGTCATTAAGATGACTTGGAAATGGCTTTCCAGCAAGGTTCCAGATGTGTTTTTCTAACATGCTTCTTTACCAAGACCCAATTCCCGGGTCTAAGGTCCTGGCACTGTTCCTGGTGTGGGTGAATGGTAGCACTCTAATCTGGTGAGAAACAGGACACACCACATTAACCAATCCCTTACATCAGTCGAGAATGATATCATCTGTGATATTTCCAAGTGTATTTGTAGGCACAGCAGGCAGTCTCATTGTTCAACCCATGATGATTGCATTTGGTGACAGCACTGTCCTCTCTAAAGTGGTCCAAGCATCAGGCCACTTTAGAGAGGTTGACGCATACACTTTCGCTAATCAAGACTTTGAAGTTTCATTGACCTGTTCTACTATTCCAGAAGCCTTAGCTTGGTAACTACAGTGCAATCTTTGTTCTACCTGTAATGCTACACATAACTGTTT